>NC_138821.1:8827751-11227751 GCF_965178545.1 Coloeus monedula
TGTTGAGCATCAGGCTATTTCATGAATAGCAAAGACCTAAGGAACAGCAAATGCTGCAGAAGGAAAAACTCTCCATTTTTTTAGCCAACCTAAATACGTTTTGGGAAGCATACCTTTTTTCAACCAGCATAGACAGAAGTATGAAGAAGCTTGTCCAATGAGAACTACATCAGATTAACCAAACCCTTGAAAGAGCCACCTGAAAGAAAGGACATTTTTGTCAGGTATTTTTCTTCCTCCTCTTAGTTTTGGGTGGCAGAGAATGGTTATTGCTTTCCCCTTTCATCTTGTTTTTCAGAAAATCTTCAGCAGCCAGGTCTAAAATGTAATCTAAGAGCTGGCTAGGAAAAATCACAAGCCACATAAAAAGGGGACTCTGCCCCTCCTGCTCGAAGAGAAATTTCCTACCTTAGCACAAACACAGATTAGAATAAAGGTAATAAACTGTTCCATTAATTGCTTATGTAAGATCACCTGTCTGTGGTAGTTCCAGCCTCCCTGTCATGGGCAGGGACACCTTCCACTAGACCAGGTTGATCAGGGCCCCATCCAGCCTGGCCTTGAACACTTCCAGGGATGGGGAGTCTACAACTTCCCTGGGCAACCTGTGCCAGTACCTCACTACCCTAACAGTAAAAAATTTTTTCCTAATATCTAATATAAATCTACCCTTTTAGTTTTAAAATGTTGCCCCTTGTCCTATCACTATCTGCCCATGTCAATCTCCCTCTTTTTTATAAGCCCCCTTCAAGTACTGGAAGGTTGCTATGAGGTCTCCCTGGAGTTTTCTCTTTTCCAGGCTGAACAACCCCATCTCTCTCAGCCTGTCTTTGTAGGAGAGGTGCTCCAGCCCTTTCATCATCTTCATGGCCCTCCTTCAGACCTGCTCTAACAGGTTGTCCCATTCCACTATAAAAGGGGGAGTTGGGAAGGATTCTTTTTGATAGATTTCTTGGACGAAAATAAAGCGCAAATGTGGCAACATTATCTCTGAGAACCGTTTATTGATAGAAAAGGGTAAGTGTTCCTACCAAAGGGGTAGAAAAGAGTAGAGAGGGAAAAGAGAGATTAACAGGAAGAAATAGAAGACAGGGACAGTGTTACCACAAGAATTCCGATCGTTTTGTCAGTGTCAGCTCAGCAGGCGGAGCGTGCGTGCTGCAAACCGGGGTGCATCTGTATCGCTCTCGTGGCGGGCTGGGCGCTATTACAGTATCCTGCAGTGGCAGGGAGGAGAAGAGAGATCCAACAGGCAGGAATTGTGCAGCAAGATTGATTTATTTAATTATTTTACAAACTCTTTTATAGACTTTTTTCTTCATAGTCTAATTGGTCAAAGGATGAGCCACCCCTTGGGGTGATTGGCTAGAATCCTAAAACATCCATTGTCAAAATATTTTTCTACTGTACCATAAACAAAGCTCTGCAAGGTTGCAGGTGTTCATAGCTTACAGAACTCTGCTAATATCTTCTGTGAGAGAGAAAAATATCTCACGGGACTGGAAAGAAGCAAGAAAAATTCTTGCTAGCAGCAATATTTGTATCCACAGGGCGCGATTTCCAAACAGTAGCAGACTGCCTGTCCCATTGGCAGAGGACCAGCTGCTGTGGGTAGGGGCGCACTCCTAGAGCATCTGCGGACTTTCAGGCTTGGGGCACGGTGGCTGTGGTTGGGTGCTGCAGGCATGTGTTCTGGGCTCGTTGCCTGCTTGTTGCTGCGGGCAATGAGGGGAACATGGTGATAGTGGCAGTCACAGCTGGATGCAGTTACGGCAGCAAGGTGGTCATTAGGGCTAGTGCTATGGCAGGTTGGTGTGGCAGGCCGCGCAGGAAACACAGTGGTGGCAGCAGTCACGGCTAGGTACAAGCAGAGGCAGCTAGTTGCGGTAGCGCCCGCTCTGTCGGGGAGGCAGCAGATCATGAAGTCGTCGCGGTGACGAGCTGGTTCGTGGGAACGGTGAAGCAGGGCAAAGCAAATATGGGCAAGGAAGTAGGACCACAGGGAGGAAAAGAGCGAGGGGGGAGGGGGGCTGAGCTAGCCCAACAGACAAGCCCCTGCTCCCTCCAAAAAACCCAAAAGCAAAAGGCTCCCTTTGTGTTGCAGTTAATTGCTTTTTTGTGTTAAAGCTCTTCCCCCAGACCAATTTCGCAGGCATTCTTCCCAGGCATCCAGGCATTTGTCCCACCGGCCAATGCAGGGGGTCATTCACAGCCCAATCATGGAAGTTTTCTCTACCCTGATTGGCTGCCAGGCAAAGCCTCCCTGGGGACAGGGCTGCCAGTGCATGTACAGCTCTTATAGGAATAATATATGTTTAGGCATACATAAAAATCAGATTGGTCCCTCTCACAGGTCCACATCTTTCTTGTGCTGAGGACCTCAGAGCTGGATGCAGTACTCCAGGTGGGGTCTCATGAGGGCAGAGTAGAGGGGGAGAATCACCTCCCTTGACCTGCTGGCCATGCTTCTCTTTATGCAGCCAAGGATGCGGTTGCCCATCTGGCTGTGAACACACACTGTTGGCTCTTGCCCAGCTTTTCATCCACTGGAACTCCCAAGTCCTTCTTGGCAGAGCCACTCTCAATAAATTCATTTCTCAGTCTGTACTCATGTCTGGGATTTCTTCCACCCATGTTCAACATCTTGCATTTGGACTTGTTGAACCTCATGAGATTCTCATGGGCCCACTTCTCCAGCTTGTCCAGGTCGCTCTGCATGGCATCCTGTCTTTCAGGAGTGTCATCTGCAAACTTGCTGAGGGTGTACTCAATCTCACTGTCTATGTCATTGATGAAGACATTAAACAGTACTGGTCCCAATAGGGACTCCGAAAGTACTGAGTTTGTCACTGTCTTGGTTTAGAAATGGTATTCCCCAATTTAGTGCTGCCCCTGAAACACTCCAAACTATGCGTTGCTTGCTCCCTCCCCATCCCCTCTGCAGCACGCTGGAGAGGAGAACTGGAAGCACAAAAGGTAAAGATCATGGGTTGAGATAATTTACTGGAAAGAGCAATGAAATAAGAAAATGAATAGTAACAGCAATAATATTAATAACAGAGGGTACAAGAGAGGAGAAAGATCCACACAACTGCTCACCATGCAGTAACTGGCAATACATGAATCGCTGCCACGCAACCCCGACCTGGAAGGGACCCCTTCCCCCATTCCCGGAAAATAACATAAGGTGGTATAAAATGGTTCTAGCCATGCCCTCTCTTGGCCACTGTAAAAATTAACCCTGTCCTGGCTGGAATCAGGACTGTCACCAATGCCCATTGGGACTCTGAGCCATTGACCGTTCCCTTCTGAATGTGACTGTCCAATCACTTCCTCATCCATTGAACAGTCCACCCATTGAATCCATCTCTCCAATTTAGAGAAAAGGGTGTTGTGGGGGACCTTGTCAAAGGCCTTACAGAAGACCAGATAAATGACATCTGTAGCCCTTCTCTTGTCCACTGATGGAGTTGCTCCATTGGAGAAGGCCACTGGGTTGGTCAGGCAGGACTTGCCTTTGGTGAAGCTGTGCTGATTGTCCCAAATCACCTCCCTTTCCTCCATGTGCCTTAGCACAGCTTCTAGGAAGATCTGCTCCATGATCTTCCCAGGCACAGAGGTGATGCTGACAGGGTGGTAGTTCCCAGGGTCCTCCTTTCCACCCTTTTTATAGATGGGTACAATGTCTCCCTTTTTCCAGTCACCTGGGACTTCACCTGACTGCAATGACTTTTCAAATATCATGGAGAGTGGCTTGGCAACTACATCAGACAATTCTCTCTGGACTCTGGGATGCATCTTGCCTGGTCCCATGTACTTTTGTACATTCAAGTTGCTAAGGTGGTCACAAACCTGATCTTCTCTTACAATGGGAGAGAATTTGCTCCCCTAGTCCCTGTCTTGTAGTCCATCCACCCAAGAGGTGTGGGAAGAAAGACTGCTGATAAAGGCTGAGGCAAAAAAGTTGTTGAATACTTCAGACTTCTACTCATCCGTTGTTACCAGTTTGCCAGTCTTGCTTATTGGGGGATACACTTTCTTTGACATTCTTTTTCTGGCTGACATACCTGTAGAAGCCCTTCCTGTTATTCTTTGTGTACCTTCCCAAGTGAAGTGGGTTGACCTTGGCTGGATACCAGGTACATACCAAAGCCAATCTATTATTCCCCCTGCTCAACTAACTGGATAAGGAAAGAAAATATAACAAAAGGCTCATGAGTTAAGGACAGGGAGAGATCACTCACTGATTACCAAAACAGACTCGACTTGGGAAAATTAATTGAATTTATTACCAATAAAATCAGAGCAGGGTAATAAGAAATCAAAACAAATCTTAGAAACACCTTTCCCTCCACCCCTCCCTCCTTTCAGGGCTTAACTTTATTCATGATTTTCTACCTCCTTCCTGCTGTGGCACAGTGGGACAAGAAATGGGGGTTGTGGTCAGTTAATCACATTTCTACCACTGCTTTCTCCCCAGGGAGAGGAGTCCTTCCCCTGCTCCGATGTTGGGTTCTTCCCATGGGAGGCAGTTCTCCATGAACTTCTCCAACATGAGTCCTTCCAACAGGGTACAGTTCTACATTAACTGCTCCACCATAGGTCCCTTCCATGGGGTCACAAGTCCTGCCAGGAGCTTGCTTCAACATGGGCTTCCCACGGAGTCACATATACCTTTGGGCATCCACCAGCTCCACCATTAACCTCCATGGGCTGCAGGGGCACATCTGCCTCACCATGGTCTTCACCATGGGCTGCGGGAGAATCTCTGCTCTGGTGCCCGGAGCACCTTCTTCTGCACTGACCTTGGTGTCTGCAGTTGTTGCTCTCACATATGCTCACTCCTCTCTTCTCTGGCTGCAATTGCTTCTGTGCAGTAACTTTTTTCTTTGCAAATATGTTATCACAGAGGTGCCGCCACCATTGCTGATTGGCTTGGCCTTGCCCAGCAGTGGGTCTGTCTTGAAGCCAGCTGGCGTTGGCTTTATCAGGCATAAGGAAAGTTTCTAGCAGCTTCTCACAGAAGACACTCTTCTGGCTTCCCTGCTACCAAAGCCTGGTGATGCAAACCCAATACACCAAGTTCAGCTCCAGCCACACCTTGGCCTTCCTTACCTTGTCTTTACACAACCAGACAGCATTCCTGTAGTTTTCCTGGGATACCTGCCCTGCTTCCACTGCTTGTGCATTTCCTTCTTTCCTTTTAGTTTGCCCAGCAGGTCTTAGTTTAGCCATGCTGGTCTGTTGCCTTCCTTGCCCCATTTCTTGCACCTTCCCCTTATTCTACCACTTCATCCCATTATTCATTTTCAACAGATGAATAACACAGTATCTTTAACTATTCTGAAGAGGGTCCAGAAAAGCAGAATATGGAACATGTTGATACCAGTATCTAGCCAAAGGGAACCCAAAATGCCTTGCTGAGCTCAAGTAATCCTGCTCTACATAATCTAGAAGGTGTCTTTAATAGCTGACAAAGAGCTTGCCACAAGCAATATAAAATAAAGTGTCAAGTCTACAATAGAGATGGGTCATTTTGGCTTGGTGGGGCAGACAGAATGTTTGCCATCCATGATCTTTGTATGTCAGTCAGCTAAACTTTCTCTCTAATACAGAAGACCATTTTGAATTGTATAATCCACTCTATCTTTTAGTGTTGAGAAAGCTGTGCTTTGATAGCTCTATGACATGCTCAGGTCAGATCTGTCACCTTCCTCTGGAGGGGCCTCTGGCTGGCGATCCTGTACCCAATGCACCCCAGGACACAGTTGGCCTTCCTGGCTGCCAGGGCACTGCTGACTCATATTCAACTTGCCATCAACCAGGATCCCCAGGTCCCTTTCCACGGTGCTGCTCTCCAACTTCTGATTCCCCAGTCTGTCCGCACATCCAGGGTTGCCCCATCCCAGGTCCAGAATCTGGCACTTACTCTTGTTAAACTCTATATAGCTAGTAATTGCCCAGCCCTCTAATCTGTCCAGGTCTCTTTGCAGGGCCTCTCTGCTTCTGGAGTCAGCAGTTCCAATTTAGTATTGTTGGCAAACTTACTTAGTATCTGTTTTGCTTATTAATGCAATTAGCAAAGGGATCAGAACAAAACGACTTATTTAGAGATAAGCTTATTTATTATATAGATGATAAGCAAATAACAGAAATAAGCTAAATGGATAATAAGCAGATAACAGAAATAAGCATAGAAAGGCAATGCATCAAATCATTACTACAGAAGACAGCTAGTAATTAAGAAAAGATACATCACCAATTACCCTAATATGTTACCATCATCCTGGTCCATACTTCAGCTGGGGCACCCTGTTGCTGTGAAGGACTGGAGAAACCCTCCCGGTAATTAGGAAATCCTATGCAGACCGTTTGCTCATAGGTGAGGCTTCAAATCCTGCTACAAAGGGGTGTCACTTTTATATTGTTACTTGTTTAAGGGTATGTGACCAGATGTTTCTTTTGGAACTTTGTGGTCTGGCGTACCCATCTGCTGGCCAGGCGCCTGGGCATGTTGAGCACAAAGCCCGTCTTCCTAAAATTGCATATGTTGTTTTGAAAAGGTACATATGTTTGAAAGTTCATACAGTAGTCAATTTTGGTTCAGGCTCCACATAGGGCCTACCACATCAATATCCCTTCCAGTCTTGCCTCCAAGTTGTTTATGAAGATGTTGAAGAGCACTGGGCCTAAGACGGAGCCCTGTGGAATCCCACCAGTGACTGGTCACCAGCCTGATGTTACCCCACTTAATATAACCCTTTGAGCCCGACCTGTGAGCCAGTTGCTCACCCATCATATGATGTGTTTATCCAGTTGTGTGCTGGACAGTTTGTCCAGGAAGATACTATGAGAGACAGTATTGAAAGCTTTACTGAAATACAAAAAGATTACATCAACTGGCATCCCTTGATCAACTAGGTGGGTTACCTTGTTGCAAAAGGAAGTTAAGTTTGACAAGCAGGACTTTCCCCTCATGAAGCCATGAACAATCCCAGAATAATCTTCTCCATAATTTTATCAGTCACTAAAATGAGACTGACAGGCCTATAGTTTCCAGGGTCATCCTTGAAAATTGGGACAACGCTTGCCAGCTTCCACTCAACTGAGACCTTTCCAGATTCCCAAGACTGTTCAAAAATCATTGAGAGCAGCCTAGTGATGACATCAGCTAGCATTTCAGTATTCTCGGATTAATCCCATCAGGCCCCATAGGTTTGTAGGGATCCAGCTGGAGCAGAAGATCCCACACAAGTTCAGGGTTGACTGGGAGTTGATAATTCTGGCAGTCATGGTCCTCCAGCTCAGGGCAGTGGGACCCCCTTGGTCCATCATCCGTGTTGAAGACAGAAGCAAAGAATGCATTAAACACCTCTGCCTTGTCCATGTCCCTGTTTGTGAGGTGACCATCCTCATCCTGTAATGGCTGACGTTATTTTTACACTGCCTTTTGCCACTAATATATTTGAAAAAGCTCTTTTTGTTGTCCCCTACAGTTCTGGTAGATTCAACTCCAACTGAGCTTTGGCTGCATGAACTTTCTCCCTACAGTGGTGATAAGCATCCCTGTATTTCTCCCATGTCAGCTGACCTTGCTTCCACTGGCCACACACCTTCCTTTTTGGCCTTAGCTCCAGAAAAAGATCCCTGCTCAGCCAAGTCGGCCTACCTTGCCTGCTTGACTTCTGACATTTGAGGATTGCCTGCTCCTGTGCTCTTAGTAGGTGGTACTTAAAAAGTGACCAGCCCTGATGGACCCCAGCACCTTCAACAGTGTTTTTCCAGGGGACCTTGCTAGCTAGTTCCCTGAGCAGCCTGAAGTCTGCTCTCCTCATGTCCAGGGTTGATGTTTTGCTGGCACTTTTCCTTCTGTCACTAGAGATTTTAGACACCACTGTTTCATAGTTGCTGTGACCAAGATAGCGGCCAATTGCTACTTCACTCACGGGCCCCTCTCTGTTAACAAGCAACAAATCAAGGAAAGCACCTTTCCTAGTTGGCTCCCTTAGTACCTGTACCATGATGTTGTCATCCAGGTGTTTTAGGAATCTTCTGGACCTGTTTATGCCAGGAGTGTGGTGTTCCCAGTTAACATCCGGCAAGTTGAGTCCCCCATAAGGACAAGGGTGGTTGATTTAGAGGTGCCCCTTGGTTACTTAAAGAATAATTCTTTGTTGTTGTCATGGCTGGGTGGCCTATAATAGACTCCCATGATAACATTTGATAATTATACACAGATAATTGTTTGTCCCTGTCCTGGTATGACTGTATGATACTGTATTCCCTATCATCTGCCCTATACCAGATGTGAATCCTGTGCCTTTATGTACCTTTAAGGGAGAGGGGGGAGATCCGGTGAAGTTCTTTTGGCGCTGTGTTCAAAACACAGATACGCTCACTGGCTTCTTCTGCCCATCTGCTCCGCTTCTGCAGCAGGGAAGAGAGTTTACATTCCTCTTGCTTTTTTAGCTAGTTTTTTGTTCATTAGCTAAAGCATGGAGCCCTGGGACTTGGGCTTCTTCTTCTTCTCTTCTGGACTGTTCAGCAACACCAAAATATCACACACACTGGCCCGAAGGGGGCCCATGCGGAACCCCAGCTCTGGAGAGGAGAAAGCCACACCCAAAGAAAGGACTCTGAAATCTACCCAGGTTCTCTCCACAGTGAGAGGTTTTATTATTTAGCATTATTTTTTCTTTTTTCCCATGCCTGCATGCACTTTACTTGTTAAATAAATAGGGGTTTTTTTCACTTTCTGTAAGAGATGGTCCGAAGATCCCTCATCTGCCTCACGATCATCTTCAAGGACAGAGACTGAACACAGGAGTCCTTGCCTGGCTGAGGTAGGATGTCTGTCGAGTGTTGCCTGCAGGTGTGCCCACTGGGAACTGGTACGCATTCCTGAGGAAAATTAGTCCAGGTCACAATGGACTGCGCCATTCTTGCTGCCCAGGCGGGAAGGACTGCGCTGAAGCGAAAAGGAATGACCTGTCCTGTACACCTGTCCTGTACCTGTTTCCCAAAGCAACGGGCCTCATAACAACAGCTGTAGATTTCCCCACCTCTTGGCCAGTTGCCCCTCACTTCTGAAAAGGACTATAAAGGGACTTTCTAAAATAACTGAGACAAGATCTCCCCACGCAAAGAAGGCGAATCTATTGGCAGAAGACCACGAGGACTTTGTCTCATCCGTTGGTAGCTATTACCCCCCTTTTCTTCCTCTCTACTCTTTTACTTTGTTTTCTTTATCTCTCTCTCTATTTCTCTCCTCTATCATGTTACCATGTTGTGGGCACTTAATAAAGGTGCACTGTTCTGATTAAAACTGAAATCCCTTGTGTCCTTTTGCACTCTGAGATCTATAAACGAACCATCATGACCCTCATTTGTATTAGCGTATTGTGACATTAAACTGGCGTCACAGACAGGATCTCTGACAGACAGAAGGGGTTGCAAGGTTGTGTGTAGTCTGTAATAGGGGAAGGACGTTTCGCTCCAGCTGCACCTAGCCCGACACCCTGAAAAGGGTGAGCAGTGTCTGGAACGCAAGGGGAGGTGACTCGAATTTCCCGCAAACTGCACACGCCGAGGTGAAAAGCACCCCATACTCAGCTGAGGGCTCTGTCTTCAGATTTTTCACAAAAGATCTCTTAGTGTAAAAGGGGGAACTGTTTTTAGTGTGTGTGTGTGTGTGTGTGTGTGAATTTGGACTGCTTGGTGTAGCGAAGAGACAACCATAAGTAACTTAAGGAGTACCTCCCAAGCAGATTTTGCTCTCTTCACCCACCCAGGGAAGCGAAGGGAGACACAGCAAAGCTGTGTGTGTCACAGTGTGTAATTAACTTTTACCTCCCTTTAGTGGTTTTGATCCCTTCATAAAATGACTGAAAACCCTAGTGCAAAAGTTAATGCTGCATTTTATGCTCTGCTAGCAAAACATAATGCCAGGCCCTCTCCAGGAGAGGAAGAATGGGCTCAAAATAACTGGTTTAATTTGGAGTGTGACTGATAAGAGTATGTTCTTTACAACATGACACAAAATTTAAATTTGGCCGAAATAAAGCCATAATCTGCTCTGTTTTAGGAGCATGCCTTACAGCAGCCATAGATGACCGCTTTAAGTGATGTAGTGAAGAGAAAGCAATCATAGATTCCCTTCAAAACCTAGTGGAAATTTTACAGAAACAATTAGATGAAGAAAGGAATGAAAATCATTTGCTAGAGGCTGCTTTAAAAGAGGAATATTTTAAGAATCCAAAGAATGCTGACTCACCAAAAGAGACAGAGGAAAAGGAAACTCCTCACATTAACCAAATATACCCCCAGAAAGAACTAGTGCTAGTGAAAAATTGCGGGGAAAACTGCTGCACTCATATGAGACCTCTAATTAAAACAGAATATAATTATATCAATGATGAAGATTTTGAACTGCATATCACCACTAAACAAATGCCATACACTGCTACTGAATTGGCTAAGTTAAAAAAAGAGTACAGGTGGCTCCCCCATGAATCTGAGATGGAATATGTCTTCCGAGTGTCTCTCACTGGAGGAGACCAAATTTAATTAACTGAACAGGAAGCCAGTGGATATTGGGGACATGGAGTTTTCTTAACAACAGGAGACAAATGTGGCACGTGGTCCCTGACTCAGCGTGCAGCTCTCTGGGCTGAGGGACTCCATCCTTTAGAAAGGGGAGACCCTTTAGCTATAGTTGGTACCCCCGATCAACTTCTAGAAAGCGTCCACAAAGCCGCCTGTCTGCAAATGATATGTGAAAGGAAATTAACTCCTGGATATGAATCCCCAATGCAATTACCTGTGAAGCCTGAACTGATGACCCCTTTAATTCGAGGCCTTCCAGAATCACTCAAACCTACAGTAACTGTCCTTCAAAAAACCATAGTGGCTGTAGGCCCCATAGAGAGGTTGGATAGATTCCTTGGAAACCCGAGCGACCGAACTGGATCTACCGATCCTGGGTTTACTCCATATTCAACCCCCTCTCTATCTCCAGGTTCACAATCGAATTCACCTGCCGGTGATCGCAAAGTTTGGACATGGAGTGAGGTTGCAGAAGATCTGATTAATTACAGTAGAAAATATGGACCTAGAAAAACCCCAGAGGAAAAATCAGAAAAAACAAAAGGTGTCAGGTACATTAAGGCTTCTCATAGCAAAAAACCAGAGAATGTAAAACAGATCTCTAACCGTCAACATTGGTGGTTATTAGGTATCAAAAAGGGGGTCCCCAGAGATGTGATGGATGGCTTACACCTTGATAAATTAAGGTAGTGTCTAATTGGCACTGCTGAAAACCCATTCTACCGAACCTGTCAATTCAACCCAGTGCACCCCTCCTCCCTCAGAATCTGGGCAGTGAGTCAAAGCCACTTCTCCCTCAAAGTCTGGGAAATGAGCCAAAACAGCTTCTTCCTCAAAACCAGGGAAACAAGATCCTCCATTTCTTATAGGTGGGCGAAGAAACAGAGCATGGGTATATCTGAGAATGCTCACTAAAACTAAAACAGGAGATATAATGATCACAGCTATTACAGGCCCTAAACGGGCACCTGTAACTTTTCTGATTGACACTGGGGCACAAATTTCTTCACTGACAAAGAAAGATGCCCAGAGGTGTGGAATTGTTCCAACAAAGAACTGATATTGTGTTTTAAATGCCTTGGGAACAACAGAATCTATGAATGTGGCCTTAGTCAAGCTCACTTTGCCTGGAGAAGAAAACCAACCTTCTACTAATATGGTGATTGGAGATATTCCAACCAATTTATTAGGGATGAATGCCCTTGCTGGGAGGCAGCGGGAGGACTCAGAGGGTCTTCTGTGGTCTTTTGGCATGCCACGTTTTAACATCCGACTGCTCCAAGCTGCACCCTCCCTAGCATTCAGCAAAGTAACTAATGTGAAACAATACCTCCTCCCCCTGGGTGCCAAAGAGGGTATCAAGCCAGTGATACAGGAGCTGCGAGAACAAGGAGTAATAATTAATACTCATTCTCCTTTCAATTCTCCAGTGTGGCCAGTGCAAAAGCCTAATGGGAAGTGGAGGCTGACAATAGATTTTTGCAGGCTGAATGCCAACACAGACCCTCTTACAGCATCAGTCCCAAATCTAGCAGAATTAATAACATTGATTCAAGAAAAGGCTCATCCAATCATGGCAACTGTAGATGTCAAAGACATGTTTTTTATGATACCTTTACAGCCAGAAGATATGGACCATTTTGCTTTCACATGGGAAGGACAGCAATACACTTTCACTAGGCTTCCCCAAGGGTACAAACATTCCCCCACCCTGGCTCATCAAGCTTTAGCCCAAGAGTTAGAAAAAATACCCAAAGCTGACAATCTAGCTGTTTATCAATACATCGATGATATCCTTGTGGGAGGAGATGAAATAGAAGTGAGAGATACCCAACAGAAAATAATCTCCCACTTAGAAAGCCTTGATTTGCAAATTCCCTCAGAAAAAATCCAAAACCCTTCACAGGAAGTGAAATTTTTGGGAATTTGGTGGAAGGGAGGTATGACATGTATCCCACCTGATACCCTAACCTCTTTAGATCAGATTAAAATGCCTGAATCCAAAAAAGATCTCCAACATGCTTTAGGATTATTAGTGTTCTGGAGAAAACACATCCCAGATTTTTCCATAATTGCCAGACCTCTTTATAACTTGTTGAGAAAAGGCATAAAATGGGAATGGACTGCTTCTCAAGAAGAAGCATTACAATTGTTGGTTTTTGAAGCAACAGCTCACCAAGCCCTGGGCCCTATTCATCCTACAGATCCTTTCCAGGTGGAATGGGGATTTGCCTCCTCAGGGTTGTCAGTACACATATGGCAGCGGGGTCCTGAGGGTCCAACGAGGCCTGTTGGTTTTTACTCCCATGGCTTCAAAGATGCTGAAAAAAGATACACTACCTGGGAAAAAGGATTGTTTGTGGTTAGCTTAGCTCTCATAGGAGTGGAGAAGATTGCACGACAACAACCAATTGTTTTGAGAGGCCCTTTCAAAGTTATTAAGACAGTCTCTACTGGGACCCCCCCACCTGATGGGGTGGCCCAGAGGGCCTCAGTAAGAAAGTGGTATGCTCAGATTGAACATTATTGTAGCGTCTTCTCAATAACTGAAGGAGCTGTAAAAAATCTGGCAATCCAAGAAACTGAAAACTTGGGTAGCAGCCAAGACAAACCTGCCTCAGTCATTAAAGTAGCCCCTCCTTTTTCCCCTGAACAGTCAGCAAATTCTTGGTTTACGGATGCTTCTGCCAAGCGAGAAGGAAAGGTGTGGAAATATAAGGCTGTAGCCCTCCACACTTCCTCAGGTGAACGAATTATCACAGAGGGGGAAGGCAGTGCCCAAGTTGGCAAGCTGATCGCTGTTTGGAGTGTTTTCCAATGTGAGGCACAGAATACTTCTCTTGTCTGTATCTACACCGATTCCTATGCTGTGTTTAAGGGATGTATTGAGTGGCTTCTTTTTTGGCAGCAAAATGATTGGGAAGTTAACAGAATCCCAGTATGGCAAAAGGAAAAGTGGAAAGAAATTCTAAATATTGCAAGTCAAGGGAATTTTGGCGTGGGGTGGGTAGCCTCTCACCAGACAGATGGAAATCCAGCAGAAGAGTGGAACAATAAAGCTGATGAATTAGCAAGACTAAGTCCTGTGAAAAAAGATCAAATTACAGAGGACTGGGAGCACTTATTAGAATAGTTGCATGTAAAAAGACAACACACAGGTGCAAAAGATCTGTACAAAGAAGCCCTTGCTCACGGTTGGCCTGTTACCAGAGAAATGTGTAAAACATGCATATCAGCCTGTGAACAATGTCGCAAACGGCTGGAAAGACACCCTTTGGAAGATGACCCTCTGCATTTAAGAAAGGGTAAAGGCTTATGGGACGTGTGGCAGATAGATTATTTCAGCCTCTTTAAAAAGTCAGGAGGTAAACACTTTGTGCTGGTAGGAGTAGAGATTATATCTGGGTTAGTCCAGGCCAATGCCTTTAAAAGAGCTACAGGAGATAATCCTGTTAGAGCATTGCAGGGATGGTTTGGAACTTTCCCAAAACCACAAGAAATTCAGTCTGATAATGGGTCTCACTTTACTGCCAAAGTTGTACAGGATTGGGCAAAAAGTGAAGGGATTAAATGGACTTTTCACACCCCTTACTACCCTCAAGCTAATGGCATTGTAGAAAGGACCAATGGTCTCTTGAAATGACTTTTGAAACCACAGGAGGGAAATTGAGATGTTCGGCTATGGGAAGATGTGAAAGGTGTGAATGACAGATGGGGGGTAAACCGGTGTCCCAAAATCACTGCCTTTTGCCCAACAGCTCCAAGCATAATTCCCTCACTACAGGGACCAAATGATTCTAAGAATCCTGCACACTACCCTGGACAACCTGTTTTGGTAGACCTCCCTACTGTAGGAGAAGTACCACTAGTGCTAAAAACCCCTCTGAATAAATATGCATGGGTAGCCTCTGATGCCCTAGGGAGAGAGCATCGGATACATACACGCTGGATAATTCCATCATTCTAATTTTCTGCCTTTTGGTGGCAGACTCTGTTGTGTTTACTTTTTACAGAAGAACTCTGAGGGACATGAAGACCACATAAACCATGATAAAACTAGTAATACTTTTCTGCATCCTACCACAACACCATGGCCAAAAACCAGCTGAGTGGCCATGGTCTGAAGCTACCATTAAGTACACTAGTGCTCTAGGATCCTATCCCAGAGATCGTCGCCCGAACCTAGCGACTGTAGTACTGCACGACTCTGAGGTATACCGTCTAAGTGAATGGGGACGGGACTTGAAGGATTGGACTAGAATCCTAAATGGAACAATTGGTGAAAAAAATTAAGGTAGGATGCAGAAAAGTAGAAGGATCTCTTTACGAGAAAGCTTCCACCATTGCAATCGCCAGAAATTTTCTAAAACCAAATGGGAAAAGTGATTTGCACCCCAACATTACGGCCAAACTCTGCCCTACAACAGAGTGGATATGTGACAAACCCCCTTCATCCTATGTTGTCATCAGAAGAATGTCGGTAACTACACCTTGGATCCCAGTACCAATAATGTTGAAATCACAAAGCTTTGTGAAAATGAACCAACTGACTGCTGGTATAACTTTACTTTAACCAAACCAACCTATGTAACATGCAATTGGTGAAATAACCCAGCAGATCAGCCAAGTCTGAAAGGTTCAACTTATAGATTCAAAATAAATGCCATAGCAAAGCCCATACTGAGTGCAGTAGTCACATACCATGGTATAAGTACCCCCCTTGTGTTAGATGACAAGAATAATGTTTTCCCTCCCTTTATGGTAACCCAAGGTGATGATGTTACAATACGATGTAGATTAATTGCTGAATTTTTTACCGAACCTATACACAGTTATAGCATTGGACCTCACGGCCATGTTTTGTTTTGTGAAATTCAAAATCAAGATTGTTGGCTAAACTTAACTGCTCTACAATTTCCCCATAAAGTTATATGTGGTAAAAACAATACAAAATACTGGGGGGAACGCGACGTCGATGTTGTAATACCTACCACCCAACCACCAGTTATGCTAAGCCCGAGAATTTTTGAAATTGGACCATATATAATCAGGAAAACAGGCTAACAACAAATATTGTTTAATCTGGCATGGTCCCTTAAACAAGTCAAATTGCTGATGCAAAACAATGTCTCAGAAATTCAGCCAGCTTGTTCACCTTTTCTGCAAACTTCCTTCGAGGGGTGGACAACCTGGTTGCAAAAGCAGAACCCTTCTAAGAAACGAACGCAAAGAGACATAACTGGTGTTGTGGGAACAGGATTGGGAATCTTAAATAGTATTTATTCAGAAGTACTAATGAATAAATTCGCTGCCACAACTACAGATTTGACTAAATTACAACAACCACTGCAGTCGTCCTTATTAGCTTTGGGGACTCATCAGTGGTTGTTATCAAACATATTACCAAATTGGGAAAAGGTAAATGTGAATGACCACAAATTGATAATTGACGCACTCGGTGCTACACAAAACAACATTTCTTTGTCTCTCAGCGGCATCCAGGCTCAATTGTGGATGCAGTCAGTTGCTGCCTCAATTATAAGAGAAGGCAAAGAAGGCACTTTTCCTACTGAAATTCGGAAAATAATCTGGGACAGTGCCACTGATTTTGAAAGAGAATTCCAATCCTGGTGGAACTTAGTGAATTTTACCTACAATCCCATCACAAACACAGCCACAGCCTTTGTACTAACCATACGTAATGCTTCAGTGCATTTGATATTCCCAATCATTGCATTAGGGCTGAACCATGATGGAGCTATTCTCTATCCTTTCGAGCATAAAGAATGGGCCCGTCAAATTGGTGAGAAGTGGCAAACTGTTAATTTGGAAACTTGTATTGTCCGAAAACAACAAGGGTTTATCTGTGAAAGTAATGCAATTAGAGCTCAAGACATTTGTTTAGACACAGAACAAAATATCTGTCATTTTGAAATTCATCCGAACAAGATTCCTGAAACAGTGCTTGTGTATATAGGCAATGGATGTGCATGCTTAAGAACTGCTTGCGATAAGGTATTTATAGAAAATTTAGTAGTAGATACTAAAAATCATTCAAATTTTTGTGTTTGTAACTTTACCAAAATCACAGGATGTGATTTCTCTTATTTAGCCCCAGTTACTTCTTATCATCTTTTACAGTCCAGTTACACACTCATCCACCAACTATTGCCTACCCCCATTGGGATGAACCTTACTTTGGTAAAGCAATTGTTGCTTCTCCAAGATTTAATCGAAATTTTGGAAAAGTTCAAGAAAAACAGACAGAAAACCTTGGTAACTCTTCATCACAATGTGAAAGAAATACATTGTGTTCTAGAAAGAGTAAAGAAAGATGCTGAACACGGGTGGTGGGATACTCTTTTTGGGTGGTCACCTACTGCTACAGGTGTCCTGAACAAATTGTGTCATCCCATCCTTGTTCTCTTGATTTTAGTTTTGATTGGTTTTGTTTTATCAGCAATCTTATACATCATGAATTGGAGAATGATGAAACAGATAACACAATTGACATCTATAATAGATGTACACAATTTGGTCAATATCCCATCCACTGTGGACACCCCTAAGGTTATTGACACAAGAAGAACTACACGAGTATTAAAATAAGACGTGATTAGAAATTAGATGCATATTTTGATTAAAAATTACTTTTTCCTTTCCTTTTCTTTTCTTTTCTTTCTCTTTTTTTTCTTTTTTCTTTTCTTATTTTCTCTACCCTTTTCTGGGATATGCTACCAACACTGACGAGTCCTGAAGACTTCGCAACGACACTACAAAATCGTGCTGATAGAGCTCTCCTGACGACAATTGTGAGTCACGGGGTGGTGTAAGAGACAGTCCGAAGATTTCTCATCTGCCTCACGATCATCGTCAAGGACAGAGACTGAACACAGGAGTCCTTGCCTGGCTGAGGTAGGATGTCTGCCAAGTGTTGCCTGCAGGTGTGCCCACTGGGAATTGGTACGCATTCCTGAGGAAAATTAGTGCAGGTCACAGTGAACTGCACCATTCTTGCTGCCCAGGTGGGAAGGACTGCGCTGAAGCGAAAAGGAATGACCTGTCCTGTACACCTGTCCTGTACCCGTTTCCCAAAGCAACGGGCCTCATAACAACAGCTGTAGATTTCCCCACCTCTTGGCCAGTTGCCCCTCACTTCTGAAAAGGACTATAAAGGGACTTTCTAAAATAACTGAGACAAGATCTCCCCACGCAAAGAAGGCGAATCTATTGGCAGAAGACCACGAGGACTTCGTCTCATCCGTTGGTAGCTATTACCCCCCTTTTCTTCCTCTCTACCCTTTTACTTTGTTTTCTTTATCTCTCTCTCTATTTCTCTCCTCTATCGCATTACCGTGTTGTGGGCACTTAATAAAGGTGCACTGTTCTGATTAAAACTGAAATCCCTTGTGTCCTTTTGCACTCTGAGATCTATAAACGAACCATCACAACCCTCGCTTGTATTAGCAGATCGTGACACTTTCCTCCAAGGAAAATTCTTTCCGATCCTGGTGGGGGAGGGGTGTCTGTAACCTGCCTTCTATCAGAGGATGTTAATTTCGAATGTTCCTCCAAATTTGTCTCAAACCAGGACAGTCCCTTAATCCTTACCCAGAGAATCTCAACCGTGCCATCGCCAACTGCAAGCTCCGTGCACTCCAGCCCCTTCATTACACAGTATGCCATCTCCCCACCTTGCCTGCCCTGCCTATCCCTCCTGAAATGCCTGTAACTATCCAACATGGCACTCCAGTCACAGGACTCATCCCACCAGGTTTCACTTATACCAATGATGTCATGTCTCTGGGACCGGACCAAAACTTCAAGCTCCTCATTTGTTCCTCATGATGTGTGCATTAGTGTAGAAATATTTCAGGTGTGGTACATTGTAGCCAACATCTCATGGAGCAGATTGAAGGATGTCACTAGCGCTCAGTCCCTCAAGTTTTGGTGTGCCATCCCACTGCTTATCACTAGCCAGCCTGGTTTTATCCCTTTTTCCCTTCCAGTCTAGTTTAAAGCTCTATCGATCAGCCCTGCTAACTCCTGTGCAAAAACACTATTTTCCCCTCTGAGAAAGGTGCATTCCCTCAGGTGTCAGTAGACCTGCTGTTTTATAAACCATTCCATGGTCAAAAACGCTAAAATTCTGCCCATGACACCAGCCTTGGAGTCACATGTTGATCTGATGGGTCTGCCTGTTCCTTTCATTGTCCTTCCCTGCCACTGGAAGGACCAAGGAAAATATTACCTGTCATCCTGATTCTTCAACAAATTACCCTAATGCCCTGAAATCCCTTTTGACTGCCCTTGGATTTTTTTTTTTTGCTATCTTATCACTGCTGAAATGAAGAATCAATAGCAGATGATAATCAGAGGGCCATACTAGACTAGAGATCTTTCTAGTAAGGTCCCTTACCCAGGCCTCAGGAAGGCAGCTGACTTTCCTGTGGGTTGGTGTATTGGGTTGACCCTGAGTTGATGGACAGTCTTTAAGACCAATTACGCTTCTCACAATTTACATATTTAAACCGCACAGACAGGCGGGACTTCCCCTTTTGGTCGGAGCTCGCTTGCTGGGAGGTGGGGGCAGCTCGGGGCCTCCCGGCCCCGCCGGGCCGGGCCGGGGCCACTGCCCCTTTCCCCCTTTCCCAACGCTGTGGCACGGACCCTGGGTGGCTGGGGGGGGGGGACTGCCTCAGAGCCACAGGCAGCTAAACCCAGCCATGGACTGCTCACAGCTAAACCCATCCAGCACGGCTTCTGGGGACCGGCGGGTCCCTCTCCTCTCCATGCGGAGCCGGCGGAGTCAACGGGAGCCGGCAGAGCCTCCTGTCTGCAGCCAGCACACTTCGTGCTGAACTGAAGAAGACACCACGCAGCCAGCAGCACAAAGGGAGCGAGGCTTTCCCCACCGTAAAGGCCGAACAAGAACACCCTTCAGCATGGCGGCTTCAGAGTCAGAGAGAAAGAGAAGTGAGTCACATGGGACGGAGCTGGAAATAGCGACGGGAGAAAAGAGGGCGGTGCCGCGATTCTGGCGCGCAGCTTAAAAGAAACCTTCTTGCATGCCGTGGTAAGAAACTGTAATACCACAAACTGTTTGTCTCTTTAATCCATTTGAAGAACATGGGGGGATGGAGTATCTTCGTGTGCCTGTGAAGATTGTGAAGAATGCCCGATGCCAGGCTATATAGTAATAAGAGGCTGTTGGAGGCTTGTGGCGAAGAAGAGCCTTTGTGTGCAGGCCAAAAGAACTTATCCTTAAAAAGATGAATAACCCCATGTGATGGCCCATGTTTTGCAGTGTGAAGGAACTGTGAGATTTTTCATGGGAGAGATGTTCTACACACAGCAGATTGATTGTTTCCGGGCGGATCTGCTGTTAGTGGCAGTTTGGGAACCACGTGCAACTGAAGGAAAAACCCTTTTTTCCCTTAAGCATAAGAGAGAGACTTTTCAAGAACTGGAACGCTGACTAACATCCCATGTTCTGTTATCCCTTGTGTGAGCTAGGTAAAAGGAGAGAAGTGCTGGGGGGGGGGGGGGGATTTGCTTTAATTTTGTTTTGTTATTGTCTCTTTACTTTTAATCCTATTAGTAATAAAACTCTTTCATTGTACTGCAACTGTTTAAGGTTTGTGCCTGCTTTGCTTTTCTCCTAATTCTTATCTCACAGAAGGAAAATAAGTAATGAATATTTTGAACCAAAACTACTACATTTAATTGGTGTTTTCTGCCCGGTTTCGAACTCAACCCGCTACAGTTGGGTCCATTTAGCATATCGGGCCCTCCACTCCTCTTAGAAGGGAGTCACCAATGACAACTACCCTTCTTTTTTTCTTAACAGAGGTGGTCATGATGTGGGGGGTAGGCTGTCTTGCCCTAGGCAAACCCTCTGTCCACCTCATCAGTTGTCTGTCCTTCCAGTTCCAGGGCCTCATTCCTGTTGTATAAGGTACTAAACTGTCCTGGGAAACATTATTGTATTCCATATCTATCAGTGCCCAAAATTGTTACTGTCTCTTTAAGACCCTGCAGCCAGAAATGAAATCGCAGGGCCAGTGGATGCTGGGCTTTTTAAAGTCGGAGTCACCCAAGCAGAGCTCTCTTGCCTCTTGGTTCTCTTGCTTCTTGACTCTTGGCTTTTGCCATAGAGATGAGGCAGCACAGGTGAAGGCTTTTCTTTTGGGTCTTCTTTTGTTTCTTTTCCGAGGGGGTTGCTCTGGGCATTTGGGTTTTTTCTGAGAGGCTGCATTTTGCAGTCCTGGACTGCCTCAGGGCAAATTCTGTGAGTGCCTGTCTGCAGCTGCGGCATTGCGCAGAGAGAAATAGAGTGGCCCTGCTCTGTGTGGTCACCCCAGCCCACCACCAGTGGCCAGCTGAAGTTAGAAGGCACAGAGTCCAAGTCACCCCAGCCAGCTGCCTGCCATCTTCTGCCAAGAGGAAGGCAAAGTCTTTCCACGAGTTCTAGCCCACGACGAAATACCAGCCATTGGAGTGTGCCAGCTGCCTTTCTTGATGGAGATGCTGCTGCCAGAGAAATGGGGGGGGAGAAAGGGCTGCCACCATTTTCCCTTTGTCTCCCTACACACAGTCGTCCATGGAGAGCACCATCTTGGGGTGAGTACTCCACCATTTTTTGAGTTTCTCTTTGTTTCTGGGGAGTCAGTGAGATTTCAGCAACTTTGTAACTAGTGACTGTTACTGTTATTTTCTGCCTGTTGCTATTCCTTTTTGTTGTTTTTTTTTTTTTAAGTAAACTGTTATTTTTTCACTTATAACTACTTGTATCTGTTTCTCTCCATTGGTGGAAAGGGATTGGTTAAAACTATAAGGGGAGGTAAGTCGTTTTACTGTCCACCTCTTTAAATTGTCTTAAACCAAGACATAAATGGGCACCCATCTAAAGGGACACAAGAGACAAAGGGAAAACATAACAATTTTGACCAAAACATTTGTGTATTGTGTACAGAACTCACTGATCATCATGCTGCTCAGTCTAATCATGGGGCTGTGGCACCTAAGCTTGTATACTTCTCCATATATATGGTACAATTTCCCCAAGATAAAGGTCTTTTTTGGATCAGGGACACAAACCAATATTGTTTTGTTGATGTTCTCTGCAATATCAGCTTATGTAAAGATAACATCAGAGGCAATGAAGATCATTTGGGATGTGTATTTGTTGTTGTTTGCCTGTCCTGGTCTCAGCTGCTACTTCTGGGGGTTTACTAATAATCGCACCCAGCCTTGTGGGAGAAAAGTAAGTAACGATTTTTCCCAAACTTTCACCTCCTTCTCCCCCTTCAGGTCTGACACATCACCTTTTGAGAATGTTCAGTTCCCTCTGGATGTTAAAGACGCCATATTTTTGTTGCTAATTCTGGTATGTCTCCTCTGTACAGTCTACAACACATTTAGAATCAGACTGAGATTTCCATGGAGGTTGCCCAGGGATCTGCCCCAGTGGTGGAAAATCCTGAGTGGCATGGGATGTGAAGGAAATGGGCCAGATTTTGAAGAAATATTCTGCCCCAATAGTTTGGAAGTTCTCCCCTGAACAAATACTGAACACAGCTAAGGTAGCAGAATATCTGAAAATTGCAGTGGCAGCTCCAAAGAGGTAGATTATTGCACTGTGCTGGGCCCTGGCTAATGCTTATTACACCCTGCTTGTTACTGTATGGCATCAACTACAGCCAGAGGAAAAGGAGAACAAATCAGCAGACACCCCAGTCACTCAGGCTGCAGCTAAACCAGAAGGGCAGCCTAAGCCAATAGCAATCACCCCTGTCCAGAGGAGAAAATACAAGACCATCTGCCTGGTGGATGATGATGGGGAGGCAAGGCAAGACCCTCATAGCCAGCAGAGGAATCAGAACCAGAAATAATCACTGAATCTTTGTCCTTAGAAAGTCTCTGCAATCTGAGGAAAGACCTCACCCAATGACCCAATGAGTCTATATTGAGCTGGTTCATCCGAGTCTGGGACACCACAGGTGATGGTACAATTCTGGACAGTACTGAAGTGAGGCACTCAGAATCTCTGCCACGTGATGTGGGTATTGACCAGGGGATTGCGAGGAGGCCAGAACCTCTCAGCCTCTGGATGTGACTTAACAAGTGTGAAGGAGAGATACCTTTGCCCAGAAGATCTCCAGCTGCAGCAAAACCCTTGGAAGACCATGGAGCAAGGAATCCAACGCTTGCCAGAACTGGCTGTGATAACTATCCTTTTCTCAAATGACGACCAACCCAGTAAGAGTCCAGACCTGGGAAAATGTACAACACTGATGTGGCTCAAACTTGCATGACTTGGGACACAAGTGTACTCTCAGTTCCTAGCAACGCTGCGATGGAAGGAGGGAAATGAGAGGGTGGGCACTACGACAAGAAGACTCCAGACATACAAAGATACTGTTCACGCCCCAACACGAGCCCAAGTCTCTGCAGTGTAAACAGACTTGACTGAGCATATGCGGAAATTGGAAGAGAGGATTGCAGAAAGCCATCGGAAACTCAGGAAGGAGCTTAAAGAGGACTTTCTCCAAGTTTCATCAGTACAGACCAGAGCCCCTGCTATCAGATGTCCCCTGGTTAGGGAGAGGGGGTACACCCCACGAGGCAATATGTGGTTTCTCTTGTGTGAGCATGGGGAAGACATGAGAAGATGGGATGGAAAACCCACCTCTGTCCTAGCAGCACAGGTGCGTAAGCTAAAGGAGGAAACTATTAACGGAGGGAGTTCCACCAGAATGAATGTAGCTCCAATTTCCCATGACCGAGCTGCTAAGTATAACAGAAGGGAGGATGACACATCTGATCCCCTTGAAGGAACCTCCAGAATGTATGCCCAGAGAGGGAACAATAGCCAGAACTAGAGGGGCCCTGCCTCTAGCCAGGTAGAGGCCAGGGAAAATCATGTCTATTGGACTGAATGGATCCAGTGGCCTGGCACATAAGAACCACAAAAATACAAGGCTTTGGTTGACACTGGCACAAAATGTATTCTTATACCATTGGGACACGTGGAGGTAGAACCTGTTTCTATTGCTGGGGTGACAGAGGATTCTCAGCAGTTGACTCTGTTGGAAGCTGAGGTGAGCTTGACCAGGAAGGAGTGGTACAAATACCCCATCGTGACTGGTCCAGAGGCACCATGTATTCTTGGCATAGATTACCTCAGGAGTGATTATTTCAATAACCCAAAAGGACTCAGGTGGGCTTTTGGGATAGCTGCTGTGGAAACAGTTGAACACCTTGCCTGGTCTCTCAGAGGACCTGTCTGCTGTAGAACTGCTGAGGGTCAAAGAACAGCAGGTACCAATTGCCACCACCACAGTGCATCATCGGCAATACTGCAGAAACTGAGACTCCATGATTCCCATACATAAGATGATCCGTGAACTGGAGTGCCAGGGAGTGGTCAGCAAGACTCCCTCACCCTTCAATAGCCCTATATGGCCTGTGTGTAAGTCTAATAGAGTGGAGACCAACCATAGATTATTGTGGCCTGAATGAAGTCACATCATCACGGAGTGCTGCTGTACCAGACATGCTGAAACTTCAGTGCGAACTGGAGTCCAAGGCAGCGAAGTAGTGCCACTACTGATATTGCTAATGCATTTTTCTCCCTTCCTTCAGCAGCAGAATGCAGGCCACAGTTCATGTTCACCTGGAGGAGAGTCCAGTACACCTGAAACTGACTGCCCCAGGGGTGGAAACACAGTCCCACTATCTGCCATGGACTGATCCAGACTGCACTGGAAAAGGGTGAGGCTCCAGAACATTTGCAGTACATTGATGACATCATTGTATGGGGGAACACGGCAGAGGAAGTTTTTGGGGAAGGGGAGAAAATAATCCAGATTCTCCTGCAAGTAGGTTTTTCTATCAAACAAAGTAAGGTTGAGGGACCCGCCCAGGGAATTCAGTTCCTAGGGGTGAAGTGGCAAGACAGACACAGACAGATTCCAACAGAGGTGATTAATAAGATAGCTGTCTTAATTGTCTTAAACCAAGACATAAACCCACTTGTCAGCTCTAAGTTTTAGGAGGAGGAGCCTTCCTCCTTGGATGGGCAGTGACCAGCTTCCAGCTTGCATGTTCAACAGACCTTTGCCTTAGTGCTTGACATGGTTCTTAGCCCACCTGCCTCTCCACTGCAATGGAGGTTTGAGACTCCTGAGACTAGCAACTCTGAGAATACTCTATCAATTTCTTGCTCATTCTCACAAATGCTGCACAGCCAGCTTTACTTCCTCACGTAACTCCTTGACCTGGTGACAAAGCTCATCAACAATACACCTGCAGAAGGGATGACGGTCAGCCCCAGCCTCATGGCATCAGGCACTCCTGACAACCTGAGACCATCAGAAGGTCTGTCTGGGTAGAAGCCTCTGACACAACTGGTGCAGTGACTCCAGCAGCTACAGGGGAATGAGCGCTGTGATGTGTCAAAACCACACTGGAGGGAGCATATGCTAGTGAGACTGAGGATGATGGGGACTCTTTGTGCCCTTCTGCGCCAACTACTGTGCCTGTCTGCTGCCTCTGCTAGCTTCTCCCAGATGGTCACAGACTGGTGCCAAGTTGCTGGGTTGTGTGTACTTCGATTTTCCCACTCAGCCACCAGTGGAAGGGCCTCCTACTGCTGGGCCATGCCCTGGTCGCTCCTGCTCCCTAGGGGCTCCTTATGAGACGGAGCAGTCACTCCTGGCCCCGCCCATGCTGAGGCAGCTACTCTAGGACAAGCTAGCAGCTCCACATGGGTCTCAGTGTTTCCTGGGGTTCCCTCGCCTCTAGAATGTTGCCCTGTTTGTGTTGATCCCCTGCAATGGAGCTGTTTGCCTTGGCTAATTAAGGGAGAGATGAGTAGCATTCCTTTATCTAAGTAATAACACATGAAAAATAAGAGGTACTATGGCTGTGGAAGGAGTATTACAAAAGCAAGCACTTCAAGATACTGGTTTACTAACATCAGGGGTCACTCATTTGAATGAGTATTTCCATAACACTACCACATAATGCAAAATTCTGGAAAAGCCAAGAGCTCCAGGGTTTAATTAATCTAGTTTAACCCTAGTGACCCCTCCATTCCTCAACAAGACAAATCACATAATTTGTCCTTCCCTCTATTTTAACAGAATTATTCTCTGTGCATTACAACATTTTTTTACAACCCAAAAAGCAGCAGCATACAGTTTTATTTGCTAAATGTTAACATCCTAAAAGACAATAAGGTAAAAATAAATTCTTGCTTTTCAGTAACACCACAATCAGGGCAATTAAGTTTACAAATGTGTTTCTGATTTGAGCTCATGTTGCCTGCTGCCTTTACACTTGTGCTTCTGGGGAAAAAAAAACCACCATACCTTTTTCACCCTACTGAATGTCTTTGTTCCACTCAGAGGCCAGCTCACCTTACCTCTGGAAAGCCTGAGCTTTTGTAAGCTGTTCACACGATAAACAGCTGTAGATGTATGGAAAACCTATTACTACATGCAGAAAATGAAAGGTGGAAAGTAGATTCTGTATTTATAATGGAAGAAAGCCTCCAAAACACATAAGCATTTCAATAAAGTCAGAAAGTTTTTTTTTCCTTCCCACACTTATTTAGTGATAGCCTTCAAAATTAGTCTGTGTAAACAGCATGATAAATGTAATTAACCTCAGAGTGCCAAAAATAGGCTATCCTCCTGCTAAGTGCTATTGTGAAATGCAAGAGCATTAGCAAGAGGAGCAGCAAAATCACCACTGGCACTTAGGGTTAATGAAGGTTTTCCTGTAGATCCTGTTCCTGCTTTAAGTGAAACACTAAATAGGCAAATATAAGTCTAACAGGGTAGATGTATATCAATTTTGAATGCTGTCAACAGCTCAAGAACAGCATAACTTTCACTGAACTGATTAAAAGCCACAGATTCTCTTCACCAGCTGTTTTTCACTCTAAAAAACCCTGCCAACTATGGTACATTTCCAAGTTTCATATTTTATTTCAGGTATAACAAACTTCAAATGATGACCAAGTGTCAGAGACTGAAATATTATAGTTTATGACTTAAACATTTTCATGAAAGACTTTTGCCTATTATAGCAGAACTGTATTACAAAAGCTGCAGAGGAGACCACCATGCCCTGACTGAGGCCCTACACTGCTCGCTGATGAAGATAAGATAAAGTAACAACTCAGGGCTGGGGACATTCACAAAGCATAAGCCTAACACCTTGGGGTAGAGACCGAAGCCCCAGGGCTATCATCTGCCAGGCTTTGCACAGACCCTCACACCAAAGGGTGGGGGGCAGAGAGGCTTAGGGTGTGTGTTGGAAAAACCTCTGGTGAGAGGTGCAGTGACCTCCCATCCTCTGCTGTGCAGACCAGCTCAGCTAAGGGGCCCTTCGCCCAGGGGAAAAAGCTTATCCACAGCAGAAGGGGGTGTCATGGCCCATCAAAGGCCCCCCAAAGGAGTCCCCAGATCCTACACCAGAGATGATGCAACAAATCCACAGTGTTGCAAGGGACAGTGTCAAACTGGCCCCCTGCAAGGGAGGCACGTGGACGTTCCCACTTGGCCCAAAACGAATATTAATCCACTGGATTCTATACTCTTTGGCTTGACGCAGCGTGGCGACAGCAGCGGGGGACCCTCACCACCAAGAAGACCAGATGGAGGGGAGCAACGAGATGTCGTTGGGACCCCCGGATGGGTGATATGCTTCCACCAAACCCCTGTCGCTCTCTCTCTGACCCCCCCACCCCCCATGCACACTTCTATTTCTTTATTTCTTTTCTCTTTCTCTTTGCCTCTTTTACTATTAAATAAAATATATCAATTTTTTGGCACCAACATCTAACCTCATTTGGTTTTAATCTTGTTTTTGGGTGTATTTTGAACCTTCAAAGTTCTTTCCATTTTATACACAGACTTAATTTTCTTTGCTCCTCTGGGTTTAAACCAGGTCGTAACACCAAGATACAGCACATGCATACTTCATCCCATTTTCTGAGGAAACATTTTTCCCTAAAGGACCAGGTTAACGGAAGTTATTACAACTTTCAGATGCCTTTTTCACCTTTGAGCTCCTTTCACTCTCCCCACATGCATCAAATTAAAGCAGGCTTTATCAGGATGCACCAAATTGTATTCAGAATAATCAGAATGCAAAAAGATATTAAACATCTTACAATCATCAGGAATGTATTTCAAGTTTTTAGCAATTAAAAGTTGAAGGATTTCAAAAAGTTCACAATCACTGCGTCTAATGAGGTGAATGTCACATTTTGCTTACAAATATAAGGTCTAAATCTTAAATGTCTGTGGCATCTTCATAATAAACAGCACAGGGTTCAGTTTTGCTTTTACCTTTGTCTTTTCTTCTTGTCACTACTACATGGTGGGGGGGAAGGAAGAGAAGGAAATGAACTGAAACCATCATGAAGCTCAATGAGAAATGCAGCATGGACCTGTATATTCACTGTATTTCATCATTCAATATACATTTTTCCTTCTTTTAAAGAAGCTGGTATTTCCAAAACTGATGCACTGCATCCTTGGCTACAGCGACCATGAGATTGTGGAGTTTGGTATCCTGTGAGAAAAGCAGGGCAATGAGTAAGATTGTAACCATAGACTTCAGGGGAGCTAGCTTTATCCTCTCCAGGCATCTTCTTGGAAGAGTTCCATGGGAACATGCCCTAGAGGGAAGAAGGGTCCAAGATAGCAGGTCAATATTCAAGCACCTCTTCCTCCAGGCTCAAGAATGGTACATCCCCATGGGCAAATAAGTGAGCAAAAGGGTCAGCAGACCTGCATGGATAAACAAGGAACTCCTGCCAAAACTCAGACATAAATAAGAGATACACGAGGTGGAAGCAGGGACAGGCCCCCTGGGATGAATATGGGGATGTTGCCAAAGTATGCAGAAATGTAACGAGGAAGGCCAAAGCCCATCTGGAATTAAATATGGTCAAGGATGTCAAGGACAACAAGGAGGGCTACTTCAAACACATCAATAACAAAGAAAATCTAAGGATAATGTGGGCCCACTACTGTATGGAACAGGGACCCTTGCAACAGAGGTTGCAGAGAAGGCTGAGATACTCAACTCCTTTGCTTCAGTCCTCCCTGGCAAGGCCAACCCTTAGGAATCCCTGATCCAGGAGACCAGGGAAAAGGTCTGGAGGGAGGAAGGCTTTCCTTTGGTTGAAGAGAATTGGGTTAGAGACCATTTAGTCAAATTTGATATCCACAAGTCCATGGGCCCTGACAGGATGCATTCACAAGTGCCAAGAACTAGCAGACATCATTGCTAGGCCACTCACAATCACCTTTGAAAGGTTGTGGAGATCAGGAGAGGTGTCCAAGGAGTAGAAGAAAGCAAATGTCAGCCCAGTCTTCAAAAAGGGAAGGAAGGAGGGCCCAAGGAACTATGGGCCAGTCAGCTTCACCTGGAGTAAGTCCAGCAGAAGACTACGAAAATGATTAGGGGACTGGAGCACCTCACTTCTGAGGAAAGCCTGAGGGACCTGGGCCTGTTTAGCCTGGAGAAGACTAAGAGGGTATCTTATCAGTGTATATAAGTATCTGAAGGGAGGGTGCCGAGAGGATGGAGCCAGGCTCTTCTCAGTGATCCCAAGCAATAGGATGAGAGGCACCAGGCAGAAACTGAAACACAGGAAGATCCACCTGAACATGAGGAAGAACTTCTTTACTGTGAAGGTGACTGAGAACTGGAAAAGGTTGCCTAGAGAAGTTACAGTCTCCTTTGATTGAGATATTCTGAAGCCATCTGGACACAATCCTGAGTTACATGCTCTAGGGGACCCTGCTTGAGCAGGGAGATCAGACTAGGTGACCTCTAGTGGTCCTTTCCAACCTTAACCATTCTGGGATTCTGTAATGTGAACGCTTAGTAAATCTACCTAAAAACAAGTTTCATATAAGTGATTCCAGTGAAGAACATTCTGATACCTCCCAACAGACAAAGTTTCAACCATTATGCACAAAAAAATATTTTATTTGCTTTATTACCTGGTACAGTATTATTCATGGGAAGATACTATTAAAGGGTATCTCTTAAAGACTCAGACTAGTCAATTTTATGCCTGTTGTTTCTGCCCAAGTATTCTGAGCTAAAACAGACCCAATACTCACATTCTAACTCTATAACAGATTCAACTTGATGGAAGTTTATCAAAGCACTTGATGCACTCTAAGATCTTCTGGGGTGCATTTAGAAGAAAATGTGTGGTGAAAGTAATTTCATGAGCCACATCTCCTAGTCTGCAAACAATTTTATCTTTAAAGATGGATACATTTAAAGATACTGCTGGATTATCTAAATCTGCCACCTGCACAGCATGACTGTATTTGGTTTGTGTGGCAATGTTTTGGTAGAAGAGAGGGCTACAAGGGTGGCTTCTATGAGAAGATGCCAGAAGCTTCACCCATATTCGACAGAGCTAATGCCAGCCAGCCCCTAGACAGACCCACTGCTGGCCAGAGCCAAGCCAATCAGCAATGGTGGTAGCACCTCTGTGATAATATATTTAAGTAGGGGGAAAAACTGCTGCACAACAACAGCTGGGAGAGAGGAGTGAATATATGAGAGCAACAACTCTGCAGACACCAAGGTCAGTGGAGAAGGAGGGGTAGGAGGTGCTCCAGGTGCTGGAACAGATTCCCCTGCAGCCCATGGTGAAGACTGTGATTAGGCAGGCTGTCCCCATGCAGCCCATGGTGGAGCAGAGATCCACTCTGCAGCCCATGGAGGGCCCCATGCCAGAACAGGTGGATGTGCCCTGAAGGAACCTGTGACCCCATGGAGAGCCCATGCTGGAGCAGGCTCCTGGCAGGACCTGTGACCCCATGGGGGACCCAAACTGGAACAATCTGTTCCTGAAGGACTGCACCCCATGGAAAAGACCCATGCTGGAGAAGTTCATGAAGGATTGCCTCCCATGGGAAGGACCCCATTCTGGAGTAGGGAAAGAGTGTGAGAAGAAAGGAGCAGCAGATAAAATGTGTGATGAACTGACCACAATCCCCATTCCCCATCCCCCTGTGCTGCTCAGGAGAAAGAGGTAGAGAACTTGGGAGTGAAGATGAGCATGGGAAAAAGGGGTTGGTGGAGTTGGGTATTTTTAGATTTTTTTTTTTTTTATATCTTATTATCCTGCTCTGATTTGATTGGTAATAAATTAAACTAATATCCCCAAGTTGAGTCTGTTTTGCCTGTGACAGTAATTGGTGAGTGATCTCTCCCTGCCCTTGAACCTTTCATTATATTTTCTCGCTGCTGAGGGGAGTGATAGAGAGGCTTTGGTGGACACCTGGAAGCCAGCCAAGGTCGACCCACCAGAAACTGACAGGAACTCACTGACCTGAATTCAAATAACACCAAAGTGGATAAAACTAAATAATTTTAATAGTAGTAGTTATCTGAACCCAGTATGACCTCTTCCTCATATCTTCAAAATTAAAAACCTGAGTGTTGTCTTAGACTTCTCAACTAGGTCAAACAACTTAGTATAACTTCACACCTATTGCAGCAACAAAAACTATGCAAAGGCACAGCTAGCGGCACATTCATCACTCTACAAAAATTGCTCCAACAACAAAATTGTCTCCCAACAGTGACTGGAAAGTAAACCATAGGACTTTACCTGCTGTCTTTTGGGAAAGTGCAAGATGAAGGTCCAAAGAGGAAATGAAAGCAAGCAGCTTCTGGCCATGCACCCAGAGACAGCATTCTCACCTTAAGCTGGTGTGAAGGTATTTACATAATGCTTCTGGAGGACTTTGGAAAGGATGGCAAGTACAAGTCAAGATTCCTTAATCAGTTCTGCAAAATTCTGAACTTGTGAGCAAGTTTGTAAGAAAAGAACTAGGTAAGTTCTGTTTTATGGTGATAGACTGTTTTTCACTCAACCTCAGAGTTGCGACGAGAACTTCCACTGTGAGATGTCTGTTCCACTAAGAAACATCAACCCCACTGCATTTTAAGTTTGTCAGGTTTGAGGAAGCTCGCTCAACTGTAGGACACAAAATACCCAGGCTCTTAAATGCCTTTCCAATAAAAATGCTTTTTGACACAGGCAAAAAAATAGTTTTCCCCAGATTAAAGACAAAATATACTTGGTTACAAATAAAATGTAACTGAAAATATTTTTTTTAGACTAAGCTGAATCTGTTTCACAATCTTGGATTTGTGAGCATAATAATTAAAGTACGCACATCCACCAATAGCAGATGAAATAATTTAAGAATTTCATTAAGATAAAAGACGTTTACAAGTACTGCTACTCTCCTCTTCCCTCACTCAGGTCCTATAAGTCTTCAGCCTTCCTGGGATAGTACTTCTTACACTGAATATAGCTTAGCCGAGCTTCAAAAAAAAATGCTTTTGTTTGACTGTGTTTAAAGAACCTCTTGCATTACTCATGGGGATCGTTCTTTTTCTTAGTTGTTAGCTTCATGTAAGCAACAAAACTGCATATAGCTCAGTATGCTGCTCTGAACAGCCAGTTTCTCCAATTGTATGCCTTCAAAATAGCAAAGAAGAAGTAGGGGTAGAAGTGAAGAGGTTAAAAGGAAGATAGCCATGAAAAACTAATTGGTACAAAAACTGAAGGACTGATATAACTGACTGCTCTTCATTCACTAAGTTGACAAGAGTTCAAGCTGGTACATCTTTAATAAACCTAGCTTGCAAAAATCATGGTCAGTTCACAAAAGTATTACATTAAACTCCTGTGATCAGCCTAAAATATCATTTGACAGAAAGGAGGCATTTAATTTTAGGAGACTTAACAGCACAGCAATGGAGCAGGAAAGACAACAGACTAAGAAATTTACTCATTTCAGGAAGGTGAAGTATTTACTTTAAAAGCCTGGATAAACATGTACAATAAACACCAACAGCAGAAGTTAGGAAGGAAACTAGATGCTTCAATTAGTGTTGGAGGTCATGCAGGATCCTTTCTAGCAGGAGACAACCAAGAGGTAAAGTACCCTGCTTTGTACAGCTTAAGGACTCAGTCTCTCACTCATGCATATCTTTAAAAGAGTCTGACAGCCAAAATCCTCTAGGCAGACCTGTAGGAGGACTCTAGGAAGTAAGCAACCCAGATCAATCCTTCCACATCAAAAAAGGCTACTGTTGAAAGCAAACCTTGTTGATAAGCTTTAATCTCCCCCAGTGCAAGCAGTTGAGAAAGCCAAAGCGTTCTGTCCCAGACAGGCCCACATAAAACTCCATTAAATCTCTCTTTACCATAAAGGGAAGTAATTTTTGTCCTGAAAATGGACTCATTCGCACTGTGCAGTGTTCAATAGGGTTTCCAATGCACTTCTTTCCTCCACCAGTTTTGCGCAAGCTTAGTGCTGCTTTTAACCACTGGGATAGCATGGTAGGGGAACTCGTCCCTTGGTAAATGTGTTATAACAAGAAAAAACACTATGGATGAAGAAATGTGGAAGATGGCTCACTCATGCAGACCCAACAAACATCACAGGTCAAGAAAGGCCCATGGTGCTATCTCTGGAACAATCAGGCCACCACTTTTTGCCAATAGTGAACTTCCAAGCACAGCAGCTTGGCCTCCCCTTTCCCCAGGCAGCAGTCAGAGCTTCATGATCACATTAAGCTAGTCTAAGTGTGACTGACAGAGAAATGAGTCCTGCACTTCTCAGTGCTCTCCTCTTGTAATCTACTCTCCCTTGAATCAACAGTAGCATTTTTTTTTTTGCCAGTAAACCACTTCCTAAAAAAGAGGGGAAGAGTGATAACACTGCTAAATTATAACTGGAAATGCAATTTCATCTTCTCTCAAATTAAAGGTTTATGGCTTTTGTAATTTATAATCTTTGTCAGGCAACCTAAGGTTACCAGCCTTAGAAAGATCAGGCTTGTATTTTAGCTTTAAACTTGTATTTACAAAGACCATAGACTATTGGTCTCAGCCTTTGATCAGCACACCACCTTTATGACAATCCAGGTTTTGTAGGCCAGCACAAGTCTCTGAACAGCTGACACACAGAGCTCAAGTTAATGGAGGCCCTTTCATCATAACACCAACTCCTAGTACCTGTATCACTGCACCAGCATGCCCATGTCAGGGCTAATGAGCTGCAACCACCACCCCGGACACTGCAATTAGACATCTAGACCACATATTGCTAGCAAACCTTACAACAGCCTCCTGCTCACAAGTATATTTATTTTCACAGGAAAGCAAACTGAACAAAGGCCTGGTAGTGCTTTTGCCCATAGAAGAGGAGCCACTCAGTACTGAGAGCAGGGTGGGATGGTACTGAGCTCTGCGGGGGATGAGCCTGTCAAAGGTCCCTCCAACCTATGCTGAACGTGTTGCTGGCAACTTACACTACTTGTACTCAGTTACTGATGGAAGATTAAATTGCAGGCTACCTCAGCAGCAGTCCCACCGCCAGCCCACACTGCAAACATACCCTTCCCACTGCACTTCAAACCAGCATCAGATGGCAGGAACTGCATTATAGGTGGATTTGCTTATTCCATTATATCACACTCCCCCATCCCCAGGTTTAGAACATTCATTTCCTTACCAAGGTCACATGCAATGCTATCCCTTCCAAGCTACCTGGCCCAAAACACAGCTACAGATAACACTCCACCCACCAATAAAACTACATGTATGCAAGGCTAATATACAGACTTCTTTTTACACTCCTGCTGCTGACTCCTCCACCTCATTCACACATATAACTTCTGCCTGAGGTGTTTGTATTACATCATAACATCACCTGCCCCACTTCATCTTCTCACTCACATTGCCAAATAATTGAGTACACTGAGGTCCTTGCCTGGAATGCTATTCTATCATTGAGCCTTTGCTGGTTCTAGTGCAGTGCATCACACTGGGATGGTTCTCGCCAAGGTCCCTGGTGGAAAGCTTTTCTGGGAATGCTTCAGGATTTATATTCCTTTACCTTTCAGTGCTTCTATAAATTGACAATTCCTCTCCCAGAACTTTTGACCTTTACTGTCTTTTGTGACTCTCCTTTTACTTCTTAAAAATCACTGCTCAGTGTCTCATTGCACATCCTCCTACATTTCCTCCTTTCAGTAAATGTTTCTCAACACTTCATCTCAACTTCATTTTGTTATTCAAGGAGGGAGGGGAAGATAGACCTCATAACAGGCATGATTCACTGAAGTGCATGCTCATGAGTCACACCTCTTTCCATTTATCCAGGCTAACGTGTCATTCCCCATCCTTATTCCCAGGTCAGCACAACTTATAGCCTTGGGGAAAAAAAAAGGAAAAAAACAAACCACCTCAGTTTTTCTCAGGTCTGGGTATCACAGATATTCACTACTATGAAGGGGGAAAAAAAAGATAGAAAACACATACCCGGTCTTTTTAAAATTAAGCCATTTATTGCCTGTTGATAAGAATTAAGACACAATTTGACTATACCTTATAATAAAAGAAATTCCATTATATTTTATGATCTTATCAATGCACATTTAACTTTATTAATAAATCTGTTTCAAACAGTTGTACAAAATGAAGTCACTAGCTCTGTTTTACCACTGTAATGGAGTCTCCATCATGACCCAACACAAAATGCTTCTGCTTCTGATAAAGTACAGTTCAAGAAACACCCTTCAATTACATAGAAAGTCAGCGTTTTGCGAGAAACAGGATGTATCTGACACACAAAGGAAATATTTATAAAATTTTAATTGGGATGTAAGGTTAAAAAAGCAAGCAAGGAAACACCAACTTCATAACTTTAAATGTATTTTACAATTTCAAAAGCTACAGGACAGCTAAATTAGTTTGACAACCTGCTTTCCATTTTGAAAGCTTAGATTCTTTCGTACAAAATGAAACAATCGGCTTCCATGCCTTCACTAATACCCATTGAAAGCAGACCATGTAAAGCAAGCAGTCATTCAGACTATAGCCTTCTTAAATACACCTCCTCAGGGATCTACTGAGCTCTTCGACCTCTACCTTATCTCAGGCATCACAACTTGCCTGGTTCTTTTCCTAGCCTGTCATCTATAAACTCAGCATTTTACTATCTCTCTTCTCTTCAAATATATCTTATTCTATGAGTCAAACTCTCATTTAATCCTAAATACCTCTTCACTCCTACCACCAGCCACTTACATTTATCATCTGCATAACTACCTAGAAATTAAGCCTTTAAATTATTGACAGAATACATGACAACATAAAGTTTGATCACTGGAAACTGTCAGTAAAACTAAGTGGTATGCTGCTTCTAGAAGTAGAATTAATCAAGTTATTCTCAGCTCCCTCATCCCATCAGACTGCCAAGGCATCTGTTACATCAAGTCCCATTCATAGTCACTGCCTACTATTCATGCATTAGTAGCCCACTTAGCTGAAGCCACCTCTATAAATTCATGTATTTAGATTTGACCAAGAAATCCACATGATGGCTCTCTCACATAACACGGCTTCAATAACAAACAGCTAAAAAAGTTACATATTTTGTCATCCTCATCCCTCAGCTCCAGAAGAAGCAAAAGTGAAGTTCCGTGCTTCTATATAATATAGCTACACTAAATCCAGATACAAAATACAATGGATTGATATTTTATCCCCAAGAAACTATTTGTAGTCAGTTTGCAAGGTTTCAGTTTACAACCTAAACCAATGAAGGAACTGAGACTCATTTTGCATGTACAACAGCAGCAGTACAGCCAGTTATCACTGGTCATAGCACAGTATTTCAGAATAAAAGCATTCCAGGTTTCCTTCCTTTAACTAATATATTAAAAAAGTAATTTAGACTATTGATTTTTCCCTGTTCTTGTACTTTTAAAAATCAGTCGACTCAGCAACATTATCTTGAAAAAGTGCAAGCCATACTTAATGTGGTCACAGAGGGCACCCTTGTAAATATGCAAACAAGTTTCACTAAAACTACTTTGTCACCCTCCCAAAGCAGTGTACTGTATTCCTCAAATATGAGAGGAAAACTAAGTACTTCATTGAAGCAACTGCTGTGCAAGTAATCAATAGCTTACTGTAAAAGCTCTTCACACAACTTGGCTGACTAGCAACCCAAGAAGCTGCATTTTGCAAACAAAAACTGTTTCAGTGAATTTTGCAACATCTATCAGCACCACAGAGACAGAACCAGCCTGGGGTCGGGCCACCGCTCATCAGTGTTTGAGAGTCTGTCTTCTTCCCCCCCCATTGGAGCAAGGACCTAAGACAGCAGCACCAACATCAGCGGAGTCCAGTGGGTGGCAGGAGGTGGCAGAGAGCGGCAGCACTGACCCCACACATGCCAGCGGTTCCCATCTGCCGCTAAAACTGCTTTGTAAGCTCCTACCTTCCCGGTTTTTTGTTCCGGGGGAAAGTTGAGCTGAGTAGGGTTTGTCTACCATCTCTCTTTTGTCTCACAGACTGCGCAGTCTTCTGCGGAATGCACCATCTTGGGTGGAGCATTTGTCTGCCATTTTCCCTTTGTCTCCCTACATGCGGTTGTCTGCAGAGGGTGCCATCTTGGGGGAGGGTTTACTCCAGCATTTTGAGTTTCTCTCTGTTCCCGAAGAGTCTGCGAGATTTCAGCAACTTTGTAACTAGTGACTATTGCTGTTATTTTTTACCTATTGCTATTTTAATTTTTTTATGAAACTGTTATTTTTTCACTTATATCTACTCGTATTCTTTTCTCCTTATTGGTGGAAAGGGATTGGGTAAACTAAAGGGGAGGTAACTCCTTTTAGTGTCCACCCCTTAAAATTGTCTTAAACCAAGACAAATAGATAAATTTAAAAAATGAAGTTCTCCTTTTTAAAGTATGTGATGGTACACATCACAATTATCTTAAAATATATTTCAAATGCAGTTAAAGTTTCCCCTAATTTACACCTTATTTTTCATTTTTCAGAAGGGTTTAAAAAAGCATTGGTTAAAAAGCCCACATTAGGAGACACTTCAGTCTATTTCTGATTTGACTCAATTCATTAAAGTATCCTGTACAACTGCTCAGCTCCTACAGGAGGCTTCTTACCAGTTCTGACTTGACCACAAAAGAATTCGCTACCCTTTAGTTACTATTAAAAGGCTACACTCCTCTGGTCTGTTTACACGTTTGCAGAATTAAGTCAGAAAAAACCCTGTTTTAAGATAATGACTTACATCACAAGTTTACTAGACCTCCTTGTCTTCAATAGTGGGGCTAAGGCAACAAAGACTGGATGCATATTGCTACCTCATCAGGGGAGAGCATGGTAATACATTGCAAGGGGATCACAACATTTAGAACAGCCATATCAACCTAGTCCTATACTGGATGCTCCTGCATTCACTTCAGACTGAAGTTAAAGATGTCTGGTTCACAGATGCCTCAGTCAAACACACTGATGGTAAATGGAAGTACAGAGCAATTGCTCTTAACATTCAGACACGAATGGAAGTAGTAGAAGAAGGAACGGGAAGTGCATAGGTGAGAGAGTTTAAAGTTGTATTGCTGGCAGTAAAGGAAAAAGCAAGGATGGTTTATGTTGATTCTTATGCAGTCTGGGCTGGTGCCACACAGTGGTTGTGTCGGTGGGAAGCATTAGACTGGCAAGTGAATGGAAAAGAGATTTGGCAGAAAGAAGATTGGAAGTGGTTGTTGTTACAGGCTCAATCCCAACAAATCCACATAGGATGTCAAATCTCACGGCAGTGATCAAGCCTTATAGACTTATTGGAATAACCAAGTGGATCATCTGACAAAAATTAAAAATATAAAAATCGATCAGTTGGAAGATCCACAACATTGGTATTGATTGGGTGAATGGTTACATTGTAAATTAGGGCATACTGGACAGGAAGCTCTATTTTTTGCAGCACGAAGCAGAGGCTGGCCATTGACCAGGAGGATTTGTAAAGGCCTTCTCACACAATATCCCCAGCGTCAATTGAGACTTGGACAAAATTATCCAGACCTGGCATCGCCTTTACATATCAAAAGTGACAAAACACTCTGGTCCACCTGGCAAATAGATTATATTGGACCTCTGAAGACAACTAATGGTTACAAGTACATACTAACAGGTGTGGAAAGTGGTATCTGGACTGTTAGTTGCCACTAAAAGCAGGCATGCTGATGCCAAAGCTACTATTTCGGGACCCAGTAACTGGTTTTCCAGTCTCCCTGTCCCAGATTATACAATGGATCACATTTCACCAGTGTGATGGTACAAGACTGGGCCAAAAGGGAAGGTATCAAATGGGTTTTTTTATACACCTTATTATCCCCAAGCAAATGGGATTGTGGAGCATGCCAATGGTTTGTTGAAACGCTACCTTAGGCCACATGAATCTGGATGGGATAAAAGGTTACCCTCTGTGTTGTATCAGATAAATAACTGATATGGACCAAAGAGTAATCCTGTTTTAAGAGATTTCTTGAGTCCAGTGTCCCTTGAATCAGCTCCAAATGATAAAATTGAAGCCTTTCAGGACAACCTAAAGGTGGGCCAACCAGTCACGGCCAAACTAACCCAAACTGGGATTGTACCTATTACTCTAATGGACACTCAAAGACCATTAGCCTGGGTGGCTACTGACTCTAATGGCCACCAACACAGAATCAGTTCCTGATGAATATTTCCCACATTCTGAACTAAGGAAATTAACCTATCTCACCCAGCACACCTGCCAAGATAGATATTTTACAGAACAATGTCTGGCTGCTCTTATCATTGTATAAGTTTGTTGGTTTAGCCTCTCTAATAACCTTGAACATTCAAGTATATCCTCACCAACCAGAAGATTGTGTGTACATCTGGACATGAAATAAAGATCTGCTTAAGCAGAAGTGGAAAGGACTTTTGACTACTCATACCACTGTGAAAACTACAGCTGGAGACTTCTAAATCCCCTACATACAAATAAAGCCAGCTCTGGACACAAAAGAACTGTACTGGACAGTACAGTAAACAGTAAATCCACTGCAGATAGATCTGCAACAGAATCAAAGACTCTAAAATGAAATACATTAAATGTTTCTTTTTGTGTCCATTTTCAGAGCAATGTTTCCAATATTGCAGCATGGTTATTTGTTCCTGGATAAGTGAACCATGCTAGCCAATCCTTGCACCCAAGGATTGTAATAGCAAGTATGGCTACATTAATGGTTGGTTTATGGATTTTATTCCAAATTTGAAAAATCAGGTGTAACAGAATGTGTAAACCTGACAAAAAACATTTTATCTAAAAACGAAAGGGTCTCAAAAGGATGGCTGGCTACTCTAGCTTAAGTTGGTCTACATGGTGTTAAGAATCTTGATCGGTATTGTTAAGGTAGTAGATAATTTAAATAGGTTTTACCAAATAAGTTTATTAATAGTGATTATTGCATTTTAATGTCCTCCAAGTTCCTTTCAAAGACTGTTACTGTTAGTTCAATTATTAGATTTGCATCTAAGTTTTCCACAAGCACTGCTTTGAGATGTTTGTGCCTTCTCTCTAGTTGCCACAGAGAATGGAAAAGATTTCTCCCTGAATTTAGCGTGGGAGGCCACACAGAATTTCATGATTGAGAAATCAAATTTGTATTCTATACAGAAGGAAGTCAATGACCAATCTGCTGAACTCTTCCAATCATTGTAACCTAAAGACTGGTTTCATGAACTCTTCCCCCTGGATCCTGGTTTGCATCACATCTTTCTTGCAATTTTTGAGACTTGACAGGTAGGGAATATTCTGATCTACATGAACTGGTAACATCATTAGTAGGATGACTTGTTTGAATTGTCCCCAACTGCAATGGACATTCTGAATTTAATGTTATACCCTGTTGTTGCAATATTATTATTATTAGCTAAATTCTAACTGATTTCTGTAATAACTTTGTATGTTAAAGTGTAATGTATAACTCAGCTAACACTCTTCCAAAGTACATGAATTACGAAAAATAGTAAAACTGAGGAGATTGAACTATCTCGATATATCTGACGATAACGTACATATATGCAGTGGATGCTTTTATAGCACGGAGGCAAGAGGTACCTGCACTACCACTTCATGAGGTAAAGATGATTGACTGAAGTCAAGGGGTAGAGTGTAGCAGGATGCCCTGCCCTGGATGCTCTGCCATGGAATGTGATCAAGTAAAGGGTGTCACATGCTGGTTTTGGTGTTGAATTATACTAAAACCAGTCTGGCTCAGCAACCAAATCAACATCCTGATAGTAAGGCAAAGATCTGGTGGATAAGCTGCTAAGTTGACCTGGAGACATATGACTGGCAGTCATATCACTTTACACTAGAAAAGTCCAGTCCACTTTCATATGGTCAGGTTCTAAAATATTCCTCCTTGGAGTGTGTGTATGAAGTTTCCTGCCTTGGGAAGGGGACGTCCCCCAAGGATACTCCTTGAGGTTAAGAGAAAGAGACCTGCCCACAAGTGTTGGTATGGGTGAGTTACATCAATCTCTACTTAATAATTTATTCTCTTTGCTAGCTTTAATATAATTGCTTTGATATAGTGCACTATAATATACACTACTAGTAGTTTTAGCTTTTATACCGTGTAGTATATAATTCTGTTTAAGATCTTTTGTCTAATCATTTGTCATAATAAATAATTCATTTTATATAAATATATCCAATTTACCATCTTTAATCCTGAGGGGAAAAAAGTTACTTAAATTGTTGACAAAGTCTGGGGCTAAGACTGGATTCAGCTGCACCCTGACTCCTCGCTGAGGAGTTGAGAAAGCAAGGGGGTCCTCTCTGCACCTTGTGGCTCAACAGAAGGGCTTCTCCATTAAACTTCATCTCCACCCACAACAACCTCCTAAAGTTAGAGTGCAGAGAGCACACAAGAATCAGTTGTTGGCATGGCAGCTGTCTCAAATTCAAGAATTGCTACATACCAAAATATCTGATCATATACAGATGTGTTAGGTTTGTATGGCCTGGTTTTTGGTAGCAGGGAGGCCACAGAGGTGGCTTCTGTGAGAAGCTGCTAGAGGCTTCCACCATGTCCAGCATAGCCAATCCCTGATGGCTCTGAAGATGAACATGCCACTGGCCAAGGCTGGGCAAACTAGAGATGATGGTAACACCTCTGTGATAACATATTTAAGAAGAAAATCAAAACAAAGTTTGTGGTGCAGTTTAAATTCCACCTAGAGAAGAGGAGGAGGTGAGAACGTGTGAGGGAAAACAATATGCAGACACCAAGGACAGTGGAGGAGGAGGTGTTCCAGGTGCCAGAGCCCAGATTCCTCTGCAGGCTGTGGTGATGACCATGGTGAAGCAGGTTGTCCTCCTGCGGCCCATGGGGGTCCAGGGGGATGCAGAGATCCACCCGCAGCCCGTGGGGGAGGTGCTCCAGCTAGAGCAGGTGGATGCCTGGAGGAGGCTGTGATCCAGTGGGAGACCTGGTGGAGAGAGGAGGCCCCTGCTTCCGGCTGGAGCAGCCTGTCCTTGGAGGACTGCACCCCATGGAAGAGTGACCCAGGCCGCAGCAGTTTTGGGAAGGCTGTTTGCCTGTGGGAGGGACTCACATTGCAGCAGTTTTGGGAGGACTGCTGCTCACGAGATTGGAACCACGTTGAAAAGTTCATTGAGAACTGTCTCCCATGGGAGGGACCCCACGGTCTCACAGGGGAAGGACTCCTTTCCCTGAGCAGTGGAAGATCTCGGGTGACCAACTGACCAAACCCCCACGCCCTGTCTCCCTGCACTGTCAGTGGGAAGGAGGGAGGGCTTGGGTGAAGAAAAGATGTTTTTAAGGGCTTATTTTACTTCTCATTATCCTCCTCTGATTTTGTTAGTAATAAATTCACTTTGTACTTCTAAGCTGAGCCTGTTTTGCCCTTGGAGTGTTTTCTCCTGGTCCTTAACTCATGAACCCTTCGTTAATTTTTTTTCTCTCCTGTCCAGCTGTGGCAGGGGAGGGTGAGTGAGTGGCTTTTGTGGGTGCCTGGCATTTGGCCAGTGTCAATCCACAATGGAATCCCTTTCCTAAACTGAAAGCAAACTTTGAAACTGGTTTCTTGGGAGCAAGGAAAGCCTTGAATTTAAGGGAAAAATTAAATGTGAGAAGCATGAAAACTGATCTAAAACAAACAACGAAAAAATTTGTTAGGTCAACCCAATTTAAACTTTTCTATTAAAAAGACTCTTTGTTTTTAAAGCTATGATAGGAAGTGATTTACAATTCATTTTCTCCTTAAAAAAACTTTTAAAATTCTAATGCTGACCAAAAGTTAAAGCATGTTATTAAGGGCATTGTCCAAATGCCTCTTAACCAGTGAGAAGCTTGGGGCATCGACCACCTCTGTAGGAAGCCTGTCCCAGTGTTTGACCACCCTCTCAGTAAAGAAATGCTTCCTCAGGTCCAGTCTGAACTTCCCCTGGCACAGCTGTGAACCATTCCCATGCATCTTGTCACTAGATCCCAGGGAGAAGAGGTCAATACCTCCCTCTCCACTTGCCCTTCTCAGGAAGCTGTAGAGAGCCATGAGGTCACCCCTCAACCTCCTTTTCTCCAAACCAGACAAACCCAGAGCCCTCAGCTGCTCCTTATAGGACATTCCTTCCAGTCCTTTCACCAGCTTTGTTGCCCTCCTCTGGGGGCAATTTAAGGACCTTCACATCCTCCTTACATTGTGAGGCCCAGAAGAGTACCAGAGGGAAAGCTGCACCAATGCTAAATACAGCAGGAACAATGTCCCATATCTGTTTGAAGCATTTGGGCAGTGCCCTTAACAATACAACTGACATGTTTCATATCACCAGCTTCCACTCTTTTTGTGCAGCCTTCCAAAATAGGTCCATATAAAGTAAACAAACAAACATAAAATTTTTCAAACCCAACCAAAATATTTTCAGTAGTAGGTATAGCATTTTAGAATGCAGTTAAGGAGTACAGAGGCAGCAGCAATACTTCAGTTGTATTTATGCATATTTTCTTTCTCCACATTGACCCTTGCCAACATTACTCCCCTTTTGAAGCTATAAAAAAATAACTTTTTTGTTTTTTCATTCACAACTACTCATTGAGGCCTATTCTGCTGCTTGAAAACAAGCAAAGCCAAGCCCACATCGGCTGTCCTAGAAAAGATTGCATCCATTTTTATCATCCCTTGGCTTTATTTTCACAGTGAATTCCTAGTTTAAATGTAATCAACTAAGAAATATCTCCCTATGTGCACTCCTGCCATTCCTCATTGCTTGCAAAGAGTATCAAGTGCAAACAAAAGGAAAAAAAAGTCTCAGCACGGCCAATCAAACTAAAAAGGTCCTACTTTTGGTTTTGCCAGTCCTGAGGAACCACCAATGCACCTCAGACCTTTCAAAAAAAGGAGAGAAAGCCAAGACATTAAACTTATTAAAAAGTTAATTTAAAAAATAGCCTTAAGAACTAAGAAAAAGTTTAAAAAAACCCAAACAAACAAACAAAAAGATACACAAAAAACCCACTCATCTAAAGTTGAACTCCACCTAGGCAGAAGGGAAGGGCGCTTAATCTAGGAACAGCAAGAGCTTCCCTTCAGAAAGTAGAAGGCAAGTTTGCAGGCTGCCCGCGAAGTGAAATCCGCTGCGGACAAGGCCGACGGAGAGCCCAGCACCCTCCGACCCCGAGCCACAGCACCGAGACCAGGGATGCCGCTATAACTCGGCACGGCTCAGCCCCACATGGCGCCGCGAAGAAAAGGCAAGCAGCTGCCGCAGTCAAGGCACCGCGAGAGGACGGTCCGGCCCAGCACAGGGCGGGACAGAAGGACCAGCCGCGGGGAGCTGCCGTCACGCCCTACCCCGATTATCGAGCCGGCAGTGAGAAGCGATCATGTCTTTTGTCCGGTTTCCCCTTTCGGTGGGGGGTAGAAAACCGATGAGAACATAAACGTTAAAATGAGAACTAAGTGTCCAGTCGCCGCCTCCAGCGCGAGGCACCGCCGCACAGCAATGCGCATAGCGATGCGTACAGTAATGCGCCCAGGCCGCACAAAGTGCAAGCGCAGCACCCCCGGCGAAAGTTTCCTGGGGAAGCCATAAACCCCTTCCCCACAGAGCCGCCACCACCCCAATGGGGCCTGCTTGCGGGTGGGGGTAGCAGCTCACACACACGCGGCAAGGCAAGACAAGTCCTCTCCCCTCCCTCCCCCCGCCCCGCCGTGGTGGAGTACCAACCTCCAGTGCCCTTTAAACAGAGGTAGGAAGGAATTAACCAGGGGCACTAGCCCGCAGAGGAGGAAGAACAGTGGAAGGCGGCGGTCGCTTCGTGCGGGAGCAGCAGCGGAAGTGAGGAGGGAAGTATTGTTTCAGAAGAAGAAAAAGCAGCGATTTTCTCCTCACCTCGCCGTTGTCACGCAGGGGCTCATCCTAAAGTAATCCCTGAGCCCCTCCGCGCCTGAGATGCGGCTGCTCCCCACCGTCACATCCACTTCTCCCTCCCCCTAGCGGTGGGGCCTGAGCAAATCGCGCCTCCACCCTCTGGCTCGCCGCCGCCCTAGAAATGCCTTTGTTTGCAGCTTTCCCCGCACCGCACGCCCGCTCCTGGGGGCCCGCACCCTCTTTTAATTCTTTATTTTGGACCGAGGCGCATCCCGCCCTCTTCCCCCATCGTCCGCCTTCTGCTGATTCATTTCAACCAGCGGTTCTGAAGGGGGGAGGGGGGAAGCGGAGGCATCTCCTTGCTATTGTGGCTCGGGATTTGGTGATGACCCGGATTGCCAAATGTGGGGAGCTGGGAGGAAGCAGAGCCAAACGGGATTAAGCACTCTGGATTACATGGAGCGGGCACGACGTGTCGGAAAAGTTAAAGGAACAGGCAAGGGGCAGTGTGACCAACCCTCCTGTCAGAGACCGAGCCGGCCGTTGGCGGCAAGCGCCGTAGATACGTCACGAAGCAGAGCGAAGGAGTTATTTCGTGTTCTGGATCTGAGGAGGAGGAGGAGAGTGGTAGAGGAAGTTCCTCGGCCCGAGTTACAGCCTGAGAGTGAAGGCCGTACCGTGGGGTGGGGGGGGGGAGGGAGTCGCACGCGCCAAGGAGGTGGGGTGGCTCTGGCCGCCGGGCCTCGCAGCAAGAGGCGGCTCCCCGGATAACAGGCGGGTGACGCGTCAGGGGGAGACCCACGGCTGAGGAGGCTAGCAACGCCCTACCCAGGTGGCCGTGGCCCAGCTCCGTAACGCGGTCCCGGACAGTAACTCACCGACTTGCAGGACATTATCGACATAGCCGCCATCTAGCAGAACGATGCCCCGGCGAAAAGTCAGGCGGTTCTCGTCGACGGCAGCGATGTCCGCGCCCCCACCGGGCGCGGTACCGGCGGCGGGGCCCCCGGGGGCGGTGGCGAGATCCTCGGCGCCGGTGTTGAAGGAGGAGTACATGCAGATTTCCCTCTCGCTGCGGGGGAAAGACCAGTAGACAATCCTGCGTTGCACCGGCTCTGGGATCCTTTCGAACTGTTCTTCCACCTGCTGGAAAGGCCACTTCTCCGCCACCTTGCGAGCCGCGATGTCCAGCAAGGACTCGGGGCTCTGGGTCTTGCCGAGCGGTAGCAGCCCCAGAGCGGCAGCGGCAGCAGCTACAGTAGCAGTTGCAGAGGAGGGTCCGGCGCAGAGCGCCCCACTGCTGAGGCCCATACCGCCCGCCCGTTGGCCTGGCCTACACCCCGAGCCATAGCCAGGTCTACAACAGAGGCGCTTAGCAGGGAAAGGGAGTTGACCACGCTCCGCCATGATCGCACTGCTTCTAAGCGGATAGCGGAAGTGGATATACCCTATAAACAGCACCAGGAAGGCCGCGAGCCACCCCTGGGTCACGCCCCCTCTTCCTTTACATGGCCGCAAGGGGCGGTGCTGGCTGCTCGCCCACTGTGGGAGGCGGAGTCTTATGCAAATCGACGCCATAAACGTAAATAGAATGGCCCGAGAAAAGCTTGATCCCTGCGTGGGTGGGGGATGGTGTGCGCGCTCCTGGCGCAGAGACGCTGTGCCGATGTATTGGTCGCCTTCTTCTCCCCCGACGTCACGCGTGCAAGTGTGAGAGCACTTTACGTGCCTGGCGGGAAAGGGGAGTGTGGCTGGTGGCGCCCCTCTCTGACACCATGTAAGGAATGGAATGTGGGGGTGGGGCCGTCGCGGTCTCAACCCGGTCACCTCCACTAGGAAAACCGGCGGGGGTGGGTTAGAACTCTGTTCCGCAGCCGGAAAATATAGAAACGGCTGAGGCAGCCACTCGTCCGCAAAATGGTGGGGGCTAGCCTGCCTCTAGCGCTTTTCCTGGGGGAACAGAGCGACGCCCGCCTTTCGCCGGAGCTCCGCGGGAGTTGAGGGCTGCTGGGATGCAGCAGAGGCGCCTCGGAGGGTAGGTAGAAGGTGCTTATGGGCGGCTCCATGTGGGGTCAAGTGGCCTGGCCTGGGCTCCCGCCTCAGAGGCGGGATGAAATGGGCGAAGCTGGGGTGTTGTTGTCGGGGTCCTGCTCTTCTAGGGCAAGATCTGGGGTGGCTGAACCCACGCGTTCCTACAACAAGTCCTTGAGGCGGCTCAGTGAGGCACGACCTAAATTTCCGTTTTATTGGAGACACTACGGCCGTTGGGCCGCAGGGTGGGCTCCCGTCCCGTGGGGTGCCCGACGTGTGCTGGCTCGCTGGTCGTGCGCGCGCGCTGTGGTCGTGTTCGTGTGTGGGCTGGTTGTAGCCCGGTACGAGCTCCACGCAGCCGACTCGCTTCACAGGTCCGGCTTGGAACCGCTCTGGTAGCCCAAGATGAAGGGCTCCGTGACATGACCCGCGGTGAGTAAATTGAACGCTACTAACGCGTTGTGTTTGCCTTGGTGTCGAAAATGTCTGTTTAAAGGCTGGTGTTGGCCATCTATCCCGGTTAATTTTTTTGCAAGCAGTGTGGTGTATAATGCTCGCAGTTGCTGCAGAGCATGAAGTGACAAGTATTCTTTTTATTTTTCAGGATTCATTAAAAAACAGCGATATATGGGATCGTACCGACTCCTTAAATTAAATGACCTTCCTGAAAAAAAACCAAAACTGATTATGCACAGTAGCAGGCTGAGAATATAAGACTCCTGCGTAGCAACTTGCAGTTGAAAACACTTATTCATCTTGCTTGAATTTAACAATGAACAGCACTTGATAGTATACGATACAGAAGCCGTGATTTGAGTGCCTAGTTACTTCATTCACGTAGACTAGTTTACCCAGGTAGACTACATTTTCTATGATGTAATGCAAGTGTTCATCTGGGAAATGCATAGTTGGGAGATGGCTCCATTAGGGAAATCAGCGAAAGAATGTCCAGTGTCAGATGTAAAATCTAAGAAGTACAAATAACATCAAGTTGACTTGAAACTTGATATCTACTTTTTATTTTCACCAAAACCTGAGACTATACCAATAGTTTATTCTTTTAACAGGTGATTGAAGAGCTTTGCAGAAACTGAGTTTTCCATTAAAACTGGATGGGAAATTCAGTGAACTGTAAGATTTGCAGACTGGTTTTTAAAAAAAGATCAGCAGAAAGCCTGAAGATGGTTTAAAATATGCAAGTATTTGCTTTTTTGCATACTACTAAGCTCATAGACAGTGGCATTGATTTGTCATTTCATAGGTAGAGGATCTTTTTACATCTAGGTAAAGAACTTTTTCTGCTGTCAGTTGCTTATACTAAGAAAATGGCTAATTGTTTTTATGCAAGGAGTTTAAACTGCAGACTACATACAGGGACTCAACTGTGTTCTGCAGAGTTCATTTTCTGTATATGCTATAAGGTGTTTTTTCTTTGGGATCATGAGCTCTACCTTCTGAACAGGAAATGAGTATAAACCAATGCTTGTGCTTCTGGGTATAGACCGCACAAAACAGTTACTCTTGAGGTACCAGTTTTGTAAATTCACAGATACCTTGCTGGGATATTAACTTGCATTTTCATCATTTTAGGTATATACTTTAGAAGTGATCTACTGGATTTATAACTTAATTCCTACTAAATTTTGGAGGTATTTGGGAGCCTGAATGCTACAGACAAGAGATAAGGATGAAGCACTTTATTTTACTATTAATATGGTATTGATTTCTGTGGATACAAAAATGCAGCTAGCAAGAATTTCTCCTGCTTCTTTCCAGTCCTGTGAGATATTTTTCTCTCTCATGGAAGATATTAGTGGAGTTCTATAAACTATGAACACCTGCGACCTTGCAAACCCTTGTTTATAGTACAGTAGAAAAATATTTTGAAAATGGATGTTTTAGGATTTTAGCCAATCACCCCAATGGGTGGCTGATCCTTTGACCAATTAGACTATGAAGAAAAAAGTCTATTAAAGAGTTGTAAAATAATTAAATAAAATGAATCTTGCTGCACAATGCCTGCCTGCTGGATCTCCCTTCTCCTCCATACCACTGCAGGACACCGCGATAGATTTCAGTATTTCTGAGAGCAGATAAATGGAATATATACCAGGTAAAAAAGAAGAAATTCATGTTTGCATGTGTACAAGAGCAGAGGAAAATTATATTTAATTTTCACCCCATCACTCTCTGTTAATAATTCTTCACATCTTTAAGTATTTTTTCTTCTATGTTATTCTAGCACTAGTTCTGTTTTAAACAAGTGTTTAGTAAGTCAGTAAAAAATGCTCTTCTAAATTGGATAGTGGCTTTTCTTTACCAGATCTAAACATGCTAATGCCACTGGAAGAATTCTTCCTGTCATAATAAAGAAGCTTTATAGTGAAAATTGAGATCTACCTTTTTCATCCATCTACTACTCAGCAGGAATGTCTACTTCCCATTAAGTAAGAATATTAATAGCTACACAGGATGGTCTTGAAGCATTTTCCATTTCTGGGATAGGTAGTACATGAAGAAGTAATGGCGTCTTTGATCTTTAAATTCTGCCATAAGCACCAGGTATGCTTCTCCTTGGGCTCCCTCTGCATTGGTGTAGCTCCATAATTGCTTGCAAATTATAATCTGAGTCTGAAGTTCCTTTGTCCCACTAGTATTGCCCCTTGAGTTCCTTTAACTTTCTGAAAGCAAGTGGGAAGATGTGTTAATTCCAGGGAAGAAAGTAAAATGTGTTAAAGCCATACCTGAGCTATATTTAAATTTATAGTTACTTTTATCTTTCAATGGATATTCTTGTGCAAAGACCTTGCTGAGCTGACCATTCCTCTTTTTCTGCCTCATGGTTTTGGGAGGTCTGTATTCCAGAGCTATGCAGAGGAAGGAACAGCTGCAAAACAGCAACCTTGACTTGGTTAACTTCCTGCACATAATCAAGGCCTATTCTGTGAGCTACTTGGAAAAAGACTTGACCACCATTTGGTGAAATTGATTCTTAGTAATGTTTCAAAACATTAGGCCACTTGCATGCATTTTTGCTCATTCTAGTAACACATGCAGGGCTTAAGCATTCTATTAGTTATGGTAATTTAAAAGAAAGACCACATACAGCTGCACAGTTGTGTTTATATGAAACAAACAATGCTCTAAATCTAGAAAAATGGATTGCAGACAACCTAATGCTGGCCAACACAAGTCACCCTGGTGGTAACATGTAGCGGGTTGGGTTTGTAACCAGGCAGAAACACCAATTTAGTGTAGTGGTTTGGTCCAAAATACTCGTTACTGTTTACCTTCTGTGAGATAAGAATTAGGAGAAATGCAAAGCAGGCACCAAACTTGAAAGAATATAAAGAAGTTTATTAACAGACCTAAAAGAAGAAAAAAAAATCATACCACGCCTTCAGAACTCTTCTCCTCCCCCCACCTTCCTCCCTTCTCCCACTGACAATGTAAAAAGACAACCCTTCAGATGTTCAGTCTGTTTACCACTTCCATAATAACCTTGTTCAGTCCATTTAGGAAGAGGAGTCTCTCTTGCCCATGCTATGAAAACATTATCACAACAAGACAGCCGCCCGGGTTGCTTCTCTGCTCGCATGCAAGTCCCTTCCCCCCGACTTGCAGCTTTTCCCACCACTGCTTTCGAGGGTCCACTCTTGAAATTACTGGGGTAAAATTTTAAAGTTGAGCCGTTCAGAAACAAAAGTTCTCTTCACCCATTTCTGGGAGCATTTCATCTCTAAGAACAGAGGCCCTTCTCCTTCCCTGGGAGCAAAGGGTCCTCCTCATCTTCATCTCTAGGACTATCTCTGGGAGCATCTCTAGGAACTGAGGTCTTCTCCTTTTCCATTTGGAGCAAAAGTCCTCATTGCTTCCATGTCTCCCTGTTCAAACTTCTCATGAAATTACAGCTGCGTCAGCATCTGCCTATCTCAGTGCAGGTGCTTTTGCTCACAAGTTGAACACTCCACCCCCCATGCCTTCATGAAATTACAACGGGTACTCTGATATATCATAGCTTCACAACAGAATTTCAGCTTTAAGCATCTCCTCTTTCTCTTCCCTCAGGTTTTCAGCTCTTCACAGCACTAAAAGGGTTAATCTCACCTAGGCCTTGCAGCTGGAATGTAGCTTATCGCTGTGAGGCACATGACCTCTGCCAGACAGTGGTGCAGCTTTAGCTGAATCTTGGCTGCAGTGGAGAGGGAGAGCTGATCCGTCTGCACACAGCAGGAAGGGGGGGGGGGGGGGGGGGGTGGTTCCGCGTGTGGAACAGGGCCCATCGGCTCCAGGATGGCCGTGGCCCGGCCCGGCCTGGCCCGAGCAGGGCCTGGGCCAGGCCTGCTGGCCCCTGCACGGGGCCCTTAGCCACCTGTCCCAACACTGGAAAGGAGACAGAGCTGGGGGGGGGGGGGGGGTCCTATTCTTAAGTGTGGATCACAGAGGCGGTCACAACTTTAAGTGGCTCAAAGAATTGTCCGTATTCAAACTGGCCAGCTGATAGGCTCTGTCAAGTCACAGAGGAAGCTGTAAGCACCCCTTTGCAAGAACATCACTTCTGGGACTATGCTTGCTAACCCATGACATAACAATTATCTAGAAATATGAAAACAAGAACAACAACCAACCAACCATTAAGAGGAGACATGGCATTTAAGCTGAACAAGAGTACAGATTCATTTGCTGGAACAGTAGGGAGTTAAAGAGGAAGAAACTCAGGGAGGTTAGAGGGCTCTTGGAACTTTAAGAAAAAATATAAGAACAATTACTCATGGTGTTAGCACTAAAATTATCAAATATAAAATGACTGAGCCAGCAGTGTGCCCTGGTGGCCAAGAAGGCCAACAGTATCCTGGCCTGTATCTAAAACAGTGTGGCCAGCAGGACCAGGGAAGTCATTCTTCCCCTGTACTCAGCACTGGTGAGGCCACACCTTGAGTACTGTGTCCAGTTCTGGGCCCCTCAGTTCAGGAAGGACGTTGAGACGCTTGAACGTGTCCAGAGGAGGGCAACAAGGCTGGTGAGGGGCTTGGAACACAAGCCCTATGAGGAATGATTGAGGGAGCTGGGGTTGTTAAGCCTGGAGAAAAGGAGACTCAGAGGTGACCTTATCACTCTCTAAAACTTCCTGAAAGGTGGTTGTAGTCAGGTGGGGGTTGGTCTCTTTCTCCAGGCAGCAACTGACAGAACAAGAGGACACAGTCTTAAGCTACGCCAAGGGAAATATAGGTTGGATATTAGGAAAAAGTTTTTAACAGAGTGGTGAAGTACTGGAATTGTCTGCCCGGGGAGGTGGTGGAATCACCATCCCTGGATGTGTTTAAAAAAAGATTGAATGTGGCACTCAGTGCAATGGTTTAGTTGAGGTGTTAGGGCATGGGTTGAACTCAATGATCTTAGAGGTCTCTTCCAACCTGGTGATTCTGTGACTGATGGGTCTGCTAAAACAGCCAATTTAAAAATACTAAAATGAATCCTTTTAAACCTGTTTCTTTATGGGTTTTTTACATAACTAAGCAGTTCTTATAAGAAAGCTATAGGTTTTATGGATTCCAAATGTATTCTGTGATTTATGATTTGAAATTCTGAAAAACACTGCTGTAGGTAATGGTAGTGAATATCACTATACTTTGCAGTGTAGTGACTCTGGAAATTTAAATACAGGAAAAATGGATAATAGTGATGAGTGTTGATAAAGTTATTGTCTTAAGATTGGTCAGTGAAGTAAATGTGCTTGGTCAATATCTTTGGGTTTACAATGCTTTCTTAAATCGTTTCATTTTTTATGTTCAGAAACTTTTTTTAATTTAAGGAGTTTAAAATAGAATATTTGTGGAGGAGTTTTGCAGCCACTGGGAGCTGGCAGAAGGGGGTTTACCCCTTGCGTGCTGACACAAAGAAGCCCGGAGGTCAACACTGAAACCCCTCTGGAAGGCGGCACTCAGTCCCCAACACACAATGAAAAAGGGGTAGAGCTCCTCACCCAAAAGGGGCTGTATCTTCCTGTTGCTGTTAGGCAGGCATGCAGGCAAAGGCAAAGAAGAAAGAGAGGGGACTCTCCGTATGTGTTCCATGCAGGTTTATTTCAGTGAAATGACAGGGACGAAGAGGCCAATTAGTAGGAGGGTCCAGGGATCTTATACTGGGTACGGAATAGGCGGGGAGAGGGATCACAGCCAAGAGGATAGGGGCAAGTAGGCGGGGTTGACAGCAAGGGAACCAATGGGAACAACACATAGGAGGGACTTAGGGAAGGATCCAATGGGGCGTCGAGGAACAAAGAACTTTCTAGAACTGATACATATTAAAGAAGGGAAATGAATATACATAACTTCATACATAAAACAGGGAGGAGAAAACAGGCAAAAGGCAGAACAAGGGAATCATGGGTTCTCACTATGACTGTAAAGTTGCATGCTAAACTTGGATTGCTGACCACCACAGCTGGTTGTCTGAGTTCTTCTCAGGAGACAGAGTGGCTGGAGCCACTTGCACTGCCACATGTTTGGCTTTTAGTAGCCTTTTAAACCAAATACTCTAGGATAAATATTGCCAGCTCTTTAGTCTCTCTATTAAAGTGAAAATAAACCAGCAGCAGTGAATGAGCCCTTTCAAAGTGCAGGTTTTTATTCTAATCAAATTTCATGATGATTCTGAAACTGGCATCAGACTAGAATGTAAAAGCATTTAGGAAAATGTACTTAACATACCAAGTGTGCTTTAACAGTGTTCTACAATAATGAAAAGATACAAACATTCTAATTCTTGACATTCGTGTCCTCTGCCTTTTTGTGGCTTGATACTTGATGTATGAAGTCATTCTGAGATGGACTGAAGGAGAGGGCATTATCTGTGCCAGAGTCCCAGAGCTGTGTGAATTAAGGCTGTTCTGTATTTTCTCAAGGAATGAGCACATTCAGTTTACATTTATTGAAAATAGATCCTGGGAATGAATTATTTCTTCCTTATAAGGAGCCAGTCCTAAGATGCCAGTCTTCTCTGAGCTTCTATGCCTTTATAAATTATAACTGAGAACCTGCAGAAAGTATGGAGGCAGAGATAGCTAAACAACACTTAAATAATTCCTGTTTAAAAATAGCTTGCATTCTTTTAGGAAGCTTGGGTATGATGTCTGCTTCCTCTCAGTCACCAGTGATTGCATTTAGCAAGCTGTGGAAATAGAGCTGGACTTATTACTTTTTTTTTTTTTTTTTTTTTTTGTCTTAACAGCCCATTTAAACTTTGATTCCTACTGGTTCCTAAATTCTTAGTTTACAAGTCTTCAAAAATATTGCAAACCTGCCTCTAGCTTTGCTGGGACTGAAACACCCAGTCAGTACTTACAGACTATTCTTTCCTTGGGTTATATAAAAGACAAACTTAGTAGGTAGTGTTCTAAATATGAGTGCTTCTGTATAATGTAACCATCCTATGAAATGAGAGACTTGAGGTTTTTCTCTATGGCAGAAAAATGATGCTGTGCCATCTGGTTAAGCTTAATTTAGTCAAAAGAGGACTATGCACTGAGAAATAATTAATGAAGACCCAGTGTGAGAGTATAACATTCTGGGGATTTTTAAATTTTTTCTTCTCCTCCCCCCCCAAATTCCATCTTCTATTTGTATCTGTATAGCAGTATTTGGTGTCAACTCCATCGTTAAGCAAAGTTCCATTTAAAGGTGATAGTATTTTTGTGGGTTGGATTTAACTAAATAAAACTTAGTTACAGTAAAACCTTACTGCTCTGTCCTGACTAGTAGCTTCAAAGGTTTTGTTGGAATCCACTTCTTGGAGCAAGGATTTAAATTTTTTTCCTACTGGTCTGTTGCTAAACAACATCCAATTTTTGAAGTTGTTTTGAATAGAAAGGGAGAGCATTCTTCCATTTCCTCATCTGTGCTCCAGGGATTAAGATGACTTGAGAGATATGCTTCTGATGCACTTCTCCACTTGGAATAATAGTAGTACAGTGTATTTTTATATCTCTGGAAAGTTAGTGCTTTGAGCCTCTCCTGGGGGGGGCATTAAGAATTGCAAGAAATTGTCAGTTTTACTACTGGAAAGGAAGGGACCCCTTGATACTTAGTACTTATCCATGCTTTTCTTCAATAAATTAGGCAGGATGCATGGGACAGCTATCTTATTACTAGACACTGTCCTCTGACGGGCTGTATTGGGGTCCTTCAGAAGGAATAGATAAAGGCACTGTGTGTGGTGTAGTTCAAATGCTCTAGGAGAGACTATGTCATGCTGTGGCCATAGGCAGATATTACCATCTGTCATCCTGTGGATGTTGTCATCCATGAGCAGGAGGGAGAGAAAACTATTTTGGTGTGTTTATGTAAAATAACTTTTTCTAGTGCTTCCAATAAAATGGAGCCTTGGGGCAGGGACAGGTCACAATGTAGCCTCTGAATTCATCCATTTGCGGTGAAGATCCAATGCTATGTTACTGCTCCCCCAATCTGAGAAGAAGGATGAATCTCTCCAATACCCTAAGACAGAACTGCTTCCCAGTTAGTAACTTTAATGTGCTTCTCAGAGCTTTGTTACAGCCAGCACAAAAATGATCTTATTCTTCTGTGGTTTCAGTAATTCTGAGCAGCAGCAGTGCCTAAGAAACGCTGTCCAGTTCTAATTGTGCTCAACGCTGTAGAGGAATTCCTTGTGGAACGGGGGCATAGGATACCCCAGGAGAGCTTGGGCATCCCAGGGCTGTTGCAGAAGTACCCCTGATGGGGCCTCAGGCTGAAGATAGGCTTGCAAGGCACCTGCTAGCCGGCAGCCTTGAACAGCCTTGGGAAAAGGTATACACTAGTCAGCTCCCCCGCTGCTTAGAGGCTTTCTCGTGGGAATGGGGCGTGAACTTTGCAAAGTATAACTTGGTGTAAGTAAACAATAAAACTGAAGCACGATGCTCAAATCGTATCGGTGTTTGTGTCGTGTCTCCGGCTGGTTCCCCTGCACCCGGGACCCCCCCCCCCCCCCCCGCTAAATCTGGCGCCCGAATGGCAGGGACCCGAGTGAGTTTTGCTACGTGAAGGTTCGCTTAAATGCGGTAAGATTCTGAATTCATCATATCAGTACGGCGGAGCCTGGGGAGCCAGAGCGGGTAGCCCCAAAGCCGAGTAAAGCCGGGGGCCTGGTCTCAAAGCTGAATAGAAGGCCGGAGGATAAGCCCCAAAGCCGAGTAAAGCCGGGGGCTAAACCTCAAAGCCGAGTGGCCGGAGACTGCAATTTCGCGTGGCTAAGCGCGTACCCGCAGCAAAGCAGCTATGGATTACGAGGCGGGGACTCGACTCCTAGCTGGTATTCTCTCTAAGAGAGGTGAGATCGTGAAAGACCGGGATCTCAATGCCCTCGTTACGTGGGCCCGGGAACATGGGTGTGTGAAATACACTTCGCTTTTGTTCTCGACCAAACCGTGGTGGGAAGTTGGACACAAATTGTGGCTGTCCACGATTGAGGGAGGAAAGGAAGCAAAAGAATCCAAAGCTCTCGGCTTAACCTGGAGAGCAGTAACTGGCACTCTCGCAGAGATGAAAGCAGAGAGGACAGTGGCTGCAGCCGCCATGGAGGCTTTAGGGAGTGGCAGCTCCGGGTGTGGTGGCTCCGGGAAGGGAACAGACGGGAGTCTTACGAAGCGGCGGCCAGAGACCAGGGTGGAGTCCAGGGTTGCACGGTTCTTCGGGCTGGCCGCGGGTAGACCGATTAAGGGCACAGCAGCACCCGTCCGCTCGCTGCGGGAGTTGCTGGACTCGGCGGGGAAAGAAGTTACCACTCCGACGTCTGAGGGAGAAATGGCTGCGAAGGTGGAAGCAGAGCAGCCCGACTCAGGGGGTGGGGCACAGGCGGGCGAAGGAGAAACAAGCGGTCTTAGTGCCCGGCCGAAAGCGGCAGAGTGCAACCCCCCTCTGCCGGACAGCGGAGCAACGTCTGAGGGCAAAGTGGCTTCTGCGGTTTAGTCGCCTGCAGAGCTGGATCCAGCCAGGGCTGCCGGGGGTCAGCCCCAAGAGGAGGAGAACCACCGAGAGAAGATGCAAGAAGTAATCAAAAGACTTGCTGACTTATCTACACGGCAAGACGCGCTGGAGTCCAAAGCTTGTGATATTACACCATCAGCACCGTGGCGTCCCGTGGCCCCACCGGTCAAGTTAGCACTCAGAGCTCCTACATTCCCGTCGGGAGAATCAGGCACAGTGCCTACAGCCCCTCCCTTCCCTCAAGGGGAGGTGCAGCCGTCGTTTCCATCAGCCCCGACGGGGAGGACTGACCCATTGCGAAGGAGATGGAATGGAGTTATCCGTGATGCAATCATTGAGGGTGATTGGCAAGCAGTGGATGCCCTCGCTTGCCCTGTACAGATACAAGGGGACACTGCAAAGTGGGAACCCCATGACTGGAAGATCTTGCAGCAAGCCAAGCAAACAGTCACCATGCATGACTTACGGTCTGAAGCTGCACGAAGCATTCTGCAGTTTATCTTTACAGCAGATGTCCTGTGTCCGAATGATTGCATCAGCATCGCACAGTTGTTATTAACCCCTTCACAGTTCCTGCTCTGGGAACGAACATGGAAGCGGCTAGCACAAGAAGAAGCTAGCAAACACCAAGGTGACACACAAGACCCACTATATGCATTCCAAGCTGACATGCTAATTGGGAAAGGGGCTTATGGAGCGACAGTGACGCAGCTGACCATGCCCGTAGTCATTCATCAGTTGTCACAGACTCTTGCCCACAAAGCCTTGTTGTCAGTACCTGAAAAGAAGAAGTCTCCCCCGTATGCAGCAGTCCGACAGGGGCTGTCAGAGCCATAAGGTCAGTTCATCGACTGTTTGTCAGCAGCCTTAAAGGATGCAACTGAGCTCTCTGAAGAGCTCCAAGAGCAAATGTTCCGAACACTTGCCTTTGAAAATGCTAATAGGCAAGCTAAGACAATTCTTGCCACGCTGCCCCAGGGAGCAGGTGTAGACGAGATGCTCGTGCATGCTACCCATGCGGAACAGTCATCTCAAACAGCTGTCCTGCAACAATAGAGACAAGTCATCGCCACAGCACTGACCAGAGGGGTGCCCAGCAAGTGGTGCCGTGCTACACATACAGGACCCCGAAGCAAGAAGGTGCAGTCAGCATCAGCTCCTGAGGAAAGTGACGCCACTACCATAACAGCTGGAACTCTGGGACCTCTGTCCCGAGAAGCCTTGGGAGAGGCTGCAGACGTGGCTGAGTGAGGGAGCTGAGGACTTGCCAGATCCACCACTCTCCATAGCAGGAGAAATAGCGAGACCCTGGGGCGAATGTAACAGCTGCCCTGGGTGGTTGCTAGTGACTTGTGGTGGGTGTCGGGGAAAACCCTCTCCAAAGGCGGAACCAAGGGGAGTTGCGTAGATTCTCGCGCATAGCACCAGACACAGAGATAGAGTGGGGGATTGTTTTGACTGAGACAGGGACATTGGTGGAAATCTTTGATCGGCTGTCCACCTGTGGAAGGTATCTTTTCAGCTTTTTACCGGCTAGGCTAGTGGTTTAATGCCTTAGAAAGCCTCGAGCAGCCTAGAGAGGTAGCACGGGTGATCTAGCACTTTAGTAGCTCTAAAATCGGTACCTGTATCAGCTGCAAAGCAAATACCATCAGCAGAAGCAGAGAGGGAGAAATATAGCTCTCTGCTCGCTCAATTTCCCACAGTGAGAAGCTTTCAAAAGAAACAGACAACAAGAGATGTTCACAGGAAGGTAGCTGAGCCAAGAGAGGGCGGGGCCTCCCTCGATCGTCTCTTTTATTAGAAGGGGAAAGGGGAGGACTGGGGGCGGACCCGGGGTGACCGGCCAATCAGACACTGCTAAAGAGTTTGAGTTACATTTGGTTTTGCCTGCACTTAGAACAAAGGAGCTCGAAGCACATGGCAGAGGCAAGTGTCTTGGGGAGGGGGAGGGGAAGCTCAGAACAAGCAGCAACAATTCCTTATTTTTTTTTCTTTAAAGCTGGGTTGTAACTCTTAGTAACTTAAAAGTGCATAGAACAGTAACAAAACAACAGTGCAAAACATAATTGGAATTTATCATCCCTACAACTCGACAGTACCTAGGATGTCTTTAAACTAGTTCCCCAGCCAAAACTCAGGGGGTTAGTCAGGACATCTATGGTATGGGGTATCAGGACAAAGATTTACAAAATACAGTGCAAAACGTGAGTGCAAAACAGTGCAACTTAACTTAAGGGATTAACATCAAAATCTGCAGTAGGGGGTTTACATGAGGGTGCAAAATCAGGATCCTTTTTATGGCATCTCTTCCAGGAGGCAGTTTTAACCTCCTTAACTTTTGAGGAAGTGACATAAGGTTTTACCCATTTCCCTGGGATCCATCTCAGTCCTTGAGGGGTAGATACACTGGCATACCCACATCCCCAAGTTACAAGTTTGTATGGTCCTTGGATTTTTTGAGTCTCTGGGTCCTGGATCAGGACTTCTGGATTTTCCTTCAGTTTCTGTCTCCCAGTGTTCTGGAAATGACGATAGATGGCAGGGTTTGGATCCTCAAAGGTGCCATTCAGGAAGTTTATGGTAAACAGTGCTTTGCTGAGTCTGAGGACAGGTGAGTTGAGTTTGGTGGTCCCTGATTGTTGTAGCAGCATTCGCTTGAGGGTTTGATGGGCACGTTCAACAATGCCTTGTCTAGTTGGGGAGTGAGGAATACCTGTAACATGTCGAAATCCCCACTGCTGACAAAAGCTTTTAAACTCCTGAGAGGTGTAGGCAGGTCCATTATCAGTTTTTATCTCCTCAGGTATACCGAGCACAGCAAAAGCTTGGACAAGATGTTTTTCAACGTCCTTAGCCTTTTCACCTGCATGTGCAGAGGCATACATAGCACCAGAGAAGGTATCAATAGAAACATGAACGTATTTTAATCTCCCAAATTCAGGGAAATGTGTGACGTCCATCTGCCACACTTCACCGCTATTAATGCCTCTGGGATTGACCCCCATGCCCTGTGATGGAAGCTGTAGCTTCTGGCAGTTGGGACATGTTGCCACTATTGCTTTTGCCTGTGTCCGCGACAGATGGAACATGCGGATAAGAGCAGGAATATTTTGATGGTACATGGCATGGCTCAATTTTGCTTGTTCAAAAACTTGGGGGACCTTTGGTAAGTCGGCTGATAGAACTATATCTGCTGGCATAGCCAGAGCATCAGCTCTCCGATTACCTTCTGCAATAAATCCTGGCAGGTTTGTATGTGACTTCACATGCATGACAAAATAGGGATGCTCTCTGTGGGAAACCAGATAAATTAGCTTTGAGAGCAAATCATAAATTTTTTTGTTTGAGATTTCTTTTAGGAGAGCATGCTCAGCTCTAACAGTTACTCCAGCTATATATGCTGAGTCTGTGACCAAATTAAAGGGTTCTTTGAACCTCTCAAATGCTCTAACGACAGCTGCTAGTTCAGCTACTTGTGGTGATCCCTGGATTACCTCGATGTCAGATTCCCACTTTTGCGTCTTTGGATTTTTCCATGTGACCACGGACTTTTTACTTTTTCCTGAGGCATCGGTAAAAACGGTAATCGCATTGAGGGGTTTTCTACTTTGAATCTCTCGAGGGATGAATGAGAATGGCAGATTAAACATGTCATGTTTTGGGTAATGATTGGAGATTTGGCCTGAGTAACTATCTAATGCAAATTGCAAATTTATATTATTTTGAAGTAGGTGATCTAATGTGTCTGTTGTTACAGGTAAGTAGATGCATGCAAAGTCACATCCTGCTAGGATGTGGAACCTTGCTCTACCCTTCATGATAATTTTTGCCATTAGTTCTTGTGGCTGTGTGATGGTTTTAGGAGGTTGGAGTGGAAGGAATACCCATTCAATTATGATGAGGGGTTCCTTCTGCTCTTTGTCCTACTGAAATATGAGGCCGTGAAAGCGTGGTACCTCCCCTAGAATGACAAGCTTAAAGGGTAGGGAGGGCTGATACCTGTGTGCTTGTCTGGTGGAAATGAACTCTTGTATCTTTTTGAGAGAATGCCTTGCCTCTTCTGTCAGGGATCTAGGGGATGCTGGACCACCTTCCCTTTTTAACAGGTTTGCCATAGGAGCTACATCCTCTGTGTTGAGTCCTAACAAGGACCTTAGATAGGTCAGTGTCCCACAGATCTTTTGTACTTCCTCTACTGTTTTTGGGTTATTATTAATAGTGACAGGTGTTGAGGTGATAGAAGTTTCTGTGATTTTGAGTCCGAGGTATTTCCAAGGGCTTGATCTCTGCATTTTTTTTGGTTGTAAATCAAAGCCCTTGGCCTCTAGGGCCTCAATCACCATGTTAAGTGTCTGCTCGAGATACTGATTATTGGGAGCACACACCAGCACATCATCCATGTAATGTAGGATGATGGCTTTCTCTGCTTTGGCACGGATGGGAGATAGAATTTTAGCAATATACTCTTGGCAGAGAGTTGGGGAATTTTTCATACCTTGGGGAAACACAAGCCAATGATAATGTTCCATGGGAGTTTCACGATTAATAGAGGGCACAGAAAATGCAAATTGAGGGGCATTTGCCGGGTGGAGTGGAATATGAAAGAAGCAATCTTTAATGTCAAGAACAGCTAAATGCCAATGTTGTGGGAGCATTGAAGGTGATGGCATACCTGGTTGAAGGGGTCCCATGTCTTCAATAACCTTTTTAATTTCTCTAAGATCTTGGAGGAGCCTATATTATTTCTTTCCCGGTTTTTGTATTACAAACACGGGTGTGTTCCATGGGCTGTTAGTTGGAACTATATTTCCTTTAGCCAATTGTTCAGCTACTAATGTTTTGAGTGCCTCTAAGTTTTCTTTTTTTAGCGACCACTGGTTAATCCACACGGGTTCATCTGTTTTCCAAGTTAATTTCTGTGGATGGCACTCTGCTTCAGTGGCCTGCAAGGGAAAATTTTGATGTCTAGGGATGATATCAATTTTTGTTCCCCATTGAGACATGGCATCCCTTCCCCACAGGGTGAATTTGGTGTCTAGGACATATGGACGAAGTGTCGCTATTTGTCCTTCAGGACCTTCAATTTGAATGGTGTTTTTGGATTGCTTTGCAGTTTGGGTACCTCCAATCCCTTGTATGATGCCCTGAGATTGCAATTCCCATTGCGCAGGCCACTTATCAAATGGAATGACCGACACATCAGCACCTGTGTCTATCATTCCCATGATATTGATTTTACGTGATTTTTGACGGAGCTTACATTCTATTACAGGTTTGTCGTTTCCCAAAACCTCAGTCCAACAGATGGCTGGGATATGACCACCTGTGGGCAGGTATTTGGGCAGTGGAATGGCCTGTGCAATGACTTGACCCTTTGGCATAAAGTACGGTGGATATATACATTGTACAATTAGGTTAGAACACCCGTTCTGATCCACTTTCATGAGTGTAGGTGTAACCTCTATCCCAGCAGGTGTTTCCCGAGTGTCCCCAATAACAGAAAGGTATGTAAAGTCTGGCATGTGGTCCACATTCTGGAATGAGATGGGTATTACAGTCTGTTTGTTGTTGTTGAAATGGTGTGCTTTATCACAGGTTACCTTAAACCTGAGTCCAGAAGTCCAAGTTGGTTTGTCTGCAGCCCTATTTATGTCTGAACGCGGAGCTGTTAGGATGCGTTGAGTCTCTAGTTTCCCTGCTGTTGACCTGGGGAAACAGTCTTTGGAGAGTTTTTATCAGCAGTTATAATCGTTCTGCAATTGCGAGCTACGTCCCTTTTTCTGACGATAGCATATAAGGTTACCACGCCATTGAGTTTCCCCTGTACCCATAGCATTCTCCACAACTTCCCCAACCATCCCCACTATTTTCAAAAAGGGAACAGCTGTGTTCAGCTGCACCTTCTTTCTACAGACTTCGAGGATGGATTCAACAGTAGGAGGAGGATGCAGAGGGAGAGTGAGGATGACTCGTTTGCAAGCATCATTCGTATTAACTTGGAGAAGTTCGAGTAGGAGCGCTTGTTGGAGGTCAGGATTAGGGACCTGGGAAAAGACAGCTTCGCACAAACGGTTATAAAAGTGAATAATATTTTCATTTGGCAATTGCTTGATGGTGGTATAATGAGAGGTAGGAGTTTGAGATGGTAGTAATGTTAAGGCCTTTTCAGCAGCATGTGTGATTTCAGTAAGAACTGGACGAGGGATAAGCATTGCTTGTTTTTGAGGATTGGCCATATTGTTGTAACCAGATAAAAGGTCTAATGTGATATAGTTGTTGTCAAAGTCCAGGTAATTATCTGGAGTTTGCCACAAAATTTTCAATAAATCAGATAAAATTATTTTCCATTGCTTTTTCCACATCATAAAATCACCAGGTGTGAGAAGAGTTTGCATCAATGTAAGTAAATCATGAGGTACAAGTAAGTGAGTTGCAAAAGTAGCACTTAAAAGGCTCTTAAAATAATTACTATGCATTCCAAACTCCATAATTGCCTTGCACAAATCCTTAATATTAGAATAAGGAAAGGGTGTCCAACCAGGGTTTGCTCCATTGCTAGTACAAGAGAGTGTAGTAGAAGCAGTTGGAGTTACTTCCTGGTAGCCATGGGTTCCAGAATTTAGAGAGGTAGTCACAGGATTGTGGGAACTTGGGGCGGGACAATGGGAAGCAGGGGCGGAGAGTGGAGGGGCAGGGGCGGGGAGTGGAGGTGGGGACACGGCCGGAGGAGGGGAGGGGTTGGGGGCGGGGTTGTGGGAGGCAGGGGCGGTACTTGAGTCATGGGCGGGAACAGAGGGGGGTGAAACACGATGCTGTGGGGGCAGGGTTAGAGGCGGGGTTGGGGGCGGGGTCAGGTTCTGACGCGGGAGTGGGAGGGGATGGGGACAAGAAGGGATTTGTGGGGTGGGGGAGAAAGGGATTGTGGGAGGTGCAGTTTGGAGATGAAGAAACATTGCGTCCGCCATTATTGGAGACAAACAAACTCGGAGAAAAGGGGTTGGGGGGAGGGGGTTTTTCCCGGGCTGCGTGCACATGGCAATGGCTGTCCCTGGGAACAAAGAGATCAGGGGAGAAGGGGGTTTTACGCACGCTTAAGACATGAGGGCTAGAAACTGGGGAAAAGGGAGTGGAGAAGAAGGGTTGGAAAGGTCCTGGGACGGGCTCCGGATTCCCGTCCAAGGCAGGGTGCTGAGGAAACACAGCTGAGCCAGGAGGACGATAGCTCTCCTGTGCTAAAAAGCAGGCTGCTCTAGCTGTGTTTTCCAGCGTAGGGGAAGAGGGGTCAGGGACACAGGGGTTGGAAGAGGGTGTAAGGGAATTAACAGGGGGCTTTTGCAGAGGCTTTTCATGTACTGCTTTTTTCTCCTGCAAAGTGTAACTTAGGAGAGGAAAGAATTTTGAAACTGTTTCATCTCCTGCACACCTAAGAGAGGAAAGTTTTCTCCCCACCTTATCCCAAAATTCAGGCTATCTTATGTCCTCGGAGGTCAGATTAGGAAAGTATTGAAAAAGCCATCGTACAAAAGATTGAACTAGATTTTTTGGGTATTTATGCCCAGTACAAGAAAGGTAGCTTTGAACTTGGTGGTATATTTCTCTATGGTGTGCAGAAACATTAGATCCCATTATGAAAGCAACATCACAAACCTCAACCCCTAATCACAAAAAGGAGGAAAAAAAAAAAAAAAAGAGAAAGTTTGCACTGGCACCAGCTTAAGACAGGAGCCCCTAAACCAGCAGGGAAATACTCACCAGAATTCTGGATTTACCACAGGAAAGCAGGTCCGGAGAAAAAAAACATGCGAGAAGGGTCTTCTACTTTCCAGCCGTTCCCTCGCCACGTGCTGTGGGGGAGGGTGCAGGCTGAGTCTCTGGGCTCACTGTTACACAAAAAGTAACAGCTCGGAACACAGAGCTGGCACAGCAGGACGTGCAGAGATAACTCCAGCAGACACACAGCTGCCGGGACACTTAAAGTCTCTCAGAACCGGGGTTCAGAGATAGCACATTGGGCGCCAAATGTGGAAGGTATCTTTTCAGCTTTTTACCGGCTAGGCTAGTGGTTTAATGCCTTAGAAAGCCTCGAGCAGCCTAGAGAGGTAGCACGGGTGATCTAGCACTTTAGTAGCTCTAAAATCGGTACCTGTATCAGCTGCAAAGCAAATACCATCAGCAGAAGCAGAGAGGGAGAAATATAGCTCTCTGCTTGCTCAATTTCCCACAGTGAGAAGCTTTCAAAAGAAACAGACAACAAGAGATGTTCACAGGAAGGTAGCTGAGCCAAGAGAGGGCGGGGCCTCCCTCGACCGTCTCTTTTATTAGGAGAAGGGGAAAGGGGAGGACTGGGGGCGGACCCAGGGTGACCGGTCAGACACTGCTAAAGAGTTTGAGTTACATTTGGTTTTGCCTGCACTTAGAACAAAGGAGCTTGAAGCACATGGCAGAGGCAAGTGTCTTGGGGAGGGGGAGGGAAAGCTCAGAACAGGCAGCAACATCCGCCCATTTAGATCGAGTAAAGGCAGTACACAGTGCTGCAGTGTTAGGGTGAGAGAATAGCACACAGGTTCGTGTCCCGCAGCAACATATGGTGGCCCCTGAGTGCTGGGAAGCGACAAAGTAACGCTGGACCCGCAAACATTCTGAGAGGTTTGCTTCTTGTAAGCATCCTAACTGGGTCCCACGCAATGTTGACAGCAATCCAAAAGAGACAAAACATGTGGGTCACCCTAGCTGAATTAACAGGGCAAGACTCCATGTGTTTGAGCCTGGCCATGCCAGGGGACCCATTTCGCACCTGTTTAATTGGGGTCCCATACTTTAACCCACAAGATTTCTGAGGGATGCTAAACAACAGCTCCCTGATAAGGAATGCCACAAACAATGGCAAGTGTTCAGGGCTGATCGGACTCAAGCCTGCGTAGCAGCGTGCCTGCTGGCAAGGTACATTCTTGAAAAGCATCAATGTCACCATGGGAACACCAGAAGAGTTAGATCTACTGGGTTCCACAAACCAAACTGGGGATGGTTACATGACATTCGAGCCTCCCACTACCAGTCAATTAATAGGCGCCTTTGGGCCACTGTTGACCCTCTTGCAGACTGGTTTCTGAGAAACCACGAGTCCGAAGCAATTTACAACCGAATCAATCTCACGGGTCAAGCCCCGAAACGCCTCCCCAGCGGTACGTTCTTAATATGCAGGGACCACGTGTGGAATGGGGTTCCCGCCAGCCTGCATGGGGGACCGTGCTACTTAGGGAAACTCACCCTGTTCCATCCAGGCCTGCATCAACTTTTAAATATCACCCACCGCACTAAAACCAGGGTGTGGCATTTAATCCATGAGCTCCAATGTAAAAGGAATGAAGACCCTGTCTTTTGGAGTTGTGGCTAGCATCTATGTTTTTCCCTGGTGCTTCAGCAGCCAGGGTTCACGCTATTTTACATAAACTTATTTGCTGGGCGAGGGATGAGCTAAACGTAACTTCGCAGATGCTTGACAAGCTAAGCGCAGATGTTGCTAGTGTTGGGCATGCAGTATTACAAAATCGGGCTGCCATTGATTTTCTACTACTAGCTCACGGCCACGGCTGTGAAGAGTTCCAGGGTATGTGCTGTATGAATCTTTCTGACCACTCTGTCTCAATTCACAAGCACCTCTCTGACCTCCAGAGGGGCCTACACAACCTTCGGGAGACAGACGACCCTATTGGAGATTGGCTTAAGAGTCTGGGTATCACCGGATGGCTGCGTACCTTGGTTGTAGAAGGCTGCCGATTGCTATTTGTAGTTATATTAGGCTTAATAATACTTGGGTGTATTTTTTCTTGCCTTAAAGTGGGGCTGCAAAAAATCATCGACCAGACCTGGGTTGCCAAAAAGAAAACAGGGGATATGTAGAGGAATTCCTTGTGGAACGGGGGCATAGGATACCCCAGGAGAGCTTGGGCATCCCAGGGCTGTTGCAGAAGTACTCCTGACGGGGCCTCAGGCTGAAGATAGGCTTGCAAGGCACCTGCTAGCCAGCAGCCTTGAACAGCCTTGGGAAAAGGTATACACTAGTCAGCTCCCCCGCTGCTTAGAGGCTTTCTCGTGGGAATGGGGCGTGATCTTTGCAAAGTATAACTTGGTGTAAGTAAACAATAAAATGGGAGCACGATGCTCAAATTGTATCGGTGTTCGTGTCGTGTCTCCGACTGGTTCCCCTGCACCCGGGACCCCCCCCCCTCCCCCCCCCCCGCTAAACAGGGCAGCAGCACAGGCACCAAAGCTCTCTGTATGCATACTTGGACAACCAGTACTAAGTCGGTTTGCGTCCTACTCTGACCTTTCAATTTATCTATGCAATCATATAAGCTTTGGGTTGTCTTTTTTAAAACAAAAGTTCATTGGCTGCAGTTAAATGTCTGCTTTTTTAGTTCTCTAGGAAAGCTAGATATCTTTTCTTTAAAAAGAAAGTAAGAAATCACTAAGATATGAGTTAGGAGGGGAAGAACTGAGGAAGACGAGCAGAACTAATGTGAGTAAGATTTGAAGGATTTTATAAACCCAGTCCCTTGTCAACTCCACCCTCTAAATGGCCAGGAAAATTGGATCCACCCTGAACTGATTCTAGCATCAGGAAAATCCTCCTAAAATAGCTCTGGGCCTTACAAAAGTTTCAGTTTCCTATCCCAATAATTGATGCTGTGGTGACAACCTCCATCTGGTACTCATGAGTCACAGTCACCACATCTTCTAAGGGGAAGAAGGTAACTTTTTCCCTTTGCTCAGAATCTTTTGCCTTGTCTGCAATGATAGTCCTGGGAGTGAAAAATTGTTTGCTAAGTTTGAGCCCTTCTTGAAAGAGATGGTGTTCCATAATCTGGCAACTTGGAAATGAAACTGCAATCTGTTTGCTCAGATCAGCCTGAGAAAAAACTGGTGGAACCATGTTCTGTCCTTCCCGAGACAGAAACAGGAACAGCCACCAGGAAAACAAAAACAAAGATCAAGGGGATCCTGTATCCTCCCCCCATCAAGCTGAAGGCAGCAGCTTAAAGAAAAGGAGTGAATGGAAGTCCATGCTCAAGGTGGCAGGTGAGCCTCCTCCTTGCCCACCTCACCCTCCCAGGTGCCTCTGTACAATAGGTATGAGGCTGTCTTGGGGTGATATATTTCTAAATTTTCTAAATTTGGCCAAACCGGAACAGAGGCTCTGGATGTGGAAGGCCAGTCAGTGGATGATGTGGACAATGGTCCATCTCCACCAGTGACACTGTGTGGGCTGCCCAAGGCAGCACAGCATCCAGCTGCAGACATCCTTGGCTTCTGCTGCTGCAGGCAGGGGTCAGCTGCAGCAAGGAGGGAAAGCTGTCAGCTGCAGCAAGGAGGGAAAGCTGGCTCCTTTGCAAGAAGTGAGCCCCAAAGGTGGTGCAAAAGCATAGGCAGAGGCAAAGGATGAGAAAGGGGTCTTTGTGTAGGTTCCAGCTGGTTTATTGCCGGTGGAGGGTCCAGGGACAAAGACCAGGAAAAAGGGGAGAGCACACTATTTTATACGGGGGTGGAACAAAGGGAAACAACCAATGGGGAACAACTGAGGAGGAGGAGATAACAGAGGAATATCCAATAGGGATAACTTTAGGGAGGGAATTACATGAGTAGACCAATGGAGCATCGAAGAAGGGAGAACTTTCCAGAACTAATACATAAGCAATTAAGGGAAATGCATAAACATGAGCTTATACATAAAACTGGGTGGAGAACTCCTGAACCAATAAACTTAAAACATGTAAACTAAGAACCACAAGGAACATGGGAACTCGCTGTAACCAAGGGGTGAGAATCAGACCTCTGTGTTCTGGAGGCCTGTCCACCAGTCCTCTGAATGCTCTGCTGCAGTGGCCACTGCCACATGCACTGCAACACACCAGAGGTGTTGCCAAGGTTAGAAAAGCCTACCGCCTGTATTACAAACACCTCCACAAGGAAACAAAGATGGGTTATAGGTGACTCCCTTCTGAGGGGAACAAAAGGTCCAATATACTGGACAGACCCTCTTAGGGATCTCTTCTGCTTCTCTGGGGCCTGGATTAAGGACATCACTAGGAAACTTCCTAGCCTAGTACTGCCCTTGGGCTATTATCAATTACTGCTCTTCCATGTGTGAGGCAATAAATCTGTAACATGTAGTCCAAGGGCTATCAAAAGAGGCTTCAGGGCCTTGGGGTGGATGGTGAGGGAATCTGAAGCACAGGTAATTTTCTGTCCTTCCAGTTGCAGGCAGCAACATTTGAAGAAACAAATGGACCCAGTCTATTAATACATGGCTCTGCAGCTGATGTCACTGCCACAATTTTGTGGGTTTTGACAATGGGATGGCCTACACAGCACCAGGCATGTTGGCATCAGATTAGATTCACCTTTCTCAAAGGGGAAAGGGGGATGGGGTGAGGAAGGTCATGGCATGTCTGGAGCTGAACTTGGCAAGGGATGCAAAGAATAACAAGAAGGGCTTCTAAAGGTCTGTTTACCAGAAAAGGAAGGTCAAAGAAGGTGTAACCCCCATGATTAACACAACTGGCAAACTGGTAGCAATTGATGAGGAGAAGGCTGAGGTACTTAATGGTTTTGCCTCAGTCTTCAATGACAACCTCTCTTCCCACACCTCTTGAATGGATGGACAGCAGAATGGGGACTAGGGGAGCAAAGTGCTTCCCACTGTAAGAGAAGATCAGGTTTGTGACCACCTGAGGAACCTCATTATACATAAGTCCATGGGACCTGATGAGATGCATCCCAGAGTCCTGAGGGAATTGGCTGATGTAGTTGCCAAGCCACTCTCCATCATATTTGAAAAGAAACAGGGAAACACCTGGAAATTGTCCCAAAAGAATTAGGGAGGGTTCCCCTGAAAAGCTGATAAGCCCATCTAAAGTGCCTCTACACCAATGCACACAGCATGGGTAACAAGCAAGAGGAGTTGGAAGCTCTGGTGCAATTAGCAAACCATGACCTAATTGCTATCACTGAAATGTGGTGGGACTAATCACACAATTGGAGCACTACAATTGAGGGCTACAAGCTTTTCAGAGGAGATAGGCTGGGAAGAAGGAGTGTTGCCCTTTATGTTAAGAAGTTGATAGATGGTTAAGAGCTACACCTGAGAAACATCCATGAACAGGTTGAGAGTATGTGGGTAAGAATCAAGGACCAGACTAATTAAGGACACCTTGTGGTTGGAGCCTACTACAGGCTGCTTGATCAGGGGGATCTTGTCAATGAGGCCTTCTTGCTTCAGCTACAGGAAACATCATGCTCACAAACTCTCCTGATGGGGGATTTCAACCACCTGAACATCTTCTGGGAAAGCAATACAGCTGGCTGTAAGCAATCCAGGAGACTCCTAGAATGTGCAGAGGACAACTTCCTAGTCCAAGTATTGCACAAACCAACCAGAGGTGAGGTGTTACTGGACCTGGCGCTCACCACTGTAGGTAAGATCTTTAAAGAGGTTAAGATTGGAGGCAGCTTGGGCTGTAGCAACCATGCCCTGATGGAGTTCCTGATCTCAAAGAACATGGTCCTGGCAAAGAGCAAAATCAGGATCCTGAACTTCAGAAGAGTGAACTTCCAACTGTTTAAATAATTAGTGGATGAGATCCCCTGGGAAACTATCCTTAGGGACAGAGGAACTGACCAGAGCTGGCAACTCTTTAAGGACACTTAGAACGCAAGAGCTCTCCATCCCCATGTGTAGGAAATCAAGCAAGACAAGCCAAAAACCACCATGGCAGAGCAAGGATCTGCTCCTCAAACTGAGGAGTAAGAAGGAAATTCACAGCCAGTAGGTGCAGGATCAGGTGGCCTGGGAAGAATACAGGGATGCAGTTCAGATGTGTAGGGATAGGATCAGGAAAGCCAAGGCACAGATGCAACAGAACTTGGCAAGGGATGTGAAGAATAACAAGAAGGGATTCTATAAGTACATAGGTCAGAAGAGAAAGGCCAAGGAGAGTGTACACCCACCCCCACCCCAATAAACAAAAAGGGAGAACTGGAGACAACAGATATGGAGAAGGCTGAGGTACTCAATGAGTTCTTCACCTCATTCTTCACTGGAAGTCACACTTCCCACTTCTCTCAAGTCCCTGATCCTCTAGGTGGGTGTTAAGGAAGTAAAGTCCCTCTCAAATGTAAGCAAAGAGCAGGTTTGGGACCACTTGATGAAATTCAATAGTCACAAGTCTAGGGGGCCTGATGAGATGTATCCCAGGGTGTCAGGGTCCCTCCCCCCTGCCATGTAGCCCTGGGAGAGGGGCCCTGGGGGAGAGACACAGGGTTTCCCTGCCCCTGGTCAGCCTCGTTCCCCATTGGTTGTTTTGTGTTCCCCTGTGCGGGCAAGGACCCTCGGGTCCCGTGACTGCCTCAGTTCCTCAGCAGATCCCGGCCATGCGGCTGGAGAAATAAGCATCTCTGAAACATCTATCAAGAATCAGCCTATATATATTTCCTTTTCCACGGGACTCCTTGTTTGTTATGCGTGTTCCAGTAATCCCCACTGTAACAAATGGTGGAGAATTGCCGGCAAGACACCGATCCCTAAGGACAGAAAATTCGTGAGTAAAAACCACTCTAGATCTCTCTCTTCTCGCCTTGGTTTGGATATTCTCTCTGGACTATGGAAGAATCGTGGGAAATGCGGCTCTCTGAACCACAGAAGGAAATGTATGTAGAAGTTAAAGAAATCCTTGAACAACAAAACAAGAAAGTATTGGAACCGGGAGATCTAGAACATTTTTTTAACTGGCTTTTCAAAAATTTCTTCTATATTTCTCGAGACTTACTTTTTGATATTGATCCTCCTGGAACTAGTCTCGAGTGTTTTTGGCACAAGATCTGGGATAGGGGATCAAACAAAACATGGACTAGTGACAGAACCTCTCCGTGGATCAATTGTAATCAGTGAAGCTATTCAGGAGCATTTGTACGGTCCCATTACCCCTAGAGCAGAGGATGGCCGTAATCCTGTGGCCGAGACCGCGCGGTGGCCATCCCAGAAACACGTGACTGCAGCTGTGCCGGCAGAGGTGCCTGCGCTGGATGTGCCTGACCCTCTTGGGAGCCCGCGCCTTATCGGGGACCCCATCCCTGTCTCGGGGTCCCCTGCCACTCGACCACGAGTGAGGGAGTGATGCCGCAGGCGCCGCAAGTGCCGTGGGCCACGTGCAGCAGGAAGGCAGCCCCCACGAGCGGCCAGGAACCGGGGCTCAGCGTGGAAGCTTGCTCTGAGCACACGGCTCAGAGAGCCCTGTAGAGCGAGAAGCGGTGGTTTCCATAGCAACATGAGAAGCTGCGCAGCGCCGAGCCGTAACGGGGCCGCACTCAAAGCAGCGTGGAGTTGGCGGAGCAGAACCGCTCGCAGGGCGCGGGGCTGGCAGTGATGGCAACGCGGGGACGCACAGAGCCCAGACACATGCCGGAGCAGCTCCGCTCAGAGGGCGTGGAGCAGCCGCAATGCGGGGGCCTGACCGAGACACCAGAGTCAGCGAGGCAGCGGCCACACGGGACCAGCAGCCATGACAAACACGCAAGCACATGATAGGAGAAGTTATAGCAACAAAAATCGCAGGAACTGTGAAATGGTACAATGTAAAAAACAACTATGAATTTATAACACGAGATGATACAGGGGAAGATTTATTCATCCATAGAACTGCCATTAAAAGGAATAACCCTAAAAATTACCTGCAAAGTGGAGGAGATGGGGAGGCTGTACAATTTGATATAGTGCAAGGAAAGAAGGGTTTCCAAGCAGCAAATGTTACTGGCCTGGAGGTATTCCAGTCAAAGGCAGCCATTATGCACAAAATTATAAACAATATCCATCCCAGCAACTTCCCTACCAACAACCTACTTTCCCCTTTTACCCTATACCCAATATGAACCCCTTCCTAAGTTTACCCCATCCCCAGTTTATTCCTAATCTGTTTTTCACCCCATGGCTTCCCTATACAATTCCCTTTCCCTACACCTCCTCTCCGATGCCGAAGGGGGGATGAAAAGGGGGAGGGAAGAAATTAAACCCTCTCCTGCATCAGTTTCCCCACAAAGCATGTCCAGAGAGTCCTGTCTCCCTTCTGTCAGCCTTAAGATGTTCCAGAGAATCTGTTTGGACATTTAAAGGCTCTGGAGGGTGGCTTGTTTTGTTTTAAAACTGTTCTTGTTATGTTTATCCAGTTGTTTTCAATGTTAAGTTTTTAATCTCCTTTTATTAAAATAAAACAGGTGAAATGTTGGGGCCCTCCCCCCTGCCATGTAGCCCTGGGAGAGGGGCCCTGGGGGAGAGACACGGGGTTTCCCTGCCCCTGGTCAGCCTCGTTCCCCATTGGTTGTTTTGTGTTCCCCTGCGCGGGCAAGGACCCTCGGGTCCTGTGACTGCCTCAGTTCCTCAGCAGATCCCGGCCATGCGGCTGGAGAAATAAACATCTCTGAAACATCTATCAAGAATCAGCCTATATATATTTCTTTTCCACGGGCCGCCTTGTTTGATACGCGTGTTCCAGTAATCCCCACTGTAACACCAGGGTCCTGAGGGAATTGGCTGACGTTGTTGCCAAGCTACTCTCCGTCATATTTGAAAAGTTATGGTGGTCAGGCTGAGTCCCTGGTGACTGGAAAAAGGGAACCATCACTCCCATTTTTAAAAAAGGAAGACCCAGGTGACTACAGACCAGTGAGCCTCACCTCTGTGCTTGAGAAAATCATGGAACACATCCTCATGGAAGCAATGTTAAGGCACACATGAGACAAGCAGGTGATCTGAAACAGCCAGCACAGCTTCACAAAGGGAAAATCTTGCCTGACATATCTGGTGGCCTTCTATGATGGAGTGACTACAATGGTCAATGAGGGAAGACTGACTGATGTCATCTAACCAGACTTCTGTAAGGCCTTTGACATGCTCCCACACAGCATTCTTATCTCTAAATTGCAGAGGTATGAATTTGAAGGGTGGACTATTCCGTGGATAAGGAATGTTCTGGATGCACGCAGCCAGAGAGTTGTGGTCAATGGGTCTATGTCTAGGTGGAGGCCGGTGACGAGTGGTGTCCCTCAGGGCTCTGTCTTGGGACCAGCGCTCTTTAATATCTTTATCAATGACATAGTAAGACCAAGTGCACCCTCAGCAAGTTTGCAGATGACACAAAGCTGAGCGGGACAGTTGACAGAACAGAAGGACAGGATGCCATCCAGGGGGACATGGACAAGTTCAAGAAGTGGATCCATGAGAACCTCATGAAGTTTAACAAGGCCAAGTGTGAGGTCCTGCACCTGGGTCAGGGCAATCCCAGATATGAGTACAGACTGGGAGAAGAACTCATAGAGAGTGGCCCTGGGGAGAAGGACTTGGGAATTATGGTGGATGAAAAGCTGAAAATGAGCTGACAGTGTGTGCTTGCAGCACATAAGGCCAACCACATCAAGAGATGTGGCCGGCAAGTCAAGGGAGGTGATTCTCCCCCTTTCCCCTCGTGAGACCCCACCTGGAGTACTAGCTCTGGGGTCCTCAGCACAAGAAAGAGGTGGACCTGTTAGGGTGGGTCCAGAGGAGGGCCATGAAGATCATTAGAGGACTGGAGCACCTCTCCTACGAAGACAGGCTGATATAATCGGGATTGTTCATCCTGAAGAAGGCTCTGGGAAGACCTCATTGCAGCCTTCCAGTACTTAAAGGGGGCTTATAAAAAAGACGGAGAGCAACTTTTTACATGGGCAGATAATGATAGGACAAGGACAAACAGTTTTAAAGAGGAGAGATTTAGATTTGATGTTAGGAAGAAATTCTTTATTGTGAGGGTGGTGAGGCACTAGAACAGGTTGCCCAGAGAAGTTGTGGATGCCCCATCCCTGGAATTGTTCATGGCCAAGTTGGATGGGGCTTTGAGCAACCTGGTCTAGTGGAAGGTGTCCCTGCCCATGGCAGAGGCAGTTGGAATGAGATGATCTTTAAAGTCCCTTCAAACCCAAGCTATTCTATGATATTCCATACGATAGAATGTCATGCTGAGTATATATATTGGGGCGAGCTGGCCAGGATGGGCTGACTGCTGCTCAGAGACTGGCTGAGCCTCAATCAGTGAGTGGTGAGCAACCATATTGTGCATCACTTGTTCCTGGGTTTTAGTCCTCTCTCTCTCCTTTCTATTACAATTATTATTGTTGTTGTTATTATTATCATTACTATATTAGATTTTACATTTTTTACATTATTAAAGTTTTCTTACCTTAACCCACAAGCTTTTTTTCTGATTCTCCTCCCCAGTGGGGGGAGGGAGGGTCTGGGGAGTGAGCGAACAGCTGCGTGGACTTAGTGTCTGGCCAGGATTAAACCACAGCATATATTTGGTGTTCCAACAAAGTCATAAGGTGAGACTTTGGTGCACTCAATCCCCTTGTCCAGATCATTAAAAAAATTACCAGAACTGGGCCTAATACTGAGTCTTGGGGAACCCCGCTGTTGCGGATAGGTAAGACCTTATAAAATGAAGGCCTTATTCCCCCTGTAAAAGCATGGCCTACTCCTGTGTCCTGGGGTGACTGTATGATACTGTATTCCCTATCGTCAGGCTGTGCCTTTAAGGCAGATCCGAGGGGGGCGGGAAAGGCAGTGAAATTCCTTCGGCGGCTGTGTTCAAAAACACAGATAACTCGCTCACTCTTTTCCCCAGCTCTCGGCTCTGCAGCAGGGCAGAGAGGTGCATTCTTTTGCTTTTTACCTAGCTTCTTGTTTGTTAGCTTAAGCAAGGAGTTTTCCTGGGACTGTGTCTTCTTTTTTTCTCCTGGAACTGTTCAGCTCCGATCCAGAACACCAACTGGAGGCCCCACACCACAGCCCGGAGGGGCCCACACCGCACCCCAGCTCTGGAAAGAGCAGAGCCACACCTACAGAAAGGACTCTGAATCTTCCAGGTCTTCTCCACAGTGAGAGGTTTTATTATTTAACATTATTCATTCTCTCGTGCCTGTGTGCACCCTGCTTGTTAAATAAACAGCTTTTTTTTTCACTTTCCTCCAAGAAATTTGTTTCTGAACCTGGTGGGGGAGGGGCTGCTGAAACCTGCCTTCTATTAGAGGACCTGTTCATTTTGGATGTTTCCTCATAAATTGTCTCAAACAGAGACAAGTATATTGGCACTCAATGCGAGGCTGGAGAAAGTGAAAAAACCTGTGATAATTACATTTTGGTTTTAATTACTTTGTATTGGGGTAATGTAGTCACCATGTTGTTTGAGGTAATAATGTCTCTCTCTCTCTGGTTTCAGGTACTAATGTCTTTCTGGTCTCTAGGCCTGTTTGAGGTACTAATATCTTTCTGGTCCCTAGGCCTGTTTGCCTATCCACAGATAGTGCAAATTTTGTCCCCGGTACGTAATTTTACAGAGCAGGGGCACAAATCTGGATTTCTATTTTTCTGTGCTCGCTGATGATGATTTATAAAAGGTTAACAGAGGTATTGGGAGTTGTTCAAAATTTGTATGGTCTGTTGTTTCTCTGTCCTAATCTCTGTCCTAGTCTCAGTAGCCTGTTTTGGGGGTTTATTAGTAATTGCACTCAGTTTGTTAGAGGAGGAGGAGGGGGATGAGGTTTCCCAGCCTTTCATCCCTTTCTTCCCCTTTAAATCTGGTACATCACCTTTTGAGAATGTTCAGTTTCCCCTGGATGTTAGAGACAACCTTCCTGGTGTTTTATCTCATAGGTTTACTCGATATGGTTTGCAGCTTCTCTAGAATCAGGGCTGAGATGTCCAGAGGGGCTGATGAGACACCTGACCCAGGCGTGGAAAATCCTGAGTGATGTGGGGAATGGGAGGATATGGGCCAAACCCTGAAGGAATTCTCTGACCCAATAGCCTGGAATTTCCCCCCTGAACAAATTCAGAACCTGGCTGAGGTGGGGAAATATTTGAAAGAGAAGTGCAATGACAACTCTATGGAGAAAAAGCTCATTGCAATATACTGGGCCTTGGCATATGCTTATCGCACACTGCTAGATACTGCAGGGTAGCAGATACAGGCAGAGGGGCAGGAAGGTAAATCAGCAGACACCCCAGTCACTCAGGCTGCAACCAAACCAGACAGCAAGCCTAAGCCTTTGACAGTTGCTCCTACCACGAGAAAAAGCACACAACCAAAACCAATCACCCACTGAAAGATGATGATGATGATGTGGGGGAAGGACCCTCAAAGCCAGCAACTGACTCAGAACCAGAAAGCATTACTGAGTCCATGTCCATGAAGGACCTCCGTGGCCTAAGAAAGGTTTACACCCGACAGTGTGATGAATCTATATTAAGTTGGATGGTCTGTATTTGGGATGCTGCAGGCGATACTACAATTCTGAATGGTACTGGCGCGAGGCATTTGGGATCCCTGTCATATTATCTGGCTATTGACCAAGGTATGGTAAGGGGGCCTGAACCTCTCAGTCTTTGGACACAGCTCTTGAGAAGTGTGGGGGAAAGATACCTGTGCCAAGACGATTTCTATATGCAGCAAACCCCGTGGAAGACCACAGAACAAGGGATTCAACGCTTGAGAGAAATGGTAGTGGTAGAAACTGTCTTCCCAGATCACCCAACAATTAGGAATCCAGACAGGGTAAAGTGTACACCAGTGATGTGGCGAAAACTCGTACACAAGAATACTCTTCTGCTTTAGCAATGATTAAACAGGATGAGGGGGATGAGACTGTGCGTGATATGGTGTCCCGGTTTGAGACAAATTCGGAGGAATGTCTGAAATGAACGTCCTCTGATAGAAGGCAAGTTACAGCCATCCCTCCCCCACCAGGTTCGGAAAGAATTTTCCTCAGAGGAAAGTGAAAGGGAAAAAACTATTTAACAAACACAATGCACATGGGCATGGGAAAAGAATAATGCTAAATAATAAAACCTCTCACTGTGGAGAGAACCTGGGTAGATTTCAGAGTCCTTTGTGGGTGTGGCTTTCTCCTCTCCGGAGCTGGGGTTCAGCATGGGCCCCTCCGGGCCTCAGTGGAAAGGCCTCCCAGTGTAGTTCTGATGTTCTGGTGTTCTGAACAGTTCCAGAAGAGAAGAAGAAGAAGCCAAAGTCCAGGGAAAAGAAAGTTTGCCTCAGCCAGTAGGCTGTCTCTCACCTGAGAAAAGGAGCCGAGAACGGGCTAAAAGCAGGAAGGGTGCGTCCTCCCTCTTGCCGCCACAACAGAATGCAAAGGAGTGTGTATCTGTGTCCTTGAACACAAAACCGCTTTGAAAAGTTCGCCTGGGTTTTTTTCTTTCTCTCGGACCCAGTTTTAAAGGCACAGAAAGGCACCGGATTCATGTCTGGACATAGAGCAGGCAATAGGGGACACACATCATAAAGTCACCCTAAGATATATGGCAAAGAAGCTCCAAGCATATGCAGATGACGTGCATGGCCCAACACATGCAAGAATCGCAGCTGTGGAAATACGTCTCCAGAAAATGGAAGATTGGATAGAGGAGAATCACCAGGAACTCAAGAAGGAGATTAAAGAGGACCTTCTCCAAATCTCGTTGGTACAAACTAGAGACCCTGTTACCAGACACTGACGTCCCCCAGCTAGAGAGAGAAGGTGCACCCCATAAGGTGAGCTGTGGTTCTTCCTGTGTGATAGTGGGGTGTTATGGTTTAGCATAGTTTGAGTTTTTAGTTAGAGGGCTCCATCAGCCACGGAAGTGATTCTCCAGAACAGATGAAGCCTGCAGACATCAATCCTCTCCCAAGTCAGAGGAAGAGGAAAGGTGAAGGCACGTGAAGAAAACACCATAAAGACACCAAAGTCAGTAAAGGAATGGCTGAAACCCTGAGAGAGGAGAAAGAGGAGATGGTTCAAGCCTAGAAGCTGAAATTCTGTTGTAAAGCTATGGTGATGGACTATGATACATCAGAGTACCTGCTGTAATTTCATGAAGCATGGGGGGGGTGGAGCGTTCAAATTGCAATTGTGAGCAAAAGTATCTGTGCTGAAACAAGCAAATGTTGAAGTAGCTGTGATTTGATGAGAAGCTTGAACAGAGAGAGATGAAAGTGATAAAGACCCTTGCTCCCAGGGAAGAAGAAGACCTTTGTTCCTAGAGATGAAGATGATCCCAGAGATAGGTGAAGAGAACTTTTGCTTCTGAACAGCTCATCCTTAAAATGGTACCCCATTAGCTCAAGACTGGACCCTCGAAAACAGTTGTGGGGAAAGATTTAAGATGAGGGAAGAGACTTTCACATGCGAGCAGAGAACCATCCCGGGTGGCTGTCTTGCTGTGACATTGAAGCCATGAGAGAGCTGTTTCTTGTGGAGATATCTCCATAGCATGAGCAAGAGAGACTCCTCTCCCTAAGTGAACTGAAAAACGAGATTATTATAGAGGTTGTAAACTGACTGAAAATCTCAAGGGTTGTCTTTTTACATTGTCAGTGGGAGAAGGGAGAAAGGTGGGGGGAGGAAAGTGTTCTGAAGGTTTAGTCTGACTTTCTTTTTTTCTTTCTTTTAGGTCTGTTAATAAACTTCTTTATATTCTTTTAAGTTTTGTGCCTGCTTTGCTTTCTTATCTCACAGAAGGAAAATAAGTAAGTGTAGCGGGTTCGGTTTGTAACCAGGCGGCAACACCAACTAGAGTATAGTGGTTTGGTCCAAAATACTCATTACTACTTACCTTCTGCGAGATAAGAATTAGGAGAAAGCAAAGCAGGCACAAAACTTAAAAGAATATAAAGAAGTTTATTAGCAGACCTAAAAGAAAGAAAGAAAAAAAAGACTAAACCTTCAGAACACTTCTGTCCTGGGTTGCAGTGTATTCTATCACCATCCTCATGAGCTGTTGAAATCAGGTGGGGCAGTGTTTCCTTGCCTCCTTCCCCCAGACTATCTTTCTGTTAATGGCCCATCATTGTCCTGCCGCATGACTCAGAGATAACTCCCTCCGGACCATCTTCTGTTAATGAGCCTAATCAATGCCTGGTCTCATGACTCATCACCCCATTGTGAGATGCTCCACCCAGAGGGAGGAACCAAGCATGCCATCGTGGATATAATCTGAGATTCTGAACACCGGAGACAACCTTTCCCCTGGATTTCCAGAGGACAGGAGCTACACCACCACCACTGGACCTTCTGAGGAAAAGCAGACCCTTTTTCTACAGGATCACCGCTTCAGGAGGACTGCAGCCACCATTCTATCGGACTGCTACCACCACCCTGATTAACAGGGAGTCAGGTTGTATCTTGACTCTGTCATTTTGAACCAGTGTTTTCTGCCTTTATTTTTGTTTTTGTTTTTTTCCCCTTATTTTATTTTCCTATTAAATTGTTATTCTGACTTGGTGTCTCCCACTAGTTTGTTTTCAAACTAGTACAACTTCTCCTCCCCCCCCACCTTTCTCCCTTCTCCAAGTGACAATGTAAAAAGACAACCCTTGAAATGTGCAGTCTGTTTACCACTTCCATAATAACCTTGTTCAGTCCATTTAGGAAGAGGAGTCTCTCTGACCCATGCTATGAACACATTATCACAACGAGACAGCCGCCCGGGTTGGTTCTCTGCTCACATGCGAGTCCCTTCCCCTGACTTGCAGCTTTTCCCACCACTGCTTTCGAAGGTCCACTCTTGAATTACTGGGGTACAATTTTAAGGTAGAGCCATTCAGAAACAAAAGTTCTCTTCACCCATTTCTGGGAGCATTTCATCTCTAAGAACAGAGGCCCTCCTCCTTCCCTGGGAGCAAAGGGTCCTCCTCATCTTCATCTCTAGGACTATCTCTGGGAGCATCTCTAGGAACTGAGGTTTTCTCCTTTCCCATTTGGAGCAAAAGTCCTCATCTGGTCCATTTCTCCCTGTCCAAACTTCTCATGAAATTACAGCTGCGTCAGCATCTGCTTATCTCAGCACAGGTGCTTTTGCTCACAAGTTGAACACTCCACCCCCCATGCCTTCATGAAATTACAACGGGTACTCTGATACATCATAGCTTTACAAAAGAATTTCAGCTTTAAGCATCTCCTCTTTCTTCTCCCTCAGGTTTTCAGCTCTTCACGGCACTAAAAGGGTTAATCTCACCTAGGCCTTGCAGCTGGAATGTAGCTTATCGCTGTTGGTCACATGATCTTTTGCCGGACAGCAGTGCAGCTTCAGCTGAATCTTGGCCGCACTGGAGAGGCAGAGCCGGGCCACTCAGGCTGTACACAGCCCTGCTGGGGGGGGGGCGGGGAAAGGGGGGGGGGGGGGTGGTTCCGCGGGTGGAACAGGGCCCATCGGCTCTAGGATGGCCATGTCCCAGCCCGGCCTGGCCCAAGCAGGGCCTGGGCCAGGCCCACTGGCCCCCTCACGGGGCCCGCAGCTACCTGTTCTAGCACCGGAAACAAGACAGAGCTGTGGTGGGGGGTTGTCTATTCTTAAGTGTGGATCACAGGGGCAGTCACAATTTTAAGTGGCTTAAAGAATTGTCCATATTCAAACTGGGCAGCTGATAGTTTCTATCAGGTCACAGAGGAAGCTGTAAGCACCCCTTTGCAAGAACATCACTTCCAGGACTATGCTTGCTAACCCATGACAGTAAGTAATGGATATTTTGAACCAAACCACTACATGGGGAAAACATGAGGAGCTGGGATGGAAAACCCACTGGTGCTCTGGCGCAACATGTGCATGAATTGAAGGAGGGCAAGACTCAGAGAGGAAGTTCCACCAGAAAGGAAGTAGCTCCAGTTGCCCATAGCCAAGCTGCCAGACATGATGGAAGAGAAGATGACATGTCCGATCCCCTTGAAGGAACCTCTAAAATGTATGCCTAGGGAGTGGAGGATAACCAGGACTAGAGGGCCCCTGTCTCTAGCCAGGTAGATGCCAGGGAAAACCGTGTTTTTTGGACTGTGTGGATTCATTGGCCTGGTACATCAGAACCACAGAAATATGATGCCTTGGTCGACACTGGTGCGCAGTGCATGCTAATCCCGTCGCAACATATGGGGGCAGAATCTGTTATTATTGCTGGCATGATGGGGGGATCACAGGATTTGACCCTGGTGGAAGCTGAGGTGACCCTGACTGGAAATGAGTGGAAGAAACATCCCATTGTTACTGGCCCAGAAGCCCCATGCATTTTGGGTGTAGACTTCCTCTGAAGCAAGTATTTTAGAGACCCAAAGGGACTCAAGTGGGCGCTTGGAATAGCTGCTGTGGAGACAGAGGGCATTAAGCAATTGAACACTTTGCCTGGACTATCAGAGAACCCATCTGCAGTAGGCCTTCTGAAGGGGGAAGAACAAAGAGTACCAATTGCTACCTCGACAGTGCATTGCCAACAGTACCAGACAACTTGAGATGCTGTGATTCCCATCCACAAGATGATCTGTGAGCTGGAGAGCCAAGGGGTGGTCAGAAAGGCCCACTCACCCTTCAATAGTCCCATTTGGCCTGTGTCCAAATCGGAAGGAGAATGGAGATTGACTGTGGACTATCGTGCCTTGAATGAAGCGACTCCACCATTGAGCGCTGTTGTGCCGGACATGTTGGAGCTCCAGTACGAGCTGGAGTCCAAAGCAGCGACGTGGTATGCCACTACTGTCATTGCTAATGCATTTTTCTCCATTCCTCTGGCAGCAGAGTGCAGGCCTCAGTTTGTCTTCACCTGGAGGGGTGTGCAGTACACCTGGAACCGACTGCCCCAGGGGTGGAAGCACAGTCCCACCATCTGCCATGGACTGATCCAGACTGCACTAGAAAAGGGTGAGGCTCCAGAAGATCTTCAGTACATTGATGACATCATTGTGTGGGGGAACACCACAGCAGAAGTGTTTGAGAAAGGAGAGAAAATCATCCAGATTCTCCTGGAAGCCGGTTTCACCATCAAGAAGAGCAAAGTCAAGGGTCCTGCTCAAGAGATCCAGTTCCTGGGACTGAAATTGTTGGAGAATCGTTAGAGGATCAGGGACATGGATCACTGATAAAACCAGATCAATAAAAGAACTGTACAAGCAAAAGCCTGCAAGCAAAGGCCTGCATGAGAAAAAGCCTCCATGAGAAAATGCCTGCGTGAGAAACAGGCCTGAGAACCAAAAGGGAGTTTTAAGGAGGTACAGTCCTGTGCTGATAAGATGTGCTGACCATGAGAAGGGAGGAAGATCTTTGATCTCTCAAGTCAAAACATAAATAATAGAAGCTTGCCAAATGTAGTCTTTTATCTAACCCAATTATGTAGAAGTAAGAATGCGCTTTCGTAAGTTTAAACTAATTAAAGAACTGATAAGCATGTACTTTCACACTATATAAGTGCCTCTGTATTGCCAGTAAACGAAGCTTGCTTTATCAATCACATTGATTGTCTGCATGTCTTCCCCGCTGAAAGTCAGCATGAAATGGCAAGATGGATGACGTCAGATTCCCACTGAGGTCATCAATAAGATCACAGCAATGTCTCCACCAACCAACAAGAAGGAAACACAAGCTTTCCTAGGCACCATAGGCTTTTGGAGAATGCACATTCCTGAGTACAGCAAGACTGTGAGTCCTCTCTACCTGGTTACCCGCAAAAAGAACAATTTCCACTGGGGCCCTGAACAGCAGCAAGCCTTCACCCAGATTAAGCAGGAAATTGCTCATGCAGTAGGCCTTGGCCCAGTCAGGACAGGACCCGAAGTGAAGATCCACCAAACCAGGTTCTCTCCATAGCAAGAGGTTTTATTATTTAGCATTATTCTTTTTTCTGTGCCTGCATGCACTTTTGCTTGTTAAATAAATAACTTATTTTTCACTTTCCTCCGAGGAAAATTCTTTCCGAACCTGGTGGGGGAGGGATGGCTGTAACCTGCCTTCTATCAGAGGATGTTCATTGAGGCCGTTCCTCTGAATTTGTCTCAAACCAGGACAGTGCTCTACTCTGCAGCCGGGAGCCATGGTCTGTCCTGGAGCCTTTGACAGAAGGTGCCTGGTGAGACTCGGGGTCGACCACTAGGATTCTGGAGTCGAAGCTACAGAGGGTCTGTCCTGGGGTGCTTTGGGCATTAAGCCGATTGTTGGAACCCAAAGTGCAGGGAGTGTTTCTCTGCCTGTCCTGAAAGACCCATCCCCCCAGGAAAACAGTATTTTTAACCTTCGTCCATGGAGAAAGCTGCCAAGGCTTTGGGATGAATTAGAATCTACAAGGGTGTGAGTTAGGTGGTAGTATAATATATAGTTTGCTACAGAGTGAAAAATTTAGAGTTTTTAGGTTTATTAGTATGGTAAGTAGATGAAGGCAAGATGGAGGATCCCTGTGGTTTTTCAGGCCTCTTCCTTCTTCTTCACCTACTCCATTTTCTGTAGTGCTGGTAGTACAGAATGATTGGTTAGAACATGCTGCAGTACAGGCTACGTGAATGGATCGTTCATTAGGCATTGGTAGAAAAGTAAAAATAATATACGTGCTTAGTAACTATTGGGTAATTTACCTTTAAAAGGCCATGAGCTTTCCTGCATTTGTCTTTTGGTATTTGCTCTGCTTCATGCTTTGTTGCCGGCATATGAATTACTGATAAGATATAATAAATAACCTGAAGACCGTGAAGATCCAAAAGTCCCGTTCGTCTCTTATTCCTGTCAAGGACTTTCTCCCCCATCCGGGGAGGACATGTGGGGGTCGAGAACCCCCACAGCTGATGATATGGAATGAGGGGTGGAATGTTGTGGGGTGACTGTATGATACTGTATTCTCTATTGTCTGCCCTATGCCAGACCTGAATTCTGTGCCTTCCTGTGTCTTTAAGCTGGTTCTCAGGAGAGCGGGGAGAGAAGCCAGGTGAATTTTTTTTTCAAAGCAGTTTGTGCTCAAGGACACACTCCCCTGTCTTCCTGCAGCAGAGTGGAGGAAGCAGCTTCCTGCTTTTAGCCAGCTCTCAGCTCCTTTTTCTCGGGAGAGACATGGAGAGTTGAAACTCTTTGCTTTTTAGCTAGCTTCTTGTTTGTAGCTGAAGCAAGGAGTTTCCTGGGACTTTTGCTTCTTCTTCTCTTCTGGACTGTTCAGCAACACCAGAACATCACCGGGAGGCCCTACACCGTGGCCTGGGGGGGCCCACGCCAAACCCCAGCTCTGGAGAGAGCCACACCCACAAAGGACTTTGAAAATCTTCCCAGGTCTTCTCTTCAGCGAGAAGTTTTATTATTTAACATTATTCATTCTTTTTTTCCATGCCTGCTTGCACTTTGCTTGTTAAATAAATAGTTTTTTCACTTTGCTCTGAGGAATTTCTTTCCGAACCTGGTCGGGGAGGGGCGGCTGAAATCTGCCTTCTAACAGAGGGATGTTTCCCTCCAAATTTGTCTCAAACCAAGACAGGGTCCGAAGCCAACTACACTCCAACAGAGAAGGAAATCCTGGCAGCCTATGAAGGAGTCCAAGCCGCCTCAGAGGTAATTGGCACTGAAGCACAACTCCTCCTGGCACCCCGACTACCGGTTCTGGGCTGGATGTTCAAAGCAAAGGTTCCCTCTACCCACCACGCCACCAATGCCACATGGAGCAAGTGGATTGCTCTCATCACACAGCGCACCCGTATGGGAAAACTGAATCGCCCTGGGATCTTGGAAATAATCACAAATTGGCCCGAAGGTGAAAACTTTGGTCTCACTGACAAAGAAGGGCAAGAACAAGTGGCACATGCTAAGGAAGCTCCACTGTACAACCAACTGCCAGCAGAAGACACGCGCTATGCTCTTTTCACTGACGGTTCCTATCACATCGTAGGGATGAAACAAAAGTGGAAAGCAGCTGTATGGAGTCCCACATGACAGGTTCCAGAAGCTACTGAAGGAGAAGGTGGATCGAGCCAACTTGCTGAACTCGTTCAGCAAGCCATTCAGCAAAGCCGTTCAGCTGGCTCTGGACATAGCTGAAAGAGAGATGTGGCCAAAGCTCTACCTCTATACTGATTCATGGATGGCAGCCAATGCTCTGTGGGGATGGCTGGAAAAGTGGGAAAAGACTAATTGGCAGCATAGGGGAAAACCAATCTGGGCTGCTGAAGAGTGGAAAGACATCGCTGCCTGGGTAGCAAAGCTACCTGTGAAAGTCCGCCATGTAGATGCCCATGTCCCCAAGACCCAGGCTAATGAGGAGCACCGAAACAACAAGCAGGTAGATCAGGCTGCAAAGATAGAAGTGTCACAGGTAGACTTAGATTGGAAACACAAGGGAGAGTTGTTTCTAGCTCGATGGGCCCATGATGCCTCAGGCCATCAAAGCAGAGATGCCACCTATAAGTGGGCAGGAGACCGAGGGGTGGATCTAACCATGGACAGTATCTCCCAAGTTATCCATGACTGTGAGATGTATGCTGCTATCAAGCAGGCCAAGTAGGTGAAACCCCTGTGGTATGGTGGGCGGTGGTCCAAATACAAGTATGGGGAGGCCTGGCAGATTGATTACATCACACTGCCTCAAACACGCCATGGCAAGTGCTATGTGCTCACAATGGTAGAAGCCACCATGGGATGGTTGGAGACCTACCCTGTGCCTCACACTATGGCCCGCAACAGCATCTTGGGTCTTGAAAAGCAAGTCCTTTGGAGGCATGGTACCCCTGAGAGAATTGAGTCTGACAATGGAACTCATTTCAAGAACAGCCTTATCAACACCTGGGCTAAGGAACATGGCATTGAGTGAGTGTACCATATCCCTTACCATGCACCAGCTCCAGGCAAAGTGGAACGCTGCAATGGATTGTTAAAAACCACCTTGAAGGCACTGGGTGGGGGAACTTTCAAAAACTGGGAGCAGCATCTAGCAAAGGCCACCTGGCTAGTTAACATCTGAGGCTCCTCCAACTTAGCTGGCCCTGTCCAATCTGAGCCCCTGCATACAGTAGATGGAGACAAGGTCCCAGTAGTGCATGTCAGAGGTCTGTTGGGAAAGACTGTGTGGATTAATTCTGCCTAGATTTTAGACAAACCCATCCGTGGGTTTGTCCTTGCTCAGGGACCTGGTTGCACATGGTAGGTAATGCAGAAGGATGGAACAACACGTTGTGTGCCGCAGGGAGATCTGATGTTGGGTGAGAATCATGTGTAAATACCACTGCTTGCTGAATGTTACTGCCACTATCTGTATATAGCTGTATATATATATATATATATATATGGATGTATAAATATGTGTGTGTAGAGTTAGAATATATTAGTTTGGGCATTAAGCCAGTGATATGGAATAAGGGGTGGAATGTCCTGGGGTGACTGTATGATACTGTATTCCCTATCGTCGGGCTGTGCCTTTAAGGCAGATCCGAGGGGGGCGGGGAAGGCAGTGAAATTCCTTCGGCGGCTGTGTTCAAAAACACAGATAACTCACTCACTCTTTTCCCCAGCTCTCGGCTCTGCAGCAGAGCAGAGAGGTGCATTCTTTTGCTTTTTACCTAGCTTCTTGTTTGTTAGCTTAAGCAAGGAGTTTTCCTGGGACTGTGTCTTCTTTTTTTCTCCTGGAACTGTTCAGCTCCGATCCAGAACACCATCAACTGGAGGCCCCACACCACAGCCCGGAGGGGCCCACGCTGCACCCCAGCTCCGGAGAGAGCAGAGCCACACCTACAGAAAGGACTCTGAATCTTCCAGGTCTTCTCCACAGTGAGAGGTTTTATTATTTAACATTATTCATTCTCTCGTGCCTGTGTGCACCCTGCTTGTTAAATAAACAGCTTTTTTTTCACTTTCCTCCAAGAAATTTGTTTCTGAACCTGGTGGGGGAGAGGCTGCTGAAACCTGCCTTCTATTAGAGGACTCGTTCATTTTGGACATTTCCTCATAATTTGTCTCAAACCAAGACATCCTGTTACTTCAGCTAAGTAGAAAAGGATTCTGGGTAATGACTCATCTGGAATAGAGGTAGAAAACAATTTACGTAACCATAGAAAACAAGTTATATACCCATCATGTGTTCACATAGTGGTTTATGGTGGTTGGTTGAATTATATTTGTTTGGCTTTAATGGAATGTTACTGATAAAGGCCTAATTGCTTAAAAAGGCCTGGTTTTGTCAATAAACAAGCTCCCTTTTGCACCTGCCTGAGGACTCTGCATCGCTTCTTATTGCAACAATTGGCGCCTGAATGACAGGATATCAGATTATGGTGAGGAGGAGGACTGCAACTGGCAATGAAGCCCTGTAGACCCAGAACCATGGGATATCCAATTGCAATGATGGACTACAACTCACCCTTACGACCCTGGACGCCTAGTGTGCAAGCAGAAGGCAGAGCTCAGACCCTGCTACAACAACAGGGGACTTTATTTCCAAACCACAATCTGACAGGGAGCAAAATGCTGACACAGCCTATAAGGTTAGGTCAGTGGTCTTCGCTGGATGAAGAACCACAGGACTGTGAGTATCCTTTGACTGGGGTTGTCCCAGGAGCGTGGGTGAAGCTTAAAGATATTGCAGCACATTCTCCACATTGGAGCAACTTTTATTACGGGTTTAAAAAACATGTAACTGATTCCTAAATGAGAAAGGCTTTGATGTTAAAAACTCGTGTGTAGCTGTGGCAGCGACTGCTGGACAAGATACTGATAATGAACCCTGGCATGGATCCAGGGAATGGATCCAGGAAATTGATCAATTCTCAACTTAGAGTAACAGACTCAATATGCACGCCCCTGGAGTGGCCTCTTTGCACAGCGCTCTCCCTGGGAGCAGGGCACTCCCACCCCCAGAGAAGGATGCTCTCCCCAAAGCAGGCCGTTCCCCCCCGCAGGAGCCGCTCTGCCAGGTGCCTCCCCCGCAAGCGGCTTCTCCGCTGCCCGCTTTACCGGCTGCCCTCCCGACGCCAGTCCCCCCCGTGGCTGCTACGCTAGAGGTGGCCCCCTTGGCCCCATTGGCCCCCCACGGCCCCACCGGCCCCCACTCACCCAGAGCCAGCTCACGGCATACCAGCCAACTCCGAGCTATCCTGACTAGGCTACCCTTCCGACCCCGGAGCCATAAAGCATGAGCAGATGACGGATTTATACCCTACACAGAATGCTGATGCTATGGCACTTCGCTGTCAGGAAATGCCAAGAAGATGTGTTGAGACACGGAGATCTGTCCGTTGTTGCTGCATGCCCACCCAGTTGCAGGGACTTGGGTTACTCTATTGCCAGAGAACTGTGGGTATTGGTACAGGAGAGTGGTGTGTCCTCTTCCTTCCCATGTCTGTGATGTGCAAAAGTTTACCACTTAGGGAGTTACTGTTAATATAATTTAATGTCCCAGGCCTGGATTTATGAACTTGTATATACCTTCTGTGAAGGAAAACTGGCAAATTTAGATATTGTTAGATTTCCTGCAGGTGATTTAGTTGTTGTACTGATCATGGGGATCCAAAGAGCATAATATTCATGATTACGGCCATAACTTTTGTGTCAAAGACAGCTGAGAAACTTTTCTGTATGTGTCATTTTGGAAGTGAAGAGAAAAAATAACCTACAAGATGTCAGTATGTTTGCATTCCATTTCATAGATAGGAAGACTTCGATCTCATTTTCAGCTTCTGGGAAATACTTAATTTGTCCCAACCTTAGTGTCTTTACAAATGCAAATTACTCATATTAAAAAATACATTTTACTACATCACAAGAACATTTTTGGCTTTTGTTAAAAGTAGCATTGTATTTTCAGTAAGCTGTAGATTCTGACAGGATTGTTTATTGAGAGATTCAAGGCTAGTGATGTGAATGAAATGTCTTTCTGCATGCCAGTAGCATTATGTAATTCCTTGCTTTGAGGCTACTTAGCAAGGTCTAAATTCTTCAACAGAAATGCTGATATATTGCATGATTGGTACAACTTGTCATGTAAGATGTATTCTGCCTTTTCAAGAATTCTGGTTTAAAAGTCTGATTGGACTGAATTAACACTGATTCTTTGCTCAGTTATAATGATGCTACCACAATAATTAGAAACTTGTATACCTGGAAAAATATTTGCAGTCCTGGTACCCTCAGAGCATCATTTATCATTATGTGGCCCCTTAGAAAATTCAGTAGAATTCTCCTTGGAAACAGCAATTAACTCTAAAGCCTGATGTCAAAACATTGAATGATTTACAAAAGTTGCTGGGAGCAATTAGCTGGGTGTGGCCCATCAATCAAAGAATTCCTTTCCTCACTTCCTCATTACCGTTATCTGCAGAAGCTATTCGAGGTTTATATATAATTACCTCAGGACTCTCCACTGTAAAGGCAGGCAGAATTGTGCTAGCTTTACCTGTTCACTTGCTTTTTTACCCCACAGCTTTAATAAGGTAATTTTATTGTGAATATTTTGCCATGAACAAACATGTGACAGCTTTTCAAATAGGTACAGCTATTTAGTGGTTCAAGTGTAGTTATTCTTCCTTGCCACTTATAAATTGAAATTGGACTTGATATCAAAACAGTTTAAATACAGTGATGGACCAGAAAAGTGACTAAAAGTGACGCCACCTTACAAAACAGACTTGCCCAATGAGTATGTGTTACCTGTTCAGTGGCTGAGTTTGTAATATTCTCTATTCTTATAGACAAAGGAAAACAGTGGAGTAAACAGTAGCACATTCCTTTAGAATCATCTGAAACCATGACTTTGTAGCTGTTTATATACACGTCAGTGTTATACACCCACTGACCTAACAGAGTTACATATGCAAAACTCATGGCAGTATTATATAACTAGGTCCTTGGTGTTTTATCCTTAAATATTCATATCCCATTACCTTTAATAGTCCAAGGTCAAATCTACTGTACTGACAATCATGAAAGGCTGTCTTATCATCTGCAAACTGAGCAGGTTTTAAGTGCAATTCTGAGTAAAGCTGCACCTTAAAAAACCCTGGCAAACTTATGCTTATACCAGAAAAGTACTGAAAGACATTAAATGTTGGCCTTTTTTTTTGAGTACAGCTGCAAATTGGAAAATCCTGTAAAATTATGCTTATACCAGAAAAGTCCTGACTGTGAATAGATATTTTCAATAATGTTTATCGTTACCATGAGCTATTCTCAAAACTAAATTATGTAAAGTCACAACGTATTTGCCACACCTTTATGATCTCTCCAGTAAATCCATGTTGCTGCTATTGCATTTCCAAATCATATATTCTTAGGACAGTTACTGTTGCTGTATTAATGATTCTGAATATGTTCTTAATGTCATAGCGTGAATTCACTGACTTTTTATAAAAGGCGTTATCCATAACATATTATTTGATGTTACACATATGCATTCCTTTGTTTGTTTGCAGTTTGTTCATGGTACCATTGACTACTTAGCTAAAGATAAATGACAAAGCCAGCTGCTTTACAAACTTTCACATACCGTTGTGTAGCTATCTGCAGGACGTATCATTTTAAGAAACTTTCCCAACTGTTATTAATAGAGGCTTGTTTGTAGGATATGTTAGGGAAACTCTTCCAGTTAAGGCCTTGGCTCTGGCCAAGCCCTGGCCCTAGCTGGTCAGAGGTATGCCTACAGCCCCAGGTGTTTCTGTGCTAAAAATGTAGCCAAGTCACTTTGACTTGCCAATTTGGGCTTATAAAAGCAGGCAAACTTGGAAGCCTTGCCTGGGAAGGTTTCTCCAGGTCCTCACTGTGAAATGGGGCTTGCCAGCTACTGCAGACTCTCGGTGATGGTATAGTATTTAGGCAATTGAGGGTGTATCATTCTAAATCACTATCCCTTTGTCATGTGCTACTGATTACATGTATTACTTTGCTTATTTTTGCTCAACGTGAGTTTTCTCTTTTATTACATGTATTGTCTTACTTTTATGTTGCCTTCATGTTCATAGTAAGAGACGCACATGTTATCAAAAAAACAAAGAAGAGGGAATATGGGTCCTCAAGAACATTTAGATAATGCAATATTTACACTAAAGATTTTGCAGGCAGATCGTCAATTTTGATCCCCAGCAGAGCAATGCTGCTCTGAAGATTTGCATGTGCAAAACCAATTTCTAAAAATTTTTATGTAAGGTTCCACAATTGGGTGTGCAATGGCAAGTCCTAGCTGATTTACTAACCTGGGGAGAAGGTACGCATGTGTTCTATTGCCAGCAGGTCCAAAGTGGTTACGTGCTCATCTGGACAAACAGTGATTGCCTCCAAGGAGACGAGGCCCAGGGAGAGGGAAAATGACCTAATTACCATTCAGCCCTCATGGCCAAAGTAGGAGCATAGGAGCAGGGGTAGGACTGCCAGGAACATGGCTATGCCTGGAGGCTTATGGAGGCAGCCTGCCAACAGAGGCCTTGTGTCCCATTGCACCCACCATCATGTTACTGTGTTCCTGCTGACCTTTTTCAGTTATTCCCTGTTCCATGCTTCCCGAAAGACATTCGGTAATGTCAAGGTCAGCATTTCCAGCTAATGGGGACAGAATGGCCCCTGAGCGCCAGCCATATGAGCTTTGGAACAGTAGCCATTTACTGCCAAGTGCAGAAGAAGCAGCTCTCTCCCTGGGGACATTGGACACTATCTTTTGTTTTCCTATGCTGTGGGTCTCTTTGTTAGTAGCATGGTTGTTCTTGATGGGTTTTTATTGATTGTGATCTGTATTCCATGTATCTTATCCTGTGTCCAGCAGATGACCAGTAATAGTCTTAATAAGATAATGGCGTTACAGGTGCAGACTGTTTTGGCATTAGGGTACATGAACCCCTCGCACAAAAAAAAAAAAAAGAAAGGGGGAGATGTTGCAGATAGGTAAACCCTTATAAAAGGAAGGCCTTGTTGCCCCTGTAAAATCATGGCCTACTCCTGTTACTTCAGCTAAGTAGAAAAGGATTCTGGGTAATGACTCAGCCGGAATAGAGGTAGAAAACAAGTTACATAACCATAGAAAACAAGTTATATAACCATCATGTGTTTACATCGTCGTTTATGGTGGTTGGTTAAATTATGGTTTTTGTATTTTAAAAGTATGCAACTGATAAAGACCTAATTGCTTAAAAAGGCCTGATTTTGGCAATAAATGAGCTCCCTTTTGCACCTGCCTGTGGACTCTGCATCACTTCTTATTGCAACACCCCACTAATGACTGTCTGCCAACTGGATTTAATTCCATTCCTCACCACTCTCTGGGCCTGGCCATCCAGCCAGTTCTTAAACCCAGAAAAGAGTGCATCTGTCCTGTGGATACAAATATGCAGCTAGCAAGAATTTCTCTTGATTCTTTCCAGTCCCGTGAGATATTTTTCTCTCTCACAGAGGATATTAGTAGAGTTCTATAAACTATGAACACCTGCGACCTTGCAAAGCTTTGTGTATACCACAGTAGGAAAATATTTTGACAATGGATGTTTTAGGATTTTAGCCAATCACCCCAAGGGGTAGCTGATCCTTTGACCAATTAGACTATGAAGAAAAAAGTCTATAAAAGATTTGTAAAATAATTTTAAAAAGTAATCTTGCTGCACAATGCCTGCCTGTTGAATCTCTCTTCACCTCCCTACCACTGCGAGACACCGTGATATTTGGTGAACCCCGACGTGTCCTGCACGCTGCGAGCCAAGCCGCATTTCTCTAGAGGTCCGCTGTTGTTCCCCCCCCACCCAGACCGGGATGTCCGACGAGACTGAAAGAATAGCAAACAGCGGCTTAAAAACCGACGCTGTGTTATTGGCCTGGAGGTGTGTTTTCAGTTCAATGGACACCTCCATTTCTGAGAACTCTGTGAGTTATTAGACTGGGGTGCCCTGCATGGTATCTCCCCAGACGCAGGCACCGCCCTGGATTTCGGGCTGTGGCAGGAACTCGTCTCTGCACTCTGGTGCGAGTTCCCATCTGGGGATCTGCCAGTGCTAGAATTACTACGCACGTGGCGAGGTTTGTTTAATCTGCTGATAGAGTTCAAATGTGGCAGCAGAGCTGGCTCGCCCATTTCGGTGGCAAGTGACGGAGAGATATCCGAAGGAGACCCCACTGACCTGGCTCTAGGGGCATGTGGTGGCCAGTCCGAAACCCCCCCCCCCCCCGGCTCCACGGGCAGCGAATGCCCCGGAGCCTGAACCGGGTCAGCATGCGCTGCCTCAGGACCCCACGCCCCCCGAGGACCCCACACCAGCAGAGCAACTGGTAGGGGTGTGTGGGCAGCGAGATGGTGCACAGCCCGCCTCGTCTTTCGACTCAGTGGCAGTCGCCGCTTTTTCGGCGCCGCGTTTCAGTGGGCTTGCATCCTGGACCCCCATGGCTACTCCTAGCCCATCTGCGCATGCGCCAGCTACGCTGAGAAGGCCCGGATGCGGCCCGTCACCCTTTGTAGCGACAGACTGCTCCGCGCAAGCGCAGCATCAAGCATTCGACCTTTTAATACGGCATCTGCCTTTGTTGACAGAGCTGCCGAACATATCACGGCAGCTGGCGAAGCTGCTCAGCTTGCAAAAGCAGCTGTTGCAGCTGCCGGAGACACCCTGCTGCATGGGGGTCGCCGGGCCCACGCCGCCCGCAAGAGACGCAGCGAACCCAGAAGCAGCAGCGGCAGAAGTGACCACTGCGGCAGCTCCAAACCCAGAACCAGCGGCGGCGGTCGCGGTGTCAGCAATCGGCACTGTGCCAGCGCCCCAGCCGCCAGCGGAGCCGAGACCGGCAAAAGAAACGGCAGTCGCGGCGGCCAAGCCCCAGCCAGCAGCGGCTCCGGGCGCGACCGCAGCATTGGAGACGGCCGCGGCAGCCTCAGCACCCGGTCAATCGAAACCACCCGAGATTGCATCCCTGAAAGCGCCTGCAGTGCAACCCTCTGCACAGCCGACTGCAGCCTCTGCTGTCTGTACCTCTTCCGGTCAGGGGATTTCTTCCCGCCCGCCTCTGTTCGTTCACGGCACCTCGAAGTGTAGTGGTTTGGTCTAAAATACTCATTACTGTTTATCTTCTGTGAGATAAGAATTAGGAGAAACGCAAAGCAGGCACCAAACTTGAAAGAATATAAAGAAGTTTATTAACAGACCTAAAAGAAGGAAGAAAAAAAAATATACCACCTTCAGAACTCTCCTCCTCCCCCCACCTTCCTCCCTTCTCCCACTGACAATGTAAAAAGACAACCCTTCAGATGTTCAGTCTGTTTACCACTTCCATAATAACCTTGTTCAGTCCATTTAGGAAGAGGAGTCTCTCTGACCCATGCTATGAAAACATTATCACAATGAGACAGCCGTCCACTTCCAAATATTGTTCAGTCCATTTAGGAAGAGGAGTCTCTCTGATCGCGATGTGAGTCCCTTCCCCCCGACTTGCAGCTTTTCCCGCAACTGCTTTCGAGGGTCCACTCTTGAAGGTTTTTGGGGTACAATTTTAAGGTTGAGCCGTTCAGAAACAAAAAACAGAGGCCCTTCTCCTTCCCTGGGAGCAAAGGGTCTTCCTCATCTTCATCTTTAGGACTATCTCTGGGAGCATCTCTAGGAACTGAGGTTTTCTCCTTTCTCATTTGGAGCAAAAGTCCTCATCTGGTCCATCTCTCCCTGTCCAAACTTCTCATGAAATTACAGCTGCGTCAGCATCTGCCTATCTCAGCACAGGTGCTTTTGCTTACGAGTTGAACACTCCACCCCCCATATCTTCATGAAATTACAACGGGATACTCTGATATATCATAGCTTCACAACAGAATTTCAGCTTTAAGCATCTCCTCTCTCTTTCTTCCCTCAGGTTTTCAGCTCTTCACAGCAATAAAAAGGGTTAATCTCACCTCGGCCTTGCAGCTTTGCAGCTGGAATGTTTAATTTTTCTTATCGCAGTGGAAAAGGGGGGAGAGCCAAGCCACTCTGGCTGCCCACGGCAAGGCAGTGGGGGAGTTCCACGGCTGGAACAGGTCCATCGACTCCAGGATGGCCGTGTCCCGGCCCGGCCTGGCCTGAGCAGGGCCTGGCCGGGCCCACTGGCCCCCACACGGGGCCTGCAGCCACCTGTCCCAGCGCCGGAAATGAGAGAGAGCTTGGGGGGGAGTTTGTCTATTCTTAAGTGTGGATCACAGAGGCGGTCGCAACTTTAAGTGGCTTAAAGAATTGTCCATATTCAAACTGGCCAACTGATAGGTTCTATCAGGTCCCAGAGGAAACTGTAAGCACCCCTTAGCAAGGACATCCCTTCCGGGACTATGCTGGCTAACCTATTACAGACTGGAGCAGCTCCAGGCTCCGGGCGCGACCGCAGCATTGGAGACGGCTGTGGCAGCCTCAGCACCGGGTCAGTCGAAACCACCCGAGATTGCATCCCTGAAAGCGCCTGCAGTGCAACCCTCTGCACAGCTGACTGCAGCCTCTGCTGTCTGTTCCTCTTCTAGTCAGGCGATTTCTTCCCGCCCGCCTCTGTTCGTTCACAGCACCTCAAAGTTGCCTTTACCAGATGATTCATCGTCGGGCAGTGAGGCAGAGGAGGCTTTGGCCCCGGGCTGTGAAGCCGCTGTAGCTGGGCGGCAAAAGAAAAGGCTGCTCCAGTCTCACCCCTGGACCTTTCCGGACTGCACTGTGACAGTGCATCCAACCCACTACAATCGTTTCTGGGAGTCACTTAAGATGCGGGCTCTGGAGGAGGGCGATTGGGATTTATTGGAAACACTGCGAATGCCAAGCAGATTTGAAGATCGTGAGAGTAATTGGGAAGCTGCTACACTGCACCCAAAGGCTGTGCCAGTAGTTCAGGATGGTAGTGACACACTGAAAGGGGAGATCCAAGCTTTCCCAGTGTATAAGGCTCTCCCAAATTCAGGCCAGCATGATAAGCATGAGGTAATTGCCTGGAAGGTTGCACAGGATCTGCAATCCAAGGTTGCACAACATGGGCTTGGTTCTGCTGAGGTTATGCAAATAATAAGGGTGATAAATACAGATTTGCTTGCTCCATTTGATATCAGACACTTAGGTCAAATCCTATTTCAACCTGTATAATGTGCAGTTTTTGAAACTACCTGGAGAAAGCTGGCTGACAAGGCCGCATTAGGGAATATGCAGCTCCCTGCTGAGGACCCTAGACGTGCGGTGGGGATGGATGATCTTATGGAGACTGGTCCCTTCTCTGATCCCAATCTACAGGTTACCTTTCCCCCTGGTGTCCTGCAGCAAGCTCAGCAGGTCGGCATGACTGCCCTGTTGAAAACCATAGAGCTGTCTGCTCCTAGAAAGCGATATACGGAAATAATTAAGGGACGGTCCGAGTCATATTTGTCTTTCATGGAGAAGGTCACTCCTTCTCTCAAGAAGCCGGTTGACGATGACAGGTTAAGGCAGATGTTGTTAAGGCAGTTAGTGAGAGATAACGTGAACGAGGAGTGCAGAAAAATCATAGATGCCCTGCCAGGAGAACCTGAGCTCACAGACATGGTCGAGGCCTGCTCTAAGGTGGGATCTGGGAACCAGAAAAGGTCTGCTTTGGCTGCACTTCTGCAGCCTGTTCACGCATCTTCTGGTCGTGAACCAAAGCAACCAAATCAAGCGAAAAAACAGAAGTGGCCTAAGCCGAGCCAAAAAGAGAACACACCGATCCCCCAGTGCAAGAGGTATGGCAGGCCAGGGCATTGCTCAGACTACTGTAGATCCCAGACTCATGCCGACGGTCGGCCTTTGTCGGGAAACTTCCACCGGGGTGCAAGGAGGGGGAATTGCTCTCCGATGCAGTCTCTCCCCCAGAGAGTGGCACAGGTACAGGCACAGGCCTACTCAGCCACCCTAGAGACGGCACCCAGGGATCAGATGGTTTTGACATCCACGCCTCAGCCGCAGTCGTCTTAGACTCTAGCAGTATTTATAAGGTTCCCTTGGATGCATATGGACCCTTAGCCCAGGGATCCAGTGCGATGCTGGTGGGAAAACCTGACGTTACCCATCAAGGAATCCTAGTGCACTCAGGAGTTATTGACGCTGACTTTAAAGGTCAGATTTGCACTATGGTCTCCACGCAAAAACCCCCTGTTACAATTCCTGAAAGGACCTGCCTTGCTAAATTAGTGCCTTTTAAGTCTTGTGTCCCCAGGATAGAACAACAAACTCAGGAAGATAACAGCAGTGGATCTACGGGACTTCCGCAGGCCTTCTGGACTGCAGACATCTCTGACCAAAGGCCACAGATGACATGTACCCTGATCCTGCCGAATGCCCGTCTGCCCCGGATTCAGCTTCGAGGTTTGATTGATACGGGTGCTGATGTAACTATCGTCTCCTTCTCTGCATGGCCTCCCTCATGGCCTTTAGCCCCTGTGGGATCGACCATCGCAGGAGTAGGACGAACCACACAGAGCTATTTAAGCAAACGGCCTGTGATGATGAGGGACCCAGAGAGACGCACACAGCTACAATTAGGCCTTATGTTACTACCACTTCCCTTAACCTTTGGGGGCAGGATGTGTTGGCAGCTTGGGGGGTACGGATGGGGACAAAATTTTGATAGGGGTCACTGTGCGTAAGGGCGCACAGTATCCTACACTGCCTTTGCGGTGGCTGACTAACACACCAATCTTTGAACCTCAGTGGCCCCTACCAAAGGAGAAGTTAGACGCCCTTCATCAGCTGGTTCAGGAACAGTTACAACAGGGGCACCTTGAGCCTTCTACTAGTCCCTGGAATACTCTTGTTTTCGTAATTAAGAAGAAATCAGGGAAATGGAGACTGTTGCAGGATCTCTGAAAAGGTAATGCAGTAATGGAAAGTATGGGGGCATTGCAGCCTGGCATGCCCTCTCCCACCATGATTCCTACAGGGTGGGACATCCTGATCATTGATTTAAAGGATTGCTTTTTCACAATTCCTTTGCATCCTAATGACAAACCAAAATTTGCCTTTACTTTGCCTGCCATTAACTATGCTGAACCTGCTAAGAGGTACCAATGGAAGGTCCTCCCTCAAAGAATGAGGAATAGCCCAATTATCTGTCAGTGGTATGTCGCCCAACCTTTAGCCGGAGTCCGCGAGCAGTTTCCTGATGCATGCTGCTACCATTACATGGATGATATCCTGGTGGCAGCATCCACCCAGGATGAGCTGCTGAGAATACAGCCTCAGCTGCTCGCTGCTCTGCATGCCTATGGATTAGAGGTAGCTTCGGAGAAAGTTCAACAGCATCCTCCTTGGAAATATTTAGGAGTGAAAATTTTGGACCAAACTATCCAACGCCAAGAAGTGCAATTCCCGGATTGGATTAAAACCTTGAATGATGCTCAGAAACTGCTGGGTGTTGTCAACTGCTTACGATCTTATTTAGGTCTAACCGCGAAGCAACTTTCTCTGCTTTTTAATATATTAAAGGGGGACCCTGATCTGAATTCACCTCGGAAGTTGACTCCGGAAGAGCGATGAGCGCTGCAGGAGGTCCAAAGGGCTGTTTCCGCTCATCCGTTTATCGAGTGGATCTCTCCATTGCTATCAATGATTTTAATACTATTCCAGACCTCCATCCTACAGGTATCATTGGCCAGTGGAATGCACAATGGCCTGTAGAGGAATTTCTTGTGGAACGGGGGCTTAGGATACCCCAGGAGAGCTTGGGCATCCCAGGGCTGTTGCAGAAGTACCCCTGACGGGGCCTCAGGCTGAAGATAGGCTTGCAAGGCACCTGCTAGCCAGCAGCCTTGAACAGCCTTGGGAAAAGGTATACACTAGTCAGCTCCCCCGCTGCTTAGAGGCTTTCTCGTGGGAATGGGGCGTGAACTTTGCAAAGTATAACTTGGTGTAAGTAAACAATAAAACTGAAGCATGATGCTCAAATCGTATCGGTGTTTGTGTTGTGTCTCCGGCTGGTTCCCCTGCACCTGGGACACCCCCCCCCCCCACTAAACCTGGCGCCCGAATGGCAGGGACCCGAGTGAGTTTTGCTACATGCAGGTTCGCTTAAATGCGGTAAGTCTCTGAATTCATTGTATCGGTGCAGTGGTGTTGGGGAAGATGAAACAGGAAAGCCTTATAAATATGATTGCCTGACAAAAGATTTTGGGAATATGAAAACTATAAGCGACATCGAAATGAAAGCCACCTTTGAGATACCAAATCTTAGTTACTGAACAACTGGAAAACAATGGTATGGCCGACTGAATGTAATCCCCTCTTGATTGAACAATACCCTCTGCTTGCAGGCAGGTCCAAGGGTCAGAGCAGACCCTACTAGCTCAGCAGAAGGGGTCCAAAGAGTAGTTTTTAGAAGTTAAGATGTAACACTCTATGGTAATATAAGAACTCTTATAGGCTGTATGTAAATGCTATAGGATTTGTATCTTGTATTAGATTGGTTAGTGACAATTAGAATATTCAGTACAGAAGATGATTTATTGTATTGTAACCAGGACTTCAGACACTCTTACTATACTCTACTTCCATTCTCTCTCACTACTTCTTCACCCTCATTCCTCTCTCTCCCCCTCTCTCTCTTTACTTACCCGCTTACTCTCTTGCTCTCTTGGGCCTGCTCAGAGCTGCCAGCTGCAGCTCTAAGCAGTGCCCCTGTACCCACGCCCTTTGCAATAAACCGCATGTTCCAAGATCTGACTACAGAGATCTCTCGTCTCCATCCGTCACCGTCCCGACCGTCCGAACCCGCACCGAGCTCCCGCCAGACAGAACCCGCAGTCTGGCGCCCAGCGTGATTGCCGAACCCCCCAAGAACCTTCAGTCTGGCCCACAACGTGATTGAAGGCTCGGTTCAGCTTTCTCCATTTGTGGAAGACTTCTCCATGGAAGGTAACTAAAAGACCAGTTATAGCCACCTAGAACGTGTCATGAGCACGGCATACCGTTGCTGCGCATCGTAAAAGCCGGAGCTCTATAATTCTGCCGAGGCAGCCCTTGAGCACAGGGATTACCTGGAGCTCTTGGAGGGAATTGCCTGGCAGTCCTCGAGCACAGGCGGCCACTGCTGCGCAGCGGCTCCCTGGAGCTCTTTGAGGAAGTTTGCCGTGGCACCCCTCGAGCACGGACACGCTGCTAAGCAGTGCCGACCGGAGCTCTAAGGAGGGACCCTGCTGCGTGCCCCGAGCACAGGCGAGTAGTGCTCAGCACCGCCCGCACTGGAGCTCTCAGTGTGGACCCACCCGTGAGGTCCTGAGCACGGAAAGCCGTCGCCAAGCGACGCCTAAAACCGGAGCTCTGAGAAAGGACCCAAAAGCAGCGTCCTGAGCGCCGAGTGGAGTGCCTGGCCAGCCCCCCACGACGGACCTCTGAGTAAAGACACTGCTCCTACGACATCATCTAAGTGAGTATCATACTGGTCTGATAATGGGACAAATGCACTCTGCCCATGACAGAGATCTCTATAAGCAACTTAAGCATTTACTAAGCTCTGGTTCAAGACAATTACCTAAACAGGAGCTAAAAAACCTCTTAGAATGGACTCTGATTAATTTCCCAAATGCTGACCGTTCAGCAGTCTACACCAGAGACTTTTGGGACTCAGTGGGAATCAAATTATTTAATGCCATATCACGCTGGGACAAGAGTACCGCAGAACTCATCCCGGCTTGTGCAGCGTTAATGGAACTATTTGCCGTGCCCCCCCCCCCACCGCCGCGCAGCTCCGCCCCGCCTCCTTGCCCGCCGCCGCCTCGATCGGCCGTGCCGGAGTCACAGAGCGAGTCCCCCGCGGCCCCGCCGCCACCGAGATCGGCTGCGCCACTCCCGAGCTCGGCTGTGCCATCGCCGCCCCCGCCAAGCCCCATCCCCGCGCCGCAGCCGCCCCCGCCGGGGTCCCCCGACACCGCGCAGCCGTATTCCTCCGCGCAGCGCAGCCTCGCCTCACAAGCCGCGAGCAGGGAGGGAACGGATGGGAATGATGCAGCTCCAGTGGCAGGGGAGACGGAGAGCCCCTCTGCCGGAGCTGATGCTTTAAATCTAACACAGGTTAACTCTGAAAAGCAGCCACATTTGTTTGCAATGAGCCCCAGAGTCCCGCCAGCAAACGGCGGGGATGTTGCAACCCATAGAGAGAAAACGAGTTCTGAGAGTTTGTCAGCGCTACCTTCTGAATCAAAAAATCCTCCAAAGTGCTCAGATTATGCTCAATTAACAAATTGGCATGAAATAAGACTCCAAATCTATAAAGATGAAAGTCTTAGTCTATTAGCTAAGCCTGTGATAGCTAGCCAACAGCCTGACAGTCCTAAAACGTGGGCTCCCATCCCCACTCTCGAAATTAAAGAACTAAAAAAGGCTGTAAGATACAGTGGCATTTGCTCACCGTATCTTAAACAACTGCTAAAAAGTACCCTAAAAGGAACACATCAAACTTTAAAACGCATTTTAAATCAACAGAAAGGGGGAAAAGCCCAGGCTACACCTCAAAGAAGGTTGAATAAAGCCTTGTATGTTTTTAATTTCTTGAACAGCTCTGCAGAAGAGCCTGACCCCCCCATTTTCAGACATTTCTTAAACAATAAAAAAGCAAAACTGAAAGAACACCCCCCAGTTTTAATTAAGAATTTAGCATCAGGAAAAATAGAAAGACCATACAATCTCATAATGTGGGGAAAGGGATTTGCATGTCTCTCCACAGGTGAAGGAACCAAGTGGATTCCAGAAAAGAACGTGAAGCTGTACCATGCATCAAAGCCTGCTGTCGGTTCCACTTCAGCCAGTGACCCCGCGAGTGGAAGCCGAGAAGCCGTCACCCAATGTGAACTCGGCAGAACCACTGAGAGAAGATCGTCTGCCAGAAACGGCTCAAGAAAAGAATGGAGTTCTAGTATTATTTGTGTAGATGCATGTTATTTTTAACCTTTTGTTTTTGTTTTTGCAGTGAAGCTTTACCTGTAAATCAACCAAAGACAAATGTTTGGGTTGCTTTAGCCAAATCTGCAGGCTCCGATACCATCTGTCTATCTGACACAAGCCCTGACAAACCTTCCTCAACTTATAGAGTGCCTTTCCCAGAAGGTTTTAGTACAGTTACAAAACCTAAGGGACCTAGCTAACCAAATTACAACAGATAACCCATCTTGGCTAGACAGTTTGTTTAATGGTTGGAGCTTTGCACCCTGGCTAAGGGAACTCTGAAAAATAGGCTTGATTATTCTAGTAGTAATAATTATAGTTTTAGTAGCAGTACCTTGTATACTTCAGTGTGTGCAAAAAATGACGAGTAGGACTGTGTCTAATATCTTAGTTGTTCATCGGAACGGGGGAGATGTTGGGGAAGATGAAACAGGAAAGCCTTATAAATATGATTGCCTGACAAAAGATTTTGGGAATATGAAAACTATAAGCGACATCGAAATGAAAGCCACCTTTGAGATACCAAATCTTAGTTACTGAACAACTGGAAAACAATGGTATGGCCGACTGAATGTAATCCCCTCTTGATTGAACAATACCCTCTGCTTGCAGGCAGGTCCAAGGGTCAGAGCAGACCCTACTAGCTCAGCAGAAGGGGTCCAAAGAGTAGTTTTTAGAAGTTAAGATGTAACACTCTATGGTAATATAAGAACTCTTATAGGCTGTATGTAAATGCTATAGGATTTGTATCTTGTATTAGATTGGTTAGTGACAATTAGAATATTCAGTACAGAAGATGATTTATTGTATTGTAACCAGGACTTCAGACACTCTTACTATACTCTACTTCCATTCTCTCTCACTACTTCTTCACCCTCATTCCTCTCTCTCCCCCTCTCTCTCTTTACTTACCCGCTTACTCTCTTGCTCTCTTGGGCCTGCTCAGAGCTGCCAGCTGCAGCTCTAAGCAGTGCCCCTGTACCCACGCCCTTTGCAATAAACCGCATGTTCCAAGATCTGACTACAGAGATCTCTCGTCTCCATCCGTCACCGTCCCGACCGTCCGAACCCGCACCGAGCACCCCCCAGACAGAGTTCCCGCACGGTGGAGCCTGGGGAGCCAGAGCGGGTAGCCCCAAAGCCGAGTAAAGCTGGGGGCGCGGTCTCAAAGCTGAATAGAAGACTGGAGGATAAGCCCCAAAGCCGAGTAAAGCCGGGGGCTAAACCTCAAAGCCGAGTGGCCGGAGACTGCAATTTCGTGTGGCTAAGCGCGTACCCGCGAATAAGAAGCTATGGATTACGAGGCGAGGACTCGACTCCTAGCTGGTATTCTCTCTAAGAGAGGCGAGATCATGAAAGACTGGGATCTCAATGCCCTCGTTACGTGGGCCCGGGAACATGGGTGTGTGAAATACCCTTCGCTTTTGTTCTCGACCAAACCGTGGTGGGAAGCAGGGCATGAATTGTGGCTGTCCATGATTGAGGGTGGAAAAGAAGCTAAAGAATCCAAAGCTCTCGGCTTAACCTGGAGAACAGTAACTGGCACTCTCGCAGAGATGAAAGCAGAGAGGACAGTGGCCGCGGCCGCCATGGAGGCTTTAGGGAGTGGCGGCTCCGGGTGTGGTGGCTCTGGGAAGGGAACAGACGGGGGTCTTGCGAAGCAGTGGCCGGGGACCAGGGTGGAGTCCAGGGTTGCGCAGTTCTTCGGGCTGACCATGGGCAGACCAATTAAGGGCACAGCAGCACCTGTCCGCTTGCTGCGGGAGTTGCTGGACTCGGCGGGGAAGGAAGTTACCACTCTGACATCTGAGAGAGAAATGGCTGCGAAAGCGGAAGCAGAGCCGCCTGACTCAGGGGGCGGGAAAAGGTGGGCGAAGGAGAAACGAGCGGTCTTACTGCCCGGCCGAAAGCGGCAGAGCAAACGAGCGGTCCTAATGCCCGGCCGAAAGTGGCAGACTGCAACCCCCCTCTGCCGGACAGCGGAGCAAAGTCTGACAGCGAAGCGGCTTCTGGGGTTTCGTCGCCTGCAGAGCTGGATCCAGCCAGGGCTGCCGGGGGTCAGCCCCAAGAGGAGGAGAACCACCGAGAGAAGATGCAAGAAGTAATCAAAAGACTTGCTGACTTATCTACACGGCAAGATGCGCTAGAGTCCAAAGCTTGTGATATTACACCATCAGCACCGTGGCGTTGCGTGGCCCCACCGGTCAAGTTAGCACCCAGAGCTCCTACGTTCCCGTCGGGAGAATCGGGCACAGTGCCTACAGCCCCTCCCTTCCCGCAAGGGGAGGTGCAGCCGTCGTTTCCATCAGCCTCGACGGAGAGGACTGACCCATTGCGAAGGAGATGGAATGGAGTTATCCGTGATGCAATCATTGAGGGTGATTGGCAAGCAGTGGATACCCTCGCTCGCCCTGTACAGATACAAGGGGACACTGCAAAGTGGGAACCCCATGACTGGAAGATCTTGCAGCAAGCAAAGCAAACAGTCACCATGCATGGCTTACGGTCTGAAGCTACACGAAGCATTCTGCAGTTTATCTTTACAGCAGATGTCCTGTGTCCGAATGATTGCATCAGCATCGCACAGTTGTTATTAACCCCTTCACAGTTCCTGCTCTGGGAGCGAATGTGGAAGCGGCTAGCACAGGAAGAAGCTAGCAAACACCAAGGTGACTGTCATGGGTTAGCTAGCCTAGTCTCGGAAGTGATGTTCTTGCAAAGGAGTGCTTACAGTTTTCCCCATGACCTGAGAGAACCTGTCAGCTGGCCAGTTTGAATATGGACAATTCTTTAAGCCACTTAAAATTGTGGCTGCCTCTGTGATACACACTTTAGAATAGACAAACTCCGCCCCCAAGCTTTCTCTCGTTTCCGGTGCTGGGACAGGTGGCTGCGGGCCCCGTGTGGGGGGCCAGTGGGCCCGGCCCAGGCCCTGGTCGGGCCAGGCCGGGCCGGGCCACGGCCATCCTGGAGCCGATGGGCCCTGTTCCATCCGTGGAACCCCCCTCACAGCCTTGCTGTGGGCAGCCAGAGTGGCTTGGCTCTCCCCCCTTTTCCACTGCAATAAGCCACATTGCAGCTGCAAGGCCAAGGTGAGATTAACCCTTTTTATTGCCGTGAAGAGCTGAAAACCTGAGGGAAGAGAGAGAGGAGATGCTTAAAGCTGAAATTCTGTTGTGAAGCTATGATATATCAGATTATCCTGTTGTAATTTCATGAAGATATGGGGGGGTGGAGTGTTCAACTCATAGCAAAAGCACCTGTGCTAAGCAGATGCTGATGCAGCTGTAATTTCATGGGAAGTTTGAACAGGGAGAGATGGACCAGATGAGGACTTTTGCTCCAAACGGGAAAGGAGAAAACCTCAGTTCCTAGACATGCTCCCAGAGATAGTCCTAGAGATGAAGATGAGGAGGACCCTTTGCTCCCAGGGAAGGAGAAGGGCCTCTGTTCTTAGAGATGAAATGCTCCCAAAGATGGGTGAAGAGAACTTTTGTTTCTGAACGGCTCAACCTTAAAATTGTACCCCAAAAACCTTCAAGAGTGGACCCTCGAAAGCAGTTGTGGGAAAAGCTGCAAGTCGGGGGAAGGGACTCGCATGCGAGCAGAGAGACTCCTCTTCCTAAATGGACTGAACAAAGTTATTTGGAAGTAGGTAGCTGTCTCATTGTGATACTGTTTTCATAGCATGAGCAAGAAGAGACTTCTCTTTCTAAATGGACTGAACAAGGTTATCATGGAAGTGGTAAACAGACTGAACATCTTAAGGGTTGTCTTTTTACATTGTCAGTGGGAGAAGGGAGGAAGGTGGGGGAGGAGAAGAGTTCTGAAGGTGTGGTATAATTTTTTTTTCTTCCTTCTTTTAGGTCTGTTAATAAACTTCTTTATATTCTTTCAAAGTTGGTGCCTGCTTTGCATTTCTCCCAATTCTTATCTCACAGAAGATAAACAGTAATGAGTATTTTGGGCCAATACTACACTAAATTGGTGTTTCTGCCAGGTTACAAACCCAACCCGCTACATGACACACAAGACCCACTGTATGCACTCCAAGCTGACATGCTAACTGGGAGCGGGGCTTATGGAGCAACGGAAACACAGCTGACCATGCCCATAGTCATTCATCAGTTGTCACAGACTCTTGCTCACAAAGCCTTGTTGTCAGTACCTGAAGTCTCCCCCATACGCAGCAGTCCGACAGGGGCTGTCAGAGCCATATGGTCAGTTCATCGACCGTTTGTGAGCAGCCTTAAAGGATGCAACTGAGCTCTCTGAAGAGCTCCAAGAGCAAATGTTCCGAACACTTGCCTTTGAAAATGCTAATAGGCAAACTAAGACAATTCTTGCCACTCTGCCCCAGGGAGCAGGAGTAGACGAGGTGCTCGTGCGTGCTACCCATGCGGAACAGTTGTCTCAAACAGCTGCTTTTACTGCAACGCTGCAGAATGTCCTGCAACAACAGAGACAAGTCATCGCCACTGCACTGACCAGAGGGGTGCCCAGCAAGTGGTGCCATGCTGCGCATGCAGGACCCCGAAGCAAGAAGGCGCAGTCAGCATCAGCTCCTGAGGAAAGTGACGCCACTACTTCAACAGCTGGAACTCTGGGACCTCTGTCCCGAGAAGCCTTGGGAGAGGCTGCAGACGTGGCTGAGTGAGGGAGCTGAGGACTTGCCAGATCCACCACTCTCCATAGCAGGAGAAATAGCGAGACCCGGGGGCGAATGTGACAGCTGCCCTGGGTGGTTGCTAGTGACTTGTGGTGGGTGTCGGGGAACCCTCTCCAAAGGCAAAACTAAGAAGAGGAGTTGCATAAATTTTTGGGTATAGCACCAGACAGAGATGTAGAGTGGGGAAGTGTTTTTTGACTGTCTTGAGACAAGAGCATTAGCAGACATTTTCACTCAGCTGTCTGCCCATTTAGATCGAGTGAAGGCAGTTGATTTGGCTAGCATCTATGTTTTTCCCTGGTGCTTCAGCAACCAGGGCTCACGCTATTTTGCATAAACTTGCTTGCTGGGCGAGGGATGAATTAAACATAACTTCGCAGATGCTTGACGAGCTAAGCGCAGATGTTGCTAGTGTTAGACATGCAGTATTACAATATCGGGCGTCCATTGATTTTCTACTACTAGCTCACAGCCACGGCTGTGAAGAGTTCCAGGGTATGTGCTGTATGAATCTTTCTGACCACTCTGTCTCCATTCACAAGCACCTCTCTGACCTCCAGAGAGGCCTACACAACCTTCGGGAGACAGACGACCCTATTGGAGATTGGCTTAAGGGTCTGGGTATCACTGGATGGCTGCGTACCTTGGTAGTAGAAGGCTGCCAATTGCTATTTGTAGTTATATTAGGCTTAATAATACTTGGGTGCATTTTTTCTTGCCTTGAAGCGGGGCTGCGGAAAATCATCGACCAGACCTGGGTTGCCCAAAAAGAAAACGGGGGATATGTAGAGGAATTCCTTGTGAAACATGGGCATAGGATACCCCAGGAGAGCTTGGGCATCCCAGGGCTGTTGCAGAAGTACTCCTGACGGGGCCTCAGGCTTAAGATAGGCTTGCAAGGCACCTGCTAGCTGGCAGCCTTGAACCGCTCCCCCGCTGCTTAGAGGCTTTCTTGTGGGAATGGGGTGTGAACTTTGCAAAGTATAACTTGGTGTAAGTAAACAATAAAACTGGAGCACGATGCTCAAATCGTATCGGTGTTCGTGTCGTGTCTCCGGCTGGTTCCCCTGCACCCGGGGCCCCCCCGCCCGCTAAAATGGCCTGATCCTTTGCATATCCTAGAATGGGTCTTTTTGCCTCATCAGCTGAAAAGGACCGTAATGATGGTGTTTGAATTGGTCACTTCTCTGATAATGAAATGCCACCAACGGTGTTTGCAACTGATGGCTGTGGATCCTGCAGTAACTGTCATTCCGATCTCAAAGGAATACTTTGAGTGGAGCCTTATCCATGGTGCTCCTTTGCAAAGTGCGCTGAAAAACTTTTCAGGGCAGATCACTTACCATCTGCCCAGCCATAAATTACTGCAGTTGGCAAAATCGACCAAATTTTCTTTGCGGCCAAGAAATAGTCGAGTGCCAGTTCAAGGACCCACCACCTTTACAGATGGTTCTGGGAAGACTGGGAAAGCCATTGTTACCTAGAAGGAGGGATCTCAATGGCAGGTGCTGAAAGGCCACGAGTCAGGCTCTGCTCAGTTAGTTGAATTAAGGGCTGTTAACATGGCTTTTCAGTGATTCTCACAGGTACCTTTGAATTTTGTTACTGACTCTGCTTACGTAGCAGATATAACCCAAAGCTTAGATTGTTCATTTCTGAAGGAGGTGAACAATGCAGCTCTGTTTTCACTATTGCAAGCCTTGTGGTCTGCAATTCAGGCTCGAGTGCATCCATATTACATTCTGCACATTCGAAGCCACACTGATTTACCAGGTTTTCTAACAGAAGGCAATGCCAGGGCTGACATGCTGGCCAACCCTGCGTGGGTAGGGCCTCAGCCTGACAAAATTGCACAAGCCAAGGCATCGCACGGTTTCTTCCATCAAAGTGCACATACCCTGCAGAAGCAGTTCCATTTGACACCAACCGAAGCGTGTGACATTGTCAGTGCTTGTGCTGACTGTCACGGACTCGCTGCGCCTTTGCCACCGGGGGTAAACCCCAGAGGCCTAAAAGCCTTGCATCTTTGGCAAATGGATGTAACGCACATCCCTGAATTTGGCTGGTTTAAATATGGGCATGTGTCTATTGACACATTCTCCTCAGCTATGTGGGCTTCTTCTCACACTGGAGAGAAGGGCCGTGATGTCACTGACCTCTGGAAATTGGCTTCCTCGGTCCTGGGCATGCTGACTATTGTGAAGACCGATTATTACCGCAGGCCTGGGCCCTAGGGTATATCACCGTGTCCCGCAGCCATAGGGAGGAGGAGGAAAGAAGATCCAGAAGGCAGGAATTGTGCAGCAAGATTGATCTATTTAATTATTTTACAAACTCTTTTATAGACATTTTTCTTCATAGTCTAATTGGACAAAGGACCAGCCACCCCTTGGGGGTGATTGGCTAAAATCCGAAAATATCCATTGTCAAAATATTTCTCTACTATACCATAAACAAGACTTTTCAAGGTTACAGGTGGCTTGGTTGTTTACATCACTCTGCTACCTCTTCTGTGAGAGAGAAAAGTCTCTCACGGACTTAGAAAATAGCAAGAAAATCGGCGCTAGCAGCATTTTTGTATCTACAATTCCCCCTTTTTGTTTTATAAGATAACAACTCTACTATTAATCCTAAATAGAAATCTACATCAGTTATTAATTCTAACTATGTCCTTAAGGCTTTAACCATCTGACTCCATAACAAGAAATTTAAAGTTCAGTCTCTGCTTGTGGAAGGACCATCTCAGTCTCTGCTTGTAGAAGGACCATCTGCCTGATGGTCGACATCTTGGTCATCATCAAAAGAGTCATTAGGCTGATGATCCACATTCTGGTCGCCATTTGGATGGTTGGCGTTCTGGTCATCATTTGGAGGTTGCCGGTTCTGCCTCTGGTGCTGTAGGTCAGGGAGAACGCATTTTGAAGGTAGCCACCGTACCCCAGTATCTGTGGAAATGCAAGCATACCCACGACCCCAAACGATAAGCTCATGAGGGCCTTCCCACTGGTTAGTGAGTAAATTCCGTACCCAGACCGTTGCCCGGGGCAGTTCTTTTCTCACCTGCAGACTGCAATGAGAGAAAATGATTCAGAATAACAGGATTATTTGAATTTTGTGGTACTGTAAGGTGACTAATTGTATACGAAGCTTTTGCTAGTCGGCTTCAGTAACCAAATTCAAAGGTTCCTGTGAGAATCACTGAAAAGCCATGATAACAGCCCTTGATTCAACTAACTAAGCAGACTCTGACTCGGATTGGTGTGTTAATCAACCACCACAAAGGCAGTGTAGGATACTGTGCGCCCTTACGCACAGTGACCCCTGCTAAAAATTTGTCCCAATCCGTACCCCCCAAGCTGCCAACACGTCCCATCCCCAGAGGTTAAGGGAAGTGGTAGCAACATAAGGCCTAATTGTAGCTGGGTGTCCCTCTGAGTCCTTCACCGCCACAGGTCGTTTGCTTAAATAGCTCTGTGTGGATCCTCCTAATCCTGCCATGGCCGATCCCACCGGGGCTAAAGGCCATGAGGGAGGCCATGCAGAGAAGGAGATGGTAGTTACATCAGCACCCGTATCAATCAAACCTCAAAGCTGAATCCAGGGTGGATGGGCGTTCGGCAGGATCAGGGTACATGTCATCTGTGGCCTTTGGTCAGAGATTTCTGCAGTCCAGAAGGCCTGCGGAAGTCCCGTAGATCCACTGCTGTTATCTTCATGAGTTTGTTGTTCTATCCTGGGGACACAAGACTTAAAAGGCACTAATTTAGCAAGGCAGGTCTTTTCAGGAATAGTGACAGGGGGTTTTTGGGTGGAGACCATAGTGCAAATCTGACCTTTAAAGTCAGCGTCAATAACTCCTGAGTGCACTAAGATTCCTTGATGGGCACCGTCAGGTTTTCCCACCAGCATCGCACTGGATCCCTGGGCTAAGGGTCCATATGCATCCAAGGGAACCTTATAAATACTGCTAGAGTCTAAGACGACTGCGGCTGAGGCGTGGATGTCAAAACCATCTGATCCCTGGGTGCTGTCTCTAGGGTGGCTGAGTAGGCCTGTGCCTGTACCTGTGCCACTCTCTGGGGGCGAGACTGCATCGGAGGGCAATTCCCCCTCCTTGCACCCCGGTTGGAAGTTTCCCGACAAAGGCCGACCATCGGCATGAGTCTGGGATCTACAGTAGTCTGAGCAATGCCCTGGCCTGCCATACCTCTTGCACTGGGGGATCGGTGTGTTCTCTTTTTGGCTCGGCTTAGGCCACTTCTGTTTTTTCGCTTGATTTGGTTGCTTTGGTTCACGACCAGAAGATGCGTGAACAGGCTGCAGAAGTGCAGCCAAAGCAGACCTTTTCTGGTTCCCAGATCCCACCTTAGCGCAGGCTTCGACCATGTCTGTTACTTCCGGATCCCCTGGTAAGGCATCTATGATTTTTCTGCACTCCTCATTTGCGTTATCTCTCACTAACTGCCTTAACAACAACTGCCTTAACCTGTCATCCTCAACCTGCTTCTTGAGAGAAGCAGTGACTTTTTCTACAAAAGAGAGGAATGACTCTGATTTCCCTTGAACTATTTCAGTATATCGCTTTCTGGGCACAGAGAACTCTATGGTTTTCAACAGGGCAGCCATGCCGACCTGTTGAGCTTGCTGCAGGATGCTATAGGACAAAGTACCCTGTAGACTGGGATCAGAGAAGGGACCAGTCCCCATCAAAGCATCCATTCCTGCTGTCCGTCTAGGATTGGCAGCTGGGAGCTGCATATTCCCTAATGCAGCCTTGTCGGCCAGCTTTCTCCAGGTTTTCTCAAAAACTGTAAATTGTATAGGTTGAAATAGAATTTGTCCTAAATGTCTAATATCAAATGGAGAAAGCAAATCTGTATTTATCACCCTTATTATCTGCATAACCTCAGCAGAACCTAGCCTATTGTCATAGGTTAGCAAGCATAGTCCCGGAAGGGACGTCCTTGCTAAGGGGTGCTTACAGTTTCCTCTGGGAACTGATAGAACCTATCAGCTGGCCAGTTTGAATATGGACAATTCTCTAAGCCACTTAAAGTTGTGAACACCTCTGTGATCCACATTTAAGAATAGGCAAACTCCCCCTCCAAGCTCTCTCTCGTTTCCGGCGCTGGCACAGGTGGCTGCGGGCCCCGTGTGGGGGCCAGCGGGCCCGGCCAGGCCCTGCTTGGGCCAGGCCGGGCCGGGCCACAGCCATCCTGGAGCCATGGACCTGTTCCAGCCATGGAACCCCCCCCACTGCCTTGCCGTGGGCAGCCGGAGCGGCTCGGCTCTCCCCCCTCTCCACTGCGATAAGAAAAATTCAACATTCCAGCTGCAAAGCTGCAAGGCCGAGGTGAGATTAACCCTTTTACTGCTGTGAAGAGCTGAAAACCTGAGGGAAGAGAGAGAGGAGATGCTTAAAGCTGAAATTCTGTTGTGAAGCTATGATATATCAGAGTATCCTGTTGTAATTTCATGAAGATATGGGGGGTGGAGTGTTCAACTCGTAAGCAGAAGCACCTGCGCTGAGATAGGCAGATGCTGACGCAGCTGTAATTGCATGAGAAGTTTGGACAGGGAGAGATGAACCAGATGAGGACTTTTGCTCTAAACGGGAAAGGAGAAAACCTCAGTACCTAGAGATGCTCCCAGAGATAGTCTTAACGATGAAGATGATGAAGACCCTTTGCTCCTAGGGAAGGAGAAGGGCCTCTGTTTTTGTTTCTGAACAGCTCAACCTTAAAATTGTACCCCAAGAAACTTCAAGAGTGGACCCTCGAAAGCAGTAGCGGGAAAAGCTGCAAGTCGGGGGAAAGGACTCACACGCAGGCAGAGAGACTCCTCTTCCTAAATGGACTGAACGATATTTGGAAGTGGGCGGCTGTCTCGTTGTGATAATGTTTTCATAGCATGAGCAAGAGGAGACTTCTCTTTCTAAATGGACTGAACGAGGTTATTATGGAAGTGGTAAACAGACTGAACATCTTAAGGGTTGTTTTTTCACATTGTCAGTGGGAGAAGGGAGGAAGGTGGGGGGAGGAGGAGAGTTTTGAAGGTGGTATACTTTTTTTTTTCCTTCCCTCTTTTAGAGTTGTTAATAAACTTCTTTATATTCTTTCAAGTTTGGTGCCTGCTTTGCATTTCTCCTAATTCTTATCTCACAGCAGATAAACAGTAATGAGTATTTTGGACCAAACCACTACACTAAATTGGTGTTTCCGCCCGGTTACAAACCGAACCCGCGACAAAATGGTAGAGAATGCGGGCAATTGATGAGAGCTGTGAGATAAAGATTGATTAGGAGGAATACCGGGCAAAGCAAGTATTAAGTCATAAGTTAAGTAGCATGATAGTGAGAAACTTATATTGTAATTGTATTGAACTATCTAGGGGTGGAATATAGTAGAAGTTGAATGTAATTTTGACAATAATTCTTAAATGTGTCTTCACAGAGGTGAGGGGTGGAGAATGTCATAGGTTAGCAAGCATAGTCCCGGAAGGGACGTCCTTGCTAAGGGGTGCTTACAGTTTCCTCTGGGAACTGATAGAACCTATCAGCTGGCCAGTTTGAATATGGACAATTCTCTAAGCCACTTAAAGTTGTGAACACCTCTGTGATCCACATTTAAGAATAGGCAAACTCCCCCTCCAAGCTCTCTCTCGTTTCCGGCGCTGGCACAGGTGGCTGCGGGCCCCGTGTGGGGGCCAGCGGGCCCGGCCAGGCCCTGCTTGGGCCAGGCCGGGCCGGGCCACAGCCATCCTGGAGCCATGGACCTGTTCCAGCCATGGAACCCCCCCCACTGCCTTGCCGTGGGCAGCCGGAGCGGCTCGGCTCTCCCCCCTCTCCACTGCGATAAGAAAAATTCAACATTCCAGCTGCAAAGCTGCAAGGCCAAGGTGAGATTAACCCTTTTACTGCTGTGAAGAGCTGAAAACCTGAGGGAAGAGAGAGAGGAGATGCTTAAAGCTGAAATTCTGTTGTGAAGCTATGATATATCAGAGTATCCTGTTGTAATTTCATGAAGATATGGGGGGTGGAGTGTTCAACTCGTAAGCAGAAGCACCTGCGCTGAGATAGGCAGATGCTGACGCAGCTGTAATTGCATGAGAAGTTTGGACAGGGAGAGATGAACCAGATGAGGACTTTTGCTCTAAACGGGAAAGGAGAAAACCTCAGTACCTAGAGATGCTTCCAGAGATAGTCTTAACGATGAAGATGATGAAGACCCTTTGCTCCTAGGGAATGAGAAGGGCCTCTGTTTTTGTTTCTGAACAGCTCAACCTTAAAATTGTACCCCAAGAAACTTCAAGAGTGGACCCTCGAAAGCAGTAGCGGGAAAAGCTGCAAGTCGGGGGAAAGGACTCACACGCAGGCAGAGAGACTCCTCTTCCTAAATGGACTGAACGATATTTGGAAGTGGGCGGCTGTCTCGTTGTGATAATGTTTTCATAGCATGAGCAAGAAGAGACTTCTCTTTCTAAATGGACTGAACGAGGTTATTATGGAAGTGGTAAACAGACTGAACATCTTAAGGGTTGTTTTTTCACATTGTCAGTGGGAGAAGGGAGGAAGGTGGGGGGAGGAGGAGAGTTTTGAAGGTGGTATACTTTTTTTTTTCCTTCCCTCTTTTAGAGTTGTTAATAAACTTCTTTATATTCTTTCAAGTTTGGTGCCTGCTTTGCATTTCTCCTAATTCTTATCTCACAGCAGATAAACAGTAATGAGTATTTTGGACCAAACCACTACACTAAATTGGTGTTTCCGCCCGGTTACAAACCGAACCCGCGACACCTATATTGTGCCACCTTGCATTAGAGGTCCTGGGCAACTTTCCAAGCAATTACCTCATGCTTATCATGCTCGCCTGAATCTGGGAGAGCCTTATACACTGGGAAGGCTTGGATCTCCCCTTTTGGGGAGTCACTGCCATCCTGAACTTCTGGCACAGCCTGTGGATGAAGTTTAACAGCTTCCCGGTTACACCCAGAATCCTCAATTCTATTTGGCATTCCAAGTGTTTCCAATAACCTCTAATCACCCTCCTCCAATGCTCGCATCTTAACTGACTCTAAGAAGTGACTGTAGTGGGTCGGACGCACTGTTACCGTGCGGTCCTGAAAGGTCCAGGGGCGAGACCAGTGCAGCCTTTTCCTTCGCCGCGTGGCTACAGCCGCCTGACGACCTGGGGCCAGAACCTCATCTGCCTCACTGCCTGACGATGAGTCATCAGGCAAAGGCAACTCAGAGATGCTGGGGGTGAACAGAGGTGGACGGAGAGGGGCACTTTGGCTAAGTTCGCTAGAGCCAGAACAGACAGTACAGACTGCAGTTGGCTGTGCGGCAGTTTGAACAGCAGCTTCTTTACGGGAGGCTGTCTCGGCCAGGCCCGACCGAACCGGTACTGGAGCCGCTGCCGTCGTCTCTGGGGCTGCAGCCGCGCCCGGCACCGCCACTGGCCCTTGCTCCGCTGCTGTGCTCAGCGCGGTCGCTGCCGAAACCGCTCTTGTTTCGCGCTCCCCGGCCGTGTTCGGCGTCACTGCCCCCAGCCGCCGCTCCGCAGCCGCCGCCGCTTCCGGGTTTTCCCGTGGCAGCGTTACTTCCGGGCTCGCCGCTTCCTGGTTTGGAGCCACGGCTCCCGCGGGTGGCGCGGGCGGTGCTGGCCGCGCGGGCCTGGTGCGCTCCGCATGGCAGGGTGGCTCTGGCATCTGCAGCACTAGCAAGCTGAACAGGTCCTCCAACCTTCAGGATATGTTCGGTAACTGTCAGCAAAGGCAGATGCTGTATTAAAAGGTCGATGGCTCAGTTCTGCGACTACGCAGAACAGTCCAGCGCCAAGGAGGGCAGCAGACCACACCCAGGCAGTCTCGGTACCGTCTTGCCTGGCGCTATGCCGGCTAAGAAGTTAGATCCAGGTGCATACGCAACCGGGCTAGGAGCCACTCTGGGGGTCCAATTCGCTAAGCCGCTAATTTGCGGCCCTGGATAAGCCATGGCTGCCACCGAGCTGAGCGGTAAGGCATACTGCGCGCCCTCCCGCTGCCCCGACCCCCCCACCTCTGCCGACGCGGGGTCCCTGGGGGCTGCGGAGTCCTGCGAGTGTGCAGGGTGAGCCGGCGCAGGCTCTGCCTGTGGAGCCGGGGGGGTTTTCCGAATCCACCATCATTTGCCCCGGAAGCCCAGTCAGCGGGGTCCCCCTCGGACATTCCTCCATCACTCATCACCGAAATAGGCGAGCCAGCTCTGCTGCTACAGTCAAGGTCTGTCAGCAGAAAAAATAACGAACGCCAGGTTTTGTATAATCCTAACGCTGCTGGCTCCCTAGACAGGAGCTTGTGTCAGACAGCACAGCCAAGTTCCTGCCATAAGGCAAAGTCCAGGGCGGTATCTCTGTCCATGGAAATCCCTTTTAAGGTAGCCCAGTCTAATAATTCCCGAACTGAGTTTTCAGGAATGGAGGTGCGCAATATGCTAAACACACCTTTCCAGACCAGTACCACAGCGTTGGTTTGTGAGCCGCTGTTCGCCATTTCTCAGTCACGTTGGACCTCCTTCCTCTAGAGGAATTCGGCTTGACTCTCAGCAGCAGGAAACTTCACAGTGTGCAGATCACGTCGGGCAGCACCAAATATTACCGCAGGCCTGGGCCCTAGGGTATATCACCGTGTCCCGCAGCCATAGGGAGGAGGAGGAGAGAAGATCCAGAAGGCAGGAATTGTGCAGCAAGATTGATCTATTTAATTATTTTACAAACTCTTATAGACATTTTTCTTCATAGTCTAATTGGACACAGGATCAGCCACCCCTTGGGGGTGATTGGCTAAAATCCTAAAATATCCATTGTCAAAATATTTCTCTACTATACCATAAACAAGACTTTTCAAGGTTGCAGGTGGCTTGGTTGTTTACATCACTCTTCTACCTCTTCTGTGAGAGAGAAAAGTCTCTCACGGACTTAGAAAATAGCAAGAAAATCCTTGCTAGCAGCATTTTTGTATCTACAACCAGTAATGGTCCTGCCTACGCATTGGAGAAGATGCAGCAGTTCTTGCACCTATGGGGTGTAGACCATACCTTTGGTATCCCACATTCTCCTACTGGCCAAGCCATTGTCGAACGCGCTCATGGTACATAGAAGCGTGTTTTGGAAAAACAAAAAGGGGGAATGCATGGAGAAACCCCACAGAGCCAACTAGACAAAGCTTTGTATACAATTAATCACCTTACAGTACCACAAAATTCAAATAATCCTGTTATTCTGAATCATTTTCTCTCATTGCAGTCTTCAGGCGAAACACAACAGCCCCGGGCAAAAGTCTGGGTACGGAATTTACTTACTAGCCAGTGGGAAGGCCCTCATGAGCTTATTGTTTGGGGTCGTGGGCATGCTTGCGTTTCCACAGATACTGGGGTACGGTGGCTGTAGAGGAATTTCTTGTGAAACAGGGGCATAGGATACCCCAGGAGAGCTTGGGCATCCCAGGGCTGTTGCAGAAGTACCCCTGATGGGGCCTCAGGCTGAAGATCAGCTTGCAAGGCACCTGCTAGCCAGCAGCCTTGAACAGCCTTGGGAAAAGGTATACACTGGTCAGCTCCCCCGCTGCTTAGAGGCTTTCTCATGGGAAAGGGGCGTGAACTTTGAAAAAGTATAACTTGGTGTAAGCGAATAATAAAGGGGAGCACGATGCTCAAATCGTATCGGTGTTCATATCGTGACTGTGGCTGGATTCTCCTGCTCCCGGGACCCCCCCCCCCCCCCCCCCCCCCCCCCGCTAAACGTGGCTCCCGAACGGCAGGGACCCGAGTGAGTTTTACTACATGCAGGTTGGCTTAAATGCAGTAAGACTCTGAATTTCATCGTATCGGTGCGGCAGAGCCAGGGGAACCAGAGCGGGTGGCCCCAAAGCTGAGTAAAGCCGGGGCCTAAACCTCAAAGCCGAGTGGCCGGAGACCGTATTTTCACGCGGCCAAGCGGATACCCGCAGCACAGATGCTATGGACTGCAGGGCAGGACCTCGACTCCTAGCTAATATTCTCTCTATGAGAGGTGAGATTGTGAAAGACTGAGATCTGAAAGCCCTTGTTACGTGGGCCCAGGAACATGCATTATTGAGTTACACTTCGCTTTTGTTTTCAACCGAAGCGTGGGGGGAAGTTGGATATAAATTGTGGCTGTCCATGATTGAGGGAGGAAAGGAAGCTAAAGAAGCCAAAGCTCTCGGCTTAACCTGAAAGGCAGTAACTAGCACTGTCGCAGAGATGAAAACAGACAGGACAGTGGCCGCAGCCGCCATAGAGGCTTTAGAGAGTAGCAGCTCCGGGTGTAGCAGCTCCGGGAAAGGAACAGACGGGGGTCTTACGGAGCGGCGGCCAGAGACCAGGGAGGAGTCCAGGGTTGCACGGTTCTTCGGTCTGGCCGCGAAAAGACTGATTAAAGGCACAGCAGCACATGTCCGCTCGGTGCGGGAGTTGCTGAACTCAGCAGGGAAGGATGTTATCCTTCCGAAGTCTGAGAGAGAAATGCCTACGAACGCGGAAGCAGAGCCGCCCGACTCAGGGGGCGGGGTACAGGCGGGCCAAGGAGAAACAAGCGGTCCTGGTGCCCGGCCAAAAGCGGCAGAGCAAACGAGCGGTCCTAATGCCTGGCCGAAAGTGGCAGACCGCAACCCCCCTCTGCCAGACAGCAGAGCGACGTCCAGCAGCGAAGCAGCTTGTGCGGTTTCGTTGCCTGCTGAGCCAGAGCCAGTCAGGGCTGCCACGGGTCAGCCCCAAGAGGGGGAAAAGCACGAAGAAATGATGCAAGAAGTAATCAAAAAGCTTGCTGACTTATCTACACGGCAAGATGCGCTAGAGTCCAAAGCTTGTGATATTACACCATCCAGCACTGTGGCGTCCCGTGGCCCCATCAGTGAAGTTAGCACTCAAAGCTCCTACGTTCCCGTCAGGAGAATCAGGCACAGTGCCTACAGCCCCTCCCTTCCCGCGAGGGGAGGTGCAGCCGTCGTTTCCATCAGCCCCGACAGAGAGGACTGACCCATTGCGAAGGAGATGGAATGGAGTTATCCGTGATGCAATCATTGAGGGTGATTGGCAAGCAGTGGATGCCCTCGCTTGCCCTGTACAGATACAAGGGGACACTGCAAAGTGGGAACCCCATGACTGGAAGATCTTGCAGCAAGCCAAGCAGTCACCACGCATGGCTTGTGGTCTGAAGCTACACGAGGCATTCTGCAGTTTATCTTTACAGCAGATGTCCTGTGTCCGAATGATTGCATCAGCATCGCACAGTTGTTATTAACCCCTTCACAGTTCTTGCTCTGGGAACGAACATGGAAGCGGCTAGCACAAGAAGAAGCTAGCAAACACCAAGGTGACACACAAGACCCACTGTATGCACTCCAAGCTGACATGCTAACTGGGAGCGGGGCTTATGGGGCGACAGAGACACAGCTGACCATGCCCGCATTCATTCATCAGTTGTCACAGACTCTTGCCCACAAAGCCTTGTTGTCAGTACCTGAAAAGAAGAAGTCTCCCCCGTATGCAGCAGTCCGACAGGGGCTGTCAGAACCATAAGGTCAGTTCATCGACTGTTTGTCAGTAGCCTTAAAGGATGCAACTGAGCTCTCTGAAGAGCTCCAAGAGCAAATCTTCCGAACACTTGCCTTTGAAAATGCTAATAGGCAAACTAAGACAATTTTTGCCACTCTGCCCCAGGGAGCAGGTGTAGATGAGATGTTTGTATGTACTACCCGGGCAGAACAGTCATCTCAAACAGCTGCTTTTACTGCAACGCTGCAGAATGTCCTGCAACAATAGGGACAAGTCATCGCCACAGCACTGACCAGAGGGGTGCCCAGCAAGTGGTGCCATGCTGCGCATGCAGGACCCCGAAGCAAGAAGGCGCAGTCAGCATCAGCTCCTGAGGAAAGTGACGCCACTACTTCAACAGCTGGAACTCTGGGACCTCTGTCCCGAGAAGCCTTGGGAGAGGCTGCAGACGTGGCTGAGTGAGGGAGCTGAGGACTTGCCAGATCCACCACTCTCCATAGCAGGAGAAATAGCGAGACCCTGGGGCAAATGTGACAGCTGCCCTGGGTGTTTGCTAGTGACTTGTGGTGGGTGTCGGGGAACCCTCTCCAAAGGCAAAACTAAGAAGGGGAGTTGCATAAATTTTTGGGTACAGCACCAGACACAGAGGTAGAGTGAGAAATTGTTTTTAGACTATCTTGAGACAGGAGCATTCGTGGACATTTTCACTCAGCTGTCTGCCCATTTAGATTGAGTGAAGGCAGTTGATTTGGCTAGCATCTATGTTTTTACCTGGTGTTTCAGCAGCCAGGGCTCACGCTATTTTGCATAAACTTGCTTGCTGGGCGAGGGATGAGTTAAACATAACTTCGCAGATGCTTGATGAGCTAAGCGCAGATGTTACTAATGTTAGACATGCAGTATTACAAAATCAAGCAGCCATTGATTTTCTACTACTAGCTCACAGCCCCGGCTGTGAAGAATTCCAGGGTATGTGCTGTATGAATCTTTCTGACCACTCTGTCTCCATTCACAAGCACCTCTCTGACCTCTAGAGAGGCCTACACAACCTTCAGGAGACAGACAACCCTATTGGAGATTGGCTTAATGACTCTTTTGATGATGACCAAGATGTCAACCATCAGGCAGATGGTCCTTCCACAAGCAGAGACTGAACTTTAAATTTCTTGTTATGGAGTCAGATAGTTAAAGCCCTTAAGGACATATTTAGAATTAAGAACTGGTGTAAATTTCTATTTAGGTTTAATACCTAGTAGAATTGTTATCTTATCAAACAAAAAGGGGGAATTGTGGTTACAAATATGCAGCTAGCAAGAATTTCTCTTGCTTCTTTCCAGTCCCATGAGATACTTTTCTCTCTCACAGAAGATATTAGTAGACTTCTATAAACTATGAACACCTGCGACCTTGCAAAGCTTTGTGTATAGCACAGTAGGAAAATATTTTGACAATGGATGTTTTAGGATTTTAGCCAATCACCCCCAAGGGGTGGCTGATCCTTTGTCCAACTAGACTATGAAGAAAAAAGTCTATAAAAGATTTGTAAAATAATTAAATAAATCAATCTTGCTGCACAATGCCTGCCTGTTGGCTCTCTCTTCTCCTCCCTACCACTGTGGGACACCGTGATACTGTCCAAGCCATGGGCTGCCAGCTTTTCCAGGAGAATGCCATGGCAGACATTATCAAAGGCTTTGCTGAAGTCCAGGTAGGCAACATCCACAGTCTTTCTCCCATCCACTAGGCAGGTCACCTGGTCATAAAAGGAGATGAGGCTGGTCAGGCAGGACCTGCCTTTCCTAAAGCCATGCTGGCTGGGGCTGATCCCTTGGTTGTCCTGTATGTGTCCTGTGATCACACTCAATATAATCTGTTCCATAATGTTGGAAGTTAGGATTTTTCCTTTTTTTTTTTTGTCGGGGAATTTTCTCCCATTTGTTGGCTAAGTGATAATAATGACAATACTTGTGTCATAGGTTAGCAAGCATAGTCCTGGAAGGGATGTCCTTGCTAAGGGGTGCTTACAGTTTCCTCTGGGAACTGATAGAACCTATCAGCTGGCCAGTTTGAATATGGACAATTCTCTAAGCCACTTAAAGTTGTGACCACCTCTGTGATCCACATTTAAGAATAGACAAACTCCCCCTCCAAGCTCTCTCTCATTTCCGGTGCTGGGACAGGTGGCTGCAGGCCCTGTGTGGGGGCCAGCGGGCCCGGGCTGGGCCACGGCCATCCTGGAGCCGATGGACCTGTTCCAGCCATGGAACCCCCCCCACTGCCTTGCCGTGGGCAGCCGGAGCGGCTTGGCTCTCCCCCCTCTCCACCGCGATAAGAAAAATTCAACATTCCAGCTGCAAAGCTGCAAGGCCAAGGTGAGATTAACCCTTTTTATTGCTGTGAAGAGCTGAAAACCTGAGGGAAGAAAGAGAGAGGAGATGCTTAAAGCTGAAATTCTGTTGTGAAGCTATGATATATCAGAGTATCCCATTGTAATTCCATGAAGATATGGGGGGTGGAGTGTTCAGCTCGTAAGCAAAAGCACCTGCACTGAGATAGGCAGATGCTGATGCAGCTGTAATTTCATGAGAAGTTTGGACAGGGAGAGATGGACCAGATGAGGACTTTTGCTCCAAACGGGAAAGGAGAAAACCTCAGTCCCTAGAGATGCTCCCAGAGATAGTCCTAACAATGAAGATGAGGAAGACCCTTTGCTCCCAGGGAAGGAGAAGGGCCTCTGGTTTTGTTCCTGAATGGCTCAACCTTAAAATTGTACCCCAAAAAACTTCAAGAGTGGACCCTCGAACACGGGAAAACCAATTGCTATCTGTGTGTGACCTTGAACAAGCTGCAAGTCGGGGGAAGGGACTCACATGCAGGCAGAGAGACTCCTCTTCCTAAATGGACTGAACAATATTTGGAAGTGGGTGGCTGTCTCGTTGTGATACTGTTTTCATAGCATGAGCAAGAAGAGACCTCTTTCTAAATGGACTAAACAAGGTTATTATGGCAGTGGTAAACAGACTGAACATCTTAAGGGTTGTCTTTTCACATTGGCAGTGGGAGAAGGGAGGAAGGTGGGGGGAGGAGGAGAGTTCTGAAGGTGGTATAATTTTTTTTCTTTCCTCTTTTAGGTCTGTTAATAAACTTCTTTATATTCTTTCAAGTTTGGTGCCTGCTTTGCATTTCTCCTAATTCTTATCTCACAGCAGATAAACAGTAATGAGTATTTTGGACCAAACCACTACATTAAATTGGTGTTTCCGCCCGGTTACAAACTGAACCCGCGACCACTTGAGAGACAAAAGATGTGGCTGGGAGGAGGAGGAGGGGAAAGGGTGCAATTTGCTACTGTCTCTTAGCTGGGGGGCTTTCTCTTAGGAAGTGCAGAGGTACCGCAAGAGTTTGGCTGGGGGATCAGGGGCTGGGCTCAACTCGCACTCTCTCTCTCTCTCTCTCAGGATCGGAGTGGAGACGGGGTTTTGGTGCCAGACTGTTGCTGTCCAAAGGATTCACTGCCACTGAGAAGTTTTTGTCCTGCACTGCTGTCGGGGTCTCCTCCCCCTGCCATGTAGCCCTGGGAGAGGGGCCCTGAGGGCACAGACACACGGGGTTTCCCGAGCCCCTAGTCAGCCTCGTTCCCCATTGGTTGGTTTGTGTTTCCCTGCGCGGGCAAGGACTCTGAGTCCAGACTGTGAGAGTTCCTCGGCAGAGCTCCAGCCGTGCGGCTGGAGAAATAAACATCTCTCTGAAACATCTAGCAAGAATCTGTCCACATATATATTTCTTTTCCACGGGACTCCTGGTTTGATATAGGCGTGTTACAGTATCCCTGCTGTAACAAATGGTGGTGAATTGAGAGCAGAACGATCCCCGATCCCTAAGCGACTGATTTGTGTGAGTAAATCCTAGAAACTTTGGATTCCTCTTCTTAGTTTTGTTTTGCTATTCCATATCTAAACTATGGAGGAACCGTGGGAAGACTTTTGGCTTTCAGAGCTGCATATGGACATTTATCTTAAACTTGAAAAATTCTTGAAAAACTATTTGTAAATTTTAGCTTGATTCAAGCTCAAAAATAACTGAAACACTTCCTGGCATGGTTGTTTAAGAATATTTTCTATGTTTCTTGGGATTTAATTCTTACCAAGAACTTTTGGAAGACTGTTTGGACACAGTTAATTTTTGAGTCAAAATACATGCCGATGGAAGAATATTTTCATGAATATTATTTAATTACCGAGACTGTTGAGCAATGTCAGCTGTGACCTGGTGAAGAGAAGCCTGCCTCAGGGACCGTGCGACCCTGGCCACATGGACTGAGCGCTCTGAGAGCAGCAGCGAGGCAGTTCTCGTGCGTGGGCGGAGCCACACGAGCTGCAGTGTCAGTGGCAGAGTGAGGTGCGGAGGGAGCGGCGCGACCCGGCAGTGCCCACCCGGCCCCACGCAGCGTGTGGTGGAGTGAGCCCCGTGAACGCCTGAACGAGAGGGGCGGCGTGCGGGCGGTGGCTGGTGGCGGTGGAGCGGAGCCGCGCCCAGCCAAAACGCGTGCTGGAGCAGGGCGCGGGGGAGTCGTCGCTCGGGGGCCCGGCTGAGATGCAGCGCCTGGCAGCAGCAGCGAAGCTGTGACCAGAGGAGGCGACGCACAGAGAACTGAGCAGCGCGGCCCGGCCCGGTCCGCGCAGCCCCGAACGCGACCCCGGGAAGAGCGGGCAGGTACCAGCAGCCCAGACAATTCCAACACGGGAGTGACCGAAAGAGAGAGCAAAGACGCAGCAAGACAGAAAACAGCAGCCACTCAGAAAAAGGAAAAGATCATAGTAGCTAAGATCTTAGGGATAGTGAAATGGTATAATGTTAAGCAAAATTATGGTTTTATAACAAGGTGTGACAACCAGCAAGACATATTCGTGCATAGAACTGCTATTAAAAACAATAACCCTGAAAAATGCATCCCAAGCTTGGGAGATGGAGAGGTGGTAGAATTCAAAATTATACAAGGTAGAAAAGGGTTACAAGCATCGCAGGTCACTGGGCCTGATGGTGTTCCTGTAAAAGGCAGTATATATGCAAAAAATCGTAGTCATGTTAGACAATATGTCCATTGTAAGCCCCCCCTACAGTCTCCCTTTCCTAATCCCACCTTTCCCTTTTACCCTATGTCCTATTACCCCCCGTGTATTCCTAATCCATTTTTTCATCCATGGTTTCCCTCACAAAACCATACCTTTGCCAATTGTTTCCCCAAAAATCCTTTTCCAATGCCGAGTGGGGGATGAAAAGGGGGAGGGAAGAAGTTAAACCCTCTCCTGCCTCAGTTTCCCCACAAAGCATGCTCAGAGAGTTCTGTTTCCCTTCTGTCAGCCCTAAGATGTTCCACAGAATCTGTTTGGACATTTAAAGACTCAGGAGGGTGGCTTGTTTTGTTTTGAAACTGTTCTTGTTATGTTTATCCAGTTGTTTTCAATGTTAAGTTTTACATCTCTTTTGTTAAAAATAAACGGGTGAAATGTCAGGGTCTCCTCCCCCTGCCAGGTAGCCCTGGGAGAGGGGCCCTGAGGGCACAGACACACGGGGTTTCCCGAGCCCCTAGTCAGCCTCGTTCCCCATTGGTTGGTTTGTGTTTCCCTGCGCGGGCAAGGACTCTGAGTCCAGACTGTGAGAGTTCCTCGGCAGAGCTCCAGCCATGCGGCTGGAGAAATAAACATCTCTGAAACATCTATCAAGAATCTGTCCACATATATATTTCTTTTCCACGGGACTCCTGGTTTGATATAGGCGTATTACAGTATCCCCGCTGTAACACACTGCTTCTCCTTATTGTGGGTGAGCCTTTGCTCATAAGAGCAGCTGTTGAACTGGGACCTTTTCAACACCCGACCTCACTGGGAAAGGGACCCTGAACCCCTCCCCCTCTCTGGACAGAGCGTCTCCCGGCTGCTTGCGGCAGCTGCTTGCAGAAGCTGTCTGCTGCTGCCCAGCCCCACTGTTTTCTGCCATTGCTTCGGGCTTTTTTGCTACACTTTAACCCGACATCCCGTGTCCGCCTGGATTCCCCTCAGGTCCTGTCATGGCTTCAGAGTTTTTGCTACACTTTGTTTGCCACCCCAGGTGTGCTCACCTCTGCTGTCCCAGCCTACTGCTCCGAGGTTCCTGCTACAGTTAATTTCACGACCTGGAGGGGCACTGAGACCGGCTGCTTCCCATAAGTTTGCAAAGGAAGTCCCTTTTCTCTCTCTTCCGCCAGCTGAGCCACCATTACCATGTGGAGAGGTGGCTGAGCTTGCGCCACAGCGCCCTCTGCAGCCACAGGGGAATCATCGCACCTGCCCAGCCTGGCCAGGAGCCAACAGCACCCCTGCCAGCTGTGGCCATAACTATACCAAAGGAGAAAGTGCTTGACAGCTGAGAGAAGGCTGTTATTGGGACTCTGGGGTTTTTTTTGTTTGTTGTTGCTGCTGTTGTTTGTTTGCCTTGTTTTATATATATATATATATATATATTCTAGTAAGGAACTGTTATTCCTTTTCCCATATCTTTGTCTGACAGCCCCATAATTTCAAAGTTATAATAATTTGGAGGGAAGGGGTCATATTTTCCATTCTAAGGGAGGTTCCCACCTTCCCTGGCAGGTACCTGTCCTTTAAACCAGGACACATAACCTTCCCAGGCACTGAAGTCAGGCTGACGGGCCTGTAATTTCCTGGATCCTCCTTCCGCCAGCTCCCTCAGTACTCTTGGGTGGGTCCCATCTGGCCCCAAGGACTTGTGGGTGTCTAAGTGGCATAGCAGGTCACTGACCATTCCCTCATGGATTATGGGGCCCGTTTCTGTCTTCCAGCTCAGGCTGCTGGTTTCCCTGAGGTAACCAGTCTTACTGTTGAAGACTGAGGCAAAGAAGGCATTAAGTACTTCAGACTTTGCATCATCCTTGATGAGAATGTCCTCCCCTGCATCCAATACAGAATGGAGGTTTTCCTTGGCCCTACTTTTGTTATTAATATATTTATAAAAACACTTTTTATTATCCTTTACAGTAGTGGCCAGATAAAGTTCTAGTTGAGCTTTTGCCTTTCTAATTTTCTCTCTACATGACCTAACAACATCCTTAAATATTTCCTGAGTTGCCTTCCCCTTTTTCCAAAGGTCATAAACCCTCTTTTTTTCCCTGAGTTCCTGCAAAACCTCCCTGTTCAGCCAGGCCGGGCTTCTTCCCCTCAGGCTCATCTTTAGGCACATAGGGACAGCCTGTTCCTGCACCTTCAAGATTCCCTTCTTAAAGAATATCCAGCCTTCCTGGGCCCCTTTGTTCTTAAGGGCATTTTCCCAAAGAACTCCCCAAACCAGTGTCCTGAATAGGCCAAAGTCCTCCCTCCAACAGTCCAGGGTAGAGGTTGTGTTGATGCCTCTCCTTACTTCACTATGTACTGAAAACTCTATAATTTCGTGGTTGCTGTACCCAAGACAGCTCCAACCACCACATCTTCCACCAGCCCTTCTCTGTTTGCAAACAGCAGGTCTAGCAGGGCCCCACCCCTGGTAGGCTTGCTCACCAGCTGCGTGAGGAAGTTCTCTTCCACACACTCCAGGAACCTCCTAGACTGCCTCTTCTCCACTGTGTTGAGATTCCAGCAGACATCTGGCAGGTTAAAGTCTTTCACAAGAACAAGGGCCAGTGATTGTGAAATATCAGCCAGTTGCTTCTAGAATTGTTCATCCATCTCTTCATCCTGGTTGGGTGGTCTATAAGAGACTCCCACCAGGATCTCTGCCTTGTTGGCCTTCCCCCTGATTTTTACCCATAGGCACTCGACCTTATCATCACTATCCTTGAGCTCTATACAGTCAAAACACTCCCTAACATACAGAGCCACCCCACCACCTCTCCTCCCTCACCTGTCCCTTCTGAAAAGCTTGGAGTCATCCATTGCAGCACTCCAGTCGTAAGTCATCCCACCACATTTCTGTAATGGCAACTACATCATACCTTTCCTGCTGCACAATGGCCTTCAGCTCCTCCTGTTTGATACCCATACTGTGTGTGTTGGTGTAGATGCACTTCAGCTGGGCTAAAGATTACACACCCAACATTAGCATGCCCAGGTAGGGAGCAGTCTTCCCTGTGGGATGGGTCTGGTTTGCATATGTGGCCCTCAGTTTCCCTCAGAAGGGAGTCACCTAGAACAATTACTCTTCTTTCTTTCTTAACAGCCATAGTTGTGATGCGTCTGGTTTACTGACTTTCTCTAGGCAACCTCCAGATAGACCTTCCCATTCCCTACCTGACCCTTCAGTTCCAGAGCCTCAAACCTCTTCCATAAGGGCACCTGGGAAGGCAAGGGAGGCTGGGAGGGGATTCTCCTACCTTCCTGAGCAGAAATCTGTTTCCATTCCCCCCCATGTTTTAGGTCTTCTCCTTCTGCATTGTTGGAACCCTGGGTTTAGAGAATTTAGGTTTCTGGGATATAATTATATATAAGTGTAACAATATGGAGGGTTTTGGGTGTGGATTTGCTCCTTCTTCATTTCTCCTTCTTCACAAATCTGAGTGCTCTGTTATTGGGTCAAAAAAACCCGCACTGTGGACCAGGAATAGATAGTTATTTGATTATAAGTAAAAACATATAACTTGGTATTTCATAATTGGTTGATTTGGACTTTAAAAGGCCTTGAAAGTTAGAACTCACGGCCATTTTCCACCTTGCTAACTTGAAAGCACACCTTGTGCAGCTGTGCTAAAGATAAGAAATAATAAACATCAATTAGAAGAAAAGCCTAGCGTCTCCTGCGTTTCAATCCAAACTCTGAGTAAAAGAACTCGTGGTTCAGAGAGACAAAAACGAAAAAACAAGAGAAAAATTAACAATTGGTGCCCTGTGTGTCAGGACTCAGAGTTTGGACTCCCTGAAGAAAACGAGAGGAAAAAGAAGAAAAAAGCAGCTTCGAACTGGAAAAGGAAGAAAAATATTCCCCGGGGAAAAAGAAAAAGGTGCTCAGAATCCCTAGAGTGCTGGTGGAAGGAACCAGGACCGTACTTCTGAACAGTTACGGAACAGAGGGAACTGAGGAAAACTTCTGACGTCACAGTCAGGTATGGACTTTATGCTTCAGGGTTAATCTATTCAAAAACAGGAAATGTTATGTCAAAATCGCAGAGAGACGCTTTTAATAAGTTAATAAGCAGCCTCCGTGGAAATGGTCCAGCTGCACAGCTTCTTCCCATTTGCAGAGCTATATATATAGTAAGCAAAAATCAGATAGAGCAGTGCAGCGAGATGCCTGCATCATCTCACAGCGACACAGCTGGCGCGCAGCCTATGCAGCCTGCACAAGAGGGGGAGGGTGCCCCACCTCCTTCTCAGCCGGTGGGAGCTAAAACTCCGGAACAGAAGGAGTTTGTAACATATCGCGAGCTGCCCAAAATGCTAAACACAATTGCTAGCGCAGCAGATATGGCAGAAGCGAAGCAGATAACGGAAGGGGTGCGGGGAAGCCCGGGTTCGTCCCTGGTCGATTCACGAACCGCAGCGTGGACTGACCCGGGGCTGAAGCAGTTAAAACAACGAGAGCCGCCCCAAACAAGCGAGAGAGAAGCAGAATGTGATAATTTGTCCGTCGCTGCGGCGCATGGTCCCCCTCAGTTGCCTGCTTTTACGCAAAATTCTGCAAAGTCCAGCCCTGGAGACTTGCTCCGAAACTTTTTAATACAGCTACAAAGCTGCGCACGGGACATGTGATTCCTTCCGCTGTGCAGCAGAATGGTGGCGCCCTAGTTCACTTCCGTAAACAATGCCTACGTACTTCCACCTCCGCCATCTTGTGACCAACAAGTTGCTCGTCCTCTAGCTACAGCGCCACCTGTGGCCGCTTCTATTATTGCACCCTCAAATATATATAATAAACAGACACAGAGACAACCGGATTTCTGCACAGGCGAAGACAGCATGAATGCAGCTTTGAAGCCAGAGGGAAAAGCATCTTTACAAGGCATAAATCTACAAAATGCAAGCAATCTACAGAATGCAAATAGAGAATCAGCTGCATTTTCTCCTGATTTAGGAGTATTTTCAAACAATAATCCAAATAATTCTTCAGAAGATACGCCTAACTTTACCAACTGCGCAGACAAGCCCAAGAAGATACAACAACATCAACGAGATACAACAACATCAAGCCACAGAAGATACAACTTATAACTTGTGTCAACAATCTACAGTGTCTACAGCAGCTCTTAAGGAAAATGAATTGAATCAGGCCAATTTTGGGGATCACCAATGATGAACTTGCTCCAGTTTTTGACTTGCTAAGAGGAGACTGTGACATCACGTCTCCCAGGACTCTTACTCCTGAGGCTCAAAAGGCTCTTGACAGAGTGGCAAACAGATATCACCAAATACTCATTTTTTGGAAAATATAAAAATATCCATCTGCCAGTGGATACATTTTCCAATGCGGTTTTTGTTTCCTTGCACACAGGAGAAACAGCGAAACATGCACATCAGCATTTTCTGCAAGCATTTGCATCATTAGGTGTGCCTCAAGAAATAGAAACAGACAATGGTCTAGCTTATATAGCAAAAGAGCTACATAAAGTCTTAATGAATTGGGTGTACCTCACTCCTTTGGTATTCCTCATTCTCCTACAGGGCAAGCAATCATTGAAAAAACACACCACAGTTTAAAATCCCTTTTGGATTGTTGGGGTTTTAGTTCTCCTCCTGTTTTTCTTTTTCTCTTAAAGGAAGTTCCCCCATACATGTTGCCAGGGGGACAAATTACTGGGTGCTTAAGGAAAACAAAGGACCTGGACACAGAGGGAGGGGTGCATCTCTTTCACCTAGGCTTGTGGGCAGTCAGTTCCCAGCGTTTGGACGGAGACAGAGGCTGCTTCTTTGGCTGCCTTCCTTCTACCGGAGCAGCCCCGGGATTTCAAAGCCCGCCTTTCCCTGCCCCCCTGGGAACCGGGCTGTGGCCACCCTGCCCCTGCTGTTGCCTCGAGCCTTTGCTACTCTGTAGCCCCGCCGCGCCCTGCCTGCCGAGACCTCCGGGGGGTTCCCACCGCAGCTCCTGAGTTTGGATACATCTCGTCTGCCACCTGGGATTTGTGCTCCTACCTGCCGCTCCAGCCTGCTGTTCCCGAGGGTCCAGCTGGACACTGGGATCGGCTGCCCAGGGGTTTGTGAAGCTTCTTTGTTCCATCCCTTCCCAGGATCCCAGGGCACCAGTGCCACGTGCTCCCCAAGCTCGCTCCGGAGCACCCCCTGCAGCCGCGGGGGAGCCATCGTACCTGCCCTGCTCACCAGGAGCCGCCAGCGCCCCTGCCGGCTGCGAGCGGAACTGCACCCGAGGGGAAAGGGCCTGACAGCTGAGAAGGCTGGCACTGGGTTTGTGATTGTTTGCTGTTACTGCCATAGTTATTGTTGTTTGTTTGACTGGTTATACACATATAGATATATAATAGTAAAGAACTGTTATTCCTATTTCCCATATCTTTGCCTAAAAGCCCTTGATTTCAAAATTATAATAACTCAGAGGGAAGGGGGGTTGCATCTGCCATTCCAAGGGAGGCTCTTGCCTTCCTTAGCAGACACCTGTCTTTCAAACTAAGACATGGATAAACAAAAAAAGAGGGTGGAGGCAGAGGCTACGCCTCAAATGCGCTTGAATAAAGCGCTATATGTTTTAAATTTTTTAAACAGCTCTTTTGCAGAACCAAATTCGCTAATAATCAGACATTTTTCTAACAGCACACATGCAAAATTAAAGAAAAATCCTTTAGTTCTAATTAGAAATCCAGAGACAGGACAAATAGAAGGTCCATTTCCTCTAATAATCTGGGGCAAAGGGTTTGCTTGTGTTTCTACAGGTACAAGACCCAGGTGGCTTCCTGCGAAGAATGTGAAGCCATACCATGTACAGAAAACCATTGACAACCCCACAAGTAAAGAAGAAAGTACACAGACGTGAACTATGCAGAGACTACAACTCATACCTGCAATCTCTTGTTTTCATTGCTAAAAATGCGAACTTTGGGTTTTATATCAATATAAAGAGTGTGAAAAAAGAGAATATCGTAAAGCTCTTTTGGCAAATAATCCTCACTTTCTTATTTTAAAGAAGGCACGAAGTGCCTTTGTGCCTTATCATTAGGTGATGTTTGAACAAGATTGAAAAATATAAAAGAATATTCTTAAAAATTCATTTGAAAATTAAAATTTAAGAAAAGAATCTTTTGCCAAAGGATAACTTTAAAGAAACATGAAGTTTAATCAGTTGTTGTTTGTTTTTTGCTTCATTTGTTTTGTCTGCTTTTACTGGTGTAGCTTTGCCAGCTAGTCAACCTAAAACCAATGTTTGGGTGACCTTAGCCAATGCCTCAAGTTTGGATACCGTTTGTTTGACTTATTCAAGTCCAAAAAAGCCATTTTCAACCTGCTTAGTCGATTTACCAGTAGACAATTGGCCAATGCCAAAAAATGTCTCTTCAGATCTTTCATGATTCCTCATGAATCCTTCAGAGGAATGGGGTGTTTGGACTAGATTTCTCCCTGAGACACCCTATGAACCTCAAGAATTGGAAATCCTTGGCTCAGTAAGAATGGATTTTTGTATAATATTTAATTCTCCTTAGTCAAAACAGAATAAAAACAAAATCACAGATGTCACTCCAAATCATGCATTGTACGAAAATGCGGCATCTTGGTACAATTTCACCTCAGTCTCATAATCTGAAGGTCGTGAGTTTGATCCTCACACATTATCCTTTTTTTTTAAAATGTGTTGCATGAATCTTTCTGACCACTTAGAATCAGTCTTTGCTAATATCAAAGAACTGCAAATAGGTCTTTCAAAATTAAGAGAAGAAGATTAGTCCGGTTGGTTTAATGATCTGCTTGGTAACTAGCAAATTACTAAATGGATCAAAGATCTCATAAAAATGGGAGATCTAATTATAATTGTTATCTTTCTCATTTTCCTCCTCGTGTTGTGTTTGTTCTCCTTTCTGCAAAGGGCCCTGCAGAGGACCACAAACGCTGCATTTCTGGTTGAAAAACAATTAGAAGAAGGTTTCACCAAACTCAAAGTTGAAAGAGGATCGTGGTTGGATGATCTGTTTTATTAGTTGAGCCTCGCTCCACTATGGAGAGAACTTTTGAAATTGGGCGTGTATGTTTTGATTGTCATTATAGTCATCATGGTACTTGTACCTTGTCTACTTCACTGTATCCAACAATGGTTTAACAAAGCAGCTAAAGCAGTGTTCATGGTTCAAACAGGAGGGGGAGATGTTGGAACCCTGGGTTTAGAGAATTTAGGTTTCTGGGATATAATTATATATAAGTGTAACAATATGGAGGGTTTTGGGTGTGGATTTGCTCCTTCATTTCTCCTTCTTCACAAATCTGAGTGCTCTGTTATTGGGTCAAAAAACCCGCACTGCGGACCATGAATAGATAGTTATTGGATTATAAGTAAAAACATATAACTTGGTATTTCATAATTGGTTGATTTGGACTTTAAAAGGCCTTGAAAGTTAGAACTCACGGCCATTTTCCACCTTGCTAACTTGAAAGCACACCCTGTGCAGCTGTGCTAAAGATAAGAAATAATAAACATCAATTAGAAGAAAAGCCTAGCGTCTCCTGCATTTCAATCCAAACTCTGAGTAAAAGAACTCATGGTTCAGAGAGACAAAAATGAAAAAACAAGAGAAAAATTAACACCGCACGATGGCAAGAGGGTTGGGGCTCCTCTGACTCCTGCCGAGCTTCCATCCACTGCATTTCTCTCAGGGATGGAAGGGTGCAACTCCACCAGTCTATTTCTCTCTCACACTCCCTCCTACTCCTCATCCTCTCCACTTCCTCTTTAAGCTCTGCCACCAGGCTGAGCAGATCATCCACCTGGTCACACCACACACAGGTATCGTCACTGCTGCCCTCCAGTACTGATGCCATGCTCAAACATTCCCTGCAACTGGAGTCTCTGCATTCCCTGCTGGTTCTCTCTGCTCTCTCTTGGGTTTCCCTGACTCTGGGAACCCCCTGCCTAGCTCCTTCCAGTGTTTTGCCCCAGAACTTACCATAGTTGCCGCTGTCACTGTGTACCTTGCTGTCTCAGTTTAGAGGCAAGTTTAGGAGAAAACGCTCTGGAATGCATTTCCTCTATAAAAGGGGTTCCAACAATCCCTTTCTGCCAATGAGAGATTAACACTAGTGGATGAAAGTGATTCAAAGGAATCTACTCCACAGCAAAGTACTGTAAAGTAAACCACACCTTTATTAGCCTGGCCGGGGGAAGCATGCAGGGGTTTGCGCCTCCATGTGCATGTCCACCATGTTCATCTTACAGAGATTATTTATACATTTACAAGTTTGGCATCCACCCTTTTTGTTCATTTATCTAAAAGTTACAGTCTTAAGGGGTTGGGATCTTACATAACTTGTGGTTTCCTTATCTTAGAGTTACAAACACGGCATACTATTCTTATCTAATACATTCATCACACCTATTTTGCTAATACATAATTTTACTATTACACACTTTGTTGCTATTTTAGTTATACTTAATCTATAATTGTGTATTGATTATGTTCTTATTCTCTTATTACATTTTTCTACACTTTGTGACAGTTCTTCTACTTGTCATCAAAACAGCAGTTAGCATGCATCTTCCTTCTTATTGCTTAGCCCATAGGGGATAAGCCCTTGTTTTGCAGAAAAGTGGTTAGCCAAAACCATTAGCTCACATTCCTTTCCCTTATCATCCTAGTCCACTTGGGTTTGTTTTTTTCAAGAGCAGTAAGCATTAGGCATAGCATCTCCTATTCACTTCTCATCCTAGCCCCTTCCAGGGCTAGGCTTCTTGTCTTGCAAAAGCAGTTGGGTCAAGCATAGCAGCCAACACCCAACTTTTATTAATCTATACTTTATACTAAGGTGCTTATGTTAAAGGAGTTCTATGTTTCATATGTTAAAGGAGTTCTGTGTTTAAAGGAGTCCCGTGTTTCAAAAGTGAAAAAAACCCCCAACCGTTTATTGACAGAGTGTCAAGAAGGCATGGGAAAAAATGGTGAATAAATGCTAGATATTGAACTGTCAGACCTTTCCCCCCCACACACCCATACCCACATCAGAACAAAACACCACAAAATGCCAGGGAAAGAAAAAAAACCAATGGCCAACGAAGTGGTGGGGGGAAACAAAATGGCACCTGCTTCTGTCTCAGGTAAGAAAAAAGAAAAAACCAAAAAGCTCGGGAAAAAAACAGATGGGAACCTGGTCAATCTCTGATATTGGTCTCCTCCTCACAGCTGATGAAGCTGGTGGATTTGGTGTCCTTTCTCTTGTGGGTTTGGCTTTTCCGAGGTCTGGGGCCAGGATGGAGCAGCTCCTCAGCTCCCTGCCAGTCCCCTGCTTGTCCCGTTGACTCTCTGATCTTGGACCAAAAACAAACCAAACAGTTCAGGAGGAAAAAAAATGCCAAAGGATTACTGTCGCAGTCTCCAAGGCCAGGGAAAGGAAAAAAACTTCTTGCCTGAGCTAACAAAAACCAAGCTAGGTAAGGAACAAAGTAACGCCCATCCACATGGAATCACAGATACCTGGGGAGTGAGGCTTTGAAAAAGCCCACGCAAGAGCCCCAAGGCTCCCTCCCTCCCTCCCCCAGACCCACCTTAAAGCTACAGGAACCATTTCTGGGCATAGAGCAGATAATTAGGCAATAGAGTATCATCATAAAAACACCCCAAGACACTCTCTGACTGACTTTTTATTATTATAATTGTTGTTATAATAATAACAACAACAACAATAATAGTAATGAAAAGAGGAGAGAGAGGGGAATAAAATCCAAGAAAAAGAAATTATTCACAATACAATTGTTCACTACCTGCTGACAGATGTCCAGCCAGCCCCCAAGCAGTGATTGGCCTCTTCCAGCTAACTCCCTCCAATTTACAAACTGGGGATGATGTTCTGTGGTGTGGAATATCCTTTGGTCAGTTCAGGTCAGCTGTCCTGGCCACGCTCCCTCCCAGCTGCTTGTGCACCTGCTCACTGGCAGAGCATGGGAAACTGAAAAGTACTTTTGTTTCAGGAAAAGATACTGTCTTCATATTTCTGGAGTTGGCAAACTGTCGTGGTTTGACACTGGCCAAATGCCAGGCACCCATGAAAGCCACTCACGCAGCCTCCCCTGCCACAGCTGGACAGAGGAGAGAAAGAAAATTAATGAAGGGTTCATGAGTTGAGATAAGGACCAGAAGAAAACACTCCAAGGGCAAAACAGGCTCAACTTAGAAGTACAAAGTGAATTTATTACTAACAAAATCAGAGGAGGATAATGAGAAGTAAAATAAGCCCTTGAAAATACCTTTTCTTCACCCAACCCCTCCCTTCTTCCCACTGACAGTGCAGGGAGACAGGGCATGGGGGTTTGGTCAGTTGGTCACCCGAGATCTTCCACTGCTCAGGGAAAGGAGTCCTTCCCCTGTGAGACTGTGGGGTCCCTTCCCACGGGAGACAGTTCTTTGTGAACTTCTCCAGTGTGGGTCCAAATCTCATGAACAGCAGTCCTCCCAAAACTGCTGCAATGTGAGTCCCTCCCACAGGCAAACAGCCTTCCAAAACTGCTGTGGCCTGGGTCACTCTTCCACGGGGTGCAGTCCTCCCAGGACAGGTTACTCCAGCTTGGAAGCAGGGGCCTCCTCTCTCCACCAGGTCTCCCACTGGACCACAGCCTCCTCCAGGCATCCACCTACTCTAGCATGGGCACCTCCCCCACGGGCTGCGGGTGGATCTCTGCATCCCCCTGGACCCCCATGGGCTGCAGGGGGACAACCTGCTTCACCATGGTCATCACCACGGCCTGCAGAGGAATCTCGGCTCTGGCACCTGGAACACCTCCTCCTCCTTCTCCACTGACCTTGGTGTATCCATGTCATTTCCCTCACATGTTCTCACCTCCTCCTCTTCTCTCAGTAGAAAAAGCTGTGCTCACTTTGTTTTGATTTTCTTCTTAACTATGTTATCACAGAGGTGTTACCAACCTCTCTAACTGGCCCAGCATTGGCTAGCAGCATGTCCATTTTCAGAGCCATCAGGGATTGGCTCTGCCAGACATGGTGGAAGCTTCTAGCAGCTTCTCACAGAAGCCACCTCTGTGGCCCCCCTGCTACCAAAAACCAGGCCATGCAAAACCAACACACAAACCAAATCATCCACTATTGGTGCTGCGTTTTCTTTCCAGATTATTGTTGCCAGTGAGGTGGCATGCAACAATGGTGCACTCTGTACAAATTTCTACTATGTGGGCTATGTGCATTGGACTTCACCTGGATCTGTGGGTAACTGTGCATTGTTCAGGTCAAAATAAATAATGTCTAGCATGGGTAATTCCCTCAGGTACTGGATACCTCTCTCTACTGCGGTCCACTTGTCTGGGCAATACAGATCATATTCTTTGTAGGGATACCTTTCCTTCACACTTGACAGGAGTTGCCTCCAGAGGCTGACTTGTGTCCCTCTTCCAATTGCCTTGTCAATGCCTCCTTTCCTAGAAAGTGATCCCAGGTGCTTGGCTTCCTTACCCTCTAATTCCAAACTGCTAGCCCTGTTATTCCAGCATCACAACAGCCAGGTGGTAATGTGCTCACCAGGGCTGAAATCTTTTTCTATCTCCTGCAGCTTACTCATGAATAAGGATCAAGTGGTTACATCTTGGTCTTGTTCTGCTTCTTCTTCCTGTTCCTGTGATGGCCCTGCTTTGTCCTCCTTTACTAAACAAGATATCTTTCATGTCCATTTCTTCTTGTGTATAGGGGAGACTGATACTGGCACAGGTTGGTTCTCTGATTCCACTGCAGTGCCTGTCGCCAGAGTTGGAGTAGCTGCAGGGCCTGTTGACGGGGTTGGAATAGCCATAATGCCTGTTGGTTTGTTGTCAGATCCAGAGACTTTCTTTTGCCCCCTGAGGGTTCTGAGCAGTGTTTAACAGAACTCGATAGGCCTGGGCCAGGCCCAAACACATTGCAGTGATTTGTGTCTCTGGAATTGCCAGGGTGACAGCATACTTTTTCCAAATCTTTTACTAGTTTTTCTGGATTCTGCACTTTTTCAGGGGTGAGGTTCCAAAACACTGGAGATACCCACTGTCCTAGGTACTTGTCCATACTATCCCACACACCCTGCCACTCATAACTATCCAGCCTTGGGGCAGATCTCTGGGTGATGTTCTTAAATAGTTGCATAACCCTAAACAAAATCTGAACCATATGCAGCAACATGCTGGTTCCTAGCAAAAGGGCCAGGTTGGTTTCAAGGGTATTCAAAGGATATTCAAAATCAAATTCTCAAATGCTACTGTAATTGATGCCTTAGGTTTTAACTTTTATATTTTTCAAATTCTGTACTGCTTAGTGTGTAACTCTGAAGTTTCTTGTAGCCTGTTAATTTCTGCTCTTGTGCTAGGTAGACATAACAAAGCCTCCCTGGGCCTGCTCTCCAAGGACACCTAGACTGTCCTAGGCCCAAAAAGTATAAACCAAAGAGCCTCTAAAGGAGGGGTAAGCTGAGGGAAATTACATCATTAAACTGAAGCTTTAATTGGAGAATTAACCCTGCTATGCAAATGAACTAAACCTATAAAAGTGTGAAGAACTTGTGACCTGTCGTCCATCTTGGGGTCCATGTTGAGAATAGCTTCTGGCTCCCCAGGGTGTACCTTTGAAGGCCTTTCAAATAAATACCTACTTTTATTCCCTTACTCCTGTCTAGTCTCTGTTTCTAGGAGGCCTCTTAAGGCATCAGTTCTTTGGCGACCCAGATGGGACAACAAGGCTTCAGAAAATCCTCTGGGGCTCAGAAAGATCCAGCTCAGCTTCCCCCCCTCTGCTGGCACCTGGGGGGGGGGGGGGGGGGGCAGTTTCCAGGAGTCCAGGAGGCAGAGGAGCTCCAAGAGCCCAGAAAACTCTCCAGATCCAGCACAGAGACACATGAGTAACTGAATAAAGGTGGTATTCTGTTAGCACCTGGACTGGGTGTTAAGAGATCTCTTACAGTTTCTTTAGGGACTCAGAAGAGTCTGGGGGGGTTTCATTTGGTGTTTCCCCTTTTGTTAGCTTGTCAGCTGGTGAGAGCTTGTCAGGGAACTCATGTGAGAGTTCCGGGAAATTTAATTTTCCCTCTGTTGGTTTGTTGCTAGCTTGTGTCCAGCCACTGCCCTTTGGCATCCAGCCAGGTGGTGCAGCAGCTCAGAGACTTGGAATGTATTTCCAGCCACAGTTTAAATCCTGGGGTTATGGGTACAAATCCTACCTTCTCTAGTTTTCTCTCTTTGCTTTATAGAGTATTTTAGATCTCATTGCTTTGTTTTTGTGAATTTTCTGTTTATAAGCATAAAAACATGGGCGGTAATATTTCTTGTATGGGGAGTGAAACACCACAGAACTCACCTTTAAGTTTAGTATTAGATAACTAGGGAAAATTGATTGTCAAAGATAAAACCCTTACAAAAGCAGAATTAATTCGACTTTCCACAGTCATTTGGCCAGCTTATAGGTTAGATAATTGGCAAAACTGGCCTCAATTTGGAAGCTTAGATGAAGAATTAATATTGAGTTTAATATCGTATCTTCGAAGAGATCACTGTTTCTTAGAACTAGAGTATGCGAAGCTCTTCTTGGCTGCATCTAAGTTACAAATACCTAAAAAAGAGCATATACTGGTTTTAAGGAAAAAAGATAAAAAGGTTAAGAAGTCTATGTTGGACCTGACAAAGGGGGAAGACGTGGAGATGGATTTATTAGCTCCCGTCTTGAGAAGGAGCCCCCCTCCTCCTCCTCTCCCTCTCCCTCCTCCTTCTCCTCAGCCAACGTGGGTCCCGGGGGTGGGGGGAGGAGGAGAGGCAGCTTTAGATGGGTTCCAGCCGGTGAAAAAGGAGAAGGGAGAGGCGGACTGGCCTCCCCCGCCACCTCCTGCGGACCCGGGAGACTTCCCGGCTGCGACTCCGGCTCCGGCAGGGCCGCATTTGAAAGAGGATGAAAACTTGCAGTGGCGGCTCTGGAAGGCGTTTGTGTCTTCAGTGGCTTCTACCCAGAAGCCGCCCGGCTCTCCCTCTCCCCCCTCCCCTCTGGTCCCACCGGGGGGGAGGGGCTGAGGGGAGGGGACAGCCAGCGTGTGCAGCCTACGGCACCGCCCTTAGAGGTGGAGCCGAGAGGCAGGGCTTTCCACCAAGAGGGCAAGGAGGGAACCTCCCGCAGGGAGGTGGCATTCCTCCCTCTCCCAGGCGTCAGAGTCTCCATGACAACACCATGCGCCGAGTGGCTGGCTTAGAGGATGACGTCATCGAAGCGCGCAGGCCCAAGGACACTGCCCGGCCCCTGCGGCGGAGTAGGTCCCTGTCAGTGATACCAGGTACCAGAACGGGCCGGGGCAGACCTGACACAGCCAACTCCATGGAATCAGACAGTTCTCACTCAGGCAGTTCCTCTGAAGAGGAAGATGAGATAGTTGCCCTAAGCAGGCGAAAGAGGGGAAAGATAGCAAGAAAAACAATAAGGGAGCGGAGCCCAATTGCTAAACGGACCAGAGTGAAAAGGGAGCCAGCTTTACAAGCCCCTCTGAGACAGGCTGTGGGTAATCAAGGGCCAATCTATGTGAAAGTTCCATACTCCCTCATAGAGGTAGAACAATGGAAGAGTACAGTGGGAAAATATAAAGAAAATCCAGACAAAGTGGCTACTTTGGTACAAAGAGCAATTAAAACACAGAACCCTGACTGGAGTGATTTGGCAGCTATGATAGAGACATTGCTTGATCCCACTGAAAGACAGATGGTAAACAAAGCTATTATAGACTCTGTGGAATCAGGCATAGCTAACAGGATGTTCCAAGGTATGGTTGCAGAAATTTTTCCAACAGATGATCCAAGGTGGTACCCAAATGTGCCAGAAGAAATGCAAAGATTAAAACGGTATTAACATCTCATAGTATATGGGTTAAAGCATGGTGTCCCTAAAGCTCTTAACTGGGCAAAGCTTTACGAAGTGAAGCAAGATTCTAATGAATCTCCTACTGATTTTCTGAATAGGTTAAGAGAAGCTGCTACCAAATACACAAACATAAATCCTGATACAACGGAAGGGGGGAAAGCACCTAGCTTATTTGTTTATGGGTCAGGCTTCAAACGATATAAGAAGAAAGTTGCAAAAGTTCAATGGGGTTCAAGACACGAGTAAATTGTTAGAAGTAGCCTGGAGAGTGTTGCGAGATAGACTCCAATGACAAAGGGAAACCCTGTCCCAGGAAGAAGGGTAGTCAGGAAAAGTCATCTAAGATAGCCTCTCCCCCTAGGGACAAAGACACATGCGCTTATTGCAAGAAGAAAGGGCATTGGAAGGCTGACTGTCTGATGTTGAAGAAACCCCCAGTTCCACAGCCATTGGAACAAGACTCAGAATGATGGGGACTGGAGGCTTCTCCCCCAGCAGAGCCTTCAGTTATAGCCAAGCTGGGGAAAGATGATATAGAATTTCTGGTAGACACCAGCATGGCATATTCTGTGTTAAATACTTTAGAAGGGAAACTGAGTCAAGATACTGTTCATGTAGTTGGGGCAACAGGGGTAACTGAAACACGGCCTTTCTTCCAACCTTTGAAATTTAAACTGGGGAAGCACTGGGTAACTCATCAATTTCTTTATATGCCCAGATCCCCTAAACCATTGCTGGGGAGGGATTTGTTAGAGAAATTGGAAGCCGAAATTAAATTTTAAAAAGGGAGGGGTGTACGAGTTATCATTCCAGAAACTAAATTTGACAAAGTTGCTGCACTTTTTATACAGGACAAATGTGGTGAAATCCCCATTGAAATTGAAAATGCTGTCAACCCAATTGTGTGGGCCAGTGATGTTCCAGGAAGATCCAAACAGGCAGAACCAGTGAGCATTGCACTCAAACCAGGACCCACACCGGTAAGGCAAAAGCAATATCCTTTAAAATTAGAAAGTCACAAAGGATGGGCACCTATAATTGAAAAATTCTTCCAACATGGGTTATTAGTGCAATGTGAGTCCAGGTATAACACGCCAATCCTTTCAGTGAAGAAAGCTGATGGTAAGGGTTAGTCCAAGATTTGAGGGCAATTAACAAAATTACAGAGGACATACACCCAGTGGTAGCCAGTCCATATACACTTTTGACCACACTGACAGATGAATTAGGGTGGTTTACTGTTGTGGACCTGAAAGATGCCTTTTTCTGCATTCCTGTGCATAAAAACAGCCAGGAGCTTTTTGCTTTTGAGTGGGAGAATCCCGAAATGGGGAGGAAAAGTCAACTTACTTGGACAGTCCTACCCCAGGGTTTCAAGAATAGCCTAACAATATTTGGAAAACAGCTAGCAAAGGAGTTGGAGGATTGGAGGAGACAAGAGCCAGGAGGGGTTATCCTTCAGTATGTTGATGACATCTTAATTGCAGCTAAGACCAGACATGACTATATCCAAATCACTTTAAGCTTGTTAAACTTTTTGGGACAGAGTGGATACAGAGTTTCCAAAGACAAAGCACAGATCGCCAAGGAAGCAGTAGTTTATTTGGGACTTGAGATCTTCCGTGGACACTGACAGCTCAGCAAGGAATGGAAAGAAGCCATCTGCCGACTTCCAGAGCCCCCCACCATGAGAGAGATGCAGGCTTTCCTGGGGATGGTAGGTTGGTGTTGGTTGTGGATAGCAAATTATGGGTTGTTGGTGAAACCCTTGTATGGAGCAATAAAAGCAGCTGAAAATGGCATTATAATTTGGACTGAAAGCACAAGGGCTTCATTTAAACAGCTGAAACAATCTCTAATGTCAGCTCCAGCACTGGGATTACCAGACTTGACTAAGCTTTTTGAACGTTTCACACATGAGAGACTGAATGTGGAACTGGGCGTATTAGGACTGCGCCTCGGAAGCCAACAGAGGGCTGTGGCCTATTTTTCCAAACAGCTAGACAATATTAGCCAAGGGTAGCCTGGGTGTTTGAAGGCCGTGGCGGCTACTGTCATCCTGATTCAAGAGGCCCGAAAACTCACCCTTGAACAACACATTGTAGCGTATGTGCCACATGCAGTAGCAGCAGTACTGGAACAGAAAGGAGGACATTGGCTGTCCTGCAACCGAATGCTTAAATATCAGTCACTGCTGTTAGAACAGGATGATGTTACCCTGAAAACAACTTCTGTTGTTAACCCTGCCATGTTTCTGTCCTCTACCTTAACTGACGATGTGCCTGAGCATGACTGTTTGCAGACAATCAAGGAGATCTATTCCAGCAGACCAGACCTGAAGGACATGCCCCTAGAAAATCCAGACTGGGAGCTGTTTACAGACGGGAGCAGCTTCATGAGAAATGGTAAAAGAATGACAGGTTATGCAGTAACCACCCAGGACAAGGGGATCAAGGCGAAGGCCCTGCCAGTGGATGTGTCATCGCAGAAAGCTGAACTGATTGCACTGACAAGGGCCCTAGACCTGAGCGAAGGAAAGAAGGTAAATATATGGACTGACTCTAAATATGCATTTAGTGTTGTCCACGTCCATGGAGTCATCTGGAAGGAGAGAGGACTGTTGAACGCTCAAGTTAACCAGATCAAACACTCTGAACAAATCCTTGCCCTCTTAGAGAGCATCAGAAAACCCACAGTTGTAACTATCATGCATTGTAGGGGTCACCAGAAAGGGAAAACCACTCCAGAATCAGGAAACCGCTTTGCTGATGAAACAGCAAGAGGGGCTGCAGAAAAAGGTATTCTTGCAGTAATTCCACAAAAAGAGATTGATTTGTCAGGGTTCACTCCAAAATATGATCAGGCAGACCACAAGTTAATTAAGTTTCTTAAGGCTGAGATCACAGAAAATGAATGGGCTGTTACACCAGCAAATCAGGTTGTAGTCCCATCTCTAATTCTTCAAGAGCTAGCTTGAAGAGAACATGAAAGCACACATTTTGGGGTTGAAAATCTTCTGAAACATCTGAAAAAGGTAGTAATAGGAAAGGGAATGACAGATATTGTACAATCAGTAGTGAGCAAGTGTGAAATCTGCTGCAAAAACAATCCTGATACGAGGAAGAGTTGTGTTAGGAGTAACAAAGTGTCTTGGGGTGACTTTATGATGTGTATCCCATATTGCTGCCCTATACCCAGAAATTAATTTTTGTACCTTTCTATGCCTTTAAACTGAGCCTGAGAGGATGAAGGAAAAACTGAGCAAAGCTTTTTCAAAGCAGTTTGCAGCTTGTTCAAGGTCACATAGAGATAGAGACTTTTTTTTCAGCTGCAGCAGGAGAGCAGGAGGGAAGGGAAGCACCCAGCTTGCTTTTCTTTCCAGCCAGCTTTTTGGCAGTTTTTTTCCTCAGCTCTTTTTCCTTCAGAGAGTTGAACTTTTGTTTTCCTGGGACTTCGTTTTTTTTCCCTTTTCTCTCTGCTGGATGGTTTCAACATCAGAATACATTGGGAGGACTTTCCACTGAGGCCTTGGACCTGGAGGTGGGCCCACCACCCCGTCCCAGCTCCAAGGAGGGGGAAGAGAGAGATCTACAGAAGGACTCTGAAATTTTCCCAGGTTTCTCTCAGCAGGGCGCGGGGTTTTATTATTTAGCATTATTATCCTTTTCCGTGTGTTTGGTAAATAAGTAGTTTTTATCTCTTTCACTTTCTTTTGAGGAAAATTTATTTTTCCCAAACCTGGTGGGGGAGGGGTGGTTGTGCCTTCTCTCAGAGGATGTATTTCTAAATTTGACCAAACCGGCACACAAAGGCAGGGGATCTTCCTGGAGATTACTGGCAAATAGACTTTGCTGAGTTACCATGCAAAGAAGGATACAGGTACATACTGGTATTGGTTGACACCTTCAGTGGATGGCCTGAAGCTTACCCCTGTCGCACTAACACAGCCAAGGCGGTGGTGAAAGTTTTGCTTAATCATATAATACCAAGGTTTGGGGTTCCTTTGGGTATGTCCTCAGATAGGGGACCACATTTTGTTGCAAATGTGATTCAAGAAGTGAGTTGGAATTTGGGAATTGCTTGGGATCTGCACACACCTTACAGACCCCAAGCAAGTGGTAAGGTGGAACACATGAATGGGACCCTTAAGGCACAAATTCACAAAATTTGTCAAGAGACATCTATGACATGGGTTAAGGCCTTGCCTATAGCTTTACTGAGGATCCGCATACAACCGAGGCGGAGGGATAACATCAGTCCCTGTGAAATATTGTATGGCAGGCCATATCAAATTCCACGTGTTCCAGGTGAAATTCACATGAGGGGGAAACTTGATTTGCAGAGATATCTAATGGCTTTAGGTTCTACTTTGCAGAAGCTCCAGAACTACATCGTGTTATCCAGACCCATAGGACTGGACACCCCTCCACATCCCTTCCAGCCTGGAGACTGGATCTATGTTAAGTGGTGGGACAGTGATCCTCTACAGGCCAAGTGGAGAGGACCATTCCAGATTTTGCTGACCACCCTCACTGCAGTCAAAGTTGCTGGCAAAGGACCCTGGATTCACTACTCCAGAGTTAAGAAGACTTCTGCTCCTGAAACAACTGAGAAAAGAGAGACTGATACAAATGAAGATGATGTAGTTTAAATGATTTTTTCCTGTGCTTATTATCTACACAGTTGGTAACCCTGGCTCAGGTTTGGAACTAAATTTTGCATATGATTCTAGTCCAAAGTATATCCAAAGACATTCATTTGGATGCAAAACTAATAATTGACATGTGAACTGAAGTGGAGAGATCAACAAAATTTGTTTACAAATTGAGAATCAACTTAGATCTTACATTGGATACCATTCAAAGCTGATGGTATCTTCCACACCCTGGTTTCATGGTTACCAAACTGACCCTGGATTAAAGATTGTTTATAATGATTGTAATTATAATTCTTGTTTATAGATATATACTGCTGTTAGACATATATTATTAGTACATATTTAGAATATTTGGAATAGAGTCTCAACAAGGTAGAGGCCTTGTCAAGCTTCTAAAGGGGGGGAAATGATGCCTTAGGTTTAAACTTTTATATTTTTCAAATTCTGTACTGCTTAGTGTGTAACTCTGAAGTTTCTTGTAGCCTGTTAATTTCTGCTCTCTCATGCTAGGTAGACATAACAAAGCCTCTCTGGGCCTGCTCTTCAAGGACACCTAGACTGTCCTAGGCCCAAAAAGTATAAACCAAAGAGCCTCTAAGCGGGGGTAAGCTAAGGGGAAATCACATCATTAAGCTTTAATTGGAGAATTAACCCTGCTATGCAAATGAACCAAACCTATAAAAGTGTGAAGAACTTGTGACCTGTCGTCCATCTTGGGATCCATTTTGGCAATAGCCTCTGGTCCCCAGGGGGTACCTTTGAAGGCCTTTCAAATAAATACCTACTTTTATTCCCTTACTCCTGTCTAGTTTCTATGTCTAGGAGGCCTCTTAAACATTGGGAGGAACTCCTCACACACTTGCCCTGCTCCAGCATGGGGTCCTTTCCACAGTGAGGTGCTTCAGGAACAAGCTGCTCCAGCATGGGTCCCCCACAGAGTCACAGGTCCTGAAAACAAAACTGCTCCAGTGTGGGCTCCTCTTCTCCATGGGTCTGCAAGTCCTGGCAGGAGTCTGTTCCAGTGCGGGCTCTCCATGGGATCACAGATTCCTTCAGGGTACATCCACTTGCTCCAGTGTAGGGTCCTTCACAGGTTGCAGGGGCACAGCCTGCCTCACCATGGTTTTCACCACGGGCTGTAGGGGAATTTGTTTCAGCACCTGGAGCACCTCCTACCCCTTCTTCACTGACCTTGGTGTCTGCAGAGTTGTTTCTCTCACGTATTCTCACTCCTCTTTTCCAGATGCAGTTACACAGCATTTTCTCTTCCCCTTCTTAAATATGCTGTCACAGACGCGTTACTACCATCGCTCATTGGTTCAGCCTTGACCAGGAGCAGGTCTGTCTTGGCTCTGTTGATATGTGGCAGCTTCTGGTATCTTCTCACAAAAGCCACACCTGTAGCCCCGCCACTACCAAAACCTTGCCACATAAACCAAATATGCATCCCCACTGAACTAAAAAATTCAGGAAGGGTGAAAAAAATAATAGTTTTTTTTTCTGTAAGGCATGACTTTTGGTAAAGATATCTGGATGTAAGTCCTGACTGGCTTGAGAGATTTAAAAGCTGCTGGCAAATGCTTATCTGAAAAATTATCAGTGACCATATGTAAATCCAATTTTCAAAGACTTAGCATTCAATTGAAGTAAACCCAAAATTGACACAGACATGGGGAGGCATGCAACCATGAGTTAAATAGAAATTATCGTGATCCCTCTCTGATTTTTCTTTTACATTTCCACTAATGCACCTAACACTTCTGAACCAGGTTTTGTTTTCTAGCTGCTGCTTATCCAGCTTAGACTAAAGTGGCACAGATCTCTCTCAGAAAGGTATTGGGTTCAGTGGGAGAAGCGTTACAGATAATCTCAGAATCATAGAATGATTTGGGTTGGAAGGGACTTTAAAGATCATCTAGTTCCAACCCCCCTACCATGGACAGGGACACCTTTCACCACAGCAAGTTACTCAAAGCCCCATCCAGCCTGGTCTCAAACACTTCCAGGGATGTGGCAGCCACAACCTCTCTGGGCAACCTGTACCAGTGCCTCACCACCCTCAGAGTCAAGAATTTCTTCCTAGTATCTCATCTAAACCTGCTCTCTTCACTTTGAACCCATTCCCCCTTGTCCCACACATGCCCTTGTGAAAAGTCCCTCTCCAGCCTTTTTGCAGGCCCCCTTAGGTACTGGAAGGGGCTATAAGGTCTCCCCAGAGACCTCTCTTCTCCAGGCTGAGCAGCCCCAATACTCTCAGCCTATCTTGATATGAGAGGTGCTCCAGTCCTGTGATCTAGTGGCCTCCTCTGGGCTCATTGCAACAGATCTGAGTTCTTCTTGTGTTGGGGGCCCCAGAGCCGGATGCAGTACTCCAGGTGGGGTCTCACGAGAGCACAGTAGAAGGGGAGAATCACCTCTCTTGACCTGCTGGCCACACCTCTTGTGATGCAGCCCAAGACACTTGACTTTCTGGGCTGCAAGCACACATTGCTTAGTCATACTGAGCTTCTCATTCACCGACAGCCCCAAGTCCTTCCTCCCAGGGCTGCTCTCAATCCATTCTCTGCCCAGCCTCTACTTGTGCTTGGGATTGCCCCGATCCAGGTGCAGCGCCTTGCACTTGGCCTTGTTGAACTTTATGAGGTTCACACAGGCCCACATCTCAAGCCTGGCAAGGTCCCTCTGGATGGCATCCCTTCCCTCCAGTGTATCAACTGTACGACACAGCTTGGTATCATCAGTAAACTTGCTGAGGGTGCACTCAATCCGACTGTCTATGTCACCAACAAAGATGTTGAATAATGCCAGTCCCAATACCGACCCCTGAAGAATGCCACTCTCACTGGTCTACCCTTGGACATTGAGCCACTGACCGCAATGCTGAGTGTGATCATCCAGACAATTCCTTATCCACCAAGCAGTCCATCCATCAAATCCATGTCTCTCCAGTTTAGAGACAAAGATGTCATGTGGGACAGTGTCAAATGCTTTGCACAAGTCCAGGTAGATGATGTCAGTTGTCTTTTCCTCATCCACCACTGCTGCAACCCCATTGTAGAAGGCCACTAAATTTGTCAGGCATGATTTGCCCTTAGTGAACCCATGTTGGTTGTTCACCAATCCCCTCCTTATTTCCCATGTGCCTTAGCATAGTTTCTAGGAGGATCTGCTTCATGATCTTGTTAGGCGCTGAGATAAGTCTGACCCACCTGTACTTCCTGGGTCTTCCTTATTTCTCTTTTTGAAAATGGGGGTTATGTTTCCCCTTTTCCAGTCAGTGGGAACTTCACTGGACTGCCATGACTTCTTAAATATGATGGATAGCGGCTTAGCCATGTCAGGAAAATTAATCCACAAACACCAGAGGTTTATGTCCAAAAAGGAGACAGAGGAGTCCTGTTACTTTATTCTAATAAAGGGAGAGTCCATGAGGCATTTTCCCTGGGGTCTCTCAAATTTTTGGAGGGCGCGGCCTCGTATTTATCCTAATTTCCCGACCGCATTTCCCTCTCTCTTTCTCCATTGGCTGAGGTACTTGAGAGGTACAGACTCCCTGAAACGCCTAATACCTAAGACTCGCTTCTAATGTATAATCGCCCTTTTATTTTAGTTCTTATGGAATTTATGGTTCTTCTCATTGTTTCTTTCATCTCTCAAAATCCAATTTCATTTATTAGCAGACCTATAGTTTATTTGTAAAGACAAATTTCTTTCTTTTGATAAGACTGATCAATACTTAACTCATTTTAGCACAGTTAACTATTGGGAGACAGAAAATGTTGACCACAAAACCTAAGAAGCAGGATTCACCTTAATCTTGTCAAGATAAAAGGGAACAAGAATTTACTTGAAACCAACACAGAAACAGCTGAATCATTCTACAAAGGACTGCGCATGCTCCAGAAACAAAGGTGAAAAGTGCATTGTGATGAAGACTACTAGCCTTCATCAGAAAGACCCCCGAGGAAGAAGAGGAGCCTTCCTCAGTGCAACCACCAGGACTGTCTTGGTTTGAAAGACGGGTGTCTGCTAAGGAAGGCAGGAGCCTCCCTTGGAATGGCAGATGCAACCCCCCTTCCCTCTGAGTTATTATAATTTTGAAATCAAGGGCTTTTAGGCAAAGATGTGGGAAAATAGGAATAACAGTTCTTTACTCTTATATATCGATATGTGTATAACCAATCAAACAACAATAACTATGGCAGTAACAGCAAACAATCACAAACCCAGTCCCAGCCTTCTCGACTGTCAGGCCCTTTCCCCTCGGGTGCAGTTCTTCTCGAAGTCGGCAGGGGCGCTGGCGGCTCCCGGTGAGTAGGGCAGGTGCGATGTTTCCCCGTGGCTGCAGGGGGTGCTCTGGAGCGAGTTTGGGGAGCACGCGGCACTGGTGCCCTGGGATCCCGGGGAGGGGTGGAACAAAGAAGCTTCACAAACCACTGGACAGCCAATCCCGGTGTCCGGCCGGACCCTTGGGAACAGCAGGCTGGAGCGGCAGGTAGGAGCACAAATCCTGGGTGGCAGGCGAGATGTATCCAAACTCAGGAACCCCCCCCGGAGGTCTGGGCAGGCAAGGCGAGCAGGCCTACAACGTAGCGAAGGCTCGAAGCAGCGGCGGGGCAGGGCGGCCACAGCCCGGCTCCTCGTGGGGCAGGGAAGGAGGGCTTTGGGATCCCGGGGCTGCTCCAGCAAAAAGAAAAACAGTCGAAGAACAAGCAGCTTCCCTCTCTCCCCCTGAGACCAACTAACCACACACCCAGGTGAAACAAAAAGAGCAGCCAGGTCTTTTGTTCTTCTTAAGCACCTGGCCATTTGTTCCCCTAGCAAAAGTATGGGGGAAAATCCTGGGGTTTTTCTCCGGCAGAAGGAAAAGCAGCCGACGAAAAACAGCCTCCCTCTCGGGGACCGAAGTGCCCACACACCCAGGTGAAACAAAAGAGTAGCCAGATGCGCCCCATCTCTTTTGTTTTTTTCCTAAGTACCCAGCCATTTGTCCACCTAGCAACACATATGGGGAAAATTCCTTTAACAGAAAAAAAAAAACCCCAGGAGAGCTCCTAAAACCCCAACAAGGACACACCACACATGTGTGACACATATGCTAATGATATTAATGGCTTCCCAGAAGTAATTTGCATAACCACTCCTATCCCAAGGAATGTGATGAATATTCATTAATTTTACCCATAATATTGTGTTGTAGGAAGTGCCCGGCATGTGTGTTAGGAGGAGGGATCCCCCACGCACCCGGCGCCGAATAAAGCAAATACCCACTTCTTGGACTTTGTCTCTGAAGTGTCTTTTGGTCTGGTTTGGGGCGATTCAGCTGGCACCCCGAGATGGGACCCTAACTCTGCCCGGCTGCTGGATCCAGGGGCAAACAGACCTCCCAGCCGCGGCCCTGAATTTTCAGGGTGAGCTCAGCTGTCCCCTGGCTCACGGTGGGGGTAGACAAGGACCATCTGCACCAAATTAAGGTATTTGCTGTTTTTTGTTAAGTAGAAATTCCTGTGGGTTCGGGGTTCGAGTCCCCGAGGGTGGGTTGAAAGTCCCGAGGAGACTGGGTCTCCCAAAATTAGTCCTGGGCAAAAGGAAAGGTGCCTTTAAGGGGTTGGAGGTCCCAGGGGTTGGATCCCGCTGTTGTGCCGTGTTGCTATTTTTTTTTACTGTGTTATTATGGGTTTTTATTGTGGAATGAGTGGGAGAATGAGAAGGAGTGAATGAGTATAAAGCATATAAACTGTTGGTTTGGAGTTCAGCCTTGTTATCCGGAGGTAGGAGGATTGTATTATTGGAAGGGAAAGATTTTAGCTATTGAATTGAAAACATCCAGACCCCCAATGCCTTTCTAATATAGCTCCATCTGATTTCCCTTTTGAAATCCTGTGTTTAGTGTGTGAAAACAGTTGTGAAGCTTGTACTTGTGTGCATGTATTAAATGTGAGAGAAAGTGGTATTGCACTTCTACTAGATGGAGTGGGTGGTGTCCAAGCTGCCAGAGGAAAGAGCTTGGTATCAGACTAGAAAGAGCAGGAATAAAGAACTTGGCAAAAGAAAATGAAGGTGTAGATAATGTTAGAGTGAGGGGAGAGTGGCAGAGAATAGTGAGAAATTTAAGAAGAACTGGTTAGAAAAGTACAGCAAGTGTATGTAAGAAGAGATGAGGAAAAGGCAAAAGCAATGGCAAAGGTGATGGCAGAAGTTGTAAGAATTGTGGACATTGTGGTTAATAGATTTGGGTGTTTTGTGCGGAGCTGTAAGGCTCCTGTCATGTAGTGCTTGTGCAGAGCTGAAAGACTCCTGTTTGGAGGGGACCCATGCCCCTGTGCCTTTTGTGTTTTGTTGTGAAAAGCCAAAATTGGCAGGTTTCAGTCCTGAGATGAATCCGGAGCTCCTACCTTGTGGGGACCCCCCCTCCCCCCCCCCCCCCCCCCCCAGTCTGTTGTTTATTGTGGAGAATTAGAATTGTCAGAATCTAATTCTGAAACCAATTTGGCATCTGCTGCCTTGTGGGGATGTTGTTGTCCCTAGGCAGGCCTAAGTATTTGTCATGTAGCCTCGTCTGTGCGGGCTATAGACAAGCTTTAGGGAAAATGCCCGTCCTGAGTTGCCAGTGAAAAAAAAAAGAAAAATTGAGATAAGGAGCAGTTGGTTACTAAAAGATGAATGATTACTAAAAATGTGATGGGTCATTGTCTTGGTTTGAAAGACAGGTGTCTGCTAAGGAAGGCAGAAACCTCCCTTGGAATGGCAGATGTAACCCCCCTTCCCTCCGAGTTATTATAATTTTGAAATCAAGGGCTTTTAGGCAAAGATGTGGGAAATAGGAATAACAGTTCTTTACTATTATATATCTATATGTGTATAAGCAGTCAAACAACAATAACTATGGCAGTAACAGCAAACAATCACAAACCCAGTGCCAACCTTCTCGACTGTCAGGCCCTTTCCCCTCGGGTGCAGTTCTGCTCGCAGCCGGCAGGGGCGCTGGCGGCTCCCGGTGAGCAGGGCAGGTGCAATGGTCTCCCCGCGGCTGCAGGGGGCGCTCCGGAGCGAGCTCGGGGGTCACACGGCACTGGTGGCCTGGGATCCCGGGAAGGGAAGGAACAAAGAAGCTTCACAAACCCCCTGGGCAGCTGACCCTGGTGTCCGGCCGGACTCTCGGGAACAGCAGGCTGGAATGGCAGGCTGGAATGGCAGGCTGGAATGGCAGGGACGGGCACAAATCCCGGATGGCAGACAAGATGTATCCAAATGGAGAAACCCCCCCGCAGGAGTCAGGGCAGGAAGGTAGAGCAGGCCCACAACGTAGTGAAGGCTCGAAGCAGCGGCGGGGCAGGGTAGCCACAGCCCAGCTCCTAGCGGGGCAGGGAAGGCGGGCTTGGGATCCCGGGGCTGCTCCGGCAAAAAGAAAAATGGCCGAAGACACAAGCAGCTTCTCTCTCTGTCCGAACTCCGAGACAGACTAACCACACACCCAGGTGAAACAAAAAGAGCAGCTAGGTCTTTTGTTCTTCTTAAGAACCTGGCCATTTGTTTCCCTAGCAACAGTATGGGGGAAAATTCCTTTAACAGAAAAAAACTAGGAGAACTCTTAAAACTCCAACAGTTATTAAAAAAAAAAAAAGGGGGTTTTAGGCTGTAGCATTCCTTGTCACCAAACTCAATCTTGTCCAAAAAGAAAATTGCTAGAACATAAAGAGCAAACTGATAAGGCGAAATGCTCCAGGGTGAAAAGCAGAAGCCTACTAAAACCCTGAAGAAAAAGAAAAAGCAGTTCAAATGCCTGATTCACAGACTGCAACTCTTGCAATAGTTTTAAAAGCAGTCTCACTCCCTCCACTGAAGAATCAATTGGAAGAAACCCCACTGAAAAACTGTGGGAAACAACAAAAGTGGTGCAACAAGCACTTCATAGAATAAAAACTAAAACTCCACTTGAATAAGTTAATGCAATTAAACTCTTGTTTCACTCAGACATATTTTTCATTTTTTTTTTCCAGGGAAGTTTGTTTCTTTTCTCTTTTCTAGGAATGCCAAATGTCCCAACATCAAAGATAAAGAAAGCAGTTTGAGAGCAAGGAAAGTGCAAGCAGCAAAATCTCACCTAAATGTGATAACCATTGCTTCACTGTCACTTTGTGTTAGCCCCAAAATGTTTTGCTTCTTTTTTAATAGTCGGTCTAGTGGGCCAAATTTTCACTTTTCTTTTATAGGAATCTACCAACACATGAGATGGAGCTGCATGAAAACCAATGAAATTTAAAGTGTCACCATAATTATTCGCATTGTCAGTTGGTTAATGTTTGTAATTTGTTTGTGTTTTCATTGCAAGTGACTTGGTGAGAGATCAAACAGAAGTTAAAGCATTTTACCTATTCTTGAGTTTAATTTTTGTCTAACTTGTTTTGTCTTTTTACTGAAAAATGGTGTGGCTAAGGTCTTATGGATGTATAATTTTATTACCGCAGGCCTGGGCCCTAGGGTATATCACCGTGTCCCACAGCCATAGGGAGAAGGAGGAGAGAAGATCCAGCAGACAGGAATTGTGCAGCAAGATTGATTTATTTAATTATTTTACAAACTCTTTTATAGACCTTTTTCTTCATAGTCTAATTGGACAAAGGATCAGCCACCCCTTGGGTTGATTGGCTAAAATCCTAAAACATCCATTGTCAAAATATTTTTCTACTATAACATAAACAAGACTTCTCAAGGTTGCAGGTGGCTTGGTTGTTTACATACTCTGCTACTGTCTTGGTTTGAAAGACAGGTGTCTGCTAAGGAAGGCAGAAGCCTCCCTTGGAATGGCAGATGTAACCCCTTTCCCTCCGAGTTATTATAATTTTGAAATCAAGGGCTTTTAGGCAAAGATATGGGAAATAGGAATAACAGTTCCTTACTATTATATATATAACCAGTCAAACAACAATAACTATGGCAGTAACAGCAAACAATCACAAACCCAGTGTCAGCCTTCTCAGCTGTCAGGCCCTTTCCCCTCAGGTGCAGTTCTGCTCGCAGCCGGCAGGGGCGCTGGCGGCTCCCGGTGAGCAGGGCAGGTGCAATAGTTCCCCTGCGGCTGCAGGGGGCGCTATGGAGCGAGCTCGGGGAGCACACAGCACTGGTGCCCTGGGATCCCGGGAAGGGATGGAACAAAGAAGCTTCACAAACCCCTGGGCAGATGATCCCAGTGTCCGGCCGGACTCTCGGGAGCAGCAGGCTGGAATGGCAGGCTGGAATGGCAGGGACGAGCACAAATCCCGGATGGCAGGCAAGGTGTATCCAAACGGAGAACCCCCCCTCACCGGAGGTCTGGGCAGGCAGGGCAAGCAGGCCTACAACGTAGCGAAGGCTCGAAGCAGCGGCGGGGCAGGGCGGCCACAGCCCGGCTCCTCGTGGGGCAGGGAAGGAGGGCTTTGGGATCCCGGGGCTGCTCCAGCAAAAAGAAAAACAGTCGAAGAACAAGCAGCTTCCCTCTCTCCCCCTGAGACCAACTAACCACACACCCAGGTGAAACAAAAAGAGCAGCCAGGTCTTTTGTTCTTCTTAAGCACCTGGCCATTTGTTTCCCTAGCAAAAGTATGGGGAAAAATTCCTTTAACAGAAAAAAGCTAGGAGAACTCCTAAAAATCCCAACATTATCCACCCCAATTTTTTTTCCCATACTAGCATGTTACATGAAACTTAACCCTTTTAAGCATATAAATACATGCATCACCTGAATTATATCCATATATACATGCTGATACTGATACAAATACAGAGCCATGGGTAGTTCACCATAAAACAAGGTCCCCTTGAGGTATGCATCGGGTCTCTCCATCCCTTTGCATCACCCACCAGGTGCAACCTGGTCCCTGAGCGAAGACAACCCCACGGATGGGTTTGCCTTTGCTCAAGGCAGACTTTACCCGAACAGTTTTTCCAAGCATACCTCTCCTGTGCACCACTGGAACCTTATCTCCGTCTGTTGTTTGTAGGGGTTCGGATTGAGCAGGGCCTGCTTGGCTGGTGGAGCCTCGAGTGTTAACTAACCCGGTGGCTCTTGCTAAATGCACCTCCCAGTTTTTGAAAGTTCCCCCACCCAGTGCCTTCAAGGTGGTTGTCCTGGGTTGCAGTGTATTCTATTACCATCCTCAGGAGCTGTTGAAACCAGGTGGGGCAGTGTTTCCTTGCCTCCTCCCCCCAGACTATCTTTTTGTTAATTGCCCATCATTGTCCTGCCTCATGACTCAGAGATAACTCCCTCCGGACTATCTTCTGTTAATGAGTCTAATCAACACTTTGCCTCATGACTCATTACCCCATTGTGAGATGCTCCACCCAGAGGGAGGAACCAAGCATCCCATTGTGGATATAATCTGGGACTCTGACCACCAGAGACACCCCCTTCCCACTGGATTTCCAGAGGACAGGAGCTACACAGCCACCATTGGACTTTCTGAGGAAGAGCAGACTCTTTTACTACAGGATCACTGCTTCAGAGGACTGCAGCCACCATTCTACCAGACTGCTACCACCACCCTGCCTAACAGGGTGTCAGGTTGTACCTTGACTCTGTCAGTTTGACAGTGTTTTCTTTTACCTTTTTCTTCCTTTTCTTTAATTTCCATTAAATTGTTATTCTGACTTGATGCCTCCCACTGGTTTGTTTTCAAACTAGTACAGTGGTTTTAAGCAGTCCATTACACCGCTCAACCTTCCCAGCTGCTGGTGCATGGTAAGAGATGTGGTACACCCACTCAGTGCCATGTTCTCAAGCCCAGGTGTTTATAAGGCCGTTCTTGAAATGAGTCCCATTGTCAGGCTCAGTTCTCTCAGGGGTGCCATGCCTCCAAAGGACTTGCTTTTCAAGGCCCAGGATGGTGTTCCGGGCAGTAGCGTGAGGCACAGGGTAGGTCTCCAGCCATCCAGTGGTGGCTTCTACCATCATGAGCACATAGCGCTTCCTTGGCATGTTTGAGGCAGTGTGATGTAATCAATCTGACAGGCCTCCCCATACTTGTATTTGGACCTTCGCCCACCATACCACAGGGGCTTCACCCGCTTGGCCTGCTTGATCGCAGCGCACGTCTCACAATCATGGATCCCCTGGGAGATACTGTCCATAGTTAGATCCACCCCTCGATCTCGTGCCCACTTATAGGTGGCATCTCTGCCCTGATGGCCTGAGGCATCATGGGCCCATCGAGCCAGAAACAACTCTCCTTTATGTTGCCAATCCAAGTCTATCTGGGACACCTCTATTTTCGCAGCCTGATCTACCTGTTTGTTGTTACGATGTCCTTCGTTAGCCTGGCTCTTGGGGACGTGAGCATCTACATGACGGACCTCCACAGATAGCTTCCCTACCCGAGTGGCAATGCCTTTCCACTCCTCAGCAGCCCAGATGGGATTTCCTCTGCGCTGCCAGTTTGCCTTATTCCACCTTTCCAGCCAACCCTACAGAGCATTGGCTACCATCCATGAATCAGTGTAGAGGTAGGGCTTTGGCCACTTCTCTCTTTCAGCTATGTCCAGAGCTAATTGAACAGCTTTGAGTTCAGCAAATTGGCTCGATCCACCTTCTCCTTTAGTAGCCTGTGCAACTTGTCATGTGGGGCTCCATACAGCGGCTTTCCATTTCCGGCTAGCTCCTACAATTCGGCAGGAACCATCAGTGAAGAGGGCGTATTGTCTTTCACTCTCTGGTAGCTCGTTATATGGTGGGGCTTCTTCGGCACGCCTCACTTGCTCCTCTTCTTCTTCAGAAGATAACCCAAAAGTCTCACCTTCTGGTCAGTTCGTAATTATTTCCAAAATCCCAGGGCAACTGGGGTTTCCAATTCCGGCCCACTGCGTGATGAGGGCGATCCATTAGCACCAAGTAGCGTCGGTGGCGTGATGCGTGGAAGGAACTTTTCTTTTGAACATCCAACCCAGCACTGGTAGTCCGGGTGCCAGGAGGAATTGTGCCTCTGTGCCGATAACTTCTGAGGCAGCATGGACTCCTTCATAAGCTGCCAAGATCTCTTTCTCTGTGGAAGTGTAGTTGGCTTTGGACCCTCTGTAGCTTCGGCTCCAGAATCCCAGTGGTCGGCCCCAAGTCTCACCAGGCACCTTCTGCCAGAGGCTCCAGGACAGACCATTGTTCCTGGCTGCAGAGTAGAGCAGGTTCTTCACCTCTGGTCCTGTCCTGACTGGAGCCCCACATGACAAGTTGCACAGGCTACTGAAGGAGAAGGTGGATCGAGCCAATTTGCTGAGCTCAAAGCTGTTCAATTAGCTCTGGACATAGCTGAAAGAGAGAAGTGGCCAAAGCCCTACCTCTACACTGATTCATGGATGGTAGCCAATGCTCTGTAGGGTTGGCTGGAAAGGTGGAATAAGGCAAACTGGCAGCGCAGAGGAAAACCAATCTGGGCTGCTGAAGAGTGGAAAGACATTGCCACTCGGGTAGAGAAGCTATCCGTGAAGGTCCGTCATATAGATGCTCACATCCCAAAGAGCCGGGCATAGACTTCCTCCGGAATGGCTATTACAAAGACCCGAAAGGACTCAGGTGGGCATTTGGGATTGCTGCTGTGGAGGCAGAGGGCACTAGGCAATTGTCTTGGTTTGAAAGACAGGTGTCTGCTAAGGAAGGCAGAAGCCTCCCTTGGAATGGCAGATGTAACCCCTTTCCCTCCGAGTTATTATAATTTTGAAATCAAGGGCTTTTAGGCAAGGATGTGGGAAAATAGGAATAACAGTTCTTTACTATTCTATATATAACCAGTCAAACAAAACAAGAATAACTATGGCAGTAACAGCAAACAATCACAAACCCAGTCCCAGCCTTCTTGGCTGTCAGGCCCTTTCCCCTTGGGTGCAGTTCTACTTGCAGTCAGCAGGGGCGCTGGCGGCTCCCGGTGAGCAGGGCAGGTGCGATGGTTTCCCCGCGGCTGCAGGGGGCGCTCCGGAGCGAGCTCGGGGGTCACACGGCACCGGTGGCCTGGGGTCCCAGGGAAGGATGGAACAAAAGCTTCACAAACTGCTGGGCAGCTGGCCTCGGTGTCCGGCCAGACTTTCGGGAACAGCAGGCTGGAACAGCAGGCTGGAGTGGCAGGCTGGAGCAGCAGGGACGAGCACAGATCCCAGAGGACAGATGAGATGTATCCAAACAGGGAACCCCCCGGAGGTCGGCAGGCAAGGCAAGCACGGCTACAGCGTAGCAAAGGCTTGGAGCAGCAGCAGCGGGGCAGGGCGGCCACAGCCCAGCCTCCAGCAGGGCAGGGAAAACAGCTTTGGGATCCCAGCGTTGTTTCCAGCAGAAAGAAAAAACGGCCGAAGAAAAAGAACCAGCACCTCCTTTCTCTGCAGCTTCTCTCTCCTAATGCCAAGAGCGAACTGACCCCACACCCAGGTGAAACAAAATAAGTAGCCAGGTCTTTTGTCTTCTCTTAAGTACGGCCATTCGTCCCCTAGCAACATGCCTATGGGAAAAAATTCTTTTAACAGGAAAAAAACTAGGACTAAACTAAAACCCCAACAGGCATAGTTATCCTTTGTGTGTTCTTAATGACTATGATATGTATCCCATGTATTTTACCTTGTGTGCAACAAATGATCAATAATAGTCTTAATAAGATAATGGCCATACCTGTGGATACAACATTGCTGCTAGCAAGAATTTTCTTACTTCTTTCTAAGCCCGTGGGATTCTTTTCTCTCTCACGAAGAGAGTAGCAGAAGTTCTATAAACTAGGAACACCTGCGACCTTGTAGAACTATGTTTATGGTACAGTAGAAAACTATTTTGACAATGGATGTTTAGGATTTCTAGCCAATCCACCCAGGGGGTGGCTGATCCTTTGTCCAATTAGACTATGAAGAAAAAAGTCTATAAAAGAGTTTGCAAAATGATTAAATAAATCAATCTTTCTGCACAATTCCTGCCTGTTGGATCGTCTCTCCTCTCCTCCCTACAGCTGCGGGATACAGTAATACATACAGGTGCAGACAGTTTTAGCTGTGCAACACTTAAAAAACAAAGGGGGAAGTGTGACTGATAGGTAAAGCTTTGTAAAGGGAAGGCCTGGTAAAATCATGGCTCCGGCCTGTTACTTAGCCTAAGTAGAAATGGACTGTGGGAGAATGACTCATCTAGAATAGAGGAAGTGAAACATGCTGTGTGAATGCCTCGTGCTCACACCGTGGTGTATGGTGGTTGGTTAAATTTGGTTTATTGTGCCTTTAAACTATGTAAACTAACAACCGACTAACGGCATTAAAAGGCCTTGTTTTTATAAATAAAGTTCCTCCTTTGTACCTGCTTGGGGACTCCTCGCTGCTCCATAGTGTTACATCAGATGGTCCCAAAGGTAAGCCATTCCAAGTTTTGTGAGTTTTCTTTTTGGTTTCATGATTTACATAGATTAAGTTTTTGGGAGGTATAGTTTAGATATCAGAGGTCATACATCAGCAATTATACACTTGATTAAAGTTTATTTGCATATAAGTTCCTATTGCTGTTTCACCACATAATGTAATGAACTGTAAGATACTGGTTTTTTTCCTGTTTGGTTAGTGCTTGTAGCCATAACTTTGGGCTAACAGGGTGAAGGGACTGGAGGGATGCAGAGGGATAGTGGCTGGGTAGAAGTACTGTTATCACCACATGTGAGGTGTCCAATCTACGCACAAAATTATATATGCAACTAGCTAGTTACAGAAGAAAAGAGGCAATAGACTTTTTCTGGTCAAGACATCCCATTTTAGTGGCTAATCAGAGAATCTTCCTGACAAACTCATGAAAAGGACATATTTATCCTTTTACCTGGGAAGGTATGAAGAAGGTGATTTCCAAAAATGAGATCTGCTCAGGATTGCTGAGGAAGAAGATCTGAGTTTGTGAATTTGCTTCCTAAAGACTGGTGCTGAGCTGGCTGGGTCAGGAAGCTGAATTCCTTTAATGTGTGGACTTTGCCTTGATATTTCTGAGTCAATAGTTGACCTTCTTGCCTGAGACTCAAAGGAGGTTTTATAGCAACAGCTCTGCTGAAGGTATAGGCTTTAATGCAGAAGACTGGATTTCCTTGCTTGCATTTGTAACTGTGGGAATGGTACTGAACACCTGGCATCTTAACCAATATTAGAATAAGAGAATGTTAACCCTAAAGGCTCTGCTAATTTGTGTGTTTGCTGAGGATGCTGTGAAAAACCATTTTGGTGGAAAAATCCACCATATGAGCGTGTGACTTACTGTGATTGAAAACAATCACATGCATGGAATGCTTTGTTGGGTGGAGTCGCGGGAGACAAGCACTCAAGCAATTTGATCAGCAAGTCTCGATTTATTTTTCAAAACTACACTTACTTATAGTACCTTTAATTAGCTCATACATATTGCAAAAGTTGAGCTCCTTATTGGTTGGAGCTATTCTGTGGGATCTGCAAACACGGTGGTCTTATCTTCCTCTTCCATATGGTTTCTGTCTGCTTACTTATCTGAATGCACATTCTGTTATCTATGCAACCTCTTGCTCAAGGACTCAGTGTCTGCATCTTCACTAAACCTGCTGTGTCATCATGACCCTTGCTTTTTAGCCATTCTTCAGAAAGACTCTCAACACTTCCCCTGTTTTCTTTTTGCATGATCATAGTCATATTGACTGACTTCGAAATTAAATTTTTTATACATGACATTATACAGCTAAGCATAAGTAAACCAAGCAAAACAATTATTAGCAACAGCATTAAAGATTTAATCACACTTTTCATCCATCCTTCTAAGCCCATCCACTCTGTAAGTCCTTCTAATCCGAAAAATCCGGAGTCTTTCTTTATTTTTTGAGAGTGTTCAATCAAATTCTTAATTTCGGCGTGGATGGACTTAGAATGATCCTCAAGATCCATACAGCACATTCCTTCAAAGTCTTCACAGCCATGGCCGTGGGCTAAGAGTAGAAAATCTATAGCTGCTCTATTCTGAAGCAGGGCGTGTTGGACTGAACTCAGATCTTCTGCAAGTTCAGACAACACTCGGCTGGTACCGTTTGCCTGTTTAACTACCCAACATGCCAGTTTTTCTAAGTGACGATGGGCTCGTGCCGCAGCTGCACCAGGAACAAAAAGGGAGGTAAAAAGCACTTCTGATTTGCTCCATAGCGTGAGGTCATCCTGACATTCAGGTGTTATAGTTTCTGTTAAAGACCTCTGCCATCGTGTTCGGTGTGTAGCATTAGGATGGTGCTGTGGAAGTGCAAGACTCAGTTGGCCAAAGGTACAGGGCCCACCTACAGGCCTGGATGGAATACCTGACCAGGCACGATTCCCACAAATTAGGAAAAACCCTCTGGGTAACTTTCGAGGGAAAAACGTTCTAGGGGCTGCAAGAGATCGATTTCTCACGGTAACGTTGCACCATTCTAAATCCCACTGTGAAGCATTGCCAATAGGATAAATCAAGGTGGGGTTGGATTAATTCAGTCGACAGCCATTAAGGCTGCCCTCTTGGCATAAATCACGTGAACTATTAATATAAATACAGGCTGTAGCGTTAAGAGAATCAACTAGTTCTATCTCTTGTGGCTCAGGGCCCACCGGGAGTTTATCATCCCAGCTATCATACTCTTGTAGCCCATGCGTAACATTAGTAGTGGTAGTCAAGGGCCAGAGGCTCCGGGTATTCTTAAGTGTTTGAGTCTCTGTAACAAAGAGACGCCAAGTACTATCATTTAACGGCACCCCAATCAAACATGTTAAGAAGGGGGCACTGGGCGAGGCTAAGGAAGCACAGAATGTTGTAGTGTTCAATTCACGTGCCAAGGAGACCCAGATATTATCTCTAGGGTCAAACACTTTAGGAGGATAGGAAAGGGGGTGACCCATTACTGAGCCTGCGATTAGCAGCACGATGCTTAAACCGCCGGCAAACATGATCCCACTTTCTTGGGTCAACTTGCCACTGAATGGGGACTCCGATATTTGGTTGGCACGAGGATTGCAAAACTACAGAGTAGCTATCGGCTAAGATCTTTTTTGCTAAATGCTGTACTGACCACGCTAATTCTCTTAGCCGCAGATCTTCAAGATTTTCAACTAATTGCAAACTGTCAATGATATTTTTGCCTGTGAGTTGTACTAATGCTCCTTGAGCTGTCTCACGGTGCCAGTGAAAACTGCAAGACTGACACCAAAACCCTTCTGATAGATGTTGCTGGTGGACCCACCACTGTAAATTACAGCCTCTGCAAAGCAATCTTACCCACGCCTTATGATTATTACAATTACATGCAAAGCAACTAGACTGGCAAAAGCGTAAAAAATGTCTCTGCAAATGTGGGAGGAGATAACCCTCTATCTCCTGTTCAGAGTCCACAAGGAAGGTAATGCAAAACCGCTGCTCAACTTCCTGCAGGATTTGTGAGATCTTCCTCTGTACCCTTCTTTTCTTCTTCTGTTGTGGGTTGCTCATTAGTGACAACAGGCTTAGTCCATTTGGCCGGAACCCATAGGGGACGTTTTAGTTGTAGTAACAGATCAAAAAGTCGCTGGTTTTTCACTTCCTTGATGACAGCGTCTTCGATTCTAGAAACAATTCCTACAACATAAAGAGAGTCTGAAATGACATTGAGGGGTTCCGAAAAATGAAGGGCGGCCCACAGTACTGCTACAAGTTCTAAGGTTTGTAATGTATCAGTAGGGGTAGCTGCGATCTTATGGTGGCACCATTGTTGATTATAGTGCCAAACAACGGCAGCTGTCCTGGTTCTGCGTCTGGCATCAGTAAAAACTGTCAGAGCATCAGGGATAGGCCCTCGGTGCTGCAACGGTTTGGATATCCAGGTCCAGCTTCCCAACCAGTTGAGTAATTTTGGAGCTAATGGGCCGGTGCGAACTTCTGCTCCAGAAGAGAGCAATGCTTCAGTGAGCTGCGAGGAGTTGAGTAGGTACCAGTCTAAGGTAGGTTTTTCCATGGGGAGGTAGATAACTGCAGGTTCAAGGCCACTAATTTCCCAGGTGCGTAGACGTCCTTTCTTTAAAAGAGTTGCTAAATTTTCAATCTTTGGGGTAACTGTCTTTCTTTGTTGTAACGGGGGCGAAACCCATTCTAGAATAGTGATTTCCCCCGTTTTCTTTTGCTGCGTGATGGCTCCTAAGAGGTGGTCTTCGTTATTCCAAATGGTCAAGGATAGTGGACTGTCGGGGTCTAAGCGTGTAACGAAACCCGCAGAGGCGCAGGCCGTGATCTGCTGTAAGGCCTGCGACTGTTGAGGTGTTAGAATTACAGGTGTACAGGGATCTGCGCCCTTTAATAGGGGACGCAATTGATCCAATAAGGCATTAGGAATCCCTGTGAGCAAAGAGAATGTCATCCATGTAGTGATAAATAATGGCATCAGGCATCTGTCTCCGTAAGGGTTGCAAGGCAGCATCAACATACAGTTGGCACGAAGTAGGTGAGTTTTTCATCCCTTGCGGCAATACAGTCCATTCAAATCGTCTAGCTGGTTCTCCTTTATTCAGGGCAGGTAAGGTAAAGGCGAAGCGCTTGGTGTCATCTGGATGCAATGGAATAGTCAAATTCCTGCGGCTGTACGTTCGCGACGAATATGACCGGGTGTCCCACAGCGATAACACTTCATGCGGCCACCTGGAGCTGGGCGGGGACGTGCTGCTGCCGCTTGGAGAGGAGCAAGGGCTGCCATAACCTGATTTTGAGAGCTAATAGCCTGTTCTTTAAGCCCTTCACCTAATTTTGCTAAGGCTTGTGCTAAGAATAGTTGTGAGCCAGTGGGCATGGTCGCAGCTTTCTCTAAAAGTTGCTGGACAGTCCAATCCCCTGGGGTGGAAGTAATAAGGGCACGAGTGGCTTGGTTACCATTTTGTAGGAGACATTGTTTTAATAATGGGTCGTGCATGTGCTCTTGCACCCCATCTTTTGAGATGGCTTCCATAACTTTGTCAACAAAAGAGCCTAGAGATTCCTCTCTGCCTTGCTTAATGTTCATATACATAGGGATCCCACCCGGGGCTCGAACTTTGTCCATGGCTCTCTTAGCAACTGCCATGGCCTCCCGCAATTTAGCAGGGCCTAGTGCAGCCTGAGCCTCAACCCTCATATGTTGACCCTGTCCTAGTAACTCATCAACCGTAATGTCAGCCAAGGGGTCCCCCTGGGGTCTGTTAAGATCTGCGCTCACAGCTGCTTCTTCTCTCCAGCGAGCGTCAAAGAGTAATCGCTGGTGCGGGGTGTACATTAATTTAGTGATGCCTTTAATGTCAGCAGGAAGGAGAGTAAAGGCATTAAAAATATAGTCAAGCATCTGTTTTACGGGCTCGCTCGTAACACCGTAATTCCCCACCGTTGCTCGTAGCTGAGCTAACAGCTTCCAGTCGAGGTTAGTAACTTGCGCAATATTGCCTCCCTGTGGATTAGGAACAAACAGAACAGGGAAAGCCAAGCTTTCCTGGGCAGCCGCTAGCATCTCTGCATCGCCCTTATGCAAACCGTCACGAGTGAGAGCTGCCCACAGCTCTCTATGACCCTTGGCCATGGCCTCCGCGAGGTCAGAATCTGCCCCAGGGACAGGCTCATGGCTTAGGAAAGGGTTTTGCGAACGAGAGCGATCCGGAGGAAGAGACGGCTGCGGCGGCGGAGGCTGCTGCGGCTGCTGCGAGGGGGACGGGGGCGGGGACTGCAGGGGAGGATTAGGGGGCGCAGAGGGTGAGTGTGAAGCCGGGCCGGAGGCAAATGCCTCAGGCGGAACCTCGACTGTAGCAAAGGTGGGGAGGTTAGGGGCAGCGGAGTAAAGGGAAGCAGCAGAATCGTAATTACGGTTTTTATCATGGGCTGCCTTAATTTTTTCTGCTGCCCTTTTCTCTGCTTGAGCCATCAAAAGTTCATTATAGACAACTCTACATAGTTTAGCCATCTTTTTAGCTGGCTTATCGTCATCTAAGACAAGATCCCAGAGTTTGTCACTATACGCGCGCCACTGACTTAATTCATGAATGGAGTGGGGGTCAGCGAAAAAACCGTAAGAGCGCGCATGCGTTAAAAGGGCGGGGAGGTCTTTATCAAGATTAATCTCCTTAAAATTACGCTTAAGCAAAAAAGCCTTAAAAAGTTCCTGTGCTGCTTGCCTTTCCATACTTACGACGGTACCGTTGCTAGCCCCTCCAGGCTTCGGCAGCACGTATCGGCGAGCCCGCCTGTGCGGTCACTCGGGCGCGGAGGCAATCGCTGCAGTATACACGACCTCTTTCGCCGTCCGTCTAGCTGCGGGACCGGACCCCAACGCAACTCCCCTGTCACATAAGGCAAGGGCAACTTCTCCTGTTCGGGCGCCAGATGTTGGGTGGAGTTGCGGGAGACAAGCACTCAAGCAATTTGATCAGCAAGTCTCGATTTATTTTTCAAAACTACACTTACTTATAGTACCTTTAATTAGCTCATACATATTGCAAAAGTTGAGCTCCTTATTGGTTGGAGCTATTCTGTGGGATCTGCAAACACGGTGGTCTTATCTTCCTCTTCCATATGGTTTCTGTCTGCTTACTTATCTGAATGCACATTCTGTTATCTATGCAACCTCTTGCTCAAGGACTCAGTGTCTGCATCTTCACTAAACCTGCTGTGTCATCATGACCCTTGCTTTTTAGCCATTCTTCAGAAAGACTCTCAACAATGCTTGAGACGTGTTTTGTGTTACAACATTAGCAGAGGCCCTAGGGACCAATCAGAAGGCATCTGTAATGAAATTAAAATAAAAGGGAGCTCGCATGGGAAAGGGGGAGGAGAGAATAAATAACTCCTGCAGAGCTCAACACTATAACACTGCATCAGTGTCCCTTTTTTTATTCCCATCGCCGACATGTTGATTTTTTACATTTAGATTTTTCTTTGCATTTGATCTCATCCCCAGCATTTGGGGACCCTGATGTGTGAACATATCAAAGACATGATACTGATGATGTGCATATAGATCATAGACATGATACCAACATCGGGGGACTTTTCGTTGAACCACAATCCGATAGGGGGTAAATTGCTAGCGCATCCTATAAAATTAGGACAGTGGTATTCACTGGTTGAAGAACCATGGGATTGTGTAGTTTAATATCATGGAACAGGGGGCTTCCCAGGAGCATCAGCTCTGCTAAAAGGTATTACAACAGATTTTCCACACTGCAGGACATAAAATATCTGACAAACAATTAGAGCAACTTTTATTACTGGTTAAAGAACACCGTAATTGGTTTCCAAATGAGGGGAGCTTTGATGTTAAGCTATGGGAACTGTGGGGGAGCATTTACGAAGATGTAAAGTGAATCAGGGGGATGGGAAGCAGGAGAATTAGTTTGTCAGGAACAATGCATCCAGCTTGGCCAGCATATCAGGGCAGGAAGAAAAGATAAGAGAACTCTGATAAAACCAGGGGGGTCTCAGACAGACATCCTGCGAACTAGCTCAAACCAGTCTCAAAGGCCAGGGATACAAAAGAGCATGCGCGGGGAAGAAAGGTTAAAAGTTCAGGACGAGGAAGACCTTCAGCCTTCCTCCAAAAGACCCTCGGAGACCCCTACCAAAAACCACCAAACCACACTGTGCAAGCGCAACGCGGATGTAAATGACTTTTGGGTTCATTATAATACGAAGCGAGGCTGGGCGGGGCTAGGTGATGAATATGTATAGGCGTGTTGCGAAACTTAATGAATATGGAACTTGTAACCCGATAAATACCGAGCTGAATGCAGCTGTCAGCACGCATGGCTTTGGAGGAGCGATCCCCCGTGCGTCCCAGCTGGAAATAAACATACCTACTTTACTACTTATTTAGTAGTGGAGTTCTGTCCGCTCTTCATAAAGACTTAGGTTTTTTGATTCCTGATTTGGTAATAATAATGTGGAGATTTCTCCTGAGTGCCTTAGCGCCCCTACACATAACAGGCAGGACATGATGAAAAGGATACTGATAATGAACCAGATGAGTGTTTGGGGTTTTTCCTTTTGTTTTTCTTTTAGGGAATTTTCCCCCATTTTGTTGCTAAGGAACAGTAACGACCGGGTACTTAAGAGAGACAAAAGAAGTTGCCAAGCTCAAGGGAGGAGGGCTGCACTTCTCTTATCTGAGGGTTTCTCTCGAAGGGGCAGAGATACCTCGAGAATTGGGCTGGGAAAAAAAGGGGCTGGGGCAGCTGCTAGCTCCTTGCTCTCTCAGCATTCAGAAGGGAAGGAGGCTGCAGTTACTGTGGGAAGAATTCACCACCACTGCGGGGTTCTGTCTTCTGCTGCCTTCTACTGTGAGTGGAGCTCTGCTCGTAAGAGAAGCCATTGCACTGGGACCTTATTTATACCCTACCTCACCAAACAAAGGACCCCTCACCATATGCTTAGGTGCCTCAGGGGAAACCCCGGGACCCCCGAGCCCCTTTCTCCTCCCAGGGAGTCTCTCTGCCGTGTTCAGGAGCCGGACTACTGCTGCCCTGCCCCCACCGTTTCTCTGCCACTGTTCCGGGTTTTTTGCTACACTGTAGCTCTGCACCGCCTGCCCTGCTGGGATGCCCCGCAGTTCCAGCTACAGCTGCAAAGTTTCTGCCACCTCTTGCTTGCTATCCTGGGCGAGCACGCCCTGCCGTTCCAGCTGCTGCTCCGAAGTTCCTGCTGCAGCCCGTTTTCGCCGTTCAGCCCATTACTGCATGGTCCCCGAGCTCGCACCGGAGTGCCCCCTGCAGCCGCAGGGGAATTATCGCACCTGCCCTGCTCACCGGGAGCCTGCCAGCGTCCCTGCCGGCTGTGACCAGAACTACACCAAAGGGGAAAGTGCCTGCAGCCGAGAAGGCTGTTACTGACTTTCTGGTTCTGTTTGTTTTTGCTGCCATAGTTGCTGTTTGTTTGTTTGCCTTGTTATACATGCTAGTAAAGAACTGTTATTCCTTTTCTCATATCTTTGCCTGAAAGCCCCTTAATTTCAAAGTTATAATAATTTGGAGGGAGGGGGGTCATATTTTCCATTCCAAGGGAGGCTCCTGCTTTCCTTAGCAGACACCTGTCTTTCGAACCAAGACAATGAGGACGTTACCATCAGCTCCTGTTAATCCTGAAAAGGAGCCAGCACTGTATCCTCCCTTGAAACAGCCCTTAGAACCCCCTGACCTCCCCCCCCCCCCCCCAAATCTCGGGAAAGGATGTGTTTCCCTAGCAATGCTCCACAATTGCAAGTGTTTACAGCACTGGAACTCTGTAAAAGGGAAGCATTATTGGAGGGTGATGTGACCTCTTTTGCTTTTCCTGTGATATATCAACCTCACCGACCCCTGATTCATGAGGGCCACCCTTATAAAGTTCTTAAAGAATTACAAAAATCAATACAGGAAAATGGGCTTCAGAGCTCATTTACTGTTGGAGTTGTCGAGGTAGTGAGTAATTCTTATTTAATAACTCCCTGGTACTGGTTTACTCTATTAAAGACTGTAATAACGCCAGCCCCGTATGGTCTATGGAAACTAGAATATCAAGAGTTAGATGCTGTACAAGCTATGGAAAATATCACGAATGGAGTGGCTATTGGATTAGATATGCTATCTGGAACAGGGCAATATATCACAGCACAAACACAAGTGACACAGAACAGACAGTTATTTGCTTGGAGAAAGATTGCAGAGGCAGGAAAAAAGCTGGCTCATTTGCATCACTTAGGCACCACAGGAACCGTATGTTTCCTTTATTGATAAATTACAGGGTGCTCTTCAAAGACAAATTGATAATCCTATGGCAGCAGACACGTTACTTATACAGTTATCATTTGAGAATGCTAATAGTGACTGTCAAGCAGCTTTTTGCCAATAAAGGGAAAAGCCACTGGCATTGCCAAATATATCAGTCTGTCAAAACACTGGCGCTGTATCTAACTGTGCTTCTGCCCTTGCTGCTGCTCTTTCACAGATACAATTCTCAAAGGAACCTTTGAAATGTTTTAATTGCGGCAAGGAAGGACACATTAGTAAAAATTGCCAAGAGAAAAGACAAAAAAGAAAAGGTAAACCTCCATCAATGCTGGGACCTCACTGGAAAAAGCTGGCAGCAAGCCAATGCCGAGTCACTGATTTATGCCCCACAACAGCAGGGAGCGCTGGCTTGAACTTGGCAGCTGCCTCAGAAGTAATAATTTAAAATGCTACTGAAACAGTGCTTGTTCATACTGGAGTTTGGGGACCTTTACCAGAAGGGATGGTAGGACTAATTTTGGGGAGATCTAGTTTCTTGAAACAAGGTATATCCTTTTTACCGGGAATGATTGATCCAGATTATCAGTGAAACCTAAGTGGTATGTAACAAAAGGTTAACCACAAGTAACATTGTAACAAGATGTGCAGGTAAAGCAAGGAAGGTAGCAGAGCAAGCAAGATAGCAAAGCCAGTGAAATAATGTGCAAGCAAAAGCAAGATAGCAAGTTTTAATGGAACTTGCAAACTGCGAAATTAGCTAAAAACAAGTTAGACTGAAAACCAAGAAGCATCAGGCATGCGTGGAAGATAGAGGTAAAAAGTTCAAAAGTGAGGAAGACTACAGAAGTCTTCATCAAAAGACCAACAGAAGACTGATGACCACCACAGAAGGAACTGATGCATGTGCAAAAGCAACAAACTGTTATAAAACCATGACACAACTTTGTGCAAATATGAGTATGCTAATGATATGTTGTAATTGTGATGTTGTGTGGAAGGACATTTAAAGTGTAACTGAAGGCTAAAGAAGATTGAGTGAGTTTTGTGGCGGGGTCACCCCCCTCAATCCCAGTGCTGAATAAACAAATATCTGCTCTGTAGCCGAGTAGATGATAGTTTTATTTTCTTGCCTAGTTTTGGGCATCAGGGGAGAAATTACAGTGATGGTTACAATTTTAACTGGTTATGCTGTGATTGCAAAGGGACAAAGGATTGCACAAATATTACTTTTACCTTACTGGGCACCTAATTCGCAAAGAAACACTTGAGGAAAATGATTTACTGGACTGCTGATATTACTAAGTGTGATACATGAAGGGGTGAGAGACACCAACAGAGATGCAGGTGAATCTAAGGTTTATTCAGAAGCGTCAGTATATTTATCTTTACTTATAAGAGCTTTTTTGGTTACAGTTTACAGACGTAATCACAGTCCTACAATAAATCTGTCTTCTTGACATTTTCCATTGTTCTCTCCAAGGCCATGGTAAAGGAGCGTGAAGAGTGTGCGTGAAGCGTGTGCGTCTTATGTTGACGTAGAAGTAGAAACTTGTTTGTTCAGTTCTATCTCAGGTGCACACTGTGTCAGAGAGACCTTCCACTGGTGCTGCTGGCGCTGCTGCTGTCGTTCTCTGTTTAACTCTTTCCTTACACCAACACCTGTTACCCCAACAACTCCCCCTTTTCTATTTTTTGGAGTCATGGACAAAGCAAGTGCAACCATAGCTCGTTTTTGTGTGCCTTTAACGGCTCTGAATATGTTGAAAAGGACATGACAGAAAATTTTAAATGATATCACTGCTAGATAACCTAATCCAATAAAAAACCAAACTCGTAAATTTATTCCTGAAAACCAATTTTTTGGATTTAGCCAAGTAAGATAATTTTTAAAGTCTGTCAGTACCTTTTGCTCCTCTAGAGTTTGCAAATCTCTGCATTGATCTTTTAATTGGGTGTGAATTGAATGGATATCTTGTCTTAGGGCTTTATCAAAGGTTCCTTGGAGGTGGTTTTTGATTGTTTCCCAATTTTGTTCCGTTTCATTCCACAGAAGAGGAGTGACACATAAAGAGTTATGTATGTGTTCCCAATCACAATGTAAAGATATGCGTGTTTTTTGAGCATCAAATCTTTTGCCAATCCACAAAAGAACACTTTCCAAGGCATCTAATCTGGTCATTATTTCCTCGTCAATTTGCTCTTGTGTTTGTAATTCTTTTGTAATATTGGTTAGAGCTTGTCCCATGGTGTGGGCAGTTTGAATGGAATTAGTTAAAGCTGCAACAGCTGCAGAGGCTGTGGTTAAAACTATTACAGCAGAAATGATGGCAAAGATCAGCCAACCGAGAAGTTTGTGAACTCGTTTCTTACTCTTTTGGATTTCCTCCTGGAATAATCGAGCCAATTGTGAGAGTCTGTCTTGTCCTTCCCAAGTCCTAGTCAGATTTACAGGTACCCACATTTCTGGTCTTCCCTTAAATGGAAGAAGAACAGAAAAGTTATTCATATCTTCATTGGTTACACATGATTTAAAAACAAAAGAATTAGCAGACAGAAAATACAAGCCATTCCTATAATCAATTGTAAAATCATTAGCTAAAGCAAAAACATATGGGTGTGAAGTACAAGTCATTAGTGATTGTTTCTTTAGCAATGTTAAATTTGCGATGGTAGCATTCTTGTTCAAATTCACCTGGTATATGGTATTACCAAAGGCAGGTAACATTTTCCACAGATGCTTATGAACACGTGATTGATTATTATCTAGGTAATATTGAATCAATGGTCTGGCCATTCAACCATCATGCCAAGCAATGCTGCAGTTTGCCTTTCGGAAGGGAAGACTGGTTTTATTTGTCCCCTTTTCTCTAAGGATACTATGTAGTCCCCAGTCAATTATTTTCCCATATTGTAAGAATTGTTGTGGTTGTTGTCCTAAACATGATGTCCATTCCAAACGTCGTAAATTGGAAATGGACGTAAAACGACATTTGGGATAATGAGGTGGGGTGGCATCCACAGATTTGCTGGAGATAGACAGAATGGTCAACAATGTAATAGCAGTCAAATTTTTTTTGTAGGATTCATACATCAAGTGCAATTGCATAGAAAAATTGGCACAAGGTAAAGGTAAAAAAGGTACTAGTTTGATTCCACATTGTCGCGGGTTCGGTTTGCAACCGGGCGGAAACACCAATTTAGTGTAGTGGTTTGGTCCAAAATACTCATTACTGTTTATCTGCTGTGAGATAAGAATTAGGAGAAATGCAAAGCAGGCACCAAACTTGAAAGAATATAAAGTTTATTAACAGACCTAAAAGAGGGAAGAAAAAAATTATACCACCTTCAGAACTCTCCTCCTCCCCCCACCTTCCTCCCTTCTCCCACTGACAATGTGAAAAAACAACCCTTAAGATGTTCAGTCTGTTTACCACTTCCATAATAACCTTGTTCAGTCCATTTAGAAAGAGAAGTCTCTCCTTGCTCATGCTATGAAAACATTATCACAACGAGACAGCCGCCCACTTCCAAATATTGTTCAGTCCATTTAGGAAGAGGAGTCTCTCTGCCTGCGTGTGAGTCCTTTCCCCCGACTTGCAGCTTTTCCCGCAACTGCTTTCGAGGGTCCACTCTTGAAGTTTCTTGGGGTACAATTTTAAGGTTGAGCCGTTCAGAAACAAAAACAGAGGCCCTTCTCCTTCCCTGGGAGCAAAGGGTCTTCATCATCTTCATCATTAAGACTATCTCTGGGAGCATCTCTAGGTACTGAGGTTTTCTCCTTTCCCGTTTGGAGCAAAAGTCCTCATCTGGTTCATCTCTAGGTACTGAGGTTTTCTCCTTTCCCATTTGGAGCAAAAGTCCTCATCTAGTTCATCTCTCCCTGTCCAAACTTCTCATGAAATTACAGCTGCGTCAGCATCTGCCTATCTCAGCACAGGTGCTTTTGCTTACGAGTTGAACACTCCACCCCCCAGATCTTCATGAAATTACAACAGGATACTCTGATATATCATAGCTTCACAACAGAATTTCAGCTTTAAGCATCTCCTCTCTCTCTTCCCTCAGGTTTTCAGCTCTTCACAGCAATAAAAAGGGTTAATCTCACCTCGGCCTTGCAGCTTTGCAGCTGGAATGTTGAATTTTTCTTATCGCAGTGGAGAGGGGGGAGAGCCGAGCCGCTCCGGCTGCCCACAGCAAGGCAGTGGGGGGGGTTCCATGGCTGGAACAGGTCCATGGCTCCAGGATGGCCGTGGCCCAGCCAGGCCTGGCCCAAGCAGGGCCTGGCCGGGCCCGCTGGCCCCCACACGGGGCCCGCAGCCACCTGTCCCAGCGCCGAAACGAGAGAGAGCTTGGAGGGGGAGTTTGCCTATTCTTAAATGTGGATCACAGAGGTGTTCACAACTTTAAGTGGCTTAGAGAATTGTCCATATTCAAACTGGCCAGCTGATAGGTTCTATCAGTTCCCAGAGGAAACTGTAAGCACCCCTTAGCAAGGACGTCCCTTCCGGGACTATGCTTGCTAACCTATGACACACATTAAGCAAATAGGCAGTAAATCAGTAACATAAGAAGCACTGATAACATATGTATTTACAACATCCTGATCTAGGGGAGGAAGCCAAGTTCCTCCTACCCATTCTGTTCCATTGTTGCTGAGGGGAGGCTCTGGATCCCACCAGGTCAGAGGTCGAAACAGCAGTGGGTCTGAAACATAGATTTAGAAGAAACATAAAGATTTTAATTATAGGCTAGATTTTACTTATAGGCTAGCTGTGTTGAAATGGATGGAATAGGAAAGAATTTGGGCCCAGTGAGAGTTAATTAAAATAGTTAGGAGAGCTGGACCTGAAACAGGGTTTTAGATGTTAGTAACTGATTACCAAATAACTGATGATCTGTCATTTGCATGTTTGTTTAGCTGTGCTTAGAATGAGGAGTAGAAACATTGATAAGTTGGCGTATGGAACAAGGACAATTTCCTCCCTTTGTGGGAGCTCGTCCAAAAGTCATGCAAGAAGAAACTTAGAGGTCACTAAAGTAATTATGATTATTAAAACTCAGAAAGGCAAAAAGGTCAATGTCAAGTGGCATCTCTTGATTTCTCACCTTTGTGAGCTGTTACTACTATTGATGCCATGATGATTTTTTGCCTTTTCTTTTATACACCTTTTATATACCTTTTTATAGCTTTTTGTATTCTTAGTGCTTTTTAGCCTACATTCTGAAGTGGGTTTGGTTTGTCCCGGGCAGAAACACCAATTTAGTGTAGTGGTTTGGTCCAAAATACTCATTACTGTTTACCTTCTGTGAGATAAGAATTAGGAGAAATGCAAAGCAGGCACCAAACTTGAAAGAATATAAAGAAGTTTATTAACAGACCTAAAAGAAGAAAAAAAAAATCTTACCACACTTCAGAACTCTTCTCCTCCCCCCACCTTTCTCCCTTCTCCAAGTGACAATGGAAAAAGACAACCCTTGAGATGTTCAGTCTGTTTACCACTTCCATAATAACCTTGTTCAGTCCATTTAGGAAGAGGAGTCTCTCTGTCTCGTTTCTGGTGCTGGGACAGGTGGCTGCGGGCTCCGTGAGGGGGGCCAGCGAGCCCGGCCCAGGCCCTGCTCGGGCCAGGCCAGGCCAGGCCATGGCCATCCTGGAGCCGATGGGCCCTGTTCCACCCGCAGAACCCCTTCCACAGCAGGGCTGTGGGCAGCCAGAGTGGCTCGGCTCCCCCCCCCCCCCTTCCACTGCGGCCAAGATTCAGCCAAAAGCTGCCCACTGATGTCTGGCAGAGGTCATGTGACCAACAGCGATAAGCTACATTCCAGCTGCAAGGCCTAGGTGAGATTAACCCTTTTAGTGCTATGAAGAGCTGAAAACCTGAGGGAAGAGAAAGAGGAGATGCTTAAAGCTGAAATTCTGTTGTGAAACTATGATATATCAGAGTACCCATTGTAATTTCATGAAGGCATGGGGGGGGGGTGGAGCGTTCAACTTGTAAGCAAAAGCACCTGCGCTGAGATAGGCAGATGCTGACACTGCTGTAATTTCATGGGAAGTTTGAACAGGGAGAGATGGAAGTGATGAGGACTTTTGCTCCAAATGGGAAGGCAGAATACCTCAGTTCCTAGACATGCTCCCAGAGATAGTCCTAAAGATGAAGATGAGGAAGACCCTTTGCTCCCAGGGAAGGAGAAGGGCCTCTGTTCTTAGAGATGAAATGCTCCCAGAAATGGGTGAAGAGAACTTTTGTTTCTGAACGGCTCAACCTTAAAATTGTACTCCAAAAACCTTCAAGAGTGGACCCTCGAAAGCAGTTGTGGGAAAAGCTGCAAGTCGGGGGAAGGGACTCACATGCGAACAGAGAGACTCCTCTTCCTAAATGGACTGAACAAGGTTATTATGGAAGTGGTAAACAGACTGAACATCTCAAGGGTTGTCTTTTTCCATTGTCACTTGGAGAAGGGAGAAAGGTGGGGGGAGGAGAAGAGTTCTGAAGTGTGGTAAGATTTTTTTTTTCTTCTTTTAGGTCTGTTAATAAACTTCTTTATATTCTTTCAAGTTTGGTGCCTGCTTTGCATTTCTCCTAATTCTTATCTCACAGAAGGTAAACAGTAATGAGTATTTTGGACCAAACCACTACACTAAATTGGTGTTTCTGCCAGGTTACAAACCCAACCCACTACACATTCTTAGACTTATTTTGTTAAGCTAAGAGACTAAACATCTTAGAAGCCTTGTAGTTAAGGATCAGAAAGCCCCAGACACCAAGGTCCTCTCCAGAACACATTTTGTAAACTGAGATAGAACCATCCAGGGGGAAGGTTCCTTGGAGAGGGGGGCTCACTTGAGCCTCTCATTGGGGAATCTTTTATAGATATGCTAATTAGTAAGACCTATAATGTTTTACCCGATCTATCATGTGTGTACATTGCAGTGTGCATTTCAGTGCATACCACCTGGATGTGGTGCACCTAAGGATCCTTAAAATAAATACCGAGGTAAAACCCCTTTTTCCCTTCTAACCATGTTTGATTCTTGATTTTAAGACCAGGAAAATGCATCACTATGAAACCTGAAAAAGTATCGATAGAAACATACACATATTTAAAAATCCCAAAGCTCGATATGTGGGTAGCATCTGTTTGCAAAGTATCATTAGGCTTTAAACCTTGTGGGTTTGTACCTAATGTTTGTGGTAAGGAAAAAGTTTGCTGACATTGTGAACAAGCATTCACTATATCTCAAGCTTGTGGCAAGGCTAAGCCAAATCGTTTTGCCAGTGCTCAAGCATTTTGATGATAGAAATCATGAGAAAGTTTTGCCTGCCTTAAATTCTGTGGTATAGTGACTATCATGGCAAAAGCATCTGCTCTCATTACCTTCCACTATCGGTCCGGGCAGGGTAGTGTGTGACCTAAGGTGTAGGATGTAGTATTCATGAGACCTGTGAAGTTAAAGGTTATACAAGGTGGTTAATAACACAAAAAGATTTTTTTTAGAGACTTCCTTTGAATCAGGGGAAGAGGGGGAAGCAGAGGTTAAATGATATGCTAAGAAGCTGTTAAAAACAATGCATACAGCTTGCTCAACACTTATTGTGCCTACCAAAGCAGGATGAGAAGATATAAGACTGTTGATAAAGGGAAAGAATCTTGACCAAAGATCCTGTTTTAGAACCTAAAACTAACTTAAACCAGCCCTGAAGTTTGGACTTGGGCCAGGGACATAAAGAGCATGCGCAGGGAAGCAAGGTGAAAAGTTCAGAATGAGGAAGACTCTTCATCTGAGAAGGACTCTTACTTCATCCCAGAGACCCCTGCCCACAACCACCAGACAACACTTCGTAAGCTCAACGCAGATGTAAATGACTTTTGTACTCATTGTAATGCAAGGCGAGGCTAGGCGGGGCTAGGTAATGAATATGTATAGGCGTATTAGGAAACTTAATAAATATGGAACTTGTAACCCGATATATACCAAGCTGAATGCAGCTGTCGGCACGCATGACTTTGGAGGAACTATCCCCCATGCGTCCCAGCGCTGGAATAAACATACCTACTTTACTACTTATTCCAGTAGTGGAGTCTTTTCCACATATCACTTTCAGGAATGAATGTTCTATTCTCTCGATGATTCCTGTAACGTAAAGAGAATCACAAACAATGTTAATAGGTTCCTGTGAAAAAAGACGAAATGTTTCTACCACAGCTGCCAGTTCGACTACCTGGGTAGATCCAGGTGGAAAAGTTATTGAGTGTTCCCATTGTCCTGTATCATTTTTCCACAGGGTTATAGCTTTGTGTGTTTTCCCTGATCCATCTGTCTTGGTTTGAAAGACAGGTATCTGCCAAGGAAGGCAGGAGCCTCCCTTGAAATGGAAAAAAAACCCCCTTCCCTCCGAATTATTATAATTTTGAAATTAAGGGGCTTTCAGGCAAAGATATGAGGAATAGAAATAACAGTTCTTTACTATTATATATATATATATATGTATAACAAGGCAAAGAAACAACAATAACTATGGCAGTAACAACAAACAGAACCACAAACCCAGTGCCAGCCTTCTCAGCTGTCAGGCACTTTCCCCTTTGGTGCAGTTACGGTTGCAGCCAGCAGGGGCACTGGCAGGCTCCCGGTGAGCGGGGCAGGTGCGATGGTTCCCCCGCAGCTGCAGGGGGCACTCCGGAGTGAGTTCAGGGAGCACGTGGTAATGGCAGCTTGGGATCCTGGGAAGGGATGGAAGAAAAGCTTCACAAATCCCCTGGGCAGCCGATCCTGGTGTCTGGACAGATCCTCGGGAACAGCAGGCTGGAACAGCAGGGACGAGTACAAATCCCAGGTGGCAGATGAGATGTATCAAACACTGGAGCTGTGGCAGGAATCCCGGGAGGTCTCGGCAGGCAGAGCGTGCGGCGCTACAGTGTAGCAAAGGCTTGAAGCAACAGCAGGGGCAGGGTGGCCACGGCCTGGCTCCCAGCGGGGCAGGGAAAGGGGGAGTTGGTATCCCGGGGTTTTCCCTGAGGCACCCGAGCAGCTGGTGTAAAGGTCCCTCTTTTAGTTAGGTAGGGTGTTACGGTCCCAGTGTAACAGCCGCCTCAGCGAGCAACCTCCGCTCACGGTAGAAGGAAAGTAGCCGAAAGCAAAAGCCTGCAGCGCCAACGAACTCCCTCCACAACGACGGCAGCCCTCCTCTCCCTCCGAATGCTGGGAGAACCAGAGCTGGGGGCTGTACCCAAGCCATTTTTCTTAGTTCAAATCTCACAGCATCCCCCGCCCTACATGAGAAAACCCCAGGTGAAAGAGAGTAGCCAGTTGGACCCCTCTCTTTGTGTCCAGGTCTTTTGTTTCCCTTAAGTATCCAGTAATTTGTCCCCCTGGCAAAATGTATGGGAAAATTCTTTAAGAGAAAAAGAAAACAAAAGGAGAACTCCTAAGACCCCAACACCATCAGTAAAAACAGCTTTTGCATCAGGAATAGGTGTTTTTGATTGTAGGCGTCTTGGTTGGAAGGGAAGTTCTTTGAAAGATTGCAGCAATGCATGTTGAGGCATCGTGTGAATAAACTGTCCGTTATAGCCTGCAAGGGCAATTTGAAATGACAGTGAGTCTCTGAAAAGATTTTCTAATTCTGCTGCAGTTATAGGGAGATGTATCATTGCTGGATCATATCCTATCAGATTCTGGCATCGGAGTGGTCCCACCGAAAGCAGTCGAATAATCATTTTGAGTTGAGTGGTTATAGTTTTTGAAAAGGTGCATGGCAAGAAAATCCATTCTAGTAACCAGAGATGTTCTTGCACATCACATTGGCCAATAAGAGCATAGGGCTGGAAAGACTGCAAAATCAGGAACAGCCTAAAAGGCAAATCTGGGTTTCGACGTGTGGCAAAGGATTTGTTGATTTTATCACTTACAGTCTCTAAAGCCTTTTGGGCAGTGTGGGGTATGCCCAGCCCCCACCCTAGAGGGACGTCTGCTGAAATAAGGAGAGTGCTTAACCTCCCAGCAGAACTCCCCTGGAAAGGGAGCTACTCTTCAGTTACGGCAAGAAGAAGACAAACCCAGAACCCTCTGGGAGACCCTATGCCGATCCTTTGTAACCCATTGGCCTTACCTTCTGATACCCACCCCCTGTATCCCTATAAAGCTAGCCCCCTGCCCCTGCAAGGGAAAGAGATGCTCGTCCCTGGCTCCCCTTCGCCAGACTAATAAAGCTACGTCGTGCAGAACAGCTATACGGGCCTCTCATCTCTCTCTCTCCTTGGACTGGCCTGGAGGCTGCCCTGCAGAGCTGAGCTGAAATCACGAGCTGACAATCACTAAAGAGCTGACAGTCTCTGCACGGGCCCTCTAGCTAGCAGCTGAGGGAAGACACCGGGCCTCAGGAAGATGATCTCTCTCGGGACCATGTCTCCGGAACGGTCACAGTTTCCTCGGTCAGAGCTACTGACCCCACACCAGCTGCCATAGGGCAGTTTTTGTCAGTTGCCATGGGGAAGAGAGGTCTGGGTCCCCTTTTAGCAATTGAAATAAAGGAGATAATTCTTCTGTTGCAATTCCCAACAGAGCGTGAATCCAATTAATGGTTCCCAGTAACTTTTGCAAGTCATTCAACCTGTGTATGTTAGTTTTCAAAGTTACTGGCTGTGGAATGACTGTTGTTTTGAGCAGTTTAAAACCCAAGTATTTCCAAGTTCTCATAAGCAAGGGATTTTAGAACAGCATCGGCTGCCACTTGCATTTCACTTTGCCATTTGACCACTGATTGCAGTTGGTCGATGAAGGTGATATATAATTCCTGGGCACCTTGATGAACAGCAGCAAATCCTGGCTCTAGATTTTTTTGTATCAGGTACTTTCCTTAGAGCACGCAAAGCTATAGTTGTTGTTTGGTCCCAGGCCTGGGGTTGTAATTGCAGCTGGGCACAGGCAGTTACATACATGCCAGTCCCTGAGAGCTGGGGTGCTGTGATATTGTGGCAGATTTTGATTACCATTACTCAATGCCTGGGTTTGAGCCAAATCTACCAATTCCATCCACCACACAGAGTATTGCCCCCCTGTTAAAACTGTTTTAAAAAGAGATTTCCAGTCCACCGGTAACATGGTATGCGATTCAGCGATAGCATCTATTAAATTCACAGTAAAGGAGGAATGCAAGCCGTTTTCCTTCCCTGATTTCCTTAGTTCTTTAACCATTTCATAGGACAACTGGTCATGATGTGGATTCTGATTGCGATATATTACAGGCATAGCTTGTAAAAATTCAATATCTCCCTCCTGTAAAGCTCTCCCGCGACAGCTATGTATGAACCTTTCTGGCTCAGCTTCAGTGGGTAACATGTCCTCATCATCATTAAAAAGGTGTGATGTGGCATAGGGAGGAGGATGAGTGGGAGAAAGGGTTGCAGCTGCCTTTCGGCGTGCTGTCTGTAATATTTCTTCCATGCTAGGAGCGGTGGCTGCCATAATGCGTATTGGGGTCAGAGGAGGGTATAAATCTGGTTCTTGGTCAGGATCGACTGGCCCCGGATCAAATGGATCTTGGCATTATGGATCATCCTCTTCAGAAGGAGAGGATAGTGTTTCGTCTGAAAGGACATGGTCCACTTCCTTAAATTGTTGCAAGGCAGAATAGATGACATGCCAAGTCACAGTATCATAGGGATTAACGTCATGGTGAGTAACCTGATGAGTCTGTAAGCATTCTCCAACTTTTTGCCACAGATTAAGCTCATAAGAACCATCAGAGGGGTACTGTGGGGTATGCCCAGCCCCTGCCCTGGAGGGATCTCTGCTGAGATAAGAGATTTCACAATGGCCCAGCAGGACTCCCTGGAAAGGCAAACACTGCTTTGGTCACGGCGAGAAAAGACAGACCCACAATCCTTTAGGAGACACTATGCAGATTCTTCGTAACCCATTGGCCTGTACCCATCCCAGATCCTCTGTAACCCATTGGTCCTTTACCGATCCCCCGTACCCCTATAAAAGCAAGCCCTCTGGCCCCTGTGGCTCAGAGAGAATTCTCGTCCCTGGCTTTCCCCTTCGCCGGAGCGGAACAACAATAAAGCTACCTTCGTGCGGAACCAGCCACACGAACCTCTTGTCTCTCTCTGGTCTGGCTTGGCCTGGAGGGTGCCCTGCAGAGCTGAGCTGGAATCACAAGCTGATAATCACTAAAGAGCTGACAGTCTCTGCAAGGGCCCTCCTGCCAGCAGCTGAGGGAAGACACCGGGCCTCGGGAAGGCGATTCCTTTCGGGACCATCTCCCCGGACCGGTCACCTCTTCCTGGGACAGAGCCACTGATCCCCCACCACCAGCTGTAATAACTGGCGCCCGAACAGTCTTGGACCCCGGACCCCGGAACTGGCCTGAGCTGCCTCTTGACATGCCAAGACAGAACCAGCCATTCGTGTGCTGATCCTCTGAAGAAAGACCTACGTTGTAGCAGGCCTTTTGGATGGGGACAGTTCGAGACCTTCGCCTCCCACCTAGGACTGAAGTCCCTGAGGATCGAACTACCAGACCATCCCCCCAGCAGACCTTTCTAGGAGCCAGACTCACCAGAAAATGGGATTTGTAAGTTTAAACTTGAGGGTCTCCTCCTCTTTCTTGTGCGCAAGTTTAAGTAATTTTTGGGGTTGTTTTCTCTTTTTTCTGCTGAGGGAGGAACTAAGATGGGACATAGGCAAGCTAAACCCAGCCTTTCCCAATCTGAGAGAGACCTATACCCCTTTCTCCTAACCCTTCTCTTAAAATCTGACTTTAATTTCTCCAAAGGTATTCTTTCTAAGAAAAATCTTAAATCTTTCAGTGATTGGATATCTTGAAATTTTCCTGATGCTACCACGGACTCTGTTCTTTCTGATCTGTTCTGGGACAGAGTGGGGAACAAACTGTATTCCTCTCAAGCCTCGGGAAACCTCTCTGTTTCCAAATTCATTCCTTTATTTCATTTATTGGTTAAAATGTGTCGTGCGACAACCCCCCTTCAGCCAAACCCCTTCTCTACCCTTCCCCCCTCCAACTTCCCCTCTCCACCTCCAGCAATGGCCAACCAGAGCACGGACCCTGCCTGCCGCTCCGGTCCTGGCCCGGCAGGGGCGCCAGCCACCCCACTTCCCTACCCCGATCCCCTATTCCCAGCAGTCCTCCCATACCCAACCCCCCCCCGCTCGCCCCTTCGGTTCCTCTGCCACCCCCCAGGCAGCGCACGCGGCACCCATCCCAGACCCATCCCCCTCCCCGGGATGTATGCCTCTGAGCCGCCCCCAGCCCCATCTCCCTGTGCCCCTGGTATTTCGCAACCCTTCGCCCACGACACCACCCTTCCCCCTCTCGCACCGGCTCGCGGTGCCTCCGACCCCCCCCACCCCACCGCGTCCCAGCGCCCCGCTGCATCCCTGCTCCACGCGGCCCTGCCCCCCCTCCCAACCCCAGCGCGGCGGCTCCGTCCCAGCAAGCCGCCCCGCCACCGCTTCCCCCCCCCCCCCCCCCCCCGCACCCACGCAGCAAGCATCGTAAAACACGGGGCCAGTCCCACAGAGCCCCGCACACGCACTGTGGGGCACGGAACAAGTATCACGCCCCCCGCCAGCATCCGCCCCTTTCGCCGCTGGCAGGACCCAGCTATCCGCGGCACGGCCTCAGGCTACCGCCCGAGGAGTGGAATCTCCCTCCCCCCTTCCCCCACCGCAAATGGCCCTGACACCCTGGCAGGCGCAGGCACACCCGCTCTCTCCCCCCAGCTGCATCTTGCGCAATCCCTGATGCTCCCCCTCTCCCTACACCCCCCCACCCCCTACCACGGGTTCTTGCGCAATCCCCATCTCCTCAGCTCCTGCCCTAAAGCCCACCGCCCCCCCACACCTTCCTACAGCCCATCCTGACTCCGCACGGAATTGCGAAACTGGCACTACCTGCAACCCGACCTCCCCCCAAACGACCTGCTGCTGTACAACCTCTCCACCCCCATGCTGCCACAACAGACCCCCTTCCCACCCCTCAAACCACCCCCGACCCGCCGCTATTCCCGCCCTGGCTAAAGGAAAGCCGGCATTTCAAAAATGCCGCGCTACGCCCCCTGTATCCCAGCCCCGCCCTGCAACAGCTAACCCCTCATTTTCAGACGACAGTAGCAGCATCTCTGACTCTGAATCTGAGGACCGATGGGCACAGACACGCAGGGAAGCAAACCGGGAGGGAGATTGGGAGTTAGCCCAGAAAATCTCAGCCTTTCCAGTCGTTATAGGGAAAGGGAGGAGGGGTGGTCCAACTACAAAAACATGGGAACCTATCCCATACAAAGAAGTCAAAGAGCTTTGCAAGGCAGCAAAAGACCATGGGAGAGGATCACATTTCTTTAGAAACTTATTGGAAGCCACTTTCTCTGCCTATGCATTAGTACCACATGATATTAAAAACATTATTAACTGCATCCTTTCCCCTGCTGAATATATGTTATGGGAAAGGCATTGGAAAAGACATTTAAAAACACTGTCTGACACTTATGCTAAAGATGCAAATCAGACAGATTGGACAATAGAACAACTGGCTGGAGAAGGTGACCTCCAAAAACCCTCAGATCAAGCTTCAACCTTACCTGAAGTAGCATTACAAGACATAGTTATTGCAGCTAAGACATCGCTGCTCCTTACTCCTGATGATTCTGTCCCTACACAATATTTCTCTAACATCAAACAGTCAGCAAATGAAAGCTTCATTCAGTTTGTTGATTGTTTAAAAGCTAGCTTAGAGAAACAGATAGAAAGTCCAGATGGACGAAAGGAACTTTTGGGAAAACTCGCCATGGTAAATGCTAATGAAAAATGTAAGAATATCTTGAGGGCCCTACCCATGGACACAGAACCCACAATAGAACAAATGATAGAGACCTGTACAAGACACACATCCACAGAAAACACAATGACCCAAGCAGTTGTAAAGGGCATCACAGAGGGAGTTTCTGGTGCATTTGCTGCAGCAGTCTCTAAGGAGAATGCTCGCTGTTTCTATTGTGGTGAACTTGGACACTTTATAAAGGACTGCCCACAAAGGTCACCCACCCAGGACCATCGTGCCACCTACCAAAGGCACCAGAGACAACAACAGCACCAGCAGCGTCCAAAAAACTTCTATCGGAGTGTGGTGTCAAGGCCCCATGCCCACACAACAAATCAAAGGCCATACTACCCTGCCCCGGCTGCGAACTCCACATTGGACCACCGAGAGCAGACAACGGGACCTCACCCGGCACCATCATCCCAGGCGATCCCAGAACATGTGAGAAGGATCCAACACATGGAGCGCTACCGATGAGAACCAGATGCCAACTGGTAACATCACTGCCAATTAATTTTGTTGACAAACGTTTTTATCGTATTCCCACAGGAAAGTACGGACCGCAGAACGGCCCATGGGACATTCTCATCCTAAGTGATACCATCCATGGTCCAGAAGAACTCTTTGTATTACCTGAGATACAAACAGTGCACCCTGGACAAGAGATTCTTGTCCAGCTTTGCTGCACAGACACACCTTTCTTTCTCCCACAGGGAACACCGATTGCTCAAGCTTTTTTACTTCCACAGAACCGCCCAGAACAGCTTCCCCTCAATCCTACAGCAATGTGGATAGAGTTTGTGGGCTCAAACAAACCAACCTTCGAGTGCAGCTTGTTTTGTAAAGGAGAGAGGGTCTACCGCCCAGGGATGCTGGACACTGGGGCAGATGTGACCATCATCGCCCGCTCCGAGTGGCCAGGGAATTGGAAACTGGAGCCAGTGGCAGGTATGATCTCCGGGATTGGTGGAGTTGCAGTATCCATGAGAAGCAAACGAAATGTTGTCATCGAAGGACCCGAGGGCAAGATAGTGACCACCCGACCATTCGTGGTAAGAGCCCCCATCACCCTATGGGGCAGAGACCTTCTATCCCAGTGGGGTGTCACCCTTACCATCCCCAGCCAGGATTTCTGACTGGGGCCACTGAGAAACACGCGCTGCCATCTACTCCCCTGCTCACCTGGAAGACTGACAACCCAAAATGGACAAGGCAGTGGCCCCTTGAAGAAGAAAAACTCAGCACGCTGGAAGCCCTGGTGGAAGAGCAACTTGCCAAAGGTCATATCACCGAAACCACAAGCCCTTGGAATTCCCCTGTCTTTGTACTGAAAAAGCCTGGCAAGGACAAATGGAGACTACTCCAGGACCTACAAAAGATCAATGAGGTCATTGAAGACATGGGCCCCCTCCAACCCGGCCTGCCATCACCATCGATGCTGCCCCAAGACTGGCTGCTTGCCATCATAGACATTAAAGACTGTTTCTTTAACATCTTGCTCCATCCTCAGGACGCACCACGGTTCGCCTTCTCCATCTCCTCTCTTAATGAACAAGCCCCACTCAGAAGATACCATTGGCTCGTCATCCCACAAGGCATGAAGAACAGCCCGACCATCTGCCAGTGGTACGTCGCCCACATTCTGTCCCCCATCAGGAGCCTGTTCCCAGAAGCAATCATTTACCACTATATGGATGACATACTAATCTGTGCATCAGAAAAAACTTACTTGGACAGAACTCTTAAAAAGACAATTGAAGCCATAGAAGAAGCAGGATTCCAGATTCATGAGGACAAAGTGCAGCACTCCAGCCCATGGACTTACCTCGGCCTCCAGATCCGTGAGAGAACCATTGTACCCCAGCAACTCGCCATCAAAGAGGATCCCAAAACCTTAAGGGACTTACACAGCCTGTGCGGATCCATAAATTGGATACGCTCCCTACTGGGAATCACAACAGAAGACCTCACTCCCTACTTCAACCTCCTCCGCGGCAGCAGAGACTTGGACTCTCCATGTGCCCTCACACCTGAAGCCCGAGATACTATCACCAAAGTCCAGGAAGCCCTGTCTTCATGCCAAGCCCATCGCGTTGAACCCAGCCTGCCTCTCCAGTTTGCAGTTTTGGGTAAAGCTCCCCGTTTCCATGGACTGATCTTCCAATGGGACCCTAAACTCAGAGACTCTTTGCTGATACTTGAATGGGTCTTCACAAGCCATCAACCTACAAAGAGATTAACCACCTTCCAAGAAGTAATGGCACTTTTAATAAAAAAGGCCAGAACTCGTCTCCGCTCTCTTGCAGGGTGTGAGTTCACATGCGTATGCTTGCCATTGACCACTGAAGATCTGAAGCGGTTGCTCCAGACCAATGAGAGCCTCCAGTTAGCCCTAGATAGATACACAGGCCAAATCTCCATTCACATGCCAAAACATAGATTTTTCTACCGTGATGCAGCCTTTAAATTGATTCCAAAATTAATCCAAAGTAGAAAACCTCTCAAAGCTCTGACCGTCTTTACTGATGGGTCTGGCTCGTCCCTTTGGTCTGTCATGACATGGAGACAACCCAATACCCAAAAATGGGAATCTGATATCCAAATAGTAGAGGGATCTCCACAGATTGCTGAGTTAGCAGCTGTTGTCAGAGCCTTTGAGAAATTTAAAGATGAACTTTTTAATTTGGTCACAGATTCGGCTTATGTCGCTGGTATAGCTATGAGGGCTGAACATGCTTTTCTAAAGGAGGTCTCCAACCAAAAATGATACCAATTAGTTTCTACATTAATTCATTTAATCTCCCACAGAAAACAGCCTTACTACATTATGCATGTGAGGTCACACACTGACCTCCCTGGTCCCATTGCTGAAGAGAACAGGAGAGCAGACGCACTGGCCATGCCAGCAGAGACTGCAAACGTCCCTGACATCTTTGCCCAGGCAAAGTTGTCACATGCATTTTTTCACCAAAACATTCCTGCCCTCGTCAGAATGTTCAAGCTTTCAAAAGATCAAGCAAAAGCTATCATTGCAACGTGCCCGAACTGCCAGAACTACCAAATACCATCTATGGGTACCGGAGTCAACCCCCGTGGTCTGAACAGCTGCCAATTGTGGCAAATCGATGTAACCCACTTCCCATCCTTTGGGAGATCCAAATACGTGCACGTGTCAGTTGACACATTTTCTGGGGCAGTGTTTGCGTCAGCCCATGCAGGAGAAAACGCCGTCCATGTCATCAAGCATTTTCTCCTTGCCTTCGCCACCCTGGGAGTCCCTGAAGAAATCAAAACAGATAATGGGCCTGCCTACACTTCTCACAAGTTAAAAGATTTCTTCAACCAATGGGGGATAAAACACAAGACAGGCATACCTAGCAATCCCACAGGACAATCCATCGTAGAAAGGACCCACCAAACCCTCAAAAGAGTCCTCAATCAGCAACGGAAAGAAACAGAAATCTTGTCTCCTGTTAAAAGACTCTGTAAGGCTCTCTGTCATTAACTTCCTAAATGGTACATCATCAGAGCCTGACCCCCCAGTACTCCGCCACTTCTCAAATTCAACCCAAGCTAAGCTCACAGAGAAGCCACCAGTGCTGGTAAAGGACCCTGGATCACACCAGGTCCCTGGTCTTTTCCAATTGATTACCTGGGGGAGAGGCTACGCCTGTGTCCAACTACCATCTGGCCCGAAGTGGTTTGTGGAAGGTATCTTTTCAGCTTTATACCGGCTAGCACTTGTATTTCAATGCCTTAGAAAGCCCCGAGCAGCCTTGAGAGGTAGCAAGGGCGATCTAGCACTTTGGTAGCTCTAAAATCGGTACCTGAATCAGCTGCAGAGCAAATACCATCAGCAGAAGCAAAGAGGGAGAAATATAGCTCCCTGCCCGCTCAATTCCCTGCAGTTAGAAGCTTTCAAACGAGACAGACAACCAGAGATGTTCGCAGGAAAGTCGCTGAGCTGAGTGAGAGGGCGTGGCCTCTCCTCGACCATCCTTTATTAGGAGAAGGGGAAAGGGGAGGACTGGGGGCGGACCCGGGGTGACCGGCCAATCAGACACTGCTGAAGAGTCTGAGTTACATTTGGCTTTGCCCGCGCTTGGAACAAAGAACCTCTGAGCACATGTCTTTGGGAGGGGGGAGGGGAAGCTCGGAACAGGCAGCAACAGTGGTTCCCAGGAAAAAGTATAAAACCATACTTAGGCCCTACAAACACTGCTTCCACAAACACCAAGAACTCTCCTGAGACAAATACAGGACCTCCACAAAACCAGACCAGCTCTGCATGGAGACGAAAACGTCGCTGGATGCCCACCAACCAGGAAAAAGATTGTCCCACCACACGGCAGCAGACGAAACAGAAAGCTGAACAAGAAGCTACACCAAAAGTCAAGCTGTAGGCCAGACACAGCCTGAAAAAACTGATCCTTAGTTTATATGTTATCACCCCTTGTTACCCCAAAATATCCCCTTCCCTCAACCCTTGTCCAACCTCCCTAAACCCCAAAACCTCCCCTCTCACCACAATGCTAACAAATCTCGCTTATATTCCCTCTCAGAAGCCCCATCCCTGTCCAAAGATGAAATGTATCTACGTTGATGCTGTCCTCACCACTGCCTCGATGACCTAAAAGTAGATAATGACCTTCTTGGACTATGGGGAATAACGAGATGGATTGCATCTTTGATTAAGGGAGCTTTGTGGGTATTCATTGTAATTATTACTGTGTTACTTATGTTCTCTTGCCTCCTACGTTGCTGCAGAAAGGCTGCTGGGAATGCCTTTTTAATAAATTCAGAAGGGGGAGTTGTGGGGTATGCCCAGCCCCTGCCCTGGAGGGATCTCTGCTGAGATAAGAGATTTCGCAATCGCCCAGCAGGACTCCCTGGAAAGGCAAACACTTCTTTGGTGCGAGAAAAGACAGACCCACAATCCTTTAGGAGACCCTATGCAGATTCTTCGTAACCCATTGGCCTGTACCCATCCCAGATCCTCTGTAATCCATTGGTCCTTTATTGATCCCCTGTATCCCTATAAAAGCAAGCCCTCTGGCCCCTGTGGCTCAGAGAGGGTTCTCGTCCCTGGCTCTCCCCTTCGCCGGAGGGGAACAACAATAAAGCTACCTCTGTGCAGAATCAGCCACACCAACCTCTCGACTCTCTCTCTCTGGTCTGGCTTGGCCTGGAGGCTGCCCTGCAGAGCTGAGCTGGAATCACAAGCTGATAATCACTAAAGAGCTGACAGTCTCTGCAAGGGCCCTCCTGCCAGCAGCTGAGGGAAGACACTGGGCCTCGGGAAGGCAATTCCTTTCGGGACCATCTCCCCGGACCCGTCACCTCTTCCTGGGACAGAGCCACTGATCCCCCACCACCAGCTGTAATACCCAGCCACTCGCTTTGCTAACCTGGTTCTATAGCCACGACAAGAGGAGCTCCTTGGTGATCTTGCAGACACAACTCTGTGGTTCAGCTGGTGTGTATCACAGGACTGGATCACCGTAGCAGTTGTTAGCCCATGTAATTGGGTGCCATTTGTGATACATGAAGGGGTGAGAGACACCAACAGAGATGCAGGTGAATCTAAGGTTTATTCAGAAGCATCAGTATATTTATCTTTACTTCTAAGAGCTTTTTTAGTTACAGTCTACAGACATGATCACAGTCCTACAATAAATCTGTCTTCTTGACACTTTCCATTGTTCTCTCCAAGGCCATGGTAAAGGAGCGTGAAGAGTGTGCGTGAAGCGTGTGCGTCTTATGTTGACGTAGAAGTAGAAACTTGTTTGTTCAGTTCTATCTCAGGTGCACACTGTGTCAGAGAGACCTTCCACTGGTGCTGCTGGCGCTGCTGCTGTGGTTCTTTGTTTAACTCTTTCCTTACACCAACACTTGTTAACCTAACAACTAAGGACCAATGTTGCAGATAGGTAAAACCTTATAAAATTAAGGCCTTGTTACCCTTGTAAAATCATGGTTCACTTCTGTTACTTCGGCTAAGTAGAAAAGGATTCTGGGTAATGACTCAGCTGGAATAGAGGTGGAAAACAAGTTATATAACTATCACGTGTTCACATCGTGGTTTATGGTGGTTGGTTAAATTATGTTTGTTGCATTTTAAAAGTATGCAACTGATAAAGACCTAATTGCTTAAAAAGGCCTGATTTTGGCAATAAATGAGCTCACTTTTGCACCTGCCTGAGGACTCTGCATCGCTTCTTAGTGCAACAGTTGGCACCCAACAACGGGATATCAAATTACAGTGAAGAAGTGGACTGCAACTGCCACTGAAGCCCCGTGGACCCAGAACTATGGGATATCAGATTGAAATGAAGAGATGGACTGCAACTCACCCTTAAGACCCTGGACCCCTAGACTGCAATCAGAAAGCAGAGCTCAGACCCTGCTAAAATGACAGGGGACTTTCTTTGAGAATCACAATCTGATGGAGAGCAAAATGCCGACACAGCCTATAAGGTTAGGTCAGTGGTATTCGCTGGATGAAGAACCATGGGACTGTGAGTATCCTGTGACCGGGGGGGTCCTGGGAGCATGGGTGCAGCTTAAAGATAGTGCAGCACATTCTCCACATTGGAGCAACTTTTATTATGGGTTAAAAAACCCCGTAACTGTTTCCTAAATGAGAAAGGCTTTGATGTTAAAAACTCCTGCGCAGATGTTGGGGTTTTAGCTTAGTCTTAGTTTTTTTCCTGTTAAAGGAATTTTCTCCCATATGCATGTTGCTAGGGGACAAATAGCTGTACTTAAGAAAGACAAAAAGGGGAGTGGGGCGGGCCTGGCTACTCCTTTGTTTACACCTGGGTGTGGGGTCAGTTTGCTCTCAGCTTCGGGAGAGAGAAGCTGCAAAGAAAGGAGCTGCTGCTTCTTTTTTGTTTTCTTTTTTTTCGGCCGTTTTTCTTTCTGCTGGAAACAACGCCGGGACCCCAAAAGCCACTTTCCCTGCCCTGCTGGAGGCCAGGCTGTGGCCGCCCTGCCCCGCTGCTGCTTCGAGCTTTCGCTGCGTTGTAGCCGTGCTCTCCCTGCCTGCGTGGACCTCCGGGGGGTTCCCCTTTTGGATACATCTCGTCTGCCACCCGGGATTTGTGTTTGTGCCTGCTGCTCCAGCCTGCCACTCTAGCCTGCTGCTCTAGCCTGCCGTTTCCAGCCTGCTGTTCCCAAGAGCCCGGGATCGGCTGCCCAGCGGTTTGTGAAGCCTTTGTTCCATCCTTCCCCGGGATCCCGGGGCACCAGTGCCGCGTGCTCCCCGAGCTCGCTCCGTAGCGCCCCCTGCAGCCGCGGGGGAACCATTGCACCTGCCCTGCTCACCGGGAGCCGCCAGCGCCTCTGCCGGCTGCGATCGGAACTGCACCCGAGGGGAAATAGCCTGACAGCAAAGAAGGCTGGGACTGGGTTTGTGTTTGCTGTTACTCCCATAGTTGTTGTTGTTTTGTTTGACTGGTTATATACATAGATACATATATATATAGTAAAGAACTGTTATTCCTATTTCCCACATCTTTGCCTAAAGGCCCTTGATTTCAAAATATAATAACTCAGAGGGAAAAGGGGTTATATCTGCCATTCCAAGGGAGGCTTCTGCCTTCCTTAGCAGACACCTGTCTTTCAAAACCGCGACAGACCTTGGCGCCCAATGTGGGGCCTGAGGGCATTGAGAGAGAGAGGTTAAAAAGGAATAACAGTTCCTGGATAACTTTATTTTGTGTGCTAGATATAGGAACCTTGTTAGGCAGCACTATGTGGTCTAGTTTACCCTGGTTCGGGTGGCATGTGGCCATGGCTATATTCTTCCCCTTTGCAGCTCCTTACTTGAATATGGGTCCTCTGACTAAGGCTACCATTGCTGTTATCCAGCTTTCGTTATGGGTCGAGAAGGTGAGGAATTCATGGGTTTTTAACTTCCTCCGGAATGTGGGCACATGGATAAACGGCTATCACACACTGAGTGCATGTTTTTGGGGTTATGTTAACAATGGTACCTTCTGTGAGGAAATGACACCAGGGGAAGTTTTTCCCCAACCCCTCAACCAGTTCTTTGGGCCCACCCCATCAATTTTCAAAGGGTTTAAATTCCCTCTGAATACTAACCATCTGCTGCTGGTAGGCCTACTCTATTTAGCACTCAAGGATAAGTTGAGATTGGCTTGGATATCTACCCAGACACCAGCCCCAGAGACTAGAGATCCTGCCCCAGAACCTGACATGGCCCCAGAGAGTAGAGTTCCTACCCCAGAGCCTGATCCTGCCCCAGAACCTGACACGGCCCCAGACACTAGAGATCCTACCCCAGAGCCCGATCCTGCCCCAGAACCTGACACGGCCCCAGACACTAGAGATCCTACCCCAGAGCCTGACACAGCCCCAGACACTAGAGACCCCGCCCCACAGACTGATACCGCCCAACAGTCCACCTCAGAAATGGACTACCCAAACTGGGTGGGGGTACTGGCAAAAGGGATGTAGGAGATGTGCCAAGATATGGGTCAGGTGCGCCAGGGGATATGCCAGGAGATGGGCCAGGTGCGCAAGGAGATGTGCCAGGAGATGGGCCAGGTGCACAAGGAGATGTGCCAGGAGATGGGCCAGGTGCGCAAGGAGATATGCCAATTGCTAAGGGAATACACCTCCCCAGCTAGTGAAAAACCCTCTCCCTGCCCCAAAGAGGGTGAGTCCGATGGTGCAGCAGTGGAACCCATGGATGTTACAACCATCCAGGCTTCAGCTGAACCACAAGGACAACCACAGCCAGCAGCAGTCACCCCTGTGCAAAGGAGGAAGTGTAAGACCAAATCAGTACGCCCAGTTAATGATGATGGGCAACCAGGGCCCTCACAACCAGCAGGAGAGCCAGAGCCAGAAATCATCACTGAGTCCCTGTTGTACGACAGTCTCCGTGCTATGCGAAACGACATTGTGCGAAGGGGGCGTGAGCCTTATACCACCTGGCTGCTTCGGGTTTGGGACCTTATGGGCACAAGTGTGGAACTGGATAGTGGTGAGGCAAGGTATCTGGGATCATTGACCCAGGACCCAGGTGTGGACCAGATATTTGTGAGGGAGCCAAGGCCCCTTTCTCTCTGGGAGTGGCTCTTAATGAGTGTGAGAGAAAGGTTCATTCACAAAGAAAGAATGCGGGAGTACCATCATAGAATGCAGTGGAAGACACTCGAGGAAGGGATCCAGCAGCTAAGAGAGGTGGCAGTATTAGAGGTACTCTTTGGGAGGGATGGACAGCATGGTAATGACCCCGATAAGGTCAGGTGCACAGGACAGATGATGTGGAACCTGGCAAAGCTAGGGCCATTGCAATACACCACCTTCATTGCAACGATTGATGCTGACAATAACCGAGAAACAGTGGGCTCTGTCGCCAACAGGCTCAGGAATTATGACAGTATGGTCAATGGTCCGCTGAAAGCTCATGTCTCTGCTGTGGTCCAGGACCTCAAAGAGGAGATGAAGGAAATGAGGGAGGAGATGAGGGAGGAGATGAGGAAGGTCAGTGTGGCACCAGTGCGAGTCACAGGCCCCCAAGTCAGAGCCCGTCGTCCCCCGGCTAGAGAGAGAGGGTACACCCCACGAGCTGAGCTGTGGTTTTTCCTGTGTGAGCATGGGGAAGACATGAGAAGGTAGGATGGGAAACCTACCTCTGTCCTGGCAGCGTGGGTGCGTGAACTCAAGGAGGGAGGCACTAACCGAGGGGGTTCCGTTAAGGTGAAAGTAGCCTCAGCCTCCCGTGACCGAGCTGCCAGGTGTTACAGAAGGGAGGATGATATGTCGGATCCCCTTGAAGGTACCTCGAGCATGTACGCCCAGGGAAAGAATGATAACCAGGGCTAGAGGGGCCCTGACTCTAGCCAGGAAGAGGCACGGGAGAACCGGGTTTTCTGCACAGTGTGGATCCGATGGCCTGGCACATCAGAGCCACAAAAATATGATGCGTTGGTTGATACTGGGGCACAGTGTACTTTAATGCCATCGGGACATGTGGGGGCAGAACCTGTACCCATCGCTGGGGTGACCGGGGGATCACAGCAGTTGACCCTTTTGGAAGCTGAGGTGAGCCTGACTGGGAAGGAGTGGCAAAAGCATCTGATTGTGACTGGCCCAGAGGCCCCGTGTATTCTGGGCATAGACTTCCTCCAGAATGGCTATTACAAAGACCCAAAAGGACTCAGGTGGGCATTTGGGATTGCTGCTGTGGAGGCAGAGGGCATTAGGCAATTGAACACCCTGCCTGGACTATCAGAGAATCCTTCTGCAGTTGGGCTCCTCAAAGTGGAAGAGCAACGAGTGCCAATTGCCACCTCGACAGTGCACCGCCGGCAGTATCGGACAAATCGAGATGCTGTGATCCCCATCCACAAGATGATCTGTGAGTTGGAGAGCCAAGGGGTGGTCAGCAAGACCCACTCACCCTTCAACAGCCCCATCTGGCCTGTGCGCAAGTCTGACGGGGAATGGAGATTGACTGTGGACTATCGTGCCCTGAATGAAGTGACTCCACCGCTGAGCGCTGCCGTGCCGGACATGTTGGAGCTCCAGTACGAGCTGGAGTCCAAAGCAGCGAAGTGGTACGCCACTATTGACATTGCCAATGCCTTCTTCTCCATTCCTCTGGCAGCAGAGTGCAGGCCTCAGTTTGTCTTCACCTGGAGGGGCGTGCAGTACACCTGGAACCGACTGCCCCAGGGGTGGAAGCACAGTCCCACCATCTGCCATGGACTGATCCAGGCTGCACTGGAAAATGGTGAGGCTCCAGAACATCTGCAGTACATTGATGACATCATTGTGTGGGGGAATACCGCAACAGAAGTGTTTGAGAAAGGAGAGAGAATAATTCAAATTCTCCTGCAAGCTGGTTTTGCCATCAAGAAGAGCAAAGTCAAGGGTCCTGCTCAAGAGATCCAGTTCCTGGGAGTAAAGTGGCAAGATGGACGATGTCAGATTCCCACTGAGGTCATCAATAAGATCACAGCAATGTCTCCACCAACCAACAAGAAGGAAACACAAGCTTTCCTAGGTGCTATAGGTTTCTGGAGGATGCACATTCCTGAGAACAGCCAGATCGTGAGTCCTCTCTACCTGGTTACCCACAAGAAGAATGATTTTCACTGGGGCCCTGAAAAGCAGCAAGCCTTCACCCAGATCAAGCAGGAAATCGCTCATGCAGTAGCCCTTGGCCCAGTCAGGACAGGACCAGAGGTGAAGAATGTGCTCTACTCTGCAGCCGGGAACAATGGTCTGTCCTGGAGCCTCTGGCAGAAGGTGCCTGGTGAGACTCGAGGCCGACCACTGGGATTCTGGAGCTGAAGCTATAGAGGATCTGAAGCCAACTACACTCCCACAGAGAAAGAAATCTTGGCAGCTTATGAAGGAGTCCAAGCCGCCTCAGAAGTAATTGGCACAGAGGCACAACTCCTCCTGGCACCCCGACTACCGGTGCTGGGGTGGATGTTCAAAGGAAAGGTTCCCTCCACGCATCACGCCACCGACGCTACTTGGAGCAAATGGATTGCCCTCATCACGCAGCGCGCCCGAATTGGAAACCCAAGTCGCCCTGGGATCTTGGAAATAATTACGAACTGGCCAGAAGGTGAGACTTTTGGTTATCTTCTGAAGAAGAAGAGGAGCAGGTGACACGTGCCGAAGAAGCCCCACCATATAACGAGCTACCCGAGAGTCAAAGACAATATGCCCTCTTCACTGATGGTTCCTGCCGAATTGTAGGTGCTAGCCGGAAATGGAAAGCCGCTGTATGGAGCCCCACATGACAAGTTGCACAGGCTACTAAAGGAGAAGGTGGATCGAGCCAATTTGCTGAACTCAAAGCTGTTCAATTAGCTCTGGACATAGCTGAAAGAGAGAAGTGGCCAAAGCTCTACCTCTACACTGATTCATGGATGGTAGCCAATGCTCTGTAGGGTTGGCTGGAAAGGTGGAATAAGGCAAACTGGCAGCGCAGAGGAAAACCAATCTGGGCTGCTGAGGAGTGGAAAGACATTGCCACTCGGGTAGAGAAGCTATCTGTGGAGGTCCGTCATGTAGATGCTCACGTCCCCAAGAGCAGGGCTAATGAAGAACATCGTAACAACAAACAGGTAGATCAGGCTGTGAAAATAGAGGTGTCCCAGATAGACTTGGATTGGCAACATAAAGGAGAGCTGTTCCTAGCTCGATGGGCCCATGATGCCTCAGGCCATCAGGGCAGAGATGCCACCTAGAAGTGGGCACGAGATCGAGGGGTGGATCTAACTATGGACAGTATCTCCCAGGTGATCCAAGATTGTGAGACATGCGCTGCGATCAAGCAGGCCAAGCGGATGAAGCCTCTGTGGTATGGCGGGCGATGGTCCAAATACAAGTATGGGGAGGCCTGGAAGGTTGATTACATCACACAGCCTCAAACCCAGCAAGGCAAGTGCTATGTGCTCACAATGGTAGAAGCCACCACTGGATGGCTGGAGACCTACCCTGTGCCTCACGCTACTGCCCGGAACACCATCCTGGGCCTTGAAAAGCAAGTCCTTTGGAGGCATGGCACCCCTGAGAGAATCGAGTCTGACAATGGGACTCATTTCAAGAACGGCCTTATAAACACCTGAGCTAGAGAACATGGCATTGAGTGGGTGTACCACATCCCTTACCATGCACCAGCAGCTGGGAAGGTTGAGCGGTGTAATGGACTGCTTAAAACCACCTTGAAGGCACTGGGTGGGGGGACTTTCAAAAACTGGGAGGTGCATTTAGCAGGAGTCACCTGGTTAGTTAACACTCGAGGCTCCACCAGCCAAGCAGGCCCTGCCCAATCCGAACCCCTACAAACAACAGACAGGGATAAGGTTCCAGTGGTGCACATGAGAGGTATGCTTGGAAAAACTGTTTGGGTTAAGTCTGCCTTGAGCAAAGACAAACCCATCCGTGGGGTCGTTTTTGCTCAAGGACCAGGTTGCACCTGGTGGGTGATGCAAAGGGATGGAGAGACCCGATGCTTACCTCAAAGGGACCTTGTTTTAGGGTGAACTACCCATGACTCTGTACTTGTATTAGTATCAGCATGTATATATGTATATAATTCGGGTGATGCATGTATTTATATGGTTCAAAGGGTTAAGTTTCATGTAACATGTTAGTATGGGAAAAAATTCGGGGTGGATAATGTTGGGGTTTTAGCTTAGTCTTAGTTTTTTTCCTGTTAAAGGAATTTTCTCCCATATGCATGTTGCTAGGGGACAAATAGCTGTACTTAAGAAAGACAAAAAGGGGAGTGGGGCGGGCCTGGCTACTCCTTTGTTTACACCTGGGTGTGGGGTCAGTTTGCTCTCAGCTTCGGGAGAGAGAAGCTGCAAAGAAAGGAGCTGCTGCTTCTTTTTTGTTTTCTTTTTTTTTCGGCCGTTTTTCTTTCTGCTGGAAACAACGCCGGGACCCCAAAAGCCACTTTCCCTGCCCTGCTGGAGGCCAGGCTGTGGCCGCCCTGCCCCGCTGCTGCTTCGAGCTTTCGCTGCGTTGTAGCCGTGCTCTCCCTGCCTGCGTGGACCTCCGAGGGGTTCCCCTTTTGGATACATCTCGTCTGCCACCCGGGATTTGTGTTTGTGCCTGCTGCTCCAGCCTGCCGTTCCAGCCTGCTGTTCCCAAGAGCCCGGGATCGGCTGCCCAGCGGTTTGTGAAGCCTTTGTTCCATCCTTCCCCGGGATCCCGGGGCACCAGTGCCGCGTGCTCCCCGAGCTCGCTCCGTAGCGCCCCCTGCAGCCGCGGGGGAACCATTGCACCTGCCCTGCTCACCGGGAGCCGCCAGCGCCCCTGCCGGCTGCCAGTGGAACTGCACCCGAGGGGAAATAGCCTGACAGCCGAGAAGGCTGGGACTGGGTTTGTGTTTGCTGTTACTGCCGTAGTTGCTGTTGTTTTGTTTGACTGGTTATATACATATATATATATATATATAGTAAAGTACTGTTATTCCTATTTCCCACATCTTTGCCTAAAGGCCCTTGATTTCAAAATATAATAACTCAGAGGGAAAAGGGGTTATATCTGCCACTTCAAGGGAGGCTTCTGCCTTCCTTAGCAGACACCTGTCTTTCAAAACTGAGACAGCATAGCTGCGGCAGGGACTGCTAGAAAGTCTACTGATAATGGACCCAGGCACGGCTCCAGGGAACAGATCCAGGGAACGGATCAAGCCTCAGAGTAACAGACTCAATACGCATGCTATGTTGAGGGCACTACTGATGCCCTGCCAGAGCAGCCTCCTTGCACAGCTCTCCCCCCGGAGCAGGACGCCTCCCCCCCTTGAAGCAGCCACTCTGCAAGGTGCCTCCCCCGGAAGCGGCTTCTCTGCTGCCCGCTTCACCGGCTGCCCCCCCGACGCCAGTCCCCCCCACAGCTGCTCCACTAGAGGTGGCCCCCTTGGCCCCATCAGCCCCCCACGGCCCCACCAGCCCCCACTCGCCCAGACCTAGCCCAAGGCATACCGGCCAACTCCGAGTTATCCTGACTCAGCCTGCCCTTCTGACCCCGGACCCATAAATCATAGTCAGACGGCAGAATTATACCCTGCACCGAATGCTGATGCTATGGCACTTCGCTGTCAGAAAATGCCAAGAAGTCTCATTGAAACACAGAGATCTGTTGGTTATTACGCTGTGCCCACAGGGATCGGTACAGGAGAGTGGTATGTCCTCCCCCTTCCCATGTTCGCGATGTGGAAAAGGTTACCACTTAGGGAGTTACTGTTAATATAATTGTAATGTCCCAGGCCTGATTTAGGTATTGTTCATTTCCTGCAGGTGATTTAGTTGTTGTACTGATCACGGGGATCTGAAGACCATAATATTCATGATTATGGCCATAACTTTTGTGTCAAAGACAGCTGAGAAACTTTTCTGTATGTGTTGTTTTGGAAGTGGAGATAAAATAACCTACAAGATGTCAGTATGTTTGCATTCCATTTCGTAGTTAGGAAGACTTCTATCTCATTTTCAGCTTCTGGGAAACACTTAATTTGTCCCAACCTCAGTGTATTTATGAATGCAAATTGCTCATGTTAAAAAATATGTTTTACTGCATCACAAGAACATTTTTGGTTTTTTTTAAAGTAGCATTGTATTTTCAGTAAGCTGTAGATTCTGACAGGATTGTTTATTGAGAGATTCAAGGCTAGTGATGTGAATGAAATGTCTTTCTGCATCCCGGTAGTATTATGTAATTCCTTGCTTTGAGGCTGCTTGGCAAGGTCCAAATTCTTCAACAGAAATGCTGATATATTGCATGATTGATACAACTTGTCATGTAAGATGCATTCTGCCTTTTCAAGAATTCTGGTTTAAAAGTCTGATTGGACTGAATTAACACTGATTCTTTGCTCAGTTATAATGATGTTAGCTGTTACCACAAAAATTAGAAACTTGTATACCTGGAAAAATATTTGCAATCCTGGTAACCTCAGAGCATCATTTATCACTATGTGGATAATATTTTAGTTTGTGGAAAGCAAGATTCCTATTCGTAAGATATGATGCCTGCTTAGAAAATTCACTAGATCCCTCATTGGAAATATTTCGGATAGATATTAACAGAACAAAATGTTAAACCACTGCAATTAACTTTAAAGCCTGATGTCAAAACATTGAATGATTTACAAGAGTTACTGGCAGCAATTAACTGGGTGAGGCCCAGGGTATCAATTAAAGCATTTCTTTGCTCACCTCCCCATGAACGTTATCTGCAGAAGCTATTTGAGGTTTATATATAATTACCTCAGGACTCTCCACTGTAAAGGCAGGCAGAATTGTGCTAGCTTTACCTGTTCACTTGCTTTTTTACTCCACAGCTTTAATAAGGTAATTTTATTGTAAATATTTTGCCATGAATAAACATGTGACAGCATTTCAAATAGGTACAGCTATTCAGTGGTTCAAGTGCAGCTATTCTTCCTTGCCACTTATAAATTGAAATTGGACTTGATATCAAAACAGTTTAAATACAGTGATGGACCAGAAAAGTGACTAAAAGTGATACCACTTTACAAAACAGACTTGCCCAATGAGTATGTGTTATCTGTTCAGTGGCTGAGTTTGTAATATTCTCTATTCTTATGGACAAAGGAAAACACTGGAGTAAACAGTAGCACACTCCTTTAGAGTCATCTGAAACCATGACTTTGTAGCTGTTTATATACGTCAGTGTTATACGCCCACTGACCTAACAGAGTTACATATGCAAAACTCATGGCAGTATTATATAACTAGGTCCTTGATGTTTTATCCTTAAATATTTATCTCCCATTACCTTTAATAGTCCAAGATCAAATCTATTGTACTGACAATCACGAAAAGCCATCTTACCATCTGTGAACTGAGCAGGTTTTAAGTGCAATTTTCCAATATATACACTGTAGTCATTTTTCTGAGTAAAGCTGCACCTTGAAAGACCCTTGCAAACTTATACCAGAAAAGTACTGAAAGACATACAATGTTGTCTTTTTGAGTACAGCTGCAATTTGGAAAATCATGCAAAACTGTGCTTATACCAGAAAAGCCCTGACTGTGAATGGATATTTTTAATAATATTTATAGTTACCATGAGCTATTCTCAAAACTAAATTATGTAAAATCACAACGAATTTGCTACACCTTTATGATCTCTCCAGTAAATTGATGTCGCTGCTATTTCATTTCCAAATCAGTTGTTTGCTTGCATATTGTTCATTGATATTTAACTGTTGTATGACAAATTTTCAGTAGCTTTCTTGTAATGATGGAGTAAAAATGAGTTAAATTTTGTTGTATCTGTAACTTTTAAAGGAACACTCAATACTGACTTTAGTTTTGTTAAATTTAAGTGATGTTAATTTTAAGTTCTGTTAAGTTCTGTAAAGTTTAAGTGATGTTAAGGCTAAGTTCTGTTAAGTGTTCAATTTAAGCGATGTCAGGTTTAAGTACTGTTAATTTGAAGTTCTGTTAAGGTTGGGTTCTGTTAAGTTTAATTTCTGTCAAGTTTAAGTGTTGTTACCTTTAAGCTAAGTTAAGTTTAATCCTTGTTCAGTTTAAGTTCTGTTATTTTAATTCTGTTCAGTTTAAGTTCTATTAAGGTTAATTTCTGTTCAGTTTCAGTGATGTTAAGTTCTGTTCAGTTTACTTTCTGTTACATTTAAGTGATGTTAAATTTGAGTGAAGTTAACTTTAAGTTATGTTGATATCTGCTCATTTAAATTACATGATACAGTTCTTTTGTTATAGAGATAAGATGGAACCGACTGCAACAATTATGATGGAGAATTGGTAGCACAGAAGAATGAGTAACAATTCCAAGTTATGGATATTACTGATTTTAAGATGTTTAGTACTCTCTTTCTTGCTTTTATTTTGCTTTATTGTCTTATATGCATAGATGTGTGGAAAAATATAATCTCGACTTCTTAGGACAGTTACTGTTTTAATGATTTTGAATATGTTCTTAATGTCATAGCATGAATTCACTGACTTTTTATAAAGGGCATTATCCATAGGATATTATTTGATGCTATACATATGCATTTCTTTGGTTTGCAGTTTGTTCATGGTACCATGGACTACTTAGCTAAAGGTAAATGACAAAGCTGGCTGCTTTACAAACTTTCACATACCATTGTGTAGCTATCTGCAAGACACATATCATTTTAAGAAACTTTCCTAACTGCTATTAATAGAGGCTTGTTTGTAGGATATGTTAGGGAAACCCTTCCAGTTAAGGCCTTGGCTCTGGCCAAGCCCTGGCCCTAGCTGGTCAGAGGTATGCCTATAGCCCCAGGTGTTTCTGCACTAAAAATGTGGTCAAGCCACTTTGACTTGCTGATTTGGGCTTATAAAAGCTGGACCCCCTTTCGAGGTAAACTTGGAAGCCTTGCCTGGGAAGGTTTCTCCAGGTCCTCATTGTGAAATGGGGCTTGCCAGCTACTGCAGACTCTGGGTGATGGTACAGTATTTAGGCAATTGAGGGTGTATTGTTCTAAGTCTGTGAGTGACTGGGGCACGGACCCAGACCGACAGGCAATCTGAATCGTTTATTCAAAGAAACAAGCTGGTTTTATACACTTTTTCAAGGCACAGTATTTCCTTACATGGCAATTCTCACTATGTGACCTATCCCATGTTGCCACGTCAGCAATACACTTTCTAAATACCCTTCTATGGGGTGATCATGCACCGTTCACCCATCTGTCAGCTTCCGGCAGGCTCATCTCCGTAGGGGTCTGCTGCATGAAACCTCCTTCCCCCAGAGTCTGGTGCAGACAAGCCTCTCTGTGCCACCATGTGCTCCTTTGTGCTGCCATGTGTTTCTTTCTGCTGCCATGTACTACTGCAGGCACGTCCCACAGCTCAATTCCATCCCATCTCTTCCCACAATTCCCTCTTTTTTGTTTGTGCTGGTTTGGCCAAATTTAGAAATATATCCTCTGAGAGAAGGCAGGTTACAACCACCCCTTCCCCACCAAGTTCAGGAAAAAATAAATTTTCCTTGAAGGAAAGTGAAAGAGATAAAAACTATTTATTTAACAAACACACAGGAAAAGGGATAATGATGCTAAATAATAAAACCTCTCACTCTGCTGAGAGAAACCTGGGAAAATTTCAGAGTCCTTCCGTAAATCTCTCTCTCCTCCTCCTTGGAGCTGGGATGGGGTGGTGAGCCCACCTCCAGGGCCAAGGCCTCGGTGGAAATTCCTCCTGATGTATTCTGATGTTGAAACAGCCCAGAAGAGAAAAAAAAAAGGGGAAAAAACAAAGTCCCAGGAAAACAAAAGTTCAACTCTCTGTCTCTCTCCAGAGAAAGAAAAAGGAGCTGAAAAAAAACTGGCTGAAAGCAAGCAGGGTGCTTTCCCCACTCTCGCTCTGCTGACGCAGCTGAAAAAAAAGTCTCTATCTCTGTGTGACCGTGAACAAGCTGCAAACTGCTTTGAAGAAGTTTTGCTCAGGTTTTCCTCCCCCCTCTCAGGGTCAGTTTAAAGGCATAGAAAGGCACAAAATTAATTTCTGGGCATGGGGCAACAACAGGGGATACACATCATAAAGTCACCCCAAGACATTCCACCCCTTATCCCATATCGTCAGCTCAATGCCCAAACTAATATATACTAACTCTACAGACACACATTATACATATATATATATATACAGCTATGTACAAACAGTGACAGTGACACTCAGCAAGCACTGGTATACAGGCATTTCACATTACATGTGGTTTTCATGCAACAAACAGATCTCCCTGCGGTACACAACGTGTTGTTCCATCTTTCTGCATTACCCACCATGTGCAACCAGGTCCCTGAGCAAAGACAACCCCACGGATGGGTTTGTCTGTACTCGAGGCAGAATTTATCCACATAGTCTTTCCTAACAGACCTCTGACATGCACTACTGGGACCTTATCTCCGTCTACTGTAAGCAGGGATTCAGACTGGGATGAACCAGCTCTATTAGTGGAACCTCGGATGTTAACTAACCAGGTGGCCTTTGCTAGATGCTGTTCCCAATTTTTGAAAGTTCCCCCACCCAGTGCCTTCAAGGTGGTTTTCAACAATCCATTGCAGCGTTCCACTTTGCCTGCAGCTGGTGCATGGTAAGGGATATGGTACACCCACTCAATGCCATGTTCTCTAGCCCAGGTGTTAATAAGGCTATTCTTAAAATGAGTCCCATTGTCAGATTCAATTCTCTCAGGGGTACCATGCCTCCAACGGACTTGCTTTTCCAGACCCAAGATGATGTTCCAGGCTGTAGCATGAGGCACAGGGTAGGTCTCCAGACATCTAGTAGTGGCTTCTACTGTTGTGAGCACATAGTGCTTGCCATGGTGTGTTTGAGGCAGTGTGATGTAATCAATCTGCCAGGCCTCCCCATACTTGTATTCGGACCATCACCTCCCATACCACAGAGGTTTCACTTGCTTGGCTCGCTTGACCGCAGCACATATCTCACAATCGTGGATCACCTGGGAGATACTGTCCATGGTTAAATCCACCCCTCGGTCTCGTGCCCATCTATAGGTGGCATCTCTGCCTTGATGACCTGAGGCATCATGGGCCCATCGAGCTAGGAACAACTCTCCCTTGTGTTTCCATTCTAAGTCTACCTGTGACACCTCTATTTTCACAGCTTGATCTACTTGTTTGTTGTTACGATATTCTTCATTAGCCCTGCTCTTGGGGATGTGAGCATGTACATGACAGACTTTCACAGGTAGCTTCTCTACCCGAGTGGCAATGCCTTTCCACTCTTCAGCAGACCAGACTGGTTTTCCCCTATGCTGCCAATTAGCCTTTTCCCACTTTTCCAGCCATCCCCACAGAATATTGGCTACCATCCATGAATCAGTGTAGAGATATAGCTTTGGTCACTTCTCTCTTTCAGCAATGTCCAGGGCTAGTTGAACAGCTTTGAGTTCAGCGAGTTGGCTTGATCCACCTTCTCCTTCAGTAGCTTCTGCAACCCGCCGTGTGGGACTCCATACGGCTGCTTTCCACTTTCGTTTCATCCCTACAATTCGACAAGAACCATCGGTGAAAAGAGCATAGCGTGTGTCTTCTGATGGCAGTTGGTTGTATGGTGGAGCTTCTTCAGCACGTGTCACTTGTTCTTGTTCTTCCATCGCCACGACCAACGTTTTCACCTTCAGGCCAATTTTTAATTATTTCCAAAATCCCAGGGTGATTCAGTTTCCCAATATGGATGTGCTGTGTGATGAGAGCAATCCACTTGCCCCATGTGGCATTGGTGGTGTGGTGGGTAGAGGGAACCTTTGCTTTGAACATCCACCCCAGCACCGGTAGTCGGGGTGCCAGGAGGAGTTGTGCCGCAGTGCCGATTACCTCTGAGGTGGCTTGGATTCCTTCATAGGCTGCCAAGAATTCCTTCTCTGTTGGGGTATATTTGGCTTCAGACCCTCTGTAGCTTCAGCTCCAGAATCCCAGTGGTCGACCTCGAGTCTCACCAGACACCTTCTGCCAGAGGCTCCAGGACAGACCATGGCTCCCAGCTGCAGAGTAGAGCACATTCTTCACTTCTGGTCCTGTCCTGACTGGGCCAAGGGCTACTGCATGAGCGATTTCCTGCTTGATTTGGGCAAAAGCTTGCTGCTGTTCAGAGCCCCAATGGAAATCATTCTTCTTGTGGGTAACCAGGTAAAGAGGACTCACAATCTGGCTGTACTTGGGAATATGCATCCTCCAAAAACCTATGGCACCTAGGAAAGCTTGCGTTTCCTTCTTGTTGGTTGGTGGAGACATTACTGTGATCTTATTGATGACCTCCGTGGGAATCTGACGCCGTCCATCTTGCCACTTTACTCCCAGGAACTGGATCTCTTGAGCAGGTCCCTTGACTTTGCTGTTCTTGATGGCAAAACTGGCTTCCAGGAGAATTTGGATGATTTTCTCTCCTTTCTCAAACACTTCTGTTGCGGTGTTCCCCCACACAATGATGTCATCAATGTACTGAAGATGTTCTGGAGCCTCATCCTTTTCTAGTGCAGCCTGTATCAGTCCATGGCAGATAGTGGGACTGTGCTTCCACCCCTGGGGCAGTCAGTTCCAGGTGTACTGCACGCCCCTCCAGGTGAAGACAAACTGAGGCCTGCACTCTGCTGCCAGAGGAATGGAGAAAAATGCATTAGCAATGTCAATAGTGGCATACCACTTCGCTGCTTTGGACTCCAGCTCGTACTGGAGCTCCAACATGTCCAGCACAGCAGCGCTCAATGGTGGAGTCACTTCATTCAAGGCACGATAGTCCACAGTCAATCTCCATTCTCCTTCAGGTTCGCACACAGGCCAAATGGGACTATTGAAGGGTGAGTGGGTCTTGCTGATCACCCCTTGACTCTCCAACTCACAGATCATCTTGTGGATGGGAATCACAGCATCTTGAGTTGTCCGGTACTGTCGGCGATGCCCTGTCGAGGTAGCAATTGGTACTCTTTGTTCTTCCACCTTCAGAAGGCCGACTGCAGATGGGTTCTCTGATAGTCCAGGCAAAGTGTTCAGTTGCTTAATGCCCTCTGTCTCCACAGCAGCTATTCCAAAAGCCCACTTGAGTCCCTTTGGGTCTCTGAAATACCCGCTTCGGAGGAAGTCTATGCCCACAATGCACGGGGCCTCTGGGCCAGTCACAATGAGATGTTTCTTCCACTCATTTCCAGTCAGGCTCACCTCAGCTTCCACCAAGGTCAAATTTTGTGATCCACCTGTTACACCAGAAATAGAAACAGATTCTACCCCCATATGTTGCGATGGGATTATTGTACACTGCACACCAGTGTCAACCAAGGCATCATATTTTTGTGGTTCTGATGTACCAGGCCAACGAATCCACACAGTCCAAAAACCACAGTTTTCCCTGGCCTCTACCTGGCTAGAGGCAGGGCCCCTCTAGTCCTGGTTATCCTTCTTTCCCTGGGCCTGCATCTTAGAGGTTCCTTCATGGGAATCGGATATGTCATCGTCTTTTCCATCATTTTTGGCAGTTTGGCTACAGGCCACTGGAGCTCCTTCTTTTTTGGTAGAACTTCCTTTCTGAGACTTGCGCTCCTTCAAGTCACGCACTCGTACTGTCAGAGCAGAAGTAGATTGTCCACCCCACCTCCTCATGTCTTCCCCACTGTCACACAGGAAATCCCACAGCTCTCTTCGTGGGATGTACTTTCTCTCTTGGGAACATCCGCGTTTGGTATCAGAATCTCTGATCTGTACTGCTGAGATATGGAGAAGGCCCTCTTTGATCTCCTTCTTGAGTTCCTGGTGATTCTTCTCTATCTTATCTTCCACTTTCTGCATACATGTTTCCACAGCTGCGACTCTTGCATGTGTTGGGCCATGCACAGGATCTGCATATGCTCGGAGCTTCACTGCCACATCCTGCACAGTCTCATTCACACCGTAATCTGGTTTCGTTATTGCTAAAGCAGAAGCATGTTCTTGTGGCCCAAGCTGTACGAGTTTTCGCCACATCAATGGATTAACTCTGACCCGGTCTGGACTCCTCAGTCCTGGGTCATCTGTGAAGACGATCTCTACCACCCCTAGGTCTCTCAGGTGTTGGATCCCTTGTTCTATGGTCTTCCACTGCGTTTGCTGCATATAGAAATCATCTGCACACAGATATCTATCCCTCGTGCCATTCAAGACCCGTCTCCAGAGACTGTCAGACTTAGCCCTCCTTATTATCGCTTGGTCGATAGCTGGATGACATGACAGGGATCCCAAATGCCTTGCTTCAGCACTTTCCAGCGTCACATCATCACCTGCAGCATCCCAAATATGGACCATCTGACTTATTATGGATTCATCAGACTGTCGGGTGTAGTCCTTTCTTAGGCTGTGAAGGTCCTTTATGGACATGGACTCAGTAATGGTTTCTGTGCCTGAGACAGTTGGTGGCTTTGAGTCCCTTCCCCTGCATCATCCTCATCTTTCACTGGGCGATCAGTTTTGGTTGTGTGCTTTTTCCTCGTGACAGGAGCTACTGTCAATGGCTTAGACTCTCCATCTGGTTTGGGGTTGCTGTCCGGTTTGGCTGCAGCCTGAGTGACTGGGGTGTCTGCTGATTTATCTTCCTCCCCCTGAAACACTGATATTGAAGGAAACATTAAGACTCTAAGATTTTAGTTAAAGATAAGTTTAGCTAAAATTAGTTAGAGGAAGTAGGTCCACTTGAGACTAATTAAGAGTTAATAAGAGTTGATTTAAAAACAAGCTTTTCAGTTGCAAATAATTAGTTGTCTTTTTATATTTGCTTAGCTGTGTTTATAGTAAGAACCAAAAAGCATTGATAGATAGATCTAAAGAAATCTAAAACAATTGCTAATTTTTCCCATTTGGATACTATTCAAAAGTCATAAGGAAGAAACTGAATGTTCCTCAAGAGGCTATTTGTATTGTCAAAACCCAGAGGGGTAAAAAGTTCAAGTAAGGAAGACCATTATTCCTTCATCTTCAAGACCACTCCTCAATTAATAATGACCACCGACCCAATTTAAAAACTATACTATGCATGCTTAATTACATTAAAACTAATTTCCATATGAAGCAGAGAATAGGAGGGGTCATTGTTATAAATACGTATTTGTATTTTGAATATTCATAACTTTTGTGGATAAACTCTGTAACCGTTCATACTTCGACACCGCATATTAGGAAGCTATTCCACACAGCTGTCCGGCACTAATAAAGCATACACTTTCTAACTTTAAACTGTTAGAGAGTTTTTGTCCGTCTCAGTTGGATATCGATACTAGATCGATATTCATATTTTGGTAAATCATTTTGGCGAGCCAGGCAGGAGCCTGCTCTATCTGGCTGTGGGGTCAGGGGTTCGGGGATCCCCCTCGGGCACCCGCCCCGCATTTCTGGGGAGAGGGGGCTCCTTGATCCTCTGACACCCTGGGGAGAGACCAGGACCTGCCGGAACCACGGACAAAGAGGGATGTTTATAAATTAAAAGGTACCTTGGAAAAGGCAGCTGGTAAGACACAGTAGGACGCTCTGTGCTCAGCAAAGGCCTAAGTTGGTTTGGTTGTAAGTTTCCGCGGAGTACAGCAGGTAATTTAAACAGAATTAGTAGCAGCATCAAAGATTTTCCTCTCGGAGGTGGGAGCGGAGCTGCCTTTGTTTCCCGTGGGGAGAAACGAGGTGCAGGGGCGCTGCCTTCGGCTTTTCGTGAAGGAGAGCCGGAGTCTGAGCGGCTGCAGGAGTTCTGAGTTCTCGCTTGGTTCATTCCCGTAGAGGGAAGCGAGGACCGCGCGGTTGCACAGCGGAGGAATACGGGCGGTAGCGCCGTTGGCTCCAGTCTGGTTTGTGGCTTAAAAACAGCACAATGGCTTGTAGTTTTGGATGTGAGCGGTGAACGGAGAGAGATTGACTCCATTTTGAGTTGCTGTGCGCATGCGTTAGAGACGTTCCGGAGATCTACAGAAGCCTCTCTGTGTCAAAAAGTACAGACCTCCTAGGCTGCGCAAGCGCTGTAGGGGTACGGTGGCTGAGATACCAAAAAGGTGTGTTTGACTGTGAATTAGCGGGTGTGTGTGTGTGTGTGTGTTTTAGTTTGTGAGAGTTTGTGTTGTATGTGTTTTGAATTGTGTGTATTTGGAACGGATTAGCCACGAACTTGTGCGAAAAAGTTTTTAAAAGTTCGCGTTTGGTTGGATTGGCGGAAGGATATTTGCACTCGAGAGAGAGGAGGGAATTTTTTTGTATTTAGAAAGTGTGTTGTAAAAAAGAAATTGTGTGTGTGAGTTTTGAGTTGTGTGAACGGTAGTGGTAAGATTTGAACTAAGGTATTAGTGAATAAAAGCAGTAATTGTGTGTTTAAAGGTTGTTAAATTTGTGTTTAAAAGAGCAAGCGGAGCTGGTTTGAAACTACGCCCGACGTCACTTTGGCGACTGGCGGAGTGATTTAGGTTTGTAGCTTCAAATTTTGCTTTGTAGGTTTTTGTTATATTTTGAAAGGCTTGATTGTAAGTGCTGGTTTTAAAATCGGTGGTTTGCGAAGTTTAAAGTTGCTAACGTGCAGGGTAACATCCAGACGAAGGGCTAATAATTTTAACCTAAGCGGCGTAGCGCGGGTCCAGGTCTAACCCCCCCTCGCTCAGCAGAGTGAGTGAGGAGGCGGCACAAGCTGCAGCTCGCTAGCTCGCCGGAGTTTTAGCGTAGCTTTGCGGAGTCCCAGCAGAATACCTGCTCGAGGTCGCAAAGGGCTTGTTAAAAATATAGTAAGTTTAAAATTGTTGGTGTTTAGAGTGAGTTTTAGCAAAAGAAAATTCGCCAGTCGTAGCTGCACGAAGCAGGGAAGCCGAAAAAGTTTTAGCATTTTGTATAAGAGTTTTGAGTGAAGTGTTTAAAGTGTTTGAGTGGGTTGCATAAGCTTTTTGTGTGCGGTGTGAGGTTTTTTTAGATTTGAATAAAAAGGAGGGTTTTTTTTAGTGGTGGAGTGTGTGTAAGCGTGTTAATTAGTTGTTTTGTGGATTAAACTTTTTGTTACTAACAAACTGGAATTTTTTTAGCGGCTACTTTTAAAACTAATAACCTGGTTTTTTCCCTACCTTTAAGGTTTTTTTTCCCTTTACTATTAAGTTTTTTTGTAAGCAGTAACTTTATATGCCTAGGAATAGGCGACATAGAAGGCAAAATCCCAGTGTAAAGGAGTTTCCCTGCCCAAGGGAGAGTTGTGATTGTAGCCCACGGGTAGTGTTTCGTTGTGTAGCTTGTTTAGAGCCGTGGGTCAGGCAACTATTTAGGTGAAGGACACCGAAAAGAGGAGTTTGTGATCTTTGTAATTCGAAAGAGGCAAAAGAAACCTGAGCAGCTATACGGATTTTATTAGTAGCTGGCCAAGAAGAAGAGGGGAGTAATAGGTTATTTGATTTATTAAAGAACGGGATTTCAGGAATTTTACTAAAACCAATAGAAATTTTTAAGACTGAGTGTGCCCAGTATACTTTTGTACCAGAAAATTTTCCCGAAGTAAAGCTTCGGAACTGGGATAAAGTTAAAAAGCGTTGGGGAAAAAAAAAAAAAAGAATTTAAAAAAATGGGGGCAAATGAAAGCAAAGATGTTCCTAAGAGTAGCCCCTTGGGATGTGTTTTAACACACTGGAGAAAGACGGTGGATCATAGTGGTACAGAGACCAAAAAAGAGCTTATTAAGTTGTGCACACAATGGTGGCTGCTTTATAAACTGGAAGGGGGTGTGAAATAGCCACCTGCTGGTACGCTGGATTATGAAACATTACTGCAACTAATGCTTTTTCTTAGACGTGAGCAGAAATGGCCAGAGATTGTTTATGCTGAATTATTTTTTCACCCTTTGACATCACCCTGAGTGGCAAAAAAAAAGTGGGATCAGACCGCCCTCTAATCCCTTAGTATTGGCTCTTGAAAAGGATAACAAAGCTAATAATGGAAAACCTAAGCGATGTTGCAGTACATGTTCAGTAAACCAGAGATGTACGCATCCTGACAAAGTATATCAAGTAGAAGCCCAAGAACAAGAGCTGGCAGATCTACTTAAGCCACCCCCTAAAAAGGGAAACGGGGGAGGGGTAGCAGATGATACAGAATCAGAGTTACCATCATCCCCAGCCTCGAACCCCACTTCACTTTCTACTTCATCCCCCTCTGGGAAAGCAATAACAACTAACCTGTATATACCTTTACCAAGCAGTAACAGCGAGGAGAATGAACCACCCTCCCCACAGGGTCCTGTAGCATCAAGGACCTGGAAACAAACTGTTGGGGTTTTAGGAGTTCTCCTTCTGTTTTCTTTTTCTCTTAAAGAATTTTCCACATACATGTTGCCAGGGGGACAAATTACTGGGTGCTTAAGAAAAACAAAAGACCTGGCCACAGTAGGAGGGGTCCATCTGGCTACTCTCTTTCACCTGGGCTTGTAGGCTGTTAGTTCCCTGCGCTTGGATGGAGAGAGAGGCTGGAAGGAATTCGTCAGCACAGGAGGCTTCTGCTTTTTTTGGCTGCCTTCCTTCTACCGGAGAAACCCCAGGATTCCCAAGCCTGCCTTTCCCTGCCCCGCTGGGAGCCAGGCTGTGGCCACCCTGCCCCCGCTGTTGCTTCGACCCTTCGCTACTCTGTAGCCCACACATCCTGCCTACTGAGACCTCCAGGGGGTTCCCACCGCAGCTCCAGAGTTTGATACATCTTGTTTGCCACCCAGGATTTGTGCTCCTCCCTGCTGTTCTAGCCTGCTGTTCCTGAGGGTCTGGCCAGACACCGGGATCGGCTGCCCAGCAGTTTGTGAAGCCTTTGTTCCATCCCTTCCTGGGATCCCAAGCTGCCATTGCCGTGTGCTCCCTGAGCTCGCTCCGGAGCACCCCCTGCAGCCACGGGGGAACCATCGCAGCTGCCCTGTTCACCAGGAGCCACCAGCGCCCCTGCCGGCTGTGACAGTAACTGCACCCAAGGGGAAAGGGCCTGACAGCCGAGAAGGCTGGGACTGGGCTTGTGGTTCTGTTTGCTGTTACTGTCATAGTTATTGTTGTTTCTTTGCCCTGTTATACACATATAGATATATAATAGTAAAGAACTGTTATTTCTATTCCTCATATCTTTGCCTGAAAGCCCCTTAATTTCAAAATTATAATAACTCGGAGGGAAGGGGGTTGTGGTTTTTTTTCATTTCATTTTTTTTTTCATTTCTGCCTTCCTTGGCAGACACCTGTCTTTCAAACGAAGACACGAACTAAAAGAAATATACAAGCACCTTTAAGGGAAGCAGTAAATCATGAAAGGATTCCTATATTAGTTGAAATCCCCTTTTCTACAATAGATATAGAGGCCTGGAAAAAGGTGGCCAGAAATTATCGAAGTGATCCGATAGGGGTTGCTAAGAAATTTAAATTTATGGTAAAGCAACACAATCCTGCTTAGGCTGATATTCAGTTACTGCTAAATGCTTTAACTAAATCAAAAAAGCAATTAGTTTTAAAGACAGCTGTAAATATGGCTGACGATGATTGCAGAACAACACAAGAGGACGTTAAAGAGGTACTTCCTCTTCAGAATCCAGAGTGGGACCCTAATGAGCCAGATAAACTGGCACAGTTAAAAAGATACTGAGAATTCATAATAAAAGGGCTGGAAAGGGCAATCCCTAAGGCCATAAACTGGTCAGCCCTGTATGCTATTAAGCAGGGTCCCTCTCAAACACCTTCTGAATTACTAGACAACTTGTGAGATGCGATGCGTCGCTATACCACCTTGGATCCTGGATCTGAAGAAGGGGTGCAGCAATTGGTAAACTTATTTTTAGAACAATCCACAGGAGACATCAGGCAAAAGCTCCAGAAGATTCGAGGTCCAACAAGCCAGAATTTGGAGACTTTGCTTGATGTGGCATGGAGAGTTTATAGCAATCGGGAAGAGGAATACAAACAGGGGATGCAAAAATTGATAAGGGTGGTAAAAAAAAAGAAAAGAAAAAACATGGGCAAGGTCCACCAAGACAAGGACTACCCTGACTGGGAAGGGACCAGTGCGCCTTATGCAAGAAACCCAGTGTAGTGGTTTGGTCCAAAATACTCATTACACTAGAAAAAACAGTGCCCAGAAGAAAGAAAGGGCAATAAACAAAGAAAATATGACCGGAGAGGCGAGGGGGTAGTTGCTCATGTAAAGGAAGACTGAGGAGGACCAGAGGGCCCTACCCATGAGGACCCTCTGGCCATAGTTAAACTAGGAAACGAAAAAAAGAAAGTAGAATTTTTAATAAGTACAGGGGCAACATATTCAGTGTTAAATAAAGCCTTAATACCCATATCAGGTGATTATGTTGTAGTAACAGGGGCAACTGGTCAATCTGAAAGGGCATACTTTTGTAAACCACTGAAATATAAATTAGAAAAACAGTGGGGAATTAATCAATTTTTATATATGCCTAATGCTCCATCTGCCCTTTTGGGCAAAGATCTGCTAGAGCAGCTAGAAGCAAAAATAATATTTTAAAATGGGAAAATTAGTTTGAAAGTAAAAAACCAACAATATGTGGAGTTGCTGAGCCTAATGCTAATAACCAAAAAAACTGAAATAGCAAATAAAGAAAAAATTAAGAAAATAATGGATCAGGTATTCCCTGGGGTGTGGGCCTCTGGTACCCCAGGGAGGGCAAAAAATGCCCTGCCAATCCAAATCAGGCTTAAGAAAGGGAAACAGCCCTTAAGGGTCAAGCAATATCCCTTGAAAAGGGAAGACAGAGAAGGGATCAGGCCAATTATTGAGAGCTTTTTACAAATTGGATTGTTAAGGGAGTGTCAATCTGATTTTAATACTCCTATTCTACCGTGAACAAACCTGATGAGTCATACAGGTTAGTACAAGATTTGAGGGCAGTCAATAAAGTGACTGAGGATTTGTACCCAGTGGTTGTTAACCCTTACACCTTGTTAACTCATTTAACACCTGAACTAACCTGGTTTACCGTTTTAGATTTGAAGGATGCTTTCTTTTGCCTCCCTCTCCATGAAGCCAGCCAGAAAATTTTTGCATTTGAGTGAAAAAATCCCAAAAGTGGATGCAAAACTCAACTCACACGTTGTGTATTACCCCAAGGGTATAAGAACTCCCCTACCATATTTGGAGAACAGCTTGCAAAGGATCTAGAATCCTGGGAACCCCCACCGGGAGAAGGACAGCTGCTCCAGTATGTGGATGACCTTTTAATAGCCACCCAGACCCAAAAGGCATGTGTGGACTGGACAGTAAGCCTCTTAAACTTTTTGGGCTTGCAGGGGTATTGGGTGTCCCAAAAGAAGTGTTGCAGCGGGGATTACTGCAACAAGCATATTTCAAACCAGGAGTCCCGTGGAAACGAAGTATATATGGACAGATTCGTGGTAGATGTTTCAGAGATGTTTATTTCTCCAGCCGCATGGCCGAGGCTCTGCTCAGGAACTCTACAGTCACGGGACCCGAGGGTCCTTGGCCACACCGGGGAACACAAACCAACCAATGGGAAATGAGACTGACCAGGGGCAGGGAAACCCCGTGTCTCCCCCCAGGGCCCATCTCCCAGGGCTCCCTGGCAGGGGAGGAGACCCCAACATCTCACCCGTTTTATTTTAATAAAAGAGAATGAAAACAACTGGATAACAAGAACAGTTTCAAGACAAAACAAGCCACCCTCCTGAGTCTTTAAATGTCCAAACAGATTCTGTGGAACATCTTAGGGCTGACAGAAGGGAGACAGAACTCTCCGGGCATGCTTTGTGGGGAAACTGAGGCAGGAGAGGGTTTAATTTCTTCTCTCCCCCTTTTCATCCCCCCCTCGGCATCGGAGAGGAATTGTAGGGAAATGGAATTGTATAGGGAAGCCATGGGGTGAAAAACGGATTAGGAATAAACTGGGGATGGGGTAAACTTAGGAAGGGGTTCATATTGGGTATAGGGTAAAAGGGGGAAGTAGGCTGTGGGTAGGGGAATTGCTGGGATGGATATTGTTTATAATTTTGTGCATAACGGCTGCCTTTGACTGGAATACCCCCAGGCCCAGTAACATTTGCTGCTTGTAAACCCTTCTTTCCTTGCACTATATCAAATTGTACAGCTTCTCCATCTCCTACACTTTGCAGGTAATTTTTAGGGTTATTCCTTTTAATAGCAGTTCTATGGATGAATAGATCTTCCCCTGTATCATCTTGTGTTATAAATCCATAGTTGTTTTTTACATTGTACTATTTCACAATTCCTGTGACTTTCATGGCTACAACTCCTCCTATCACGTGCTTGCGTGTTTGTCGTGGATGCTGGTCCCACGTGGCCGCCGCCTCGCCGGCTCCGACGTCTCGGCCGGCCCCCGCGTTGTGGCTGCTCCGCGCTCTCCAAGCAGCGCTGCTCCGGCGCGTGTCTGGGCTCTGCGCGGCCCCGTGTTGCCATTGCCGCTGGCTCCGTGCCCTGTGAGCGGTTCCGCTCCGCAAACTCCACGCTGCTTTGAGAGCAGCCCTGTTTCGGCTCGGCACTGCGCTGCTTCTCGTGTCGCTGTGGAAACCGCCACTTCTCCCTCCGCAGGGCTCTCCAAGCCAGTCGCTCAGAGCGGTTCTGCCACGCCAATGCCCGGTTCTTGGCTGCTCGTGGCCCACGACACCCACGGGGCCTGCGGCATCGCTCCCTCACTCGCGGCCGTGTGGCTGGGGACCCCGAGACAGGGATGGGGTCCGCGATAAGGCGCGGGCTCCCGAGGGGGCTGGGCGCATCCAGCGCAGACACCTCCACCGGCATGGCTGCAGTCACGCGCCACAGGGATGGTGGCCGCGCGGCCTTGGCCGCGGGACTATGGCCATCCTTTGCTTTAGGGGTAATGGGACCATATAAATGCTCCTGAATAGCTTCACTGACCACCATGGATCCACGTAAGGGTTCAATCACTAATGCATGTTCTGTTTGATTCTTCATTTCCAACAAGATCTCGTCCCAAAAACACCCATGATTAGTTCCAGGAGGTTCAATATCAAAAAGTAAGTCTCGAGAAATATAGAAGAAATTTTTGAAAAGCCAGTTAAAAAAAGTTCTAGATCTCCCGGTTCCAATACTTTCTTGCTTTGTTGTTCAAGGATTCCTTTAACTTCTAGATACATTTTTTTCTGTGGCTCAGAGAGCCCCATTTCCCACGATTCTTCCATAGTCCAGAGAGAATATCCAAACCAAGATGAGAAGAGAGAGGTCTAGAGTGGTTATTTTACTCACGAATCTTCCTCAGGGATCGGTGTCTTGCCCGCATTTCTCCACCAGTTTGTTGCAGCGGGGATTACTGCAACAAGCATATTTCAAACCAGGAGTCCCGTGGAAACGAAGTATATATGGACAGTTTCGTGGTAGATGTTTCAGAGATGTTTATTTCTCCAGCCGCATGGCCGAAGCTCTGCTCAGGAACTCTACAGTCACGGGACCCGAGGGTCCTTGGCCACACTGGGGAACACAAACCAACCAATGGGAAATGAGACTGACCAGGGGCAGGGAAACCCCGTGTCTCCCCCCAGGGCCCATCTCCCAGGGCTCCATGGCAGGGGAGGAGACCCCAACAAGAAGGCCCAGATAGTAAAGCAAACAGTTATTTATCTGGGCTATGAAATAAGTGCTGGACAAAGAACCCTGGGACAGGAGTGCAAAAAAGCAATATGCCAGACCCCAAAACCCCAGACAGCAAAAGAGCTGAGAACTTTTCTAGGTATGACAGGGTGGTGCAGACTGTGGATTAATGATTATGAGTTGCTTGCTAAACCTTTATATGCATTGATTACGGAAGAAAGCAAAAGCCTGCAGTGAACAAAGAAAGCAACACGAGCCTTCAACCAACTAAAAAAGGCCCTTATGTCAGATCCAGCCCTGGGACTTCCAGATGTGAGTAAACCATTCTTTTTGTTTTCTCATGAAAAGCAAGGGATTGCCTTGGGAATACTGGCACAAGACTTGGGCCCGTATCGGCAGGCAGTAGCCTACCTTTCCAAACAGCTGGACACAACGGCTAAGGGATGGCCGGACTGCCTCAGAGCCATTGCAGCTGTGGCAATAAACATCCAAGAGGCATGCAAATTTACCCTGGGCCAAAAAAATGACTGTGCTAGTATCTCACACAGTATCTGCAGTCCTGGAGGCAAAAGGGGAACATTGGCTCTCCCCTCAAAGATTCCTGAAGTACCAGGACATACTGGTAGAACAAAATGATGTTGAAATTGTGGTAACTAACATTGTGAACCCAGCTTCATTCCTCAGTGGGAATATGGGAGAACCGGTGATCCATGACTGCCTGGAGACCATCGAGGCCACTTACTCCAGTCACCCAGATCTGAAGAACACCCCTCTTGAGGGTGCTGAGACCTGGTTCACTAATGGAAGCAGCTATGTTATCAGTAGAAAGAGACATGCTGTGTTGGAGAGGATGAAAGTTTGGTAAGAAAGTTTCACAGATATGTAGGCTTGGCAGAAAGATCTCTGAATGTAGAAACTGAGGATAAGATAGAAATAAAAGCAAGTTTTGATATAGAGTAAAAGATGTTTTGCTGAAACACTGAGCACTGAATAACTGAGAAGGAAAAGGTTGGAGATGAGTTGGAAGGAGATTTTTATGATTAGGACAAAGGTATGTGACTACAAACAAAGACATGTTTTTCACCAATAAGTCTCAAGAAGAGCATAAGTAAATAGAAAACATGTTTTTACCAAAAAGAGAAATATCGCAGGCAAACAAGAAATGTCGATGTAGCAAGAAGAAGAGAAGACTGAGAATTTTCCATTGTAAGATTAAATTGTAACTTACTTACTCTTGTGATTGGATAATAATGACTGTAATATGGTGATGGTAGTAGTTATGATAAGCTATAGGCAAATGTAAAGGTATTGCGTATGGTGCTTATTGGTTGTTATGTATTAAGATACTCTGCAAAGAAAAGTATATAATGCTTTGTAACTTGAACAGAAAGCGGCTCCAGGTATGCCTACAAGCTGTAGCTGACAGCTGTAGGGCTGGCTCTGGATACCCACTCCCTGAAATGCTGTAACTTCGCCTATGCAATAAACAGCTTTCAAGAGAGCCGCCTGAAGTCCAGACATCCTTCGTGAACCTTTCGCCTATAATGCTGGGTATGCAGTTACCACCAGTCGAGAGGTAATAAAGTCTGGACCATTGCCAACGAACACCTCTGCACAAAAAGCTGAAATAATCGCTTTAACCTGAGCCTTAGAATTGGCAAAAAAAAAGATTAACATTTACACTGATTCAAGGTATGCATTTGGGGTGGTTCATGCACATGAAGCCATTTGAAAAGAGAGAGGACTGTTAAACTCACAAGGAAAGAGTATCAAGCATGCACCAGAAATACTGAAGTTATTGAATGCGGTTCAGTTACCTAAAAAGGTAGCTATCATGCACATTAAAGCACACCAAAAAGTAAGTTCTGAATTGAAAAAGGAAAAGATGCTGGCGGACAAAGAGGCAAAAGACGCAGCCAAAGGTAAAATACCCAATGAAAAGGTTGAGGCAACATTAATACCAGATGAAAAAATTTGCCTTAAAGATAGGCCAGAATACAACAAAAAAGATAAGAAACTTATTTAAAAAAAAAATGCAAGTTATAATCAAGAAGGATGGGCTGTAACTAAAGATAACAAGCTTATAGTACCTTCTTATCTGTTGTGGTCACTAGTGCAGAAAAAACATGAGAAAACACACTGAGGAATAGATGCTTTGTACAATTATTTAAAAAATAGGATTATGGCTAGGAGACTGCAAGGTGCAGTGATACAAGTAACTCACCAGTGTGGTCTCTGCCTCCGAACTAATCCTAAGAATATTCCAAAGCCTAAAGTTAGACAAATTGGGAAAGGCTGTGGACCTGGGCAACAACGGCAAATTAATTTTACAGAATTACCCAAATTAATTTTACAGAATTACCCAGAAAAGGGGGGTATCAATACCTATTGGTGTTAACAGACACCTTTTCAGGATGGCCAGAAGCCTTTCCCACTAGGACAGCTAAAGCATGAGAGGTGACCAAAGCACTGTTACAAGAAATAATACCCTGTTTTGGAGTTCCAGCCACTATGTCCTCAAATAGGGGGCCACATTTTATTTCAAAAATTGTGCAACAAATCAGCCACCACCTGGAAATAAATTGGAAGTTACATACCCCATATAACCCTCGGTCTAGTGGCCAGGTGGAAAAGATGAACCATTTGATCAAACAACAAATTATAAGATTGGGACAAGAAGCAAATTTGCCTTGGCCCCAGGCTCTCCCATTGGCATTAGTGCGAATTTGAACAAAACCCAGAACAAAGGAAAAATTAAGCCCATTTAAAATTTTGTATGAGAGGCCATATGCGGTTCAAAAAGGAACTTCACTCATTCAGGTAGGGAAAAAAACCCTACACAGATATATGGTAGCCTTGAATAAACAACTTAAAGAAATTGAAAAATATGTGGCTGGGGCCCAAAGCAAAGAATTAGATGGGCCAATACATGATCTACAACCTGGGGATTATGTGTATGTTAAGTCTTTTGCAGAGAAGACTCTGGAACTGCAGTGGGAAGAACCATTCCAGGTGCTACTTACCACCTTCACTGCAATTAAGATCAAAGAGCAGAAAGCCTGGATTCATCACTCCTGGGTAAAATAGGCCCCTGAAGAAATTTGGAGGGTAACACCAGGTGACAGTGAACTGAAGCTAAAGCTGACCCGAAAAAGCAATTGATGAACTCAGTTATGATGGACATAATATAGAAAGTTGGGACTTTACTAATCATCCTTGCAATTGTAACAGAAGTTAAAGCAGTACCACACCAGTCTAATGTGACTAAAATATAATGATGCCAGGGGAAGGCATATGATCCTCACTCTCAGAAGGCTTTGAACAAAATGCTCAGAGTCACAAATGCAAGCCTGTGGGAAGAAAGAGATGTTTGAAGATGTAAATATGCATTTGTGCAAAATGGGTTTCATGAGGCTTACCATCCACCCATGAAACTTATTCGATTTGGCCCTGAATGCTGTGACAAATGCTTGAGCAAATGTCCCGAGTTCAGACGCAAAATAGACAAGTGTGCAACAAAAGCATATGACATTGATTTTAATATCACCCAAGTATGTACTGAGCCTTATAAGAATCAAGTTAAAGTGACCCCACCAGTATCAAAGAAAGTAAAACAACAATTCGAAAAAAAGAAAAACAGTCCATGGCCCCCAAAATTAACAAAATTGGACCATATGCGATTAAAAGAACAGAAGTTCAAAGACTGTTGACTAGCCCAGAATGATCTTTGAAATGAGTAGAAATGGGGATGCAGGTAAATGTATCCGCCATCCAGCCAGAATGCACCTGTACTAGTTTGAAAACAAACCAGTGGGAGGCACCAAGTCAGAATAACAATTTAATGGGGAAGTTAAAGAAAAGGAAAGAAAAAAACTAAAAGAAAACACTGGTTCAAACTGACAGAGTCAAGATACAACCTGAGTCCCTGTTAGGCAGGGTGGTGGTAGCAGTCTGCTAGAATGGTGGCTGCAGTCCTCTGAAGCGGTGATCCTGTAGAAAAGAGGGTCTGCTCTTCCTCAGAGGGTCCAGTGGTGGCTGTGTAGCTCCTGTCCTCTGGAAATCCAGTGGAAAGGCCTAGTCTCTGGTGTTCAGCCTCAGCTTATATCCACGCTGGGATGCTTGGTTCCTCCCTCTGGGTGGAGCATCTCACAATGGGGTAATGAGTCATGAGGCCAAGTGTTGATTAGGCTCATTAACAGAAGATAGCCCAGAGGGAGTTATCTCTGAGTCATGCGGCAGGACAATGATGGGCAATTAACAGAAAGATAGTCTGGGGGGAGGAGGCAAGGAAACACTGCCCCACCTGATCTCAACGGCTGATGGGGATGGTAATAGAATACACCACAACCCAGGACAGCACCCCATTTCTCAAAAACCCTTTTATGAATTGGAAAACTTGGCTTCAAAACCGTATGTCTCATAATTTTAAAACAAAAAAAGATCTTACCAGATTATTAGGATCAGGATTGGGGGTTTTAAACACAATGGACTCAAAAGTGCTAATGAACAAATTAACTGCAGTAGGAAGTGACTTAATTAAATTGCAGTAACCATTGCAATCCTCCTTGCTGGCCCTAGGTGATAACCATTGGAAGCTGTCCAAAATATTACCAAATTGGGAGGATACAAAAAACAAGACCATGAATTGATGATTAATGCCCTAGGTACAGCTAGTAAAAATGTTTCTTTGGCTCTTGGATGTACTCAAGCACAATTGTGAATGCAGTCAGTGGCTGCTGAAGTCATTAGGAAAAGTAGGAAAGAAACATTCCCTGATGAAATTAGAAAAATTTTTAAAGATAACACCTCTGAAATAAAAAGAAAGCTTCAATCTTGGTGGATTTTAGTCAATTTCACTTATGACCCTTGTCATAGGTTAGCAAGCATAGTCCCGGAAGGGATGTCCTTGCTAAGGGGTGCTTACAGCTTCCTCTGGGACCTGATAGAACCTATCAGCTGGCCAGTTTGAATATGGACAATTCTTTAAGCCACTTAAAGTTGTGACCGCCTCTGTGATACACACTTAAGAATAGACAACCCTCCCCCCCGCCCCAGCTCTCTCTCTCTTGTTTCCGGCGCTGGGACAGGTGGCTGCCGGGCCCGAGCGGGGCCCAGTGGGCCCGGCCCAGGCCTTGCTCAGGCCAGGCTGGACCGGGTCACGGCTCCAGGATGACCCCCCCAGCAGGGCTGTGGGCAGCCAGAGCGGCTCGGAACCAACCCCCCCGCTCCACTGCTGCCAAGATTTCAGCAAAGCGGCCCCTCTGTCCGGCAGAGGTCAGGTGACCAACAGCGATAAGCCACACAGCTGCAAGGCCGAGGTGAGAGTAACCCTTTTATTGCTGTGAAGAGCTGAAAACCTGAGGGAAGAGAGAGAGGAGATGCTTAAAGCTGAAATTCTGTTGTGAAGCTATGATATGTCAGAGTATCCCATTGTAATTTCATGAAGATATGGGGGGTGGAGCGTTCAACTCGTAAGCAAAAGCACCTGTGCTGAGATAGGCAGATGCTGACGCAGCTGTAATTTCATGAGAAGTTTGGACAGGGAGAGATGGACCAGATGAGGACTTTTGCTCCAAACGGGAAAGGAGAAAACCTCAGTTCCTAAAGATGCTCCCAGAGATAGTCCTAACGATGAAGATGAGGAAGACCCTTTGCTCCCAGGGAAGGAGAAGGGCCTCTGGTTTTGTTCCTGAACGGCTCAACCTTAAAACTGTACCCCAAAAAACTTCAAGAGTGGACCCTCGAAAGCAGTTGTGGGAAAAGCTGCAAGTCGGGGGAAGGGATTCACATATGAGCAAAGACTCCTCTTCCTAAATGGACTGAACAATATTTGGAAGTGGGCGGCTGTCTCATTGTGATAATGTTTCCATAGCACGAGCAAGAAGAGACTTCTCTTTCTAAATGGACTGAACAAGGTTATTACAGAAGTGGTAAACAGCCTGAACATCTGAAGGGTTGTCTTTTTCCATTGTCAGTGGGAGAAGGGAAGAAGGCGGGGGGAGGAGGAGAGTTCTGAAGGTGGTATGATTTTTTTTCCCCTTCTTTTAGGTCTGTTAATAAACTTCTTTATATTCTTTCAAGTTTGGTGCCTGCTTTGCGTTTCTCCTAATTCTTATCTCACAGAAGATAAGCAGTAATGAGTATTTTGGACCAAACCACTACACTAAATTGGTGTTTCTGCCCGGTTACAAACCCAACCTGCTACAACCCTGTAACGAGTATGGTAACAGCCTTTGTTCTGACTATACACAATGCCTCCATCAGCATGATACATCCAATAGCCACTTTAGAACTAAATCATAAGGAGAATGTACTATACCCATCTGAACATAGAATGTGGGCATGAGAAATTAAAAGGCAGTGGCAAACCATTAATCTAGAGCCCTGTTCTATGAGGGAACAGTTAGGGTACATATGTGAAGGGATTTTAGAAGAAGATAAAGATACTTGTTTGGACACGGACCAAAGCATTTGCCACTTTGAGGTGCATTCAATTAACCAAACAACTCGGCTAGTGTATACCGAACAAGGTTACGTTTGTCTCAGGACAGCATGTCCCACCATAATAATAAACAATCTAATTGTGAATAAAACCCAGTTTAATTTGTTTTGAGACAAAAGTAATATGGAAATGACTTTGAGGAGGAGAAAGGGAAAGAAAAAGGCGCAACGAGCTAGCTCGTATACTAATACGTACAGAGAAATCGATATGACAGATATAGATATGGTAGCACCAGCTTTGCGCGATGGGGGGGGGGTCTCCCCACCCCGTTCCACCTCCGGGGCAGCTCGCACAGGTGGGGGTGGGGAGTGGGGGGGCAGTGGCTCCGCCGCCACCGCCGCCGCCGACCGAGCGGGGGCGGGGTAGGGACCAAGCGGCCAGCTCCAAGCCAGAGGAGCAGCGCAGAGCCTCCCCAGCACCAGCCTCGTCAGGGGCGGAGGGCAGGCAAGGAAGTGGGAGAGATGCGGGTATGCCACCGCCCCCTGACCACCCCAGAGGAGGAGAAGGTGCAGACTGGCCACCGCCCCCCGACTTTTCCAGAGACAGAGACGGGGAAGGGGGAGGGGAAGGGGCAGGCTGGCCACCTTTCCCCGAGTACCCCAAACACGGAAGTGAAGGCAGAAATGGACACGGGCAATTGCGGCGGCATTCCCCAATACAGAGAACCGCAAGTTTCCGAGCCAGAGTAGCCGCTCGCTCTCCCCACCCTGCGGCGCGGCCAGTGTTAAAGTTGAGGGCAGACAGGATGGGCCCGACCCAGGCGGCTCTTGTGGAGCTAGGGACAGGAGAAGCTGCTTGCAGCCCCTGCCTCCCTACCCCTCCACTGCCGCAAAAAGCGAGACAGTCCCTGATCAACATTCGGCTGGAACAATCTTTAAAACCAATGAAGCAATTTCAATTAAAAGCGAATGGGATGATTCCGATACAGATGGTTCTCACGGGGAGGGTGGTAGAAGAAGGGGCAGGATAGCCCGAGAAGCTATGAAAGCAGTCAGTCCCGTCGCTAAACACACAAGGTCCAAAACAGATAAAGGGGGGGAGGAAGAACTTGCATTAGAAGCACCTCTGAGACAGGCTGTGGGAAATCAAGGAGTCATTTATATAAAGATACCGTTTTCCCTCAGAGAATTACAGCAGTGGAAAAACTCAATTGGGAAGTACAGGGACAACCCAGAGAGAGTAGCTATGCATGTAGAAATGGCCATAAAATCCCAAAACCCAGATTAAGGTGATCTAAATGTTATGCTAGATGAATTATTGGATAAAACAGAGAGAGAAATGGTTAACAAAGCTGCTATATCTGCTATAGAAACTCAAATTGCAACTGGGAGTCTCCAAGGGTCAGTTAATGACATCTATCCCCTAGCAAACCCTGGCTGGGATCCCAATGTCCCAGAACAGATAGAAAAGCTGAAGAGATACCAGAAATGGGTGGTTGTTGAGTAAATAACATATTCTGTGTAAAATACTTTAAAAGGTAAACTGAGTCAAGACACTGTGGATGTGATCGGAGCTACAGGGGTAAGTAAAACAAGGCCTTTTCTCCAACCTTTAAAATTTAAATTGGGAAAACACTGGGTCACTCACCAGTTCTTGTATATGCAAAATTCCCCAATGCCATTATTGGGCAGAGATTTATTGGAAAAATTGGAAGCAGAAACTAAGTTTTCCAAGGAAGGGGGAGTGAAAGTTATAATCCCAAAATCTAAAATTATCGAAGCAGCTGCTATACTTGTACAGGAATGCCATGGAAAAATTCCCAAAGAAGTTGAAGTGGCTGTCATTCAAATAGTGTGGGCCAATGATTCTTCTGGGAGATCCAAAATAGCTGAACCTGTGAGTATCACACTCAAAGAAGGGGCTACACCAGTAAGTCAAAGACAATATCCTCTGAAATTAGAAGCTCTCAAGGGTTTAGTACCTGTGATTGAAAAGTTTCTCAAATTTAGGTTGTTAGCAGAATGTGAATCCAGGTACAACACACCAATCTTGCCAGTAAAGAAAGCTGATGGTAAAAGCTACAGGTTGGTACAGGATTTGAGGGAAATTAATAAGATAACAGAAGACATACACCCAGTGGTAGCGAATCCCTGCACACTTTTGACAACACTAACAAATGAATTAGGGTGGTTCACTGTTTTAGATCTCAAGGATGCCTTTTTCTGCATTCCTGAGCATAAGAATAGCCAAGAACTCTTTGCTTTTGAGTGGGAGAATCCTGGAACAGGGAGGAAGACCCAGCTCACCTGGACAGTTTTACCACAAGGATTCAAAAACAGCCTGACCATATTCGGAAACCAGCTGGCAAAGGAGCTTGAGGACTGGAGGAAACAAGAACCAGGAGGAGCGGTTCTCCAGTATGTTGATGACATCTTGATAGCGGCCATGACACGAGATGACTGCATAAAGCTCACTGTAAGTCTGTTGAACTTTTTAGGCCAAAGTGGGTATCAGGTCTCGAAAGAGAAGGCACAGGTTGCCAGGGAAACAGTAGTATACCTGGGCCTGGAAATTTTCTGTGGACAGCGCCAACTCAGCAGAGAGCGGAAGGAAGCCATCTGTCGACTTCCAGAGCCCCATACCATAAGGGAGATGCAGGCCTTCCTGGGAATGGTAGGTTGGTGTCGTCTGTGGATATCAAACTACGGTACACAGGTGAGACCTTTATATGAAGTCCGTAAAGCAGCTGAAAAGGGGACAATTATGTGGACAGAGAATGCCAGGGCTGCATTTAAACAGCTGAAACATTCCTTGATGTCAGCCCCAGCTCTGGGGCTGCCGGACTTGACTAAACCTTTTGAACTCTTTACACACGAGCGACTGAACGTTGCCCTGGGGGTACTGGCACAACACCTTGGAGACCAGTGAAGAGCTGTGGCCTATTTCTCAAAACAACTAGACAATGTAGCCCAGGATTGGCCAGGATGCTTGAAAGCTGTGGCAGCAACAGTCCTTCTGATACAGGAGGCCCTTAAATTCACCCTTGGGCAGCACATTGTCGTGTATGTACCCCATGCAGTGATAAATGTGCTGGAGCAAAAGGGGAGACACTGGCTCTCCCCTAGCAGGATGCTCAAATATCAATCTGTGTTGTTAGAACAGGATGATGTTACTCTAAAGACAACTTCTGTGGTAAACCCTGCAATGTTTTTATCATCCACATTACTTGACAGTGTGCCTGAGCATGATTGTTTGCAGACAATAGAGGAAACTTATTCCAGCAGACCAGACGTGAAAGATGTTCCTTTGAAAGATCCAGACTGGGAATTGTACACTGATGGAAACAGCTTCATGAAAAATGGTAGGAGAATGACCGGTTACGCCGTAACCACCTCAGATAAAATCACTGAGGCAAAAGCCTTGCCTCCAGATGTATCATCACAGAAAGCTGAACTCACTGCATGAACAAGAGCTCTAGAACTGAGCAAGGGGAGGAAGGTGAACATATGGACTGATTCTAAATATGCCTTCAGTGTTGTGCATGCCCACAGAGCTATTTGGAAGGAACATGGCCTGATGACTGCTCAAGGTAATGAGGTTAAGCATGCTAAACAAATTCTTGCACTTTTACAGAGTATTTGGAAGCCTACGGAAGTGGCTATCATGCATTGCAAGGGTCATCAAAAAGGGAAAACAGACCCTGAACTGGGAAATCATTTTGCTGACAAAACAGCAAGGCGGATTGCAAAAAAAGGCATTTTTTCAGTGGTACCACAGAAAGAGAGAGATTTGTCATCATTTACCCCAAGATATGATCAGAGAGATCACAAATTAATTAAGTTCCTTAAGGCTGAAATCAAAGAAGGTGGGTGGGCTGTTACCCCAGTAGGACAAGTCATAGTTCCACCCCTGATCCTTTGGGAAATAGCCCAACAAGAACATGAAAGTACCCACTGGGGAACAGAAAATCTTTTAAAACATTTGAGGAAAGTAGTGATAGAGAGAGGGATGACTGATATTGTACAATCTGTAACAAGCAAGTGTGAAACCTGCTGTAAAAACAACCCTGACACAAGCAAGAGAGTTGTGTTAGGAGTGACAAAGACGGGAGATCTCCCGGGAGATTATTGGCAAATAGATTTTGCTGAGATGCCACGCAAAGAGGGATGCAGGTATATACTGGTACTGGTTGACACCTTCAGTGGATGGCCTGAGGTTTTCCCCTGTTGCACCAACACAGCAAAAGAAGTAGTGGAAGCTTTGCTCAATCATATAATACCAAGATTTGGGGTTCCTTTGGGAATGTCATCAGATAAGGGACCACATTTTGTTGCAACAGTGGTTGAGGAAGTTAGCAGGATTTTGGGACTTAGCTGGGACCTGCACACACCATATAGGCCCCAGGCAAGTGGCAAAGTTGAACGTATGAACGGGACTCTTAAAACCCAGATTTGCAAGATTTGTCAAGAGACATCCATGACATGGATTCAAGCCCTGCCTATAGCCTTGCTGAGAGTCCGCATACAGCCAAGGTGAAGGGACAACATGAAATATTATATGGCAGGTCATACCAGGTTCCACATATCCCGGGGGAAATTCATATGAGAGGTAAAAATTATTTGCAAAAGTATTTAAGGGCTCTGAGTTCCACTTTGCAGAAGCTCAAGAGATTCGTCGTGTTATCCAAACCAATAGGATTGGACACACCTGCTCATCCATTCCAGCCTGGAGACTGGGTCTACATCAAGTGGTGGGACAGTGACCCCTTGCAAGCCAAGTGGAAGGGACCATTCCAAGTTTTGCTGACCACTTTTACTGCCGTCAAGGTTGCTGGCAAGGGACTGTGGATTCACTACTCCAGGGTGAAGAAAGCTTCTGCTCCCAAAATCACCAAGAAGACAGAGACTGATACAAATCAGAAAGATGCAGTTTCAACTGTTTTTTACATGTTTGCTGTTTGCCCAACTGGTAACCATGGTTCAGGGTTCACCCCCTGATTTCCATAAGACTGTGGTCCAAAATGTATCCAAAATTCTTAATAAGAGCGGTTGCTAGATTTGTACTCAGTTACCACCCCTAGATAGGAGAGGTCACTGGCCATTGATTGGCATTTTAATGGAAGAATTAAGAAAGATTTGGATGAAATTTGGAAGGGAACTCAAATTCTACATGAAGTAGCTTCTAGAAATAACACCTTAAAATTTGATCATATTTTTGATACCCTCACCTCATGGTTACCAAACTGGGCCTGGGTAAAAGAAATATTCATAATAGCTGTAATTGAAGTTATTATCTGTGTAATTGCCTGTGGAGCAGCTGGTTGTGTAAACCGGTTCTGCGTGTAAAGAATAGAGACTAGACAAGGTAGAGTTTTGTTCGTCTCTAAAAGGGGTGAAATGATGCCAAGAAGATTTTTTGCCTTTTCTTTTATACCCCTGTTATACCTTTTTTACAACTTCTGTATTCATAGTGCTTTTTGCCTACATTCTTGGACTTGTTTGTCAAGCTAAGAGACTAAACATTTTAGAAGCTTCGTAGCTAGCGATCAGTGTGCCCCAGACCCCAAGGTCCTCTCCAGAACACATTCTGTAAACTAAGATAGAACCATCCAGGGGAAGGCTCCTTGGGGAGGGGGGCTCACTTGAGCCTCTTATTGGGGAATCTTTGATAGATCTGCTAATTAGTAAAACCTATAATGTTATACTCGATCTTTTGGGGGGGGCATAATTCGGCGGGGTGCATTTTGATGCATATGACCTGGACGTGTGCACCTAAGGATCCTTAAAATAAATACCAAGGTAAAATCCCTTTTCCCCTTCTAACCATGTATGACTCTTGATTTTAAGACCAGGAAAAGGCAGCAATATAGCAAAAGAGCTACATTAATTCTTAATGAGTCAGAGTGCCTGTCACTCCTTCGGCATTCCTCATTGTCCTACAGGGTAAGCAATCATTGAAAGAACACACCAAACTTTAAAATCCCCTTTTGGATAAACAAAAAAAGGGGGGAGGCAGAGGTTACGCCTCAAATGCGCTTGAATAAAGCGCTGTACGTTTTAAATTTTTTAAACAGCTCTTTTGAAAAACTAAATTCACCAATAATTAGATATTTTTCCAGCACCATATAGGCAAAGTTAAAGGCAAACCCTTTGGTTTAGATCAGAAGTCCAGAGACAGGGAAAATTGGAAGTGCATTTCAACTAATAACCTAGGGCAAAGGGTATGTTTGTGTCTTAACAGGTGCAGGACCGAAGTGGATTCTAGCAAAAAACGTGAAACCTTATTGTTGGGGTTTTAAGAGATCTAGGTTTTTTTCTGTTAAAGGAATTTTCCCCCATTCTGTTACTAAGACGATAAATCGCTGGGTGCTTAAGAGAAGACAAAAGGGCCTGGCCACTTTTTTTTTGTTTCACCTGGGTGTGGGGTCAGTTCGCTCTCAGCCTCCGGAGAGAGAAGCTGCAGAGAAAGGAGCTGCTGGTTCCTTTTTTTCGGCCGTTTTTGCTTTCTGCTGGAAACAACGCTGGGATCCCAAAGCCACTTTCCCTGCCCTGCTGGAGGCCGGGCTGTGGCCGCCCTGCCCCGCTGCTGCTTCGAGCTTTCACTGCGTTGTAGCCGTGCTCGCCCTGCCTGCCTGGACCTCCGGGGGGTTCCCCTTTTGGATACATCTCGTCTGCCACCCGGGATTTGTGTTTGTGCCTGCCACTCCAGCCTGCCGTTCCAGCCTGCTGCTCCCGAGAGTCCGGGATCGGCTGCCCAGCAATTTGTGAAGCCTTTGTTCCATCCCCCCCCCCGGGATCCCAGGGCACCAGTGCCGCGTGCTCCCCGAGCTCGCTCCGGAGCGCCCCCTGCAGCCGCGGGGGAACCATCGCACCTGCCCTGCTCACCGGGAGCCCCCAGCGCCCCTGCCGGCTGCGAGCAGAACTGCACCCGAGGGGAAATAGCCTGACAGCCGAGAAGGCTGGGACTGGGTTTGTGTTTGCTGTTACTGCCATAGTTGTTGTTTTGTTTGACTGGTTATATATATATATATATAGTAAAGAACTGTTATTCCTATTTCCCACATCTTTGCCTAAAGGCCCTTGATTTCAAAATTATAATAACTCAGAGGGAAAGGGGTTATATCTGCCACTTCAAGGGAGGCTTCTGCCTTCCTTAGCAGACACCTGTCTTTCAAAACCAAGACACTTATCAAGGCCAGAAACAAGCAGGAATCAACTCCGGGAAGAAGGAGGCGAGCACGCAGACGTGAATCAGTGTCAACACTATTGTTGATGCCACAGACATCAGTTATCTTTCTGTGCAAGAATTGTGGACTGAGTCTTATGCAAAAGTGTGAGAAAATTAATGGATTAAATTTTGTATCTAAGAGTGTGGTATAAGTTATGTTGCAGATCAGAGATTCCTATGTGGGATAAAGCTGTTGAACATGAAGCTCAATCAGGTATTACACTTGTGCCTTATCTTCTCACTGATTGCCTTAAGCAATGCAACTTTCCCAGTGAAACAACCAAAAGAAAATGTCTGGGAGACTCTGGCCAATGCATCAGGCCTAGATACCATCTGTCTAACTCACTCAAGGCCAAAGAAACCATTCTCAACATATTTGGTTGGTTTACCAGCAGACAAGTGGCCAATTTCAAAACATGCCCATCTGAAACTTCCACGATTCAATTCGAATCCAGTGGAAAGTTTGGATGTTTGGATCAAATCCCTTCCAGAGGCTCCTTATGGACATCAGGAACTGGAAATTGTTGGTTCAATAAAGATGGAGTTTTGTGTAATATTTAGTTCTCCAGGGTTGAAACAAAATAAAAACAACAGATGTCACTCCAAATTACAAAATATATAGAAATGCAATATCTTGGTGCAATTCAACAGTAAAGATGAGCACACCATTCAACCAGGATCCATTACAATTGCCACAAGGGATGTTTCTCATTTGTGGGGACAGAATTTGGCCTGTAATCCCCTCAAATGTCAAAGGCGGTCCATGCAGCTTTGGAAAGCTTTCTTTGCTAATGCCTAATGCAAAAATGATAAAAGAACAGAAGAGTAGGGAGAAAAGATTTGTTGAGCAATATACATCTGATTGTAATGACAAATTTGCAGCTTGGAATTTTGGACAAAGGTTTCCTGCAGCTCTCCTTTTACCTGGTGCTGCTGCAGGAGCAGCCTTAAGACAATTGGATCAATTAGGCTGTTGACTAAGTAAGAACTCTCATGCTGTCTCTCTCGCACTGAGTGATATGTTAACTGATGTTCAGAGTGTGAGACAAGCGACTCTGCAAAACAGAGCGCCAATTGATTATCTTCTATTAGTGCATGGACATGGATGTAATGAATTTGAAGGTATGTGTTGTATGAATTTGTCAGATCATTCAGAATCCATCCATGAAAGTATACGGCAATTAGAGGATGGAATAGCTAAACTTGGAGAAGAAAGCTGATCTTTGTTGAACGATTTGTTCAATTGGTTTGACCTTACACCCTTATGGAGAAAAATTTTGAAGATAGGTTTGTATGTACTGATTATTGTTGTAGTTCTTTTAGTATGTGTGCCACGTATACTTCACTGTGCTGGATGAGCCATGGGCAAAGCTGTCAAATAAGTGGTTTTGGTTCAAACAGGAGGGGGAGATGTGGGAACCTAGAATGCAGAGAATATTTCTCTGCCTGTTTTGAAAGGTTTTACCCCCCTGGACAGTACTGGTTTTGACCTTTGTCCATGGGAAAATTTGCCTAGCCTCTGGGAAGAATTTGAATCTACAATGGTGTGAATTAGGTGATAGAATACTATGTGAGATTATCACAGGGTAAAAAATTTAGAGTTTTTAGGTCTATTTGCATAGTAAATAGATAGAAGTGGTAAACATCAAAATGGAGGATAAATTGTAGTTAAAAGCTTCTTTCTCCTTCTTCACTAACTCCATATTTTGCAGCAATAGTGGTTTGGGATGATTGGATACAGAATTCCACAGTTCCTGTCTACGTGATTTAGGAACTTGTTGGACACTGGTAAAAAAGTGAAAATATCTTGTGTTTTAAGCTTTCATTGGGTAATTTACCTTTAAAAAGGCTGTGAGATCTTGATAAGTTGTCTTCTTGCTGCATTCTCTGCTCTGTGCTATGTCTAAGTCATGCCAGTGGCTTGTACTCCTTAGATAAGAATTAATAAACACCTATCTGGAGACTGAGAAGTATGAAGTCCCATTCGCCTCCTTTTTCCTCCTGGCAAAAATCTGAACGTCTCCCCCATCAGGGAAGATAACAATTAATGATGCGGACAGCGTTACCATACTATCCATCACTGCATTGATTTGTCAGAGATCCTTTAGCAATCTCCATTTCCCTGATTTTTTCTTAATTACAAAAACAGGAGTGTTCCAGGGACTCATAGAAGGCTCAAGATGTCCCTGTTGCAATTGTTCCTGAACTAACTGGCGAAGGGCGACTAATTTCTCTTCTGGTAGGGGCCACTGGGGTATCCAGATAGGTCTGTTCACTAGCCACTGCAAAGGCAGCATAGGATACTCTACGCCCTTCAGCACAGTGGCCCCCATTAAAAATTTGTCCCAATCCGTACCCCCCAGGCAGCCAACACATCCCGCCCCCAGAGGTTAAGCAGAGCTTCAGCGACATAGGGCCAAACTGTAGCTGTTTGCCCCTCTGCATTTTTTATCACCACAGGTCGTTCGCTTAAATAGCTCTATGGTTCCTCCCAACCCTCCAATGGCTGACCCCACAGGGGCTAAAGGCCACGCAGGAGGCCACACAGAGAAGGAGATGATTGTCACATCAGCGCCTGTGTCAATCAAACCTCGGAGCTGAATCTGGGGCAGATGGGCATTCGGCAGGATGAGGGTACACGTCATCTGTGGCTTTTGGCTGGAGATGTCTGCGGTCCAGATCTGCGGAAGTCCCGTAGATCCAAAACCACCATCTCCACGACTTTGTTGTTCTGTCCTGGAGACACATGACTTAAAAGGCACAAGTTGAGCAATACCTGTCTTTTCAGGAATAGTAACTGGGGGGGGGGGGGGGGGGGGGGGGGGGAGGTGGGTGTGGAAACCATAGCACAAATCTGGCCTGTTAAATCAGCATCAATAACTCCTGGGTGTACAAAGGTCCCCTGAATGGTAACACTAGATCTGCCCACAAGCAATGCACTGAAGCCTTGACCTAGGGGTCCATAAGCATCCAAGGGAACCTTATAAACACGACAGGATTCTAAGTTGCTGTGGTGTGCACATCCACCCCGGCTGATCCCTGGGTGCTGGCTGTAAGCTGGCTGAGTAGGCCTGTGTCGGCAGAGCCACACCCTGGGGAAACATTTGTGTCTGGGCGCACATCCCCTGTGCGCTCCTGTTCAAGTTTCCCGAGCGTGTCAGAAATCAACCATTGGCATGGTACATAGATCCACAGTATTCTGCAGAATGACCTGGTCTACCGCATCTCCTGCATTGAGCAGCTCCCCTCTTCTTATTTCTCTGCTTTTTGCTAATCTGGTTCTGTTTGCTCTCAACCTTAAGTTGCCTGTTTCGTCCACCAGAATTGAATTGAAGAGGCCGTAGAACTGCAGCCAGAGCAGATTTATGCTCCCCAGATCCCACCTTAGAGCAGGCTTCAACCATGGCTGTTACCGAGGGCTCCCCTGGCAAAGCATCAATAATCCTTCTGCACTCATCATTGGCATTATCTCTGGCTAGTTGCCTGCACAGCATCTGCCTCAAGGTCTCATCTTCGACCTGCTTCTCAAGGGCTGCAACAATCTTTTCCACGAAAGACAAGAAATGCTCTTTCTGCCCCTGAGAAATTTTTACATATCATGTTTTAGGAGCAGCCATGTCTATGCCTTTTAATAAAGCTCCCATGCCAATACTTTGAGCCTGTTCAAGGACCAGAGGATCCCATCTAGCTTGGAGATCAGGATTAGAAAAGGCACCAAGTCCCATAAGAGCATCCACTCCAACTCCCAATCTGGGATGATTTGGAGGTAACATCATATTCTGAGCTGCAGCCTTGTCAGCCAGCCTTCTCCAGCGGTTTTCAAAAACTGTATATTGCACAGGTTGAAATAACACCTGAGCTAAATGCTTAATGTCAAACGGAGAAAGCAGCTCAGTATTCAGCACTCTAAGAACCTGCATGACTTCAGGAGACCCAAGACCATATTGTGCTACTTTAGCTTGCAGGTCCTGGACTACTTTCCAAGCAATGATATAATGTTTGTTAGGCTGGCCTGAGTTGGGGACAGCTTTCTGTACAGGAAATGCCTGAATAATTCCCTCTGAAGGTGCATTATCTCCTTGTTTTGCCGTTGCACCTTCCTGGGGTGCTGCAGCAACCTGCACAGATTCTGCCTGAGGTATCGGCTCTATCACCTTGTTTTCCCCAGGCATGCCTACTTTCTCTATTCGATCCCAGTCTCCTTCCTCCAGGGCACGCAGTTTAACCGCCTCCCAAAAGTACTTCAGATTTCTCGGCTGGACAGTTACCTTGCAGTCCGGGAGTGTCCAAGGACGGCTTTGTGACAGCCGCATTCCTGATTGCCTGCTTCCAGTCACAGGCGTAGCAGCGGAGGTTGTAGACGATTGCGTGAACCGTAACGGCGTGGCTAGTCACGGCCCTGCAGCTTGAGATGTTTGTAGCTGTACCGGTGTCTGTTCGGGCACTGCTGCTGCCGGAGCCGCCGCTGGAGCCGCCGCGGCTTCCACGTTTGCCACTTCCGGGTTCGGCACTTCTGTGTTCGCCGCCTCCGTTTTCGCCGCCGGAGCCGCGGCCGCCGTGCTGGTTTGCATAGCCAGCTCGGGTTGCCCTGGCGCAGGCCGGGCAGCAACTGCCTCCCGTAAAATATCTGGCAGCGCTGCCAGTTGTCGCGACATGTTTTGTATAGCCGCGATAAGTTCAGCCATCGGCAACTACCCCGTCTGCGCCTGCGCAGGGGGTTGCCCGGGTAATGGCGCCTGTGCAAAAAGGCCAGGAGCCGCTAACGCCTGCGCAGTGTGCTAGGGCATCCCAGGCGTATGCGCAGAATATTCGGGCGCCGCAGGCGCTCTTATGGAATATATCCCATAAGCGGCATTGCCGGGCGGCCATGCCGCTGTCGTGGTTGCTAAAAGTGGCTGTGGCAGAGACGTTGCGGGCATGCCGGGCGGCAGCGCCTGGGCTGGCAGCGGGGGGGAAAATGGCGGTGCTGGAGCCGAATGCGCGACGGTCGCCGGCAGGCCTGCCACCGCCTGTGGCGGAACCTCAGCCGCCATGCCTGGCTGTAGCAACGGTGGAGCTGTAAGTATTACAGATCCCCCTATAGCAGCTGAAATAGGCGGCTGTGTGATCGTCTACGGTGCGGAAGAGGGAGGAGCAACTCCTGGGGCAAAAGGTGGAGGACGCTCCGTTTTTATTCATTTCTCAGTTAATTCTGCTAACTGTTCGGCAGGCGAGGGGTATTTCGGCTTCACAAAGTCACGCGGGGATGGATATTTAGGCGTAACATAGTTCCGGGGCGAAAGGTATGACCCCGTGCCGTCTCCGCGCTTCTCTCCGCTCTGTTATCCGGTTTCTCCACTACCGGAGCTGCGGAAGCCTCCTCAGCTTCCGGCCACGGCATCGAGGATGGTGCGGGCGACCTCCCTGGCGATGGGGCTTGCGATGGCTCCAGGGACGAGACCGTAGACTCGGTACCCACACTGCTCTGAGTGTCTAACCCTTCAGAAACTGTTTCCCCGTCAGAAACCTCCAACATGGGCTGTCCCTTTCCGTCGTATTTCGCATAAAAACCTTTCAAGGCATCAAAAAAGAGGCGCCAAGCACAAACCAGTTCAGACACCTCAATATCTCCGTATGTGAATTCATGAAGTAATTTATCCCCAACTGTCTCCAAGTTTCCAAGTTAAATGCCGTATCATCTGCTGTAAAGCCGTTGTCTGTTGCCCACTGCAATACCTTAGTCATCATCCTCTCGGAAATGTTAGCACCTTGTGCAACTAAAATAGTTTTCCAGGCAGCAAGGACCTTGCTTTCCTTTGAATTTTTATGTCCCATCTTTTCAATTTTAAAGTTCTGTCCCCGTACCCCGGGGCGGGGGGGGGAGGGAGGGTTTTTGCGTACCTTCGAAGCGCTGCAAAGCTCAGTTAATCTTTTTAAGTTCGGTTGCGGTTGTAGTACACGTCACGGGCCACCAGATGTCGCTGTTTTGCCAAGAACCGGTGAGAAACGACACACTCCAAATCCAAGGAGAAAAGGAATTATTTTATTATTTACAAGCTAGGTTATGTATCTTTGTATGTGAGAGAGCATGATAAGATTGGTCGCTTGACCAGCCACCCCCTAGAGGGATTGACTGAGGTTCTCTAACACCCATTCAAAATATTTTTTCCAGAGTACCAAAACAAGGCTGGAAAACAAACCCAGGTGCAGAGATAGAGAATTAGTTTACAAAACTGTCTTTCACTGTTTCTCAGTTAAAGCATGAAAAAGAAAAACTTCACAAAATGCTTCAGCAGCTGGAAAATTCCTCTGCTCCTGCCTTTTAGCATCCACAAGCACCAGTATGCCACGACCTTCCTAGAGAGAGCGTCCTGCAAAGAACAACTCTTCCAGGGGTGATGGGAGGCCTCCCTGGGCAGTAGGTGATTTCAGCAAGTGTAACAACTTCTCTGCTACAAGTGATATCAGCTCTAGTGATTCAGCTCTTTGTGAAATCACCCAAGACAAACTCGGGAGCAGAGAGACAGGAGCCTCATTTGGCTATTCCACAGAGGAAGCTTTTATTGTCCAACAGCCCCTGTGAAGAGAAGGCCAGAGACAAATACTCCCTAGTCAGGGGCAGAAACAAGGGCTTTTTATGGGAAAGGCAGGGGGTGGGGTAGAAACCAATTAGCCAACTGGGTACAGGCTATTACCATATAGAAACAAGGCATGCTGGGGGTGCTTCACTTTGTCACCATGACCCAGAGGAAGGTTGCTTATCTCTGGGAGCGTCTTTTTGCCCTCAGGCTTCTCTCCTCCAAGGGAGTGCAGAGGGCTCTTGTGCCAAGGGCTCACAGCCCTCCACACTGAAGAAATACTCTGCCCCAGTAGTTTGGAATTTTCCCCCTGAACAAATTCAGAACCCAGCTGAGGTAGGGAAATATCTGAAAGAAAATTGCAATGACAGCTCCAAAGAGAGGAGAGGCACTGTGCTGGGCCCTGGCTAACGGTTATCACACGCTACTCGATACCGTACAGCAGTGTGGATACAAAAATACAGCTAGCAAGAATTTCTCTTGCTTCTTTCCAGCCCCGTGAGATACTTTTCTCTCTCACGGAATATAGTAGCAGAGTTCTAAAAACTGTGAACACCTGCGACCTTGCAGAGCCTTGTTTATAGTACAGTAGAAAAATATTTTGACAATGGATGTTTTAGGATTTTAGCCAATCACCCCAGGGGGTGGCTGATCCTTTGACCAATTAGACTATGAAGAAAAAGTCTATAAAAGAGTTTGTAAAATAATTAAATAAATCAATCTTGCTGCACAATTCCTGCCTGTTGGATCTCTCCTCTCCTCCCTACCACTGCAGGATACTGTAATATTTGGTGAACCCCGATGTGTCCTGCACGCTGCGAGCCAAGCCGCATTTCTCTAGAGGTACGCTGTTCCCCCCCTCCCAAGACCGGAATGTCTGAAGGGACTGAAAAAATGGTGAACAGCGGCTTAAAAACCGACGCTGTGCTATCAGTCTGGAAAGGTGTTTTCAGTTTAATGAACGCCTCCATTTCTGAGAACTCACTCTGTGAGCTAATAGACTGGGCTGCCCTACATGGCATCTCCCTGAACAGAGACACCGCCCTGGATTTTGGACTGTGGCAATGTGAAGGATGCAGGATGTTTTGTCCACTAAATATCAAGTAGCAGGAAACCAGCTGCCTATACCCAGATAAGAGCCAGAGACAAATATGTGCTTGCCTAATCCCTATCTGTACTTGCTTAATCAGCTTTTAGTTCCAGGACCTTGAGCATAATGACCATACAAGGAAGGGTCAACCAAAAGACACCGGAGGATGACTACTAACCTTCATTCTGCGACCACCAGGAAGAAAAAAAGACCCCCTAGCAACAAGTCACACATGCGCAGAATACCATGAAAAAGACACGTTAACAAGAAGAGACTGTATAAGAAGGAACTGGAACTGGCAAAAAGTGCGGCAGTTGGTGGAGCAGAGACTCCCCTGCCGCCCAGCGCTGTATTTGCTTTTGCCTTGCTTGCTTGCTGTTAATAAATAAAATTGTAATTAGCAGATTGAGTCCCAGAATTCATTACAGCAAGAAGTTGGCTCTGCGCTCTGGCGTGAGTTTCTGTCTGGGGATCTGCCAGTGCTGGAATTACTACGCACGTGGCAGGGTTTGTTTAATCTGCTAATAGACTGTAATTGTGACAGCAGAGCTGGCTCGCCTGTTTCGGTGGCGAATGACGGAGAAATATCTGAAGGAGACCCCACTGACCTGGCTCTAGGGGCGTGTGGTGGCAGATCCAAAAAAAAACCCCCCCGGCTCCACGGGCGGAGAATGCCCTGGAGCCTGCACTGGGTCGCCCTGCGCTGCCGCGGAACCCCTCACCCCCCGAGGATGCCACACTGGCAGAGTAACTGGCGGGGATGTCAGGGCAGCAGGATGGTGCACAGCCCGCCCTGCCTTTCGGCTCAGCGGCAGCCGCCGCGGCTGCAGCACCGCGGTTTAGTGGACTTGCATCTTGGACGCCCATGGTGGCTCCTAGCCTGTCTGCGCAGGCGCCTGCCACACCGAGGATGCCCGGATGGACACCTTTGGCTGGCGTAGCGCCGGACACTGCTGTGGAAAAGCAGAACCAAGCGGTTGACCTTCTAATATGGCATCTGCCTTTGTTGACAGAGCTGCCGAACATATCATGGCAGCTATCGGAATTGCTCAGTTTGCAAAGGCAGCTGTTGCAGCTACCAGAGGCGTCCCGCCACCCGTGCCGCCCGTGAGAGATGCAGCAAACCAGGAAGTGGTGCTGCCGGCGGCTCTGAACCCGGACGCTCCAAACCCGGAACCCGTGGTGGCGGCGGTGGTCCCGGCGTTATCCACCGGCATGGCGCCGGCGCTCCAGCCACCAGCGGAGCCGAGACCAGCGACAGAAGCGGCGGACATGGCAGGGGCAGCAGCAGCTCCAGTGCCAGATCGGTCTAAATCGGCCGAGATCACATCCCGAAAAGAGGCTGCAGTCCAAACCACATTACAGCCGACTGTAGCCTGTGCTGTCAGTTTCTCATCTGGTCAATCCATTCCTCCCCACCCACCTTTGTTCGTTCACGGCTCCTCAAAGCTGCTCATACCCGACGATTCATCGACAGGCAGTGAGGCAAGGGAGGCTTTGGCCCCGGGGTGTAAAGCCATTGTAGCTGGGCGGCGAAAGAAAAGGCTGCTCCAGTCTCGCCCCTGGACCTTTCAGGACTGCACGGTAACAGTGTATCCAACCCACTACAATCGTTTCTGGGAATCCTTTAAAATGCGGGTTCTGGAGGAGGGCGATTGGGATTTATTGGAAACTCTGGGAATGCCAAATAGATTTGAGGATTCTGGAAGTAATCGGGAAGCTGCTACACTGCATCCTAAGGTGGTGCCAGCAGTTCAGGATGGTAGTGACTCCCCAAAAGGGGAGATCCAAGCTTTCCCAGTGTATAAGGCTCTCCCAGATTCAGGGGAGCGTGATAAGCATGAGGTAATTGCTTGGAAAGTTGCCCAGGACCTCCAATCCAAGGTGGCACAATATGGGCTGGGTTCAGCTGAGGTTATGCAGATAATAAGGGTGATAAATACAGATTTGCTTGCTCCATTTGATATCAGGCACTTAGGTCAAATCCTATTTCAACCTGTACAATGTTCAGTTTATGAGAATACCTGGAGAAAGCTGGCCGGCAAGGCTTCATTAGGGAATATGCAGCTCCCTGCTGACAACCCTAGACGAGCAGTGGGGACGGATGCTCTTATGGGGACTGGTCCCTTCTCTGATCCTAATCTACAGGGTACCTTTCCCTCTAGCATCCTGCAGCAAGCTCAACAGGTCGGCATGGCTGCCCTGTTGAAAACCATGGAGTTGTCTGCTCCTAGAAAGTGATATACTGAAATAATTCAAGGGAGATCAGAGTCATATCTCTCTTTTGTGGAAAAAGTCACTGCTTCTCTAGAGAAGCAGGTTGACGATAACAGGTTAAGGAATTTGTTGTTAAAGCAGTTAGTGAGAGATAACGCAAACGAGGAGTGCCGAAAAAACATAGATGCCTTACCAGGAGAACCTGAAATCACAGACATGGTCGAGCCCTGCTCTAAGGTGGGATCCGGAAACCAGAAAAGGTCTACTTTGGCTGTGCTTTCTGCAGCCTGTTCATGCATCTTCTGGTCGTGGACCAAAGCAACCCAAACACGCAAAAAAACGGAAGCAGCCTAAGCCGAGCCAAAAAGAGATCACACTGATCCCCCAGTGCAAGAGGTGTGGCAGACCAGGGCATTGTTCGGACTATTGTAGATCTCTGACTCATGCTGACGAAACTTCCACCGGGGTGCAAGGAGGGGGAATTGCTCTCTGATGCAGTCGTTTCCCCAGAGAGTGGCACAGGTACAGGCACAGGCCTACTCTGCCTACCTAGAGACAGCACTCAGGGATGAGATGGTTTTGATGTCCACACCTCAACCGCAGTCGTCTTAGACTCTAGCGGTATTTATAAGGTTCCCTTGGATGCATATGGACCCTTAGCCCAGGGATCCAGTGCGATGCTGGTGGGAAAACATGATGTTGTCCATCAAGGAATCCTATTGCACTCAGGAGTTATTGACACTGACTTTAAAGGTCAGATTCATGCTATGGTCTCCATGCAAAACCCCCCTGTAACTATTCCTGAAAAGACCTGCCTTGCTAAATTAGTGCCTTTTAAGTCTTGTGTCCCCAGGATAGAACAACCAACTCAGGAAGATAACGGCAGTGGATCTATGGGACTTCCACAGGCCTTCTGGTCTGCAGACATCTCTGACCAAAGGCCACAGATGACATGTACCCTGATCCTGCCGAACGCCCCTCCGCCCAGGACTCAGCTTCGAGGTTTGATTGATACGGGTGCTGATGTAACTATCATCTCCTTCTCTGCGTGGCCTCCCTCATGGCCTTTAGCTCCTGTGGGATCGGCCATCGCAGGATTAGGAGGAACCACACAGAGCTATTTAAGCGAACGGCCTGTGGTGATGAGGGACCCAGAGGGGCGCACAGCTACAATTAGGCCTTATGTTGCTACCACTTCCCTTAACCTTTGGGGACGGGATGTGTATGCAGCTTGGGGGTTCTGATTGGGACAAATTTTTGAACAGGGAAAGCCATTGTTACCTGGAAGGGGGGATCTGAATGGCAGGTGCTGAAAGGCCATGAGTCAGGCTCTGCTCAGTTGAATTAAGGGCTGTTACCATGGCTTTTCAGTGATTCTCACAGGTCCCTTTGAATTTGGTTACTGACTCTGCTTACATAGCAGATATAACCCAATGCTTAGATTGTTCATTTCTGAAGGAGGTGAACAATGTGGCTCTGTTTTCACTGTTGCAAACCTTGTGGTCTGCAATTCAGGCTCGAGTGCACCCGTATTACATTCTGCACATTCGAAGCCACACCGATTTACCAGGGTTTCTAACAGAAGGCAATGCCAGGGCTGACAGGCTGGCCAACTCTGCGTGGATAGGGCCTCAGCCTGACAAAATTGCACAAGCCAAGGCATCGCACGGTTTCTTCCATCAAAGTGCACATACCCTGCAGAAGCAGTTTCATTTAACGCCAACCGAAGCGCGTGACATTGTCAGTGCTTGTGCTGTCACGGACTAGCTGCGCCTTTGCCAGCGGGGGTAAAGCCCAGAGGGCTAAAAGCCTTGCAGATTTGGCAAACGGATGTAACACACATCCCTGAATTTGTCCGGTTTAAATATGCGCAAGTGTCTATTGACACTTTCTCCTCAGCTATGTGGGCTTCTGCTCACACTGGAGAGGAGGACTGTGATGTCATTGACCTTTAGAAATTGGCTTCCTCGGTCCTGGGTGTGCCGGCTATTGTGAAGACCAATAATGGTCCTGCCTACGCCTCAGAGAAGACGTGGCAGTTCTTGCACCTATGGGGTGTAGACCATACCTTTGGTATCCCACATTCTCCTACTGGCCAAGCCATTGTCGAATGCACTCATTGTACTTTGAAGTGTGTTTTGGAAAAACAAAAAGGGGGAATGCATGGAGAAACCCCACAAAGCCGACTAGAAAAAGCTTTGTATTCAATTAATCACCTTACAGTACCACAAAATTCAAATAATCCTTTTATTCTGAATCATTTTCTCTCATTGCAGTCTTCAGGAGAGACACCTGCCTTGGGCAAAAGTCTGGGTACGGAATTTACTTACTAACCAGTGGGAAGGCCCTCATGAGCTTATCGTTTGGGGTCGTGGGTATGCTTGCATTTCCACAGATACTGGGGTATGGTGGCTACCTGCAAAATGTGTTTGCCCTGACCTATGGCACCAGAGGCAGAACAGGCAACCTCCAAATGATGACCAGAATGCAGATCATCCAAATGGAGACCAGAATGTAGATCATTAGCCTAATGACTCTTCTGATGATGACCAGGATGTCAACTGTCAGGTAGATGGCCCTTCCACAAGCAGAGACTGGGATGGCCCTTCCACAAGCAGAGATTGGTATGGTCCTTCCACAAGCAGAGACTGAACTTTAAATTTCTTATGGAGTCAGATAGTTAAAGCCCTTAAGGCTATGTTTAGAATTGATAACTGATGTAAATTTCTATTTAAGACTAATACCTAGTAGAATTGTTATCTTATAAAGCAAAAAGGGGGAATTGTGGATAAAAAAATACAGCTAGCAAGAATTTCTCTTGCTTCTTTCCAGTCCCGTGGGATACTTTTCTCTCTCATGAAAGATAGTAGCAGAGTTCTATAAACTATGAACACCTGCGACCTTGCAAAGCCTTGTTTATGGTACAGTAGAAAAATATTTTGACAATGGATGTTTTAGGATTTTAGCCAATCACCCCAGGGGGTGGCTGATCCTTTGACCAATTAGACGATGAAGAAAAAAGTCTATAAAAGAGTTTGTAAAATAATTAAATAAATCAATCTTGCTGCACAATTCCTGCCTGTTGGATCTCTCCTCTCCTCCCTACCACTGCGGGATAAATACAGCAGCAGCTACACCCAGAGGGAAAGGAGAACAAATTGGCAGATGCCACAGTCGCTCAGGCTGCAGTTAAACCAGAAGGGCAGCCTAAGCCAATAGCAGTGACCCCTATTGAGAAGAGGAAATATAAGACCAAATCCATTTATCCGGTGGTTGACAATGGGGAGGTAGGACCCTCACAGCCAGCAGAAGAATCAGAACCAGAAATATTCAGTGAATCTTTGTCCTTAGAAAGTCTCTGCAATCTGAGAAAAGATGTTACCTGACGAGTCTATATTGAGTTGGTTGATCGGACTCTGGGACACTCCAAGTGATGGTACAATTTTGGACAGTACTGAAGCGAGGCACTCTGGATCTCTGTCACGTGATGTGGGTATCGACCAGGGGATTGCGAGGAGGCCAGAACCTCTCAGCTTCTGGACGCAACTCTTAGCAAGTGTCAAGGAGAGATACCTGTGCCCAGAAGGTCTCCAACTGCAGCAAGGCCTTTGGAAGACCATGGAGCAAGGAATCCAGCGCTTGTGAGAACTGGCCATGCTAGAGATCCTTTTCTCAAATGATGACTAAACCAAGAAGAGTCCAGACCTAGGAAAATGTACAACACTGATGTGGCTCAAACTCTCACGACTCAGGACACATCCATACGCCCATTTCCTACTGTCACTGCAATAGAATGAGGAAAATGAGACACTGGATATTATGACAAGAAGACTCTGGACATACAAAGGTACTGTCCATGCTCCAACATGAGCCCAAATCTCAGCTGTGGAAACAGACTGAGCGTATGTGGAAATTGGAAGACAGGATTGAAGAGACCCATCAGAAACTCGGCAATGCGCTTAAAGAGGGCCTCCTTCAAGATTCGTCAGTACAGATCAGACCCCGATATCAGAAGCAGATGTCCCACAGCTAGGGAGAGGGGGTACACCCCACAAGCTGACCTGTGGTTCTTCCTGTGTGAGCATGGGGAAGACATGGGTACGTAAGCTAAATGATGAAACTACTAACAAAGGTAGTTCCACAAGAATGAATGTAGCTCCAGTTTCCAGTGACTGAGCTCCTAAGCATAACAAAAGGGAGAATGATATGTCTGATCCCCTTGAATAGACCTGCAGAATGTATGCCCAGGAAGGGAATGACAGCCAGAACTAGAGGGGCCCTGCCTCTAGCCAGGTAGAGGCCAGGGGAAATCGGATCTATTGGATTGTGTGGATCCGATGGCCTGGCACATAAGAACCACAAAAATACAAGGCTTTGGTTGACACTGGAATGCAGTGTACTCTAATACCATCGGAACATGTGGAGGCAGAACCTGTTTCATTTGCTGGGGTGATAGGGAGTATTACCGCAGGCCTGGTTCCTATGGTATATCACCATGTCCCGCAGCCATAGGGAGGAGGAGGAGAGAAGATCCAGCAGGCAGGAATTGTGCAGCAAGATTGATTTATTTAATTATTTTACAAACTCTTTTATAGACTTTTTTCTTCATAGTCTAATTGGACAAAGGACCAGCCACCCCTTGGGGGTGATTGGCCAAAATCCTAAAACATCCATTATCAAAATATTTTCTACTATACCATAAACAAGACTTTTCAAGGTTGCAGGTGGCTTGGTTGTTTACATTCCCTGCTACCTCTTCTGTGAGAGAGAAAAGTCTCTCACGGACTTAGAAAATAGCAAGAAAATCCTCGCTAGCAGCATTTTTGTACCTACAATTCCCCCTTTTTGTTTTATAAGACAACAACTCTACTATTAATCCTAAATAGAAATCTACATCAGTTATTAATTCTAAATATGTCCTTAAGGCTTTAACCATCTGACTCCATAACAAGAAATTTAAAGTTCAGTCTCTGCTTGTGGAAGGACCATCCCAGTCTCTGTTTGTAGAAGGACCATCTGCCTGATGGTTGACATCCTGGTCATCATCAGAAGAGTCATTAGGCTGATGTTCTACATTCTGGTCGCCATTTGGATGGTTGGCATTCTGGCCATCATTTGGAGGTTGCCTGTTCTGCCTCTGGTGCCGTAGGTCAGGGCGAACGCATTTTGCAGGTAGCCACCGTACCCCAGTATCTGTGGAAACGCAAGCATACCCACGACCCCAAACGATAAGCTCATGTGGGCCTTCCCACTGGTTAGAGAGTAAATTCCGTACCCAGACTTTTGCCCGGGGCAGTTGTGTCTCGCCTGCAGACTGCAATGAGAGAAAATGATTCAGAATAACAGGATTATTTGAATTTTGTGGTACTGTAAGGTGATTAATTGTATACAAAGCTTTTGCTAGTCGGCCTCAGTAACCAGATTCAAAGGTTCCTGTGAGAATCATTGAAAAGCCATGATAACAGCTCTTAATTCAACTAACTAAGCAGAGTCTGACTCGGATTGGTGTGTTAATCAACCACCGCAAAGGCAGTGTAGGATCCTATGCACCCTTACGCACAGTGACCCCTGCTAAAAATTTGTCCCAATCCATATGCCCCAAGCTGCCAACACGTCCCGTCCCCAAAGGTTAAAGGAAGTGGTAGCAACATAAGGCCTAATTGTAGCTGTGTGAGTCCTTCACCACCACAGGCCGTTTGCTTAAATAGCTCTGTGTGGTTCCTCCTAATCCTGCGATGGCCGATCCCACAGGGGCTAAATGCCATGAGGGAGGCCATGCAGAGAAGGAGATGATAGTTACACCAGCACCCGTATCAATCAAACCTCGAAGCTGAGTCCTGGGCGGAGGGGCGTTCGGCAGGATCAGGGTACATGTCATCTGTGGCCTTTGGTCAGTGTACCGGTTTGGCCAAATTTAGAAATATATCCTCTGAGAGAAGGCAGGTTACCACCCCTCCCCCACCAGGTTCGGGGAAAATAAATTTTCCTCAAAGGAAAGTGAAAGCTATAAAAACTATTTATTTAACAAACACACGGGAAAAGGATAATAATGCTAAATAATAAAAGCTCTCGCTGTGGAGAAAAAACCTGGAAAAGTGTTAGAGTCCTCCCTTTGGTCTCCTCGGAGCTGGGGCTTGGCCCAGGGCCAGGCCCTCTGTGCTCGGTGGAAAGTCCTCCCGATGTGTTCTAATATTGAAGCAGTCCAGCAGAAAAGGGAGAAAATTTGAAATTCCAGGGAAGGAAAAATTCAACTCTCAGTCTCTCTTCGGAGAAAAAGAAGCTGAACAACTGGCCAAAAACTGACTCAGGAAAACAGCAAGCCGGGTGCTTCCTCCCTCCCCTGCTGCAGCTTGGGAAAAAGAAAAAAGAAAAAATTGCTATCTCTGTGTGACCTTGAACAAGCTGCAAACTGCTTTGAAAAAGTTTTGCTCAGTTTTTCCTTCCCCCTCTCAGGCTCAGTCCAGAGTCATAGAAAGGCACAAAGTCAATTTCTGGGCACAGGGCAGCGACATGGGATACACATCACAAAGTCACCCCAAGACAGTCAGAGATGTCTGCTATCCAGAAGGCCTGCGGAAGTCCCGTAGATCCACTGCCGCTATCTTCGTGAATTTGTTGTTCTATCCTGGGGACACAAGACATAAAAGGCACTAATTTAGCAAGGCAGGTCTTTTCAGGAATAGTGACAGGGGGTTTTTGCGTGGAGACCGTAGTGCAAATCTGACCTTTAAAGTCAGCATCAATAACTCCTGAGTGCACTAAGATTCCTTGATGGGCATCAGCAGGTTTCCCCACCAGCATTGCACTGGATCCCTGGGCTAAGGGTCCATATGCATCCAAGGGAACCTTATAAATACCGCTAGAGTCTAAGACGACTGCAGCTGAGGCATGGACTTCAAACCCGTCTGATCCCTGGGTGCCATCTCTAGGGTGGCTGAGTAGGCCTGTGCCTGTACCTGTGCCACCCTCTGGGGGAGCGATTGCATCAGAGAGCAATTCCCCCTCCTTGCACCCCGGTGGAAGTTTCCCAACAAAGGCCGACCATTGGCATGACTCTGGGATCTACAATAGTCTGAGCAATGCCCTGGCCTGCCACACCTCTTGCACTGGGGGATCGGTGTGTTCCCTTTTTGCCTCGGCTTAGGCTGCTTCCGTTTTTTCGCCTGTTTTGGTTGCTTTGGTTCACAATCAGAAGATGCGTGAACAGGCTGCAGGAACGCAGCCAAAGCAGACCTTTTCTGGTTCCCGGAATCCACCTTAGCACAGGCTTCGACCATGTCTGTGAGCTCAGGATCCCCTGGTAAGGCATCTATGATTTTTCTGCACTCCTCGTTTGCGTTATCTCTCACAAACTGCCTTAACAACAACTGCCTTAACCTGTCATCTTCAACCTACTTCTCGAGAGAAGCAGTGACTTTTTCCACAAAAGAGAGGAATGACTCTGATTTGCCTTGAACTATTTCAGTATATCGCTTTCTGGGCGCAGACAACTCTATGGTTTTCAACAGGGCAGCCATGCCGACCTGTTGAGCTTGCTGCAGGATGCTATAGGACAAAGTACCCTGTAGGCTGAGATCAGAGAAGGGATCGGTCCCCATCAAAGCATCCATTCCTGCTGTCTGTCTAGGATCGGCAGCAGGGAGCTGCATATTCCCTAATGCAGCCTTGTCGGCCAGCTCTCTCCAGGTTTTCTCAAAAACTGTAAATTGTACAGGTTGAAATAGAATTTGACCTAAGTGTCTAATATCAAATGGAGAAAGCAAATCTGTATTTGTTACCCTTATTATCTGCATAACCTCAGCAGAACCTAGCCCATGTTGTGCCACCTTGGATTGCAGGTCCTGGGCAACCTTCCAGGAAATCACCTCATGTTTGTCATGGTCCCCTGAATTTGGGAGAGCCTTATACACTGGAAAAGCTTGGATTTCCCCTTTTGGGGAGTCACTACCATCCTGAACTTCTGGCACAGCCTTAGGATGCAGTGTAGCAGCTTCCCGGTTACCCCCAGAATCCTCAAATCTATTTGGCATTCCAAGTGTTTCCAATAACCTCCAGTCACCCTCCTCCAATGCTCGCATTTTAACTAAGAAGTGACTGTAGTGGGTCAGACACTTTGTTACCGTGCAGTCCTGAAAGGTCCAGGGGCGGGACCGGCGCAGCCTTTTCCTTCACCGCCCGTCTACAGCCACCTTATGACGTGGGGCCAGAACCTCATCTGCCTCACTTCCTGACGAGGAATCGTCAGGCAAAGGCAACTCTGAGATGCTGGGAGTGAACAGAGGTGGACGGAGAGGGGCACTTTGGCTAAGATCACTAGAGCCAGAACAGACAGTACAGACTGCAGTTGGCTGCGCTGCAGTTTGGACAGCAGTTTCTTTACGGTATGCTGTCTCGGCCGGTCCCGATCGAACTGGTACTGGAGTTGCTGCAACCGTCTCTGGGGCTACAGCCGCGCCTGGCGCTGCGCTAATCTTTTGTTCCACAGCAGTGTTCGGCGCTGTCGCTGGCCCCCGTGCTGCAGCCGCACCCAGCGCCACAGTCGTTGCTTGCTCCGCTGCAGTGCCTGGCACCGCTGCCCCCAGCCGCTGCTCTGCAGCCGCGGCCACGTCCAGGTTTTCCCGCAGCAGCACTGCTTCCGGGTTCGCCGCTGGCTGTGCCGTGTCCTGGTTCGGGACTGAGTCTCCCGCGGGTGGTGCGGGCGGTGCTGGCGGCGCGGGCCTGGTGCACCCCCTGCTGCAGGGTGCCTCTGGTGTCTGTGGCAGCTGCTTTTGCAGGCTGAGCAATTCTCCCAGCTGCCGGGATATGTTCGGTAACTCTGTCAGCAAAGGCAGATGCTGTATTAAAAGGTCGATGGCTCGGTTCTGCAGCGGTGCAGAAGAGTCCAGCGCCAAGGAGGGCAGCGGACCACACCCAGGCAGTCTCAGTGCAGTCACGCCTGGCGCTACACCGGCTAAGAAGGGACATCCGGGCCGCTTTTGCTCCACTGGTGCCTATGCAAACGGGCTAGGAGCTGCTCTGGGGGTTCAATTCGCTAAACCGCTAATTCGCGGGCCTGGATAAGCTGTGTCCGCCGCCGAGCTGAATGGCAAGGCATACTGTGCGCCCTCCCGCTGCCCTGACACCCCCGCCTCTGCCGGCGCGGGGTCCCTGGGGGCTGCGGAGTCCTGCGACTGTGCAGGGTGAGCCGGCGCAGGCTCTGCCTGTGGAGTCGGGGGGGTTTTTCCAGATCCACCATCACTTGTCCCCTCGGACATTCCTCCATCACTCATCACCGAAATAGCCGAGCCAGCGCTGCTGCCACAGTCGAGGTCTGTCATCAGAATAAATAACGAACGCCAGGTCTGGCATAATTCTAACACTGCTGGGTCCCCAAATGGGAGTTTGTGCCGGACAGCACGGCCAAGTTCCTGCCATAAGGCAAAGTCCAGGGAAGTATCTCTGTCCATGGAAATCCCTTTTAAGGTAGCCCAATCTAATAATTCCTGAACTGAGTTTTCAGGAATGGATGTGTGCAATATGCTAAACACACCTTTCCAGACCATTACCACAGCGTCGGTTTGTGGGCCGCTGTTCGCCATTTCTCAGTCTCGTCGGACCTCCCGGGGGGGGGAAGGGGAACAGCATACCTCTAGAGAAATTCAGCTTGGCTCGCAGCAGCAAGACACATCAGAGAGTGCAGATCACGTTGGGCAGCACCAAATACTACTGCAGGCCTGGGCCCTAGGGTCTATCACTGTGTCCTGCAGCCATAGGGAGGAGGAGGGGAGAAGATCCAGCAGGCAGGAATTGTGCAGCAAGATCGATTTTTTAAAGTACTTTACAAACTCTTTTATAGACTTTTTTCTTCATAGTCTAATTGGACCAAGGATCAGCCACCCCTTGGGGGTGATTGGCTAAAATCCTAAAACATCCATTGTCAAAATATTTTTCTACTATACCATAAACAAGACTTTCCAAGGTTGCAGGTGGCTTGGTTGTTTACATACCCTGCTACCTCTTCTGTGAGAGAGAAAAGTCTCTCACGGTCTTAGAAAATAGCAAGAAAATCCTTGCTAGCAGCATTTTTGTATCTACAGATGTTCATTTTGGACATTCCTCCGAATTTGTCTCAAACCGGGACACCAAGCAAGAGAAGTGGCCAACACTACCTCTACACTGACTCCTGGATGGTAGCAAGTGCTCTGTGGGGGTAGCTGGAAAGGTGGAAAAAGGCCAATTGGCAGTGGAGGGGAAAACCCATTTGGCTGCTGAAGAGTGGCAAGACATCGCTTCCCATGTTGAGAAGTTGACAGTGAACATCTGTCATGTGGATGTGCATGTGCTTAAGAGTTGGGCTAATGAGGAGCAGCATAACAAGAAACAGGTGGATTGGGCTGCCGAAATCAAAGTGCCACAGGTAGATCTGGACTGGCAACATAAGGGAGAGTTATTTCTGGCTTGGTGGGCCCATGAAGCCTCAGGTCATCAGGGAAGAGATGCGACATACTGATGGGCTACCAGCAAATCAACCTCCTCTTCCTCTGTGGAAGCATACTTTATACAACTCTTCCCAATACTACAAACTGAGCAGCACTGCTTAGGCTTTTTCCTTGATCTTTTTCTAAAGCTAAAATCATAGGATCACTTGGTAACGTTACACTTTTTTTTCTTTTCCTTTCTGGATGAATTCACAGTGTGAGAAACAAATCTACGTATGACATCTCATTCTATTTCCCTTACTGATGACAAAACAACATAAATTATAACATTGTATTATAACTTAAAGTTCCATTCTTTGGCCATTTTTCACCATCATCCAAAGAGTACAAATGTCACCAATTATTATAATATTCAATTAACTGTTTTCTGGAGAGATAGCCTCTCATTCCACCTCCCATCTCCCTCCAATGTTTCAAAATACATTCTAGGGGTGATTTCTTCCCTCTTGGTTATTGAGAAGAACCTATCACAGAATATAATAAAACACAATTAAATTTCCCTTTGAGAGGGGTATGCAACATCTACTCCCACTTTTTTACCCTGAGTGGTGTGCAACACCTGCTCACACTTTTAAACCTTCCAAAGGGCTGGCACTTCAGGGTTCCCCAGTGTAATACACAAACTAGACCAAAACCTAGTTTTCAAGTTCCCTTGACTTTAATCCAGGGAGACTTTCCAGCCTTGTTATACCTCCCCCCCTCCAGTAATGCCTTAATAAATCCTGGGGGCCGTGCCCTGAACTCACTGGATCAGGGGACCAGAGGATCTCCCCAAAAAACCGTATGTGCATGCTGGAGTCCTCTCAATCCTGTGAATCCGTCAAGCATCAGATGCAGGGTCCCATCTGGGTCACCAGAAGTTGTCACTGAAAATGTCAGGAAAATAAAACTCTCTAACAGCAGAAAGCAGGCATTACTTTATTTTGGCACCAGGTGTGTGAGGGAATTGATCCTCACATGCACACCAATTATCAAAACTTTTAGCTATTTATATGTAGATGCTGAGAAGGCTAGCAGAGAAAAATTCTCCATGTTTTACTGTCTCGTGAAAGTCTCTGTTCTCACGCAAGCTATCTGTCTGACGGTTTGCTATTTGGTAAACATTTGCAGGTGCAAGGCTGTTGTGAGAACGTAGTGGAATTGTTTTAGTTTACTGGGAATAATATTTTGAAATGGGTGGTTATACCTCTTAGCCTATCACCTTGGTAGGTGGTTGACCGATGGGCCAATCATGTAATTTCTCTTTTGCGATCCATGCTATAAAAAGATGGGGTTTTGGCATTAAAAGGTTGCCTTCGACCATCTTCTCTGACCTGAGTGCATGTCATTCTTCACCGTCCCTGCGTGCAACAGCGACATGTGGTGACCCCACGACGTTTACTGCAACCGCAACCTGACCAGGTTAGTCAGACTGCGGCCGACCTCCCCTCCCGGGGCCGTGCGGCACTTTGAACTGGGCAAAATGGAACAGAAATCCTCAAAAGACAGCACGCTGCTTTCTGCATTCGAGTCTGCGATACAGACCGCAGGAGCTAATATAAGCGATGGGGATTTTTCGGCTCAAGGGAGGATGCAGCAGCGGCCATGCTCGCTGTTCTTGGACTCTCGGGGAACAGATCTTGGCAGTTTTGCATAAGATATTGCAGCAACTCGATGTACAGCAGGCAGTGTCGCAACAGCTTGCAGCATCTGGGTCCCTGCTAGAGCCGGTGGCGGGGTCCACGGAGCTACGGCAGCACCAGCCGTTCCGGTCGCGCAGTTAACTGCAGGGCCGGCGGGCGCGCCACCGGTCGTTCCGGCCGCGCGGCCGCTGCCAGAGCCGAGCGCGCCCTTGCAGGCAGCTCCGGCTGTCCCGGCCGTGAGCCTGGGCGTGGGGCTGGTGGCCCCACAGACCGCGCCTGCGCCAGAGCTGGGCACGCTGCCAGAGCGCAAGCTGCCGGCCCAGGAGCCAGCGCCCGTGCTCGAGCCCGTGCTCGAGCGGAAACTGGCACTAATTCGACCCGCCACGTTCCAGGCACCAGGAGCGGCCGCCGCTGCTTCAGCCGTAGCTCCTACGGTGGCTGCCGCTATTCCAATCTCCGAAACTACACCCCCTGCCACTCCAGCTGCTGCCAGAGTCCCAGCCTCCGTCGATACCCTGCCCGCTGGCTCAGATGTGGTATGCCCGTCTCCTGGGAGACTATCCAGCCCACCCTCGGACAAGATAAGCTCTGTTGTTATGGAGACGCCTGTCCCGCGGCTAGACTCTGTGAAGGCCCTCGAGAGACACCAGTGTGCAGTGAGGCGAGCCCGCCATTATCCTTTGACCCTCCCGGATGGTGAAGTGACTGTCCGTCCTATAAATCCGAGACAGTTCTGGGAACAGGTTAAAAGGGGTGCATTGCGGGCCAGGGACTGGGAGTTGCTAGAAAGAATTGGGTTACCAGCTTGGCAAATGGTGCCTGACCAACCTGCTACTTTGCCTCAGAATACAAAAAAGGGGGAACAAAGCGATGTAACAATGCAGCAAAGTAGTGATGATACAGATGGAATTGTCCAGGCTTTTCCAGTGTAGAAAGCTCTGCCTAACTCTGGTCAGCCTGACAAACATGAATGTTTTGCTTGGAAAGTGATTCAGGATTTGCACACTAAGGTTGCCCAGTATGGATTAGGCTCTCCTGAGGTCATGCAGATTATTAGAGTGTTGAATACTGATCTGCTCACTCCATATGATATTAAGCATTTAGGTCAGACGTTATTTCAACCTGTACAATATTCAGTTTTTGAAGCCAATTGGAGAAGGTTGGCTGAGAAGGCTGTAGCTGGGAATATGCAATTGCCTCAAACTGATCCCAGGCGTCTAGTTCCTGTGGATGGTTTTACGGGACTCAATAATTATTGGGACCCTGATGTTCAGGCTACCTGGCATGCTCATATTCTGGAACAGATTCAAAAGGTTGGCATGGCAGCTCTCATAAAGAGCTTAGATGCATCTGCTCCTAAGATGAGATATGTAAAAATATCTCAGGGGCAGAAAGAGAATTTTTTATCTTGTGGAAAAGCTTTCTGCTGCCTTGGAAAAACAGGTTGAAGACGAAGCCATGAGACAGCTGTTATGCAGACAGCTAGCAAGAGATAATGCTAATGATGAGTGCAGAAGGATTATTGATGCCTTGCCAGGGGAAACCAGACTTACACAGATGGTTGATGTCTGTGCTAAGGTGGGATCTGGAGAGCAAAAATATGCTTTAGCAGCAGTTCTAAGACCTCTTCAATTAAATTCTGGGGGACAAAAGAGACCTAAGGTTGAGAGCACACAGAAACAGCTTAAACGAAGGAAGAGAAACAAGAACAGGAAAGTTGTTCAATGCAAAAGATGTGGTAGGCCAGGCCATTCTTCAGACTACTGCCAATCTATCTATCATGCCAATGGTCGACCTCTGATACGTTCAGGGAAATTGATCAGGAACGCAAAGGGGAATCAAATATTTCCTCAGGGCATAGCTCCTCTGAGACAGGCCTATTCAGCCAGCTTAGAGCCGGCACCCAGGGATCTGCCGGCGTGGATGTGCACGCCGTAGCAACAGTCAACTTAGAACATTGAAAAAAAAAAAGGGGAAGAATCTGAGTGGCAGGTGCTGGAAAGCCATGAGTCAGGCTCAGCCCAGCTGGTTGAACTAAGGGCTGTTGCCATGGCTTTTCAGCAGGTTTCTCAGGTTCCTTTGAATTTGGTCACTGATTCTGCCTATGTAGCAGATATAACTCAGCGCTTAGATTGTTCGCTTTTGAAGGAAGTGAATAATGTGGCTCTGTTTTCACTATTGCAAACCTTGTGGAGTGCAATTCAGGCTCGAGTGCATCCATATTACATTTTGCACATTCGAAGCCACACTAATTTGCCAGGTTTCATAACAGAAGGTAATGCTAGGGCTGACATGCTGGCTAACCCTGCATGGGTAGCTCCTCAGCCTGATAAAATTGCATAAGCTAAGGCATTGCAAAAAAGTTTATTCACACTTTCTCCTCAGTTACGTGGGCATCTGCTCATACTGGAGAGAAAGGTCGTGATGTCATTGCCCATTGGAAACTCGCTTTTGCGATCTTGGGCATGCATGCTTCTGTGAAAACTGATACTGGCTTTGCCTATGTCTCTCAGGAGACACGGGCAAATAATCATTTTACAGTGCTACCAAATTCAAATAATCCTGTTATCTTGAATTATTTTCTCTCATTGCAGTCTGCAGGCAAGATGCACCTGCCTCGAGCGAAGATCTGGGTACAGGACCTACTCACTGAGAAGTGGGAAGGACTGTATGAGCTATTGCTTGGGGGTGTGGGTATGCTTGTATTCCCACAGATACTGGGTATGATGGCTACCTGCAAGATGCATTTGCTCTGGCCTGCAGCACCAGCAGCAGAACAGGCAACCTCCAAGGCAACCTTCAAATGATGACCAGAATGCATATCATCCATCGAATGATCCCTCTGATGATGACCAAGATGTGAACCATCAGCCTGGTTCTTCTACAAGCAGAGACTGAATTTTATGTTATGGAGTCAGAATGTTATGAAGAATGTTAGAGCCCTTAAGGCTATTCAGAATTAATGACTAGACGTATAGCTGGGTTCACTAAATGTATTTCCCATGGCACTGCCGGAGAATCTCTTTGCCCGCCTTAAATCAGTATCTGATTTAAATTCTGTTTGGTAACTGGCCACTACCAAACAGACCCCTTATGCTGTGTTTGTTCTCCTTGCTGCAAGGGATCCCACAGGGGATTACAAATGCGACCTTTTTGGTCTTTAAAACAAAAAGGGGGAATTGTAGATGCTGAGAAGGCTAGCAGAGAAAAATTCTTCACGTTTTACTGTCTCATGTGAAAGTCTCCATTCTCATGCAAGCTATCTGTCTGACAGTTTGCTATTTGGTAAACATTTGCAGGTGCAAGGCTGTTGTGAGAACATAGTGGAATTGTTTTAGTTTACTGGTGTTGAGAGTCTTTCTGAAGAATGGCTAAAAAGCAAAGGTCATGATAACACAGGAGGCTTAGAAAAGATGCAGACACTGAGTCCTTGAGCAAGAAGTTGCATAGATAACAGAATGTGCATTCAGATAAGAAAGAAGACAGAAACCATATGGAAGAGAAAGATAAGACCACCGTGTTTGCAGATCCCACGGAATAGCTCCCACCAATGAGGAGCTCAACTTTTGCAATATGTATGAGCTAATTAAAGGTACTATAAGTAAGTGTAGTTTTGAAAAATAAATCGAGACTTGCTGAACATCATGCCTTGAGTGCTTGTCTCCCGCGACTCCACCCGACATCTGACGCCCGAACAGGAGAAGTTGCCCTTGCCTTATGAGATGGGGGAGTTGCGTTGGGGTCGGGTCCCGCAGCTAGACGGACGGCGAAAGAGGTCTCGTATACTGCAGCGATTTCCTCCGCGCCCGAGCGACCGCACAGGCGGGCTCGCCGATACGTGCTGCCGAAGCCTGGAGGGGCTAGCAACGGTACCGACGTAAGTATAGAAAGGCAAGCAGCACAAGAACTTTTCAAGGCTTTTTTGCTTAAGCGTAATTTTAAAGGGATTGATCTTGATAAAGACCTCCCCGCTCTTTTAACGCATGCGCGCTCTTACGGTTTTTTCGCTGACCCCCACTCCATTCATGAATTAAGTCAGTGGCGCGCGTATAGTGACAAACTTTGGGATCTTGTCTTAGATGACGATAAGCCAGCTAAAAAGATAGCTAAACTATGGAGAGTTGTTTATAATGAACTTTTAATGGTACAGGCAGAAAAGAAAGCCGCAGAAAAGATTAAAGTTGCACAGGACCGTAATCGTCTCTACGGGGAACATGGTCCCTCTCCCTTCTCTGGTCCGCCTAATCCCCCCACCTTTGCTACGGTTCACGTACCCCCTGAGGCCCTTGCCTCTGAGTTGCCTTCCGCGTCTCCCCCCCCCCCCCCCTCCTGCTCCTCCCACGCCTTCCTTGCCGCAGCCTGCTCCTCCGCCCTTGCCTCACCCGTCTCCGCCGGACTGTTCTCGCTCGCGAAACCCCTTTGTTAGCCCTGAGCCTGTCCCTGGGGCAGAGTCTGACCTCGCGGAGGCCATGGCTAGGGGCCATCGAGAACTTTGGGCTGCGGTTGCTCGTGAGGGCTTACAAAAGGGTGATTCTGACATGCTAGCGGCTGCTCAGGACAGCATAGCGTTCCCTGTCTTATTTGTCCCTAATCCGCAAGGGGGCGGCAATATCGCGCAGGTGACTAACCTCGACTGGAAGCTGTTAGCTCAGCTACGAGCAACGGTGGGGAATTACGGTGTCACCAGTGAACCAGTTAAACAGATGCTTGATTATATTTTTAATGCTTTTACCCTTCTTCCTGCTGACATTAAAGGCATTACTAAGCTCATGTATACCTCGCATCAGCGACTGCTTTTTGAGGCTCGCTGGAGGGAGGAGGCAGCTGTTAGTGCAGATCTCGCTAGACCCCAGGGAGATCCGTTAGCAGATATCACTGTAGATGAACTTCTAGGACAAGGTCAACATATGAGGGTTGAGGCTCAGGCTGCACTAGGCCCTGCTAAATTGCGGGAAGCTATAGCAGTTGCTAAGAAAGCTATGGATAAAGTCCGAGCCCCGGGTGGGATCCCTATGTATATGAGCATTAAGCAAGGCAGAGAGGAATCTTTAGGCTCTTTTGTTGACAAAGTTATGGAAGCCATCTCAAAAGCTGGAGTTCAAGAGCATATGCATGACCCGTTACTTAAGCAATGCCTTTTACAAAATGGCAATCAAGCCACCCGTGCCCTTATTACTTCCACCCCAGGGGATTGGACTGTCCAGCAGCTCTTAGAAAAGGCTGCTACCATGCCCACTGGCTCTCAGCTGTTCTTAGCACAGGCTTTAGCAAAATTAGGTGAAGGGCTTAAAGAACAGGCTATTAGCTCTCAAAATCAGGTTATGGCAGCCCTTGCTCCTCTCCAAGCGGCAGCAGCACGTCCCCGCCCAGCTCCAGGTGGCCGCATGAAGTGTTATCGCTGTGGGACACTCGGTCATATTCGTCGCGAATGTACAGCCGCAGGAATTTGGTGCAACAAGTGTCAATCCAATACGCACAACTCGAACGCATGCCGTAATAGCAACAAGAAACAGGGAAACCCCCGACCCAGCGCGAACAGCGGCCGCGCGACGACACAAGTAACCGCTCCAGCACCTCTACCTGTCCCCGCCCAGCGACAAGCGGAAGTCTCGGCCTGGACCTGGCAGCCTCAGTAGATACCGAGTTGCTAACATCAGAAATCCATCGCATTCCCACTGGTGTCATCGGACCTGTGTACATTAATGGCCAAGCTATGGGAGGACTTATTGTAAGTCGTTCATCTGCAATTACAATGGGACTCCTAGTAGAGACTGGTCTTGTTGATGCTGACTCCGCTGGAGAAATTTTTATTTTAGCACATACCGATTATCCTCCCGTTAAGATCCCGGCAGGACAAAAGTTAGCACAACTAGTACCATTACCACATCTGGCTTCAAGCATTCCGCCTGTTTGTGATGCACCTAGGTGTCAGCCAAGTCCTGGCTCTACTGGATCTCTGACCTTACTCACTATTGATCTCACCTCCCGCCCACGGAAGCGTTGTCTCCTGCTGCATCAGGCAGAGTCCATCACCTTGGAACCTATCCTCAACCCCCAACGCCCATGCCTTGGGTGCGCTACAAAGACCCCAAGACGGGACCTTGGCAAGATCCTGTAAAAACCTTGTACTGGGGAAGAGGTTACTTATGTGTGTCCACTCCGACAGGTCCCCTATGGGTTCCGGCCAAATGGACTAAGCCTGTTGTCACTGATGAGCAACCCACAACAGAGGAAGAAAAGAAGGGTACAGAGGAAGATATCACAGATCCTGCAGGAAGTTGAGCAGCGGTTTTGCATTACCTTCCTTGTGGACTCTGAACAGGAGATAGAGGGTTATCTCCTCCCACATTTGCAGAGACACTTTTTGCGCTTTTGCCAGTCTAGTTGCTTTGCATGTAATTGTAATAATCATAAGGCGTGGGTAAGATTGCTTTGCGGAGGCTGTAATTTACAGTGGTGGGTCCACCAGCAACATCTATCAGAAGGGTTTTGGTGTCAGTCTTGCAGTTTTCACTGGCACCGTGAGACGGCTCAAGGAGCATTAGTACAACTCACAGGCAAAAATATCATTGACAGTTTGCAATTAGTTGAAAATCTTGAAGATCTGCGGCTAAGAGAATTAGCGTGGTCAGTACAGCATTTAGCAAAAAAGATCTTAGCCGATAGCTACTCTGTAGTTTTGCAATCCTCATGCCAACCAAATATCGGGGTCCCCATTCAGTGGCAAGTTGACCCAAGAAAGTGGGATCATGTTTGCCGGCGGTTTAAGCATCGTGCTGCTAATCGCAGGCTCAGTAATGGGTCACCCCCTTTCCTATCCTCCTAAAGTGTTTGACCCTAGAGATAATATCTGGGTCTCCTTGGCACGTGAATTGAACACCACAACATTCTGTGCCTCCTTAGCCACACCCAGTACCCCATTTTTGACATGCTTAGTTGGAGTACCACTAACAGATAATACATGGCGTAACTTCGTAATCGAGACCCAGAACCAGTTCAAAATTATTAGACCATTAAAATCCACAATGAATATTACCGCTGGCCTACTGAAGTATGATAGCTGGGATGATAAACTCCCGGTGGGCCCTGAGCCACAAGAGATAGAACTAGTTGATTCTCTTAATGCTACAGCCTGTATTTATATTAATAGTTCACGTAATTTATGCCAAGAGGGCAGCCTTAATGGCTGTCGACTGAATGAATCCAACCCCACCTTGATTTATCCTATTGGCAATGCTTCACAGTGAGATTTAGAATGGTGCAACATTACCGTGAGAAATCGATCTCTTGCAGCCCCTGGAACGTTTTTCCCTCGAAAGTTACCCAGAGGGTTTTTCCTAATTTGTGGGAATCGTGCCTGGTCAGGTATTCCATCCAGGCCTGTAGGTGGGCCCTGTACCTTTGGCCAACTGAGTCTTGCACTTCCACAGCACCATCCTAATGCTACACATCGAACACGATGGCGGAGGTCTTTAACAGAAACCATAACACCTGAATGTCAGGATGACCTCACGCTATGGAGCAAATCAGAAGTGCTTTTTACCTCCCTTTTTGTTCCTGGTGCAGCTGCGGCACAAGCCCATCGTCACTTAGAAAAACTGGCATGTTGGGTAGTTAAACAGGCAAACGGTACCAGCCGAGTGTTGTCTGAACTTGCAGAAGATCTGAGTTCAGTCCAACACGCCCTGCTTCAGAATAGAGCAGCTATAGATTTTCTACTCTTAGCCCACGGCCATGGCTGTGAAGACTTTGAAGGAATGTGCTGTATGGATCTTGAGGATCATTCTAAGTCCATCCACGCCGAAATTAAGAATTTGATTGAACACTCCCAAAAAATAAAAAAAGACTCCGGATTTTTCGGATTAGAAGGACTTACAGAGTGGATAGGCTTAGAAGGATGGATGAAAAGTGTGATTAAATCCTTAATGCTGTTGCTAATAATTGTTTTGCTTGGTTTACTTATGCTTAGCTGTATAATGTCATGTGTAAAAAATTTAATTTCGAAGTCAGTCAATATGACTATGATCATGCAAAAAGAAAACAGGGGAAGTGTTGAGAGTCTTTCTGAAGAATGGCTAAAAAGCAAAGGTCATGATAACACAGGAGGCTTAGAAAAGATGCAGACACTGAGTCCTTGAGCAAGAAGTTGCATAGATAACAGAATGTGCATTCAGATAAGAAAGAAGACAGAAACCATATGGAAGAGAAAGATAAGACCACCGTGTTTGCAGATCCCACGGAATAGCTCCCACCAATGAGGAGCTCAACTTTTGCAATATGTATGAGCTAATTAAAGGTACTATAAGTAAGTGTAGTTTTGAAAAATAAATCGAGACTTGCTGAACATCATGCCTTGAGTGCTTGTCTCCCGTGACTCCACCCAACATACTGGGAATAATATTTTGAAATGGGTGGTTATACCTCTTAGCCTATCACCTTGGTAGGTGGTTGACCGATGGGCCAATCATGTAATTTCTGTTTTGCGATCCATGCTATAAAAAGATGGGGTTTTGGCATTAAAAGGTTGGCTTCGACCATCTTCTCTGACCCGAGTGCATGTCATTCTTGCCATCTCTGCGCACAACAGCGACATTTATATATTTTAGCAAACAAAGGAATTAGTGTTCTTTGGCTACAAGTTACATAGTTCTTTTATTAATTAGCATTCTATCTTCTATTGGTTAATGGTTCTTTCTCTTCTCATGCTACTTTGCCCGCATGCTCAGTTTCTCTCTTCTTTTGGGACAGTGGGTTTCTAGGGTTAGTGGCCTGTGGGTCGTTGGTCACAGATCTCCCCCTGCTGGAATTACATTTTACCCAGTTGGAGCTTATTTCAGCAGTTGCTGAGTTTCTCCCTTATCTTGGGAGTTCTGCCAAATGTCCTTCTGGCCCAAAAATTCTGCATTTCTTGTGTCCATTATCAGTGGTACATCCTTCTTCCCAAGCTATGTTAACCTCCCCCCTCAGTCTGAGATCGTTGAAGCATGTCAAGCCCTAAACTTTAATTTGTTTTTCTAACACCTGGACATCACTTAGAGCTTGTTAGCTGCTGTTTCACGGATTAAATCTTCCTTCTTGTTGATTAGGCTTGAAAGTTACAAAGATCAAAGAACATCCTTTCTTAAAAAATGCTTTTATATATTCCACATTTTGCAACAATTAGGCAGGGCCTTATTTTACAACCTCCTTCTTATTCCCTGTAACTCTGAACAAAATTATTTTTGACTCTTGAGATGTCAGCATCAGCAAAACTAAAAACTATTTGTTACAATTAAAGATTTTCCCAACAGTATCTCTTCTTTGAGCAAATGCTTATTTGATAAAAATAACAGTGATGTTATATCCTTAAGCTTTGTTTTGGCATTTGACCTGGTACAGTAAAACATTTGTGTTGGTTTGGCGTGGCATGGTTTTTTGGTAGCAGGGGGGCAACAGAGGTGGCTTCTGTGAGAAGCTGCTTGAAGCTTCCACCATGTCTGGCAGAGCCAATCCCTGATGGCTCTGAAGAAGGACATGCTGCTGGCCAAAGCTGAGCCAATTAGAGAGGTTGGTAATGCCTCTGTGATAACATACTTAGGAAGAAATCAAAGCAAAGTGGGGGGCAGGTTTTTTTTCTAGCCAGAGAAGAGGAGGGGGTGAGAACATGTGAGGGAAATGACATGGATACACCAAGGTCAGTGGAGAAGAAGGGGGAGGAGGTGCTCCAGGTGCCAGAGCCGAGATTCCCCTGTAGGCCATGGTGAAGACCATGGTGTGAAGCAGGTTGTCCTTCTGCAACCCATGGGGTCCACGGGGGATGCAGAGATCCACCCGCAGCCCGTGGAGGAGGTGCTCATGCCGGAGTGGGTGGATGCCTGGAGGAGGCTGTGATCCAGTGGGAGACCCGGTGGAGAGAGGGGGCACCTACTTCAAAGCTGGAGTAACCTGTCCTGGGAGGACTGCACCCCGTGGAAGAGTGACCCAGGCCGCAGCAGTTTTGGGAAGACTGTTTGCCCGTGGGAGGGACTCATGTTGCAGCAGTTTAGGGAGGACTGCTGCTCGTGAGATTGGAGCCCCGCTGGAGAAGTTCACAAAGAACTGTCTCCTGTGGGAGGGACCCCACTGCGCAGCAGGGGAAGGACTCTTCTCCCTGAGCAGCAGAAGAGGAACTTGGGTGACAAACTGACCAAAGCCCCCATGCCCTGTCTCCCTTTGCTGTCAGTGGGAAGGAGGGAGGGGTTGGGGGAAGAAAAGGTGTTTTAAGGGCTTATTTTACTTCTCATTATCCTCCTCTGATTTTGTTAGTAATAAATTCACTTTGTACTTCTAAGTTGAGCCTGTTTTGCCCTTGGAGTGTTTTTCTCCTGGTCCTTATCTCAACTCATGAACCCTTAGTTTAATTTTTTTTTCTCTCCTCTGCCCAGCTGTGGCAGGGGAGGGTGAGTGAGCGACTTTCATGGGTGCCTGGCGTTTGGCCAGTGTCAAATTACAACATTTTAATTAAAAAAACTAGAAAGATAAAAAAATCAGAATGCCACACACTAAGTGAACTGTGAATAATTGACAGGCCTTCAAACACAGAAGAGGAACAATCAGCAAACATTTATGTGAGTGGTTCAGATCCTCTTGGAATCAGTTTTGTCTGTCTGCTATTCTCTTTTATCAGTGGTCTTGAAGAAGCTATACTGAATTATCACCATGTCACATTAGCAGATTATGCAAGAACTGAGGGTGTGAGAAATAATGGAGTGACTTACAAAGTGACTTGGAGCTCTTGGTAGACAAGGTGCACCTAAATATATATATATTTATATAAATATTTTATTTATATCTTAGATACATGTTATACATATTATTTTTTAAAATCTACATGCTATCTCAATATGGCCAAATGCAATATCCTAATTGTGGACTAAAAAGTATAGGCAATCCTTGCATCTTAAGCACTTTTAATCTTTAATAAAATATGCTACCTAGAAACATATATAGGATTTAGCCTTGATAAGTAGTTTTGAGTTTTTGGCATGCCACGCTCAAAAGGGCTCGAGGTTTGAAAAGATGCCTCACTGACAGCAGAGACGAGGGACTCCATTTATTCGGTTTAAAGTCGACTGTTGAGAGCTCTGTGTGCTCACCTGAGTTCAGTTGCTGAGTTTATATATATGTAGATGCATTTATTCCTGGGGGCTGCACTAGCAATCAGACTTGGTCTTGGGGCTAAAAGTGAAATCCAGCAGACTTAAGGTTGTAAATAAAGCACAAAAAAAAAAAAATTAATTTATGAGAGTGTACTACCCAGCTCCCGGGTTATGCCGTGGCGGGCACCGGCTGTCTAGCCCCCCTTCCCCTCCGCCCTGAGCGTTTGATTAACCGTCCTCCACAGCCCCGGGTAACGGTTAGTAACAGTCAATAACAGCCGGCACCACCCGCATTCCCTGAGGCGGAGGGGGCCGCATCCCTAAGGCACTCCGTCCACAGCTCCAGCCCCGTTAGGGGCTCCTCCCATCCGCGGCACTTTCCGGTCGTACCCCCCCGCCTGCCGCTACTCCACATCCTCCGCTGACATCAGCCTGCGCCGCCATATTGGAGGAGAAGTCAACTCCGCCAGCTCGGCCGCAGCAGGCGGGGAACGCCGGTTCCCACCGCCACTGCCTCCGCCTCTCCTGCCTCGGCCGAATCCCGCTCCCCATGATTTCCCCCGGCCGGCCGCTGCCCCGGTGCGGATAAGGCGGAGGCAGTAGCGGCTGCCGTCTCTTCTTTCCCCCTCCCGATCTGTCGCCAAGCTCCTCTCTCCGTGGCGGGCTTTTGACCTTCCACTGCCTCCAGCTATGACTTCCTTGACCCAGCGTAGCTCCGGGCTGGTGCAGCGCCGGACAGAGGCCTCCCGCAGCGCCGCCGCCGACAAGGAGCGGGAGGCGGGAGGCGGCTCTGAGGATGAAGGCCGCCGGGACGAGCCCGGCGACGATGAGAAGGGCGACTCCAAGGAAACACGCCTCACCCTCATGGAAGAGGTGCTGCTCCTGGGCCTCAAGGACCGTGAGGTGCGGCCGGGCGCGCTAAGTAGGGGGTGGCTGACGGGATACCGCTTATTCGGGGGCTTATGGAGGTTGTTGATGGGGAAGGGGAACCTAAGTGGCGCTAGGGCGCGGGTGGGATGGGAACAAGGACGCTGCTGGGTGAGCGTTGCTGTGGGTTTGGGGCAGAGGCGTTGTGGGGGACGGTGGACTGTTATGTAGCTTGGGGGTAGGGGAGCGTGCTGGAACAGGCTCGGGATTTAGGAAGGGGTGGGGAAGGTGATTGGATGTTGAGCGGAAGGAAACCTGTAGGAGATTTCGGATTGCCCTTTGAATGCAGACTTTGAAGAGGGGCTCTAATATTTGTAGCATCTCAAGGAAGGCAGCGTAGGGCTTGGAGGAAGAAGGGGACCTGGAGCTTCTGATAGCGTTGGTAGTTGACTTAGAGGCCCTGGTTAGACTTCTAATATTTATACTCTTGTACTTACGTGTAACTAATGTGGAAGACTTATTTACTCCTATGTATTTTGTCAGACACAATTTTATGGTGCTTATGGGGTTCTCAGGTGCTTTAGTATGCTTAGTGGCCCATTTTAATAAGACTTTCCAGACTACTGTTGTGTTAAAAATGTCTTAAACTTTAGGGAGAGACATTTGACAAAAATGGGCCTTGAATAATGAAAAGTTTGTCAAAATGAGGAAATAACATTATTATGTAATTCTGAAGTTCTACTGAATTTATAGCTTAATTAGGTGACATGAAACTGTTAATAACAGTCATTGAGGAAGGTATACTTCTACCAGTGTGCTGGATTTTTTGTTTAATTTGAAAGAGGTAATCAATATAATAAGCATGCACACTACAGAAAATCCTGTCAGTTTAGTTTGATGTAATGTATGGTGAAGTATTATATACCTTTATTATGAGTTTTATTAAGCAACCTACTTTTTTTTTTTAATGAAAAGTAAGCTAATGAAGCAGTTCATTGATTTGGGTGGAAGTCTCTTAAAACTGTGTTTGTGAGCGCAGAATAGCGGGGGGAAAGCTGCTAAGTTGTGTTCTTTGATTACACTGCATCTAAAATAGATTTGATGGTTGATAAAGAATTGGTTAAAGAGTAATTTTCCTAGTTAACATTTGTTTTTTAATGCGTGTTTGAATATCTGTATATATACTTGCCACAATAACATATTTTATTTCTCTCTCAGATTGTGTATTTTGGGCCATATTCCTGTAATCACATTTTTTTTCAGATGTACCTTGCCATGGCATCCTAATAAAGTCAGTAGATATTCAATGTTGTGTTCTTCCATCTGTTGAATCTGAAGGCTTGTGTGTATGCACATTTCTCTTTCTACATACCTGAATAGCTGCATGAAAGTAAGTTAAGCATGACAAGACGGATATCTGTCAGGATTACCTAGGAGGTCTTGCCTTGAGGAAGGTGGGATAGACTGGGTGATCATTCAGCCCTTCCCCCCCCCCCCCCATGAATGTGTGCTAAATCTTCTGAATTTTGCAGGCATTAGGCTGTAAAGATTTCAAGACAAGGAACAATCTGTCTGCCTAGAAAGAATATATGGTGCAAGTATTCCTAGTATATCAAACATTGGGCCTAAAAATCCAGCTTTGCATTGGTGTGCATCAAAATTGTAAATCATCCAACGTTGCTAAGTGCAACAGTGGCAAACACTGCAGGTAATCTAATATTTATTTGTATGCAAAAAGTAACTAAGTGATTACAGTGCTACATATATTTGTGACTCCCTTGAGATTTTGCAGTTATGATGTCAGACAAAAGGGATAATAATGTCTCTAGGGTAGGGATTTTATGTGCAAAAACCTCAGCATGCACCATTTCTGTGCTTTGTTAGACATGATTCATTAGGGTTTGTATTTTTGTTTTGTGTCTGATTGTACTCTTTTTTTCTAACACTATGTAAACAGCTTTGTCTCCATGAGTTAGTCTCCATTATTTAAAATTGAAAATAAAACTATAGATTAATTTTCAAAGATTTTTTTTGTTGTCTCTATTTCTAATGATAAGTTAGAAAAACTTAGGTACTTTATGCATCTGGAAATGCTTTTTATAGAATTTTTACTTCTGATAAAATTTATTTCCCATGACATTTGTGTGATATTTTGTCATGACAGCAAGCAGAGAAGCAATATAGGGTCTGTAAAGTATAATTGTTAAACTACGTGAAGTATAAGGGAAAGGCAAAGGAAAGCCAGTAAATTTAAAGCTGATAATGTCCTTCCTTTTTATTGCAACAGGATAAAATAATTAGTGTTGAGTTTAAAATAAATAAATAGTCTTAATTAGCCTAAGAACATGTTTCCCTAAAAATAGCTTATTTCTCAGAAAAGTCACTGAGAACTGCATTGATAACTTAGTTTTGAGGGTTTTTTTTGGTAATTTCACTTTTAATATTAAACACTGGTGAATATGGCTTAACACTACGTAAATTATATTAAAGAAGCCTTGCATGTAAGGAGCTGCCATGAATAATTTTTAAGTGTAGAGTACAGAACCTTTACTCATAGGAGAGAGATTTTCAGGCAGATTTAGAGAGTGATGGATTGATTACTTTAGTGTTTCTAGGAGATTGTTATATATTTATGTGAATCCTGCTTTCAGGATAGTGGAATGGTTGTAACAACCAACCACAGACAAAAGTTTTGTGTTGTTGCTGCAGTATGGGTGCAGTCATGCAGTCATGGGAATGTCCAGCTGCCCCAAAACAAACACAGCACGCCTCAATCCCATTCTTAATGCTTGAGCAAAATTAACTTTTTTTTTTTTTTTCATTTGGCCTAATTAAAGGGTAGTTTATGTATGTGAGCTGGTTGCTCTTTTTTTCCACCAATGGTTCTTCCATTTGTATCTTCTGTGTATATATAACTATTTCTGTATTTCAAGGTCGAGATAGGTTTTAAGGGGTATGTGTTAAAATATGCGCATGACAGATCCAGTGTCCTTGGAGGAACAGGAGCACTAGAACAAAAGGAGCATCTATAATTTCTTTGGAAACCTTTCAGAAACATGATTGGGAAAGGGAATCGTGTTCCTCTATTTAGAATAGAGCAATTGCCTGTTGCTATAGGAATATTGGCCACAAAAATCCCCAACAACGTTACAAGCTGGGGGACAGTGTGGCTGGACAGTGTCTGGGCGGAAAGGGACCTGGGGGTGCTGGTCGATAGCCGACTGAATATGAGCCAGCAGTGTGCCTTGGTGGCCAAGAAGGCCAATGGCATCCTGGCCTGTATTAGGAATTGTGTGGCCAGCAGGAGCAGGGAGGTCGTTCTTCCCCTGTACTCAGCACTGGTAAAGCCACATCTTGAGTACTGTGTCCAGTTCTGGGCCCCTCAGTTTAGGAAGGACGTTGAGATGCTTGAGTGTGTCCAGAGGAGGGCAACAAGGTTGGTGAGGGGCTTGGAACACAAGCCCTATGAGGAATGACTGAAGGAACTGGGATTGTTTCGCCTGGAGAAAAGGAGACTTAGAGGTGACCTTATCGCTCTCTACAACTTCCTGAAAGGAGGTTGTAGACAGGCAGGTGTTGGTCTCTTCCACCAGGCAGCAACTGACAGAAAAAGAGGACACTGTCTCAAGCTGCGTCAAGGAAGATATAGGTTGGATATTAGGAAAAAGTTTTTCACTGAAAGAATAATAAAGTATTGGAATGGTCTACCCAGGGAGGTGGTAGAGTCACCATCTCTGGATGTGTTTAAAAAAAGACTGGTCATGGCACTTGGTGCCATAGTCTAGTTGAGGTGTTAGGACATGGGTTGGACTCGAAGATCTTGGAGGTCTCTTCAAACCTCGTTATTCTGTGAATAAAAAATACTTACTGAAACAAAATACTTTGCTGTGTTAGGTTAAAAATAGTATTGCAGTAGGACCAGTCAAAGCCATAGCAAAAGGGAGATGATTCTGTAGAACTACTGAAGCTTCTGAGGTCACCTCTCCCAAAAGAAGGAAGTGATAGATATTGTTAGCTGATTTACAAATGACAGCTAAGAGAGGAGTACAGGTCACTTTTTTCATTACAGCTCTTCCAGACATCTTTTAACTCAGTCCCATAGAAAACTGAGAGGTCTCTAGGTTCTCTGTAGCTGTCACTCCATTTAAGTTTTTTATAAATGTAGTGGGTTTTATGGTTGGTTTGTTGTTTGGTTTTTTGTGTGTTTTTGTTTTGGAGTTTTTTTGAGTTCTCGTTCAGTACAAGTTGGGAATCTATTAAAATACAGTAATGCACACAGCTGATCTTGTCCTCTAAACAGTGTGCCACAACTAAACAAATTGAAGCAGCTATAGAGACACAGCACCTTCTTCTGTAGTTCAGATAATTATATTTAGTAAGATAAAATATGTATTTGATCTGTAACTAATTCCTTATTTGCTGAAAGAAAACTCACATAACGTACACTGAAATAATTGTCATGTACTGCAGTCTGCTGCAACAGTAAATACTTCTAGTTTTATTTACACTTTCATTGGTGAAAATTAAAATGTCCTTTGTGAGAGTGAAGTAATGTTAATTCACTTGGGTACAGAAATTCTCTTGGATCTTAGCTACTCATGTTTGGGTTTTAGAAACTTCAATTATTGCTGAAGATTTAGTGTTACAGCATAGTTTTTTGTCATGTGAAGGTCTCTAGTTTATTATACTTTTCATTGTATTGAAATATGTTATTAGGGACCTGATTTGCCTGGTTGAGATGTGCTGTTTTGTATTGATTAGATTAATGCTAAAATGTAGTTTCTTTATTCTTACAAAATCAGAGTAGCTGGGTTTCTTACTGAATTTTATATTTTAATCCTAAAGAGAATTTTTGGAAAGGTGAAATAAGAATTTTGAAAACATTCAAAATATGAGGGGTATTTTCCCTCATTTTAAGATTTGCCTTTGTGAAATTCATATTAGGATTTAGAAGTCTGTGATTTTTTTTCGCCTGTGTAACAAATGAGTTTTCAGAAGGCATCTTTGTATCTTTTTTTTTCTCTTCCTCCTCTCTTCCCTCCCTCCCCTTAAAAAAGTTTCAGCAACAGCCTGAATGTCAACTCAAAAGCTCCCAAGTTTTTTTTTTAAATTTTTGAGACAAATGAGTGAAACATAAAGAGGCATCTACTGGGAATTTGCATTTCAGTTGAAAAATTATGTATGAATGTGTTGAAACTTTGACAAAGGCATGCTTTATCTCAAATCGTAAAATCATTTAGGTTGGAAAAGCCTTCTAAGATCAGAGTCCAACTGTTAAACCAACACTGCCAAGTCCACCACTAAACCATGTCCTGAAGTCCCACATCTACATGTCTTTTAAATACCTTCAGGGATGGTGACTTGACCATTTCCCATGGCAAGATGTTCAGGGCCTAATAACAACAAAGTATGAAATGTCTGTGATGAAAAATTTTTTGGTTTATAGTATAGACCTTTTTGGTCCTTTTTTTATTTTATGTCCATACCTAAATTACAGGCTAGCAGAAGGTAGGAGGTATGTGCTACAAGATGCAGTGAAGTGCCTCTTTGCTGTGCTGCTGAGTAAATCCTGCTTTTGGGCTCTTTGGAGAACAATATGCTGATTTGGAAGCAGCACTTTGGATACAAGTTGACTTTGTGTTGAAATGGTGTTTATATTTCATGGTTCTGTATGCAGCTAGAGTGTGGTTATCTAGCATGGCTAATCTGTGACCTGTATTATTTATTCATGGATAACTGAGTATAGTGTAGTCCCTTCTTTCATGTCAAGCTGTCTAGTGTAGGACAAAGGCAAAAACAATGTTAAAACCTTTCTAGTGATACTTCTCAGTATTTTTAAGTGCTCTTAAAAAAGCAAAGCCATAACCTTTTCCTCTCCTGTAGCAAGCTGTTTTTATTAAACATTTTGCATGAAGTATAGCTGAGAAAGTATTGCTGTTAATTGCTAGAAGTAGAACTAAAAGTTAACATCATTTTATGTTAAAGAAAAAGTGGTGTTATTTTAGGTGTTCTTTGATCCGAAAGTAGTTGAAGTACTGCAGCATTTATCTCAGTTACTTAAGCTTCACAGTAACAGGCCACCTTTGCAATGCTAAATTGACCAGGCTAAATGTTACAGATAGTATATTCAAGAATGACTTTGCTACTCTCAGAGCAAATAATTACTACAGCACATAATCATTTCTGTTTTGCCTTATTGGGGAAATCATAGAATGGTTTTAGTTGAAAGGGACATCCAAAAGTCATCTCATCCAACCCCCCTGCAATGAGCAGGGACATCTTCTACAAGATCAGGTTGCTCAGAGCCCTGTCCAGACTGACCTTGAATGTTTCCAGGGATGGGGCATCTGTCATCTCTCTGGGGAACCTATGCCAGTGTTTCACCACCCTCATCATAAAAAAATCTTATATCTAGCTTTATTGTTGGTCCCCTCCGGTGAAGGGGAAAGCCAGGGACGAGAACTCTCTCTGAGTCCCACAGGGCCAGAGGGCTTGCTTTTATAGTGATACAGGGGATGGGTGAAGGCCAATGGGTTACAGAGGATCTGCATAGGGTCTTCTAAAGGATTGTGGGTCTGTCTTTTCTCCCTGTGATCAAAGAAGTGTTTGCCTTTCCAGGGAGTCCTGCTGGGCGATTGCGAAATCTCTTATCTCAGCAGAGATCCCTCCAGGGCAGGGACTGGGCATACCCCACAGCCCATGTCTTTTCTGTGGTGAGGACTCCAGATGGGGTCTCATGAGAGCAGAGTAGAGGGGGAGAATCACCTCCCTCGACCTGCTGGCCATGCTGCTTTTGATGCAGCCCAAGATAAGGTTGGCTTTCTGGGCTGCCAGCACATACTGCCATCTCATGTTCAGTTTTTCATTCACTAAAAGGATGGAAAGGGAAAGCTAGTCTGGAGTAAAGGTGTGGCTCAGTTTCCTCTGCATAGACTGCATTCTCAATCTGTTTTCTCATAACTTTTAGTAAAGAAAGAAAAAAATAGTACTCAATTCATCATGTGCCACTTTTAACTGGGATTTTTTCCAGTTTGCAAACAGGTCTTGGATCAATTTTAGTAATTTATTTTCTTTCCTTTCAGAAATATTCATAAAATGTTACTGCAGAAGGATTTCACATACACATATCAGACATTAAAAAAATTATTTTGTTTTCTGTTTGTGGTGGATCATTAAGATAATAAAATAGTATGTCTTGTAAGCTAGATCTTTGTAATTGGAGATCTGTTAAATACTCATAGGTCTTTTACTATTTATGGATGTTACAGGATTTATTCATCACAATAGGAAATTAGGCTATCAAGCTTTTTGCATATCTTTCTGTTGCTGATATTCTTTTAAGCACTTGTAAACTACTGCCCTGGTTCTGGCCAGGATGCAGTTAATTTTTGCAGCAGCCAGGATGGACACAGCCAGGACCTTCGGGTTATTTAATACCACCTCATGCCATGCACAGGGGGGAAGGAGTGGGGTGGGTACCCTTCCAAGTTGGCCAGGGCGTGTGAAGTGTGCAGTCCAGGTTCCCTGGTGAGCAATCGCGTGTGAATTATTTGCCTATCTTGTACACTCTGCTCTTAGAATTGTTGCTGTTGGTTTTCTTATCCCATTGCTGTTTCTGGTAAATTGTTCTTATCTCGACCTGTCATCTTTTCCTTTTTATGTCTCCAATTCTCCTCTGGGGGGGTGGGGTAGGGAGTGAGTGAGTGACCTAGAGCGGGTTGGAAACAAATTTGATCTAAGCATTTGTTGTATTAGGTACGGAGCCACTGGTCACAACGTTGCTTGATCTGTTCATGTGGGTGTGGTACCTAACCCTGTATATATTCCTGTATGTTCTCCTCATAGTGCTCTTTTTCAGAGCAGGAAGAGGGATCAGGATTACTTTGTTGCTGTACTGTGGGATATCAGTTTATGACATGATAACATCAAGGGCAATGGGGGTCATTTGGGATGTGTATTCAGTGTTATTCTTCTGCCCTTACTTCGGGTGCTACCTTTGTGAATTCATTAATAATTATACCCAGTCTGTGGGGGGAACAGGGGAGGATGATTTTCCCCAGATTTTCACCCCCTTTTCCTCCTTCAGGCCTGTTACAGAAGCTTTTGAGAATTTTTAATTCCCTCTGGATGTTAAAGAAAGCATGTTCTTGTTGCTAAGTCTGCCAGGTCTCCTCAGTGTGCTCCACACCATGTTTAGAGTCAAGAAAGATTTCTAGGGAGGTTTTTCAGAGATCTGCCCCAAGGGTGGATAGTCATGAGTGGCATGGAATGTGAGGAAATGGGCCAGCTTTCGAAGGATTATTCTGCTCCAATGGTTTGGAGGTTCACCCCTGAACAACTACAGGACCCTGATAAAGTGACAGAATATTTGAAAGAAAAATGTTGTGGTAGTTCCAGAGAAGTGCGAAGTTATGCAATGTGCTGGGCCCTGGCCACTATTTATTGGACACTGCTCATCACTAGACAGCACCCTCAGGGGGACAAGGAGGAGGAAAGCAGACCAACAGGCACCGTGGCCACTCAAACTGTATTTGAACCAGAGAAACAACCTGTGCCGGTAGCAGTTGCCCCTATACAGAAGAAATTCAAGACAAAATCAGTTTGCTTAGTGAGGGATGAAGAGGAAGTAGGGCCCTCAAAGCAGGAGGAGGAGGCAGGGCCAGAGATAATCACCCAATCCCTATTCCCGGGTGAGCTGTGAGATATGTTGTAGCGGGTTGGGTTTGTAACCGGGCAGAAACACCAATTTAGTGTAGTGGTTTGGTCCAAAATACTCATTACTGTTTATCTGCTGTGAGATAAGAATTAGGAGAAATGCAAAGCAGGCACCAAACTTGAAAGAATATAAAGAAGTTTATTAACAGACCTAAAAGAAGGAAGAAAAAAAAATTATACCATACCTTCAGAACTCTCCTCCTCCCCCCACCTTCCTCCTTTCTCCCACTGACAATGTAAAAAGACAACCCTTAAGATGTTCAGTCTGTTTACCACTTCCATAATAACCTTGTTCAGTCCATTTAGAAAGAGAAGTCTCTTCTTGCTCATGCTATGAAAACATTATCACAACGAGACAGCCGCCCACTTCCAAATATTGTTCAGTCCATTTAGGAAGAGGAGTCTCTCTGCCTGCGTGTGAGTCCTTTCCCCTGACTTGCAGCTTTTCCCCCAACTGCTTTCGAGGGTCCACTCTTGAAATTTTTGGGGTACAATTTTAAGGTTGAGCTGTTCAGAAACAAAAACAGAGGCCCTTCTCCTTCCCTGGGAGCAAAGGGTCTTCCTCATCTTCATCGTTAGGACTATCTCTGGGAGCATCTCTAGGAACTGAGGTTTCTCCTTTCCCATTTGGAGCAAAAGTCCTCATCTGGTCCATCTCTCCCTGTCCAAACTTCTCATGAAATTACAGCTGCGTCAGCATCTGCCTATCTCAGCGCAGGTGCTTTTGCTTGCGAGTTGAACACTCCACCCCCCATATCTTCATGAAGTTACAACGGGATACTCTGATATATCATAGCTTCACAACAGACTTTCAGCTTTAAGCATCTCCTCTTTCTCTTCCCTCAGGTTTTCAGCTCTTCACAGCAGTAAAAGGGTTAATCTCACCTCGGCCTTGCAGCTGTCTGGCTTATCGCTGTTGGTCACCTGACCTCTGCCAGACAGCAGTGCTTCGTTTCCTGAAATCTTGGCCACAGTGGAGGGGGGGTTCCAAGCCGCTCTGGCTGCCCACGGCCCTGTTGGGGGGGGTCATCCTGGAGCCATGGCCCGGCCCAGCCTGGCCCGAGCACGGGCCGGGCCCGCTGGCCCCCGCTCAGGCCCCGCAGCCACCTGTCCCAGCACCGGAAACGAGAGAGAGCTTGGGGGGGAGTTTGTCTGCTCTTAAGTGTGCATCACAGAGGCGGTCACAACTTTAAGTGGCTTAAAGAATTGTCCATATTCAAACTGGCCAGCTGATAGAACCTATCAGGTCCCCGAGGAAGCTGTAAGCACCCCTTAGCAAGGACATCCCTTCCGGGACTATGCTTGCTAACCTATGACATATGTGAAAAGATTTCAGCTGCCATCTGAGTGAGCCCCTGGTGACCTGGCTGCTCTGATGATGCTGGGATAGTGTAGCCCACAGCTGGAAACTAGAGGGTAATAAAGCCAAGCAACTGGGATACCTGTCCAGGGATGCAGGCATTGACAAGGGGTTTGGGAAAAAGATAGAAATCCTCAGCCTCTGGAGGCAACTCCTGTCAAGTGTTAGGGGAAAGTATCTTTTCCAGGACAATCTATCAGTGCATCAAGACAAGTGGAACACCATGGAGAAAGGTACCCAGTACCTGAGAGAATTAACTCTGTTGAATCCTTAGGTGTACATGTCCAGGTCATATGCATCGCGATGCACCCCGCCGAGTCTATGTCTGTCCGCCTCCCCCCAACATTGGGTATAACATTATAGGTTTTACTAATTAGCATATCTATCAAAAATTCCCCAACAAAATCCCAATGAGAGGCTTGAGTGAGCCCCCCTCCCCAAGGAACCCTCTCCTGGATGGTTCTGTCTTAGTTTACAGAATGTGTTCTGGAGAGGACCTTGGGGTCTGGGGCACACTGATCCCTAGCTACGAAGCTTCTAAAATATTTAGTCTCTCAGCTTGACAAACAAGTCCAAGAATGTAGGCAAAAAGCACTAAGAATACAGAAGTTGTAAAAGGGTATAACGGGTATAAAAGAAAAGGCAAAAAATCTTCATGGCATCATTTCCCCCCTTTTAGAGACTAACAAAACTCTACCTTGTCTAGTCTCTTCTCTACTCTATTCTCTACCCGCAGAACCGGTTTACACAACTGGCTGCTCTATAGGCTATTACACAGATAATAGCTACAATTACAGCTATTATGAATATTTATTTTACCCAGGCCCAGTTTGGTAACTATGAGGTGAGGGTATCAAAAATATGATCAAATTTTAAGGTGTTATTTCTAGAAGCTACTTCATGTAGAATTTGAGTTCCCTTCCACATTTCATCCAAATCTTTCTTAATTCTTCCACTTTGGTCCATATAAGAACAACAGGTGGTATTGACAATAGCACATACACCTCTTTGTGCAGCAAGTATGAAATTGAGAGCTATCCTGTTTTGCATAACTGCACGGGACAGACTGTCAACTTCCTCCTGTAAGGCTGAAATTGCATCTGCTGTATGCTGCTCAATACGTTTAATGACAGCCAAGATGTTTACAATTGCTCTCCAGTTCAACCACTCTGTAACGAGGGCTCTGATTATGCTATGGAAAAGTGTGGGACATTCAATGAGGGGATTAAGAGATCTTTTTCTCCTCTCATTTGGTTTTTCAAGATGGTCAAATATTGTTATATTTGGGACCACAGCCCCAATGGCACAAGCCTGGTCTTTGTTCACGGGCATAACTTTCCAGGCCTTATCACCATATATCCAATACAACCCCATCCCAAATGGCTGAGCCAGTCTCCACCCTGTCAATTTCATCTTTGCTGCAATTCTTGGATCTATTATTTCCCTGAAATGGGTCTTATGACAATATGAAGGAAGAACGGCTTTTCTTGTGGCGTTTACAATTGCACAAGGAACCTTATAGTTTGCACGCTCTACCAGGCCACTCAGGGTAATGGGGGGCAGAAGGGTGCTATTAATTGGTTCCCATGTTTCACTGTGGTTCTCTTCCATTAAAATGCCAATCAATGGCCAGTGACCCCTCCCATCTAGGGGTGGTAACTGAGTACAGATCCAGAAATCACTCTTATTAAGAATTTTGGACACATTTTGGACCACAGTCTTATGCAAATCATGGGGTGAACCCTGAACCATGGTTACCAGTTGGGCAAACAGCAAACATGTAAAAAACAGTTGAAACTGCATCTTTCTGATTTGTATCAGTCTCTGTCTTCTTGGTGATTTCGGGAGCAGAAGCTTTCTTCACCCTGGAGTAGTGAATCCACAGTCCCTTGCCAGCAACCTTGACGGCAGTAAAAGTGGTCAGCAAAACTTCGAATGGTCCCCTCCACTTGGCTTGCAAAGGGTTGCTGTCCCACCACTTGATGTAGACCCAGTCTCCAGGCTGGAATGGATGAGCAGGTGTGTCCAATCCTATTGGTTTGGATAACACGACGAATCTCTTGAGCTTCTGCAAAGTGGAACTCAGAGCCATTAAATATTTCTGCAAATCATTTTTACCTCTCATATGAATTTCCCCGGGATATGTGGAACCTGGTATGGCCTGCCATATAATATTTCATAGGGACTGATGTTGTCTCTTTGCCTTGGCTGTATGCTGACTCTCAGCAAGGCTATAGGCAGGGCTTGAATCCATGTCATGGATGTCTCTTGACAAATCTTGCAAATCTGGGTTTTGAGGGTCCCATTCATGCGTTCAACTTTGCCACTTGCCTGGGGCCTGTATGGTGTGTGCAGGTCCCAGGTAAGTCCCAAAATCCTGCTAACTTCCCCAACCACTGTTGCAACAAAATGTGGTCCCCTATCTGATGACATTCCCAAAGGAACCCCAAATCTTGGTATTATATGATTGAGCAAAGCTTTCACTACTTCTTTTGCTGTGTTGGTGCAACAGGGGAAAGCCTCAGGCCATCCACTGAAGGTGTCAACCAGTACCAGTATATACCTGCATCCCTCTTTGCGTGGCATCTCAGCAAAATCTATTTGCCAATAATCTCCCGGGAGATCTCCCGTCTTTGTCACTCCTAACACAACTCTCTTGCTTGTGTCAGGGTTGTTTTTACAGCAGGTTTCACACTTGCTTGTTACAGATTGTACAATATCAGTCATCCCTCTCTCTATCACTACTTTCCTCAAATGTTTTAAAAGATTTTCTGTTCCCCAGTGGGTACTTTCATGTTCTTGTTGGGCTGTTTCCCAAAGGATCAGGGGTGGAACTATGACTTGTCCTACTGGGGTAACAGCCCACCTGCCTTCTTTGATTTCAGCCTTAAGGAACTTAATTAATTTGTGATCTCTCTGATCGTATTTTGGGGTAAATGATGACAAATCTCTCTCTTTCTGTGGTACCACTGAAAAAATGCCTTTTTCTGCAATCCGCCTTGCTGTTTTGTCAGCAAAGCAATTTCCCAGTTCAGGGGCTGTTTTCCCTTTTTGATGACCCTTGCAGTGCATGATAGCCACTTCCGTAGGCTTCCAAATGCTCTGTAAAAGTGCAAGAATTTGTTTAGCATGCTTAACCTCATTACCTTGAGCAGTCAGCAGGCCACGTTCTTTCCAAATAGCTCCATGGGCATGAACAACATTGAAGGCATATTTAGAATCAGTCCGTATGTTCACCTTCCTCCCCTTGCTCAGTTCTAGAGCTCTTGTTCGTGCAATGAGTTCAGCTTTCTGTGGTGATACATCTGGAGGCAAGGCTTTTGCCTCAATGATTTTATCTGAGGTGGTTACGGCGTAACCGGTCATTCTCCTACCATTTTTCATGAAGCTATTTCCATCAGGGTACAATTCCCAGTCTGGATCTTTCAAAGGAACATCTTTCAGGTCTGGTCTGCTGGAATAAGTTTCCTCTATTGTCTGCAAACAATCATGCTCAGGCACACTGTCAAGTAACGTGGATGATAAAAACATCGCAGGGTTTACCACGGAAGTTGTCTTTAGAGTAACATCATCTTGTTCTAACAACACAGATTGGTATGTGAGCATCCTGCTAGGGGATAGCTATTGTCTCCCCTTTTGCTCCAGCACATTTATCACTGCATGGGGTACATACACAACAGTGTGTTGCCCAAGGGTGAATTTACAGGCCTCCTGTATCAGAAGGACTGTCACTGCCACAGCTTTCAAGCATCCTGGCCAACCCTGGGGTACATTGTCTAGTTGTTTTGAAAAAAAGGCCACAGCTCTTCACTGGTCTCCAAGGTGCTGTGCCAGTACCCTCAGAGCAACATTTAGTCGCTCATGTGTAAAGAGTTCAAAAGGTTTAGTCAAGTCCGGCAGCCCCAGAGCTGGGGCTGACATCAAGGAATGTTTCAGCTGTTTAAATGCAGCCCTGGCATTCTCTGTCTACATGATTGTCTCTTTTTTATCTGCTTTAAGGACCTCGTATAAAGGTCTCACCAGTATACCAAAGTTTGATATCCACAGGTGACACCAACCTACCATTCCCAGGAAGGCCTGCATCTCCCTTACGGTATGGGGCTCTGGAAGTCGACAGATGTCTTCCTTCTGTTCTCTGCTGAGTTGTCGATGTCCACAGAAAATTCCCAGGCCCAGGTATACCACTGTTTCCCTGGCAACCTGTGCCTTCTCTTTCGAGACCCGATACCCACTTTGGCCTAAAAAGGTCAACAGACTTACAGTGAGCTCGATGCAGTCATCTTGTGTCTTGGCCGCTATCAAGATGTCATCAATATACTGGAGAACCGCTCCTCCTGGTTCTTGTTTCCTCCAGTCCTCAAGCTCCTTTGACAGCTGGTTTCCGAATATGGTCGGGCTGTTTTTGAATCCTTGTGGTAAAACTGTCCAGGTGAGCTGGGTCTTCCTCCCTGTTTCTGGATTCTCCCACTCAAAAGCAAAGAGTTCTTGGCTATTCTTATGCACAGGAATGCAGAAAAAGGCATCCTTGAGATCTAAAACAGTGAACCATCCTAATTCATTTGTTAGTGTTGTCAAAAGTGTGTAAGGATTCGCTACCACTGGGTGTATGTCCTCTGTTATCTTGTTGATTTCCCTCAAATCCTGTACCAACCTGTAGCTTTTACCATCAGCTTTCTTTACTGGCAAGATTGGTGTGTTGTACCTGGATTCACATTCTACTAACAACCCAAATTTGATAAACTTTTCAATCACAGGTACTAATCCCTTGAGAGCTTCTAATTTCAGAGGATATTGTCTTTGCCTTACTGGTGTAGTCCCTGCTTTGAGTGTGATACTCACAGGTTCAGCTTTTTTGGATCTCCCAGGAGAATCATTGGCCCACACTATTTGAATGACAGCCTCTTCAACTTCTTTGGGAATTTTTCCATGGCACTCCTGTACAAGTATAGCAGCTGCTTCGATAATTTTAGATTTTGGGATTATAATTTTCACTCCCCCTTCCTTGGAAAACTTAATTTCTGCTTCTAATTTTTCCAGTAAATCTCTGCCCAATAATGGCATTGGGGAATTTTGCATATACAGGAACTGGTGAGTGACCCAGTGTTTTCCCAATTTAAATTTTAAAGGTTGGAGAAAAGGCCTTGTTTCACTTGCCCCAGGCTGGGACTGGGTTTGTGATTGTTTGCTGTTACTGCCATAGTTATTGTTGTTTGTTTGACTAGTTATACACTGTAGTGGTTTGGTCTAAAATACTCATTACTGTTTATCTGCTGTGAGATAAGAATTAGGAGAAATGCAAAGCAGGCACCAAACTTGAAAGAATATAAAGAAGTTTATTAACAACTCTAAAAGAGGGAAGAAAAAAATTATACCACCTTCAGAACTCTCCTCCTCCCCCACCTTCCTCCCTTCTCCCACTGACAATGTGAAAAAACAAGATGTTCAGTCTGTTTACCACTTCCATAATAACCTTGTTTAGTCCATTTAGAAAGAAGTCTCTTCTTGCTCATGCTATGAAAACATTATCACAACGAGACAGCCGCCCACTTCCAAATATTGTTCAGTCCATTTAGGAAGAGGAGTCTCTCTGCCTGCGTGTGAGTCCTTTCCCCTGACTTGCAGCTTTTCCCACAACTGCTTTCGAGGGTCCACTCTTGAAGTTTCTTGGGGTACAATTTTAAGGTTGAGCCGTTCAGAAACAAAAACAGAGGCCCTTCTCCTTCCCTGGGAGCACAGGGTCTTCATCATCTTCATCTTTAGACTATCTCTGGGAATATCTCTAGGAACTGAGGTTTTCTCCTTTCCCATTTGGAGCAAAAGTCCTCATCTGGTTCATCTCTCCCTGTCCAAACTTCTCATGAAATTACAGCTGCGTCAGCATCTGCCTATCTCAGCGCAGGTGCTTTTGCTTGCGAGTTGAACACTCCACCCCCCATATCTTCATGAAGTTACAACGGGATACTCTGATATATCATAGCTTCACAACAGACTTTCAGCTTTAAGCATCTCCTCTTTCTCTTCCCTCAGGTTTTCAGCTCTTCACAGCAGTAAAAGGGTTAATCTCACCTCGGCCTTGCAGCCTTGCAGCTGGAATGTTGAATTTTCCTTATTGCAGTGGAGAGGGGGGAGAGCCGAGCCGCTCCGTCTGCCCAGGGCAAGGCAGTGGGGGGGGTTCCATGGCTGGAACAGGTCCATGGCTCCAGGATGGCCGTGGCCCGGCCCGGCCTGGCCCGAGCAGGGCCTGGCCGGGCCCGCTGGCCCCCACACGGGGCCCGCAGCCACCTGTGCCAGCGCCGGAAACGAGAGAGCTTGGAGGGGGAGTTTGCCTATTCTTAAATGTGGATCACAGAGGTGTTCACAACTTTAAGTGGCTTAGAGAATTGTCCATATTCAAACTGGCCAGCTGATAGGTTCTATCAGTTCCCAGAGGAAACTGTAAGCACCCCTTAGCAAGGACGTCCCTTCCGGGACTATGCTTGCTAACCTATGACATACACATATAGATATATAATAGTAAAGAACTGTTATTCCTATTTTCCACATCTTTGCCTAAAAGCCCCTTGATTTCAAAATTATAATAACTCAGAGGGAAGGGGGGTTGCATCTGCCATTCCAAAGGGGGCTCCTGCCTTCTTTAGCAGACACCTGTCTTTCAAACCAAGACAGATCTTGGCGCACAACAGTGGGGCCTGAGGGCATTAAGAGAGAGAGGTGAAAAAGGAATAACAGTTCCTGGATAACTTAATTTTTATGTGCTGGATATAGGAACCTTGCTAGGCAGCACTATGTGGTCTAGTTTACCCTGGTTCGGGTGGCACGTGGTCGTGGCTATATTCTTCCCCTTTGCAGCTCCTTAACTAAACATGGGTCCTCTGACTAAGGCTACCATTGCTGTTATCCAGTTTGCACTATGGGTCGAGAAGGTGAGGAATTCATGGGCTTTTAACTTCCTCCAAAATGTGGGCACGTGGATAAAGGGCTATCACACACTGAGTGCATGTTTTTGGGGTTATGTTAAAAATGGTACCTTCTGTGAGGAAATGACACCTGGGGAAGTTTTCTCTCAACCCCTCAACCAGTTCTTTGGGCCCATGTTGGGGTTTTAGCTTAGTCTTAGGTTTTTTTTTCTGTTAAAGGAATTTTCTCCCATATGCATGTTGCTAGGGGACAAATAGCTGTACTTAAGAAAGACAAAAAAAAGGGAGTGGGGCGGGCCTGGCTACTTTTTTTGTCTACACCTGGGTGTGGGGTCAGTTCGCTCTGAGCGTCCGGAGAGAGAAGCTGCAGAGAAAGGAGCTGCTGTTTCTTTCTTTTTGGCCGTTCTTCTCTTCCTGCTGGAAACAACGCCGGGACCCCAAAAGCCGCTTTTCCTGCCCTGCTGGAGGCCGAGCTGTGGCTGCCCTGCCCCACTGCTGCTGCTTCGAGTTTTCGCTACGCTGTAGCCCTGCTCGCCCTGCCTGCCTGGGCATCCGTGGGGTTCTCCCATCTGGATACATCTCGCCTGCCACCCGGGATTTGCGTTCGTCCCTGCCGCTCTAGCCTGCCGCTTTAGCCTGCTGTTCCCGCCTGCTGTTTCCAGCCTGCTGTCCCTGAGAGTCCGGGATCGGCTGCCCAGGGGTTTGTGAAGCCTTTGTTCCTTCCCTTCCCGGGATCCCAGGCCACCAGTGCCGCGTGTTTCCCAAGCTCGCTCCGGAGCGCCCCCTGCAGCCACGGGGAACCATCGCACCTGCCCTGTTCACCGGGAGCCGCCAGCGCCCCTGCCGGCTGTGAGCGGAACTGCACCCGAGGGGAAATAGCCTGACAGCCGAGAAGGCTGGGACTGGGTTTGTGTGTGCTGTTACTGTCATAGTTATTGTTGTTTTGTTTGACTGGTTATATACATATACATATATATATATATAGAGAGAGAGAGTAAAGAACTGTTATTCCTATTTCCCACATCTTTGCCTAAAGGTCCTTGATTTCAAAATATAATAACTTGGAGGGAAAAAGGGTTATATCTGCCACTTCAAGGGGGGCTTCTGCCTTCCTTAGCAGACACCTGTCTTTCAAAACCGAGACAGATCTTGGCGCCCAATGTGCGGCATGAGGGCATTAAGAGAGAGAGGTGAAAAAAAAAAAAAAAAGGAATAACAGTTCTTGGATAACTTTATTTTGTGTGCCAGATATAGGAACCTTGTTAGGCTGCACTATGTGGTCTAGTTTACCCTGGTTCGGGTGGCATGTGGCCGTGGCTATATTCTTCCCCTTTGCAGCTCCTTACTTGAATATGGGTCCTCTGACTAAGGCTACCATTGCTGTTATCCAGCTTTCGTTATGGGTCGAGAAGGTGAGGAATTCATGGGTTTTTAACTTCCTCCGGAATGTGGGCACATGGATAAACGGCTATCACACACTGAGCACATGTTTTTGGGGTTATGTTAACAATGGTACCTTCTGTGAGGAAATGACACCAGGGGAAGTTTTCCCCCAACCCCTCAACCAGTTCTTTGGGCCCACCCCATCAATTTTCGAAGGGTTTAAATTCCCTCTGAATATTAACCATCTGCTGCTGATAGGCCTACTCTATTTAGCACTCAAGGATAAGTTGAGATTGGCTTGGATATCTACCCGGACACCAGCCCCAGAGACTAGAGATCCTGCCCCAGAACCTGACATGGCCCCAGAGAGTAGAGTTCCTACCCCAGAGCCTGATCCTGCCCCAGAACCTGACATGGCCCCAGACACAAGAGATCCTACCCCAGAGCCCTATCCTGCCCCAGAACCTGGCACGGCCCCAGACACTAGAGACCCCACCCCACAGACTGATACCGCCCAACAGCCCACCTCAGAAATGGACTACCCAAACTGGGTGGGGGTACTGGCAAAAGGGATGCAAGAGATGTGCCAAGAGATGGGTCAGGTGCGCCAGGGGATATGCCAGGAGATGGGCCAGGTACGCCAGGAGATGTGCCACGAGATGGGCCAGGTGCGCCAGGAGATATGCCAATTGCTAAGGGAATACACCTCCTCAGCTAGTGAAAAACCCTCTCCCTGCCCCAAAGAGGGTGAGTCCGATGGTGCAGCAGTAGAACCCACGGATGTTACAACCGTCCAGGCTTCAGCTGAACCACAAGGACAACCACAGCTAGCAGCAGTCGCCCCTGTGCAAAGGAGGAAGTGTAAGACCAAATCAGTACGACCAGTTAATGATGATGGGCAACCAGGGCCCTCACAACCAGCAGGAGAGCCAGAGCCAGAAATCATCACTGAGTCCCTGTCGCACGACAGTCTCCGTGCTATGCGAAACGACATTGTGCGAAGGGGGCGTGAGCCTTATACCACCTGGCTGCTTTGGGTTTGGGACCTTATGGGCACAAGTGTGCAACTGGATAGTGGTGAGGCAAGATATCTGGGATCATTGACCCAGGACCCAGGTGTGGACCAGGTATTTGTGAGGGAGCCAGGGCCCCTTTCTCTCTGGGAGCAGCTCTTAACGAGTGTGAGAGAAAGGTTCATTCACAAAGAAAGAATGCAGGAGTATCATCATAGAATGCAGTGGAAGACACTCCAGCAAGGGATCCAACAGCTAAGAGAGGTGGCAATATTAGAGGTACTCTTTGGGAGGGATGGACAGCATGACAATGACCCCGATAAGGTCAGGTGCACAGGACAGATGATGTGGAACCTGGCAAGGCTAGGGCCATCGCAATACACCACCTTCATTGCAACGATTGATGCTGACAATACCCGAGAAACCGTGGGCTCTGTTGCCGGCAAGCTCAGGCATTATGACAGCATGATCAATGGTCCGCTGAAAGCTCATGTCTCTGCTGTGGTCCAGGACCTCAAAGAGGAGATGAAGGAGATGAGGAAGGAAATGAGGGAGGAGATGAGGGAGGAGATGAGGAGGGTCAGTGTGGCACCAGTGCGAGTCACAGGCCCCCAAGTCAGAGCCCGTCGTCCCCCGGCTAGAGAGAGAGGGTACACCCCACGAGCTGAGCTGTGGTTTTTCCTGTGTGAGCATGGGGAAGACATGAGAAGGTGGGATGGGAAACCCACCTCTGTCCTGGCAGCGCGGGTGCGTGAACTCAAGGAGGGAGGCACTAACCGAGGGGGTTCTGCTAAGGTGAAGGTAGCCTCAGCCTCCCGTGACCGAGCTGCCAGATATTACAGAAGGGAGGATGATATGTCGGATCCCCTTGAAGGTACCTCGAGCATGTACACCCAGGGAAAGAATGATAACCAGGGCTAGAGGGGCCCTGCCTCTACCCAGGAAGAGGCACGGGAGAACCGGGTTTTCTGGACGGTGTGGATCCGATGGCCTGGCACATCAGAGCCACAAAAATATGATGCATTGGTTGATACTGGGGCACAGTGTACTTTAATGCCATCGGGACATGTGGGGGCAGAACCTGTATCCATCGCTGGGGTGACCGGGGGATCACAGCAGTTGACCCTTTTGGAAGCTGAGGTGAGCCTGACTGGGAAGGAGTGGCAAAAGCATCCAATTGTGACCGGCCCAGAGGCCCCGTGTATTCTGGGCATAGACTTCCTCCGGAATGGCTATTACAAAGACCCAAAAGGACTCAGGTGGGCATTTGGTATTGCTTCTGTGGAGGCAGAGGGCATTAGGCAATTGAACACCCTGTCTGGACTATCTGAGAATCCTTCTGCAGTTGGGCTCCTGAAAGTGGAAGAGCAACGAGTGCCAATTGCCACCTCGACAGTGCACCGCCGGCAGTATCGGACAAATCGAGATGCTGTGATCCCCATCCACAAGATGATCCACGAGCTGGAGAGCCAAGGGGTGATCGCAAGACCCACTCACCCTTCAACAGCCCCATCTGGCCTGTGCGCAAGTCTGACGGGGAATGGAGATTGACTGTGGACTATCGTGCCCTGAATGAAGTGACTCCACCGCTGAGCGCTGCCGTGCCGGACATGTTGGAGCTCCAGTACGAGCTGGAGTCCAAAGCAGCGAAGTGGTACGCCACTATTGACATTGCCAATGCATTCTTCTCTATTCCTCTGGCAGCAGAGTGCAGGCCTCAGTTTGTCTTCACATGGAGGGGCGTGCAGTACACCTGGAACCGACTGCCCCAGGGGTGGAAGCACAGTCCCACCATCTGTCATGGACTGATCCAGACTGCAATAGAAAAGGGTGAGGCTCCAGAACGTCTGCAGTACATTGATGACATCATTGTGTGGGGGAACACTGCGACCGAAGTGTTTGAGAAAGGAGAGAGAATAATTCAAATTCTCCTGCGAGCTGGTTTTGCCATCAAGAAGAGCAAGGTCAAGGGACCTGCCCGAGAGATCCAGTTCCTGGGAGTAAAGTGGCAAGATGGACGGCGTCAGATTCCCACTGAGGTCATCAATAAGATCACAGCAATGTCTCCACCAACCAACAAGGAGGAGACACAAGCTTTCCTAGGCGCTATAGGTTTCTGGAGGATGCACATTCCTGAGTACAGCCAGATCGTGAGTCCTCTCTACCTGGTTACCCGCAGGAAGAATGATTTCCACTGGGGCCCTGAACAGCAGCAAGCCTTCACCCAGATCAAGCAGGAAATTGCTCACGCTGTCGCCCTTGGCCCAGTCAGGACAGGACCAGAGGTGAAGAATGTGCTCTACTCTGCAGCCGGGAACAATGGTCTGTCCTGGAGCCTCTGGCAGAAGGTGCCTGGTGAGACTCGGGGCCGACCACTTGGATTCTGGAGCCAAAGCTACAGAGGGTCTGAAGCCAACTACACTCCCACAGAGAAGGAAATCCTGGCAGCTTATGAAGGAGTCCAGACTGCCTCAGAAGTAATCGGCACAGAGGCACAACTCCTCCTGGCACCCCGACTACCGGTGCTGGGGTGGATGTTCAAAGGAAAGGTTCCCTCCACGCATCACGCCACCGATGCTACTTGGAGCAAATGGATTGCCCTCATCATGCAGCGTGCCCGAATTGGAAACCCAAGTCGCCCTGGGATCTTGGAAATAATTACAAACTGGCCGGAAGGTGAGACTTTTGGGTTATCTTCTGAAGAAGAAGAGGAGCAGGTGACATGTGCTGAAGAAGCCCCACCATATAACGAGCTACCAGAGAGTGAAAGACAATACGCCCTCTTCACTGATGGTTCCTGCCAAATTGTAGGCGCTAGCCGGAAATGGAAAGCCGCTGTATGGAGCCCCACACGACAAGTTGCACAGGCTACTGAAGGAGAAGGTAGATTGAGCCAATTTGCTGAGCTCAAAGCTGTCCAATTAGCTCTGGACATAGCTGAAAGAGAGAAGTGGCCAAAGCTCTACCTCTACACTGATTCATGGATGGTAGCCAATGCTCTGTGGGGTTGGCTGGAAAGGTGGAATAAGGCAAACTGGCAGCGCAGGGGAAAACCAATCTGGGCTGCTGAAGAGTGGAAAGACATTGCCACTCGGGTAGAGAAGCTATCTGTGAAGGTCCGTCATATAGATGCTCACATTCCCAAGAGCCGGGCTAATGAAGAACATCGTAACAACAAACAGGTAGATCAGGCTGCGAAAATAGAGGTGTCCCAGATAGACTTAGATTGGCAACATAAAGGAGAACTGTTCCTAGCTCGATGGGCCCATGATGCCTCAGGTCATCAGGGCAGAGATGCCACCTATAAGTGGGCACGAGACCGAGGGGTGGATCTAACCATGGACAGTATCTCCCAGGTTATCCATGATTGTGAGACATGCGCTGCGATCAAGCAGGCCAAGCGGGTGAAGCCTCTGTGGTATGGTGGGCGATGGTCCAAATACAAGTATGGGGAGGCCTGGCAGATTGATTACATCACACTGCCTCAAACCCGCCAAGGCAAGCGCTATGTGCTCACAATGGTAGAAGCCACCACTGGATGGCTGGAGACCTACCCTGTGCCTCATGCTACTGCCTGGAACACCATCCTGGGCCTTGAAAAGCAAGTCCTTTGGAGGCATGGCACCCCTGAGAGAATCGAGTCTGACAATGGGACTCATTTCAAGAACAGCCTTATAAACACCTGGGCTAGAGAACATGGCATAGAGTGGGTGTACCACATCCCCTACCATGCACCAGCAGCTGGGAAGGTTGAGCGGTGTAATGGATTGCTTAAAACCACCTTGAAGGCACTGGGTGGGGGGACTTTCAAAAACTGGGAGATGCATTTAGCTAGAGCCACCTGGTTAGTTAACACCCGAGGCTCCACCAGCCGAGCAGGCCCTGCCCAATCCGAACCCCTACAAACAACAGACGGAGATAAGGTTCCAGTGGTGCACATGAGGGGTATGCTTGGAAAAACTGTTTGGGTAAAGTCTGCCTTGAGCAAAGACAAACCCATCCGTGGGGTCGTTTTTGCTCAGGGACCAGGTTGCACCTGGTGGGTGATGCAAAAGGATGGAGAGACCCGATGCTTACCTCAAGGGGACCTTGTTTTAGGGTGAACTACCCATGGCTCTGTACTTGTATCACTATCAGCATGTATATTTGTATATAATTTGGGTAATGCATAGATTTATATGGTTAAGAAAAAAAAAAAAGTTAAGTTTCATGTAACATGTTAGTATGGGAAAAAATTCGGGGTGGATAATGTTGGGGTTTTAGCTTAGTCTTAGGTTTTTTTTTCTGTTAAAGGAATTTTCTCCCATATGCATGTTGCTAGGGGACAAATAGCTGTACTTAAGAAAGACAAAAAAAAGGGAGTGGGGCGGGCCTGGCTACTTTTTTTGTCTACACCTGGGTGTGGGGTCAGTTCGCTCTGAGCGTCCGGAGAGAGAAGCTGCAGAGAAAGGAGCTGCTGTTTCTTTCTTTTTGGCCGTTCTTCTCTTCCTGCTGGAAACAACGCCGGGACCCCAAAAGCCGTTTTCCCTGCCCTGCTGGAGGCCGAGCTGTGGCTGCCCTGCCCCACTGCTGCTGCTTCGAGTTTTCGCTACGCTGTAGCCCTGCTCGCCCTGCCTGCCTGGGCATCCGTGGGGTTCTCCCATCTGGATACATCTCGCCTGCCACCCGGGATTTGCGTTCGTCCCTGCCGCTCTAGCCTGCCGCTTTAGCCTGCTGTTCCCGCCTGCTGTTTCCAGCCTGCTGTCCCTGAGAGTCCGGGATCGGCTGCCCAGGGGTTTGTGAAGCCTTTGTTCCTTCCCTTCCCGGGATCCCAGGCCACCAGTGCCGCGTGTTTCCCAAGCTCGCTCCGGAGCGCCCCCTGCAGCCGCGGGGGAACCATCGCACCTGCCCTGTTCACCGGGAGCCGCCAGCGCCCCTGCCGGCTGTGAGCGGAACTGCACCCGAGGGGAAATAGCCTGACAGCCGAGAAGGCTGGGACTGGGTTTGTGTGTGCTGTTACTGTCATAGTTATTGTTGTTTTGTTTGACTGGTTATATACATATACATATATATATATAGAGAGAGAGAGAGTAAAGAACTGTTATTCCTATTTCCCACATCTTTGCCTAAAGGCCCTTGATTTCAAAATATAATAACTTGGAGGGAAAAAAGGGTTATATCTGCCACTTCAAGGGGGGCTTCTGCCTTCCTTAGCAGACACCTGTCTTTCAAAACCGAGACAGCCCACCCCACCAATTTTCGAAGGGTTTAGATTCCCTCTGAGTACTAACCAACTGGTGCTGGTAGGCCTACTCTATTTAGCACTCAGGGATAAATTGAGACTGGCTTGGATAACTACCCAGACACCGGTTCCAGAGACCAGAGATCCTACCCCAGAGCCTGATCCTGCCCCAGAACCTGACACGGCCCCAGACACTAGAGATCCTACCCCAGAGCCTGACCCAGCCCCAGAGCCTGATACCGCCCAACAGCCCACCTCAGAAATGGACTACCCGAACTGGGTGGGGGTACTGGTGAAGGGGATGCAGGAGATGCGCCAGGAGATATGCCAAGTGCTAAGGGAATACACCTCCTCAGCTAGTGAAAAACCCTCTCCCTGCCCCAAAGAGGGTGAGTCCGATGGTGCAGCAGTGGAACCCACAGATGTTACAACCGTCCAGGCTTCAGCTGAACCACAAGGACAACCACAGCTAGCAGCAGTCGCCCCTGTGCAAAGGAGGAAGTGTAAGACCAAATCAGTACAACCAGTTAATGATGATGGGCAACCAGGGCCCTCACAACCAGCAGGAGAGCCAGAGCCGGAAATCATCACTGAGTCCCTGTCGTACGACAGTCTCCATAACATGCAAAAAGACATTGTGCAAAGGGGGCGTGAGCCTTATACAACCTGGCTGCTTCGGGTTTGGGACATTATGGGCACAGGTGTGCAACTGGATAGTGGTGAGGCAAGGTATCTGGGATTGTTGACCCAGGACCCAGGTGTGGACCAGATATTTGTGAGGGAGCCAGGGCCCCTTTCTCTCTGGGAGCGGCTTTTAACGAGTGTGAGAGAAAGGTTCATTCACAAAGAGAGAATGCAGGAGTGTAGTGGTTTGGTCTAAAATACTCATTACTGTTTATCTTCTGTGAGATAAGAATTAGGAGAAATGCAAAGCAGGCACCACTGAGAGAAAGATTAATTCACAAAGAAAGAATGCAGGAGTACCATCATAGAATGCAGTGGAAGACACTCGAGGAAGGGATCCAGCAGCTAAGAGAGGTGGCAGTATTAGAGGTACTCTTTGGGAGGGATGGACAGCATGATAATGACCCCGATAAGGTCAGGTGCACAGGACAGATGATGTGGAACCTGGCAAAGCTAGGGCCATCGCAATACACCACCTTCATTGCAACAACTGATACTGACAATAACTGAGAAACAGTGGGCTCTGTTGCCAACAGGCTCAGGAATTATGACAGTATGGTCAATGGTCCGCTGAAAGCTCATGTCTCTGCTGTGGTCCAGGACCTCAAAGAGGAGATGAAGGAGATGAGGGAGGAGATGAGGAAGATCAGTGTGGCACCAGTGCAAGTCACAGGCCCCCAAGTCAGAGCCCGTCGTCCCCCGGCTAGAGAGAGAGGGTACACCCCACGAGCTGAGCTGTGGTTTTTCCTGTGTGAGCATGGGGAAGACACGAGAAGGTGGGATGGGAAACCCACTTCTGTCCTGGCAGCATGGGTGCGTGAACTCAAGGAGGGAGGCACTAGCCGAGGGGGTTCTGCTAAGGTGAAAGTAGCCTCAGCCTCCCGTGACCGAGCTGCCAGGTATTACAGAAGGGAGGATGATATGTCGGATCCCCTTGAAGGGACCTCTAGCATGTACGACCAGGGAAAGAATGATAACCAGGGCTAGAGGGGCCCTGCCTCTACCCAGGGAGAGGCACGGGAGAACTGGGTTTTCTGGATGGTGTGAATCCGATGGCCTGGCACATCAGAGCCACAGAAATATGATGCGTTGGTTGATACTGGGGCACAGTGTACTTTAATGCCATCAGGACATGTGGGGGCAGAACCTGTATCCATCGCTGGGGTGACTGGGGGATCACAGCAGTTGACCCTTTTGGAAGCTGAGGTGAGTCTGACTGGGAAGGACTGTGTACTAGTTTGAAAACAAACCAGTGGGAGGCACCAAGTCAGAATAACAATTTAATGGAAATTAAAGAAAAGGAAAAAAAAGTAAAAGAAAACACTGGTTCAAACTGACAGAGTCAAGGTACAACGTGACACCCTGTTAGGCAGGGTGGTGGTAGCAGTCTGGTAGAATGGTGGCTGCAGTCCTCTGAAGCAGTGATCCTGTAGTAAAAGGGTCTGCTCTTCCTCAGAAAGTCCAGTGGTGGCTGTGTAGCTCCTGTCCTCTGGAAATCCAGTGGGAAGGGTTGTCTCTGGCGTTCAGAGTCCCAGATTATATCCAGTATGGGATGCTTGGTTCCTCCCTCTGGGTGGAGCATCTCACAATGGGGTAATGAGTCATGAGGCCAAGTGTTGATTAGGCTCATTAACAGAAGATAGTCCAGAGGGAGTTATCTCTGAGTCATGCGGCAGGACAATGATGGGCAATTAACAGAAAGATAGTCTGGGTGGAGGAGGCAAGGAAACACTGCCCCACCTGATTTCAACAGCTCATGAGAATGGTGATAGAATACACTGCAACCCAGGACAGAGTGGCAAAAGCATCCGATTGTGACTGGCCCAGAGGCCCCATGTATTCTGGGCATAGACTTCCTCCGGAATGGCTATTACAAAGACCCAAAAGGACTCAGGTGGGCATTTGGGATTGCTGCTGTGGAGGCAGAGGGCATTAAGCAATTGAACACCCTGCCTGGACTATCTGAGAATCCTTCTGCAGTTGGGCTCCTGAAAGTGGAAGAGCAACGAGTGCCAATTGCCACCTCGACAGTGCACCGCCGGCAGTATCGGACAAATCGAGATGCTGTGATCCCCATCCACAAGATGATCCGCGAGCTGGAGAGCCAAGGGGTGGTAAGCAAAACCCATTCACTCTAAAACAGCCCCATCTGGCCTGTGCGCAAGTCTGACAGGGAATGGAGATTGACTGTGGACTATCATGGCTTGAATGAAGTGACTCCACCATTGAGGGCTGCTGTGCCGGACATGTTGGAGCTCCAGTACGAGCTGGAGTCCAAAGCAGCAAAGTGGTACACCACTACTGACATTGCTAATGCATTTTTCTCCATTCCTCTGGCACCAGAATGCAGGCCTCAGTTTGCTTTCACTTGGGGGGGTGTGCAGTACACCTGGACCCAACTGCCCCAGGGTTGGAAGCACAGTCCCACCATCTGCCATGGACTGATCCAGGCTGCACTGGAAAAGGGTGAGGCCCCAGAACATCTGCGGTACGTTGATGACATCATTGTGTGGGGGAACATGGCATCAGAGGTATTTGAGAAAGGAGAGAGAATCATCCAAATTCTCTTGGAAGCTGGATTCGCCATCAAGAAGAGCAAAGTCAAGGGACCTGCCCAAGAGATCCAGTTCCTGGGAGTAAAGTGGCAAGATGGACGGCGTCAGATTCCCACTGAGGTCATCAATAAGATCACAGCAATGTCTCCACCAACCAACAAGAAGGAAACACAAGCTTTCCTAGGCGCCATAGGTTTCTGGAGGATGCACATTCCCGAGTACAGCCAGATCGTGAGTCCTCTCTACCTGGTTACCCGCAAGAAGAATGATTTCCACTGGGGCCCTGAACAGCAGCAAGCCTTCACCCAGATCAAGCAGGAAATCGCTCATGCAGTAGCCCTTGGCCCAGTCAGGACAGGACCAGAAGTGAAGAATGTGCTCTACTCTGCAGCCGGGAACAATGGTCTGTCCTGGAGCCCCTGGCAGAAGGTGTCTGGTGAGACTCGGGGCCCACCACTTGGATTTTGGAGCTGAAGCTACAGAGGGTCCGAAGCCAACTACACTCCCACAGAGAAAGAGATCTTGGCAGCTTATGAAGGAGTCCAAGCTGCTTCAGAAGTAATCGGCACAGTGGCACAACTCCTCCTGGCACCCCGACTACCGGTGCTGGGGTGGATGTTCAAAAGAAAGGTTCCTTCCACGCATCACACCACTGATGCTACTTGGAGCTAATGGATCGCCCTCATCACGCGGCGCGCCTGAATTGGAAACCCAAGTGTACTGGTTTGGCCTAATTTAGAAATATATCCTCTGAGAGAAGGCACAACCACCCCTCCTCCACTAGGTTCTGGAAAAAATAAATTTTCCTCGAAGGAAAGTGTAGAAGATAAAACTATTTATTTAACAAACACCCGGGAAAGGAAAATAAGGTTAAATGGTAAAATCTTTCACTGTGGAGGAAAAACCTGGGAAAGCGTTAGAGTCCTCCCTTTGGTCTCCTCGGAGCTGGGCCTTGGCCCAGGGCCAGGCCCTCTGTGCCCGGTGGAAAGTCCTCCCGATGTGCTCTGAGGTTGAAAGCAGTCCAGTAGGAAAGGGAGAAAATCCGGAATTCCAGAGAAGGAAAAGCAAAGTGCAACTCTCAGTCTCTCTCCGGAGAATGAGAAACTGACAACAGCTGGCCAAAAGCTGACTGGAAAACAGCAAGCCGGGTGCTTCCTCGCTCCCCTGCCGCAGCTGGGGGGAAAAAAACCTGCTATCTTTATATGACCTTGAACGAGCTGCAAACTGCTTTGAGAAAGTTTTGCTCAGTTTTTTTCCTCTTCCCCCTCTCAGGCTCAGTTTGGAGGCATAGAAAGGCACAAAAATTAATTTCTGGGCATAGGCTGCGATATGGGATACACATCATAACGTCACCCCAAGACACCAAGTCGCCCTGGGATCTTGGAAATAATTACGAACTGGCCGGAAGGTGAGACTTTTGGGTTATCTTCTGAAGAAGAAGAGGAGCAGGTGACGTGTGCCGAAGAAGCCCCACCATATAACGAGCTACCGGAGAGTGAAAGACAATATGCCCTCTTCACTGATGGTTCCTATTACAGCTGGTGATGGGGTCAGCGGCTCTGACCCAGGAAGAGGTGACCGGTCCGGGGAGATGGTCCTGAAAGGAATCGCCTTCCCGAGGCCCAGTGTCTTCCCTCAGCTGCTGGCAGGAGGGCCCTTGCAGAGACTGTCAGCTCTTTAGTGATTATCAGCTTGTGATTTCAGCTCAGCTCTGCAGGGCAGCCTCCAGGCCAAGCCAGACCAGAGAGAGAGACAAGAGGTTCGTGTGGCTGGTTCCGCACAGAAGTTAGCTTTATTGTTGGTCCCCTCCGGCGGAGGGGAAAGCCAGGGACGAGAACCCTCTCTGAGAGCCACAAGGGCCAGAGGGCTTGCTTTTATAGGGATACAGGGGATTGGTAAAGGACCAATGGGTTACAGAGGATCTGGGATGGGTAAAGACCAATGGGTTATGAAGGATCTGCATAGGGTCTCCTAAAGGATTGTGGGTCTGTCTTTTCTCGCCATGACCAAAGAAGTGTTTGCCTTTCCAGGGAGTCCTGCTGGGCGATTGTGAAATCTCTTATCTCAGCAGAGATCCCTCCAGGGCAAGGGCTGGGCATACCCCACAACTTTCCCTTCTGTATTTATTAAAAAGGCATTCCCAGCAGCCTTTCTGCAGCAACATAGGAGGCAAGAGAACATAAGTAACACAGTAATAATTACAATGAATACCCACAAATCTCCCTTGATCAAAGATGCAATCCATCCCGTTATTCCCCATCGTCTAAAAAGGTCATTGACCCAGTCTAGGCTCTTATCTACTTTTAGGTCTTTTACTAGTTCTTGTAGTTTCTGGATGTTCGCCTGGATGGACATTGAGTGCGAAGAAAGATTGAAGCAGCACATCTCTTCAAAGTCTTGGCAGCCATGTCCGTGGGCAAGCAGTAGGTAGTCTATTGCTGCTCGATTCTGTAGGGTTGCGTGTCTGGTAGTCTCCTCATCTCTTAAAAGATCGCTCAAGGCAGCAGATGTCGCATTGGCCTGTTTGCTTAGCCAACACCCTAGGTGATTGATATCCCCAAGGGCCTTGAGTGCAGCTAACCAAGGGATGAACGCGGAAGCTGCAACTTGTCCTGCCTTATTCCAATTGTAAATGTGGCTGTCACAATTTTTGTCAAACTCAGCAAAGGATCGCTTTTGATGTGTTGATGTGTCTGTTTGTCTCCAATTATGTAACAATGTAATATTTGGGGTGAGAGTAGAAAGCTTGCCAAGGCTACAGGGGCCTCCTTGGAGGCGTGAGGGGATCCCGGCCCATACTCTGTCACCACAGACAAGAAAGACTCCCTGGGGTAACACTTTTGGGTAGAGAGTGGACACAGAGAGTACGTGGCTGCTGTAATTGCACCAATCTTGACTATTATAGGCTTTGTTAAATGGTGATATGTCTTTTCTGTATGTGTTTTTTACTTGGTCAATCCCTGGCCAGCGTTGGCTTTGCAGTCTAAAATAAAATTTGACACAATATGTTGCTTTGGAGGACCCCAGCAGGTTTAATTCTTGGGGTTCATCTCGAGCATTTGGCAGAATCTTTGTCCACTCATCCCAAGTGTCTACCAGGTTGGGCCTCTTACCTGTGGTGCGGAGGAGCTCTGAGTTAGTGATGGGCCAATCATCTGCTACTAAAGGAATTCCTACCAGACACGTAGAGAGTGGGTTGTCTACTCTGCCCATGGACAGGCACAGATTGTCTTGATTGAGTGTCTTTGCTAGGGTCACCCAAACATTATGGCTAGGCTGTGGGACAAGCCAGCTGAAGGCATGTGGTATGGCGAAGAACATCGAGGCAGCGGTGAGGACAGCATCAACGTAGATAAATTTCATCTTTGGGCAGGGATGGGGCTTCTGAGAGGGAATATAAGCGAGATTTGTTAGCTTTGTGGTGAGAGGGGAGGTTTTGGGGTTTAGGGAGGTTTGACAAGGGTTGAGGGAAGGGGATATTTTGGGGTAACAAGGGGTGATAACATATAAACTAAGGATCAGTTTTTCAGGCTGTGTCTGGCCTATGGCTTGACTTTTTGCTGTAGCATCTTGTTCAGCTTTCTGTTTCGTCTGCTGCCGTGTGGTGGGATGATCTTTTTCCTGGTTGGTGGGCATTTAGCGACGTTTTCGTCTCCATGCAGAGCTGGTCTGGTTTTGGGGAGGTCCAGTATTTGACTCAGGAGAGTTCTTGTTGGTGTTTGTGGAAGCAGTGTTTGTAGGGCCTAAGTATGGTTTTATACTTTTTCCTGGGAACCACTTCGGGCCAGATGGTAGCTGGACACAGGCGTAGCCTCTCCCCCAGGTAATCAATTGGAAAGGCCCAGAGACCTGGTGTGATTCTGGGTCCTTCACCAGCACTGGTGGCTTCTCCGTGAGCTTAGCTTGGGTTGAATTTGAGAAGTGGCGGAGTACTGGGGGGTCAGGTTCTGATGAGGTACCATTTAGGAAGTTAATGACATAGAGAGCCTTACAGAGTCTTTCAACAGGAGACAAGATTTCTGTTTCTTTCCGTTGCTGGTTGAGGACTCTTGAGGGTTTGGTGGGTCCTTTCTATGATGGATTGTCCTGTGGGATTGCTAGGTATGCCTGTCTTGTGTTTTATCCCCCATTGGTTGAAGAAATCTTTTAACTTGTGAGAGGTGTAGGCAGGCCCATTATCTGTTTTGATTTCTTCAGGGACTCCCAGGGTGGCGAAGGCAAGGAGAAAATGCTTGATGACATGGACGGCGTTTTCTCCTGCATGGGCTGACGCAAACACTGCCCCAGAAAATGTGTCAACTGACACGTGCACGTATTTGGATCTCCCAAAGGATGGGAAGTGGGTTACATCGATTTGCCACAATTGGCAGCTGTTCAGACCACGGGGGTTGACTCCGGTACCCATAGATGGTATTTGGTAGTTCTGGCAGTTCGGGCACGTTGCAATGATAGCTTTTGCTTGATCTTTTGAAAGCTTGAACATTATGACTAGGGCAGGAATGTTTTGGTGAAAAAATGCATGTGACAACTTTGCCTGGGCAAAGATGTCAGGGATGTTTGCAGTCTCTGCTGGCATGGCCAGTGCATCTGCTCTCCTGTTCCCTTCGGCAATGGGACCAGGGAGGTCAGTGTGTGACCTCACATGCATAATGTAGTAAGGCTGTTTTCTGTGGGAGATTAAATGAATTAATGTAGAAACTAATTGGTATCATTTTTGGTTGGAGACCTCCTTTAGAAAAGCATGTTCAGCCCTCATAGCTATGCCAGTGACATAAGCCGAATCTGTGACCAAATTAAAAGGTTCATCTTTAAACTTCTCAAAGGCTCTGACAACAGCTGCTAACTCAGCAATCTGTGGAGATCCCTCTATTATTTGGATATCAGATTCCCATTTTTGGGTATTGGGTTGTCTCCATGTCATGACAGACCAAAGGGATGAGCCAGACCCATCGGTAAAGACGGTCAGAGCTTTGAGAGGTTTTCTACTTTGGATTAATTTTGGAATCAATTTGAAAGCTGCATCACGGTAGAAAAATCTATGTTTTGGCATGTGAATGGAGATTTGGCCTGTGTATCTATCTAGGGCTAACTGGAGGCTCTCATTGGTCTGGAGCAACTGCTTTAGATCTTCAGTGGTCAATGGCAAGTATATGCATGTGAACTCACACCCTGCAAGAGAGCGGAGACGAGTTCTGGCCTTTTTTATTAAAAGTGCCATTACTTCTTGGAAGGTGGTTAATGTCTTTATAGGTTGATGGCTTGTGAAGACCCATTCAAGTATCAGCAAAGAGTCTCTGAGTTGAGGGTCCCACTGGAAGATCAGTCCATGGAAACAGGGAGCCTTACCCAAAACTGCAAACTGGAGAGGCAGGCTGGGTTCAACGCGATGGGCTTGGCATGAAGACAGGGCTTCCTGGACTTTGGTGATGGTATCTCAGGCTTCAGGTGTGAGGGCACGTGGAGAGTCCAAGGCTTCTCTGCCGCGGAGGAGGTTGAAGAGGGGAGTGAGGTCTTCTGTTGTGATTCCCAGTAGGGGGCGTATCCAATTTATGGATCCGCACAGGCTGTGTAAGTCCCTTAAGGTTTTGGGATCCTCTTTGATGGCGAGTTGCTGGGGTACGATGGTTCTCTCACGGATCTTGAGGCCGAGGTAAGTCCATGGGCTGGAGTGCTGCGCTTTGTCCTCACGAATCTCGAACCCTGCTTCTTCTATGGCTTCAATTGTCTTTTTAAGAGTTCTGTCCAAGTAAGTTTTTTCTGATGCACAGATTAGTATGTCATCCATATAGTGGTAAATGATTGCTTCTGGGAACAGGCTCCTGATGGGGGACAGAATGTGGGTGACGTACCACTGGCAGATGGTCGGGCTGTTCTTCATGCCTTGTGGGAGGACAAGCCAATGGTATCTTCTGAGTGGGGCTTGTTCGTTAAGAGAGGGGACGGGGAAGGCGAACCGTGGTGCGTCCTGAGGATGGAGCGGGATGTTAAAGAAACAGTCTTTAATGTCTATGATGGCAAGCAGCCAGTCTCGGGGCAGCATCGATGGTGATGGCAGGCCGGGTTGGAGGGGGCCCATGTCTTCAATGACCTCATTGATCTTTTGTAGGTCCTGGAGTAGTCTCCACTTGTCCTTGCCAGGCTTTTTCAATACAAAGACAGGGGAATTCCAAGGGCTTGTGGTTTTGGTGATATGACCTTTGGCAAGTTGCTCTTCCACCAGGGCTTCCAGCGCGCTGAGTTTTTCTTTATCAAGGGGCCACTGCCTTGTCCACTTTGGGTTGTCAGTCTTCCAGGTGAGTGGGGGAGTAGATGGCAGCGCGCGTTTCTCAGTGGCCCCAGTCAGAAATCCTGGCTGGGAATGGTAAGGGTGACACCCCACTGGGATAGAAGATCTCTGCCCCATAGGGTGATGGGGGCTCTTACCACGAATGGTCGGGTGGTTGCTATCTTGCCCTCGGGTCCTTCGATGACAACATTTCGTTTGCTTCTCATGGATACTGCAACTCCACCAATCCCGGAGATCATACCTGCCACTGGCTCCAGTTTCCAATTCCCTGGCCACTCGGAGCGGGCGATGATGGTCTCGTCTGCTCCGGTGTCCAGCATCCCTGGGCGGTAGACCCTCTCTCCTTTACAGAACAGGCTGCACTCGATGGTCGGTTTGTTTGAGCCCACAATCTCTATCCACATTGCTGTAGGATTGAGAGGAAGCTGTTCTGGGCGGTTCTGTGGAAGTAAAAAAGCTTGAGCAATCGGTGTTCCCTGTGGGAAAAAGAAAGGTGTGTCCGTGCAGCAAAGCTGGACAAGAATCTCTTGTCCAGGGTGCACTGTTTGTATCTCAGGTAATACAAAGAGTTCTTCTGGACCATGGATGGTATCGCTTAGGATAAGAATGTCCCATGGGCCGTTCTGCGGTCCGTACTTTCCTGTGGGGATACGATAAAAACACTTGTCAACAAAGTTAAATGGCAGTGATGTTACCAGTTGGCGTCTGGTTCCCATCGGTAGCACTCCGTGTGTTGGATCCTTCTTATGTGTTCTGGGATCACCTGAGATGATGGTGCCGGGTGAGGTCCAGTTGTCTGCTCTTGGTGATCCGACGTCGAGTTTGCAGCCGGGGCAGGGTAGTATGGCCTTTGATTTGTTGTCTGGGCGTGGGGTCTTGACGCTTTTTGGACGCTGCTGGTGCTGTTGCTGTCTCTGGTGCCTTTGGTAGGTGGCACGATGGTCCTGGGTGGGTGACCTTTCTGGGCAGTCCTTTATAAAGTGCCTAAGTTCACCACAATAGAAACAGCGGGCATTCTCCTTAGAGACTGCTGCAGCAAATGCACCGGAAAGTCCCTCTATGATGCCCTTTACAACTGCTTGGATCATTGTGTTCTCTGTGGATGTGTGTCTAGTACAGCTCTCTATCATTTGTTCTATTGTGGGTTCTGTGTCCATGGGTAGGGCCCTCAAGATATTCTTACATTTTTCATTAGCATTTACCATGGCGAGTTTTCCCAAAAGTTCCTTTCGTCCATCTGGACTTTCTATCTGTTTCTCTAAGCTAGCTTTTAAACAATCAACGAACTGAATGAAGCTTTCATTTGCTGACTGTTTGATGTTAGAGAAATATTGTGTAGGAACAGAATCATCAGGAGTAAGGAGCAGCGATGTCTTAGCTGCAATAACTATGTCTTGTAATGCTACTTCAGGTAAGGTTGAAGCTTGATCTGAGGGTTTTTGGAGGTCACCTTCTCCAGCCAGTTGTTCTATTGTCCAATCTGTCTGATTTGCATCTTTAGCATAAGTGTCAGACAGTATTTTCAAATGTCTCTTCCAATGCCTTTCCCATAACATATATTCAGCAGGGGAAAGGATGCAGTTAATAATGTTTTTAATATCATGTGGTACTGATGTATAGGCAGGGAAAGTGGCTTCCAATATGTTTCTAAAGAAATGTGACCCTCTCCCATGTTCTTTTGCTGCCTTGCAAAGCTCTTTGACTTCTTTGTATGGAATAGGTTCCCATGTTTTTGTAGTTGGACCACCCCTCCTCCCTTTCCCTATAACGACTGGAAAGGCTGAGATTTTCTGGGCTAACTCCCAATCTCCCTCCCGGTTTGCTTCCCTGCATGTCTGTGCCCATCGGTCCTCAGATTCAGAGTCAGAGATGCTGCTACTGTCGTCTGAAAATGAGGGGTTAGCTGTTGCAGGGCGGGGCTGGGATACAGGGGGCGTAGCGCTGCATTTTTGAAATGCCGGCTTTCCTTTAGCCAGGGAGGGAATAGCGGCGGGTCGGGGGTGGTTTGAGGGGTGGGAAGGGGGTCTGTTGTGGCAGCATGGGGGTGGAGAGGTTGTACAGCAGCAGGTCGTTTGGGGGGAGGTCGGGTTGCAGGTAGTGCCGGTTTCGCAATTCCGTGCGGAGTCAGGATGGGCTGTAGGAAGGTGTGGGGGGGCGGTGGGCTTTAGGGCAGGAGCGGAGGAGATGGGGATTGCGCAAGAACCCGTGGTAGGGAGTGGGGGGGGTGTAGGGCCGCCGCTCTGGGGTGAGACGCGGTGGGGTGGGAGGGGTCAGAAACACCACGAGCCAGTGTGAGAGGGGGAAGGGTGGTGTCGTGCGCGAAGGGTTGCGAAATACCAGGGGCACAGGGAGATGGGGCTGGGGGCGGCTCAGAGGCATCCAGCCTGGGGAGGCGGGATGGGTCTGGGATGGATCTCGTGTGCACTGCCTGGGGGGTGGCAGTGGAACCAAGGGGGCGATTGGGGGGGGTTTGGTATGGGAGGACTGCCGGGAATAGGGGATCGGGGTAGGGAAGTGGGGTGACCGGCGCCCCAGCCGGGCCAGGGCTGGAGCGGCTGGCGGGGTCCGCGCTCTGGCTGGCCATTGCCGGAGGCAGAGAGGGGGAGTGGGAGGGGGGAAGGGTAGAGAAGGGGTTTGGCTGAAGGGGGGTTGTCGCACGACACATTTTAACCAATAAATGAAATAAAGGAATGAATTTGGAAACAGAGAGGTTTCCCGAGGCTTGAGAGGAATACAGTTTGTTCCCCACTCTGTCCCAGAACGGATCAGAAAGAACAGAGTCTGTGGTAGCATCAGGAAAATTTCGAGATATCCAATTACTGAAAGATTTAAGATTTTTCTTAGAAAGAATACCTTTAGAGAAATTAAAGTCAGATTTTAAGAGAAGGGTTAGGAGAAAGGGGTATAGGTCTCTCTCAGATTGGGAAAGGCTGGGTTTAGCTTGCCTATGTCCCATCTTAGTTTCTCCCTCAGCAGAAAAAAGAGAAAAAAAACCCAAAATTACTTTAAGTTGCGCGCAAAAAAGAGGAGGAGAGCCTCAAGTTTAAACTTACAAATCCCATTTTCTGGTGAGGCTGGCTCCTAGAAAGGTCTGCTGGGGGGATAGTCTGGCAGTTCGATCCTCAGGGACTTCAGTCCTAGGTGGGAGGCGAGGGACTCGAACTGTCCCCGTCCAAAAGGCCTGCTAAAACGTAGGTCTATCTTCAGAGGATCAGCACACGAACAGCTGGTTCTGTCTTGGCGATGTCAAGACGCAGCTCAGGCCAGGTCCGGGATCCGGGGTCCAAGGCTGTTCAGGCGCCAGTTATTACAGCTGGTGGTGGGGTCAGCAGCTCTGACCCAGGAAGAGGTGACCGGTCCGGGGAGATGGTCCTGAAAGGAATCACCTTCCCGAGGCCCGGTGTCTTCCCTCAGCTGCTGGCAGGAGGGCCCTTGCAGAGACTGTCAGCTCTTTAGTGATTATCAGCTTGTGATTCCAGCTCAGCTCTGCAGGCCAGCCTCCAGGCCAAGCCAGACCAGAGAGAGAGACAAGAGGTTCGTGTGGCTGGTTCCGCACGGAAGGTAGCTTTATTGTTGTTCCCCTCCGGCGAAGGGGAAAGCCAGGGACGAGAACCCTCTCTGAGAGCCACAGGGGCCAGAGGGCTTGCTTTTATAGGGATACAGGGGATTGGTAAAGGACCAATGGGTTACAGAGGATCTGGGATGGGTAAAGACCAATGGGTTATGAAGGATCTGCATAGGGTCTCCTAAAGGATTGTGGGTCTGTCTTTTCTCGCCGTGACCAAAGAAGTGTTTGCCTTTCCAGGGAGTCCTGTTGGGCGATTGTGAAATCTCTTATCTCAGCAGAGATCCCTCCAGGGCAAGGGCTGGGCATACCCCACAGTTCCTGCCCAATTGTAGGCGCTAGCTGGAAATGGAAAGCCTCTGTATGGAGCCCCACATGACAAGTTGCACAGGCTACTGAAGCAGAAGGTGGATCGAGCCAATTTGCTGAGCTCAAAGCTGTTCAATTAGCTCTGGACATAGCTGAAAGAGAGAAGTGGCCAAAGCTCTACCTCTACACTGATTCATGGATGGTAGCCAATGTTCTGTGGGGTTGGCTGGAAAGGTGGAAGAAGGCAAACTGGCAGCGCAGAGGAAATCCAATCTGGGCTGCTGAGGAGTGGAAAGGCATTGCCACTCAGGTAGAGAAGCTATCCGTGAAGGTCCATCATGTTGATGCTCACGTCCCCAAGAGCCGGGCTAACGAAGAACATCGTAACAACAAACAGGTAGATCAGGCTGCGAAAATAGAGGTGTTCCAGATAGACTTGGATTGGCAACATAAAGGAGAGTTGTTCTTAGCTCGATAGGCCCATGATGCCTCAGGCCATCAGGGGAGAGATGCCACCTATAAGTGGGCACGAGATCGAGGGGTGGATCTAACCATGGACAGTATCTCCCAGGTGATCCATGATTGTGAGACATGCGCTGTGATCAAGCAGGCCAAGCGGGTGAAGCCCCTGTGGTATGGTGGGCGATGGTCCAAATACAAGTATGGGGAGTGCGGGAACTCTGTTTGGGGGGGTACTCGGTGCGGGTTCGGACGGTCGGGACGGTGACGGATGGAGACGAGAGATCTCTGTAGTCAGATCTTGGAACATGCGGTTTATTGCAAAGGGCGTGGGTACAGGGGCACTGCTTAGAGCTGCAGCTGGCAGCTCTGAGCAGGCCCAAGAGAGCAAGAGAGTAAGCGGGTAAGCAAAGAGAGAGAATAGTAAGAGAGAATAGTAAGAGTCTATAGTAAGAGTAAGAGCGTAGTAAGAGTGTCTGAAGTCCTGGTTACAATACAATAAATCATCTTCTGTACTGAATATTCTAATTGTCACTAACCAGTCTAATACAAGATACAAATCCTATAGCATTTACATACAGCCTATAAGAGTTCTTATATTACCATAGAGTGTTACATCTTAACTTCTAAAAACTACTCTTTGGACCCCTTCTGCTGAGCTATTTGGGTCTGCTCTGACCCTTGGACCTGCCTGCAAGCAGAGGGTATTGTTCAATCAAGAGGGGATTACCTTCAGTCGGCCATACCATTGTTTTCCAGTTGTTCAGTAACTAAGACTTGGTATCTCAAAGGTGGCTTTCATTTCGATGTCGCTTATAGTTTTCATATTCCCAAAATCTTTTGTCAGGCAATCATATTTATAAGGCTTTCCTGTTTCATCTTCCCCAACAGGGGAGGCCTGGCAGATTGATTACATCACACTGACTCAAACCCGCCAAGGCAAGCGCTATGTGCTCACAATGGGAGAAGCCACCACTGGATGGCTGGAGACCTACCCTGTGCCTCATGCTACTGCCCAGAACACCATCCTGGGCCTGGAAAAGCAAGTCCTTTGGAGGCATGGCACCCCTGAGAGAATCGAGTCTGATAATGGGACTCATTTTAAGAATAGCCTTATAAACACCTGGGCTAGAGAACATGGCATTGAGTGGGTGTACCACATCCCTTACCATGCACCAGCTGGGATGGTTGAGCGGTGTAATGGATTGCTTAAAACCACCTTGAAGGCACTGGGTGGGGGAACTTTCAAAAACTGGGAGGTGCATTTAGCAAGAGCCACCTGGTTAGTTAACACTCAAGGCTCCACCAGCCAAGCAGGCCCTGCCCAATCCGAACCCCGACAAACAACAGATGGGGATAAGGTTCCAGTGGTGCACATGAGGGGTATGCTTGGAAAAACTGTTTGGGTTAAGTCTGCCTTGAGCAAAGGCAAACTCATCTGTGGGGTTGTCTTCGCTCAGGGACCAGGTTGCACCTGGTGGGTGATGCAAAGGGATGGAGAGACCCGATGCATACCTCAAGGGGACCTTGTTTTAGGGTGAACTACCCATGACTCTGTACTTGTATCAGTATCAGCATGTATATATGTATATAATTTGGGTGATGCATGTATTTATATGGTTCAAAGCGTTAAGTTTCATGTAACATGTTAGTATGGGAAAAATTCGGGGTGGATAATGTTGGAGTTTTAGGAGCATTCCTGGTTTTTCTTCTGTTAAAGGAATTTTACCCATACATGTTGCTAGGGGAGCAAATGGCTGGGTACTTAAGAAAAAACAAAGAGCTGGCTACTCTTTTGTTTTCACCTGATTGTGTGGCGGCAGTCGGTCTTGGCGTTCGGACAGAGAGGGAGGCTGCTTTCTTCGGCTGCTTTTCCTTCTGCTGGACAAGCCCCGGGATCCCAAAGCCCGCCTTCCCTGCCCTGCTGGGGAGCCGGGCTGTGGCCGCCCTGCCCTGCCGTTGCTTCGAGCCTTCGCTACGTTGTAGTCCTGCTCACCCTGCCTTCCCAGACCTCCGGGGGGTTCCCCGTTTGTATACATCGCGTCTGCCACCCGGGATTTGTGCTCGTCCCTGCCGTTCCAGCCTGCTGTTCCAGCCTGCTGTTCCCAAGGGTCTGGCCGGACACCTTGATCAGCTGCCCAGGGGTTTGTGAAGCTTCTTTGTTCCATCCCTTCCCATGATCCCAGGGCACCAGTGCCGCGTGCTCCCTGAGCTCGCTCCGGAGCTCCCCCTGCAGCCGCGGGGGAGCCATCGCACCTGCCCTGCTCACTGGGACCCGCCAGCGCCCCTGCCGGCTGTGAGTGGAACTGCACCCGAGGGGAAAGGGCCTGACAGTCGAGAAGGCTGGCACTGGGTTTGTGATTGTTTGCTGTTACTGCCATAGTTATTGTTGTTTGTTTGACTGGTTATACACATATAGATATATAATAGTAAAGAACTGTTACTCCTATTTTCCACATCTTTGCCTAAAAGCCCCTTGATTTCAAAATTATAATAACTCAGAGGGAAGGGGGGTTGCATCTGCCATTCCAAAGGGGGCTCCTGCCTTCCTTAGCAGACACCTGTCTTTCAAACCAAGACAAACAGGTAGGCCAGGTGGATCTGCTGCTCAGGTGCGGTAGGGTCTAGGGTAGTGTATTTTTGTGCAGCTTCTTTAAGCTTATTTAGAAACTCTGTTGGGGTCTCATTTGGATTTTGTTTGATCTCATATAACCTAGCCCATATCACTGCTTTAGGAACAATACATTTTAACCCAACAACTACCCATTTCTGGTATCACTTGAGCTTTTCCATCTGTTCTGGGACATTGGGATCCCAGCCAGGGTTTGCTATGGGATAGATGTCATTAACTGACCCTTGGAGACTCCCAGTTGCAATTTGAGTTTCTATAGCAGATATAGCAGCTTTGTTAACCATTTCTCTCTCTGTTTTATCCAATAATTCATCTGTTATAACATGTAGATCATCCCAATCTGGGTTTTGGGATTTTATGGCCATTTCTACATGCATAGCTATACTTTCTGGTTTGTCCCTGTACTTCCCAATTGAGTATTTCGGCTGCTGTAATTCTCTGAGGGAAAATGGTATCTTTATATAAATCACTCTTTGATTTCCCACAGCCTGTCTCAGAGGTGCTTCTAATGCAAGTTCTTCCTCCCCCCCTTTATCTGCTTTGGACTTTGTGTGTTTAGCGATGGGACTGACTGCTTTCATAGCTTCTCGGGCTATCCTGCCCCTTCTTCTACCACCCTCCCCGTGAGAACCATCTGTATCAGAATCATCCCATTCGCTTTTAATTGAAATTGCTTCATTGGTTTTAAAGATTGTTCCAGCCAAACGTTGATCAGGAACTGTCTTGCTTTTTGCGGCAATGGAGGGGTAGGGAGGCAGGGGCTGCAAGCAGCTTCTCCCGTCCCTATCTCTGCAAGAGGCGCCTGGGTCGGGGCCATCCCGTCTGCCCTCAGCTTTAACACTGGCCGCGCCGCAGGGTGGGGAGAGCGAGCGGCTCCTCTTGTCTCTTGCTTGGAAACTTGCAGTTTGCTGCACTGGTGAAGGTACTCGGAACTGCCCGTGCTCATTTCTGCCTTCACTTCCGTGTTCAGGGAACTCGGGGAAAGGTGGCCGGCCCACCCCTTTCCCTCCGGCTTCCCTGTGTCTGCCTCTGAAAAAGTCAGGGGGCGGTGGCCAGTCTGCACCTTCTCCGCCTCTGGGGCGGTCAGGGGGTGGTGGCATACCCACATCTCTCCCGCCTCTGTTCCCACCCTCCGCCCTTGACGAGGCTGGGGAGGGGGAGGCCCCGCGACGCTCCTCTGGCTTGGAGCTGGCCGCTCGGTCCCTCCCTCGCCCCCGCTCAGATGGCTGCGGAGGCGGTGGTGGAGGTGGAACCACTGCCCCTCCACCCCCCGCCCCCACCCCTACCCGTGCGGGCTGCCCCGGCGGTGGAGGCAGTGGCGGCGGTGGCGGCAGAGATGCCGCTCCATCACTCCGCGCCCCTATCCCCACCGGCTGCCCCATTCCTCTGTCCCCCACCCCCACCTGTGCGGGCTGCCCCGGTGGTTGAATGGGACGGAGACCCCCTCCCATCGCGCAAAGCTGGGGCCACTATAGATCTGTCATATCGATTTCTCTGTCCGTATTAGTATTCGAGCTAGCTTGCTGCGGCTTTTTCTTTCCTTTTCTCCTCCTCAAAGTCATTTCCATATTATTTTTGTCTACTACATATGCTTCTTCCTTGTTCAGTTACATAGTAAAAAGTTTTGCATATCTTAGTTCATCAAACCTACGTAATGATCTCAGTTCTACCATCAGGTCAGTAATGATGTTATTTTCTAAACTCTCATAATGAGGCTAATTTCCTTGACTTAACTTTAAAGTAGGCCGAACTCGTGTGGACAGTCTGATCAATTCTCGGGTGTCCAAATTAGTTTTTCCCTGTCAGCCATTTCTAGTGTTTTATTATCAACACTAATGGGCTGTTAGGAGGGATTTTTTCATTTTCATCTGAAAAAACACCACCCATGTTTGCTCACAGACAGGAAAACTCTGCCAGAGGGAAGCTTTTAATTCCGGAATTCAGCCTGCAATCCAGCTTCGGAATTTCGACTTCCCGGGCAGTTTATCTAGCTTACTACACAAACTACAGCACTTTAAAATACTAAAAAGCAACTAGTTTTAGCAAACAGTAAATGCGCATGCTAAAATCTGGTCTCAACAGGATTTGAACCCACAGCCTCCTGCTGTCCCAACCAACCAACCAACCTCTCAAACCTCTGAGCCACTCCTGCAGCTGTGTGAGGTGCAGCCTCTGGGCTCTTGTGGACTCTATGGAGGGCATCCACCCTCCTTTCCACAGTTTTCAGGGGAAAGGTTTAAGCTTTCCCCTTTCGTGGGCTTCTCTGCCCCCAACCTTTCCAACTCCCTTGGAGATCTCCTTCCCTAGTGCTAGCACAGTCTCTGTAGTATCATTCCCCTTTTCACTCACCTCCCTTTCCGTGCTTCTGCCTTTCCGTGCTGGGTCCTAAAGTTCTGGTCACAGTCCTGGATCATTGCTCCGGCCCCTCTGTAATTTGCCGGCAAGGAGAGGGGCAAAGCAAGATGTGTTCCAACCCAAGACTGCGAGTTTCAAGGTCTTTAGGGTCCCTTCGTGGTGGCCAGCAAATGATGCCTTTTCCTGGTCTTAAAATTAAGAGTCAAATACGGTTAGAAGGGGAAAAGGGATTTTATCTTGGTATTTATTGTAAGGATCCTTAGGTGCACACGTCCACGTCGAATGCACCGAAATGCACACCGCAATGCACCCCCCCAAAAGATCTGGTATAACATTATAGGTTTTACTATTTAGCAAATCTATCAAAAATTTCCCAATGAGAGGCTTGAGTGAGCCCCCCTCCCCAAGGAGCCTTCCCCTGGAAGTTTACAGAATGTGTTCTGGAGAGGACCTTGGGGTCTGGGGCACACTGATCCCTAGCTACGAAGCTTCTAAAATGTTTAGTCTCCTAGCCTGACAAACAAGTCCAAGAATGTAGGCAAAAAGCACTAAGAATACAGAAGTTGTAAAAGGGTATAACGGGTATAAAAGAAAAGGCAAAAAATCTTAATGGCATCAGAGACAGAGGGAATTAGACAGCTGAATACCTTGCTTGGTCTCTCAGAGGACCCTTCTGCTATCGGACTGCTGAGGGTTGAAGAACAATGGGTAGTGATTGCTACCACAACTGTGCACTGTCAACAATACAGCACCAATCGGGACTTGACTTGGGGATATGAATTGAATTTATTACCAATAAAATTAGAGCAGGATAATGAGAAGTAAAACAAATCTTAAAAACCCCTTTCCCTTACTCCTCCCTCCTTCCTGGACTTAACTTTATTCCTTATTCTCTCCCTCCTCCCACCCCAGCAGTGCAGGGAGGCAGGGAATGGGTGTTACAGTCAATTCATAACCTGTTGTTTCTATTGCTGCTTCTTCTCCAGGGAGAGGAGTCACAGAATCACAGAATCAACTAGGCTGGAAAAGACCTTTGAGATCACTAAGTGCAACCTGTGACCTAACACCACCTTGTCAACTAGACCATGTCACTAAGTGCCGCATTCAGTCTTTTAAACACCTTCTAGGGACAGTGACTCCACCACCTCCCTGGGCAGCCCATTCCGATGCCCAACCACTCTTTCTGTGAAGAACTTCTTCCTAATGTCCAACCTAAACCTCCCCGGGCACAGCTTGTGTCCTCTTGTCCTGTTGCTGGTTGCCTGGGAGAAGAGACTGACCCTCACCTGGCTACAACCTCCTTTCAGGGAGTTATAGAGAGTGATAAGGTCCTTCCCCTGCTTCAGCATGGGGTTCCTCCCATGGGAAGCAGTCCTTCATGAACTTCTCCAACATAAGTCCTTCCCACGAACTACAGTTCTTCATGAACTGCTCCAACATGGGTCCCTTTCCGTAGAGTGCCGTCCTTCAGGCACAGCCTACTCCAGCATGGGTCCTGCACAGGGTCACAAGTCCTGCCAGCACCCTGCTCCAGCACAGGCTTTCAATGGGGTCACAGTCTCCTTCAGGCATCTACCTGCTCTGGGATGGGTCTCCTCCATGGGCTGCAGGTGGATCTCTGCATCCCCATGGTCCTCCATGGGCTGCAGGGGCACAGCTGCCTCACCATGGTCTTCAGCATAGGCTGCAGGGGAATCTCAGCTCTTGCACCTGTAGCACCTCCTCCCCTTCCTCCTCCACTGACCTTGGTGTCTGCAGAGTTGTTCCTTTCTCATATTCTCACTCTGCTCTTCTCTGGACACAATTAATTCTGTGCAATAATTTTTTCACCTTCTTAAATATGTTATCACAGAGGCGTTGCTACCACCTCTGATGGGCTTGGCCTTGGTCAGTGGCAGATCTGTCTTGGAGCCAGCTGGCATTGGCTCTGTCAGACATGAAGGAAGCTTCCAGCAGCTTCTCATCCCTATAGCCCCCCTGCTCCCAAAACTTGACCACTCAATCCAGACGTTCTAATTTATCATTGATGAATGTTGCAATGAAGCTTTTTCTCTTCCATCGTTATTTTCTGTTGTTTGCATTTTTCCCCAACTTCTTATGAGTATGTTGAATTATGCTGGTGAAAAGGCTTTTAATTGGCTCTCACTAGAGTTTAAGGTGCTTTATATGCTTGCAGTCTGTCTAAGGTTATTTAAATAGCTGAATCAGAGCTTTATAGAACTCTGTATAAGAACGTAGTTAACAAGGAACAAATGCTGCTTGGCTGTACAACAGGATCTAAAAGCTTCAAATTATTAGAATAAATATGCAATTAGTTCTAGTATTGACCAACTTTTCTATTTATCATTGAGAACTTGGAAAAGTTTGTGTGTTGGGTTTTTTTGTTTGTGGGTTTTTGTTTGTTTCTTTGTTCTTGTGTTTTGGGGGGGGGGGGGGGTGTTCTTTTTCACAAGACTTGTTTGCTTATTTTTACGTTGAAGCTTCTTGCTGGAAGAATAAAGTTAGTGTTCCGGTTTGGCCAAATTTAGAAATATATCCTCTGAGAGAAGGCACAACCACCCCTCCCCCACCAGGTTCAGGAAAAAATAAATTTTCCTCGAAGGAAAGTGAAGGAGATAAAACTATTTATTTACCAAACACACAGGAAAAGGAAAATAATGCTAAATAATAAAATCTCTTGCTATGGAGAAAAAACCTGGGAAAGTGTTAGAGTCCTCCCTATGGTCTCCTCGGAGCTGGGGCTTGGCCCAGGGCCAGGCCCTCTGTGCCCAGTGGAAAGTCCTCCTGATGTGCTCTGAGGTTGAAAGCAGTCCAGTAGAAAAGGGAGAAAATCTGAAATTCCAGGGAAGGAAAAGCAAAGTTCAACTCTCAGTCTCTCTCCGGAGAAAAGGAAACTGAAAAAAACTGGCCAAAAGCTGACTGGAAAGCAGCAAGCTGGGTGCCTCCTCGCTCCCCTGCGGCAGCTGGGAAAAACTGCTCTCTCTGTGTGACCTTGAACAAGCTGCAAACTGCTTTGAAAAAGTTTTGCTCAGTTTTTCCTTCCCCCTCTCAGGCTCAGTTTAGAGGCATAGAAAGGCACAAAGTTAATTTCTGGGCATAGAGCAGCGACATGGGATACACATCATAAAGTCACCCCAGGACAGTTAGGTAAATATTTTAAAAGTATACCTTATTTCTAATATAAGAAATTTCTACTCTGAAAAAGGATGTGGTTGAAGTTTTTAGGATTGGCTTGAAAAGTCAAGTATTAGATTTGTTGGACAAAGATTTTATAAAATATTCTCAATATTAAATTAAGCCTATATAGCATCAATCTTGATGACTTCCACCCCCTTCAAGAGATTCAGAAATTGTATTAGTTATTCCTTATAGAATAATTATGTTTCTAAATAAAATACTAGCATTAAAAAGTTTTTCTTATTTAAAGAATCCATAAACTTATTACAGTAACAGTTATTGACTGATCTAACTGCTTATAGTTACATTATCACAAAGAAGAGATTTATTTACCTGCAGCAATAGCAGGCAATTTTTCTTTTTTCTAATCAGCAATTTTGCTTTCAGCTAAAAGGGTAGGAGCCAGAGAATCATGTAAAGGTGTCAGAAGCTGACGTTCACTTATTATTCTTTGTTCTCTCCTACCCATGTCTGCTAGAACCTCCATTTAATTGTATGACTTGATGTGAATATCCAAGAGGATGCAGTGTTTCTGTTGTAAAGTAATACGGATATATTAATTTGGAATTCATAAAATGAAGCTTTTGGGTCAGCAGAAAGGATTGAAATTCTATACTAAAACATAATTTATAATAAACCAGTTACTTTCATTATCCTTTATATATACATGCTGCTTGTATTTTGTATTTTATCTCTTTGGATTTGAGAACAGTTTTAAGGAGATTTTTTGTAGAAGTTCTTCAGGTGATCTCAGCTGCTTTCAAAAAATTAAAAGAATATTAGTAATTGTAGACAGACTACAAAAAGGAAACAGTATATTAATATGGTTCTCATCTTTTGGGAATATGATAGTACTATGCTCCTCAGTCTGCTAGTACTGTTCATTAAAATCAAAATACTTAAAAGCAGTGCTTATCATCAATAATCATAGCTATGAAGCAGATTAAAGTTGTAAAGTTGCTTGCAGCAGATTCTTATGTTGGAGATAGGATACAAGGGGAAGGAAACAGCCATCTTTGACATGAAAACTATGGCAGATCAAAATTCCTATTAATTTTTAACCTGTTGCAATGCACTTGGACAGCATATGCTATTATTCCTTTCCCCTCTACCCTCCCCAGCTGTCTTTCTATAGATCCAAAAATTACTACTTCAAACTGGAACTCCTTGACTAAAAAAGTGAGAGTTCTGTCACAATTATGATCAAGTCCATTATGAAATACAACTCATCACAGCCCATATTTTGAGATAAATTGTCTCTGCCTGTCTTTTCCAGTAGGTTTCAAATGGCTGACAGATGATGATTTTGTGTTATGTTCTGCCTGTGCTACTAGTGCTGTCCTGTCAGATTTAAAGAATAAAACCTCAAATTTATGTTGAATAAGGTAATCGTTGCTGAGGGCCAAAATGGGAAGCTCAAGGTAGTGATGAATATAGTGCATATCTTAAGCATTATGTCCTTTGTGTTTTCCGAGCAGACTGTGCTCATGAATGGCTTCAGTACAGGTAGCCCAATAATGGTTTTTTTTTTTAATTAATTTTTTTGAGCTCTTTATCCCAAAGACTAACTTAATAGTTCTAGCTGTAACTATTCAGATTGTGAAAACTATTCAGTTTTTGAAATAAGCTTGTCCATTGAACTGTGGGGTTTCACAGAAGGGGATGTTCTTGCCTTTTGCTATCTGTCCCAATTGTGTTCCTTCCCTTTTCCATGCTGCCTCTCAATTTGCTAATCTTCTCACTGAATCAGGTGAAGAGACTGAACATTAGCTTTCAGACAGGTCATGTTCTCATCTAGTTGACTAAACAAATGCTACTGAGGCGTCAAGAAAGATAGCAGCAATGGGGTGAAAAAATAAACTTTGTCTTCAGCAGTAGTTCATGCCTTCTTGGACTTCATTGTTGGGTTTAGCCCTCAAATGACAAAAAATTTAGACATGAGGGAGAGTATACCTCCTCAAGTTACATGGTTTTTTACAAGGTAAAAATGAGATGTGTGTCATTGATTTTAAAGGTCAATAAAACTGAAATTAACCTCTCAAAGAATAGTTGAAGTGTTGTGCACAGAAAGTAGTGGTTCAAAAGAGATGCTTATGCCTTGAAAGTAATTAAACACTGGGGTGTCATTTTGTCTTCAATTTGTTTTCCTGTTCCACCTCCCTCCTGGTGTTTCTCTCTGCCACTTTAAGTATCTCTAATAAAAGATATCTGAATTTATGTATATACAAAACATGAGTCATTTTCTCAGTATTGAGATAACTGCTCAGAGCAATCATTCAGGTATTCTCACTTCATGACACTACTGTGTAAATGTTAGAAGCAATCATACTTTTTGCCAATGGTGCTATGCAACATGAAAATCATTGCACATATAATTTATACCAGCAGACTACTCAATTTGCTTTGCCTAATCTTACAAATGACCTAAACTGACTTTCAAAGTTTTTCCAAGTTCCATATTTGCTTTAGTACGTCCATTTCAGGCTATACATCTGTTGACAATTATTTCTCATTCTCATTTTAAAAGTAGACCTGAACCTTGTATGTTTTACAGGTTTCAAGTTGTATTTTTATTATGCTGACATGTAAATTTTGTGAGGATGATTAATGAGACCTGGAGATAATTGCTCTCAATAACTTCCCATTATGTCAGTAAGCACAAAGTATTTTTCAGTATGTCATCTGTGATTTCTGAGAACTGTGATGAGTTGACCCTGGCTGGATGTCAGGCACCCACCAAAGCTGCTCTATCACTCCCCTGCTCAGCTGGGCAGGAGAGAGAAAGTATAACAAAAGGATCATGGGGCAAGATAAGTAGAGGGAGAGATCACTCACCAATTACCATCATGGGCAAAACAGACTTGACTTGGGGAATAAAAATTAATTTAATTTAATCTCAATCAAATTAGAGTAGGATAATGAGAAATAAAAAAATCTTAAAAACAGTTTCCCCCACCCCTCCCTTCTTTCCCGGCTCAATTCCTGAATCCTCTACCTCCTCCTCACTCCAGCAGCATAGGGGAATGAGGAATGAAGGTTGTCATCAGTTCATCACATGTTCTTTCTGCTGTTCCTTCCTCCTCAGGGGGAGGACTCTTCACACTCTTCTGCTCCAGCATGGGGTTCCTCCCACAGGAAACAGTCCTTCACAAACTTCTCCAACATGAGTCCTTCCCACAGGCTCCAGCATGGGTCCCTCTAATGGGGTACAGTCCTTCAGGCACAGGCTGCTCCAGTGTGGGCTCCCCCACAGGGTCACAAGTCCCACCAGCAAATTTGCTCCAGCACAGGCTCCACTTCCCACAGGTCCTGCCACGATCCTGCTCCAGAGCAAGCCTCCCACAGGGTCACAGCCTTCTTCAGGTATCCACCTGTTCTGGTGCAGGGTCCTGCATGGGCTGCAGGTGGATCTCTGCTCCCTTGTGGACCTCCATGGGATGCAGGGGGACAACCTGTGTCTTCATGGTCTTCACCACAGGCTGCAGGGGAATCTGCTCCAGCACCTGGAACATCTCCTCCCTCTCCTTCTTCACTGACCTTGATGTCCGCAGAGTTGTTCCTCTCAGTCTCACTCTGCTCTTCTCTGGCTGCAATTGTTTCTGCATAATAGCTTATTTCCCCTTCTTAAATATGTTATCACAGAGGTGTTGCTATAGCCATCACTGATGGACTTTGCATTGGCCAGCAGAAGGTCCTTGTTGGAGCTGGCTGGCACTGACTGTCAGACATGGAGGAAGCTTCCAGCAGCTTCTCACAGAAGCCACCTGTCTTGGGGTGACTTGATGATGTTGTATCCCCTATCGCTCCTCTATGCCCAGAAATTAATTTTTTGCCTTTTCTGTGCCTTTAAACTGAGCCTTAGAGGGGGGAGAAAAAACTGAGCAAAACTTTCAAAGCAGTTTTGTTTCAAGGACACACAGACTCCTCTGTGTCGTGTGGCAGGGAGAGCGGAGGGGAGAACTCTGCTTGCTTTCCAGCCAGCTATCGGCTTTCTTTTCCTCCGGGGGGAGACGGAGAGTTGAACTTTTGTTTTCCTGGGACTTTGTTTTTTCCCTTCTTCTTTTTTGGGCTGTTTCAGCATCGGAACACATCGGGACTTTTTCCACCGAGGTGGAGGCCCTGGAGGAGGGGGCCCACCCCGTCCCAGATCCGAGGAGGAGGAGAGAGGCTACCTACAAGAGGTTTTATTATTTAGCATTATTATCCTCTTCCGGTATATTTGTTAAATAAATAGTTTTTATCTCTTTCACTTTCCTTCGAGGAAAAAAATTTTTTTTTTCCCGAACCTGGTGGGGGAGGGCTGGTTGTAACCTGCCTTCTCTCAGAGGATATAATTCCAAATTGGTCCAAACCGGCAGAAATAATTAGTGGTGCCCAACTGCGTGGCTCAAAGGAAAGTGAAAAACCTGTACTAATTACACTTTGGTTTGAATTTACTTACTCTGTGTTGGGATAAAATAGTCACCATGTTGGTTGAGTTCATAATGTCTCTCTGGCTTGATGTACTCATGTCTTTTTGGTCCTTAGGCTTGTTTGAGGTACTGATGCCTTTCTGGTCCCTAGGCCTATTTGCCTACCCACAACTTGCTCCGATCTTGTCCCTGATATGAAACTTTTGCAGAGTGGGGGGATGAATCAGGATTTCTATTTTGCTGTGCTCAGTGATAATGATTTATAACAAGTTAACAGATGTACAGGCAGTTGTTCAAAGTGTGTATATGTGGTTTTTCCGTCCTAATCCCGCTCCTAGTTTCAGTAGCCTGTTTTGGGAGTTTATTAGTAATTGCATCCAGTTTGTTAGAAGAGGAGGAGACGGGGTTTCCCAACCTTTCCTCTCCCTTCCCTTTAAATTTGATACCTTATCTTTTGAGAATGTTCAGTTTCCCCTGGATGTTAAAGAGACCACCTTCCTGGTATTTCTGGTATTTTATCTCGTAAGCTTCCTCTATGTGGTTTGCAGCTTGTCTAGAATGAGAGCTCAGATTTCCAGGGTGACTGATGAGACACCTGACCCAGAGGTGGAAAATCCTGAGTGGTGTGGGGAATGGGAGGATATGGGCCAAACCTTGAAGAATTTCTCTGACCCAATCACTTGGAACTTTCCCCTTGAACAAATTCAGAAACCAGCTGAGGTGGGGAAATATCTGAAAGAGAAATACAATGACAATTCTAATGAGAAAAAGCTCATTGCAATATGTTGGGCCTTGGCATATGCCTATCGCACACTGCTAGGTACTGTAGAGCAGCAGGTAAAGGTAGAGGGGCAGGAAGATAAATCAGCAGACACCCCAGTCACTCAGGATGCAGCCAAACCAGACAGCAAGCCCAAACCAGATGGAGAGTCTAAGCCATTGACAGTGGCTCCTGTCATGAGGAAAAAGCACACAACCAAAACTGATCTCCCAGTGAAAGATGATGATGATGCAGGGGAAGGAACCTCAAAGCCACCAACTGACTCAGGCACAGAAACCATTACTGAGTCTATGTCCATAAAGGACCTTCACAGCCAAAGAAAGGACTACACCTGATGGTCTGATGAATCCATAATAAGCTGGATGGTCCTTATTTGGGACACTGCAGGTGATGATGTAATGCTGGACAGTGCTGAAGTGAGGCATTTGGGATCCCTGTCACGTGATCCAGCTATTGACCAATCGATAATAAGGAGGGCTAAGTCTGACAGTCTCTGGAGATGGGTCTTGAATGGCGCAAGGGATAGATATATATGTGCGGAGATGATCTCAATATGCAGCAAACCCAGTGGAAGACCATAGAACAAGGGATCCAACACCTGAGAGACCTAGGGGTGGTAGAGATCGTCTTCACAGATGACCCAGGACTGAGGAGTCCAGACCGGGTCAGAGTTAATCCATTGATGTGGCGAAAACTCATATGACCTGGACGACAAGAACATGCTTCTGCTTTAGCAATGATGAAACCAGATTACGGTGCGAATGAGACTGTACAGGATGTGGCAATGAAGCTCCGAGCATATGCAGATTCCATGCATGGCCCAACACATGCAAGAATCGCAGCTGTGGAAACAGGTATGCAGAAAGTGGAAGATAAGATAGAGAAGATGCACCAGGAACTCAAGGAGATCAAAGAGGGCCTTCTCCAAATCTCAGCAGTACAGATCAGAGATTCTGCTACCAAACGTTCCCCAGGGAAAGAGAGAAAGTACAACCCACGAAGAGAGCTGTGGTATTTCCTATATGATAGTGGGGAAAACATGAGGAGGTGGGAGAGATAACCCACTTCTGCTCTGGCAGCACGAGTGCTTGAACTGAAGGAGCGCAAGACTCAGAAAGAAAGTTCCACCAAAAAGGAAGTAACACCAGTTGCCCGTAGCCAAACTGCCAAAAATGACAGAAAAGACTATGACATGTCCAATCCCCTTGAAGGAACCTCTAAGATGCAGGCCCAGGGAGGGAAAAAAGGATAACCAGGACAAGAGGGGCCCTGTCTCTAGCCCGGTAGAGGCCAGGGAAAACTGTGTTTTTTGGACTGTGTGGATTTGTTGGCCTGGTACATCAGAACCACAAAAATATGATGCCTTGGTTGACACTGGTGCACAGTGCACAATAATCCCATCACAACATGTGGGGGTAGAATCTGTTTCTATTGCTGGTGTAACAGGTGGATCACAAAATCTGAGCCTGGTGGAAGCTGAGGTGAGCCTGACTGGAAATGAGTGGAAGAAACATCTCATTGTGACTGGTCCAGAGGCCCCGTGCATTTCTGGCATAGACTTCCTCCGAAGCGGGTATTTCAGAGACCCAAAGGGACTCAAGTGGGCTTTTGGAATAGCTGCTGTGGAGACAGAGAGCATTAGGCAAATGAACACCTTGCCTGCACTATCAGAGAACCCATCTGCAGTAGGCCTTCTGAAGGGGGAAGAACAAAGAGAACCAATTGCCACCTCGACAGTGCATCGCCGACAGTACAGGACAACTCGGGATGCTGTGATTCCCATGCACAAGATGATCCGTGAGCTGGAGAGCCAAGGGGTGGTCAGCAAGACCCACTCACCCTTCAACAGTCCCATCTGGCCTGTGCGCAAACTGGAAGGAAAATGGAGATTGACTGTGGGCTATCGTGCCTTGAATGAAGTGACTCCACCATTGAGTGCTTCCGTGCCGGACATATTGGAGCTCCAGTACGAGTTGGAGTCCAAAGCAGTGAAGTGGTACGCCACTATTGACATTGCTAATGCATTTTTCTCCATTCCTCTGGCAGCAGAGTGCAGGCCTCAGTTTGCCTTCACCTGGAGGGTTGTGCAATACACCTGGACCCAACTGCTCCAGGGGTGGAAGCACAGTCCCACCATCTGCCATGGACTAATCCAGACTGCACTAAAGGGTGAGGCTCCAGAACATCTGCAGTACATTGATGACATCATTGTGTGGGGGAACACCGCAGCAGAGGTGTTTGAGAAAGGAGAGAAAATCATCCAGATTCTCCTGGAAGCTGGTTTTGCCATCAAGAAGAGCAAAGTCAAGGGACCTGCTCAAGAGATCCAGTTCCTGGGAGTGAAATGGCATGATGGATGGAGTCAGATTCCCACTGAGGTCATCAATAAGATCACTGCGATGTCTCCACCAACCAACAAGAAGGAAACACAAGCTTTCCTAGGTGCCATAGGCTTTTGGAGGATGCATATTCCTGAGTACAGCCCAATTGTGAGTCCTCTCTACCTGGTTACCCGCACAAAGAACAATTTCCATTGGGGCTCTGAACAGCAACAAGCCTTCACCCAGATTAAGCAGGAGATCGCTCATGCAGTAGCCCTTGGCCCAGTCAGGGCAGGACCAGAAGTGAAGAATGTGCTCTACTCTGCAGCTGGGAGCCATGGCCTGTCCTGGAGCCTTTGGCAGAAGGTGCCTGGTGAGACTTGAGGCTGAGTACTAGGATTCTGGAGTCGAAGCTACAGAGGGTCTGAAGCCAACTGCACCCCAACAGAGAGGGAAATCTTGGCAGCCTATGAAGGAATCCAAGCTGCCTCAGAGGTAATTGGCACTTGTGAGAAATGAGACAACTCTTAAAAAGATTAATTTATTGAAAACAGAAAAATTGAAAAATTACAGGAATTAGAAAAATATAAAAATTTGGGATCCTATGGCTCAGTAGATAGTATGCCCCAGGAGCGCAGGGATTTGAGATCTTCTGGCTGAGACAGCACTAGAACTCAGGTAGAGAAAAAGAACTTGCAGTGCTGGGCTGACTTTAAAAAAATTACTAAAAGCCCCTTAAAAAGGGGTAAGGCTTTGAATGCCCAGCACCCACCTCTCCCACAGCTAGTCTGGAGAGAGCAAGAGGGGAAAAGAGACCCCGCCTCTCGGCTTCGTCCTTTTTATAGTGTCTTTGCTCCGCCCCCCAGTCCGCCCACAGCCCGCCCCTTCGGTCCAAAGCGATTGGTGCTTTCCCTTTGATGGATCATCTCCGTCCACCAATGGCTCATCGTTGTAAGGGGGGGGTGGTATTAGTTGAGATAAGGGAGCTTACAATGCCTTCATTAAAATTCAGGTATTCAGGTTGCCATGGAGCTTGCCTGCAGAGTAATGGCTCTGTAGCTAAAAATAGCTGCTGGCTATTAGAATTGGGGTTTTGGCCTTGGAATCAGAATGCAAGTGAAAACACCTACAAAAAAGTATTAAAATACATCCAACACACCTCAAAACACTTGTAAAAGTATACAGTAAACACAGGAAAGGTAACTCTTATGGTGTATAGGTGGTTTGAAGTTTGAGAAGGGACAAGTTTGTGATTTTTAACTGGGAAAATTTTAACTGGGAAGGGTGCAACTCTCTTAATAAACTACTTTAAACAATTGAAAACACTGATAATGGAACTGGATTTTTGTACCTGGGCTGATGGGTTAATTTTAACATTCAATTTAAAAATATTTAACTCAAAATTAATTAATTAAAGTACTTAATATGCAAAGACCAAGCACAAATAGGGATTTCATGTATGACAGCACTGAAGCACAACTCCTCCTTGCATCCCGACTCCCGGTGCTGGGCTGGATGTTCAAAGCAAAGGTTCCCTCTACCCACCACACCACCAATGCCACATGGAGCAAATGGATTGCTCTCATCACACAGCACGCCCATATCGGAAAACTCAATTGCCCTGGGATTTTGGAAATAATCACAAACTGGCCCGAAGGTGAAAACCTTGGTCTCAGTGACAAAGAAGAACAAGAACAAGTGACACGTGCTGAAGAAGCTCCACTGTAAAACCAACTGCTATGAGAAGACACGCTACACTCTTTTCACTGATGATTCTTCCTTGTATCGTAGGGATGAAACGAAAGTGGAAAGCAGCCATATGGAGTCCCACACGATGGGTTTCAGAAGCCACTGAAGGAGAAGGTGGATCAAGCCAACTTGCTGAACTCAAAGCCGTTCAACTGGCCCTGAACATTGCTGAAAGAGAGATGTGGCCAAAGCGATACCTCTACACTGATTCATGGATGGTAGCCAATGCTCTATGGGGATGGCTGGAAAAGTGGGAAAAGGCTAATTGGCAGCGTAGGGGAAAACCAATCTTGGCTGCTGGAGAGTGGAAAGACATCACTGCCCGCGTAAGAAAGCTGGTTGTGAAAGTCTGCCATGTAGATGCCCATGTCCCCAAGAGTAGGGCTAATGAGGAGCACTGAAACAACAAGCAGGTAGATCAGGCTGCAAAGAAAGTAGTGTCACAGATAGTCTTGGAATGGAAACATAAGGGAGAGTTGTTCCTAGCTTGATGGGCCCATGATGCCTCAGGCCATCAAGGCAGAGATGCCACCTATAGATGGGCACGAGACCAAGGGGTGGATCTAACTATGGACAGTATCTCCTAGGTTATCCATGATTGTGAGACATGCGCTGCGATCAAGCAGGAAAAGCGAGTGAAACCCCTGTGGTATGGTGGGCGGTGGTCCAAATACAAGTATGGGGAGGCCTGGCAGATTGATTACATCACACTGCCTCAAACCCGCCAAGGCAAGCGCTATGTGCTCACAATGGTAGAAGCCACCACTGGATGGCTGGAGACCTACCCTGTGCCTCATGCTACCGCCTGTAACACCATTCTGGGCCTTGAGAAGCAAGTCCTTTGGAGGCATGGTACCACTGAGAGAATTGAATCTGACAATGGGACTCATTTCAAGAACAGCCTTATCAACACCTGGGCTAGAGAACATGGTATTGAGTGGGTGTACCATATTCCTTACTGACACTGAACCGTGCCGTAAATGAAGTCCCTTCTGATGGGAGAGAATTTGCTGGAAGTCCTTGCAAGGAGTTTCAAAGATAAACCTAGACTTTTCCTTGAGTTTCAATGCTTCCAGATAGTTGTTTATTAAGTCTTATCAGAGGAACAGAGCCACTAGCGTGACCCAGGTACAGCATAGAAGACAGAAAAGCAGGAGTGAGAGCCAATTATCAAGATTTACACAGCCTTTTAAAGATATTTTAACCAATAGTTACTAAAAACGTACATTATTTTCACTTTCCTACCAATTATTCAGTAACACGACTAGGAACTGCGGAATTTTCTATCCAGTCATTCCAAACTACTTTTACTGCAGAATATGGAGTAGTAGAAGAAGGAGAAGGTTTAGAGAACAACAACAATCCTCCATTTTGTTTTTTTTTTACTCTTATCTATTTACTACAAAGAGAAGCCTAAAACCTCTGAATTTTTCACCCTGTGACAATCTTACGTAGTAGTCTATCACCTAATTCACACCACTGTATTTACTAGTTCTTGTCTGACTGTTGGTAATTTTTTCCAAGGTTTGAAGCTAAAACAGTGTTGTTCAGGGGGGTAAGAACCCTTAAAAACAGGCAGAGAAATATTCTCGGCACTCTGGGTTCCTACACCTTACCATGCACCAGCTGCAGGCAAAGTGGAACTGTGCAATGGATTGTTGAAAACCACTTTGAAGGCACTGGGTGGAGGAACTTTCAAAAATTGGGAGCAGCATCTAGCAAAGGCCACCTGGTTAGTTAACACCCAAGGTTCCACCAATAGAGTTGGTCCAGCCCAATCTGAATCCCTGCATACAATAGATGGAGATAAGGTCCCAGTAGTGAATGTCAGAGGTCTGTTAGGAAAGACTGTTTGGATTAATTCTGCCTCGAGTACAGACAAACCCATCCGTGCGGTTGTCTTTGCTCAGGGACCTGGTTGCACATGGGGGGTAATGCAGAAAGATGGAACAACACGTTGTGTACCGCAGGGAGATCTGATTGTTGGGTGAAAACCATCTGTAGTGTGAAATGCTTGTATACCACTGCTTGCTGAGTGTCACTGTCACTGTTTGTACATAGCTGTTTATATATATGTGTGTGTAGTAATGTGTGTGTTTAGAGTTAGAATATATTAGTTTGGGCATTGAGACGACGAAATGGGAAAAGGGGTGAAACGTCTTGGGGTGACTTGATGATGTTGTATCCCATATCGCTCCTCTATGCCCAGAAATTTATTTTTTGCCTTTTCTGTACCTTTGAACTGAGCCTTAGAGGGGGGAGAAAAAACTGAGCAAAACTTTCAAAGCAGTTTTGTTTCAAGGACACACAGATTCCAGCTACAGTGGAGATTCTGTAACACGATGTATCAAACAAGGAGGCCATGGAAAAGAAATATATATGGACCGATTCTTGATAGATGTTTCAGAGATGTTTATTTCTTCCAGCCGCATGGCCAGAGCTCTGCTGAGGAACTGTTACAGTCACGGGACCAGAGGGTCCTTGCCCGCGCAGGGGAACACAAAACAACCAATGGGGAATGAGGCTGACCAGGGGCCAGGGAAACCCCATCTCTCCCCCCCAGGCCCCCTCTCCCAGGACCACATGGCAGGGGGGAGGGACCCCAACATTTCACCCGTTTATTTTTAACAAAAGAGATTTAAAACTTAACATTGAAAACAACTGGATAAACATAACAAGAACAGTTTTAAAACAAAACAAGCCACCCTCCTGAGTCTTTAAATGTCCAAACAGATTCTCTGGAACATCTTAGGGCTGACAGAAGGAACACAGAACTCTCTGAGCATGCTTTGTGGGGAAACTGAGGCAGGAGAGGGTTTATTTTCTTTCCTCCCCCTTTTCATCCCCCACTCGGCATTGGAAAGGGATTTTTGGGGAAACAATTGGCAAAGGCATGTTTTTGTTAGAGAAACCATGGGTGGAAAAATGGATTGGGAATACACTGGGGGTAATAGGATATAGGGTAAAAGGGAAAGGTGGGATTAGGAAAGGGACACTGTAGGGGGGGCCTACAATGGAGATACTGTCTAACATGACTACGATTTTTAGCATATATACTGCCTTTTACAGGAACACCATCAGGCCCAGTGACCTGCGATGCTTGTAACCCTTTTCTACCTTGCACAATTTTTAATTCCACCACCTCTCCATCTCCCAAGCTTGGGATGCATTTTTCAGGGTTATTGTTTTTAATAGCAGTTCTATGCACAAATATGTCTTGCTGTTTGTCACATCTTGTTATAAAACCATAATTTTGTTTAACATTATACCATTTTACTATTCCTAAAACCTTAGCTACGGTGATCTTTTCCTTTTTCCGAGTGGCTGCTGTTTTCTGTCTTGCTGCGTTCTTGCTTTCTCTTTCACTTGCTCCCATGTTGGAATTGCTGGAGCTACTAGTGCTGCCGGTGCCGCCGGAGCTGCTTGTGCCTGCGCGCTTTTCCCGGGGTCGCATTTGGGGCCGCGCAGGCCGGGCCGGGCCGCGCCTCTCAGTTCTCCGTGCGTCGCCACCTCTGGTCGCAGATTCGCTGCCGCTGCCAGGCGCTGCACCCACGTCTTGGCTGGGCCCCCGAGCGATGACCCCCCTGCGCCCTGCTCCAGCACGCGTTTCGGCTAGGCACGGCTCTGCTCCACCGCCGCCAGCCACCGCCCGCGTGTCCCCCCTCTCGGTCGGGCCTTCATGGGGCTCGCTCCACTACACGCTGCGCGGGGCAGGGCGGTCATTGCCTGGTCACACCTCTCCCGCCGCGCCTCGCTCTGCCGCCAACATTGCAGCTCGCGTTGCTCTGCCTGCGTGCGGGAATTGCCTCGCTGCTTCTCACACAGGGCTCAGTCCACGTGGCCTGGGTTGCATGGTCCCTGAGCCAAGCTTCCCTTCGCCAAGACACAGCTGACATTGCTCAACAGTCTCAGTAATTAAATAATATTCATGAAATAGTCTTCCATCGGCATATATTTTGATTCAAAACTCTCCTGCCTCAGTTTCCCCACAAAGCATGGTCAGAGAGTCCTGTCTCCCCTGTCAGTCTTAAGATGTTCCAGAGAATCTGTTTGGACATTTAAAGACTTAGGAGGGTGGCTTGTTTTGTTTTAAAACTGTTCTTGTTATGTTTATCCAGTTGTTTTCAATGTTAAGTTTTAAATCTCTTTTGTTAAAAATAAATGGATGAAATGTTGGGGTCCCTCCCCCCTGCCATGTGGTCCTGGGAGAGGGGGCCTGGGGGGGAGAGACAGGGTTTCCCTGGCCCCTGGTCAGCCTCATTCCCCATTGGTTGTTTTGTGTTCCCCTGCGCGGGCAAGGACCCTCTGGTCCCATGACTGTAACAGTCCCTCGGCAGAGCTCCGGCCATGCGGCTGGAGAAATAAACATCTCTGAAACATCTATCAAGAATTGGTCCACATATATTTCTTTTCCACGGGACTCCTTGTTTGATACATCGTGTTACAGAATCCCCACTGTAACAGACTCCTCTGCGTCCTGCGGCAGGGAGAGCGGAGGGAAGTGCTCTGCCTGCTTTCCAGCCAGCTTTCAGCTTCCTTTTTCTCCGGAGGGAGACGGTGAGTTGAACTTTTGTTTTCCTGGGACTTCATTTTTTCCCTTCCTCTTTTTTGGACTGTTTCAACATCAGAACTCATCGGGACTTTTTCCACCGAGGTGGAGGCCCTGGAGGAGGGGGGCCCACCCCACCCCAGCTCTGAGGAGGAGGAGAGAGTCTACCTAGGGAAGGACTCTGAAATTTTCCCAGGTTTCTCTCCACAGTGAGAGGTTTTATTATTTAGCATTATTACTCTCTTCCGGTGTATTTGTTAAATAAATAGCTTTTATCTCTTTCACTTTCCTTTGAGGAAAAAAATTTTTTTTTCCCCAAACCTGCTGGGGGAGGGCTGGTTGTAACCCGCCTTCTCTAAGAGGATATATTTCCAAATTTGTCCAAACTGGCATACCACCCCTGTACCCCACCACCCTAACCTTGCCATGCAAACCAAATGCAAGAACATACCATAAAAACAGTCTGCCACAAATCAGAAAGAATAGATGGCAAGGAAGAAACCATTTTTTAAGAAAGCTAGCTAGTTGTTTATATATAAACAAAGCAATCATTTTATGTCTCACAGCTTTTATATTGCTACCATCGACACAGTATTTGAATGCCATCCATGCAGAATTAATAAAAGTTAAATCAAATTCCAGCACAGTTCAGGAACTCTAGATTTTCTATCTTTCAGCATCCAAGTAGGGCGGGCTGAAATGTTTCTGCTGAAATATTCTTCTAATGGAAAACAGGCAATCTGTAAATTCAGAATTTACTGTTTGCTAAAGTGAAAGCTTTCTCTAGCATACACTGTGCCTCCTAGCTCAGAAACCCTGACGTTTCATGTCTTCTTGATAGCCTGTCAGATATATTGCCTTAGAGCTAGGACTTTCAGATTCCTCAGGAGCTGTAATTGTCTACCTTGGCTTTCTGTTTCTTTCCAGATTGGCCATGTCCCTTTCTGATGGGACTATCATGGCTAAAAAGAGTTAAAACATTTTATTTCTGCTGTCTCTAAATGAAGTTTCAGAAATTGCATTCATTACTAAATTTTGAAGTCTTTTTGCGTCTTTCATAAAAGAAGAATTTTCAATTTCCTGAGAACAGGTTTTGGGTAACTCTGGTGATGTTTCTCCTTCAGAAGGTTCCCCTTTGGTTCGTTTCAGTTTGGTTACAATAGATCTTTTGTTTTGCTTTCAAGTACCGGGTGCTAGGCAAGGATTTTAGGAGTACTATTAAGTATAAATATAAAATGAAAGGCAGTTAGACAGTGAAGTTTAGACTAGGCAGTGTTACATGCATTATCCCAGAGAATCTCTGTTGTTGTTGTTGTTCATAAATGTGAATTGAGTTTGAGTCAGGGCCAAGACTTTTACCTAACACTGACCTTTAATACTGAATATGAGTCAGATCCACCTGAGGACGGGCCCAAGGGGCCAATTGTTGTGAAAACAAATACTTATTTTATTTTATTTATTTTATTTTATTTTATTTTATTTTATTTTATTTTATTGTGAGCAGGCTATTGTAACCTTCCATTATCTTCACAGACTATTACATCTTTATGATGCTTTTTTAAAAGACTCAAAAGCTGATTTCTATTTGCTGTGACTCTGTGGATCTGCAAAGTAATCTATAATAGCTTGAGACTCACTGGGTTAGATCAGAAAATGCATTGTCAGCTACAGTCTGCATTCTACTGTAGAAGGTTCCGTAAATAGGTGGCCTTAACCAACTAAGTTAAACACATCATTTTTTTGTTTTATTAGCATGTGTGTATCTCGAAGCCTCAAGGTTGGAACTCTGCAAGTGCTTCTTTTTCCTTTCTTTTGAATTGGAGATTTTCACTGATTTTTCATTCTTCCTCAGTGTTTTCTGGCCTGTGCCAGGTATAGTAGAGTTGCTGCTCTCCTATTAGGAGTTAACTGAAAATTAGAGAGAAAATGTACATTTCTGTGTTGGGAAGAGATTTTTAGTAACTCTTACGGGTAAAACAAAGAAAGTATTCTGAAAAAACATTACATGGTCTTGTCACCGAAACTGTGGGAAAAACAAAAACCCTCCAACAACATTTTTAGTGTTAGAGAATCAAGGCATTACTTTACTCTGGCCAGGATGCTGTTCTAGCCAGGATGTGCAACAGAAATCATTTCATCCATGTAGCGATATGGAGCAGCGAGGAGTCCCCAGGCAGGTGCAAAGGAGGAACATTACAAAAACCACAGCCTTTTTATGCCGTTAGTCAGTTTTTAGTTTACATAGTTTTAAGGCAAAACAAACCAAATTTAACCAACCACCATACACCACGGTGCAGGCACGAGGCATTCACGCAGCATGCCTCACTTCCTCTATTCTAGCTGAGTCATTCTTCCACAGTCCATTTCTACTTAGGCTAAGTAACAGGCTGGAGCCATGATTTTACCAGTCCTTTCCTTTACAAAGCTTTACCTATCGGTCACACTTCCCCCTTCTTTGTTTTTTAAGTGTTGCACAGCTAAAACTGTCTGTGCCGGTATAGCCATTATCTTATTAAGACTGTTATTGATCATTTGTTGCACACAAGATAAAATACATGGGATACATATTATAATCATTAAGAACACACCAAGGAGAACTATGTGTCATAGGTTAGCAAGCATAGTCCCCGAAGGGATGTGCTTGCTAAGGGGTGCTTACAGTTTCCTCTGGGACCTGATAGAACCTATCAGCTGGCCAGTTTGAATATGGACAATTCTCCAAGCCACTTAAAGTTGTGACCACCTCTGTGATCCACATTTAAGAATAGGCAAACTCCCCCTCCAAGCTCTCTCTCGTTTCGGGTGCTGGGACAGGTGGCTGCAGGCCCCGTGTGGGGGCCAGTGGGCCCGGCCCAGGCCCTGCTTGGGCCAGGCCGAGCCGGGCCATGGCCATCCTGGAGTCGATGGGCCTGTTCCAGCCATGGAACCCCCCCCACTGCCTTGCCGTGGGCAGCCGGAGCGGCTCGGCTCTCCCCCCTCTCCACTGTGATAAGAAAAATTCAACATTCCAGCTGGAAAGCTGCAAGACCGAGGTGAGATTAACCAATTTTATTGCTGTGAAGAGCTGAAAACCTGAGGGAAGAGAGAGAGGAGATGCTTAAAGCTGAAATTCTGTTGTGAAGCTATGATATATCAGAGTATCCCGTTGTAATATCATGAAGATATGGGGGGTGGAGTGTTCAACTCGTAAGCAAAAGCACCTGCACTGAGATAGGCAGATGCTGACGCAGCTGTTATTTCATGAGAAGTTTGGACAGGGAGAGATGGACCAGATGAGGACTTTTGCTCCAAACGGGAAAGGAGAAAACCTCACTTTCTAGAGATGCTCCCAGAGATAGTCCTAACGATGAAGATGAGGAAGACCCTTTGCTCCCAGGGAAGGAGAAGGGCCTCTGTTTTTTGTTTCTGAACAGCTCAACCTTAAAATTGTACCCCAAAAAACTTCAAGAGTGGACCCTCGAAAGTAGTTGGGGGAAAAGCTGCAAGTCGGGGGACTCACATCGTGATCAGAGAGACTCCTCTTCCTAAATGGACTGAACAATATTTGGAAGTGGGCGGCTGTCTCGTTGTGATAATGTTTTCATAGCATGAGCAAGAAGAGACTTCTCTTTCTAAATGGACTGAACAAGGTTATTATGGAAGTGGTAAACAGACTGAACATCTTAAGGGTTGTCTTTTTCCATTGTCAGTGTGAGAAGGGAGGAAGGTGGGGGGAGGAGGAGAGTTCTGAAGGTGGTATAATTTTTTTTCCCCTCTTTTAGGTTTGTTAATAAACTTCTTTATATTCTTTCAAGTTTGGTGCCTGCTTTGCATTTCTCCTAATTCTTATCTCACAGCAGATAAACAGTAATGAGTATTTTGGACCAAACCACTACACTAAATTGGTGTTTCTGCCCGGTTACAAACCGAACCCGCGACACTATGCCATACATTTCTAAGCATTTAAACCATGCCCCAAAGCCAAAGCTGAGGTTGTCGAGCCATGAAGACACCCCCCACCAGACACCCTCATTATGTTGCTGTAACTGTTTAATGAGCTGGTTCAGATTACTGGTACTCTTATGAATAGACTCTGAATGATCACTTAAATTCATGCAGCACATGCCGTCAAAATCTTTGCATCCATGGCCTTGAGCCATCAGCAAGAAGTCAATGGCCGCCTTGTTTTGCAGTGTTGCATGTCGCACCGATTTAACATCCATTAGCATAGCTGAAAGAGCAGCACTAGTGGCGTTAGCTTCCTTTGCAAGCCAGCAGCCAAGCTTGTTTAAAGAAGCCAAAGCGTGAGCAGTACCAATTGCTGGTACTAAACTGGCAGAGATGCACTCTGCAGTGTTCCAGAAAGTTACTGTCGGATCGCGCTTCTCGTTAAGAACCTGCATGCTGAGCCTAATGTGACGCTGTGCTGCAACAATTAGAGCAGTCCAATCTGGATGGAACAAGGTTAGTTGGCCAATGGTGCAAGGTCTGCCACCAACTTTGCCTGGTATACCTTTCCAGACGCGCTCCCTCCATATTAAGAACAAGTCCGAGGGGAGAGCAATAGCGCTGATGCCGGATGTCAGTTGACTTTCCAAGGTCTGATTACACCACAGGGAAGCATTGCTGAAAATACCTTTAGAAGAGACATCAAAGTTAACACTGTTTATATAAACACCAAACTTACCATCAATGTAAAAGCATAGCGAAGCGTGCAAAGTCCCTAGCGTGTCTAGTTCTTGTGGCTGCGAGGGCAAAGCTGGAAAGTCATGCATCCTTCTCAGATCTTTATACCATGTCTCATCCTGTCCTGTGGTCTTCCGCCAGGGGTCCTGGCACCACCGCATAGGCTGCAATATATACCTGGGGCCGTGCAGTTTTGCTGCAGGCTTTCATTATACAGCTTACCAAAGCGTTTCTTGTCAATGGGTACCCCTACCAAGCACGTGCGAAAAGGATCATTAGGAATTGTCATAGAGATGCGCATAGTATCAGTGTGCGTAGCATTTGCAAGGTTGATCCATACGTTTGCGCCGTCCAGTGTAGGGGGTATGACACTCGCAGTGCCTTCACCGATCAGGATGATGCAACAAATGGTCGCACACACCGTGAAGGAACCCATTTCATGTGGTGACCTGTGGAGACACAAGCATAACCCCTCCCCACGTTAATAAGTCTAAAGGTCCTGCCCACTGCCCTGTTACTGGGTCCTTTACCATCACCGGAGGCCTGGGATGAGCCTTTTTATCAAAAGAATATTGCCTTTTGCATGCTGTTTGGCCAGCTTCATCTCGATTCAGGAAATTGAGAACATACAGGGCTTTTGCTAATCTATCATGTGTGCACTCCAACTTCCCCTTCTTTTGTTTGTGAAGCATAGTTTTCAGTGTTCTGTGGGCACGTTCAACAATCGCCTGACCAGTGGGAGAGTGAGGGATACCCGTGCTGTGGGAGACACCTCACTGCTGTAAGAGCTGGTGAGTCTGCTCAGAAGCATAAGCAGGGCCATTGTCAGTTTTTATATGTCTGGGAGGCCCAAAGTAGCAAAGCATGTGAGCCAGTGTCGAGTAACATCACGAGTCTTTTCTCCTGTGTGGGCAGTTGCCATCAAAAAACGTGAGAAAGTGTCAAGAGTTACATGAACATACTTTAAACGACCAAATTCTGGAACATGAGTAACATCAGTTTGCCAGACAGAATTAGCAGTTAGGCCTCAAGGATTGACACCTTCTGCTAAAGGAGCAGGAGCAATTCCACAGCAAGAGGGGCAGTAAAGCAGAATGTCTTGAGCTTGCGAGGCAGTCAATTGGAATTGCTTTCGTAAAGAGCGTGCATTCTGATGAAAGAAGTCATGAGACAGCTTAGCCTGAGCAAACTTGTTAGGCACAACGTTTGGCATGACAGTAAGATCATCATAAGTATTACCTTCCATGATAGGTCCAGGTAAACCTGTATGAGAATGGACATGAAGCACATAAATGTCATGCTGCCGGTTGTTTATCAAAAGCCACAGTGTACGCAGCTCTGCAAATAAAACTGGGTTATCAACATAGTGCAAGTATGAAGACTCCAAACAAACATTTACATTAGCAGCATATGCAGAATCAGTTACAATGTTGAGTGGTTCTTGTGAAAACAACTGAAAAGCATAGTGGATAGCGGCTAACTCTAGGATTTGCACTGAAGCATTTTGCACAGTCAGAACCCTTTTATGCCATCAGGTAGAGTCACCCTCACGCCATACTACGGCAGCTTTGCTGGTTCTGCTGGATGCATCTGTAAAAACTGTCATTCCGTTGACAGGAGTCATGCTGCAGCAGCGTTTTGCATATAAGGGGAGGCTACCCACCTCTGTCCACAGGCGATATGAAGGGTAGTGGATAGATAATTGTCCTGAAAAGTCTGCAAGTGCAATCTGAAAGTTAGTGTCCTCTGACAACAACCATGACAAGTTTTCTTTGTTTGCAGGTACACAGATTACATGTGGATCATGGCCATTGAGCGTCTGCAGCCGCTCATGGCCTTTCATGATTAACTGCGCAAACATGTCATGGATAGTCCATACAGTTTTTGTTGCCATGTGAGGTAAAAATAGCCACTCCAGCACATGCAAGGGATCACTGTCATCAGGAAACCACTGAAACAAGACAGCAAAGGGTTGAAACTTGCTAGTCACTATAGCAAGAGAAACAGGTTCATCAGGGTCCCATCTCCAGCCCTGACAACTTTCCAGAGCCTGAGCACAACGATCTAGGGCTTTCTTAGCCTCAGGAGTCAGCTGTTGGGGATAATTGAGATTAAGATCACCCCTGAGTAAAGCAAACAGGGGGTGCAAAAGCTCTGTGGATAAACCTAGAATGGGACGTAACCAGTTCAAGGAACCTAACGATTTCTGCAAATCATTCAAGGTCAGGTTATCCTTAACAGAAAGCTTTACAGGCTGAGGGCAGATAGTCTGCTGAGTAATTTTCCACCCTAGGTAATGCCATGTGGCCCGCTGCTGCACTTTCTCCGGTGCAATGACTAAGCCAGCTGCTCAAATTGCCTGAATGACAGCCACCTGTATGGAACACAAAACAGAATGATCTTTAGCTGCAAGTAAAATATCATCCATGTAGTGGTACACGGTCGCTTCAGGAAATTAGCTCCGGACAGGTTGCAGAGTAAGGTCCACCACTCTCTGGCATATAGTTGGGCTGTTGCTCATGCCTTGCAGCAAAAGTGTCCAGTGATACCTTTTCATTGGCTCTGCATGGTTCAGGGTGGGCACTGAAAAAGCAAAATGAGGTGCATCATCAGGGTGCAATGGAATGGTAAAAAAGCAGTCTTTCAAGTCTATGACAACGAGGGGCCAATCGAGAGGTATCATGGCAGGAGAGGGAAGTCCAGGTTGCAAGGCACCCATGGGTTCAATGACCACATTTACCATGTGCAAGTCATGCAACAGTCACCATTCACCACTTTTCTTGGGAATGCAGAATACAGGAGTGTTCCAAGGGCTAGAGGATGGCTGTATGTGTCCGAGAGACAGCTGTTCATCTACAAGCTACTGTAGGTTCTGTAGCCATTCCTGACGTAGGGGCCATTGAGAGACCCATATAGGGTCATCAGTCCTCCACATGAGCTTACATATGTTCAGTACTTGTGTTTGAAATGGCTGTTCAATGGCCCCTATAAAAAAGGGTTTGATGAGAGTCAGTGTTTATGCTCACAGTAGTTCCAAACTGTCCCATGACATCACATCCCCACAATGTACATGGCACTGGAGTGATGAATGGTGCGATGTGGACAGTCTGCCCATCAGGGCCATGAACAAGGCAAAGGTGGGCACTTTGGCGAGGGTGTTGAAGCCCTCCCACCCCAACTGGGTCGAGGCAGGGTCAACTGTGGGCCAATCACTAGGCCAGTCACTGGCTTTGATAATGGAAACATCAGCCCTGGTATCAACAAGTCCTTTGAATTCCTTACCATCAATCACGCAGACCATGGTTGGCGGAGCTGCTGTGATAGCACTTGCCCAAAAAATTTGAGGCTGGCCAGTGCTTCCGAAGCCTGCAGTACCATGCTTACCTTTTCCACCCGGGGTCGTGCTGCAGAATGGAACAAGCTGTGTGAGCCGCTGGCCTGCAGGTATAAAGCAAGGTGGCACGGGTGTCCAGAGCATAATCTGTATTTCACCTTCATAGTCGGAATCGATGACACCAGGTAACACAAAGAGTCCTAGCTTAGTGGTAGAAGAACATCTGATTAGTAAAGCATGCATATTATCGCCAAGACGTCTCCATACCCCTGTAGGGACTAAATGAACGGAGGTGGTCTCCAGAGTTACTGGCTGGCTGGCAGCCAAGTCCAGTCCGGCACTTCCGGAGGTTGCTAGGACGAGCTGGCTTGCCAGACGCCGTGCTTCCCATTTGTTTGTTTCTGCCAGGCGCATGAGTTCGGTCCCCCACAGGCGGTTTCCCAAGACCGCAGGTTTACGGTCCACAACACAGCAAGACCGTCAATCTTTTGCCCAATGGAACCCCTTTTTGCACAGGGGACACTTAGTGGTAGGGGCATTAGTGGAAGGAGATTGACCTCTTGGTTGCTGCAGAGGGCAATTGTTCTTCAAGTGATCAAGGGACTCACAACGATGGCAACGATTGCCACGTTCTTTCTGTAACCGAGCTGCGAAAGCCGCAGTGGAGGAGTTAGTGCTACGAGATGGAATAGTCACGCTTTGGCAAGCTCTAACCATTTCCACTATACCACAAGTGCGGCAATTACGAATAGATAAGAGGACTTTTTTACGGTTAGAATTCGCATTCTCATACCCAAGTTGCCGTAACAGGTTTTCTCGTGTGTCCTCATCATCCACCTGTTGGGCCAGCGCCGCCTGGAGCCTATCCATGAAAATCGTGTAAGGCTCGCTTGGCCCCTGCTCAACTGGTATAAGAAATGTTATCAGCTTTGTCTGTCATTTGAACCTGGCTCAGCGCTGCAATGGAAAGACAGGCAATGAGGTCATAAACATCACGTGGATAGTCTGTCTGGGCTCTGGCATTCTCAAACACACCTTCAGCAGTTAACTGAACCACAAGGACGGGGGGATCTCTCCGCTGTAGACGCCCTGCCTGAGACAGGCAAGGTGAAGGGTAGTCCGAGAACCAGACAAGATACTGGGTCATCGTCAGGACCATCCTCATCATATTTTTCCAGTCAGCAGGAGTGAGAATATAGGCAGAACTTAATGTTTGTAGATATGTAATGAGTTGCTCAGAAATTGCACCTGCGTCTTGTGCCAGCCTGCGCAACTCCTTCAGGACAGAGTACTCTACATCTTTATAGGATGGAGGCCTGGCCTGTTCGTAGACAACTGGGTATGCAGTCAGATATGGGCGGACCCTGTCCCGATCATGTGTAGGGTACAGTTGCTGTACCACCTGGGCATTACAAGATGCCGTGTCTGAATAGCTATTCAAAGTAACGGTCTCCAGAGGGGCAGCGGAGCTGGCTGGCAGCTCCTGGAGTGGCCTAGGTGGGGGGGTGGCTTGGCCTGGGGGCCCGCATGGGGGCGGGGTAGCTGCAGCATTCTAGAGGCCCTGCGAGGGCGGGGGACTAGTCGGAGAGGCCTTGATATTCACTGCGGCTGTAGGGATATCCGCATCCAAGGCCGGGAGGCCACAGTCGGCCGCAGCGGTTGGCAGAAGTGAAGTAGCCGTGGGGGGTGCTTGTGAAGCAGCCGTAGGGGGGGGACTGGTGACATAGCCGGGGGGGGGGGCGTGTGCCGAGAGGGCGGGCGGCGAAAGAGGAGGTACCACAGGAGAAGCCATGGGCGGCGCAGAGGCTCTAGGAGAGGTGGGCGGTGCGGAGGCGGGGCCGGGAGAGCTAGGCAGCACAGAGGCAGGGTTGGGCGGGGCAGAGGTGGGCAGGGCGGGCGGTGAGGGAGCTCTAGGACCCAGGGAAGACTGGAATGGGGGGGAGCTGTTATGCAGGAATGCGTCTCCCTTCGAGACTGCTGCTGAAGAGGGCAGCTGTGCGGAGGGGGAGACAGGTTCCCAGGAGAGTGGGGCAGCCGAACCTGCGTTAGATTCTGTAAGAGCTGACATTATAATTCCCCAAGTAGCGAGATGCCTGGACACACAGACATCACCCGCACTCGCAAGATAGAAAAGTTTTTGCCCAACCGTTTGCCAAGCATCTAGGTGATAAATGCTGGCTGGCAGGAGATCTTTGATATGCGTAAAAAGCCAATCTAGGAAAGAAATTTAGCATCGGAAATGTCTCTGTTCTGCCTTAGTAAAAGCTGCCACACCATCTCTAGGGTCTGTTTCTGCTCGAGGGACAGCTTAGTACCCATTATCATTCGCAGCTCACCTCAAAGTGTGGAATGTGCGTGCTGAAATTTGATAAGGTGAAGCTGAGAGGTCGCTCAGGTTGTCTAAGCGTGCTGCCTGGGTTTGCTGCCGGAGCTCGCCGCCAGAGTTCCCCGTAGGGATGCGCTGCCTGGAGCCACCGCCGGAGTCCTTTGCGTGGGCTTGGGTGATGCCTGGGGCCACTACGGGAGGTCCGCGGGAACCAGTGTAGGTCGCGGGCCGGGGGCGCTCCTGGGGCCCGGGGGCTTCGGTTCCGGGCGAGGTCCGCTCTTCGTCGTAGGGTAGTTTTCCACGTTTGGGCGCCAGATGTAGTGATATGGAGCAGCGAGGAGTCCCCAGGCAGGTGCAAAGGAGGAACATTATTTACAAAAACACGACCTTTTTATGCCCTTAGTCGGTTGTTAGTTTACATAGTTTTAAGGCAAAACAAACCAAATTTAACCAACCACCATATACCATGGTGCGGGCACAAGGCATTCACGCAGCATGCCTCACTTCCTCTATTCTAGCTGAGTCATTCTTCCACAGTCCATTTCTACTTAGGCTAAGTAACAGGCTGGAGCCATGATTTTACCAGTCCTTTCCTTTACAAAGCTTTACCTATCGGTCACACATCCACACATAGCCTGGGTTGTGCAGAGAAAATCATTCCATCACACATGATTTTTACTAGGTTTTTCACATACTTATACAGTCAAACCCCAGAGAAATTCATTGATTCAGTGTTCATTGGTCCCAAGTTACACAGTTCTTAGTATTTGGTTTCATATTGGTTATTGATCTCTTCACCTTCGATGTTAATTAGGTTCTCATTCTTTGTTCTTTTATCTATCTTTTCCCAGACCAGGTGTCTCCGACCATGCCAGGGGTGATGTTTGGAGTTGATGTTCGTTAATGGTCATTATCTTTTTTGTATCTTCTGTGCTACTCCCAGTCTTGTTGAGATGTTAAGCTCATCAGGCCTCGAGTGGTGAAACAGTCCTTTGAAAAGAAACTTTGATTCCTTTCCCTCGTGGCAAAGGCGAACAAATCCCCAGACTAAAGTTATATAAAACAATTAAAAACTTTGTACATTTCCAACACTTGGAGTGGTATAGTTAAGGTCACTTAATTGAAAAATACTTTAAAAATAAATTCAGTTTTCATTGCTAAACAAGGGGAAAAATTTCTAGCACTTGAATTGTTTGCATAATAATGTAACACTTTCTGGAATTAGAAAGAAGTATATATTTATCATGCCACAGCTGTAAGTTTGCTTGTGTGTAGTCTGATTCCAAAAATTATTTTTATGTAAAGAGGCTATTTAATTGAGAATAGTAGAGTGTAGGAGTCTTTGTATATATTGCACACCATCTTGCATGTTTTTTGGCAAAGAAATGTCTGGTGCCAACCAAAATCTTAATTTACAGAATGGCTGACTTCTTTGCGAGTAACAGCTACTCACATATCAGCTCTGAATTGACTGATCCAAATTCTTAAATGCCTTTCCAACCTTCTATTTATGGCCTTTAAAAAAATGCCTGTTACATATTTCAGTAATTACTTTCTAGAGATCCAGAGCTTTTTAAGAACTTTTTAAAGTATTGGTCATCTATATAATCTATATTATCATGTTCCTAGAAATCTATATTTAATGGCATGCCTTAGTGACTGGTTTGTTTTTAGAAGACTTCAGATGTATACATCTGATATGTCTATACATTGATAGCTTATATTCGCAAAAAGAATAAAATTGTATTACCCTTGATTTAAGTTAGACTTTGTTACTGGTTAGGATAAATTTTATGAAAGGGAGCATTCTTTTCTTTTTACTGAATTTTTCTCTGAAGAAGCACAAAGTGGATGTTTTCACAGAGATGCAACAATATGGGAGTTTTGGAAAGTCTTTCTGGATTGTAACAAGTGTTTTCACAGTAATTTCTCAAAAAACAATTTCTCAGAAATATTTTGTCTTAGATACTGTTCTTGCATGTTTTTTTAATATTTAACTGTTGCTTCTCTTGTGAGAGACTGTAATGTTATGGTTAATGGCTTAAACGTTGTTATGAAGGACTTTTTGCCCATTATGGCAAAACTGTATGTAGAAATATAGTTGAAAAACTGTGGTAGTGTGGTTCATAGAATAAATGTAGCTTGCAGTTTGGCAGTCCATATAAGAACAACTGTATTGGGTTTGTGTGGCCAGGTTTTGGTAGTGGGGGGGGCTACATGGATGGCTTATGTGAGAAGTGCTGAGAGCTTCTTCCATGTCCAGCAGAGCCAATGCCAGCTGGCTCCAGGACAGACCCGCTGCTGGCCAAGGCTGAGCCAATTAGAAATGGTGGTAATGCTTTTGTGATAACATATTTAAGAAAGGGGGAGAAAACTGCCCGAGAGCAATTGCAGCCAGAGAGGAGTGAGAATATGTGAGAGAAACAACTCTGCAGACACCAAGGTCAGTGAAGGAAGGGGAGGAGGTGCTCCAGGTGCTGGAGCAGATTCCCCTGCAGCCTGTGGTAAAGACCATGGTGAAGCAGCTGTGCCCCTGCAGACCATGGAGGTTTTTTGACTACATATAAACTACACTTTATATCTCACAGTTCTTGCTGGTTTGTTTTGCATCTCTTTCCTGAAGTTTCCCTTCTTTTCAAAGAGCAGAGACCAAGTGTCAAAACTAATAAGGGATGAGTCTGTTTTCTCTTTGATGTTTCAGTACAGGAATGGTAGTTGACTAGTGATGCTAGTGTATGAGGGCCAGAGAACCATTTAGAGAATGCATTAAGCCTCTTTTTCTATTTGCTTTCAGGTAGAAATGGAAATATTTTACTGCCTTTCATTCTTCACAGGGTTACACATCATTTTGGAATGATTGCATCTCCTCGGGATTGCGTGGCTGTATGTTAATTGAATTGGCATTGCGAGGCCGTCTTCAGTTAGAGGCTTGCGGAATGAGGCGCAAAAGTCTATTGACAAGAAAGGTAAGTGGAGGACAATGGTCACATTTACTTTTGTGTCATGCTCCAGGCAATACAGTAGCTATAAATTAAGGGTGCTTGTAACAAATATACTTTTTTCTTTATATGGGTGTTGGAGGTTAGGATTTTTCCTTTTTTTCTTTCTCTTAGGGAATTTTCTCCCATCTGTTCCTAAGAGACAATAACAACCAGTACTTAAGAGAGACAAAAGATGTAGCCAAGGGGGAGGGTGAGGAGTGCAGCTGGCTGCACTGTCATAGCTGGGGGGCTTTCTTTTGGGAAGGGCAGAGATACCTCGTGATTTTGGCTGGGGGGTGAGGGGCTGGGATCAGCTTCTCTCTTGCTCTCGGGATCGGAGGGGAGACAGGCTACGATCGCTGTGAGAGGAATTCACCATCACTGAGGGGTTCCGTCTCCTGCTGTCTTCTCCTACCGTGAGTGAAGCTCTGCTTGTAAGAGCGGCCATTGGACTGGGACCTTATTAACACCGTACCTCACTAGAAAGGACCCTCACCATCTATTCGGGTGCCTCAGGAGAAAACCCGGGACCTCGAGCCCCTCCCTCCAGCCCTGCCGTTTCTCTGCCACTGCTCTGGGTTTTTCGCTACACTGTAATCCCTCACCTCCTGCCTGCCAGGACACCTCGTGGCTCCTGCTACAGCTGCGGAGTTTCTGATACATTTTGTTTGCCACTCTGGGGTCTGCTGGCCTTTGCCGTTCCAGCTTGCTGCTTCCAAGGTTCCTGCTACAGCTCATTTCACTATCTGGAGAGGCACCAGGACCAGCCGCCCCTGTGAGGTTGTAAAGGAAGCCCCTTTTTTCCATCTCTTCCACTGGCTGTGCCCTCCATTACCCACATTAAGAAGTGACTGAGCTTGTGCCACAGCGCCCCTTGCAGCCGCAGGGGAATCATTGCACCTGCCCTGCCTGGCCGGGAGCCAACAGCACCCCTGCTGGCTGTGACCATAACTACACCAAAGGGGAAAGTGCTTGACAGCCGGGAAAAGGCTGTTATTTGGTTTCTGGTTTTGTTTGTTGTTGCTGCCATTGTTGTTGTTTGTTTACCTTGTTATACATATACATGCTAGTAAAGAACTGTTATTCTTTTTCTCATATCTTTGCCTGAAAGCCCCTTAATTTCAAAGTTATAATAATTTGGAGGGAAGGGGGTCATATTTTCCCATTCCAAGGGAGGTTCCCGCCTTCCTTGGCAGACACCTGTCTTTCAAACCAAGACAATGGGGATAGGGATTCTGAGTAGTGGCCTAAGATAGGTGCAGAGTTATTACCTAATAAGTTTTAACGGTGAGCTGAAGTACTTTGTAAAATCTTCTGTATTTGTTCCTGTTTGTTCTCTTGATGCGTTCATGCTGCTGTTGGGATCCTTGCACAATCAGTTGACAGTGGGTCTGGACAGGGTGTGGTGGCAGCATTTGCTGCTGAGAAGCCAGTAGCACTAGTTGTAATCTGCTGAAGGAACTGGATTTTGCAGTGTTTGTGAGATGTTGGTTGGGGCTGAGAGGGATGGCTGAGAGACTGTCGGGTGTATCCTGCAAGTTACCAGTTTAATACTGGTGTACACAGTGTTGCAATTAGTGCTTGCAGTGCATGGAAAGGAAACAATCCTTGTTCTTTGGGCCCATGAGAACACAGAGCTAACAGTATCTAGTTTAAGCATGCGACCATTGTGTTAACTTTGCTGTACTCACTGACTTTTAAGATGGGCAAATTTTTGAGGTTCTTTCTGAATTATGCTGAATATTTGAGGCACCTTAATTTATTACTTTTTCCACTGGATCTTTTTTCTTTATACAAAATGTGCAAAGTCACACTGTTTGAAGAATATTTACTTTATCAGCATTAGAAGGTACTTGTAAAATACATTTATTGAAAACATGGTCAAATGTTGTCTATGCATCAGAAATAAATTCTCTTTTATGACACCTTTCCCTGTCAATATTATCCCTTGCTAAATTCCTCAAACTTCTTCCAGCTTCCTCCTCTTCTGAAGAATCGAACCTCTGTTCAGACAAACAGCTCCTAATTTTTTAGCTTCGTTTAAGCATATTCAGCATTGATTAGTTTGCACATTAATTTTTTTTGCCTCCAAATCTTTTGGTTCCTTAGGCATTCAGGAATGTTCTTTAGCAGTTATTTTCATATTGCACAAACATTGTCAGGTCTATCTAACTGAAATTTTAACTGTGTCTTTTTAGGAAAATGAAAAAATAACTTGTGCATATCCTCAGTAAAGAATACAAGCAACATTTTTATTTTCCTTTTTTTTAGTTTTATCATGTGATTTTTGGGGATGGGCTGGTGTGTTTGTTTCAATTTTTGTTTTTTTCTCTGTTGTTTAAGGAGAACTAAAAGGTACCCAACATTAAATGCTTTGTTCTTTCTGCTGTTGAAAGGCAATTGAGAGATTTCTTTTTTCAGGCAGGAGGGTTCTATGAAAAAGTCTTAATATAAAATTCAAATGAAGATTGATTTCTGCTTAAGGAATTTCATGCAAATAAAATCCATAACTACTGATATATACGATGTTTCTTCTCTCCTTGCCCCATCTTTCTCAATTTAGAAATACTTCTCATTAATGACTTGTGTTGTTTTATACCTTATATGAAGTCTTGCATGTGCTGGTTTGGACAAATTTGGAGGAAAAATATCCTCTGATAGAAGGCAGGTTACAACCAGCCCTCCCCCACCAGGTTCGGGAAAAAATAAATTTTTTCCTCAGAGGAAAGTGAAAGAGATAAAAACTATTTATTTAACAAACACACAGGAAAAGGATAATAATGCTAAATATTAAAACCTCTCCCTGTGGAGAGAAAACCTGGGAAAATTTTTAGAGTCCTTCCGTAGGTCTCTCTCTCTCTCTCTCTCTCTCTTTCTCCTTGGAGCTGGGTCGCAGGCCCACCTCCAGGACCAGGGCCTCGGTGGAAAACTCTCCCAAGGTGTTCTGATGTTGAAACAGTCCAGAAAAAGAAAAAGCGAAAAAACCAAAGTCCCAGGAAAAAGTTCTTTATTTCATAGTCTCATAGCTTTCTTGAAGGCAGAGTTCGAAGGGGGTTACATGATAAAAGCAAACAGCAGCTGCAACAGCAGGCAAAACCAGCTTCTTCTATATGCTCTATATACTCCATATACTCTATATACTATACACTATACACTCTATATTTTTTCCTACAGAAGTGTGGATTATATTTGTTAACTGACCAATAAGATTAACACACGATTCTAGTTTTTTCTTAACCTATCCTGGTCTAATTCTAACAATCGTAAGTCTTACACAAGTGTTACATAGGTTACATATACATACATGTGTATACACAGATTTGCATATACAGTTTCTTTCAGTTCTTATTGTTTATGTGAACATTCTATCTAAAAAATGTGAACAGTATAATTCTATCTATATTTTGTCTAAAGTAAAGAATTCTGTGAAAAGGTAACATTGCTGCAGCAAGAACCATGTTTAAAGTCTCTGCTACAGCTTTTTAATGTTTAAGGCACTTTGCATATATTTCTACTAAAAGTTAAAAAATCTATATTTCTATTTCACTTTGGTGTGGCTTCATGTATCTCAGCTTATCCAAAGGTTTTAATTCAACCCCTGTACTTTGGCTTCCCTCTGGGCCTGAGTCCAGAGGAGCTTTCACTCCAACATCTCTCCAGAGAAAAAGTAGCCAAAAGCTGGCTGAAAAGCAAGCAAGCTGCTTCCTCCCTCTCCCTCCGCTGCAGAACGCAGAGGAGTCTCTGTATCTCTGTGTCCTTGAACAAACTGCTTTGAAAAGTTTTGCTCAGTTTTTTTCTCTTCCCCCTCTCAGGCTCAGTTTAAAGGCACAGAAAGGCACAAAATTAATTTCTGGTCATAGGGCGGCGATAGGGGATATACTTCATAAAGTCACCCTGAGACAGTACTACATTTTAAGTCTCATTTATGTGTTTGCAAGATTTAATTGTCTCAACTCTAACAAGTGTCCCCCTCATCTCCCTTTGCAGGCTTTTCTCCCCTTGCCCTCAGCTTTCTCTGTGAATTAAATACTGTGCTTAGTGAGTGGAATGAGCTGCTTTGTTGCATCCAAGGTTGTAATTCAGTGAGGCAGAGTTTTAGTGGCAATAGCATTTTTATATAACTTTTGTCCCTCAAGCTAGCCCTTCTCCCTCCTCGTCCCTGCTCCATTCTGGGACTTTGTGGAAAGGTAAAATTTCATTAAAATAAAGCTTTGATTTGTGACTTGTAACTCTGTATGTTCAAACTATGGTCTGAAGGGAGGGAGTTTAGGTTTCAGCCACATTAGCCTGTCCTGCAGCTGAGAAGGCTAGTCCTGTCTTTGCAAAGAGGTTTATTATTGGAGTCTCTCTTGGGTTGTTACTAGTTGTAACTAGTTGGGGTGACTTTATGATGTGTATCCCATATCACTGCCCTATGCCCAGAAATTAATTTTTGTGCCTTTCTATGCCTTTAAACTGAGCCTGAGAGGGGGGAGAAAAAACTGAGCAAAACTTTTTCAAAGCAGTTTGCAGCTTGTTCAAGGTCACACAGAGATAGCGACTTTTTTTCAGCTGTGGCAGGAGAGCGAGAGGGAAGGGAAGCACCGGGCTTGCTTTTCTTTCCAGCCAGCTTTCGGCAGTTTTTATTCTCAGCTCCTTTTCCTCTGGAGAGTTGAACTTTTGTTTTCCTGGAACTTTGTTTTTTTCCTTTTTTCTCTGCTCGACTGTGTCATGGGTTTGCAAGCATAGTCCCGGAAGTGATTTTCTTGCAAAGAGGTGCTTACAGCTTCCTCTATGAACTGACAGAACCTATCAATTGGCTAGTTTGAATATTGACAGTTTTTTAAGCCACTTAAAATTTTGACCACCTCTGTGGTCCACATTTAAGAATGGACAAACCCCAGGAAGTTCTCTCTTTGGCTTCCGGCTTTGGGACAGGTAACTGGGCTCGGCCTGTACGGGGCCTAGCGGGCCCGGGCCGGGACACAGCCATCGTGGAGCTGTGCGGCCCTGTTCCATCTGCGGCCCCCACATCCCTGTTATGTGCAGACGGCATGGCCCAGCTCCACCCCCCCCCCCCCCCCCCCAGTGTGGCTGAAGATTCAGCTGAAGCTGCCCCGCTTCCTGGCAAAGATCATATGACCAACAGCGATATGGGAAATTCCAGCTGCAAGGCCCGGGTGAGATTAACCCTTTTAGTGCTGTAAGTGCTGCAAACATTAAGTACAGAAAGAAGAGCTGAAAACCTGAGGGAGAAGAAAGAGGAGATGTTTAAAAGCTGAAATTCTGTTGTAAAGCTATGGTGGTGATAGACTATGATATATCAGAGTACCTGTTGTAATTTCATGAAAGCATGGGGGGTGGAGCGTTCAACTTGTGAGCAAAAGCACCTGTGCTGGAATAAGCAAATGCTGAAATAGCTGTAATTTCATGAGAAAATTGAACAGGGAGAGATGGAAGCGATGAGGACTTTTGCTCCAATCAGAAGGAGAAGACCTCTGTTCCTAGAGATGCTCCCAGAGATAGTCTTAGAGATGAAGATGATAAAGACCCTTTTTCTCCCAGGGAAGGAGGAGGGCCTCTATTCTTAGAGATGAAGATGCTCCCATAGATGGGTGAAGAGAACCTTTGTTTTTGAACAGCTCAACCTTAAAATGGTACCCCAGTAGCTCAAGATTGGACCCTCAAAAGCAGTTGTAGGAAAAGCTGTAAGTCGGGGGAAGGGACTCTCACATGGGAGCAGAGAACCAACATGGGCGGCTTTCTCGTTGTGATACTGAGCCATGACAGAACTTCTTGTGGAGATGTCTCCATAGCATGAGCAAGAGAGACTCCTCTCCCTAAGTGAACTGAACAAGGTTATTATGGAAGTGGTAAACAGACTGAACATCTCAAGGGTTGTCTTTTTACAGTGGGAGAAGGGGGAAAGGTGGGGGGACGAGAAGAGTTCTCTGCATGTGTGGTATGATTTTTTTTCCCTTCCTTTTAGGTCTGTTAATAAACTTCTTTATATTCTTTTAAGTTTGTGCCTGCTTTGCTTTTCTCCTAATTCTTATCTCACAGAAAGTAAATAAGTAAGTGATAATTTGAACAGAACCACTACACTCTAATTGGTGTTTCTGCCCGGTTACAAACTGAACCCGCTACAGACTGTTTCAACATCAGAATACATTGGGAGGACTTTCCACCGAGGCCTTGGCCCTGGAGTTGGGCCCACCACCCCGTCCCAGCTCCAAGGAGGGGGAGAGACAGATCTATGGAAGGACTCTGAAATTTTCCCAGGTTTCTCTCAGCAGAGTGAGAGGTTTTATTATTTAGCATCATTATCCCTTTTCCTGTGTGTTTGTTAAATAAATAGTTTTTATCTCTTTCACTTTCCTTCGAGGAAAATTTATTTTTTCCCGAACCTGGTGGGGGAGGGGTGGTTATAGCCTGCCTTCTCTCAGAGGATATATTTCTATATTTGGCCAAACCGGAACACTAGTGTTTGTGCAACACTTTCAGGTAACCACTCTGACTAAAAACTAATTCACTTCTTTGATCAGTTTAGTTTTTATTTGAATCGCTTTCTTGATCTTGTCATCAGATGGGGCACAAGTGAGACTGCTGTCATGAATGATAAGGTGAGAAGAGGGTAGAACTAGTTCTTTGGGAAGTAGTACAGATTTATAATCAGCTAATTATGGCCTTGATCACACAACTGACTTAAAAGATTGCTAGCTTCAAAGATTTCCACTTAAAACATTAAATCAAGTGGATATTTGCTGATTATTTTTTGCAGTTTCTAAGACAACTTCAGAAGTGATCAAGATGCATTAAATCCATGCTTGAATGCCATAGAGAGATAAATGAGAATGAGAAACTGTCAGACAAGGACATGATGAATGTTAGTGAAACGTTTGAAAGTCAGTATGACATTTTATGTTGCAACATCCTTGTAAATTTGGCTTCAGAGTATGTAATCATTGCGTAATTTTGTAGTTCTATCTACTGGTACCACTTTTAGAAACAAATAAATGAATGAAGTTTATGTATAAATAAATTTCTAACACTAGTGGTTATTCAAGATAAAAAATGGTACTTTATGCTGCCTTACAGTCTCAGAAAGCAAACCCAGTAATTACAGTTCTTAAAAGAAATCCCAATAAATCCTTGGCAGATTAACTTCAGTATTTTATAGATGACGCTTCTGAGTGATTAATGCATGAGTGGATTTTTGTGTTAAAACTAAATAAGAAAGTTTACTTAAAAATCAATGCAAGACATGCTTCATCTTTATCATGGCTTAATTGCAAAGCTGTATTGTGGAAAATGAAAATTGAATATTCTGTATAATTGAAATGTCAGCAGTTGAATACAAGGCAAATGTAATACATGCTAAATCACTGAAAATTGGAATAAAGAAATATTTTTTGCAGGAAGGCTAAGGACCATCATCTCTGAATAAACAGGATCTTCTTTCTCCACATTAGCTCATCTATTAAAGAGAGAAAAGATGCCCTCTTGAAGATGCTTAATTCTAGAATAATCATAGAATCATGGAATGGTTTGGGTTAGAAGGGACCTTAAAGATCATCTCATTCCAACCCCCTGCCATAGGCAGGAACACCTTCCAATAGACCAGGTTTCTCAGGACCCCATCCAACTTGGCCTTGAACACTTTCAAGGATGGGTCATCCACAACATCTCTGGGCAACCTGTTCCAGTGCCTCACCATTCTTACAGGAAATAATTTCTTCCTTATATCTAATCTAAACCTACCCTCTTTCAGCCTAAAGCCATGCCCCCTTGTCCTATCACTACATGCCCTTATAAAAAGTCCCTCTCCAGCTCTCTTGTAGGTCCCCTTCAGGTATTGAAAGGCTGCAATTAGGTCTCCCCAGAGCTGCCTCTTCTCCAGACCCAATTGTCCCAGCCTTTCCTCATAGGAGAGGTGCTTCATCCCTCTAATCATCTTCATGGCCCTCCTCTGGCCTCACTCCAACAGGTCTATGTGCTTCCTGCACTGGGGACCCCATAGCTGGATGAAGTACACCAGATGTGGTCTCACAATAGTGGAGTAGAGGGGCAGAATCCTCTCCCTTGCCCTTCTGCCCACATTGCTTTTGGTGCAGCTCAGGATACGATTGGTTTTCTGGGCTGCCAGCACATACTGACAGCTCATGTCCAGCCTCTCATCCACCAGTACCCCTAAGTCCTTGGCAGGGCTGCCCTCAATCCCTTCATCCCCAACCCTGTATTGATACTGGGGGTTGCCCCAACCCAGGTGCAGCATCTTGCACTTGGTCTTGTTAAATCTCATGAGATTCCCATGGGCCCACTTCTTGAGCTTGTCCAGGTCCCTCTGGATGGCATCCCATCCTTCAGGAATGTCAACTGCACCCCTCAGCTTGGTGTCATCTGCAAACTTGCTGAGGGTACACTTGATCCTTTTGTCTATGTCGTTAATGAAAACATTGAATAGCACTTGGTCCCAATACAGACCCCTTGAGGGACACCACTTGTCACCAGTGTCCGCTGGGACTCTGAGATGTTGACCACTACCCTCTGGATGCAGCCATCCAAGCAATTCCTTATCCACTGAACAGTCCACCCATCAAATCCTTCTCTCTCCAATTTAGAGAGAAGGATGTTGTGGGGGACCATGTCAAAGGCCTTACAGAAGTCCAGATAAAGGACATCTGTAGCCCTTCCCTTGTCCGCTGATGTAGTTACTCCATTGTAGAAGGCCACTGGGTTGGTCAGACAGAACTTGCCCTTGGTGAAGCTGTGCTGATTGTCCTGAATCAACTCCTTGTCCTCCATGTGCCTTAACAGAGCTTCTAGGAGGATCTGTTCCATGATCTTCCCAGGCACAGAGGTGATGCTAACAGGGCAGTAGTTTCCAGGGTCTTCCTTTCTACCCTTTTTGAAGATGGGTACAATGTTTCCTTTTTTCCAGTCACCTGGGACTTGACTGCCATGATTTTTAGAATATCATGTAGCTTGGCAACTACATTGGCTAATTCCCTCAGGACTCTGATTCATCTCATCAGGTCCCATAGACTTATGTTCAATCTGGTTCCTCAGGTGGTCATGAACTGGATCTTTACTTACTGCTACTGCGGCTGGAAATGTGGGATAGGGAATTTACATAGGCACTTCATAAAGCATATAGAAAAAGGAATAAACATATAATGCTGAGTTAAGTGTCCTGCCCCTCCTAAACCACTCAGCTAGCCAGGCACCACTGATAGGTTGTGTTATTTGATGTATTAAGTCCTGAAGATGTTGAATGTTGCTGTCCATACTAGCTGATTCAGCAGTTATGTTAAAGCAGCACATGCCTTCAAACTTGGAACAGCATTTATGATGTTGAAGAGGGAGGTAGTTTATCAGTAATCAATGTTGTAAGGTTCCTCAGTGTACAGCAGTTACTTCCAGATTTAAGGCAACAATTGCCTCAGATGTCAAATTTAAACCTTGTACAAAGGCACACACCAGGTGCTCTATATTTGCTTCTTGGAAAGAGTAATAAGTTAGTTACAGTAAAAACCAACCACACATGAGTATTTACATATTGATCTTGCAGAAATGTATCCAAGGTATGTGCTCGTAGTACAAGCCTACAAAGCATGAGGAGCCAATCCGTGAAAAGGAAGGAAAACAGGAGTGTCATCTCCTCCCAGTAATACATATGCTGTTGCTCCAGCTTCTTCAGCCAATATTGCTTCAGGGTTGGTAACTTGACAGGGGGTAATTGCCCACAGATTGAAGAGCTGTGGCTTGCACTTTTTCAGATCAAACTTCAATTCGATGTTGGGTTTGTAACACCAATAACAGTTCCAATGCTATCCCCCTAGATAAGGCACAGGAAATCATCAAACATACCTGAAATACAAGAAGTCAAGAATATGATTAAAAGAGGATGTAACATAAAGGGAGAAGTTTGAGTATAGGACCATACTGTATTTTCAGGAGTGTTGTGAATGAGTGTTACAGCTGTCTCAATTGTCTGGGGGGTAACTATCATCTATTTCAGGCCATGCTTTTGGGCAGAGCCACTGTAGCTAGGAAAGCAGCCAGGGGGTCCCAGCGTTCAGTGCTGGGACATCCTGGAATATGGGGAGTCACCATCACAGCGTCCCCAGTCTCCAACATTTTTTCTAGCCATGACATGGTTATTCCTGGATCCTGCTGACTATGCCACATGTTTGAGTCAACACAGGCAGAATAACCACAAACTCATGGCTGAAACACAAAGAGTAAATTAATTTTTGTTACCTTGCTAACCAGAGTATCCTTGAAGGAACACGTGGGCAGGGGTACACAAGACGGGATGCAGGAAGCATTAAGCTCCATTCCTTCTAACAGTCTGTTGGGGTTTTAGGAGCTCTCTTGGTTTTGTCTTTTTTCTCTGTTAAAGGAATTTTCCCCATTCATGTTGCTAGGGGAGCAAATGGCTGGGTATTTAAGAAAAAACAAAGAGCTGGCCATGGAGTGGGGCGCATCTGGCTACTCTTTTGTTTCACCTGAGTGTGTGGCCAGTTGGTCTCCGGTCTCCTGCATTCGGACAGAGAGGGAGGCTATTTTCTTTGGCTGCTTTTCCTTCTGCTGGACAAGCCCCGGGATCCCAAAGCCTGCCTTCCCTGCCCTGCTGGGGAGCCGGGCTGTGGCCACCCTGCCCTGTTGCTTCGAGCCTTCGCTACGTTGTAGCCCTGCTCACCCTGCCTGCCCAGACCTCCAGGGGGTTCCCCATTTGGATACATCCCCTCTGCCACCCAGGATTTGTGCTCGTCCCTGCCGTTCCAGCCTGCCGTTCCAGCCTGCTGTTCCCAAGGGTCTGGCCGGACACTGGGATCAGCTGCCCAGGGGTTTGTGAAGCTTTTTTGTTCCATCCCTTCCCGGGATCCCAGGGCACCAGTGCCGCGTGCTCCCCGAGCTCGCTCCGGAGCACCCCCTGCAGCCGCGGGGGAACCATCGCACCTGCCCTGCTCACTGGGAGCCGCCAGCACCCCTGCTGGCTGCGAGTGGAACTGTACCCGAGGGGAAAGGGCCTGACAGCCGAGAAGGCTGGGACTGGGTTTTTTGATTGATTGCAGCTACTGCCATAGTTATTGTTGTTTTTTTGACTGGTTATACACATATAGATATATAATAGTAAAGAACTATTATTCCTATTTTCCACATCTTTGCCTAAAAGTCCCTTGATTTCAAAATTATAATAACTCGGAGGGAAGGGGGTCGCATCTGCCATTCCAAGGGGGGCTCCTGCCTTCCTTAGCAGATACCTGTCTTTCAAACCAAGACACAGTCACCTTGTCATGGAAGGGCATCAAGTTATTCAAGCAGGATCTGCTTTTCCTAAACCCATGCTTGCTGGGCCTGATGCATTGGTTGTCCTACACGTGCTGCATGGTGGCACTCAAGATGCTCTGCTCACAACCTTCGCTGGCACTGAGTTCAGGCTGTCAGGCCTATAGTTCCCCAGATCCTTCTTCCAGCCTTTCTTCTAGATGGGCATCATATTTGCTAACCTTCAGTCAACTGAGACCTCCTGGTTGGCCAGGACTGGTGGTAAATTATTGAAAGTGTCTTGGTGAACCACTGTCAGCTCCCTCAGTACCCTTGGGTGGATCCCATCTGGCCCCATAGACATCTGTGTGTCTAAGTGGTGTAGCAGGTCGGTGACCATTTCCTCTTGGATTATGGGGTTTTCATTCTGCTCCCCATCCCTGTCTTCCAGCTCAGGGGGCTGACTACCCGCAGACCAACTGGTCTTACTATTAAAGACTGAGGCAAAGAAGACATTAAGTGCCTCAGCTTTTTCCTTATCCTTTGTTACTGTGTTTCTCCCACATCCAATAAAGGAGATTTTCCTTGGATTTTCTTTTGTTGACAGTGTATTTAAAGAAACATTTCTATTGTCTTTTATGGCAGTAGCCAGATTAAGTTCTAGTTGGACTAGTTTTCTCTCTGTACAACCTCATGACAACCTTGCAGTCCTCCTGAGCTGCCTGCGGCTTCTTCCAAAGGTCATAAACTCTCATTTTTTTTCTGAGTTCCAGCCAAATCTCTCTGTTCAGCCAAGCCATTCTTCTTCCCTGCCAGCTCGTCTTTTTGGCACGTGGGCACAGCCCATTCCTGTGCCTTTGAGATTTTCTTCTTGAAGAATGTCCAGCCTTCCTGGACTCCTTTGCTCCTCAGGACCACCTCTCAAGGGACTCTGTGTCCTAAACAGGATGAAGTCTGCCCTCTGGAATTCCAAGGTGGCAGTTGTCATGATCCGGTTACTAAAGTTCTTAGAAATGCCTCTGCCCGAATTAAGGTGCAAACAAGACCATAAGCCAGTGACAATAGTATGGGTTTTATTTGATAGTAAATATGAGAGAGAGAGAGAGAGAGTGAATTGGTGGAGATTTGTGAGCAGAACGATCCCCGATCCCTAAGCGACTGATTTGTGTGAGTAAACCCTATAAACTTTGGATTCCTCTTCTTGGTTTTGCTTTGCTATTCCATATCTAAACTATGGAGGAACCGTGGGAAGACTCCTGGCTTTCAGAGCCGCATATGGACATTTATCTTAAACTTAAAATGATTCTTGAACAACAATTTGTAAATTTTAGCTTGATTCAAGCTCAAAAAGAACTGAAACACTTCCTGGCATGGTTGTTTAAGAACTTTTTCTATGTTTCTTGGGATTTAATTTTTACCAAGGGCTTTTGAAAAACCGTTTGGACACAGTTAATATTGGAGTCAAAATACATGCTGATGGAAGAATATTTTCGTGAATATTATTTAATTACCGAGAGTGTTGAGCAGTGTCAGCTGTGTCCTGGCGAAGGGAAGCCTGGCGCAGGGACCGTGCGGCCCAGGCCACGTGCACCGAGTGCTCTGCGAGCAGCAGCGAGGCAGTTCCCGCGTGTGGGCGGAGCCACGCGAGCCGCAGTGTCGGCGGCAGAGCGAGGCGCGGTGGGAGCGGAGGGACCCGGCAGTGCCCACCTGGCCCCGCGCAGCACGTGGTGGAACGAGCCCCGTGAAAGCCCAGCCGAGATGTGTGCTGGAGCAGGGCGCAGGGGGGTCGTCCCTCGGGGGCCCGGCCGAGATGTGGGTGCAGCGCCTGGCAGCGGCAGCGAAGCTGCGACCAGAGGAGGCGACGCACAGAGAACTGAGCGGCACAGCCTGGCCCGGCCCACGCAGCCCCGAACGCGACCCTGGGAAGAGCGCGCAGGCACCAGCAGCCCCGACAATTCCAACACGGGACCGACCGAAAGAGAGAGCAAAGACGCAGCGAGATAGAAAACAGCAGCCACTCGGAAAAAGGAAAAGATCATAGTACCTAAGATCTTAGGGATAGTAAAATGGTATAATGTTAAGCAAAATTATGGTTTTATAACAAGGTGCGACAACCAGCAAGACATATTCGTGCATAGAACTGCTATTAAAAAGAATAACCCTGAAAAATGCATCCCAAGCTTGGGAGATGGAGACGTGTTGGAATTCAGAATTGTACTAGGTAGAAAGGGGTTACAAGCATCGCAGGTCACTGGGCCTGATGGTGTTCCTGTAAAAGGCAGTATATATGCAAAAAATCGTAGTCATGTTAGACAATATGTCCATTGTAAGCCCCCCCTACAGTCTCCCTTTCCTAATCCCACCTTTCCCTTTTACCTTATGTCCTATTACCCCCAGTGTATTCCCAATCCGTTTTTTCATCCATGGTTTCCTTCACAAAACCATGCTTTTGCCAATTGTTTCCCCAAAAATCCCTTTCCAATGCTGAGTGGGGGATGAAAAGGGGGAGGGAAGAAGTTAAACCCTCTCCTGCCTCAGTTTCCCCACAAAGCATGCTCAGAGAGTTCTGTGTTCCTTCTGTCAGCCCTAAGATGTTCCAGAGAATCTGTTTGGACATTTAAAGACTCAGGAGGGTGGCTTGTTTTGTTTTGAAACTGTCCTTGTTGTTTATCCAGTTGTTTTCATTCTCCTTTTGTTAAAATAAAACGGGTGAGGTGTTGGGGTCTCCTCTCCCCGCTGTGTAGCCCTGGGAGAGGGGCCCTGAGGGGACAGACACGGGGTTTCCCTGCCCCTGCTCAGCCTTGTTCCCCATTGGTTGGTTTGTGTTCCCCTGCGCGGGCAGAAGGACCCTCTGGTCCCGTGACTGTAACAGTTCCTCGGCAGAGCCCCGGCCATGCGGCTGGAGAAATAAACATCTCTCTGAAACAGCTATCAAAAATCTGTCTGTCCATATATATTTCCTTTCCACGGGACTCCTGGTTTGATATATGCATGTTGCAGTATCCCCACTGCAACAGTGAATCACGCCTCAACCGGGCCAGGAGACACTTTAGAGAGTCGGGGAAGTGGGTATTTGCTTTATTCGGCGCGCCAGGTGCGTGGGGATCACTCCTCCAAAACACACACACCTGGTGCTCTCTACAACACAGTATTAAGGGTTAAATTATGAATATTCATCACATTCTTTGGGACAGGTGTGGTTATACAAATTATTTCTCGGAAGTCATTAGCATATGGGTCACGCATGCGCTGTGTGTCCTGGTGGTCGCACTGAGGAAGACCTCTCCTCTTCCTCGGGGGTCTTTTCTGATGAAGACCAGTAGTCATCCTCTCAGTGAACTTTTCACCTTTCTCCCTGGGCATGCGTAGTCCTTTGAGGAATGATTCAGCAGTCTCTGAGATGATCCTTGTCCCCTCTATCTTGACAAGATTAGTGTGAATTCGGCTTCTCAGGCTTTGTAATTAGCATCTTTTGTCTGAACTAACATTTGCTGTCTCCCAATAGTTAAGTTGTGCTTACATGAGTTAGTTATTGACTGCCCCTTCTTCAAAAGAAAAATAGAAAATAGGTGGGAGGGACAGAAAGAGAATGACAGGGGCAGAATAAAGAAAATATCACCATCCGTGGATCCCAAAAATGTTCCATTGATCCTCTCCACCTTCTTGGTGGTGAAGGTCCCGCCAAAAAGCATAGAATCTGATGGGTTAATATATGCTCAGGCTAGGTAGGAAAACCCAGGCACCTCCCTGGGATGGGGGGGGGGGGGGGGAAGTTTGCCACTGTCTCTTACAACAGACTCCAGGTTTGTTGCATCGTGCAGTCCTGTGGTGCAAGGCTTCGGGAATGGCTCTGGGGAGGGGGCACTTCAGGGGGTCTTTGATGGATTATGACACCCCCTCAGTTCCTCTCATGTGAATGTCCTGTGGATGTGGCCTGTGAGGTTGGGGGTTTCACAGCTGGGCCAGTTTGTGTAAGGGAGGATGGGTGTTCACTGCCTCTAACCAGAGGTTACACCTGAAACCTCCTCCCCCTCTGCCTTGTTTCGGGGGGTGAATCTGTGTAAACCTGGCTTCTGTGGGCTGTGGTTCCCTACCCCAAACTCAGATGGGGAAGAATCTCTGCTGCATTTTGCTTTCTTGTGGAGGCATTCCTCTCCTTCAGCTTTGTTTGTTTTTTCCTAGGCCTGAGATGATTAAAGAATGGGTTTTCCCTTTATCTAATCTCAGTGGTTTAACTTACAGTCCAAAGTCCCAGTCAGGTATCTTCAGGAAGGCTTCTTTGGTTGTAGCTTCTTTATACAGTTTTTGCTATAATGAGCAAAACTTTATATCAGTGTTTGAGGCATGAACTATTTCAGTCTCTGATGGCAGTTCTGCTAACAGTTCTTGTGTTGTTAGGACTCTGGAGTTAACCAAGAAGCATCTGTCAGTACATCTTCCTTCAAGAAAGAGCAGATTCTTGAGAGTAGGAGAGAGGTGGATGGGCTTCCCCTGTTTTCTATCTGCATGTGCTGGGAAAAGAAGGGCAAGGGAAATACAGTGAAAGTGTGAACCAAAATACTTTTGTTTGAGAGTAGGGTGTGCTGGTTTTAAAACTCAGTGGGAAAATTAAGCCCACTCAAACCACCCCCTTTCAAGAGTGGAGGAAAAAACTAGGAGACATTATAAGTTGAAGTCACAATTTACTGAAGAAATTGTAATAAACACACTGATTGTACAAAAGATTGGTTTACCCACAAAAAAGGGTATTCACCACTGAAAGATGTCACCTGGCACACTAGGACAAAACCAAGATGGTGGCTGTTCCCAAGCTGCTGGCTCCAGGTAGTTTCCCCAGACAAAGACAAGATGGCAGCTCTTCCCACACTCTGCACCATGTGGCCCCCTGGGAACAATGGCCAGATGGTGGGGGGCTCCTGCACTGGACCAGTGGCTCAAGAGAACAAAGTAAACAATGTGGCAAACGAGTTTCCATGGTTTAATGCCCTCCCCCAGCCAGAAAACAATGGAAAACGGGCAAAGCAAAACCTGGAAAGCTATTTTGTTCAAAAGGAGTTATGCTGCTGAGCTGCTCACTCTACACCACCCAGCAGGGTTCTCCCTGGTGGTGGTCAGGTGGTGGCTGGGGACTTGCAGGGTAACTCCCTTTCCCAAGTGAGCCCAACAAAAGAAAGAGGACCCCTCCACTTCTGCCCATGTTTTTCAAAGGGGACAAAACCACTACCTTCTACAGCTGGGGCAAGAAAAAAATTCTGGTTCCTTTCCAAAAACTGCTCCCCCTCCAATGAAGTGGGTGGTAAGGAATAAACAGTGCTAAAACTCTGCCCCTTATCCCTCTACCTAGGACATAAGGGTAATTAGAAGAACCTATGCAGTGAATATGCAATGTAACAGAGATGTGAGAAGAAATAGTGCTATATGCCTGGATGCAGAGAACAGTAAATTTAGAAACAAAATCACTGTGTATTGTGGCTTCCCAAGAGCTTATAGAGCCCTGAGTTGAATGGGAGAGTCTATACTCCTTACAGCTCTGTCCTCTAAATGCCTGTATGCTTAGGCTCATACTGTCGTGGTGGATTATATTCAAAAGAGCTTCTTAATCTTCTTTACAGTGGTAGAAAAACATAACCCCAAATAAGCAAGAAAAGCTGTTTTCTAAACTTTTTTTTTTTAAAAAAATCTTACTTTAAAAATTGTTTTTATGTTTGGGATACATCTCTTTAGTGAGGTTTATGTTTGTGTGTTTGCTTGTTTTTATAAAGCAGGTCAAAAAGATGACCCCACATCTTACCTGTTAAAGTGAAATGGTGAGTAGTAGTTTACCAACTGCAGTAAAAACTTGAGTGATCCAGTGTAACTAAGGTTACTGTGAAACAAATCATATGAATCACATGAAAGAAATTAAAATACTGATGGAAGGTAGTTTTTAAAAAGAAGATAAATATGTTGGGTGGTTTTAGGCTGATTATTGAAGGGTGGCTATTAATAACCACAGTCTAGCAGCTTAAAAACTCAAAGTATGCTCTTGTATAATTAGAGAAACTCCAAAAAATTCAGTCTTGATATAAACCTGGAAGATATGTAATATCATTATATGGGGTTAATAAAGGTTGGTGCAAGCTTGTAAATCAGAAAGATAAATATTCATTGTCGTGTGTTTAGTTTCAAATGGGAATTGCCTGGATTAAAATGTTGCTATGTTCTTGAAACTAAATATCTGATATTTATGGCTGGAGTGATCTCCAGCTTCAAAAAGTGGAGGTCAGACCAGTATCTCAAGGAACCATTTAATCTTGATGCAGTAACAGAAAACCATGTTTCTCTGGTTCCTCCCTGGCAGATGTTTAGTCTTAAAATTCTCTACTGAATGCAATTCAACAATCTCCCATAATATTTAATTTGCCTGCTGAAGTTTTTGACAATACATCTTACATCTTCTGTATATCCAGAATAAGCTGGTATCTTTTATTTTTCCCAGAGTAGACAACCTAAACTACTGTTTGATACCATCTTTGTAAAAATATCTTTGTGCTGGTTTGGTTGGGGTAGAGTTCATTTTCTTCCCAGTGGCTGGTATGGGGCTGTGTTTTGGATTTGTGCTGAACACAGGGCTGATAATACAGAGATGTTTTAGTTATTGCTGAGCAGGACTTACACAGAGTCAAGGCCTTTTATGCTTTTTGTACTGCCATGCTGGCAAGGAAGTTGGGGGTGCATGGGAGGTTGGGAGGAGACACAGTCGGGACAGGTGACCCAAACTGACCAAAGGGATATTCCAGACCATATGACATCGTGCTCAGTATATAAAGAGATAAGAAGGAGTAAGGGGGGAGCATTTGGAATTATGGCATTTGTCTTCCTGAGTAACCATTATGTGTGATGGGGCCCTGCTCTCCTGGAGATGGCTGAACACCTGGCTGCCCACGGGAAGCAGTGACTGTATCCCTTGTTTTGCTTTGCTTGTGTGCATGGCTTTTTCTTTACCTAATAAACTATCTTTATCGCAAACCCACGAGTTTTCTGGTTTTTACCCTTCCAATTGTCTCCCCAGTCCTGCTGGTAGGAGAGTGAGTGAGCAGCTGCAAGGGGCTTAGTTGCCAGCTGGGATGAAACCACGACAATCTTACATGCTTCTTTTTAGATCTAAACATTGTTATTTTTAGCCTGGCATTGTGGACTGATTAATTCTTGCTGATTTTTATTAAAATCTTATTTTCTGTGCTTTATAGACACCATCTAAATTGAACATAGTATTCCAGCTATGATGTGTTAGGTATTCACAAAGATCTCTCCAGCAATTTCCTGTTAATACAGCTTCAAATGAAATTCTTACTTTGTTGAAAGACTTGGCTTTTGTTGATTGAGTCATAGTATACTGCTAGAATTACTAGATGTTTTTTCTGTCATTCTGAACTACATAGGTATTTATTACATCTTTTATATTTGTCTTCTGTTTTCTCACTGACTATACTATTTGCGTTTCTTTTTTAATTTCATTTAACTGACTTTGTACATATCTGTGTTGGTTTTGCACAGCCTGGTTTTTGGTAGCGGGGGGGCCATGGAGGTGGCTTCTGTGAAAGGCAGCTAGAAGCTTCCACCATGTCCGGCAGAGCCAATCCCTGATGGGTCTGAAGAAGGACATGCTGCTGGCCAAGCCTGGGCCAGTTAGAGATGATGGTAACGCCTCTGTGATAACATATTTAAGAAGTGTATTGGTTTAACACAGCCTGGTTTTTAGTGGGGGTGGGAGAAAAGCTACTCAAAACTTCTATGTCTGGCACAGAGCCAATCACTGAAGGCTCTGATGATGGGCAGGTTACTAGCCCAATTAGACAAGTTGGTAACGCCTCTGTGATGACATATTTAAGAAAGGAAGAACCGCGGGAAGCTCTCTCTTTCTTCCAAGGGGTGGCAAGGCGGCTGCTGGGGCCCATCTCGCTGAGGGCCGCGCTGTCGGGGCCTTCCCGAGGCTGGGACTGCGCAGCTGGGGCCCTTATGAGGCTGGAGTCGCCCATGCGGTGCTGGCAAGGACCATGTAGCCAGCAGCAAGAGACATGGCAAGCAATTCCCCAATGCGAAGCCCGGACGAGATCAACCTCTCAACTGTAACTTACAGACACCAACTTTCTTCCAAGTCAGAGGAAAAGGAAAAGCGAGGACACATGAAGAAAACCAACATGGTGGCACTGAGGTCAGTGAAAAAAAGGAGAGGGACAAGATGCTCCAAGCACCAGAGCTGAGATTCTCCTGCAAGCCATGGCGAGGACTATAATACAACAAACTGTTTCCCTATAATTCATGAGGTACATGGGGGGATGCAGAGATCCACACGCAGCCCGTGAAAAAGAGTACTCACGCTGGAGCGCGTGGATACCGAAAAGCTGTAATCTAGTGAGGAACTCGAACAGAGAGAGATGACCCTTGCTTTTAGAGATAGAGAGCCATCGCTTCCAAACTAGAACAGGTCATCCTTAAAAGACTAAACCCCATGAAGTAAAATGACCCACACTAGGCAGTTGTGAGAAGACTGCTTGACCTGTGGGAGGGATTCCCATTGCAGCAGGTTCGGGCAGGACTGTTGCTTGTGAAAGTTAAAACCACGCTAGAAAAGTTTGCAGAGAACTATCTCCCGTTGGAAGGATCCCACAGCACAGCAGAATAAACTCTTTTCCTTAAGTATACTGAAGAAAGACTCTTAAGAAGTGAAATCCTGACCAAAACCCCATGTTTTGTTTCTTTGCATGGTCGGTGCAAAGAGGGAGTCACTGGGAAAGAAAGGTGTTCTGAAGGTTTGCTTTGGTTCTCATTACCCTTTTTACTTTTAATTCTGTTAATAAAAAATCTTCTTTGTTACAGCTGGTGGTGGGGTCAGTGGCTCTGACCCAGGAAGAGGTGACCGGTCCGGGGAGATGGTCCCGAAAGGAATCGCCTTCCCGAGGCCCGGTGTCTTCCCTCAGCTGCTGGCAGGAGGGCCCTTGTAGAGACTGTCAGCTCTTTAGTGATTATCAGCTTGTGATTCCAGCTCAGCTCTGCAGGGCAGCCTCCAGGCCAAGCCAGACCAGAGAGAGAGACGAGAGGCTCGTGTGGCTGGTTCCGCACGGAAGGTAGCTTTATTGTTGGTCCCCTCCGGCGAAGGGGAAAGCCAGGGATGAGAACTCTCTCTGAGTCCCACAGGGCCAGAGGGCTTGCTTTTATAGTGATACAGGGGATGGGTGAAGGCCAATGGGTTACAGAGGATCTGCATAGGGTCTTCTAAAGGATTGTGGGTCTGTCTTTTCTCGCTGTGACCAAAGAAGTGGTTGCCTTTCCAGGGAGTCCTGCTGGGCGATTGCGAAATCTCTTATCTCAGCAGAGATCCCTCCAGGGCAGGGACTGGGCATATCCCACACTTCTTTATACTGTTTAAGTTTTGAACCTCTTTTGCCTTAAAGTGGTGGTTTTTTTCAGTAATCCTTAACTCATGAAAATGAAGTTTTCAATTCCCCCTCCTCTGCTCAGCTATAGCAGAGGAAAATAAGTAGATGGTTTTACGTGGGTGCCTGGCGCTTAGCCAGCATCCAACCACAATAAGAAGAAAATCATAGCAAAGTGGGGGGCACAGGTTTTTTTTCTAGCCAGAGAAGAGGAGGAGGTGAGAACATGTGAGGGAAACAACACACAGACACCAAGGTCAGTGGAGAAGGAGGGGGAGGAGGTGCTCCAGGCACAGGAGCCGAGATTCCTCTGCTGGCCATGGTGATGACCGTGGTGAAGCAGGCTGTCCCTCTGCAGCCCATGGAGGTCCACGGGGGATGCAGAGATCCACTTGCAGATTCTGGGGGAGGTGCCCATGCCGGAGTGGGTGGATGCCTGGAGGATGCTGTGATCCAGTGGGAAATCCGGTGGAGAGAGGGGGCACCTACTTCAAAGCTGGAGCAGCCTGTCCTTGGAGGACTGCACCCCATGGAAGAGTGACCCATGCCACAGCAGCTTTGGGAAGACTGCCTGTGGGAGGGACTCACGTTGCAGCAGTTTAGGGAGGACTGCTGCTAGTGAGATTGGAGCCGTGTGGATGCTAGCAAGGGCTAGCAGAGGAATTTTCCTGTGAAACTTTCTCATAAGAAAGCAGTTAGAGAAATCCAGCTTCTCTGTGAAAGCTTTCATTCTCATGCGAACTGGATGGACAACAGTTTGTAAGAATGTAAACCATTTCTGCACCTGCAAGTTGTGAGAACAGTAGAATTGTTTTCAGTCTTGTGAGAATAGTATTTGGAAATGGGTGTTTTACTGCTCAGCCTATCACCTTGAGAGGTGGTGGGTGAATAGGCCAATCATGTAATTTCTCTTCTGCGAACCATGCTATAAAAGGTATGGGTGATTAAATGAGGTTGCTTCTGCCATCTTTTAACCTGGACTTGTGTCGTGATTTTGCTGTTCTCAGGGGATAACAGTGACAGAGCCATGCTGGAGAAGTTCACAGAGAACTGTCTCCTGTGGGAAGGGACCCCACGGCGTAGCAGGAGAAGGAGTCCTCTCCCCAAGCAGCAGAAGATCTCGGGTGACAAACTGACCAAAACCCCCACACCCTGTCTCCCTGCGCTGTCAGTGGGAAGGAGGGAGGGGCTGGGGGAAGAAAAGTTGTTTTTGAGGGCTTATTTTACTTCTCATTATTCTCCTCTCACTTTGTTAGTAATAAATTCACTTCGTACCTCTAAGCTGAGCCTGTTTTGCCCTTGGAGTGTTTTCTTCTGGTCCTTAACTCATGAAGCCTTCATTAAATTTTTCTCTCCTCTGTCCAGCTGTGGCAGGGGAGGGTGAGTGAGCGACTTTTGTGGGTACCTGGCATTTGGCCAGCATCAAACCACGACAACATCTCCAGTTTGGAATGATCTTGTCAGTATTTAAGCTGTCTTGACATTGCAACTCATTTCAGTGTCATCCTGAAAATGTATTGTACTCCTCTGTTGTTTGTAGTAAGGATTATTAGAACTACAGAACAGAAATGAACTTGAGATACATTTCAATAGGACACTTAAAACTTTTCCAGGGCACCTTTCTGACTACTGCGAACCTTTACCAAAACTAAGATCTTTCAATTGCTGCTTCCCTTGTATATGTGGAACAGTTTTGATGTGTTCATTTTTCCCTCAATTGCCTGTTATCTTTTTACCTGATGCTTATAAAGTGCTACCTTGTAAAACTATTTAAATTGTCAGATTATATAATTATTTTCATAAATAGCTTTGAAACAGTAGTAATTCTTTTCCTAAAGAAAGATAAAATTTTGTTGTTGTTTTATTTTTTTTCAGACATATTGACTTGGGCTAGACTAGATTATCTCACAACGATGATCTGCTCAGCCTGGTGGTGGAACTGAGAGATGAAGTAGAAAGGCTAAGAAGTATTTGGGACTCTGAGGAGGAGATTGACTGGTGGAGCTGCACTCTACCATGCCTTAGACAAATGGACCCACCATCCACTTCACAAGAAACAATGCATCCCCTACCTTCTCACTACCAGGCGGAAGGAGGACACCTTAGAGAGGGAGGGGAGTGGAAACAGGTTTCTGATTGGGGTGGCAGGCAAATCCACTCCCAATCTACCTCACCTTCCCAGGTGCCCTTATACAATAGGTATGAGGCCCTGGAATCTGAGGACCAGGGAAATGAGGAAGTGGATGAAGGTTCATCTGGGTTGGAGGGGTCACATAGGGCAGGGCAGGAATGGAGGGCCTGATATGCCTACCAGACCCAACCCATAGGGAAGTGTGCTGCCTCCCTGGGGCCCGGGTAAGGGATGTCACCAAGAAACTTCCCAGCCTGGTATAGCCCACTGACCTGCTACTGGTTTTCCAGGTGGGTACCAACAAAGTCTCAACAAGAAGGCTGTAGAGAATCAAGAGGGACTTCAGGACCTTTGGACAACTGGTCAAGGGATCTGGAGCACAAATTGTGTTCTCTTCTGTCCTGCCAGTTGCAGGGAATGATGGGGCAAGAAACAGGAAGATCTTGTAGATGAATACCTGGCTTCAGGACTGGTGTTACCAGCAGAATTTTGGGGTTTTTGATCATGGGTCAGTTTATACACCACCAAGCCTGCTGGCAATAAACAGGGTCCACCTGTCTCAAAGGGGAAAAAGGATCTTAGCTCAGGAGTTAGAAGGGCTCCTTGAGAGACCTTTAAACTAGATTTTAAGGGGATGGGGACAGGGCCAGGCTCAACAGAGATAAGGTGTGGGAAGGGGAGAACTTTAGTGACCGCCCAAGTAGCAAAAGGAGGTTTAAGAGGGAATACCCCATTCAAGCACAAGCAGCCATAGATGTAACCACAAGACTGGACTATGGGGCAACCCTTTTCACCCCCACTGGGATATTAACACGCTCAAATACCTCTATAAAGTGCCTGTACACCAATGCACACAGTATGGGGAACAAGCAGGAGGAACTAGAGATCTGTGTGCAGTCACAGGGCTTTGATCTCATTGCAATTACAGAGACATGGTGGGATAGCTCACAACTGGAATGTTGTCATGAAGGGCTACATGCTGTTTAGGAGAGACAGATCAGGAAGGTGTGGTGGTGGAGTTGCCCTCTATGTGAGGCAACACTTGGAATGTATAGATCTCTGTCTTCGGGTGGATAATGAGTGGATTGAGAGCTTATGGGTTAGGATAAAAGGGCAGACTAGTAAGGGTGACTGTTGTGGGTGTGTGTTACCGGCTGCCTGAGCAGGAAGAAGTGGATGAGGCCTTCTACAAGCAGCTTGAAGCAGCCTCACAGTCACAGGTCCTGGTTCTTGTGGGAGACTTGAACTACCCTGATATCTGCTGGAGAAGCAACGCAGCAAAGCACAAACAGTCCAGGAGGTTCCTGGAAAGCATTGATAACAAATTCCTGTCCCAGGTAGTAGAGAATCCCACAAGGAAAGGTGTGCTGCTTGACCTTAAACTAACAAACAGGGAAGGCCTTATTGGAGATGTGAAGGTTGGGGGCAGCCTTGGCTCTAGTGACCATGAGATTGTGGAGTTCAGTATTGGGAGAAGAGGAAGCAGAGCAGCAAGTAAGATTACAACCAAGGACTTCAGAAGAGCTAACTTGAACCTCTTCAGGTATCTTGGAAGGATCCCATGGGAACAGGCCCTGCAGGGAAGAGGGGTCTGAGAGAATTAGTTGATATTCAAGAATCACTTCCTCCAGGCTCAGGAACAGTGCATCCCAATGAGCAAGAAATTGGGCAAAGGGGGCAAGAGACCTGCGTGGATGAATAAAGAACTCAAGAGTAAGCAGGAAGTACACAGGAGGTGGAAACAGGGTCAGGCCATTTTGAATGAATATGGAAAGGGTGTCAGAGAAGGTACAAATGAGACAAGGAAGGCCTAGGCCCATCTGGAATTAAATCTTACCAAGGATGTCAAGGACAACAAGAAGGGCTTTTTCAATAACAAAAGGAAAACAAAGGATAATGTGGGGCCATTCCTAAATGGAGGGGCACCCTAGTAACAGAGGACAAAGAGAAGGCAGAGTTACTGAATGCCTTCTTTACATTGGTCTTCACTGACAAGATCAGCCCTCAAGGATGTCTGACCTAGGAGACCAGGATTAAGGAATGTTGGAAAGAAGACTTTCCCTTGGTCAAGGAGGATTGGGTTAGAGAACACCTAGGTAAACTTGACATCCACAAGTCCATGGGCCCTGATGGGATGCACCCATGAGTACTGAGAGAGCTGTCAGACATCATTGCTAGGCCACTCTCAATCATCTTTGAAAGGCTGTGGAGATCAGGAAAGGTGCCTGAAGACTGGAAGAAAGCAAATGTCACCTCGGTCTTCAAAAAGGTCAAGGAGGACCCAGGGAGCTACCAGCCAGTCAGCCTCACCTCAATGTCCAGAAAGCTGATGGAGCATCTCATTCAGAGGCCATCTCTATCCACATATCCACACGGACAACAAGAAGGTGATCAGGAGTAGTCAGCACGGATTCACTAAAGGTAAATCATACTTCAACAGCCTGATTGCCTTCTATGATGAAACAATTACCTGGATGGATGATGGGACAGCAGTGGATATTGTCTACTTGGACTTCAGCAAAGCTTTCAACACTGTGTCTCGCAACGTACTCATAGGCAAACTCAGAAAGTGTGGACTGGATGAGTGGACAGTGAGGTGGATTGAGAAGTGTCTGAATGACAGATCCCAGAGGGCCGTGATCAGTGGCATAGGGTCTAGTTGGAGGCCTGTCACTAGTGGTGTCCACCAAGGTTCTATACTGGACCCAGTATTGTTTAACTTATCCACCAATGACTTAGACAAAGGAGCAGATACCTCCTCAGCAAGTTTGCTGATGACACAAAGCTGGGAGGAGTGGCTGATACTCCAGAGTGCTGTACTGCCCTTCAGAAGGACCTTGACAGGTTGGAGAGATAAGCAGAGAGGAAGCATCTAAAATTCAACAAAGACAAGTGCAGGGTCCTTCACCTGGAGAAGAATAACCCCATGCACCAGTACAGGCTGGGGGTGACCTGCTGGAAAGCAGAGCTGCAGATAAGGACCTGGGGGTCCTGGTGGACAACAAGCTGTCCATGAGCCAGCAGTGCCCTTGTGGCCAAGAAGGCCAATGGTATCCTGGGGTGCATTAGGAAGAGCATTGCCAGAAGGTTGAGGGAGGTGATCCTGCCCCTCTACTCAGCCCTGGTGAGGAACATCTGGAGTGCTATGTCCAGTTCTGGGCTCCTCAATGCAACAGAGAGATGGATTTCCTGGAGCTGGGTGAGAAAGATGATGAGGGGACTGGAGCATCTCTCTTAAGAGGAAGGACTCAGAGAATTGGGCCTGTTCAGCCTCAAGAAGAGACAACTGAGAGGTGACCTTATCAATGGCTATCAGTATCTGATGGGAGGGTGTCAGAGGATGGAGCCAGGCTCTTCTCAGTGGTGGCAACCAATAGGACAAGTGGGCAGAAACTGATTCACCTGAATATGAGGAAGAACTTCTTTCCTGTGTGAGTGACTGAGGACTGGAACAGAGACCAGAGAGGGTGTGGAGTCTCCATCACTGGAGATATTCAAGAATCATCTGGACAGAATCCTGTGCCATATGTTCTGGGATGACCCTGCTTGAGCAGGGAGGTTGGATGAGATGAACCCACTGGGGTCCTTTCCAACCTTACCCATTCTGTGATTCTGTGACTTGGGCTGCTGTTTTGGTTTGAAAGACAGGTGTCTGCCAAGGAAGGCAGAAGCCTCCCTTGAAATGGAAGAAAAAAAAATTGCAACCACCTTCCCTCCGAATTATTATAATTTTGAAAATTAAGGGGCTTTCAGGCAAAGATATGAGGAACAGGGTTAACAGGTTTTTTACTATTATATATATATGTGTGTATAACAAGGCAAACAAACAACAATAACTATGGCAGTAACAGCAAACAATCACAAACCCAGTGCCAGCCTTCTCGGCTGTCAGGCCCTTTCCCCTTGGGTGCAGTTCCGCTCTCAGCCGGCAGGGGCGCTGGCGGCTCCCAGTGAGCAGGGCAGGTGCGATGGTTCCCTCGCGGCTGCAGGGGGCGCTCCGGAGCGAGCTCGGGGAGCACACGGCAATGGTGGCCTGGGATCCCGGGAAGGGATGGAACAAAGGCTTCACAAACCCCCTGGGCAGCCGATCCCGGTGTCCGGCCAGACCCTCGGGAACAGCAGGCTGGAACAGCAGGGAGGAGCACAAATCCCGGGTGGCAGACGAGATGTATCGAACTCCGGAGCTGCGGTGGGAGCCCCCTGGAGGTCTGGGCAGGCAGGGCGTGGCGGGTCTACAGAGTAGCAAAGGCTTGAAGCAACTTCGGGGGCAGGGCAGCCGCAGCCCGGCTCCCAGCAGGGCAGGGAAGGCAGGCTTGGGAATCTCAGGGTTTCTCCGGTAGAAGGAAGGAAAGCAGCCGAAAAAGCAGAAGTCTTCAGTGCTGACGAATTCCTTCCAGCCTCCCTCTCCGTCCAAACGCAGGGAACTAACAGCCCACAAGCCCAGGTGAAAAAGAGTAGCCAGATGGACCCCTCCTCCTGTGGCCAGGTCTTTTGTTTTTCTCAAGCACCCAGAAATTTGTCGCCCCGGCAACATATATGGGAAAAATTCCTCAAGGGAAAAAAAGAGAACAGAAGGGGAACTCCCAAACCCCAACAGCTGCTAGTTAAATCTGTATGTTTTAGTTTGGTGTTCTTGTTTTGCTAACCAGAAAAAAAAATGGTATTAGTACATGGTTTATACAACTACTTATACTGGTAAATGAGAAGTTACTCACATTCTTAAATTTTATTATGCTACTGTAAATGATCTTTTTTCTCTCTCTCCAGTGCTCTCTTGGGGGAAAAACTCAAATAATTTTAGAAGCTATTTAATAACAAACTTAAATGATGTTTCGTTTATGACTGCATATTAAGGGATTTATTGGTATATATATATTTTGCCTAATGTGTGTATTTTAACTGCTAGTGAATAGAACTTAGTGTTGCTGGTTAAAATGTTCTTCAGAGCTGTAAAACTGATAGATGTTGTCTTGAAACTATTTTATCCATCAACATATGGAAGAAGAAAAGCATTTTTCCTGCCTTTTCACTTTCTAATTGATTTCTCAATTTCACTTGGCCTATCTGCACTATTCTGAATATATTGACTTGAAGCAGTAAAATGGACTGCTATCAGAGAGCAATTTAGCATGGTAGTATACTCTGTTTTGAGGAGAAAGTGAAGGACCTGGCCAGGTTAGTTGATTATCTTCCTTTAAAAATTAGGTATTAAACATGTTATTAATACTATAGTTCTGGTCAATTAAGGTTAATAGAGGTTATAGATAACTTAACACATAACAGAGCTTTGTAATTAAAATCCTAAATAGTTTTTTTAACAACTAGGTATTTTTTAAACTTGCATATTCTTAGAGAACATGCCTCACTCCTTAAAATTTTCCTTGGTTCTGATAACAGGTAGATTTTTCAAGTTTTTATTGTTGGATATTTATGGTATGGTATATGAATTAAGTAAAAATACTGACTGCATTTTATTCTACCCTAGGTAATTTGCAAGTCAGATGCTCCTACAGGGGATGTTCTGCTTGATGAAGCTCTGAAACACATAAAAGAGACCCAACCTCCTGAAACAGTACAAAATTGGATTGAACTGCTTAGTGGTAAGTCTTGAACATAATGTATTTGCTTTTTCCCTCCCCAATAAAGCTAATTATCTGGCATCACTAGAGATAATACTGTAAGATTTTCATGGAGACAGCATGCAAAAAAGTTAAATCACTGTCCTGTAGAGTAGTCTCTTGTTAATTTTAGCCTTTAATCAAATATAAGTTACTTGCTTTTGACTTGGTACAGAAAGGATCCAGATGGAAGTGTCAGAGGACATCTCTACTCTGTGGAAGATGTGTCTTCTGCTGACTCTGAAGTAAATCAGCACTGCACCCTGGAGATATAATGGCCTTTCTCTGTAATTGGAAATGAGGGATAGTGGAAGTTTGGAGTATCATAGAATATCCTGAGTTGGAAGTGACCTACAAGGATCATTGAGTCCAACTCCTAACCATGCACAGGACAGCCCCAAGAGTCACACCACGTGCCTGAAAATATTGTGCAAGCACTTCTTGAACTCTGTCAGGTTTGTGGCCATGACCACTTCCCTGGGAAGCCTGTTCCAGTGCCCAACTACCCTCTGGGTAATGAACCTTTTCCTAATATCCAATCTAAACCTCCCCTGACACTGCTCCAGCTGTTTCCTCAGGGCCTATCACTAGTCCTTCTTATATTGTGGTGCTCGTGCTCAAAATTGCACACAGAACTCAAGGTGAGGCCGCACCAGTGCAGAGTAGAGCAGGAAAATCACCTCCCTCAAGCAGTTGGCAATGCTTTGCCCGATGCACCCCAGGATATGACTGACCCTTTTGGCTCCAGGACACACTGCTCTCATATTCAATGCCATCAACCAGGACCCCCAGGTCCCTTTCCTCAGAGCTGCTCTCCAGCCTCTTGTTCCCCGGTCTGTCTGTATATCCAGGGTTGCCCCATTCCAGGTGCAGAATCTGATACTTGCACTTGTTAAACCTCATACAGTTGGTGATTGCCCAGCCCTCTAATTTGTCAAGGTCTCTCTGCAGGGCCTCTGCTTTTGAAGGAGTCAACAGCTACTGCTAATTTAGTGTCATCAGCAAACACTTAATATAGCTTCAAGTCCTACATTTAAGTAATTTATGAAGATGTCGAAGACAACTGGGCCTAAAATGGTGCCTTGCAGTGTTGCCTGGAAATAGAACAAAACCCTCCCAAGCAACATTAAAATTATAATATAAAAGCAAACCTTTACTTGAAAGCCTTCAGGTACACAATATGGTGAAAAACCGTACCTGGAATTAGATTAGTACAATTTTATAAGATCAGGCAATTAGTATGTCTAGCAAATATTGTCTAATTAGAAGAGCAGTTGGTTAGGTAATCTCTGCCCCAGGTTCTGCCCCATTGGATCCCTCCCTCCTGATCCTCTAGCTCTACCTTTATTATGTCTGCGATACATGGTGCAAAACGTCTTTGCTAAACTAACAAATAGGACTAAACAGAATTTCAAGAATGTATCAGTAAGGGTTTGTTTGCTGTGGGAAAGACAGCTGGAAAAGTGCTAGAAGTTACAACCATGCATTAACAGTCTACAAAGCTACAAATACATGAAGAATACATAAAAGCTAAGAATCTTTAGGCATCATTCCCCCCTTTAGATACTTGACAAAAATTTCACATTGTTTAGTCTCTACCTCTTACATTTGATGTTAGACCATAAAGATGACCAGAAATCACAGCACTGAATCATAGTCAGCTATTATGCAGACACCAACTACAAATATAGCCATTATGAATAGATGTTTTATCCAAGCTCAATTTGGTGATCATGAGGTAAGTGTATGAAAGATCTGTGAGAGTTACCTGATGTAGAATTTGAGTTTGTCTCCAGATTTTAGCCAAATCTTTATTAATCCTTCCTCTCTGATCTACATAAGAACAACACTAGTGTTAATGACTGTACACATGCCCCCTTGTGAGGCTAGTAGGAAATCGAGAGCCATTCTGCTTTGTAAATTTTGGGTCTACACCTGAGTCATGGTTACCAACTGTGTGGATAACAGACACAAAAGAACAGTTTAAACCATATAATCATTTGTATCTGCCTCTGTTTTTCCAGTTATTTCAGGAGCAGAAGCCTTTTTAACTCTGCAGTAGTGAATCCAGGGTCCTTTTCCAGCAACTTTGACTACGGTGAGGGTAGTCAGCAGGACTTGGAATGGTCCTCTCCACTTAGCTTGCAGGGGGCCACTGTCCCACCATTTGACATAGACCCAGTCTCCAGGCTGGAACAGATGAGCAGGTGTGTCCAGTCCTATGGGTCTGAATAACATGGAGAATCTCTGAAGCTTCTGCAAAGTGGAGCTTAAAGCCATTAAATATTTTTGTAAGTCAGTTTTCCCCCTCATATGGATTTCTCCGGGGATATGTGGAATTTGATATGGCCTGCCATACAATATCTCATAGGGACTTATGTTGCCCCTCCACCTTGGTTGTATGTGGATTCTCAGTAAGGCTATAGGCAAGGCCTGAACCCATGTCTTATATGTCTCTTGACAAATTTGGCTAATCTGTGTTTTGAGGGTTCCATTCATATGTTCAGCTTTACCACTCGCCTGGGGTCTGTAGGGCGTATGCAGATCCCAAGCAATTCCCAGAATTCGACTAACCTCTCCCACTACTGTTGCAACAAAATGTAGTCCCCTGTCTGAGGACATCCCCAAAGGAACCCCAAGCCTTGGAATTATATGATTGAGCAAGACTTTTACCACTTCTTTTGCTGTGTTAGTACAACAGGGGTAAGCTTCAGGCCATCCACTGAAGGTGTCAACCAACACCAGTACTTACCTATATCCTTCATTACATGGTAACTCAGCAAAATCTACCTGCCAATAGTCTCCAAGAAGGTCTCCGGCCTTTGTCACCCCTAGCACTACTCTTTTGCTCGTATCAGGATTATTTTGACAGCAGATTTCCTATTTGCTCACTATAGACTGCACAATTTTGGTCATTCCCCTTCCTATTACTACCCTTTTCAGATGTTTCAAAAGATTTTCTGTTCCCCAATGGGTACCTTCATGTTCCTGCCAAGCTATCTCCCGAAGGAGCAGGGATGGGACTACAACCTGTCCTGCTGGTGTAACAGCCCACCCACTCTCTTTGATTTCAGCCGTAAGGGACCCAATTAACTGGTGGTCTTTCTGATCATTCTTTGGGGTAAACCTTGACTGATTTCTTTTTGTGGTACTATTGCTAGAATGCCTTTTTCTGCAGCCCCTTTTGTTGTTCCATCGGCAAAATGATTCCCTAATTCAGGAATTGTTTTCCTTTTTGATGAGCTTTGCAATGCATAATAGCCACCTCCGTAGGCTTCCAAATACTCTGCAGGAGTGCAAGGATCTGTTCAGCAATTTTGATTCCATTACCTTGAGCAGTCAGCAGCCTCTTTCCTTCCAGAGGGCTTCATGGGCGTGCACAACACTAAATGCATATTTAGAATCAGTCCATACATTTACCTTCTTTCCTTCACTCAGTTCTAGAGCTCGTCAGTGCAATCAGTTCAGCTTTCTGTGATGATACATCTAGTGGCAAGTCCTTTGCCCAATTACCTTATCCGTAGTTGTCACTGCATAACCTGTCATTCATTTACCATCTCTCATGAAGCTGCTTGCATCTGTATACAGTTCCCAATCTGGATTTTCTAGAGGCACATCCTTCAGGTCTGGTCTGCTAGAATAGGCCTCTTCTATGGTCTGTAAAGAGTCATGCTCAGGCACACTGCCAATCAACTTGGAGGACAGAAACATAGCTGGGGACAACCAATGCCCCCTCTTTTATTCAAGTACAGTTAGTATTGCATGGGGTACACACACTACAATATGTTGCCCAAGGATGAATTTCCGAGCTTCTTGGATCAATATAACAGTAGCTGCCACAGCTTTCAAACACCCAGGCCACCCTTGGCTAACATTGTCTAGCTGTTTTGAAAAGTAGGCCACAGCTCTTCGCTGGTTTCCAAGGAACTGTGCTAGTACCCCCATTCAGTCACTCATAGGTGAATAATTCAAAAGGCATAGTTAAGTCTGGCAGCAGTAATGCTGGAGCTGATATTAAAGAATGTTTCAACTGTTTAAATGCAGCTCTAGTACTATCTCTCCATATCACAATTCCTTTATTGGCTGCTTTTAGTGCTCCATACAGAGGCTTTACCAGTTATCCATAATTTGGTATCCATAAGCGACACCAACCTACTATTCCCAGGAAGGCCTGCATTTCTCTCATGGTGTGGGGTTCGGGAAGACAACAGATAGCTTCTTTCCAATCTCTGCTGAGTTGTCGATGTCCATGGAAGATCTCAAGCCCTAAATAAATCACTGCTTCCTTGGCAATCTGTGCTTTCTCTTTTAAGACTCTATACCCACTTAGTCCCAAAAAGTTTAACAAACTTACAGTGAGTTGGATGCAGTCATCTCGATCTTTGGCTGCAATTAGTATATTCCACGTACTGTAAAACAACCACTCCTGGTTCTTGTCTTCTCCAGTTCTCCAATTCTTTTGCCAGCTGGTTTCCAAATATAGTTGGGCTATTCTTGAAACCCTGGTGTTGGACTGTCCAGGTGAGTTGGCTTCTTCTCCCTGTCTCAGGATTTCCCCACTCAAAAGCAAAAAGTTCTTGACTGTTCTTATTTACAGGAGTGCAGAAGAAGGCATCTTTGAGATCTAACTCAGTAAACCACTCTAAATTGTCTGTCAATGTGGTCAAAAGGGTATAGGGGTTGGCTACTACCGGGTGTATATCCTCTGTTATTTTGTTAATTGCCCTTAAATCCTGCACCAATCGGTAGCTTTTACCATCAGCCTTTTTTACTGGCAGGATGGGCATGTTGTATTTGGATTCACATTCTACCAATAACCCAAATTTAAGGAACTTCTCAATTATAGGGGCTAACCCTCTATGACTCTCTAACTTCAAAGGGTATTGTTTTTGTCTTACTGGTGTGGCTCCTGGTTTAATTGCAGTGCTTACAGGTTCTGCCCATTTGGATCTCCCAGGAAAATCACTGGGCCACACTATTGGAATGACAACATTTTCAACTTCTGTGGGTATTTCACCATGGGTCCTCCTGTATGAAAAGGGCAGCTGCTTTGACAAATTTAGCCTCAGGAATTATGACTTGTATTCCCTTCCCTTTGCAAAACTTAATTTCCACTTCCAACTTATCCAATAGATCCCTACCCATCAAAGGCTTAGGAGACTTTGGCATATAGAAGAGTTGGTGAATCACCCAGTGTTTTCCCAATTTGAATTTCAAAGGCTGGAAGAAAGGCCTTGTTCACTTACCCCTGTGGCACCAATCACTTTTACGGTGTCTTGACTTAGTTTCCCTTCTAAAGTATTTAACACAGAATATGTTGCTCCCGTATCCACCAAAACCTCAATTTCGTCTTTCCCTGGCTTAGCTATAACCAAAGGTTCTGCTGGGGAAGAGACCTTTCGTGCCCCTTATTCCCCATTCACAGCTAGTTCGGGAGCTGGGTCTGGAAATTTCTTCTTTGCCAACACTGGACACTCCTTTTTCCAGTATCCTTTCTTTTTGCAAAAGCACGTTGGCTCTTATCCAGAGGAGTACCCTTCCTTAGATGTCTTTTCCTGATCGACCCCTTTACCATGCTGGCCTTTGCATCTATTATACTCATGGCGATTCTCCCCATCTTTTGGATCTCCAGTTTCTGAACCCCTATTTCGATATACCTTCTAAGCCATATCCAACAATTTACCTAGATCTTCCCTCTGCTCTGCCTTTTGCAGTTTTATCCTTATATCATCTGTAGACTGACCTATAAACAGATAGATCAGGCGTGCCTTCCCTTCAGCTGATTTGAGGTCCAGAGTTGTGTACTTTTGTGCAGCCTCTTTTAACCTATTCAAAACATCTGTTGGGGATTCATTTCCATTTTGCTTTATGTTGTATAATCTTGACCAATTTATTGCTTTAGGAATTGCATTTCTCGTCCCATAGACCACCCAATTCTGATATCGTTTCAACCTTTCCATTTGTTCTGTTACATTGGCGTCCCACTTTGGATCCTCTGAAGGGAAAAAATCATTAACTGACCCTTGAAGAGTACCAGCCGCTATCTGTGCCTCTATTGCAGACTGAACTGCCCTCCTTACCATCTCTTTCTTGGTTCTATCAAAGTATCCATTATGGCTTCTAAATTGTTCCAATCTGGATTCTGTGATTAATTGGCTCTTTCTACAAAATTAGTTACTTTTTCTGGATTGTCTCTATACTCCTTGACTAAGGGCTTCCACTGCTGCAGCTCAACAAGAGAAAAGGGAACCCTTATTAAGACAGGACCCTGGCTACCCATAGCTTGTCTCAAGGGAGTTTGTATAACAACTTCTTCCTTTTTAGATCTGGCACAACCAGCCACAGGGCTAGAGGCCGCTATAGCCTCTTGTGCCTTTTTCCCCTTCCTCTTCCCAGCTGCAAGAGATGTTTTTTCCTCAGTTTCCTCCTCTTCAGAGGAGGTGTTGGAGTCTATGCTGGCAGGTTCGCTTTTAATAGTTTTTGGTTCTGCAGTTTCCCTTCTCAAGGGAGGAGGAGAGTAGGGAGGGTGAGCCTGCCTTTCTTTTTTCTTGGGGGGCCGTATTATTTCCCCACCTGCAGAATCAGAGCTACCCCCACCGGGTGGGAGCTGGGTTCCACCCGGTGCCACCCCGGAAGCACTGGGATATGCATAGGAAGCAGGCCAAACCGTTGGCCCAAAACCGGGTCCCACTCCCCCACCCTGGGCTGCGTAGGTGGGGGAGAGGGGAGGGGCAGATGGGAAAGGCAGGCTTCTGCCCACTGCCTCATCCCCCCTTTGCTGCGGCACGAAGGCTCCACCCCCAACCTCTGCTGCATAGGCGGGAGGGAAGAGGGAAGCAGCTGGGATGGTCCCTCCCACTGCAGGAGCCAAGCTCCTGCCACCCCCGCTCTGGACCGTGGGCAGAGCAGGGGCCCCGCCCCCACCCTTACTGGCAAAGGCTACATCCGCACCGCCCACCGTGACAGCCACAGCCGCACCGCCCACGTGAGTTACGTCATGCCCTGGGGTGGGCCGGTCCCCGCCCCCAGCCCCTCCCTGCAGCAGTAGCAAAGGCGGGGGGCCACCGTGGACAGTGCAGGTGGGGTTGGGGGTTATTACCAGGCCGCCGCCAGGATTGCAACAAAGGTAGTGGAGCTGGGGCCGGAGCCACCCCGGCAGCACGGGCAGTGGAGGGGCTCGGCCACAGCCTCGCCTCTACCTACAATGGTGGTGCCCGTGCAATCCACCCTGGTAACACTCGCGGGACCCACATTCCCAACTCCTACGTGGGCGGCATAGAGGGATCCCAGGGGCAGAGGGTGGGTTGGGCCATGGCTGTGTTTGCGCCGCTGGGCAGATCCACCTGGCAAAGGCTTTGAAAGAACAGGTGGCAACTGCAAAGGAGCGGGTTGTGGTGGCAGTGGTGGTGGCTGCAAAGGGATGGGTTGTGGCTGCAATAGCGGTGGCAGTAGTGGTGGCGGCACACCAGAAGCCACTCCCACAGGTCCCTGATCCCCCAGTCCCCTCAAACCTAAGAGCTATCAATAAACCTAAGTCTAATATATCTGGGTCTCTGACACAGATTTTGCTATCTGGGGGCTCTTTACACTTTCTCCTTCTCTTTCTCTTTCTTTCCTTTCAAAACCATAACAGGCTGCTCCTCCAGTGGAGTTTCATTTGATTCATAACCTTTTCGCAAGCCTGGGCAGTTTATAAGGAGTAAAAGTAATTCTGCATACAAAACTTCCTGCCATCTTTGTTCATGGTGGAGAATAGACAGAAGCTGAGATACTATAATGTTTTCCAGGGTTCCATATCATGGCTAAGCTTTTTCTCCCTCCAAATTATGTAAAGGCCAAAGCTGCATAGACAGCTGTCAGGGTCCCCCCTGCCATGTAGCCCTGGGAGAGGGGCCCTGGGGGGGAAGCATGGGGTTTCCCTAGCCCCTGGTCAGCCTCGTTCCCCATTGGTTGTTTTGTGTTCCCCTGCGCGGGCAAGGACCCTCTGGTCCCGTGACTGTAGCAGTTCCTCGGCAGAAATAAACATCTCTGAAACATCTATCAAGAATCAGTCCATATATATTTCTTTCCCACGGGCCTCCTTGTTTGATACATCGTGTTACAGAATCCCCACTGTAACAGACAGCCTAATTAATTCTTGGCTTTCAAGAAATGTCTTAGAGACAGTCAATGCCCCCCAATGTCATAATGCCAAACCTAAGGCAGAATTATCAGGAATTTCTTCATCTTTTGAAAGCCCACACCCCATATTCTATTTTAGGCAGGGGAAGGAAAAGAAAAATAACACTTTCAAGAGCAGGATTCAAACCCATGGCCTTGAGGTTTCAAGGCAAATTCCCCAGGCAAATTCCTAACTCTGCACCATTCACTTAGATCAGCATGAGCAGGCTACTGCAGTCTAGGAAGCACTGGGCCGGAGCACCCTCCTTCCCCCCCCCACCTTTCCACAAAACCAAGATGGCGACTGCTACATGTCTCACTGTGGCTCAGCTGAGCCACTGCGGGGAGGAATGTCTGCCTACATGGAACAAGGAGACCAAAACTGCGCCACGCGGATTACGAAAAACCAAGCCAAACTGGGTTAAACTCTGACCGGAGAGGGCGAAGGAAAAACAGAGAGGAAAAAAACCCACTTCCCTGAGTCAGGAGTTGAACTGTGTCTTGGTTTGAGACAAATTAGGAATGAAATGTCCTGAGATGAACGTGTCCTCTAATGGAAGGCAGGTTTCGGCAGCCCCTCCCCCACAGGTTCGAAAGGAATTTCTTGGAGGAAAGTGAAAAAAACCTGTTTATTTAACAAGCAAGAATAATGTTAGGTAATAAACCTTCTCATTGTGGAGAAAGAAGGTGGATTTTTAGAGTCTTGCTCGGCTTCTTCCGAGGTCCTCCGGAGTCGGGCTGCGGCACGCCAGGGCCTCCCCTCCAGGCCGCGGCGTAGGGCTCCTGGTGATGTTCTGGTGTTTCAGACCAGAGCAAAGCTGAACAGTTCCAGAAGAAGCCACAGTCCCGGGAAAAATTTCTTGCCTCAGCTAACAGGCTAGCTAAAAAGCAGGAAGGTTCTTCCTCGGCTCTGCAGCAATGAGAACGTGGGGGAGTGTGTGAGTCCTTGAACACTAACTGCACTGAAGAATTTGCCCAGCTTCTCTCCCCCCTCTCCTGGACCCAGCTTAAAGCTGTGGGACCCATTTCTGGGCAATAAGCAGACGATAGGGGAATACAGTATTATCATAAAATCACCCCAAGACAAACTGGCATACCTGAGGTTATAGAGCTGGTAGCTAGTGCTGGGCGCTACCACTATACCCAGGTGTTTCTTGCTGCACTATAAAACCCTCGTCTCAGAACCAAGCATGGTTCAGTGCTGCAACTCCCTCCCTCCTTTTCCACAAGCTGAGCTGAGCTGGGGTTAACCCACGGTTCCCTGGGCAAAAACGCAAAAGGGGGAAAAAAGCCTCTGGGAGCCTCAAGTGGGACCCCCCCCCCCCCCCCCCCCCCCCCCCCCATGCTGGGGCAAACCTTCCAAACCTTCAAAGACTGAACAAACAAATGACCTCCTGTAGTGGTTTGGTTCAAAATATCCATTACTTACTTATTTTGCTTCTGTGAGATAAGAATTAGGAGAAAGCAAAGCAGGCACAAAACTTAAAAGAATATAAAGAAGTTTATTAACAGACCTAAAAGAAAAAAAAGTAAGAGTCAGACTAAACCTTCAGAACACTCCTCTTCCCCCCCCCCCCCCCTTTCTCCCTTCTCCCACTGACAATGTAAAAAGACGACCCTTGAGATTTTCAGTCAGTTTACCACTTCTATAAGAAGAGGAAGAGGAGCTTTGCTTTCTCCTAATTCTTATCTCACAGAAGCAAAATAAGTAAGTAATGGATATTTTGAACCAAACCACTACACTAAATTGGTGTTTCTGCCTGGTTTAGAACTGAACCCACTATATCTCCTAAGACCACAAACAAAAGGATCCCACAAAACGGTCATATTCCAATCCCAAAAACCTCTCTATTTCTGGAAAAAACCAAAAATTGCTAGAACAATTATAAAAAAATAATTGCTTTTATATTACCCTCTGCTTCTGTGTGGGATTGTGGGACTCACAGAGCCTCTCAGATTGCTGTGGGAAACTCCTAAAAGGTGCCAGCAGAAGAGCTTCCAACAGAATGTAACTTGATTCAGAGAAGTTCAATAGGGTCCCAGAGGTCTCATGTGGTGGTGCTGCCAAAACTGTTGCCTGGAATAAAACACAGATCTTTTCCAGTGTTAAAATGATAACATAAAAGCAAAACTTTAATCAAAAGCCTTCAAAGTGCATAATATGGCAATATGCATGTGTGATACAGTATTTATACAATTTTTATAAGGTTAGTTGATTAGTATACCTATCAAATATTGTCCAATTAGAAGAGCAGTTGGTTAGGTAATTTTCCTTCGGGTACTGCCCCATTGGAATTGGTCCAGGGGCTTCTTTGCCCCATTTCTTGTTGTGTCTTCTCAGATTCTGGTTGGAAAACAAAATGTCCTTGTAGGTTCTCTTCTTGAAAATAAGACTAAGCAGTATTTCAGGATTGTGTTAGAAGGTTAGCTTATTGTTCTAAAATGTAGGGGAAAAGGGTAGGAAAAATGCTAGAAGCTACAACCATGTATTAGCAGTCTACAAAGCTAAAAATATATGAAAAATATATAAAAAGCTAAAAATCTTTAGGCATCAGTTTCTTTCCAGTTCTTCTTCCTATAGAATAAGCATTGTGGGGTTCCATAGGTGTTATGAATGGAGATGGCAGAGCTTAGACAAGTCCTGCCTTTGACTCAGATTTCTGGCAGTAGCTCTGTTTGAGGCAGCCTGCACCCCAAATGTCTCTCATTTGCAACTTCTTAATAACGGCCAATTAGGTCTATTACAAAATGGATTATTTATTGAATAGACCCAAGATTAACAAACATAAGCCTTAAAACAGACTACTTACTACACAGGATAAAACAAAAGAAACACTACTAGTAGGTTCATAAGACAGTACACAATAATAAATGTACCTATATTACAGCTAGCGAAGAAATAGTAGAGATTAGGAGCCAAGGTCACTTACCAATGAATGATAGTGGTGTACAGAAGTCTCCTTTCACTCAACTTCCACAAGAGGAACTCGAGGTCAACATCTCAACTTTGAGGAGAACTCCCCACACACTCAGAGAGTATGTAAGAGATTTCTGATTTTATGAAAATTATAGTGGTCTTTTATAGTTTGTAAAAGTGCTGGATCTGTCAGTCACGAATTTTTGCTTATCCTTTCCCATGCATTCAGGGCAGGATGTTTATTGCTGGCTAAGGATGTTTTTCAGCTGAGATAATTCACCACAAGGCAAGCTATTCCAGCTTGACTGAGTGTCCCAGTTTGAGACAAATTTGGAGGAACATCCAGAATGAACATCCTCTGATAGAAGGCAGGTTTCAGCTACCCCTCCCCCACCTGGTTTGGGAAAAATTTTCCTCGGAGGAAAGTGAAAGGAAAAAAACATATTATTTAACAGACACAATGCACAATGGGGAAAAATAATGCTAAATAATAAAACCTCTTGCTGTGGAGAGAAACCTGGGAAGATTTTAGAGTCCTTTCTCTGAGTGTGGTCTCTCTCTGTCCTCTTCGGAGCTGGGTTTTTGGCATAGGCCCCTCCAGGCCAGAGACGTAAGGTCTCCTGGTGTGTTCTGGTATTGTTGCACAGTCCAGAAGAGAAGAAGAAGAAACTGAAGTCCCAGGAAAACAAAGGAGTTTAACTCTCCGTCTCCCAAGAAAAGTGTAATGAATTCCGAGACTCAATCTGCTAATTACAATTTTATTTATTAACAGCAAGCAAGCAAGGCAAAAGCAAATACAGCGCTGGGCGGCAGGGGAGTCTCCGCTCCACCAACTGCCGCACTTTTCGCCAGTTCCAGTTCCTTCTTATACAGTCTCTTTTCCTGTTAACGTGTCTTTTTCATGGTATTCTGCGCATGTGTGACTTGTTGCTAGGGGGTCTTTTTTTTTCCTCCTGGTGGTCGCAGAATGAAGGTTAGTAGTCATCCTCTGGTGTCTTTTGGTTGACCCTTCCTTGTATGGTCATTATGCTCAAGGTCCTGGAACTAAAAGCTGATTAAGCAAGTACAGATAGGGATTAGGCAAGCACATATTTGTCTCTGGCTCTTATCTGGGTATAGGCAGCTGGTTTCCTGCTACTTGATATTTAGTGGACAAAACATCCTGCATCCTTCACAAAAAGGAGCCAAGAGCCGGGAAAAGCAGGAAGGTGCTTCCTCCACTCTTGCTGCCTCAGAAGCACACAGAGGAGATAGAGTGACCTTGGAGCACAAACTGCTTTGAAAGTTCATCTGGCTTTTTTCTTTCTCTCTCACCCAGTTTTAAAGACACAGACAGGCACAGGAATCGTGTCCGGGCATAGAGCGGCGATAGGGGATACACATCATAAAGTCACCCCAAGACACTGAGCCATGGGGGAAAACAGAGAGGATTTTTATGTATCGGGGTGAAAGATCCTGTCACAATAGGCCAGTAGTTTTTGAAGAATAAGCATGGTATTAGCCCACCAGGTGCAAACGATTTTTCATCTGGCAACATTCCCCCCCTTTGAGGCTTGTGAAGCTTCTCTTCCCTTCAAGCCTTCATAAGCCTCACTTTGCTTTTTTTACTAACATCATATAAGTTCCTTGCGTTGCATTAGCAATCATGGTTTTTATGCAGCTTAAAGCAAGTATCATAATCACAATTATTACTATGATCGCAATTATACTTTGCAAAAGTGAGGCCAACAAACCAGTCAGAGAAAATCCAAATTTTTAAAATATTTTATTCAACCATTTACTTTCTAATCCTGCCCTTAATTCTCTGCAAGATGCAGCAACCAATTTTATCCTGTCTATCTGATCATCCAATTTAGCAGTCACATTCAGAATGTACACACAACAAGTATTGTTTAAATTCACATAACCACATACTCCATGTTCATGTAACAGCAATAGGTCTAAAGCCAATCTTGCAGTTGTTCCTTTATTTCAGTAAACCCCTGTTATAGATTGAGTGAGAGCCTTTAGACCAGCCCTGCCTTAGGTTCAGATTTTTGGCAGTAGCTTTACTCAGGTGACCTGCACCTAAATCGCTCTGGCTCACAAGTTCTCAAGAATGGCCAATCAGGTCTATTAAAAAAATGAGTTATTTATTGAATAGACAGAAGATTAACAGACAAAAGGCCTTAAACAGAGTTAAAGAACTACTAGTAGATTACATAAAACAGTGCACAACATAAGGGTACCTATATTAGAGCTAGCAAAGAAATAGTAAAGATTAGGAATCAATGTAACTTACCACCAACTGATGATGGGGTACACATAGAGTCCTTTAACTCAACCTCCAGAAGAGTAACCACGAAGTAAGCGTCCCAACTTCGGAAAAAGCCCCACACGTTTCCAGGGAATGTGCAGAAGACGTCTGCTTTGTGAAAGTTTTGTGTAGCTTTTATAGTTTGTAAAGTGAAGTGTCTGTCAGTCAGAAATTCTAGCTTATCTTCCTTCAGTCTTGCTCTCAAGGCAAGATGTTTATTGGCAACTGGGAATGCCACCTCCATGGCACCAGAAATTACTCACTAGCAGACAGATGTCCGGCCTGGGTTATCTCACCAATTAGCAAATTCATGTGAGGGGGAAGATGCCCTGAGCTATCGCACCAGCTGATAGGCAGAACAGATAAGCCCTCCTGTGGTAGGGAAATGTCCTGCTACAACCCCAATTGAGTTGCATTCACTAAAGTTTCCATTTGTAGAGTCAAAATTTGTATGGCTAGTCTGTTCCTAAAGGTAGATATTTGAGGAGTAAAGATGGATTCTAAAATCCATCCCACTATAGTTCCCATACTGGGATGTTTCCAAGTTTCATCACGTTTAACTTTCTCCCATAGTCAGGTTCCCGGGGTGACTTGTGGGAGACAGAAGAGTAGAAACTCTTGTAATTAAAGGAGGTTTTGATTTACAACCCTGGAAAAGACTAGGTCTGGCTTAATTGACAGAGATTTATAGACCATTAAGCAAGAGGATCACAAGCCTGTGTTCCTATAGTTATAAGTAAAAATGTACACTGGGTGTTCTTGTGGAGGGTTTTTAAATATAATAATGTGATTTTATATAGTTTAAGAATGTAGATGATATAATAGAAACATCTGTGTGTACATGACATGAGAATTTATTGGTCAAGACGCAGCTGCATTGCAGTGAGAAGTGCCACAGGTGGTAGGTTAAAAAGTCAAAACAAAGTGTCGTTTTAAGTGCCTATTGGATTAGAAAGTTATAAATTACGATGGAACTCTAAATCTTGTGACTATCCGCCATTATTTGGAGGTATTGTAAAATCTTCTGCTTCGAGACTGATGCGTTTTGTTATCTCAAACAATAAATCCTGAGTAATTGGATAGTCCCGTCTCTTAACTGAATAATCCGACAGTAGACCCGAAGATACGGGATCCCATAGTGACTCCTTCCACAAGGGACATAACATTAATACTCCCAGTGTCCATTGTACTCTTGATTCTCCCAAGGGCAAATGTATGGTCCAAATTCCATTATTTCCTACCCATACTACGGGTCCTAATGATTTTACTGTGTCCTGCTGACAGTCTATATCTCTCCAAGTCTCGTTGTATTGGTGCCTAATTTGTGTACCGCTGTTGGAGTTCTTATTAAAGAGAGATGGGACTATGCAATTACACAGGATTTATTGCAAATAAAGCATCAGTCTCGAGGCATGAGATTTGCAATACATCAGAGTAATGAATAGTCACAAGACAAAGGGCTACACAGCAATTTATAACTTTCTAATCCAGTAGGCACTTAAAACGAAACTTTGTTTTGACTTTACGACCTATCACCTATGCTATTTTTCACCGCAGTGCGGTTGTGTCTTACCCAATAGCCTGTCATGTCATGTCCACACAGAGACTACTTTTACAACATCTAAATTCTTAACCTATAAAATCACATTATTATACTTAAAACCCTTCACCATAACACCCATTTACTTATAACTATAGAAACACAGGCTTGTGCTTAAGGTCTATAAATCTCTGTCAATTATACCAAACCTAGCTTCTTCCGTGGTTGTAAATCAAATCCTCCCCTAACTGCAGAAGTTTTTACTCCTCTGTTTCCTACATCGTTGTTTGTTAGGTGAGACCAGGCGTCATTAAGAAAGGAAAAATAATTTCTACAAATACATGTCAACCTTAGAGCCTGGGCCACAGTAATGAGCTGCTGTACCTCAGGATTCCTACTACTACGAGTGTATATTTGAGTGCAATTCCACTTTTCCTTTCTCCTTGGATCCTTTTGCCTTGACCTTATTAAATCAGGATATTTTATACCTACCTGTGAGGGATCCTCTGGGAGGTCTGGACAACCTTCCCAATCTAGACACCACTGAACTGGCTGGATATATTCTCATTGTGCTGTTTGAGGTTGTTGCGGGTTCGGTTTGTAACTGGGCAGAAACACCAATTTAGTGTAGTGGTTTGGTCTAAAATACTCATTACTGTTTATCTTCTGTGAGATAAGAATTAGGAGAAATGCAAAGCAGGCACCAAACTTGAAAGAATATAAAGAAGTTTATTAACAGACCTAAAAGAGGGGAAAAAAAATTATACCACCTTCAGAACTCTTCTCCTCCTCCCACCTTCCTCCCTTCTCCCACTGACAATGTAAAAAAACCCTTGAGATGTTCAGTCTGTTTACCACTTCCATAATAACCTTGTTCATTCCATTTAGAAAGAGAAGTCTCTTCTTGCTCGTGCTATGAAAACATTATCACAACGAGACAGCAGCCCACTTCCAAATATTGTTCAGTCCATTTAGGAAGAGGAGTCTCTGCTGGAGTCTCTGTTCGTATGTGAGATGTGAGTCCCTTCCCCCGACTTGCAGCTTTTCCCGCAACTGCTTTGAGGGTCCACTCTTGAAGGTTTTTGGGGTACAATTTTAAGGTTGATCTGTTCAGAAACAAAAAACAGAGGCCCTTCTCCTTCCCTGGGAGCAAAGGGTCTTCCTCATCTTCATCGTTAGGACTATCTCTGGGAGCATCTCTAGAAAGTGAGGTTTTCTCCTTTCCCGTTTGGAGCAAAAGTCCTCATCTGGTCCATCTCTCCCTGTCCAAACTTCTCATGAAATTACAGCTGCGTCAGCATCTGCCTATCTCAGCGCAGGTGCTTTTGCTTACGAGTTGAACACTCCACCCCCCATATCTTCATGATATTACAACGGGATACTCTGATATATCATAGCTTCACAACAGGATTTCAGCTTTAAGCATCTCCTCTCTCTCTTCCCTCAGGTTTTCAGCTCTTCACAGCAATAAAAGGGTTAATCTCACCTTGGCCTTGCAGCTTTGCAGCTGGAATGTTGAATTTTTCTTATCGCAGTGGAAAAGGGGGGAGAGCTGAGCCGCTCCGGCTGCCCACGGCAAGGCAGTGGGGGGGGGGGTTCCACGGCTGGAACAGGCCCATCGACTCCAGGATGGCCGTGGCCCGGCCCGGCCTGGCCCGAGCAGGGCCTGGGCCGGGCCCACTGGCCCCCACACGGGGCCTGCAGCCACCTGTCCCAGCACCAGAAACGAGAGAGAGCTTGGGGGGGAGTTTGTCTATTCTTAAGTGTGGATCACAGAGGCGATCACAACTTTAAGTGGCTTAGAGAATTGTCCATATTCAAACTGGCCAGCTGATAGGTTCTATCAGTTCCCAGAGGAAACTGTAAGCACCCCTTAGCAAGGACATCCCTTTCCGGGACTATGTTTGCTAACCTATGACAGAGGTATATTCCATACTTCTGGTATTTGACATCCCAAAGGGGTATTAGTGCAATCTGTCAGCCGATAAATAGTTCCTGAAATTATTTTCAGATCCAGATTTGAGATATTACAATTCTGACCAGTATTGTTCTTATGTGTCCATTGTAAGGAATATTCTCCTTCCATCCCTGTCCAATTGGCATGGGTACTATTTCCTTCCCACATGTGTTCCCAAATTTTTGTCAGATTGCTGACTAAGACACCCCATGGAACTGGATTTTCTGCAGAGGTTGGTGTTGGTAAGCAAGCTGTTATAGAAGTTACATTCTGTAATTAGCCAAAATCTTGCACTAAATTTCCCCTTCTGTCTTGGTTTGAAAGACAGGTGTCTGCTAAGGAAGGGAGGAGCCTCCCTTGGAATGGAGAATATGACCCCCTTCCCTCCGAATTATTATAACTTTGAAATTAAGGGGCTTTCAGGCAAAGATATGAGAAAAGTAATAACAGTTCTTTACTAGTATCTATAACAAGGCAGACAGTCAACAACAGTGGCATCGACAACAAACAAAACCAGAAACCAAGTAGCAGCCTTCTTGACTGCAGGCACTTTCCCCTTTGGTGTAGTTACAGTCGCAGCCGACAGGGGCGCTGGTGGCTCCCCAGCCGGGCAGGACATGTGCGATGATTCCCCAGCGGCTGCAGGGGGGACTGTGGTGCAAGTTTCGGCCGTCTCTCTCCACGCGGTAATGGCGGACGCAGCCAGCAGAGATGGATGGAGAAAGGGCTTGCTTCCTTTACGAACTCACAGGGGGAGCCGATCCTGGTGCCCCTTATGGATAGCAAAAGGAACTGTAGCAGGAACCTCGGAGTAGCAAGTTGGGAAGGCAGGAATGAGCAAAGTCCCGGAGTGGTAGATGAGGGTATCAGAAACTCGGCAGCTGTAGCTGGAACGGCAGGGCATCCCGGCAGGGCAGGGCGTGCAGAGCTACAGTGTAGCAAAAACCCAGAAGGGTGGTAAAAAAACCAAAAATGGTGGGGGCGGGGTAGCAGTAGCCTGGCTCCCAAGTGATGAGCGGAAAAGACTCCACTACTAAATAAGTAGTAAAGTAGGTATGTTTATTTCCAGCACTGGGACACATGGGGGATAGCTCCTCCAAAACCATGCGTACCGACAGCTGCATTCAGCTTGGTATTTATCGGGTTACAAGTTCCATATTCATTAAGTTTCCCAATACGCCTATACATATTCATCACCTAGCCCCGCCCAGCCTCGCTTCGTATTATAATGAACCCAAAAGTCATTTACATCTATGCTGCGCGTGCGCAGTGTTGTCTGTTGGTCTTGGGCAGGGGTCTCCGAGGGTCTTCCTCAGATGAAGTCAGGAGTCTTCCTCATCCTGAACTTTTCACCTTTCCTCCCTGCGCATGCTCTTTATACCCCTGGCCCGAGTTCAAGCTTCGAGACTGGTTTGAGCTAGGTTTGGGTTGAGCACAGGATGTCTGTCCGAGACTCCCCCTGCCCTTATCAGTGGTCTCTTATCTTTTCTTCCTGCTTTGGTATGCTGACCAAGCTAGATGCATTGTTTCTAACAAACTAATTCTTCTGCTTCCCATCCCCCTGATTCACAAGCAGGGCAGGGAAAAGGCTCCCTGGGAGGGGAAAGGGCTTGGGATCCCGGGGTTTTCCCCTGAGGCACCCAAGCAGATGGTGAAAGTCCTCTTTTTAGTGAGGTAGGGTGTTAATAAGGTCCCAGTTCAGTGGCTGCTCTCACGAGCAGAGGCTCACCCCACGGCAGAAGAAGCAGGACCGGGCTGGGCTCCGGTGGCGGCAGCGAATTCTTCCCCGCCAAGCGGCAGCTCCGACCGTCCTCCTCCGAAGCCGAGAGAGCAAGAAGGAGCTAGCAGCTGCCCCAGCCCCTTTTTTTTCCCAGCCCAATTCTCAAGGTATCTCTGCCCCTCCGAGAGAAAGCCTTAGATAAGAGAAGTGCAGCCAGATGCCCTCCTCCCCTGAGCTTGGCAACTTCTTTTGTGTCTCTTAAGGTCGTTATTGTCCCTTAGCAACAAAATGGGGGGAAATTCCTTAAGAGAAAGAAAAACAAAAGGAAAAATACCCTAACCTCCAACACCTTCCAAGAGGTTAACATGGTTTCTATTATTATTACAAATATGCAATTATTCATCATCTTAATTTAGATCCAGTAAATAGTATCCCCCTAAAAATCATATTCTATACCTAAAACAGTAGGGTTTATGTCAAAAAAAACCCCCACAAACTCCATGGTGTTAGTTGGTCTTGTTTCTGCTGTGTTTAATGTGTGGTTGCTGGTTTTATCAACATGTGATGAAGGCAGTGCTTGATTCCTTCTACCTTGAGTGGAGTGTAGGTTACCAGGAGGACTCGATATGGCCCCTTCCACTTCTCCTGGATTGGTCCAAAATTCCAGGTTCTGACGCACACCATATCTCCTGGTTGGAAAGGATGTACATGCAAGTCTAGTCCCAATGATCTGTTGATAACAATGTGACTTTCAAGACTTAAAAGAGTTAGTCCCAGTGGTATTAATTTCAGCAAAACTTTTGAGACTTCCCTTGCCTTGTTGGTGCAACATGGGAAAGCTTCTGGCCATCTAGAAAAAGTATCTACCAATACCAAAATGTACCAGTCCTCATTCTGCCTGGGCAGTTCTGAAAAATCAATTTGCCAATAATCACCTGGTGAATTCCCCTGTTTTACTAGCCCCGGAGGCGACCTTCTTCCCTTCTTGGGATTATTTTGCAAACAAAGACCATATTTTTTAATAATGGAGCTATTAATTTCTGTCATTTTTGTGCTTACTATATTCCCTGGTAAACTAGTTACCATATTCTGTATTTCCTAATGTGTTTCCTGATGTTTTAGTTCTGTTATCTTCTACATTAATTGTGGAGGTACAATTACCTGCCCACATGAGGTTACCAATCATCTGCTGGGATTTTCTGTAGCTTCTAATGATGGGGCTAACCGCCTGTCCTGACTATGATAATTTGGTTTTTGTTCCAGGACATTTAACTTTTTGCTAGGTATTAGTACAAGGATACCTTGTTCAGTAACCTCTTTAGCTGTTTTGTTAGCTAATCGATTCCCTGTGTTAAATGGGGAGTCTCCAAACTGATGGGCTTTACAAGTGCATCAGAGCCACTTCTTTTGGCTTTTGCACACTCTGTAGTAGTTGACTAATTTCTTCTTTGTACTCAATAGGAGACCTCTGTGCTGATAACAATCCCCTTTCCTTCCATATGGTTTCATGGGTGTGCATTATTCCAAAAACATATTTTAAATCCGTCCATATGTTTACCCTTTTTCCTTTGGTGATTTCTAGCACTCAGTGTAAGGTCATTCATTCTGCTTTTTGTGCAGATGTGTTAAAAGGTAAAGCCTGGGCTTCTATTACCTGGGTCAAGGTTCCCGCTGCATACCCTGCTGCCTGTCTTCTATTTCGTACCATGCTGCTCCCACCAGTGTACAGGTCCAGTTCTGGGTCCTGGATGGGATTACTCTTGAGATCTGGTCTGCCAGAACACACTTGTTCAATGGTTACCAGGCAGTCATGGTACAAAGGTCTCTGGGCTTCTTCTGAAGCCTGAAGAACCATGTCTGGGTTCAAAGTAGTGGTTACTTTAAGCTCAACATTGTATTGCTCCAATAGGGCAACTTGGTATTTCAGCATCCTGCTGGCGATATCAAATGTCTTCCTTTTTGTTCCAAACCAGCTATTACCATGTGGGGCACATATCAGCTTTTGTGCTTCCTGGAATCAAAGCTCTGCAGCTACCACCGCTCTTGAGTTATCCAGGACATCCTTTACTCGCATTTTCCAGTTGTTGGGAAAAGTACCTCACAGGCTGCTTCCATGACCCCAAATGCTGTGCCAGTACCCCTAGTGCCAGGTGCATCCTTTCACGAACAAATAACTCAAATGGTTTGGTTGAGTCTGGGAGTCCCAGGACAGGGTTTTCCATTAAGGCTCTTTTTAGGGCTTCAAAGGCCCTCTGACTATCAGGAGTCCATACCAAGTATTTTTCGGTGGAGGATCATACAAGGGTTTCACCAGTACCCCACAGTTGGCAATCTATAACTGACACCATCTGGCTATACCTAAGAATGCTTGTAGAACTCTTATAGTCCTTGACTCCGGAGTGTGGCAAATGGCTTCTTTTCAGCTACTTCCCAAGCTTCTTTTTCCCTGCAAGATCTCAAAACCAAGATATATTACTGCTTCTTTGCCTATTTTTGCCATTTGCTTTGACACCCTGTATCCAGATTATCCCAAGAAATTTAACAGACTTCCAGTAGTATCAAGCCACTTCCTTTCAGTCTTGGTTACTGGCAGAATATCATCTACACATTGTAGTAAAATTCTGTCCAGATTTTCCAACTTTCCAATTTCTTTTGCCAACTGATTGTTAAATATATGGGGCTTTTGAAGCCCTGGAATAGCAGAGTCCATGTTAGTTGTGCCTTCTGCCCAGTGTTTGGATTCTCCCACTCAAAAGCAAACAATTTCTAACTATCTGGGTCAAGAGGTATTACAGAAAAAGGCATCCTTTAGATCCAGCACTGTGAACCATTTGTATTCCCCTTTCAGTGCTGTCAAGAGTGTGTACAGATTAGCTGCTACTGGATGAATATCAGGTACTATTTTATTAATGGCCCTTAAATCTTGTACCAAATTAATATTCCCCATTTTGCTTTTTTGCTTTTTAACTTGTAATATTGATGTATTATATTCTGATTCACACTCTTTCCATAACCCATATTCTAAAAGTTTTTCTGTAAGTTTCTCCAACTTTTTCTTTGCCTCCCACTTAATAGGATATTGTTTTTGTGTTACCGGTCTGGCTTCATGTTTGAGAGTAATCCTCACCAGTTTGGCCACATTTGATCATCCAGGCATCTCAGTTGCTCATGCCAGTGGGGTTACAGCATTCTCTACCTCCTCTGGGATTTCTTCCACCTCATTTAATTCCTGTAACATAAAAATCTTTGCCTCAACAGCTTTTGATTTGGGTATTTGAATTTGTATTTCCCCATCCTGGAAAGTTATTTGAGCATTCGATTTTCCCAATAAATCTCTTCCCAACAAGGGGATTGGACATTCAGGAATATACAAGAATTGGTGTTCTCCACCATTTTCTTAATTTAAATAGTAATGGTTGTATAAAAGGCCTGTTCTCTTTCCTCCATGTCGCACCCACAACACTTAGAGGTTCCAAGCTAAATTTTCCTCTGCACGTATTCAGTACCAAATAAGTTGCTCCTGTATCAATTAAAAAATTTACCTTTTCATTCCCCAGCAATAATGTAACCAGAGGCTCAGCTGAGGATGATTCCCTTGATCCCCTTCAGGGAAATTCTTCATCTTTGCTTAAGGTCATGAGCGTGGTAGTTTGAAGAGCCAGGTTTTGGTTTCCTGTCTGATTTCCCCTGACCTTTTCCAATGTCCCCCTTTGTCTTGGGGTAACTTGATGTTGTATTCTCTATTGCTGCACTATGCCCAGAAATTAGTATATATACCTTTCTATGCTTTTAAACTGAGCCTGAGCGGAGAGAGAAAAGAAACCCTCAAGGACACAGACAGAGATAACACTCTCGTTCTCTGCATTTTTTTTGGCTTCTGCGTTCTGCTGCGGTGGGAGAGGAGTGGAGAATTGTTTCAGCTGGTGGTGAGGTCAGCGGCTCTGACCCAGGAAGAGGTGACAGGTCCGGGGAGATGGTCCCGAAAGGAATCGCCTTCCTGAGGCCCGGTGTCTTCCCTCAGCTGCTGGCAGGAGGGCCCTTGCAGAGACTGTCAGCTCTTTAGTGATTATCAGCTTGTGATTCCAGCTCAGCTCTGCAGGGCAGCCTCCAGGCCAAGCCAGACCAGAGAGAGATGAGAGGTTCGTGTGGCTGGTTCCGCACGAAGGTAGTTTTATTGTTGGTCCCCTCCGGCGGAGGGGAAAGCCAGGGACGAGAACCCTCTCTGAGCCACAGGGGCCAGAGGGCTTGCTTTTATAGGGATACAGGGGATCGGTAAAGGACCAATGGGTTACAGAGGATCTGGGATGGGTACAGGCCAATGGGTTACGAAGAAATCTGCATAGGGTCTCCTAAAGGATTGTGGGTCTGTCTTTTCTCGAAGTGACCAAAGTGTTTGCCTTTCCAGGGAGTCCTGCTGGGCGATTGCGAAATCTCTTATCTCAGCAGGATCCCTCCAGGGCAGGGGCTGGGCATACCCCACAGAGAATCACCCTGCTTGCTTGGTTCAGCCAGTTTTTCGGGGTTTTTTTTCCTCCAGAGAGTTGAACTTGTTTTTTCTTGGAATTTCAGATTTTCTCCCTTTTTCTGCTGGACTGCTTCAATATCAGAACACATCGGGAGGACTTTTCACTGAGCACAGAGGGCCTGGCTCTGGGCCAAGTCCCAGCTCCAAGGAGGAGGGAGACCAAAGGGAGGACTCTAACATTTTCCCAAGTTTTTTTTTCTCCACAGTGAGAGATTTTATTATTTAGCATTATTATACTTTTCTCGTGTGTTTGTTAAATAGTTTTAATCTCTTTCACTTTCCTTCGAGGAAAAAGTTTCTTTTTTTTCCCGAACCTGGTGGGGGAGGGGTGGTTTGTTCCTGCCTTCTCTCAGAGGATATATTTCTAAATTTGGCCAAACCGGCCAAATTACAGATTGCCAAAGTGTACTTCAGCCACCAATTATTACAATACAAATTGCCAAAGTATACTTCAGCTACCATTACAATTCTCAACCAATTGTTCCTGAGTGAGGGGTCCTGTCTTGGGGATGGTTTATTATCCCATATCATTTTTGGGGGTTTTGTTCTGTTTTTCTTATTTCTGGGGTGGCCGCTGCCCCCCTCCCCCACCCCACCACCCCCCCCCGCCCCCCCCCCCCCCCCCCCATCTTCCCTGGCTCCAGGAGGAGTATCGCGATGAGTGGAAGCCAGGCCGGGGGGTCGGGAGAGAGTTGGGGGCAGGGCAAGGGCCAGCCCTTTCCTTCCGGGCGGGCTGTTCGACTGGCCATGCGGCCGGTATCTCTGACCAGGGATGCTGCTGCTTCTGTGGGTTTTCCCTGTTTCTTTTTGTTTCTTTTGCTTCGGCACTGTGACTGGGCTTGCCGGCTTACTTCTCTGCTGCTCTGCTGTTGGGAAGCCCAGAGCCAGTGCGTGCCGTGCCAGGACACGGGAACACCCTCGTTTCCCGCCGGGCGTTGCCCCCCTCTGCACAGCCCGGACGCAGGGACCAGCCAGCGCCGGTGAGAAATCCCGGGGAGCCTCTCCCTGCCCTGCTTGGGAGCTGGGCTGCCACTGCCCAGCCTCTGCCGTTTCTTTGCCACTGCTCTGGGTTTTTTGCTACATTGTAGCCTTTCACCTCCTGCCTGCCGGGACGCCCTGCGGTTCCAGCTACAGCTGAGGAGTTTCTGATACATCTCATCCACTACTCCGGGATTTTTCTCGTCCCAGATGTTCCAGCCTGCTGCTTCCGAAGTTCCTGCTACAGCTCTTTTTGCTGTCCAGAGGGGGCACCAGGATTGGCTGCCCCTGTGAGTTCGTAAAGGAAGCCCGTTTCCCATCCCTTCCGCTGGCGCGCCCACCATTGTCCACGTGAGAGAGATGATCGCACTCGTGCCACAGCGCCCCCCTGCAGCCGCTGGGGAATCATTGCTCACGCCCTGCCCAGCTGGGGAGCCACCAGCGCCCCTGCCGGCTGTGACCAGAACTATACCAAAGGGGAAAGTGCCTGCAGTCAAGAAGGCTGCTACTTGGTTTCTGGTTTTGTTTGTTTTCGATGCCACTGTTGTTGACTGTCTGCCTTGTTATAGATACTAGTAAAGAACTGTTATTACTTTTCTCATATCTTTGCCTGAAAGCCCCTTAATTTCAAAGTTATAATAATTCGGAGGGAAGGGGGTCATATTCTCCATTCCAAGGGAGGCTCCTCCCTTCCTTAGCAGAAACCTGTCTTTCAAACCAAGACAGGTCCTCCCACAATTTTCCCCAAAGTTTTAATATGCATTCCCGGGGGGGACTTTTCCAGAATGCCCCCTCTTAATTCGATGATCCATTTCCCATTTAAACCATGTGATATTCCAAACCAATTACTATTTAGGAGCTCCTAGAAGGGACCTTCCCTGTTCCCACCTTAGGTACCTTTAAACCTAACCCTGTGAAGCTTTTGCTGCACCTTATGGGCAGGTTAACACCTTTAAAGAATGCCTTTATCTTAACAGGGGTCTTGCTCTGATTTCCTTTGGTCCAGGGATTGCAGCTTCTCCCCAAGAATCCCTTGGTGCCGACTGGAGGTCCTGTGATCCCTCTGATCAGTTGAAATTCAGGAGTAGGTCCTATCTGGGGTTGCCCAAACTGTTACCAAAAATCAGTAGAAAACCCACCTCCTTAACACCAATGTAGCATTAAGAAGCAGGCATTCTTTATTTGGCTGGATGCACAAGGGGATATCTCCTCTGAAAATTGTGCATGCTGAGTACAGAAAAATTTCCTGTTTATATACTATATTTGACATACATATTCATTGATTTTCCTGGAATAAACACACATATGATAACCATTTCCCTAAAATCATTAACATATGCTCCCTCCCCTTTATGCATGCATTATTCTGTCCTGGGGGTCACTTTGGTGGTCCCTGGTGGTTGGCAACCCCAAAATCATACCTGACCACCTGGTGAACTGGTAAAAGTTGGCACAACTGGGTTGGTTGCTTTCCAGTTTTTCTTCCTACAGAATAAACATTGTGCTCAGTTCCATAGGCCAGTGGGTTTTGAAGAATAAGCATTGTATTAACCCACCAGTTGCAAACGATTTTTCATCTGGCAACCTTAGCTTTCTCAGTAGTTGTTGATGCTGATTTTGTGCTTTTAAAATTCCCTCCTCTAAGCACACACATTGAAGTGCCCAGTTCTCCTGCCTTTACAAAACAACATTAGAAAAAAATTTTATTGAAACATCAAAGCCTGTGCCCAACATGTGCCTGTGTGCAATGCACACACCTTCACCCACACAGCACATGTTACTGTTTCATGTGGTAGGGGCAGGAAGGGAGAGAAGAATGTAAACATGAAGAAATAGAGAAGTGAGTAGGACATATAGTGTAGGTGTTGCTTATCTCTGTGGTAGAAAGAATGGCAATGACACTTCTTCCAGCTTCTGAATTGATAACAGCCTGGAAGTAGACAAATGGACAAGATTGGAGGAGATGTTTATTTTTGTTTATAACTTTCTTCATAGCTGTGTGTGGTGTTTTGTTTGGGGAGGTTGTGGGGTTTTTCCTTTCCCTTCAATACAAGAGTGGTTATTTGTCATATCCCTAATCAAGACATGGCTTAGTAGCATTTTGTCCAAACTTTAAATACTGACATGAGCACAATATATCAGTGTAATAGTCAGCTATATTAATTTGACAGCTCATTCTGCAGCAGGCAGGGGGGAGAATCACTGTAATAATACAGCTTAAACTTTGCCTGACTCTTGGCTTTTTTCTTTTTTTTTTTTAGGTGAAACATGGAACCCATTGAAGTTGCATTACCAATTGCGAAATGTCCGTGAACGGTTAGCGAAAAATCTAGTGGAAAAAGGTGTACTGACCACAGAAAAACAAAACTTCCTTCTTTTTGACATGACTACACACCCTCTCACCAACAACAATATCAAACAACGCCTCATTAAGAAGGTTCAAGAAGCAGTTCTTGACAAATGGGTGAACGACCCTCATCGCATGGAGAAGCGCTTGCTGGCACTTGTTTATTTAGCCCATGCCTCAGATGTTCTGGAGAATGCTTTTGCCCCCCTTCTGGATGAGCAGTATGATTTAGCCACAAAGAGAGTGCGGCAACTTCTGGATTTAGACCCTGAGGTTGAATGTATGAAAGCCAACATGAATGAGGTTCTATGGGCTGTTGTAGCAGCTTTCACTAAATAACTGCATTCAGACTGAAGTGTTCTCTCTTCTTTCATGTAAACCAGTTGTTTCTCTTTTATTGACTATTCATGTTTTCTGTAATTTGTACCTTCTCACATGATGAATCAACTCTTGTTTAATAGAAATTATGTGGTGAATTCCCTCCTTCTCTATCTGTATACAGGATTCTGCTGGTACAAGAGACTTTCCCATTTAAAAACAAAAGAAAAAGTTTTTACTGCCATATTGGCATTCTAATTCCTATTCAGTTTGGAGTTATCCAAAATACTTTGTTTAGTCTATTTTTCATCTTACTGTTATTGAAGTGGTTTAACATGGAAAATACCTCAAGAAGGAAATGTGCATGCAGTTGGATCACTAGTCTCAGCTGACACAGATGTGTGCATGCATCAATGCTTCTGCAGTACAACTCCTAACAGATTGAAGAAGGGCCTTTTAAAATCACCAAAGCTTCATGTTGAAGTATCTGTCAGGACATTTTATATACAGATGTTGTTTCAATGATATCTAACAAAATTACTTTAACAGCAAAAATACCATTAAGCAGCTTTTTCAATAGTTCCTGTAAAATGCCCCATAAATTTTACTTTTCATGAAAGTCTCTTGCTTATTTATGTTTACATTAAAATGATATCTGAGTCATAAGGCTAGAGTTGAAAGGCCCAGTTTTTTCATAAACCCATTTTGGGATGGGATGCATTCCATTATATTGTATATATAGTTCAAATTGTAAATTAACAACTGCCCCATCTTAGTATTTTGCTAGTTTTACACCTGGTGCCCCTAATATGCCATCAGCCATTTGATGGAAAAAAAGGCCTCCTATAAAGAGTATGTATGTGAAAGCTGTTTGTTTCCAGCATTTACAGAGTTTGCCATCCAGGTATTCTAAGTCTATGCATTGTCTTTGATAACTACCATATAGAAAGAGACCACTTTCTATCATCATATCATCATTTGTACTTTTTTTTCCTTCTCTTCTTTTCTCCTCCTATATGGAAGAGGCTTGTTACTAGTACAGCTCTTGACTGCAGTTTTTGTTTGTTTGTACACAAATTAATATTTGTCGCAAACCTTTCAATCTATTTTACACTTTAAAAACAAAAAGTCAGTTCTAGTAGGTGTTGCATGTAAATGGTTAGCAAGTAATGACCACAGTTCAGATGATTAAAATTTCTGTAATGGGATGCTGTGCTATATTTTAATTTTTTATATAAAATTATGCTGATTAGCACACTATTGTAAAATATATATATAAGACTTTGTCTTTTAAAAAAATGTATTGCCTCTTTGCCACTGCTTGTTATCTCCCATTTGTTTCACAGTGCAAATATGCATTGAACAAATTAAGCATTGATCTATGTATTTTTTTCCTCATAACAATGAAGATTTATGGTGGGGCTTACAGGTGTCTAGAAACTTTTTTTGGTTAATATTCAGAGTAAGAATACTAGATGGTATATAACTTTAGAGTTGAAATTTAAGAGATCCCTTAGTCTATATACTAGCTTTTTACCTACAGCAAATAAACTATGATCTTAAAAGTGCCTGAAATAGAGCAAGCATGTAATTTTTTTGCTGTTGTTGCTAATTAGAAAGGTTTTATTGCTTAACTGAAAGCTTTAGTTAATATCCTTCTTAGAAAGAGAGAGTTTAAATTGAGTAGATCAAACTGACCTAATCAGCAGTCACTCAGATCTGCAGGATTCATGGCTGGGACAGACTGAGTTAATTTGTGAGTGTTCAGTTGTGTCTGCCAGAGGTAAGCCTCTTCTATCTTGAGCAGAATTCTACAGCCTCATCTGTGACTGGGCGTCCAATTTTGCACTTAATTTTAAATAATTTTAAAGCTTAGGTACTTGACTTGAAAATACAACTTAAATTCATCATACCTCTAGAACCTTTTTTAAAATAAAGATTTTTAAAATATAGTCCTTAACATTTAGTGGCACACTGTTCTTTCAGTTCTTGAATTATGTTTCTTTATAAAAATTAAAGTATAATGTAAGGTGTTTCAAACTTTGGTTTACAAATAAAAAAAATAAACACTCTTCTCCTAGCTGTAAGATGCTGTGTTTAAAACTTTGAGGAGCTTGGGCATGAATTTTGGACATTTTCTTTTAAACATTTTCAAAATGTGATTACTTTAAGTGGAGGAAAAGTGAAAGTTGCTGTGTTACTCATATTTGAAAACTTACAGAATACTTCCTGTACTTGATAGTATATGTTAACTCTTTGCTTTCATTGTCTCTCTCTCCTGTGATCTGTTTTCTCATTTTCTGTTGCTGTTTAAGAGAAGAGAAAATTAATTAGGCAGAAAAATCAGAAAAAAAATAGTGGAGTATTTGGGACCAAGTTGAGTGCATAAAACTTTTAAAATGGCTTTGAAAATCTAAGCTACTTGAAACATTATTCAGACTGAAAGTATCTTTCATAGTCCCTTTTCTGTCCTCTCATCTTCATTCTGTCATGTTCCTGCTGTTTTCATGTTACATGTTCATTTCATGTTCCTGCTGGTTTCATGCCACATTGTGAAAGATATTGGGGTTTTGTCACCCTTACAGACAACATGGTTTAAAATAAAGTCACTGTTCTTTAATCTCTTCCAGAGAGAGGGTGTTTGTTGTGTTGTTTTGTTTTGGGGGTTTGGTTTGTTTGTTTTTTTTCACATAAAAGACAAATGCCTACGTTATTTTGCTTAAAGACAGAACCTCCGTCTGTGATGAGGAGAGTTTGTATTTGGTGTATCAAAGAACTTTGATGTAAGTAACAAAGGGCTTGCGAAGAGTGACAGTATCTTTTTTTCCCTTATAACCCATGGCTTGTTAAGGTGAACAAAACCTGATGTCAATTTACCTTGAAACTTCTCTTTTCTTGCTTCAAAAGCAAGCAGTTGTCCATGCAGCAGAGAGGGCTTACAGCTGAGAATAATGATTTTGCCAGTTCTCTAATGTAAGTGGATCTTGTTCTGGAGTCAGTGCTCTGAAGACTTTTTATCTCTTACTCAAGCTTTTCCCACAATGAGAGCATATATACAAGAACAATTTTCCCTTTTGGGCTCTCTGCTTGTTAAAAAAAACAAGCTGAATTTACTTTGCAGCTCCAGAAGCATCTTCACTATTTGGACATTTATTTTTATGGAAGTTGTAAACACTTAAATTGTTTGGAAGGTTTCTTCACTTCTATTTAATTTGATTGAGAGGGTCAAGTGGGAGAAGAAAAAGGCACAGATATGCTTACAGTGTGATCATATAAATCCTGTTTACCTGACAAAGTAGACTAAAATATGACTTGCCAGCCATTCAGGTGATCGAGAGGCAGTCACCAGGCAATTTGCAGGCAATTTAAAAGGCTCTAGGGAGTGTGAGTGACCCGGCGCACAGCAAACAGGAGCTTGGCACATCAGTGAGGGTGTGGCATGGCAGTTTGCTTGGCAGTTTGTACAGGAAGGGCACAGCCACCCTCCTGGTGGTGGGTTGTGTGTTAGGTGGGTGTGGTGTTTTGGCTGGTTTGGGGTTTTTTGTTGGTTTTCTTTTCCCAACTTGACTAGATCCAGCAATGGTTTACAAATAGTCAAAAGCCATTGCTGCTGCTACTAGCAAGACCAACCTGATCTCCTTTTATGACCAGGTGACCCACCTGGCGGATGAGGGGAAGGTTGTGGATGTTGTCTAACTGGACTTCAGCAAAGCCTTTGACACTGCCTCCCACAGCATTCTCCTGGAAAAGCGGACAGCCTACAGCTTGGACAGGTGCACCCTTTGCTGGGTTAAGAACTGGCTGGATGGCTGGGCCCAGAGAGTCATGGTGAATGGTGCTGCATCCAGCTGATGGCCAGTCACCAGTGATGTCCCCCAGGGACCAGTGTTGGGCCCAGTCCTGTTTAATATCTTTATTGATGATCTGGATGAGGGGATTGAGTCTACCATTAGCAAATTTGCAGGTGACACCAAGTTGGGTGCGAGTGTCAATCTGTTGGAGGGTAGGAGGTCTCTGCAGAGGGACCTGGACAGTCTGGATAGATGGGCTGAATCCAACAATATGAGGTTTAACAAGACCAAGTTCCAGGTCCTGCACTTCAGTCACAACAATCCCCTTCAGCACTACAGGCTGGGTACAGAGTGGCTGGACATCAGCCAGGCAGAAAGGGACCTGGGAGTACTGATTGACAGCAGACTGAACATGAGCCAGAAGTGTGCCTATGTGGCCAAGAAGGTAAATGGCATCTTGGCCTGTATCAGGAATAGTGCGGCCAGCGGGACTAGGGAAGTGATTCTTCCCCTGTACTCAGCACCGGTGAGGCCGCACCTTGAGTACTGTGTCCAGTTCTGGGCCCCACAATTTAAGAAGGATTTTGAGATGCTCAAACATGTCCAGAGAAGGGCAACAAGGCTGGTGAAGGGTCTGGAACACAAGTCCTATGTGGAGTGGCTGAGGGAGCTGGGGTTGTTTAGCCTGGAGAAAGGGAGGCTCAGGGGAGACCTTATCACTCTCTACAACTCTCTGAAAGGAGGGTGTAGCCAGGTGGGGATCAGTCTTTTCTCCCAGTCAACCAGTGACAGGACAAAAGGACACAGCCTTAAGCTCAGCCAGGGGAAGTTTAAGCTGGACATTAGGAAGAAGTTTTTCACAGAAAGAGTGGTTGGGCATTGGAATGGGCTGCCCAGGGAGATGGTGGACTCATCATCCCTGGAGGTGTTTAAATAAAGACTGGATGTGGCACTTAGTGCCATGGTCTAGTTGACAAGGTGGTGTTAGGTCATAGGTCGGACTTGATGACCTCAAAGGTCTTTTCCAACTTAGTTAATTCTGTGATTCTGTGAGACACAGGTAAGAAAATAGCAGTTTCAAATTATCAACTACCAAACAAATATTTCCTATTGGACAGCTGTTTTACAGATTGTAAATAAAAATTGACTCACTGCAGAGAATAACTTTTCAATATAAGCAAGGTAATAAGTGATGTAGGACACCTTTATTATTTTTTTATTATTATAAATTTTCATCCAAATTGTGCTTTGCAAACTCTGGAGCAATACAAAAATGCAAACCAAAAACTAGTTCCCTTGAGTCCTATTGTAAGGACTAGGAACAAGGAAATTCAAGCATGTCAGATATGAGCAGAACAAAAAAGGAAAGAGAAAAAGAAGCAAGACACATAAGGTGATTGCCAGAATTATCTCAGAGTGTAGTGGGTTGAACCTGAGTTGATGGATAGTCTTTTAGACTAATGACACTTCTCACAATTTACATATTTAAACCACACAGAAAGGCGAGCATTTCCTTTCGTTCCAGCTCGCCTGCGGGAAGGTGGGGGGGGAGGGGGGGGGCCTCCAGGCCCCGCAGGGCCAGGCTGGGGCCCCTGCCCCCTTTCCCCTTTCCCCAACACCGTGGCACGGACCCTGGGTTGTGAGGGGGGAACTGTCCCAGAGCCGCAGGCAGCTAAAACCAGCCATGGACTGCCACACAGATAAACTTATCCGTCACGGCTTCTTGGGACCGACAGGTCCCTCTCCTCTCCATGCGGAGCCGGCAGAGCCAACGTGAGACGGCGTAGCGTCTTGTCTGCAGCCAGCACACTTCATGCCAAACTGAAGAAGACACCATGCATCCAGCAGCACAAAGGGAGCGAGGCTTTCTCCACCGTAAATCCTGAACAAGAAAACTCTTCAACATGGCGGCTTCAGAGTCAGAGAGAAAGTGAGTCATGTGAGAAAAAGCTGGAAATGGCGATGGGAGAAAAGCTTAGCTTAAAAATACTTCTTGCAGGCCGTGGTAAAAAACTGTAATGTCACAAACTCTTTGTCTCTTTAATTAATTTGAAGTACATGGGGGGATGAAAAATTCACGTGTGGCCCATGAAGATTGTGAAGAGTGCCTATGCCAGGCTATATAGAAGCAGTGAGAGGCTTTTAGAGACTTGTGGCAAAGAAAGCCTTTGTGTTCAGGCTAAAATAACTCATCCTTAAAAAGATTAATAACCCCATGTGATGGACCATGTTTGGCAGTGTGAAGGAACTGTGAGATTTTTCATGGGAGAGATGTTTTACACCATAGCAGATTGTTTCTTTCCAGGCAGGTCTGCTATTGGTGGCAGTTTGGGAACCACGTGAAGCAGAAGAAAACCCTTTTTTCCTTAAGCATAAGAAAGAGACTTTTCAAGAACTGCAACACTGACTAAAATCCCTTGTTCTGTTACCCTTTGTGCGAGTTGAGTAAAGAGGGAAGTGCTGGAACGGGGAGGGGAGTTTGCTTTAATTTCTTGTTATTTCTTTTTACCTTTAATTCAATTAGTAATAAAACTCTTTCTTTGTACCGCAACCGTTTAAGTTTTAACCTGTCTTGCCTCGCAGCTCTCTAGTTTTCCTCAATCTTTTCTTATTTTCCCCTTATGAAAATAACAGATTTCATGTGCTTGATGCTTAGCTGCATCAAACCACAACACAGAGATAGGGAAAGAATCAGGATAACAGAATTACAAGAAACCCCAGGACATTTTCAAGTTTGCAAAACAACAAAGTGCACAGTTTGGAGGCAACTTTTAGGCCACCTGTTCAAGTCACTGGGCACCAGGTCATCTATTTTTTAGTGTCTGTTCTTCACACAAGTAACATTCTTGCAGTATGCAAACACCCAAGTGATGAAGATGATTAAAATTTCATGACAAATGGTGAAAAGCATGTAGAAATTGCTGCTTGTTTCTGAGAAATGAAACTGCTAAATATATCGGTGAATGTTATTCATCAGAGCCATTATTAAGTGAAGAAAAAATGGGGTTTTTTAACCTGACAAGAGGCCCTATGCTAAAAGTTTTAAATGTAACATAAGTTTTTCAAATACAGTGTCCTGGTTTCATCTGGGATAGAGTTAATTTTCTTCTCAGTAGCTGGTACAGTGTGGTCTTTTGGATTCAGTATGAAAATAATGTTCATAACACACTGATGTTTTGGCTGTTGCTAAGTAGTGCTTACCTTATGTCAAGGCCTTTTCAGTGTCTCATGCACTGCCAATGAGGAGCTGCACAAGAAGCTGGGAGGGAACATGGCCAGGACAGCTGACCCAAACTGGCTAAAGGGATACTCCATATCATAGAATGTTGTTGCAGTGGGGATACTGTAACACGCATATCAAACAAGGAGTCCCGTGGAAAGGAAACATATATATGGACAGATTCTTGATAGATGTTCCAGAGAGATGTTTATTTCTCCAGCCACATGGCCGAGGCTCTCCTGAGGAACTGTTCTAGTCACGGGACCGAGGGTCCTTGCCCGTGCAGGGAAACACAGAACAACCAATGGCAATGAGGCTGACCAGGGGCTAGGGAAACCCCGTCTCTGTCCCAGGCCCCCTCTCCCAGGGCTACATGGCAGGGGGAGGAGACCCCGACAAAATGTCACGCTCAGTATATAAACTGGGGCAGTTGGCTGGAAGGGGCTGTGTCTTGGGATGACTTTATGATGTGTATCCCCTATCGCCTGCTCTATGCCCAGACATGAATCCTGTGCCTTTTCTGTAGCTTTAAAGCTAGCTAAGGGAAAGGGGGGAGAGCCGGTGGAATTCCTTCGGTGCTGTGTTCAAAACACAGATAAGCTCACTGGCTTCTTCTGCCCGTCTGCTCCGCTTCTGCAGCAGGGAAGACAGTTACATTCCTTTTGCTTTTTAGCTAGTTTTTTTCATTAGCTAAAGCAAGGAGTTTTCCCGGAACTTCGGTTTCTTCTTCTTTTCTTCTGGACTGTTCAACAGCACCAAAACATGGTCTGGGAGACCTTACACCTTGGCGTGGAGGGGCCCAAGCCAACCCAGCTCCAAAGAGGAGAAAGCCACACCCACAGAAAGGACTCTGAAATCTGCTCAGGTTCTCTTGATAGCGAGAGGTTTTATTCTTTAGCATTATTCTTTTCCCGTGCCTGCGTGCACTGTGTTTGCTAAATAGTTTTTTTCCTTTCACTTTCCTCCGAGGAAGAATTCTTTCCAAACCTGGTGGGGGAGGGGTGGCTATAACCTGCCTTCTATCAGAGGACATTCATTTCAGACGTTCCTTTGAATTTGTCTCAAACCAGGACAGGCTAATTACTGTTTGGGGATGGGCTGGGCATCAGTCATGCAGGTGGTGAGTAATTGTATTGTGCATATCGTGTTTGTTTTTTTCTTTCTTTGGCTTTTTAATATTCTTTCATTACTATTATTATTATATTGCATTATTACAATCACAGAATCACAGAATATCCTGAGTTAGAAGGGACCCATAAGGATCATCAAACTCCAGCTCCTGGCCCTTCACAGGACACCCCAAGAATCACGTCACGCGCCTGAGAGTGTTGTCCAAATGCTTCTTGAACTGTGGCAGGCTTGGTGCTGTGACCACTTCCCTGTGGTCTACTTCACTATTCCAGTGCCCAATCACCTTCTGGTTGAAGAACCTTTTCCTAATATCCAACCTAAAACTCCCCTGTCACAGCTTCATGCCATTCCCTCGAGACCTGTCACTGGTCACCAGAGAGAAGAGATCTGTGTCTGCCCCTCCACTGCCCCTCGGGAAGAAGCTGTAGATGGGTGTCGTGATTTGATGCAGCTAAGCGTCAAGCACACGAAAGCTGTTATTTTCATAAGGGGAAAAGAAGAAAAGAATGAGGAAAACTAGAGAGCTGCAAGGCAAAACAGGTTAAAACTTAAACAGTTGCAGCACAAAGAAAGAGTTTTATAACCAATAGAATTAAAAGTAAAAGAAATAACAAGAAATTAAAGCAAACCCCCCTCCCCGTTCCAGCACTTCCCTCTTTACTCAACTCGCACAAAGGGTAACAGAACAAGGGATTTTAGTCAGTGTTGCAGTTCTTGAAAAGTCTCTTTCTTATGCTTAAGGAAAAAAGGGTTTTCTTCTGCTTCACGTGGTTCCCAAACTGCCACCAATAGCAGACCCGCCTGGAAAGAAACAATCTGCTATGGTGTAAAACATCTCTCCCATGAAAAATCTCACAGTTCCTTCACACTGCCAAACATGGTCCATCACATGGGGTTATTAATCTTTTTAAGGATGAGTTATTTTAGCCTGAACACAAAGGCTTTCTTTGCCACAAGTCTCTAAAAGCCTCTCACTGCTTCTATATAGCCTGGCATAGGCACTCTTCACAATCTTCATGGGCCACACGTAAATTTTTCATCCCCCCATGTACTTCAAATTAATTAAAGAGACAAAGAGTTTGTGTGTTGGGGTTTTAGGAGCTCTCCTGGTTTTTTTCTTCTGTTAAAGGAATTTCCCCCATACATGTTTCTAGGAGAACAAATGGCTGGGTACTTCAGAAAAAACAAAGAGCTGGCTACTTTTTTTGTTTCTCCTGGGTGTGTGGGCAGTCAGTCTCTGGCGTTCGGACAGAGAGGGAGGCTGCTTCCTTCGGCTGCTTTTTCCTTCTGCTGGAGAAGCCCTGGGATCCAAAGCCCGCCTTCCCTGCCCCACTAGGAGCCAGGCTGTGGCCGCCCTGCCCTGCCGTTGCTTCGAGCCTTCGCTACGTTGTAGCCCTGCTCGCCCTGCCTGCCCAGACTTCCGAGGGGTTCCCCATTTGGATACACCTCGTCTGCCACCCGGGATTTGTGCTCATCCCTGCTGTTCCAGCCTGCCGTTCCAGCCTGCTGTTCCAGCCTGCTGTTCCCAAGGGTCCGGCTGAACACCAGGATCGGCTGCCAAGGGGTTTGTGAAGCTTCTTTGTTCCATCCCTTCCCATGATCCCAGGGCACCAGTGCCGTGTGCTCCCCGAGCTCGCTCCGGAGCGCCCCCTGCAGCCGCGGGGGAACCATCGCACCTGCCCTGCTCACTGGGACCCGCCAGAGCCCCTGCCGGCTGTGAGTGGAACTGTACCCAAGGGGAAAGGGCCTGACAGCCAAGAAGGCTGGGACTGGGTTTGTGATTGTTTGCTGTTACTGCCATAGTTATTGTTGTTTGTTTGACTGGTTATACACATATAGATATATAATAGTAAAGAACTGTTATTCCTATTTCCCACATCTTTGCCTAAAAGCCCCCTGATTTCAAAATTATAATAACTCGGAGGGAAGGGGGGTCGCATCTGCCATTCAAAGGGGGGCTCCTGCCTTCCTTAGCAGACACCTGTCTTTCAAACCAAGACATTGTGATGCTACAGTTTCTTACCACAGCATGCAAGAAGTTTTTTTAAGCTACGCATGAGAAACGCGGCACCACCCTCTTTTCTCCTGTCGCCATTTCCAGCTTTTTCTCACATGACTCACTTTCTCTTTCTCTCTGACTTCTGAAGCCGCCATGCTGAAGAGTGTTCTTGTTCAGGCTTTACGGTGGAGAAAACCTCGCTCCCTTTGTGCTGCTGGATGTACGGTGTCTTCTTCAGTTTGGCACGACGTGTGCTGGCTGCAAGAAAGAGGCTCTGCTGGCTCCCACTGGCTCCGCATGGAGAGGAGAGGGACCCGTCAGTCCCAAGAAGCCGCGATGGATGACTTTAGCTGTGTGGCAGTCCATGGCTGTTTTTAGCTGCCTGTGGCTCTGAGACAGTTCCCCCCTCACAACCCAGGGTCCGTGCCACGGCATTGGGGAAAGGGGGGGGGGCGGGGCAGGGGCCCCAGCCAGGCGGGGCCCAGAGGCTCGGAGCCCCCGCCCCCACCTTCCCACAGGCGAGCTGGAACGAAAGAAAATTCTCGCCCTTCCGAGCAGTTTAAATATGTGAATTGTGAGAAGCGTCATTAATCTAAAAGACTCTCCATCAACTCAGGTTCAACTCACTACATTGGGGGTGAAGTCTGATATTACCCCATGCCTGGTTCCTACGGTATATCACCGTGTCCCGCAGCCATAGGAAGGAGGAGGAGAGAAGATCCAGCAGGCAGGAATTGTGCAGCAAGATTGATTTATTTCATTATTTTACAAACTCTTTATAGACTTTTTTCTTCATAGTCTAATTGGACAAAGGACCAGCCACCCCTTGGGGGTGATTGGCTAAAATCCTAAAACATCCATTGTCAAAATATTTTCTACTATACCATAAACAAGACTTTCCAAGGTTGCAGGTGGCTTGGCTGTTTACATTCCCTGCTACCTCTTCTGTGAGAGAGAAAAGTCTCTCACGGACTTAGAAAATAACAAGCATCATTTTTGTACCTACAATTCCCCCTTTTTGTTTTATAAGATAACAACTCTACTATTAATCCTAAATAGAAATCTACAACAGTTATTAATTCTAAATATGTCCTTAAGGCTTTAACTCTCTGACTCCATAACAAGAAATTTAAAGTTCAGTCTCTGCTTGTGGAAGGACCATCCCAGTCTCTGCTTGTAGAAGGACCATCTGCCTGATGGTTGACATCCTGGTCATCATCAGAAGAGTCATTAGGCTGATGATCTACATTCGGGTCGCCATTTGGATGGTTGGCGTTCGGGCCATCATTTGGAGGTTGCCTGTTCTGCCTCTGGTGCCGTAGGTCAGGGCGAATGCATTTTGAAGGTAGCCACCATAGCCCAGTATCTGTGGAAATGCAAGCATACCCATGACCCCAAACGATAAGCTCATGAGGGCCTTCCCACTGATTAGTGAGTAAATTCCATACCCAGACTTTTGCCCGGGGCTGTTGTGTCTCGCCTGCAGATTGCAATGAGAGAAAATGATTCAGAATAACAGGATTATTTGAATTTTGTGGTACTGTAAGGTGATTAATTGTATACAAAGCTTTTGCTAGTCGGCTCTGTGGGGTTTCTCCATGCATTCCCCTTTTCTGTTTGTCCAAAACACGCTTCAAGGTACCATGAGCGCATTCGACAATGGCTTGGCCAGTAGGAGAATGTGGGATACCAAAGGTATGGTCTATACCCCATAGGTGTAAAAACTGCCGCGTCTTCTCCGAGGCGTAGGCACGACCATTATCGGTTTTCACAGAAGCTGGCACGCCCAGGACTGAGAAAGCCAATTTCCAATGGGCAATGACATCATGGCCCTTCTCTCCAGTGTGAGCGGTAGCCCACATAGCCGAGGAGAAAGTGTCAATAAACACGTGCACATATTTCAGCCGATCAAATTCTGGGATGTGAGTTACATCCGTTTGCCAAATCTGCAAGGCTTTTAGCCCTCTGGGCTTTACCCCCGCTGGCAAAGGCGCAGCGAGTCCGTGACAGTCAACACAAGCGCTGACAATGTCGCGCGCCTCGGTTGGCGTTAAATGGAACTGCTTCTGCAGGGTATGTGCACTTTGATGGAAGAAACCGTGCGATGCCTTGGCTTGTGCAATTTTGTCAGGCTGAGGCCCTACCCACGCAGGGTTGGCCAGCATGTCAGCCCTGGCATTGCCTTCTGTTAGAAACCCTGGTAAATCGGTGTGGCTTCAAATGTGCAGAATGTAATACGGATGCACTCGAGCCTGAATTGCAGACCACAAGGTTTGCAACAGCAAAAACAGAGCCGCATTGTTCACCTCCTTCAGAAATGAACAATCTAAGCGCTGGGTGATATCTACTACATAAGCAGAGTCAGTAACCAAATTCAAAGGTTCCCATGAGAATCGCTGAAAAGCCATGGTAACAGCCCTTAATTCAACTAACTAATCAGAGTCTGACTCGGATTGGTGTGTTAATCAACCACCGCAAAGGCAGTGTAGGATCCTGTGCGCCCTTACGCACAGTGACCCCTGCTAAAAATTTGTCCCAATCTGTATGCCCCAAGCTGCCAACACGTCCCGTCCCCAAAGGTTAAGGGAAGTGGTAGCAACATAAGGCGTAATTGTAGCTGTGTGCCCCTCTGAATCCTTCACCACCACAGGCCGTTCGCTTAAATAGCACTGTGTGGTTCCTCCTAATCCTGCGATGGCCAATCCCACCGGGGCTGAAGGCCATGAGGGAGGCCACGCAGAGAAGGAGATGATAGTTACATCAGCACCCGTATCAATCAAACCTTGAAGCTGAGTCCAGGGTGGACGGGCGTTCGGCAGGATCAGGGTACATGTCATCTGTGGCCTTTGGTCAGAGATGTCTGCAGTCCAGAAGGCCTGCGGAAGTCCCGTAGATCCACTGCCGTTATCTTCATGCGTTTGTTGTTCTATCCTGGGGACACAAGACTTAAAAGGCACTAATTTAGCAAGGCAGGTCTTTTCAGGAATAGTTACAGGGGGTTTTTGCGTGGAGACCATAGCGCAAATCTGACCTTTAAAGTCAGAATCAATAACTCCTGAGTGCACTAAGATTCCTTGATGGGCAAAGTCAGGTTTTCCCACCAGCATTGCACTGGATCCCTGGGCTAAGGGTCCATATGCATCCAAGGGAACCTTATAAATACCACTAGAGTCTAAGACGACTGCGGCTGCGGTATGAACATGAAACCCGTCTGATCCCTGGGTGCCATCTGATCCCTGGGTGCTGTCTCTAGGGTGGCTGGGTAGGCCTGTGCCTGTGCCACTCTCTGGGGGAGAGACTGCATCGGAGAGCAATTCCCCCTCCTTGCACCCTGGCGGAAGTTTCCCGGCAACAGCTGACCATTGGCATGAGTCTGGGATATACAGTAGTCCGAGCAATGCCCTGGTCTGCCACACCTCTTGCACTGGGAGATCGGTGTGTTTTCTTTTTGGCTCGGCTTAGGCCGCTTCCGTTTCTTCACCTGTTTTGGTTGCTTTGGTTCATGACCAGAAGATGTGTGAACAGGTTGCAGGAACACAGCCAAAGCAGGCCTTTTCTGGTTCCCAGATACCACCTTAGTGCAGGCTTCGACCATGTCTGTTACGTCAGGATCCCCTGGTAAGGCATCTATGATTTTTCTGCACTCTTCATTTGCGTTATCTCTCACTAACTGCCTTAACAACAACTGTCTTAACCTGTCATCCTCAACCTGCTTCTCAAGAGAAGCAGCGACTTTCTCTACAAAAGAGAGGAATGACTCTGATTTGCCTTGAACTATTTCAGTATATTGCTTTCTGGGTGCTGACAACTCTATTGTTTTCAACAGGGCAGCCATGCCGACCTGTTGAGCTTGCTGCAGGACGCTAGAGGACAAGTTACCCTGTAGACTGGGATCAGAGAAGGGACCAGTCCCCATCAAAGCATCCATTCCTGCTGTCCGTCTAGGATCAGCAGCAGGGAGCTGCAAATTTGCTAATGCAGTCTTGCCGGCCAGCTTTCTCCAGGTTTTCTCAAAAACTGTAAATTGTACAGGTTGAAATAGAATTTGACCTGTCTGATATCAAATGGAGAAGGCAAATCTGTATTTATCACCCTTATTATTTGCATAACCTCAGCAGAACCTAGCCCATATTGTGCCACCTTGGATTGGAGGTCCTGGGCAACCTTCCAAGCAATTACCTCATGCTTGTCATGCTCCCCTGAATCTGGGAGAGCCTTATACACTGGGAAAAATTGGATCTCCCCTTTTGGGGAAGCACTACCATCATGAACTTCTGACACAGCCTGCGGATGGAGTGTAACAGCTCCCCGGTTACCCCCAGAATCCTCAGATCTATTTGGCATTCCAAGGGTTTCTAATAACCTCCAGTCAGCCTCCTCCAATGCTCGCATCTTAACAGACTCTAAGACGCGGTTGTAATGGGTCGGACGCACTATTACCGTGCAGTCCTAAAAGGTCCAGGGGCGTGGCCGGGGCAGCCTTTTCCTTCGCCTGGCAGCTACAGCCGCCTTATGATGTGGGACCAGAACCTCATCTGCCCCACTGCCGGACAATGAGTCATCAGGCAAAGGCAACTCAGAGACGCTGGGAGCGAACAGAGATGGACGGAGAGGGGCACTTTGGCTAAGTTCTCTAGAGCCAGAACAGACAGCACAGACTGCAGCTGGCTGCGCTGCAGTTTGAACAGCAGCTTCTTTACGGGATGCCGTCTCGGCCAGTCCCGACTGAACCGGTACTGGAGCTGCTGGTGCTGCCATCCCTGAGGCTGTAGCTGCGCCTGGCGCCGCGCTCATCTCTTGCTCCGCGGCATCATTCAGTGCTGTTGCTGGCCCTTGCGCTGCAGCCGCCCCCGACGCTGCTGCTGTTTCTCGCTCTCCGGCTGCGTTCGGTGCCGCTGCTCCCGGCTGCCGCTCCGCAGCCGCCGCCACTTCTGGGTTTTCCTGCCGCAGCGCAGCTTCCGGGTTCGCCGCTACCTGCGCTGCTTCCTGGTTTGGAGCCGCATCTCCCGTGGGTGGCCCGAGCGGTGCTGGCAGCGCGGCCCGGCGCACCCCGCACGGCAGGGTGCCTCTCTTATCTGCAGCAGCTGTGTTGGCAAGCTGAGCAATTCTCCCAGCTGCCAGGATATGTTCGGTAACTCTGTCAGCAAAGGCAGATGCTGTATTAAAAGGTCGATGGCTCGGTTCTGCAGTGGTGCAGAAGAGTCCAGTGCCAAGGAGGGCAGCGGACCACACCCAGGCAGTCTCGGTGCAGTCACGCCTGGCACTACACCGGCTAAGAAGTTAGATCCAGGCCATTTTGGCTCTGTTGGTGCATACACAAACGGGCTAGGAGCCGCTCTGGGGGTCCAATTCGCTAAGCCGCTAATTCGCGGTCCTGGATAAGCTGTGGCTGCCGCCAAGCTGAGTGGCAAGGCATACTGCATGCCCTCTGGCGGCGCGGGGTCCCTGGGGGCCGCGGAGTCCTGCGACTGTGCAGGGTGAGCCGGCGCAGGCTCTGCCTGTGGAGCCGGGGGGGTTTTTCTGAATCCACTATCATTTGCCCCGGAAGCCTGGTCAGCAAGGTCCCCCTCAGACATTCCTCCGTCACTCATCACCGAAATAGGCGAGCCAGCTCTGTTGCCACAGTCGAGGTCTGTCAGCAGAATAAATAACGAACGCCAGGTCTGGTATAATTCTAACACTGCTGGGTCCCCAAACGGGAGCTCGTGCCGGACAGCACAGCCGAGTTCCTGCCATAAGGCAAAGTCCAGGGCAGTAACTCTGTCCATGGAAATCCCTTTTAAGGTAGACCAATCTAATAATTCCCGAACTGAGTTCTCAGGAATGGAGGTATGCATTATACTAAACACACCTTTCCAGACCATTGCCACAGCGTCGGTTTGTGAGCCACTGTTCACCATTTCTGTGTCACGTTGGACCTCCCGGTTCCGGGGGGGAACGGGAACAGCGTACCTCTAGAGAAATTCTGCTTGGCTCGCAGCAGCAGGACACGTCAGAGAGTGCAGATCACGTCGGGCAGCACCAAATATTACCGCAGGCCTGGTTCCTACAGTATATCACTGTGTCCCACAGCCATAGGGAGGAGGAGGAGGAGAAGATCCAACAGGCAGGAATTGTGCAGCAAGATTGATTCATTTAATTATTTTACAAACTCTTTTATAGACATTTTTCTTCTTAGTCTAATTGGACAAAGGATCAGCCACCCCTTGGGGGTGCTTGGCTAAAATCCTAAAACATCCATTGTCAAAATATTTTCTACTATACCATAAACAAGACTTCTCAAGGTTGCAGGTGGCTTGGTTGTTTACATACTCTGCTTCCTCTTCTGTGAGAGAGAAAAGTCTCTCATGGCCTTAGAAAATAGCAAGAAAATCATTGCTAGCAGCATATTTGTATCTACCGGCCTTGTCTGGGAGGTCCCTGTCTAGGTTTTCTCTTACTTTCTTTTCCCACTCTTGCTACCAATTTTCTCATCCCTTGCTTATAGCCCTCTTCTCGATTACTAAATACCCTCCAAGCTTCATCTAACAATTTTTCTAAATTCCTCCATCTAACCCCTGGAGCTTTTGTAGTTTACGTCTGATATCTCCTGTGGATTGCCCCAAAACAAACATACTAGCTGTTGTGCCCCTACCTTGGTCTCAGGATCCACTGATGTTTTGCAGCACATTGCATCCCTCAGATGATCCAGGAATTCAGATGGTGACTCGGAAGGGCCCTGTTTCACTGCATACAAAGCTGACCAGTTTAGAGTTTTGAGAATGGCCCTTTCCACCCCTTTTGCTATCCATTCTTGATAACTTTTCAATTTCTCTATTTCAGCTGCTCTATTTGGACTCCAGTGTGGTTCCTGGAGTGGGAAGTAATCTTTTATATCTAATTGTTGTGTATTGTAATAGTCCTCAGCCAAATCTTTTGCTGTTTTCAAAAGCAACTGCTTCTCTGTGTCTGTTATTCCACCCAATAATAATTTTATATCTCTCCAATCTGGATTATGCTGTTTTATTATAAACCATAAGTGTTCAGCAGTACCCATCAGATCGCTTCGATAGTTTTTGGCAACTTTATACCATGCCTCTAGGTCAGTGGTAGGAAAAGGCACTCTAACCAGCATTGTCCCCCCATCCATTGCTACTGCCTCCTGCAGGGGTGCTATCAGTACCTGCTTCCTGGTTCGAGATGAAACAGAACTGACCGGAAGAAAGGGAGTTGGCATTGGTGTTCCTTCTGAGTCCGCATCCTCTTCCCGTCTCCTAAGGGGAGGCTTAAGCAAATCAGTTAGTTCATCATAATCTTGTGCCACTGCCTGATAAACTTTCTGATCTTGTACACCTCTGACCTATACTGCACGATGAACAACACCACTTAATTTTCTCTTGGCTTTTCTTATTTTCTTTTTCAAGGGCTAATACCATAGGATCACTGGGGGTTATAATTCCACAATCTTTTTGCCACTTGAGGTGATTTTGGAGGGAGAAAAATGTGTCAGTATAGGAAACTTCTTCCCATTTACCTTCCCGTCTCAAAAATAACATTAGCTGCAGCAAGGTATTGTAGTCTAAAGTTCCATTAGGTGGCCATTTTGCTCCATCTTCTAATTTATACAGTGGCCACCATTGGGTGCAATATTTTACAAGAGTTCTTTTATTTTCTTTACCTCCAGTTCCTACTATTTCTTTCCAATGTGCTAAAACACAACCAAGCGGACTTGCCCTAGAAATCTCTTTACTTTGCCCGGTTCCCATCCTGTTCAGAGTTTGAGCTCACTCAAATACTGTGCCACCCACTCTGGGTCACCCGTATAGTGTATAAGCCACTCTTTATCAATTGTCTTATGCCTCTTGCCAGGCCTGCTTTGCTGCCACTTAAAATCTTCTTCAAAAGCCTTTACTACTTCCTCCCAATCCTTTTCTAGCACACTACTATTTTCGGGAACGCGATGCTCTTTGCCACACAAAAGTTTTAAAACAAAGTGGTCCTTGCTTTCCCGGCACTCCGGGCATGGCTCTCTGTCTGCTAAATAAGTAAAATCGTATTATCTCTGACTTGCAGAAAATCTGCTCTGTGCTAAAACCCACAGCCGGTGTGGGGCTAGGATCTTTTTATGCCTACACACAAAGCAAGAAACCCCTTTTATCACGCAAGCAGGTAGGACAAAAAAATGGAAAGAATTGGGGGCTATGCTCCTGCTATATAACTGTTGGGGATAGGAGGGGGTAGCAACCTCCCTCCCTGCTTAGCCACTGTTAAATCCAGTATCCAACTTCTACCTCCTTCTCCTAGTCTTGTCTCGCTTCCACTCAAACCTTTCCTCACACTGCCTCACAGTTCTCTCCCAGTTTTCTTCCCGAACTAACCAAGCATCCGGTACCAAATGTGATTTCCCGCACATGAACTTTAAAATCTCAGTCTCAAAATCAACTTCACCCGAGTGCTTCTGATAACACTGGCAGCATAGGCTCTGCCACCTGGCAGAGGAACAATACCACCTTTTACAAATTTTACACTGTATTAATACCCAAGCCTCATGCCACCCTCTTGTTGCATGAAAAGTCCGAGTACATCCACAAAAAGAGGTTATTCCAAGTGATATATCAAAGGCTAAATCTTTAACTGCTGGTTGTTCCCAATCTAAAGCTACTAATCCTCCTGCAGAGGTTCTATAAATTCCTTCTAAAAGGACCGGTTCACCTCCCCTGTCTATCCAATGTACTCCTGGGTTCACAAATTCCCAAGAATAGAGACCAAACCATTGAGGGAGAGGGGTTCCTTTAACCTCTTGCCTAGCCACAATTCTAGCTAAAATAACACAATAGCCAATAACCACACTCACAATCCCAAACAATCCAAAAACCAATCATACTCACAAAACACACAACATACACATTTCAAATCTGCCAACAAACCGACAAACTTATATACAGCCGCATACACATAAAAGCAATCCAACAACTAATATCCACACAGACATATATGCAATCCAACAACAGTCAAACCAGCTACTAGTAGCCAAAATATTCATAACACTCCCTTCTAGTAACTTCAGGGTCCCACCTATTTCATTCTCCCCAATACAGTCATCAACAAGTTCTGGTGGAAACCCCCCGGAATCACCCAATTCACTTTCAGAATCGGTAGCGGCCACTCTATCGGTCAGTGACCCCCCCTTGTTGGCTCCCGTAGCGGACTGCCCTTGCCGACTACTGTAGCCGGCTGCTTGCAAGCTCCAACTTTACCCACACAGGGACTATGCTGTGCATGAGACGTCTCTACGCGGCTTACCAGCAGCCCTGGCCACGCGTACGACTTACAGGTACCCTAAATCCACCCTAAATCCAAAACATACCATTTATCCACAGTTTCAGCAGGCTGTTGTCTGCCCTCGCAGTGAGCAAACCGAGAAGCGGAGTTCCTCCAGGGAAAATGCCAAAGCACGCCTAGGACATCCGCCCCCCAGCCGATCCTGCAGCCGGACAGAGTTTCTCCTACTAGCTCGCCAAAATGATATGTGGAAAAGACTCCACTACTGAAATAAGTAGTAAAGTAGGTATGTTTATTCCAGCGCTGGGGCACATGTGGATTGCTCCACCAAAAGCATGTGGGCCAGCAATACCATTTGGCTTGGTATATATTGAGTTACAAGCTGCATATTCATTAAGTTTCCCAATGCACCTATACATATTCATTTCCTAGCCCTGCCTAGCCCCGCTTCATAGTATAATGAGCCCAAAGTCATTTTCATATGGCTTGCGCTTGCACAGTGCCTCGTGCAGGGGTCTCTGGGATGAAGTAAGAAGTCTTCCTTAATTTGAACTTTTCACCTTGCTTCCTTGCACATGCTCCCTGAGTCCCTGGCCCAAGTTCAAACCCCAAGGCTTGTTTGAACTGGTTCCTGGGTCCAAAGCAGGATCTTTTGGTCACGGCTGCTTCTCCTTATCAATAGTCCTGTATCTTCCCTTTTCCTACTTGACAAATGAAATAAATGTTAGGCAAGCTATATGCATTGTTTTAGCAAGCAGCCCCTTTAGTAATTCACTTAACCCTTGTTTCCCTGACCCAATACATATATATATACTAGTAAAGAACTGTTATTCCTTTTCCCATATCTTTGCCTGAAAGGCCTGTAATTTCAAAGTTATAATAATTTGGAGAGAAAGGGATCACATTTTCCATTCCAAGAGAAGTTCCTACCTTCCTTGGCTGACACCTGTCTTTCAAACCAAGACACAGGTCACAATAACAAAGGTCAACACTTGAGAACCTAAGTGCAAAGGGCTCAATAGATAAAATGGGCTGACTGTATATGAGAAGCCACAAAATTTCATGCCATTCATAGAATCATAGAATCAATAAGGTTGGAAAAGACCTCCAAGTTCAGTCTTCTACCCAATAGGTCACCTTGTTGAACCTCATAGAACTGGCCTCAGCCCATCCACCTAGCCTATCTAGATCCCTCTGCAGAGCCTTTCTACTCTCAAGCATATGAACACTCCCACCCAACTTGGTGTCGTCTGCAAAATTACTAGGAGTGTACTTGATTCTCTCAGACAGATTATTGATAAAGATATTAAACAGGACTGACGCCAGTACTGAGCCCTGGAGAACACTACTTGTGACCGGCTGCCAGCAGGATGTTACTCCATTTCCCACCACTCTCCTGGCCCGCTGTCCAGCCAGGTTTTTACCCAGCAAAGAGTATACCCATCCAAACCATGACTAGCTATTTCTCCAGGGGAATGCTGTGGGAAATGGTGTCAAAAGCTTTGCTGAAGTCCAGGTAAATGACACCCACAGCCCTGTCCTCATCCACTAAGTGGGTCACTGTAGGTACAAAAATGCTGCTAGCGAGGATTTTCTTGCTATTTTCTAAGTCCGTGAGAGATTTTTCTCTCTCACAGAAGAGGTAGCAGGGAATGTAAACAACCAAGCCACCTGCAACCTTGAAAAGTCTTGCTTATGGTATAGTAGAAAATATTTTGATAATGGATGTTTTAGGATTTTGGCCAATCACCCCCAAGGGGTGGCTGGTCCTTTGTCCAATTAGACTATGAAGAAAAAGTCTATAAAAGAGTTTGTAAAATAATTAAATAAATAAATCTTGCTGCACAATTCCTGCCTACTGGATCTTCTCTCCTCCTCCTCCCTATGGCTGCGGGACACTGTGATATACCATAGGAACCAGGCCTGCGGTAATATTTGGTGCTGCCCAACGTGATCTGCACTCTCTGATGTGTCCTGCTGCTGCGAGCCAAGCCGAATTCCTCTAGAGGTACGCTGTTCCCTTTCCTTCCCCGGGACCGGGAGGTCTGACAGAACTGAGAAATGGCGAACAGCGGCTCACAGAACGACGCTGTGGTACTGGTCTGGAAAGGTGTGTTTAGTATAATGCATACCTCCATTCCTGAAAACTCAGTTCGGGAATTATTAGACTGGGCTACTTTAAAAGGGATTTCCATGGACAGAGATGCTGCCCTGGACTTTGCCTTATGGCAGGAACTTGGCTGTGCTGTCTGACACGAGCTCCCAACAGGGGAGCCGTCAGCGTTAGAATTATACAAAACCTGGCGTTCGTTATTTATTCTGCTGACAGACCTCGACTGTGATAGCAGGGCTGGCTCGCCTATTTCGGTGATGAGTGACGGAGGAATGTCCGAGGGGGACCTTGCTGACTGGCCTTCCGGGGCAAATGATGGTGGATTCAGAAAACCCCCCCTCGGTTCCACAGGCAGAGCCTGCGCCGGTTCACCCTGCACAATTGCAGGACTCTGCAGCCCCCAGGGACCCCGTGCTGGCAGAGGCGGGGGGGTCAGGGCAGCGAGAGGGCGCACAGCCTGCCTTGCCATTCGGCTGGGCGGCGGCCACGGATTATCCAGGGCCGCAAATCAGCGGCTTAGCAACTTGGACGCCCAGAGTGGCTCCTAGCTCAGTTGCGTATGCACCTGGATCTAACTTCTTAGCCGGCGTAGCGCCGGGCGTGCCTGCCCCTAGACTCCCTGGGTGAGGTCCGCTGCCCTCCTTGGCGCTGGACAGTTCAGCGCAGTCACAGAACCGAGCCATCAACCTTTTAATACAGCATCTGCCTTTGCTGACAGTGTTACCGAACCTATCCTGAAGGATGGAGGACCTGCTCAGCCTGCTAGAGCAGTGGATGCCCGAGGCACCCTGCTGTGCAGAGTGCGCCGAGCCCGCGCCGCCCGCGCCCCCCCCGCCAGCCGCGGGAGACGCGGCTCCGAGCCAAGAAACAGCGCGGCCAGCGGCAAAACCGGAAGCAGCGCTGCCACGGGAAAACCCGGAAGCGGCGGCGGCTGCGGAGCGGCGGGCCAGAGACGGCGGTGCCGGGCACGGCCGGGGAGATCGAAACAGCCGCGGGGGCAGCGGCGCCGAGCGCGGCGGGGGAGAGCGAAACAGCCGCGGAAGCGGCGACCACGCCAAACGCGGCTGCGGTGCAAGAGACAAGTGCAGTGCCGAGTGCGGCCGTAGCCCCAGAGACGGCAGCTGCAGCTCCAGTACCGGTTCGGTCGGGACTGGCCGAGACGGCCTCCCGTAAAGAAACTGCTGTCCAAACTGCCGCGCAGCCAGCTGCAGACTGTGCTGTCTGTTCTGCCTCTAGTGAACTTAGCCAAAGTGCCCCTCGCCGTCCATTTCTGTTCGCTCCCAGCACCCCAAAGTTGCCTTTGCCTGATGATTCCTCGTCAGGCAGTGAGGCAGATGAGGTTCTGGCCCCAGGTCGTCAGGTGGCTGCGGCCAGGCGGCGAAGAAAAAGGCTGCCCTGGCCTCGCCCCTGGACCTTTCAGGACTGCACGGTAACAGTGCGTCCGACCCATTACAATCGCTTCTTAGAGTCTGTTAAGATGCGAGCATTGGAGGTGGCTGACTGGAGGTTATTGGAATGCCAAATAGATCTGAGGATTCTGGGGGTAACCGGGGAGCTGTTACACTCCATCCGCAGGCTGTGCCAGAAGTTCAGGATGGTACTGCTTCCCCAAAAGGGGAGATCCAAGCTTTCCCAGTGTATAAGGCTCTCCCAAATTCAGGGGAGCATGACAAGCATGAGGTAATTGCTTGGAAGGTTGCCCAGGACCTCCAATCCAAGGTGGCACAATATGGGCTAGGTTCTGCTGAGGTTATGCAAATAATAAGGGTGATAAATACAGATTTACTTGCTCCATTTGATATTAGACACTTAGGTCAAATTCTATTTCAACCTGTACAATTTACAGTTTTTGAGAAAACCTGGAGAAACCCGGCCGGGAAGGCTGCATTAGCGAATATGCAGCTCCCTGCTGCTGATCCTAGACAGACAGCAGGAATGGATGCTTTGATGGGGACTGGTCCCTTCTCTGATCCCAGTCTACAGGGTAACTTGTCCTCTAACCTCCTGCAGCAAGCTCAACTGGTTGGCATGGCCGCCCTATTGAAAACCATAGAGTTGTCAGCACCCAGAAAGCGATATACTGAAATAGTTCAAGGGAAATCAGAGTCATTCCTCTCCTTTGTAGAGAAAGTCGCTGCTTCTCTCGAGAAGCAGGTTGAGGATGACGGGTTAAGGCAGTTGTTGTTGAGGCAGTTAGTGAGAGATAACGCAAACGAGGAGTGCAGAAAAATCATAGATTCCTTACCAGGGGATCCTGAGGTAACAGACATGGTCGAAGCCTGCACTAAGGTGGGATCTGGGAACCAGAAAAGGCCTGCTTTGGCTGTGTTCCTGCAGCCTGTTAACGCATCTTCCAGTCGTGAACCAAAGCAACCAAAACAGGTGAAGAAACGGAAGCAGCCTAAGCCGAGACAAAAAGAAAACACACCAGTCCTCCAGTGCAAGAGGTGTGGCAGACCAGGGCATTGCTCGGACTATTGTAAATCCCTGACTCCTGCCGATGGTCGGCCGTTGTCAGGAAACTTCCGCCAGGGTGCAAGGAGGGGGAATTGCTCTCCGATGCAGTCTCTCCTCCAGAGAGTGGCACAGGTACAGACACAGGCCTACCCAGCCACCCTAGAGACGGCACCCAGGGATCAGACAGGTCTGACGTCCACACCACAGCCGCAGTCGTCTTAGACTCTAGTGGTATTTATAAGGTTCCCTTGGATGCATATGGACCCTTAGCCCAGGGATCCAGTGCAATGCTGGTGGGAAAACCTGACTTTGCCCATCAAGGAATCTTAGTGCACTCAGGAGTTATTGATGCTGACTTTAAAGGTCAGATTTGCGCTATGGTCTCCACGCAAAAACCCCCTGTCACTATTCCTGAAACGACCTGCCTTGCTAAATTAGTGCCCTTTAAGTCTTGTGTCCCCAGGATAGAGCAACAAACTCACAAAGATAACGGCACTGGATCTATGGGACTTCCGCAGGCCTTCTGGACTGCAGACATCTCTGACCAAAGGCCACAGATGACCTGTACCCTGATCCTGCCGAACGCCCGTCCCCCCCGGACTCAGCTTCAAGGTTTGATTGATACGGGTGCTGATGTAACGATCATCTCCTTCTCTACATGGCCTCCCTCATGGCCTTTAGCCCCAGTGGGATCGGCCATCGCAGGATTAGGAGGAACCACACAGAGCTATTTAAGCAAACGGCCTGTGATGGTGAGGGACCCAGAGGGGCACACAGCTACAATTAGGCCTTATGTTGCTACCACTTCCCTTAACCTTTGGGGACGGGACGTGTTGGCAGCTTGGGGCGTACGGATTGGGACAAATTTTTAGCAGGGGTCACTGTGCGTAAGGGCGCACAGGATCCTACACTGCCTTTGCGGTGGTTGATTAACACACCAATCCGAGTCAGACTCTGATTAGTTAGTTGAATTAAGGGCTGCTACCATGGGTTTTCAGAGATTCTCACAGGAACCTTTGGATTTGGTTACTGACTCTGCTTACGTAGCAGATATCACCCAACGCTTAGAGTGTTCACTTCTGAAGGAGGTGAACAATGCAGCTTTGTTTTCGCTGTTGCAAACCCTGTGGTCTGCAATTCAGGCTCGAGTGCATCCGTATTACATTCTGCACATTCGAAGCCACACCAATTTACCAGGGTTTCTAACAGAAGGCAATGCCAGGGCTGACATGCTGGCCAACCCTGCGTGGGTAGGGCCTCAGCCTGACAAAATTGCACAAGCCAAGGCATCGCACGGTTTCTTCCATCAAAGTGCACATACCCTGCAGAAGCAGTTCTATTTAACGCCAACCGAGGCGCGTGACATTGTCAGCGCTTGTGCTGTCATGAACTTGCTGCGCCTTTTCCAGCGGGGGCAAAGCCCAGAGGGCTAAAAGCCTTGCAGATTTGGCAAACGGATGTAACTCACATCCTAGAATTTGGTTGGCTGAAATATGTGCACGTGTCTATTGACACTTTCTCCTCGGCTATGTGGGCTACCGCTCACACTGGAGAGAAGGGTCGTGATGTCATTGCCCATTGGAAATTGGCTTTCTCAGTCCTGGGCGTGCCAGCTTCTGTGAAAACCGATAATGGTCCTGCCTACGCCTCGGAGAAGACGCGGCAGTTTTTACACCTATGGGGTGTAGACCATACCTTTGGTATCCCACATTCTCCTACTGGCCAAGCCATTGTCGAACGCGCTCATGGTACCTTGAAGCGTGTTTTGGACAAACAGAAAAGGGGAATGCATGGAGAAACCCCACAGAGCCGACTAGCAAAAGCTTTGTATACAATTAATCACCTTACAATGCCACAAAATTCAAATAATCCTGTTATTCTGAATCATTTTCTCTCATTGCACTCTGCAGGCGAGACACAACTGCCCCGGGCAAAAGTCTGGGTGTTGGGGTCCCTCCCCTGCCATGTAGCCCTGGGAGAGGGGCCCTGAGGGGACAGACACGGGGTTTCCCTGCCCCTGCTCAGCCTCGTTCCCATTGGTTGGTTTGTGTTCCCTGCGGGGGCAGAAGGACCCTCGGTCCGGTGACTGGAACAGTTCCTGGGCAGAGCTCCGGCCATGCGGCTGGGGAAATAAACATCTCTGAAACAGCTATCAAGAATCTGTCTGTCCATATATATTTCCTTTCCACAGGACTCCTGGTTTGATATATGCATGTTGCAGTATCCCCACTGCAACATAATGGTGGAGATTTGTGAGCAGAACGATCCCCGATCCCTAAGCGACTGATTTGTGTGAGTAAACCCTGGAAACTTTGGATTCCTCTTCTTGGTTTTGTTTTGCTATTCCATATCTAAACTATGGAGGAACGGTGGGAAGACTCTTGGCTCTCAGAGCCGCATATGGACATTTATCTTAAACTTGAAAAGATTCTTGAAAAACGATTTGTAAATTTTAGCTTGATTCAAGCTCAAAAAGAACTGAAACACTTCCTGGCATGGTTGTTTAAGAACTTTTTCTATGTTTCTTGGGATTTAATTCTTACCAAGGGCTTTTGGAAAACCGTTTGGACACAGTTAATATTGGAGTCAAAATATATGCCGATGGAAGAATATTTTCGTGAATATTATTTAATTACCGAGACTGTTGAGCAATGTCAGCTGTGTCTTGGCGAAGGGAAGCCTGGCACAGGGACCGTGCAGCCCAGGCCACGTGCACCGAGCGCTCTGCGAGCAGCAGCGAGGCAGTTCCCGCGTGTGGGCGGAGCCAAGCGAGCCGCAGTGTCGGTGGCGGAGCGAGGCGCAGCGGGAGCGGCGGGAACCGGTGGTGCCTGCCCGGTCCCGCGCAGCGCGTGGTGGAGCGAGCCCCGTGAACGCCTGGCCGAGAGGGGCGGCGCGCGGGCAGCGGCTGGCGGCGGTGGCGGTAGAACGGAGCCGCGCCCAGCCGAAAGGCGCGCTGGAGCGGAGCGCGGGGGAGTCGTCGCTCGGGGGCCCGGCTGAGATGTGGGTACAGCGCCAGGCATCGGCAGCGAAGCTGCGACCAGAGGAGGCGACGCACGGAGAACTGAGCAGCGCGGCCCAGCCCGGCCCGCGCAGCCCTGAACGCAACCCCGGGAAGAGCGCGCAGGCACGAGCAGCCCCGACAATTCCAACACGGGAGCGACCGAAAGAGAGAGCAAAGACGCAGTGAGACAGAAAACAGCAGCCACTCGGAAAAAGGAAAAGATCATAGTAACTAAGATCTTAGGGATAGTAAAATGGTATAATGTTAAGCAAAATTATGGTTTTATAACAAGGTGTGACAACCAGCAAGACATATTCGTGCATAGAACTGCTATTAAAAAGAATAACCCTGAAAAATGCATCCCAAGCTTGGGAGATGGAAAAGTCTTGGAATTCAAAATTATACGAGGTAGAAAAGGGTTACAAGCATCGCAGGTCACTGGGCCTGATGGTGTTCCTGTAAAAGGCAGTATATATGCAAAAAATCGTAGTCATGTTAGACAATATGTCCATTGTAAGCCCCCCCTACAGTCTCCCTTTCCTAATCCCACCTTTCCCTTTTACCCTATGTCCTATTACCCCCAGTGTATTCCTAATCCGTTTTTTTATCCATGGTTTCCCTCACAAAACCATGCTTTTGCCAATTGTTTCCCCAAAAATCCCTTTCCAATGCTGAGTGGGGGATGAAAAGGGGGAGGGAAGAAGTTAAACCCTCTCCTGCCTCAGTTTCCCCACAAAGCATGCTCAGAGAGTTCTGTGTTCCTTCTGTCAGCCCTAAGGTGTTCCACAGAATCTGATTGGACATTTAAAGACTCAGGAGGGTGGCTTGTTTTGTTTTGAAACTGTTCTTGTTATGTTTATCCAGTTGTTTTCATTCTCCTTTTATTAAAATAAAACGGGTGAGGTGTTGGGGTCCCTCCCCTGCCATGTAGCCCTGGGAGAGGGGCCCTGAGGGGACAGACACGGGGTTTCCCTGCCCCTGCTCAGCCTCGTTCCCATTGGTTGGTTTGTGTTCCCTGCGGGGGCAGAAGGACCCTCGGTCCGGTGACTGGAACAGTTCCTGGGCAGAGCTCTGGCCATGCGGCTGGGGAAATAAACATCTCTGAAACAGCTATCAAGAATCTGTCTGTCCATATATATTTCCTTTCCACGGGACTCCTGGTTTGATATATGCATGTTGCAGTATCCCCACTGCAACATCTGGGTAAGGAATTTACTCACTAACCATTGGGAAGGCTCACATGAGCTTATCGTTTGGGGTCGTGGGTATGCTTGCGTTTCCACAGATACTGGGATACGGTGGCTACCTTCAAAATGCGTTCGCCCTGACCTGCGGCACCAGTGGCAGAACAGGCAACCTCCAAATGATGACCAGAACGCCAACCATCCAAATGGCGGCCAGAATGTACATCATCAGCCTAATGACTCTTCTGATGATGACCAGGATGTCAACCATCAGGCAGATGGTCGTTTTACAAGCAGAGACTGGGATGGTCCTTCCACAAGCAGAGACTAAATTTCTTGTTATGAAGTCAGATAGTTAAAGCCTTAAGGACATATTTAAAATTAATAACTGATGTAGATTTCTATTTAGGATTAATAGTAGAGTTGTTCTCTTATCAAACAAAAAGGGGGAATTGTAGGTACACAAATGCTGCTAGCACGGATTTTCTTGTTATTTTCTAAGTCTGTGAGAGATTTTTCTCTCTCACAGAAGAGGTAGCAGGGAATGTAAACAACCAAGCCACCTGCAACCTTGAAAAGTCTTGTTTATGGTATAGCAGAAAATATTTTGGCAATGGATGTTTTAGGATTTTGGCCAATCACCCCCAAGGGGTGGCTGATCCTTTGTCCAATTAGACTATGAAGAAAAAGTCTATAAAAGAGTTTGTAAAATAATTAAATAAATCAATCCTGCTGCATAATTCCTGCCTGCTGGATCTTCTCTCCTCCTCCTCCCTATGGCTGCGGGGCACGGTGATATACCGTAGGAACCAGGCCTGCGGTAATAGGTCACCTTGTTGTAGTAGGAGATCAGGTTGGTCAATCAGGACCTGCCTTGGGCTAGGAAGCCCATGCTGGCTGGGCCTGATCCCTTGGTTGTCCTGTACATGTTGCATGATGGCACTCAAGATGATATGCTCCATGACCTTCCCTGGAGCTGAGGTCAGGCTGACAGGCCTGTAGTTCTCTGGATCCTCCTTCTGACCCTTCTTATAGATGGGTGTCACATTTTCCAACTTCCAGTCACCTGGGACCTCCCTGGTTGAGCAGGACTGCTGGTAAATGATTGAAAGTGGTTTGGTGAGCACTTCTACCAGGTCTTTCAGTACCATCGGGTGGATCCCATCAGGCCACATGGACTTGTGCAGGTTTAAGTGGCATAGCTGGCAGGGCTCAACTGAACAAGTGGAGTAAGCTGGCCCAGTGGTGGAAATGCCCTCCCTTGGAGGACAGAGAAAGGCTAGACACACTTTATAACTTCATGCCTCTTTTAATGCAGCTGCAACACAGGTGTGAAGGAGAACAGTGCACTGGATCTGTGGTCTTCTCCAGGAAAGTCCTGGTGCTGGCATGAAGATCCAGAGATCCCTCGGATCCACAGGCGATCAGGCAGAGGGTCCCATCTGGGTTGCCAGAAAATCATACTGAAATCAGTCAAATAGACATTTTCTAACACAGTTTTGAGTATTAGAAAGAAGGAATTTTTTATTACAGTGCCCTGGACACTCACAGGATCCTTCCTCTAATCGAGTGCCCTGAGTGTCAGGTAAACAGAGTTTTTATCATGCACACTGATTACATATTCATTAGCTATCCCTGCTTACTTGATGTATATGTATCACATTTTTTTACATAGTCGCACCCCTTATCAGACGTCCTTATATGGTCCTTTGGGGTCTTTTTTGGTGGTCTTCAGCATCTGGTGCCCCAATATTTTAGGTGGCCATTCCTTGACCCCAGCTCTTGAGCAGGTGCAATATAGTTGTTTTGAATGACTTCTGCTTTCTTAGCCTTATCCAGGTACACAGAGCTGAGCTAGCATCCTGTTTGCCCAAGTTACATCCTTAATCTACTTCTCCAAGGCTACATTGTTCCCTTAATTTGGTAAGAGTAAAAATGCTGTTCTGTTCTACTGTCCTTATCAATCTTTGCAGAGTCGCGGACACCATTTATTCACAGTGCAGTAACACAGAAAAAGCCCGAGCTGGTGTCTCTGGAGAAGGACCCCAAAGAAAGGACTACCTGGGCTTTTATACAATCACAATCTAAGTGTGCAATAGTCTGTTTTCTTCCTGCTGAGTCCTTGCTGTGCCTCACAGTGGTCAGCTGATGTTGCAGTTCCCCCTTTTTTGTGCAAAGGGTCAGCACCAGTTCATGACCTCTTGCCTGGAGCTCCCACCATGTCTCACCACCCAGAGCACAACCCACATCTTGCACTGAAGCTGCATCCCGAGCTACCTGCACTGAATGCATTCCTCAACACTGGCATCCAGCCAAGGTCAACCCACCTCACCACTGAGGTGACTCAAGTTAAAGACCACTCCTGACAGAGTGGCTGAGCTTTTGGGGTCACAAGGGACTCAATTCCACAGTTGTTTTACAGCACTGGACCTGAATTAGTTTCAACAGAAATCCTGTAGGCAAAGCAGCTGTTGGACTATATACAGCATTGCCCTTCCTGTAACCAAAAGTTGCATCTCTCCCTGGATTCACTTGGTAATACATGCAACTGAAAAAGAATTAAATCTATTCATTCTTAGGCAAACATCACACAGATCTTCTCGCCTGGTCTTGGGTTTCCTCACAGAACAAAATTTTCCTCTGCACATTACGAGTTGCAGTCTAATGAAGCTCTAACAGAAATGAACCAAACCAAGTGCTCTGCTAACCTGGAAGCATTTGCTCCAAGAACAGTTGAATAAGTGTAAATAAATTGAACTCTAGCATGACCTTAGAGTCAGGCCAAGCAACAAGCTCAGACATTTTTGTAACAGCTACACAGTGTCTTGACTCACTAGAAATGTAGGCAGCACTTTAGATTTGCACTGGCTTCAGGCTGAGACCTTTTCACTCTGGGCATGCTGGTCTCCAGCCTAATGCAACAAACAATCTGAGCACTCTGGAACAAAGAACTTGTTCTCATCTGATAAGGACACTGGCCCATTTCCTCTTGTATCTCTTTTATATTGTTTAACTATCCTGGATGAAGAAAGAGAAACAAGAGTCTAATATCTTGCATCCATGCACTCCTCCTGACACAGTAGACTATAAATAACACTCAGCAGCATGGCCCACTACCGATACCTCTACTGTGAGTAGAGGTGAGAAAATCCAAACTAAGCACCTGCAGCATCACATGGAATCATGGAATGATAAAATGGCTTGAGTTGGAAGGGACCTTAAAGATCATCTAATTCCACCCCCCTGCCATGGGCAGGGAACCTTCCACTCTACCAGGTTGCTCAGAGCCCCATCCAGCCTGGCCTTGAACACCTCCAGGGATGGAGAGTCCACAGCCTCTCTGGGCAACTTGTTCCAGTGCCTCACCACACTCACAGTAAAGAATTTCTTCCTCATATCTAATCTAAACCTACCCTCCTTCAGTTTAAGGCCATTCCCCTTTGTTCTATTCTTGCCTAGAATTGAAAGAAAGACTTTCCACACAATATTAAAAGTGGTAATATAAAGAGCAGCTCTTTAATGAAAGCTTTCAGGTGCACAAAATATAGCTGTGCGCACACGCGATATCAGATTATCACAATTTTTATAAGTCTAATTAATTAGTATATCTAGCGAGTACATCCAATAGGAGACCAGTTGCCCTGGTAATCCACCCTTGGGCCTGCCCCTTGGAGAGTCTCTCCAGGAGGTTCTTTGCCCTATTTCTTGTTATATCTCCCAAGTGCTGGTGCAAAACAGGGTGTCCTTGTTAGAAATTCTTTTCTTGAAAATAAAACTAAACAGAATTTCAAGAATGTGACAATGTGTGAGAAAGGGCAACTACTGTTCTAAAGTGTGTGAAAGTATTAAAAACTATACAGCTATATGTTAAAATTCTACAAAGCTACAAATATATAAAAAATATATAAAAAGCAAAAAATCTTTAGGCATCACTATCACTAGATGCCCTTGTGGAAAGTCCCTCTTCAGCCTTATTGTAAGCCCCCTTTAGGTACTGGAAGGTGCTATAAGGTATTCTTGAAGCCTTCTTTTCTTCTGTCTGAACAGCCCAAACTCTCTCAGCCTGTTTTCGTAGTAGAGATGTTCCAGCCCTGTAAGGAGCATAGTGGCCTCCTCTGGACTTGTTCCAACAGTTCAGCATCTTTCTTGTGGTGGAGGTCCCAGAGTTGGACACACTACTCCAGGCAGGGTCTCACAAGAGCAGAGGGGGACAATCATCTCCCTCGGTCTGCTGGTCATGGTGATTTTGATGCAGCCCATGATGCAATTGGCTTTCTGGGCAGCAAGCGCACATTGCCTAGTCACATTGAGCTTTTCTTCCACAAACACCCCCAAGTCTTTCTTCCCAGGGCTAGTCTTGATCCATTCTCTGCCTAGCCTGTAGTTCTGCTTGGGATTGCCCTGACCCAGGTGCAGGACCTTGCACTTGGCCTTGTTGAACTTAATGAGGTTTACAACCCTTACAATTACAACTCTTTCAGTTTTACTGCATCTAACACCATGGTTTCTCCTATTTACACAAATAGTTTTTGGTTTCACCATCAAGAACCCTCAGCATCAGCCCATTCCTGACACAATTGGGTGCACTTATATCTTATACACACATACTCACCCACTCTCACACAAGCAAAAATAAATACTGGACAGGAGAAAATAAAAAAGAGTAATAAAAAGCCATCTCAAATATGGCCAGTTCAGATTTAATCTGTTAAAACCCACATCCTTAGACTACCATTTTCCAGCTTTAGTGTTTCATGTCGGGCAGCCTTAAACCTCTTGCAGCCAAATAAAAGCAGCTGGACTTTCAGACTTACTTGGAGATTGATGAAATCTGTGGGATTTGCAAGTTCTTAACACCTGAAATCATCCCTCTTTTAAAAATATATATATTTTTAAGATGCCTGATATTAGCAGTCCAAATGTGAAAATTTAGACCAGTAGTGAGTTGATGCTGGCCAGATGCCAGGCACCCACCAAAGCTGTGCTCTCACTCCGCAGCTGGACAGGGGAGAGAAAATATAACAAAAGGTTCATAAGTTGAGATAAGGGCCGAGAGAGATCACTCATCAAATACCCTCGCGGGCAAAATAGGCTTGAATTAGAGATATTAAATGAATTTATTGCTAACAAAATCAGAGCAGGATAATGCGAAGTAAAACAAAACCTTAAAAATACCTTCCCCCCACCTCTCCCTCCTTCCCAGCCCTACTTCATCCCCCAGTGGTGCAGGGAGACAGGGAATGAGGGTTATGGTCAGTTCATCAACCATTGTTTCTCTCGCTGCTCAGGAAGAGGAGTCCTTCCTCTGCTCCACCATGGGGGTCCTTCCCATGGAAGACAGTTCTTTGTGAACTTCTCCAATGTGAGTCCATCTCACAAACAACTGTTCTCTGTGAAGTGCTGTAACATGGGTCCATTCCATGGGCAACAGGCCCTTCCAAACTGCTGCAGCGTGGGTCACTCTTCCATGGGGTGCAGTCCTCCAAGGACAGGCTGCTCCACCATGGGCTCCTCTCTTGACAGGCCTCCCACAGAGTCACAGCCTCAAGTATCCATCTACTTTGTCTCTGCCAGACATGGAGGAAGCTTCTGGCAGCTTCTCACAGAGGCCACCCTTATATCCCCCCTGCTACCAAAGCTTGGCCATGGAAAAACAATACAAGACCCCAATTTTTATCACTCCTATTTTAATCACAACTGACAACTCAGTCTACACCTTGGTGGACAATCACTTATTATGTGATACTATTTTTTTGCTCACAGATTTATATTGCATTAATGCTGAGTGCTTTCAGATACAAGTTGCCAGTAAGAGCAGATTCAGTTGTGGTTGAGACTGAGTCAGTTCATCAATTTTAAGAGGATTTTTCAGCTTTGCAATAAAATGCTCATCTTTTAGGCAGAAAACCTGTGCAAAATTGTCTCCTTTTGCCATACTTTTCTAGCAATACTGTACTCAGAAGAATAAAGTGAGATTGTTCCAGACATTCTCTAATTATAACAAAAAAGGACCAGACCCAAAGTGTTCTGAAGTAATTTTAGATTTAAGGGATATAGTACAGTCAAAATAGCCATCTTTGTCAATGGATAATGTATTGGTTTTGCATGGCCCGGTTTTTGGTAGTGGGGGGGCCACAGAGGTGGCTTCTGTGAGAACCTGCCTAGAATCTTCCACAACATCCAGCAGAGCCAAAGACAGACATGCTGCTGCCCAAGGCTGGGCCAGTTATAAATGGTGATATAATGCCTCTGTGATAACAAATTTAAGAAGAAATTAAAACAAAGGTTGTTGCACAGTTTTAATTCCAGCCAGATAAGAGTGGAGTGAGAACATGTGAGATAAACAACTATGAAGATACCAAGGTCAATGAAGAAGGAAGGGGAGGAGGTGCTCCAGGCGCCAGAGCCAAGATTCCTCTGCAGGCCATGGTGAGGACCATGGAGAACCAGGCTGTCCCCCTGCAGCCCATGGAGGTCCACAGGGAAGCAGAGAACCAGCCACGTCCCTTGGAGGAGACCCATGCCAGAGTGGGTGGATGCCTAGGAGGAGTCTGTGATCCTGTGGGAGACCCATGGAGAGAGGGGCCCTGCTCCCAGGTTGGAGCAGCCTGTCTTTGGAGGACTGCAGCCCATGGAAGAGTGACCCACACTGCAGCAGTTTGAGGGATACCGTTGCCTGTAGGATGGACTCACGTTGCAGCAGTTCGCAGACAACTGTTGCTCGTGAGATGGAGCTATGTTGGAGAAGATTATGGAGAACTATCTCCTGTAGGAGGGGCCCCATGGTGCCACAGGGAAATGACTCCGCTCCCTGAGCAGCTGGAGAAGCCTCGGGTGATGAACTGATCATAACCCCCATTCCCTGCCTCCTTGCACTGCTGGGGTAGGAGGTAGAGCTAGGAAGGAGGGAGGGGTGGAGGGGAGGTGTTTTTAAGGGCTTATTTTACTTCTCATTATCCTGCTCTGACTTTGTTAGCAATAAATTTACTTTATATCTCTAATTCAAGCCTGTTTTGCCCTTGATGGTAATCGATGAGTGTTTTCTCCCGGTCCTTATCTCAACCCATGGCCCCTTTGTTACATTTTCTCTCCTCTGTCCAGCTGCAGAGGGGAGTGAGTAAGCGGTTTTCGTGGGTGCCTGGCATCTGGTCAGCATCAACCCACAACAGATAGCAATCAAAAATTTATTCTCCTAATGCTCTGCAGTTGCTAAAAATTTCAGGGACAGGCACAGTGTTTTTTATGCCAGTCAAAATACTTTAAATCAAACCCAGTTAAAAACTTGGAGTTCCATTAAAACTCCCACATAATACATCTCTAGCATTTGTCTTCCTTCATCCTTGATAATTAGGTAAGATTTTATGATGATCATCACATGCTTGCTCAGTGGTTGTCCAAGGCTCTTAGCACCTCCATGTAGAGCTTTAAGACTCTTCTGTGTGGTTTTAGAAACAAAGACAGCTCTGTGTACCTACATAAGGCTGACAAAGCAGAAGCCATGCAAAACAACTATATTGCACCTGCTCAAGAGCTGGGGTCAAGGAACTACCACCTAAATTATTGGGGAACCAAATGCTGAAGACCACCAAAAAAGACCCCAAAAGACCATATAAGGACTTCTGATAAGGGGTGCGACTATGTAAAAAAAAGTAATACATATACATCAAGTAAGGGGGATAGCTAATTGTAGTGGTTTTGGTTCAAAATATTCATTACTTACTTATTTTCCTTCTGTGAGATAAGAATTAGGAGAAAAAGCAAAGCAGGCACAAACCTTAAACAGTTGCAGTACAATGAAAGAGTTTTATTACTAATAGAATTAAAAGTAAAGAGAAAATAACAAAACAAAATTAAAGCAAATCCCCCCCCCCCCCCCCCCAGCACTTCTCTCCTTTTACCCAGCTCACACAAGGGATAACAGAACATGGGATGTTAGTCAGTGTTGCAGTTCTTGAAAAGTCTCTTATGCTTAAGGAAAAAAGGGTTTTCCTTCAGTTGCACGTGGTTCCCAAACTGCCACTAACAGCAGATCCGCCCGGAAACAAACAATCTGCTGTGTGTAGAACATCTCTCCCATGAAAAATCTCACAGTTCCTTCACACTACAAGACATGGGCCATCACATGGGGTTATTCATCTTTTTAAGGATAAGTTCTTTTGGCCTGCACACAAAGGCTTTTCTTAGCCACAAGTCTCTAACAGCCTCTTACTACTTCTATATAGCCTGGCATAGGCATTCTTCACAATCTTCACAGGCACACGAAGATACTCCATCCCCCCATGTTCTTCAAATGGATTAAAGAGACAAACAGTTTGTGGTATTACAGTTTCTTACCATGGCATGCAAGAAGGTTTCTTTTAAGCTGCGCGCCAGAATCGCGGCACCGCCCTCTTTTCTCCCGTCGCCATGCTCAGCTCCGTCCCACGTGACTCACTTCTCTTTCTCTCTGACTCTGACGCCACCATGTTGAAGAGTGTTCTTGTTCAGGCTTTACCGTGGGGAAAGCCTCGCTCCCTTTGTGCTGCTGGCTGTGTAGTGTCCTCTTCAGTTCGGCACGAAGTGTGCTGGCTGCAGACAGGAGGGTCTGCCGGCTCCGCATGGAGAGGAGAGGGACCCGCCTGTCCCCAGAAGCCGCGCTAGATGGGTTTAGCTGTGAGCAGTCCATGGCTGGTTTTAGCTGCCTGCGGCTCTGGGACAGTCCCCCCGCAGTGATCCAGGGTCCGTGCCGCAGCATTGGGGAAGGGGGAAAGGGGCAATGGCCCCGGCCCGGCCCCGAGGGGCCGGGGGAGGCTCGGAGCCCCCCGACCTCCCAGAAAGCGAGCTCCGACAAAAAGGGGAAGTCCCGCCTTTCTGTGCGGTTTAAATATGTAAATTGTGAGAAGCGTAATTGGTCTTAAAGACTGTCCATCAACTCAGGGTCAACCCAATACACTAATGAATATGTAATTAATGTGTATAATAAAAACTCTGTTTACCTGACACTAGGTGTGCTCAATTAGAAGAGGTATCCTCTTGTTTTACCAAAATATGAATATCGATCTAATATCGATATCCAACTGAGATGGACAAAAGCTCTCTAACAGTTTAAAGTGTATGTTTTATTTGGCGCCAGGCACTGCATGGGATAGCTCCCTAAGACGCAGGGCCCTGATACAAGCAAACACAAAGCTTTTTATTTACAAAAATTATGAATATCCAAAATAAAAATGAATATTCACAACATTAACACCTCCCATTCTCCGCTTCGTATGGAAATGAGCTTAAATGTCATTAAGCATGCGTTGTGTGTGTTCTGAATTGAGTCAGTGGTCTTGAATTGGGTCAGTGGTCCTAGATAAATGAAGTAAGCTCATCTCCCTCACTTTGACCTTTTTCGCCTTTCGGAACTTTAAAAATCCTAATTACTTTAGTGGCCTCCAAATTTCCTCTTGCGTGACTTTTGAATAGGTTCCCACAGAGGGAGGAAATTGGTAATTGTCCTTGTTCCGTAGACCAACTTATCAATGTTTCTGTTCCTCGTTCTAAGCACAGCTAAGCAAACATACAAATGACAGATCATCAATTATTTAGTAATCAATTACTAACATCTTGAAAGCCGTTTCAGGTCCAGCTCTCTTAACTATTTTAATTAACTCTAGCTGGGCCCGAATTCCTTCCTATTCTAACTAATTTCAACACAGCTCGCCTATAACTAAAATCTTTATGTTTCTTTTAAATCTATGTTTCAGTCTGAGTGCCTAGCATGTTACAATAAAGAATGCCTTCTTTCTAATACTCAAAACTCTGTTAGAAAGTTTTTATCTGACCGATTTCAGTATCAGGGAAATCTGGGGTCAATCAGGTAAGGAAACCTAGTCTGACTGTGTGTGGGGTGTCAAGAGGGGCACCTGTCATCACATTGGAGGTGCCTGCTGAGAAGGGGCTTCGTTCCCAGCAGTGAAAGCCTCTGGTAGTGGGAGTGTGACTGCCAGACGGGCTCCTGGATGGTCAGACAGGAAAATTTCCTTAAGGCCAGTTGCCCACCAAGCTGCTTTACCACTCCTCTCTCAGCAGGACAGGGGGTTGAGAACATAAGATGAAAACAACCTCATGGGTCAAGATAAAGGCAGTTCGCTAAAGCAAAAGCAAAGGTTGCATGTGTGAAAAGAAAAACCCCAAGATTTTAACATCAGCAAGCGATATCCATCCACGTACTGGAAAGGAGGGGTTTAGCATATATAGCAATTGCTCCAGAAGGCAAAGTGAAATAAATAACAAAGGCTCCCCTCTTCCTCCTCCTTTTCTTAGCTTTTATATCTGAGTTGACATCAAATGGTATGGAATATCCCTTTGGTTCATTTGAGTCAGCTGTCCTGATTGTATCCCCTCCCAGGATCTTGCCCAACCCCAGCACCTTGACTGGGGATGGAATGTTGGAGAGAGTGCTGATGTTGTCCCAGTGCTGCTCACCAGCAGCCAAAACCACTGGTCTGTTCTCAACACCTTTCCAGTTCCCAATGCAAAGCACAGGGCTCTGAGGGATGCTGTGGGAAAATGAATCCAATCTCAGAGAAAAGATCTGTAGTGGTTTAGTTTGAAATCCATTACTTACTTATTTTCCTTCTGTGAGATAAGAATTAGGAGAAAGCAAAGCAGGCACAAAACTTTAAAGAATATAAAGAAGTTTATTAACAGAACTAAAAGGAAAAAAAGTAAGAGTCAGACTAAACCTTCAGAACACTTCTCTTCCCCCCACCTCTCTTCTCTTCTCCCACTGACAACGTAAAGAGACAAAACTTGGGATTTTTCCAGTCAGTTTACCACCTCTATACTACTCTTCTGTTCACTTAGGGAGAGGAGTCTCTTTTGTTCATGCTATGGAGACATCTCCACAAGAAACAGTTCTCTCGTGGTTTCAATGTCACAGCAAGACAGCCGCCCGGGATGGTTCTCTGCTCGCATGTGAAAGTCCCTTCCCTCGTCTTACAGCTTTCCCCACAACTGTTTTCGAGGATTCAATCTTGAGCTAATGGGGTACCATTTTAAGGATGAGCTGTTCAGAAGCAAAGGTTCTCTTCACCTATCTCTGGAAGCATCTTCATCTCTAGGAACAGAGGTCTTCTTCCCTGGGAGCAAGGGTCTTCATCACTAATCTATTTCTCTGTTCAAGCTTCTCATTAGATTACAGCTACTTCAACATTTGCTTATTTCAGCACAGGTACGTTTGCTTATGGTTGCAGTTTGAAAGAACGCTCCACCCCCCATGCTTTTCAACGAAATTATAAAGGGTATTCTGATGTATCATAGTTCATCACTATAGCTTTTCAAAAGAATTTCAGCTTCTAGGTTTGAAGCATCTCCTCTTTCTCCTCTCTCGGGGTTTCAGCTCTTCCTTCTTCACTGACTTTGGTGTCTCTATGGTGTTTTCTTCATGTGCCTTCACCTTTCCTTTTCCTTTGACTTGGGAGAGGATTGATGTCTGCAGGCTTCATCTGTTCTGGAGGAATCTTACAGCACTAAAAAAGTTAATCTCACCTGGGCTTTGCAGCTGGAATTCGCCTCTCTCGCTGTTGGTCACATGATCTTTGCCAGGCAGCAGCCTCAGGTAAATTTCGGCTGCACTAGGAAGGGGGGGGCTGGCCGAGCCGTGCCTCTGGGCCACCTGCATGGAGCAGGGCCGTGGGTGGAACAGGGCCGCGCGGCTCCAGGGTGGCTCTCTCCCGGCCGGCCTGGCCCGCACTGAGGGGGCCTGCAAAGCAGAAGTGGCTGAGATCTTCAGCCAAGCCGCACTGCGGCTGACCCAGCCAGCCCCCACTGAGCAGGGCCTGGCCCAGCCCCACTGGCCTGAGCTGCAGGCCCCCCGGTTACCTGTCCAAATGCTGGAAGCAAGAGAGCTTTCCCGGGATTTGTTGGTTCTTAAATGTGGATCACAGAGGCATGTCAAGCTTCTTAAGTAGCTTAACAAAGTTGCCAATATTCAAACTAGCCAGTTGATTGGTTTTGTCGGGTCTGGAGGAAGCTGTCAGCACGTCCTTGCAAAAGAATCACTTCCAGGGCTGATGGAGTTCTCTTTAACTAAAATCCAAGCTGTGCTAAACCACGACAAGATCCCAGGACACACAGGCCCTGCTACCTTTTACATCCCCTGGGAAGCCTTTCACCTGCATCCGAAGGACTGCAGCTATGTGCTTTCCTTCCTATGGATAAGAACTGTCATTCTCTTCCAGAAGCCCATGGCTGAAATTTCGATTCAACTTCCAAAATTTGATACATCCAAGGATTTCTTCCAGACAAAAGCTGCCAGGGCAGACAGATCTGGCTGGACTTAACATCCTCTGGGCATCCTCTCATCTGCATCTGAAACACTGGGGCTACATGCTTTCCTTCCTATGGAAAAGAGATGCCATTCTCTTCCACGAGGCAATGGTATTACCGCAGGCCTGGCTCCTACGGTATATCACCGTGTCCCGCAGCCATAGGGAGGAGGAGGAGGAGAAGATCCAGCAGGCAGGAATTGTGCAGCAAGATTGATTCATTTAATTATTTTACAAACTCTTTTATAGACTTTTTTCTTCATAGTTTAATTGGACAAAGGACCAGCCACCCCTTGGGGGTGATTGGCCAAAATCCTAAAACATCCATTATCAAAATATTTTCTACTATAACATAAACAAGACTTTCCAAGGTTGCAGGTGGCTTGGTTGTTTACATTCCCTGCTACATCTTCTGTGAGAGAGAAAAGTCTCTCACGGACTTAGAAAATAACAAGAAGATCCTCACTAACAGCATTTTTGTACCTACAATTCCCCCTTTTTGTTTGATAAGATAACAACCCTACTATTAATCCTAAATAGAAATCTACATCAGTTATTAATTCTAAATAAGGCTTTAACTATCTGACTCCATAACAAGAAATTCAAAATTCAGTCTCTGCTTGTGGAAGGACCATCCCAGTCTCTGCTTGTAGAAGGACCATCTGCCTGATGGTTGACATCTTGGTCATCATCAGAAGAGTCATTAGGCTGATGATCTACATTCTGGTCGCCATTTGGATGGTTGGCGTTCTGGTCATCATTTGGAGGTTGCCTGTTCTGCCTCTGGTGCCGTAGGTCAGGGCGAATGCATTTTGAAGGTAGCCACCGCATCCCAGTATCTGTGGAAATGCAAGCATACCCACGACCCCAAACAATAAGCTCATGAGGGCCTTCCCACTGCTTAGTGAGTAAATTCCATACCCAGACTTTTGCCTGGGGCAGTTGTGTCTCGCCTGCAGAGTGCAATGAGAGAAAATGATTCAGAATAAAAGGATTATTTGAATTTTGTGGTACTGTAAGGTGATTAATTGTATACAAAGCTTTTGCTAGTCGGCTCTGTGGGGTTTCTCCATGCATTCCCCTTTTCTGTTTGTCCAAAACACGCTTCAAGGTACCATGAGCGCGTTCGACAGTGGCTTGGCCAGTAGGAGAATGTGGGATACCAAAGGTATGGTCTATACCCCATAGGTGTAAGAACTGCCGCGTCTTCTCCGAGGCGTAGGCACGACCATTATCGGTTTTCACAGAAGCTGGCACTCCCAGGACTGAGAAAGCCAATTTCCAATGGGCAATGACATCATGGCCCTTCTCTCCAGTGTGAGCGGTAGCCCACATAGCCGAGGAGAAAGTGTCAATAGACACGTGCACATATTTCAGCTGACCAAACTCTGGGATGTGAGTCACATCCGTCTGCCAAATCTGCAAGGCTTTTAGCCCTCTGGGCTTTGCCCCCGCTGGCAAAGGCGCAGCGAGTCCGTGACAGTCAGCACAAGCACTGACAATGTCGCGCGCCTCGGTTGGCGTTAAATGGAACTGCTTCTGCAGGGTATGTGCACTTTGATGGAAGAAACCGTGCGATGCCTTGGCTTGTGCAATTTTGTCAGGCTGAGGCCCTACCCACGCAGGGTTGGCCAGCATGTCAGCCCTGGCATTGCCTTCTGTTAGAAACCCTGGTAAATTGGTGTGGCTTCGAATGTGCAGAATGTAATACGGATGCACTCGAGCCTGAATTGCAGACCACAAGGTTTGCAACAGCAAAAACAGAGCCGCATTGTTCACCTCCTTCAGAAGTGAACAATCTAAGCGCTGGGTGATATCTGCTACATAAGCAGAGTCAGTAACCAAATTCAAAGGTTCCTGTGAGAATCGCTGAAAAGTCATGGTAACAGCCCTTAATTCAACTAACTGAGCAGAGCCTGACTCGTGTTCCTTCAGCACCTGCCATTCCGATCCCTCCTTCCAGGTAACAATGGCTTTCCCAGTTTTCCCTGAACCATCCGTAAAGACGGTGGGTCCTTGCACCGGCACTCGGCTATTTCTCGGCCACAAGGAAAGTACGGTCAATTTTGCCAGCTGCAGTAATTTATGGCTGGGCAGATGGTAAGTGGTCTGCCCTGAAAAGTTTTGCAGCGCGCTTTGCAAAGGAGCACTATGGATGAGGCTCCACTCAAAGTATTCCTATGAGATCGGAATGACAATTACTGCAGGATCCCCAGCCATCAGTTGCAAACACCGTTGGAGGCATTTGATTATCAGAGAAGCGACCAATTCAAACACTGTGGTCACCGTCCTTTTTGGCTGGTGAGGCAAAAAGACCCATTCTAGGATATGCAAAGGATCAGGCCATTGTGTATTCCACTGGCCAATGATACCTGTAGGATGGAGATCTGGAATAGTAATGAAAACAGTGATAGCAATGGAGGGATCCACTCGATAAACCTGACGAGCGTAAACAGCCCGTTGGACCTCCTGCAGCGCTTGCCGCGCTTCCGGAGTCAACTCCCGAGGTGAATTCAGATCAGGGTCCCCTTTTAATATATTAAAAAGAGGGGAAAGCTGCTTTGCAGTTAGACCTAAATAAGGTCGTAACCAATTGATGACACCCAACAGCTTTTGAGCATCATTCAAGGTTTTAATTGAATCCGGGAATCGCACCTCTTGGCGTTGGATAGTTTGGTCCAAAATTTTCACTCCTAAATATTTCCAAGGAGGATGCTGTTGAACTTTCTCCTGAGCTACCTCTAATCCATAGGCATGCAGAGCAGCAAGCAGCTGAGGCTGTATTCTCAGCAGCTCGTCCCGAGTGGATGCTGCCACCAGGATATCATCCATGTAGTGGCAGCAGCGTGCATCAGGAAACTGCTTGCGAACTCCGGATAAAGCTTGGGAGACATACCACTGACAGATAATTGGGCTGTTCCTCATCCCTTGAGGGAGGACCTTCCATTGGTATCTCTTAGCAGGTTCAGCATTGTTAAAGGCAGGCACAGTAAAGGCAAATTTTGGTTTGTCATCAGGATGCAAAGGAATTGTGAAAAAACAACCCTTTAAATCAATGATCAGGATGTCCCACCCCCGAGGGAATCATGGTGGGAGAGGGCATGCCAGGCTGCAATGCCCCCATACCTTCCATTACTGCATTAACTTTCCGGAGGTCCTGCAATAACCTCCATTTCCCCGATTTCTTCTTAATTAAGAAAACAGGAGTGTTCCAGGGGCTAGTAGAAGGTTCAAGGTGCCCCTGTTGTAACTGTTCCTGAACTAGCTGATGAAGGGCGTCTAACTTCTCCTTTGGTAGGGGCCACTGTGGCTCAAAGACTGGTGTGTTAGTCAACCACCGCAAAGGCAGTGTAAGATACTGTGCGCCCTTACACACAGTGACCCCTGCTAAAAATTTGTCCCAATCTGTACGCCCCAAGCTGCCAACACATCCCGTCCCCAAAGGTTAAGGGAAGTGGTAGCAACATAAGGCCTAATTATAGCTGTGTGCCCCTCTGAGTCCTTCACCCCCACAGGCCGTTCGCTTAAATAGCTCTGTGTGGATCCTCCTAATCCTGCGATGGCCGATCCCACTGGGGCTAAAGGCCATGAGGGAGGCCATGTAGAGAAGGAGATGATCGTTACATCAGCACCCGTATCAATCAAACCTTGAAGCTGAGTCCGGGGGGGACGGGCGTTCGGCAGGATCAGGGTACAGGTCATCTGTGGCCTTTGGTCAGAGATGTCTGCAGTCCAGAAGGCCTGCGGAAGTCCCATAGATCCAGTGCCGTTATCTTTGTGAGTTTGTTGCTCTATCCTGGGGACACAAGACTTAAAGGGCACTAATTTAGCAAGGCAGGTCTTCTCAGAAATAGTGACAGGGGGTTTTTGCGTGGAGACCATAGCGCAAATCTGACCTTTAAAGTCAGCATCAATAACTCCTGAGTGCACTAAGATTCCTTGATGGGCAACATCAGGTTTTCCCACCAGCATTGCACTGGATCCCTGGGCTAAGGGTCCATATGCGTCCAAGGGAACCTTATAAATACCGCTAGAGTCTAAGACGACTGCGGCTGCGGTGTGGATGTCAAAACAGTCTGATCTGTGGGTGCTGTCTGATCCCTGGGTGCCCTCTCTAGGGTGGCTGAGTAGGCCTGTGCCTGTACCTGTGCCACTCTCTGGGGGAGCAACTGCATCGGAGAGCAATTCCCCCTCCTTGCACCCTGGCGGAAGTTTCCCGGCAACGGCTGACCATTGGCATGAGTCCGGGATCTACAGTAGCCCGTGCAATGCCCTGGCCTGCCACACCTCTTGCACTGGGAGATCGGTGTGTTCTCTTTTTGGCTCGGCTTAGGCCGCTTCTGTTTCTTAGCCTGTTTTTGTTGCTTTGGTTCACGACCAGAGGATGCGTGAACAGGCTGCAGGAACACAGCCAAAGCAGGCCTTTTCTGGTTCCCAGATCCCACCTTAGTGCAGGCTTCGACCATGTCTGTTACCTCAGGATCCCCTGGTAAGGCATCTATGATTTTTCTGCACTCCTCGTTTGCGTTATCTCTCACTAACTGCCTCAACAACAACTGCCTTAACCTGTCATCCTCAACCTGCTTCTTGAGAGAAGCAGTGACTTTTTCTACAAAAGAGAGGAATGACTCTCATTTCCCTTGAACTATTTCAGTATATCGCTTTCTGGGCGCAGACAACTCTATGGTTTTCAACAGGGCAGCCATGCCGACCTGTTGAGCTTGCTGCAGGACGCTAGAGGACAAGTTACCCTGTAGACTGGGATCAGAGAAGGGACCAGTCCCCATCAAAGCATCCACTCCTGCTGTCTGTCTAGGATCAGCAGCAGGGAGCTGCAAATTTGCTAATGCAGTCTTGCCGGCCAGCTTTCTCCAGGTTTTCTCAAAAACTGTAAATTGTACAGGTTGAAATAGAATTTGACCAAAGTGTCTGATATCAAATGGAGCAAGTAAATCTGTATTTATCACCCTTATTATCTGCATAACCTCAGCAGAACCTAGCCCATATTGTGCCACCTTGGATTGGAGGTCCTGGGCAACTTTCCAAGCAATTACCTCATGCTTGTCATGCTCTCCTGAATCTGGGAGAGCCTTATACACTGGGAAAAATTGGATCTCTTTTGGGGAAGCAGTACCATCCTGAACTTCTGGCACAGCCTGTGGATGGAGTGTAACAGCTCCCCGGTTACCCCCAGAATCCTCAGATCTGTTTGGCATTCCAAGGATTTCTAATAACCTCCAGTCACCCTCCTCCAATGCTTGCACCTTAAGAGACTCTCGAAAGCGATTATAATGCGTCGGACGCACTGTTACCGCGCAGTCCTGAAAGGTCCAGGGGCAAGACCGGGGCAGCCTTTTTTTTCGCCGCACGGCTACAGCCGCCTGATGACCTGGGGCCAGAACCTCATCTGCCTCACTTCCTGACGAGGAATCATCAGGCAAAGGCAACTTTGGGGTGCTGGGAGTGAACAGAAATGTACGGGGGGGGGGGCACTTTGGCTAAGTTCGCCAGAGCCAGAACAGACAGGACAGATTGCAGCTGGCTGAGCGGCAGTTTTTACAGCAGTCTTTTTACGGGAGGCCGTCTCGGCCAGTTCCGACTGAGTCGGTACTGAAGCTGCAGCCGACTCTGGAGCTATGGCTGCGCTCGGCGCCGCGGCCGGCGCCGCGCTCATCTCTCGCACAGCAGCTGCGTTCGGCGCGGTCACCACTTCCGCTGCTGTTTCGCGCTCCCCGGGCACGCTCGGCGCCGCCACTGGTCCGTTCTCTGCGGACGGTCCCAGCGCTGCCGCTTCTGCCCGCCGCTCAGCAGCTCCCGCCGCTTCTGGGTTTCCCTGCGGCAGCGCCGTTCCCGGTTTTGCTGCCGGCTCGGAGCTGCGTCTCCCGCTTCTGGCCGGGGGGGCGCGGGCGACGCGGGCGGCGCGGGCGGCGCTGCCGGCGCGGGCTCGGGCATTCGTTGCTCTTACAGGCTGAGCAAGTCCTCCATCCTACGGGATAGGTTTCGTAGCTCTGACAGAAAGGGCAGATGCTGCATAAAAAGGTCCATGGTTCGGTTCTGTGACTGTGCAGAACAGTCCAGCGCCAGGGAGGGCAGCGGACCATAGCCAGGCAGTCCCGGGAGAGGCATGCCCGGCGCTACGCCCGCTAAGTTAGATCCAGGTGCATACGGAACCGAACTAGGAGGCTCTCTGGGCGTCCAAGTTGCTAAGCCACTGATCTGTGGCCCTGGATAAGCCGTGGCTGCCGTCCAGCCAAACGGCAAGGCAGGCTGTGCGCCCTCTCGCCGCCCTGACCCCCCGCCTCTGGCGGCGCGGGGTTCCTGGGGGCTGCGGAGCCCTGCGATTGTGCAGGGTGAGCCGGCACGGGCTCTGCCTGTGGAGACGGGGGGGGTTATTCCAAATCCACCATCACTTGCCCCAGAAGCCCAATCAGCGAGGCCCCCCTTGGACATTCCTCCGTCACTCATCACCGAGACAGGCGATCCAGCCCTGCTATCACAGTCAAGGGCTGTCAGCAGGATAAATAACGACCGCCAGGTTTTGTATAATTCTAACGCTGCCGGCTCCCCTGTCGGGAGCTCGTGTCGGACAGTGCATCCGAGCTCCTGCCATAAGGCAAAGTCCAAGGCAGTATCTCTGTCCATGGAAATCCCTTTTAAAGTAGCCCAGTCTAATAATTCCTGAACTGAGTTCTCAGGAATGGAGGTGCGCAATATGCTAAACACACCTTTCCAGACCAGTACGACAGCGTCGTTCTGTGAGCCGCTGTTCGCCATTTCTCAGTTCTGTCGGACCTCCCGGTACCGGGGGGGAAAAGGAACAGCGTACCTCTAGAGGAATTCGGCTTGGCTCGCAGCAGCAGGACACATCAGAGAGTGCAGAATCACGTCGGGCAGCACCAAATATTACCGCAGGCCTGGTTCCTACGGTATATCACTGTGTCCGGCAGCCATAGGGAGGAGGAGGAGGAGAAGATCCAGCAGGCAGGAATTGTGCAGCAAGATTCATTCATTTAATTATTTTACAAACTCTTTTATAGACTTTTTTCTTCATAGTTTAATTGGACAAAGGACCAGCCACCCCTTGGGGGTGATTGGCCAAAATCCTAAAACATCCATTATCAAAATATTTTCTACTATACCATAAACAAGACTTTCCAAGGTTGCAGGTGGCTTGGTTGTTTACATTCCCTGCTACCTCTTCTGTGAGAGAGAAAAGTCTCTCACGGACTTAGAAAATAACAAGAAGATCCTCACTAACAGCATTTTTGTACCTACACAATGGCTGAAATTTCAATTACACATCTGTCTTGGGGTGACTTGATGTTGTATTCCCTATCATTGCACTATACCCAGTAGTTAATATATATACTTTTCTATGCTTTTAAACTGAGCCTGAGCGGAGAGAGAAAAAAAACCTCAAGCACACAGATGGAGATAACACACTCTCGTTCTCTGCATTTTTTTTTTTTTTTGGCTTCTGCATTCTGCTGCTGGGGGAGAGGAGCAGAGAAGCACCCTGCATGCTTGTTCAGCCAGCTTTCGGGTTTTTTTCTCCTCCGGAGAGTTGAACTTTGTTTTTTTCCTGGAATTTCGGATTTTCCCCTTTCTCTGCTGGATTGTTTTCAACATCAGAACACATCGGGACTGTTCTCCACCGAGGGCCCTGGCCCCTGGAGGATGGGGCCCACCCCATCCCAGCTCGAAGGAGGAGGACCAAAGGGAGGACTTTAACATTTTCCCAGGCTTTCTCTCCACAGAAAGAGATTGTATTATTTAGCATTATTATCCTTTTCCCGTGTGTTCGTTAAATAAATAGTTTTTATCTCTTTCACTTTCCTTCGAGGAAAAAGTTTTTTTCCCGAACCTGGTGGGGGAGGGGTGGTTTGTAACCTGCCCTCTCTTAGAGGATATATTTCTAAATTTGGCCAAACTGGAACAAATTTAGTGGCGCCCAACTGCATGGCTCAAAGGAAAGTGAAAAACCTGTGCTAATTACATTTTGGTTTGAATTTACTTATTCTATGTTGGGGTAAAATAGTCACCATGTTGGTTGAGTTCATAATGTCTCTCTGGCTTGATATATTCATGTATTTCTGGTCTGTAGGCTTGTTTGAGGTACTACTGCCTTTCTGCTCCCTAGGTCTATTTGCCTATCCACAACTTGGTCCGATCTTATCCTTGATAAGGAATTTTTGCAGAGCAGGGGCATGAATTCGGATTTCTATTTTGCTGTGCTCGGTGATAATGATTTATAAGAAGTTGATAGAGGTACAGGCAGCTGTTCAAAGTGTGTATAATATGTAGTTTCTCTGTCCTAACCCCAGTCCTAGCTTCAGTAGCCTGTTTTGGGAATTTATTAGTAATTGCACCCAGATTGTTAGAAGAGGAGGAGACTGGGTTTCCCTTCCCTTTAAATTTGATAAGTTATCTTTTGAGAATGTTCAGTATCCCCTGGATGTTAAAGAGACCACCTTCCTGGTATTTAATCTGGTAATCTTCCTCCATATGTCACGCAGCTTGTCTAGAATGAGAGCTCAGATTTCCAGGGTGACTGCTGAGCCACCTCACCCAGAGGTGGAAAATCCTGAGTGGTGTGGGGAATGGGAGGATATGGGCCAAATCTTGAAGAAATTATCTGACCTAATAGTTTTAAATTTCCCATCTGAACAAATTCAGAAACCAGCTGAGGTGGGAAAAAATCTGAAAAAGAAATACAATGAAAATTCTGAGAAAAAGGTTTTTGAATATGTTGGGCCTTGGCATATGCCTATCGCACACTGCTAGGTACTGTAAAGCAGCAGGTAAAGGTAGAGGGGCAGGAAGATAAATCAGCAAAGCCTGCAGACACCCCAGTCACTCAGGCTGCAGCCAAACCAGACAGCAAGCCCAAACCAGATGGAGAGTCTAAGCCATTGACAGTGGCTCCTGTCACAAGGAAAAAGCACGCAACTAAAACTGATCGCCCAGTGAAAGATGAGGATAATGCAGGGGAAGGAACCTCAAAACCACCACCTGACTCAGGCACAGAAACCATTACTGAGCCCATGTCCATAAAGGACCTTCACAGCTTAAGAAAGGACTACACCCGACGGTCTGATGAATCCACAATAAGTTGGATGGTCTGTATTTGGGATGCTGCAGGTGATGATGTGATGCTGGACGGGGCTGAAGTGAGGCATTTGGGATCCCTGTCACATGATCCAGCTATTGACCAAGTGATGATAAGGGGGGGCTGACTCTGCCAGTCTCTAAAGACGAGTTTTGACAAGCATGGGCGAAAGATATATGTGGGGAGATGATCTCTATATGCAGCAAACCCAGTGGAAGACCATAGAACAAGGGATCCAACGCCTGAGAGAACTAGGGGTGGTAGAGATTGTCGTCACAGATGACCCAGGATTGAGGAGTCCAGACCAGGTCAGAGTTAATCCATTCATGTGGGGAAAACTCATACGACTTGGGCCACAAGAATATGCTTCTGCTTTAGCGATAATGAAACCAAACTACAGTGCGAATGAGACCGTGCAGGATATGGCAGTGAAGCTCTGAGCATATGCAGATTCCATGCATGGCCCAACACATGCAAGAATTGCAGCTGTGGAAACATGTATGCAGAAAATGGAAGATAAGATGGAGAAGAATCACCAGGAACTCAAGAAGGAGATCAAAGAGGGCCTTCTCCAAATCTCAGCAGTACAGATCAGAGATTCTGATACCAAACGCGGATGTTCCCAAGAGAGAAAGTACACCCCACAAAGAGAGCGGTGGGATTTCCTGTGTTAACGCTGCCCTGATGGGGGAGACGTGTAGATTTTTTCCAGGAGAAAAAAGGAGGCAAATGGGACTTCATGCTTCTCAGTCTCCAGATAGGTGTTTATTAATGCACACCTTACTGCATGCTTCTATCATGACTTCATGATTCAAAGGATGCCATGCAGGATTTTGATTTTTTCTGGCATATGTAACTGGCAGTACAATGCTATCTGTTTCTGCCATAGTAAAGTCTCTCTCTTTGAGTCCTTGTTTCCTGATACGTGCCCAGTCTGATGAACTGGATGAATATCTTGAATGGAACCAAATCTATAACAGTATCTTGTGGATTTGTAACTTGCCTGGATGCAGTTTCTTCTTGACCGAAGGATCCATGCATTCCATCTTCTCCTCCCCCTCCTTGATGAGGAATAGGGAAGGGTATCCGTGGTTGTGCACTGTGAGGGAACAAGGGAGGATTGGCTGAACCTGCCATCGCAGGTGGCAATGATGGAGACATGGGAGGAGTATGTACAGTGGATGTGGGTGGGGACCTGCCACCATGCAGGAAATTTGACGGATGGGGACCTGTAGATACAAAAAAGCTGCTAGCAAGGATTTTCTTGCTATTTTCTAAGTCCGTGAGAGACTTTTCTCTCTCACAGAAGAGGAAGCAGAGTATGTAAACAACCAAGCCACCTGCAACCTTGAGAAGTCTTGTTTATGGTATAGTAGAAAATATTTTGACAATGGATGTTTTAGGATTTTAGCCAAGCACCCCCAAGGGGTGGCTGATCCTTTGTCCAATTAGACTATGAAGAAAAACGTCTATAAAAGAGTTTGTAAAATAATTAAATGAATCAATCTTGCTGCACAATTCCTGCCTGCTGGATCTTCTCCTCCTCCTCCTCCCTATGGCTGCGGGACACGGTGATATACCGTAGGAACCAGGCCTGCGGTAATATTTGGTGCTGCCCGACGTGATCTGCACTCTCTGATGTGTCCTGCTGCTGCGAGCCAAGCCGAATTTCTCTAGAGGTACGCTGTTCCCCCCCGGGGCCGGGAGGTCCGACAGAACTGAGAAATGGCGAACAGTGGCTCACAAACCGACGCTGTCGTACTGGTCTGGAAAGGTGTGTTTAGTATAATGCACACCTCCATTCCTGAGAACTCAGTTCAGGAATTATTAGATTGGGCTACCTTAAAAGGGATTTCCATGGACAGAGATACTGCCCTGGACTTTGCCTTATGGCAGGAACCTGGCTGTGCTGTCCTGCACGAACTCCTGTTTGGGGACCCAGCAGTGTTAGAATTATACCAGACCTTGTGTTCGTTATTTATTCTGCTGACAGCCCTTGACTGTAGCAGCAGAGCTGGCTCGCCTATTTCGGTGATGAGTGACGGAAGGAATGTCCGAGGAGGACCCCACTGACCGGGCTTCCGGGGCAAATGATGGTGGATCTGGAAAACCCCCCCCGGCTCCACAGGCAGAGCCTGCGCCGCCGCACCCTGCACAGTCGCAGGACTCTGCGGCCCCCAGGGACCCCGTGCTGGCAGAGGCGCGGGGGGGGATCAGGGCAGCGGGAGGGCGCGCAGCCTGCCTTGCTGCTCAGCTCGGCGGCAGCCACAGCTTATCCCAGCAACAAATTAGCAGTTTAGTGAATTGGACCCCCAGAGCGGCTCCTAGCCCGTTTGCGTATGCACCAACAGAGCCAAAATCGCCTGGATCTAACTTCTTAGCCCAGGCGTGACTGCACCGAGACTGTCTGGGTGTGGTCGGCTGCCCTCTTTGGCGCTGGACTGTTCTGCATCGCTGCAGAACCGAGCCATCAATCTTTTAATACAGCATCTGCCTTTGCTGACAGAGTTACTGAATGTATCCCGAAAGCTGGAGGACCTGCTCAGCTTGCAAGAGCAGCTGCTGTGGATGCGATGCCAGAGGCACCCTGCCGCGCAGGGTGCGCTGGGCCCACACCGCCAGCACCGCCAGCACCGCCCGCGGGAGACGCGGCTCCAAACCAGGAAGCGGCGCAGCCAGCGGCGAACCAGGAAGTAGCCCTGCCGTGGGAAAACCCGGAAGCGGCAGTGGTGCCGAACGAGGCCGGGGGGCAAGAAACAGCAGTGGTTTCGGCAGCGGTGCCGAGCACCGGCTCTGAGCAAGTGATGAGCGCGGCGCCGGGCACAGCTGCAGCGCAAGGGCCAGAGACGACACTGAACGCAGCCGCGGTGCAAGAGACAAGCGCGGCGCCGGGCGCGGCTGTTGCCCCAGAGTCGGCGGCAGCAGCTCCAGTACCGGTTCGGTTGGGACTGGCCGAGACGGCCTCCCGTAAAGAAGCTGCTGTTCAAACTGCAGCGCAGCCAGCTGTAGTCTGTGCTGTCTGTTCTGGCTCTAGCGAACTTAGCCAAAGTGCCCCTCTCCGTCCACCTCTTTTCACTCCCAGTGTCTCTGAGTTGCCTTTGTCTGATGACTCATTGTCAGGCAGCGAGGCAGATGAGGTTCTGGCCCCACGTCATAAGGCGGCTGTAGCCACATGGCGAAGAAAAAGGCTGTGCCGGTCTCGCCCCTGGACCTTTCAGGACTGCACGGTAACAGTGCGTCCGACCCACTACAGTCGCTTCTTAGAGTCAGTTAAGATGCGAGCATTGGAGGAGGGTGACTGGAGGTTATTGGAAACACTTAGAATGCCAAAGAGATTTGAGGATTCTGGGGGTAATCGAGAAGATGTTACACTTCATCCACAGGCTGTGACAGAAGTTCAGGATGGTAGTGACTTCCCAAAAGGGGAGATCCAAGCTTTCCCAGTGTATAAGGCTCTCCCAAATTCTGGCGAGCGTGATAAGCATGAGGTAATTGCTTGGAAGGTTGCCCAGGACCCGCAATCCAAGGTGGCACAATATGGGCTAGGTTCTGCTGAGGTTATGCAGATAATAAGGGTGATAAATACAGATTTACTTGCTCCATTTGATATCAGACACTTAGGTCAAATTCTATTTCAACCTGTACAATTTACAGTTTTTGAGAAAACCTGGAGAAATCTGGCCGGCAAGGCTGCATTAGGGAATATGCAGCTCCCTGCTGCTGATCCTAGACAGACAGCAGGAGTGGATGCTTTGATGGGGACTGGTCCCTTCTCTGATCCCAGTCTACAGGGTACCTTGTCCTATAGCATCCTGCAGCAAGCTCAACAGGTCGGCATGGCCGCCCTGTTGAAAACCATAGAGTTGTCTGCGCCTAGAAAGCGATATACTGAAATAGTTCAAGGGAAATCAGAGTCATTCCTCTCCTTTGTAGAGAAAGTCGCTGCTTCTCTCGAGAAGCAGGTTGAGGATGACGGGTTAAGACAGTTGTTTTTAAGGCAGTTAGTGAGAGATAACGCAAATGAAGAGTGCAGAAAAATCATAGATGCCTTACCAGGGGATCCTGAGGTAACAGACATGGTTGAAGCCTGCGCTAAGGTGGGATCTGGGAACCAGAAAAGGCCTGCTTTGGCTGCGTTCCTGCAGCCTGTTCACGCATCTTCTGATAGTGAACCAAAGCAACCAAAACAGGCTAAGAAATGGAAGCGGCCTAAGCCGAGCCAAAAAGAGAACACACCGATCTCCCAGTGCAAGAGGTGTGGCAGACCAGGGCATTGCTCGGACTATTGTAGATCCCAGACTCATGCCGATGGTCGGCCGTTGTCGGGAAACTTCCGCCAGGGTGCAAGGAGGGGGAATTGCTCTCCGATGCAGTTGCTCCCCCAGAGAGTGGCACAGGTACAGGCACAGGCCTACCCAGCCACCCTAGAGACAGCACCCAGGGATCAGATGGTTTTGACGTCGATACCTCAGCCACAGTCGTCTTAGACTCTAGCGGTATTTATAAGGTTCCCTTGGATGCATATGGACCCTTAGGCCAGGGATCCAGTGCAATGCTGGTGGGAAAACCTGATGTTGCCCATCAAGGAATCTTAGTGCACTCAGGAGTTATTGATGCTGACTTTAAAGGTCAGATTTGCGCTATGGTCTCCACGCAAAAACCCCCTGTAACTATTTCTGAGAAGACCTGCCTTGCTAAATTAGTGCCTTTTAAGTCTTGTGTCCCCAGGACAGAACAACAAACTCACAAAGATAACGGCAGTGGATCTACGGGACTTCCGCAGGCCTTCTGGACTGCAGACATCTCTGACCAAAGGCCACAGATGACATGTACCCTGATCCTGCCGAACGCCCGTCCACCCCGGACTTGGCTTCGCGGTTTGATTGATACGGGTGCTGATGTAACGATCATCTCCTTCTCTGCATGGCCTCCCTCATGGCCTTTAGCCCCTGTGGGATCGGCCATGGCAGGATTAGGAGGAACCACACAGAGCTATTTAAGCGAACGGCCTGTGGGGGTGAAGGACTCAGAGGGGCACACAGCTACGATTAGGCCTTATGTTGCTACCATTTCCCTTAACCTTTTGGGGACGGGATGTGTTGGCAGCTTGGGGCATACGGATTGGGACAAATTTTTAGCAGGGGTCACTGTGCGTAAGGGCGCACAGGATCCTACACTGCCTTTGCGGTGGTTGATTAACACACCAATCAGAGTCAGACTCTGCTTAGTTAGTTGAATTAAGGGCTCTTACCATGGCTTTCAACGATTCTCACAGGAACCTTTGAATTTGGTTACTGAAGCCGACTAGCAAAAGCTTTGTATTCAATTAATCACCTTACAGTCCCACAAAATTCAAATAATCCTGTTATTCTGAATAATTTTCTCTCATTGCAGCCTGCAGGCGACACACAACTGCCCTGGGCAAAAGTCTGGGTACGGAATTTACTTACTAACCAGTGGGAAGGCCCGCATGAGCTTATTGTTTGGGGTCGTGGGTATGCTTGCGTTTCCACAGTTACTGGGGTAAGGTGGCTGTCGGGTGGAGTCGCGGGAGACAAGCACTCAAGGCATGATGTTCAGCAAGTCTCGATTTATTTTTCAAAACTACACTTACTTATAGTACCTTTAATTAGCTCATACATATTGCAAAAGTCGAGCTCCTCATTGGTGGGAGCTATTCCGTGGGATCTGCAAACACGGTGGTCTTATCTTCCTCTTCCATATGGTTTCTGTCTTCTTTCTTATCTGAATGCACATTCTGTTATCTATGCAACTTCTTGCTCAAGGACTCAGTGTCTGCATCTTTTCTAAGCCTCCTGTGTTATCATGACCTTTGCTTTTTAGCCATTCTTCAGAAAGACTCTCAACACTTCCCCTGTTTTCTTTTTGCATGATCATAGTCATATTGACTGACTTCGAAATTAAATTTTTTACACATGACATTATACAGCTAAGCATAAGTAAACCAAGCAAAACAATTATTAGCAACAGCATTAAGGATTTAATCACACTTTTCATCCATCCTTCTAAGCCCATCCACTCTGTAAGTCCTTCTAATCCAAAAAATCCGGAGTCTTTTTTTTATTTTTTGGGAGTGTTCAATCAAATTCTTAATTTCGGCGTGGATGGACTTAGAATGATCCTCAAGATCCATACAGCACATTCCTTCAAAGTCTTCACAGCCATGGCCGTGGGCTAAGAGTAGAAAATCTATAGCTGCTCTATTCTGAAGCAGGGCGTGTTGGACTGAACTCAGATCTTCTGCAAGTTCAGACAACACTCGGCTGGTACCGTTTGCCTGTTTAACTACCCAACATGCCAGTTTTTCTAAGTGACGATGGGCTCGTGCCGCAGCTGCACCAGGAACAAAAAGGGAGGTAAAAAGCACTTCTGATTTGCTCCATAGCGTGAGGTCATCCTGACATTCAGGTGTTATAGTTTCTGTTAAAGACCTCTGCCATCGTGTTCGGTGTGTAGCATTAGGATGGTGCTGTGGAAGTGCAAGACTCAGTTGGCCAAAGGTACAGGGCCCACCTACAGGCCTGGATGGAATACCTGACCAGGCACGATTCCCACAAATTAGGAAAAACCCTCTGGGTAACTTTCGAGGGAAAAACGTTCCAGGGGCTGCAAGAGATCGATTTCTCACGGTAATGTTGCACCATTCTAAATCCCACTGTGAAGCATTGCCAATAGGATAAATCAAGGTGGGGTTGGATTCATTCAGTCGACAGCCATTAAGGCTGCCCTCTTGGCATAAATTACGTGAACTATTAATATAAATACAGGCTGTAGCGTTAAGAGAATCAACTAGTTCTATCTCTTGTGGCTCAGGGCCCACCGGGAGTTTATCATCCCAGCTATCATACTCTTGTAGGCCAGCGGTAATATTCATTGTGGATTTTAATGGTCTAATAATTTTGAACTGGTTCTGGGTCTCGATTACGAAGTTACGCCATGTATTATCTGTTAGTGGTACTCCAACTAAGCATGTCAAAAATGGGGTACTGGGTGTGGCTAAGGAGGCACAGAATGTTGTGGTGTTCAATTCACGTGCCAAGGAGACCCAGATATTATCTCTAGGGTCAAACACCTCAGGAGGATAGGAAAGGGGGTGACCCATTACTGAGCCTGCGATTAGCAGCACGATGCTTAAACCGCCGGCAAACATGATCCCACTTTCTTGGGTCAACTTGCCACTGAATGGGGACCCCGATATTTGGTTGGCACGAGGATTGCAAAATTACAGAGTAGCTATCGGCTAAGATCTTTTTTGCTAAATGCTGTACTGACCACGCTAATTCTCTTAGCCGCAGATCTTCAAGATTTTCAACTAATTGCAAACTGTCAATGATATTTTTGCCTGTGAGTTGTACTAATGCTCCTTGAGCCGTCTCACGGTGCCAGTGAAAACTGCAAGACTGACACCAAAACCCTTCTGATAGATGTTGCTGGTGGACCCACCACTGTAAATTACAGCCTCCGCAAAGCAATCTTACCCACGCCTTATGATTATTACAATTACATGCAAAGCAACTAGACTGGCAAAAGCGCAAAAAGTGTCTCTGCAAATGTGGGAGGAGATAACCCTCTATCTCCTGTTCAGAGTCCACAAGGAAGGTAATGCAAAACCGCTGCTCAACTTCCTGCAGGATCTGTGATATCTTCCTCTGTACCCTTCTTTTCTTCCTCTGTTGTGGGTTGCTCATCAGTGACAACAGGCTTAGTCCATTTGGCCGGAACCCATAGGGGACCTGTCGGAGTGGACACACATAAGTAACCTCTTCCCCAGTACAAGGTTTTTACAGGATCTTGCCAAGGTCCCGTCTTGGGGTCTTTGTAGCGCACCCAAGGCATGGGCGTCGGGGGTTGAGGATAGGTTCCAAGGTGATGGACTCTGCCTGATGCAGCAGGAGACAACGCTTCCGTGGGCGGGAGGTGAGATCAATAGTGAGTAAGGTCAGAGATCCAGTAGAGCCAGGACTTGGCTGACACCTAGGTGCATCACAAACAGGCAGAATGCTTGAAGCCAGATGTGGTAATGGTACTAGTTGTGCTAACTTTTGTCCTGCCGGGATCTTAACGGGAGGATAATCGGTATGTGCTAAAATAAAAATTTCTCTAGCGGAGTCAGCATCAACAAGACTAGTCTCTACTAGGAGTCCCATTGTAATTGCAGATGAACGACCTACAATAAGTCCTCTCATAGCTTGGCCATTAATATACACAGGTCCGATGACACCAGTGGGAATGCGATGGATTTCTGATGTTAGCAACTCGGTATCTACTGAGGCTGCCAGGTCCAGGCCGAGACTTCCGCTTGTCGCTGGGCGGGGACAGGTAGAGGTGCTGGAGCGGTTACTTGTGTCGTCACGCGGCCGCTGTTCACGCTGGGTCGCTAAATTCCTGCGGCTGTACATTCGCGACGAATATGACCGGGTGTCCCACAGCAATAACACTTCATGCGGCCACTTGGAGCTGGGCGGGGACGTGCTGCTGCCGCTTGGAGAGGAGCAAGGGCTGCCATAACCTGATTTTGAGAGCTAATAGCCTGTTCTTTAAGCCCTTCACCTAATTTTGCTAAGGCTTGTGCTAAGAACAGCTGAGAGCCAGTGGGCATGGTAGCAGCCTTTTCTAGGAGCTGCTGGACAGTCCAATCCCCTGGGGTGGAAGTAATAAGAGCACGGGTGGCTTGATTGCCATTTTGTAAAAGGCATTGCTTAAGTAACGGGTCATGCATATGCTCTTGAACCCCAGCTTTTGAGATGGCTTCCATAACTTTGTCAACAAAAGAGCCTAAAGATTCCTCTCTGCCTTGCTTAATGTTCATATACATAGGGATCCCACCCGGGGCTCGGACTTTATCCATAGCTTTCTTAGCAACTGCCATAGCTTCCCGCAATTTAGCAGGGCCTAGTGCAGCCTGAGCCTCAACCCTCATATGTTGACCCTGTCCTAGAAGTTCATCTACAGTGATATCTGCTAACGGATCTCCCTGGGGTCTAGCGAGATCTGCACTAACAGCTGCCTCCTCCCTCCAGTGAGCCTCAAAAAGCAGTCGCTGATGCGGGGTATACATGAGCTTAGTAATGCCTTTAATGTCAGCAGGAAGAAGGGTAAAAGCGTTAAAAATATAATCAAGCATCTGTTTAACTGGTTCACTGGTGACACCGTAATTCCCCACCGTTGCTCGTAGCTGAGCTAACAGCTTCCAATCCAGATTAGTCACCTGCGCGATATTGCCGCCCCCTTGCGGATTAGGGACAAATAAGACAGGGAACGCTATGCTGTCCTGAGCAGCCGCTAGCATGTCAGAATCACCCTTTTGTAAGCCCTCACGAGCAACCGCAGCCCAAAGTTCTCGATGGCCCCTAGCCATGGCCTCCGCGAGGTCAGACTCTGCCCCAGGGACAGGCTCAGGGCTAACAAAGGGGTTTCGCGAGCGAGAACAGTCCGGCGGAGACGGGTGAGGCAAGGGCGGAGGAGCAGGCTGCGGCAAGGAAGGCGTGGGAGGAGCAGGAGGTGGGGGGGGGGAAGGCGCGGAAGGCAACTCAGAGGCAAGGGCCTCAGGGGGTACGTGAACCGTAGCAAAGGTGGGGGGATTAGGCGGACCAGAGAAGGGAGAGGGACCATGTTCCCCGTAAAGACGATTACGGTCCTGTGCAACTTTAATCTTTTCTGCGGCTTTCTTTTCTGCCTGTACCATTAAAAGTTCATTATAAACAACTCTCCATAGTTTAGCTATCTTTTTAGCTGGCTTATCGTCATCTAAGACAAGATCCCAAAGTTTATCACTATACGCGCGCCACTGACTTAATTCATGAATGGAGTGGGGGTCAGTGAAAAAACCGTAAGAGCGCGCATGCGTTAAAAGAGCGGGGAGGTCTTTATCAAGATCAATCCCTTTAAAATTACGCTTAAGCAAAAAAGCCTTGAAAAGTTCCTGTGCTGCTTGCCTTTCCATACTTACGTCGGTACCGTTGCTAGCCCCTCCAGGCTTCGGCAGCACGTATCGGCGAGCCCGCCTGTGCGGTCGCTCGGGCGCGGAGGAAATCGTTGCAGTATACGAGACCTCTTTCGCCGTCCGTCTAGCTGCGGGACCCGACCCCAACGCAACTCCCCCATCGCATAAGGCAAGGGCAACTTCTCCTGTTCGGGTGCCAGATGTTGGGTGGAGTCGCGGGAGACAAGCACTCAAGGCATGATGTTCAGCAAGTCTCGATTTATTTTTCAAAACTACACTTACTTATAGTACCTTTAATTAGCTCATACATATTGCAAAAGTCGAGCTCCTCATTGGTGGGAGCTATTCCGTGGGATCTGCAAACACGGTGGTCTTATCTTCCTCTTCCATATGGTTTCTGTCTTCTTTCTTATCTGAATGCACATTCTGTTATCTATGCAACTTCTTGCTCAAGGACTCAGTGTCTGCATCTTTTCTAAGCCTCCTGTGTTATCATGACCTTTGCTTTTTAGCCATTCTTCAGAAAGACTCTCAACAGGTGGCTACCTTCAAAATGCATTCGCCCTGACCTACGGCACCTGAGGCGGAACAGGCAACCTCCAAATGTTGACCAGAACGCCAGCCATCCAAATGGCAACCAGAATGTAGATCATCAGCCTAATGACTCTTCTGATGATGACCAAGATGGCGAACATCAGGCGGATGGTCCTTCCACAAGCAGAGACTGAACTTTAAATTTCTTGTTATGGAGTCAGATGGTTAAAGCCTTAAGGACATATTTAGAATTAATAACTGATGTAGATTTCTATTTAGGATTAATAGTAGAGTTGTTCTCTTATAAAACAAAAAGGGGGAATTGTAGATACAAAAATGCTGCTAGCAAGGATTTTCTTGCTATTTTCTAAGTCCGTGAGAGACTTTACTCTCTCACAGAAGAGGAAGCAGAGTATGTAAACAACCAAGCCACCTGCAACCTTGAAAAGTCTTGTTTATGGTATAGTAGAAAAATATTTTGACAATGGATGTTTTAGGATTTTAGCCAATCACCCACAAGGGGTGGCTGATCCTTTGTCCAATTAGACTATGAAGAAAAAAGTCTATAAAAGAGTTTGTAAAATAATTAAATGAATCAATCTTGCTGCACAATTCCTGCCTGCTGGATCTTCTCTCCTCCTCCCTATGGCTGTGGGACACGGTGATATACCCTAGGGCCCAGGCCTGCGGTAATAGGGACCCAGTGCTCCAACCTGTTGAGGTTGAATCTTTAGCACATTCTCTGAGTTGGAAAAAAAGATGACGGATGAAGTCATCTGAAACCTGAAAACGAAGGTGATGTGATGAGGCACTTGACAGTTGTTGTTGTTGAAAATAAAGTTTTGAAACAGGCATGCGAAAAGCTGGAACTGCACTGCCTGAGGTAGAAAAATAAGACGAGGCTTGAGAAGATATATGAATGACTTCTGAAGCTGTGACCGTCACCATATCCTCCCAACTAAGATGTTGAACAGGAACTTCAGATGGAAAGAGTCCCATAGGTTCAGATAAATATCTGTGAGAAGTTTGTGGAGAATGTGCTTCAAATGACATGTCTCAGTCCGAGACTTCCCTTATAACCGGGATGATATAAGCCTGATCTTGTTGTTCTGGATAAGGAGTTAAAACAGATTTTAAAAAGTCCTTCATTTCTTGTGGAGATAGAATAGTGTTTGATTGTCCTGTGCTGTATGTAACATAAGGTTTAACATTTTGCAGTTGTCATGCCAATCCAGTGGGTTGAAGGTCTGCTGCAGTGTGGTGCTGAATAGCAGATGGCTTTGTTGGTGGGATGGTGGAGGCTGGTTGCGCTGCAGACGTAGGCTGAGACTATGCAAGACTGAAGGCTGAAGCAGCAGCTGCTGAAGGCTTGACCGGTGGGGCTGCAGTTGCCCAGTTGCCGTTTGAATCCCTATGGGTGGCTCGGCCTCGATTGGGGCTGGAAGGGGCAGAGAAACCACACTTTCAGGGGCAAGCTCTGCTTCCCGGGAGCAGGTAGAGAACACCCCATTTCCCCCCCCCCCCCCCCCCCCATTCACCTTCAGGTGGAAAAAACTCAAAAATCACTGTATCATCCTCCTCTTTTGGACCAATTAAAAGCTTTAACTTTGGGTCCGGTGGAAGAGACTTTTCTGTCTGCGCCGTAGCCGCGCCCCATCCCCCTGCCGCCTGTGGCATCCGCAGGGACGAATAAACATCTCTACTTAGATTCGTGGGGATCTTTACACGAACATGGGGTTTTATGTCCGTCCTGGGGACTCCCGAGGCTGCGAGCGAGGTTTTAAAACCTTCTGCCACCTGCACAGATTCCTGTGCATGCTCTGTGGTTGTTTCAAAGGTCCCAGATCCCAGGGGAACGCGTCGGGGTAATAAGGGGTTTTGGAAAATGTCCTGTTTAGGGGAAGTATGAAACGCTGCCGTCTTAATTAGTTCATAGATCACCCGAGCAGGTGTTAGTAGCCTCAGAGGTAATTCATGTCTTAGAGTTGCCATATGGTATAGAGTAGTATTAACATTTTCCCAGAAGGATGGTACGAATAGGTCTCCTAATAGAGCATAAGGGAACTCCTTCTTTATCCAGCACAAAAGATCCTCTAGTTCCTTCCTGGAAACAGGTACTGGATGCTTCCGAGACACAATCTCCAAGTTATTAATTACATTCGCCTCTGATTTTGAGAGATCCCCTCCCATTATTGTTTATAGGTCTAGTTTTGGACAGCTCACCAGATTTTAGATGTTGTTACCGGCTTTTGAAGTCCTGGTCCGTGTTCTGTCCAGCAGCTCACGGCTCCTCCTGTTCCTTGTGCACCGAGGTCAGGAGATCCTGGATTTTCAAAGCCGACCACATGGTTTTCTTTTCTTGCTCTGGCTCGCTGCTGTCCGATATCTCCTGGCTTAGCTCTTCCTTAGTGAGTCCTCACATGGGGCACCAGATAACGCTGTCCGCATCATTAATTGTTGTCTTCCCTGATGGGGGAGATGTGTAGATTTTTGCCAGGAGAAAAAAGGAAGCAAATGGGACTTCATGCTTCTCAGTTTCCAGATAGGTGTTTATTAATTCTTATCTAAAGAGTACAAGCCACTGGCATGACTTAGACATAGCACAGAGCAGAGAATGCAGCAAGAAGACAACTTATCAAGATCTCACAGCCTTTTTAAAGGTAAGTTACCCAATGAAAGCTTAAAATGCAAGATATTTTCATTTTTTTACCAATGTCCAACAAGTTCCTAAATCACGTAGAAAGGAACTGAGGAATTCTGTATCCAATCATCCCAAACCACTATTGCTGCAAAATATGGAGTTAGTGAAGAAGGAGAAAGAAGCTTTTAACTACAATTTATCCTCCATTTTGAGGTTTTCTACTTCTATCTATTTACTATGCAAATTGACCTAAAAACTCTAAATTTTTCACCCTGTGATAATCTCACATAGTATTCTATCACCTAATTCACACCACTGTAGATTCAAATTCTTCCCAGAGGCTAGGCAAATTTTCCCATGGACAAAGGTCAAAACCAGTACTGTCCAGGGGGGTAAAACCTTTCAAAACAGGCAGAGGAATATTCTCTGCATTCTAGGTTCCCACAGTATGGGGTCATTGCAGCCTGGTATGCCCTCATCCACCATGATTCCAATGGGGTGGGAAATCCTGATTATTGATTTGAAGGATTGCTTTTTCACTATTCCTCTGAATCCTGATGATAAGCCAAAATAATTTGCCTTTACTGTGCCTGCAGTTAACAGTGCTGAACCTGCGATGAGATATCAATGGAAGGTTCTACCTCAGGGCATGAAGAATAGCCCGACTATCTGCCAATGGTATGTTGCTCAAGCTTTGTCGGGAGTTCATGAGCAGTTTTCTGAGGCATACTGCTACCATTACATGGATGATATCCTGGTGGCAGCATCCAACCAGGATGAGCCGCTGAGCATACAGCCTCTGCTGCTCACTTTAGCGGGGGGGGGGGGTCCTGGGTGCAGGGGAATCAGCCAGAGACACGACACGAACACCGATACGATTTGAGCATTGTGCTCCCCTTTATTGTTTACTTACACCAAGTTATACTTTGCAAAGTTCACGCCCCTTTCCCACGAGAAAGCGTCTAAGCAGCGGGGGAGCTGACTAGTGTATACCTTTTCCCAAGGCTGTTAAAGGCTGCTGGCTAGCAGGTGCCTTGCAAGCCTATCTTCAGCCTGAGGCCCCTCAGGGGTACTTCTGCAACAACCCTGGGGTGCCCAAGCTCTCCTGGGGTATCATATGCCCCCGTTCCACAAGGAATTCCTCTACATATCCCCCGTTTTCTTTTTGGGCAACCCAGGCCTGGTCGATGATCTTTCGCAGCCCCACTTTAAGGCAAGAAAAAATACACCCGAGTACTATTAAGCCTAATATAACTACAAATAGCAATTGGCAGCCTTCTACTACCAAGGTACACAGCCATCCAGTGATACCCAGACTCTTAAGCCAATCTCCAATAGGGTCGCTTGTCTCCTGAAGGTTGTGCAGACCCCTCTGGAGATCAGAGGGGTGCTTGTGAATTGAGACAGAGTAGTCAGAAAGACTCATACAGCACATACCCTGGAACTCTTCACAGCCGTGGCCGTGAGCTAATAGTAGAAAATCAATGGCTGCCCGATTTTGTAATACTGCATGCCTAACACTAGTAACATCTGTGCTTAGCTCGTCAAGCATCTGCGAAGTTATGTTTAGCTCATCCCTCGCCCAGCAAGCAAGTCTATGCAAAATAGCATGACCCCTGGCTGCTGAAGCACCAGGTAAAAACATAGATGCTAGCCAAATTAACTGCTTTCACTCGATCTAAATGGGCGGACAGCCGCTTGAAAATGTCTGCCAATATCCTTGTCTTGAGACACTCAAAACAATTCCCCACTCTGGGTCTGGTGCTATACCTAAAAATTTATGCAACTCCCCTTCTTGGTTTCGCCTTTGGAGAGGGTTCCCCAACACCCACCACAACTCAGTAGCAACCACCCTGGGCAGCTGTTATGTTCGCCACAGAGTCTCGCTATTTCTCCTGCTACGGAGAGTGGTGGATCTGGCAAGTCCTCAGCCCCCTCACTCAGCCGCGGCTGCAGCCTCTCCCAAGGCTTCTCGGGACGGGGGTCCCAGAGTTCCAGCTGTTGTAATAGCGGCGTCACTTTCTTCAGGAGCTGATGCTGACTGCGCCTTCTCACTTAGGGGTCCTGTATGCCTAGCACGGCACCACTTGCTGGGCGCCCCTCCTGTCAATGCTGCAGCGATGACTTGTCCCTGTTGTTGCAGGACATTCTGCAGCGTTGCGGTAAGAGCAGCTGTCTGAGAAGACTGCTCCGCACGGGTAGCATGCACGAGCATCTCATCTACTGCTCCCTGGGGCAGCATAACAAGAATTGTCTTAGTTTGCCTATTAGCATTTTCAAAGGCAAGTGTTCGGAACATTTGCTCTTGGAGCTCTTCAGAGAGCTCAGTTGCATCCTTTAAGGCTGCTGACAAACGGTCAATGAACTGACCATATGGCTCTGACAGCCCCTGTCGGACTGCTGCATACGGGGGAGACTTCTTCTTTTCAGGTACTGACAACAAGGCTTTGTGGGCAAGAGTCTGTGACAACTGATGAATGACTACAGGCATGGTCAGCTGTGTCACCGTGGCTCCATAAGTCCCACTCCCAGTTAGCATATCGGCTTGGAGCACATGCAGTGGGTCTTGTGTGTCACCTTGGTGTTTGCTAGCTTCTTCTTGTGCTAGCCGCTTCCACGTTCACTCCCAGAGCAGGAACTGTGAAGGGGTTAATAACAACTGTGCGATGCTGATGCAATCATTCGGACACAGGACATCTGCTGTAAAGATAAACTGCAGAATGCTTCGTGCAGCTTCAGACCGTAAGCCATGCGTGGTGACTGTTTGCTTGGCTTGCTGCAAGAGCTTCCAGTCATGGGGTTCCCACTTTGCAGTGTCCCCTTGTATCTGTACAGGGCAAGCGAGGGCATCCACTGCTTGCCAATCACCCTCAATGATTGCATCACGGATAACACCATTCCATCTCCTTGGCAATGGGTCAGTCCTCCCCATCGGGGCTGATGGAGGGAATGGCTGCACCTCCCCTTGCGGGAAGGGAGGGGCTGTAGGCACTGTGCCCGATTCTCCCAACGGGAACGTAGGAGCTTTGGGTGCTAACTTGACCGGTGGGGCCACGGGACGCCACGGTGCTGATGGTGTAATATCACAAGCCTTGGATTCCAGCATGTCCTGCCGTGTAGATAATTCAGCAAGCCTTTTGATTACTTCATGTATCATCTCTCGGTGTTTCTCCTCCTCTTGGGGCTGACCCCTGGCTGCTCTGGCTGGGTCTGGCTCTGTGGGCAATGAAACCACAGAGGCTGCTTCACTGTCAGACATTGCTCCGCTGTCCAGCATAGGGGGGTTGCGCTCTGCCGCTTTCGGCCGGGCGCTAGGACCTCTTGTTTCTCCTTCGCCCGCCTGCGCCCTACCCCCTGAGTCGGGAGGCTCTGCTTCTGCATTCGCAGCCATTTCTCCCTCAGATGTCGGAGTGGTAACTTCCTTCCCCACCGAATCCAGCAACTCTTGCAGCGAGCGGACGGGTGCTGCTGTGCCCTCCATCGGTCTACCCACGGCCAGCCCGAAGAACCGTGCAACCCTGGACTCCACCCTGGTCCCCAGCTGCCGCTTCGTAAGACCCCCGTCTGTTTCCTTCCCGGAGCCACCACGCCCTAAAGCCTCAATGGCCGCCGCGGCCACTGTCCTTTCGGCTTTCATCTCTGCGAGAGTGCTAGTTACTGCTCTCCAGGTTAAGCCGAGAGCTTTAGCTTCTTTAGCTTCCTTTCCACCCTCAGTCATGGACAGCCACAGTTCGTTCCCTACTTCCCACCACGCTTTGGTCGAGAACAAAAGCTAAGTGTAACTCAATAATCCATGTTCCCGGGCCCACGTAACAAGGGCATTCAGATCTCGGTCTTTCACAATCTCGCCTCTCTTAGAGAGAATACTAGCTAGGAGTCGAGTCCCCACCTCGTAATCCATAGCTTCTTGGCTGCGGGTACTTGCTTGGCCGCGCGAAATTCGGCTTTGAGGCTTATCCTCCGGCCTTTTAATCGGCTTTGAGACCAGGCCCTCGGCTTTACTTGGCTTTGGGGCCACCCGCTCTGGCTCCCCAAGCTCCGCTACACCGACATGATGAGTCGAAGTCTTACCGCATTTAAGCAAACCTGCATGTAGCAAAACTCACTCAGGTCCCTGCCGTTCGGGCGCCAGGTTTAGCGGGGGGGGGGGGGGGGGGGGGGGTCCCGGGTGCAGGGGAATCAGCCAGAGACACGACACGAACACCGATACGATTTGAGCATTGTGCTCCCCTTTATTGTTTACTTACACCAAGTTATACTTTGCAAAGTTCACGCCCCTTTCCCACGAGAAAGCGTCTAAGCAGCGGGGGAGCTGACTAGTGTATACCTTTTCCCAAGGCTGTTAAAGGCTGCCGGCTAGCAGGTGCCCTGCAAGCCTATCTTCAGCCTGAGGCCCCATCAGGGGTACTTCTGCAACAGCCCTGGGATGCCCAAGCTCTCCTGGGGTATCATATGCCCCCATTCCGAAAGGAATTCCTCTACAGCTCACTGCTCTGCATTCTTATGGATTGCAAGTGGCTCCGGAGAAAGTTCAACAGCATCCTCCTTGGAAATGCTTAGGAGTCAAAATTCTGGATCAGACTATACAACACCAAGAGGTGCAATTCTCAGATTCTATGAAGACCCTGAATGATGCTCAGAAATTGCTGGGTGTCATTAATTGGTTACGTCCTTATTTAGGGCTAACGACAGTACAACTTTCCTTGCTTTTTACTATTTTAAAGGGGGACCCCGAGTTGAATTCACCTCGAAAATTGACTCCTGAAGCACAACGAGCGCTGGAGGAGGTTCAACAGGCTCTTTCTGCTCACCAGGTTTATCAAGTGGATCCCTCCATTGATATCACTGTTTTCATTACCACTCCAGATCTTCATCCTACAGGTATCATTGGCCAATGGAATAAACAGTGGCCTGATGTTGAGAGTCTTTCTGAAGAATGGCTAAAGAGCAAAGGTCATGATAACACAGGAGGCTTAGAAAAGATGCAGACACTGAGTCCTTGAGCAAGAAGTTGCATAGATAACAGAATGTGCATTCAGATAAGAAAGAAGACAGAAACCATATGGAAGAGAAAGATAAGACCACCGTGTTTGCAGATCCCACGGAATAGCTCCCACCAATGAGGAGCTCAACTTTTGCAATATGTATGAGCTAATTAAAGGTACTATAAGTAAGTGTAGTTTTGAAAAATAAATCGAGACTTGCTGAACATCATGCTTTGAGTGCTTGTCTCCCGCGACTCCACCCAACATCTGGCACCCGAACAGGAGAAGTTGCCCTAGCCTTATGCGATGGGGGAGTTGCGTTGGGGTCGGGTCCCGCAGCTAGACGGACGGCGAAAGAGGTCTCGTATACTGCAGCGATTTCCTCCGCGCCCGAGCGACCGCACAGGCGGGCTCGCCGATACGTGCTGCCGAAGCCTGGAGGGGCTAGCAACGGTACCGACGTAAGTATGGAAAGGCAAGCAGCACAGGAACTTTTCAAGGCTTTTTTACTTAAGCGTAATTTTAAAGGGATTGATCTTGATAAAGACCTCCCCGCTCTTTTAACGCATGCGCGCTCTTACGGTTTTTTCGCTGACCCCCACTCCATTCATGAATTAAGTCAGTGGCGCGCGTATAGTGACAAACTTTGGGATCTTGTCTTAGATGACGATAAGCCAGCTAAAAAGATAGCTAAACTATGGAGAGTTGTTTATAATGAACTTTTAATGGTACAAGCAGAGTAAAGGGCAGCAGAAAAAAATTAAGGCAGTCCATGATAAAAACCGTAATTATGATTCTGCTGCTTCCCTTTACTCCGCTGCCCCTAACCCCCCCACCTTTGCTACAGTCGAGGTTCCGCCTGAGGCATTTGCCTCCGGCCCGGCTTCACACTCACCCTCTGCGCCCCCTGATCCTCCCCTGCAGTCCCCGCCCCCGTCCCCCTCGCAGCAGCCGCGGCAGCCGCAGCAGCCGCCGCCGCCGCAGCCGTCTGTTCCTCCGGATCGCTCTCGTTCGCAAAACCCTTTCCTAAGCCATGAGCCTGTCCCTGGGGCGGATTCTGACCTCGCGGAGGCCATGGCCAAGGGTCATAGAGAGCTGTGGGCAGCTCTCGCTCGTGACGGTTTGCATAAAGGCGATGCAGAGATGCTAGCGGCTGCCCAGGAAAGCTTGGCTTTCCCTGTTCTGTTTGTTCCTAATCCACAGGGAGGCAATATTGCGCAAGTTACTAACCTCGACTGGAAGCTGTTAGCTCAGCTACGAGCAACGGTGGGGAATTACGGTGTCACCAGTGAACCAGTTAAACAGATGCTTGATTATATTTTTAACGCTTTTACCCTTCTTCCTGCTGACATTAAAGGCATTACTAAGCTCATGTATACCCCGCATCAGCGACTGCTTTTTGAGGCTCGCTGGAGGGAGGAGGCAGCTGTTAGTGCAGATCTCGCTAGACCCCAGGGAGATCCGTTAGCAGATATCACTGTAGATGAACTACTAGGACAGGGTCAACATATGAGGGTTGAGGCTCAGGCTGCACTAGGCCCTGCTAAATTGCGGGAAGCTATGGCAGTTGCTAAGAAAGCTATGGATAAAGTCCGAGCCCCGGGTGGGATCCCTATGTATATGAACATTAAGCAAGGCAGAGAGGAATCTTTAGGCTCTTTTGTTGACAAAGTTATGGAAGCCATCTCAAAAGCTGGGGTTCAAGAGCATATGCATGACCCGTTACTTAAGCAATGCCTTTTACAAAATGGCAATCAAGCCACCCGTGCCCTCATTACTTCCACCCCAGGGGATTGGACTGTCCAGCAGCTCCTAGAAAAGGCTGCTACCATGCCCACTGGCTCTCAGCTGTTCTTAGCACAAGCCTTAGCAAAATTAGGTGAAGGGCTTAAAGAACAGGCTATTAGCTCTCAAAATCAGGTAATGGCAGCCCTTGCTCCTCTCCAAGCGGCAGCAGCACGTCCCCGCCCAGCTCCAGGTGGCCGCATGAAGTGTTATCGCTGTGGGACACCCAGTCATATTCGTCGCGAATGTACAGCCGCAAGAATTTAGCGACCCAGCGCGAACAGCGGCCGCGCGACGACACAAGTAACCGCTCCAGCACCTCTACCTGTCCCCGCCCAGCGACAAGCGGAAGTCTCGGCCTGGACCTGGCAGCCTCAGTAGATACCGAGTTGCTAACATCAGAAATCCATCGCATTCCCACTGGTGTCATCGGACCTGTGTATATTAATGGCCAAGCTATGGGAGGACTTATTGTAGGTCGTTCATCTGCAATTACAATGGGACTCCTAGTAGAGACTGGTCTTGTTGATGCTGACTCCGCTGGAGAAATTTTTATTTTAGCACATACCGATTATCCTCCCGTTAAGATCCCGGCAGGACAAAAGTTAGCACAACTAGTACCATTACCACATCTGGCTTCAAGCATTCCGCCTGTTTGTGATGCACTTAGGTGTCAGCCAAGTCCTGGCTCTACTGGATCTCTGACCTTACTCACTATTGATCTCACCTCCCGCCCACGGAAGCGTTGTCTCCTGCTGCATCAGGCAGAGTCCATCACCTTGGAACCTATCCTCAACCCCCGACGCCCATGCCTTGGGTGTGCTACAAAGACCCCAAGACGGGACTTTGGCAGGATCCTGTAAAAACCTTGTACTGGGGAAGAGGTTACTTATGTGTGTCCACTCCGACAGGTCCCCTATGGGTTCCGGCCAAATGGACTAAGCCTGTTGTCACTGATGAGCAACCCACAACAGAGGAAGAAAAGAAGGGTACAGAGGAAAATATCACAGATCCTGCAGGAAGTTGAGCAGCGGTTTTGCATTACCTTCCTTGTGGACTCTGAACAGGAGATAGAGGGTTATCTCCTCCCACATTTGCAGAGACACTTTTTGCGCTTTTGCCAGTCTAGTTGCCTTGCATGTAATTGTAATAATCATAAGGCGTGGGTAAGATTGCTTTGCGGAGGCTGTAATTTACAGTGGTGGGTCCACCAGCAACATCTATCAGAAGGGTTTTGGTGTCAGTCTTGCAGTTTTCACTGGCACCGTGAGACGGCTCAAGGAGCATTAGTACAACTCACAGGCAAAAATATCATTGACAGTTTGCAATTAGTTGAAAATCTTGAAGATCTGCGGCTAAGAGAATTAGCGTGGTCAGTACAGCATTTAGCAAAAAAGATCTTAGCCGATAGCTACTCTGTAGTTTTGCAATCCTCGTGCCAACCAAATATCGGGGTCCCCATTCAGTGGCAAGTTGACCCAAGAAAGTGGGATCATGTTTGCCGGCGGTTTAAGCATCGTGCTGCTAATCGCAGGCTCAGTAATGGGTCACCCCCTTTCCTATCCTCCTAAGGTGTTTGACCCTAGAGATAATATCTGGGTCTCCTTGGCACGTGAATTGAACACCACAACATTCTGTGCCTCCCTAGCCACACCCAGTACCCCATTTTTGACATGCTTAGTTGGAGTACCACTAACAGATAATACATGGCGTAACTTCGTAATCGAGACCCAGAACCAGTTCAAAATTATTAGACCATTAAAATCCACAATGAATATTACCGCTGGCCTACAAGAGTATGATAGCTGGGATGATAAACTCCCGGTGGGTCCTGAGCCACAAGAGATAGAACTAGTTGATTCTCTTAACGCTACAGCCTGTATTTATATTAATAGTTCACGTAATTTATGCCAAGAGGGCAGCCTTAATGGCTGTCGACTGAATGAATCCAACCCCACCTTGATTTATCCTATTGGCAATGCTTCACAGTGGGATTTAGAATGGTGCAACATTACCGTGAGAAATCGATCTCTTGCAGCCCCTGGAACGTTTTTCCCTCGAAAGTTACCCAGAGGGTTTTTCCTAATTTGTGGGAATCGTGCCTGGTCAGGTATTCCATCCAGGCCTGTAGGTGGGCCCTGTACCTTTGGCCAACTGAGTCTTGCACTTCCACAGCACCATCCTAATGCTACACACCGAACACGATGGCAGAGGTCTTTAACAGAAACTATAACACCTGAATGTCAGGATGACCTCACGCTATGGAGCAAATCAGAAGTGCTTTTTACCTCCCTTTTTGTTCCTGGTGCAGCTGCGGCACGAGCCCATCGTCACTTAGAAAAACTGGCATGTTGGGTAGTTAAACAGGCAAACGGTACCAGCCGAGTGTTGTCTGAACTTGCAGAAGATCTGAGTTCAGTCCAACACGCCCTGCTTCAGAATAGAGCAGCTATAGATTTTCTACTCTTAGCCCACGGCCATGGCTGTGAAGACTTTGAAGGAATGTGCTGTATGGATCTTGAGGATCATTCTAAGTCCATCCACGCCGAAATTAAGAATTTGATTGAACACTCCCAAAAAATAAAAAAAGACTCCGGATTTTTCGGATTAGAAGGACTTACAGAGTGGATGGGCTTAGAAGGATGGATGAAAAGTGTGATTAAATCCTTAATGCTGTTGCTAATAATTGTTTTGCTTGGTTTACTTATGCTTAGCTGTATAATGTCATGTATAAAAAATTTAATTTTGAAGTCAGTCAATATGACTATGATCATGCAAAAAGAAAACAGGGGAAGTGTTGAGAGTCTTTCTGAAGAATGGCTAAAGAGCAAAGGTCATGATAACACAGGAGGCTTAGAAAAGATGCAGACACTGAGTCCTTGAGCAAGAAGTTGCATAGATAACAGAATGTGCATTCAGATAAGAAAGAAGACAGAAACCATATGGAAGAGAAAGATAAGACCACCGTGTTTGCAGATCCCACGGAATAGCTCCCACCAATGAGGAGCTCAACTTTTGCAATATGTATGAGCTAATTAAAGGTACTATAAGTAAGTGTAGTTTTGAAAAATAAATCGAGACTTGCTGAACATCATGCCTTGAGTGCTTGTCTCCCGCGACTCCACCCAACAGCCTGATCCTTTGCATATCCGGGAATGGGTCTTTTTGCCACATCAGCCAAAAAAGACCGCACCCACATTGTTTGAATTGATCGCTTGTTTGATAATCAAATGCCGCCAGTGGTGTTTGCAATTAATGGCAGCGGACCCTGCAACAATTGTTCTTCCAGTACAGCAGGAACACTTTGAGTGGAGCCTTACTAACAGCGCTCCTTTGCAAAGTGCGCTGCAGAATTTTTCGAGACAGATTGTTTATCATCTGCTCAGCCACAAATTACCGCAATTGGCGAAATCAACAAGCTTCACCTTGCGGCCAAAAAGTAGTCGAGTGCCAGTGCAAGGACCCACCGTCTTCACCGATGGGTCTGGAAAACCTGGAAAGCTATTGTTACCTGGAAGGAGGAATCTGAGTGGCAGGTGCTGGAAGGCCAGGAGTCAGGCTCAGCCCAGCTGGTTGAACTGAGAGCTGTTGCCATGGCTTTTCAGCAGTTCTCTCAGGTACCTTTGAATTTGGTCACTGATTCTGCTTATGTAGCAGATATAACCCAATGATTAGATTGTTCACTTTTGAAGGAAGTCAATAATGCTGCTCTGTTTTCATTATTGAAAACTTTGTGGTGTGCAATTCAAGCTCGAGTGCACCTGTATTACATTCTGCATATTCGGAGTCACACCAATTTGCCAGGTTTCATAACAGAAGGCAATGCCAGGGCTGACATGCTGGCCAACCCTGCGTGGGTAGTGCCTCAGCCTGACAAAATTGCACAAGCCAAGGCATCGCACGGTTTTTCCATCAAAGTGTACATACCCTGCAGAAGCAGTTTCACTTAACACCAACTGAGGCTTGGGACATTGTCAGCGCTTGTGCTGACTGTCACGGACTCGCTGCGCCTTTGCCGCCGGAGGTAAACCCCAGAGGGCTAAAAGCCTTGCAGCTTTGGCAAACGGATGTAACCCATATTCCTGAATTTGGCCGATTTAAGTATGTGCATGTGTCTATTGACACTTTCTCCTCAGCTATGTGGGCTTCTGCTCATACTGGAGAGAAAGGCCGCGATGTCATTGCCCATTGGAAACTGGCTTTTGTAATCTTGGGCATGCCTTCTTCTGTGAAAACTGATAATGGCCCTGCCTACATCTCGCAGAAAACGTGGCAGTTTTTGCACCTATGGGGTGTGAACCATACTTTGGGTATTCCACATTCTCCTACTGGCCAAGCCATTGTTGAACACGCTCATGGCACTTTGAAGCGTGTTTTGGAGAAACAAAAAGGGGGAATGCATGGAGAAACCCCACAGAGCCGACTAGCAAAAGCATTATATGCAATTAATCATCTTACAGTGCCACCAAATTCAAATAATCCTGTTATTTTGAATCATTTTCTTTCATTGCACTCTGCAGGCGAGACACACCTACCTCGAGCAAAAGTCTGGGTACAGGATCTACTCACTAACAAGTGGGAAGGGCCATGTGATCTTATTGCTTGGGGTCATGGGTATGCTTGCATTTCTACAGATACTGGGGTACGATGGCTACCTGCAAGATGCGTTCGCCCTGACCTGCGGCACCAGAAGCAGAACAGGCAACCTCCAAATGATGACCAGAAAGCAGATCATCTGATGATGACCAGGATGTCGACCATCAGCCGGACAGTCCTTCTGCTAGCAGAGACTGGGACAGTCCCTCTACTAGTAAAAACTGAAGTTTCTTTGTTATGGAGTCAGAATGTTAGAGCCCTTAAGGCTATCTATCTAGAGTCAGTAACTGATGCAAAGCTCTTAAAGTTATGTAGAATTAAGCTGATGTAGAATTGTAATAGTCGGTATAGAGTTGGGTTTGCTTGATGTATTTCCCTTGACACCGCTGGAAAATCTCTCTGCCTGTTTTAAATTGGCATCTGATTTAGATTCCATTTGGTAACTGGCCACTACCAAACAGACCCCTTATGCTGTGTTTGTTCTCCTTGCTGCAATGGATCCCGCAGAGGATTACAAACACCACCTTTTTGGTCTTAAACAAAAAGGGGGAATTGTGGATGCTAAAAGGCAGGAGCAGAGGAATTTTCCAGCTGCTGAAGCATTTTGTGAAGTTTTTCTTTCTCATGCTTTAGCTGAGAAACAGTGAAAGACAGTTTTGTAAACTAATTCTCTATCTCTGCACCTGGGTTTGTTTTCCAGCCTTGTTTTGGTACTCTGGAAAAAATATTTTGAATGGGTTCTAGAGAACCTCAGTCAATCCCTCTAGGGGGTGGCTGGTCAAGAGACCAATCTTATCATGCTCTCTCACATACAAAGATATAAAACCTAGCTTGTAAATAATAAAATAATTCCTTTTCTCCTTGGATTTGGATTGTGTCGTTTCTCACCGGTTCTTGGCAAAACAGCGACAGGTGCTGACCAGCATCGGACCCCCTGCCGATAAGTGGCGCTCTGAACTGCTTGGACTCCTACTCTGGAAGTCCCTGGAGAGAGCGACTCCTGCACAGCTGTTTGCAGTACTTAAAGCCGCAGTCGAATTGTCACTTCTCTGAGGAGACCCCCCTGCGTTCTAGTAGAGGCTATCCAAAGAGACAGGTAGAGACCCTTGTCTACCATCTTGGAGAAGAAACACTTCTTGAGGATCGACCTTCAGGCTGACCACCTTCCCAGCAGATTTTATTTTGACCCTACAGGCTGTCCCAATGCCTGGAGAAAGAATTGTAAGTTGAAATTGGGTTTTTTCTGCTTGCTTCTATACTTTTGGGTCCTTTCTGCTTTTTTTTCTCTTTTTTCTGCTGGGTTAGGGAGTGGGACTGCCAAGATGGGACAGAGGCTGGGAAAACCTAGCCTTACCCAACCTGAGAGAGACCTTTATTCCCAAGTTCTAAAAATCCTTCTTGTTAGTAATTTTAAGTTTTCTAAGGGGAATCTTTCTAAGAGGAAACTCAAGTTCTTTATTATTTGGATTTCTAAGCATTTCTCTGATATTAACGGGGACTCTATCCTTTCTAACTCCTTTTGGGATCTGGTTGGAAAAAAAATCTAGTCTCTTCAAGCTTCTGGTGATTTTTCTGTTTCTCAGTTTATCCCCCTTATTTCATATTATTGTTAAGTTAGTAGAAAAAAACGCCCCCTCCCCTTCTTCCCCCGCCTGTGCTCCCAAGCCCACCTCTCCGCCTGAGAGGAAGTCGGAAGATGGAGACTCCAATATGGAACAGGGTTGCCATGGACACCCTGACGCCTTCTGATCCTCTCTCCCCCCCTGCCAAGGCAACTCTGGCCAAGCTGTCTTGGAATCTCCCCCCACCCCCAAATCCGAACTCCTATTCCCTGCTATGTATCCATCTCTCCCCCCAAAAAATGACGCAGGCGACGCAGCCCTCTCTGCTATCTTGCCTCCTCCAGTTCTAAGCTATCCCGCCCCTCCGCAGTACCACCCCTCCCCGCCGCCGTCTGCATCTGCTCCCCTGCCTGTAAGCGCGCCCCTGCACGCCCCTCACCCCCATCCCCCTGCCGCTCCCCCCCCCCCCCCCCCTTTCGCGCATTCCAATCCCCTTGCTGTGTTTTGTGATGCTATCGCTTCTACCAAGTTCATACAGCCCCCCCACCCACACCTCAGCAGCGGGCGGACAAACTCGATCCACCAGCCTCTATGCCCGCAGGCTATTCCCTTGCTATCACCCACCCTCTCTCCCTTTCAATTGCTAATGAGATAACTCCTGCTTCTCCATAAAAACCGGTTTTACCGGTTTCGCTGCCTCAAACCTCGCTATCCCCCTCAGGGGAGGCGAGTCCGGGTCCCGTTTCCTCCCCTGCCTTTTCGGTTTCTCCCGCAAACTCCGCTCCCGTAGTTTCTGCTTTAAACCCCACCGCCTCGACCCCTTCCTCGCAACCGTTTCCAGCCGCCGCCGCTGACTTCAAACAGCCTTGCAGCAGCAGCGGCTACACTCTAACCCCTGCTTCTCCCGAGATCTGTAGTTGCCGCATGGCTGCAGCCTCCCCCCCGTCTTCCCGCGTCCGGGACGCGCCCCCCGCTCCGACACGGCATTCCCGGTCCCCCGCGACTCCTGCCCCCAGCCTGGCTCGGGCAGTGCCGGCATCCAAAAGCTGCCACGACTCATCAGGTCCAGATAACCAGAGAAGTTCAGGCTGGAGACGGAGGAAGCGTCGACTGCCCAGAAGAATCCACGGTCCCGTCACCAGGTCACAGACAAAACGCAGCTCCAGGAAGGACTCTACTTAACAAAACGCAAAACATACGTCTGGCCAACACTGTTATAAATAAGTTATTCCCTAGTTATCCCTATAACCCCACTTACCTATGTGAAAAACGAGGTTCACTCTCCTGTGAGAATTTAAAGGGTTTAATATAAAGACAATAAGAGACACATAAAATAAAGCAAAGAGGTAATGGCCGGGTGCCTTGGCGCTCTGCCAAGAGCACACCTGATGCTCGAGGTGAGTCCTTTTTATACTATTTTTACTGTCTGTTCTCTATTCATATTAAAACTTTTCCAGGAGCTGTTCTGCATGGCCACTCCTTGATTCCACCTTTTTAGAGCATGTGTATTCTTCTGCCTTGCGGTTTTATTTCTTTTGATTCTTGGGGTTGGGCTCGCTAGGTAAAAATTGATGGTAGGGTGGATCTTTTAATTCTCCAGACAGGGCTGATTGCAGCTTTGGGCCTCTTTGTCTCTCCGGGCAGAGCGGTGATAACGGCTCTCAGACTCTCCTGGCCGCCCGTTCTCCAGGCGGAGTAGCCTTTGGGCCCTTTTGTTCCCTGGACAAAGTGTTGATTAGCAGCTTCTTGGGCCTCATCCTCTGTTCGATTGGAGGTTATCTTACTTGCTCACACTTGCTAACATTCTTGCTAAAAAGAGAGAAAACTACATCCACACAGCAAAAAGCATTTCTAGCATTATATAATATCTACCTTTATACTTGCGAGAAGCCAATATTATAATATATGTTTATAACACCTATATACCTACTGTTGTGGGTTGGGTTTGTAACTGGGTGGAAACACCAATTTAGTGTAGTGGTTTGGTCCAAAATACTCATTACTGTTTATCTTCTGTGAGATAAGAATTAGGAGAAATGCAAAGCAGGCACCAACCTTGAAAGAATATAAAGAAGTTTATTAACAGACCTAAAAGGAGAAAAAAAATTATACCATACCTTCAGAACTCTTCTCCTCCCCCCACCTTCCTCCCTTCTCCCACTGACAATGTAAAAAGACAACCCTTCAGATGTTCAGTCTGTTTACCACTTCCATAATAACCTTGGTTCAGTCCATTTAGAAATAGAACTCTCTTCTTGCTCGTTCTATGAAAACATTATCACAACGAGACAGCCGCCCACTTCCAAATATTGTTCAGTCCATTTAGGGAAGAAGTCTCTGCTCGCATGTGAGTCCCTTCCCCCGACTTGCAGCTTTTCCCCCAACTGCTTTCGAGGGTCCACTCTTGAAGTTTTTTGGGGTACAATTTTAAGGTTGAGCCATTCAGAAACAAAAAACAGAGGCCCTCCTCCTTCCCTGGGAGCAAAGGGTCTTCCTCATCTTCATCTTTAGGACTATCTCTGGGAGCATCTCTAGGAACTGAGGTTTTCTCCTTTCCCATTTGGAGCAAAAGTCCTCATCTGGTCCATCTCTCCCTGTCCAAACTTCTCATGAAATTACAGCTGCATCAGCATCTGCCTATCTCAGCACAGGTGCTTTTGCTTACGAGTTGAACACTCCACCCCCCATATCTTCATGAAATTACAACGGGTACTCTGATATATCATAGCTTCACAACAGAATTTCAGCTTTAAGCATCTCCTCTCTCTCTTCCCTCAGGTTTTCAGCTCTTCACAGCAGTAAAAGGGTTAATCTCACCTCAGCCTTGCAGCTGGAATTCGGCTTATCGCAGTGGAGAGGGGGGATAGCCAAGCGGCTCCGGCTGCCCACAGCAAGGCAGTGGGGGGGTTCCATGGCTGGAACAGGCCCATGGCTCCAGGATGGCCATGGCCCAGCCCGTCCTGGCCTGAACAGGGCCTGGCCAGGCCCGCTGGCCCCCGCACGGGGCCCGCAGCCACCTGTCCCAGCACCGGAAACGAGACAGAGAGCCTGGGGGGGAGTTTGTCTATTCTTAAGGTTGTATCACAGAGGCGGTCGCAACTTTAAGTGGCTTAAAGAATTGTCCATATTCAAACTGGCCAGCTGATAGGCTCTATTGGGTCCCCGAGGAAGCTGTAAGCACCCCTTAGCAAGGACATCCCTTCCAGGACTTTGCTTGCCAACCTATGACACCTACCTTCCTGTTCCCTCCTCTCCCTCTCCTCCCCAGCCCTCACTTACCTCCAACCAGAATATCCCAAACCCTCTACCTCCCCCCCCCCCAACACTATTCATTTTAAAAAACAAAGAAAAGGGGAATCGAAAGGGAGGAGGGAGGAAAAGTGAAGACAAACCCTTCCCCTTCACCTCAAAGCTAACAAATTTTCGTTTATATTCCCTATCAGAAGCCCCATCCCTGTCTAAAGATGAGACCCATCTGCCTTGATGCTGCCCTCACTGCTGCCTGGACACTCCTCACAGTGCCACAGGCCCTCAGCTGGGTTGTCCCACAGCCCAGCCATAATATCTGGGTGACCCTAGCAAGGACATTAAAACAAGATAACTTGTGCCTGTCCATGGGCAACCTAGACAACCCATTGTCGACGTGCCTGGTAGGGATTCCTCTAGCAGCACATGAATACCCATATACAGGTAAGAAACCAAATCCGGTAGACATTTGGGACAAGTGGACCAAGATTCTTCTGCAAGCACCAGACGAACCCCAGGAATTGGACTTATTGGGGTCCTCCAAAGCTCATTACTGTGTGCAATTTTATTATAAACTATCTGGCCAACATTTGAGCCACCTTGACCTTATTAGGTCTACTCATAAAAAAAATGTATCACCAAATAAAGTTTATAATCCTCCAAATTGGTGCAATTACACCAGTCATATGCTTTCTTCATCCTCACTCCATCCCAAAGTGTTGCCCTGGGGAGTGTTTCTTATTTGTGGAGACAGGGCATGGGCTGGGATCCCCTCACGCCTTCAATGGATGTAGGTGATTAGGGATAGGCGTTCGGAAGATCTTGCATTGTACGGGCAGGTAGAACCCCTCCCCTCAACAGGTAATACGTAAGCAGAAGGAAGTGACGCGGCAAACCCAAGTTATTTAACCCTATGTAATCCATGAATAAACACCATTTGCCGTCCACCACATTGGCGTCTGTGAGCTGATGGCCCGAATGACCTGAGGTGGTCGTCGTGCCGTTCCTGAACCAGGTCGCTACGCCTCCGAGAAACAACAAGTGGTGCCGAAACCCGGGAATCGGAATCAGAATCGGGATTGGGAATTCGCCTGGACGGGTATCGCGATACGGTCGCGAGACAGTCAGTGATGAAAGAGACGGGGCAGATTGCTTGGATGCAATAAGCCGATTTTATTGATACAGGGTCGAGTTTTTATACCTTTCAGTTATATAAGCAGTTATATAAGCAGCAATCACTATAACAACCATATCTATGTTTCTTAATAACATTGCAAAACTAGAAGCTAGCACTATCACAGGTACATACCAAGCATACCTTTTATGCGGACTGTTTCATTATAAGCCTTACTGCCTGCCATGGTTTGCGGCCTAGCAGCGTTAGCGCGTCTACTTCTGACATGAGTTTAGCAGTGCTCTCACTTCTGCTTTCTAGCTGTATCTCCACAGACGGGTGAACAGCGGCCGGCGCGGCAGGACCAGCCCGGCGGGGGGGAAGCTCCCGGACCAGCGAGGAGGATGGAAGCTCTCACGAAGGTCGTATCTCAGATTCATAAGCAATGGGGTATTGATTGCAAGCCAAAAGATTTTACTCTCGCTGTTGCGAGGCTTTTGCAAATTGGGGTCATTGACCGTCCGGTGGATATACTCCACCCAGAAATATGGGACATGTTGGGGAAGATGAAACAGGAAAGCCTTATAAATATGATTGCCTGACAAAAGATTTTGGGAATATGAAAACTATAAGCGACATCGAAATGAAAGCCACCTTTGAGATACCAAATCTTAGTTACTGAACAACTGGAAAACAATGGTATCCCTCCGCCGCCCAGCCGCATCCCTCCGCGCAGCGCAGCCTCGCCTCACAAGCCACGAGCAGGGAGGGAACGGATGGGAATGATGCAGCTCCAGTAGCAGGGGAGACGGAGAGCCCCTCTGCCGGAGCTGATGCTTTAAATCTAACACAGATTAACCCTGAAAAGCAGCCAGATTTGTTTGCAATGAGCCCCAGAGTCCCGCCAGCGAGCGACAGGGATCTTGCAACCCAGAAAGAGAAAACGAGTTCTGAGAGTTTGTCAGCGCTACCTTCTGAATCAAAAAATCCTCCAAAGTGCTCAGATTATTCTCAATTAACAGATTGGCATGAAATAAGACTCCAAATCTATAAAGATGAAAGTCTTAGTCTATTAGCTAAGCCTGTGATAGCTAGCCAACAGCCTGACAGTCCTAAAACGTGGGTTCCCATCCCCACTCTCGAAATTAAAGAACTAAAAAGGGCTGTAAGATACAGTGGCATTTGCTCACCGTATCTTAAACAACTGCTAAAAAGTACTCTAAAAGGAACACATCAAACTTTAAAACGCATTTTAAATCAACAGAAAGGGGGAAAAGCCCAGGCTACACCTCAAAGAAGGTTGAATATGTTGTTTGTTTTTAATTTCTTGAACAGCTCTGCAGAAGAGCCTGACCCCCCCCATTTTCAGGCATTTCTTAAACAACAAAAAAGCAAAACTGAAAGAACACCCCCCAGTTTTAATTAAGAATCTAGAATCAGGAAAAATAGAAAGACCATACAATCTTATAATGTGGGGAAAGGGATTTGCATGTCTCTCCACAGGTGAAGGAACCAAGTGGATTCCAGCAAAGAACGTGAAGCTGTACCACGCATCAAAGCCTGTTGTCGGTTCCACTTCAGCCAGTGACCCCGCGAGTGGAAGCCGAGAAGCCGGCACCCAAATGTGAACTAGGCAGAACCACTGAGAGAAGTTCGTCTGCCAGAAACGGCTCAAGAAAAGAATGGAGTTTTAGTATTATTTGTGTAGATGCATGTTGCTTTTAACCTTTTGTTTTTGTTTTTGCAGTGAAGCTTTACCTGTAAATCAACCAAAGACAAATGTTTGGGTTGCTTTAGCCAAATCTGCAGGCTCCGATACCATCTGTCTATCTGACACAAGTCCTGACAAACCTTTTTCAACCTGTTTAGTTGGAATACCTTTTCCAGAAGGTTTTGATAATGTTACTCTTGATAAATATTGGCCATATGACGATCATCACATTTCTCCAACTTCCAGCCATAGACACCAAACTTACATTGATTATCTTTTATTAGCACATGGGCATGGCTGTGAAGATTTTGAAGGATTATGCTGTATGAACTTATCCGATCATTCTGTTTCCATTCACAAACAGTTACAAAACCTAAGGGACCTAGCTAACCAAATTACAACAGATGACCCGTCTTGGCTAGACAGTTTGTTTGATGGTTGGAGCTTTGCACCCTGGCTAAGGGAACTCTGAAAAATAGGCTTGATTATTCTAGTAGTAATAATTATAGTTTTAGTAGCAATACCTTGTATACTTCAGTGTGTGCAAAAAATGACGAGTAGGACTGTGTCTAATATCTTAGTTGTTCATCAGAATGGGGGAGATATTGGGGAAGATGAAACAGGAAAGCTTTATAAATATGATTGCCTGACAAAAGATTTTGGGAATATGAAAACTATAAGCGACATCGAAATGAAAGCCACCTTTGAGATACCAAATCTTAGTTACTGAACAACTGGAAAACAATGGTATGGCCGACTGAAGGTAATCCCCTCTTGATTGAACAATACCCTCTGCTTGCAGGCAGGTCCAAGGGTCAGAGCAGACCCTACTAGCTCAGCAGAAGGGGTCCAAAGAGTAGTTTTTAGGAGTTAAGATGTAACACTCTATGGTAATATAAGAACTCTTATAGGCTGTATGTAAATGCTATAGGATTTGTATCTTGTATTAGATTGGTTAGTGACAATTAGAATATTCAGTACAGAAGATGATTTATTGTATTGTAACCAGGACTTCAGACACTCTTACTTCACTCTCATCTCTACTGCTTCCATTCTCTCTCACTACTTCTTCACCCTCATTCCTCTCTCTCCCTCTCTCTCTTTACTTACCCGCTTACTCTCTTGCTCTCTTGGGCCTGCTCAGAGCTGCCAGCTGCAGCTCTAAGCAGTGCCCCTGTACCCACGCCCTTTGCAATAAACCGCATGTTCCAAGATCTGACTTCAGAGATCTCTCGTCTCCGTCTGAGCACCCCTCAAGCTCCCACAGTCTGGCGCCCATCGTGATTGCCGAACCCACACCGAGCGCCCACAGGACAAATGTACTAAGGCTATAGCCGATGAAACAATGTCCTCGGGTTCGGGGAAAAACCTTAAATTATGGGGAAAAGTTGTACAGGCTTTGCGTAAGGCTCTGCAAGAGCAAGAGACCTGGAAAGCCACACAAAGCTGTTTGTTGGCCACACCCCGGTTGGGAGTTGGGGCGACCACGTAGACTACAGATGAGAGCAGTCCTGCCGAGCGCACAGACTTGCAGGAGCAAGGACCCTCTCCACAGCCCCCCAGCCCAACCCTACCTACAGAGGGGAAGGAGCGGGCGCAGTCATTCTAGGGCGGGCTGGTGGAGGAGGCCAGGACCGCCGCCGCCATTAAATCAGAGTCCAAGACGGCGTGGGCGAGACCCCCTCCCTATGCCCCACAGAATGGCGCCGACCTCCAAAGGGATGGGGGGGGTGCAGACGCGGCCGGCGGAAACAGGGGAGGTCCGCTAGATAACGCAGACGCGGCCGGCGGGAACAAAGAAGGTCCGCTAGATAACGCAGACGTGGCCAGCGGGAACAGGGGAGGTCCGCTAGATAACGCAGACGCGCATGAACGGAAAAGGGGGGGGAATCCCGGAAGGGGAACCAAGGCAAATCAGAGTGCTCGCCCGGAAACATGCCCATATATAGCAAGAGCCTCCCTTAGCAGGAGGCGGGATGAGCCTAGGGTGAAGGAGTGGCCCAACCCTAAGAGAAAGGGGCAGGGTAGGAGCTCGACGAAAAAGCTCCGGAGCCCGGAAGTATCCAGTCAGTCGACTCCCGGCTCTGAGTCAGACTCTAGCTGGGGCGCTTGATGAGTGGTCCGTAACCGACTCCGACAAGGATGAAGCGAGAGTAGATAAAAGCAATAACCACCGTGCTCCTACTTGGGCCAAGGGGAAGTTAGAAAAAGAACGTACTCTGCTTACAGACTGGAGAAAGATAAAAATAGCATGCGCCGACTGGGCCCCTTCAGCCACGCTAGCTTTCCCGGTCCGAGTAGGAGGGCAAGCCGGAAACCAGAGGACTTACTCACCGATAAATCCTAAAGATATACAAGCAATTGTTAAAGCAATTGCAGACAGAGGGATTAATTCGGCTATGGTTTCCACCCTCATCGACAGCCTTTTTGGAGGGGACGACATGCTCCCATTTGACATTAAACAAACCTGCAGATTAATTTTTGATGGGGCAGGGATGATCGTTTTCAAACAAGAGTGGGAGGACAATTGCACAAAGCAACTAGCCCTAGTAACTGGGGCAGACCACCCCCTCCATGGCTCCAGCCTACAGCGGCTAATGGGCACGGACCCAACCATGATCACCCCCCAGGTGCAGGCCGAGGGCCTACAGGCCCACGAAGTCATGGTAACTACCTGCGCCGCTAGAGAAGCTGTCCGCTCTGCTTCCAGAGTTATTGCTAGACCATCGCCATGGTCCACAATAAAGCAAAGCGAGAGCAAAAGCTTCACACAATTTGTGGACCGCCTCCAGGCAGCAGTCAATTCCTCCACTTTGCCCTCAGAAGCAAAAGGCCCCGTGGTGGCAGAATGCTTGCGTCAACAATGCAATTCAGCCACTAAGGACATTTTACGGTCATTACCAGCCGGGTCCAGTATTGCAGACATGATTAAGCATGTCGCAAAAGAAGAACATCTGGCCCCAATCCAGGCAGCCGTTCGCACTGCAATAACCAGTGTAATGGCATGCTTTAAGTGTGGCCAGGCAGGCCACGTTGTAATAAATTGCCCCCAATTAGAGCATCCATCAACAGCAGTTCCCCCACGCCAGATGCGACCTAGAGGGCCATGCTGGGCATGTGGAAAAAGGGGACATTTTGCCAGAGAATGCAGATCAAAGCTCCAGGGAAACGGGAGGGGGAGGGGGCATCCGGGCGGCACACAGCTCCCTCCCACTCGGGACGTGAAGTGGCCCAAATATGCCAATCCTCAATGGGCCATGGAGTTCCTGCACCCACTGCGCCCCCAGGAAATGACCAATTTCACGGCTCAACCGATGGCTCAGTTAAACCCGTCTGCGCTCCAGGCACAGCAGGAACAACCCCCTGGGAGCGAGATCCCTGGGTCGCTTTGGCCATGAAAGTGGGCAGCCACCCACCGATAGTGTGGGGAGTTTGCTGTCTCCATAACAACCCAGGTGACTCTGCTATTTGTCTCCCCTTTTTGATTGATAGGGGGTCAGACGTTACCGTCGTCCCAGAAACGTACTGGCCTATACACTGGGAACTGGAGGAGGCCCCCATGGTGGGCGGAGTCGGGGGACTATCTCGGGCCCAAAAAAGCACCCAACTGATAACGATAACGCTCCGCACCAAAAGAGGACCGGAGAAAACTATCACCCTTTTCCCATACGCTATGCCGAAATGTCCACCCTTGTTGGGGACGGATGCCCTTGCCCTACTGAAAGTCAGGGTGACAAATTTATTCTAAGGGCCACTGCCACGTACCCGCCGTTGCCCATCAAACTAATATGGAAATCGGTTGATCCGGTGTGGATCGAGCAGTGGCCCTTGTCAAAGCCTCGAATGACTGCCCTCCTCAAGCTAGTTAGCCACGAGCTACAGCAGAACCACATAGAGCCCTCCACAAGCCCATGGAACACCCCAGTTTTCATAATATCCAAACGATCTGGCGAGGGCTTCCGCCTCCTGCACGACCTGCGGGAGGTGAACAAGAAAATCCAACCAATGGGTCCAGTCCAAACTTTGCTGCCCATGAACTTGATGATACCAAAAGGGCAGCCCTGCGGGGTGCTTGACATTAAAGACTGTTTCTTTTCCATACCCCTGCATGATGAAGACAAAGAGCGGTTTGCCTTTTCCATCGTCTTCCCGAACAGCCAACGGCCTAACCTGCGCTTCCAGTGGAAGGTGTTGCCCCAAGGGATGATCAGCTCCCCCACCATCTGCCAGATCACGGTAGACCGAGCACTAGCGCCGGTCTGGCCCAATGACCCAGCCGCGACCATTATTCAATACATGGATGACATCTTGATCGCCGCGCCATCAGCAAGCCAGGTAGACCAACTGGTGTCGACAGTCTCAGAGACTTTGAAAACAAATGGCTTTGAGATCGCGAGTGCAAAAATAAAAAAGGGACTATGTGTAACCTTTCTAGGAGTAGGAATTACAAGCTCCTATATAACCCCGCTCCAGATAAAAATCCGCAGGGATATCAAGATGCTCCATGATATGCAGCGGCTGGTGGGATCTCTACAATGGCTTCATAACATCATCCTGATTCCTCCCGAGGTCATGGACCCCTTAAACGACCTCTTGAGAGGAAAAACTCATGGGAACAGAAAGCTCTGACACCAGAAGCGACAAGCTCGCTCGACTTTATCGAGCAGCAAATGTCTGTGAGTACGCTTACCAGGTGGGACCCAGGAGCACCACTCGATTTATATGTTCACTTTACAAAGAAAGGAGGGGTAGGAGCGCTAGCCCAAGGGCCCCCCAACAAAGCCCAACCGATACAGTGGGTAGTCTTGGGAAAGCCGTCGCGTGCATTTTCCCCGGGAGTTGAGTGTCTTGGCAGCTTCATCATGAAAGGCAGAAGACTTGCCCTAAGGCACTTGGGCATGGAACCCGCCAGGATATACCTACCCTTCCGCAAACAGCTCTCCACGCAATCAAGGACAATATCAGAGCATTTAGCCATAGCCCTCACTGGTTTTGGAGGAGAGATTTGCTATGCTGCAAAACCCCCATGGACCCAGCTGCTCGCGATAGTCGACATTGATCTCCCGCCAAAAGTCATCGACCGACCGCGACCGGGACCGACAGTCTTCACAGACACATCTTCACTAATCTCAACCGCAGCAGCGGTATGGCAGTCAGGAGAGCAGTGGCAGTGCATCAAAGCAACCGACCCTACGCTTTCAGTCCAACAACTCGAAGCAGCCGCCACAGTACTGGCGTGCGGACTGTTCCCAGAAGAGCACCTCAACATCGTAACTGACTCTATGTTTGTGGCTAAGCTTTGCCTAGCCATGTCGGGGCTCGGTGTGTCAGTGTCCACAGTGGCTATGATGCTTGAAGAAGCACTTTTTGCGGAAGGGCACGATATCTGTCATCCACGTTAACAGCCATAATCCAGTTAAAGGATTCTTTCAAATCGGTAAAGACAAGGCAGACGCCACCGCAAAGGGACTGTGGACACTGAGATGCCCGTCAGCTACACGAGTCTCTCCACATCGGAGCTAAAGCACTAGCAAAAAGGTGCGGGATTTCAACCGCTGATGCGAAACACATCGTAGCCACATGCCCCTACTGTCAAAAATCACCGCTGTGGTCCAGCGGAGTCAACCCCAGAGGCCTTAAAGCCTCAGAAATATGGCAAACAGACTTTACACTATGTCATCTACTAAAACCCCGAGTGTGGCTTGCAGTGACTGTGGACACATATAGCGGAGTGATCGTGGCCACACAACACCTAAAAACTGACTCCAAAGCAACCATCCAACATTGGCTAACAGCTATGGTGTGGCTCGGCGTTCCAAAGCAGATCAAGACAGACAACGGCCCGAACTTTATTTTGAAATCGAGCCGAACATTTGTTTCAAAGTGGGGTATCACTCTAGTACATGGCATCCCGTACAATAGCACCGGGCAGGCCATTGTTGAGTGGGCAAATCAAACCCTGAAAACCAAATTGGAAGTGTTAGCAAAAACAGAGGGCTTTGCCAATTCTATTCCCCCAGGAGACCAGGCACGCATACTAGCAACTGCCCTGCTAGCACTGAATCAATTCCCTAGGGGGAATGAGACAAACAGTCCCTCCCAGAGACACTGGGCCACTCGAGCACTAGACGAAGGCCCACAAGTTGTAATCAGAAATGAATTGGGGGAATGGGAACAAGGTTGGAGACTAGTGCTCACGGGGAGAGGGTACGCGGCTGTTAAAAAAGATGGTAAAGTCAAATGGTGTCCACTTAAGTCTGTCAAACCGGACCTTCAGAATAAAACTAATGAAAACTGTGAGGTTTTGTTTGCAGGACTGGATCTTTGGATGCCCCCGTGACCCATACATCCCAGTGCCTGAAGAAAGCAACGAGTCATCGAGCAGCCCAACAGAGCCCAAGAATCCTACACCAGTGAAATCCAAGCAACAACGGTATCTTTGCGTAATTTTGCTTTTACGGTTTCTTGGCAGAGGGCAAGCCAATGCAGAACATCATCCTCACCAGCCATTCAGGTGGGTCCTACGCCACCTTTCGGGCGACAAAGCAATCAAAGAAACCATCACACCAGGCAGCCCATCTTTTGAGTTTAGGCTAAAAGACATTTTTCCCTCGCATCTACAATTCCCCAATTTTGGTGACTTTTCACTGTACCAAACCTATTGGTGTCCTGCCTCAAACCCAGGAAAAGGCTACTGTAACTATCCAGGGTACGGATATTGTGGGTATTGGGGGTGTGAAACTATCGTGACAAGCGATAGATGGCAACCGCAGCAACGTGATGAGTTCCTCCAAGTCAAATATGCACCCCAAGGCTGTCGCGAACCAAAATTTGGACTTGACACGCAAATATACACTCCCCAAGACGGGAGGAAACACACTTGCAAAAACTACATAATGACAATTCTGCAGCCGGCCCATAAGAGTTGGGCCACGGGTAGAGTGTGGTCAGTGTTTGTTTTCACCTACAGCAACTTCTGGGTAAACATACAAATTACCAGGCACCTACTGCCAGAATCCCGACCAGTCGGGCCTAATCAGATTCTTACAGTAAACAGACCCAAAACCGATTTTACGCTTAATACACAAATATTAAATCCCACCTCCACCCCAACTGGCCCATTGGTTACCTATCAAATACCTAAATCAGCTCCTTACAATCCGTTTCTCAGCGTATTAAACGCTACCTTTTTGTCATTAAATCAATCAAACCCGAACCTTACAAAATCATGCTGGTTGTGTTATGATGCGCAACCCCCTTTTTATGAGGGCATTGCACTTAATGTTCCCTTTAACTACTCAGCGGCACAAAATCCACACCAGTGCAGGTGGGACACCCCCCGGAGAGGACTTACTCTGAGTCAGGTCACAGGCCAAGGCAAGTGCTTTGGCAATGCAGTCCGAGCAAAACGAATAGGCAATGTCTGTACTGAATTTATCAAGCTTGACAAAATGACCAATAAGTGGGTGGTCCTATTCGCGTCAGGAATGTTTGTCTGCCAGCAATCCGGAATAAGCCCCTGCGTGCTTCTTGATAAATTCGATAACTCTGCTGATTTTTGTGTCAAGTTTTAATTGTTCCTAGAGTCCTGTATCACCAAGAAGAAGAAGCGTACCACCTTTTTGAAGAACCTAGCCGCCCCCACAAGAGAGAAGTAATAACAGGTATCACCATCGCAATGCTGCTCGGCCTTGGAGCCACTGGCGCGTCCACAGGTGTTTCAGCCCTCGTGACCCAACACCAGGGACTTCCTCAGCTGCAGATGACTATTGACGAGGACTTACAAAGAATTGAAAAATGCATCTCCTTTCTAGAGAAATCTGTCTCCTCACTCTCAGAAGTCATCCTGCAGAACAGCCAAGGACTGGACCTCTTGCTCATGCAACAAGGAGGCCTGTGTGCCGCCTTGAAAGAAGAATGCTGCTTTTATGCAGACCACACCGGAGTTGTACGGGACTCAATGACCAAATTAAGAGAAAGGCTAGCCCAGAGAAAAAGAGAAAGAAAAGCCCAACAAGGATGGTTCGAGTCATGGTTTAACCAGTCTCCATGGCTGACCACCCTTGTTTCCACTCTAATAGGCCCCCTCACTATGATACTCCTAACGTTGATTTTCGGGCCTTGTATATTAAACAAATTGGTGTCATTTGTTAAAAGCCGTTTAGAAAAGGTTAACATTTTATTTGTTGACTGCCAACAATTGCTCTAAAAAGCGTTTATTTTATACATGTTATATCACTTTTTACAACTTGTTAGGTAGGTTTTACTAGTTCTTAGAAATTTTATACCTTTTATACTTTGCATGTTTTTTAATTAATCATGGGGGGGGGAAATGTGGGTGATTAGGGATGGGGGGGGAAATATAGGTGATTAGGGATAGGCGTTCGGAAGATCTCGCGTTGTACGGGCAGGTAGAACCCCTCCCCTCAACAGGTAATACGTAAGCAGAAGGAAGTGACGCGGCAAACCCAAGTTATTTAACCCTATGTAATCCATGAATAAACACCATTTGCCGTCCACCACATTGGTGTCTGTGAGCTGATGGCCCAAACGACCTGAGGTGGTCGCCGTGCCATTCCTGAACCAGGTCACTACGCCTCCGAGAGGCAACAAATGGGGTCCTTGTAGCCTTGGCCAGCTTACTACCCTCACCCCAAACATTACGATACTCCAAGGTTTGAAGAATAATTTGGCACACAAATTGGCAGGCCAAAAATGATCGTATATGGAATATGACGAAAATTGTGATTCTCAAGTTATTAATTGGAGTAAAGGAAAAAGGGTAGCAGTCTCCCTACTTCTATCTTGGGTAGCCACTGCTAAAGCCTTTGGTGAGCTAAATCACCTGGGGTGCTGGCTTAGCAAGCAGGCCAATGCAACATCTGCTGCCCTAAGCGATCTCCTCCAAGATGAAAAGACCACCAGACACGCAACACTGCAAAACCGGGCAGCCATTGACTTCCTGCTCCTAGCCCATGGACATGGCTGTCAAGATTCTGAAGGCATGTGCTGTTTTGATTTAACATCATGTAGTGACTCCATCTCAAAGAACATCCAGCTGCTAAAAGATCAAGTCCACCAAATCAAGACCGAAGAAAAAATCACAGATGGTCTCAACAACTTTCTCGGACAATGGGGACTCCAAGGGTGAGCACTTTCTTTAGTTAGGGGTGCTTTGTGGATTTTCATCGTAATTCTTATTGTATTGCTTATGTTCTCATGTTTTTTACGCTGCTTTAAAAAGGCCATTGGGGAGGTGTTCTTGGTAAAAAAAGAAGGGGGAGGTGTGGAGGGCTTTGAGCCCTTGGCACAAGAGCCCTCTGCACTCCCTTGGAGGAGAGAAGCCTGAGGGCAAAAAGAATCTCCCAGAGATAAGCAACCTTCCTCTGGGTCATGGTGACAAAGTGAAGCACCCCCAGCATGCCTTGTTTCTATATGGTAATAGCCTGTACGCAGTTGGCTAATTGGTTTCTACCCCACCCCCTGCCTTTCCCATAAAAAGCCCCTGTTTCTGCCCCTGACCAGGGAGTCTTTGCCCCTGGCCTTCCCTTCACAGGGGCTGTTGGACAATAAAAGCTGCCTCTGTGGAATAGCCAAACAAGGCTCCTGTCTCTCTGTCCCCGAGTTCGCCTTGGGTGATTTCACAAAGAGCTGAATCACAAGAGCTGATATCGCTTGTAGCAGAGAAGTTGTTACACTTGCTGAAATCACCTACTGCCCAGGGAGGCCTGCCATCGCCCCTGGAATAGTTGTTCTTTGCAGGACACTCTCTCTAGGAAGGTCGCGGCATACTGGTGCTGACCAGTATCAGACCCCCTGCGATACTTCAGGACCTTGCCTATATCCTCCCACATCCTATGCCACTCAGAATTTTCCACCACTGGGGCAGATCTCTGGGCACCCTCCCTGGAAATCCCAGCCCTGATTCTAAATGTTCTGTAGGCCATATAGAGGAGAGTTAACAGAATTAACAACAAAAATATGGTGTCTTTAACATTCAGAGGGAAATTAATATTCTCAAAAGGTGATGTGTCAAACCTGAAGGGCGAGGAGGTAAAAGGCTAGGAAAAATCCCCTACTTTTTCCCCACCTGGCTGGGTGCAATTATTACTAAACCCCCAGAAGTAGCAGACAAGACCAGGACAGGTAAACAGCAGCAAATACACATCCCAAATAATCCTCACTACCTCTGATTCTATCTTTACATAAGCTGTTATGGCAGAGTATATCAACCAAGCAATGAGTAAATGCAAGTAAAAAAAAATAACAGTTTACTAACAAGTGGAACAGCAACAGTCAAGAAATAACAGCAAATAATCACCAAAACTGCTAAATCTCGCAGACTCCCCAGAACTAACAGAGACCCAAAAATGCCTGGGACACCCTCCATGCAGACGAGCATGTGGTTCGAAGGACAAAGGGAAAGATGGTGTCAGTCTCTCCCCACCGCCCCCACTTATCTCTCCAGCAGCAGAGTTCCACTGAGAAAGGCAGCTGGCATGCTCCGACGGCGGCTGGAAACTCGGTCAGGGCCAGAACCCGCAGCGAGACTTCTTTCTTTCAGCAGGAGATAGCAGGAGCAGTCAAGGCAAGGCAGCTGGGGCAACTCCATAGTCTTCTCTCCTGGAGCGGGGGCTGCCCTGCTTGGTGTGGCAGCAACAGGCAGCCACGTGGAATTAGTCTCCAGGAAGGTCAAAACTGCTAACTGCAGTCTCTCTGGGATGGGAAAGAAAGAAAAGTAACCAAAAGAGAACCCAAAAAGGAAAAGCCTCTGCCAGCACTGCCTGGGCTCTATAGCAAGAAACCAAGAGCCAAACCAAGCGACCAGAGAGAGCTCTGCCTAAAGCAAAAAACCAAGAAACCAGCGAGGCAAAAATCATGCAGCTCAAGAGAGCGAGCTGCCTGCAAGAGCAGACTTTAAAAGCGCCCGTGGTAACACCCCCCGAGCGCTCGATTTTGTTTCCCTGTTCAACACTGGTGCTTAAAGACACAGTAACAATTTCGGGGGACATATGAAATACAACAACATTTTGTGTCGGGGTCTCCTCCCCCCCTGCCATGTAGCCCTGGGAGAGGGGCCCTGAGGGGACAGACACGGGGTTTCCCGAGCCCCTGGTCAGCCTCGTTCCCCATTGGTCGGTTTGTGTTTACCTGCGCGGGCAAGGACCCTCAGCCCAGACTGTGAGAGTTCCTCGGCAGAGCTCCGGCCATGCGGCTGGAGAAATAAACATCTCTGAAACATCTACGAAGAATCCGTCCATATATATTTCTTTTCCACGGGACTCCTTGTTTGATATATGCGTGTTACAGTAATCCCCGCTGTAACAATTTTGGGTTACCCCAGGACAACATGCTATAAATGATGGAGACCACATAGAAAGTTTGAAAGTTAATTTTTACAGACAGAATATATCTTTTATGCCATATGGTGAATTAACGGACAATCCTGAGAATACTATATAGTGTTAACCACTGTATATTTTCTATTTTGAAAACTATTACTTGCATTATAAGGCTTGGTTGAACCTCATTGTGAAAAATGAGGTTCACTTTTTGTAAAATTTTAAAAAAAGTCTAATAAAAGGGACAATTAGGAGACAATGGCAAAAAGGGTATTATGGCTGGGTGCTTTGGCAGAAATCCAAAAGCACACCTCTACATCCAAAAGATCGTCTTTAAAAGTACATCTCTTATTGCATATTCATCACAATCATGCATGATTCATAAATTCTTTGGAGTTTCTGTGTATCATCCCATCAGCCTTATCTTCCTCCTTGGCTCCATTCCGCCTCTGCTCCCTCCATAAATTCTTCTCTCTCTGGTTTCTGGTTTTTCTTCTTCTCTGATAAGATACTCCAGGAATGTGAAGACTTTCTCTGCCTATCTTTTCTAAATTGACTACATAAACAATAGACATTCTATATCATGTATTACATTACAGAAACTAGGCAGTTTTTCTAACATTATGTAACATGCAAAAAGCCAACATCACAATACATTCATAACAATACCTCACTTTTGTAGGTACAAAAATGCTGTTAGTGAGGATCTTCTTGTTATTTTTCTAAGTCCGTGAGAGACTTTTCTCTCTCACAGAAGAGGTAGCAGGGAATGTAAACAACCAAGCCACCTGCAACCTTGGAAAGTCTTGTTTATGGTATAGTAGAAAATATTTTGATAATGGATGTTTTAGGATTTTGGCCAATCACCCCCAAGGGGTGGCTGGTCCTTTGTCCAATTAGACTATGAAGAAAAAAGTCTATAAAAGAGTTTGTAAAATAATTAAATAAATCAATCTTGCTGCACAATTCCTGCCTGCTGGATCTTCTCCTCCTCCTCCTCCTATGGCTGCGGGACACGGTGATATACCGTAGGAACCAGGCCTGCGGTAATATTTGGTGCTGCCCGACGTGATTTGCACTCTCTGACGTGTCCTGCTGCTGCGAGCCAAGCCGAATTCCTGTAGAGGTACGCTGTTCCCCTTCCCCCCGGGACCGGGAGGTCCGACAGGACTGAGAAATGGCGAACAGCGGCTCACAGAACGACGCTGTCGTACTGGTCTGGAAAGGTGTGTTTAGCATATTGCGCACCTCCATTCCTGAAAACTCAGTTCGGGAATTATTAGACTGGGCTGCTTTAAAAGGGATTTCCATGGACAGAGATACTGCCCTGGACTTTTCCTTATGGCAAGAGCTTGGATGCACTGTCCGACACGAGCTCCCGACAGGGGAGCCGGCAGCGTTAGAATTATACAAAACCTGGCGTTCGTTATTTATTCTGCTGACAGCCCTTGACTGTGATAGCAGGGCTGGCTCGCCTGTCTCGGTGATGAGTGACGGAGGAATGTCCGAGGGGGGTCCCGCTGACTGGGCTTCCGGGGCAAGTGATGGTGGATTTGGAATAACCCCCCCGGCTCCACAGGCAGAGCCTGCGCCGGCTCACCCTGCACAGTCTCAGGACTCCGCAGCCCCCAGGGACCCCGCGCCGCCAGAGGCGGGGGGGTCAGGGCAGAGGCAGGGCGCACAGCCTGCCTTGCCGTTCGGCTGGACGGCAGCCACGGCTTATCCAGGGCCGCAGATCAGCGGCTTAGCCAACTGGACCCCCAGAGCGGCTCCTAGTTCGGTTCCGTATGCACCTGGATCTAACCTACCGGGCGTAGCGCCGGGCGTGCCCTTCCCGGGACTGCCTGGCTATGGCCCGCTGCCCTCCCTGGCGCTGGACTGTTCTGCGCAGTCGCAGAACCGAACCATGGACCTTTTTATGCAGCATTTGCCCTTTCTGGCAGAGCTACGAAACCTATCCCGTAGGATGGAGGACTTGCTCAGCCTGTTAGAGCGGCGAATGCCTGAGCCCGCGCCGCAAGCGGTGCCAGCGCCGGCCGTGCCGTCCGCGCCGGCCGCGCCCCCCCCGCCAGAAGCGGGAGCCGCGGCTCCGAGCCGAGAAACGGCGCGGCCGGCGGTGAAACCGGGAACAGCGCTGCCACGGGAAAACCCGGAAGCGGCGGCGGCTGCGGAGCAGCGGGCAGAGACGGCGGCGCCGAGCGCGCCCGGGGATCGCGAAACAGCAGCGGAAGCAGCGACTGCGCCGAACGCGGCTGCTGTGCGAGAGACGAGCGTGGCGCCGGGCGCAGCCATAGCCCCAGAGTCGGCTGCAGCTTCAGTACCGGCTCGGTCGGAACTGGCCGAGATGGCCTCCCGTAAAGAGACTGCTGTAAAAACTGCCGCGCAGCCAGCTGCAGTCTGTCCTGTCTGTTCTGGCTCTGGCGAACTTAGCCAAGGTGCCCCCCCTCCCCGTACGTTCCTGTTCTCTCCCAGCACCCCAAAGTTGCCTTTGCCTGATGATTCCTCGTCAGGCAGTGAGGCAGATGAGGTTCTGGCCCCAGGTCGTCAGGCGGCTGTAGCCGCGCGGCGAAGAAAAAGGCTGCGCCGGTCTCGCCCCTGGACCTTTCCGGACTGCACGGTAACAGTGCGTCCGACGCATTATAATCGCTTCTTAGAGTCTATTAAGATGCAAGCATTGGGGGAGGGTGACTGGAGGTTATTAGAAATCCTTGGAATGCCAAATAGATCTGAGGATTCTGGGAGTAACCGGGGAGCTGTTACACTCCATCCGCAGGCTGTGCCCGAAGTTCAGGATGGTACTGGTTCCCCAAAAGAGATCCAAGCTTTCCCAGTGTATAAGGCTCTCCCAGATTCAGGAGAGCATGACAAGCATGAGGTAATTGCTTGGAAAGTTGCCCAGGACCTCCAATCCAAGGTGGCAAAATATGGGCTAGGTTCTGCTGAGGTTATGCAGATAATAAGGGTGATAAATACAGATTTGCTTTCTCCATTTGATATCAGGCACTTAGGTCAAATTCTATTTCAACCTGTACAATTTACAGTTTTTGAAACAACCTGGAGAAAGCTGGCCAACAAGACTGCATTGGCAAATTTGCAGCTCCCTGCTGCTGATCCTAGACAGACAGCAGGAGTGGATGCTTTGATGGGGACTGGTCCCTTCTCTGATCCCAGTCTACAGGGTAACTTGCCCTCTAGCATCCTGCAGCAAGCTCAACAGGTCGGCATGGCTGCCCTGTTGAAAACTATAGAGTTGTCAGCACCCAGAAAGCGATATACTGAAATAGTTCAAGGCAAGTCAGAGTCATTCCTTTCTTTTGTAGAGAAAGTTGCTGCTTCTCTCGAGAAGCAGGTTGAAGATGATGGGTTAAGGCAGTTGTTGTTGAGGCAGTTAGTGAGAGATAACGCAAACGAGGAGTGCAGAAAAATCATAGATGCCTTACCAGGGGATCCTGAGGTAACAGACATGGTCGAAGCCTGCGCTAAGGTGGGATCTGGGAACCAGAGAAGGTCTGCTTTGGCTGCGTTCCTGCAGCCTGTTAACGCATCTTCCGGTCGTGAACCAAAGCAACCAAAACAGGTGAAAAAACGGAAGCGGCCTAAGCCGAGCCAAAAAGAAAACACACCGATCCCCCAGTGCAAGAGGTGTGGCAGGCCAGGGCATTGCACGGGCTACTGTAGATCCCGGACTCATGCCAATGGTCAGCCTTTGTCGGGAAACTTCCGCCGGGGTGCAAGGAGGGGGAATTGCTCTCCGATGCAGTCGCTCCCCCAGAGAGTGGCACAGGCACAGGCCTACCCTGCCACCCTAGAGACAGCACCCACGGATCAGACGGGTTTGATGTCCACACCGCAGCCGCAGTCGTCTTAGACTCTAGCGGTATTTATAAGGTTCCCTTGGATGCATATGGACCCTTAGGCCAGGGATCCAGTGCAATGCTGGTGGGAAAACCTGACATTGCCCATCAAGGAATCTTAGTGCACTCAGGAGTTATTGATGCTGACTTTAAAGGTCAGATTTGCGCTATGGTCTCCACGCAAAAACCCCCTGTCACTATTCCTGAAAAGACCTGCCTTGCTAAATTAGTGCCTTTAAGTCTTGTGTCCCCAGGATAGAACAAATTCACGAAGATAACGGCAGTGGATCTACGGGACTTCCACAGGCCTTCTGGACTGCAGACATCTCTGACCAAAGGCCACAGATGACATGTACCCTGATCCTGCCGAACGCCCGGCCACCCCGAACTCAGCTTCGAGGTTTGATTGATACGGGTGCTGATGTAACTATCATCTCCTTCTCTGCATGGCCTCCCTCATGGCCTTTAGCCCCGGTGGGATCGGCCATGGCAGGATTAGGAGGAACCACACAGAGCTATTTAAGCGAACGGCCTGTGGTGGTGAAGGATTCAGAGGGGCACACAGCTACAATTAGGCCTTATGTTGCTACCACTTCCCTTAACCTTTGGGGACGGGACGTGTTGGCAGCTTGGGGCGTACGGATTGGGACAAATTTTTAGCAGGGGTCACTGTGTGTAAGGGCGCACAGTATCCTACACTGCCTTTGCGGTGGTTGACTAACACACCAGTCTTTGAGCCGCAGTGGCCCCTACCAAAAGAGAAGTTAGACGCCCTTCATCAGCTGGTTCAGGAACAGTTACAACAGGGGCACCTTGAACCTTCTACTAGCCCCTGGAACACTCCTGTTTTCGTAATTAAGAAGAAATCAGGGAAATGGAGGTTATTGCAGGACCTCCGGAAAGTTAATGAAGTAATGGAAGGTATGGGGGCATTGCAGCCAGGCATGCCCTCTCCCACCATGATTCCTACGGGGTGGGACATCCTGATCATTGATTTAAAGGATTGTTTTTTCACAATTCCTTTGCATCCTGATGACAAACCAAAATTTGCCTTTACTGTGCCTGCCATTTAGAATGCTGAACCTGCTAAGAGATACCAATGGAAGGTCCTCCCTCAAGGGATGAGGAACAGCCCAATTATCTGTCAGTGGTATGTCTCCCAAGCTTTAGCCGGAGTTTGCAAGCAGTTTCCTGATGCATGCTGCTACCATTACATGGATGATATCCTGGTGGCAGCGTCCACACAGGACGAGCTGCTGAGAATACAGCCTCAGCTGCTCACTGCTCTGCATGCCTATGGATTAGAGGTAGCTCCGGAGAAAGTTCAACAGCATCCTCCTTGGAAATATTTAGGAGTGAAAATTTTGGACCAAACTATTCAACGCCAAGAGGTGCAATTCCCGGATTCAATTAAAACCTTGAATGATGCTCAAAAGCTGTTGGGTGTCATCAATTGGTTACGACCTTATTTAGGTCTAACTGCAAAGCAGCTTTCCCCTCTTTTTAATATATTAAAAGGGGACCCTGGTCTGAATTCACCTCGGGAGTTGACTCCGGAAGCACGACAAGCGCTGCAGGAGGTTCAACGGGCTGTTTCCGCTTGTCAGGTTTATCGAGTGGATCCCTCCATTGCTATCACTGTTTTCATTACTATTCCAGATCTCCATCCTACAGGTATCATTGGCCAGTGGAATACACAATGGCCTGATCCTTTGCATATCCTAGAATGGGTCTTTTTGCCTCACCAGCCAAAAAGGACGGTGACCACAGTGTTTGAATTGGTCGCTTCTCTGATAATCAAATGCCGTCAACGGTGTTTGCAACTGATGGCTGCGGATCCTGCAGTAATTGTCATTCCGATCTCAAAGGAATACTTTGAGTGGAGCCTCATCCATAGTGCTCCTTTGCAAAGCGCGCTGCAAAACTTTTCAGGGCAGATCACTTACCATCTGCCCAGCCATAAATTACTGCAGCTGGCAAAATTGACCATACTTTCCTTGCGGCCGAGAAATAGCCGAGTGCCGGTGCAAGGACCCACCGTCTTTACAGATGGTTCAGGGAAAACTGGGAAAGCCATTGTTACCTGGAAGGAGGGATCGGAATGGCAGGTGCTGAAGGAACACGAGTCAGGCTCTGCTCAGTTAGTTGAATTAAGGGCTGTTACCATGGCTTTCCTGCGATTCTCACAGGAACCTTTGAATTTGCTTACTGACTCTGCTTATGTAGCAGATATAACCCAACGCTTAGATTGTTCACTTCTAAAGGAGGTGAACAATGCGGCTCTGTTTTCACTGTTGCGAACCTTGTGGTCTGCAATTCAGGCTCGAGTGCATCCGTATTACATTCTGCACATTCGAAGCCACACCAATTTACCAGGGTTTCTAACAGAAGGCAATGCCAGGGCTGACATGCTGGCCAACCCTGCGTGGGTAGGGCCTCAGCCTGACAAAATTGCACAAGCCAAGGCATCGCACGGTTTCTTCCATCAAAGTGCACATACCCTGCAGAAGCAGTTTCATTTAACGCCAACCGAGGCACGTGACATTGTCAGCGCTTGTGCTGACTGTCACGGACTCGCTGCGCCTTTGCCAGCGGGGGTAAACCCCAGAGGGCTAAAAGCCTTGCAGCTTTGGCAAACGGATGTAACTCACATCCCAGAATTTGGTCGGCTGAAATATGTGCACGTGTCTATTGACACTTTCTCCTCGGCTATGTGGGCTACTGCTCACACTGGAGAGAAGGGCCGTGATGTCATTGCCCATTGGAAATTGGCTTTCTCAGTCCTGGGCGTGCCAGCTTCTGTGAAAACCGATAATGGTCCTGCCTACGCCTCGGAGAAGACGCGGCAGTTCTTACACCTATGGGGTGTAGACCATACCTTTGGTATCCCACATTCTCCTACTGGCCAAGCCATTGTCGAACGCGCTCATGGTACCTTGAAGCGTGTTTTGGAGAAACAGAAAAGGGGGATGCATGGAGAAACTCCACAGAGCCGACTAGCAAAAGCTTTGTATATAATTAATCACCTTACAGTACCACAAAATTCAAATAATCCTGTTATTCTGAATCATTTTCTCTCATTGCAGTCTGCAGGCGACAGACAGCTGCCCCGGGCAAAAGTCTGGGTGCGGAATTTACTCACTAACCAGTGGGAAGGCCCACATGAGCTTATCGTTTGGGGTCGTGGGTATGCTTGCGTTTCCACAGATACTGGGGTACGGTGGCTACCTGCAAAATGCGTTCGCCCTGACCTACGGCACCAGAGGCAGAACAGGCAACCTCCAAATGATGGCCAGAACGCCAACCACCCGAATGGCGACCAGAATGTAGATCATCAGCCTAATGACTCTTCTGATGATGACCAGGATGTCAACCATCAGGCAGATGGTCCTTCTACAAGCAGAGACTGGGATGGTCCTTCCACAAGCAGAGACTGAACTTTAAATTTCTTGTTATGGAGTCAGATAGTTAAAGCCTTAAGGACATTTTTAGAATTAATAACTGATGTAGATTTCTATTTAGGATTAATAGTAGGGTTGTTATCTTATAAAACAAAAAGGGGGAATTGTAGGTACAAAAATGCTGTTAGTGAGGATCTTCTTGTTATTTTTCTAAGTCCGTGAGAGACTTTTCTCTCTCACAGAAGAGGTAGCAGGGAATGTAAACAACCAAGCCACCTGCAACCTTGGAAAGTCTTGTTTATGGTATAGTAGAAAATATTTTGATAATGGATGTTTTAGGATTTTGGCCAATCACCCCCAAGGGGTGGCTGGTCCTTTGTCCAATTAGACTATGAAGAAAAAAGTCTATAAAAGAGTTTGTAAAATAATTAAATAAATCAATCTTGCTGCACAATTCCTGCCTGCTGGATCTTCTCCTCCTCCTCCTCCTATGGCTGCGGGACACGGTGATATACCATAGGAACCAGGCCTGCGGTAATACACTTTTCCTTTTTTTTACAGATCATTTGGCTTGAGCAGTATCCCTTGTTTCCTAGCCTTTATTATTTGCTCATTTTTTTCACAAATCAATCTTGCTTCTTCAAAGGGGTCTTTGATATTATTTTGCTTCTTCAACACCATGATCTTTTGTGCCGTTCCAGATGTAGCCAATTTTGGTTCCACAGGCATTGGTACTATTTGCATGCCTTGGACCACGGTAGATATTAATCGAATAAACCAGGGGATCAAGCAAGGGAGAAATATCAAGCCTGCGGTGGCACATAAAAGGAAGAAACCTAGCTTCTTCCACCATTCTATTCCCAATACATTATCCCACCAGCTAAGTTTTAGTGCAGATTCCCACTTTTGAACTGGTACATGGGCTATTTTTCTGATATTTTTGGCTATATCTAGGATGGCGTCCCCATGGTCATCTATCTTCAAACAACAGTCTGATGTATTAAATTTTCCACAAACACCTCCTTCTTCAGCCAATAGATAGTCTAAAGCCAACCTATTCTGATACACTGCAGCTCTTGTTTGGCTTTGTTGGCTAGCTAGTAATTCCAATGCCTGACCAGTTTGGTTTGTTATTATTTCTACAACTGCTTGGAGTCTTATAATCTGATTCAGCATGTAAATTGGGGTTCGATATCCCCAACTCCCATCTTGTGCCCAGGTGGCTGGCCCATACGTTTCAATTATGCGCTCAGAGGGCCATTCCTCGTCTTCCCATTTTTGAGATCCTCCAATCAATTCTCTTTTATTTCTTTTTAGATCCTCATACACGGGTATTCCTAGTTGATCTCCATCGGGCTCAGGTAAAAGAAAGAATCCTGGGTGTATGATTTCCAGGGTACAACTCCCTTCCCACCGAGAGGGGAGCTTTGCATATGCCCTTTTTCCACATATCCAAAATAGGCCATCTGGTGCCTTCTAGTAATCAAATTTTTGTTGATTTATATTTTCCCAAAATTTTGAAATGTCTGGGATCCCAAAATAAGGATTTTTGTTTGTATCATTGCATTGAAAGAGTTTGACCTTATTATTGTACTTACAATTCTTTTCCTTTGTTTTTTCCTGAGTCCAATACAGAGCTGGTTTCTCAGGGACCCACCAGGTAAAAGTTCCATTACTGACTTTTTATCTCTTACAGGGAGTATTTCCTACTTCGTTAAGGAAATTGTTCCCAGTACGCCAGAGACATTCCTCTCCTTATCACTGTTGAACTCAGTACCCACCCTTCTGGTCTGTTTTCTCCCCTTATGCTTGTCCGATTCCACTTAAGGAGTTCTATTGGGCTTAAGCTACTGCCTTTCCATGGCCATTCCTCTGTCATCAGAGGCCCTCCACAGACCCAACAGTTGGTTACATTAAGCTCTTTACCTATCCTTTCCCTTAATTCCACAAACAGGTTTTTTCCAAATTTTGAGATATCCATTTTCTAATTGTTGTTTGAGTTTCACATACATGTCTTGAATTGGGGTCAATATAGAGTTAGATTGCTGTGCTGGCTTTGCCTTCTTGTTTACCCGTTGTTCTGGTGTTACTAAGCCTGAGACTTTACTCCCAACAATATATGTGAAACAAATCCATCGTTCCCCTTTTGGACATTTACTTCCCAACCTGCTACCACTCATTCCTAAGTTTTCTACAATCCAGTACTTTTTCCCATTTTGTATACAGTTTTCTAATGTGGATGGGTTATAACAGTGACTGTTGACATGGGTATGTGCAATGAAAAAGGAACCTCGGCGTCTTTCCATATACAGCTTTCGGTAACACCTATGGCATGGCTGTGTCAGTATCCCCAGAGGGAAGAGACAAAAGAGGAGTGACAGATAAAGGAATAACAGAGGTCTGATATGGCTTATACCTCCACCTCCCATGCCTATGGGGTTGCTACCCACAGCAGGGGTATATGATCTTCTTGGTGGCAAGTACAGTGGTCAATTCGGTCTTGCCCACTATTTCCTTGTCACTTCCTTTTCGCTAATTTCCAGGCAAATTGCTTTTGACACTTCTTAATTGTAGCTTTCCACCGTTCCTCAGGTATCTCCCATTCAACAGGCACTAGTAATTCCCATCCACCAAGCAAGGTTACTATTTCAGCTGTTCTTTGCTCTACCTGGATGGGGAATAGATTTGGCATTCGACACTTCATGCAATGAGAGTGTCGTTTTAGTGAACTACAATACCAATATTTTTTACAGTCTAGACATTTACATTTAACCCAGCTAGCATGTCCAGTATTAGGATGAATCAGACAGGGTATATGGTATGGCACTGTTGGAAGTGGCAATTCCTCCTCCTTTTTAAATAAGTCACAGGCTAATGTCAGAATATGAGAACTTTCAGACCAAAATAGTCCTGATCCTCCTGTTTGGAGTGGAAGCATTCCTCCCCAAGGAGGGTATCGGAGGTGTCTCAGGACTTGTCCAGGCAACACTTGAAACTACTGATATAAGCTTGGCCTTATTTCCCAAGCAGGTGTGATTCTTGGTGCATCCCTTGGATCATTTGGGTCTTCCCAGTGCATTACCACCCAGTTCCCGCTTAAGAGTCAACTTGGTATGACCAGGCATAGATGTTATAGTCCACTGCTTAGGTTCTTCCACGGGTCCTTTGATTCTGCTGGCGTGGATCCACCCTTGCTCCTTGGTCCGGATTGCTGCCTCAGTCATCAGTAGCACCTGAAAAGGACCTTCCCATTGTGGAGTTAAAGATTGCTCTTTCCATGTTTTTACTAGTACCCACTTCCCCGGATGGATATTACGGATTTGAAGTCTAAAGGTGTGGTTTGAGGGATTATCCCTTTCAACTGCAAATCTTCAAGGGTCCTTGGAACTGTGTTGACATATTCTTTAACACTCATTTCTCCTACTTCATAGGTAACAGTTTCATGTTGGGTGGTCAGAAAGGGTAACCCAAATATCATTTCGTAAGGTGACACTCCCAGGTTTGACCTGGGTTGTGTTCAAACCTTCAATAAAGCCAGAGGTAGGCATTTTACCCATGACATTTGAGTTTCAATTATTAATTTAGTTAAGGTTCCCTTTAAAGTTTGGTTCATCCTCTCTACTTGTCCTGAACTCTGTGGGTGCCATGGGGTATGTAGTTCCCACTTTATTCCAAGGCTTGAGTTAGTTGCTGCAGAACTTTTGATGTAAAGTGTGTCCCTCTATCTGAGTCTATCCTATTAATCATTCCATACCTGGGAATAATTTGTTCTAAGAGGGTTTTACATACTACATTGGCTGTGGCTCTGACAGTGGGAACAGCTTCTACCCAATGGATAAGATGGTCTGTTATTACTAACAGGAATTTCCACCTCTGTACTTGGGGGAGTTTGGTAAAGTCCACTTGGATACTTTGAAATGGTCGGAGAGCTAACTCACGACCTCCTGAAGTTGTTTTTCTCATCACCTTTTTATTTACTTTTTGGCAAACCATACATCTTTCAGTTATTTGTTTAGCCAACCCATAAATTCCAATGCACCCATAACTCCTTAGAAAGTGATCACACAAAGCCTTGGTACCCCAATGAGTTTTTTGATGCATGTATTCTAATATTTTTCTGGTGAGTGATTTATTAAGTAACTGCCTTCCCTCAGGAAGTTTCCATTTTCCACATTCGTCTGGCTTTCCCCCTATCTTACTTAATTCTTTCTCCTCTGTTTCACTGAATTTTGGAGTCTCCAATTCTTCGTTCTTTTGATGCCTTAAGAGGCCTCCCAGAAACAGACTGGACAGGAGTAAAAGAATAAAATAGGTATTTATTTGAAAGGCCTTCAAAGGTACACCCTGGGAGCCACAGGCTATTGCCAAAAATGGACCCCAAGATGGATGACAGGTCACGAGTTCTTCACACTTTTATAGGTTTGGTTCATTTGCATATCAGGGTTAATTCTCCAATTAAAGCTTCAGTTCAATGATGTAATTTCCCCTCCGCTTGCCCCCCTTAGAAGCTCTTTTGATTATACTTTTTGGGCCTAGGACAGTCTGGGTGACCTTGGAGAGGAGGCCCAGAGAGGCTTTGTTATGTCTACCTAGCACAAGTGAGCAGAAATTAGCAAGCTACAAGAAACCTCAGAGTTACACTCTAAGCATCATTTTGAGGTCAAAATTAGCATAACCCTTTTTGTCCCATTTTCTGCAGCATCCTTAGCTTCTTGATCTGCCAAATTATTTCCTCTTATTTCCGAGGTCATTCCTTTTTGGTGTCCTTTAATATGTACTACAGCTATCTCTTCAGGTAATTTTAATGCCTCTAAAACCTCTAAAATAAGTCCTTCATGTATCAATCCCTTTCCCTTCGAATTAAGTAATTCCCTTTCTTCCCAAATTTTTCCAAAGGTATGTACTACTCCAAAAGCGTACTTTGAATCAGGATATATAGTTCCCTTCTTGTGTGCTAAATATTCCAGTGCCCTTTTTAGGGCATATAATTCACAAGTCTGAGCTGACCAGTTTGAGGGTAATTTTCCTTTTTCAATGGTTTGCATAGTCCCCCCATCAACTAAAGCATACCCTGACATTCTTTTTCCTTGTACACATCTGGAAGAACCATCTACATATATTATTTCTCCTTCTGAAAGGGCTTGTTCCTCGAGATCTTCTCAAATTTTTGTTTGGTATTGGATAATTTCTAAGCAGTTATGTGTCAGGTTATCTTTTGGCTTTCCATATAAAAATTGAGCTGGATTCAGACTCTTGCTCACTTCTAGTGTCAAATCATCACTATCTATCAGAATTGCTTCATATTTTAACATCCTAGAGTCTGTTAACCATTTTTCAGCTTTCTGGTTTAGCACATTTCGAACTGCATGAGGTGTGCACACTATTAACTTGTTCCCAGAAGTAAGCTTACGACTTTCTTCTACCAAGATTGCAGTAGCTGCTATAGCTTGAATACATATTGGCCAGCCATGGCTTACTGGATCTAACATCTTTGACAAGTAAACTATTGGTCTCTTCACTCCCCCCCACTCCTGGACCAGAACTCCATGAGCTACTCCACTTTCCATGTTCACATACAGATGAAAGGGTTTTTCTAATGAGGGTAAGCTTAAAGCTGGTACTGAGGTGAGTTTTAATTTCAATTTCTCCAATTTACTATTATCTTCTTTGGTCCATTTTATATCATCTCCTTCTGTCAACTTTTCACACAGAAATTTTACAGCTTGTGTATATCCTTCGATCCATAGTCTACAATATCCCAATAATCCAAGTAGCTTTCCAATTTCTCTCTTTGAAAAGGGAGAGGGAAGGGATAGAATGCCTTTGATTCTCTCGGGGTTTAATTTTCGACTTCCCTTGCTTATTAAGTGACCAAGATATTTTACTTCTGATTCTACAAATTGCAGTTTCCCTTTTGATACTCTTAACCCCTTTTCTCCAAGAAAATTCAGAAGTTTTATCGTTGCTTCTCTGACTTCACTTTCAGCTTCCCCAGATAATAAGTCATCCACATACTGGATGATTTGTATTCCTGGTGGAGTAGGGAAAGCTTGTAATATTGTTTCTAAAGCTTGTCCAAATAGGTTTGGAGATTCTGTAAATCCCTGTGGTAATCTTGTCCATCTTAGTTGCTGCTTTCTTCCGGTATTTGGATCCTCCCATTCAAAGGCGAAAATATCTCAGCTTTCTTCAGCCAGTGGGCAGGTCCAGAAAGCATCTTTTAAATCCACTACACTAAACCACTAATGCTGGGGTGGGACTTTACTCAGGAGAGTATAGGGATTGGGTACCACAGGATAATGAGCCCGAGTCCTCTTATTAACTTCCCGTAAGTTTTGCACTAATCTATAAGTCCCATCAGGCTTTTTTACTGGTAGAATAGGGGTGCTATGAGGAGACATACAAGGTTCTAATGTCCCATCCTTTATTGGTCCTTCTATTACTGATTTCAAGCCTTCTCATCCTTCTAAGGATATAGGGTACTGATGTACACGTATGGGACATTCTTCTTTCTCAGTCATGACCTTTATGGGGTCAATATCCAGTCCTCCTCTATTCCCTTCTCCAGCCCAAATCTCCTTGTTAATTTTCTTTTCATTGTCTTGACCAAGTTTTAAAATTTTAGCCGTCATTTTCCCTTCTTCTGGTATAACTCCCATTCCCAACTCCACCTGTAAATCCCTCCCTAATAAATTACTACCTGCCCCAGAGACTAATAAAACATCCCCCATCCAAATTCTAGTTTCTCCTTCATTTATGATGTCTTTGATGACAGGAACTGTAAAACTTTCTCCTTTTGCCCCTGTTACTTTTATGGTATCTTTACTTATACTACAACCTTTTGGAGTATTCACTAGGCAGGTCCTTTTGGCCCCTGTATCAACCACAAATTCTAACTCCTCCTCCTGGGCACCGACTTTTAATGTTATCACAGGCTCTAGATGGTATTTGTCCCCCAGAAAATAGAGCCGGTGACATCCCTATTCCTCGTCTGGGCCTATTTCTCGGAAGATTTTCACGTCCTTCCTTAAGTGAGGGCATTCTCTTCTAAAATGCCCTTCCTCTCCACAGTAATAGCAAGCAGTTTTAGAATGCTCCTGGGTTTTTGTTTGTACTGGGACTTTGTTTTTTCCCTTTCCCCTTTTCTAAAGCCCGAATTTCTAGGAGTGGTATCCAGAGGCTTCAGATTCCTTTGAAAGTTACTTTCTCTCATAGTGGCTACCATAATTTTGGCTTCTACTTTGGTTTTTTCTTCATCCCTCCTAACATTAACTTTTTGAGCCTCTTAATAAATTGTTTAATGATCTTTCGCACCAGTCTTCCAATTTTTCTAGTTTCTTCCTAATATCTGGCCAAGCATGAGTGACAAAATTGACTCTTAGTAAAGCCTGCCCAGCTACTGTTTTGGGATCTATCCCAGAAAATTGTTTCATATTTCTCCTAAGTCTCTCTAACCATTCAGTTGGAGACTCTTTCTTTCCCTGTTGCCCTTCAAAAGCCCTTTTTAAATTCTGCCCTCGAGGTGCTGCCTCTTTTATTCCTTTGATTATTAAATTACGGTAATCATTCATATTCCTTCGCCCAGCCTCTTCATTGTGATTCCAAGCAGGAGGTGTCAATGGCATCTTCTGGTCCCCTGGTGGTCCCTGCTGGTTTTCTCTTTCCCAAATTCTCATACCTGCAACTCTAATCATTTCTCGTTCCTCTTGAGAAAATAATATTTTCATTATTGCTTGCATCTCTTCCCGAGTGAAAATGTTTGGACCTAAAAATTGATCTAATTGTTCAGCTGTACCCATAGGATCGTATAATAGTCCTTTGATCTCCTTTTAAAAATTTCTAACCTCTGAAGAAGTGAGGGGGACGTTTACAAATACTGTTCCCCCAGCTCCCATTGGAACTTCCCTCAAAGGGAACAAACGGACCTCTCCATCCCAGTTCTTGTGTCCTTTTTCTTCTATGATACTTCTTTCCTGTCTTGGGGGGCTGTCGGGAGAGGGCTGTTCTGTAACTGAGCTCCCAGTACTTTGGTGTGTTGCTTCCTCCTTAAGAGGAACAGCAGAAGCGGTCGTTGCCAGGGGAACGGTGCAGGCGAGGGAGTGGGGGTAGGAGGTGGGAGTCCTCTCAGAAGCTGATTCCTCCAGGAGTGGGGGGGCGTAGGTGAGGACTGCCACCGGAACCACCAAGGGGACAAGTTCTTCTGGCGGATACCAGAGTTTAGCATGGACTCTCTGCACACGGTCCACAGCAGTCATGGCGGCAGGACTCTGTGCTGCCCGCGGGGCCAAAGCCGGGTTCAATGGAGCCGTGGCAGACAACGCAGTGGGGGCAGGGGTTGGTGGAACGGCCGCGGACATCGGGACCGGGGCTGGAGCCGGAACTGGGGCCGCCACCGGGGCAAGGGCGGGGGGGACCCCAAAAGCGGCGGGCTGGGCTGCCGTGGAACAGATACCCGGACTAGGGATAGGTGGGACACCAAAAGCGGCGGGCTGGGCTGTCGCTGGACACGTGGGGGCTGGAGGGGGAGGTGGGAATGCCGTGGCTACCTACAGAGCCGTGGCAGGCAACGCAGCGGCGGCAGGGGCTGATGGAACTGCCGCGGGCATCGGAACCGGGGCCGAGCTGGGACGGGGAGCGAAGCCGGGGGGGGGGGGGGGGGGGACCCCAAAAGCGATGGGCTGGACTCCCACAGGACCCGCAGGGGCTGAAGGGGGCGTCAGGAACACCGGGGCTACTGGCGGATCCGCCGCCGCTGGGACAAGTGGTGGAGCCGCGGGTGGTGCTGATGCCATGAAGATTTGTGCCTTTTCTTTTATACCCCTGTTATACCTTTTTACAACTTCTGTACTCCTAGTGCTTTTTGCCTACATTCTTAGACTTGTTTGTTAAGCTAAGAGACTAAACATTTTAGAAGCTTCGTAGCTAGCGATCAGTGTGCCCCAGACCCCAAGGTCACCTCCAGAACATATTCTGTAAACCAAGATAGAACCATCCAGGGGAAGGTTCCTTGAGGAGGGGGGCTCACTTGAGCCTCTCATTAGGGAATCTTTGATAGATATGCTAATTAGTAAAACCTATAATGTTATACCCAATGTTGGGGGAGAGAGACAGTCACAGAGATAGACTCGGCAGGGTGCATCTCGATGCATATGACCTAGACGTGTACACCTAAGGATCCTTAAAATAAATACCAAGGTAAAATCCCTTTTCCCCTTCTAACCGTGTATGAGTCTTGATTTTAAGACCAGGAAAAGGTATCAGTTGCTGGCGACCACGAAGGGACCCTAAAGACCTTGAAAATCGCAGTCTTGGGTTGGAACACATCTTGCTTTGCCCCTCTCTTTGCCGGCAAATTACAGAGGGGCCGGAGCAACAATCTAAGACTGTGACCAGGACTTTAGGACCCAGCACGGAAAGGCAGAAGCACGGAAAGAGGTGAGTGAAAAGGGGATCAGTACTACTGAGACTGTGCTAGCACTAGGGAAGGAGATCTCCGAGGGGGTTGGAAAGGTTGGGGGCATAAAAGCCCACAAAAGGGGAAAGCTTAAACTTTTCCCCTGCAAACTGTGGAAAGGAGGGGACGCCCTCCGTGGAGTCCACAGGAGCCCAGAGGCTGCACCCAATGCAGCTGCAGGAGTGGCTCAGAGGTTGGTTGGTTGGCTGGTTGGTTGGTTGGTTAGTTCAGACGATGGGAGTTGTGGATTCGAATCCTGTTGAGACCAGATTTTCATGCGCGCGCATTTACTGCTTGCTAAAACTAGTTGCTTTTTAGTATTTTAAAGTGCTGTTTTGAAGTGTTTGTGTAGTAACCTAGATAAACTGCCTGGGAAATCGGAATTCCAAGGCCAGATTGTAGGCTGAATTCTGGAGTTAAGAGCTTTCCTCTGGCAGAGTTTTCCTGTCTGTGAGCAAACATGGGTGGTGTGAATGAAAAAATCCCTCCTAACAGCCCATTAGAGCTGATAATGAAACACTGGAAATGGCTGACAGGGCGAAAAACTACTTTGGACACCCGAGAATTGATCAGACTGTCCACACGGGTTTGGCCGACTTTAAAATTGAGTCAAGGAAATTGGCCTCGCTATGGGAGTTTGGAAAATAACATCATTAATGACCTGATGGTAGAATTGAGATCATTACGTAGGTTTGATGAACTAAGATATACAGAACTTTTTACTATGTATTTGAACAGGGAAGAAGCATATGTGTTAGACAAAAGTAATATGGAAATGACTTTAAGGAAGAGAAAGGGAAAGAAAAAGCCGCAGCAAGCTGACCGGTATACTAATACGGACAGAGAAATTGATATGACAGATACAGATATGGTAGCACCAGCTTTGCGCAATGGGGGGGGGGGGGGTCTCCCCACCCCGTTCAACCGCCGGGGCAGCCTGCACAGGAGGGAGATGGGGGAGCGGTGACTCCTCCGCCGGCGAGGCAGCCCGCACAGGTGGGGGCGGGGGATGGGGGAGCAGTGGCTCCGCCGCTGCCTCCGCCTCCGCTGTCCCCGCCGCTGTCCGAGGGGGGGCAGGGGAGGGGGCGAGCGGCTGGCTCCAAGCCGGAGGAGTGGCGCTGGGCCCCCCCATCCTCAGCCTCTTCAGGGGCGGAGGGCGGGCGCGGAGGCAGAGAAGGGGTGGATTGGCCACCGCCCCCTGACCGGTCCAGAGGCGGAGAGGGGGTGGATTGGCCACCACCCCCTGACTGCCCCAGAGGCAGAGAAGGTGCAGATTGGCCGCTGCCCCCTGACTTTTCCAGAGGCAGAGACGGGGAAGGGGAAGGGGAAGGGGCAGGCTGGCCGCCTTTCCCCGAGTACCCTGAACACAAAAGTGAAGGTAAAAATGGACACGAGCAATTGCGGCGGCATTCCCCAATACAGAGAACCGCAAGTTTCCGAGCCAGAGACAAGAGGAGCCGCTCGCTCTCCCCACCCTGCGTCACAGGCAGTGTTAAAACTGAGGGCAGACGGGATGGCCCCAACCCAGGCGCCTCTTGCGGAGCTAGGGACAGGAGAAGCTGCTTGCAGCCCCTGCCTCCCTACCCCTCCACTGCCGCAAAGAGCGAGATGGTTCCTGATCAACATTTGCCTGGAACAAGTTTTAAAACCAATGAACCAATTTCAATTAAAAGCGAATGGGATGATTTTGATACAGATGGTTCTCACGGGGAGGGTGGTAGAAGGAGGGGCAGGATAGCCCGAGAAGCTATGAGAGCAGTCAGTCCTGTCGCTAAACACACAAGGTCCAAAACAGATAAAGGAGGGGGGGAAGAACTTGTATTAGAAGCACCTCTGAGACAGGCTGTGGGAAATCAAGGAGTCATTTATATAAAAGTACCATTTTCTCTCAGAGAATTACAGCAGTGGAAAAACTCAATTGGGAAGTACAGGGACAACCCAGAGAGAGTAGCTATGCATGTAGAAATGGCCATTAAATCCCAAAACCCTGATTGGGGTGATGTAAATGTTATGATAGATGAATTATTGGATAAAACAGAGAGAGAAATGGTCAACAAAGCTGCTATATCTGCTATAGAAACTCAAATTGCAACTGGGAGTCTCCAAGGGTCAGTTAATGACATCTATCCCATAGCAAACCCTGGCTGGGATCCCAATGTCCCAGAACAGATAGAAAAGCTGAAGCAATACGAGAAATGGGTGGTTGTTGAGTTAATTTACATATTCCGTGTTAAATACTTTAAAAGGTAAACTGAGTCAAGACACTGTGGATGTGATTGGAGCTACAGGGGTAAGTGAAACAAGGCCTTTTTTCCAACCTTTAAAATTTTAATTGGGAAAACACTGGGTCACTCACCAGTTCCTGTATATGCCAAATTCCCCAATGCCATTGTTAAGCAGAGACTTATTGGAAAAATTGGAAGCAGAAATTAAGTTTTCAAAGGAAGAGGGAGTGAAAGTTATAATCCCAGAAACTAAAATTATCGAAGCAGCTGCTATACTTGTACAGGAATGCCATGGAAAAATTCCCAAAGAAGTTGAAGAGGCTGTCATTCAAATAGTGTAGGCCAATGATTCTCCTGGGAGATCCAAAAAAGCTGAACCTGTGAGTATCACACTCAAAGCAGGGGCTACACCAGTAAGGCAAAGACAATATCCTCTGAAATTAGAAGCTCGTAAGGAATTAGTACCTGTGATTGAGAAGTTTCTCAAATTTAGGTTGTTAGTAGAATGGGAATCCAGGTACAACACACCAATCTTGCCAGTAAAGAAAGCTGATGGTAAAAGATACAGGTTGGTACAGGATTTAAGAGAAATCAACAAGATAAAAGAGGACATACACCCAGTGGTAGCGAATCCTTACACACTTTTGACAACACTAACAAATGAATTAGGATGGTTCACTGTTTTAGATCTCAAGGATGCCTTTTTCTGCATTCCTGTGCATAAGAATAGCCAAGAACTCTTTGCTTTTGAGTGGGAGAATCCAGAAACAGGGAGGAAGACCCAGCTCACCTGGACAGTTTTACCACAAGGATTCAAAAACAGCCCGACCATATTCGGAAACCAGCTGTCAAAGGAGCTTGAGGACTGGAGGAAACAAGAACCAGGAGGAGCGGTTCTCCAGTATATTGATGACATCTTGATAGCGGCCAAGACACAAGATGACTGCATCGAGCTCACTGTAAGTCTGTTGAACTTTTTAAGCCAAAGTGGGTATCGGATCTCAAAAGAGAAGGCACAGGTTGCCAGGTAAACAGTAGTATACCTGGGCCTGGAAATTTTCCGTAGACATCGACAACTCAGCAGAGAACGGAAGGAAGCCATCTCTCGACTTCCAGAGCCCCATACCGTAAGAGAGATGCAGGCCTTCCTGGGAATGGTAGGTTGGTGTTGCCTGTGGATATCAAACTACGGTATAATGGTGAGACCTTTATATGAGGTCCTTAAAGCAGCTGAAAAGGGGACAATTATGTGGACAGAGAATGCCAGAGCTGCATTTAAACAGCTGAAACATTCCTTGATGTCAGCCCCAGCTCTGGGGCTGCCGGACTTGACTAAACCTTTTGGACTCTTTACACAGGAGCGACTGAATGTTGCTCTGGGGGTACTGGCACAGCACCTTGGAGACCAGTGAAGAGCTGTGGCCTATTTTTCAAAACAACTAGACAATGTAGCCCAGGGTTGGCCAGGATGCTTGAAAGCTGTGGCAGCAACAGTCCTTCATGATACAGGAGGCCCGTAAATTCACCCTTGGGCAGCACATTGTCGTGTATGTACCCCATGCAGTGATAAATGTGCTAGAGCAAAAGGGGGGACACTGGCTCTCCCCTAGCAGGATGCTGTACTAGTTTGAAAACAAACCAGTGGGAGGCACCAAGTCAGAATAACAATTTAATGGAAATTAAAGAAAAGGAAGAAAAAGGTAAAAGAAAAACACTGTCAAACTGACAGAGTCAAGGTACAACCTGACACCCTGTTAGGCAGGGTGGTGGTAGCAGTCTGGTAGAATGGTGGCTGCAGTCCTCTGAAGCAGTGATCCTGTAGTAAAAGAGTCTGCTCTTCCTCAGAAAGTCCAATGGTGGCTGTGTAGCTCCTGTCCTCTGGAAATCCAGTGGGAAGGGTTGTCTTTGGTGGTCAGAGTCCCAGATTATATCCACGATGGGATGCTTGGTTCCTCCCTCAGGGTGGAGCATCTCACAATGGGGTAATGAGTCATGAGGCCAAGTGTTGATTAGGCTCATTAACAGAAGATAGTCCGGAGGGAGTTATCTCTGAGTCAGGCGGCAGGACAATGATGGGCAATTAACAGAAAGATAGTCTGGGGGGAGGAGGCAAGGAAACACTGCCCCACCTGATTTCAACAGCTCCTGAGGATGGTAATAGAATACACTGCAACCCAGGACAGATGCTCAAATACCAATCTGTGTTGTTAGAACAGGATGATGTTACTCTAAAGACAACTTCTTTGATAAACCCTGCGATGTTTTTATCATCCACATTCCTTGACAGTGTGCCTGAGCATGATTGTTTGCAGACAATAGAGGAAACTTATTCCAGCAGACCAGACCTGAAAGATGTTCCTTTGAAAGATCCAGACTGGGAATTGTACACTGATAGAAGCAGCTTCATGAGAAACTGTAGGAGGATGACTGGTTACGCCGTAACCACCTCAGATAAAATCATTGATGCAAAAGCCTTGCCTCCAGATGTATCATCACAGAAAGCTGAACTCATTGCACGAACAAGAGCTCTAGAACTGAGCGAGGGGAAGAAGGTGAACATATGGACTGATTCCAAATATGCCTTCAGTGTTGTTCATGCCCACGGAGCTATTTGGAAGGAACGTGGCCTGCTGACTGCTCAAGGTAATGAGGTGAAGCATGCTAAACAAATTCTTGCACTTTTACAGAGCATTTGGAAGCCTACGGAAGTGGCTATCATGCATTGCAAGGGTCATTAAAAAGGGAAAACAGCCCCTGAACTGGGAAATCGTTTTGCTGACAAAACAGCCAGGGGGATTGCAGAAAAAGGCATTTTTGCAGTGGTACCACAGAAAGATTTGTCATCATTTACCCCAAAATACGATCAGAGATCACAAATTAATTAAGTTCCTTAAGGCTGAAATCAAAGAAGGTGGGTGGGCTGTTACCCCAGTAGGACAAGTCATAGTTCCACCCCTGATCCTTTGGGAAATAGCCCAACGAGAGCATGAAAGTACCCACTAGGGAACAGAAAATCTTTTAAAACATTTAAAGAAAGTAGTAATAAGGAGAGGAATAACTGATATTGTACAATCTGTAACGAGCAAGTGTGAAACCTGCTGTAAAAACAACCCTGACACAAGCAAGAGAGTTGTGTTAGGAGTGACAAAGACAGGAGATCTCCCAGGAGATTATTGGCAAGTAGATTTTGCTGAGATGCCAAACAAAGAGGGATGCAGGTATATACTAGTACTAGTTGACACCTTCAGTAGATAGCCTGAGGCTTTCCCCTGTTGCACCAACACAGCAAAAGAAGTAATGAAAGCTTTGCTCAATCATATAATACCAAGATTTGGGGTTCCTTTAGAAATGTCATCAGATAGGGGACCACATTTTGTTGCAACAGTAGTTGGAGAAGTTAGCAAGATTTTGGGACTTACCTGGGACCTGCACACACCATACAGGCCCCAGGCAAGTGGCAAAGTTGAACGCATGAATGGGACCCTCAAAACCCAGATTTGCAAGATTTGTCAAGAGATATCCATGACGGGTTCAAGCCCTGCCTACAGCCTTGCTGAGAGTCAGCATACAGCCAAGGCGAAGGGACAACATCAGTCCCTATGAAATATCATATGGCAGGACATACCAGGTTCCACATATTCCGGGGGAAATTCATATGAGAGGTAAAAATGATTTGCAGAAATATTTAATGGCTCTGAGTTCCACTTTGCAGAAGCTCCAGAGATTCGTCGTGTTATCCAAACCAATAGGATTGGACACACCTGCTCATCCATTCCAGCCTGGAGACTGGGTCTACATCAAGTGGTAGAACAGCATTCCAAGTTTTGCTGACCACTTTTACTGCGGTCAAGGTTGCTGGCAAAGGACCGTGGATTCACTACTCCAGAGTGAAGAACGCTTCTGCTCCCAAAATCACCAAGAAGACAGAGACTAATACAAATCAGAAAGATGCAGTCTAAACTGTTTTTTACATGTTTGCTGTTTGCCCAACTGGTAACCATGGTTCAAGGTTCACCCCATGATTTACATAAGACTGTGGTCCAAAATGTGTCCAAAATTCTTAACAAGAGCGATTGCTAGATCTGTACTCAGTTACCACCCCCAGATGGGAAGGGTCACTGGCCATTGATTGGCATTTTAATAGAAGAATTAAGAAAGATTTGGATGAAATTTGGAAGGGAACTCAAATTCTACATGAAGTAGCTTCTAGAAATAACACCTCAAAATTTGATCATATTTTTGATACCCTCACCTCATGGTTACCAAACTGGGGCTGGGTAAAAGAAATATTCATAATAGTTGTAATTGTAGTTATTATCTGTGTAATTTCCTGTGATGATGCCATGAAGATTTTTGCCTTTTCTTTTATACCCCTGTTATACCTTTTTACAACTTCTGTACTCCTAGTGCTTTTTGCCTACATTCTTAGATTTTTTGCTAAGCTAAATGTTCCGGTTTGGCCAAATTTAGAAATATATCCTCTGAGAGAAGGCACAACCACCCCTCCCCCCACCAGGTTCGGGAAAAAATAAATTTTCCTCGAAGGAAAGTGAAGAAGATAAAACTATTTATTTAACAAACACCCGGGAAAGGAAAATAATATTAAATGGTAAAATCTTTCACTGTGGAGGAAAAACCTGGGAAAGCGTTAGAGTCCTCCCTTTGGTCTCCTCGGAGCTGGGCCTTGGCCCAGGGCCAGGCCCTCTGTGCCCAGTGGAAAGTCCTCCCGATGTGCTCTGAGGTTGAAAGCAGTCCAGTAGGAAAGGGAGAAAATCTGAAATTCCAGAGAAGGAAAAAGCAAAGTCCAACTCTCAGTCTCTCTCCGGAGAACGAGAAACTGAAAACAACTGGCCAAAAGCTGACTGGAAAACAGCAAGCCGGGTGCTTCCTCGCTCCCCTGCCACAGCTGGGGGGGGAAAAAACCTGCTATCTTTATATGACCTTGAATGAGCGGCAAACTGCTTTGAGAAAGTTTTGCTCAGTTTTTTTCCTCTTCCCCCTCTCAGGCTCAGTTTAGAGGCATAGAAAGGCCCAAAAATTAATTTCTGGGCATAGGCAGCGATATGGGATACACATCATAACGTCACCCCAAGACATTCCACCCCTTATCCCATATTGTTGGCTCAATGCCCAAACTAAGATATTTTAATTCTACACACATATTAATATGTATATATATATATACACAGCTATATACGAACAGTGACAGTGATACTCAGCAAGCAGTGGTACACAGGCATTCCACATTACAGTGGTTCTCACCCAACAATCAAATCTCCCTGTGGTACACAACGCGTTGTTCCATCTTTCTGCATTACCCACCATGTGCAACCAGGTCCCTGAGCAAAGACAACCCCACGGATGGGTTTGTCTGTACTCGAGGCAGAATTTATCCACACAGTCTTTCCTATCAGACCTCTGACATGCACTACTGGGACCTTATCTCCATCTGTTGTATGCAGGGATTCAGACTGGGCTGGACCAGCTCTATTGGTGGAACCTCGGGTGTTAACTAGCCAGGTGGCCTTTGCTAGATTCTGTTCCCAATTTTTGAAAGTTCCCCCACCTAATGCCTTCAAAGTGGTTTTGAACAATCCATTGCACCGTTCCACTTTGCCTGCAGCTGGTGCATGGTAAGGGATATGGTACACCCACTCAATGCCAAGTTCTCTAGCCCAGGTATTAATAAGGCTATTCTTAAAATGAGTCCCATTGTCAGATTCAATTCTCTCAGGGGTGCCATGCCTCCAAAGGACTTGCTTTTCAAGGCCCAGGATGGTGTTCCGGGCAGTAGCGTGAGGCACAGGGTAGGTCTCCAGCCATCCTGTGGTGGCTTCTACCATTGTGAGCACATAGCGCTTGCCTTGGCGGGTTTGAGGCAGTGTTGTAATCAATCTGCCAGGCCTCCCCATACTTGTATTTGGACCATCGTCCACCGTACCACAGGGGCTTCACTCGCTTGGCCTGCTTGATCGCAGCGCATGTCTCACAGTCATAGATCACCTGGGAGATACTGTCCATGGTCAGATCTACCCCTCGATCTCGTGCCCACTTATAGGTGGCATCTCTGCCCTGATGGCCTGAGGCATCATGGGCCCATCGAGCTAGGAACAACTCTCCCTTGTGTTTCCAGTCCAAGTCTACCTGTGACACTTCTATCTTTGCAGCCTGATCTACCTGCTCATTGTTTTGGTGTTCCTCATTAGCCCTACTCTTGGGGACATGGGCATCTACATGGCGAACTTTCACAGTTAGCTTTCTTACTCGAGCAGCAATGATTTTCCACTCTTCAGCAGCCCAGATTGGTTTTCCCCTACGCTGCCAATTAGCTTTTTCCCACTTTTCCAGCCATCCCCACAGAGCATTGGCTACCATCCATGAATCAGTGTAGAGGTAGAGCTTTGGCCACTTCTCTCTTTCAGCAATGTCCAGGGCTAGTTGAACAGCTTTGAGTTCAGCGAGTTGGCTTGATCCACCTTCTCCTTCAGTAGCTTCTGCAACCCGCCGTGTGGGACTCCATACGGCTGCTTTCCACTTTCGTTTCATCCCTACGATGCGACAAGAACCATCGGTGAAAAGAGCATAGTGTGTGTCTTCTGATGGCAGTTGGTTGGACGGTGGAGCTTCTTCAGCGCGTGTCACTTGTTCTTCTTCATCAGCGAGACCAAAGTTTTCACCTTCAGGCCAGTTTGTAATTATTTCCAAAATCCCAGGGCGATTCAGTTTTCTGATACGGGTGCGCTGTGTGATGAGAGCAATCCATTTGCTCCATGTGGCATTGGTGGCGTGGTGGGTAGAGGGAACCTCTGCTTTGAACATCCACCCCAGCACTGGTAGTCGGGGTGCTAGGAGGAGTTGTGCCTCAGTGCCGATTACCTCTGAGGCGGCTTGGATTCCTTTATAGGCTGCCAAGATTTCCTTCTCTGTTGGGGTGTAGTTGGCTTCAGATCCTCTCTCTCTCTCTTCCCTCAGGTTTTCAGCTCTTCACAGCAGTAAAAGGGTTAATCTCACCTCAGCCTTGCAGCTTTGCAGCTGGAATGTTGAATTTTTTCTTATCGCAGTGGAGAGGGGGGAGACCCGAGCCGCTCCGGCTGCCCACGGCAAGGCAGTGGGGGGGGGTTCCATGGCTGGAACAGGTCCATCGACCCAGGATGGCCGTGGCCCGGCCCGGCCCGGCCCAAGCAGGGCCTGGCCGGGCCCGCTGGCCCCCACACGGGGCCTGCAGCCACCTGTCCCAGCGCCGGAAACGAGAGAGAGCTTGGGGGGGGAGTTTGCCTATTCTTAAATGTGGATCACAGAGGTGGTCACAACTTTAAGTGGCTTAGAGAATTGTCTATATTCAAACTGGCCAGCTGATAGGTTCTATCAGTTCCCAGAGGAAACTGTAAGCATCCGTTAGCAAGGACATCCCTTCCGGGACTATGCTTGCTAACCTATGACATTCTCCACCCCTCACCTCTGTGAAGACACATTTAAGAATTATTATCAAAATTACATTCAACTTCTACTATATTCCACCCCTAGATAGTTCAATACAATTACAATGTAAGTTTCTCACTATCATGCTACTTAACTTATGACTTAATACTTGCTTTGCCCAGTATTCCTCCTAATTAATCATTATCTCACAGTTCTCATGAGTTGCCCGCATTCTCCACCATTTTGTCGCGGGTTCGGTTTGTAACCGGGCGGAAACACCAATTTAGTGTAGTGGTTCGGTCCAAAATACTCATTACTGTTTATCTGCTGTGAGATAAGAATTAGGACAAATGCAAAGCAGGCACCAAACTTGAAAGAATATAAAGAAGTTTATTAACAGACCTAAAAGAGGGAAGAAAAAAAATTATACCACCTTCAGAACTCTCCTCCTCCCCCCACCTTCCTCCCTTCTCCCACTGACAATGGAAAAAGACAACCCTTAAGATGTTCAGTCTGTTTACCACTTCCATAATAACCTTGTTCAGTCCATTTAGAAAGAGAAGTCTCTTCTTGCTCATGCTATGAATGAAAACAGTATCACAACGAGACAGCCGCCCACTTCCAAATATTGTTCAGTCCATTTAGGAAGAGGAGTCTCTCTGCCTGCGTGTGAGTCCTTTCCCCCGACTTGCAGCTTTTCCCGCAACTGCTTTCGAGGGTCCATTCTTGAAGGTTTTTGGGATACAATTTTAAGGTTGAGCCGTTGTCTCGGTTTTGAAAGACAGGTGTCTGCTAAGGAAGGCAGAAGCCCCCCTTGAAATGGCAGATATAACCCCTTTTCCCTCCAAGTTATTATATTTGAAATCAAGGGCCTTTAGGCAAAGATGTGGGAAATAGGAATAACAGTTCTTTACTATATATATATATATATATGTATATAACCAGTCAAACAAAGTAACAACAACTATGGCAGTAACAGCAAACACAAACCCAGTCTCAGCCTTCTCGGCTGTCAGGCTATTTCCCCTCAGGTGCAGTTCCGCTCGCAGCCGGCAGGGGCGCTGGCGGCTCCCGGTGAGCAGGGCAGGTGCGATGGTTCCCCTGCGGCTGCAGGGGGCGCTCCGGAGCGAGCTCGGGAAACACGCGGCACTGGTAGCCTGGGATCCCGGGAAGGGATGGGACAAAGGCTTCACAAACCCCTGGGCAGCCGATCCCGGACTCTCAGGAGCAGCAGGCTGGAACGGCAGGCTGGGACGGCAGGCTGGAACGGCAGGCTAGAACGGCAGGCTGGAGCGGCAGGGACGAACGCAAATCCCGGGTGGCAGGCGAGATGTATCCAGATGGGAGAACCCCACGGAGGCCCAGGCAGGCAGGGCGAGCACGGCTACGGCGTAGCGAAAGCTCGAAGCAGCAGCGGGGCAGGGCAGCCACAGCTCGGCCTCCAGCAGGGCAGGGAAAGCGGCTTTTGGGGTCCCGGCGTTGTTTCCAGAAGGAAGAAAAGAACGGCCAAAAAGACAGAAGCAGCAGCTCCTTTCTCTGCAGCTTCTCTCTCCAGACGTTCAGAGCGAACTGACCCCACACCCAGGTGTAGACAAAGGAGTAGCCAGGCCCGCCCCACTTTGTCTTTCTTAAGTACAGCTATTTGTCCCCTAGCAACATGCATATGGGAGAAAATTCCTTTAACAGGAAAAAAACTAAGACTAAACTAAAACCCCAACAGCCGTTCAGAAACAAAAACAGAGGCCCTTCTCCTTCCCTGGGAGCAAAGGGTCTTCATCATCTTCATCATTAGGACTATCTCTGGGAACATCTCTAGGGACTGAGGTTTTCTCCTTTCCCGTTTGGAGCAAAAGTCCTCATCTGGTTCATCTCTCCCTGTCCAAACTTCTCATGAAATTACAGCTGCGTCAGCATCTGCCTATCTCGGCGCAGGTGCTTTTGCTTACGAGTTGAACACTCCACCCCCCATATCTTCATGAAATTACAACAGGATACTCTGATATATCATAGCTTCACAACAGAATTTCAGCTTTAAGCATCTCCTCTCTCTCTTCCCTTACCTGCTGCAGTGTGCGATAGGCATATGCCAAGGCCCAACATATTGCAAGGAGCTTGTTCTCATTGGAATTGTCATTGTATTTCTCTTTCAGATATTTTGCCACCTCAGCTGTTTTCTGAACTTGTTCAGGGGAAAAATTGCAAACCATTGGGTCAGAGAATTTCTTCAGGATTTGGCCTATATCCTCCCATTCCCCACACCACTCAGGATGTTCCACCTCTGGGTCAGGTGTCTCAGCAGTCACCCTGGAAATCTGAGCTCTTATTCTAGACAAGCTGCGAACCACATAGAGGAAGCTTACCAGATAAAATACCAGGAAGGTGGTCTCTTTAACATCCAGGGGAAACTGAACATTCTCAAAAGATAACCTATCAAATTTAAAGGGAAGGGAAACCCCGACTCCTCCTCCTCTAACAATCTGGGTGCAGTTACTAATAGGCAACTCTTGGCAGACATCCCACCTCAGCCAGGCCAGGACTGCTGTGTTCAGTCTCTGTCTTCGGCGATGATCGTGAGGCAGATGAGGGATCTTCAGACCGTCTCTTACACAAGCTAAGTAAAATCAAATTGTGCCAAGTTTTCTCAAGTAATTATAATCACAAATTCAGCAAGGGTGTTATAAGAGGAACTAATAGTTCTTGATGAACAAATACTAATTTCTTTGAACATCTCTACCATCATTTTCCACAAGAGACCTAATCACCGTTATGAAAACTTTTTCACTTACTCCCCAAAATTAATGAATTTAATTCTCCACCTTCCTGAACACAATTATATTGTACACAACTGTTATCCAATGACCTACTACTACAGTAGTCTACGTGAGGACAATGTTCCCTCTATTATGATAATCATGCAGTTTAAAGTGGCCATATGAAAGTTTCGAGATAAAAATGGGCTAAATCTGGTTGCAAAATTGCAGATTTAAAAGAAAATAAAAATCATACATACATACCACAAATAAAAACTACACCTAGAATCTGTTGATAGTGATCTGAAGCAATTTCTTTTATACATTCATCTGAAAATTTTAGCAGATATTTCATACTTTTTCTATTTGGTCCAAATACCCTGACATGCCATTAAGAGTCACTCCAAAAAGAATGTTGTGCTCCAAAAAAAAAAGCTGCTACCACAAAATATGTTTTCACGCTTTTATTCACCCTCGAGCAGTTTTTAAAAACTCAGATTTACTGAAGCCATACAAAAACATAGCTTAACTTTATTTTAAATATATCAACAATGGATAAGTTAAAAAGTGGGTGGAGGTATCTGTCTTGGGGTGACTTTATGATGTGCATCCCATATCGCTGCCCTATGCCCAGAAATTAATTCTTGTGCCTTTCTATGCCTCTAAACTGAGCCTGAGAGGAGGAAGGAAAACCTAAGCAAAACTTCTTCAAAGCAGTTTGCAGCTTGTTCAAGATCACACAGAGATAGCGACTTTTTCTTCCAGCTGCAGCAGGGGAGCGAGGAAGCACCCGGCTTGCTGTTCCCTGGTCAGTTTTTGGCCAGTTTCAGCTTCTTTTTCTCTGGAGAGAGAGTTGAACTTTTTTCCTTCCCTGGAATTTCGGATTTTCTCCCTTTTCTGCTGAACTGCTTCAATATCAGAACACATCAGGAGGACTTTCCACTGAGCACAGAGGGCCTGGCCCTGGGCCAAGCCGCAGCTTCAAGGAGACCAAAGGGAGGACTCTGACACTTTCCCAGGTTTTTTTCTCCACAGTGAAAGATTTTATTATTTAGCATTATTATCATTTTCCTGTGTGTTTGTTAAATAAATAGTTTTTATCTCCTTCACTTTCCTTCAAGGAAAATTTATTTTTCCCGAACCTGGTGGGGGAGGGGTGGTGACCTGCCTTCTCTCAGAGGATATATTTCTAAATTTGGCCATACAGGCACAGTATCTGACATACTGGTTAAAATTATATATTATTAAATAATATATATTTGATTTGATGAAGTCATGTTTCCTCACCCTTCAATATCCATTTGTATTTAATTATAAACTCTGCAGCACAGGAACAGTCTGTGTATGGCACTTAGAATAGGACTTCCATGTCTTGGGGTGACTTTATGATGTTGTATCCCATATCACTCTTCTATGCCCAGAAATTAATTTTGTGCTTTCTATGCTTTTAAACTGAGCCTGAGAGGGGGGAGAGGGAAAAAAACCCAGAGAGCTTTCAAAGCAGTGTTTCAAGGACACACAGATATACACACAGACTCCTCTTGCTTCTAACAGCAGCGGCGGGAGCAGGAGGAAGCACCCGGCTTGCTTTTTTTTCAGCCAGCTTTCGGCCAGTTTTTCAGCTCCTTTTCCTCCAGAGAGTTAAACTTTGTTTTCCTGGGACTTCGATTTTTCCTTTCTTTGCTGGATGGTTTCAACGTCAGAATACATTGGGAGGACTTTCCACAGAGGCCTTGGCCCTGGAGGTGGGCCCACCACCACGACCCAGCTCCGAGGAGGAGAGGGAGAGGCTACCTACAGAAGGACTCTGAAATTTTCCCAGGTTTTTCTCTCCACAGCGAGAGGTCCTATTATTTAGCATTATTATCCTTTTCTGTGTGTTTGTTAAATAAATAGTTTTATCTCTTTCACTATCCTTCGAGGAAAATTTCTTTTTTCCCAAACCTGGTAGGGGAAGGGTAGTTGTAACCTGCCTTCTCTCAGAGGATATATTTCAAATTTGCCCAAACCGGCACAGTTTGCAATATAAACAATTATATTAAAATAATCCAAAAAATAAACAAATAGTAAATCCTGTTTATGCACACACAATTAAAAAAAATGCAATAAATTTAACACGAAATTGGAAAATTACAGCTGAACTAATAAATTGTTATATTCGCTACATAGTCTTGAAATGCCAATTTTCTTAAGCTGTTTCAAATCCAAATATACAGGTCCAAAGGAGGGCCACAAAGATGATCATAGGGATGGAACACTTCTCTTATGAGGAAAGGCTGAGAGTTGGGGTTGTTCAGCCTGGAGAAGGCTTCAGGGAGACCTTATTGCGACCTTTCAGTACTTAAAGGTAGCCTATTAGAAAGATGAGGACAGACGTTCTAGTAGGGCCTGTTATGATAGGACATGGGGCAATGGTTTTAAACTAAGAGGGGAGGTTCAGACTAGCTATAAGGAAGAATTTTCTTGCAATTAGAGTGGTAAGACACTGGAATATTGCGCCCAGAAAGGTGATATATGCCCCATCCCTTGAAACATTCAAGGTCAGATTGGATTGTGCAGATCTATGTGAAGATGTCCCTGCTCATTGGAGGGGGCAGGACTAGATGACCTTTAAAGGTCCCTTCTGACCTAAACTATTCTACGATTCTATGATCTTCTTCCTTTGATTAACTGAATAAAGTCAGAAAACAAACTCGTATCCAATTCTGCTAACACATTTCTTCACTGTAGGTATTATTGTCAGCTAACTTTGATCTGTCACCTTTAACTTCTGCACTGGCATGCCCCTTATCACTCTGTAGTGTTGGGTGGAGTCGCGGGAGACAAGCACTCAAGGCATGATGTTCAGCAAGTCTCGTTTATTATCATAAACTACACATACTTATAGTACTACTAATTAGCTCATACATATTGCAAAAGCTGAGCTCCTTATTGGTTGGAGCTATTCCGTGGGATCTGCAAACACGGTGGTCTTATCTTCCTCTTCCATATGGTTTCTGTCTTCTTACTTATCTGAATGCACATTCTGTTATCTATGCAACTTCTTGCTCAAGGACTCAGTGTCTGCATCTTTACTAAGCCTCCTGTGTTATCATGACCTTTGCTTTTTAGCCATTCTTCAGAAAGACTCTCAACACAGTAGTGGTTTGGTCCAAGATACTCATTACTGTTTATCTTCTGTGAGATAAGAATTAGGAGAAACGCAAAGCAGGCACCAAACTTGAAAGAATATAAAGAAGTTTATTAACAGACCTAAAAGAGGGGAAAAAAAATTATACCACACCTTCAGAACTCTTCTCCTCCCCCCACCTTCCTCCCTTCTCCAAGTGACAATGTAAAAAGACAACCCTTGAGATGTTCAGTCTGTTTACCACTTCCATAATAACCTTGTTCAGTCCATTTAGGAAGAGGAGTCTCTCTTGCTCATGCTATGAAAACATTATCACAACGAGACAGCCGCCCACTTCCAAATAACTTTGTTCAGTCCATTTAGGAAGAGGAGTCTCTCTGCTCGCATGTGAGTCCCTTCCCCCAACTTGCAGCTTTTCCCACAACTGCTTTCGAGGGTCCATTCTTGAAGGTTTTTGGGGTACAATTTTAAGGTTGAGCCGTTCACAAAAAAAAAGTTCTCTTCACCCATCTCTGGGAGCACTTCACCTCTAAGAACAGAGGCCCTTCTCCTTCCCTGGGAGCAAAGGGTCTTCCTCATCTTCATCTTTAGGACTATCTCTGGGAGCATCTCTAGGAACTGAGCTTTTCTCCTTTCCCATTTGGAGCAAAAGTCCTCATTGCTTCCATGTCTCCCTGTTCAAACTTCTCATGAAATTACAGCTGCGTCAGCATCTGCCTATCTCAGCACAGGTGCTTTTGCTTACAAGTTGAACTGAACACTCCACCCCCCATATCTTCATGAAATTACAACGGGATACTCTGATATATCATAGCTTTACAACAGAATTTCAGCTTTAAGCATCTCCTCTTTCTCTTCCCTCAGGTTTTCAGCTCTTCACAGCACTAAAAGGGGTAATCTCACCTAGGCCTTGCAGCTGGAATGTGGCTTATCACAGTGGAGAGAGGGGGGAGCTGAACTGCTCCGGCTGCCCACAGCAAGGCTGTGGGGGGGGTTCCACGGGTGGAACAGGGCCCATCGGCTCCAGGATGGCTGTGGCCTGGCCTGGCCCGAGCAGGGCCTGGGCCAGGCCCACTGGCCCCCGCACGGGGCCCGCAGCCACCGGTCCCAGCACCGAAAATGAGACAGAGAGGCTCTGCCTCGGGGTTTACTATTCTTAAGTGTGTATCACAGAGGCGGTCACAACCTTAAGTGGCTTAAAGAATTATCCACATTCAAACTGGCCAGCTGATAGGTTCTGTCAGGTTATAGAGGAAGCTGTAAGCACCCCTTTGCAAGAACATCACTTCTGGGACTATGCTTGCTAACCTATGACATACTCCAAGTTCTACTCGAATATCATATTCTCCCTTCTTGATTCCATAGTTTGTCACACCTACCAAGAAGCCCTTCATCTGGGGCAGCATCTAGTCTAATAGAACTTCCACTGGGCAGAAGACTCTTACCAGAATAGTACACTGGTAGACAAGCAAAGTTCACTAGTCATGATCTACTTTGTACCAGTGCTCCATTGTAAGCACTAAGTACTTTCTGTACAAAATATAAAACAGTTGTGTGCATGTAAGCCACACAAGGCAAGCCAAGTTAAATGGCTTGGGCAGGCAGTGTGGACAAGGCAGAAGCATGATAGCCAGCTGTCTTGGCTGAAGCAATCTTAACTCCCTTTCATTGTTTAATCTGTGTTATAGCCTAGTTTAAACATCATTGTTTACACAATACTCTCATTTGGAGCTTTTAAATACTATCTTACTCTGAGGTATGTCTATTACTGTAAAAGTTTATGCATCACTGTTATGAATGAGAAGGGAGAGCTTAGACAAGTCCCTGCCTTTCCAGGTTTCTGGCAGTAGACAGCAGCTTTATTGAGGCAGCCAGCACCCCAAAACCCACTCTCGCTCTCAAGTTCTTAATAATGACCGATCGAACCTATTACAACATGAATTATTTATTGAATAGACCAAGGAAAACAGACATAAGACTTTAAACAGACTACTTACTACACAGGATAACACAAAAAGAACTACTAGTAGATAAAATAGTGCATGATAATAAAGGTACCTATATTACAGATAGCAAAGAAATCGTATAGATTAGGAACCAATGTCACTTACCAACGAATGATGGTGGTGTGCAAAGAATTTCCTCATTTCTCTCAGTCTCAGGGTAGTATCTCAATGTGAACGTCTCCACGTTGAGGAGAACTCTCTAAACACTCAGAGTGTATAAGAGATTTCTGATTTCATGAAAATCATAGTGGTCTTTTATAGTTGTAAAAAGTGCTTGTCTGTCAGTCACTTATTTCTGGCTTATCCTTTCCCATCATTCAAGGAAGGATGTTTATTGCTGACCAAGGGTGTTTTCAGCTGAGATAATTCATCACAAGACAAACCATTCCGGCCTAGCTTAGCCATGGGGGAAGTAGATAAGTCTTTTGCTGTGTCAGGGGGTGAAAGGCCCTATCACATTCAAAATCTGGGGTCTAAGAATAAAAGCTAATTGTATTTTCTAAGTCAATCAAGCTATAGAAAAATGGGGAGAAATAGTGTGTGGCTTGTTTTCAAATGTTATTGTTTAGCATAACACTTCATGCAAGTAATGCAAAAAAGTCTATATACTCAGGACTGTTTACATCTGAATAAATACAGTAAATTAGCAAATGCAGTATTTAAAATTAGCTACAAAAATGGGTTTTACCAGGTATTCACTGTTTGTATCAAGTCTTAAAGCTGAAAGCTGCCAGGGCGATACCAAATAATATGAAATAAAAGAAAAAAAACATTAAAATGAAGACATTCAAGGAAATCTCAGAAAAAAAAAAATCACATTAATGGTTAACTAAACTAAAACTAAAATTAAAGCTATCAGGCAACCTTACCAGTATCTTCAATCAAAAGGCCATAAACATCTACGCTTTACATATTATTTATTTTATACTATGAGGTGAAAGCAACACATTTCCTTTTAGTAATGTATACACAAATAGCCTCACTCAGAATACACTTTTAATGCACAAAATATTCATTTTACAAATCATTTTGCAATCCAAATAAATATACAATAGCTTGGAAAACTATATTTTAAAAAACAAATGCCAATGTAAAAAGACCACTTAAAACAACTAAAATGATAAAAGGTTTCTGTATAGCTCTGTATTTACAGTTTTCTTATTGCATCATCAATATCAGAAATCTGTTCCTTCAGCTGGTTCCACTGTTCTGGATTTAAAGAAATACCTGAAACGCATTAAAAAGAAATACTTAGGACAAAAAAAAATTTGTAGTGCAGAATCTTGCATAATTACTGTTAAGGCTGGTTTCATACACAGTGTATGTCACAACTATTAATGCTTAACCTATCTCAGGTGTAACAACCACCTCGGTTACAAAGAAACTACTCATTTGGAACACTTCAGTTAAACTTTAGACCTTAGCTTATCTCCTTACAAAGAAAATGAGTCCAGTATAACAAATTAATTCACAAGTGTTAGGCTAAACACAGAAATACCGTGCTGGCCTTAACAGAAGGCAGTACAAAAGAAATAAGAAAATCAACCACATTCCTGTTGGCTTCTAAAAGCCATACCTCTGTGGACTGAACTTCTATGCACTTTTAAAGTACCATAATTCTGGGGTTTTTTTCCCCTCACATTTATTAAAGCACTGTGAATAACAAACTATAAGTAACATTTTGGACATACTATTACCACTCCCTAGCACTCAAAAACCAACATGGAAATCCAATTGTAATAAAAGCAAGAAGTGAAGTTAATCAATGGGAAAATGTATGGCTATATATATAACTCCCATACCAAATCTGTTTGTATTCGATGCCTTGTTTTCCATAAATTATGGGGGAACCATTTAGGAAAACAGACTCAGGCCAATGAAACCACTTTGCTTTTGTTTATAGTCTACAGATAAAACTAATTATATGTTAAAATATAAATCATTAATAAGTAAAAATATTACTCTAAAAATACCACGTAGCAACAAAGTATAGAAATCTGATACACAAAGATCTCCAGCAAACTGCAGACAATGTTTTAATACAAAATAACATGAAGCAGAACAATACCTTTTCTGCCAGGCTTCATTTCACCTTCTTGATCCATCCAATATTCTCTAATATCAATTAAGACTTTTCCTTTAAAGTCACGAACACTGACATACCTCATTTTGCCAATCTGTCAAAACACATATAAGGATATTTTTTAGATATTTTACATATTACAGCATTCACTTTTCCCAGCAGTATGACATGGATATGTGACATTGCACACTGCAGCTTATTTTAGACACCAGTAAAACAACTAGATCAAAAGCTTAATCCAAAGCAATCAGTAGGCAAATAAGTAATGTCAATATAAATAGATGAATGACTTAAAATCTGTTGAGCATTCAGCATTCAATGCTCAGTGCAAGAGTGGCTCTCTCCTAAAACAAAAAAATACCTGTCTTCTTAACAAGCTTACATCTTATAAAACCCACTAAAATTTACTGTTTTCTGAAATAAAGTTTTGCCTCTGTTATAACCATCTTTGTTAGCAACAGTTGTAAACAAACAGGGAAGAAGGAGCTCTACTCCCAAATCTAAGTTTTAGTCCATTCCATATGTACAGAAATCAAATTAGATATTCACATGAGATGGGCTCAATTTCTAACTGGTTCCCCCCCCCCCCCTTTTTCTTTTTCCTTTTTCTTTTTTAAAACACAGTAAATACAGATGGAAACAGAAGTAAGACACCAACTGCCCCATGCCTGCTTCCGCCAGTTCATTGGGACACTTTATTGGAACTGTGGTTAAAAGACTGTACCAAATGTCCCAAAAAAACCCCTATCCAAATACTTTAAGTTTACCAACACAGCAATGGTATGAAATGACTTTGAAATAACAGATTTTCACACAGTGGCTTAACTGAATTATGAGGGCTTTTTTTTTATTCTCCAAAGAAGGGGCAAAGGGAAAAAGAGACAACAGGCACACTACACATTACATTATTTAGGCTTTATCAAATTTGAAAAAAATTTATTTAAAAAAAAAAAATTGTTCACAAATTCAAAATATAATGTGAATTTGAGAATCAGAAATTTGATAATAATAAAATCAGTCAAACAATTAATGTAAAAAAATCTTAGTATTCTGTATGCACCTTCTGGATACACTTTGTGAAGAAAGAACACAATAAAGTAAACAATTTTAAAAATAGAATATTCTTTCCTGATAAAACATTAGTTTTAGTTTTCACCTTCCTTAATTTACACATCTTGCACTTTGACGTAATTTAACAGGCGACAAAACACATCTCACTAGCATTAAGTCTAACCAGAAAGCATGAACAACTGTCCAACTCTCTCAACTCTCCAACTCTTAACTAAACTCTCTCTCTCAACTAAAACCATCCACAGATGTTTAAATCTGAAATACTAAGGCCTGAACAACAGGCCCTGAGCCAAAGTTGACCTCTAGATGAGCCTTCCAACCAAATGTTATATGCATCCACTCATTAATGAAGTATTATTAGCAATATGATATATGTATCCACTCTTTGGCAAAACATGTATTTACCTTTCCGTATTTAGCAACCAGACAAGGCCACATCTGGCCTTGTCTGGGGGTGTAGGATCAAAGACAACTCCCTTGGTTCCTTCTTGAGGCCTGGCCAGGCTTGGGGAGAAACCCAACAGGAGAATAAAACCAGATGTTCACACATTAGAAGTAATGGTAACTTGTTTATTATAAAAGCTGGGCTACCCTCACAGCAAAGTCGGAAGCCTCTTTGCCTGCAAAGGTGGATGCACCACAGAATTTCCCAGTTACCGGGAGTGGTTCTCCAGTCCTTTGTTGTGACAGCTTCCCCCAGCTGATGACTGCAGATCCGGATGAAGGGGTAAAGTATTAGGGTAACTGGTAATGTATCTTTCTTAATCACTATGGGCAATCTTCTGTAGTAATGATTAGGTGCATTGCTTAGCTTATCCTTTTGTGATTCTTTGCAGTTTTGCATTATAGTAAATTACACTATTCCTTAAGTTGGTGTCTGTGTCTGGTGCTGACCCTACCCACCAGCAAAACAAAGTCATAAAAGTTATTTCACAAAATATACATAAACAAATAGGCTTTGTGCTTGCTTAAACTAATTTTTCTTCTTATGCAGATCATGCTAAATTAACACTAAAAATTTATTTTTAAACAATTGGGATGTCTTTAAATAGCATAAGCCTGAAGCAGTTGTTTTCCTACTTCAAAGCATCCTTTAAAATAAAAAAGTTTATGATAGTATTTTGTGATTGATTTATTAAACACTTTCACAGCACTACAAATTTAACATTCAAAAATAAGGTATTATGTCACAGTAGCTGAGTTCTTTCAGACCAAACTTGGTAACATGTCCAAGTCCATCAGCACTGCTGGAAAAGGATATCCTAAATAGCCTTCATGAACAACATTTATTGGTTTTCCCTATAATGCTTCGGTGACTTTTAAGGTCATCTATAAACCAGCTTCAAGCTGTAATACTCCTCAACACCTTTTTTTTTTTTCCTCGAGATCTATCAAAGACTATTAGTCCATTGCCAAGTAACTCCAGATTTACTTTAAGAAAAAATCTGATATGATATAGCAGATTATATCTGCAAATACAGTAAAAACTGGTGCATAATTTGTCTATTAAAGATAAGGCTACATGTCTTAATTCAACTACAGTAAGGCGAGGGGCAATAATACAAAGTACACAACATTTATTCAGTCAGTAAGTCTACCTTAAATACAAACAGTTCCATATGAAAATGCTAAAACTGTTAGATTTTATATCACTGTCTAGATTTCAGCTGAACACTCACATTAAATTTCAAATGTTTAGGTAAACTCAATACAAAACCATTGTCACTGCTGAAAAGCTTTATATAGGCTTTCAAAGTACAGTTTAAAAAATTCAAACCTAGATTTTGGCTAAGCAAAGTGATGTTTCCTGAAGTTCAGTTACCTGCAATTCTGGCATTGAGTCATTTCTGACGAATTCTTTTTTCATGCATGTCTTGGGGTGATTTTATGATAATACCGTATTCCCCATCATCTGCTTTATGCCCAGAAATGGGTCCTGTAGCTTTAAGCTGGGTTCAGGAGGAGTGGTGGAAGCTGGGGAAAATTCCTCAGCACGGTTTGTGTTCAAGCACACACACTCCCCCGTGTTGCTCAGCTTTGAGGTGGGAGAGTTTTCTTCTGCTTTTAGCCAGCTTGTTAGCTGAGGCAAGAAGTTTTCCCGAGACTGTAATAGCCATTCTCCAGTGACTTCTGTGGCTTCTCCTGAGACTGTTCGGCTTAGCTGTGATCCGAGAACCAGATCATCGGACACTGTGGACCGACGGAGACACCATATCCCGGCCCCAGACCTCGGGAGAAGCCGGAGTCAGCTGCAGAAAAGAACTCTGAATCCACCGATTTTCTCCACAGCGAGGAGGTTAATAGCCAGAGATCTGCCGGGATGAACCACGCTTCTCATAGAGATATGATGGAACTCTGTTTATTCTATTGTCAGTCCCATAGTTATACCCTAATTCCCCAAGCACACATAAGCAAGCTCCATACTATTGGGTTACAGCTACTGTTCACGCGGCCTTTAATAGCAAGCGATTGGTTACAGATTAATATGCATGCGACTAACTAACATAAGTCTTTCTCTTTCTATGGTCAGCATCCCCCTCCGCAACATCCTGTTGTCTTGCCACATCAGCATTGCTCCTCTCTTTTTTCCCTAGTCAAGGACAGTTCACTAATATAGCTTGGATTGTGCACGTACACATGTCCCTGTTCACTCAGCCATTTCTCTACAGATCTTTGCCTTTTGCGCCTCCAATTGGACAGGGGGGAAGAGGGAGCATCACATGGGTATGGTTTTTTTAGTGCAAGGACTAAATTGGAGAATACTATTGCTAATCAATGACACACAATCACATTCCAGAGCATCACAAACATATATTACCTACTTATCTACTTTCAGGAGTGTCTTGGGTTACAATGTAAGATGTGACCAAAAGTATGTATTCTATCACCATCTGTTAAAACCAGGTGGGGCAATGTTCTTTATCTCTTCCATGACACATCCCTGATAACTCCCTCCAGAGAGATATCTTTCTGTTAATAGGCCATCTAGCCTCACTGCATGACTCATAAAATTACATCATCCCATTGTGAGATGCTCCACCCAGGGGAAGGAACAGAGCATTCCTACCTGGATATAATCTGAAGTTTGGAACACTACAGTCAGCCCTACCTACTGGATTCCCAGAGGACAAGAGCTACCACTGGACACTGGAACTTCAGGTGAAGACCAGACCCTTCTACAGGATCACCACTTCAACAGCACCACTTCATCTCAACTGCTACCACCACCCTGACTAACAGGGTGTCAGGTTGTATCCTGACTCTGTCAGTGTTCTTGTACTAATGCATTTATTTTAATTTTCCTATTAAATTTTAATTCTGACTTGCAATCTCCCACTGGTTTGTTTTCAAACTAGTACGAGCCTATGATAGATAAAGACATTACACCAGGAAACTGAAGAACTTATTTCTCACAAGTGAAAAAAGCAATTTTGACCCAAACTCAAATAAAGGGGGGGGGGGGGCACACATGCAACAGGAAAACTACTTTTCAAGTAACAATTTCTGTGAAATACCCAATCATGTAATGTGGTTCCACTCTGGATAATTAATATTAATACCTAACCCATCAGCATTAACGAACCTTATCCAAATAAGGCATAGGTCGATGACGGGATTTTTCAAACTAACCAAGGTACACGATGAACAACTCACATTGGCTTGAAGCCACAGACAGGAAGCTAATATAACATGAATAATGCTTGTCCTTAGGGCCTCTAGTAATACATCACAAATGGGAGTAAGGTAAATTTCCACACTTCAACTGCACTCAAATCCTTTAACAAATTCCAAAGTATACTAGGCTACCTATAAAACCTAAAAAGACAATGACGTAAATAAATAAAACATACTTGGTCTCTTATACTTAATTCCCTTCTTACAATTATTTTATTCTTCATAATTAGTTTCAAGAATACCATTACACTAACATTAGTTTCAAACAAAAATAATCAAGTATAGATCTTTACGGAAATGTTTAATCTTCTGAATACAGCAGTCACAATGAGTTCAATATTAAAGGAAGCTGTATACTTTAAGAACACAGCCCAAAGGTGTAAAACAGCAAACCACTAAGTTTCATGTCAGTTGCTATCATTCCCACACATAATATGGATGCCACAGAATTTCTGAGTATCATATGAATGCTTTACAGCCTCATTTCCATCAACTGAAGACACACTTGTAAGTTATGCTGCAAAATCACTTGTACACTGATCATTTTTATTACCATGGGGAAGCAGAAAGGAGAGATTCTAGTATTATTAATATTCTTAGAACAAACAAAATAATACCTACAAAATTAACATGCAACTATATCTAGCATGCTCTCTTGGGTAGAAAGGAGAGAGAGGGAGCATCCTCAGACCTACAGTGCTATTTCTACACTGAAACAGGTGCATCTTAGTTAACACACATAAGCTGATGTTGCATGAAAAAAGAATGCACATAACACAACAAACAATCTAAAAAAACTTTTGTTCTTGAGTAACTAAAGGCAGGCAGAAACTTAGGAACACTGATGGTTTAGGTCAGGGTGATACTGAAATATTTCTCTGCTTTGTAGTCAACACTAGAAGAATCCTGCTCTTAGAGTAATATGAGTCCTCTACTGTCTGTTTTTAGTAACTTATTACCTTGGGTCAAAAAGGTTGAAAGAAATCAGAGCACACAAATACTTTTGCTTTTATTTGAAAGTTTTTTTGCTTTGGTTGGTTTGGTTATGTTGGTTTGTTATGTTGCTTTGTTTTTTGTTTTTTCTCTTTTTTTTTCATTGGGAGTGCATTAAAATTAACTTTTCCCCAAGGCTGCAATTTCTGAACCGATTACAAAAAAATCCCAAACATATAGGCTTTATGCGATGTTTGAGTTCTAAATGCAGTTCACCTCATTAGATGCAGAAGATACTATCTCATTTTTCCTACATGGATCAAAGCATGCTCCAGCAGAACTAAAAGTATTATATTCTTTCTTCAATGGACAAGTCCAAGCAGTTATGCCCAGGGTCTTCAATTGAAGCTCTCCCTCCAACTATATATACAGAGTAAAGTGAAAATTGACATGGGCCTTCACTAGAGTTTCCCCCCCATGTATTACTTTGCACAGCTACAGCCCAAAACCATTTATTTTGCCTTACTCAGTGTTGGAACCATCTTATTAGGCACCTCTCTCATAACTTTTCACAAACTTAAGAATCAAAGTCTCTAAGAATTTAAGTCCCTTTCTCATCCCTTGCCCCTTTCAAGCCAGCCAGTCAGAAATTTAATAAGTCTTGATCCACACCCCTAAAAAAAGGAATTCTGAGGTATTCATATTCTTGCACAGCTTTCAGCATACATTGCTTCCTCAGCTAACCCCAGGATATGCAATACCCTGAACTCACAAATGTTTCTGGCTACTGAAAAAAATGTACATTCATCCTATTTTGACAATGTCAAAAATTGAAATATTGGATTTTCAGTGAGAAAAACCTGCATCATAAAGGAACAAGCAAAACTTATTCCAAGATACTGCCTCAGAAGACAGTAGCCAAGTTCCCTTGACCTAGCTAAATAGGAATTAAGAGTCCATATTTTGGGTTTCCAAGACTGTCCTGATCTAATATTTACAGACAAAATGACTACCCAGAGAATTATGACATGCAAAGACATGAGGGTTAGAATCAATTGCCACAACTCTGATTCTTTTACTCTATTGAAACCTAACAGTGCTTTTTCTCAGGATCTCATCTGCATGCTAGCATCGTAATCCCCTTCAGCCAAGATTTCAGGAGACCAAGCACTGCTATCATGATATTCAGATAGCCTCATAAAACTTATACAGATTATGATGTAAATGGTTACCTTAACCAGGCTCTAAGACAGTCATCAATTTTACCTGAAACATATTCTCATCTCTGTTACTGCTTTGCTTAGAAGAAGCTGCACCTTTTGAACTTTCACCAGTCTTTTGTTTCTTTATGGGCTTTTCTGGAACTACTTGTTTTTTCCGCTTTGCCTTGGAGCAAGAATAAAAAAAAAAAAGTAATGAATCACAACTCATTTTATAAATTATAAAAAAAGTTTATGTTAGAGGTCACAAACTACTATTATGCAATACACATTATCACCTTCCTCCTGTGAAGGCAGGAATCCAATACTGTACATTTAGACTGGAACAAAAAAAAAAAATCTTCAAATGAGCCTATTTCTCTTCTCAGTGAAGCTTACCATAATAATTTGGCTTTAAAGAGAAATTAATTAGATCAAAATACATTTCAGAAAGCCTACTTTCTTTGTGCAATAATATTGTCAGTTTTAATTAAAATCTTAAAGTCTGATTGAAGCTTCACTTTCCAGAGACTGCAATGAAAAATGGGGAACAGCTAACAACTCTGTTTAAAAAAAATAAAAGTAGATAAGATAATGAAAAAAAGGATCTGAAAAATCAAATACAAGAGAATTTTTTTTTTAATTGAAGTCCAATCTCTGTTCATAGCATGATAAATTAAACATGTTTTTAAAACATTCAGGCAATATCACCTGTAAATCAGATTACTTTGCTAGCAGATGCTACAGAGAATGCTACATTTCCACTAATGATTATATAGTAATCATGCCCACCATAAAGAAAGAATAATACAAAGATACCAAAAATTATTCTCACCTGCTAGAATCATATTGTAGATAACCTCTTTTAAAGAGCAACAGCTCAAAAAAATATGGGAGGTTGTCATAGAAAAAAACCAAAACCAACCACCTTACTGCCCACTGAAGTTGATTGCTACACTATGTCTTATCAGGAATACATTTCACAAACAACTAAAAAAAAAAAACCTGACCATTTTCTCTTATATTAAGATTTCACAAAATACCTAATTTGCTAGGTGCAACCAAATCACATTTTCACATTTGAACCAATTCAGGATATCAGACTGAGTCTCTTCACATACTGCACTAAAAGACCCAATGTCTGCATTACCACCTAGCATTTCTTAAAAAGATAGACTATTGTATTCAATTTGTTTGCAATGACTGAAACATCTATACAAATTTATAAATTAAATCACTATTAAAATAAAAGAAAACATTACATTTATGCATTTAAAACAGCTAATGTTAAAATTATCAACTCAAAAACATTCAGGTTGACTCCACTTTTAAGTGAGAAACTAGCAGATGGTATTACAGTAAACGTAAGACTCTGAAACATAAAAAGAATGTGAGCAAGATAAGCAAGCGGCACATGGATGACAAGGCAAGTGGGGGTTTTCGTTTTGGACTTGCAAGTAATCCAGATATCAAAATGAAGGTGGGGGGTGTCCTCAAAATTAGTTCAAATTCTTGCCACCAAAGGCAGCTTATATAGAAGCCTTCTATCACTTGCCACAAAGCAGCAAAGAATTCCAGGAAGCTTGTGGCTAAATATACCATACAGAAAAACGTGAAGCAAAATGCATCTTAAGAAAAAAAGTGTACTGCAAAGCAAAAAGCATCCACCCAAACCATAATCTTGGGGGGTGGGTTTTGTTTGGGTTTGGTTTGGGGTTGGAAGGGGATGTTTGGGGTTTAAGTGTCAGATAAATCATATGGAATGACATGCATTTTGTGACATAACACTCAACTAATTCCTTAGCCCCAGCCTGAAATAGAACAGTTAACATAGTAGTTATAGACTGCATATAGTGGTCACCTTTTTGTCAACTTCACTATCTGAATCACTAGCAGATGAGCTTGAAGACACAAGTTCCTTTGACTTAGGCATTCTAGGAAGAGAAAGATAACATGAGAACACTATACAAGGAATACATCCCATTATGGCTAGAAAGCCATCTTCAAACCTGTTTGTAAAGGCTCATCTTATTCAAAATCCTCCTGAAGACTTTCCTGCCTTTTCATATAACCTTTAATACTCATTGTAGATGTGATCACAAACACCATTCCCTCTTATAGCTCTTCCCCTTTTTGCTGTGACTGCCTTATATGCAGTATTTTAGATTCTGAACTGCTTACAAAAGGACAATTTTTCACCAGTTTCATATTCTCCCAGGTATGGTAGATACTATAATGGAAAAAAAAAGGCAATACAAAACTGGTGTCCAGATGAATTCTCAACATAACATTCATAAATATAAACAATTAAGGCCCCAACACTACATATATTCTTACATGAGCATTTTGCCTAGTTGAAATTGCGAGTAACAGCTGCATAGTTGTCATAGATGAAGCTAAAGTTCCCATCAGTAATAGAAAAGTCTGAAAATATCTCCGTTGCAGAGAACTACAGTGCTGTAATTAATATTTCCATTGCCACTTTACCACATCAGTCACTAGAATCTATTCATTTACTAGACAAGTGGACATTCAACTTTCCTTGAATGCATGCTGCCAGGTGTACTTCTACATCTCTAGTACGCAAACATGATTAGATACAGCAGTTGAACATCTTGCCTGCTACTAAAAATTCTAACAAATAACTAGCTCGTTTGTGATTTCAGAATACAAAGCAGCATCACATGGAGAATCTGTATAAAATAAACTAGCGAGGAAAGGCTAATAAAGTATTAAAGAAGCATACCTCAGGAAAGAAAAAGGAATAGCAGTGTTTTTAAACTGGCAATGAAATAAACTATGTGCAAAGGAAAAAACAGAGTCTGAATAATAATAACGGATCAACGTGGTTCTAAAGTAGAGTAAATTCTGTTATAATAGTTTGGAGCACAACGATAGAAGCTGTAGCACTGAAAATGAAACAGGGTATGGGAAGCACACATAAACCACGCTACAGGATGGAGACAGGCAGAGGAGAGCTGGAACGGGACAATACAAAAATAAGCACAGCAATGACATGAAATAAGGAAGCCGAACAAGAAAAGTCTGATACGCGGAGGGCGGGACACCTGCAGAGGACAATTCCAGAGTCCGCATCAGGAAGGGAGAGTAACAACATGGAGGAAGATGGATGCGGAAACTAAAGGAAAAATAAATGGGGTGGGGTGGGTGTCCCCTCGTGAGAAACTAGCAAGCAGAGCGTGAGGACACCGAAGCACCGGGGAGAACAAGGGTGGAATGAGACGGGACAAGCGAAGACAAGGGAAAGTAACATGAAAAAGACAAGCGAGTACGAACTAGGAACACCAGATAGGCGGATGCCTGCCGCCATTTTCCTCCCCTCTTCCTCTTTCCTACGGTTCGTGTTGCCCCCCCAAGGGAAAGGAGCGAGGACGCGGCAGGGGGGCGCGGGCAAGAACACCCAGGTCCTCCCATGGCAGGGTAGCAGCAAGAAAGACGCAGGCTACCGGCGGTGAAGGAAAGACAACACAACACAACACAGCACACACATACACACAAAAAAAAGGCCGAGGGTCGTCAGCGGGCAGGGCCTGCTCCCGGTGCGGGGTGAATGGAGCTGGGCGGTTCCCCACCGCCATTTTCTCCCTCACTCAAATCCTCTTTGCCCCCCCAACACGGCAGCGGCTCCTACTCCCGCTCCACGGCAGAGCATTCCTCCCGCAGAGCATAGCGGGCACCCGAGGAAAAGGGAAAGCCTCACCACACGGTTACCCAGCGCGCCTCTCCTACACCAGGCTAGGAGATGCCGAGCGCCCTACAGTTGCGGATGGAGGAAAAAGAACACGACAACAGCCGTAACTAAACACGCAAAAGAACCCAAATGCTCACATCTTACTTCGCACACGACTCCTCTACACCATGGAAGAAACAGAAGAGATTCATCGCAGAATCCCCGCCCCAGCCCTGCACCACGTGGGAGGGAGCAGGGGGAGGTGTTTAAAGGGGACGCGTACCTTTCTAACTCGTTCCTACCTCTCCCGCCCCGGCTAGGACAGGCGCAAAAAACCCCTGGCTTCCACGGGGCTACGCATCATTCCAATTTAGGGAGCCCTATGGGACCGCTGGCAGGGCCCTACCTGGAGCCAGGCCCCGTCGGGACTGCGGCTCCGCTGAGGGGAGGCCTGCACTCCACTTGGGGGCTGTGAGAGGGGACCGAGAGGAGGGCCCTTAATATCTAAAAGGAACCCTTAAAAATAAATCTGTAAATAGTTGTTTTCTTTTGCACGCAGCAGCGGTTCCTCGATCTCGTTTAGAACCGCCCCGCCTGCAGCCGTGCCCGAGAGAAGGAGAGGAAACGCTCTGAAGTGGTGTAGCTGCGTTGACTTTGCATACTGAAACCGCAGCACGCTGAGGCGCTGTTCAGAAAAGTGCCGGTTCCTCTTTCTGTCATCGTGTTGAAAGGAATGAGAAGGAGGCGTCTTTACAAATTCTGGGCCTGATGGTAGATAAAGCCAGATACTGAGAGGTGAAAGAAGCAATGAGAGGAACCATAAATTCCATAGGAATTCCAGTTAATTGACACAGGCTGTTACTCATTCAAGACTGTGCTAATCCCTGGATTTAGAGAAAAAGAACAGAGACACAAGGAAAAGAAAAAAAGGGGGGTACAAATTAGAAAGGGGGTTTGTATTAAGCGATTCGGGAAGTCTGTACCTCTCCAGTACCTCAGCCAATGGGGAAAGAGAGAGGGAAATGCAGCCGGGAAATTAGGATAAAAATGAGGCTGTGCCCTCCAACAATTTGAGAGACCCCATGGGAAGTGCCCATGACCTCTCCCTTTATTCGAATAAAGTAACAGGACTCCTCTGTCTCCTTTTTGGACATAAACCTCTGGTGTTTGTGGATTAATTTTCCTGACAATTTGGGGGCTCTTGTCTGGGATATTTCTACTGTCCGGGGCTGGTGGGCAGTGAGCAGAGCTGAAGACGTGCCTCACCCAGTTTTGGTGATCGGCTCCCCTTGGTGGCGGCCAGCACCGGGCGATTGATTGGGTTCCCGAGACTGTCCAGGAGACAGATGAGTGGGGGACCAGGGGGGTCCGTGAAGAGTCCACAAGGAAGGACCACTGAAAATCCCACTGGTGAGTACAATGGGATCTTCGGGGAGTAAACCTGGGAGGGCACCCATGGAGGGTAGCACAGGTAAAACAAGGCACCCATGGAGGGTAGCAAAGGTAAAGCCAGGAAGGGGCCCCGGCAAAAGAGATGACGATCCCAAAATATCTCCGAAGAATCCCTTGGAAGAATGTGGAGTTAGTTTACACATTCTGTCAGAGGTAATTAAGGACATGGATGCCCAAAGGGGGCAATAAGGAAAAGTTGAGAAAAGGTCTTGACAATCCATTCCCAGAAGGGGCAATAAAGAGAGTTGAGAATGAGTCTTGACAACAGGAGATGGACAAATAGTGTTGAGATGTTGAGGAAAAAAAATTAGTTGAAGGGGAATGTAGAGAAATATGGTTGAGGCAAGAAGCAACAGGACCGGGTACAGAGCTGTGGGACTGGGAGCACGGGCTGGGGGCCTGTGGGGGCTGTGGGGCAGCCAGGGCTCAGCGCCGGGCAGTGCCTGACCCTGCCACCCTCGGGCAGGGGCGGCAGTGGCCGCCGGCCCCCATGAGGCTGCGGGATGCCCTGGCCGCCTGTAGTGCTGTCGGCCGTGCCTGCCGGGAGCACTGGGGGCAGGAGAGCCGTTTGGACACTGTTGCAGCACAGAGATTGGCTCTGGTATACGGTGTGTGGTGAGGAGAGTGAGCACAAGGAGGAGGAGGAAGGAATATCCAGGAAATGCAGATTGTACGTGGAAGGATTAGGATTTTCTTTTAAAGATTTTGTTTGGGTCACTGGAGAAACGAATGATTTTGAGCTGTGGGAGAATGAGTACCCACAGGCAGTATTGGGGGGAACCAGAGGAAGGACAGAATAAGTCCCTGGATGAACTGGTTAGAAAGATACAGCAAGTGTATGTAAGAAGGGATGAGGAAAAGGCAAAAACAAAGGCAAAGGTGATGGCAGAGTTTTTACGGCCCCAGAGGGATAAACTGCAGGGCCCAAGGGGTCCCCCAGGATAGAAGGGATGCAGTCGGCCACAAGGATGTGGCAGAAGCATTCCCTCCTCAGCAGGGGAGAGCCAACCCAAACAGCGGTTGGGAAGGAATCAGTATGCTATCTGCAGGGCAGAAGGACATTGGAAGCGGGACTGTCCGCAGGAACAGCTGGATCCTCAGGAGAAGGAAGTCCAGAGGATAATGGAGATGGATTGCTAGGGGTGTCAGGAGCTCCCATTATACCAGGGACCCAACACACTGGAGCCCTTGTTAACTTTTAAGGTGGGTCCAGATTGAGAGGAGGTGCGTTTCCTGGTAGACACAGGGACCTCTCGATCCACTTTGAATTTTATCCCCAAAGGGGGAAAATTGTCAAAAAGATCTTTGATTATTCAAGGGGTGAGTGGAAAGGATGAGCAAGTGCATTTTATTCAACTGCTGTTATTGATGTGGGGGATAGGTTTGAAATGCATGAATTCCTGTTTGTTCCTAACTGTGATTGTAATTTACTGGGAAGGGAGTTGATGGCTAAAGTGGGAATGCAAATTAGTATTGTGAAAAATGATACAGAGGCTAACACTGTGATAACTTTGTGTAAAATGTCTGAGAAGGCTTATGCTGAAATAAACCCAGAAGTGTGGGCAGCACCAGGGAAATATGGAAAATTAGATATAGAGCCTCTCCAAGTTACTTTGAAGCAACCAGGACAAGTGGTGTCTAAAAAGCAATACCCTTTTTCAAGGGAGGGAAGGAAGGGATTACAGCCTGTCATTGAGTCCCTGCTAAAGGCAGGTCTTTTGGAGCCATGTATATCTCCCTATAACACTCCTATCCTGCTGGTTAAGAAACCAAATGGAACCTACAGAATGGTGCAGGATTTAAGAATAATAAATGAAATTGTTAAACCAAGGCATCCCACAGTTCCAGATCCCTATACCATCCTGAATCAAATCCCTTCTTCACATCAGTATTATTCAGTACTGGATTTGAAGGATGCTTTCTGGAGTTGTCCAATTACAGAGGACATTAAACAGTATTTTGCATTTGAGTGGGAACAGGAAGAAGAAGAGAAAATGGTAAAACAACAATTGACATGGACAGTCCTCCCGCAGGGATATACAGAGTCACCTGTTTTGTTTGGGCAAGCCTTGCAGAAAAGAAAGTTTATTCCACCCTCAGGAGTTAAGTTGTTGCAGTAGGTGGATGACTGGCTTTTATCAGGGGAACAGGAAAAGGTGGTTGAAGAGGCTACTGTGAAGCTGCTTAATTTTCTTGCTAAAAAGGGACTTAGAGTATCTGAAAAGAAGGTGCAGTTAGTAGAGAAAAAGGTTAAATATTTGGGACATATTTTGACTGGAGAGTTTCTCCATCCTAACCCCAATCCTAGTTTCAGTAATCTGTTTTGGGAGTTTATTAGTAATTCCACCCAGTTTGTTAGAGGAGGAGGGGATGGGGTTTCCCAGCCTTTAAACTCCTTCCCCTTTAAATTTGATACATTTCCTTTTGAGAATGTTCAGTCTCCCCTGAATATTAAAGAGACCACCTTCCTGGTATTTTATCTGGTAGGCTTCCTCTGTGTTGTTTGCAGCTTGTCTAGAATGAGGGCTGAGATTTCCAGGGTGGCTGATGAGACACCTGACCCAGGTGAGGAAAATCCTGGGTGGTGTGGGGAATGGGAGGATATGGGCCAAACCCTGAAGGAATTCTCTGACCCAATAGCCTGGAATTTCCCCCCTGAACAAATTCAGAACCCAGCTGAGGTGGGGAAATATCTGAAAGAGAAGTGCAATGACATCTCTATTGAGAAAAAGCTCATTGCAATATGCTGGGCCTTGGCATATGCTTATCGCACCCTGCTAGATACTGTAGGGCAGCAGATAAAGGTAGAGGGGCAGGAAGATAAATCAGCAGACACCCCAGTCACTCAGGCTGCAGCCAAATCAGACAGGGAGCCTACGCTAATGACAATTGAGTTGCTCCTACCATGAGAAAAAAACACACAACCAAAACCAATCGCCCAGTGAAAGGTGATGATGATGATGATGGGGGTGAAGGATCCTCAAAGCCAGCAACTGACTCAGAACCAGAAATCATTATTGAGTCCATGTCCATGAAGGACCTTCGTGGCCTGAGATAGGATTATACTGACGGTCTGATTAATCTATATTAAGTTGGATGGTCTATATTTGGGACGCTGCAGGCAATAATACAATTCAGGACAGTGCTGAAGCAAGGTATTTGGGATCCTTGTCACATGATCCGGCTATCGACCAAGGGATAGTAAGGAGGCCTGAACCTCTCAGTCTTTGGACACAGCTCTTGAGAAGTGTGGGGCAAAGATGATTTCTATGTGCAGCGAACCCCAAGGAAGACCATAGAACAAGGGATCCAATGCTTGAGACAACTAGTGGTGGTAGAGATTGTCTAAACAGGTGACCCAGGATTCAGGAGTCCAGACAAGGCCAAAATTACACCATTGATGTGACGAAAACTCATACGACTTGGGCTACAAGAACATGCTTCTGCTTTAGCGATAATGAAACTGGATGATGGGGATGAGACCATGGGTGATATGGCAAAGAAGCTCCGAGCATATGCAGATGCCATGCATGGCCCAACACATGCAAGAATCACAGCTGTGGAAACACATCTGCAGAAAGTGGAAGATAGGATGGAGGAAAATCACCAGGAACACAAGAAGGAGATTAAAGAGCACCTTCTCCAAATCTCAGCAGTACAAACCAGAGATTCTGTTACCAGACGCAGACGTTCCCCAATAGAGAGAGAAGGGACACCCCACGAGGTGAGCTGTGGTTCTTCCTGTGTGATAGTGGGGAAAACATGAGGAGGTGGGAGAGACAACCCACTTCTGCTCTGGCAGCACGGGTGCGTGAATTGAAGAAGCGCAAGACTCAGAAAGGAAGTTCCACCAAAAAGGAAGTAGCTCCAGTTGCCCATAGCCGAACCACCAGAAATGATGGAAGAGAAGGTGACATGTCTGATCCCCTTGAAGGAACCTCTAAAATATATGCTCAGGGAAGGAAGGATAACCAGGACTAGAGGAGCCCTGCCTCTAGCCCAGTAGAGGTCAGGGAAAACCATGTTTTTTGGACTGTGTGGATTCATTGGCCTGGTACATCAGAACCACAAAAATATGATGCTTTGGTCGACACTGGTGCGCAGTGCACGCTAATCCCACTGTGACATGTGGAGGCAGAATCTGTTTCTATTGCTGGCATGACAGGTGGATCACAGGACTTGACCCTAGTGGAAGCTGAGGTGAGCCTGACCGGAAATGAGTGGAAGAAACTTCTCATTGTGACTGGTCCAGAGGCCTCGTGCATTTCTGGCATAGACTTCCTCGGAAGCGGGTATTTCAGAGACCCAAAGGGACTCAAGTGGGCTTTTGGAATAGCTGCTGTGGAGACAGAGGGCATTAAGCAATTGAACACCTTGCCTGGACTATCAGAGAACCCATCTGTAGTAGGCCTTCTGAAGGGGGAAGAACAAAGAGTACCAATTGCCACCTCAACAGTGCATCGCCGGCAATACAGGACAACTTGAGATGCTGTGATTCCCATCCACAAGATGATCCATGAGCTGGAGAGCCAAGGGGTCATCAGCACAACCCACTCACCCTTCAACAGTCCCATCTGGCCTGTGCACAAATCAGAAAGAGAATGGAGATTTGTGCTAGTTTGGACAAATTTGGAGGAAAAATATCCTCTGATAGAAGGCAGGTTACAAACCACCCCTCCCCCACCAGGTTCGGGAAAAAAGAAATTTTCCTCAGAGGAAGGTGAAAGAGGTAAAAACTATTTATTTAATGAACACACAGGAAAAGGATAATAATGCTAAATAATAAAACCTCTCGCTGTGGAGAGAAACCTGGGAAAATTTCAGAGTCCTTCTGTAGGTGTGGTCTCTCTCCTCCTCCTTGGAGCTGGGTCGTGGGCCCATGAGGTGGCTGGTGTGTGGTCTGTAGCTTAGACCCAGGAAGCTGTGACCGGTCCGGAGAGATGGTCCCGTGAGGAACCATCTTCCCGGGGCCCGGTGTCTTCCCTCAGCCGTAGCTGGAGTGCCTTTGCAGAGAGGCTATCAGCTCTTTAGTGATTCTCAGCTCGTGATTTCAGCTCTTGCTCTGTGGGGCAATCTCCAGGCCAGACCAGGAGGAGAGAGACGAAGAGACCCGTATAGCAGTTCCGCATCGGGCAGTTTATTAGTCCGCACCCCGCGAAGGGGAGGCCAGGGACGAGCTCTCTCAGGTCTCACAGGGGCAGAGGGCTAGATCTTATAGGGATACAGGGGGTGGGTGTCAGAGGGTAAAAGCCAATGGGTTACAAAGGATCTGCACAGGGTCTCCTGGAGGATTATGAGTCTGTCTTCTTCTCACTGTAACTGAAAAGTGGTTGCCGTTCCAGGGGAGATCTGCTGGGAGGTTATGCAATCTCCTTATCTCAGCAGGCCTCCCTCCAGGGCAGAGGCTGGGCATACTCCACAGGCCCACCTCCAGGGCCTCGCTGGAAAATTGACCCAATGTGTTCTGATGTTGAAACAGTCCAGAAGAGAAGAAGGGAAAAACCGAAGTTCCAGGAAAACAAAGTTCAACTCTCAGTCTCCCTCCGGAGAAGAGGAGCCGAAAGCTGGCTGAAAAGCAAGCAGGTTGCTTCCTCCACTCTTGCTGCTGTTAGAAGCAGAGGAGTGTGTATATGTATCCTTGAACAACTGCTTTGAAAAGTTTGCTCAGTTTTTTTTCCTCTCCCCCATTTTAGGCTCAGTTTAAAGGCACAGAAATGCACAAAATTAATTTTCGGGCATAAAGCAGCGATATGGGATACACATAATAAAGTCACCCCAAAACATTCCACCCCTTTTCCCATATCGTCGGCTCAATGCCCAAACTAAGATATTCTAACTCTACACACACACATTAATTCATATATATATATATATATATATATAAAGTTATGTACAAACAGTGACAGTGACACTCAGCAAGCAGTGATATACAGGCATTTCATATTACACATGGTTTTCACCCAACAATCAGATCTCACTGCGGTATACACTGTGTTGTTCCATCTTTCTGCATTACCCACCATGTGCAACCAGGTCCCTGAGCAAAAACAACCCCATGGATGGGTTTGTCTGTACTCGAGGCAGAATTAATCCACACAGACTTTCCTAACAGACCTCTGACATGCACTACTGGGACCTTGTCTCCATCTACTGTATGAAGGGGTTCAGATTGGGCTGGACCAGCTCTATTGGTGGAACCTCGGGTGTTAACTAACCAGGTGGCCTTTGCTAGATGCTGTTCCCAATTTTTGAAAGTTCCCCCACCTAGTGCCTTCAAAGTGGTTTTCAACAATCCATTGCACCGTTCCACTTTGCCTGCAGCTGGTGCATGGTAAGGGATATGGTACACCCACTCAATGCCATGTTCCCTAGCTCAGGTGTTGATAAGGCTATTCTTGAAATGAGTCTCATTGTCAGATTCAATTCTCTCAGGGCTACCATGCTTCTAAAGGACTTGCTTTTCAAGGCCCAGGATGGTGTTACGGGCTGTAGCATGAGGCACAGGGTAGGTCTCCAGCCATCCAGTGGTGGCTTCTAGCATTGTGAGCACATAGTGCTTGCCTTGGCGTGTTTGGGGCTGTGTGATGTAATCAATCTGCCAGGCCTCCCCATACTTGTATTTGGACCACCGCCCACCATACCACAGAGGCTTCACTCGCTTGGCCTGCTTGATCGCAGCGTATGTCTCACAATCATGGATAACCTAGGAGATACTGTCCATGGTTAGATCCACCCCTTGGTCTCGTGCCCACTTATAGGTGGCATCTCTGCCCTGATGGCCTGAGGCATCATGGGCCCATAGAGCTAGGAACAACTCTCCCTTGTGTTTCCAATCTATCTGTGACACTTCTATCTTTGCAGCCTGATCTACCTGCTTGTTGTTTCGGTGTTCCTCATTAGCCCTACTCTTGGGGACATGGGCATCTACATGGCAGACCTTCACAACTAGCTTTCTTACTCGGGCAGCAATGTCTTTCCACTCTGCAGCAGCCCAGATTGGTTTTCCCCTACGCTGCCAATTAGCCTTTTCCCACTTTTCCAGCCATCCCCACAGAGCATTGGCTACCATCCATGAATCAGTGTAGAGGTAGAGCTTTGGCCACTTCTCTCTTTCAGCACTGTCCAGGGCTAGATGAACAGCCTTGAGTTCAGCAAGTTGGCGTGATCCACCTTCTCCTTCAGTAGCTTCTGCAACCCGTTGTGGGACTCCATATGGCTGCTTTCCACTTTCGTTTTCTTCCTACGATGTGACAAGAACCATCGGTGAAAAGAGCGTTGCGTGTGTCTTCTGATGGCAGTTGGTTGTACGGTGGAGCTTCTTCAGTATGTGTCACTTGTTCTTGTTCCTCTTCATCAGTGAGACCAAAGTTTTCACCTTCAGGCCAATTTGTGATTATTTCCAAGATCCCAGGGCAATTCAGTTTTCTGATACAGGCCTGCTGTGTGATGAGAGCAATCCATTTGCTCCATGTGGCATTGGTGGGTAGAGGGAACCTTTGCTTTGAACATCCACCCCAGCACCAGTAGTCTGGGTGCCAGGAGGAGTTGTGCTTCAGTGCCGATTACCTCTGAGGCAGCTTGGATTTCTTCATAGGCTGCCAAGATTTCCTCCTCTGTTGGGGTGTAGTTGGCTTCAGATCCTCTGTAGCTTCGACTCCAGAATCCCAGTGGTCAGCCTTGAGTCTCACCAGACACCTTCTGCCAGAGGCTCCAGGACAGACCATGGCTCCTGGCTGCAGAGTAGAGCACATCCTTCACTTCTGGTCCTGTCCTGACTGGGCCAAGGGCTACTGCATGAGTGGTCTGCTTAATCTGGGCAAAAGCTTGTTGCTGTTCAGGGCCCCAATGGAAATTGTTCTTCTTGTGGGTAACCAGGTAGAGAGGACTCACAATTGGGCTGTACTCAGGAATATGCATCCTCCAAAAACCTATGGCACCTAAGAAAGCTTGCGTCTCCTTCTTGTTGGTTGGTGGAGACATTGCTTTGATCTTACTGACGATCTCAGTGGGAATCTGACTCTGTCCATCTTGCCATTTCACTCCCAGGAACTGGATCTCTCGAGCAGGTCCTTTGACTTTGCTCTTCTTGATGGCAAAACCAGCTTCCAGGAGATTCTGGATGATTTTCTCTCCTTTCTCAAACATTTCTGTGTCATGGTATCCCGCAGTGGTAGGGAGGAGAAGAGCGATCCAACAAGCAGGAATTGTGCAGCAAGATTCCTTTAAGTAATTATTTTACAAATTCTTTTATAGACTTTTTTCTTCATAGTCTAATTGGTCAAAGGATCAGCCATCCCTTGGGGTGATTGGCTAAAATCCTAAAATATCCATTGTCAAAATATTTTTCTACTGCACCATAAACAAAGCTCTGCACAGTCGCAGGTGTTCATAGTTTATAGAACTCTGCTACTATCTTCCGTGAGAGAGAAAAGTATCTCACGGGACTGGAAAGAAGCAAGAAAAATTCTTGCTAGCAGCAATATTTGTATCCACAATCCCCCTTTTTGTTTTATAAGATAACAATTCTACTAGGTATTAATCCTAAATAGAAATTTACATCAGTTATCAATTCTAAACATAGCCTTAAGGGCTTTAACTATCTGACTCCATAACAAGAAATTTAAAGTTCAATCTCTGCTTGTGGAAGGACCATCCTAGTCTATAGCAACTAGTATGGGGTCAGTAGCTCTGACCGAGGAAGCTGTGACCGGTCCAGAGAGATGGTCCCGAAAGAGATCGTCTTCCCGAGGCCCGGTGTCTTCCCTCAGCTGCTAGTTGGAGGGCCCGTGCAGAGGCTGTCAGCTCTTTAGTGATTGTCAGCTCGTGATTTCAGCTCAGCTCTGCAGGGCAGCCTCCAAGCCAGACCAGGGAGAGAGAGACGAGAGGCCCGTATAGCTGTTCCGCACAAGATAGCTTTATTAGTCCGCACTCGACGAAGGGAGACTAGGGACGAGCACACTCTCTGCCCTTGCAGGGGCAGAGGGCTAGCTTTATAGGGATACAGGGGGTGGGTATCAGAGTGTAAGGGCCGATGGGTTACAAAGGATCTGCATAGGGTCTCCCAGAGGATTCTGGGTTTGTCTTCTTCTCGCCGTAACTGAAGAGTAGCTCCCTTTCCAGGGGAGTTCTGCTGGGAGGTTAAGCACTCTCCTTCTCTCAGCAGACATCCCTCCAGGGCGGGGGCTCGGCATACCCCACACCAGTCTCTGCTTGCGGAAGGACCATCTGCCTGACGGTTGACATCCTGGTCATCATCAGAAGAGTCATTAGGCTGATGATCTACGTTCTGGTTGCCATTTGGATGGTCTGCATTCTGGTCATCATTTCGAGGTTGCCTGTTCTGCCTCTGGTGCCGTAGGTCAGGGTGAACACATTTTGCAGGTAGCCACCATACCCCAGATGCCATGAAGGTTTTTTGCCTTTTCTTTTATACTCTTGTTATATCTTTTTTACAACTTCTGTATTCTTAGTGCTTTTTGCCTACATTCTTGGACTCGTTTGTCAAGCTGAGAGATTAAACATTTTAGAAGCTTCATAGCTAGAGATCAGTGTGCCCCAGACCCCAAGGTCCTCTCCAGAACACATTCTGTAAACTAAGATAGAATCATCCAGGGGAAGGCTCCTTGGGGAGGGGGGCTCACTTGAGCCTCTCATTGGGGAATCTTTGATAGATATGCTAATTAGTAAAACCTATAATGTTATACCCGATCTTTTGGGGCATATTCGGCGGGGTGCATCTCGATGCACATGACCTGGACGTGTGCACCTAAGGATCCTTAAAATAAATACCAAGGTAAAATACCTTTCCCCTTCTAACCGTGTATGACTCTTGATTTTAAGACCAGGAAAAGGCATCATTTGCTGGCGACCACGAAGGGACCCTAAAGACCTTGAAACTCGCAGTCTTGGGTTGGAACACATCTTGCTTTGCCCCTCTCTTTGCCGGCAAATTACAGAGGGGCTGGAGCCACAATCTAAGACTGTGACCAGGACTTTAGGACCCAGCACGGAAAGGCAGAAGCACGGAAAGAGGTGAGTGAAAAGGGGATCAGTACTACTGAGACTGTGCTAGCACTAGGGAAGGAGATCTCCGAGGGGGTTGGAAAGGTTGGGGGCATAAAAGCCCATGAAAGGGAAAAGCTTAAACTTTTCCCCTGCAAACTGTGAAAAGGAGGGGACGCCCTCCATAGAGTCCACAAGAGCCCAGAGGCTGCACCCTATGCAGACGCAGGAGTGGCTCAGAGGTTGGTTGGTTGGTTGGTTGGGACGTCGGGAAGTTGTGGGTTCGAATCCTGTTGAGAACAGATTTTCGCGCGCACGCATTTACTGTTTCCTAAAACTAGTTGCTTTTTAGTATTTTAAAGTGCTGTTTTGAAGTGTTTGTGTAGTAACCTAAATAAACTGCCTGGGAAGTCGGAATTCCGAGGCCGTGTTGGAATTGAAAAAAGAAGAAGGCCCGGCGGCTCCGGCAGGGGGAGAAAATTGCAGTCCAAAACCAATGTGGTTGATAAGAGCAAAACTCCGTTTATTAGCAATCCAAAGGCACTTATATAGTATACCAGCTCGTTAACTCTTAAGTCGCTTAAAACTTATCAAAGCGCATTTCTACTTCTACATAATTGGACTTGCATTGGCAAGCTTCTACAGTTATGTTATGATTAAAAGAATTCAGAGTTTACCTCCCTTCTCCGGGTCTTATCTGAACAGCTGCAAATCTTCAAACTCTCTCTTTGTTCCCAGCCCTGTTTTTTTCCCACAAGAATTTTCTCATGGAGTGTTGAGAGTCTTTCTGAAGAATGGCTAAAAAGCAAAGGTCATGATAACACAGGAGGCTTAGAAAAGATGCAGACACTGAGTCCTTGAGCAAGAAGTTGCATAGATAACAGAATGTGCATTCAGATAAGTAAGAAGACAGAAACCATATGGAAGAGGAAGATAAGACCACCGTGTTTGCAGATCCCACGGAATAGCTCCCACCAATGAGGAGCTCAACTTTTGCAATATGTATGAGCTAATTAAAGGTACTATAAGTAAGTGTAGTTTTGAAAAATAAATCGAGACTTGCTGAACATCATGCCTTGAGTGCTTGTCTCCCGCGACTCCACCCAACATCTGGCGCCCGAACAGGAGAAGTTGCCCTAGCCTTATGCGACGGGGGAGTTGCGTTGGGGTCGGGTCCCGCAGCTAGACGGACGGCGAAAGAGGTCTCGTATACTGCAGCGATTTCCTCCGCGCCCGAGCGACCGCACAGGCGGGCTCGCCGATACGTGCTGCCGAAGCCTGGAGGGGCTAGCAACGGTACCGACGTAAGTATAGAAAGGCAAGCAGCACAGGAACTTTTCAAGGCTTTTTTGCTTAAGCATAATTTTAAAGGGATTGATCTTGATAAAGACCTCCCCGCTCTTTTAACGCATGCGCGCTCTTACGGTTTTTTCGCTGACCCCCACTCCATTCATGAATTAAGTCAGTGGCGCGCGTATAGTGACAAACTTTGGGATCTTGTCTTAGATGACGATAAGCCAGCTAAAAAGATAGCTAAACTATGGAGAGTTGTTTATAATGAACTTTTAATGGTACAGGCAGAAAAGAAAGCCGCAGAAAAGATTAAAGTTGCACAGGACCGTAATCGTCTTTACGGGGAACATGGTCCCTCTCCCTTCTCTGGTCCGCCTAATCCCCCCACCTTTGCTACGGTTCACGTACCCCCTGAGGCCCTTGCCTCTGAGTTGCCTTCCGCGTCTCCCCCCCCCCCCCCTCCTGCTCCTCCCACGCCTTCCTTGCCGCAGCCTGCTCCTCCTCCCTTGCCTCACCCGTCTCCGCCGGACTGTTCTCGCTCGCGAAACCCCTTTGTTAGCCCTGAGCCTGTCCCTGGGGCAGAGTCTGACCTCGCGGAGGCCATGGCTAGGGGCCATCGAGAACTTTGGGCTGCGGTTGCTCGTGAGGGCTTACAAAAGGGTGATTCTGACATGCTAGCGGCTGCTCAGGACAGCATAGCGTTCCCTGTCTTATTTGTCCCTAATCCGCAAGGGGGCGGCAATATCGCGCAGGTGACTAATCTGGATTGGAAGCTGTTAGCTCAGCTACGAGCAACGGTGGGGAATTACGGTGTCACCAGTGAACCAGTTAAACAGATGCTTGATTATATTTTTAACGCTTTTACCCTTCTTCCTGCTGACATTAAAGGCATTACTAAGCTCATGTATACCCCGCATCAGCGACTGCTTTTTGAGGCTCGCTGGAGGGAGGAGGCAGCTGTTAGTGCAGATCTCGCTAGACCCCAGGGAGATCCGTTAGCAGATATCACTGTAGATGAACTTCTAGGACAGGGTCAACATATGAGGGTTGAGGCTCAGGCTGCACTAGGCCCTGCCAAGCTACAGGAAGCTATGGCAGTTGCTAAGAAAGCTATGGGTAAAGTCCGAGCCCCGGGTGGGATCCCGATGTATATGAACATTAAGCAAGGCAGAGAAGAATCTTTAGGCTCTTTTGTTGACAAAGTTATGGAAGCCATCTCAAAAGCTGGGGTTCAAGAGCATATGCATGACCCGTTACTTAAGCAATGCCTTTTACAAAATGGCAATCAGGCCACCCGTGCTCTTATTACTTCCACCCCAGGGGATTGGACTGTCCAGCAGCTCCTAGAAAAGGCTGCTACCATGCCCACTGGCTCTCAGCTGTTCTTAGCACAAGCCTTAGCAAAATTAGGTGAAGGGCTTAAAGAACAGGCTATTAGCTCTCAAAATCAGGTTATGGCAGCCCTTGCTCCTCTCCAAGCGGCAGCAGCACGTCCCCGCCCAGCTCCAGGTGGCCGCATGAAGTGTTATCGCTGTGGGACACCCAGTCATATTCGTCGCGAATGTACAGCCGCAAGAATTTAGCGACCCAGCGCGAACAGCGGCCGCGCGACGACACAAGTAACCGCTCCAGCACCTCTACCTGTCCCCGCCCAGCGACAAGTGGAAGTCTCGGCCTGGACCTGGCAACCTCAGTAGATACCGAGTTGCTAACATCAGAAATCCATCGCATTCCCACTGGTGTCATCGGACCTGTGTACATTAATGGCCAAGCTATGGAAGGACTTATTGTAAGTCGTTCATCTGCAATTACAATGGGACTCCTAGTAGAGACTGGTCTTGTTGATGCTGACTCCGCTAGAGAAATTTTTATTTTAGCACATACCGATTATCCTCCCGTTAAGATCCCGGCAGGACAAAAGTTAGCACAACTAGTACCATTACCACATCTGGCTTCAAGCATTCTGCCTGTTTGTGATGCACTTAGGTGTCAGCCAAGTCCTGGCTCTACTGGATCTCTGACCTTACTCACTATTGATCTCACCTCCCGCCCACGGAAGCGTTGTCTCCTGCTGCATCAGGCAGAGTCCATCACCTTGGAACCTATCCTCAACCCCCGACGCCCATGCCTTGGGTGCGCTACAAAGACCCCAAGACGAGACCTTGGCAAGATCCTGTAAAAACCTTGTACTGGGGAAGAGGTTACTTATGTGTGTCCACTCCGACAGGTCCCCTATGGGTTCCGGCCAAATGGACTAAGCCTGTTGTCACTGATGAGCAACCCACAACAGAGGAAGAAAAGAAGGGTACAGAGGAAGATATCACAGATCCTGCAGGAAGTTGAGCAGCGGTTTTGCATTACCTTCCTTGTGGACTCTGAACAGGAGATAGAGGGTTATCTCCTCCCACATTTGCAGAGACACTTTTTGCGCTTTTTGCCAGTCTAGTTGCTTTGCATGTAATTGTAATAATCATAAGGCGTGGGTAAGATTGCTTTGCGGAGGCTGTAATTTACAGTGGTGGGTCCACCAGCAACATCTATCAGAAGGGTTTTGGTGTCAGTCTTGCAGTTTTCACTGGCACCGTGAGACGGCTCAAGGAGCATTAGTACAACTCACAGGCAAAAATATCATTGACAGTTTGCAATTAGTTGAAAATCTTGAAGATCTGCGGCTAAGAGAATTAGCGTGGTCAGTACAGCATTTAGCAAAAAAGATCTTAGCCGATAGCTACTCTGTAGTTTTGCAATCCTCATGCCAACCAAATATCGGGGTCCCCATTCAGTGGCAAGTTGACCCAAGAAAGTGGGATCATGTTTGCCGGCGGTTTAAGCATCGTGCTGCTAATCGCAGGCTCAGTAATGGGTCACCCCCTTTCCTATCCTCCTAAAGTGTTTGACCCTAGAGATAATATCTGAGTCTCCTTGGCACGTGAATTGAACACCACAACATTCTGTGCCTCCTTAGCCACACCCAGTACCCCATTTTTGACATGCTTAGTTGGAGTACCACTAACAGATAATACATGGCGTAACTTCGTAATCGAGACCCAGAACCAGTTCAAAATTATTAGACCATTAAAATCCACAATGAATATTACCGCTGGCCTACAAGAGTATGATAGCTGGGATGATAAACTCCCGGTGGGTCCTGAGCCACAAGAGATAGAACTAGTTGATTCTCTTAACGCTACAGCCTGTATTTATATTAATAGTTCACGTAATTTATGCCAAGAGGGCAGCCTTAATGGCTGTCGACTGAATGAATCCAACCCCACCTTGATTTATCCTATTGGCAATGCTTCACAGTGAGATTTAGAATGGTGCAACGTTACCGTGAGAAATCGATCTCTTGCAGCCCCTGGAACGTTTTTCCCTCGAAAGTTACCCAGAGGGTTTTTCCTAATTTGTGGGAATCGTGCCTGGTCAGGTATTCCATCCAGGCCTGTAGGTGGGCCCTGTACCTTTGGCCAACTGAGTCTTGCACTTCCACAGCACCATCCTAATGCTACACACCGAACACAATGGCAGAGGTCTTTAACAGAAACTATAACACCTGAATGTCAGAATGACCTCACGCTATGGAGCAAATCAGAAGTGCTTTTCACCTCCCTTTTTGTTCCTGGTGCAGCTGCGGCACGAGCCCATCGTCACTTAGAAAAACTGGCATGTTGGGTAGTTAAACAGGCAAACGGTACCAGCCGAGTGTTGTCTGAACTTGCAGAAGATCTGAGTTCAGTCCAACACGCCCTGCTTCAGAATAGAGCAGCTATAGATTTTCTACTCTTAGCCCACGGCCATGGCTGTGAAGACTTTGAAGGAATGTGCTGTATGGATCTTGAGGATCATTCTAAGTCCATCCACGCCGAAATTAAGAATTTGATTGAACACTCCCAAAAAATAAAAAAAAGACTCCGGATTTTTCGGATTAGAAGGACTTACAGAGTGGATGGGCTTAGAAGGATGGATGAAAAGTGTGATTAAATCCTTAATGCTGTTGCTAATAATTGTTTTGCTTGGTTTACTTATGCTTAGCTGTATAATGTCATGTATAAAAAATTTAATTTCGAAGTCAGTCAATATGACTATGATCATGCAAAAAGAAAACAGGGGAAGTGTTGAGAGTCTTTCTGAAGAATGGCTAAAAAGCAAAGGTCATGATAACACAGGAGGCTTAGAAAAGATGCAGACACTGAGTCCTTGAGCAAGAAGTTGCATAGATAACAGAATGTGCATTCAGATAAGTAAGAAGACAGAAACCATATGGAAGAGGAAGATAAGACCACCGTGTTTGCAGATCCCACGGAATAGCTCCCACCAATGAGGAGCTCAACTTTTGCAATATGTATGAGCTAATTAAAGGTACTATAAGTAAGTGTAGTTTTGAAAAATAAATCGAGACTTGCTGAACATCATGCCTTGAGTGCTTGTCTCCCGCGACTCCACCCGACAATGGAGAGTTTTTCTCACACACAGGCCTTTTGCTTACAGGCCTATTGCTACAGTTCTTTTATTGATCCCATAATTCTATCAATGATCCATGCCCCTGATCCTTTAATAATTGCAACAAATTCCCTCTTTTTTTTTTTTTCTTTTTGTACAAGCAGTACTTGATTGGTCACAGATGTAGTGACTTTGTATATTATCTTTTGCAAGCATTGGAAGGCAAGGTGAACACACTATTATTAATAATATTACTAGTCCTACAGTAATCAAATGCTACACAAATAAAACTAGCCACGATTTTTAATCCTAATAACTTTAACCATCCCTCTAAGCTGAGAGCATCTTCTTTTTTCTGTAATTGTGTAGTTAATTGATGTAACTCACTTATCTGCTTGTGAAGTAGGAAAAAGTGGTTAGAGAGATTTATACGGCACATACCTTGGAACTTTTCACAGCCGTGGCTGTGAGCTAATAGTAGAAAATCAATGGCTGCTTAATCTTGTAATATTATATGTCTAATACTAATAACATTCACACTTAACTCATTAAGCATTTGCAAAGTCATATTAAACTTATCCCTCTCCCAACAAGCAAGTTTAAGCAAAATAGCGTGAGCCCTGGCTGCTAAAGTACCAGGTAAAAACATAAATGCTAACTAAATTGACTGCCTTCACTTTATCTAAATGGGCAGACAGCTGATTGAAAATGCCTGCTAATGCTCTTGTCTCAAAGTCAAAAAACAATTTTTCACTTTACTTCTGTGTTTGGTGTTATACCCAAAAATTTATGCAATATACCCAAAAATTTATGCAATTTTTTTTCTTAGTTTTGTCTTTGGAAAGGGTTCCCCGACACCCACCACAAGTCACTAGCAACCACCTAGGGCAGCTGTTACATTCGCCCCAGAGTCTCGCTATTTCTCCTGCTACAGAGAGTGGGGGATCTGGCAAGCCCTCAGCTCCTTCACTCAGCCACGTCTGCAGCCTCTCCCAAGACTCCTCGGGACAGGTCTCAGAGTCCCAGCTGTTGAAGTAGTGGCGTCACTTTCCTCAGGAGTTGATGCTGACTGTGCCTTCTCGTTTCGGGGTCCTGTAGCATGGCACCACTTTGCTGGGCACAGCTCTGGTCAGTGATGCAGCGATGACTTGTCCCTGTTGTTGCAGGACATTCTGCAGCATTGCAGTCCACGTTCGTTCTCAGAGTAGGAACTGTGAAGGGGTTAACAACAACTGTACGATGCTGATGTAATCATTTGAACACAGGACATCTGCTGTAAAGATAGACTGCAAAATGCTTTGTGTAGATAAGTCAGCAAGCTTTTAGATTACTTTTTGCATTTGTTGGTACTTCACCCTCTTTTGGGGCTACTTCCGGGCCGCCCCGGCCGGCTTTGGCTTTGCAGGAGACGAAACCGCAGAAGCCCCGCCGCTGCCAGACGTCCCGCAGTTCAGCAGGGGGGGGTTACACTCTGCCGCTTTTTGCCGGGTTTTAGGACCTCTCTGTTGCTCTGCCGCTTTTGGCGGGGCACCAGGACTGTCTGTGTCTCCTTGGCCCGCCTGCGCCCCGCCCCCTGGGTCTGGCGGCTCAGCTTCTGCGTTCGCGGCCATTTCTCCCTCGGCCGTCGGAGGGGTAACATCCGGCTCTGCCGAGTTTAGCAGCTCCTGCAGTAAGCAGACGCGTGCTGCTGTGTTTTTAACTGGATTTCTCGCGGCCAGCCCGAAGGACCGTGCTACCCCAGACTCGGCTCCGGTCTCTGCCCGCCGCTCCGTAAGACCCCCGTCTGTTTCTTTCTCGGAGCTGCTACAGCCAGTGCTGCCACTCTCTAAAGTCTCTATGGCGGCTGTGGCCACTGTCTGTTCTGTTTTTATTTCTGCAAGAGTGTTAGTTACTTCTCTCCAGGTGAATTTGAGAGCTTTTGTTTCTTTAGCTTTCTTTTTAAACGATCTTGGATCAGCTAGTTCCTTATAAAGGTGTACTTCTTTAAGTCCCCGCTTTTCTAAAAAGCATAAACCAAGGGCCACCTCTGTTTCCATAACTGCGTCCAACCGCACTGCGTCCCACCGCAATAACTGCGTCTAACCGCAAACAAAATCCACGTCTTACCGCTGTCCCTGCTGTCAGGGTCGTGCAGCCTTGCAGGTTTAGCCCTTGTCAGCCGATTCGGCGGACCCCTGATGTCAGGTCAGCCCAGGCATGGATCAGACACTGGCCTGCAGGTGCTGATCTTTTGCCCCCCAAGTGCTGCTATATTGGGGCCACGTTGGCTCCCACCAAAGTCAGAAAAAAAAATGAAGTGCCAGTCCCAGTCCGAGTTCCGAGTTCGGGTGCCAAATGTTGGAATTGAAAAAAGAAAAAGGCCCGGTGGCTCCGGCGGGGGGAGAAAATTGCAGTCCAAAACCAATGTGGTTGATAAGAGCAAAACTCCGTTTATTAGCAATCCAAAGGCACTTATATAGTATACCAGCTCGTTAACTCTTAAGTCGCTTAAAACTTAGCGCATTTCTACTTCTACATAATTGGACTTGCATTGGCAAGCTTCTACAGTTATGTTATGATTAAAAGAATTCAAAGTTTACCTCCCTTCTCCGGGTCTTATCTGAACAGCTGCAAATCTTCAAACTCTCTCTTTGTTCCCAGCCCTGTTTTTTTCCCACAAGAATTTTCTCATGGAGAGTTTTTCTCACACACAGGCCTTTTGCTTACAGGCCTATTGCTACAGTTCTTTTATTGATCCCATAATTCTATCAATGATCCATGCCCCTGATCCTTTAATAATTGCAACAAGGCCGGATTGCAGGCTGAATTCCGGAGTTAAGAGCTTCCCTCTGGCAGAGTTTTTCTGTCTGTGAGCAAACATGGGTGGTGTGAATGAAAAAATCCCTCCTAACAGCCCATTAGAGTTGATAATAAAACACTGGAAATAGCTGACGAGACGAAAAACTACTTTGGACACCCAAGAATTGATCAGACTGTCCACACGGGTTTGGCCGACTTTAAAATTAAGTCAAGGAAATTGGCCTCACTATAGGAGTTTGGAAAGTAACATCATTACTGACCTGATGGCAGAACTGAGATCATTACATAGGTTTGATGAACTAAGATATGCAGAACTTTTTACTATGTATCTGAACTGGGAAGAAGCATATGTAGTAGACAAAAGTAATATGGAAATGACTTTGAGGAAGAGAAAGGGAAAGAAAATGCTGCAGCAAGCTGACTCGCATACTAATACGGACAGAGAAATTGATATGACAGATACAGATATGGTAGCACCAGCTTTGCGCAATGGGGCGGGGGATCTCCCCACCCCGTTCAACCGCCGGGGCAGCCTGCACGGGGGGCGGTGTGGGGGAGCGGTGGCTCCGCCGTCACTGCTGCCACTGCCTCCGCCGCTGGGGCAGCCCGCATGTGAAAAACGAGGTTCACTCTCCTGTTAGAATTTAAAGAGTTTAATATAAAGACAATAAGAGACACATAAAATAAAGCAAAGGGATAACAGCCGGGTGGCTTGGCGCTCTGCCAAGAGCACACCTGATGCTCGAGGTGAGTCCTTTTTATACCATTTTTACTGTCTGTTCTCTATTCATATTAAAACTTTTCCAGGAATTGATCTGCATGGCCACTCCTTGGGTCCGCCTTTTTAGAGCATGCGTAGTCTTCGGCCTTGTGGTTTTATTTCTTTTGATTCTTGGGGTTGGGCCCACTAGGTAAGAGTCGATGGTAGGGTGGATCTCTTAATTCTCCAGACAGTCAGGGCTGATTGCAGCTTTGGGCCTCTTTGCCCCCTGGGCAGAGCGGTGATAGCGGCTCTCGGACCCTCCTGGCCGCCCGTTCTCCGGGCGGAGTAGCCTTTGGGCCCTTTTGTTCCCTGGACAAAGTGTTGATTAGCAGCTTCTTGGGCCTCATCCTCTGCCCGCTTGGAGGTTATCTTACTTGCTCACACTTGCTAACATTCTTGCTAAAAAGAGAGAAAACTACATCCACACAGCAAAAAGCATTTCTAGCATTATATAATATCTACTTTCTTTGCAAGAAGCCAATATTATAATATATGTTTATAACACCGCACAAGCGGGGGTAGGGGCAGAGAGTGGGGGGGGGTGGGTCCGCCCCCTGTCTGCTGTTGCCGCCGCCGCCGTTGCCTTCGCCGCCTTGGCTGCCTCCGCCGCTGTCTGAGCGGGGGCAGGGGAGGCAGCGAGCGGCCGGCTCTAAGCCAGAGGAGTGGTGCGGGGCCTCCCTGCCCCCAGCCTCGTCAGGGGCGGAGGGCAGGCGCAGAGATGGGAGAGATGTGGGTATGCCACCGCGTCCTGACAGCCCCAGAGGCGGAGAAGGGGCAGGTATGCCACTGCCCCCTGACCGGTCCAGAGGCAGAGAAGGGGTGGACTGGCCACCACCCCCTGACCACCCCAGAGGTAGAGAAAGTGCAGACTGGCCGCCGCCCCCTGACTTTTCCAGAGGCAGAGACGGGGAAGGGGCGGGTTGGCCAACTTTCCCCGAGTACCCTGAACATGGAAGTGAAGGCAGAAATGGACACGGGCAATTGCGGTGGCATTCCCCAATACAGGGAACCGCAAGTTTCCGAGCCAGAGACAGGAGGAGCCGCTCGCTCTCCCCATCCTGTGGCGCGGCCAATGTTAAAGATGAGGGCAGACAGGATAGCCCCAACGCAGGCGGCTCTTGCGGAGCTAGGGACGGGAGAAGCTGCTTGCAGCCCCTGCCTCCCTACCCCTCCACTGCTGCAAAAAGCGAGACAGTTCCTGATAAACATTCGGCTGGAACAATCTTTAAAATTGTAGTGGCTTGGTCCAAGATACTCATTACTGTTTATCTTCTGTGAGATAAGAATTAGGAGAAACGCAAAGAAGGCACCAAACTTGAAAGAATATAAAGAAGTTTATTAACAGACCTAAAAGAAGAAAAAAAATTATACCACACCTTTAGAACTCTTCTCCTCCCCCCACCTTCCTCCCTTCTCCAAGTGACAATGTAAAAACACAACCCTTGAGATGTTCAGTCTGTTTACCACTTCCATAATAACCTTGTTCAGTCCATTTAGGAAGAGGAATCTCTCTTGCTCATGCTATGAACACATTATCACAACGAGACAGCTGCCCACTTCCAAATAACTTTGTTCAGTCCATTTAGGAAGAGGAGTCTCTCTGCTCGCATGCGAGTCCCTTCCCCCAACTTGCAGCATTTCCCACGACTGCTTTCGAGGGTCCACTCTTGAAGGTTTTTGGGGTACAATTTTAAGGTTGAGCTGTTCAGAAACAAAAACAGAGGCCCTTCTCCTTCCCTGGGAGCAAAGGGTCTTCCTCATCTTCATCTTTAGGACTATCTCTGGGAGCATCTCTAGGAACTGAGGTTTCTCCTTTCCCATTTGGAGCAAAAGTCCTCATCGCTTCCATGTCTCCCTGTTCAAACTTCTCATGAAATTACAGCTGCGTCAGCATCTGCCTATCTCAGCACAGGTGCTTTTGCTCACAAGCACGAGTTGAACACTCCACCCCCCATATCTTCATGAAATTACAACGGGATACTCTGATATATCATAGCTTCACAACAGACTTTCAGCTTTAAGCATCTCCTCTTTCTCTTCCCTCAGGTTTTCAGCTCTTCACAGTACTAAAAGGGTTAATCTCACCTAGGCCTTGCAGCTGGAATGTGGCTTATCGCAGTGGAGGGGGGGGGGCCAAGCCGCTCCGGCTGCCCACAGCCCTGCTGTGGGGGCGATTCCACAGGTGGAAAAGGGCCCATCAGCTCCAGGATGGCCGTGGCCCAGCCCGGCCTGGCCCGAGCAGGGCCTGGGCCAGGCCCACTGGCCCCCGCACGGGGCCCGCAGCCACCTGTCCCAGCACCGGAAATGAGAGAGAGACTTTGCCTCAGGGTTTACTATTCTTAAGTGTGTATCACAGAGGCAGTCACAATTTTAAGTGGCTCAAAGAATTGTCCACATTCAAACTGGCCATCTGATAGGTTCTGTCAGGTCATAGAGGAAGCTGTAAGCCACCCTTTGCAAGGACATCACTTCCGGGACTATGCTAGCTAACCCATAAGAAAAACCAACGAAGCAATTTCAATCAAAAGCGAATGGGATGATTCTGATACAGATGGTTCTCACAGAGAGGGTGGTAGAAGAAGGGGCAGGATAGCCCAAGAAGCTATGAGAGCAGTCAGTCCCGTCGCTAAACACACAAGGTCCAAAACAGATAAAGGGAGGGAGGAAGAACTTGCATTAGAAGCACCTCTGGTCAGGCTGTGGGAAATCAAAGAGTCATTTATATAAAGACACCGTTTTCCCTCGGCGAATGACAGCAGTGGAAAAACTCAATTAGGAAGTACAGGGACAACCCAGAGAGAGTAGCTATGCGTGTAGAAATGGCCATAAAATCCCAAAACCCTGATTGGGGTCATCTAAATGTTATGCTAGATGAATTATTGGATAAAACAGAGAGAGAAATGGTTGACAAAGCTGCTATATCTGCTATAGAAACTCAAATTGCAACTGGGAGTCTCCAAGGGTCAGTTAATGACATCTATCCCATAGCAAACCCTGGCTGGGATCCCAATGTCCCAGAACAGATGGAAAAGTGGAAGTGATACCAAAAATGGGTGGTTGTTGAGTTAAAATGTGCCCTTCCTAAAGCAGTGAATTGGGCGAAGTTATATGAGATCAAACAAAATCCAAATGAGACCCCCACAGAGTTTCTAAATAGGCTTAAAGAAGCTGCACAAAAATACAGTACCATAGACCCTGACTCACCTGAGCAGCAGATCCACCTGGCCTACCTGTTTATAGGTCAATCCACTAATAACATAAAGAAAAAGCTGCAAAAGATAGATGGGCGACCGGACATAAATAAATTGTTGAATGTAGCCTAGAAAGTATACCAGAACAGAGACTTAGCAGACAAAGATAAACATCATAAAACCCACCACAAGAAGAAGTATGATAAGGGAAAGTCATCTGACACATCAAAAAGGGGTCCCCCTTTTCCCCTATCTGAGGACCAATGCTCAACTTGCAAAAAACAGGGGCACTGGAAAAATGAGTGTCCATCACGAGCAGAAAAGAAGCCCCCAGTTTCAGAACTAACTGTAACTATGGACTGACAGGGACCGAAGGTAACTACCCCAGCAGAGCCTTCGGTTGTAGCTAAGCTAGGGAAAGATAATGTTAAATTTCTGGTTGATACAAGGGCAACGTATTCTGTGTTAAATACTTTAAAAGATAAACTGAGTCAAAATACTGTGGATGTGATTAGAGCTACAAGGATAAATGAAACAAAGTCTTTTCTCCAACCTTTAAAATTTAAATTGGGAAAACACTAGGTCACTCACCAGTTCCTGTATATGCCAAATTCCCCAATGCCATTATTGGGCAAAGATTTATTGGAAAAATTAGAAGCAGAAATTAAGTTTTCCAAAAAGAGGGGAATGAAAGTTATAATTCCAGAATCTAAAATTATGGAAGCAGCTGCTATACTTGTACAGGAATGCCATAGAAAAATTCCCAAAGAAGTTGAAGAGGCTGTCATTCAAATAGTGTGGGCCAATGATTCTCCTGGGAGATCCAAAAAAGCTGAACCTGTGAGTATCACACTCAAAGCAGGGGCTACACCAATAAGTCAAAGACAATATCCTCTGAAATTAGAAGCTCGCAAGGGATTAGTACCTGTGATTGAAAAGTTTCTCAAATTTGGGTTGTTAATGGAATATGAATCCAGGTACAACACACCAATCTTGCCAGTAAAGAAAGCTCATGATAAAAGCTACAGGTTGGTACAGGATTTGAAGGAAATTAATAAGATAACAGAGGACATACACCCAGTGGTAGCAAATCCTTCCACACTTTTGTCAACACTAACAAATGAATTAAGATAGTTCACTGTTTTAAATCTCAAGGATGCCTTTTTCTGCATTCCTGTGCATAAGAATAGCCAAGAACACTTTGCTTTTGAGTGGGAAAATCCTGAAACAGGGAGAAAGACCCAGCTCAACTGAACAGTTTTACCACAAGGATTCAAAAACGGCCCAACCATATTCGGAAACCAGCTGTCAAAGGAGCTTGAGGACTGGAGGAAACAAGAACCAGGAGGAGCGGTTCTCCAGTATGTTGATGACATCTTAATCGCGGCCAAGACACAAGATGACTGCATAAAACTCACTGTAAGTCTGTTGAACTTTTTAGGCCAAAGTGGGTATCCGGTCTCAAAAGAGAAGGCACAGGTTGCCAGAGAAACAGTAGTATACCTGGGTCTGGAAACTTTCCGTGGACATTGACAACTCAGCAGAGAGTGGAAGGAAGCCATCTGTCAACTTCCAGAGCCCCATACCATAAGGGAGATGCAGGCCTTCCTGGGAATGGTAGCTTGGTGTCGCCTGTGGATATAAAACTACAGTATACTAGTGAGACCCTTATATAAGGTACTTAAAGCAGCTGAAAAGGGGACAATTATGTGGACAGAGAATGCTAGGGCTGCATTTAAACAGCTGAAACATTCCTTGATGTCAGCCCCAGCTCTGGGGCTGCCGGACTTGACTAAACCTTTTGGACTCTTTACACATGAGCGACTGAATGCTGCTCTGGGGGTACTGGCACAGAACCTTAGAGACCAGCAAAGAGCTGTGGCCTATTTTTCAAAACAACTAGACAATGTAGCCCAGGGTTGGCCAGGATGCTTGAAAGCTGTGGCAGCAACAGTCCTTCTGATACAGGAGGCCTGTAAATTCACCCTTGGGCAGCACATTGTCGTGTATGCACCCCATGCAGTGATAAATGTGCTGGAGCAAAAGGGGGGGACACTGGCTCTCCCCTAGCAGGATGCTCAAATACCAATCTGTGTTGTTAGAACAAGATGATGTTACCCTAAAGACAACTTCTGTGGTAAACCCTGCAATGTTTTTATCATCCGCATTACCTGACAGTGTACCTGAGCATGATTGTTTGCAGACAATAGAGGAAACTTATTCCAGCAGACCAGACCTGAAAGATGTTCCTTTGAAAGATCCAGACTGGGAATTGTACACTGATAGAAGCAGCTTCATGAGAAACTGTAGGAGGATGACTGGTTACGCTGTAACCACCTCAGATAAAATCATTGAGGCAAAAGCCTTGCCTCCAGATGTATCATCACAGAAAGCTGTGCATTGCTCATTGCACTAACGAGAGCTCTAGAACTGAGCAAAGGGAAAAAGGTAAACATATGGACTGATTCTAAATATGCCTTCAGTGTTGTGCATGCCCACAGAGCTATTTGGAAGGAACGTGGCCCGTTGACTGCTCAAGGTAATAAGATTAAGCATGCTAAACAAATTCTTGCACTTTTACAGAGCATTTAGAAGCCTATGGAAGTGGCTATCATGCATTGCAAGAGTCATCAAAAAAAGAAAACAGCCCCTGAACTAGGAAATCATTTTGCTGATGAAACAGCAAAGAGGATTGCAGAAAAAGGCATTTTTGCAGTGGTACCACAGAAAGAGAGAGATTTGTCATCATTTACCCCAAAATACGATCAAAAGGATCACAAATTAATTAAGTTCCTTAAGGCTGAAATCAAAGAAAGTGAGTGGGCTGTTACCCCGGTAGGACAAGTCGTAGTTCCACCCCTGATCCTTCTGGAAATACCCCAGCAAGAGCATGAAAATACCCATTGGGGAACAGAAAACCTTTTAAAACATTTGAAGAAAGTAGTGATAGGGAGAGAGATGACTGATATTGTACAATCTGTAACAAGCAAGTGTGAAACCTGCTGTAAAAACAACCCTGACACAAGCAAGAGAGTTAAGAGTGACAAAGACAGGAGATCTCCTGGGAGATTACTGGTAAATAGATTTTGCTGAGATGCCACGCAAAGAGGGATGCAGGTATATACTGGTACTGGTTGACACCTTCAGTGGATGGCCTGAGGCTTTCCTCTGTTGCACCAACACAGCAAAGAAGTAATGAAAGCTTTGCTCAATCATATAATACTAAGATTTGGGGTTCCTTTGAGAATGTCATCAGATAGGGGACCACATTTTGTTGCAACAGTGGTTGGGGAAGTGTTGGGGTTTTAGTTTAGTCCTAGTTTTTTTCCTGTTAAAGGAATTTTTTCCCATATGCATGTTGCTTGGGGACAAATGGCTGTACTTGAGGAAGACAAAAGAGCTGCCCACTGGGGGTGGGGTGGGCCTGGCTACTCCTTTGTTTCACCTGGGTGTGGGGTCAGTTCGCTCTCGGCGTTCTTAGAGGGAGAAGCTGCTGGTTCTTTTCGGCCGTTTTTCTTTCTGCGGAGAAAGATCCCAGAACCCCCGGCCCGCCTTCCCTGCCCCGCTGGAGGCCGGGCTGTGGCCGCCCTGCCCCGCCGCTGATTCAAGCCTTTGCTGCGTTGTAGCCGTGCTCGCCCTGCCTGCCTAGACCTCCGGGGGGTTCCCTGCTTGGATACATCGCGTCTGCCACCCGGGATTTGTGCTCATCCGTGCTGCTCCAGCCTGCTGCTCCAGCCTGCCGCTCCAGCCTGCCGTTCCAGCCTGCCGTTCCTGAAGGTCCAGCCGGACACCGGGGCCAGCTGTTCAGGGGTTTGTAAAACCTTTGTTCCATCCCTCCCGGGATCCCAGGCCACCAGTGCCGTGTGCTCCCTGAGCTCTCTCCGGAGCGCCCCCTGCAGCCGCGGGGAAACCATCGCACCTGCCCTGCTCACCGGGAGCCGCCAGCGCCCCTGCTGGCTGCGAGCAGAACTGCACCCGAGGGGAGAAAAAGGGCCCAACAGCCGAGAAGGCTGGGACTGGGTTTGTGATTGTTTGCTGTTACTGCCATAGTTATTGTTGTTTGTTTGACTGGTTATACACATATAGATATATAATAGTAAAGAACTGTTATTCCTATTTCCCACATCTTTGCCTAAAGGCCCTTGATTTCAAAATTGTAATAACTTGGAGGGAAAGGGGTTACATCTGCCATTCCAAGGGAGGCTTCTGCCTTCCTTAGCAGACACTTGTCTTTGAAACCAAGACAGATCTTGGCGCCCAATGTGCGGCACGAGGGCATTAAGGGAGAGTGGTGAAAAAGGAATAACAGTTCCTGGATAACTTAATTTTGTGTGCTGGATATAGGAACCTTGCTAGGCAGCACTATGTGGTCTATTTTACCCTGGTTCAGGTGGCAGGTGGTCGTGGCTATATTCTTCCCCTTTGCATCTCCTTACCTAAACATGGGTCCTCTGACTAAGGCTACCGTTACTGTTATCCAGTTTGCGCTATGGGTCGAGAAGGTGAGAAATTAATGGGTTTTTAATTTCCTCTGGAATGTGGGTACATGGATAAAGGGTTATCACACACTAAGTGCATGTTTTTGGGGTTATGTTAGAAATGGTACCTTCTGTGAGGAAATGACACCAGGGGAAGTTTTCTCCCAACCCCTCAACCAGTTCTTTGGACCCACCCCACCAATTTTCGAAGGGTTTAGATTCCCTCTGAGTACTAACCAACTGGTGCTGGTAGGCCTACTCTATTTAGCACTCAGGGATAAGTTGAGATTGGCTTGGATAACTACCCAGACACCAGCCCCAGAGACTAGAGATCCTACCCCAGAGCCTGATTCAGCCCCAGAGCCTGACACAGCCCAAGACACTAGAGACCCTGCCCCACAGCCTGATACCGCCCAACAGCCCACCTCAGAAATGGACTACCCGAACTGGGTGGGGGTACTGGTGAAGGGGATGCAGGAGATGCGCCAGGAGATATGCCAGGAGATGGGTCAGGTGCGCCAGGGGATATGCCAGGAGATGGGCCAGGTGCGCCAGGGGATATGCCAATTGCTAAGGGAATACACCTCCTCAGCTAGTGAAAAACCCTCTCCCTGCCCCAAAGAGGACGACTCCGATGGTGCAGCAGTGGAACCCACAGATGTTACAACCGTCCAGGTTCCAGCTGAACCACAAGGACAACCACAGCCAGCAGCAGTCGCCCCTGTGCAAAGGAGGAAGTGTAAGACCAAATCAGTACGACCAGTTAATGATGATGGGCAACCAGGGCCCTCACAACCAGCAGGAGAGCCAGAGCCAGAAATCATCACCGAGTCCCTGTCGTACGACAGTCTCCGTGGTATGCGAAAATACATTGTGCGAAGGGGGTGTGAGCCTTATACAACCTGGCTGCTTCGGGTTTGGGACCTTATGGGCACAAGTGTGCAACTGGATCGTTGACCCAGGACCCAGGTGTGGACCAGATATTTGTGAGGGAGCCAGGACCCCTTTCTCTCTGGGAGCGGCTCTTAACAGGTGTGAGAGAAAGGTTCATTCACAAAGAAAGAATGCAGGAGTACCATCATAGAATGCAGTGGAAGACACTTGAGGAAGGGATCCAACAGCTAAGAGAGGTGGCAGTATTAGCAGTACTCTTTGGGAAGGATGGACAGCATGATAATGACCCCGATCAGGTCAGGTGCACAGGACAGATGATGTGGAACCTGGCAAAGCTAGGGCCATCGCAATACACCACCTTCATTGCAACGATTGATGCTGACAATAACCGAGAAACAGTGGGCTCTGTTGCCAACAGGCTCAGGAATTATGACAGTATGGTCAATGGTCCGCTGAAAGCTCATGTCTCTGCTGTGGTCCAGGACCTCAAAGAGGAGATGAAGGAGATGAGGAAGGTCAGTGTGGAACCAGTGCGAGTCACAAGCCCCCAAGTCAGAGCCCGTCGTCCCCCAGCTAGAGAGAGAGGGTACATCCCACGAGCTGAGCTGTGGTTTTTCCTGTGTGAGCATGGGAAAGACATGAGAAGGTGGGATGGGAAACCCACTTCTGTCCTGGCAGCGCGGGTGCGTGAACTCAAGGAGGGAGGCACTAACCGAGGGGGTTCCACTAAGGTGAAAGTAGCCTCAGCGTCTCGTGACCGAGCTGCCAAGTATTACAGAAGGGAGGATGATATGTCAGATCCCCTAGAAGGTACCTCGAGCATGTACGCCCAGGGAAAGAATGATAACCAGAGCTAGAGGGGCCCTGCCTCTAGCCAGGAAGAGGCACGGGAGAACCGGGTTTTCTGGACGGTGTGGATCCGATGGCCTGGCACATCAGAGCCACAAAAATATGATGCGTTGGTTGATACTGGGGCACAGTGTACTTTAATGCCATCGGGATATGTAGGGGCAGAACCTGTATCCATTGCTGGGGTGACTGGGGGATCACAGCAGTTGACCCTTTTGGAAGCTGAGGTGAGCCTGACTGGGAAGGAGTGGCAAAAGCACCCGATTGTGACTGGTCCAGAGGCCCCGTGTATTCTGGGCATAGACTTCCTCCAGAATGGCTATTACAAAGACCCAAAAGGACTCAGGTGGACATTTGGGATTGCTGCTGTGCAGGCAGAGATCATTAGGCAATTGAACACCCTGCCTGGACTATCAGAGAATCCTTCTGCAGTTGGGCTCCTGAAAGTGGAAGAGCAACGAGTGCCAATTGCCACCTCGACAGTGCACCGCCGGCAGTATCAGACAAATCAAGATGCTGTGATCCCCATCCACAAGATGATCCGCGAGCTGGAGAGCCAAGGGGTGGTAAGCAAGACCCACTGTCTTGGGGTGACCTTATGGTGTGTATCCCATATAGCTGCCTATGCCCAGAAATTAATTATTGGCCTTTCTATGCCTCTGAACTGAGCCTGAGAGGGGGAAGAAAAAAACTGAGCAAAACTTTCTCAAAGCAGTTTGAAACTTGTTCAAGGTCACATAAAGACAGCAGGTTTTTTTTTCCCAGCTGGGGCAGGGGAGCGAGGAAGCACCCCGCTTGCGGCTTTTCCAGTCAGCTTTTGGCCAGTTTTTCCAGTTTCTTGTTCTCCGGAGAGAGGCTGAGAGTTGAACTTTTCCTTCTCTGGAATTTCAGATTTTCTCCCTTTTCTACTGGACTGCTTGATTTCTGTAACATCAGAGCACATCGGGAGGACTTTCTACTGGGCACAGAGGGCCTGGCCTTGGGCCAAGGCCCAGCTCCGAGACCAAAGGGAGGACTCGAACACTTTCCCAGGTTTTTCCTCTACAGCGAAAGATTTTACCATTTAACATTATTTTCCTTTCCCGTGTGTTTGTGAAATAAATAGTTTTATCTTCTTCACTTTCCTTCGAGGAAAATTTTTTTTTTTTTTTTCCCGAACCTGGTGGGGGGAGGGGTGGTTGTGCCTTCTCTCAGAGGATATATATTTCTAAATTTGGCCAAACCGGAACAAATTTAGTGGCGCCCAACTGTGTGGCTCGAAGGAAAGTGAAAAAACTGGTGCTAATTACATTTTGGTTTGAATTTACTTATTCTGTGTTGCGGTAAAATAGTCACCATGCTGGTTGAGTTCATAATGTCTCTCTGGCTCAATGCACTCATGTCTTTCTGGTCCTTAGGCTTCACTGAGGTACTAGTGCTTTTTTGGTCCCTAAGGTTGTTTGCCTATCCACAACTTGCTCCAATCTTGTCCTTGATATGTAAATTTTACAGAGAAGGGAGACGAATCAGGATTTCTATTTTGCTGTGCTCGGTGATAATGATTTATAAGAAGTTGATAGAGGTACAGGCAGCTGTTCGAGGTGTGTATGATAAGTGGTTTCTCCGTCCTAACCCCAGTCCTAGATTCAGTAGCCTGTTTTGGGAATTTATTAGTAATTGCACCCAGATTGTTAGAGGAGGAGGAGATGGGGTTTCCCTTCCCTTTAAATTTGATAGGTTATCTTTTGAGAATGTTCAGTATCCCCTGGATGTTAAAGAGACCACCCTCCTGGTATTTTATCTGGTAATCTTCCTCTATGTGCTCTGTATGTCTCGCAGCTTGTCTAGAATAAGAGCTCAGATTTCCAGGGTGACTGCTGAGACTCCTGACCCAGAGGTGGAAAATCCTGAGTGGTGTGGGGAATGGGAGGACATCGGCCAAACCCTAAAGAAATTCTCTGACCCGATAGTTTGGGATTTCCCATCTGAACAAATTCAGAAACCAGCTGAGGTGGTGAAATATCTGAAAGAGAGATACAATGACAATTCTAATGAGAACAAGCTCCTTGCAATATGTTGGGCTTTGGCATATGCCTATCGCACACTGCAGCAGGTAAAGGTAGAGAGGCAGGAAGATCAATCAGCAAAGCCTGCAGATACCCCAGTCACTCAGGCTGCAGATAAACCAGACAGCAAGCCCAAACCAGATGGAGAGTCTAAGCCACTGACAGTGGCTCCTGTCACGAGGAAAAAGCACACAACCAAAACTGATCGCCCAGTGAAAGATGATGATGATGCAGGGGAAGGAACCTCAAAAGATGCAGGGGAAGGAACCTCAAAACCACCACATGACTCAGGCACAGAAACCATTACTGAGTCCATGTCCATAAAGGACCTTCACAGCCTAAGAAAGGATTACACCCGACGGTCCGATGAATCCATAATAAGTTGGATGGTCCATATTTGGGATGCGGCAGGTGATGATGTGATGCTGGACGGTGCTGAAGCGAGGCATTTGGGATCCCTGTCACATGATCCAGTGATCGACCAAGCGATGAAAAGGGAGGCTAACTCTACCAGTCTCTGGAGACGAGTTTTGACAGGCGTGATTGAAAGATATATGTGTGGAGATGATCTCTACATGCAGCAAACCCCTTGGAAGACCATAGAACAAGGGATCCAACGCCTGAAAGAACTAGGGGTGGTAGAGGTTGTCTTCACACATGACCTAGTATTGAGGAGTCCAGACCGGGCCAGAGTTATTCCATTGATGTGGTGAAAACTCATACAGCTTGGGCCACCAGAATACGCTTCTGCTTTAGCAATAATGAAACCAGACTACAGTGCGAATGAGACTGTGAAGGATATGGCAGTGAAGCTCCGAGCATATGCAGACTCTGTGCATGGCCCAACACATGCAGGAATTGCAGCTGTGGAAACACGTATGCAGAAAATGGAAGATAAGATAGAGAAGAATCTCCAGGAGATTAAAGAGTGCCTTCTCCGCGGATGTTCCCCAGAGAGAAGGTACATCCCACGAAGGGAGCTGTGGAATTTCCTGTGTGACAGTGGGGAAAACACGAGGAAGTGGGGTGGAAAACCCACTTCTGCTCTGGCAGCACGAGTGCGTGAATTGAAGGAGCGCAAGTCTCAGAAAGGAGGATCTACCAAAAAGGAAGTAGCTCCAGTTGCCTGTAGCCAAACTGCTGGAAATGATGGAAAAGATGATGGCATGTCCAATTCCCATGAAGGAACCTCTAAGATACAGGCCCAGGGAAAGAAGGATAACCAGGCATAGAGGGGCCCTGCCTCTAGCCAGGTAAAGGTCAGGGAAAACCGTGTTTTTTGGACTGTGTGGATTCGTTGGCCTGGTACATCAGAACCACAAAAATATGATGCCTTGGTCGACACTGGTGCACAGTGTACAATAATTCCATCGCAGCATGTGGGGGTAGAATCTGTTTCTATTGCTTGTGAAACAGGTGGATCACAAAATTTGACCTTGGTGGAAGCTGAGGTGAGCCTGACTGGAAATGAGTGGAAGAGACATCTCATTGTGACTGGCCCAGAGGCCCCGTGCATTTTGGGCATAGACTTCCTCCGGAATGGGTATTTTAGAGACCCTAAGTGACTCAGGTGGGCTTTTGGAATAGCTGCTGTGGAGACAGAGGGCATTAAGCAATTGAACACCTTGCCTGGGCTATCAGAGAACCCGTCTGCAGTCGGCCTTCTGTAGGTGGAAGAACAAAGAGTACCAATTGCTACCACAACAGCGCATCGCCGACAGTACCGGACAACTCGAGATGCTGTAATTCCCATCCACAAGATGATCCGTGAGCTGGAGAGCCAAGGGGTGGTCAGCAAGACCCACTCACCCTTCAACAGCCCCATCTGGCCTGTGCGCAAATCGGAAGGAGAATGGAGATTGACTGTGGACTATCGTGCCTTGAATGAAGTGATTCCACCATTGAGCGCTGCTGTGCCAGACATGTTGGAGCTCTAGTACGAGCTGGAGTCCAAAGCAGTGAAGTTGTACGCCACTATTGACATTGCCAATGCATTTTTCTCCATTCCTCTGGCAGCAGAGTGCAGGCCCCAGTTTGCTTTCACCTGGAGGGGTGTGCAGTACACCTGGAACCAACTGCCCCAGGGGTGGAAGCACAGTCCTACCATCTGCCATGGACTGATCCAGACTGCACTAGAAAATGGTGAGGCTCCAGAACATTTGCAGTACATTGATGACATCACTGTGTGGGGGAACACCGCAACAGAAGTGTTTGAGAAAGGTGAGAGAATCATCCAAATTCTCCTGGAAGCTGGTTTCGCCATCAAGAAGAGCAAAGTGAAGGGACCTGCCCGAGAGATCCAGTTCCTGGGAGTGAAATGGCAAGATGGACGGTGTCAGATTCCCACTGAGGTCATCAATAAGATCACAGCAATGTCTCCACCAACCAACAAGAAGGAAACACAAGCTTTCCTAGGTTCCATAGGCTTTTGGAGGATGCATATTCCTGAGTACAGCCAGATTGTGAGTCCTCTTTACCTGGTTACCCGCAAGAAGAACGATTTCCATTGGGGCCCCGAACAGCAACAAGCTTTTGCCCAAATCAAGCAGGAAATCGCTCATGCCGTAGCCCTTGGCCCAGTCAGGACAGGACCAGAAGTGAAGAACGTGCTCTATTCTGCAGCCGGAAGCCATGGCCTGTCCTGGAGCCTTTGGCAGAAGGTGCCTGGTGAGACTCGAGGTCGACCACTGGGATTCTGGAGCCGAAGCTACAGAGGGTCTGAGGCCAACTACACCCCAACAGAAAAGGAGATCTTGGCAGCCTATGAAGGAATCCAAGCTGCCTCAGAGGTAATCGGCACTGAAGCACAACTCCTCCTGGCACCCCGACTACCGGTGCTGGGGTGGATGTTCAAAGCAGAGGTTCCCTCTACCCACCATGCCACCAATGCCACATGGAGCAAATGGATTGCTCTCATCACACAGCGCGCCTGAATCGGAAAACTGAATCGCCCTGGGAATTTGGAAATAATCACAAACTGGCCTGAAAGTGAAAACTTTGGTCTCGCTGATGAAGAACAAGTGACACGCGCTGAAGAAGCTCCACCGTCCAACCAACTGCCATCAGAAGACACATACTACGCTCTTTTCACCGATGGTTCTTGTCGCATTGTAGGGATGAAACGAAGGTGGAAAGCAGCCATATGGAGTCCCACACGGCGGGTTGCAGAAGCTACTGAAGGAGAAGGTGGATCAAGCCAACTCGCTGAACTCAAAGCTGTTCAACTAGCCCTGGACATTGCTGAAAGAGAGAAGTGGCCAAAGCTCTACCTCTACACTGATTCATGGATGGTAGCCAATGCTCTGTGGGGATGGTTAGAAAAGTGGGACAAAGCTAATTGGCAGCGTAGGGGAAAACCAATCTGGGCTGCTGAAGAGTGGAAAAACATTGCTGCCCGAGTAAGAAAGCTGGTTGTGAGAGTCCGCCATGTAGATGCCCATGTCCCCAAGAGTAGGGCTAATGAGGAGCACCGAAACAACAAGCAGGTAGATCAGGCTGCAAAGATAGAAGTGTCACAGGTAGACTTGGACTAGAAACACAAGGGAGAGTTGTTCCTAGCTCGATGGGCCCATGATGCCTCAGGCCATCAGGGCAGAGATGCCACACCTGGGCTAGAGAACATGGCATTGAGTAGGTGTACCACATCCCTTACCATGCACCAGCTGCAGGCAAAGTGGAATGGTGCAATGGATTGTTGAAAACCACTTTGAAGGCACTGGGTGGGGGAACTTTCAAAAATTGGGAACAGAATCTAGCAAAGGCCACCTGGTTAGTTAACACCCGAGGTTCCCCCAATAGAGCTGGTCCAGCCCAATCTGAATCCCTGCATACAATAGATGGAGATAAGGTCCCAGTAGTGCATGTCAGAGGTCTGTTAGGAAAGACTGTGTGGATAAATTCTGCCTCGAGTACAGACAAACCCATCCGTGGAGTTGTCTTTGCTCAGGGACCTAGTTTCACATGGTGGGTAATGCAGAAATATGGCACAACACGTTGTGTACCACAGGGAGATCTGATTGTTGTGTGAAAACCACCTGTAGTGTGAAATGCCAGTATACCCCTGCTTGCTGATTGTCACTGTCACTGTTCGTATATAGCTGTATATATTAATGTGTGTGTAGAATTAGAATATCTTAGTTTGGGCATTGTGCCAACAATATGGGATAAGGGGTGGAATGTCTTGGGGGTGACCTTATGATGTGTATCCCATATCGCTGCCTATGCCCAGAAATTAATTATTGGCCTTTCTATGCCTCTGAACTGAGCCTGAGAGGGGGAAGAAAAAAACTGAGCAAAACTTTCTCAAAGCAGTTTGAAACTTGTTCAAGGTCACATAAAGATAACAGGTTTTTTTTTCCCAGCTGGGGCAGGGGAGCGAGGAAGCACCCCGCTTGCGGCTTTTCCAGTCAGCTCTTGGCCAGTTTTTCCAGTTTCTTGTTCTCCGGAGAGAGGCTGAGAGTTGAACTTTTCCTTCTCTGGAATTTCAGATTTTCTCCCTTTTCTACTGGTCTGCTTGATTTCTCTAACATCAGAGCACATCGGGAGGACTTTCTACCGGGCACAGAGGCCCTGGCCCTGGGCCAAGGCCCAGCTCCGAGGAGACCAAAGGGGGGACTCGAACACTTTCCCAGGTTTTTCCTCTACAGCGAAAGATTTTACCATTTAACATTATTTTCCTTTCCCGTGTGTTTGTTAAATAAATAGTTTTATCTTCTTCACTTTCCTTCGATGAAAATTTTTTTTTTTTCCCGAACATGGTGGGGGGAGGGGTGGTTGTGCCTTCTCTCAGAGGATATATATTTCTGAATTTGGCCAAACCGGAACACCCACTCACCCTTCAACAGCCTTATCTGGCCTGTGTGCAAGTCTGATGGGGAATGGAGATTGACTGTGGACTATCGTGCCTTGAATGAAGTGACTCCACCATTGAGCACTGCTGTGCCGGACATGTTGGAGTTCCAGTACGAGCTGGAGTCCAAAGCAGTGAAGTTGTACGCCACTATTGACATTGCCAATGCATTTTTCTCCATTCCTCTGGCAGCAGAGTGCAGGCCTCAGTTTGCTTTCACCTGGAGGGGTGTGCAGTACACCTGGAACCAACTGCCCCAGGGGTGGAAGCACAGTCCCACCATCTGCCATGGACTGATCCAGACTGCACTAGAAAAGGGTGAGGCTCCAGAACATTTGCAGTACATTGATGACATCACTGTGTGGGGGAACACCGCAACAGAAGTGTTTGAGAAAGGTGAGAGAATCATCCAAATTCTCCTGGAAGCTGGTTTCGCCATCAAGAAGAGCAAAGTGAAGGGACCTGCCCGAGAGATCCAGTTCCTGGGAGTGAAATGGCAAGATGGACGGTGTCAGATTCCCACTGAGGTCATCAATAAGATCACAGCAATGTCTCCACCAACCAACAAGAAGGAAACACAAGCTTTCCTAGGTGCCATAGGTTTCTGGTGAATGCACATTCCCGAGTACAGCCAGATCATGGGTCCTCTCTACCTGGTTACCCGCAAGATGAACAATTTCCACTGAGGCCCTGAACAGCAGCAAGCCTTCGCCCAGATCAAACAGGAAATCACTCATGCAGTAGCCCTTGGCCCAGTCAGGACAGGACCAGAAGTGAAGCATGTGCTCTATTCTGCAGCCGGGAACAATGGTCTGTCCTGGAGCCTCTGGCAGAAGGTGCCTGGTGAGACTCGGGGCCGACCACTGGGATTCTGGAGCTGAAGCTATAGAGGATCTGAAGCCAACTACACTTCCACAGAGAAAGAGATCTTGGCAGCTTATGAAGGAGTCCAAGCTTCCTCAGAAATAATCGGCACAGAGGCACAACTCCTCCTGGCACCCCGGCTACCAGTGCTGGGGTGGATGTTCAAAGGAAAGGTTCCCTCTATGCATCACGCCACCGACGCTACTTGGAGCAAATGGATCGCCCTCATCACACAGCATGCCCGAATTGGAAGCCCAAGCCACCCTGAGATCTTGGAAATAATTATGAACTGGCCAGAAGGTGAGACTTTTGGGTTATCCTCTGAAGAAGAAGAGGAGCAGGTAGCGCGTGCCGAAGAAGCCCCACCATATAACGAGCTACCAGAGAGTGAAAGACAATATGCCCTCTTCACTGATGGTTCCTGCCGAATTGTAGGTGCTAGCCAGAGATGGAAAGCCGCTGTATGGAGCCCCACACCACAAGTTGCACAGGCTACTGAAGGGGAAGGTGGATCAAGCCAATTTGCTGAACTCAAAGCCGTTCAATTAGCTCTGGACATAGCTGAAAGAGAGAAGTGGCCAAAGCTCTACCTCTACACTGATTCATGGATGGTAGCCAATGCTCTGTGGGGTTGGCCGGAAAGGTGGAATAAGGCAAACTGGCAGCGCAGAGGAAAACCAATCTGGGCTGCTGAGGAGTGGAAAGACATTGCCACTCGGGTAGGGAAGCTATCCATGAAGGCCCGTCATGTAGATGCTCACGTCCCCAAGAGCCAGGCTAATGAAGAACGTCGTAACAACAAGCAGGTAGATCAGGCTGCGAAAATAGAGGTGTCCCAGATAGACTTGGATTGGCAACATAAAGGAGAGTTGTTCCTAGCTCGATGGGCCCATGATGCCTCAGGCCATCAGGGCAGAGATGCCACCTATAAGTGGGCACGAGATCGAGGGGTGGATCTAACCATGGACAGTATCTCCCAGGTGACCCATGACTGTGAGACATGCGCTGTGATCAAGCAGGCCAAGCGGGTGAAGCCCCTGTGGTATGGTGGGCGATGGTCCAAATACAAGTATGGGGAGGCCTGGCAGATTGATTACATCACACTGCCTCAAACCCGCCAAGGCAAGTGCTATGTGCTCATGATGGTAGAAGTCACCACAGAATGGCTGCAGACTTACCCTGTGCCTCACGTTACTGCCCGGAACACCATCTTGGGCCTTGAAAAGGAAGTCCTTTAGAAGCATGGTACCCCTGAGAGAATCGAGTCTGATAATGGGACTCATTTCAAGAACAGCCTTATAAACACCTGGGCTAGAGAACATGGCATTGAATGGGTGTACCATATCCCTTACCATGCACCAGCAGCTGGGAAGGTTGAGCAGTGTAATGGACTGCTTAAAACCACCTTGAAGGCACTGGGTGGGGGGACTTTCAAAAACTGGGAGGTGCATTTAGCAAGAGCCACCTGGTTAGTTAACACCCGAGGCTCCACCAGCCGAGCAGACCCTGCCCAATCCGAACCCCTACAAACAACAGACAGGGATAAGGTTCCAGTGGTACACATGAGAGGTATGCTTGGAAAAACTGTTTGGGTTAAGTCTGCCTTGAGCAAAGGCAAACCCATCCGTGGGGTTGTCTTTGCTCAGGGACCAGGTTGCACCTGGTGGGTGATGCAAAGGGATGGAGAGACCCGATGCATACCTCAAGGGGACCTTGTTTTAGGGTGAACTACCCATGACCCTGTACTTGTATCAGTATCAGCATGTATATATGTATATAATTCGGGTGATGCATGTATTTATATGGTTAAAAAGGTTAAGTTTCATGTAACATATTAGGATGGGAAAAATTCGGGGTGGAGAATGTTGGGGTTTTAGTTTAGTCCTAGTTTTTTTTCCTGTTAAAGGAATTTTTTCCCATATGCATGTTGCTTGGGGACAAATGGCTGTACTTGCGGAAGACAAAAGAGCTGCCCACTGGGGGTGGGGTGGGCCTGGCTACTCCTTTGTTTCACCTGGGTGTGGGGTCAGTTTGCTCTCGGCGTTCTCAGAGGGAGAAGCTGCTGGTTCTTTTCGTCCGTTTTTCTTTCTGCGGAGAAAGATCCCAGGACCCCCGGCCCGCCTTCCCTGCCCCGCTGGAGGCCGGGCTGTGGCCGCCCTGCCCTGCCGCTGATTCAAGCCTTTGCTGCGTTGTAGCCGTGCTCGCCCTGCCTGCCTAGACCTCCGGGGGGTTCCCTGCTTGGATACATCGCGTCTGCCACCCGGGATTTGTGCTCATCCGTGCCGCTCCAGCCAGCTGCTCCAGCCTGCCGTTCCAGCCTGCCGCTCCTGAAGGTCCAGCCGGACACCGGGGCCAGCTGTTCAGGGGTTTGTAAAACCTTTGTTCCATCCCTCCCGGGATCCCAGGCCACCAGTGCCGCGTGCTCCCTGAGCTCTCTCCGGAGCGCCCCCTGCAGCCACGGGGAAACCATCGCACCTGCCCTGCTCACCGGGAGCCGCCAGCGCCCCTTGCTGGCTGCGAGCAGAACTGCACCCGAGGGGAGAAAAAGGGCCCAACAGCCAGGAAGGCTGGGACTGGGTTTGTGATTGTTTGCTGTTACTGCCATAGTTATTGCTGTTTGTTTGACTGGTTATATATATATAATAGTAAAGAACTGTTATTCCTATTTCCCACATCTTTGCCTAAAGGCCCTTGATTTCAAAATTGTAATAGCTTGGAGGGAAAGGGGTTACATCTGCCATTCCAAGGGAGGCTTCTGCCTTCCTTAGCAGACACCTGTCTTTCAAACCAAGACAGGAAGTTAGCAGGATTTTGGGACTTACCTGGGACCTGCACACACCATACAGGCCCCAGGCAAGTGGCAAGGTTAAACGCATGAACAGGACCCTCAAAACCCAGATTTGCAAGATTTGTCAGGAGACATCCATAACATGGGTTCAAGCCCTGCCTATAGCCTTGCTGAGAGTCAGCATACAGCCAAGGCGAAGGGACAACATCAGTCCCTATGAAATATCATATGGCAGGCCATATCAGGTTCCACATATCCCAGGGGAAATTCATATAAGAGATAAAAATGATTTGCAGAAATATTTAATGGCTCTGAGTTCCGCTTTGCAAAAGCTCCAGAGATTCGTCGTGTTATCCAAACCAATAGGATTGGACACACCCGCTCATCCATCCCAGCCTGGAGACTGAGTCTACATCAAGTGGTGGGACAGCGACCTCTTGCAAGCCAAGTGGAAGGGACCATTCGAAGTTTTGCTGACCACTTTTACTGCCGTCAAGGTTGCTGGCAAGAGACCGTGGATTCATTACTCCAGGGTGAAGAAAGCTTCTGCTCCCGAAATCACCAAGAAAACAGAGACTGATACAAATCAGAAAGATGCAGTTTAAACTGGTTTTTACATGTTTGCTGTTTGCCCAGCTAGTAACCATGGTTCAGGGTTCACCCCATGATTTGCATAAGACTGTGGTCCAAAATATGTCCAAAATTCTTAATAAGAGTGATTACTAGATCTGTACTCAGTTACCACCCCTAGATGGGAGGGGTCACTGGCCATTAATTGGCATATTAATGGAAGAGAACTGCACTGAAACATGGGAACCAATTAATAGCACCCTTCTGCCCCCCATTACCCTGAGTGGCCTGGTAGAGCGTGCAAACTATAAGGTTCCTTGTGCAATTATAAATGCCACAAGAAAAGCCGTTCTTCCTTTATATTGTCGTAAGACCCATTTCAAGCAAACAATAGACCCAAGAATTGTGGCAAAGATGAAACTGACAGGGTAGAGACTGGCTCAGCCATTTGGGACAGGGTTGTATTGGATATGTAGTGATAAAGCCTAGAAAGTTATGCCCATGAACAAAGACCAGGCTTGTGCTATTAGGGCTGTGGTCCCAAATATAACAATATTTGACCATCTTGAAAAACCAAATGAGAGGAGAAAAAGATCTCTTAATCCCCTCACTGAACATCCCACACTTTTTCATAGCATAATCAGAGCCCTTGTACCTGCTTACAGAGTAGTTAAACTGAAAAGAGCAATTATAAACATCTTGGCTGTCATTGAACGTATTGAGCAGCATACTGCAGGTGCAATTTCAGCCTTACAAGAAGTTGACAGTCTGTCCCGTGCAGTTATGCAAAACAAGATTGTTCCGGTTTGGCCAAATTTAGAAATATATCCTCTGAGAGAAGGCACAACCACCCCTCTCCCACCAGGTTCGGGAAAAATAAATTTTCCTCAAAGGAAAGTGAAGGAGATAAAACTATTTATTTACCAAACACATGGGAAAAGGAAAATAATGCTAAATAATAAAATCTCTCGCTGTGGAGAAAAAACCTGGGAAAAGTGTTAGAGTCCTCCCTTTGGTCTCCTCGGAGCTGGGGCTTGGCCCAGGGCCAGGCCCTCTGTGCCCAGTGGAAAGTCCTCCTGATGTGCTCTGAGGTTGAAGCAGTCCAGTAGAAAAGGGAGAAAATCTGAAATTCCAGGGAAGGAAAAGCAAAGTTCAACTCTCAGTCTCTCTCTGGAGAAAAAGAAAGTGAAACCACTGGCCAAAAGCTGACTGGAAAGCAGCAAGCCGGGTGCTTCCTTCCTCCCCTGCCGCAGCTGGGGAAAAAAATTGCTATCTCTGTGTGACCTTGAACAAGCTGCAAACTGTTTTGAAAAAGTTTTGCTCAGTTTTTCCTTCCCCCTCTCAAGCTCAGTTTAGAGGCATAGAAAGACAGTTAATTTCTGGGCATCGGGCAGCGACATGGGATACTCATCATAAAGTCACCCCAAGACAAGCTCTCAATTTCATACTTGCCGCACAAGGAGGTGTATGTGCTATTGTCAATACCAATACCACTTTTTGTTTTTATGTGGACCAAAATAGAAGAATTAAGAAAGATTTGGATGAAATGTGGAAGGGAACTCAAATTCTACATGAAGTAGCTTCTAGAAATAACACCTTAAAATTTGATCATATCTTTGATACCCTCACTTCATGGTTACCAAAGTGGGCCTGGGTAAAAGAAATATTCATAATAGTTGTAATTGTAGTTATTATCTGTGTAATTGCCTGTAAAGCAGCCAGTTGTGTAAACCAGTTCTGCCGATAAAAAATAAAATAAAGTAGAGACTAGACAAGGTAAAGTTTTGTTAGTCTCTAAAAAGAGGGAAATGATGCCATGATTTTTTACCTGTTCTTTTATACCCCTGTTATACCTTTTTACAACTTCTGTATTCCTAGTGTTTTTTCCTTACATTCTTGGACTTGTTTGTCAAGCTGAGAGACTAAACATTTTAGAAGTTTCGTAGCTAGAGATCAGTGTGCCCCAGACCCCAAGGTCTTCTCCAGAACACATTCTGTAAACCAAGATAGAACCATCCAGGGGAAGGTTCCTTGGGGAGGGGGTCTCATTCGAGCCTCTCATTGGGGAATCTTTGATAGATATGCTAATTAGTAAAACCTATAATGTTATACCCGATCTTTTGGGGCATATTCGGCGGGGTGCATCTCGATGCACATGACCTGGACGTGTGCACCTAAGGATCCTTAAAATAAATACCAAGATAAAATCCCTTTTCCCCTTCTAACCGTGTATGACTCTTGATTTTAAGACCAGGAAAAGGCATCACCCCAGTATCTGTGGAAACGCAAGCATACCCACGACCCCAAACGATAAGCACATATGGGCCTTCTCACTTGTTAGTAAGTAAATTCCGTTACCCAGACTTTTGTGCGAGGCAGTTGTGTCTCGCCTGAAGACTGCAATGAGAGAAAATGATTCAGAATAACTGGATTATTTGAATTTTGTGGTACTGTAAGGTGATTAATTGTATACAAAGCTGTACTAGTTTGAAAACAAACCAGTGGGAGGCACCAAGTCAGAATAACAATTTAATGGGGAAATTAAAGAAAAGGAAAAAAATAAATCAGTGGTTCAAACTGACAGAGTCAGGATACAACCTGACACCCTGTTAGTCAGGGTGGTGGTTGCAGTCCGGTAGAATGGTGGCTGCAGTCCTCCTGAAGCGGTGATCCTGTAGAAAGGGTCTGCTCTTCCTCAGAAAGTCCAGTGGTGGCTATGTAGCTCCTGTCCTCTGGAAATCCAGTGGAAAGGTTGTCTCTGGTGTTCAGAATCTCAGATTATATCCAGGATGGGATGCTTGGTTCCTCCCTCTGGGTGGAGCATCTCACAATGGGATGATAAGTCATGAGGCCAGGCATTGATTAGGCTCATTAACAGAAGATAGTCCAGAGGGAGTTATCTCTGAGTCATGTGGCAGGTCATTGATGGTCCATTAAGAGAAAGATAGTCCGGGGGGAGGAGGCAAGGAAACACTGCCCCACCTGGTTTCAACAGCTCATGAGGATGGTAATAGAATACACTGCAACCCAGGACAAAAGCTTTTTCTAGTTGGCTCTGTGAGGTTTCTCCATGCATTTCCCCCTTTTGTTTCTCCAAAAGCACACTTCAAAGTACCATGAGCGCGTTCGACAATGGCTTGGCCAGGAGGACAATGTGGAATACCAAAGGTATGGTCTACACCCCATAGGTGCAAGAACTGCTGCATCTTCTCCGAGGCGTAGGCAGGACCATTATCGGTCTTCACAATAGCCAGCACGCCCAGGACCAAGAAAGCCAATTTCCAATGGGCAATGACATCACAGCCCTCCTCTCCAGTGTGAGCAGACACCCACATAGCTGAGGAGAAAGTGTCAATAGACACATGCACATATTTAAGCCGGCCAGATTTGGGGATGTGTGTTACATCCGTTTGCCAAAGCTGCAAGGCTTTTAGTCCTTTGGGATTTACCCCCAGTGGCAAAGGTGCAGCGAGTCCGTGACAGTCAGCACAAGCGCTGACAATATCATGTCCTTCGGTTGGTGTCAAATGAAACTGCTTCTTCAGGGTATGTGCACTTTGATGGAAGAAACCGTGCAATGCCTCGGCTTGTGCAATTTTGTCAGGCTGAGGCCCTACCCACGCAGGGTTGGCCAGCATGTCAGCCCTAGCGCTGCCTTCTATTAGAAAACCTGGTAAATCATTGTGGCTTCGAATGTGCAGAATGTAATACGGGTGCATTCGAGCCTGAATTGCAGACCACAAGGTTTGCAATAGTGAAAACAGAGCTGCATTGTTCACCTCCTTCAGAAATGAAAAATTTAAGCGTTGGGTTATATCTGCTATGTAAGCAGAGTCAGTAACCAAATTCAAAGGGACCTGTGAGAATCGCTGAAAAGCCATGGTAACAGCCCTTAGTTCAACTAACTGAGCAGAGCCCGACTCATGGCCTTTCAGCACCTGCCATTCAGATCCCTCCTTCTAGGTAATAATGGCTTTCCCTGTTCAAAAATTTGTCCCAATCTATACCCCCCAAGCTGCATACACATCCCGTCCCCAAAGGTTAAGGGAAGTGGTAGTAACATAAGGCCTAATTGTAGCTGCGTGCCCCTCTGGGTCCCTCATCACCACAGGCCATTCGCTTAAATAGCTCTGTGTGGTTCCTCCTAATCCTGCGATGGCCGATCCCACCAGGGCTAAAGGCCATGAGGGAGGCGACGCAGAGAAGGATATTATAGTTACATCAGCACCCTGTCATAGGTTAGCAAACCATAGTCTCGGAAGTGATGTTCTTGCAAAGGGGTTCTTACAGATCCTCTATGACCTGACAGAACTTATCAGCTGGCTAATTTGAATATGGACAATTTTTTAAGCCACTTAAAATTGTGACCGCCTCTGTGGTCCACACTTAAGAATAGACAAATGTAGATAGAAAAATGCTGCTAGCAAGGATTTTCTTGCTATTTTCTAAGTCCGTGAGAGATTTTTCTCTCTCACAGAAGAAGTAGCAGAGTATGTAAACAACCAAGCCACCTGCAACCTTGAAAAGTCTTGTTTATGGTATAGTAGAAAAATATTTTGACAATGGATGTTTTAGGATTTTAGTCAATCACCCCACGGGGTGGCTGATCCTTTGTCCAATTAGACTATGAAGAAAAAAAGTCTATAAAAGTGTTTGTAAAATAATTAAATAAATCAATCTTGCTGCACAATTCCTGCCTGCTGGATCTTCTCTCCTCCTCCTCCCTATGGCTGCAGAACACGGTGATATATCCTAGGGCCCAGGCCAGTGGTAATAGACAAACCCCGGGCAGAGCTCTCTCTCGTTTCTGGTGCTGGGACAGGTGGCTGTGGGCCCTGTGTGGGGGCCAGCGGCCCCAGCCCAGGCCCTGCTCGGGCCAGGCCAGGCTGGGCCACAGCCATCCTGGAGCCGATAGGCCCTGTTCCACCTGCGGAACCCCCCTCCCCTCCCACAGCCCTGCTATATGCAGACGGAGCGGCCTGGCTCCCCCTCTCCAGTGCTGCCAAGATTCAGCCGAAAGCTGCCCACTGCTGCCTGGCAAAGATCGTGTGACCAACAGTGATAATCGACATTCCAGCTGCAAGGCCTGGGTGAGATTACCCCTTTTAGTGCTGTGAAGAGCTGAAAACCTGAGGGAAGAGAAAGAGGAGATGCTTAAAGCTGAAATTCTGTTGTAAAGCTATGATGTATCAGAGTACCTGTTGTAATTTCATGAAGGCATGGGGGGTGGAGCGTTCAACTTGTGAGCAAAAGCACCTGTGCTAAGCAGAGGCTGAAGCAGCTGTAATTTCATGAGAAGTTTGAACAGGGAGAGATGGAAGCGATGAGGACTTTTACTCCATATGGAAAGGGGAAGACCTCAGTTCCTAGAGATGCTCCCAGAGATAGTCCTAAAGATGAAGATGAGGAAGACCCTTTGCTTCCAGGGAAGGAGAAGGGCCTCTGTTCTTAGAAATGAAATGCTCCCAGAAATGGGTGAAGAGAACTTTTTTTTGTGAACGGCTCAACCTTAAAATTGTACCCCAATCATTCAAGAGTGGGCCCTCGAAAGCAGTGGTGGGAAAAGCTGCAAGTTGGGGGAAGGGACTCACATGTGAGCAGAGAACCAACCCGGGCGGCTGTCTCATTGTGATAATGTTTTCATAGCATGGGCAAGAGAGACTCCTCTTCCTAAATGGACTGAACAAGGTCATTATGGAAGTGGTAAACAGACTGAACATCTCAAGGGTTGTCTTTTTACATTGTCACTGGGAGGAGGGAGGAAGGTGGGGGGGGGGAGGAGAAGTGTTCTGAAGGTGTGGTATGATTTTTTTTTTTTCTTCTTTTAGGTCTGTTAATAAACTTCTTTATATTCTTTCAAGTTTGGTGCCTGCCTTGCATTTCTCCTAATTCTTATCTCACAGAAGGTAAACAGTAATGAGTATTTTGGACCAAACCACTACACTAAATTGGTGTTTCCGCCCGGTTACAAACCGAACCTTCTACACACCCGTATCAATCAAACCTCGAAGCTGAGTCTGGGGCAGAGGGGCGTTCGGCAGGATCAGGGTACATGTCATCTGTGGCCTTTGCTCAGATATGTCTGCAGTCCAGAAGGCCTGCGGAAGTCCCATAGATCCACTGCTGCTATCACTGTGAATTTGTTGTTCTATCCTGGGGACACAAGACTTAAAAAGCACTAATTTAGCAAGGCAGGTCTTTTCAGGAATAGTGACAGGGGGTTTTTGCTATTGACCATAGCATGAATCTGACCTTTAAAGTCAGCGTCAATAACTCCCGAGTGCACTAAGAATCCTTGATGGGCAACGTCAGGTTTTTCCACCAGCATCGCACTGGATCCCTGGGCTAAGGGTCCATATGCATCCAAGGGAAACTTATAAATACCGCTAGAGTCTAAGACGACTGCGGCTGCGGTGTGGACGTCAAAACAGTCTGATCCCTGGGTGCCGTCTGATCCCTGGGTGCCCTCTCTAGGGTGGCTGGGTAGGCCTGTGCCTGTACCTGTGCCACTCTCTGGGGGAGACACTGCATCGGAGAGCAATTCCCCCTCCTTGCACCCCGGCGGAAGTTTCCCGACAAAGGCCGACCATCGGCATGAGTCAGAGGTCTACAATAGTCCGAGCAATGCCCTGGCCTGCCACACCTTTTGCACTGGGGGATCGGTGTGTTCTCTTTTTGGCTCGGCTTAGGCTGTTTCTGTTTTTTCGAATGTTTGGGTTGCTTTGGTTCACGACCAGAAGATGCATGAACAGGCTGCAGAAACGCAGCCAAAGCAGGCCTTTTCTGGTTCCCAGATCCCACCTTAGCACAGGCCTCGACCATGTCTGTGAGCTCAGGTTCTCCTGGTAAAGCATCTATGATTTTTCTGCACTTTTCGTTCAGGTTATCTCTCACTGCCTTAACAACATATGCCTTAACCCATCATTGTCAACCTGCTTCTCGAGAGAAGCAGCGACTTTCTCTACAAAAGAGAGGAATGACTCTGATTTCCCTTGAACTATTTCAGTATATCGCTTTCTAGGAGCAGACAACTCTATGGTTTTAAACAGGGCCGTCATGCCGACCTGTTGAGCTTGCTGCCGGATGCTAGAGGGAAAGGTACCCTGGAGATTGGGATCAGAGAAGGGACCAGTCCCCATAAGAACATCCGTTCCCACTGCACATCTAGTGTTCTCAGCAGGGAGCTGCGTATTCCCTAATGTGGCCTTGTCAGCCAGCTTTCTCCAGGTTTTCTCAAAAACTGTAAATTGTACAGGTTGAAATAGGATTTGACCTAAGTGTCTGATATCAAATGGAGCAAGTAAATCCATGTTTATCACTCTTATCATTTGCATAACCTCAGCAGAACAGAGCCCATGTTGTGCAACCTTGGATTGTAGATCCTGTGCAACCTTCCAAGCAATCACCTCATGCTTATCATGCTGGCCTGAATTTGGGAGAGCCTTATACACTGGGAAAGCTTGGATCTCCCCTTTCAGGGTGTCACTACCGTCCTGAACTACTGGCACAGCCTTTGGATGCAGTATAGCAGCTTCCTGATTACTCTCAGAATCCTCAAATCTGCTTGGCATCCCCAATGTTTCCAATAAATCCAAATCGCCCTCCTCCAGAGCCCACATCTTAAGTGACTCCCAGAAATGGTTGTAGTGGGTCGGGCGCACTGTCACAGTGCAGTCCGGGAAGGTCCAGGGGCGAGACTGGAGCAGCCTTTTCTTTTGCCGCCCTGCTACAGCGGCTTTACGCCCTGGGGCCAATGCCTCCTCTGCCTCACTTCCCGATGATGAATCGCCAGGCATGAGCAGCTTTGAGGAGCCGTGAATGAAGAAAGGTGGGCGGGGAAGAATTGACCGACCAGAAGAAGAACTGACAGCAGAGGCTGCAGTCGGCTGTGCAGGGGTTTTAACCGCAGCTGCTGTCGGGGATGCAATCTCGGGCAGTTTCTACCAATCTGGCGCTGGGGCTGCTGCGGCCATCTCCGATGCTGCGGCCACGCCCGGAGCCGCCACCGGCCGGGGCATGGCCGCCGTGACCGCCACTTCTTTTGCTAGTCTCGGCTCCATTGGCGGCTGGGACGCTGGCACAGTGCCGGTCGCTGACACCACGACTGCCGCCGCTGCCGCCACTGGTTCCGGGTTGGGAGCAGCCAGCTGCGCCACTTGTGGGCTCTCCGCGTCTCTTGCGGGCGGCGCAGGCCGGCGATCCCCGCGCTGTGGGGCGTCTCCGGCAGCTGCAACAGCTGCTTTTGCAAGCTGAGCAGCTCCGTCAGCTGCCATGATATGTTCGGCAGCTCTGTCAACAAGGCAGATGCCGTATTAAAAGGTCGAATGCTTGGTTCTGCTTTTGCACGGAACAGTCTGTCACTACGAAGGGTGATGAGCTGCATCTGGACATTCTCGGTGTAGCAGGCGCATGCACAGACGGGCTAGGAGCTGCCATAGGGGTCCAAGATGCAAGCCCACTGAAACACGGAGCCAAAAAAGCAGTGACCGCCGCTGAGCCTAAAGGCAAGGCAGGATGCGTGCCACCCCACTGCCCACACACCCCCGCCAGCTGCTCTGCTGGTATGGGGTCTTCGGGGGCCATGGGGTCCTGCGGCAGTGCAGGACGACCTTGTGCAGGCTCCAGGGCATTCTCCGCCCGTGGAGCTGGGGGGGATTTTTGGGATCTGCCACCACACGCCCCTAGAGCCAGGTCAGTGGGGTCTCCTTCAGGTATCTCTCCGTCACGCGCCACCGAGACAGGCGAGCCAGCTCTACTGCCACAGTTAAAGTCTATCAGCAGATTAAACAAACCCTGCCACGTGCATAGTAATTCTAGCACCGGCGGGTCCCCAGATGGGAACTCGCGCCAGAGAGCAGAGCCGAGTTCTTGCCACAGCCCAAAATCCAGGGCGGTGTCTCCATTCACGGAGATGCCATGTAGGGCAGCCCAGTCGAATAATTCATAGAGTGAGGTCTCAGAAATGGAGGTGTTCATTAAACTGAAAACACCTCTCCAGACCGATAATACAGTGTCGGTTTTTAAACCGCTGTTCGCCATTCTCTCAGTCCCGTCGGACATCCCGGTCTGGGGGGGAACAACAGCGGACGTCTAGAGAAATTCGGCTTGGCTCTCAGCGTGCAGGACACGTTGCAGTTCACCAAATATCACGGTGTCCCACAGTGGTAGGGAGGAGAAGAAAGATCCAACAGGGAGGAATTGTGCAGCAAGATTCCTTTAAGCAATTATTTTACAACTCTTATAGACATTATTCTTCTTAGTCTAATTGGTCAAAGAATCAGCCATCCCTTGGGGTGATTGGCTAAAATCCTAAAACATCAATTGTCAAAATATTTTTCTACTGTACCGTAAACAAAGCTCTGCAAGGTCTCAGGTGTTCATAGTTTATAGAACTCGGCTATTATATTCCGTGAGAGAGAAAATATCTCACGGGACTGGAAAGAAGCAAGAAAAATTCTTGCTAGCAGCAATATTTGTATCCACACTTCTGCTGCGGTATTCCCCCACACAATGATGTCATCAATGTACAGCAGATGTTCTGGAGCCTCACCCTTTTCTAGTGCAGTCTGGATCAGTCCATGGCAGATGGTGGGACTGTGCTTCCACCCCTGGGGCAGTCAGTTCCAGGTGTATTGCACGCCCTTCCAGGTGAAGGCAGACTGAGGCTTGCACTCTGGTGCCAAAGGAATGGAGAAAAATGCATTAGCAGTGCTAATAGTGGTGTACCACTTCGCTGCTTTGGACTCCAGCTTGTACTGGAGCTCCAACATGTTCGGCACAGCAGGGCTCAAGGGTGGAGTCACTTCATTCAAGGCACGATAGTCCACAGTCCATTCTCCTTCAGACTTGGGCACAGGCCAGATGGGACTATTGAAGGGTGAGTGAGTCTTGCTGATCACCCCTTGGCTCTCCAGCTCATGGATCATCTTGTGGATGGGAATCACAGCATCTCGAGTTGTCTGGTACTGTCGACAATGCACTGTCGAGGTGGCAATTGGTAGTCTTTGTTCTTCCACCTTCAGAAGGCCTACTGCAGATGGGTTCTCTGATAGTCCAGGCAAGGTGTTCAATTGCTTAATGCCCTCTGTCTCCACAGCAGCTATTCCAAAAGCCCACTTGAGTCCCTTTGGGTCTCTGAAATACCTGCTTCAGAGGAAGTCTATGCCCAAAATGCATGGGGCCTCTGGGCCAGACACAATAAGATGTTTCTTCCACTCGTTTCCGGTCAGGCTCCCCTCAGCTTCCACCAGGGTCAAATCTTGTGATTTTATGATGTGTATCCCATGTCGCTGCCCGATGCCCAGAAATTAACTTTGTGCCTTTCTATGCCTCTAAACTGAGCCTGAGAGGGGGAAGGAAAAACTGAGCAAAACTTTTTCAAAACAGTTTGCAGCTTGTTCAAGGTCACACAGAGATAGCAAATTTTTTCCCCAACTGCAGCAGGGGAGGGAGGAGGCACCCGGCTTGCTGCTTTCCAGTCAGCTTTTGGCCAGAGGTTTCAGTTACTTTTTCTCCAGAGAGAGACTGAGAGTTGAACTTTGCTTTTCCTTCCCTGGAATTTCAGATTTTCTCCCTTTTCTACTGGACTGCTTCAACCTCAGAGCACATCAGGAGGACTTTCCACTGGGCACAGAGGGCCTGGCCCTGGGCCAAGCCCCAGCTCCGAGGAGACCAAAGGGAGGACTCTAACACTTTTCCCAGGTTTTTTCTCCACAGCAAGAGATTTTATTATTTAGCATTATTTTCCTTTTCCTGTGTGTTTGGTAAATAAATAGTTTTATCTCCTTCACTTTCCTTTGAGGAAAACTTATTTTTCCCGAACCTGGTGGGGGAGGGGTGGTTGTGCCTTCTCTCAGGGGATATATTTCTAAATTTGGCCAAACCGGAACAACCTGTTACTCCAGCAATAGAAACAGATTCTACTCCCACATGTTGCGATGGGATTATTGTGCACTGCGCACCAGTGTCAACCAAGGCATCATATTTTTGTGGTTCTGGTGTACAAGGCCAATGAATCCACACAGTCCAAAAAACACGTTTTTCCCTGGCCTCTACTGGGCTAGAGGCAGGGCCCCTCTAGTCCTGGTTATCCTTTTTTCCCCGGGCATACATCTTAGAGGTTCCTTCAAGAGGATTGGACATGTCATCTTCTCTTCCATCATTTCTGGTGGTTCGGCTACAGGCAACTGGAGCTACTTCCTTTTTGGTGGAACTTCCTTTCTGAGTCTTGCGCTTCTTCAGTTCACGCACTCGTGCTGCCAGAGCTGAAGTGGGTTGTCTCTCCCACCTCCTCATGTTTTCCCCACTGTCACACAGGAAATACCACAGCTCACCTCGTGGGATGTTCCTTCTCTCTCTCTCTGGGGAACGTTTGTGTTTGGTAGCAGAATCTTTGATCTGTACCACCGAGATTTGGAGAAGGCACTCTTTAATCTCCTGGAGACTCTTCTCCATCCTATCTTCCATTTTCTGCAGATGTGTTTCCACAGCTGTGATTCCTGCATGTGTTGGGCCATGCACAGAATCTGCATATGCTCAGAGCTTCACTGCCGTATCCCGCATGGTCTCATTCGAACGGTAGTTCAGTTTCATTATTGCTAAAGCTGAAGCATATTCTTGTGGCCCAAGTTGTATGAGTTTTCCCCACATCGCTGCATCAACTCCGACCCTGTCTGGACTCCTCAATTCTGGGTCATTTGGGTAGACAATCTCTACCACCGCTAGTTCTCTCAGGCGCTGGATCCCTTGTTCTATGGCCTTCCACTGCGTTTGCTGTATATAGAAATCGTCTGCACACAGATATCTTTCATTCGCGCCTGTCAAGACCCATGTCCAGAGACTGGCAGAGTTAGCCCTCCTTATCGCTTGGTTGATAGCCGGATCACGTGACAGGGATCCCAAATGCCTCGCTTCAGCACCGTCCAGTATTACATCATCACCTGCAGCATCCCAAATACGGACCATCCAACTTATTATGGATTCATCAGACTGTTGGGTGTAATCCTTTCTTAGGCTGTGAAGGTCCTTTATGGACATGGACTCAGTAATGGTTTCTGTGCCTGAGTCAGTTGGTGGCTTTGAGGTTCCTTCCCCCACATCATCCTCATCTTTCACTGGGCGATCAGTTTTGGTTGTGTGTTTTTTCCTCGTGACAGGAGCCACTGTCAGTGGCTTAGGCTGTCCATCTGGTTTGGCTGCAGCCTGAGTGACTGGGGTGTCTGCTGATTTATCTTCCTGCCCCTCTACCTTTATCTGCTGCCCTACAGTACCTAGCAGTGTGCGATAGGCATATGCCAAAGCCCAACATATTGCAATGAGCTTTTTCTCAATAGAGATGTCATTGCACTTCTCTTTCAGATATTTCCCCACCTCAGCTGGGTTCTGAATTTATTCAGGGAGGAAATTCCAAGCTATTGGGTCAGAGAATTCCTTCGGGGTTTGGCCCATATCCTCCCATTCCCCACACCACTCAGGATTTTCCGCATCTGGGTCAGGTGGCTCATCAGCCACCCTGGAAATCTGAGCTCTTATTCTAGACAAGCTGCAAACAACATAGAGGAAGCTTACGAGATAAAATACCAGGTAGGTGGTCTCTTTAACATTCAGGAGAAACTGAACATTCTCAAAAGATAACCTATCAAATTTAAAGGGAAAGGAGATGAAAGGCTGGGAAACCCCGTCTCCTCCTCTTCTCACAATCTGGATGCAATTACTAATAAACTCCCAAAACAGGCTACTGAAACTAGGACTGGGGTTAGGACAGAGAAACCACATATCATACACACTTCGAACAACTGCCTTTACCTCTGTTAGCTTCTTATAAATCATTATCACTGAGCATCGCAAAATAGAAATCGTGATTCGTGCCCCTGCTCAGCAAAAATTACGTATCAGGGACAAGATCAGAGCAGGTTGTGGATAGGCAAATAGGCTTAGGGTCCAGAAAGACATGAGTACATCAAGCCAGAGAGACATTATGAACTCAACCAACATGGTGACTACTTTACCCCAATACAAAGTAATTTAATTCCAACCAAAATGTAATTAGTACAGGTTTTTTCACTTTCATTCGAGCCACACAGTTGGGCGCCACTAATTATTTCTGCCACTTTGGACAAATTTGGAGGAAAAATATCCTCCGACAGAAGGCAAGTTACAAACCACCCCACCAGGTTCGGAGAAAAGAAATCTTCCTTGGAGGAAAGTGAGAGATAAAAATTGTTTATTTAACAAACACACAGGAAAAGAATAATAATGCTAAATAATAAAACCTCTCACTGTGGAGAGAAACCTGGGAAAATTTCAGAGTCCTTCCATAGGTGTGGTCTCTCTCCTCCTCCTTGGAGCTGGGTCATGGGCCTACCTCCAGGGCCTTGCTGGAAAACTGTCCCAATGTGTTCTGATATTGAAACAGTCCAGAAGAGAAGAAGGGAAAAACCGAAGTTCCAGGAAAACAAAGTTCAACTCTCCGTCTCCCTCCAGAGAAAAGGAGCCGAAAGCTGGCTGAAAAGCAAGCAGGTTGCTTCCTCCACTCTTGCTGCTGTTAGAAGCAGAGGAGTGTGCATATGTGTCCTTGAATAACTGCTTTGAAAAGTTTGCTCATTTTTTTTTCCTCTCTCCCATTGTAGTGTGGGAACCCAGAGTGCAGAGAATATTTCTCTGCCTGTTTTGAGGGGTTTCATCCCCCTGAACAACACAGCTTTTGACCTTTGTCTGTGGAAAAAACTGCCGACTATTAGAAAAGAACTAGAAACTAAACTAGTGTAAATTACTTGATAGACTACTATGTAAGATTGTCACAGGGTGAAAAATTTAGAGGTTTTGGGTTTGTTAATGTAGTAAATTTGCAGCAGGTTCAGTTTGTAACCGGGCGGAAACACCAATTTAGTGTAGTGGTTTGGTCCAAAATACTCATTACTGTTTATCTTCTGTGAGATAAGAATTAGGAGAAATGCAAAGCAGGCACCAAACTTGAAAGAATATAAAGAAGTTTATTAACAGACCTAAAAGAAGGGAAAAAAAATTATATCACACCTTCAGAACACTTCTCCTCCCCCCACCTTTCTCCCTTCTCCCAGTGACAATGTAAAAAGACAACCCTTGAGATGTTCAGTCTGTTTACCACTTCCATAATAACATTGTTCAGTCCATTTAGGAAGAGAAGTCTCTCTTGCTCATGCTATGAAAACATTATCACAACGAGACAGCCGCCCGGGTTGGTTCCCTGCTCGCATGTGAGTCCCTTCCCCGACTTGCAGCTTTTCCCACAACTGCTTTCGAGGGTCCACTCTTGAATTACTGGGGTAAAATTTTAAGGTTGAGCCGTTCAAAAAAAAAGTTCTCTTCACCCATCTCTGGGAGCATTTTGTCTCTAAGAACAGAGGCCCTTCTCCTTCCCTGGAAGCAAAGGGTCTTCCTCATCTTCATCTTTAGGACTATCTCTGAGAGCATCTCTAGGAACTGTTGCTGTCTGTTCTGAGCTTCCCTTCCCCCTCCCAAAGACGCTCCTGTCATGTGCTCCGAGCTCCTTTGTTCTAAGCCCAGGCAAAACCAAATGTAACTCAAACTCTTTAGCAGTGTCTGATTGGCCGGTCACCCCGGGTCCACCCCCAGTCCTCCCCTTTCCCCTTCTCCTAATAAAAGAGATCATTGAGGGAGGCCCCGCCCTCTCTTGGCTCAGCTATCTTCCTGTGAACATCTCTGGTTGTCTGTCTCATTTGAAAGCTTCTAACTGCAGGAAATTGAGCGGGCAGGGAGCTATATTTCTCCCTCTTTGCTTCTGCTGATGGTATTTGCTCTGCAGCTGATACAGGTACCGATTTTAGAGCTACTAAAGTGCTAGATCGCCCGTGCCACCTCTCTAGGCTGCTCGAGGCTTTCTAAGGCATTAAAGTACTAGCCTAGCCGGTATAAAGCTGAAAAGATACCTTCCACATTTGGCGCCTAACGTGCTATCTCTGACCTCCGGTTCTGAGAGACTTTCAGGGTGTCCCGGCAGCTGCATGTCTGCTGGAGTTAGCTCTGCACGTCCTGCTGTGCCAGCTCTGTGTAGAGAGCTGTTACTTTTTGTGTAACATCGAGCCCAGAGCCTCAGCCTGTACCCTCCCCCACACCACATGGCGAGGGAATGGCTAGTAAGCAGAAGACCCTTCTCACATGTTTTTTTTCTCCGGACCTGCTTTCCTGTGGTAAATCCAGAATTCTGGTGAGTATTTCCCTGCTGGTTTAGGGGCTCCTGTCTTGAGCTGGTGCCGGTGCAAACTTTCTCTTTTTTTTCCTCCTTTTTGGCGAGCTGGGGCTGAGGATTTGTGGTGCTGCATTTGTAATGGGATCTGAAGTTTCTCCACACCATAGAGAAATATACCACCCAGTTCAAAGCTACCTTTCTTGTACTGGGCATAAATACCCAAAAAATCTAGTTCAATCTTTTGTACGATGGCTTTTTCAGTACTTTCCTAATCTGACCTCCGAAGACATAAGATCTGCTGAATTTTAGGATAAGGTGGGGAGAAAACTCTCCTCTCTTAGGCGTGCAGGAGATGAAACAGTTTCAAAATTCTTTCCTCTCCTGTTACTAAGTTATACTTTGCCGGAGAAAAAAGTAGTACATGAAAAGCCTCTGCAAAAGCCCCCTGTTAATTCCCTTATACCCTCTTCCAACCCCTGTGTCCCAGACCCCTCTTCCCCTACGCTGGAAAACACAGCTAGAGCAGACTGCTTTTTAGCACAGGAGAGCTATCGTCCTCCTGGCTCAGCTGTGTTTCCTCAGCACCCTGCCTTGGACGGGAATCCGGAGCCCATCCCAGGACCTTTCCAACCCCTTTTCTCCACTCCTTTGTCCCCAGTTTCTAGCCCTCATGTTTCAAGCATGCATAAAAACCCCTTCTTCCCTGATCTCTTTGTTCCCAGGGACAGCCATTGCCATGTGCACGCAGCCGGGGAAAACCCCCTCCCCCCAACCCCTTTTCTCCGAGTTTGTTTGTCTCCAATAATGGCGGACGCAATGTTCCTTCCTCTCCAAACTATACCTCCCACAATCCCTTTCTCCCCCATCCCACAAATCCCTTCTTGTCCCCATCCCCTCCCACTCTTGTGTCAGAACCTGACCCCGCCCCTAACCCCGCCCCCACAGCGTCGTGTTTCACCCCTCCCTCTGTGCCCGCCCATGGCTCAAGTACCGCCCCTGCCCCTTCACTCCCCGCCCCTGCCCCTCCACTCCCCGCCCCTGCTTCCCGTTGTCCCGCCCCAGGTTCCCACAATCCTGTGACTACCTCTCTAAATCCGGGAACCCATGGCTACCAGGAAGTAACTCCAACTGCTTCGACTACACTCTCTCGTACTAGCAATGGAGCAAACCCTGACTGGAAACCCTTTCCTTATTCTAATATTAAGGATTTGTGCAAGGCAATTAAGGAGTTTGGAATGCAGAGTAATTATTTTAAGAGCCTTTTAAGTGCTACTTTTGCAACTCACTTACTTGTACCTCATGATTTACTTACATTGATGCAAACTCTTCTCACACCTGGTGATTTTATGATGTGGAAAAAGCAATGGAAAATAATTTTATCTTATTTATTAAAATTTTTGTGGCAAACTCCAGATAATTACCTGGACTTTGAGAATATTTATATCACATTAGACCTTTTATCTGGCGACAATAATATGGCAAATCCTCAAAAACAAGCAATGCTTGTCCCTCGTCCAGTTCTTACTGAAATCACACGTGCTGCTGAAAAGGCCTTAACATTACTACCATCTCAAACTCCTAACTCTCATTTTACCACCATCAAGCAATTGCCAAATGAAAATATTATTCACTTTTATAACCGTTTGTGCGAAGCTGTCTCTTCCCAGGTCCCTAATCCTGACCTCCAACAAGCGCTCCTACTCGAACTTCTCCAACTTAATACAAATGATGCTTGCAAACGAGTCATCCTCACTCTCCCTCTGCATCCTCCCCCTACTGTTGAATCCATCCTCGAAGTCTGTACAAAGAAGGCGCAGCTGAACACAGCTGCTCCCTTTCTGAAAAAAGTGGGGATGGTTGGGGAAGTTGTGGAGAATGCTACGGGTACAGGAGAAAATCACATAGTAACTTTATATGCTATCGTTGTCAGAAAAAGGGACATGTAGCTCGCAATTGCAGAGCGATTATAACTGCTGATAAAAACTCTTCAAAGACTGTTTCCCCAGGTCAACAGCAGGGAAACTAGCGACTCAACGTGTCCTAACAGCTCCGTATTCTGACATAAATAGGGCTGCAGACAAAGCAACTTGGACTTCTGGACTCAGGTTTAAGGTAACCTGTGATAAAGCACACCATTTCAACAACAACAAACAGACTGTAATACCCATCTCATTCCAGAATGTGGACCACGTGCAAGACTTTACATACCTTTTTGTTATTGGGGACACTTGGGAAACACCTGCTGGGATAGAGGTTACACCTACACTCATGAAAATGGATCAGAACAGGTGTTCTAACCTAATTGTACAATGTATATATCCGCCGTACTTTATGCCAAAGGGTCAAGTCATTGCACAGGCCATTCCACTGCCCAAATACCTGCCCACAGATGGTCATATCCCAGCCATCTGTTGGACTGAGGTTTTGGGAAACGACAAACCTGTAATAGAATGTAAGCTCCATCACAAATCACATAAAATCAGTATAATGGGAATTATAGACACAGGTGCCGATGTGTCTGTCATTCCATTTGATAAGTGGCCTGCGCAATGGGAATTGCAATCTCAGGGCATCATACAAGGGATTGGAGGTACCCAAATTGCAAAGCAATCCAAACACACCACCCACATTGAAGGTCCTGAAGGACAAATAGCGACACTTCGTCCGTATGTCCTAGACACCAAATTCACCCTATGGGGAAGTGATGCCATGTCTCAGTGGGGAACAAAAATTGATATCATCCCTAAACATCAAAATTTTCCTTTGCAGGCCACTGAAGCAGAGTGCCATCCACAGAAATTAGCTTGGAAAACAGATGAACCCGTGTGGATTAACCAGTGGTCGCTAAAAAAAGAAAACTTAGAGGCACTCAAAACATTAGTAGCTGAACAATTGGCTAAAGGAAATCTAGTTCCAACTAACAGCCCATGGAACACACCCGTGTTTGTAATACAAAAACCGAGAAAGAACAAATATAGGCTCCTCCAAGATCTTAGAGAAATTAAAAAGGTTATTGAAGACATGGGACCCCTTCAACCAGGTATGCCATCACCTTCAATGCTCCCACAACATTGGCATTTAGCTGTTCTTGACACTAAAGATTGCTTCTTTCATATTCCACTCCACCCTGCAGATGGTCCTCAATTTGCATTTTTTGTACCATCTCTTAATCGTGAAACTCCCATGGACCGTTATCATTGGCTTGTGCTTCCCCAAGGTATGAAAAATTCCCCAACTCTCTGCCAAGAGTATATCGCTAAAATTCTATCTCCCATCCGTGCCAAAGCAGAGAAAGCCGTCATCCTACATTACACGGATGATGTGCTGGTGTGTGCTCCCAATAATCAGTATCTCGAGCAGACACTTAACATGGTGATTGAGGCCCTAGAGGCCAAGGGCTTTGAATTACAACCTGAAAAAATGCAGAGAACAAGCCCTTGGAAATACCTCGGACTCAAAATCACAGAAACCTCTATCACCCCAACACCTGTCACCATTAATAATAACCCAAAAACATTAGAGGAAGTGCAACAGATCTGTGGGACACTGACCTATCTAAGGTCCTTGTTAGGACTCACCACAGAGGATGTAGCTCCTATTGCAAACCTGTTAAAAAGGGAAGGCGGTCCAGCATCCCCTAGATCCCTGACAGAAGAGGCAAGGCAGTCTCTCAAAAAGATACAAGAGTTCATTTCCACCAGACAAGCACACAGGTATCAGCCCTCCCTACCCTTTAAGCTTATCATTCTAGGGGAGGTACCACGCTTTCACGGCCTCATATTTCAGTGGGACAAAGAGCAGAAGGAGCCCCTCATCATAATTGAGTGGGTATTCCTTCCACTCCAACCTCCTAAAACCATCACACAGCCACAAGAACTAATGGCAAAAATTATCATGAAGGGTAGAGCAAGGCTCCGCACCCTGGCAGGATGTGACTTTGCATGCATCTACTTACCTGTAACAACTGATGCATTAGATCACCTACTCCAAAATAATATAAATTTACAATTTGCATTGGATAGTTACTCAGGCCAAATCTCCAATCATTACCCAAAACATGGCATGTTTAATCTGCCATTCTCTTTCATCCCTCGAGAGATTCAAAGTAGAAAACCCCTCGATGCGATTACCGTTTTTACCGATGCTTCAGGGAAAAGTAAAAAGTCCATGGTCACATGGAAAAATCCAAAGACGCAAAAGTGGGAATCTGACATCGAGGTAATCCAGGGATCACCACAAGTAGCTGAACTAGCAGCCATCATTAGAGCATTTGAGAGGTTCAAAGAACCCTTTAATTTGGTCACAGACTCAGCATATGTAGCTGGAGCAACTGTTAGAGCTGAGCATGCTCTCCTAAAAGAAATCTCAAACAAAAAAAATTATGATTTGCTCTCAAAATTATTTTATCTGGTTTCCCACAGAGAGCATCCCTATTTTGTCATGCATGTGAGGTCACATACAAACCTGCCAGGATTTATTGCAGAGGGTAATCGTAGAGCTGATGCTCTGGCTATGCCAGCAGACATAGTTTTATCAGCCGACTTACCAAAGCTCCCCCAAGTTTTTGAACAAGCAAAATTGAGCCATGCCATGTACCATCAAAATATTCCTGCTCTTATCCGCATGTTCCATCTGTCACGGACACAGGCAAAAGCAATAGTGGCAACATGTCCCAACTGCCAGAAGCTACAGCTTCCATCACTGGGCATGGGGGTCAATCCCAGAGGCATTAATAGTGGTGAAGTGTGGCAGATGGACGTCACACATTTCCCTGAATGTGGGAGATTAAAATACGTTCATGTTTCTATTGATACCTTCTCTGGTGCTATGTATGCCTCTGCACATGCAGGTGAAAAGGCAAAGGACGTTGAAAAACATCTTGTCCAAGCTTTTGCTGTGCTTGGTATACCTGAGGAGATAAAAACTGATAATGGACCTGCCTACACCTCTCAGGAGTTTAAAAACTTTCATCAGCAGTGGGGATTTCGACATGTTACAGGTATTCCTCACTCCCCAGCTGGACAAGGCATTGTTGAACGTGCCCATCAAACCCTCATCGAATGCTGCTACAACAATCAGGGACCACTAAACTCAACTCACCTGTCCTCAGACTCAGCAAAGCACTGTTTACCATAAACTTCCTGAATGGCACCTTTGAGGATCCAAACCCTCCCATCTATCGTCATTTCCAGAACACTGGGAGACAGAAACTGAAGGAAAATCCAGAAGTCCTGATCCGGGACCCAGAGACTCAAAAAATCCAAGGACCGTACAAACTTGTAACTTGGGGACATGGGTATGCCAGTGTATCTACCCCTCAAGGACTGAGATGGATCCCAGGGAAATGGGTAAAACCTTATGTTACTTTCTCAAAAGTTAAGGAGGTTAAAACTGCCTCCTGGAAGAGACGCCGTAAAAAGGATCCTGATTTTGCATCCTCATGTAAACCCCCTACTGCAGATTTTGATGTTAATCCCTTAAGTTAAGTTGCATTGTTTTGCACTCAAGTTTTGCACTGTATTTTGTAAATCTTCATCCTGATACCCCATACCATAGATGTCCTAACTAAACCCCTGAGTTTTGACTGGGAAACTAGTTTAAAGGCATCCTAGGTACTGTCGAGTTGTAGGGACGATAGATTCCAATTATGTTTTGCACTGTTGTTTTGTTACTGTTCTATGCACTTTTAAGTTACTAAGAGTTACAACCCAGCTTAAAAGAAAAAAAATAGGGAATTGTTGCTGCCTGTTCTGAGCTTCCCCTCCCCCTCCCAAAGACACGTGCTCCTGCCCATGTGCTCCGAGCTCCTTTGTTCTAAGCGCGGGCAAAACCAAATGTAACTCGAGCTCTTTAGCAGTGTCTGATTGGCTGGTCACCCCGGGTCCGCGCCCAGTCCTCCCCTTTCCCCTTCTCCTAATAAAAGAGATCGTTGAGGGAGGCCCCGCCCTCTCTTGGCTCAGCTATCTTCCTGTGAACATCTCTGGCTGTCTGTCTGTTGGGGTTTTAGTTTAGTCATAGTTTTTTTCCTGTTAAAGGAATTTTTTCCCATATGCATGTTGCTAGGGGACAAATGGCCGTACTTAAGAGAAGACAAAAAACCTGGCTACTCTTTTGTTTTCACCTGGGTGTGGGGGCAGTTCGCTCTCGTTCGGAGAGAGAAGCTGCAGAGAAAGGAGCTGCTGGTTCTTTTTTAATTCGGCCGTTTTTCTTTCTGCTGGAAACAATGCCAGGATCCCAAAGCTGTTTTCCCTGCCCTGCTGGAGGCTGGGCTGTGGCCGCCCTGCCCCCGCTGCTGCTGCTCCAAGCCTTTGCTACACTGTAGCCATGCTTGCCCTGCCTGCCGAACTCCGGGGGGGTTCCCTGTTTGGATACATCTCATCTGTCCTCTGGGATCCGTGCTCGTCCCTGCCGCTCCAGCCTGCTGTTCCCGAGAGTCCGGCCAGACACCAAGGCCAGCTGCCCAGCGGTTTGTGAAGCCCTTGTTCCATCCTTCCCCGGGATCCCAGGCCACCGGTGCCGTGTGCTCCCCGAGCTCGCTCAGGAGCGCCCCCTGCAGCCGCGGGGGAACCATCGCACCTGCCCTGCTCACCGGGAGCCGCCAGCGATCCCTGCCAGCTGCGAGCGGAACTGCACCCAAGGGGAAAGGGCCTGACAGCCGAGAAGGCTGGGACTGGGTTCATGATTGTTTGCTGTTACTGCCAGAGTTATTGTTGTTTTGTTTGACTGGTTATATATAGAATAGTAAAGAACTGTTATTCCTATTTTCCCACACCCTTGCCTAAAAGCCCTTGATTTCAAAATTATAATAACTCAGAGGGAAAGGGGTTACATCTGCCATTCCAAGGGAGGCTTCTGCCTTCCTTAGCAGACACCTGTCTTTCAAACCAAGGCACTGTCTCATTTGAAAGATTCTAACTGCAGGAAATTGAGCGGGCAGGGAGCTATATTTCTCCCTCTTTGCTTCTGCTGATGGTATTTGCTCTGCAGCTGATACAGGTACCGATTTTAGAGCTACTAAAGTGCTAGATCGCCCGTGCCACCTCTCTAGGCTGCTCGAGGCTTTCTAAGGCATTAAAGTACTAGCCTAGCCGGTATAAAGCTGAAAAGATACCTTCCACAAGGAACTGAGGTTTTCTCCTTTCCCATTTGGAGCAAAAGTCCTCATCTGGTCCATCTCTCCCCGTCCAAACTTCTCATGAAATGACAGCTGCGTCAGCATCTGCCTATCTCAGTGCAGGTGCTTTTGCTCACAAGTTGAACGCTCCACCCCCCCATGCCTTCATGAAATTACAACGGGTATATTACCGCAGGCCTGGTTCCTACGGTATATCACTGTGTCCCGCAGCCATAGGGAGGAGGAGGAGAGAAGATCCAGCAGGCAGGAATTGTGCAGCAAGATCGATTTATTTAATTATTTTACAAACTCTTTTATAGACGTTTTTCTTCATAGTTTAATTGGACAAAGGACCAGCCACCCCTTGGGGGTGATTGGCTAAAATCCTAAAATATCCATTGTCAAAATATTTTTCTACTATACCATAAACAAGACTTTTCAAGGTTGCATGTGGCTTGGTTGTTTACATTCCCTGCTACCTCTTCTGCGTGAGAGAAAAGTCTCTCACAGAAAATAGCAAGAAAATCCTTGCTAGCAGCATTTTTATATCTACACGGGTACTCTGATATATCATAGCTTCACAACAGAATTTCAGCTTTAAGCATCTCCTCTTTCTCTTCCCTCAGGTTTTCAGCTCTTCACAGAACTAAAAGGGTTAATCTCACCTAGGCCTTGCAGGTGGATTGAAGCTTATCGCTGTTGGTCACATGACCTCTGCTGGACAGCAGTGCAGCTTTAGCTGAATCTTGGCAGCACTGTGGGGGGCGGGGGGAGCCGAGCCACTCCGGCTGCCCACAGCAGAGCTGTGGGGGTTTCTGCAGGTGGAACAGGGCCCATCGGCTCCAGGATGGCCGTGGCCCAGCCCGGCCTGGCCCGAGCAGGGCCTGGGCTGGGTCCCGCTGGCCCCCGCACGGGGCCTGCAGTCACCTGTCCCAACACGGGAAATGAGATAGAGCTGTGGGGGGGGTTTCTATTCTTAAGTGTGGATCACAGAGGTGGTCACAACTTTAAGTGGCTTAAAGAATTGTCCATATTCAAACTGGCTAGCTGATAGGTTCTGTCAGGTCACAGAGGACGCTGTAAGTAACCCTTTGCAAGAACATCACTTCTGGGACTATGCTTGCTAATCCATGACATAGATAAAAGCAAAAAACATCAAAATGGAGGATTGTTGTTCTCCAAACCTTCTTCTACTACTCCATATTCTGCAGTAAAAATAGTTTGGGATGATTGGACAAAGAATTCCACAGTTCCTGGCTGTGTTACTAAATAATTGATAGAAAAGTAAAAATAATGTATGTTTTTAGTAACCATTGGTTGATTTACCTTTAAAAAGGCCATGTAATCTTGATAATTTGGCTTTCTCCTGCATTCTCTGTTTTGCGCTGACTGGATCACGCTAGTGACTCTTTTTCTCTGATAAGATTTAATAAACAACTATCAAGAAGCAGCGAAGCCTGAGAGTCCCGTTTGTCTCTGGAACACCTAGCAAGGACTTTAAAAACTCCATCCCATCAGGAGAGATTTGATTACGGCACAATCAGTGTCATTTTAGGCTAAGTTTAAAGGCACAGAAAGGCACAAACTTAATTTCTGGGCATCGAGCAGCAATAGGGTGTAGACACAAAAATCCTGCTAGCAAGGGTTTTCTTGCTATTTTCTAAGTCCGTGAGAGACTTTTCTCTCACGCAGAAGAAGTAGCAGGGAATGTAAACAACCAAGCCACCTGTAACCTTGAAAAGTCTTGTTTATGGTATAGTAGAAAAATATTTTGACAGTGGATGTTTTAGGATTTTAGCCAATCACCCCCAAGAGGTGGCTGGTCCTTTGTCCAATTAGACTATGAAGAAAAAAGTCTATAAAAGAGTTTGTAAAATAATTAAATAAATCAATCTTGCTGCACAATTCCTGCCTGCTGGATCTTCTCTCCTCCTCCTCCCTATGGCTGCGGGACACGGTGATATACCCTAGGGCCCAGGCCTGCGGTAATAATAGGGGATACACATCATAAAGTCACCCCAAGACACTGTGGACAATCGTGCCTTGAATGAAGTGACGGACATGTTGGAGCTCCAGTACAAGCTGGAGTCCAAAGCAGCGAAGTGTTATGCCACTATTGACACTGGCAATGAGTTTTTCTCCATTCCTTTGGCACCAGAGTGCCAAACCTCAGTCTGCCTTTACCTGGAGGGGTATGCAGTACACCTGGAACCAACTGCCCCAGGGGTGGAAGCACAGTCCTACCATCTGCCATGGACTGATCCAGACAGCACTAAAAAAGGATGAGGCTCCAGAACATCTGCACTATATCAACGACATCATTGTGTGTGGGAACAACGCAGCAGAAGTGTTTGAGAAAGGAGAGAAAATCATCCAGATTCTCCTGGAAGCTGGTTTCGCCATCAAGAACAGCAAAGTCAAGGGACCTGCTCAAGAGATCCAGTTCCTGGGTGTGAAGTGGCAAGACAGATGGCGTCAGATTCCCACCAAGGTCATCAACAAGATCACAGCAATGTCTCCACCAACCAACAAGAAGGAAATGCAAGCTTTTCTAGGTGCCATAGGCTTTTGGAGAACGCATATTCCCGAGTACAGCCAGATTGTGAGTCCTCTCTACCTGATTACCTGCAAAAAGAACGATTTCCACTGGGGCCCTGAACAGCAACAAGCCTTCGCCCAGATTAAGCAGGAGATCGCTCATGCAGTAGCCCTTGGCCCAGTCAGGACAGGACCCGAAGTGAAGCATGTGCTTTACTTTGCAGTCGGGAGTCATGGTCTGTCCTGGAGCCTTTGGCAGAAGGTGCCTGGTGAGACTTGAGGTCGACCACTGGGATTCTGGAGCCGAAGCTACAGAGGGTCTGAAGCCAACTACACCCCAACAGAGAAGGAAGTCTTGGCGGCCTATGAAGGAATCCAAGCCGCCTCAGAGGTAATTGGCATGAAGCACAACACCTCCTGGCACCTCGACTACCAGTGCTGGGGTGGATGTTCAAAACAAAGGTTCCCTCTACCCACCACGCCACCAATGCCACATGGAGCAAATGGATTGCTCTCATCACACAGCACACCCGTATCGGAAAACTGAATCACCCTGGGATTTTGGAAATAATAATCACAAATTGGCCCGAAGGTGAAAACTTTGGTCTCTCTGATGAAATGTGGTCAAATTTAGAAATATATCCTCTGAGAGAAGGCACAACCACTCCTCCCCCACCAGGTTCAGGAAAAAAAAATATTTTCCTCGAAGGAAAGTGAAAGAGATAAAAACTATTTATTTAACAAACACATGGGAAAAGGAAAATAATGCTAAATAATAAAATCTTTTGCTGTGGAGAAAAAACCTGGGAAAGTGTTAGAGTCCTCCCTTTGGTCTCCGTGGAGCTAGGGCTTGGCCCAGGGCCAGGCCCTCTGTGCTTGGTGGAAAGTCTTCCCAATGTGTTCTGATATTGAAGCAATCCACGGAAAAAGGGAAAAATCCGAAATTCCAGGGAAGAAAAAAAAGTCCAACTCTCAGTCTCTCTCCGGAGAAGAAGAGAAAAAAAAACTGAAAAAATCTGGCTGAAAGCTGGCTGGGAAAAAGAAGTCTCTATCTCTGTGTGACCTTGAACACGCTACAAACGACTTTGAAAAAGTTTTGCTCCGGTTTTTTTTCCTTCCCCCTCCCAGGCTCAGTTTAAGGGCATAGAAAGGCACAAGAATTAATTTCTGGGCATAGGGCAGCGATATGGGATACATATCATAATGTCACCCCAAGACAAGGAACAAGAACAAGTGGCACGTGCTGAAGAAGCTCCACTGTACAACCAACTGCCAGCAGAAGACACACACTACGCTCTTTTCACTGATGGTTCCTGTCGTATCGTAGGGATGAAATGAAAGTGGAAAGCAGCTGTATGGAGGCCCACATGATGGGTTGCAGAAGCTACTGAAGGACAAGGTGGATCAAGCCAACTTGCTGAACTCAAAGCCGTTCAACTGGCCCTGGACATTGCTGAAAGAGAGAAGTGGCCAAAGCTATACCTCTATACCGATTCATGGATGGTGGCCAATGCTCTGTGGGGATGGCTGGAAAAGTGGGAAAAGGCTAATTGGCAGTGTAGGGGAAAACCAATCTGGGCTGCTGAAGAGTGGAAAAACATCGCTGCCTGGGTAAAAATGCTACCTGTGAACGTCCACCATGTAAATGCTTGTGTCCCCAAGAGTAGGGCTAATGAGGAACACCAAAACAACAAGCAGGTAGATCAGGCTGCAAAGATAGAAGTGACACAGATAGATTGGAAACGTAAAGGAGAGTTGTTCCTAGTTCGATGGGCCCATGATGCCTCAGGTCATCAAGGCAGAGATGCCACCTGTAAGTTGGCATGAGACCAAGGGGTGGATCTAACCATGGACAGTATCTCCCAGGTGATCCATGATTGTGAGACAAGCACTGCGATCAAGCAGGCCAAGCAAGTGAAACCTCTGTGGTATGGTGGGCAGTGGTCCAAATACAAGCATGGGGAGGCCTGGCAGATTGATTACATCACACTGCCCCAAACACGCCAAGGCAAGCACTATGTGCTCACAATGCTAGAAGCCACCACTGGATGGCTGGAGACCTACCCTGTGCCTCACACTACTGCCCATAACACCATCCTGAGCCTTGAAAAGCAAGTCCTTTAGAAGCATGGCAGCCCTGAGAGAATTGAATCTGACAATGAGACTCATTTTAAGAATAGCCTTATCAACACCTGAGCTAGGGAACATGGCATTGAGTGGGTGTACCATATCCCTTACCATGCACCAGCTGCAGGCAAAGTGGAATGGTGCAATGGATTGTTGAAAACCACCTTGAAGGCACTAGGTGGGGGAACTTTCAAAAATTGGGAACAGCATCTAGCAAAGGCCACCTGGTTAGTTAACACCCGAGGTTCCACCAATAGAGCTGGTCCAGCCCAATCTGAATCCCTGCATACAATAGATGGAGATAAGGTCTCAGTAGTGCACGTCAGAGGACTGTTAGGAAAGTCTGTTTGGATAAATTCTGCCTTGAGTACAGACAAACCCATCCGTGGGGTTGTTTTTGCTCAGGGACCTGGTTTCACATGGTGGGTAATGCAGAAAGATGGAACAACACATTGTGTACCACAGGGAGATCTGATTGCTGGGTGAAAACCATCTGTAATGTGAAATGCCTGCATACCACTGCTTTCTGAGTGTCACTGTCACTGTTTGTACATAGCTGTATATATATATGTTTGTATAAGTGTGTGTGTGTAGAGTTAGAATATATTACTTTGGGCACTAAACCGACGATATGGAATAAGGGGTGGAATGTCCTGGGGTGAATGCATGATACTCTATTCCCTATCATCCACTCTATACCCAGGCATGAATCCTGTGCCTTTCTGTACCTTTAGGAGAGGGGGGGGAGAGACAGTGGAATTCCTTCAGTGTATGTTACAGTTCGGAGACTGCAACACGTGTATCAGACAACGAGGCCCGTGGAAAAGAAATATATAAGGACCGATTCTTGATAGATGTTTCAGAGAGATGTTTATTTCTCCAGCCGCATGGCCAGAGATCTGACGAGGAACTGCTGCAATCACAGGACCTGAGGGTCCTTGCCTGCGCAGGGGAACACAAAACAACCAATTAGAAACGAGGCTGACCTGGGGCTGGGGAAACCCCGTGTCTCCCCCCTGGGGCCCCTCTCCCAGGACTACATGGCAGGGGGGAGGGCCGCAACATTTCACCCATTTATTTTTAACAAAAAGAGATTTAAAACTTAACATTGAAAACAACTGGATAAACATAACAAGAACAGTTTTAAAACAATACAAGCCACCCTCCAGATTCTTTCAATGTCCAAACAGATTGTCTGGAATATCTTAAGGCTGACAGAAGGGAGACAGGACTCTCCAGGCATGTTTTGTGGGGAAACTGAGGCAGGAGAGGGTTTAATTTCTTCCCTCCGCCTTTTTATCCCCCCCTCAGCATCAGAGAGGAGTTGTAGGGAAAGGGAATTGTATAGGGAAGCCATGGGGTGAAAAACGGATTAGGAATAAACTGGGGATGGGGTAAACTTAGGAAAGGGTTCATATTGGGTATAGGGTAAAAGGGGAAAGTAAGCTGTGGGTAGGGAAGTTGCTGGGATGGATATTGTTTATAATTTTGTGCATAACGGCTGCCTTTGACTGGAATACCTCCAGGCCCAGTAACATTTGCTGCTTGGAAACCCTTCTTTCCTTGCACTATTTTGAACTCTACCACTTCCCCATCTCCTAAACTTGAGATGTATTTTTCAGGGTTATTCTTTTTAATAGCAGTTCTATGGATGAATGGATCTTCCCCTGTATCATCTCGTGTTATAAATCCATAGTTGTTTTTCACATTGTACCATTTCACAGTTCCTGTGATTTTCGTGGCTGCAACTTCTCCTATCACGTGCTTGTGTGTTTGTCGTGGCTGCTGGTCCCGCATGGCCGCCGCCTCGCCGACTCCGACGTCTCGACCGGGCGCCCATGTTGCGGCTGCTGCGTGCCCTCCGAGCGGCACTGCTCTGGCACGTCTGGGCTCTGCGCGGCCCCGCGTTGCCATTGCCACCGGCCCCGCGCTCTGTGAGCAGTTCCGCTCCGCCAACTCCACGCTGCTTTGAGCGCGGCCCCGTTTTGGCTCAGTGCCGCACTGCGCGGCTTCTCGTGTCACTGTGGAAACCGCCGCTTCTCGATCTACTAGGCTCTCCAAGTCATGTGCTCAGAGCGGGCTTCCACGCCGACCCCCGGTTCCTGGCTGCTCGTGGCCCACGGCACCTGCAGCACCTGTGGCGTCACTCCCTCACTCGCGGTCGAGCAGCCGGGAACCCTGAGACAAGGATGGGGTCCACGATAAGGAGCGCTCTCCCGAGGGGGTCGCACACATCCAGCGCAGGCACCTCCACCGGCACGGCTGCAGTCACGCGATCCTGGGATGGCGGTTGTGCGGTCTCGGCCACAGGATTATGGCCATCCTCTGCTCTAGGGGTAATAGGACCATACAAATGCTCTTCAAGAGCTCTACTGACTACAAGGAATCCGCGGAGGGGTTCTATCACTAAGGCATGTTTTGTTTGATCCCTTATCTCATCCCAGATCTCTGTAGAGGAATTCCTTGTGGAGGGGGGGCATAGGATACCCCAGGAGAGCTTGGGCATCCCAGGGCTGTTGCAGAAGTACCCCTGACAGGGCCTCAGGCTGAAGATAGGCTTGCAAGGCACCTGCTAGCCAGCAGCCTTGAACAGCCTTGGGAAAAGGTATACACTGGTCAGCTCCCCCGCTGCTTAGAGGCTTTCTCGTGGGAATGGGGCGTGAACTTCGCAAAGTATAACTTGGTGTAAGCAAACAATAAAACTGAAGCACAATGCTCAAATCGTATCGGTGTCCATATTGTGTCTCCAGCTGGTTCCCCTGAACCCGGGACCCCCCCCCCCCCCCCCGCTAAACCTGGCGCCCGAATAGGGACCCGAGTGAGTTTTGTTACATGCAGGTTCACTTAAATGAGGTAAGACTCCGAATTTCATCATATCGGTGCAGTGGAGCCAGGGGAGCCAGAGTGGGTGGCCCCAAAGCCAAGTAAAGCCGGGGGCCCGGTCTCGAAGCTGAATAGAAGGCTGGAGGATAAGCCCCAAAGCCGAGTAAAGCCAGGGGCTAAACCTCAAAGCCGAGTGGCCGGAGACCGTATTTTCGTGTGGCTAAGAGCATACCCGCAGTAAGAAGCTATGGATTACAAGGCGGGGACTCGACTCCTAGCTAGTATTCTCTCTAAGAGAGGTGAGATCGTGAAAGACCAAGATCTGAGTGCCCTCGTTACGTGGGCCCGGGAACATGGGTATGTGAAATACACTTCGCTTTTCTTTTCAACCGAAGTGTGGTGGGAAGTTGGAAACGAATTGTGGCTGTCCACGATTGAGGGAGGAAAGGAAGCAAAAGAAGCAAAAGCTCTCGGCTTACCCAGGAGAGCAGTAACCGGCACTCTCGCAGAGATGAAAGCAGAGAGCACAGTGGCCGCGGCCGCCATGGAGGCTTTAAGGAGTGGCGGCTCCAGGTGTGGTGGCTCCGGGAAGGAAACAGACGGGGGTCTTACGAAGCGGCGGCCGGGGACCAGGGCGGAGTCCAGGATTGCGCGGTTCTTTGGGCTGACGGCGGGTAGACCGATTAAGGGCACAGCAGCACCTGTCCGCTCTCTGCGGGAGTTGCTGGACTAGGCAGGGAAGGAAGTTACCCTTCTGACGTCTGAGGGAGAAATGGCTGTGAAGGCGGAAGCAGAGCTGCCCAACTCAGGAGGCGGGGCACAGACGGGCGAAGGAGAAACGGGCGGTCCTAATGCCCGGCCAAAAGCGGCGGCGGAAACGAGTGGTCCTAATGCCCGGCCGAAAGCAGCGGCGCAAATGAGCGGTCCTAGCGCCCGGCCAAAAGCGGCAGAGCGCAACCCCCCTCTGCTGGACAGCGGAGCAACGTCTGGCAGTGAAGTGGCCTCTGCGATTTCGTCACCAGCGGAGCCGGATCCAGCCAGGGCTGTGGGGGGTCAGCCCCAAGAGGAGGAGAAACACCGAGAGATAATGCAAGAAGTAATCAAAACGCTTGCTGACTTATCTACACGGCAGGACGCGCTGGAATCCAAAGCTTGTGATATTACACCATCAGGACCGTGGCATCCCGTGGCCCCACCAGTCAAGTTAGCACCCAGAGCTCCTACGTTCCCGTCGGGAGAATTGGGCACAGTGCCTACAACCCCTCCCTTCCCACGAGGGGAGGTGCAGCCATCGTTTCCGTCAGCCCCGACGGGGAGGACTGACCCATTGCGAAGGAGATGGAATGGAGTTATCTGTGATGCAATCATTGAGGGTGATTGGCAAGCAGTGGATGCCCTCGCTTGCCCTGTACAGATACAAGGGGACACTGCAAAGTGGGAACCCCATGACTGGAAGCTCTTGCAGCAAGCCAAGCAGTCACCACGCATGGCTTGCGGTCTGAAGCTGCATGAAGCATTCTGCAGTTTATCTTTACAGCAGACGTCCTGTGTCCGAATGATTGCATCAGCATCGCACAATTGTTATTAACCCCTTCACAGTTCCTGCTCTGGGAGCGAACATGGAAGCGGCTAGCACAAGAAGCTAGCAAACACCAAGGTGACACACAAGACCCACTGTATGCACTCCAAGTTGACATGCTAACTGGGAGTGGGGCTTATGGAGCGACGGTGACACAGCTGACCATGCCCATAGTCATTCATCAGTTGTCACAGACTCCTGCCCACAAAGCCTTGTTGTCAGTACCTGAAAAGAAGAAGTCTCCCCCGTATGCAGCAGTCCGACAGGGGCTGTCAGAGCCATATGGTCAGTTCATCGACAGTTTGTCAGCAGCCTTAAAAGATGCAACTGAGCTCTCTGAAGAGCTCCAAGAGCAAATGTTCCGAACATTTGCCTTTGAAAATGCTAATAGGCAAACTAAGACAATTCTTGCCACGCTGCCCCAGGGAGCAGGAGTAGATGAGATGCTCATGCGTGCTAGCCGTGCGGAACAGTCATCTCAGCTGCTTTTACTGCAACACTGCAGAATGTCCTGCAAAAACAAGGACAAGTCATCGCCGCAGCTCTGACCGGAGGGGCGCAAAGAAAAAAGGGGACGAAGGCTGCTGGCCCACCTCCTGGTCCCCAGACGGACAAAGTAACCTGTTTCTGATGCGGTGAAGAGGGGCACCTGAGGCGCACTTGCCAGAAACCGGTGTGGTGCCACAACTGCAATTCCGGCAACCATGCCACCATAGCATGCCGTCGTGCGGGAAACGGCCAGTGCAGCGTGGTGGGGTCTCACACCAGGACACAAATGAGAGCCCCAAAGAGCCACGAGTCGAGTGCAACACCAGTGGTTTCCTTCACCAGAACCAGCCAGCCACCCGAGGGAGCCTCGGAGTGGACATGGCAACCTCAATAGAGGTCACGCTGACGGACCGCCAGGTCACCCTGATCCCAACCACAGCCAAGGGCCCCCTGTAATCAGACGGCCCTCATCTGGGTGGCCTACTCGTGGGGCAGTCATCAACCAGCCGGCAGGGAGTAGTGGTGCTCCCTGGAGTCATCGACGCCTACTACACTGGCGAAATTAAGATCATGGCCTACGCGCTGCAACCACCCGTGACTATCCCGCAGGGCAGTCGCATTGCCCAAATCGTCCCCATTCCCCTAATGACCAACGGGAGGACCAGCAACAACAATGTCCGCGGAGACCACGGTTTTGGGTCTTCTGGGTTTGATGTGTTTTGGACATTGAAACTGGCCCAGAGACCTCAGCGGCAAGTGATCCTGCGAAGGGGGGCAGAAGCCATCAAAATACAGCTGCTTTTCGACACAGGTGCTGACGTTACCATAATCAACCAAGCGGTATGGCCACCTGGTTGGGGACTGGCAAAACAAGTGGCCACACTGGTAGGAGTGGGAGGAACACAAATCCCCCAAGTAAGTGCAACCCCAATTACCCTAGAATTTGAGGACAATCAAACCATTGTGTGTCACCCCTATGTTATGAAGCTGCCTCAGACCCTGCAAGGCCTGATCGGACGTGACATCCTCGCGCAGCTAGGCCTCGTGCTCACCACAGACCAGCATTTATGCTGATGGCCGCTGCCAATCAGCCTCCCATACAGGCTCTCACCTGGTTCACAGATGACCCTTTTTGGGTACAGCAGTGGTCAGTAACAGACGAAAGGCTGAATATAGTAGAACAACTTGTTGCAGAACAGCTAGCGGCAGGACACATCAAGCTGTCGGTCAGCGCATGGAACACCCCCATCTTTGTAATCCCAAAGAAATCAGGAAAATGGCGCCTCCTTCATGACCTTCGCCAAGTGAATGCGCGCATGCAAACTATGGGGGCACTGCAACCTGGGCTACCAGATCCTACAATGATTCCAGAAGGATGGCAAATCACTGTAATTGACTTAAAAGACTGCTTTTTTACAATCCCACTGCATCCAAAGGACACAGAACGTTTTGCCTTTACAGTGCCCACTAAGAACCGCAGTGAGCCTGCTAAGTGCTACGAGTGGGTTGTCCTACCCCAGGGAATGAAAAATTCCCCCACGCTGTGTCAGCTATATGTTGACTGGGTGCTACATCCGATTCGATGACGCTATGCAGAAGCACTCATCTACCATTACATGGATGACATCCTGATAGCTACTGCCAGAGTTCTCAGACCAAGAGATGAAATGGGTCAGAGAACACCTGCATAAGACTGGATTAGAGATCATCCCCCAGAAGATCCAGCAGACTGCACCATGGAAGTACCTGGGCTGGCTCATATCAGAATTGCAAATTAGGCCCCAAAGGATCGATCTACACACAGAAATTTCCACGCTCCATGATGCACAACGGCTGTTAGGAGATCTGCAATGGGTCCGCGGGGTCGCTGGAATCACAAACGCCGACCTCGCCCCCTTCCTGCCATGGCTGCATGGGACAAACGCTGCCAACCCTCGAGAATGCTCCCCAGACCAAGCAGCGACTCTTGCCAAGGTCGCAGATAAGCTGCGGCACGCATGGGTATCATGCAGAGAAGAAGGAGTCCCACTTGCCATCCTCATCACCCTGATCAGTGCAGCAGGTTCACATGCCATCATCAATCAATGGCAAAAGAAAAAGGGGGAGGACATCCGGATTCTCGAATGGATCTTCCCACCGACTAAGCCACACTTCAGACTGCAGTCCAGGGTAGAGATGGTGGCGTTTTTAATCTGAAAGAGTTGTGATCGAGTGGTGGAGTTGGACGGCAGAGAGGCAGAGGACATCAGTATACCAGTCCAAACAGGGGACTTGGAGTGGATGCTACGCCATGCGGAGGCATTGCAAGAAGCTCTGCTCAGATTCACCAGCGTGGTCCATAACAAGCGCCCGCAGGGAAGGCTGGCGCAGTTGCTGGGGCGCTATGAGTGGCTGGATCACCCGCTGAATGTAGAACGGCCGGTACCAGGGCACACAGTGTTCACTGATGCAGGGAGGAAGACGAAGCGGGCCTCCTGTGCGTGGAAAGAGAATGACCACTGGAAGACTCATATTATAGCGGGAGAACCGGCCGACAGCTTGCAAACACTTGAACTGTGCGCCATGATATGGGCCTTACAACAGTGGTCAAAGGAACCAGTGAATGTAGTCAGCGATTCCCTATATGTCGTCGGAGTAGCCCAACGGATCCATGATGCAGAAATCCGGCGTACTAACAACGAACATCTGGGCAGACTGCTCATTACATTGCGGCACACCCTGCAACAACGGACACACCCCTACTGTATCCTGCACGTTCGAAGCCACCAGTGGAACATCAGGCTGGGAGAGGGCAATGCCCGTGCAGACGAGGCGGTGACCTGTGCCCCCATAGTGCATCTCCAGCCTGCGAACACTTTTGAGCAAGCCAGATGTAGCCATGATTTGTTCCATCAAAACGCAAAATCCCTGCAGAGACAGTTTAAGATTCCGCTGACAGAAGCAAAAGGCATAGTGGGGGCTTGTCCCCGCTGTAGCCATCATGGCCCGGGGTTGGGTGTGGGAGTTAACCCCAAGGCTCTGAAAGCCCTCAAATGTTGGAAAACAAAAGGGTCCGTGGACTCCGGCGGGGGGAGAAATTGCTGACCCAGCCAATGTGGTTGATAAAAGCAAGCTCCGTTTATTAGCAATCCAGAGGCACTTATATAGTATACTGTTGGGGAAGATGAAACAGGAAAGCCTTATAAATATGACTGCCTGACAAAAGATTTTGGGAATATGAAAACTATAAGCGACATCGAAATGAAGGCCACCTTTGAGATACCAAGTCTTAGTTACTGAACAACTGGAAAGCAATGGTATGGCCAACTGAAGGTAATCCCCTTTTGATTGAACAATACCCTCTGCTTGCAGACAGGTCCAAGGGTCAGAGCAGACCCTACTAGCTCAGCAGAAGGGGTCCAAAGAGTAGTTTTTAGGAGTTAAGATGTAACACTCTATGGTAATATAACAATTCTTATAGGCTGTATGTAAATGCTATAGGATTTGTATCTTGTATTAGATTGGTTAGTGAAAATTAGAATATTCAGTACAGAAGATGATTTATTGTATTGTAACGAGGACTTCTACACTACCACTCTACTTACTCCCTTACCCGCTTACTCTCTTACTTACCTCCTCTTCACTCACTCCACTCTTACCTACTTGCTCTTACTTTTACACTCTTGCTCTCTTGGGCCTGCTCCGAGCTGCGGCTGGCAGCTCTAAGCAGTGCCCCTATACCCACGCCCTTTGCAAAAAACCGCATGTTCCAAGATCTGACTTCAGAGATCTCTCATCTCCATCCATCCCGACCATCCAACCCACCCAAGCTCCTACAGTATACCAGCTTGTTAACTCTTAAGTGGCTTAAAACTTATCAAAGCGCATTTCTGCTTCTACATAATTGGACTTACATTGGCAAGCTTCTACAGTTATGTTATGATTAAAAGAATTCAGAGTTCACCTCCCCTTCTCCGGGTCTTATCTGCACAGCTGTGCCTTCTCAAACTCTCTTCTTGTTTCTCAGGCTTGTTTCTCACACAGGGATTTTTCTCATGCAGAGTTTTTCTCACACAGGCCTTTTGCTTACAGGCTCTTGCTACAGTTCTTTTATTGATCCCATAATTCTATCAATGATCCATGTCCCTGATCCTCTAACATTCCCAACACTCGAACTCTGGCAAATGGACGTCACTCACGTCCCTGAGTTCGGTCGACAGTGCTATGTCCATGTAACAGTTGACACCTTTTCACACTTCCTGTGGGCTACCGCTCAGAGAAGGTATTGCATGTGAAGCCGCATCTGCTGTCTTGCTTCGCAGTAATGGGGGTACCCAAAAAGATCAAAACGGACAATGGGCCAGCATACACTAGTGGTTGCCTAGCCAGATTTATGCAGCAGTGGGGGGGTAGAACATATCATGGGGATCCCACACTCACCCACCGGTCAGGCAGTGGTAGAGAGAGCCCATCGTACACTAAAAGAATATCTAGGCCGACAGAAAGGGGGAGAGATAGAACCAAGTAAGCGGTTAAGCAAGGTGCTGTTTACATTGAACTTCCTCTCTCTGGCTGGGGATAGGGAGGAGCCTCCAGTGGCAATCCATCATCAGACGGGGGAATCGAGCGGGCCCTTCCAGGAATAAGTGTGTCGTACCGTAACCCTCAAACGGGGTTGTGGGAGGGTCCCAGCCCAGTGCGATTTAACAGTCGAGGATATATGTGTGTTTCCTCCCCAGAAGGACCATTGTGAGTGCCCAGCAGGTGGTGCCGTGCGATGCATGCAGGATCCCGAAGCGAGAAGGCGCAGTCAGCATCAGCTCCTGAGGAAAGTGACACCACTACTTCGACAGCTGGAATTCCGGGACCTTCGTCCCGAGAAGCCTTTGGAGAGGCTGCAGATGCAGCTGAATGAAGGGGCTGAGAACCTGCCAGATCCACCACTCTCCGTAGCAGGAGAAATATCAAGACTCTGTGGCGAACGTAACAGCTGCCTTGGGCGGTTGCTAGTGACTTGTGGTGGGTGTCAGGGAGCCCTCTCTGAAGGCGGAACCAAGAAGGGGAGTTGCGTAGATCCTTGGGTATAGCACCAGACCCAGAGGTAGAGTGGGGAATTGTTTTAACTGTCTTGAGACAGGGGCATTGGCGGACATCTTTGATCGGCTGTCCGCCCATTTAGATCAAGTAATGGCAGTACGGAGTGTTGCAGTGTTAGGGTGAGAGAGTAGCACACAGGTTCGTGTTCCGTGGCAGCATGTGGTGGCCCCTGAGCGCTGGGAAGCGACAAAGTAGCGCTGGACCCATAAACATTCTGAGAGGTTTGCTTCTAACCGGGTCCCACGCAATGTTGACAGCAATCCAAAAGAGACAAAACATGTGGGTCACCCTAGCTGAATTAACAGGGCAAGACTCCATGTGTTTGAGCCTGGCCACGCCAGGGGACCCATTTCGCACCTGTTTGATCAGGGTCCCATATTTTAACCTGCAAGACTTCCGAGGGATGCTAAACAACAGCTCCCTGATAGGGAACGCCACAAACAATGGCAAGTGTTCAGGGCTGATCGGACTCAAGCCTGCGCAGCAGCATGCCTGCTGGCAAGGTGCATTCTTGAAAAACATCAATGTCACCATGGGGACACAAGAAGAGTTAGATCTACTGGGTTCCACAAACCAAACTGAGGATGGTTACATGACATTCGAGCCTCCCACTACCAGTCAATTGAATGTTAATAGGCGCCTTTGGGTCACTGTTGACCCTCTTGCAGACTGGTTTCTGCAAAACTATGAGTCCGAAGCAATTTACTACCGAATCAACCTCACGGGTCAAGCCCCGAAATGCCTCCCCAGTGGTACGTTCTTAATATGCGGGGACCGCGTGTGGAATGGGGTTCCTGCCAGCCCACATGGGGGACCGTGCTACTTAGGGAAACTCACCCTGTTCCATCCAGGCCTGCATCAACTCTTAAATATCACCCACCACACTAAAACCAGGGTGCAGCGTTTAATCCATGAACTCCAATGTAAAAGAAATGAAAAGCCTGTCTTTTGGAGTTGTGGTATAATTTGGCTAGCATCTATGTTTGTACCTGGTGCTTCAGCAGCCAGGGTTCACGCTATTTTGCATAAACTTGCTTGCTGGGCGAGGGATGAGCTAAACATAACTTCGCAGATTCTTGACGAACTAAGTGCAGATGTTGCTAGTGTTAGGCATGCAGTATTACAAAATCGGGCAGCCATTGATTTTCTACTACTAGCTCACGGCCATGGCTGTGAAGAGTTCCAAGGTATGTGCTGTATGAATCTTTCTGACCACTCTGTCTCCATTCACAAGCACCTCTCTGACCTCCAGAGGGGCCTACACAACCTTCGGGAGACAGACGACCCTATTGGAGATTGGCTTAAGGGTCTGGGTATCACTGGATGGCTGTGTACCTTGGTAGTAGAAGGCTGCCGATTGCTATTTGTAGTTATATTAGGCTTAATAATACTTGGGTGTATTTTTTCTTGCCTTAAAGTGGGGCTGCGGAAAATCATTGACCAGACCTGGGTTGCCCAAAAAGAAAACGGGGGATATGTAGAGGAATTCCTTGTGGAGGGGGGGCATAGGATACTCCAGGAGAGCTTGGGCATCCCAGGGCTGTTGCAGAAGTACCCCTGACGGGGCCTCAGGCTGAAGATAGGCTTGCAAGGCACCTGCTAGCCGGCAGCCTTGAACAGCCTTGGGAAAAGGTATACACTGGTCAGCTCCCCCGCTGCTTAGAGGCTTTCTCGTGGGAATGGGGCGTGAACTTTGCAAAGTATAACTTGGTGTAAGTAAACAATAAAACTGAAGCACGATGCTCAAATCATATCGGTGTTCGTGTTGTGTCTCTGTCTGGTTCCCCTGCACCTGGGACCCCTCCCCCTGCTAAAGATCTCGTGCCAAAAACACCCGTGATTAACTCCAGTAATTCCAGGAGGATTCATATCAAAAAGTAAGTCTCAAGAAATATAGAAGAAATTTTTGAAAAGCCAGTTTAAAAATGTTCTAGATCTCCCGGAACAAATACTTTCTTGTTTTGCTGTTCAAGGATTGCTTTAACTTCTAAATACATTTCTTCCTGTGGTTCAGAGAGCCACATTTCCCACGATTCTTCCATAGTCCAGAGAGAATATCCAAACCAAGGTGAGAAGAGAGAGATCTAGAGTGGTTTTTACTCATGAATTTTCTGTCCTTAGGGATCGGTGTCTTGCCAGCAATTCCCCACCATTATGTTGCAGTGAGGATACTGTAACACGCATACCAAACTAGGAGTCCCGTGGAAAAGAAATATATATGGACAGATTCTTGATAGGTATTTCAGAGATGTTTATTTCTCCAGCTGCATGGCCGGAGCTCTGCCAAGGAACTGCTGCAATCACAGGACCCGAGGGTCCTTGCCCGCACAGGGAAACACAGAACAACCAATGGGGAATGAGGCTGACCAGGGGCTTGGGAAACCCCATCTCTGTCCCAGGGCCCCTCTCCCAGGGCTACATGGCAGGGGGGACGGACCCCGACACCCTGTCCCCCCTGAACTGGGATGTCTGAAGGGACTGAAAGAATGGCAAACAGCGGCTTAAAAACCAACTCTGTGCTATCAGTCTGGAAAGGTGTTATCAGTTCAATGAACGCCTCCATCTCTGAGGACTCGCTCTGTGAATTGTTAGACTGGGGTGATTTGCATGGCATGTCCCCGAACGCAGACACTGCCCTGGATTTTGTGCTGTGGCAGGAACTAGGCTGTGATATCCGACCTGAGCTCCCATCTGGGGATCCGGCAGTGCTAGAATTATTGCGCACTTGGTGGTCTATGTTTAATCTGCTGATAGACCTTGACTAGCAGTAAAGATGGCTCACCTGCCTCAGTGGAATGTGAAGGAGAGAGATCAAAAAAAAACCCCCCAGCTCCACAGGTGGGGGATGCCACAGAGCCTGCACCGGGTCGTGATGTGCTGCTGCGGAACCCCTCACCCCCTGAGGACCCCGTGCTGGCAGAGCAACTGGCAGGGGTGTCGGGGCAGTGGGGGGGGGCGTGCAGTCTGCCCTGCTGTTCAGCTCAGCGGCGGCCACCGCTTTTTGGGGTCGCGGTTTAGTGGACTCACACCCTGGACGCCCATGGCAGCTCCTAGCCCGTCTGTGCATGCGTCTGCTGCACCGAGAATGCCCGGATGCGGCCCGTCACCCTCTGTAGTGGCAGACTGTTCGGCGCAGTAGCAAAACCGAGCAGTCAACCTTCTAATACGTCATCTGCCTTTGTTGACGGAATTGCCGAATATGTCACGGCAGCTATCGGAATTGCTCAGCTTGCAAAGGCAGCTGTTGCAGCTGCCGGAGGCATCCCGTTGTGTGGGCCCGCACCGCCCATGCCCCCCATGAGAGACATGGCGAACACGGAAGTGGCACGGACAGCAGCTCCAAACCTGGAACCCGTGGCAGCGGTGGCGGTGATCCTGGTGTTATCCGCCGGCACAGCACTGGCGCTCCAGCCACCAACAGAGCCGAGACCAGCGACAGTAGCGGCGGACGCGGCGGGCACTGCCGCAGCGCAGGAGACGGCAGTGGCTCTGGGCGCAACAGCAGCACCGGAGACGGCCGCAGCAGCTCCAGTGCCAGATCGGTCGAAACCAGCCAAGGTCACGTCCTGGAAAGAGGCTGCAGTTCAAACCACAGCACAGCCGACTGCAGCCTGTGCTGTCAGTTTCTCTTCTGGTCAGTCCATTCCTCCACACCCACCTTTCTTCGTTCACAGCTCCTCAAAGTTGCCTTTACCTGAAGATTCATTGTTGGGCAGTGAGGCAGAGGAGGCATTGGCCCTGGGGTGTAAAGCTGCTGTAGCCGGGCGGCAAAAGAAAAGGCTGCTCCAGTCTCGCCCCTGGACCTTCCCGGACTGCACTGTGACAGTGCGTTCGACCCACTACAGTAATTTCTGGGAATCCTTTAAAATGCGAGCTCTGGAGGAGGGCGACTGGGATTTATTGGAAACTCTGGGAATGCCAAACAGATTTGAGGATCCTGAGAGTAATCGGGAAGCTGCTACACTGCATCCAAAGGCTGTGCCAGTAGTTTAGGATGGTAGTGACTCCCCAAAAGGGGAGATCCAAGCTTTCCCAGTGTATAAGGCTCTCCCAAACTCAGGTCAGCATGACAAGCACGAGGTAATTGCCAGAGGGCGCACAGTATCCTGGAAGGAGAGATCTGAATGGCAGGTGCTAAAAGGCCATGAGTCAGGCTCTGCTGAGTTAGTTGAACTAAGGGCTATTACCATGGCTTTTCAACAATTCTCACAGGTACCTTTGAATTTGGTTACTGACTCTGCTTACATAGCAGATATCACCCAATGCTTAGATTGTTCATTTCTGAAGGAGGTGAACAATGTGGCTCTGTTTTCACTACTGCAAACCTTGTGGTCTGCAATTCAGGCTCGAGTGCACCCGTATTACATTCTGCACATTCGAAGCCACACTGATTTACCAGGTTTTCTAACAGAAGGCAACTCCAGGGCTGACATGCTGGCCAACCCTGCAAGGGTAGGGCCTCAGCCTGACAAGACTGCACAAGCCGAGGCATCGCACAGTTTCTTCCATCAAAGTGCACATACCCTGCAGAAGCAGTTTCATTTAACGCCAACCGAAGTGCCTGACATTGTCAGCGCTTGTGTTGACTGTCACGGACTCGCTGCACCTTTGCCAGCGGGGGTAAACCCCAGAGGGCTAAAAGCCTTGCAGCTTTGGCAAATGGATGTAACACACATCTCTGAATTTGGCCGGCTTAAATATGTGCATGTGTCTATTGACACTTTCTCCTTGGCTATGTGGGTGTCTGCTCACACTGGAGAGGAGGGCTGTGATGTCATTGCCCATTGGAAATTGGCTTTCTTGGTCCTGGGCGTGCTGGCTATTGTGAAGACCGATAATGGTCCTGCCTACACCTCGGAGAAGATGCAGCAGTTCTTGCACCTATGGGGTGTAGACCATACCTTCGGTATCCCACATTCTCCTCCTGGCCAAGCCATTGTCGAACGCGCTCATGGTACTTTGAAGCGTGTTTTGGAAAAACAAAAAAGGGGAATGCATGGAGAAACCCCACAGAGCCGACTAGAAAAAGCTTTGTATACAATTAACCACCTTACAGTACCACAAAATTCAAATAATCCTGTTATTCTGAATCATTTTCTCTCATTGCAGTCTGCAGGAGAGACACCTGCCTTGGGCAAAAGTCTGGGTACGGAATTTACTCACTAACCAGTGGGAAGGCCCTCATGAGCTTATCGTTTGGGGTCGTGGGTATGCTTGCATTTCCACAGATACTGGGGTACGGTGGCTACCTTCAAAATGCGTTCGCCCTGACCTACGGCACCAGAGGCAGAACAGGAAACCTCCAAATGATGACCAGAATGCCAAGCATCCAAATGGAGACCAGAATGTAGATCATCAGCCTAATGACTCTTCTGATGATGACCAGGATGTCAACCATCAGGTGGATGGTCCTTCCACAAGCAGACTGTGATGGTCCTTCCACAAGCAGAGACTGAACTTTAAATTTCTTGTTATGGAGTCAGATAGTTAAAGCCCTTAAGGCTATATCTAGAATTAATAACTGATGTAAATTTCTATTTAGGATTAATACCTAGTAGAATGGTTATCTTATAAAACAAAAAGGGGGAATTGTGGATACAAAAATACAGCTAGCAAGAATTTCTCTTGCTTCTTTCCAGTGCCATAAGATACTTTTCTCTCTCACGGAAGATAGTAGCAGAGTTCTATAAACTATGAACACCTGTGACCTTGCAAAGCCTTGTTTATGGTACAGTAGAAAAATATTTTGACAATGGATGTTTTAGGATTTTAGCCAATCACCCCAAGGGATGGCTGATCCTTTGACCAATTAGACTATGAAGAAAAAAGTCTATAAAAGAGTTTGTAAAATAATTAAATAAATCAATCCTGCTGCACAATGCCTGCCTGCTGGATCTCTCTCCTCCTCCCTACCACTGCGGGACGCCGTAATACAGGATCAGTTATTAAGGTATTTTTGGAACAAATAATTCCAATATATGAGATTGTGGAAGTAATAGACTCAGATAGGGGAACTCATTTTACAGGAAAATTCTTCCAAGGGTTATGACTACTTTAGGAATACAATGGAACCTCCACACCCCCTGGCACCCCCAGAGCTTGGGCCAGGTTGAAAGAATGAATGGAGAAATAAAGAAACACCTCCTGAAGCTGGTGATAGAAACTAAGAATCCATGGGTTCGGCTTTTGCCACTGGCTTTGGCAAGGATAAGGGCCAGATCCAGAGGAGACATTTGATTGTCTCCCTTTGAATTGATATTTGGAATTCCTTACACTTATAACTCTCAACCTAGATGGGGGGTGGTGGAAATAAGTGATGTATATTTAAAACAATATGTGGCCAGGATACTGTCTCTTGTAAAATCTCTTTGACAGGAAACTTGGCTGGCACAGACCCTCCCTTTGGACTTTGCTGTTCATAACATCCAGCCAGGAGATTGGGTCCTAGTTAAGGAGTGGAAAGAAGCACCACTGGTGGCGAAGAAAATTGGATCTTTCCAAGTGTTACTGACCACAGAAACAGCCGTCAAGACAGCTGAACACAGGTGGACCCATCACACTCGGGTCAAGGTCTCCGAGGCCCCAGAGGTCTGGACATCTCAGCTGGAGGAGAAGGACGGGAGGCCACGACTGACACTGCAGGAGTGGACCGGAGCAGCAGCCAGTGCATCGACATCAGGGGAAGCCCTGTGTGCCTACCCACAGACTGTCTGCTAAAACGGTCTGGATGGGCATCCCTCCTTTGGGATCTCCAGTCATTGGGGGGGCTAATCCTTGCTGTTGTTTTCTTTATGTTGTTTCTGTGCCTTCACTCACCACAGGTGGTGCCGAAGACAGCATGAAAATTAGATTAGGAGATTAGATTACACCATTAGAATTTTTTTCTTAATAATCTTGCCTTTATATTGTCAGTTAGGTTTGAACCAGAGGTGGGAGAATCGTTTTTTAGTCCTAGGAGAAGAAGTAGCAAAAACCTTTAACCATAGCAGTTGTTGGGTCTGCAGAAGGCCAGGAGGATCTGAAGACTGGCCATGGGTAACATTACAGGTTACCTCCAAACTGGTCAGGGCTATGCTTCGTCAGGTATATTAGACTGTTATTCTTTTTGCTACCACAAGTTCAGGGAAATCAGTTAGGAATCAAGGTGTATGATGACCTAATCAGAGAAAAGCAGTCAATTGATGCATCCCTGGCTGGAGGGAGCACCCAAAAGTGGGGAAAAGATGAATGGCCACCTGAGCGAATCATACAACACTATAGACCAGCCACTTGGAATCCTAATGAATTAATATCAGGTGCCAGAGAACCCATTTATAATTTTAATAAGATAATTGAGTTACAAACTGTCTTTAAAATAATAACCAACCAGACAGTTACAGCTCTTGACATTCTTGAAAGTTAGCAAATGTACCAGTCCAAACGTGGAAAAGATAGGAATGGGACACGTTTTGCCATTATCTGGTGGACTATGGGTTAAACGAATGCTTTTTTTTCTCTTATGTGCTGTAGCAACCCTAATCTTTTTTACCATGCATGATACCTTGCTGAGCGCAGCTCATTTAGCAGGTGATCAAGGAAATGCAGGTAGTAGCCATGCCTACAGATCCAGAAATGGCTACAAAAGGACAGAAAATTATGTCACTACAAATAATTGCAAAACCAAAAAAAAAAAAGACCTAGGAACAGAAAGCTAAATCAATGATAACTAAGGTTTGTAAAGACGATTATTGAGAAAATAAGAAGAGGAGGGATTGAAAGGAATGAGAAGGAGGTGTCTTTACAAACTGTGGGCCTGATGGTAGATAAAACCAGATACTGAGAGGTGAAATAAGCAATGGGGGGAACCATAAATTCCATAGGAATTCCAGTTAATTGACACAGGCTGTTACTCATTCAAGACTGTGCTAATCCCTGGATTTAGAGAAAAAGAACAGAGACACAAGTGTGATAGATAAATGTTATAATATTGGCTTTCTGCAAATGTTAAAATGAATGATGTTAAGGTAGCTTTGTTATTGTAATAGATACATATTATAATAGTGGTTTTCTACAAATAGATGCTATATGTAAAAGTAGCTTTGTTATAAAGATATAGTTTTGTAACAATAACTAATCCCTTTATTTCTGTCATTAACTAAAAACTTAGACATGATAGTGAAATAGCTAATATAGTTATGCTTGTGAACTGTCTGCTTGGTTGGATAACATCCAAACAACGTGTGTTGAAGACCCCTGCTACTGACATGCCAACTATCAGCAACTACCGTCTGCAGAAACCATGTACCAAAGCCCACTCTGGAGGTGATAATAAAAACTGACTAAAACCACAGCCAAGAAATGCGCATGCTCTAAAAAGGCAGATCCAAGGAGGAGCCATGCTAAACAGCACCTGGAACATGTAAACTAGTTTAAGGAAAAGTTTGAATATGCATAATTGATTAGGAGTATGCACTAGGCTGATGCAATAGGACAGGTATGTAAAGGGTGTCTCTGAAATAACAGGTGTGCTCTTGGCTGAGTGCCAAAGCACCCAGCACTGTGAATTTTGCTTTATTTCTTTGTCCCTTATTGTCCTTTATTAAACCTTTAAATCCTAACAGGAGAGTGAGCCTCATTTTTCACAATTGGGTGCTTCGTCCGGGATTAACACCTCACCTCCGAGACTCTGGGAGATCCTGAGCGGGGGAGGCACACCCTGCCAAGTTCAGTGGCCCGCTCCGTTTCTTCTGGTGTGAATCGGTGGTTGCAGGTTGATACCCCATGGACAAGAAAGGGACAAATAAAGCAAAAGAAATGGAAAAAGAGGCTCCCTAAGAAACTGCAGCAGCTAGCCCCACAATTCTCGTGCACGAAGACCCGGACAAGAAAAAAAGATTGTAAGTATTTCCGGAGGGGCGGATATGGGAGTTGACTGGTGTGTGAATGAGATGCAGGCTGGTTACCCCAGACCTGCAAAGTGAGTGCGGAGTCTCTGAGAGCTGCGGTACCGTCTTCTTCTCGAGAAAAGCGGCCAGTGAGGAGACGAAGCGAAAGATAAAAGGAGTGAAAGATCCCTCCGGGGTAACTGGGACTGGGTCTCAGGGAGGGGTTGGACCCCTAGGAAAAGGGAGCAAAGGGTTTCCTAGCACAATCCACTAGGAAACGGGATGAAAGTGAGGGTCCCCAATTCCAGAAAAGTTGCCAGATTGAGGGTTGGAACACACAGATGCTAGAAAAATTAGATGGTAAGTGTGGGATACTATACCCAATAGAATCTGGGGTTGGCCAACAATATTTGGGATTTTACCATTTTATTTGAAAATAATACCCATGGGTGAATACTAACAAGTGATTTGAAAATCAAGATACCTTATCATTGTGTTGTCTTGTTGTGAGTGAGAATGAGTGAGACATATTAAAGAAATAAAAGTGAGTAAGAGTGAATGAAAGTATATGTAATATAGATTGTTGATTTAAAGTTTGACTGTAATATCTGGAGGGAGGTGGATTATATTATATTAGTATATTATTAAAGGGGAAAGGTTTTCTGTGCTGTGAGGGGAGGGTGGTGTTTAAGCTGCCAGAGGGGTGGGTTAGAAAAAAAAAAACAAAACCAAAAAACAGGGGCCAGGGACCATTTTAAGATAAAATCTTGGGGAGATGGGACAAAGAACCAGTAAGTTGGGTTCAAGGAAAAAAGGGAGTAAAAAGGTGCCAGCAGATATACCCCAAGATAGTCCTTTGGGAATTAAGTTAGCCAACTGGGATAGTGACCCTTGTACAAAGGAAAAGGATAAAGTAAAGATGATTCGGTATTGTGTGATAGAATGGACAAAAAAGAAATACGACCCGATCACATCTATTGGCCTAGGTACGGGTCCTCTGAAGCTTGGATTTGTCAAGCCTTAAATACATTTGTAAATTCAAAGGCACCATTTGATTCGGAAGAAAAAGAATATGCCTCTTGTTGGACAGGAGACATAGAACCCCTAGGATTAAAAGTTTTTAAGATATCAGAAACCCCAGAGACAGAGCGAGCAGAGGAAAAGAAAGAAAAGAGTTGGGACCCCCTGGAAGCATTGCTACCCCCATACAATACCGCGCCGGCTGTGGCCCCTGCCCCCGCCCCGCGCGCGCCGGCTGTGCCCACACTGGCCGCGGCCCCAACCAACCCAAGAGCCTCTGCCCCGTCCCTGCTCCGCGTATGCCAACAGCTCCTGCCCCGTTGGCAGTTCCGGCCTCGCTGCCGACTTCCACCCTTGCCCCGTTGGCGGTTCCGGCTTCACCGCCGACTTCCGTGGTTCTGACGTGTCCCCCTCCCCATGAAGAAGCACCATACCAAAATACTAGGAGAAATTCAGTTAAAACTCAAAGACAGCTCGATAACTGCTCTCCTGCCACTACTCCAAAACAAAGGAAAAGGGTCTCTTCTAAGGTTAGGATGGTTGAGGAACAGAAAGGTTGGGATCAAGAAATCAGCTTATTCCCATTACGAGAAGTGCCAATGGGAAGGGTTCAAGGGGGGATGGGATTTGTGAATGCTCCTTTGACCTCTGCAGAAGTCAGGAATTTTAAAAAGGAAATTAAAGGGTTATTAGAAGATCCTACAGGTACAGCTGAACAATTAAACCAATTCTTAGGTCCCAATATTTTCACTAGGGAGGAAATGCAGTCCATAATGAATATTATATTTTCCCAAGAGGAGTGGCAGATGATTAGAGCTGCTGGAATGAGGATTTGGGAAAGAGAGAATCAACAAGGTCCACCTGGGGACCAGAAAATGCCAATAGCACCTCCTAACTGGAACCACAATGAAGAGGCAGGGCGAGCACATATGAATGATTATCATAATTTGATAATCAAAGGAATAGAAGAGGCAGCACTCTGAGGGCAAAATGTCAGCAAGGCTTTTGATGGGCAACAAGGGAAGGAGGAGACTCCAACTGATTGGTTAGAGAGGCTGTCATAGGTTAGCAAGCATAGTCCTGGAGGTGATGTCCTTGCAAAGGGGTGCTTACTGCTTCCTTTATGACCTGATAGAACCTATCAGATGGCCAGTTTGAATATGGACAATTCTTTAAGCCACTTAAAATTGTGACCACCTCTGTGATCCACACTTAAGAATAGACAAACTCCCCCCCCAAGCTCTCTCTCGTTTCCGGCTCTGGGACAGCTGGCTGCGGGCCCCGTGTGGGGGCCAGCGGGCCCGGCCAGGCCCTGCTCGGGCCAGGCCGGGCCGGGCCACGGCCATCCTGAAGCCATGGGCCTGTTCCATCCGTGGAACCCCCCCACTGCCTTGCTGTGGGCAGCCGGAGTGGCTCAGCTCTCCCCACTCTCCACTTCGATAAGCCACATTCCAGCTGCAAGGCCGAGGTGAGATTAACCCTTTTAGTGCTGTGAAGAGCTGAAAACCTGAGGGAAGAGAAAGAGGAGATGCTTAAAGCTGAAAGTTTGTTGTGAAGCTATGATATATCAGAGTATCCCATTGTAATTTCATGAAGATATGGGGGGTGGAGTGTTCAACTCGCAAGCAAAAGCACCTGCGCTGAGATAGGCAGATGCTGATGCAGCTGTAATTTCATGAGAAGTTTGGACAGGGAGAGATGGACCAGATGAGGACTTTTGCTCCAAATGGGAAAGGAGAAAACCTCAGTTCCTAGAGATGCTCCCAGAGATAGTCCTAACGATGAAGATGAGGAAGACCCTTTGCTCCCAGGGAAGGAGAAGGGACTCTGTTTTTTGTTTCTGAACGGCTCAACCTTAAAATTGTACCCCAAAAACTTCAAGAGTGGACCCTCAAAAGCAGTTGTGGGAAAAGCTGCAAGTCGGGGGGAAGGGACTCACATCGTGAGCAGAGACTCCTCTTCCTAAATGGACTGAACAATATTTGGAAGTGGGCGGCTGTCTCGTTGCGATACTGTTTTCATAGCACGAGCAAGAAGAGGCTTCTGTTTCTCAATGGACTGAACAAGGTTACTATGGAAGTGGTAAACAGACTGAACATGTCAAGGGTTGTCTTTTTCCATTGTCAGTGGAAGAAGGGAGGAAGGTGGGGGGAGGAGGAGAGTTCTGAAGGTGGTATAATTTTTTTTTTCTCTCCTTCTTTTAGGTCTGTTAATAAACTTCTTTATATTCTTTCAAGTTTGGTGCCTGCTTTGCATTTCTCCTAATTCTTATCTCACAGAAGATAAACAGTAATGAGTATTTTGGGCCAAACCACTACACTAAATTGGTGTTTCTGCCCAGTTACAAACCCAACCTGCTACAGAGGCTCCAAAAGAATATGAAACAATACTCTGGAATTGACCCTGAGAGCATAGCCAGGCAAGCTCTATTGAGAGTTAACTTTGTCACTCATGCCTGGGCAGATATTAGAAAAAAGATGGAAAAAATAGAGGATTGGCACGAGCAGGCATTAAATTAATTTTTAAGGGAAGCTCAAAAGGTTTATGCATGGAGAGATGAAGAAAAAGCCAAAGTAAAAGCAAAAATCATGATAGCCGCTATGCGGGAAAGTAACTCCCAGAGGAATCTGAAGCCCCCAAATACCACCCCTAAAAATTCGTGTTTCAGAGACAAGGAAAAGGGAAAAACCAAAACCCCAGCATGATCAAAATCCCAGGAGCAAACCAAAAATGCCTGTTTTTATTGTGGGGAAGAAGGACACTATAAGAGGGATTGCCCTCGTCTAAAAAAGAACCTGAAAATATTCCAAGAGATATACCCAGAAGAAGAAGAGGGAGGTCATGGGCTCTATTTTCTGGGAGATAAATACCATCTAGAGCCTTTGATAACTTTAAAAGTAGGTCCCCAAGAGGAGGTATTAGAATTTATAGTTGATACAGGGGCAGAGAGAACTTGCATAGTAAATATTCCAAGAGGGTGTAATGTGAGTAGACACTGTGAAGGTAACAGGAGCAAAAGGAGAAGGGTTTGAAGTTCCTGTCATTAAAAACGTGGTGATTGAAGGGGAAACCAGAATAGGGATGGGAGATGCCTTATTAGTTCCTAGGGCAGGTAGCAACTTATTGGGGAGGGACTTACAGGTACCATTAGGAATAGGGGTCATATAGGAAGAAGGGAAGATGACAGCTAGAGTGTTAAAAGTTGGCCAAGAAGATGAAGGAAACATTAACAAAGAGGTTTGGGCTGGGGAAAGAAATAGGGGAGGATTGAATATTGACCCCATAAGGGTCACAACTGAAAGAGAAGAATGTCCCATACGTGTGCATCACTACCCCATATCCTTAGAAGGAAGAGAAGGCTTAAAGCCAGTAATAGAAGAATTGATAAAGGATGGGACATTAGAACCTTGTATATCTCCTCATAACACCCCTATTCTCCCAGTAAAATAGTCTGATGGGACGTATAGATTGGTACAAGATTTAAGGGAAGTTAACAAGAGAACTCGAACCCGTTACCCAGTGGTACCCAACCCCGATACCCTGTTAAGTAAAGTCCCACCTCAGCATCAGTGGTTTAGTGTCGTGGATCTTAAAGATGCTTTTTGGGCTTGCCCATTGGCAGAGGATAGTAGAAATATTTTTGCTTTTGAATGGGAGGATCCAAGTATGGGAGAAAGCAGCAATTAAGATGGACAAAATTACCACAGGGATTTACTGAGTCTCCAAAACTTTTTGGACAAGCTTTAGAAGAAATATTGAAGACTTTCCCCACTCTTCCTGGAATACAAATTATCCAATATGTGGATGACCTTTTATTATCGGGGAAGCTGAAGTCAAAGTTAGGGAGACCACTATAAAACTATTGCAATTTCTTGGGGAAAAAGGATTAAGAGTATCAAAAGGGAAACTACAATTTGCAGAATCAGAGGTAAAATATCTTGGTCACTTAATAAGTAAAGGTAGCCAAAAACTTAATCTTGAGAGGCTTGCAGGGATTTTATCTCTTCTCCCTCCTTCTTCAAAGAAGGAAGTTAGAAGACTGCTTGGATTGTTGGGATATTGTAGACTATGGATTGAAGGGTATACACAAGCAGTAAAATTTCTATATGAAAAATTGACAGAGGGGGACAATATAAAGTGGACCAGAGAAAATTATAATAAATTAGAAGAACTGAAGTTGAAACTAGCCTCGGTACCAGCTTTAAGCTTACCCTCATTAGAAAAACCCTTTCATCTGTATGTGAATGTGGAAAATGGAGTGGCTTGTGGAGTTTTAGTCCATGAATGGGGAGGGGTAAAAAGACCAGTAGCTTATTTATCTAAATTGCTAGATCCAGTGAGCCATGGCTGGCCAGTATGTATTCAAGCTATAGCAGCTATGGCTATTCTGGTAGAAGAGAGCTGTAAGCTTACTTTTGGGAGTAAACTAATTGTGTGTACACCTCACACAGTCCGACGTGTTAAATCAAAAAGCTGAAAAATGGTTAACAGATTCTAGGATGTTAAAATATGAAGCAATTCTGATAGATAGTGACTTGAAACTAGAAGTAAACAAAAGTTTGAATCCAGCTCAATTTTTATATGGAGAACCAAAGAGTAACTTAACACATCATTGCTTAGAAATTATACAATACCAAACTAAAATTCGGGAAGATCTAGCAGAACAGGCCCTCCCAGAATGGGAAAAAATATATTTTGATGGTTCATCTAGATGCTTACAAGGAAAAAGGATGTCAGGATGTGCCTTAGTTGACTGGAAAAATATGCAGACCATCGAAAAAGGGAAATTACCTTCAAGTTGGTCGGCTCAATCTTGTGAATTATATGCTCTAAAAAGAACACTGGAATATTTAGCACACAAGAAAGGAACCATATATTCAAAGTATGCCTTTGGGGTAGTACACACCTTTAGAAAAATTTGGGAAGAAAGGGGGTGTTCTGGTTTGGTCAAATTTAGAGATATACCCTCTGAGAGAAGGCACAACCACCCCTCCCCCACCAGGTTCAGGAAAAAAAAATATTTTCCTTGAAGGAAAGTGAAAGAGATAAAAACTATTTATTTAACAAACACACGGGAAAAGGATAATAATGCTAAATAATAAAATCTCTCGCTGCGGAGAAAAAACCTGGGAAAGTGTTAGAGTCCTCCCTTTGGTCTCCTCGGAGCTGGGGCTTGGCCCAGGGCCAGACCCTCTGTGCTCGGTGGAAAGTTCTCCCAATGTGTTCTGATATTGAAGCAATCCATGGAAAAAGGGAAAACTCTGAAATTCAAGGGAAGGGAAAAAAAAGTTCAACTCTCAGTCTCTCTCCGGAGAAGAAGAAGAAACTGAAAAAAAACTGGCTGAAAGCTGGCTGGGAAAAAGAAGTCGCTATCTCTGTGTGACCTTCAACAAGCTGCAAACTGCTTTGAAAAAGTTTTGCTCAGGTTTTTTCCTTCCCCCTCTCAGGCTCAGTTTAAAGGCATAGAAGGGCACAAGAATTAATTTCTGGGCATAGGGCAGCGATATTGGATACACATCATAAGGTCACCCCAAGACATTCCACCCCTTATCCCATATTGTTGGCTCAATGCCTAAACTAAGATATTCTAATTCTACACCCACATTAATACATATATATATATATACACTATATATGAACAGTGAGCTATATATGAACAGTGACAATAAAAATCAGCAAGCAGGTATATACAAGCATTTCACACTACAGGTGGTTTTCATGCAACAATCAGATCACAAGTGGTACACGTGTTGTTCCCTTTCTGCATTACCCACCATGTGCAACCGGGTCCCTGAGCAAAGACAACCCCACGGATGGGTTTGTCTGTGCTCGAGGCAGAATTAATCCACACAGACTTTCCTAACAGACCTCGGACATGCACTACTGGGACCTTATCTCCATCTGTTGTATGCAGGGATTCAGACTGGGCTGGACCAGCTCTATTGGTGGAACCTCGGGTGTTAACTAACCAAGGTGGCCTTTGCTAGATGCCGTTCCCAATTTTTGAAAGTTCCCCCACCCAGTGTCTTCAAAGTGGTTTTCAACAATCCATTGCACCGTTCCACTTTGCCTGCAGCTGGTGCATGGTAAGGGATATGGTACACCCACTCAATGCCATGTTCTCTAGCCCAGGTGTTTATAAGGCTATTCTTAAAATGAGTCCCATTGTCAGATTCAATTCTCTCAGGGGTGCCATGCCTCCAAAGGACTTGCTTTTCAAGGCCCAGGATGGTGTTACGGGCTGTAGCGTGAGGCACAGGGTAGGTCTCCAGCCATCCAGTGGTGGCTTCTACCATTGTGAGCACATAGCACTTGCTTGGCAGGTTTGGGGCAGTGTGATGTAATCAGTCTGCCAGGCCTCCCCATACTTGTATTTGGACCATCGCCCACCATACCACAGGGGCTTCACTCGCTTGGCCTGCTTGATCGCAGCACATCTCACAATCATGGATCACCTGGGAGATACTGTCCATGGTTAGATTCACCCCTCGATCTCGTGCCCACTTATAGGTGGCATCTCTGCCCTGATGGCCTGAGGCATCATGGGCCCATCGAGCTAGGAACAACTCTCCCTTGTGTTTCCAGTCCAAGTCTACCTGTGACACTCCTACCTCTGCAGCCTGATCTACCTGCTTGTTGTTTTGGTGTTCTTCATTAGCCCTAGTCTTGGGGTCATGGGCATCTACATGGCAGACTTTCACAACCAGCTTTCTTACTTGGGCAGCGATGTTTTTCCACTCTTCAGCAGCCCAGATTGGTTTTCCTCTACGCTGCCAATTAGCTTCTTCCCACTTTTCTAACCATCCCCACAGAGCATTTGCTACCATCCATGAATCAGTGTAGAGGTAGAGCTTTGGCCATTTCTCTCTTTCAGCAATGTCCAGGGCTAGTTGAACAGCTTTGAGTTCAGCAAGTTGGCTTGATCCACCTTGTCCTTCAGTAGCTTCTGCAACCTGTCATGTGGGACTCCATACGGCTGCTTTCCACTTTCATTTCATCCCTATGATGCGACAAGAACCATCGGTGAAAAGAGCGTAGTGTGTGTCTTCTGCTGGCAGTTGGTTGTACGGTGGAGCTTCTTCAGCACGTGTCACTTGTTCTTCTTCATCAGCGAGACCAAAGTTTTCACCTTCAGGCCAGTTTGTGATTATTTCCAAAATCCCAGGGCGATTCAGTTTTCCGATACAGGCGCGCTGTGGTGATGAGAGCAATCCATTTGCTCCATGTGGCATTGGTGGCGTGGTGGGTAGAGGGAACCTCTGCTTTAAACATCCACCCCAGCACCGGTAGTCGGGGCGCCAGGAGGCGTTGTGCCTCAGTTCCAATTATCTCAGAGGCGGCTTGGATTCCTTCATAGGCTGCCAAGATTTCCTTCTCTGTTGGGGTGTAGTTGGCTTCAGACCCTCTGTAGCTTTGGCTCCAAAACCCCAGTGGTCGACCTCGAGCCTCACCAGACACCTTCTGCCAAAGGCTCCAGGACAGGCCATGGCTCCCGGCTGCAGAGTAGAGCACGTTCTTCACTTTGGGTCCTGTCCTAACTGGGCCAAGGGCTACGGCGTGACAGATTTCCTGCTTGATCTGGGCAAAAGCTTGTTGCTGTTCGGGGCCCCAATGGAAATCGTTCTTCTTGCGGGTAACCAGGTAGAGAGGACTCACAATCTGGCTGTACTCAGGAATATGCATCCTCCAAAAGCCTATGGAACCTAGGAAAGCTTGTGTTTCCTTCTTCTTGGTTGGTGGAGACATTACTGTGATCTTATTGATGACCTCCGTGGGAATCTGACACCGTCCATCTTCCCATTTCACTCCAGGAACTGGATCTCTTGAGCAGGCCCCGTGACTTTGCTCTTCTTGATGGCGAAACCAGCTTCCAGGAGAAGCCGGATAACTTTCTCTCCTTTCTCAAACACTTCTGCTGCAGTGTTCCCCCACACAATGATGTCATCAATGTACTGCAAATGTTCTGGAGCCTCACCCTTTTCTAGTGCAGTCTGGATCTGTCCATGGCAGATGGTAGGACTGTGCTTCTACCCCTGGGGCAGTCGGTTCCAGGTGTACTGCAAACCCCTCCAGGTGAAAGCAAACTGGGGCCTGCACTCTGCTGCCAGAGGAATGGAGAAAAATGCATTAGCAATGTCAATAGTGGCATACCACTTCGCTGCTTTGGACTCCAGCTCGTACTGGAGCTCCAACATGTCTGGCACAGCAGCGCTCAACGGTGGAGTCACTTCATTCAAGGCACTATAGTCCACAGTCAATCTCCATTCTCCTTCAGACTTGCGCACAGGCCAGATGGGACTACTGAAGGGTGGGTGAGCCTTGCTGATCACCCCTTGGCTCTCCAGCTCACGGATCATCTTGTGGATGGGAATTACAGCATCCCAAGTTGTCCGGTACTGTCGGTGACGCACTGTGGAGGTAGCAATTGATACTCTTTGTTCTTATACCTACAGAAGGCCTACAGCAAATGGGTTCTCTGATAGTCCAGGCTAAGTATTCAATTGCTTAATGCCCTCTGTCTCCACAGCAGCTATTCCAAAAGCCCACTTGAGTCCCTTTGGGTCTCTGAAATACCCGCTTCAGAGGAAGTCTATGCCAGAAATGCACGGGGCCTCTGGACCAGTCACAATGAGATGTTTCTTCCACTCATTTCCAGTCAGGCTCACCTCAGCTTCCACCAGGGTCAAATCTTGTGATCCAGCTGTTACAAGAGAAATAGAAACAGATTCTGTCCCCACATGATGCGATTGGATTATTGTACACTGTGCACCAGTGTCGACCAAGGCATCATATTTTTGTGGTTCTGATGTACCAGGCCAACGAATCCACACAGTCCAAAAAACACGGTTTTCCCTGACCTTTGCCTGGCTAGAGGCAGGGCCCCTCTATGCCTGGTTATCCTTCTTTCCCTGGGCCTGTATCTTAGAGGTTCCTTCATGGGAATTGGACATGCCATCGTCTTTTCCATCATTACCGGCAGTTTGCGTACAGGCAGCTGGAGCTACTTCCTTTCTGGTGGAACGTCCTTTCTGAGACTTGCGCTCCTTCAATTCACGCACTCGTGCTGCCAGAGCAGAAGTAGGTGGTCCACCCCACTTCCTCATGTTTTCCCCACTGTCACACAGGAATTTCCACAGCTCACTTCATGGGATATACTTTCTGTCTGCCGAACGTCCACGTTTGGTATCAGAATCTCCGATCTGTACGGCTATTTGGAGAAGGCCCTCTTTGATCTCCTTGAGTTCCTGATGATTCTTCTCCATCGTATCTTCCATTTTCTGCATACGTGTTTCCACAGCTGCAACTCTTGCATGTGCTGGGCCATGCACAGAGTCTGCATATGCTCAGAGTTTCACTGCCGTATCCCGCACAGTCTCATTCTCAGCGTAGTTCGGTTTCATTATTGCTAAAGCAGAAGCGTATTCTTGTGGCCCAAGTCGTATGAGTTTTCGCCACATGAATGGATTAACTCTGGCCCGGTCTGGACGCCTCAATCCTGGGTCATCTGTGAAGACAATCTCTACCACCCCTAGTTCTCTCAGGCGCTGGATCCCTTGTTCTATGGTCTTCCACGGGGTTTGCTGCATGTAGAGATCATCTCCACACATATATCTTTCAACCACACCTGTCAAAACCCGTCTCCAGACACTGGTAGAGTCAGCCTCCCTTTTCATCGCTTGGTCGATCACTGGATCACGTGACAGGGATCCCAAATGCCTCGCTTCAGCACCGTCCAGCATCACATCATCACCTGCAGCATCCCAAATACGGACCATCAAATTTATTATGGATTCATCGGACCGTCGGGGGTACTCCTTTCTTAGGCTATGATGGTCCTTTATAGACAATGACTCAGTAATGGTTTCTGTGCCTGAGTCCGTTGATGGCTTTGAGGTTCCTTCCCCTGCATCATCCTCATCTTTCACTGGGCGATCAGTTTTGGTTGTGTGTTTTTTCCTCGTGACAGGAGTCACTGTCAGTGGCGCAGGCTCTCCATCTGGTTTGGGGTTGCTGTCTGGTTTGGCTGCAGTCTGAGTGACTGGGGTGTCTGCAGGCTTTGCGGATTGATCTTCCTGCCCCTCTACCATTACCTGCTGCAGTGTGCGATAGGCATATGCCAAAGCCCAACATATTGCAAAAACCTTTTTCTCAGAATTGTCATTGTATTTCTCTTTCAGATATTTCCCCACCTCAGCTGGTTTCTGAATTTGTTCAGACGAAAGATCCCAAACTATCAGGTCCGAGAATTTCTTTAGGGTTTGGCCGATGTCCTCCCATTCCCCACACCACTCAGGATTTTCCACCTCTGGGTCAGGTGTCTCATCAGTCACCCTGGAAATTGGAGCTCTCATTCTAGACAAGCTGCGTGACATATGGAGGAAGATTACCAGACTAAATACCAGGAGGGTGGTCTCTTTAACATCCAGGGGATACTGAACATTCTCAAGAGATAACCTATCAAATTTAAAGGGGAGGGAAACCCGGTCTCCTCCTCTTCTCTCAATCTGGGTGGAATTACTAATAAATTCCCAAAACAGGCTACTGAAGCTAGGACTGGGGTTAGGACCGAGAAACCACATATCATACACACTTCGAACAGCTGCCTATACCTCTGTCAACTTCTTATAAATCATTATCACCGAGCACAGCAAGATAGAAATCCTGATTCGTCTCCCTTCTCTGTGAAATTTGCATATCAGAGACAAGATTGGAGCAAGTTGTGGATAGGCAAACAACCCTAGGGACCAAAAAAGCACTAGTACCTCAATGAAGCCTAAGGACCAGAAAGACATGAGTACATCAAGCCAGAGAGACATTATGAACTCAACCAGCATGGTGACTACTTTACCTCAACACAGAATAAGTAAATTCAAACCAAAATGTAATTAGCACAGGTTTTTTCACTTTCCTTCGAGCCACGCAGTTGGGCGCCACTAAATTTCTTCTGGTTTGGTCAAATTTAGAAATATATCCTCTGAGAGAAGGCACAACCACCCCTCCCCCACCAAGTTCGGGAAAAAAATATTTTCCTTGAAGGAAAGTGAAAGAGACAAAAACTATTTATTTAACAAACACAATGGAAAAGGATAATAATGCTAAATGGTAAAATCTCTCTCTGTGGAGAAAAAACCTGGGAAAGTGTTAGAGTCCTCCCTTTGGTCTCCTCGGAGCTGGGGCTTGGCCCAGGGCCAGACCCTCTGTGCTCGGTGGAAAGTCCTCCCAATGTGTTCTGATATTGAAGCAATCCATGGAAAAAGGGAAAACTCCGAAATTCAAGGGAAGGGAAAAAATTTCAACTCTCAGTCTCTCTCCGGAGAAGAAGAAACTGAAAAAAAACTGGCTGAAAGCTGGCTGGGAAAAAGAAGTTGCTATCTCTGCGTGACCTTCAACAAGCTGCAAACTGCTTTGAAAAAGTTTTGCTCAGGTTTTTTCCTTCCCCCTCTCAGGCTCAGTTTAAAGACATAGAAAGGCACAAGAATTAATTTCTGGGCATAGGGCAGCAATATTGGATACACATCATAAAGTCACCCCAAGACATTGGGTTACTTAATTTAAAGGGAAAGGGGCTGGTACATGAGGGACTCATTTTAGAGGTTTTAGAGGCATTAAAATTGCCTGAAGAAATAGCTGTACTACATATTAAAGGACGCCAAAGGGGAATGACCTCAGAAATAAGAGGGAATAACTTGGCAGATCAAGAGGCTCGAAATGCAGCGGAAAATGGGACCAAAAAGGTTATGTAAGTTTGGACCCCAGATAAGGAAGAATTAGAAGTTCCAAAATATAGTAAAGAAAGAAAAAAGAATGAAGTAAGATTGGGGGAGAGCAAGATCAATCTGGAAAATGGAAACTCCCTGATGAGAGGCAGTTACTCTTATGATCCAGTTTTAAGGTTCTTAGAAATTCCTCTGCCCCAATTAGGGTGCAAATAAGACCATATGCCAGTGACAATAGAAAGGGTTTTATTTGATGGTAAATATGAGAGAGAGAGAAAGAGAGAGAGAAAGAAAGAGGATAGCTGGGGGGAACAGAAAGAGTAACAGGGACAGAATAAGGAAAATATCACCACTCCGTGGATCCCAATGATGTTCGTTGATCCTCTCCAGCTAGCCCTCTTGGGGGTGAAGGTCCCCTCAGAAGGCATAGGATCCGATGGGTATATATGCTCAGGCTAGGTAGGCATGTCCAGGCATGTCCCCCTGGAGGTGGGGGGGGGGCAGTCTCTTACAACAGACTCTGGGTCTGTTGCATCACATGCAGTCCTGTGAGGCAAAGCCTCTCACGTGAAAGTCCTGTGGATGTGGCCTGTGGGGTTGGGGGTTCCACAGCTGGGACAGTTTGTGTAATCGGATGATGGGTGTTTATTGCCTCTCACCAGAGGTTGCACCATGCACCTGTGAAAAACAAGGTTCACTCCTTATAATTTTTAAAAGAAGTTTAAAAAAAGGGACAATTAGGAGACAGTAGCAAAAAGGGTATTACGGCCGGGTGCTTTGGCAGAGATCCAAAGGCACACCTCTACATCAAAAAGATCGTCTTTAAAAGTATATCTCTTATTGCATATTCATCACAATCATGCATGATTCATAAATTCTTTGGAGTTTCTATGTATCATCCCATCAGCCTGTTATAAATGAAGTCTGTAATTAGTGCTGTTATGTATAAAAATGAACTGTAATAAAACTATACAAAGCCAGAGTTTCAAACCCCCCCACCAGCCTGGCTGAGAGGAAAATTTTACAACACTGGAGTATTACAGCTGGTGGTGGGGTGCGTGGCTGCGACCCAGGAAGAGATGACCGGTCCGGGGAGATGGTCCTGAAAGGAATCGCCTGCCCGAGGTCTGGTATCTTCCTCTCAGCTGCTGGCAGAGGAGCCCTTGCAGAAGCTATCAGCTCTTTAGTGATTATCAGCTCGTGATTTCAGCTCAGCTCTGCAGGGCTGCCTCTAGGCCAAACCAGACCGGACAGAGAGACGAGAAGACCCGTATGGCTGGTTCCGCACGAAGGTAGCTTTATTGGTGGTTCCCTCCGGCGAAGGGAAGGCCAGTGACGAGCTCTCCCCTCTACAGAGGCGAACTGGTCTTTTATAGGGATACAGGGGATCAGCAAGGGGACCAATGGATTACAGAGGGTCTGGGATAGACCAATGGGTTACAGAAAGATCTGCATAGGGTCTCCCAAAGGATTGTGGGTCTACTTTTCCTCACCATGACTCAAAAGTCCTTTCCAGGGAGTCCTGCTGGGCGATTGCGAAATCTCTTATCTCAGCAGACATCCCTCCAGGGCAGTGGCTGGGCATATCCCACAACTCCCCCTTCTGTATTTATTAAAAGGGCATTCCCAGCAGCCTTTCTGCAGCAACGTAGGAGGCAAGAGAACATAAGTAACACAATAATAATTACAATGAATACCCACAAAGCTCCCTTAATCAAGGATGCAATCCATCCCATTATTCCCCATCGTCCAAAAAGTCATTGTCTACTTTTAGGTCATCAAGGTTGTGGTGAGGACAGCATCAACGTAGATACATTTCATCTTTGGGCAGGGATGGGGCTTCTGAGAGGGAATACAAGCAAGATTTTGTTAGCTTTGTGGTGAGAGGGGAGGTTTTGGGGTTTAGGGAAGTTTGACAAGGGTTGAGGGAAGGGGATATTTTGGGGTAGCAAGGGGTGATAACATATAAACTAGGGATCAGTTTTTCCAGGCTGTGTCTGGCTTACGGCTTGACTGTTTGCTGTAGCTTCTTGTTCAGCTTTCTGTTTCGTCTGCTGCCATGTGGTGGGACGATCTTTTTCCTGGTTGGTGGGCATTCGGTGACGTTTTTGTCTCCATGCCGATCTGGTCTGGTTTTGTGGAGGTCCTGTATTTGTCTCAGGAGAGTTCTTGGTGTTTGTAGGAGCAGTGTTTGTAGGGCCTAAGTATGGTTTAATGCTTTTTCCTGGGAACCACTTCAGGCCAGATGGTAGCTGGACACAGGCGTAGCCTCTCCCCCAGGTAATCAATTGGAAAGGCCCAGAGACCTGGTGTGTTTCAGGGTCCTTCACCAGCACTGGTGGCTTCTCCGTGAGCTTAGCTTGGGTTGAATTTGAGAAGTGGTGGAGTACTGGCAGGTCAGGCTCTGACGATGTACCATTTAGGAAGTTAATGACATAGAGAGCCTTACAGAGTCTTTCAACAGGAGACAAGATTTCTGTTTCTCTCCGTTGCTGGTTGAGGACTCTTTAGAGAGTTTGGTGGGTCCTTTCTACGATGGATTGTCCTGTGGGATTGCTAGGTATGCCTGTCTTGTGTTTTATTCCCCATTGGTTGAAGAAATCTTTTAACTTGTGAGAAGTGTAGGCAGGCCCATTATCTGTTTTGATTTCTTCAGGGACTCCCAGGGTGGCGAAGGCAAGGAGAAAATGCTTGATGACGTGGATGGCACTTTCTCCTGCATGGGCTGACGCAAACACTGCCCCAGAAAATGTGTCAACTGACACGTGCACATATTTGGATCTCCCAAAGGATGGGAAGTGGGTTACATCAGTTTGCCACAATTGGCAGCTGTTCAGACCACGGGGGTTGACTCCGGTACCCATAGATGGTATTTGGTAGTTCTGGCAGTTCGGGCACGTTGCAATGATAGCTTTTGCTTGATCTTTTGAAAGCTTGAACATTCTGACTAGGGCAGGAATGTTTTGGTGAAAAAATGCATGTGACAACTTTGCCTGGGCAAAGATGTCAGGGACGTTTGCAGTCTCTGCTGGCATGGCCAGTGCATCTGCTCTCCTGTTCCCTTCAGCAATGGGGCCAGGGAGGTCAGTGTGTGACCTCACATGCATAATGTAGTAAGGCTGTTTACTGTGCGAGATTAAATGGATTAATGTAGAAACCAATTGGTATAATTTTTAGTTGGAGACCTCCTTTAGAAAAGCATGTTCAGCCCTCATAGCTATACCAGCGACATAAGCCGAATCTGTGACCAGATTAAAAGGTTCATCTTTAAACTTCTCAAAGGCTCTGACAACAGCTGCTAACTCAGCAATCTGTGGAGATCCCTCTACTATTTGGATATCAGATTCCCATTTCTGGGTATTGGGTTGTCTCCATGTCATGACAGACCGATGTGATGAACCATCAGTAAAGACAGTCAGAGCTTTAAGAGGTTTTCTACTTTGGATTAATTTTGGAATCAATTTAAAAGCTGCTTCACGGTAGAAAAGTCTATGTTTTGGCATGTGAACGGAAATTTGGCCTGTGTAGCTATCTAGGGCTAACTGGAGGCTCTCATTGGTCCGAAGCAACAGCTTCAGATCTTCAGTGGTCAATGGCAAGTATATGCATGTGAACTCACACCCTGCAAGAGAGCGGAGACGAGTTCTGGCCTTTTTTATTAAAAGTGACATTACTTCTTGGAAGGTGGTTAATCTTTTTGTAGGTTGATGGCTTGTGAAGACCCATTCAAGTATCAGCAAAGGGTCTCTGAGTTTAGGGTCCCATTGGAAGATCAGTCCATGGAAACAGGGAGCTTTACCCAAAACTGCAAACTGAAGAGGCAGGCTGGGTTCAATGCGATGGGCTTGGCATGAAGACAGGGCTTCTTGAACTTTAGTGATGGTATCTCGGGCTTCAGGTGTGAGGATGCATGGAGAGTCCAAGTCTTTGCTGCCGTGGAGGAGGTTGAAGAGGGGATCAAGGTCTTAATTTGTAACTCCCAGTAGGGGGCGTATCCAATTTATGGATCCACACAGGCTGTGTAAGTCCCTTAGGGTTTTAGGGTCCTTTTTGATGGAGAGTTGCTGGGGTACGATGGCTCTCTCACGGATCTGGAGGCCGAGGTAAGTCCATGGGCTGGAGTGCTGTACTTTGTCTTCGCGAATCTCGAACCCTGCTTCTTCTATGGTTTCAATTGTCTTTTTAAGAGTTCTGTCCAAGTAAGTTTTTTCTGATGCACAGATTAGTATGTCATCCATATAGTGGTAAATGATTGCTTCTGGAAACAGGCTTCTGATGGGGGATAGAATGTGGGCGACATACCACTGGCAGATGGTCGGGCTGTTCTTCATGCCTTGTGGGAGGACGAGCCAATGGTATCTTCTGAGTGGGGCTTCATTGTTAAGAGAGGGGATTGAGAAGGCGAACCGTGGTGCATCCTGGGGATGGAGCGGGATGTTAAAGAAACAGTCTTTAATGTCTATGATGGCCAGCAGCCAGTCTCGGGGCAGCATTGATGGTGATGGCAGGCCGGGTTGGAGGGGGCCCATGTCTTCAGTGACCTCATTGATCTTTCTTAGGTCATGGAGTAGTCTCCATTTGTTTGTGCCGGGCTTTTTCAGTACAAAGACAGGAGAATTCCAAGGACTTGTAGTCTCAGTGATATGACCTTTGGCAAGTTGCTCTTCCACCAGGGCTTCCAGCGCGCTGAGTTTTTCTTTATCAAGGGGCCACTGCCTTGTCCACTTTGGGTTGTCAGTCTTCCAGGTGAGCGGGGGGGTAGATGGCAGTGCGCGTTTCTCAGTGGCCCCAGTCAGAAATCCTGGCTGGGAATGGTAAGAGTGGCACCCCACTGGGATAGAAGGTCTCTGCCCCATAAGGTGATGGGGGCTCTTACCACGAATGGTCGGGTGGTCGCTATCTTGCCCTCAGGTCCTTCAATGACAACATTTCGTTTGCTCCTCATGGATACTGCAACTCCACTAATCCCGGAGATCATACCTGCCACTGGCTCCAGTTCCCAATTCCCTGGCCACTCAGAGCGGGCGATGATGGTCACGTCTGCTCCGGTGTCCAGCATCCCTGGGCGGTAGACCCTCTCTCCTTTACAGAACAAGCTGCACTCAATGGTCGGTTTGTTTGAGCCCACAATCTCTGTCCACATTGCTGTAGGATTGAGGGGAAGCTGTTCTGTGGAAGTAAAAAAGCTTGAGCAATCGGTGTTCCCTGTGGGAGAAAGAAAGGTGTGTCCGTGCAGCAAAGCTGGACAAGAATCTCTTGTCCAGGGTGCACTGTTTGTATCTCAGGTAATACAAAGAGTTGTTCTGGACCATGGATGGTATCGCTTAGGATAAGAATGTCCCATGGGCCGTCATGCGGTCCATACTTTCCTGTGGGAATACGATAAAAACGCTTGTCAACAAAGTTAAATGGCAGTGATGTTACCAGTTGGCGTCTCGTTCCGATCGGTAGCGCTCCGTGTGTTGGATTTTTCTCATGTGTTCTGGGATCGCCTGGGATGATGGTGCCGGGTGAGGTCCAGCTGTCTGCTCTCGGTGGTCCGATGTGGAGTTCACCGCTGCGGCAGGGTAGTATGGCCTTTGATTTGTTGTCTGGGCACGGGGCCTTGACACCGCGCTCCGATAGAAGTTTTTTGGACGCTGCTGGTGCTGTTGCTGTCTCTGGTGCCTTTGGTAGGCGGCGCGATGGTCCTGGGTGGGTGACCTTTGTGGGCAGTCCTTTATAAAGTGTCCAAGTTTGCCACAATAGAAACAGCGAGCATTCTCCTTAGAGACTGCTGCAGCAAATGCACTGGAAACTCCCTCTGTGATGCCCTTTACAACTGCTTGGATCATTGTGTTCTCTGTGGATGTGTGTCTAGTACAGCTCTCTATCATTTGTTCTATTGTGGGTTCTGTGTCCATGGGTAGGGCCCTCAAGATATTCTTACATTGTTCATTAGCATTTACCATGGCAAGTTTGCTCAAGAGTTCTTTTCGTCCATCCGGACTCTCTATCTGTTTCTCTAAGCTAGCTTTCAAACGATCAACAAACTGAATGAAGCTTTCATTTGCTGACTGTTTGATGTTAGAGAAATATTGTGTAGGGACAGAATCATCAGGGGTGAGAAACAGCGATGTCTTAGCTGCAATAGCTATGTCTTGTAATGCTACTTCAGGTAAGGTTGTAGCTTGATCTAAGGGGTTTTGGAGGTCACCTTCTCCAGTCAGTTGTTCTATTGTCCAATCTGTCTGATTTGCGTCTTTAGCATAAGTGTCAGACAGTGTTTTTAAATGTCTTTTCCAATGCCTTTCCCATAACATATATTCGGCAGGGGAAAGGATGCAGTTAATAATGTTTTTAATATCATGTGGTACTAATGTATAGGCAGAGAAAGTGGCTTCCAATAAGTTTCTAAAGAAATGTGATCCTCTCCCATGGTCTTTTGCTGCCTTGCTAAGCTCTTTGATTTCTCTGTATGGGAAAGGCTCCCATGTTTTTGTAGATAGGCCACCCCTCCTCCCTTTCCCTATAATGACTGGAAAAGCTGAAATTTTCTGAGCCAACTCCCAATCCCCCTCCCGGTTTGCTTCCCTGCGTGTCTGTGCCCACCGGTCTTCAGATTCAGAGTCAGAGCTGCTGCTACTGTCATCTGAACAGCAGGGATAGGCCGTGGCAGGGCGGGGCTGGGATACAGGCGTAGCGCGGCGTTTTTGAAATGCCGGCTCTGCTTTACCCAGGGCGGGAATGGCGGGGGGTCGGGGGTGCTTTGAGGGGTAGGAAGGGGTCCTGTTATGGCAGCAAGTGGGTGAAGAGGTTGTACAGCAGCAGGTCGTTTGGGGGGGCGGATTACAGGTAGTTCCGGTTTCGCAATTCCATGTGGAGTTGGGGTGGGCGATAGGAGGGGGGGGGGGGGGGCAGTAGGCTCTAGCGCAGCAGCGGGGGGGAATGGGGATCGCAAGAACCCGTAGTAGGGGGAGGGGGGGTGCAGGGAGAGGGAACATCAGCAGGGATTGCGCAAGATGCAGCTGGGTGGGGGGAGAGCGGGTGTGCCGGCGCCTGCCAGGGTGGCAGAGCCATTTGCGGTGGGGGAAGGGGGGAGGGAGATTCCATTCTATGGGCGATAGCCTGAGGCGGTGCCGCGGATAGCTGCGTTCCGCCAGCGGCGAGAGGGGCAGACGCTGGCGGGGGGCGTGACGCTTGTTCCGTGCCCCACAGGGTGTGCACGGAGCTCTGCGGGACCGGTCCCGTGTTGTACCATGCTTGCTCCGTGGGTGCGGGGGGGGGGCAGCGGCGGCAGGGCGGCTTGCGGGGCCGCCGTGCTGGGGTGTGGGGGGGGCAGGGTCGCGTGGAGCAGGGACGCGGCAGGAAGCTGGGACGCGGCAGGAAACTGGGACGCGGTGGGGTAGGGGGGGGTCGGAGGCACTGCGGGCCGGTGCGAGAGGGGAAGGGGTGGTGTCGTGCGGGGAGGGTTGCAGGATGCCAGGGGCACAGGGAGACGGGGCTGGGGGGGGGTTCAGAGTCATCCACGCCGGGGAGGGGGGATGAGTCTGGGGTGGGTACCGGGTGCGCTGCCTGGGGGGTGACAGCGGAGCCGAGGGGGCGAGCGGTGGGGGCCGGACACGGGGGGACCGCCGGGAACAGGGGATCGGGGAAGGGAAGTGGGGGGGCCGGCGCCCCAGCCGGGCCAGGGCTGGGGCAGCTGGCTGGGTCCGCGTTCTGGCTGGCCATTACCAGAGGCGGAGAGGGGGGGTGGGAGGGGGGAAGGGCAGAGAAGGGGTTTGGCTGAGGGGGGATTTTCGCACGACACGTTTTAACCAGTAAATGAAATAAAGGAATGAATTTTGAAACTGAGAGGTTTCCCGAGGCTTGAGAGGAATACAGTTTGTTCCCCACACTGTCCCAGAACGAATCAGAAAGAACAGAATCGATGGTAGCTTCAGGGAAATTTAGAGATAGCCAATTACTGAAAGATTTGAGATTTTTCTTAGAAAGAGCACCTTTACGGAATTTAAAGTCAGATTTTAAGAGAAGAGTCAGAAGAAAGGGGTATAGGTCTCTCTCAGATTGGGAAAGGCTGGGTTTAGCTTGCCTTTGTCCCATCTTAGTTCCTCCCTCAGCAGAAAAAGAGAAAAAAAAACTAAAATAACTTAAAATGCGCGCAAGGGGAGAGCAGAGCCCCAAGTTTAAACTTACAAATCCCGTTTCTGGTGGGGCTGGCTCCTGGAAAGGTCTGCTGGGGGGATGGTCTGGCAGTTCGATCCTCAGGGACTTTTGTCCTAGGTGGGAGATGAGGGACTCGAACTGTCCCCGTCCGAAAGGCCTGCTAAAACGTAGGTCTATCTTCAGAGGAGCAGCACACGAACGGCTGGTTCTGTCTTGGCGATCAAGACGCAGCTCAGGCCAGGTCCAGAGTCCAATGGCTGTTCAGGCGCCAGTTATTACAGCTGGTGGGGTCCGTGGCTGAGACCCAGGAAGAGATGACCGGTCCGGGGAGATGGTCCCAAAAGGAATCGCCTGCCCGAGGTCTGGTACTGGAGCAGTTGAAAAGGAAGTTCTTTCAGCACAGATGTAATCAATAGGTGAGGATTCCACCCCAGGTGGGGTTGGATCTTATCACCGGGACATTAACACTATGATGGCTTGATCGATATCTTCTGATATCTACATCTCAGCCGATAAGGAATTGGACATTCTGGGAACTAAGAATAATTGTTCCAGGAACCAGAGATGGACCATTCATCATCCAAGATGGACAATTCATCAGACCCAGGTGTCACGATCCGCTAATGCAAGCGGGGCTCGTGATGGTTCGTTTATTGATCTCAGAGTGTAAAAGGACACAAGAGATTTAGGTTTTAATCAAAACAGTGCACCTTTATTAAGTGCCCACAACACAGTAATGCAATAGAAGAGAGTAAGAGAGAGAGAGAGAGAAAAACAAAGTAGAGAGGGGGAAAAAGAGGGGCAATAGCTACCAACAGATGAGACGAAGTCCTCGTGGTCTTCCGCCAATAGATTCGTCTTCTTTCCATGGGGAGATCTCAGGCTCAGTTATTTCAGAAAGTCCCTTTATAGTCCTTTTCAGAAGCAAGGGGCAACTGGCCAAGAGGTTGGGAAATCTACAGCCGTTGTTATGGGGCCCGTTGCTTTGGGAAGCAGGTACAGGACAGGCGTATAGGACAGATGTACAGGACAGGTGTACAGGACAGGTCATTCCTTTCTGCTTCAGCACAGTCCTTCCCGCCTGGGCAGCAAGAACGGAGCAGTCCATTGCAACCTGCACTAATTTTCCTCAGGAATGCATACCAGTTCCCAGTGGGCACACCCGCAGGCAACACTTGGCAGACATCCCACCTCAGCCAGGCCAGGACTCCTGTGTTCAGTCTCTGTCCTCGGCGATGATCGTGAGGCAGATGAGGGATCTTCGGACCGTCTCTTACACCAGGAAAGGCTTTGTGCAGTCCAACTTCAGGACAAGAAAACATCATGAATGTGCTAAACTGCGAGAAGAATAGAATTAATTCGGACTCTGCCCAAGAACTGTATAAGAAGGAACCAGCCGAAGCAACATTCATGAACTTGGGAGATGTGATGCGATAGAGGTCAGATCTGTGTTCACCCAGCTCCAATCCCGGGCTCGGTGCTGAACTTTTTCCGATCGTGGCCTTCTGTGTGACCGATCTTTTGGCCGCGGAATAAAATCTATTTCTTTATTAAATTTAATTTGGCTGAGTTTCTTTACTTCAAGCCTTATCTTCCTCCTTGGCTCCATTCCGTCTGCTCCCTCCATAAATTCTTCTCTCTGGCTTCTGGTTTTCCTTCTTCTCTGATAAGATACTCCAGGAATGTGAAGACTTTCTCTGCCTATCTTTTCTAAATTGACTACATAAACAATAGACATTCTATATCATGTATTACATTACAGAACCTAGGTAAAGTTTTTTGTAACATTATGCAAAAAAGCCAACATCACAATACATTCATAACAATTATGTAACATGCGAAAAGCCAACATTGCAATACATTCATAACACACCCAAAACCTCCTCCTCCCCCCTCGGCTGGGGGGAGTCTGTGTAAACTTGGCTTCTGTGAGCTGTCCTCTTCCCCCACCCCAAAAGCCGGGGATAGTTGCAGCTGGTGCCTTGGCCTTTTGTGGATGCATACCTTTCCCTCAGCCTGAGATGAGTAAACAATTTTATCAAAACAATTTTATCTAATCAACAGTTTGACTTTCAGTTCAAAGTCCCACTCTTCAGGGAAGCTTCTTCGGTTGTAGCTTCTTTATAATGAGCAAAACTTTATATCAATGTTTGAGGCATGAACTATTTTCAGTCTCTGACAGCCACCCCGTGTCTCAAACATTGTAATAAATGTCTCTTTCCTAGAGGTCTTCTTCACTTTATGGGTTGTCCACAGAGGTGATGAGGAGAGATAATAGGAGAAAGGATAGAAACAGTAGAAGCAATAGCACAAGTAATCTTACAGTGTCCAACAGTTTGAAATGTCAAAATGCAAATTCAATTGTAATCATCAATTCAAATTTCTTTAGTCAGTGCCCTCACCCCATGAATCCCAGAAATCAGTGGTTTTTAATGTGTAGTGGGTGTGAGGGATATCACAATATTGTATCTCTTAGATGTTGGTTCAATATGTTTTGAAATTAGTTATAGAATTATACAGCGGGTTTTCATTTTTAAGTTCTATAGAGGAGTATCCTCAACAGGTCCATGTATTAACATGTGTCAATCAGCTGAGTTTTAAGAGGCTTCCCAGCTCTTGTAGTATCATTGATTAACTTTGAACCCTGGAATAAATGTGAAGGGATTCGTTGAGGATGTGTGTTTTCTCCTTGGCTGCATTCACACATAGTTAGAAGAATTTCATAGGTAATATTCGTACTCCACTGGATAATTCTATACAGTATGAAGAATTGGTTTTTATGATGCAAGATTAACACATAAAACATTTTTATACAAAATGTTCTCATGCAAACATATCTTTACATCAGGGCTATGCTCTATTTTCCAGGAGACAGATTATAGCACTGTTGTCATTTAATCTTGACACAAACAAGAAAGTGTGGCTTTTTCTAATTGGTGAGATTAAAAATGAAATTAATTTCCCTTCAAAGTTATCCCAGGTAGCTTTTTCTTCTGGACTTTAATGGGTAGGAGAAGTGAGGCAAACTTAAAATACTCTCTTAAGACATATGGCATGAGATTCAACAGTACATTAGTTTGATAGCTGGTAGAAGGCTTTTCTGTATTCCTCCTGGTTTAGGAAGGGGGGTTCAATAATTTGTTATGTAGCATTTGCTTGTATTTTGTCAATATTCTTTGATTCACTAATTAGAAAATCCAAAATATTTAGGCAAATTATAATAATTTTGAAGCCTTCTGAGGCAGAGCTGGGAAGGTTAGTACATATTTGTAGGATTTCAAATATGTATAAATTCTTATACCAACTCTCAGGATAATATTGGTTGAGACAAATTATACATCCATAAGACCTTAGCTACAAAATTTTTCCAGTAAAAAGACAAAAGAAGTTAGACGAAAATTAAACTCAGGAATATGTAGAATGTTTTAACTTCTATTTGATCTCTCACCAAGTCACTTGCAATGAAAACACAAACAAATTACAAACATTAAGAAACTGACAATGCAAGCAATTATCATGACACTTTCATTGGTTTTCATGCAGCTCCATCTCATGTGTTGGTAGATTCCTATAAAAGAAAAGTGAAAATTTGGCCCACTAGACCAATTATTTAGAAAGAAGTAAAACTTCTTGGGGCTAACACAAAGAGACAGTGAAGCAATGGTTATCACATTTAGGTGTGATTTTGTTCTTGCAGTATCTCTGCTCTCAAACTGTTTCCCTTATCTTCTATGCAGGGATGTTTGACATTCCTAGAAAAAAGAAACAAACTTCCCTGGCAAAGTACTTCTGAGTGAAACAAGTTGTTAATTGCATTACCTTATTTAGGTGGAGTTTTAGCTTTTATTCTATGAATTGTTTGTTGCACCGCTTTTGTTGTTTCCCATAGGTTTTAAGTGGGGTTTCCTCCAATTGATTGTTCAGCGGAGGGAGTGAGACTGCTTTTAAAAAGATTTGCAAGAGTTGCAGTCTGTGAATCAGGCATTTGAGTTGCTTTTTTTCTTTCAGGGTTTTAGTAGGCTTCTGCTTTTCACCCTGGAGCAGTTAGCCTTATCAGTTTGCTCCTTTTGTTCTAGCGATTTTCCTTTTGGACAAAATCGAGCTCGGCAGCAAGCAATGCTACTGCCTAAAACCTCCTTTTTTTTTTTTTTTTTTTTTTTTAATAACCAATCACATTTTTAGTAATCAATCATCTTTTAGTAACTAGGATAAACAGAATTGCCCAATCAAAATTTATAAAGAAATCACATTTATTATGCGACCAAAATATCGGTTTCAAAAGCCACAATCGAGAAAAGCAGCACCGAGCCCGGGGTCGGAGCTGGGTGAACACGCATAGATCTGATCTCTATCGCACCAGACCTCCCAAGTTCACAAATGCTGCTTTGGCTGGTCCCTTCTTATACAGTTTTTGGGTAGAGTCCGAATTAATTCTATTCTTCTCGTATTCATGAAGTTTTCTTGTCCCGGAGTTGGGCTGCACAAAGCCTTTCCTGGATCTGATGAATTGTCCATCCTGGGTGATGAGTGGGTCATTTCTGCTGATGGATGGGCCATCTCTGGTTCCTGGAACAGTTATTTTTAGTTCCTGGAATGTCTGATTCCTTATCAGATGAGATGTAGATATCAGAGTGTGGTGATCAAGTCGTCATGGTGCAAATGTCCTGGTGATAAGATCCAATCCCACCTAGGTGGAATCCTCACTTATTGTGAAAGAAATACTTTTAGTGTTGTGAAATTTTTCTCTCAGCCAGGCTGGTGAAGGGATTTTGAAACTCGGTCTCTGTAGGGTCTAATTACATTCCAGTTTTATACATATTAGCACGAATTACATACTTTATTTATAACAACTCCCTCCCTTTTTATATGGAAACATTAATTCGTGCTACCTTTTGTTACTTAAAAATAGAAATACTATCATCAAACACTTACTACAAATATAAAGGTATGAAAATTCAAACAAAAGAATTTCTTTTAGTCATAGCTATTTAGTTTTTCTTGTAATTCTGGCTTTTCCTCCGTAATCTGCTTTTCAAACTTTATCAGAACCTCAGCAGCTTTACTATTTGCTTCTCCTTCTTTTAATTCCACGATTTTAGAGATTTTATTGTTTTTGCCTAATCCTTCAGCAGCTAGTTCCCGGTCCATGGGCATCGCAGCTATTTGCATACCTTGTACTACTGAGTGTATTAATCTAATAAAACATGGTATCATGCAGGGTATGAATATCACCCCGGCCACTGAACAAAGTATGAAGAATGCTGCTTTCTTCCACCATGTACCATCAAATAATTGTTTTCACTAAGATGCTTGTAAGATGGAATTCCATTTTTGGACTGGAACATGTGCCACCTTTTTGATCTCAGCTGTGAGGTCCCTGATGGTCTCTCCATAGTCATCAATTTCTATGCAGCATTCTGATTCATTGAACTTGCCACAGACTCCCCCTTCCTCAGCTAACAAATAGTCTAATGCAATTCGGTTCTGGTATACAAAGGCACGCATCTGAGAATGCTGTTTAGCTAACAGTTCTAGTGCATCTGAGGTATGATTTGAAACCACTTCTACTACAGCTTGGAGCCTTATGAGCCGATTGAGTAAATAGACAGGGGTTCTATACCCCCAGCTCCCATCCTGTGCCCATGTTGCTGGGCCATAATATTGGATTATTCTTTCTGCGGGCCATTCTTCTTCACCCCGTTTTTGACTCCCACCTGCTATAGGCAGTGTTTTCGTTATCCCCCTTTTCTTTCGGCTTAAGGTTTCGTACAAGGGAGCTCCTAACAGGCCACTTTCTGATCTGGGGAGTGCAAAGAAAGAAGGTCGAATCATACCTAGAGTGCATGAACCTTTCCATTTACTGGGCAGTTCGCTGTATGCCTTTTTGCCACATATCCAGTATATACCATCAGGGGCTTTCCATTTTATTCTCATATTTTCTGGTTCTCTCCAATATTCTTCTAAGTCTTCTAAGGATTGGTAAGGGTTAGCTCCAGATTGTTTGTACCAGCAAAGGTTTATTACCGCAGGCCTGGTTCCTACGGTATATCACCGTGTCCCGCAGCCATAGGGAGGAGGAGGAGGAGAAGATCCAGCAGGCAGGAATTGTGCAGCAAGATTGATTTATTTAATTATTTTACAAACTCTTTTATAGACTTTTTTCTTCATAGTCTAATTGGACAAAGGACCAGCCACCCCTTGGGGGTGATTGGCCAAAATCCTAAAACATCCATTATCAAAATATTTTCTACTATACCATAAACAAGACTTTCCAAGGTTGCAGGTGGCTTGGTTGTTTACATTCCCTGCTACCTCTTCTGTGAGAGAGAAAAGTCTCTCACGGACTCAGAAAAATAACAAGAAGATCCTCACTAACAGCATTTTTGTACCTACAAAGGTTAACTTGACTATTCCAATCACAATTTGCTTTTCTTTCTTGACTCCTATATCCTGCAGGGGGTTCTGGTTGCCAGATTTTACTTTTGTTATTTGAATATATTGCTAGGGTGGATATACATGGGGTGTATCCCACAACCTCAGTATATTCACTTCCTTCCCTGCTGATGAAAATTTTTCCTATTACTCGTTGGTCTAGAATCCAGCCTTCAGGCCTCTGTGTAGTCATTGAGAACTGATTTTTATCTCTTTTTAGAAGCTGTTCTGGAGCTAAGCCTTCACCCTTCCAAGGCCATTTTTCTGCTGATTTCAGCCCCCCACATATCCAACAGTTGGATAAACCTAACTCAGTAGCGATTTCTTGCATTAAGTCTATGAACAAGTTAGTGTTAGGGGCTGGCCATTCCAAATCATTATACTGCTTTTCTAGCAGGTCGTATTGTTTGCTTAATGCCAATAGTCTCTCTTGTTCTATTCTCTTTTTTCTTATTTCTGATTCTTGTCTCTTGAGGTCTAATGTTACCTGTTTCATAGTGTTTTCTGGGTCCATGCCATCCTTGTTCTTAGAAAAGCAAAAGGTGTTATCATATTGCAAGCATGCCCTGTCATCATTTTCCTCAAGGAGGTCTAGTATAACTGGTTTGTTGCCGAGGGGTGATCTGTCTTTGTACCTTAAATTTTTCCCCACCCAGTAAGTTTTTCCATCCATCATGCACATGCTTAATTTTGAATTATCATAACATAATTTGTTGATCTGAGAATAGGCTACAAAGATAGATTTTTTCTTCAACCCATACAGTATGATTACAGTGGTCACAGATTGAGACCGGCATTTGGTCTATATTTCTCTTATGTCTCCTATAGTATTGGTTTTTATTTTTGAAAGGAGGAACTTCTGACTTCCTTTTCTTAAACCTTGCATTTCGAGACAAGCATTTAATTTTTCCTTCTAATTCACAAATTTGAAATTGAGTGCCATTCAGATCACAATGTTTGCTATTTCCCTTGCAGTTCTCTGGGCTCTGATGTGTCTCCTGTTCCTTCAGGAGGACCTGCTGACACAGTTCGCAAAGACTGTCAGCTTTTTGGCCCTCTTTGGGGGACAAACCCTCTAGTGGTGTATTAAGTGTTAGGCATATGGTCAGGCTCAGAACCATCAGGAACCCCCATAGGTGTATCCCTCTGCCTTTGCCTTCGCCCACTGGAGTGCAGCCAGTGGCGAGGTAAGCCATCTTCTCGGCAGCAGGAATATTCTTCTGGGGTCCTATGGCTGGACCAAATAGCATACCTTTTCTTATATACGTTCCACCTAGAGAGCTTTATTGTGTCTGATCCGCAAGATACTTTTGATTGTTTTCCGGCACTCAACTGTTAGAATTTCTGCTTGTGCATCCAATTTTCCCCTGACCCCGTATTTATATATGGTGTACCACTCAGGGGAGTCTAGTTCCAATTTCCCTACGTTAGTAGCAAGGGTTAAGTATTGTCTAGTCAGGTCTTGCTCCTCCTCCAAACACTTTGTACACAGGCCTCTGGGCCTATCCCCTCTGTGACAATGAGCAACCCAAATTTTGTTACAATATTCACACTTGAAAGAGACAAAGGGATAACATTCACAACCAATTACATTACAACTTATCTGATCCCTTCTGGTCATTTGTTGGGTCTGTGAAATTTTATTTTTAAATCTTCTAGTGAAGAGGTGATCCTCCACTCAGGCGTTCCTTCCTGGACTTCGATTTTCTTCACTCAAGAAACGTGCGTCCAGCCTTTCTCTGCCGTTCGAATTGCTGCGTCTGTAGTGAGGAGGACAAGAAATGGACCCTCCCAGTGAGAAGTGAGAGGGGTTTCCTTCCATGTTTTTATAAGAACTTTGTCCCCAGGCTGTATCTTGTGGATAGCAAATCTCAGGGGGGAATGTTGTGTCACCAGCCCACATTTCCTTAACTCCTGTAAATTTTTATTGACTGCTGTTAGATAAGGATGTATTTGTCCATCCTCTATCCCAGGATGCCCTACTGGCATTCCATGTTCATTGACAGTAGCTCCCTCCCATCAGGTAACTTCTACTTACCTTTTATTTTTTACTTTTTTTTCCCCTTATTTTTAAATAGACTTGAATCTCCTTTTTTGAAGGTTATGGGACGGGGGGGGAGGGGGGGGGTATTCTCTGGGTTCTCTTTGCTCGACCTCTGGGGTACTTACCTTTAATAATGTTTCATCTTTGCCTCTTTATCAACTCCTCGGGTCTGGAACTGCATTCCTGTATGCACTATTGAAATCGCCTCTGGCTCCCTGACAGCTTTCAGGATCTGTTTTATTATTTCCCCATGGATTAATCCTCTCCCTCTGGTGTTAATTAACCCTCTTCCCAAATTTCCCCAAAAGTGTGTACCACACCAAATGCATACTTGGAGTCTGTAAAAATAGTTCCCCCCCCCTTTTTTTTTCTTCTGTTAGCCAATGTCCCAGGTATTCTACCTCGGGTTCAGTGAACTGGGGTTTTGATTCGGAGACTTTTAACCCCTTGTCTCCTAAGAAATTTAACAGCCTTATAGTGGCTTTTTTCACATCCCTTTCTGCTGGTCCAGCCACCAGCAAGCCATTCACGCACCGAGGCAGCCTGGCTCCCCGAACAAAACCAGCTGAGCAATTGCCCAAGAGCTCGACCAAACAAGCTCGGTGAGTCCACAAACCCCTGAGGCAAGGAGGCTCACCCGAGCCGCCGCCCCCAGCGGGTTCCTGGATCCCCCCACCGAAAAGTGAAACAATCCCAGCTTTCCTCTGCCAGAGTACAAGTCCAAAAGGCACCTCTCAAGTCTACCACACCACACCAGGTATCTGAGGGGGGGTGTCACCCAGCAAAGTGCACGGATTAGGGGACCGTGGGGAACAGCGCCTCAGCTATTACTTGCTTTAGTCCCTTTCTCCCTTCTATAGGAAGAGGATATTGTTTAACCCTTAATCAGATCTTCTGGCCTTTTAATCTCAATACGAATGGGTGTCATTTCTATTCTGCCTGCCTCTCCTTTGGTATACTCGACTTTCGGATTCACCTTGTCTTTATCTTCTATGGTTAGTTTGTATAAGCTCACTACAAGCTGTGACTCCTGAACAATCAAGCTTACCTCCAAAGCCACCATCAAATCTCTTCCTAACAAATTGTAGTTCGCCTCTTCAATCAACAAAACATTCCCTAAGCATGTCCTGGTTTCAGATTCGAACTCTACATTTTTAATAACTGGGACCTTAAAGGATTCCTCTTTTTCTCCGACCACCGTCGGGGTATCTTTGCTTGTTGTACATCCACTCGGCAGTCACTGAACGGTGGTTTGTTCAGCTCCCGAGTCTACAAAAAAATTAGTTCTTGCTTTAGGGGTCCGACTTTTAATTTTATCAAGGGCTTCCTGGACCTTAAATTGAGAAGCCTCTGACAGTACTAGACGTCCTGAAAGATTTTCTCATCTTTCATCCTTCTCCCATGAATCAACCCCTTTTTCTTCTTGTGTGCTAAATATTTGAGATCTGCTCAAACTTTGGTCCTTGCTTCTCCTTTAAGAGAAACGGCAGAAGCGGTCGTTGCCAGGGGAACGGTGCAGGCGAGGGGGGGGGGGGGTTGGGAGGTGAGGATCTTCTCCGGGGCTGATTCTTCCAGGAGAGGGGGGGGATAAGCGGAAAGTGCCGCTGGAACTGGCAAGGGGACAAGCTCCTCTGACGGACACCAGAGCCTGGGGTGGACCCTCTGCACGGGTCCACAGCACCCACGGCGGCAGAACTCTGCTGCTGGCTGGCCCGACGCAGCCCGTGGGGCCGCAGCCGGGTTCAATGGAGCTGTGTCAGACAACGCAGCGGGGGCAGGGGCTGGCGGAACGGCCGCGGACATCGGGACCAGGGCCGGAGCCGAGACTGGGGCTACCACCGGGGCCGGGGCAGGGGCACGGGCGGGAGGCCATAAGGGGATGCTGGTCTGCCGCCGGACCCTCAGGGGCTGGAGGGGGCGGCGGGAACACCGGGGCTACCGGCGGAGCCGCCGCCGCTGGGACAAGCGGTGGAGCCGCGGGCGGTGCCGTGAGAGCCGGGACAGGCGGGACCTCGGGCTCCAGGAGCGGCGGCGCCACAGGAGCCTGGGCTTGGCGGGGGGGGGGGGGGGGGGGGGGGGGGGGCAATGCTTCCAAGGGGGCTCAACCCCTCTCTTTCTTGTTTGCCTTTTTCTCCTTTCCTTGGGTTTATTTCTCCTTTCGGGACAGTCCCCTCAATGTTCTAGTATCCAGCTTAGGGACTATCTCTCGGGATTTCAGGTATCCCTTGTTCCTTCCCACCCCCTGATTTTTCTTGGGGTTTTCTCGGGATTTTACTCTTTTTCTGTTCCATCTTAAAGAAAAAAAATTACTTCTTACCTGGACTTTGCGCAGAGTCCTCTAAGTTCCTGAATTCGGTACCGTTTCGAATTTGTATTTAATATGTTACCGGTATAGTAGCCCTCGCAGAGGACCCGTCTGGGGGTTTTCCTCCGGTAACTGCTCTCGAAGTTCTGACTTTTACCTGGACTAACTATGTCCGAGACTAGGGGGCTTACCAGTCCTTGAACTCGATAAAGGACGTACCCTTCCCCCTAGCCGTCCGCGACCGATCCCCCGAATTTCTCGATTTATTCGGGCTTGATGTGTGGAAAAAAAATTAGGTTTTTCTTTCGCTTCCCCCGTGTGAAAAACGAGGTTCACTCTCCTGTGAGAATTTAAAGAGTTTAATATAAAGACAATAAGAGACACATAAAATAAAGCAAAGGGATAACGGCCGGGTGCCTTGGCACTCTGCCAAGAGTACACCTGATGCTCGAGGTGAGTCCTTTTTATACCATTTTTACTGTCTGTTCTCTATTCATATTAAAACTTTTCCTGGAGCTGTTCTGCATGGCCACTCCTTGGGTCCGCCTTTTTAGAGCATGCGTAGTCTTCTGCCTTGTGGTTTTATTTCTTTTGATTCTTGGGGTTGGGCCCGCTAGGTAAGAGTCGATGGTAGGGTGGATCTCTTAATTCTCCAGACAGTCAGGGCTGATTGCAGCTTTGGGCCTCTTTGCCCCCCGGGCAGAGCGGTGATAGCGGCTCTCGGACTCTCCTGGCCGGCCGTTCTCCGGGTGGAGTAGCCTTTGGGCCCTTTTGTTCCCTGGACAAAGTGTTGATTAGCAGCTTCTCGGGCCTCATCCTCTGTTCGCTTGGAGGTTATCTTACTTGCTCACACTTGCTAACATTCTTGCTAAAAAGAGAGAAAACTACATCCACACAGCAAAAAAGCATTTCTAACATTATATAATATCTATCTTTATACTTTGCGAGAAGCCAATATTATAATATATATTTATTACAATCCCCCCTTTTTCTATTTTATAAATCATTTGGCTTGAGCAATAATTCTTTTTTCTTGGCTTCTAATGTCTGTTCGTTCTTTTCACAGATCAATTTGGCTTCTTCAAGAGGGTCTTTTATATCACTTTGTCTTTTTAATACCATAATTTTTTGTGCTGTTCCAGACATAGCCAACTTTGGGTCTGTAGGCATTGCCACAACTTCCATGCCTTGAACTACGCTCGTGATTAGCCGAATAAAACAGGGGATCAAGCAAGGGAAAAATATTAGACCAGCTGTAGCACATAAGAGGAAAAAACCTAGCTTCCTCCACCATTCTTTCCCCAATATGCCATCCCACCAGTTAGCAGTCATCATTGATTCCCATTTTTGGACTGGTACATGGGCTATTTTTCTGATATTGTTGGCGATATCTAGAACGGCATCCCCATTGTCATCAATTTTTAAACAACAATCCGATGTATTGAACTTCCTGCATCCACCCCCTTCTTCATCCAATAAATAGTCTAAAGCCAGCCTATTTTGATATATTGCAGCTCTGGTTTGGCATTGCTGGCTGACTATTAATTTCATAGCTCCGGCTGTTTCATTGGTTATGATTTCTACAAGAGCTTGGAGTCTGATGATACGATTCAGCATGTAAATTGGGGTTCGATATCCCCAACTTCCATCTTGTGCCCAGGTAGCTGGCCCATATGTTTCTAATATTCGTTCAGGGGGCCATTCCTCATCTTTCCATTTTTGGAATCCTCCAATCAAATCTCTTTTATTTCTTTTGAAGTCTTCATAGACAGGTATTCCTAATTGATCTCCCTCTGGTTCTGGTAAAAGGAAAAACCCTGGTTGAATGATTCCTAGTGTACAACTCCCTTTCCAATGTGAAGGGAGTCCCGGGTATGCCCTTTTCCCACGTATCCAAAATAAGCCATCTGGTGCTTTCCAATAATCACCTTCTTGTTGATTTATATTCTCCCAAAATTTGGATATTTCTGGGATTCCAAAATAAGGATTTTTCTTTGTGTCATTACACTGAAAGAGTCCAATTTCATTATCATAATTTGGACGAGTCATAACAGTGACTGTTGATATGGGTATGAGTAATAAGAAAGAACCCCCGGTGTCTTTCCATGTAGAGCTTTCGATAGCATTTGTAACATGGTCTTGCCAGTGTCCTGAAAGGGACCAGGATAAGTGACAAAAGAAGGAATAACAGAGGTCCGGCATGGCTTATACTCCCACCTCCCTTGCCTATGAGGTTGTAACCCATAGCAGGTGTATTGGATCTTCTCGGTGGCGAGTTCAGTGGCCAACCCGGTCTTGCCCTCTATTTCCTTGTCACTTCCTTTGTAGCTTTTAGGCAAATTTCTTTTGGCATCTTTTCTTAACTGTAGTATCTTATTGTATCTTAGGTATTTCCCATTCAACAGGCACTAGTAATTCCCATCTGCAGAGCAAAGTTATTGCTTTTGTTGCTTATGATTTTGTCTGGATAGGGGGTCGATTTTGTGCTTGACACCCTTTACAACTAGGGTGTTGATGGTGTGAAATGCCAATTTCCCTCCAGATTAATTACTTATATTTGACCTGGCTGGCATGCCCCGTATTAGAATGATTCAAACAGGGTATATGATGTGGCAATGATGGAAGTTGTGATTCTCCCCCTTCTTAATACAAATCACAGGCTAGAATCAGAACATGAGAGTTCCCTGTTTGATACAGTCCCAACCCTTCCTGTTTGAAGTGAGAATATTCTTCTCCAAGATGTCCCAGAATTTGTCCAGGGGTCACTGATATAAATTTGGCTTTTACTTCTCAGTTAGGTGTGATTCTTTGCATATCTCTTGGATTATTTAGATTGTTCTAGTTCATTGCCACCTGGCCTCCGTTTAAGAATCAATTTGGTATCACCTGGTTTGGATATTACAGTCCACTCTTCAGGTTCTTTTACAGGTCCTTTGATTCTGCTGGCATGGATCCACCCTCGTTCCTTGGTCCGGATTGCGGCCTCAGTCGTCAGCAGTACCTGAAAAGGACCCTCCCATTGTGGAGTCAAAGATTGTTCTTTCCATGTTTTTACTAGTACCCATTCCCCTGGGTGGATATTATGAATCTTGAATTCCAAAGTTGTGGTTTGAGGGATCATTCCTTTCAGCTGCAAATTTTCAAGTATTCTGGCAATTGTGGTGACATTTTCTGACACTTACTTCTCTTACTTCATAAGTGGCTGTTTCATGTTGAGTGGTAAGGAAGGGTAATCTGAACATCATCTCATAAGGAGATACTCCCAGGTCTGACCTGGGCTGTGTTCGGACTCTCAACAGAGCCAAAGGTAAGCATTTTACCCATGACATTTGAGTTTCAGTCATTAATTTTGTTAACGTTTTTTTCAAAGTCCGGTTCATTCTTTCTACTCGGCCTGAACTTTGTGGGTGCCAGGGGGTATGTAATTCCCATTTTATTCCCAAGGCTTGAGTTATTTGTTGTAACACTTTGGATGAAAAATGTGTTCCTCTATCTGAGTCTATTTTATTAACCATTCCATATCTGGGAATAATTTGTTCCAGAAGGGTTTTGCATACTACGTTAGCTGTAGCTCTAGTAGCAGGAACTGCTTCTACCCAATGAGTTAGATGGTCTACTATTACTAACAGGAACTTCCATCTCTGTACTTGAGGAAGTTCAGTGAAATCTACTTGGATACTTTGGAATAGTCGCAGAGCTAACTCGCAGCCTCCTAATGTTGTTTTTCTCATTATTTTCCTATTCACTCTTTGGCAAGTTATACAGTGCCCAGTTATTTGTTTTGCTACCCCAAAGATTCCAATACACCCATAATTTCTCAGAAAATGATCACACAAAGCTTGAGTACCCCAATGAGTTTTTTGATGCATATCTTCTAATATTCTCTTAGTGAGTGGCTTATTAAGTAACTGTCTCCCATCAGGGAGTTTCCATTTTCCAGATTGATCTTGTTCTCCCCCTATCTTAAATAATTCCTTTTCTTCTTCTTTACTAAATTTGGGGATTTCCAATTCTCCCCTTTCTGGGGTCAGGATTAACATAATTCGTTTAGTCCCATTTTCTGCTGCATCTTTGGCTTCTTGGTCTGCTAGATTATTCCCTCTTATTTCTGGGGTCATCCCTTTTTGGTGTCCTTTGATATGCACTATGGCTATTTCTTCAGGCAATTTTAATGCCTCCAACACTTCTGAAATCAGGCCTTCATGTATCAGTTCCTTCCCCTTTGAATTTAGTAAACCCCTTTCTTCCCAGATCTTTCCAAAGGTATGTATTACCCCAAAGGCATACTTTGAATCAGTATAGATGATCCCCTTTTTGTGTGCTAAATGCTCCAGTGCTCTCTTTAGAGCGTATAACTCACAAGATTGCGCTGACCAATTTGAAGGTAGTTTTCCTTTTTCGATGGTCTGCATATTTATCCCATCGACTAAAGCATATCCTGACATTCTTTTTCCTTGCAAGCATCTGGATGAACCATCCACATATATTCTTTCCCCTTCTAAGAGGGCTTGTTCTGCTAGATCTTCCTGAACTTTTGTTTGGTATTGAATAATTTCTAAGCAATCATGTGCCAGGTCATCTTTTGGTTCTCCATAGAGGAATTGGGCCAGATTGAGGCTTTTGCTTGTTTCTATAGTTAGATCATTACTGTCAATCAGAATTGCTTCATATTTTAATATCCTGGAGTCTGTTAACCATTTTTCAGCTTTTTGATTTAGCACATTTCGGACCGCATGGGGTGTGTATACAATCAGTTTACTTCCAAAGGTGAGCTTACGGCTCTCCTCCACCAAAATAGCAGTAGCTGCTATGGCTTGAATGCATACTGGCCAGCCACGGCTTACTGGGTCCAATAGTTTAGATAAATAAGCTATTGGTCTTCTCACCCCTCCCCATTCCTGGACTAATACACCATGAGCTACTCCATTTTCTGCATTCACATATAAATGAAAGGGTTTTTCTAGTGAGGGTAAGCTTAGGGCTGGTACCGAGGCTAGTTTCAACTTCAGTTTTTTTAATTTATTATCATCATCTTTGGTCCATTGTATATTGTCTCCCCCTGTTAATTTTTCATATAAAAATTTTACTGCTTGTGTATATCCTTCAATCCATAGTCTGCAATATCCCAGTAGCCCCAGCAGTCTCCTAACCTCCTTTTTTGAAGAGGGAGGAGGGAGGGATAAAATCCCTGTAATTCTTTCAGGACTTAGTTTTCAGCTACCTTTGCTTATCAGGTGGCCAAGATATTTTACTTCTGATTCCACAAACTGTAATTTCCTTTTTGATGCCCTTAGTCCCTTTTCCCCAAGAAAATTTAGAAGCTTTATAGTAGCTTCTTTAACTTTAATTTCATCTTCTCCTGATATTAGAAGATCATCTACATATTGGATAGTTTGTATTCCTGGGGGAGTGGGGAAGGTTTGTAATATTTCTCCCAAGGCTTGCCCAAATAAATTTGGGGCCTCACAATACCCCTGTGGCAGTTTAGTCCACCTCAATTGGTTCTTTTTCCCTGTGTTTGGATCTTCCCATTCAAAGGCAAAAATATTTCGGCTTTCCTCTGCCAGTGGGCAGGCCCAAAAGGCATCTTTAAGATCCACCACACTAAACCACTGATGTTGAGGTGGAATTTTGCTTAAAAGAGTGTAGGGATTAGGAACCATAGGGTAGCAGGCCCGTGTTCTTTTGTTTACTTCTCTTAAATCTTGCACTAATCTATAATTTCCATCAGATTTCTTTACTGGGAGAATAGGGGTATTATGAGGGGATTTACAAGGTTCTAGTGTCCCATCCTTTATTAATTCTTCTATTACTGGTTTTAAGCCTTTTCTCCCTTCTAAAGATATAGGGTACTGACGTACACGAATGGGGCATTCTTCTTTTTCAATTGTGACCCTTATGGGGTCAATATCTAGTCCACCCCTATTCCCTTCCCCAGCCAAAACCTCTTTGTTAATTTTTCTTTCATCTTCTTGGCTAAGTTTTAACACTTTGGCCGTCATTTTCCCTTCTTCTGGTATGACTCCAATCCCCAGCTGGATTTGTAAATCCTTTCCTAATAAATTGCTGCCAGCCCCAGGAACTAACAAAACATCCCCTCTCCCTATTTTTGTTTCCCCTTCAATAACCACATCTTTAATGACAGGGACCTTAAATCCTTCCCCCTTTGCTCCCATTACTTTTACCATATCATTACTTACATCACACCCTTTTGGAATATTCATCACACAAGTCCTTTCTGCCCCAGTGTCAACTATAAATTCTAATACTTCCTCTTGGGGGCCTACTTTTAAAGTTATCAAAGGCTCCAGATGGTATTTATCCCCAAAAAAATAGAGCTCATGACTTCCCTATTTTTCTTCTGTGTGTGTCTCGAAATATTTTCAGATCCCTCCTCAGGTGGGGGCGTTCTCTTTTATAATGCCCTTCTTCCTTGCAATCGAAACAGGCATCCCTGGGTTGTTCTTGGAATCTTGACCGTGCTGTAGTTTTATTTTTCTCCCTTCCACTATTTCTGAACCCTGAGTGTTTAGGAGTGTTACCTGAGGGCTTTTGATTTAGATTCTTTTGGAAGGTACTCTCTCGCATAGTGGCTATCATGATCTTTGCTTCCACTTTGGCTTTTTCGTCATCCCTCCGGACATATATCTTTTGAGCTTCCCTTACTAGGTCTTGTAATGGTTTCTCGTACCAGTCTTCTATTTTATCCAATTTTTTCCTAATATCTGGCCAGGCATGAGTGACAAAGTTAACTCTTAGCAGGGCTTGCCCTGCTAGGGACTCCGGGTCTATCCCAGAATATTGTTTCATATTCTTTCGCAGCCTCTCCAGCCACTCAGTCGGGGTTTCTTCTTTCCCTTGTGTTGGGGTTTTAGTTTAGTCTTAGTTTTTTTCCTGTTAAAGGAATTTTCTCCCATATGCATGTTGCTAGGGGACAAATAGCTGTACTTAAGAAAGACAAAAAGGGGGGTGGGGTGGGCCTGGCTACTCCTTTGTTTACACCTGGCTGTGGGGTCGGTTCTCTTTCAGCGTCAGGAGAGAGAAGCTGCAAAGAAAGGAGCTGCTGGTTCTTTTTTTTTTTTTTCGGCCGTTTTTGCTTTCTGCTGGAAACAACGCCGGGATCCCAAAAGCCGCTTTCCCTGCCCTGCTGGAGGCCAGGCTGTGGCCGCCCTGCCCCGCTGCTGCTTCGAGCTTTCGCTGCGTTGTAGCCGTGCTCTCCCTGCCTGCGTGGACCTCCGGGGGGTTTCCCCTTTTGGATACATCTCATCTGCCACCCGGGATTTGTGTTTGTGCCTGCCGCTCCAGCCTGCCGTTCCAGCCTGCTGTTCCAGAGAGTCCGGGATTGGCTGCCCAGGGTTTTGTGAAGCCTTTGTTCCATCCTTCCCCGGGATCCCCGAGGCACCAGTGCCGCGTGCTCCCCGAGCTCGCTCCGTAGCGCCCCCTGCAGCCGCGGGGGAACCATCGCACCTGCCCTGCTCACCGGGAGCCGCCAGCGCCCCTGCCGGCTGCCAGTGGAACTGCACCCGAGGGGAAATAGCCTGACAGCTGAGAAGGCTGGGACTGGGTTTGTGTTTGCTGTTACTGCCATAGTTGTTGTTGTTTTGTTTGACTGGTTATATACACATATATACATATATATAGAGAGAGAGAGAGAGTAAAGAACTGTTATTCCTATTTCCCACATCTTTGCCTAAAGGCCCTTGATTTCAAAATATAATAACTCAGAGGGAAAAGGGGTTATATCTGCCACTTCAAGGGAGGCTCTGCCTTCCTTAGCAGACACCTGTCTTTCAAAACCAAGACACCTTGCTGCCCCTCAAAGGCCTTTCTGACATTTTGTCCTCGGGGTGCCCCCTCTTTTATTCCCTTGATTATCAAATTACGATAATCATTCATATGTCCCCTCCCAGCTTCATCATTTTGGTTCCAGTTAGGAGGTGTAATGGGCATTTTCTGACCCTCGGGTGGACCTTGTCGGTTTTCTCTTTCCCAAATTTTTATTCCAGCAATTCTAATCATTTCCCTTTCCTCTTGGGAGAATATTATTTTCATTATTGATTGCATTTCTTCCCAAGTGAAAAGGTTGGGACCTAAGAACTGGTCCAGCTGTTCAGCTGCACCTATGGGGTCTTCTAATAAACCTTTAATTTCTTTTTTGAAATTCCTAACCTCTGTAGAGGTTAGAGGAGCATTCACAAAGCCGGTTCCCCCTCCTCCCATAGGTACTTCTCTTAATGGAAATAAATTAATTTCTCAGCTTCCCTCTGTTTGTTTAGCAATGGAGGGATTGTTGGGCTGCCTCTGAGCCTTAATGACACCTCTTGTATTCTGGTATGGTGCTCCTTCGTTAAGAAGAGGGTTTATTTGGGAAGAAAGCACCAAACTCCCCTAGGGAGGAGGGGCAGATTCAGAGTCTGGCGCTGAAGCTGAATATTCTGTGGTGCAGAGAAGGGGGTGGGGTATAGCAGTGAAGCCAAATATTCCAGAGCACAGGAGGCGGGGGCCGGCTCTGAAGCCGGGCTTCTCAAGGCAGGAGAGGTGGGGGCTGAAGCCGGGACGGGTGACGTTTCCTTTGATTCAATTGAGGGTGCTGGGATTCCCGAGATATATGGGAAGGGTGGGATCCCCGGCATGGGCGGGGGCAGGGCTCCCCCCCTGCTCCATTGGGGCGGGAGGGCTGCTGGGGGAAAGGCCCCCGGTGCGGGCGGAGGGGTGGCTGGAGGGGGGAGCCCTGGAGCCGGGGGGAGGGGGGCAGCTTCTGATAACGGCGGCGGGGGAAGCCCCGGAGCCGGGGGAGCGGCAGCCTCTGGCACTGGTGGCGGAGGCAATACTTCTAAAGGGTCCCACCCTTTTTTCTCTTCTGTTTGCTTCTCCTCTGGGGTTTCTGATATTTTAAAGACTTTGGTTCCCAGAGGTTTTGTAATTCCTGTCCAGCAAGAAGCATATTCTCCCTCCTCAGGGTGAGATGGCTCTTTTGAATTTACAAATACATTTAGAGCCTGGCAAATCCATGCCTCATCAGACCCATATTTTGGCCAGTACACATGATCAGATCTGATTTCCTTTTTTACCCACTCTTTCATGCAGAATTGAATCATTTTTACTTTATCTTTTCCTTTTGTGGAAGGATCAGTTTCCCAGTTCGCGAGTTTGACCCCAAGGGGACTGTCTTGGGGTATATCCTCTGGCACCCTTTTATAATTTGAACTTAATTTACTAGGTTGTTGTCTCATTTTTCTAGGAGTTCTCTATTCTAACTTAATCAAAATACCAATTTATCCCTCCCCCTTTGAAATACTAATTCATTCCTTTAAAACACCAACTTCACTGCTGTAAAATACTACCCACCTTTTCACAGTACAAAAAACAAAAAAAATTTATTATAGCCCACCTTCCCCAAAAACAAAGTTAACTTCTAATTACACAGTCTTTCATTCACACATTCACTCTTTTTTAATATTTGTTCATTCACTCATTCTTACTCACAACAGAATAATAAGGTACCTCTTTCAAATCACTTGTTAGTATCCACCCACGGGTATGATATAATCCTTAGGATTCTGGGTGTTCTTGGATTTCCCTCAACCCAGCACTGCTAGCATCCAACCCCAACTTCTCTTGGGGTACTTTTAGACCCGGGGTGCTCTTGGAGTTTTCCTCAACCCAGCATATGGGGGGGTAGCTCCCACTTTGCAACCCTTCCCTGGGACCCCGTCCCAGTCACCCCGGGAGATTATTTCACTCCTCTTATCTCTCGCTTCGTCTCTTCGCTGGCCGCTGTTCTCGCGAACAAGACGGAACCGCAGCACTCAGAGACTGCCACACTCGCTTTGCAGATCTTGGGGGTAACCAGTCCGTGTCTCATTCACACACACTCATCTCCCGTAACCACCCCCTTTTTGTTTGGACAATACTTACCAGTCCTGTTGCTTTTCCAGTGTCAGTGGGATTTTTGTTGAGAGCGCTCTCTTTCATTTGCTTTATTTTTGTGTCTTTCTTGTCCTCCGGGTGTTGCCCTGCTGCCACCAAACCGCGCCAGAGGATGCCAAGCAAGGATCCTGCCAACTTGGGCGGGAGGCGCCTTACCCCTGCTTTTTGAATCCTCCCACTCTTTTCAGAGGCGAGGTGTAGATCCGGAATGAGCCCCCAATTGTGAAAAACGAGGTTCACTCTCCTGTGAGAATTTAAAGAGTTTAATATAAAGACAATAAGAGACACATAAAATAAAGCAAAGGGATAACGGCCGGGTGCCTTGGCACTCTGCCAAGAGTACACCTGATGCTCGAGGTGAGTCCTTTTTATATCATTTTTACTGTCTGTTCTCTATTCATATTAAAACTTTTCCCGGAGCTGTTCTGCATGGCCACTCCTTGGTTCCGCCTTTTTAGAGCATGCGTAGTCTTCGGCCTTGTGGTTTTATTTCTTTTGATTCTTGGGGTTGGGCCCGCTAGGTAAGAGTCGATGGTAGGGTGGATCTCTTAATTCTCCAGACAGTCAGGGCTGATTGCAGCTTTGGGCCTCTTTGCCCCCCGGGCAGAGCGGTGATAACAGCTCTCAGACTCTCCTGGCTGCCCATTCTCCGGGTGGAGTAGCCTTTGGGCCCTTTTGTTCTCTGGATAAAGTGTTGATTAGCAGCTTCTCAGGCCTCATCCTCTGTTCGCTTGGAGGTTATCTTACTTGCTCACACTTGCTAACATTCTTGCTAAAAAGAGAGAAAACTACATCCACACAGCAAAAAAGCATTTCTAACATTATATAATATCTATCTTTATACTTTGCGAGAAGCCAATATTATAATATATGTTTATAACACCCCGTGACCGACCTCTTCCCTTGCGGGAGAGAGGAATTGCAATCTTGGGGTCCGCACTCGCTTCATGACAATATCACGTCTCACACACACGCTCGGTCGCCCTCACTCAACCACGCAATACTTACGGTCCGTGTTCCTGCGTGGATTCTTCATGCACGTAGACTTTTATGAGTGAATTACCCTGCCGCGGCTCCGGGGATCCCACCCTGCGTCCCCCCCGAGTTCCCTGAGAGCTCGTTTTATTTCCTTTTCTCGTTCGAGGTGCCACTTTAAATTAGGTTCATTGATACGATTGGTCCGCGGGATCCCCTGTCTAGCCAGGCCGCTAGAAAAATTAGTGGGGCGCCTCCTGACCGAAAAAGGGGTCCACGGTACCCCAAATCGTATCACGTCGGGGTTCACCAAAATATTATAAACAAAATTGCCCAATCAAAATTTATAAAGAAATCACATTTATTATGCGACCAAAATATCGGTTTCAAAAGCCACGATCGAGAAAAGCAGCACCGAGCCCGGGGTCGGAGCTGGGTGAACACGCATAGATCTGATCTCTATCGCACCAGACCTCCCAAGTTCACAAATGCTGCTTTGGCTGGTCCCTTCTTATACAGTTTTTGGGTAGAGTCTGAATTAATTCTATTCTTCTCGTATTCATGAAGTTTTCTTGTCCTGGAGTTGGGCTGCACAAAGCCTTTCCTGGATCTGATGAATTGTCCATCCTGGGTGATGAGTGGGCTATTTCTGCTGATGGATGGGCCATCTCTGATTCTTGGAATAGTTATTCTTAGTTCCTGGAATGTCTGATTCCTTATCAGATGAGATGTAGATATCAGAGTGTAGTGATCAAGTCGTCATGGTGCAAATGTCCCGGTGATAAGATCCAATCCCACCTAGGTGGAATCCTCACTTATTGTGAAAGAAATACTTTTAGTGTTGTGAAATTTTTCTCTCAGCCACGCTGGTGCAGGGATTTAGAAACTCGGTCTCTGTAGGTTCTAATTACATTCCAGTTTTATACATATTAGCACGAATTACATACTTTATCTATAACACCAGACATGTCTACCTAGCCTGAGCATATATACCCATCGGATTCTGTCCCTTTTGGGGGGATTTTCATAACCAAGAGGACCAGCTGGAGAGGATCAACGAACATCTTTGGGATCCACGGAGTGGTGATATTTTCCTTATTCTGTCCTTGTTACTCTTTCTGTTCCACCCAGTTATCTTCTACTTCTTTCTTTCTTTCTCTCTCTCTCTATTTACCATCACATAAAACCCTTACTATTGTCACTGGCATATGGTCTCGTTTGCACCTTAATTGGGGCAGAGGAATTTCTAAGAACCTTAAAACTGGATCATAACATTTATTGGTGTAGTCGGCAAGCGTACTATTCTCTGACCCAAAGTGCCTTTTGATAATAGTATGGTCTCCTCTGACGATATTGTTTTCTGTGGTTTCCTTCTGTAGAGACACAGCTACTCCTAGGGATTCCGACACAGCCCTCTCTGAGAGGGTTGTGGAGGTCGAGGTTTCCTCTGTGGGGACTCAGACTCTTGGGAATTCTGATACAGCTTTCTCTGAGGAAACTGGGGAGGTGATAGTAAACTGATTTGGGTGTTTTTAGTTTCCTTTTGTGTGTTTGATGGAGCTATCCCCCACGCGCCCGGCCCCAAATAAAGCAAATACCCACTTCTTGGACTCTGTCTCTGAAGTGTCTCTTGGCCCGGTTTGGGGTGATTCAACTGGCACCCTGAGCTAGATCCAGGGGTAAGCAGACCTCTCAGCCGCAGCCTTGAATTTTCAGGGGGAGCTCACGTGTCCCCTGGCTCGCGGCGGGAGCAGACAAGGACCATCTGCACCCAATTAAGGTATTTGCTTTTTTTTTTGTTTTGTTTTGTTTTTTTTGTTTGTTTGTTTTTTTTGTTAAGTAGAAATTCCCAGGGGTCCGGGGTTTGAGTCCCCGAGGGTAGGTTGAAAGTCCTGAGGAGACTGGGTCTCCCAAAATTAGTCCTGGGCAAAAGGAAAGGTAACTTTAAGGGGTTGGAGGCCCCAGGGCTTGGACCCCACAGTCCTGCCGAGTTGCTATTTAAAAAAAAAACAAAAAAAGGAAAGGGGGTTTTAGGCAGTAGCATTGCTTGCTGCCGAGCTCGATTTCGTCTAAAAGGAAAATCACTAGAACAAAAGGAGCAAACTGATAAGGCTAACTGCTCCAGGGTGAAAAGCAGAAGCCTACTAAAACCCTGAAAGAAAAAAAGCAACTCAAATGCCTGATTCACAGACTGCAACTCTTGCAAATCTTTTTAAAAGCAGTCTCACTCCCTCCGCTGAACAGTCAATTGGAGGAAACCCCACTTAAAACCTGTGGGAAACAACAAAAGCGGTGCAACAAACAATTCATAGAATAAAAGCTAAAACTCCACCTAAATAAGGTAATGCAATTAACAACTTGTTTCACTCAGAAGTATTTTGCCAGGGAAGTTTGTTTCTTTTCTCTTTTCTAGGAGTGTCAAACATCCCTGCATAGAAGATAAGGGAAAGAGTTTGAGAGCAGAGAAACTGCAAGCAGCAAAATCACGCCTAAATGTGATAATCATTGCTTCACTGTCACTTTGTGTTAGCCCCAAGAAGTTTTACTTCTTTCTAAATAATTGGTCTAGTGGGCCAAATTTTCACTTTTCTTTTATAGGAATCTACCAACACATGAGATGGAGCTGCATGAAAACCAATGAAATTTAAAGTGTCACGATAATTGCTTGCATTGTCAGTTTCTTAATGTTTGTAATTTGTTTGTGTTTTCATTGCAAGTGACTTGGTGAGAGATCAAATAGAAGTTAAAACATTCTACATATTCCTGAGTTTAATTTTCGTCTAACTTCTTTTGTCTTTTCACTGGAAAAATTTTGTAGCTAAGGTCTTATGGATGTATAATTTGTCTCAACCAATATTATCCTGAGAGTTGGTATAAGAATCTATACATATTTGAAATCCTACAAATATATACTAACCTTCTGTTGGGGTTTTAGGAGCTCTCCTGTTTGGGTGTTTTTTCTGTTAAAGGAATTTTCCCCATACGTGTTGCTAGGGGGACAAATTGCTGGATACTTCAGAAAACAAAAGAGGTGCCTATGGGGGTGGGGTGCATCTGGCTACTCTTTTGTTTCACCTGGATGTGCGGGGCAGTTCGATCCCCGAACACCGGAGAGGGAGGCTGTTTTTCGTCGGCTATTTTTTCCTTCTGCAGAGACAACCCCAGGATCCCAAAGCCCGCCTTCCCTGCCCCGCTGGGAGCTGGGCCATGGCCGCCCTGCTCTGCCGCTGCTTCGAGCCTTCGCTACGTTGTAGCCCTGCTCGCCCTGCCTGCCCAGACCTCCGGGGGGCCCCCCGTTTGGATACATCTCGTCTGCCACCCGGGATTTGTGCTCGTTCCTGCCGTCCCAGCCTGCCGTCCCAGCCTGCTGTTCCCAAGGGTCCGGCCGGACACCGGGAGCGGCTGCCCAGGGGTTTGTGAAGCTTTTTTGTTCCATCCCTCCCGGGATCCCAGGCCACCAGTGCCGTGTGCTCCCCGAGCTCGCTCCGGAGCGCCCCCTGCAGCCGCGGGGGAACCATCGCACCTGCCCTGCTCACCGGGAGCCGCCAGCGCCCCTGCCGGCTGCGAGCGGAACTGCACCCGAGCGGAAAGAGCCTGACAGCCAAGAAGGCTGGGACTGGGGTTGTGATTGTTTGCTGTTACTGCCATAGTTATTGTTGTTTGTTTGACTGGTTATACACATATAGATATATAATGGTAAAGAACTGTTATTTCTATTTCCCACATCTTTGCCTAAAAGCCCCTTGATTTCAAAATTATAATAACTCAGAGGGAAGGTGGGTCGCATCTGCCATTCCAAGGGGGGCTCCTGCCTTTCTTAGCAGACATCTGTCTTTCAAACCAAGACACCTTCCCAGTTCTGCCTCAGAAGGCTTCAAAATTATTATAATTTGCCTAAATTTTTTGGATTTTCTAATTAGTGAATCAAAGAATATTGACAAAATACAAGCAAATGCTACATAACATTATTGAACCCCCCTTCCTAAACCAGGAGGAATACAGAAAAGCCTTCTACCAGCTCTCAAACTAATGTACTGTTGAATCTCATGCCATATGTCTTAAGAGAGTATTTTAAGTTTGCCTCACTTCTCCTACCCATTAAAGTCCAGAAGAAAAAGCTACCTGGGATAACTTTGAAGGGAAATTAATTTCATTTTTAATCTCACCAATTAGAAAAAGCCACACTTTCTTGTTTGTGTCAAGATTAAATGACAACAGTGCTATAATCTGTCTCCTGGAAAATAGAGCATAGCCCTGATGTAAAGATATGTTTGCATGAGAACATTTTGTATAAAAATGTTTTATGTGTTAATCTTGCATCATAAAAACCAATTCTTCATACTGTATAGAATTATCCAGTGGAGTACGGATATTACCTATGAAATTCTTCTATGTGTGAATGCAGCCAAGGAGAAAACACACATCCTCAACGAATCCCTTCACATTTATTCCAGGGTTCAAAGTTAATCAATGATACTACAAGAGCTGGGAAGCCTCTTAAAACTCAGCTGATTGACACATGTTAATACATGGACCTGTTGAGGATACCCCTTGTACTAGTTTGAAAACAAACCAGTGGGAGGCACCAAGTCAGAATAACAATTTAATGGGGAAGTTAAGGAAAGAAAAAAAACTAAAAGAAAACACTGGTTCAAACTGACAGAGTCAAGATACAACCTGAGTCCCTGTTGTGGGTGGTGGTAGCAGTCTGCTAGAATGGTGGCTGCAGTCCTCTGAAGCGGTGATCCTGTATAAAAGAGGGTCTGCTCTTCCTCAGAAGGTCCAGTGGTGGCTGTGTAGCTCCTGTCCTCTGGAAATCCAGTGGAAAGGCCTTGTCTCTGGTGTTCAGCCTCAGCTTATATCCACGCTGGGATGCTTGGTTCCTCCCTCTGGGTGGAGCATCTCACAATGGGGTAATGAGTCATGAGGCCAGGTGTTGATTGGGCTCATTAACAGATGATAGTCCAGAGGGAGTTATCTATGAGTCATGCGGCAGGACAATGATGGGCAATTAACAGAAAGATAGTCTGGTGGGAGGAGGCAAGGAAACACTGCCCCACCTGATTTCAACGGCTGATGGGAATGGTAATAGAATATACTGCAACCCAGGACATTATGCACCCCTTATTCTATTACCATCTACATCATCCCAAATCAATACCTTCTTTAAACTCTACACACACATACATATATATATATATACAATGAGACCCTACACACCGTTCTCACCTAAGATTAGGTCTCCTTGTGGTACACAATGGGTTTCCCCATCTTTTTGCATTACCCACCAAGTGCAACCAGGTCCTTGAGCAAAGACAATCCCACGGATGGGTTTGCCTTTGCTTGAGGTGGGATTGATCCAAACAGTCTTTCCTAAAATACCCCTCAGGTGTACCGCAGGGACTCTATCTCCATCCACTGTGTGCAAGGGTTCAGACTCGGCGGGACCAGCTCGATTGATGGACCCTCGGGTATTGACCATCCAGGTGGCCTTTGCTAAGTTCACTTCCCAATTTTTGAAGGTCCCCCCACCAAGTGCCTTTAGGGTGGTTTTAAGTAGTCCATTGCAGCGTTCAACTTTTCCGGCAGCTGGTGCATGATAAGGAATATGATATATCCATTCAATACCGTGTTCTCTGGCCCAGGTGTTGATGAGGCTGTTCTTAAAATGAGTCCCGTTGTCCGACTCGATCCTGTCAGGGGTGCCATGTCTCCACAGGACTTGCTTTTCCAGGCCCAGGATGGTGTTCCGGGCTGTAGCGTGAGGCACTGGGTAGGTCTCCAGCCATCCAGTGGTCGCTTCAACCATGGTCAACACGTAGCACTTGCCTTGGCGGGTTTGGGGAAGGGTGATGTAATCAACCTGCCAGGCTTCCCCATACGTGTACTTTGACCATCGTCCACCGTACCACAGAGGCTTCACCCACTTGGCCTGTTTGATTGCAGCACAGGTCTCACAACTGTGGATGACCTGTGAGATGCTGTCCATGGAAAGGTCCACCCCTCGGTCACGGGCCCATTGGTATGTTGCATCTCTCCCCTGATGACCAGAGGCATCATGGGCCCAACGAGCTAGGAATAATTCTCCCTTGTGCTGCCAGTCCAGATCCACCTGAGATACTTTCACCTTAGCAGCTCGGTCCACCTGCTCGTTGTTGCGATGCTCTTCATTAGCCCGACTCTTCGGTACGTGCGCATCCACGTGTCGAATCTTCACGGTCAGCTTCTCTACTCGGGCGGCGATGTCCTGCCAAATCTCAGCGGCCCAGATGGGTTTCCCTCTGCGCTGCCAGTTGGCTTTTCTCCAGCAATCCAGCCATCCCCACAGAGCATTAGCTACCATCCATGAGTCGGTGTAGAGATAGAGCCTCGGCCACTTCTCTCATTCAGCAATATCCAAAGCCAGCTGGACGGCTTTAAGCTCTGCAACCTGACTCGATCCACCTTGTCCCTCGGTAGCTTGTGCAACTCGTCGTGTGGGGCTCCATACTGCAGCTTTCCACTTTCGGTTAGCGCCTACAATTCGGCAGGAACCATCAGTGAAGAGGGCATAACGTCTTTCCGGTAGCTCATTATATGGTGGGGCTTCCTCAGCACAAGTCACTTGCTCTTCCTCTTCTTCAGAAGATAATCCAAAAGTCTCACCTTCAGGCCAGTTTGTTATAATTTCTAGAATCCCAGGGCGATTCGGGTTTCCAATACGGGCACGCTGTGTGATGAGGGCAATCCATTTGCTCCATGTGGTGTCGGTGGCGTGATGCGTGGAAGGAACCTTTCCCTTGAACATCCAACCCAGCACCGGTAGTTGGGGTGCCAGAAGCAACTGTGCTTCAGTGCCAATTACCTCAGAGGCAGCTTGGACTCCTTCATAGGCAGCCAAGATTTCCTTTTCTGTGGGAGTGTAGTTGGCTTCAGACCCTCTGTAGCTTCTGCTCCAGAATCCCAGTGGTCGGCCACGAGTCTCACCAGGCACCTTCTGCCAGAGGCTCCAGGACAGACCATTGTTCCCGGCTGCAGAGTAGAGCATGTTCTTCACCTCTGGTCCTGTTCTGACTGGGCCAAGGGCTACCGCATGAGCGATTTCCTGCTTGATCTGGGCGAAGGCTTGCTGCTGTTCAGGGCCCCAGTAGAAATCATTCTTCTTGCGGGTAACCAGGTAGAGAGTGTAGTGAGCCTCTCTGATGAATGGCTAAGAAGCAAAGGTCATGATACAGCGGGGCTTGTAGATATGCAGACGCGCCAAGGACACTGAGTCCTTGCACAACAAGGCTGCACGACGAACAGGGAGTGCATCCAGACAGATAAGCGGAAAGCAGAGCATGGAGGAGGAAGATAAAGAACCGCAACGTTTGCAGATCTCCTAGACCAGCTCCCACCAATGAGGAGCTCAACTTTTGCAATATGTATGAGCTAATTAAAGGTACTATAAGTGTAGTTTTGAAAAATAAATCGAGACTTGCTGATCATATTGCTTGAGTGCTTGTCTCCCGCGCCTCCACCCAACATCTGGCGCCCGAACAGGAGAAGCCACCCTTGCCTCTTTGCGTCGGGGGAGTTGTGTTGGGGTCGGGTCCCGCAGCTAGACGGACGGCGAAAGAGGTCTCGTATACTGCAGCGATTTCCTCCGCGCCCGAGTGACCGCACCGGCGGGCTCGCCGATACGTGCTGCCGAAGCTTGGAGGGGCTAGCAACGGTACCGTTGTAAGTATGGAAAGACAAGCAGCACAAGATTTGTTTAAGGCTTTCTTGCTTAGGCGTCACTTCAAGGGGATTGATCTTGAAAAAGATCTCTCCGCGCTTTTAACCCATGCGCGGTCTTATGGGTTTTTTGTGGACCCTCATTCTATTCATGAATTAAGTCAGTGGCGTGCTTATGGTGATAAGCTCTGGGACCTTGTCCTAGACGATGATAAGCCTGCTAAGAAAATGAGTAAGCTTTGGAAACCTGTCTATAATGAACTTTTGATGGCTCAAGCAGAGAAAAGGGCAGCAGAAAAAATTAAGGCAGCCCATGATAAAAACCGTAATTACGATTCTGCTGCTTCCCTTTACTCCGCTGCCCCTAACCCCCCCACCTTTGCTACAGTCGAGGTTCCGCCTGAGGCATTTGCCTCCGGCCCGGCTTCACACTCACCCTCTGCGCCCCCTGATCCTCCCCTGCAGTCCCCGCCCCCGTCCCCCTCGCAGCAGCTGCAGCAGCCGCGGCAGCCGCAGCAGCCGCCGCCGCCGCAGCCGTCTGTTCCTCCGGATCGCTCTCGTTCGCAAAACCCTTTCCTAAGCCATGAGCCTGTCCCTGGGGCAGATTCTGACCTTGCGGAGGCCATGACCAAGGGTCATAGAGAGCTGTGGGCAGCTCTCGCTCGTGACGGTTTGCATAAGGGCGATGCAGAGATGCTAGCGGCTGCCCAGGAAAGCTTGGCTTTCCCTGTTCTGTTTGTTCCTAATCCACAGGGAGGCAATATTGCGCAAGTTACTAACCTCGACTGGAAGCTGTTAGCTCAGCTACGAGCAACGGTGGGGAATTACGGTGTTACGAGCGAGCCCGTAAAACAGATGCTTGACTATATTTTTAATGCCTTTACTCTCCTTCCTGCTGACATTAAAGGCATCACTAAATTAATGTACACCCCGCACCAGCGATTACTCTTTGACGCTCGCTGGAGAGAAGAAGCAGCTGTGAGCGCAGATCTTAACAGACCCCAGGGGGACCCTTTGGCTGACATTACGGTTGATGAGTTACTAGGACAGGGTCAACATATGAGGGTTGAGGCTCAGGCTGCACTAGGCCCTGCTAAATTGCGGGAGGCCATGGCAATTGCTAAGAGAGCCATGGACAAAGTTCGAGCCCCGGGTGGAATTCCTATGTACATGAGCATTAAGCAAGGTCGGGAAGAGTCTTTAGGCTCTTTTGTTGATAAAGTCATGTAGGCAATTTCAAAAGCCGGGGTGCAAGAGCACATGCACGACCCATTATTAAAACAATGTCTCCTACAAAATGGTAACCAAGCCACTCGCGCTCTCATTACTTCCACCCCAGGAGATTGGACTGTCCAGCAGCTCCTAGAAAAGGCTGCTACCATGCCCACTGGCTCTCAGCTGTTCTTAGCACAGGCTTTAGAAAAGTTAGGTGAAGGATTAAAGGAACAAGCCATTAACTCTCAAAATCAGGTTATGGCAGCCCTTGCTCCCCTCCAAGCTGTTGTGGCGCACCCCCGCCCGGCCCCAGGTGGCCGAATGAGATGCTATCGCTGCGGAAAAGCCGGTCACATTCGTCGCGAGTGCACCGCTGCAGGCATCTGGTGCAACAAATGCCAATCCAATACGCATAACTCAGCAGCATGCCGCAGTAGTAGCAAGAAACAGGGAAACCCCCGACCCAGCGCGAACAGCAGCCGCGCAACGACACAAGTAGCAGCTTCACCAGCGCCACTTGGCCCCGCCCAGCAACAAGCGGGAGCCTCGGCCTGGACCTGGCAGCCTCAGTAGATGTTGAACTACTGACATCCGAAATTCATCGCGTCCCTACTGGCCTCATGGGACCCGTACGCATCAATGGTCAAGCTACGGGAGGACTTATTGTAGGCCGCTCATCTGCAATCACCATGGGCCTTTTAGTAGAGACTGGTCTCATTGATGCTGACTCCACTGGAGAACTTTTTATTCTTGTACATACTGATTACCCCCCCATAAGGATACCTGCGGGGCAAAAATTGGCACAGCTGGTCCCGCTACCACATTTGACCTCAAGCATCCCACCTGTTCACGGCTCACCCCGCCAACCCTTAAGCCCTGGCTCTACCGGAACTTTAACTTTGCTTACCATTGACCTCGCCTCCCGTCCCCGAAGGCGTTGCCTCCTGCGCCACAAAGAGGAATTTATCACGCTAGAAGGTCTTCTTGATACAGGAGCTGACTCCAGCGTCGTCGATCCAGGAAAATGGCCTTCAAATTGGCCTATATTACCAGCGACGACCGCAGTTACAAGCATCGGAGGGATGAGACTGGCCCAAAAATCTCCCTTGATTCATATTGAAATTGATGGTAAACAAGTACCAGCCACGTTTTCTATCATGCCTCTACCTCCTACAGTGGATTGTCTTCTAGGCAGAGATGTTTTAGCCCAGCTAGGCCTTGTGCTTACCAATGATCACCATTTACATTAGAGGCCATTGCTTGGACATTCCCGTTGCCACTATCATGGATTACTACCGAACCTATAGTGGTTAAGCAATGGCCCTTGAAACGGGAAAACCTAGAGCAAGCTCATGCTCTAGTCACCGAGCAACTTCAACAAGGCCATCTTAAACCATCCACCAGTCCGTGGAACACTCCTATTTTTGTCATACGAAAAAAGACTGGTGCGTATTGTCTCTTACATGATCTTCGTGCTGTGAATCAACAAATGGAATCTATGGGAGCGTTACAACCAGGTCTCCCAAATCCTGCGATGCTGCCCCGAAATTGGCCCCTTTTAATTATTGATCTAAAAGACTGCTTTTTTACTATTCCGCTGCATCCTGAAGACACGAAGCGCTTTGCTTTTACTCTACCAGCCTTAAACAAAGGAGAACCAGCAAAGCGATTTGAATGGACAGTCCTGCCACAAGGAATGAAGAATTCACCAACCCTGTGTCAATTATATGTTGATGCTGCTCTGCAACCCTTACGGAAGCAATTGCCCTGTGCCATCATTTATCACTACATGGACGATATTCTTTTCGCTCAAGAAGAACCTTTCACCTCTAATCAAGTGCAAATGATCATCACTTCTTTAGCTGCTTGGTCCCTTGTTGTTGCACCTAACAAGATACAGCTTACTGCACCATGGAAATACTTGGGATGGACTATTACTGACCAGAGGGTTAAACCCCAAAAACTGCATATTCAAACATCCATTTCAACCCTCAATGAAGCTCAGAAGCTCTTAGGAGACTTACAATGGCTGAAACCTGTCACAGGGATTCCTAATGCCTTATTGGATCAATTGCGTCCCCTATTAAAGGGCACAGATCCCTGTACACCTGTAATTCTAACACCTCAACAGTCGCAGGCCTTACAGCAGATCACGGCCTGCGTCTCTGCGGGTTTCGTTACACGCTTAGACCCCGACAGTCCACTATCCTTGACCATTTGGAATAACGAAGACCACCTCTTAGGAGCCATCATGCAGCAAAAGAAAACGGGGGAAATCACTATTCTAGAATGGGTTTCGCCCCCGTTACAACAAAGAAAGACAGTTACCCCAAAGATTGAAAATTTGGCAACGCTTATAAAGAAAGGTCGTTTACGCATATGGGAAATTAGCGGGCTGGAACCTACATTTGTCAATTTGCCTATGGAAAAAGCCACTTTAGACTGGTATTTGCTCAATTCCTCGCAGCTAGCTGAAGCATTACTTTCTTCAGGGGCCATAATCCGCACTGGCCCACTGGCCCCAAAACTACTAAATTGGATGGGGAATTGGAACTGGGTCACCAAACCGCTGCTACATCAAGGACCCATTCCTGATGCTCTGACGGTCTTTACCGACGCAGGACGTAAAACCCGGACAGCCGCAGTTGTATGGCAGACAAATCAGCAATGGTGTCATCATCAAATCGCAGCTACTCCTACAGATACACTGCAAACATTGGAACTTGTAGCAGTTCTTTGGGCCATTGTACACTTCCCCGAACCTCTCAATATTGTGTCAGATTCCCTTTATGTTGTCGGTGTAGTTTCAAGAATTGAAGACGCTACTATCAAAGAAGTCCAGAACCAACGGCTCTATGAACTATTGCTACAGCTAAAACGTGCCTTGCGAAACAGATCTCATGCTTATGCAGTCCTCCACATCCGCAGCCATAAGTGGCAAGAAGGCCTAGGGGAAGGGAACGAACGAGCTGATCAAGTTGTTTCCCTGGCTCAAAATAGCATCCCGAAACAAACAATAGCCCGTGAAAGCCATAGCATATTCCATCAGAATGCAAAAGGATTGGCCAAAGAATTTCGCCTTCCCTTAAGCGCTGCTCGGGCCATAGTTAAAGCGTGTCCAGTGTGCAGTTTCCACAATTCTGGAATAGGCCTAGGGATAGGAGTCAATCCTCGGGGACTTAAAGCCAATGAGATATGGCAAATGGATGTTACGCATGTCCCCAGTTTTGGTCGCCTAAAATACGTCCATGTTACAATTGACACGTATAGCCATTTTATTTGGGCCACGGCACAGACAGGAGAACAAGCAAAGCATGTAGAACGTCACCTAAATAGCTGTATAGCAATTATGGGAATCCCCCTCCTAATAAAATCAGACAACGGACCTGCCTACTGCAGTGCCCGTATCGCTAAATATATGCAAAATTGGGGCATCACTCACAAAACAGGCATCCCAAATTCCCCTACAGGACAGGCAATTGTTGAAAGAGCGAATGGCACCCTCAAAACGTTTTTACAAAAATACCCTGATCCACCTAACCCACAAGATAAGTTGCTAAAATGCCTTTTCGTTTTAAATCATCTTTGTATATTTGGCGACCGAGAGGTCCCCCCAACTGTCGAGCATTTTACCCAGCCGCAGCCCCTGCCACCCATGCCTTGGGTTCATTATAGGGACCCCAAAATGGGCAGCTGGCAAGGACCTGGGGAGGTCTTGTATTGGGGAAGAGGTTACTTATGTGTATCCGCTCCGACAGGTCCCCTGTGGGTTCCGGCCAAATGGACTAAGCCTGCTGTCCTAAATGAGCAGTCCACAACTGAGGAAGAAGATAAGAATACAGAAGAAGATCTCGCAAATCCTATGGGAAATTGAACAGCAGTTTCACGTCACCTTCCTTGTGGACTCAGAGGAAGAAATTGAGAACTTTCTCCTCCCTCACTTGCAGAGACATTTTTTACGCTTTTGCCAGTCTAGTTGCTTTGCATGCTATAGCTTTAATCACAAAGCGTGGGTCAGGTTGCAGTGTGGAAGTTGTAATAAGCAGTGGTGAGTCTATCAGCAACACCTCTCGTCAGGCTTATGGTGCCAATCTTGTTAGTTTTCACTGGCACCGTGAGACAGCTCAAGGAGCGCTGGTACAACTTACAGGCGTTAACATTATTGAAAGTCTGTGCTTGCTTGAAAATGCTGAAGATTTGCGCTTAAGAGAATTAGCGTGGGAAGTGCAGCATACTGCCAAAAAGGTCCTTGCTGACAGTCGCTCTGTGATATTACAATCAGCTTGTCAACCTAGTATAGGGGTGCCAACTCAGTGGCAGGTCAATCCAAGTAGGTGGGACCATGTATGCCGTCGGTTTCGTCACCGTGCTAGCGTTTTTAAATCTGGCAATAAGTCATAACTACTCTCCAAAGGTATTCGATCTGAGAGATAATCTTTGGGTCTCTCTAGCCCATGAGTTAAACACCACCACCTTTTGTGCTTCCTTAGCCTCGCCCAGTGCCCCCTTCTTAACATGTTTGATTGGGGTGCCGTTAAATGATAGCACTTGGCGTCTCTTTGTTACAGAGACTCAAAAACTTAAGACTATCAGACCCTTGAATTCCACTACTAACGTTACGTATGGGCTACAAGACTATGACTCATGGGATGATAGACTCCCAGTAGGCCCCAAACCGCAAGAAATTGAGCTAGTAGACTCGCTCAATGCTACAGCTTGTTTTTATATTAATAGCTCCCGTGACCTTTGCCAAGAAGGCAGTTTGCTTGGTTGCAGACGAAATGAATCTGTCCCCACTTGGGTCTCCCCCGTTGGCAATGCGTCACAATGGGAAGTGACTTGGTGCAATGCCACTGCTAAAAATAAAACTCAAGCGGCCTCAGGGACGCTCCTCCCACGAAAATTGCCAAAGGGATTCTTTTTAATTTGTGGAAACCGTGCCTGGTCAGGTATTCCGTCTAGGCCTGTTGGTGGGCCCTGTACTTTTGGCCAACTCAGCCTCGCGCTCCCTCGACATCACCCCAATATCACACACCGAACGCGGTGGACAAGATCCATCTCCGAGACTATAACATCATCGTGCAATGACGACCTTACCCTTTGGAATAAGTGGGAGGTCGTCTTTGCTGCCCTCTTTCTCCCCGGTGCTGCTGCAGCACGTGCCCATCGTAACTTAGATAGATTAGCATGCTGGGTGGTTAAACAGGCAAACGGTACTAGTCGCGTCCTATCCGAGTTAGCAGAAGATTTGAGTTCTGTACAGAACACTGTGCTGCAAAACAGAGCAGCTATAGATTTTCTGCTTTTAGCCCATGGCCATGGTTGTCAAGACTTTGAAGGGCTGTGCTGCGTGGACCTCGCAGATCACTCCAAGTCCATCCACACTGAGATTCAGGATTTAATCAAGCACTCCCAGCAAATAAAAACAGATACAGGTTTTTTCGGGTTAGAAGGATTGACGGAATGGATGGGCTTAGAAGGATGGGCAAATAGTGTTATTAAGTCATTGATGCTATTAGCAATAATTGTTTTGCTTGGCTTAGTTATGCTTAGCTCTGTTGCCTCATGCGTTAAAAGTTTAATTTTGAAAACAACTAACATTACCATGCTTGTGCAAAAAGAAAACGGGGGAAGTGTAGTGAGCCTCTCTGATGAATGGCTAAGAAGCAAAGGTCATGATACAGCGGGGCTTGTAGATATGCAGACGCGCCAAGGACACTGAGTCCTTGCACAACAAGGCTGCACGACGAACAGGGAGTGCATCCAGACAGATAAGCGGAAAGCAGAGCATGGAGGAGGAAGATAAAGAACCGCAACGTTTGCAGATCTCCTAGACCAGCTCCCACCAATGAGGAGCTCAACTTTTGCAATATGTATGAGCTAATTAAAGGTACTATAAGTAAGTGTAGTTTTGAAAAATAAATCGAGACTTGCTGATCATATTGCTTGAGTGCTTGTCTCCCGCAACTCCACCCAACAGAGAGGACTCACGATCTGGCTGTACTCGGGAATGTGCATCCTCCAGAAACCTATGGCGCCTAGGAAAGCTTGTGTTTCCTTCTTGCTGGTCGGTGGAGACATCGCAGTGATCTTATTGATGACCTCGGTGGGAATCTGACGTCGTCCATCTTGCCACTTTACTCCCAGGAACTGGATCTCTTGAGCAGGTCCCTTGACTTTGCTCCTTTTGATGGAAAAGCCAGCTTCCAGGAGAATCTGGATGATTTTCTCTCCTTTCTCAAACACTTCCTTTGCTGTGTTTCCCCACACAATGATGTCATCGATGTATTGCAGATGTTCTGGAGCCTCACCCTTTTCCAATGCAGTCTGGATCAGTCCGTGGCAAATGGTGGGACTGTGCTTCCACCCCTGGGGCAGTCGATTCCAGGTGTATTGCACACCCTTCCAGGTAAAAGCAAACTGGGGCCTGCATTCTGCTGCCAAAGGAATGGAGAAGAAGGCATTGGCAATGTCAATAGTGGAGTACCACTTTGCTGCTTTGGACTCCAGCTCGTACTGAAGTTCCAACATGTCCGGCACATGCGGCGCTCAATGGTGGCGTGACCTCATTCAGGCCACGGTAATCCACCGTCAGCCTCCATTCTCCACTGGACTTACGCACTGGCCATATAGGGCTGTTGAAAGGTGAATGGGCCTTGCTGACCACCCCTTGGCTCTCCAGTTTGCGAATCATCTCATAGATGGGAACCACAGAGTCTCTGTCGGTGCGGTATTGCCGACGGTGCACTGTTGCTGTGGCGATTGGCACCTGTTGTTCTGCAACTCTCAGCAGTCCCACAGCAGAGGGGTCATCTGAGAGGCCAGGCAATGTACTCAGTTGTCTGATATCTTCTGTCTCCACAGCAGCTATCCCAAAAGCCCAACGATGTCCTTTTGGGTCCTTGAAATACCCATTTCTGAGATAGTCTATGCCGAGAATGCACGGGGCCTCCGGGCCCGTCACGATGGGGTGTTTCTGCCACTCGTTCCCAGTTAAACTCACTTCAGCTTCCAGTACAGTCAGCTGCTGGGATCCTCCTGTCACTCCGGAAATAGAAATGGGTTCTGCTCCCACATACCTTGATGGCATCAGAGTACATTGAGCACCGGTGTCAACCAAAGCCGTGTATTTTTGTGGGTCAGATGTGCCAGGCCATCGGACCCACACAGTCCAAAAGACCCGATTCTCCCTTTCCTCTACCTGGCTAGAGGCAGGGCCCCTCTATTCCTGGTCATGTTGCATGTTGCTCCCTTCCGGTGAATACGTTCCTGAGGTCCCTTCAAGAGGATCAGTCATATTATCATTCCGGTACCGTCTGGAGTTCTGTGTGCGAGAGACCGGAGCAATATTGACTCTAGATGCGCTTCTTGTGGTAGTTGTCCCTCTTTTTAGTTCACGTACCCGAGCTGCTAAGGAGGAGGTGGGTTTTCCATCCCACTTACTCATGTCTTCTACATGTTCCTGAAGGAAAAACCAGAGGTTACCTCGTGGGGTGTATCCTCTCTCCCTGGTTGGGGGACGCCGGCTCCTAATGGCAGAGACTCTTGTTGGTTCTGGCGAGATCGGGTAAATCTCTTCCTTAAGTTCCTTTTTCAGTTTCTGATGGCCTTCTTCAATCAAGCTCCGGACTTGCTCAGCCAAAAGACTTGTTTCCACGGATGAGACATGGGTGCGAAACGGGGCTGTGACGGTGTCCTCGTAAATCCTCAGTTTGTTCACCAAGACGCCCACCCTGTCCTCGCCTTCCCTCCATTGCAGCGTTGCCAGGTAACGGGAGTATATCTCTGGTCCAAGGCGTGCGAACCTCAACCACATCTGTGACATGCACTGGACACCATCTGGGCTCTTAGGAAATCTCTTGTCTTCTGAGAAAATGATCTCCAGCACAGCCAATTCCCTCAGGCACCGGATACCTTGTTCCATTGTGCTCCATTTTCCTTGGTGCACCTGGAGGTCTTCTTTACAAAGGTACCTGTCCCTTACACTTGTAAGCAGTCGCCGCCAGAGGCTGAGAGCTTCTTGGGTTCTCCCGATCCCCTGGTCAATGACCACATCCCGGGACAGAGATCCCAGCTGCCTGGCCTCACTTCCGTCCAGAATGGTGTCATTGGCTGCAGCGTCCCAGATGCAGAGCAGCCAGGTCAGGATAGACTCGTTTGTCTGGCGGGTGAATTCCCTCCGCAGGTCACGCAGCTCACCCAGGGATAGTGACCGAGTGATGATCTCTGGCTCTGCCTCTTCTTCTGGGTGCGAAGGTCCTGCTGCATCCTCGTCAGTCACAATGCGGGCTGATTTGCTTTTTGATTTCTTCTTCTGAACGGGGGCAACTGCAATTGGTTTAGGCTGTTCTGGTTCGGTGATAGTTTGCATGGGGACGCTGAGAGTGCTTTTGGTTCCCTTCTCCTCTGTGTCAGTCTGCGTGGACATGGACGCTGTTGTCTTGCATCTGGGTTCTTTCTCCTCAGTGTCAGTCTGCGTAGACATGGACGCTGTTGCTTTGCATTTGGTTCCTTTCTCCTCTGTGTCAGTCTGCGTAGGCATGATGTTTGTTGCTCTGCTCTTTTTCCCTCCCTCATCCTGAGGATGCTGTGCCATGGCTCTGATTCTAAGCATGGTGTACATGGTGCAGGCTGTACAGAGAAGACAAAGCAGAACTGACAGCAAGTTTATGCCGTCTTTGACATCCAGAGGGAATTCAATATTTTCAAAAACTGCTGTGCCTGGCCTGAAAGGCTGGAAGAAACCACTCTCTACTCCTCCCACCAGGGGCTGGGTGCGATTGTTGAGGAGATCCCAGACATAGGAGCCCAGACTTGGACAGCCAAACAAAACTGAGTATATACTCCAAATGGTATTCATCGCCTCGCAGGTTATTATGCTGTAGACATAATAAACCATTAAAGCAATTCTCATACCATTCCCTGGTTTTAACAGGAGTAATACTACAGGCAGGTAGTTCCCCATGTGAGGAAAAATATAGAGAGCAAGATACAGTACCCACGTAGACAAGCTGAGCACCATGGTGAATAGGTTTCCGTTAACACAAAATTGTAATTCTGACTTTCTCTCAGAGCTGCCCCACGTTGGGCGCCAAATTATGTACTAGTTTGAAAACAAACCAGTGAGAGGCACCAAGTCAGAAGAACAATTTAATGGGGAAGTTAAGGAAAGAAAAAAAACTAAAAGAAAACACTGGTTCAAACTGACAGAGTCAAGATACAACCTGAGTCCCTGTTGTGGGTGGTGGTAGCAGTCTGCTAGAATGGTGGCTGCAGTCCTCTGAAGCGGTGATCCTGTATAAAAGAGGGTCTGCTCTTCCTCAGAAGGTCCAGTGGTGGCTGTGTAGCTCCTGTCCTCTGGAAATCCAGTGGAAAGGCCTTGTCTCTGGTGTTCAGCCTCAGCTTATATCCACGCTGGGATGCTTGGTTCCTCCCTCTGGGTGGAGCATCTCACAATGGGGTAATGAGTCATGAGGCCAGGTGTTGATTGGGCTCATTAACAGATGATAGTCCAGAGGGAGTTATCTATGAGTCATGCGGCAGGACAATGATGGGCAATTAACAGAAAGATAGTCTGGTGGGAGGAGGCAAGGAAACACTGCCCCACCTGATTTCAACAGCTGATGGGGATGGTAATAGAATATACTGCAACCCAGGACACCCCTCTATAGAACTTAAAAATGAAAACCCGCTGTATAATTCTATAACTAATTTCAAAACATATTGAACCAACATCTAAGAGATACAATATTGTGATATCCCTCACACCCACTACACATTAAAAACCACTGATTTCTGGGATTCATGGGGTGAGGGCACTGACTAAAGAAATTTGAATTGATGATTACAATTGAATTTGCATTTTGACATTTCAAACTGTTGGACACTGTAAGATTACTTGTGCTATTGCTTCTACTGTTTCTATCCTTTCTCCTATTATCTCTCCTCATCACCTCTGTGGACAACCCATAAAGTGAAGAAGACCTCTAGGAAAGAGACATTTATTACAATGTTTGAGACACGGGGTGGCTGTCAGAGACTGAAAATAGTTCATGCCTCAAACATAGATATAAAGTTTTGCTCATTATAAAGAAGCTATAACCGAAGAAGCTTCCCTGAAGAGTGGGACTTTGAACTGAAAGTCAAACTGTTGATTAGTGTAGTGGTTTGGCCCAAAATACTCATTACTGCTTATCTTCTGTGAGATAAGAATTAGGAGAAACACAAAGCAGGCACTAAACTTGAAAGAATATAACAAAGTTTATTAACAGACCTAAAGAGGAAAAAAATATTATACCATACCTTCAGAACTCTCCTCCTCCCCCCACCTTCCTCCCTTCTCCCACTGACAATGTAAAAAGACAACCCTTAAGATGTTCAGTCTGTTTACCACTTCCATAATAACCTTGTTCAGTCCATTTAGAAAGAGAAGTCTCTTCTTGCTCGTGCTATGAAAACATTATCACAACGAGACAGCCGCCCACTTCCAAATATTGTTCAGTCCATTGAGGAAGAGGAGTCTCTCTGCCTGCATGTGAGTCCCTTCCCCCAACTTGCAGCTTTTCCCGCAACTGCTTTCGAGGGTCCATTCTTGAAGTTTTTTGGGGTACAATTTTAAGGTTGAGCCGTTCAGAAACAAAAGTTCTCTTCACCCATCTCTGGGAGCATTTCATGTCTAAGAACAGACGCCCTTCTCCTTCCCTGGGAGCAAAGGGTCTTCCTCATCTTCATCTTTAGGACTATCTCTGGGAGCATCTCTAGGAACTGAGGTTTTCTCCTTTCCCTTTTGGAGCAAAAGTCCTCATCTGGTCCATCTCTCCCTGTCCAAACTTCTCATGAAATTACAGCTGCATCAGCATCTGCCTATCTCGGCGCAGGTGCTTTTGCTTATGAGTTGAACACTCCACCCCCCATATCTTCATGAAATTACAACGGGATACTCTGATATATCATAGCTTCACAACAGAATTTCAGCTTTAAGCATCTCCTCTCTCTCTTCCCTCAGGTTTTCAGCTCTTCACAGCACTAAAAGGGTTAATCTCACCTCGGCCTTGCAGCTGGAATGTGTCTTATCGCTGTTGGTCACCTGACCTCTGCCAGACAGCGCCGCCTTTGCGCCTTTGCTGAAATCTTGGCCACTGCTCTGGCTGCCCACAGCCCTGCTGGGGGGGGGGGAGGGGTCATCCTGGAGCCGTGGCCCGGCCCACTGGTCCCTGCTCGGGCCCCGCAGCCACCTGTCACAGCACCGGAAACGAGAAAGAGCTTGGGGGGGGGGGGGGGTTTCTATTCTTAAGTGTGTATCACAGAGGCGGTCACAACTTTAAGTGGCTTAAAGAATTGTCCATATTCAAACTGGCCAGCTGATAGGTTCTGTCAGGTCCCAGAGGAAGCTGTAAGCACCCGTTAGCAAGGAGCTTCCCTTCCGGGGCTATGCTTGCTAACCTATGACAATTAGATAAAGGGAAACCATTGTTTACTCATCTCAGGCTGAGGGAAAGGTATACATCCACAAAAGGCCAAAGCCACCAGCTGCAACTATCCCCGGCTGAGTTTGGGGTGGGGGAAGAGCACAGCTCACAGAAGCCAGGTTTACACAGACTCCCCCCAGCCGAGGGGGGGGGAAGAGGAGGTTTTGGGTGCATGGTGCAACCTCTGGTGAGAGGCAATAAACACCCATCATCCGATTACACAAACTGTCCCAGCTGTGGAACCCCCAACCCCACAGGCCACATCCACGGGACTTTCACATGAGAGGCTTTGCCTCACAGGACTGCACGTGATGCAACAGATCCAGAGTCTGTTGTGAGAGACTGCCCCCCCCCCCCACCTCCAGGGGGACATGTCCGGACATGCCTACCTAGCCTGAGCATATATACCCATCGGACTCTATGGTTTCTGAGGGGATCTTCACCACCAAGAGGACCAGCTGGAGAGGATCAACGAACATCATCGTGATCCACGGAATGGTGATATTTTCCTTATTCTGCCCCTTTTACTCTTTCTGTCCCCCCCCCCCCCCCCCCCCCCCCCCCATTTTCTACTTCTTTCTGGTTTACCAAAATATGAATATCGATCTTATATCGATATCCAACTGAGACGGACAAAAACTCTCTAACAGTTTAGAGTTAGAAAGTAATGCAGGGTTTGGTGCTCGAAGCACCAACTCTGGCATGCCCCAGGTCAGAGAGAGTCCAGCTGCGTTACTTCTGCCCGTCGCAGAAGCGACTTCGGGATCAGGAAAAGAGCTGCTTGCTGGGCTAGCTATCTGGCTTCTTGGCAGAGGGAACACGGCAGGAGCTGATGATGTCAGCTCACATTAGCTCGGAGACAAAGGAAGAGAGAGGCTGTTGGGGTCTGGCTTCTAACAGGTTTATTGTTAGAAGTTTCCCAACCCAAACAGGCTAGAATCCGATTGGATTGTGATGGGATGGCTCGCCAGAGCTTTGTCCTCAGTTTTATAGGGAATTTGAAAACCCCGGTGAAAGGGGAAAACAACCAATGAGTTACAAGCCAGGGGGAGGATACAATGTAACAAGAACCACTGGGGGGGGGGGAACCGAGAGGCGGGAGTTATAACAGAACCAATGAACAACCGAGTAACCGAGAATTTTCCCGAACCGGGGGAGGCGGCTTGTACCCGGGCACTGCCCAGGGGTGGTACGGCTTAGGCTTCTGAGCCGCCCCCTGAGTCTGACTCTTCGGGGAACTCGATCCGGGGGGGGGGGCTGGGATTGATTGGCATCACGGAGCCCCAGCCCCGCAGGGGGTTGGGTCACCGCAAGAAGAAAATGTATGCTTTATTTGGCGCCAGGCACTGCGTGGGATAGCTCCCTAAGATGCAGGGCCCCGATCCAAGCAAACACAAAGCTTTTTATTTACAAAAAATTTGAACATCCAAAATACAAATGCATATTCATAACATTAACACCTCCCATTCTCTGCTTCGTATGGAAATGAGCTTAAATGTCATTAAGCATGCATAGTGTGTGTTCTGAATTGAGTCGGTGGTCTTGAATTGGGACAGTGGTCTTAAAAAGATGAAGTATGCTCATCTTCCTCATTTTGACCTTTTCGCCTCTCTGAACTTTAACAATCCTAATTACTTTAGTGACCTCTAAGTTTCCTCTTGCGTGACTTTTGAACGGTTTACCACCAATGGTGGAAATTGGTAATTGTCCTTGTTCCCTACACCAACTTATCAAAGTTTCTATTCCTCGTTCTAAGCACAGCTAAGCAAACATACAAATGATAGATCATCGGTTATTTGGTAATCAGTTACTAACATCTTAAAAACCCATTTCAGGTCCAGCTCTCTTAACTCTAGCTGGGCCCAAATTCCTTCCTATTCTAACTAATTTCAACACAGCTAGCCTATGTGGGAAATGAGACAACTCTTAAAAAGATTAATTTATTGAAAACAAAAAAAATTGAAAAATTACAGAAATCAGAAAAATATAAAAATTTGGGATCCTATGGCTCGGTAGATGGTATGCCCCAGGAGCGCAGGGATTTGAGATCTTCTGGCTGAGACAGCACTAGACCTCAGGTAGAGAAAAAACTTGCAGTGCTGGGTTGACTTAAAAAAATTACTAAAAGCCCCTTAAAAGGGGTAAGGCTTTTAATGCCCAGCACCGATGTCTCCCACAGCTAGTCTGGAGAGAGCAAGAGGGGAAGAGAGAAGAGAGCCCGCCTCTCGGCTTCGTCCTTTTTATAGTTTTTGCTCCGCCCCCAATCCGCCTACAGCCCGCCCCTTCGGTCCAAGGCGATTGGTGCTTTCCCTTTGATGGATCATCTCTGTCCACCAATGGCTCATCGTTGTCAAGGGGGGTGGTATCAGTTAGAGATAAGGGAAAACAATACCTTCATTAAAATTCAGGTATTCAGGTTGCCATGGAACTTGCCTGCAGAGTAATGGCTCTGTAGCTAGAAATAGCTGCTGGCTATTAAGACTGGGTGGGGGGGTTTTGGCCTTGGAATCAAAATGCAAGTGAAACACCTACAAAAAGTATTAAAATACATCCAACACACCTCAGAACACTTGTAAAAGTATACAGTAAACACAGGAAAGGTAACTCTTATGGTGTACCAGTGGTTTGTAGCTTGAAAAGGGGCAAGTTTGTGATTTTTAACTGGGAAAATTTTAACTGGGAAGGGTGCAACTCTATTAATAAACTTTAAACAAATAGAAACACTGATAATGGAACTGGATTTTTGTACCTGGGCTGATGGGTTAATTGTAACATTCAATTTAAAAATAATTAACTCAAAATTAATTATTTAAAGCACTTAATATGCAAAGACCAAGCACAAATAGGGATTTCATGTATGACACCTATAACTAAAATCTTTATGTTTCTTCTAAATCTATGTTTCATTTCTTTCTTTCTCTCGCTCTCTCTCTCTCATATTTACCATCAAATAAAACCCTTACTATTGTCACTGGCATATGGTCTCGTTTGCACCTTAATTGGGGCAGAGGCATTTCTAAGAACCTTAAAACTTGTGATAAATGAATGAATGATAAATGTTGTCTTTCGCATATATGATTTTAACATTTAGAAGTGATGATGTATTATGTAGAAATAGTGTTAAGGTAAAATGTAGTTAAGTAGAAACGAGATTACTGTAAATTGTAACTTCGAAATAGTTGTAATATGTTAAGAAATGTATTAATAAACACATGGTAATAAATGTCTTTTGAGCTTAGAAACTACAGAGCCAGGAACCAAGATATCTTAGAGAAACAAAGAAGATAAACCGCATGCATCCCAGGAAGACTGTTACCTCATCAAAACTCACACCTCCCAAGGAAACTGTCAGCTACAAATTAGGCTGGAGACTGGGGAGGCACCGGAGAGAGGGTGCCTGTCTGCAGTTCTGAAGCTATCCAGAGGACCGAGGCAGCGTCGTGCTGGTGGAAGGGGCAGAAATCTGAGGGGGGGAAAGTTGAGTGAAGTGTAAATTACTTTCTGGGCTTAATGAATATGTAACAGTTTAAGAGAGTACTTAAGTCCACAGTAAAATGAATGGAGGGCGCCTCTGGCAATATTGCCAAGCGCCCCAGCGCTGTGATATGCCTTTTTTTTTACTAATAAATGTTCAATATTATATTGCCAAAAAATTAGCACTTGAATTCATTTTTTTCAAAACTGGATCATAACAACCTGTTACCAAACGAGTTATATTTCTTTAAAAAGGAGCCTAGGCAGCAGTGCGGGGAAATTGTTGAGAGGAGATTTAATCCATGAAATAGGTAACAGATGACGGGCAAGCTCTGCATGATGTCCATGTGATAGAAAAACAAAATAAAAGTTTAGGGCCTGACATGCTTCAGTGCGCTTAGATGTGGGAGAGAAATTTATTGTTGGGACCAGGACACCAAAAATGCAAAATTTACAAACCACACACATTATAGAAATCAGAGATGAAGAAGAAACAAAGACAATTACTGAGACTATCCCTATCTGGGAAAAAGATAATAAAAAGATTGAAAATGTGGACTAATTAGCATTAGAAGTGAGAAATCAGTAACAAATAGAAGATAGAATATTAATTGATGAAGAGAACTATGTAACTTGTAAGCCAATGTGTTAGATTTGCACGGCCTGGTTTTGCGTAGCAGGGGGGCCACAGAGGTGGCTTCTGTGAGAAGCTGCTAGAAGCTTCCACCATGTCTGGCAGAGCCAATCCCTGATGGCTCTGAAGATGGACATGCTGCTGGCCAAAGCTGAGCCAATTAGAGATTATGGTAACACCTCTGTGATAACATATTTAAGAAGAAAATCAAAATAAAGGTGGTGGCACAGTTTTAATTCTAGAAGCCAGAGAAGAGGAGGAGGTGAGAACGTGAGGAGAACAACATGGAGACACCAAGGTCAGTGAAGAAGGAGGGGGAGGAGGTGTTCCAGGTGCCGGAGCCGAGATTTCTCTGCAGGCCGTGGTGATGACCATGGTGAAGCAGCTGTGCCCCTGCAGCCCATGGGGATGCACGGGGGATGCAGAGATCCACCCGCAGCCTGTGGGGGAGGTGCTCATGCCGGAGCGGATGGATGCCTGGAGGAGGCTGTGATCCAGTGGGAGACCCAGTGGAGAGGGCCCCTGCTTGCAGGCTGGAGCAGCCTGTCCTTGGAGGACTACACCCCATGGAAGAGTGACCCAGGCTGCAGCAGTTTTGGAAGGACTCTTTGACTGACTCATGTTGCAGCAGTTTTGGGAGGACTTGCTCTTGAGATTAGAGCCACGTCAGAGAAATTAGTGGAGAACTGTCTCCCGTGGGAGGGACCCCACAGTCTCACAGGGGAAGGATTCCTCTCCCTGAGCAGTGGAAAAAAACCTTGTTTGACAAACTGACCAGAACCCCCATGCCCTGTCTCTCTGCACTGTCAGTGGGAAGGAGGGAGGAGTTGGGGGAAGAAAAGGTGTTTTTAAGGGCTTACTTTACTTCTTATTATCCTCCTCTGATTTTGTTAGTAATAAATTCAGTTTGTACCTCAAAGTGGAGCCTGTTTTGCCCTTGGAGTGTTTTTCTCTCGGTCCTTATCTCAACTCATGAAGCCTTCATTAAATTTTTTTCTCCTCTGCCCAGCTGTGGAAGGGGAGGGTGAGTGAGCGTCTTTCGTGGGTGCCTGGCATTTGGCCAGTGTCAAATCACGATAGCCAATGAACACTACTTCCTTTGTTTGCTAAAATGTATAATCAAAAGTTTTGATAGCTGAGGTACATGTTTTGAGAAGCAATCCCCACGTACCTCAAGATTTGAATAAAGTAATGTTGACTTTCTAACCTAACAAATTAGTTGGAGAGTTTATGTCCTGGTTTTTGGTGACACACCTGCTCTGGAATAAGGTCCTCTAGGTGGTGCCTTCTAGCTCTGTGGCCTTGCAAGAATACTAACGTACAGAAAAGCACGCTATGAAAAGGCTGTGTCCACAAAGGAGACAGAGGAGTCCTGTATCTTTATTCAAATAAAGGGAGAGAGTCCACTGGGGCACAGGCCCGTGGGATTTTCTCTCTTGAGGTTTCGGAGGACGTAGCCTCCTTTTATCCTAAACTCCCAACTGCATGTTGCCCTCTTCCTTTCCACATTGGCTGAGGTACTAGGAAGGTACAGCCTTCCCAAATCGCCTATCATATACCCCCTCCCCTCCCCCCCCCCCCCCCCCCTTGAACCTGTCATTTTCCCTCAAAGTTCAGAAACTCAGGCTTGTGCGGACCCATTTGTTTCAGGAGTCAAACTGTCTGGATACTGTAACAAACCTTCAGCTTGAAGTTGGTAGAGACATGAAGACCCATTTCAAAGACGTTAACACCCATACCCTCACCCATGGATTTGTTTGTAAAGACATTAGCACACATCTCTATCACTACTGTGGTGTCTAGTGGGTTTGCAGGCAAGAATGAGAAACCGACCCTATCTTTGCAATATGAGTCCACGGGTACAGGTGCGGTGTGACTGTAGGTGTGACACGGGATGATGGAAGGAGGGAGAAAGGGGACAGGCAGGAGGAGTGGTACGTGCAGCGTTACTCTAAGAATAGCCCTTCCTCGCTCCGGGGACTCAGAGAGGGGAACTACAAGTCCCAAGAGCCTTTGCAACATCCCGCGCATGAGGATTCGCGCCTCAAGTGTGGTGGCGGCCTACGCGACATCGAGGGTGCTCTTCTGCGGGCGGGGGCGTAGCCATTGGCTGAACTACAACTTCTAGCAGCCCTTCACACATCTCGCGCGTGCGCACGGCCTTGGTTCGGCCGCACTGCCGTTGTCGCCGTAGGTGTGTGTGGAGGGGGGAAGGGAGTGAGCAAACGCGGCGGTGAGGAGGGGGGTAAGAGTTGAGAGTTCAACCGCCGTTGTCCCTGCTAGCTTGCACTCATGATTCCTATATGCCCGGTAGTTTCTTTCACCTATGGTAAGTAATGGCGCTCGATGTTTCTGTGTCCGTGAGCGTGGGGGGAGGAGGGCGGCGGCGAGGGGGAGGAGATGCGGCCTGCGCGCGGGGCGGAGGAACGGTGGTCCTGAGGCGCCGTGTCTGACCTGGCGCTCGCGCGCACTTCTGTCTCTTGTCTGTCTGTCCCTTTCTCTCCCCGCCTCCTCCTGCCGGGCCTCCTGTCATGGCCCCGACCGCTGCCGCCTCTTGGTTATCTTCGCCACAGTGCCAAGCCGCCTGGGAGAAGATGCCAAAATGGCCACCGGCAACTACTTTGGATTCACCCATAGCGGGGCTGCTGCCCAGTATAGGTAATCACCGCGACCCCTCCCTGCCCTGCCCTGCCCTGCCCTGCCCCGCCCCACCCCACCCCTCCCCACCCCACCCCTCCCTCCTACCCTCTGTCCTTGCCCGGAGTCACTTCCCTCTTAGCCTCTGGTTTCATGTCCCTGACCGGGATCTTCCCGCCCCCTCGGGGTGAGTGCTCGGGACTGCTCCCATCCTCCGCCCCGTGTGGGGCCTGCTTCTGCAATCCGCTCCTCCGTGATAGTTGTGCTTGGGACCCATCTGCTTATCTGCCTCCCCCGCATGTATGTTTTCTTATGCTGGTAAAGACCTCCCTGTATCCCCAGTGGTGTGAGGGTGGGGAGGTGGAGCCGGACATCACGGAGAAGGCAGCATCAGGTCCCAAGGCCCTTAAATTAAAATGGCCACTTGCAGTCAACAACGCCAACAAGTTACTGTCTGCTGCCCCTGGACACTTCTTCAGTGAAGATGGGGCTTGCTCCCCAAGTCTTTGCTTCCCCCTATGTCAGTGTGGGAGGATGGAATCCTTTTTAACACGTATTAAAATTACACCAACCCAACCTATGGGAGACTGGATAGATAAGGGAAGAGTAAAAGCACCAGAAAATACAGGGGACTGTCCCATTCCACTGAAGCAATGTTATAATTAATGTATCAGAAAGTGGAGAAAGTACTTTTGGAGCCATGCACCTTTCAAAACGATTTCTTGCTTGGGTATCTTAAAGATCTTATAGTGGAGCTCAGGGACCTGTAACCATATATTTTGTATAGGTATGTTGCCTTAAATTTTTGTATCTTTGTACTCCTTGTGCATCCAAATTGTGTGTCAGACTGTTAAAAAGCAATTGGTAGCATCTATTATCTCACTCTTTCTGAAATCAAATTACTTAATTTGGCAAAACCCAGATACAATCACGAACATCATCACATTTTTGGCTTGTGTTGGAGTAGCATCTTGAAGTTCATATTCGACTCTATGTTATTTGTTTCATAAATTTATAATAAAGGCCTTCCTTGACTCCTATGTCTTGGTTAATGGGAAAATAGTAGGATAAAGCAAATATATGAAATATGAGGGATTATTGACGAATGCAGATGTGTACTACTGTTATCTAGCTAATCAAAATTGCATACCTGACATAGTTTCAGGAATATACAGTTTTATGTGGGTCTTGGAATGACTCCCAAGGGATTCTTTTCTGGAAATGGATATAAAATAATTTTCATTTACTCCAATATATAGTAGTTAAAGGGGAGGATTAAACGTAGCTAATCTTTTTGTTCTTTTTTTTTTTTTTGTTTAGGTGCTCGCAGTATGTTTATGTTTTACTTGACAGTTATAGTGAAATTTGAAACTGGGTTGTCATGGGGTATGAAAGAGTTTTTAAATAATGTAGAGGATTTTATTTGTAAGTAAATAAACAATCTTTGAGTGAATAGTAAACTGATATCCATATATCTGCAATTTTGAAGTGGAGATTCATTTTTTTAAATTGTTATTCCTTTTATTGTGGAGCTAAGGTGGTCTGTAGACTTAAGAACCTGAACAACTAATTTGAAATTTCCTTAAAACCATATAATTGGAATAAAGTTCAAGTTCAAAACTGTTTTCATAGTTAATCCTAAATGTATTATTGAGAAAATGGAATGACTGATTGATTGAAAGAAGCTTTTTTCTTTGCTATCAAAAGTGCACGATACTATTCCATTTACATATCAGTAAAAGACTGTATCCTATAAATAGTTTGTATATTTACCATGTCTGAAAGTGAAGAGACAAAGCAATCAGTGTTAAAACAGTCCTTTCATAAGAATAAATTTAATATTTTGAGCAGAAAACACAGGAGTCACTGTCTAAAAGGGAGTTTATATTAATGTAATGACATCATGATTTAATGAGAGAACCATTAGATTATGCAAATACCAATACAGAAAATTTCTCTGAATATTGCAATACATTTGTGCTAGTAGTGGTATTGGGCCTAGGGTTATAAACCTGCATGCAATGCAAAACTCTGTTACTTATTTAAGTAACTATTAATCCATCTATTTACAAGCCTGAAATAAATGTGAAATTTGATGATACTAGTCCTCTTTAGTTTGTATGTGTGTATGCACACTCTGTAGGCCACCTGAACTACTGTGTGTCTATTCAGTTTGGCATGAACAACCTAATATTGGCTTGTTTTTCATGTGTAAAAAATATTAGCATTCTTGATTCACTGCTGGAGAAGAGGCATAATTATGCTTTTATTTTGAAGTTGGCTGACTGAAATGTGGGGATGCTGATGGAGAGATAGGGACACTGAGAAACATTTGGACAGAGAAGTGTGCAAATTTGATGGTCTCAATCTTGTGTTAAGATTTTGGTTTTAGTTAAGAAGATAAAGAACCTTTGAGCATCTGAGTTTCATCTTATTGATGTTCATACCATGTACCTACTCTAATGAGACAGGTCGCAGATGCAAGATTCTTGGGTAGTTAGGAGTGAATTGTTAACTTTGAATTGCTAAGTGTGGTGAACCTTTGCAGGTAAAGGCAATTAATTGTAGCAGATAGGGTCCAGAGCCAATCACAGTGCCTGTGAGTTTAGATAAGGATGCAGTCTTCTAGGTAGCCATATGGAAGTGAACTCTTGCAATTATAGCTAGTTTTGTATTCAAGTGCAGTGTATGATGTTACCGGATGTTTGAGACTGGTACAGAAGTGTTATGACCCGCCCTAGAAGGCAAGGGTAACCTAGGTTCTTGTTAATCCTTTGGGGTGGATTAGAGTGAAATGACACTGAATGATTGATGTTTGTAAATACATACATATAGGGTTTAATTTAGAACAATTTGGTTGCAATGGAAAGCAGGTATGTAGCCATTTGGGTTATTATTATCTATAGTAATATAGCAATATGAAAGCATAAAAATATAATTTAAGAAAATGTATAAGGGAAAAGAAAGAAAGGATAAGAGTAAGGGAACATATCACCACCCATGGATCTGCAATGAGGCTTGATGCAATTTCGATGTCTGTTGGTTGCAGTAGTGATCACTGTCTTGATCCATTGGGGGTGGGGAAAAAACCCTCAAAACACAAAGTCCAATGGGTTAAAATATGCTCACCTGGGTGGGAGCACCCAGGTACCTCCCCTGGGGGGGGGAGCTTTCACTCCTCTGGTGGATGGCCTCAGAAATGAGTCTGGGAGCACTTTGGGGGTCTTCGATGGTTTATGACACCTTCTAAGACATGACATCTGCCTCTCACGACAGCACAGTTGAGCCAGTTACACCCCATCAAACCTGGAGTCTTGTGGCCAGTTCTGGGCTCCCCAGTGCAAGAGAGACGTGGACATATTGGAGAGAGTCCAATGAAAGGCCACAAAGATGATGAAGGGGCTGGAGCCTCTTACCTATGAAGAAAGGCTGAGAGAAAGAGCTGGGACTGTGTAGCCTAGAGATAAGAAGGCTCAAGGGGGATCTTGTTAATGTATATAAATACCTAAAGGAAGAGTGCAAAGAGGACAGAGCCAGGCTCTTGTCAGTGGTGCCCAGTGACAGGACCAGAGGCAATGGACACAAACCAAAACACAGGAGGTTCCCTCTGGACGTCAGAAAATGTTTTTTAAACTGTGAGGGTGACAGCATTGACACAGGTTGCTCAGTGAACTTCTGGAGTCTCTCTCCTTGAAGATGTTCAAATAGCAGTCTGGACATGGTCTTGGGCAACTGGCTCTTGGTGGCCCTGCTTGAACAGGATTGGACCCTCCAGAGGTCTCTTCCAACCTCAGCCATTCTTTGATTCTGTGATTTTGACAAGGAAAATGTTAGTAGTTGATAGTTTTCAGGCAGACATAGCATCTAAAGCTCAGTTCTTTTTGTCATGCGTTATCATTGTGAATATGGTTGTTATCTAGACTTGAATAACATCAATGTTTTGATAATGAGCTGTCAATGGTGTGCAACTGAGTAAAGAGAAGTAGATGGATGAATTCTGCAAGATTATGAGCCAGTGTGGCCCTTCACTCCCCAGAAAATCAGATTGACATGGAATTGAAGATTAGTGTGGAGAAAAATACACGGTCACAGCTTGCTGCAATCAGCCTTATCTAGGAGGTTTAATATAGCAGTATTTCATAATATATGGCACTTTTTCTGATACTTACACATCACAAACATTAGTATTTTCCATCACTAATGTCAGTAGAATTTAGTGTAGTTGTTATTCAAAGATTTGAGTCAAAAGTGTTTTAAAAAAGCCCAAACTTTTCTCATGCACTGTAGTACAATAATTCTATGTAAAGAATTAATTCTCTGGATCCTTGAGATTTTTTAGTTAAGACGTGGAAGATGAGAGCAAGCTAGGTATACATTGGGGTCTAAAACTTCTGAATAGAAGTGAGCTTATTTGGGAGGAGGAAGCAAAGAGCATGTCTTGCTGAAAATGTCAGGATAAATTAAACTCTCTAACACTATTTTTTTAGTATAAAGGAGTAGGCATTACTTTATTCCAGGCCAGGGTGCATAAGGGGATAGCTCCACCTAGGTGCACATAACTTTCAAAACTTTTTACTTATTTATACATTATTAGCAAATAAATTAATGTTCATTGGTTCTAAATTATATAATTCTCTTCATTAATTAGTATTCTATCTTCTATTGGTTATTGATTTCTTGCTTCTCATGCTCATTAGTCCACATTTTTCAGTCTTTTTATTATCTTTTTCCCAGACAGGGAGTCTCCAGCACATGTTGGATCGTCTTTGTTAGTCTCCTCTATCTTCTGGTTACTTCAACATGTCCTTGGAGGGCTATAAATTCTGGATTCCAGGTGTCCAGCTTTTAACTCCTTCAGGCTTTGTTCATTAAAGCTTATCAGGGTTAGTTTAGCAAAACTTAGTTTCAGTGATCTAATAATCAAACTCTAACAATAACAGTGTAAAAAAACCCAAAACAACTTAGCTACGTGCTGGCTAAAGTGGAAAATTACACTGCTTAAGAGTAATACACTGCTTATGATTATTTAAAGCAATTAATAAAAAAGTTAATTGAAACCATTAATTAGGAAAGTTATATAATTTCTAACACATGGGGAAATAGGGATATGCAAGTAGTAGTTTAGGGCAGGTAGGGAGAGATGAAAAACATTAGGTAAGGTGCTGGAAATGACCTGTTGTTGACTAAAACATACATCTACAGAACATGGAGAAGAACAATTGAGTGCAACATTGTAGACTGTACACTGGCTGTGACTGCGATAGTGAAAACACAGTGAAATAGAAATCCAAGATGGAAGATGAGTATTGAAGAATGTGTGTTGTTCCTAGAAAATAGAAATTAAAGTGAGCTTGGTAGGGAAGCACTCTTACTATTATGATCAGCTAAAGAAATAGGTGTGGTATAAATAAAATACATTCATTTTGAATGAAAATCTCTGGCAGAAGAGGTATTATTAAAGCAATGCAGCAGAGTAAGATTTGAAGCTGATGAGTCCTTTGCCTGTAACTTCTTAAGTCAAAGAATGATGTTTATTTTGATAGTAAGTTAAAACACTGTAAGAATTGTAATAAGTTACCTTGAACTGACTGTTCACAAACTGGGTTTGCTTTAAGTAAATGTTGGTTTAGAACTCATTTGCTTTTGAAACAATCTTTTATAAACTAAGGAAAAAAAATTTGACAGTGAGGGTGCTCAGACATTGGAACAGGTTGTCTAGAGCAGTCTTGGATTCTCCATTCTTGGAGATGATTGGAACCTGACTGGACACAAAGTCCTGGGAAAACTAATGTAACTGTTATTAGCTGTGCTTTGGGCACAGGGTTAAAACAGATGACCTCATAATCTTTGTTTCAGCCTAAATTATTCTGTCATTTTTAAGTTCTGTCTAGTTAGTAAAGCCAGTTGGACTACATATCTTTTCATATGAAGAGCACTAGAATTCTTTGAACTCAAAGATGCCATTAAGGATATTAGAATTTATTTGGGGGAAGAGAAGAATTGATCTACAAAGAAAATTCACTAAGGTACCAGGTCAATCAGTTAGCTTCTCTGTCTGCTTGTAATTTGGTTCAACTTTTTCCCCACTATGTTAGGGGATTAAGCTAAACTGAATTACTTTCTTTGTTGCAGTAAAGAGCACACATGTGGTTTGTTACCATAGCTCAGCTGACATACTGTATTTAATTGTTGCTCTAATAACTTGATCAAGTGCCTAAGTTTTTTGAGTCTTATTTATTAGACTAAGTTGAAATACTTGATGTGGTGCAATATGGAAAATTATTACTTAAATTAGAGATTAGTAAAAGAATTGTAGAGAAGGAGCTGGTAGAGGTGGCTAGTAGAATTAGAAGAGTGATTATCAAAGAGGAATAGTTGCAGTGGAGTACCCTAGGGATCGGTCTTGAGTCTTAGTATTTATTGTGCATCGTGATATTTGATGCAAGGGAAATATTGTCAATACACAGGTAAACTTACAAGAAGCCGCTCTGAGGAAGCTAGATTGTTTGGAAAGGAAGTCTGGAGCAAAGTGAGTGGCACAGCTGAAACTTCATCTGAAATGATTCATACAGTTCTTGCCATCTGCAGTAATGAAAAAATAGATAATACTAGGATAGGTGCAACGAAAAATTGCAAGAAAAATTGGTGGAAGAGGGAGCTAGCAAAATAGTCTGGAGTGAGGTAAGTTCATCTTGGCAAATGTGATGAGGCACTAATCACCAAACAAGGATTAAAAACTCTTGTAAGTTAAATGAAGTTGACACAAAAATATTTTGATTATAAATTAATTACCTGAAAGTATCTGGTCATCTTTATGTTAAAAGGTTCTCGGTAAGACCATGGGGAAAAAAAGAAACATAAATTTAGAAAAGACGTTGATATGAATTTCTATAACATAGCATAACATAACTTTTAAAAATGAAGTAGCAGTCAATTCTAGAATATTTTTCTTGTGGTCTTGCAAACTTGGTCACTAGCTCTGCATGGTGTTGCAGAAGCAAGGGGAACAGATTTGCTAAAATAAACATGGTCATAGAATTATATTAGCCTTAGAAATCAAATTATTTGAGCTGTTAATTCTATACCATGATAAGGAAGTTTGGTACAAAAAGAGCACAGAAGAAATTAAACTGTCTGTTAGCAGAATCTTGTTAATAGTCCTGCTCATAATGATCACAATCTATTGCTTCATAGTATTAAACACTGAAAACTGTCAGGCAGCTTTAATCATATATATATATTTTTTTTTCTGAGAACAAAAGCATTTTTTTTGATAGACTGATACTGTTACCTCATAGTGTGTTGTGAACACTGTACTGTATTTTGTAATAGTAACTTAAGCACAGTTTCATGAAACTTGAGACAAATTAATGCTTCCTTGGCAGGTCCCTGTTCTTTCTCTCTCCCCCATTATTTTATTATTTTCCTCTGCTTCCATATGTATAACTTATGTGGGTTCTAGCACTCAGCAGACTGTTTTGTGAGCTACAATGTTTCTAACATTTCTACCACATTAGAAAATGAGCTCAGGGAAAAAATAATTTAAAAAAACCCTTATAGTTTTCTGCTAGATTTTTGAGTTAAATCAGTGCAATGAATAGCTTGACAAATAGCAGAACTAGCACTAGGGATGAAATAGGACGGCATAACCAGGTTTGGTATATGGGAGGAAGAAAGAATAAGAGTGGGGAGCAAGACTTCCTTGTTTGCAGTATTAGACTGTTGATATGCTCAAGTGCAGTCTGAGATAAAGTATGCTGCCTGTTTTCCCAATGCATTTTTAGTAGATACATATGATAATATGAATTACCTCAGAACATAAGAATATTTTACACTTCTGTACTGTTAGTTATGTAGATAATACAGCCTAATTTTATAGATTGTCATTCACTTTTACCATCATAAAATAGTCTTCCTGAATTTTCTGATGGAGTCTGATTTCTCACTTTAAACAGACAAAATAGATAAACTGTCTATATATATCAAGCAGTGGTGGGAGCTACACCAGAGTGATTCAGGTCTTTTCCTTCCACTGTCATGCTAAGAAGTTGAAAATGAAACAATTGTGAGTACAACTCATAACTGAATGAAATTTGGATGAAATGCAAGTGGTTTTTAAAGCAAACAGGGGCCTAAGATGGGAAGAAGGTGGAGTCCAGGTGTGTAAGTCCAATAATAATAACAACATTTTCTGTGTGTTTCTGCTGTAAGAATTAAAAAAATATATATTGAAGCTAATGGGTTCTGCTGTAATTAAAATTACAAAAACAGTTTTTCTTTAAAAAAAGTTATTAAACAAAAGGGAGTTATGGAAATGTCTTTTGCAAAAATAATAGTAACTAGTTAAAAGGTGCTTTGTTTCTGATAGCTATGTCAAAGAGAATATTGCAGTCTTTAGGAAAGAAATACTGTAACTCGTTCCTTTTGGTTTTGAGCATAACCATGCTGAAATTCCACTTTGACACTAAGTATGTTTGTTTCCAACAAGATTTCATTTTTCTATTTTTTTCTAAAAATTAGAGGATACTACCTCCTTGATAGACATGGAATTGTTTTTGAATAATCTTTTAATAGTGCTATGGAGATGTGAAGCTCTGTAGAGACTCTTAAATATTGAAAATCAGTACAGGAAGTGTACTAAAAATTTCATAATAATTACTCAATCCCCTATTTCATATAATTGTTCCAGATAGTGATATTTTGCCCAGTTCACTTTATTTGTTTAAAAATAGCTATTATAGGATTTTAATAATAATGCAAAGTTATAAATCAATATAGGACAACAATATTAGTTTTAGTTCAAATAATTAAGTCTTAGAAACCTTCATTTTTTATTTCCACTGTTAACATTTACTTACTCTTATTAAAAAGCCACATAGTAATGCTTTACCTGCACATTTAAGAGAAGCAAATTAGTCTCGGCATGTGCCTGGAAGATTGCCAGACCTCTGGTAGCAGTTGTCTTGCTTGATTTTTCTGCCTGTTCTTTTGATGCTTTATGTTGTGAGGCAGTGGACTTCTGTATGAGTGAGTGGGGCCAGCTTTTATAATTTTCAATTTTTGTGGGAAAAGTCCCACATCAGAAATATTTAAAGTGTCTCTTCCTTAAATTTAAGAGTTCTGAGCTATTTTTCAGAGAAGTCTTTAAAATCTCATTACTTTAATATGATTTACTGAGAAATATCATGCAAGTGCATATCAGTAATGAGCTCTCACAGAAAAGCAGTATTTTTCTTAATTTGACAGGTATATCAGTTTTATTGAAGAACCACTAAAACACTTAAAAACTTATTGGTCATGAAAAGATAACTGTGTAAGACTTCTGTATTATTTTGAATGAAAGGCTTGGGTTCTTTTCAAGCAGTGGAACACAGCTACCACCACTCCTTGCTAAGAAGAAAGTCATTGCCTGCATGATATATTTGCATTCACAGAAACTTCAAAATGATACAGCCTTTTTAATGGGGTAGATAAGAGGTAATAAAAGTGTATGATAGCTGTTCCAGGTCTGTTTGTAGAACAGACAAGTACGAATCAAATCTGGGAGTTTGAAATGTTTAGGCATTAGATGAGTATGTTGGATTAATCTAATTATTTACTTAATGTCTTTTTCCAATGTAGCCAGCAGCCAGCTTCGGGCGTAGCTTATTCCCATCCAACTACAGTTGCCAGCTACACTGTCCACCAGGCGCCAGTTGCTGCGCACACTGTCACTGCAGCCTATGCTCCAGCAGCAGCTACAGTTGCAGTAGCCAGGCCTGCTCCAGTAGCTGTTGCAGCTGCTGCAACAGCTGCTGCTTATGGAGGCTATCCTACAGCGCACACAGCTACAGATTATGGTTATACACAGAGGCAACAAGAAGCTCCACCACCACCACCTCCTGTCACTACGCAGAATTACCAGGTGTGTTTTTTAAACAAAAAACTTATTTAATTTTTAAATGATATGTTAAAAGGAGGAGGCCTGTTTGGATAAGAGAATGTGGTGATATATTTTTTCTTCCATGGATCACAGCTAAAACTGATAGAATGTGAAGTGACTGCAGTCCTGTATGGTGCGTATAGAGGATTATCAGCAGTAATACTGCTAAGATTTAGACATTCACACAATAAACAATGAATTGACATTTATCTCCAAATGATTTTGTGAACTACTGCTGAAATACTTGTCTTGGTTAGCCTAAATGTCCAAGTGGCATGCGGTAAAATGGGTCATGGAACTGATTTAGATGAAAAAACTGTTCCAATAAAAATTTTCAGTGGGAGATAGAAGTAGTTCCCTCCTCAGATTCCTGGTTGCGACAGGAGCTCTAGCACCAAATTTAAGAGAATAGAAGATTACTCTAGGAGAGGAACTGTCTTGGGTAGATTTTGGGTACCCTTTGTGAGACTGCTGCTTAACCTTGTGGTGTGGCTACAGGCTTTTACAAAAGGAAACTTGTCTGTTTTCATCTCGCTCTGACCTTTACTGACACTTCTTTGCATTGAATCTAGCAGTTGTCAGCATTTGGGTGGGTCAGTTCAGGATAAGGATTCCACAGAAAGTTAACCAACTAAAAAAGGAACAGCATCTTTCTATGGGATTGACAGGCTTCTGCAGAATTTCCTTGGTTCTGCACAGTTGTGGTGCCAATGCAGGAGATGGATGTGGGATCATGTAGGGTGAGGAGAGATGTGATGGTACCTCAGACAACTTCCCATTCTTACACTGGCTTAAATGTCTTATGAAACAACATCCTGTCAGTGACTGGTATTCCTCTTCAGGAATAAAGAAACTAAGCAGTACAAATCAGTGTTGCACCAGTTTTGCAGTTGGAAGATTTCAGTATGTAGTGGTTATCTTGGGACATTTAAGATAAGTGTTTACTCCAAAGAGTGAGAAGTTGCAGTCTTTTCTGTCTGTCTAGATTGACACAATACAAGGGTATATATACATCAATAACCCTAGCCCACTGGTTTCAATCAGACAGCTTAGATGAAGAAAGATGAGCAGTTTTACATGGCCAGGTAGTTTCTTATTAGAAATGTGAGCTTTATTTGTATTTTTATCAGCTTTTTTGCTACATTAGCATTTGCTAGACAGTCTTCAGTAGATACTTCTAGGCTGGTGTTTTATGTGCAAGTTATCAAACTCTTATGGTGGGACTTATAATTAAAATGTGCATTTACTATGAGACAGAGGACATTAAATAGTATGTCCCTTGTAAAAATTCTTTAACTTTTAGTCCTAACTTTATCAAGGCATTATCTAGACTCTAATTTGCATCTTTATTTATTTAAAGCTACTATACTGTTGCTGTATATTATGAATTCCTTTGTATGGCTTTGTACTTTGTTACATATGGTAATGAACCAAAATGTAGGAGTCTTTCCAGTAGCATGTTTACACATAATTACAAGGTTGTTAAACTAGTCAGTTATTAGATGCATTCAGATAGAAAAGAGTCCCCTAAATTAAAGAAAAATACTGCAAGAAAGACATTGAGGCACTGGAGCGTGTCCAAAGAAGGGCAGTGAAGATGGTGAAGGGTCTGGAACATAAGTCTCCTGAGGAGTGGCTGAGGGAGCTAGGGTTGTATAGCCTGGAGAATAAGAGGCTGAGGGGAGATCTTACTGCTCTGAAAAGAGGTTGTAGTGAGGTGGGTCTCAGTCTCATCTCACAGGTAACAAGTGACAGAACAAAAGGAAATGGCCTCAAGTTGCGCCAGGGGAGGTTTGGTTTAGATATTAGGGGAAAATTTCTTCACAGGAAGGGTTCTAAAGCATTGGAACAGGCTGCCCAGGGAAGTGGTGGAGTCACCATTACTGGAAATGTTCAAAAAATGTGTGGATATGGTTTAGTAGTGAACATGGTGGTGGTGCTAGGTTGACTGTTGGACCTGGTGATCTTAGAGGTCTTTTTTAACTGTAATGATTCTATGATTTCATTCACCAGCACCCCCAAGTCCTTGGCAGGGCTGCTCTCAATTTCTTCATTCCCCACCCTGTATTGATACAAGATATTGCCTAGACCCAGGTGCAGCACCTTACACTTAGTCTTGTTGAACCTCATGAGTTTCCCATGGGCCACATCTTGAGCTTGTCCAGGTCCCTCTGGATGGCATACCATCCTTCAGGAGTGTCAACTGTACTGCTCAGCTTGGTGTCATCTGCAAACTTGCTGAGGGTGCACTTGATTCTTTCATCTATGTCATTGATGAAGACACTGAATAGCACTTGGTCCCAATACAGACCCCTGAGGGACACCACTTGTCACCAATGTCCATTGGGACACTGAGCTGTTGACAGCTACACTCTGGATGCAACCATCCAAGCAATTCCTTATCCACTGAACAGTCCACCCATTGAATCCTCTCTCCAATTTAGAGAGAAGGATGTTGTGGGGGACCATGTCAAAGGCTTTACAGAAGTTTAAATAAATGACATCTGTAGCCCTTCCCTTGTCCACTGATGGAGTCACTCCATCGTAGATGGCCACTAGGTTGGTCAGACAGGACTTGCCCTTGGTGAAGCCGTCCTGATTGTCCCAAATCACCTCCTTGTCCTCCATGTACCTTAGCAGAGCTTCTAGGAGGATCTGTTCCATGATCTTCCCAGGCACAGAGGTGATGCTGACAGGGCAGTAGTTCCCAGGGTCCTCCTTTCTACCCTTTTTAAAGATGGGTGCAATGTTTCCCTTTTTCCAGTCACCTGGGACTTCACCTGACTGCCATGACTTTTCAAATATGATGGAGAGTGGCTTGGCAACTACATCAACCAATTCCCTCAGGACTCTGATTCATCTCATCAGGTCCTATAGACTTATGTATGTTCAGGTTCCTCAGGTGGTCATGAACCTGATCTTCTCTTACAGTGGGAGGGACTTTGCTCTCCCAGTCTTGCAGTCCATTCACTTGAGAAGTGTGGGAAGAGAGGTTGCCATTGAAGACTGAGTCAAAAAAGCTGTTGAGTACCTCAGCCTTTCCTTCGTTATTATTGAGATTTTGCCAGCCTTGTTTAGCGGGGCAGGTACACATTCTTTGACCTTCCTTTTCTGGCTGACATACCTGTAGAAGTCCTTCCTGTTATTCTTTGCCTCCTTTGTCAAGTTCGGCTCCAGCTGCATCTTGGCCTTCCACACATCATCCTGACGCAACCGGTGTCCCTATATGCTTTCCAGGACACCTGTCCCTGATTCCACTGCCTATGCATTTCCCTCTTGCCCTTTAGTTTGACTCAGCCATGCTGGTCTCTTGTCTTCCTTGCCTGACTTCTTGTGCCTGGGGATTGCAAGCTCTTTTGCTCAATGGAAGACTTCCTTAAAATCTGCCAGCTCTGTTCTGCTCCTTGTCCCTGAGGGCAGTTTCTCAGGGGGATCCTATTGACTAACTCCTTGAACAGCTGGAAGCTTATTTTCCTAAAATTCTGGGTCTTGACTCTGCCTCACCCATATTCTTCAGGACTGCAAACTCCATGAGTGCATGATCACTGCAGCCCAGGCTGCCTCCAATCTTGATGACCCCCATTAGCTCAGATTGGTGACCATCAGGTTCAGTAACACATCCCCTCTGGTAGTGCTGTCTATTACCTGGCTCAAGAAGTTATCCTCCATGCATTCCAGGAGTCTCCTGGATTGCCTACAGCTCCCTGTGCTACATTCCCAGCAGATGTTGAGGTGATTGAAGCCCCCCTGCAGGATGAGAACCTGTGAGTGTGATGTCTCCTGCAGCTGGAGCAAGAAGGCTTTGTCAATAGGCTTCTCTTGACTGAGCAGCCTGTAGTTAACACGTTGCTGCCTGTTCCGAGCTTCCCCTCCCCCCTCCCAAAGACATGTGCTCCGAGGTCCTTTGTTCCAAGCGCGGGCAAAGCCAAATGTAACTCAGACTCTTCAGCAGTGTCTGATTGGCCGGTCACCCCGGGTCCGCCCCCAGTCCTCCCCTTTCCCCTTCTCCTAATAAAGATGGTCGAGGAGAGGCTACGCCCTCTCACTCAGCTCAGCGACTTTCCTGCGAACATCTCTGGTTGTCTGTCTCGTTTGAAAGCTTCTAACTGCAGGGAATTGAGCGAGCAGGGAGCTATATTTCTCCCTCTTTGCTTCTGCTGATGGTATTTGCTCTGCAGCTGATTCAGGTACCGATTTTAGAGCTACCAAAGTGCTAGATCGCCCTTGCTACCTCTCAAGGCTGTTCCGGGCTTTCTAAGGCATTGAAATACAAGCGCTAGCCGGTATAAAGCTGAAAAGATACCTTCCACAAACACCAACCACAGGGTTCCCGTTTTTGGCTCGCTCTCTATTTCTCACTTATAAGCTTTTAACCTTCTCATGGCTGTTCTTCAGAGACAGCTCTTCATAATCTATCAATTTCTTGACAAAGGGGGCAACCCCTCCACCCCTCTTTTTTTCTCTGTCCCTTCTGAACAGCCTGTAGCCATCGATAACCACACTCCAGTCATGGGATTTGTCCCACCAAGTTTCAGTAATGGCAACAAGGTTGTAGCTTTGTAGCGGCACGGAGACTTCCAACTCCTCCTGTTTGTTGCCCATGCTGTGTGCATTGGTGTAAAGGCATCTCAGATGGGCTGTCAGCTGTGTCACCTTTTTTAGAGGAACACCCCTCCTTTGAGGTGTTTCCCTGGTGGCTTCTATTACCTCAGGATCTTCTGGCTCATCTCTAAGTCTTCAAGTGTGCTCCAGTGTGGCTAGCACATCTCAGAGCCACTGGCTGAGGGCCCTTGCTACCACTCCATCCCTCTAATCTTGATGTGTTGTCCCACAGCTTGTCAAGGACAAGCCTGATATTATCCCCCTTCCCTGTCATGTCTAGTTTAAAGCTCTATATCAATGAGCGCTGCCAGCTCCTGAGCAAAGACCCTCTTCCCTTTTTGAGAAGGGGGAATCCCACCTGATTCCAGCATGCCTGATGTCATGTAGGCCATCCCATTATACAAAAACCTAAAATTGTGGCAGTGACACCAGCCATGGAGCCATGTATTAGACTGGGCTCATCTGTTTCTTCCAATGTTTCTGCCCACAACTGGGAGGATAGAGGAGAAAATAACCTGTGCTCCAGATTCCCTTACCAGCTATCCCAAGGCCCTGAAGTCTCTTTTGATTGCCCTTGGACTACGTATTGTGATTTCATCACCACCCATGTAGAAGACCAATAATGGGTAGTAGTCTGAGGGCTGTACCAGGCTAGAGAACTTTCCTGGTCATGTCTTTAACCCAGGCCCCAGGGAGGCAGCACACTTCCCTAAGAGGAGGGTCCATCCAGCATATTGGACCCTCTGTTCACCTTAGAAGGCAACTGCCTACAGCTGCAACCTGTCTTTTCCTCGTGGAGGTGGTCGTTATACAGGGGGTAGGCCTTTCTGACCCTTTCAACACCTGTGGCATAGATGGATCTCCATCCTCATCATCCTTTGACTGGCCTTCTACATCTTCATACCTATTGTACAGAGACACCTGGGAGGGTGAGGTGGGCAAGGAGGGGATTTGCTTGCTGCTCCGAGCAAGGACTTTCCTCCATTCACCCCTTTTCTTTGAGCTACTGCCTTCTACCTGCCCGAAGGGAAAAATATAGGACCCCCTTGATACTGTTTTTTTTTTCTGGTGGCTTTTCCTGTCTTAGGGAGGGCCAAGCATGGTTCCATGTTTGTAAACTTGTGAATATATTGTGGTTTGTGGAGATCTGTGGTGGTTTTTTCCTTCATATTTTATAGGAATGCAATCTGATATAGTCATTATGAAAAACTAGTGTGCAATGAGTTGCTTTTTGGTAACAAAAATAATTCAGAAGGGAAAAAGTGATTTAATAGCATGAGATTAATTCCTATATTATGTTTGAAAAAGACCATTCAGGGTTGTCTTCAGGCCTGAAGTATCTGTAAACATAAATTTAATTTCTTTAATGCATATATTGGTATATAATGTATCTGTAGATAATTTTAAAATCTACTTAACTGAAATAGAAGAAAAATCTTTTACTCTGCTAATGATTTTTATTCTTCCAGATATATACTTAAGGAGAAATTTGATGGGTTTTCTTTTTTGAATTTTTAGGATTCCTATTCTTATGTTCGATCTACTGCCCCAGCTGTAGCTTATGACAGCAAACAATACTATCAACAACCAACAGCAACTGCTGCAGCTGTGGCTGCTGCTGCCCAGCCTCAACCTTCAGTGGCTGAGTCATACTACCAGACAGGTGGGTGGCATGATTCAAACTCCTGTCATTATATACAGTCTGTAGACTGTTTTAATAGCTTAAAAATATGTCTTTGAATATTTCATATTATCAGATTTATTTATTGTTTTGATATGTGTTGGGATTTAGGAGTTCTTCTTTTGTTTCTTTCTCTTTGAGAATTTTCGCCCATTTTTTGTTGCTAAGAGATAATAACGACCAGGTACTTACGAGAGACAAAAGAAGTTTCTCTGGGAAGGGTGGGGCTGGCTGCCCTCTTAGCTGGGGGGTTTCTCTTGGAGGGGCAGAGATACCTCGAGAATTGGGCTGGGGAAAAGGGGTTGGGTGCAGCTCCTAGCCCTCTTGCTCTCCGCTTTGGAGGAGGATGGTCAGAGCTGCTGCTTGGGGGAGGGAATTCGCTGCCGGAGTCCAGCCCAGTCCTTCTTCTGCCGTGGGGTGAGCCTCTGCTCGTGAGAGCAGCCACTGAACTGGGACTTTATTAACACCCTACCACACTAAAAAATGGACTTTGACCATCTGCTCGGGGGCCTCAGGGGAAAACCCCGGGATCCCTGAGCCCTTTTCCTCCTCCCAGGGAGCTTTTCCCTGCCTGGCTCAGAGCCCGGCTGCTGCTGCCCCACCCCTGCTTTTTTTTTTTTGCCACTGCGCCGAGTTTTCGCTACATTGTAGCTCTGCACCCCCTGCCCTGCCGGGATGCCCCGCAGTTCCAGCTACAGGTGCCGAGTTTCTGGTACATCTCATCTACCACTCCGGGACTTTGCTCATCCCTGCCTTCCCAGCTGGCTACCTCGAGCCTTTTCTCCATCCATTTCTGCTGGCTGCACCCGCCATTACCGCGTGGAGGGAAACGGCCGAAAGTCGTGCCACAGCCCCTGCAGCCGCAGGGGAATCATCGCACACTCTCTGCCCGATTGGGAGCCAACAGCGCCCCTGCTGGCTGAGACCGTAACTACACCAAAGGGGAAAGTGCCTGCAGTTGAAAGAAGGCTGTTACTGGGTTTCTGGTTTTGTTTGTTGTCACTGCCACTGTTGTTTGTTTGCCTTGTTATACATACTAGTAAAGAACTGTTATTCCTTTTCCCATATTTTTTCCTGAAAGCCCCTTAATTTCAAGGTTATAATAATTCTGAGGGGGGGATCATATTCTCCATTCCAAGGGAGGTTCCCGCCTTCCTTGGCAGACATGTCTTTCAAACAAAGACAACATGTAATCCCTGTCAATGTGTAGAAAAAACTTGATGCACCTACAACTTGAACATCATTGTGACATTGCCATAAGTAACTATCTTTGAGGTTTGGATTGTTATTAATACACTCAAAACGTACTTCTAGGCAAACATTTTTGCTGGAGTAGGTTGAAAAAGTCAATGGTGGGTTCAGATGCTAACTTGGTTAGAAAGACTTTTTTAAAAAAATTCTTTAGTTAATATATATAGTTCTTTAATTATTGGTATCATAAATGCTACAAAACAAATCCTATTTACTTTTTTTTAAACTATAATTAGAAATAATAGCAAAGTTTAGATGTACTTTGGTTTAGTGTGTACTCTAGTAAAACCATTGAAGAGAAGGTTGTTTAAAAACATGACAGCACAGTTAAAAATACGTAAATAAATCTGAGGCTTGCTAGTGTGAGCTGTGATGTGATTAAACCATTGTGGGATATATGGTAGCTGAAGCATAACCATTACTGTAAAAAACCCGAACAAAATCCAACAAAAAAAAGGCAAAAACCAACCAAACTAAAACAAAACCCACTTGATAATGTGTTTATTCCCTAGCATATCATTAAGTATCGCTTAATATGGTTTGCATTTCATTCAACTAAAGCATATCAATGTTTGTACATGTCTATTTTCTATCCTAATTAGCTCCAAAAGCAGGATATAGCCAAGGGGCAACTCAGTATACCCAAGCCCAGCAAACGCGACAAGTGACAGCTATAAAACCTGCAACCCCAAGTCCAGCAACAACTACATTTTCTATATATCCAGTATCCTCTACCGTGCAGCCGGTAGCAGCTGCAGCTACTGTTGTTCCATCCTATACTCAAAGTGCAACATACAGTACAACAGCGGTTACTTACTCTGGTAAGAATTTTACATATTATATTGCTGGGATCTTTGCATTTGTTAGGGGAGATGATTTAAATACTCAGCATTTTAGCAGTTTGTGTTCAATTACATCATAGTCTACTGAGAAATATCAACCAGTTAAATCATAATAATGGCAAAATATGTATCTTTAAAAGAGGTTTGATGTTTGTATGTGCCTATTGTGTTACATGTGAGGATATACAAAGTGTTGGCATTGCTATGTGCACAAGTGTTTTGTGACTTACTGTAAAGTTTGGAGAGAAAAGATGGGGGATAGAAAAAATAAGGGAACACAAATACAACCCAGGGAAATTTGGAGCATGCTGCCATCAAGCAGCAATTACACAGACAAGGAGGAGCAGTCAAATATAAATCTTGTAAGTTTGGGTTGTCTCGATCCAAGATGGGAGGAGAATGGGTGCTACAAAGAAAGACTTTCCTTCAAACACTAGAAATCCAAAAAGTTGTTAAAGGTGAAAAGACATTAATTTTGTGGCCAGATGGTAACCAACTGGCATGTTATAGCTACCTTGAACTATTTGTTTTGGTTTGTTTTCTGTTTAAAAATGGATTGTAAGACTTCATTGAAACAGAGCTTGATCAGAGGATTAAAATAGTTGAACCAGTAGATGTATAAAGTTTATGGGAAAACTGGCTCAAAAGGTATGAAAGCCCAGTTTCCTTGATTTATTAAAGTTTGATACTAGAAATCAAGGAGTGTCTAGACAGGGTGTGCTGCAACCCGCTTGAAATAGAACAGCTAATGCTATTGCATTCTGTCTTGTATCTTCTTTTATTTTTTTTCTTTAGTCTACATAATATCTGTCCTTTTCTGTTTGAAACTTGAACAGTAAATCTGGCTCTGGAAGACTGCTTATTTCAAGTGACCTTTGATAAATCTTTTATTAAAATTCTTGTTGCATCATACTCAGTCTTACCAGTTTTACCAGGAAATTTCACATATTCTTTAGGGATGCTTTGATATATTTAACAGAACAGTGTGTCTACAAAATTTTGTCTAAAATCAAATATACTCCTGATACAAATGGTATGCTATGTATTTGTGTACTGTGAAACATAAAGGAAAATTCAGACTGCCTGACAAGATCTCAATAAATCATTTATATCCTACTATATTATGCAATATGCTTGGAATTAGTGTATTATGTAATTGATACATGATGTACAGTGACGTATCATTTATTTTATTTTGATCTTTGAGGTACCTCTTATTCTGGCTATGAAGCCGCAGTATATTCAGCTGCATCATCCTATTACCAGCAGCAGCAGCAGCAGAAACAGGCAGTGGCAGCAGCAGCTGCTGCTGCAACAGCTGCTTGGACAGGGACCACCTTTACTAAAAAGGCACCATTCCAAAATAAGCAACTGAAACCAAAGCAACCTCCCAAACCACCCCAGATCCACTACTGTGATGTTTGCAAGATCAGTTGTGCTGGACCACAGGTACCTGTATTATGTAATATTCTGCTACATGCTTTAGTAATAATTTTTTCAGGTAAAAAAATGGCCCCTTTAAGAATATTTGTTAATTTTTGAAGACCTGATTCTATACTTATACTAAAGGAATAATTAAATGAAAATGTGTGCTATGGTAGAAAGAGGCCATATGAGAAGACAAAAAGATGCATCCCCTTAGCTTGTACAGAGAAGCTTCAGCTGTGCTTTGGACTCCAGAAGTATTCTAAACTTTGAATTTTGTTTGTTTTTTTAACAAAGCAAACTTCTTAGAAAATACTTTTTTCAAAACTTTATGAATGGTAATCCTGAAAATGTATTCATTTTATTCCAGCATCCCAGTTTACTTTCAAAGGGGATACAAGTTCATAAAAAGTAGATATCGATTCATGAAGTGTTTGTGTGTGTGTTTGGCAAAACAGTTCTTACTCTTAAAGGTAAATTAGTCATTATTTTCAACCCTGTCTGCTCCATAGATTGCTAGTGTTAGTATAGGAACAAATAGCAACTTCTGTATTTTATTTTCAGTGCACCTTTATTTATGCGCTACCTTTGTTTGAATTTATTTTTTTAGTTATCTGGATACATTTAGTAACTGTGGTCTTGCAGTTTGAGGAAAATTCAAAATCAAGAATAATTCAATGCAATGTAGGAAAATGCAACTGAGACAGTTTTCTGATCTTATCAGGCTTTCAATGGTAATATATTTTGACCAGTACTTGATTGAGGAAGTGAGAAGGTAGAGGAGTAAAGACCATATTGTATTACCTAAAAGGGGAATCCTGGTGGTGAAAAAAATATCTTGGTTTTGGAAGTAGCCTGCTTATGCCTTAAAACATGTCATATGGAAGCAATGTTCAGTGTAGGAAGTATTTTTCATACAAAGCATGTGTTTTATGCTATGTTCTATATTACATGTATATACATGAATGATGAATGAGCAGTACAAAACCAGCTGTGTATATTTTTTATTTAAACAGACTTATAAAGAACACTTAGAAGGCCAGAAACACAAAAAGAAAGAAGCGGCGTTAAAAGCTTCCCAGAACACCAATAACAACAGTACTTCTGCTCGTGGAACTCAGAATCAGTTGCGTTGTGAGCTTTGTGATGTGTCTTGTACAGGAGCAGATGCTTACGCTGCCCATATCCGTGGAGCCAAACATCAAAAAGTAAGAACTTTCTCTTGTCCTTATTATACAAGTCAGTCATATATTTCTTTCCATCATTTTTCTCATCTTAGGAGAAAATATGCAGAAACAATATAATTAGAATTGTTTTGTTTAAAGACATTTAGTTCTGCTTTTTGTTTCAAAATTATCTTTAAGCTCACTATTAGTGATGCCTTTTCCTGGTCTTAAAATCAAGAGTCAAACACGGTTAGAAGGGGAAAAGGGATTTTACCTTGGTATTTATTTTAAGGATCCTTAGGTGCACACGTCCAGGTCATGTGCATCGTGATGCACCCCGCCGAATATGCCCCCCCAAAAGATCTGGTATAACATTATAGGTTTTACTAATTAGCATATCTATCAAAGATTCCCCAATGAGAGGCTCAAGTGAGCCCCCCTCCCCAAGGAGCCTTCCCCTGGATGGTTCTATCTTAGTTTACAGAATGTGTTCTGGAGAGGACCTTGGGGTCTGGGGCACACTGATCCCTAGCTACGAAGCTTCTAAAATGTTTAGTCTCTCAGCTTGACAAACAAGTCCAAGAATGTAGGCAAGAAGCACTAAGAATACAGAAGTTGTAAAAGGGTATAACAGGGGTATAAAAGAAAAGGCAAAAATCTTCATGGCATCATTAGAAGAGCCTTGTTGGGAGAAAGGGGGAAAACATATTGCCACAGCATCAAGAAGAGGATGTATTGGGAAAGGTATGTAAATTGTAGGAAGAAGGTATAGAGTAAGATGGGAAAAGTGTCAATGAGGACATGCCAGTAGCATGCTTGTGCCCCCTAACACCTTTCAAGACTTCTCTTGACATTCTTATTTGGCGCTGTGAAAGCTCTCTGTGCTTTGAAACACTAAACTGAGTGCCAAGGGATGGGATTATTATGTGTCACTTTTTGGTATTTCTTGCAAAAAAAAATGGCATATGGAAACAAGGGACAATGTCCTGTAGTAGATTTTATGAGTATGTTTGAAGAGTTTTGGTAAGCATGCTTTCCCTACTGTCTATGTGCAGTTAGGTGAGCATTTTAGAATAAAGACTGCAAGCTGCACTGTGAACTCCTGTGACCTGTTTCTAAATTTGGTCATATGACAGTAAATGGAATGGTGCAATGTAGAATGTGTGTTTAGATATTACAGATTTTCCTCAAAGATATGAAATTATTAATGTAAGTAACAAAGTATTAATATTCATCTTTTATAGCCCTTTGTATCTCAGAACACTGTACAAAGTGGCATCAGTAATATCATTCCTGTTCAAATAAATCTCATAGCAAATTTAAAATAATTTCCCAATTTCTTTTTTGTTAGTAGAAGAACAAAAATTATGATTTAGATAGATTTGCCTAGTGTTTGTTCTTTCATTAATGAAGTTGTACCATTAAATTTTTGGGTTGTGCCCAGTAACTCCATAGGTATATGGAATACAATAATATATTATCTTTGTATATTTGGATGTCCTTTTCTCTTCCTCATAGATAGTTGCTAATGCTAAGTTAGGTTGTCATCAGTGTAAAAATGAAATCTTAAAGGACTCTTTCTTTGGTGCACTGAAGAATCTAGTGCATTCTAGCAGGAAAAAAAGTAATTTTGAAGAGTTGCTTGAAATTATATTTGTAAAATTGTGACATTAATATGTCTGTATTCTGATGAGGAACATGCTTAAAATAAGAATAAAAAGCTAAGAAGTGTATGTATACACTTGTGTGCATATCATAGAATTATTTAGGGTGTAAAAGCCTTTTAAGATCATCAACTCCAACCATTAAACTAACACTGCCAAGTCCACCACTAAACCATGTCCCTAAGCACCACATCTACACGTCTTTCATGACTTTTAAATCCCTCCAGAGATGGTGACTCAGCCACTTCCCTGGGCAGCCTCTTCCAATGCTTGACAACCCTTTCCACGAAGAAATTTTTCCTAATATCTAATCTAAACCTCCCCTGGCACAACTTGAGGCCATTTCCTCCTGTCCTATCCCTTGCTACATGGGAGAAGAGACCAACACCCACCTGGCTACAGCCTCCTTTGAGGTAGTTGTAGAGAGTGATAAGGTCTCTCCTGAGCCTCCTTTTCTCTAGGATAAATACCTCCAGCTCCCTCAGCCGCTCCTCATAGGACTTGTGCTTTAGACCTTTTAACAGCTTTGTTGCCTTTATTTGGATGCACTCCACCACTTCAACATCTGTCTTGTTTTGAGGGGCCCAAAATAACGCAACCGGGGGCTTGTCACCACAAGCCCCGGCGTGCCCTCGGGCAGAGGGGACGCAGCGTTAGCCTCCACAGCGTCCTCGCTGGACGGCTCAGTGGAATCGGCGTGAGATGGGTGCGTGCGCTGGCTCCTCCTCAGAGGAAGCACGTCGTCGGGCAGCCGATGATCAGGCTGGCGTTAGCCCGGAGGCAAAGAAGGCGGGAGGGGCTTCTGGTGTGAGTTCCAACAGGTTTATTTGCAGGAGGGACCAGGGACCAGCAAAAAGCCCTGAGGAGACGTGGGCTAGCCCCCTTTATGGGGGGGTGGAGCAAGGCAGGGAAAGGGAAAACAACTAATGGGGTACAAGCAGAGGGGAGGATACAATTTTTCAGAACAAATGGGGAAAACAGGGAGGCAGGACTCATAACAGGGAACCAATTAATAACTACAAAAGGGAGAACTTTCTGGAACAGGGGGAGGTAATTTAGGATTGGGAGCCACCCAGGGGGAGGTAACCTAGACCGCAGTGATCTCTTCTGGTGGCTGACATTTGATGGTTTCAGCCCGAGAGCAGGCTGAGCCACCCCAACATCTCCCCCTTCTTTATTACATTGAAATGAGGGGAAAGGCTTAAGGGATTTCAAAATCAAACACTTATAAATGGGAAAGGCTAATAGAATTAACAACTCCATAAAGAAACCCCATACAATGTCCTTGATAATTGAAGGAATCCGTCTACTGGAGCTCCCAGTGTACAGGAGGAGCTGCAGCAGCAGATGGGACAGCAGCATGTAGGATGTCATCATGCAGTTATGGGAGATAACTTTAGGGACAGTGCAACATAAATAAAATTAATACAAATACAATTAACTTAAATAACAATGGCTCCCTTGGACTCCCCCTCTTTCAAAACAAAGGGCCAATTAGGGGAGGGAAACACAGAGAAGGTGGGAAAGGGAATGTTTGTCTTTGCAGCCTGGGAGGAGAATTTCTTGTTTATTCAGCAGGTCTTGTTTCTCCTCCTTTTCCAGGCAGTTGCTACTGCGTTTTCAAGCTGCTTTGGTTTTGATGTCTTTGTTAAGAAAGGTTTGATCCACTTTCCAGGGATCCATTTAGGTCCTCCTGGGGTTGAAACACACCCGTAGCCTCTACCCTGGGTGACTAGGGGGTACGGGCCACAGATCTGTAAAGTGTCAGGGTCCTTTATTAGGACCTCAGGTCTCTCAGTCAGTTTATGTTTAGCAGAGTTTGTGAAGTGTCTCAGGATGGGAGGATCAGGTTCCTAATAGGAACAGTTTAAAAAGTTCAAAGTGAACAACGTTTCGGACAGTCTTATGGTGGGGGGCAGCGATCTCATTGCCACCCTTTTGTTGTTCAAGCAGTCTTTTTAGTGTCTGATGTTTCCTCTCCACGATGGCTTGGCCTGTGGGCGAGTGAGGGATGCCAGTGTTGTGATCCACACCCCACTCACTCATGAATCTGTTAAACTCTGCAGAGGTGTACGCAGGGCCATTGTCAGTTTTTAATTTATTTGGTGTCCCCAACACAGCAAAGGCCTGTACCAGGTGGTTGATGACATCTTTGGCCCTCTCCCCACGGTGAGCTGAGGCAAAGGTTGCACCAGAAAAAGTATCCACAGAAACATTAATATATTTCTGGCAGCCAAATTGGGGGAAGTGGGTGACATCTGTTTGCCATACCTCACAACTGCCTAGGCCTCGGGGGTTAACCCCCTGACCTAGTGATGGAAGCTGATGTTTTTGGCAGTTGGGGCACGTCGCCACAATGGCTTTCGCCTGGTCTCTAGTGAGGTGGAACATTCGGACGAGGGCTGGAGCATTTTGATGGAACATTGCATGGCTCAGCTGGGCTTGCTGGAATCTGTTAGGCAGATTCGCTAACTCGATGGGCATAGCTAGGGCATCTGCTCTCCTGTTCCCTTCAGCAATAAATCCTGGCAGGTTAGTGTGTGACCTCACATGCATTACGTAAAAGGGTTGCTTTTGGTGGGAGACAATTTGGATTAGCTTCGAAAGCAATTTATAGATTTTTGGATTTGCCACCTCTCTGAGCGATGCTCTTTCTGCTCTGGACACCACTCCTGCTACATATGCGGAATCTGTTACCAAATTAAAAGGTTCGCTGAACCGCTAAAATGCTCTGACCACTGCGGCAAGCTCTGCAACCTGCAGTGATCCTTCGACCACCTGCACATCAGACTCCCACTTCTGAGTGCGAGGATTCCTCCAAGCGATGACAGACTTGTGAGATGCCCCAGAACCATCCGTAAAGATCGTCAGGGCATTGAGGGGTTCACGACTCTGAATTTCTTTTGGAATTAATTTAAAGGCCGAATTGAACAATTTGTGTTTCGGGTTGTGAGCCGATATTTGTCCCGAATAACTATCAAAGACAAATTGGAGATGATTGTTGTTTTGAAGGAGATGGTCCAATGCATTGGTTGTCAATGGCAAGTAAACACATGTGAAATCACACCCCGCAAGGGTACGGAGGCGAGACCTAGCCTTTATCACCAACTGAGCCATGAGCTCCTGTGGTGTGGTAATACTTTTGGACGGCTGGTGCGAGAGGAAAACCCACTCAATAATCAGAAGGGGATCCTTCTGCACCTTGTCCCACTGGAAAACCAGCCCATGGAGGTATGGCATTTTCCCCAACACTATAAATTGAAAGGGCAGACCTGGGGCATAATGATGGGCTTGGTGAGATGACAGCGCCTCCTGGACTTTGATGAGGGAGTTTCTTGCTTCTTCTGTCAACTGCCTCGGGGATTTGAGATCCTCATTCCCACGAAGCAGGTTGAACAGAGGGGCAAGGTCCTCAGTCGTCAGTCCCAGGAGCTGCCTCACCCAGTTGATGGACTGTCCGTTTTCCGCGCTTCACGTGTCGGAGGAAAATAACTTCAAGGGATGGGACTATGCAACTACACGAATTTATTGTTTAAAATAACAAACACATCAGTCGAGGCGTGAGATTTTACAACACCTCCGAGTAATGGCGACTAGTCACAAGATTTAGGGTTACATCATAATTTATAACTTTCTAATCCAATAGATACTTAAAACGACACTTTGTTTTAGATTAATGACCTATCACCTGTGGCACTTCTCACTGCAATGCAGCTATGTCTTGACCAATAACTTCTCATGTCACGTACACACAGATGTCTCTCTTATACCATCTACATTCTTAACTTAAACTATATAAAACCACACTATTATATTTTAAAACCCTTCACCAAAACACCCAGTGTACAATTTTACTTATAATGATAGGAACACAAGTTTGTAATCCTTTTGCTTAAAGTCCACAAATTTCTGTCAATTAAGCCAGACCTAGTCTCTTCCAGGGTTGTAAATCAAAGCCTCCTTTAATTGCAGGAGTTTCTACTCCTCTGTCTCACACATCTCCCCCTCCTTTCTGCACCAAAAAACTCCTTTGATGGATTTATCAATCATTCGCTGTACACATTGAAACAGACATGGCACCATTATGAGAACTATTACTATAACTGCCAAAATGTATAGACCTGTTGTAAGACATTTCTTTACCCACGATGCTAAACCCCATCCACTAAATAAATTATCCAGCCAAGTTCCATCATCGATTCTTATTTTCGACACACCCTCTTTAAGTTGTTGTATGCTCTTATAAATAGACTCTGAGTGGTCAGACAGATTCATACAGCACATCCCCTCAAAGTCTTTGCATCCATGTCCATGGGCTAGTAAAAGAAAATCAATGGCTGCTCTATTTTGCAAAGTTGCATGCCTCACATTTTTGACATCTGCTAAAAGGCCACTTAGTGCAAGGGACGTGGCATTAGATTGTTTACTCAGCCAACATCCCAACTGATCCAACTGCTTTAACGCAACTACTGAGGCAACTGGTGGCATAAGAAGAGATGTTACAAGCCTTTTTCCATAGCCCCATGGGGTAAAATCATCTTTGCCATCTGGTCCATATTGATGTGGAGTAGATCTTTGTGTCTCACGTTGGCAATTGTCTTCATATTAGGAGTAAATAATGTAAGCTCTCCCAAAGTACACGGACCACCCTTAATGTTTGAAGGGATAGCTGGCCATGCTCTGTCTCCACATACAAAAAACATTCCTCTTGGTAATTGCAGAGGAATAGAGCTAGGTGCAGATGAAACTACAAAAGTACTATTACACCAAAAGGAGTGGTTCTTATACACAGGGTGATATGGAGAAACATCTCTCATCAGTGATTGATTAATGTTTGTAAAATGGAACTCAACACAGAATTTCACTTTTACAGAACCAAGGATTTCCAATTCTTCAGGTTCATCAGAGGTTTTAGGAAGATAGGGAGTCCACCATTCCCATGTATTTACTGGAGTATAGTGTTCCCAAACTTCTGATCCTGCAAAGGCACCTCGTAAGGCCCTGTCAATTTTCTCTGGGATTGGCCAATTCTCTATTGGAACATTGACTAGACAAGTTGAAAATGGATTTTCTGGAGTTGTGGTAGACAGACATAGAGTATCCAACCCTGAAGCATTAGCTAAAGTCACCCAAACATTGGTCTTAGGTTGATCAACCGGCAAAGCTGTCCCACCGAAAACAAACAAGACAAACAAAGCAAAAAACAAACTTAACATTTGATTAAATTTCATGCTTCTTGAAAGTTCTCTTGGCAAAAGACTCCTCCTCAAATTTCAATCTCTAAACTAATTTGTAAGAATATTTTTTTTGTATTTCCCAATTTCACTTCCACTTTATTTATGAGGCACAAAAATATTTTATACCTTCTTTAAATAAAGAAATGAGGATTATTTGCCAAAAGATCTTTACAACACATTTGCTTATGCACTCTTACATCAATCTAAAACCTAAAATTTACAGCTTTAACAATAAAACAAAAGATTGCAGGTATGGGCTGTAGTCTCTGCGAAATTCATGTCTGCGTACTCTCTTCTCTACTTGTAGAGTTGTCAACTTCTTTCTGCGCGTGATATGGTTTCACATTCTTCGCAGGAAGCCACCTAGGTCCCGTACCTGTAGAAACACAAGCAAATCCTTTTCCCCAGGTTATTAATGGCAATGGACCTTCTATTTGTCCTGTTTCTGGATTTCTAATCAGAACCAAAGGATTTTCTCTCAATTTTGCATGTGTGCTATTAGAGAAATGCCTAAATATTGGAGGATCAGGCTCTGCAGAAGAACTATTCAAAAAGTTATAAACATACAAAGCTTTACTTAATCGCATCTGTGGTGTTGCTTGTGCTAGATCTCCCTTTTGCTGATCTAAAATACGCTTCAAGGAATGATGTGTCCTTTCTACAATTGCCTGACTCGTGGGCGAATAAGGAATGCCAAAAGTATGGCAAACACCCCAATTCATCAAAACTGTGGCTACCTTCTGGGCTGTATAAGCAGGACCATTATCTGTTTTTATTTCTTGAGGTACCCCCAAGGAAGCGAAAGCTTGCAAAAAATGCTGACACGCATGATTTGCTGTCTCTCCTGTGTGTACAGAAGCAAAAACTGCATTGGAAAATGTATCCACTGACAGATGGATATTTTTATATTTTCCAAAAGACGGATACTTGGTAATATCCGTTTGCCACAATTGCAAACTCTGTAGCCCTCAAGGGTTTACTGCTCCCATGGAAACAGGAGGCTGCACCAGTTGGCAATCTGGGCAGGTATTTACAATTGCTCTAGCCTGATCTCTGGAAAGACAAAACATTCTCATAAGAGCTTGTGCATTCTGATGAAAGAAGGCAAGACTCAACTTTGCTTGTTCAAAAATATTTGGCAAGGTGTTCACTATGGCAACTGTTAACTTATCAGCCCTGGAGTTGCCCTCCGCCAGGAATCCTGGGAGTGAAGAATGAGCCCTAATATGGGAGACAAAATATTGATTAGTTCTATCTTGCACGAGCGTATAAAGACATTTAAGATAACGATACAGAGCATTATTACTAACATCCTTTAAAACTGATCCTTCTATTCTCTTAACTATATTAGCAACATAAGCAGAATCTGTAATCAAATTAAAAGGCTCTGGGAAAAGCTGAAATGCTCTAACTACTGCTGCAAGTTCTACTACCTGGGTTGAACCCTCTACTATTTGAATATTCTGTTTCCATGTTTTAGTTTCTGGGTCTTGCCACGTTACCACCGAACGATGTGTCTTTCCTGACCCATCACTAAAAATTGTCACAGCATCCAAAGGCACTTCACTTAACAGTGGTCTTTCTCTAAAGCTTAATTTTGCCTGAAATAATTTATGACTAGGGAAATAAATAGAACAAGTGCCTGGATAATTCAATAATGCTATCTGAAGTTCTTCTGAGTTTAGTAATGCCCAATCAAAATATTGCTTCTTCAGAGGCAAATAAATTACAGCAAACTCTTTGCCTGCCATAGTTAACAACCTTGACCTGCCTCTGATTATAATCTGAGCTAACATTTCCATCGTTGTGAAGATTGTTTTTGGAGATCTGTAAGGCAAAAAGACCCACTCTATTATCAATAAGGGATCCTTGGCAGAAGCATCCCATTGAAATATAAGACCATACAATTGCATTTTTTCCCCCAGTACTGCAAGGAAGAATGGTTGTGAATCTACACAACGATGTGCTTGTCTTTTCTGAAAAGCCTCTGTTACTCTGTCAAGTGCCTTTAGAGCTTCAGGTGTGAGGGTTCTTGGGGATGTAATGTCACAATCTCCCTTTAACAAATCAAAAACTGGAGCAAGTTCATCATTAGTAATCCCCAAAGTAACTCTAATTTATCTCTCCCAAAAGCTGCTGCAAATCTTGTAAAGTATGAACTTTAATTCGAAGCTGTATTTTCTGTGGCCTTATTGACTGTTCAGTCATTTTCCATCCCAAATATTTCCACGGTGGAGTTTCCTGTATTTTTGATGTAGAAATCTCAAGTCCAGCCCTTTTAATCTCTGTTACAACACTGTCACGTGCTTCCTCCATCTCCTGCGTTGGTGCTGAAATTAACAGATCATCCATGTAATGTAGAATCTTTGCTTTAGGATGTTTTCGCCTAGCTGGAGATAAGGCTTTTGCCACAAACCATTGACATATAGTAGGTGAATTTTTCATTCCTTGAGGAAGCACAACCCAATGGTACCTCATCAATGGCTCTTGTCGGTTAATACTTGGAACGGAGAATGCGAAACGTGGAGCATCTTCTGGATGAAGTGGAATATTGAAAAAACAGTCCTTTAAATCAATGATAACTAAAGGCCAATCTCTGGGAATCATAGAGAGTGAAGGAAGTCCAGGTTGGAGGGGTCCCATATCTTCTATTACTTCGTTGATTCTTCTAAGGTCTTGAAGCAGTCTCCAGGTATTAGAGGTCTTCTTGTGTATAACAAACACCGGTGAATTCCAAGGACTAGTTGTTTCTATGATATGTCCTTTCTGCAATTGTTCCTGGACTAATTTCTTAAGGGCACTCAATTTTTCTTCTTCTAGGGGCCATTGATTAACCCAAATGGCTTCATCGGTTTTCCACGAAAGCTTAGGGGTGATGAGTGCCTGCATGGCCCCCACTAAAAATCCACTTCCAACTTGACTCCCCACTGAGACAACAAATCTCTTCCCCAGACTGTAATAGGCTTTCTCACAATAAAAGGACGAACAATTGCTGTTTTTCCCTCAGGTCCTCTGACTGTAATCGCAGATTCACTTTGTAAGCATAAAGTGGCGCCCCCTATACCTGTGAGGGTATCCAGGGGAGTTACCAGCTTCCAGTCTTTTGGCCAAAACAAGTGAGAAATGATAGTAACATCTGCTCCTGTGTCTAATAGGCCTTGAACCATGATTGTTTTATTGTTATGCATTAAACTGCAAGTCAATAATGGCCTGTCATGTCCAATATGCTCTGTCCAGAAAATCTCTGGTCCCACATTTGAGTTTTCTGTTATAGGTGGTTGCCCTTCCATCTCTATCGCTCTACGTACAGCTGTAGTAGGCACTGCAACAGTGGTGGCTAGTTGTGTTCCTGCAGGAACAACTAAAGGAGGTTGTAATGCTTGAGCCAAAATTGTAAGCTCTTCATGATAATTTGCTGAGACAATTGTTGGATAAACCACGAGACCTATGATACGACATGCATCTTTTCCCATAATTAAAAAGTCCTGCTTTTCTTCAGATGTCCCAGTAACCCCTGTGGGTATCAGGTAGTGGGAACTATTCATAAAGCATATCAATTTGCAGGCTGCCAAGGTACAGAATGCTCCAGGGGGCAGGAGGTTTGAGTCGCTCGGGAGGTATTTGACCATTCTGCTAACTGTGTGTGACTTTGGTCTCCAGAGGATGAGAGCTCTGGGTGATGGACTGCTGCTATTTGTTTCATCGCACGGCGAGGCATCGCGCTCAGCAATTCGTTTCCCGGCAAGAGATTCCCATCTGCATCATATCTAGAGCGACATCTGTTAGCATAATGTCTTCCTTTTCTACATCTCGGACAACGAAGTGGTATCATTGGAATCTCTCCAAGCCCTGGACAATTTCTCATTAAATGTCCAGGCTTGCCACATCGAAAGCACACTCCTTCATCTATATTAGCTCCTGGCATTGCTCGAGAATTGCTTATAGCAAGAGCTTTAAGTGCTGTTACAAGTCTTTTATCCAACATCTCAGCTTGAGCAGAAAGCCTTTTGTCCATCATCTCAGCTTGGCTGGTAATAGCTCTTTCCAGTTTTTCTCCTAATGAATGTTTGGATGACAGCCGTATGCTGTGCATTACCAACTTTACTACATGCTTCAAGCATATCTGAAATACTTGGTTGCACCCCTGGTAAGGCTCTAATAGTTCGCTGACACTCCTCATTAGCATTAACATAAGCAAGATTCCGTAATAAAATTGGACGAGCAACATCATCCTCACATTGTCTCTCCAAAGCCTGGGTCAGCCAATCAATGAAAGAAGAAAAGGTCTCGGTAGGACCCTGCTTGATTTGTGTATAAGCACCTTGTGGAGAACCCACAGGCTCAATTTGCAAAAGTGCCCTTTTAGCTGCTTCTTTGAGGTCAGCAAGGACCGCCCTTGCCAAATCTGCTTGATCTTCTGGCCTGTCATGAGGTGGATCTCCTGCCAATTGTGCAAGTGTCAGAGCTGCATTAGGACCTCCTGCGTAATTCTCTATCAGTTTTCCAAGAAGTCTACGCCACTTTAAATCCCACAGTAAATACTGCGAATCAGTTAAAAGCATGGAAGCAATATTTTTACAGTCAAAAGGTGTTAAGTCCACATGATCTAAAGTTGCTTTTAACAGCTGTTTAAAGTAGGGAGATCCCAAACCACTTTCCTTTATCGCTCTCCTTAAATCCTTAATGTCATCATGTGCCAGGGCTTCCCATCTCGAGTTTGCTCCTCCTCTCCCATACCTCACCGGCAATGCTAACAACGATTTACGAGCTGGGACAAGATCATCCTCTTTAGATACCTCCCGATGTATAACATTCCAATTTGTTAAAACAGGCTTTTCTCTTAGATTTATTTCTCTCTGCTTATCGGCAGAGGAAAGCCTATTCATATCTTGAAGGCTTAAATTAGATTCATCCACTGATGGTAAACACTCATCCTGAGTTTGCACATCTGCTGTGCTACCGGCAACCCTCCGAGCTGTCACGGGGGCATCCATCTTTGCTTTCATCACTTCCGAAGATGTCATTTCCTGAGATGTAATTTCCGGGGCCTCCCGCCCTCCGGCACCATACGTCACTTCCGAGGGCTCCCCCCTCTTTTCTTCACCACCCCCCCTTTTGGGTGCAATATCACAAGCGGCCGGAGGGGGCGACTGCGAGGGAGCCCGTGGCACAGTTAAAATTTCAGAGTCGCCATTAATCACTGAGCTGTTCAACAATTCTATCACCACCCGGCAAGCAGGGATTAACACAGCCACCGCCTTATCGCGTTTTAAAGCGAGATCATAAAGTCTGGTTGCAATATCATCCCAAACTGATTTAGTAAGAAGGAGGTCAAAATCAACATCAGGGCAATTACGGAAAACCCAAAGCAATAAATCTTTCACTTCTTTGCTGGGAAGAGGCTCAGAATGTAACTTCAGCAAGGCATCTAACTTATTATAAACATCCCTTTGTTCTTTGGAAATATTCTCACCCATCTCTTAACCTCCCCGGCCCCTGCCTCCATTCAACGTTGAAGACAGTTCTCCTACCGGCGTGCTTTGGAGAAATCGGCCCGCAACCCTCCGTTTAAGCTTCCTTTCAGCTTCAGCTCTCACCGGATCACCCTTCGTTTCAGGGTTTGGCTAACTCACGTCGACCGGGGGAATCCTCTTCATCCTACTCCGACCTCTGCGCTGTAAATTCGCCGCACACCAGGGCACCACTTGCCCGTTTTCCGCGCTTCACGTGTCAGAGGAAAATAACTTCAAGGGATGGGACTATGCAACTACACGAATTTATTGTTTAAAATAACAAACACATCAGTCGAGGCGTGAGATTTTACAACACCTCCGAGTAATGGCGACTAGTCACAAGATTTAGGGTTACATCGTAATTTATAACTTTCTAATCCAATAGATACTTAAAACGACACTTTGTTTTAGATTAATGACCTATCACCTGTGGCACTTCTCACTGCAATGCAGCTATGTCTTGACCAATAACTTCTCATGTCACGTACACACAGATGTCTCTCTTATGCCATCTACATTCTTAACTTAAACTATATAAAACCACACTATTATATTTTAAAACCCTTCACCAAAACACCCAGTGTACAATTTTACTTATAATGATAGGAACACAAGTTTGTAATCCTTTTGCTTAAAGTCCACAAATCTCTGTCAATTAAGCCAGACCTAGTCTCTTCCAGGGTTGTAAATCAAAGCCTCCTTTAATTGCAGGAGTTTCTACTCCTCTGTCTCCCACAATGGACCTGCAGAGTTGATGGAGTTCCTGCAGAGTCCTGGGGTGATCATTGATCTTTAATGGTTGGGGCACCACTGTCTGCTCCTCAATTTTGAGTCCTAGATATTTAAAAAGTGAGGTCTTCTGGACCTTTTCAGGATGGATTTCGAATCCATCAGCCTCTAAAGCCCTGATTACCTCCCCCAGAGTCCAGTCCAGGTACTGCTGTGTGGGCGCACACACCAAAACATCGTCCATGTAATGTAGGATCACAGCTCTAACTGCCTTTTTCCGGACAGGGGACAGAATGCGAGCGACATACCACTGGCAGATGGTGGGCGAGTATTTCATGCCTTGCGGCAGAACTCGCCACTGGTAGCACTGCATGGGAGCCTCTCGGTTGAGGGAAGGCACCGAGAAGGCAAACCGGGGCGCGTCGTCCGGATGCAGGGGGATATGGAAGAAGCAGTCCTTGATGTCTATGACTGCTAGCTTCCACTGCCTAGGGAGCATAGACGGTGATGGCATTCCAGGCTGCAGGGGTCCCATGTCCTCAATGACCTTGTTAATTTTCCGCAGGTTGTGAAGGAGTCTCCACTTGTCTGTCCCCGGCTTCCGGATCACAAAGACCGGGGAGTTCCAAGTGCTGTTGGAAGGCTCAATGTTCCCCTTCCCCAGCTGCTCCTCCACAAGTGCAGTGAGCACTCTCAATTGGTGTTTTTAAAGGCCACTGATCCACCCAGACCCTTTTATTGGTGAGCCAATTCAATTTCTGGGTGGGGCGCTCCGCAGTGGCCCCTACTAAAAATCCCGGGGTTGAGATGGGATCTCAACCCAGGCTCCCCACTGAGACATGAGATCCCTGCCCCACAATGTAAACCCAGAGTCAATAACAAATGGACAGACTGTTGCAATCCGCCCCTCTGGGCCCTCAATCTGGACAAGAGTCCCGCTTCTCTGGGCAGCCACAGATCCTCCCACACCCGTAACAATACCTTCCGCTGGTTGTAACCCCCAATGTGACGGCCAGTTGTTGGAGGCGATGACCGTCACGTCTGCCCCCGTGTCCATCATCCCTGCTAGGCTGATGTCCGAGCCCTGGCATGAAATCTTGCAGCTTAGCATCGGCTTGTCCTCCCCTACCACCTCAGCCCAGAAGACAGATGGGTTGTAGTTTTCTGGTGAACTTCTGGGCATGAGGATGGCCTGGGCGAGAACCTGGCCAGCTGCAAGAAAGAAAGGCAGGTGAATACACTGTATGTTAATTGTAAAGAGTCCTTGTGATCCTACTTGGACGATCTCTGGTGTTATTGAGATCTCTGGTGGTGTACGCGTGGTGTCTCCTATTATAAACAAGCAGCAGTCTTTCAGTCCTTTGCAGCTCACGAGGACCCGTTGAGGTGTGATGGAGTCCATCGTGGTTGCAGTAGTGGTAGTCACAGTTTTTCTGGTTGCGGCTTCTTTATTTATGTCATCACGCGGGGCCACAGATCCGCACTGGGTCCTCAGTTTCCCGGCTGTACCTCCATGGGAGTGGGCGATGGTACTTGCCCTGGGGAAACAGCTCGGGAACTTTGATTAATTGGGGCTGGAGCTCTGCAGTTCCGGGCCACATGTCCTGGCTTGCCACATCTGTGACAAGTCCAGGTTCTGTTTGTCATCCTCTTGTCCTGAGGTGCCGTTGCCTCAGCGGCACCCGCAGTTCCTACCACATTCCCCCTCATTTTTAAATTTGGTTGGCCAATTGGAACTAAGGTTGTGCAGTGTCGAATCATCTGCTTTAACGTTGGTGGAGGATCAAGTGGAAGGGTAATAATCACTCTCTGGCGAGGTTCATTTGCATTAGCTTTTGCTATTTGAGTGATTATGCTTTCTCTAATTCTTGTATCTTCCACTTGCTTCTCCACCACTAATTTTAATTTGTCAATAATATCAATAAATGATTCATTTGGGAGTTGCCGAATTTCAGTAAAATTTAGTAGAGGTGCCGATTTAGGGGGCATCATTAAAAATGCTTGCTCCGCTGCATGTTTAACAGCATTTAAGACTGGCTCTGGGGTGTTTCGGGCCTGGTCTTGCGGCTTGGCAAGCAACCCCTCACCGGTAAGGTGGTCCATGGAAACCCCTGCGTTATTAGGGTCTTGCAACAGGATTGGGAGGACCTCTCTTAGTTGCTTTCTCCACCCATCATCCCACAACTCGAATTCGGCTGGAGAAAGCAAGCAAGAAAAAATGCTTTGGAGGTCTGCTGGGACCAACACTGTATTAGTGAGGGTGGCCCGCAGGAGATTCCGGAAATATGGACTCTCCCTCCCAAACTCCTTCTGGGCTTTACAAAGTTCTTTGAGCCCAGCAGGGTCAAAGGGTTTCCAGGTGGGGTTGCCGCCAGCTCGGTTATAAGTAACCGGAGCGGCGAAGGGACTGGAGGAGGCTCCCGGTTCCGGGTTCCACAGCATGGGAACCGGAAGACGAGGCGTGGGAACCAGAAGGCTCCTCCCAGTAGGCGGGGGCTGAGGACAAAGAGGAGCGGCCACGGGAAGGGCGGGGACTCCTGACGCAGGGGGCGGGACCTGACGCGAAGGAGGAGCTCACAGATGTCACGTTAGGAGGGGGCAGGGCCAGGACAGGGCGAGGAGGAGGGAAGAGAAGAGGATTTTGGGAAGAAGAAGGAAAAAAGGCAGGCTGTGCCATGCGGTCTCCTCCATTTTGGGGGCGTGCAGGAACAGCAGGGAAAGGGGACAAACCGGTGGACGGAGAAAAGCCTTCACCGTCATTTTCAGGGCAATAAAACTGGGAACCGCTTTTTGGGCAAACACCCGGGGAAGAGGGCATAGGAGAGAGGGTTTGGGTAGAAGCCGAAACAGCCTGGCCAGAGCTACTTCGGCAGGGTGGCTGAGAGGATCGAGGAGAGTCAGGGAGATGGTGGCAGCCCTGTGCCTCTGGGCATTTTACACCTCCCGGTCTTTTCAGCGAAGGGGTAGTGGGATGAGGAACACGAGGGGGGGGGGGAGGAGGGACTTGGGAAGAACTGGGGAGAATTCGGGGCTTTTCTTTTATTTTCCGATTAGCTTTGTGTATATCTCTCAAAGCCCAGACCATATAGAGAAACCTCTCTCCGGAGGAATCTCCCCTTTGGTTTAATTCTAATATTTTGTCCCCCACAAATTGCCAAAACGTGGCTGACTTCAAATTAGCAGGGGACATCTGGGGAAAATAAAAGAACAGCCACTTAACAAACCTTTTCAAAAACCCCTTTGATAACTTTAACCCACAATTCTTCAAGGACTCCCCAACTTGGACATAAACCGCCCGCTGAGGCTGAGAAAGCTTAGCTCCCATCTTAAACCTCAGCCTCAACTTCACCCACCACCGGCAAAAAGGAGAAATTAAAAATAATTTTCCAGGGGCCGGGAATCACAAGAATACTCACAAGAAGACACAGGCGTCCGGTCCTGGAAACAAAAAGGCACGTTGGGGTCCTCCAGGACAGGCTGCTCTCCTGGCAGGAGTTGGCAGCCTCCTCTCGGAGCGCGGCTTTTAAAACGGAGCGCGCTGCCGCGAGAGGCGTCAGCGTCTCCGAATTGCTGACACTTGCAGCCTCCTGGCAGCGAGGACGATGCAGGAACGCACGTGTGTGTCGTCCCTGGTCGGTGCGCCAACCTAACGCAACCGGGGGCTTGTCACTACAAGCCCCGGCGTGCCCTCGGGCAGAGGGGACGCAGCGTTAGCCTCCACAGCGTCCTCGCTGGACGGCTCAGTGGAATCGGCGTGAGATGGGTGCGTGCGCTGGCTCCTCCTCAGAGGAAGCACGTCGTCGGGCAGCCGATGATCAGGCTGGCGTTAGCCCGGAGGCAAAGAAGGCGGGAGGGGCTTCTGGTGTGAGTTCCAACAGGTTTATTTTCAGGAGGGACCAGGGACCAGCAAAAAGCCCCGAGGAGACGTGGGCTAGCCGGGGGGTGGAGCAAGGCAGGGAAAGGGAAAACAACTAATGGGGTACAAGCAGAGGGGAGGATACAATTTTTCAGAACAAATGGGGAAAACAGGGAGGCAGGACTCATAACAGGGAACCAATTAATAACTACAAAAGGGAGAACTTTCTGGAACAGGGGGAGGTAATTTAGGATTGGGAGCCACCCAGGGGGAGGTAACCTAGACCGCAGTGATCTCTTCTGGTGACTGACATTTGATGGTTTCAGCCCGAGAGCAGGCTGAGCCACCCCAACACCAAAACTGAACACAGGATTCAAGGTGTGGCCTCACCAGTGCCAAGTACAAATGGACAGTCAATTCCCTAGTTCTGCTGGCCACACTATTTCTGTTACAGTCCAGGATGTTATTGGCCTTCTTTGCCGCCTGGGCACACGCTGGCTCATGTTCAGCTGGCTGTTGGCCAACACTCCTCGGTCCTTTTCCTCCAGGCATCTTTCCACCTGCTCTTCCCCAAGCCTGTAGTGCTGTGTGGGGTTGTTGTGACCCAAGTGCAGGACCTGGTATTTCACCTTATTGAACCTGATTGTGTACATGTATTTGCATTAAAGACATATCTAGCAGATTTGTATTTTTTTACTGCTACTTTCAAACCCAGTCTTTAGTTTTCATTTTGCATGTTTTGTTCTTATGGACTACATCTTTTTCAGGTGATGGTCAGCTGTGACCAAAAAGAAGTATTATTCTATCTCAAGTGTGTTGTAAAAAGGCCTCTGCTTTTTACTTCTAAGAATAAGCACATACCTCTTAACTTTTAAGGAGATAAAAGAGCTCTGAAATATGCCTTTTGCATCCTCCTTAACTCTTTCTGCAGATGTGCTTTAAAAAAGAAAAGAAAGCCTTTGTCTAAGGAATTTCTTCAGTTTTGATAGGCAACCTGGAAAGTCAGTATAAATATTCTTAAAATGTAGTGATGAAAAGAGACAGTGTTTAATCTGAATTAAATAACTTATTTACAAATATTATTTGGAACTAAAATAGTTCAATGTACTACCATTTTTGGAGGGAGAATAAAAAGCAACCAGGCAACAAAACAGTCACATTGGAAACATTTTGCTCAAACTGTTTCTTGAGTTTTACTGGCTTGTGAGTTTATTGACTTTCTGTTCTCATCTACACAGCTTTTGGAGTAAATGTCTTAATTTCTAGGGGAAATAAGCAACCTGAGATAACTAATAACTATTTCCTTGTTACAGACGATAAGAACTTTTGCATGTCCCTTTTTTTTTCTCCTGAGATCGCTTTTTGTAAAGAGGCAATAACTTTAAAATAAAATAAAAATATCAGTATCACTGGTGATATTGATGTTTCTCTTAAAGCTTCAATAACCTATAACAAGTTCATTTTTTTATAGCTACCCCAGGGAGATAATATTATTAATTTCTCGTTATTTTTATAGGTAGTAAAGTTGCACACAAAACTTGGCAAACCTATTCCTTCAACTGAACCAAATGTGGTTACCCAAGCTCCTACTTCAACATCCACATCTGCTTCTAAACCAACTGCCTCTGCTTCAAATATAGCAACTAGCAGCAGTACTGTGAACTCCTCTGTTGCATCCTCTGCAGTGAAAATTCTTACTCCCATGGCAAATGCACCACTTAACACTGTGTCCAACAACAAAACATCTTCAACTGCTGCTAATATAGCTGTAAAGAAAATATCTCCACCAAAAATAAACTTTGTTGGCAAGTACAGAAGTTAGTCTTTATTTTGAAACCTAACCTATTCTATATTTTTAAAAATATTTTGGTGCAACAAGTACAAATATATTTAGTTAACTCCTGCATGAGTAATTCTGTTGTGTAAAAGATTTCTTGCTAAAATAAAAAACTGGGTATTTAAATAAGTTTTTGTTAAGCTTTTTTAAAAAAAATCTTTAGTATTTAAAAATGTTTGGTTTAAGTAATTTTAAGACTGATAATGCTTTGACCAGAACATTGATACTTGCAAATAAACTCTTCAGTTTGCACATCATGTGTAATTCTCATTTTATGAAAGTTAGAGATTTAACTTTTTTGACTTGTAGGTGGTAATAAACTTCAGACAACAGGAAGTAAACTGGAAGAAATGAAATCAGCTGAAAGTGTTAAAGCAACAACTGCTGCTACAGTACAAACACAGGAAGTAAAACCAGACACAGCAGCTGAACCAGTGACACCTACGACTCTTGCTGCCTTGCAAAGTGATGTCCAGCCAGTGGGCCATGACTATGTTGAGGAGGTATTGATATGAAAATATGGATTATATTTTAACTATTATATGGAGAGAGGTTCCAGTCCCTTCATCATCTTTGTGGCCTTTCATTGGACTCTCTAGTATGTCCATGTCTCTCTTGCACTGGACACAAGACTCCAGGTGTGACCTCACCAGTGCTGAGTTAGAGAGGAAGGATCAGCTCTCTCAACCTGCTAGCAATACTTTGTTGAATGCAGCCCAGGATGCCATTTGCTGCTTTTGCAGCAAGGGCACATTGTTGGCTCAAGTTCAACTTAGCGTTCACCAGGACCCCCAGGGCCTTTTTTGTCAAGCTGCTTTCCAGCTGGGTGGCCCCCAGCATATATTGGTACATGAGGCTGTTCCTCCCCAGATCCAGGACTTTGTACTTCCCCCTGTTGAATTTCACAAGGTTCCTGTCAGCCCATTTCTCCAGCCTGTTGAGATCTCTCTGGATGGCAGCTCAACCCTCTGGCATATCAGCCACTGCGTTCAGTTTTGTGTCATCAGTAAACTTGTTGAGGGTGCACTCTGCCCAATCATCCAGATCATTAATGAATATGTTAAACAGAACTGGACCCAACATTGAGCCCTAGGGTACACTGCTAGCTACTGGCCTTCAACTAAATTTAATTCTACTGATCACCACCCTCTGTACCTTGCCATTCAGCCAGCTTTTGATCTGCCTCACTGTATGCTTATCCAGCCCTTACATCAACAGTTAGTCTATGAGGATATTATGGTGAGACTGTCAAAGGCCTTACTGAAGTCCAGGTAGACAACATCAACTGCTCTCCCCTCGTCTACCAGGCCAGTCACTTCATTGCAGAAGTTTATCAAGTTGATCAAGCATGACGTTCCCTTGGTGAAGCCATGCTGACTACTGATGATGATTTTCTTGTCCTTAATGTGCCTGGAACTGGTGTCCAGAATTAGGTGCTCCATCACCTTCCCAGGGATTGAGGTGAGGCTGACTGGCCTGTAATTCCCTGGGTCCTTCTTGAAGATAAGAGTGACAAGGCACTGAACCTGCAAAGGCTTGTGCATATGTTTACATTTTTGTATTGTGCATGTTTCTTTTGACCTCAGTAGGACATTCTTCATGTTGGTGGCATGAGATATGTGGATGAAATCTGATGTACATTTTTCATGGTTTGTAATTATTCAACTCATTATGTTCTATCTCAAGTTTAAACCTGTGGAAGAACTTTGTTCGTTACCAAACAATGGTGTGTCTGTCAGAATTGAAAGTTCTATTTTGCCTTTTTTCAGTTCCTGCGTGAAGTTTTAAGCATGTTTTGAGATGGGCAGACATTATCTAGTGTCATTGAATTAGATTAATTTTTAAATCAGGTTTTGTTAAAAAAAAAAAAAAAAAGTAAATGTATTATAACTTTTATTTTCCAGGTAAGAAATGATGAAGGAAAGGTGATCCGCTTTCACTGTAAACTTTGTGAATGCAGTTTTAATGATCCTAATGCCAAAGAGATGCACTTAAAAGGGAGGCGGCACAGACTTCAGTATAAGGTTGGTAAAAATGCTAATACTTTTATCTGAAAATCTACCGGATGTCAGCTGACTGATTACATGTTCTTATATTTAAAGACTAGTCAGAAGTAGGTGCTCTGAGTAAACAGCATATAAAAAAAGCTAGAGAAATATATTTCTTGGGGAGTATAGTCTTTAAAGTTGTAATGCAGACTGTGAAACTGCATTTTTGTTTGGGTGTTTCTTTAAACATTCTGAACATTGCTTTCAGGCATTTTTTTTCAATATTAAAATATTGTACAATGTGTGCAAGCAATAGTAGGTGCTTTGTTGTTTACCGTAAATTTCAAATGCTCAATGTTTTTGGCAGGATAAACCACATAAACCCCTTATGGAGACATTTGAGAAACAAGTATTTGCAGACATTTTAGTCATGAATGGAGAGACACCTATAGTGACACATGGTGTGCATTTTCATTATTATAAAATTAGATAAGAAGAATTTACTGTGGTCACAGGAGATACAATGGGCCTGCATAATCATGAAAGGGATGAAAGAAGAGGAAAAAATTGCCAGAAAAATGTATTTAGTGACTTATGATTATGCTCCAGTATGAGGGACCCTTCAGGAACAGGGCATCAGGAAGCACACTGTAGTTAAGATGAAATGGTTTTTTTCAGGCTATATTGTAATCATTCTGCTACAGAATGAACAGCAAATTACTTAGTATTCCATGTAACATTTTAATCTTAGCTAGCTTTGTTCTAACATAGCTGAAAAGGGAATTCATGCTATATGTAGTACATTGCTATTTCTTTCCTTTAAAATATCAGACACAGATTTTTCTTCTTCAGCTGTTCATTCAGTGCAGTTCTAAAACTGCATTTTACTCCCCTTGATTTTATCATAGACCAGTAGTGTGTGCTAAACATGTCAGAAGAACTCCATAACCTTGAGATGATGAGGCAAACAAACATTTCATTTGTCATTTTTCTGAATTAGAAAAAAGTAAACCCAGATTTACAAGTAGAAGTAAAACCCAGTATTCGAGCAAGAAAAATTCAAGAAGAGAAGATGAGGAAACAGATGCAGAAAGAAGAATACTGGAGAAGGCGAGAAGAGGAAGAACGCTGGAGGATGGAAATGAGGTAATGCATTCTGTTTTATCAACAAATAAGTCAAAGTTGCAGTCAGATTACCTAAAACTACCTCTTCTTCTGTAATTACTTATTTTGAATACTTGTTTTGGGAACTCTATACTGTTGTAGTGGTTTTGGTTCAAAATATTCGTTACTTACTTATTTTCCTTCTGTGAGATAAGAATTAGGAGAAAAGCAAAGCAGGCACAAACCTTAAACAGTTGCAGTACAATGAAAGAGTTTTATTACTAATAGAATTAAAAGTAAAGAGACAATAACAAAACGAAAACAAATCCCCCCCCCCCTCCAGCCAGTACTTCTCTCCTTTTACCTAGCTCACACAAGGGATAACAGAACATGGGATGTTAGTCAGTGTTCCAGTTCTTGAAAAGTCTCTCTCTTATGCTTAAGGGAAAAAAGGGGTTTTCCTTCAGTTGCACGTGGTTCCCAAACTGCCACTAACAGCAGATCCGCCCAGAAACAAACAATCTGCTGTGTGTAGAACATCTCTCCCATGAAAAATCTCACAGTTCCTTCACACTACAAAACATGGGCCATCACATGGGGTTATTCATCTTTTTAAGGATAAGTTCTTTTGGCCTGCACACAAAGGCTTTTCTTCACCACAAGTCTCTAGCAGCCTCTTACTACTTCTATATAGCCTGGCATAGGCATTCTTCACAATCTTCACAGGCACACGAAGATACTCCATCCCCCCATGTTCTTCAAATGGCTTAAAGAGACAAACAGTTTGTGGTATTACAATTTCTTACCACGGCATGCAAGAAGGTTTCTTTTAAGCTGCCCGCCAGAATCGCGGCACCGCCCTCTTTTCTCCCGTCGCCATGCTCAGCTCCGTCCCACGTGACTCACTTCTCTTTCTCTCTGACTCTGACGCCGCCATGTTGAAGGGTGTTCTTGTTCAGGCTTTACGGTGAGGAAAGCCTCGCTCCCTTTGTGCTGCTGGCTGTGTAGTGTCCTCTTCAGTTCAGCACGAAGTGTGCTGGCTGCAGACAGGAGGCTCTGCCGGCTCCCGTTGACTCCGCCGGCTCCACATGGAGAGGAGAGGGACCCGCTGGTCCCCAGAAGCCGTGCTAGATGGGTCCAGCTGTGAGTAGTCCATGGCTGGTTTTAGCTGCCTGCGGCTCTGAGGCAGTCCCCCCCAGCCACCCAGGGTCCTTGCCGCAGCGTTGGGAAAGGGGGAAAGGGGCAGTGGCCCCGGCCCGGCCCGGCGGGGCCGGGAGGCTCGGAGCCCCCCCACCTCCCAGCAAGCGAGCTCCGACCAAAAAAAGGGGAAGTCCCGCCTTTCTGTGCGGTTTAAATATGTAAATTGTGAGAAGCGTAATTGGTCTTAAAGACTGTCCATCAACTCAGGGTCAACCCAATACAACTGTCTTGTTTTAAATTAAGTTGTCATTATCCCTCAGGTTTTTTTGGGTTTTGTTTTGGTTTTTTTTGTTCAATCTCTCTGAGGAATGTAGACTCACTAGAATTATTTGCTATACATTCAGACCCACTTTCAAAATAACCATTCATTTTAGGTACCCTCTAGAGTTCATTGGTATTTGCTCTTGATTACTAGAAATGAGTTAGTGAGAACGTCCAAAAATTTATTTAGAATGGTTGGAAGTGTTAACTGCTATATAAAGAGAACATTTTGATGCACTTCAGGCGATATGAAGAGGACATGTACTGGAGGAGAATGGAGGAAGAGCAGCATCACTGGGATGACCGTCGCAGAATACCAGATGGGGGATATCCTCATGGTCCTCCGGGACCTCTAGGCCTGCTGGGAGTTAGACCAGGAATGCCTCCTCAGCCCCAAGGACCAGCTGTGAGTTTCTTAGCTTGAGGGAAAATAAATAAAGAAAGAAAGACTTACCAAGAGGCATAGTTAAGAACTATAAATTATTCAGTGTTACTTCAGTTGTCTCTAGTGTTTCTTAATAAAGGATGTGGAAAAGTGAAGAAAAAATTATATACTAATGAAACTCTGTAAATGGACCTGTCTTTCAAAATAAGCCCACTTATATGACAAAAGGATGCCTTGAAGACAAATATTGTTTCTTCTGAAATACAAGTCACTCTGGATTTGTGTACTACTTCTTATTTAATTGCATTATACTTTTATTTATCTAATTGTGGACAAATGTATGGATAAAAAGTGGTTGGATCATCAGTCCCAGAGGATAATGGTTTAGTGGTGGGCCGTACTCTACCTGGAGGTCAGTAAACAAGTGCAGTGCTGCATGTGTTTATCCTGGCATTTTTCTCATTAGCACCTTATCAATGATCTGAAAGGTGATGGAGTGAGTGCACACTCATCAGGTTTGCAGCTGACATGAAACTGAATTGGTTCTGGGTAGGGAGAACAGTTGATACCTTTGAGGGCAGGGCTGCCATCCAGCATGACCTAGGCAGACTAGAAGAATGGACCAACAGGAACTTTATAGAATTCTGCAAGGACAAATGCCTAATGCTGCACTTGGGAGGGCATAACCACTTGCACTGAGGGGCTGGGTAGCAGCCCTGCTGAAAGGCATCTGGGGTTCTTGGCAGATAGTAAGCTGAATGTGAACCAACCATGTGCCCTGGCAGCAAACAAGGCTAATAGCATCCTTGGTGATATTAACAGGAGCATAATCAGTAGATAAAAGGAAGTGATCCACTTTCATGAGACCCTAACTGCAATACTGCATTCAATTTTGGACTTTCCAATACAAGACAGATACTGATAAACTATAGCAGGTTCAGTGTGTGGCTACTGGGATCAGGGGTCTGGAGTGTGCTCTGTGAGGAGAGACTTGAGGGATCTGGGCCTGTTCAGCCTGGAGACAAGAGAGCTTCAGTGGGATGTAATAGCCTTCTAATACCTGTGCATTATAAAGACAATGGAGCCAGGCTCTTTACAGTGAGAGGGTGAGATATGCCAGCTTAAGCTGAGACAAAAAAGGTGCAAACTAAATACAGGATTTTTTTTTCTTTTTTTCTCCACACAGATGTTGTGAAGCTCCATCTTTGGCGGTTTTCAAGAACCGACTGGATGAAGCTCTGAGCAACATGATAGTCTTATAGCTGACCATGGTTTCCACAGGAGGCTGGATTAGAGGACCTCCTGAGGTCCCTTCCTATTTGAATTCCTCTGTGATTCTATAAAAGCAATCATGGATACTTTATTTTGTGGCAGTATGCAAGTATTTCCCAGTTAACAGAAAGACAATAGATATTTATGTTGGGGAGGTACTTTTGATCCTGGGATTTCCCAATTTGTTTATTTTTTGTACATCTCATGTTTTTTTCAGATATGATTGATTGTGATCAGTGTAAGTTATTAAGGATACTTCAGTTCATGTTTCCTTACATCTCGATAATTTGAGGTTTGAATATTCTGTTGTTTAGCCACGTTTGGTTTTTGGTCACATATCACCTGTGAACTTGAAAGTATATCATAGAATTATAGAATAGTTTGGGTTGGAATGGACCTTAAAGATCATCTAGTTCCAACCCCCTACCATGGGCAGGGACACCTTCCACTAGACCAGGTTGCTCAGAGCCACATCCAAACTGGCCTTGAACACTTCCAGGGATGGGGCATTCACAACTTTTCTGGGCAACCTGTTCCAGGGCCTCACCACCCTCACAGTAAAGAGTTTATTCCTAATATCTAATGTAAACCTATCCTCTTTCAGTTTAAAGCCCTTGTCCTTTCACTACATGCCCTTGTAAAAAGTTCCTCTCCAGCTCTCTTGTAGGCCCCCTTTAGGCACTGGAAGGTGCTCTAAGATCTCCCTAGAGCCTTCTCTTCTCCAGGCTGAACAGCCCCAACTCTCTCAGCCTGTCTTCGTAGGAAGAAGTGCTCCATCCCTGTGATCATCTTGGTGGCCTTCTCTGGACTTGCTCCAGTAGGTCCACATCCTTCTTATGTTGGGTTTGCCAGAGCTGGATGCAGTACTCCAGGTGGGGTCTCATGAGAGCAGAGCAGAGTAGTCACCTGCCTTGACCTGTTGTGTACCCAAATTTCAGAAATGTGCTTTTTCATCTGTTTAGCCTCTACGACGCCCTGACTCCTCTGATGACCGCTATGTGATGACCAAACATGCAGCTATATATCCAACAGAGGAGGAACTTCAAGCAGTCCAAAAAATTGTTTCTATTACTGAGCGTGCTTTGAAACTTGTTTCTGACAATATGACTGACCATGAAAAAAACAAGAGCAAAGAGGGAGATGACAAAAAAGACAGCAGTAAAGACAGGTAATTTTTTTCCTTATTATTTTTTAAGAATTTTATGACTTGTTTCTGAAGCCATTTTATGTTTTTCCTTGTACTGTTGTCAGTGCTTTCAGGAATTCTGTTCCCTTTGGATTTTGATATGACATATGTCACTGTGGCCTCAAGACTATATGGAATAGTGCTATTTTGTTTAGTTTTTCTATCTTCATGTTTAGTTTTATGATTTTTATATTATTTTAAATGCAGCTTTTAACTATAATTCACAGAGCTTTGAAAGGAGTTTTACGGGTGGGCGTTTTGGCTAAAGGTTTGTTACTCCGTGGAGACCGAAACGTCAATCTTGTTTTGTTATGTGCTGAGAAGCCTTCAAAGATGTTACTTGGTTTTATTGCTGAAAGTCTTCCCAAACAACTTGCAGTAAGTAATATTTAGATTTTTGGATTTGAATTTTGGTAAAAATACTGTAAAGGTCTGTCCTCAAGTCAAATGTCTGTAGGGCTGACTATGCTTCATTTCACAGCTCAGGTACAGTTTCTTTTCATTTTCTGAGTGTTTGTGTCTGAATTCAGAGACTATGCTGCGTGTTTTACTTTCTGTATATTACATCCATACAAGTGTCTAGGCGCTTTTGCTAGCAGTGTAGTATTAATCATCATTTAATAGATTTCCTTCAACTGGGAAATAGAAATGAGCAGAAGAAAGACTATTATCCAGTTACCAGCAGTGATAGAGGTAATTTCTGTGGTGTTACAGGAAGCTTGCACTGCCTAAAGGTCAAAGATCTCCATTAATGCCAGTCTCTTTGTACTTGTCTTGTTTCCAGTTTGTATGTGTCAGTGCTTTGTAGTCCCAGAAGTAGTTAACTAAGTCTTGTGTGTGTTTTTTAATTTGGCACTAAAAAAAAAATTACACGTAGTCTTAAACCATTCAGCAAAATTCATATAAACCATTTGCTGTATTTCTACAAGAAATGAAAGTACAGAATAAAGTTTTTAGCTTCAGTGCTCTCTACTGAACAAAGCCTGTCCACCATTGTTATAGGATGCTTTTCATAGCATTAGTATTTCAATGCAGTCTGGTAAAATGCTCAACAGAATCAGTGGCATGGTAGAAGCATTAGCAGGATCAGATTAATTAGAAAAAATATTGGGTTTGCTCTTGTTTGAAATAACAGAACAGAAGAAAACTTAAAAACTGCACATCTTGGTCTGGCTTTGTGGAGAATTCACTTGTCCCTCTAGTTTGTGGAAGAAGGTGATAGAGATGCATACAGCTTTATTTTGGGGATATTTAGAGTTATTAAATCTAGTCACAAGAAACAATTCTGAGTAACCACCTTGTTACTCTTACTATTTTTTCCCCCAGTGTTAATCTTGCCCTTTGCTCTCATCAGAGGATGTTGTGATAGCCAAGTATAGAATGTGACTTGCAGTACCCATCTTGTAACTGCAAGCTTGAAGAACCACCACAGCATCTTTGTGCTTTTTAAAGGCTCTTATGTTCCAATGAGAAAAATATTCAACTGGCATTTGAAGTGGCGCTGAGGCTTTTATCTCAAATGCTGTCAAAATTCTTATGTCATTTACTTAGTATATGAATTTCACTTGGTTGTTTTTTTCTCATTTGCACGCTTGGCAACTGCAGTGTGTTTTCATTAATGATTTGGAAACAGTATGCAAGTCCATATATATCTATATGTATTAATTGTGTATAGTGTTGTTTCTTTGAATACAGAGGTATTTGCTTCATATGATTATATTGTGTTTCTGCCTTTCTCTTAAAAAAGGCTATGTTGAAATCCATTTTCTTCCCCTTTTATTGGCCACATGCTAATAGAAATTTCTGTTTCTTGATATTTAGGTAATAAGTCCCGAGAAATATGATATCAAATGTGCAATCCCAGAAGCAGCAATAATTTTAAATTCATGTGTGGAACCCAAAATGCAAGTTACTATCACACTGACATCTCCAGTCATTCGGGAGGAGAACATGAGGGATGGAGGTTGGGAAGTTGTTAAAGATGTTACTTCTATCTATTTGCTTAAGATGGCATTGAGGTCCTAGAAGGCAACATGCTGGCATAATTAATGTACTTGATCAAAACGACAAGCAGTCTCGGTAGAGAACAATTTGCTATAAAAAATGCTTATATGATGCATTTAATTTTTAAAAATTCTAACTTAAAGTCCAACCTCAGCTTTCTGGAAAAGGTACAAACTTGATTTATTTTTTCTCTCTCTTATAAAATTATATGGAAAACTAAGTATTTTATAACAAGTGGCTATAAACTGGCTTTCTAATGCAGTCCTGTCCTAAAAGAAAGATCACATTTTCAAGTTTTAGCTGGATCAGTATTACCATCATTTACATATTCCAAATAGCAGCACCACTTAAAATTTACTTTTATAATATTTTTGATGGTAACAGTGCTTATAATTTTAAAATAAGATGTAATTTTTTTCCAGCACTCTGAGGTTGCTTTTTGGTCTGGAGTGATTTTTGAATATATTTAGGCTCCTGATATTGCAACCAGTCTTCTATCAGACTGGCAAACTCAGACTAGGAAAATAAATGGCTTTGTCGTTTCAGCTGTAGCAGAAAGTGGAGTTTGTAAATAAAATTACATTTCTGAAGTTCACAGTTTCTCTGGTGCCAGCAATGTTGCTTTATGGTCTGTTTTGTAATGCTTTCCAAGCTTTAAAAGCTTTTAAGCCAACAAGCATGATTAATATCTACAGTACATTGGTTCCTTTTGTTTATGGGTCAGATAAAATTAACTTTTGTTTCCTTTTAATCCTGTATTTTCATAGTTGAAAGAGATCATGGCAAACAGGGTTCTGGTGTTTGACAGTGAACCTACGTATAGCAAATCTGAGGCTGTCTTAACACTTCTCCTATGCAGGTTGAAAAAAATTGTATGTATGTATACTTGTGCTTGTGTATATATGTATTTATATAAGCCACAGAGACTTTTTTTATTTCATCTTATCATTACATGTCCTCTAAATTACTTGAGATTTTTATATTGCATTAGTAAATGTTCTGTAGCTATGACTAATGCATTGTAAGCAAGCTGTGTTAACAAAGTCATCCTACATAATCAGAAAGAAAAATGTCAAGATACATTCTCTAGTTTGGATGACTTCTGAAGAGTCTTAAAGAGTGCTTTGTACATGATTTTTGAGCTTTACATATTATTCCTAGTTATAAAGTCTTTGTACATATACTGTCACACCCAACCAGTTTACTTGTTTTTTGAAAATCTTAAGTGTAACATGACTTTTAATTTGTCTGTGCTGAATCAGACTTCATGTATTATTTAAGCTCATAAAGAATGCTTTAAAATATTTGATTATTAAATTACATTAAGCATTAAATGAAATTAACCTTAAACACCATGTTCATTTATTAACATACTGTGAAAAGGTACAATACTGATCCTGCCACAATACTAAATTTCCATTTTCTGGCCTAAAATTCTATGATGTAGACTAAAAAGAAAACAAATTTCAAATTATTATGATCAATCCCTTAATTTATGCCACCTAAAGGAAACAAATCTATACTTTTGTCTGACCCACACTTGAGTTAAAATGAGTTTATTCACTGCTGGAGTACTGCCTCTAGGCAAGCAAAATCAAGTTAGATTTCTTTTCAAGACACTGAGCAGTATAAAAAGTTCACTTTTGAAGCTAGAGCAAACAGAAGACTGAATTGCAAATTATTGCAGCAAAGAAGGCCTTCTTATGAAGACTTCTGCTTATTTGCTGCAGAGTAATAGTATGTGTTTGTGTTTTTTCTTACTGCAGCTCCTCATGCTCTGTGTCTTACAATGGTTTAAAGTTTTTTTTTATTTTTAGCCTGCAGTTTGAGTAAAGATGAGACTGAGACTCGCATGTGGAATAGAAACATGTTTGATGTGTAATAATCCCATTACATGATAAAAGGCTAAAAAAAACCCAAACCAAAACCAGTGTGAAATAAAATTGTTAACCACATAGCTACTGTTCCTTACAGTATTGTGCATTTGACAGTTTACCAAATCTGATATATTCAAAGGGCTCTAACCCAGCTGTAGAGTCTTTCCTTCAGCAAAGTGTACATATTTATAAAAGCATATATATATATATATATATGTGTACGTGTGTCTTTTTTTTTTTATCCTTAGCTAACAGCCCCAGTCCAAAGCTTTCTAGCAGAGGGTCTTGATTCCTGTCAGGGGTTGCTGCCAAGACATCGGAAGGATTTTTGACCAAGGTTTTCTAAAGCTCAGTGTCACACCTGCCATACTTTACAAAGGAGGGGTTTGGATGCATAGTCCTAGCACCTACTGTTACTTTGGGGTTTTTTCTTTTTGCCTTTGTCTCTATCCTAGAATTAAGCAGTGTTCGCACTAGTTTTCAAATAGTTGACTGGGTAAAATGTATTTTGCATAATAAAACTTAGTAAAATTGGATACGCCTGTTAACTTTTAATGAAGAAGTAGTGTGGACACAGCATGTCTAACTGAAGATTAACCCCTTATATTTAGGGTAGTAATAAATTAAGTTATATAGGGTAAGAATTCATGCTTGTGTGTTGTAAATTAATTCAACTTTTTTTGTCTTAGCTTAACAAGGTGGTAGGTTAGGCATCTGAATTTAGTTAAAGACTATTTAAGGGGTTAATCCTGAAATGTAAAACAGATGCAAAAATTCACAGATTAAGTATTACAAGAGTTTCCTTGATACATTTTTTTCCAGTCAATGTATTCTCAGTGCAATTAGGTGTCTTACAACTTCTGGCTTAGTCTTTTTGTGTTTCAAGGATATTCATATGATACCTAGTAGTGGCACATTTTAGATTGACATTTCCAGCACTGAGTACGATTCTCTTCTGTGCACTTAAGCTGTAATTATTTTTAGTAAAATTATTTTCCAAATTGAAGTTTTTTGGAGCTAGAAATAATTGGAGTTTCAAATTATGTACTGAGTTATTGTGATAAAAGTTTGCACGGTATAATCTATTTGCATAGTAGTTTTAAAAGGCTGCAAAAAACGGACTGATTAGGCTACTAGACAGAAGAGACACATTTTTAATTTCTCAACCTTATTTTGCCTCTTATTTTCCTGCTGTGCATTTACTCTAAATGTATTCCTTGTCTTTTTATACCCAAGTTTTACTTGTTTCATCTGTTATCTTACCTGGCACCCCTCTTGTATATAGGTGTCAGTTTGAGTTTTGTTTTAAATTAAATGCCACTTTAAATGTCTTCATTTGCTCTGTAAATACCTTGTTGGTGCAGTTATTCTTCTTTCCACTTTAACATATAGTCCATAAGTTTAAACATCTGTTTGAGATGATACCTATGTTCTTAGCTTTGTTCTTATTTTGAAATCTTCCTCCTTTTAGCCCTGTGCAGAGCAATGGGACTATCCTATAAAAAAATGCCCAAATCTGAATGGAGTATTTTGGATTTAAGTTTTGCCAAGTTATAGCACCATGTTCATTCATGGCTTTTTAGTTCTCTCTAAAGTATCCTACTATTTAAAGTATCCTACTATTTATTTTGCATTTGTGTATAAATAGGTGGTTTCTGGTCTGTCTCTCTGCAGCATCCCTACTTTCTGGCATGTTTCATGAGACAATATATATAACTTCTATTCTCGGAGTTACCTAACTTTATATCTTGCTGGAGTAAACTATATTCCATTCAGCCAGCTCCTGTGAAATGAATGCCATTGAGTGAAGGCTTTTTCTTTCATCTTGTCTGGTGTATCACCAGTTATGCTACCAGTATACTTTGTCACTAGTCACAACAGCCATTTTCATAATTAGTAAAACAAAATACTTTAAAAAGTGATCGTTACATTATATCCCTACAATTTTTAAAGTAACTTGAAGGTACTATTTCATATTGTTCAGTGGTTCCAGTTTCATTGATTTAAACCATTTCCAAAAGGGCCTTGTGGTCTTTTCCATTTTGGTAACAAAGCAATCTGCTTTGTAATTAATCCTTTTCTGAACATTTAAATATAAAAGATCTAGCATATTTTAGAATAATAGAATCATAGAATCATTTAGGTTCGAAAAGCCCTTCAAGATCATCAACTCCAACCATTAAACTAACACTGCCAAGTCCACTGCATCTACAGTGCCACATCTACATTTCTTTTAAATCCCTTCAGGGATGGTGACTCAGCCACTTCCCTGGGCAGCCTCTCCCAATGCTTGACAACCCTTTCCACGAAGAAATTTTTCCTAATATCTAATCTAAACCTCCCCTGGCACAACTTGAGGCCATTTCCTCCTGTCCTATCCCTTGCTACATGGGAGAAGAGACCAACATCCACCTGGCTACAGCCTCCTTTGAGGTAGTTGTAGAGAGTGATAAGGTCTCCCCTGAGCCTCCTTTTCTCTAGGATAAATACCTCCAGCTCCCTCAGCCGCTCCTCATAGGACTTGTGCTCTAGACCTTTCACCATCTCCATTGTCCTTCTCTGGACACACTCTAGCACCTCAGTGTCTGTCTTGTTTTGAGGGGCCCAAAACTGAACACAGGATTCAAGGTGTGGCCTCACCAGTGCCCAATAGAGAGGGATAATCACTTCCCTAGCCCTGCTGGCCACACTATTTCTGATACAATCCAGGATGTTATTGGCCTTCTTGGCCACCTGGGCACACGCTGGCTCATGTTCAGCTGCTGTCAACCATTGCCCCCAGGTCCTTTTCTGCCAAACAACTTTCCAGCCAATTCTCCCCCCAGCCTGTAGTGCTGCGTGGGGTTGTTGTGACCCAAGTGCAGGACCCGGCACTTGGCCTTGTTGAACCTCATACCATTGGCCTCGGCCCATCAAACCAGCCTGTCCAGATTCCTCTGCAGAGCCTTCCTACCCTCGAGCAGACCAACACTCCCACCCAACTTGGTGTTATCTGCAAACTTACTGAGGGTGCACTCAATCCCCTCATCCACATCATTGATAAAGATATTAAACAGGACTGGCCCCAGTACTGAGCCTTGGGGAACCCCACTAGTGACTGACCACCAGCTGGATGTAACTCCATTCCCCCCCACTCTGGGCCTGGCTGTCCAGACAGGTTTTTACTCAAGAAAGAGTGCACCTGTCTGAGCCATGGACAGCCAGTTTCTCCAGGAGAATGCTGTGGGAAATGGTGTCAAAGGCTTTACTAGGTCTAGGTAGACAACATCCCCAGCCTTTCCCTCATCCACTAAGTGGGTCACCCTGTCATAGAGGGAGATAAGGTCATTTAAGCAGGACCTGCCTTTCCTAAACCCATGCTGGCTGGGCCTGATCCCCGGTTGTCCTGTATGTGCCACATGATGACACTCAAGATGATCTGCTCCATGACATTCTCTTGGTACCAAGGTCAGGGTGACAGGCCTGTAGTTCCCCAGATTCTCCTTCTGGCTCTTCATACAGATAGTCTGCTTTGGTTTTTCCTTTTTTTGGCTTTTCTTTTTCTTGCTGAATCATAAGTAAAGCAGTCCCTTTTCAGATCCTTGCTTGCATCCTGAATGGTATTGGAGCACATATATCAAGGGCTGAGGAATTTTTATTATAAGAGAGGATATTAAAAAGTAATGGGACTCTTAAAACTGAAGAGCATTTCACATTCCTTTAGTCAGTTTTTTTAAATGCAAAATAATTTCCATTTTAAGTTTAAGGTATGATAAAAATAACATTACAAAATATCTAGTGCTTTTAAGTGGGTTTTTTTTGTTAATATACTTAGCTTTTCTTAAAAAGAGTAGGTCCCAAATAGCATGTGACCATGAAAATTTTCATGAAACTAAGTGTGACTATTTCTACTTTGTTAAAGTGAATTTTTAGTGTTCCTTCTGTCTTGTGGTCTCTGTGCTGGTGCACTGTGTCCAACCATTCTTCCTTAGCTATTTAATTTTAGGGGATATATGTTTTTCCAGTATTAGCTTAAAGAAAGAAGTACTATGTATTGCATAATCTGCAATGCGTTTGAAAATAACCTGACAGCTAAAGTTTAATATGATTCTACAATCTTCATACTGGGTTAATGCCCTAATACTAATTGAATGACTTTTATTGAGCAATTACATTTGTTGTTCAAGGATGTAAGCTTTAAATGGCATGTGTGACATTGAAGCTGCTTTAAATGGTCAAACACCCATTCCTCACTGCATTTTGCCAATTCAATCCATTTTAGATGTAACCTCGGGTATGGTGAAAGACCCACCGGACGTCTTGGACAGGCAAAAATGCCTTGACGCTCTGGCTGCTCTACGCCACGCTAAGTGGTTCCAGGTTCGGAACATAATTTTATTTTCTTCTTGTAGCCTTATGAGAGATTAGTTCAGTTGCAATATAAATGTTTAACTGTGTGAAAACACTCAGTGTTGTTCATGCTAATAATACTTAATATTTTTCTGGTCCCTGAATTTAAGTGTAGAAGGTTGAGTAGGGAGGAACTGCTTTATGCAGTTATTGCTCATTTGACCTTTTTTTCTTTTTCTGGTCATCGAGAAGGCAATGTTGAAAGATTGACTCACTTGGGGTGATCATACGTTGTATATTTGTTATGTATTCCATAAGGCTGCAGAGTAACTTTGCTTTAAATAATGGAATATGTGTTTAAAGCTTTGTGTTTAGATTTAAGACTTTTTTCCTATTTCTTTAAGTGTAGGGAACGAAAGGCAAGAAGCAACTGTTTGGTTTAGTGACTTTACATTCTGGCAAAGGCACAATAAAGAAACCAAACAGATTCCCTTGACCTTTCAGTCTCTATACCTATTTCTTAGATCTTTATTTTTATTTCTAATATAGAAAAATACTGTATTTATTGTTGCAGGTGAACATAGGTCAAAGTGTATAGGGGATCAAGAAATGTTATTCTTGTATAACCTGTGCACTCTGACTTCTATCACCTTAAATTACTAACCCTGTATAAAATACTGCTGTAAATGGCAGCTCTTGGAATAAAGTTGTAGAATGATTTGTTTCAGTCTTGTATCTGAGCTTCCATTGAACAGCGGTGTTTTAGTCTTTCAACAAATCCTACTTGCTGTAGATGCTGGGATTAATTTGGTTTTGTATTGCTCTCAAGGCTAGAGCTAATGGTCTGCAGTCCTGTGTGGTTATCATACGTATTCTTCGTGACCTCTGTCAGCGGGTTCCAACTTGGTCTGATTTTCCAAGCTGGGTGAGTAATGTTCTTTTGAATGAGCCTTTTTAATGCACATTGTATTTTTTATAATCCACTGCAAATAAAACATGGGAACGTATTACTACAGTTTTAAAATTTAGGTTTTTTGAAGGAGTAATGTAGGGTTTTGCTTGGGTGGTTTGTTGGTTGGTTGGTTTTTTGGTTTTCCCCAACAAACGATCCAGATTACCTCTAAAAATTTAATTTTCTGTGGTTTTGCCATGTGGAGCTGAAAACTTTTTTCAAAAGAAATTTTCTTCTTGTTTAGAATTCTTTGAGGGTAGCATTCTTATTCTATATTTTAGTATTTTTTTCTTTACTCTGTATAAAAGAATCTATTTTTTTCTTACAACCTACTCTGAATTGCTTGGACTTTACTGAAACTGATTGAAAATAATGTCAGCTGTGCCCAGATAGCTCTGTGATAACAGAAAGGCTACTTAAAAAAATAAATCACAGCAATTCCTGCAATCATTAATATATTGTTTCTGCAAGATTAAATACCACAGTACTAGTCTGTGGATGTGTCACCATTGGCATTTTAATCAGTGTCACTTAGACACATCTCTAGGTTGTAACTGGTTACCTATCTCAATTCTTGCAGCTGAGTGGTTTTGGAGCATTCTTTTACATTGACTATCTTAAATTATGCTCTCCAGGAGTGCAACTTGTGTTCCAAATATTAATAAATGTTCAATCTGTTGACTGGACAAAGTTAGTTTGAAACAAAATCTCTGAAGCATATATATGTGGAGGTAAATTCAACTTTGACTGTTTTGTTTCATAGACCAAATCCTGTTGCGCTGTGCTGCTTCCTAATGTAGACTTTTCAGTTTTGGCAGGAAGAGTGCTAACATTGTCAAGACAGTTATAATAGTTGGCATTATTTCAATGAGAAATGTTTTACAATTGTAATAAGCTTGCCGACCGGAAAAAATGTGGAGCAATTATTTCTGCTTTTTAAAATATTTAAAGTAAAAAAAAAAAAATTCCAATTTCTGTGCTATACCTCATGAAAGATATACTGTACAAATATAGTTTAACAGAAGCTCAGAAGTATGTAAGTACCCTCAATATTGCTTACTAAGTAGGCAAAGAATAAACCCAGACATATTTTTAGAAAAGCATCCTTTAAAATATTGCAACACACAGCAGGCACATAGATGAAGAACAAGGAATATTGCTTCTTATTTCTCATAATATCTGTTCTAAGGCACAGACAGAAGGGAAGAGAGGTATGAAGCAATGTGTCACAGAATCACAGAATGGGTGAAGTTGGAAGGGACCACAGTGGGTCATCTGGTTCAGCCTCCCTGCTCAAGCAGGGTCATCTGAGAGCACATGGCACAGGATTGCATCCAGATGGATCTGGAATATCTCCAGTGAGGGAGACTACTCAACCTCTCTGGGCAACCTGTTCCAGTGCACGGTCACTCATAGAATAAAGAAGTTCTTCCTTATATTCAGGTGGAACTTCCTGTGCGTCAGTTTCTGCACACTGCTTCTTGTTTTGTTGGTTGGCATCACTGAGAAGAGCCTGGCTCTATCCTCTGACACCCACCCTTTAGGTACTTATAGACATTGATGAGGTCCCCTCTCAGTTGCCTCTTCTCAAGGCCGAACAGGCCCAGTTCCTTCAGCTTTTCCTTTTAAGAGATACTCCAGACCCTTGATCAACTTCGTAGCCCTCTGCTGGACCCACTCCAGGAGCTCCATGTCTCTGTTGTACTGAGGAGCCCAGAACTGGACACAGCACTCCAGATGTGCCTCACCAGGGCTGAGTAGAAAGGCAGGACCACCTCCCTTGACCTTCTGGCAATGCTCTTCCTAAGACACCCCAGGATCCCATTGGCCTTCTTGGCCACAAGGGCACTGCTGGCTCATGGACAGCTTGTTGTCCGCCAGGATCCCCAGGTGCTTCTCTGCAGCTCTGCTTTCCAGCAGGTCACCCCCAGCCTGTACTGGTGCCTGGGGTTATTCCTCCCCAGGTGCAGGACCCTGCACTTGCCTTTGTTGAATTTTAGGCAGTTCCTCTCTGTTCATCTCTCCAACCTGTTGAGGTCCTTCTAAAGAGCAGCACAGCACTCAGGGGTATCGGCCACTCCTCCCAGCTTTGTCATCAGCAAATTTGCTGAGGAGGCATCTGCCCCTTTGTCCTTGATGAACACATTAAACAATACTGGGTGCAGTATAGAACCTTGGGGGACACTACTAGTGACAGGCCTCCAACTAGACCCTGTGCCCCTGATCACGACCCTCTGGGATCTGCCGTTCAGCCAGTTCTCAATAGACCTCACTGTCCACTTATCCAGTCCATACTTCCTGAGTTTGCCTATGAGGATTTCATGAGAGATTTCAGGCCTAGGTGTGTCTCAGTTCTCTCTAAAAGTGCTTCCTGTCTTGCTCTTGTCTCCAAAAAATGGGAAATAAACTCTCCAACCAATTTGCTAGGTTAGAAAGGCAACATTACTTTATTAGCAGCACTGGATGCATGGGGGATTCTCCTCAAAGCATGCATGAGCAGCAACCTAACAGACCAGGTTATATTCCTGAAACTAATACATATTAATCACATTTCCTGAATACATACATATATGCTAATTATTTCCATGGACTTGTTTGGATATGGTTCTAGATCTTCTGATGAATCTTTTCTCTTTGAGAGTATCTCAAATATGTTGTCAGGTCATAATGTACTTCTCTTATCATTCTTTGCTCTGACACACAATCCTTGTTCTCAAAACTAAGATATCAGCTAATACATATTAATCACTGATAGAAGTAAACAAGGAAGCATTAGCTGGCACAAGACTTGCTAGTCACAGATGTAGGGAGTTAACACAAGGCCACATTAATCTCTGGTATTTGCACTAAGCACTGTTTGGTACAAAACTAAGGATTAACCACAAATATAGGGATCATAAATTATTGTGCTAAAGTTACAATAATTTTCCAACATCTTCCCCCACTGCTGCATAGACTTCTTATTAAAGAAATTTAAATTGTTCAGTAACACTCTTGGTACCCAATGCATTGCCAGTGCCATGAATCACCATTGAAGTTTGTGTATTCAGTTGTTCTTTTGGCCTGTTGGCAAAGTCTTACTGACCGAAAAAAAAAAAAAAAGAAAAAGACAGATTTTAAATATATATAATTTCTGACAGTTGCAGATGAAATTTTGTAGATTGAAGAAATATATTTTTCTGGACACACAACTTCTGCTGACCTGTATGCTAGAAGCCTGTTACAAGCCAGAGATGCCAGAGCTTTTGAAAAAGAGTCTAAGTAGTTTTAATAATATGAAATATTAGGAAATCTAAACACACATTTGTATCAGTCTCTTTATATACCTAGAAATAAAAACTAAGTTAGAAGAATTGTGTCAAGTTCCTACAAGTTAGAAGGAACCAATATTCAAGGTTGATTTATTTTTATTTTCCAAACTTGAAATCTAGCCTTTTGTGCACATAAACACTGGGGCATCATAATTCACATTTTGCTATGATTAAGTTGAAGACTTTAGTGTATTATATGAGGATCCAAAAGAACTAGACTTGAATAAATGCCATAATGTGATCTGCTTTTCTTTCCTGCTGTATTTTGCTTCATACTTGAAAACAACTAAATTGTTGTTTCTAAAACTCAAAATCTTGATCCTGACTGATACAGTGTAAGTACCAAAATACCATGCTCAAGAATTGAGATTTGTCAGTTAAATTGAGCTAAAATAGAAAGAAATAGGCAGCCTTAGTGAATTATTGTAATCAGCACTGCCTGTAGTTACTTGCATGTATTAGAATGGATATTTATTCTTGGAAAATAGAAATAGAAGGCAACATTAGAGCAACTGTAAACTTGGGAGAGGAACCAAAAAACAAACTCCCAAAAATCCCACCAAAAAACAAGGGAGACATATTGTTTGAAAATAAATCTTGCCAAGGAGGTGGTATTGAAACATCCATTTAATGCTTACTTTTGCAAAAATTTTTATTGGTTTTTTTTTTAATGGAAAAAATAGTGTCTAATAAAGGTAAACAAAGGAAATATTCACATTAAAAAAATGTGTAAATTTTAGAATACCTGTTTATCATCAAGGTCTTTTTTACACTTGTTTAACATCTAAGTTAGTGTTAGCCTATATCCAGGAAAAAAATTGCAGTGAACTTCAGTTTTGCGAAACTGAAGAACTAGTAACTACTTAAATGTTAAAAGGTCATTAAATTTTGGATACTTTAAGTTTCTGTATTCTTGTAGAAAAAAAATAATTTCTCTGTAGCATCCTGGTAATTTCATTAGATGAATCAAATTCATAATTTCATACTGTATGCTGTTTATTCATGTGGCTGACAGATTCCAGTGACCCACCATGTTTTATGCTCTCAAAAAATGACTGGACAAGTTCTCCAAGTAGGCTACTACTGTATAAATTTCTAAGAAAAACTTTGGACAACTTGTCATGAGAAGCAGCATATCAGTATTCAATACTCAGTGTTAATCTTACAGTAGCTTTCTTTTTATTAATTGTTAAAAAACATTGATTTTTTTTTTCATTTTAACTGAAAGTGTTCTGTGATGTGTAATATCCTTCAAAATTTCAGTATCAAAAGTTCTGTATTGAACAACAGTAGTAACTTTTTTTAAAATCAGTCTTCTAAATTGGCTGGATTTTCTTATTGTTTTAGGCTATGGAGTTGCTTGTGGAAAAAGCAATTAGCAGTGCTACTGGACCACAGAGTCCTGGGGATGCACTAAGAAGAGTTTTTGAGTGTATATCTTCAGGAATCATCCTTAAAGGCAAGTTGCATTTGATCAGTGTCTGTATACTTATGTTTAAGTAATGTAAAATCTGTAATCTTGATTGAAATAAGGTAGAGATGTGCTACTAATTAGCCTGTTTTAGGTGGTCCTGGCCTTCTGGACCCTTGTGAGAAAGATCCTTTTGATACACTTGCTGTAATGACAGATCAGCAACGAGAGGATATTACTTCAAGTGCACAGGTAAGGAAAAGTATGTGTTAAGTAACTAAATTTGATGGATAGTTTTTTGGGTGGGTGGTTGGTTGATTTGGGGGGTTTTTGTTGTTTTTATTAATGAAGCTATACGGTGGACATGAATTTTCTTTTCTTAGAATATAGTCTGGTCTTTCAAATGATCAGTCTTAAGCTAGGCAATAAAAATGGCACAAAAGAGAATGTATAATAGTGTTCATTTTTGTACTAAAATTAATATATTTTCCTGAAAAGTTTGAAGCACTCCCATCTACATATATATATATCTCCATAAAGATGCTTACTCTACAGTAGTATGTTATTAGATTTAAAATTGCATTGGCATTTAATATTTTATAAATCTGTGCAAGCTTAAATTTTAATATTTATTGTATCTACTTACAGTATTGGCTATTCATGCTTGCAGCTTAAGAGTTTACTGCCCCTACCTCTTCATTCGATCCTTTTGCTAAAGATTACTAATGCATATTGGGACACACGACAAGCCTTGGCTGCTTCAATGCAAGTCCAGCAGTTAAAACACATGTATATTATTTTTAAGTTAATATGTTGTCTTTTGTATAGAAGTAGCAAATGGGACATACACATTTTATTGTGTTGACTTTGTTGGGGGAAGGAAGAGAGGATAATAAGGTCTAAGGATAATATCATATACCACTAATGTTCTTCATTAATTGTTTGATAAAGTATTTTAAATTGACATTTGTTTCTAACAGAAATATCTTCTTTCTATCCTTTTTCTAGTTTGCGCTGAGACTCCTTGCATTCCGTCAAATACACAAAGTTTTAGGAATGGATCCATTACCACAGATGAATCAACGCTTCAACATCCATAATAATCGTAAAAGAAGAAGGGACAGTGATGGGGTTGATGGATTTGAAGCAGAGGGAAAAAAAGACAAAAAAGATTATGATAACTTTTAAAAATGTTTGTCATTAGTGCTAAAATTGAAGGTGATAAAAGGTCCATTTGTTGCCTTGCTTTTAAATGGATGTAATAATGTATGTTTAAAATATCCAAAACCAACTCAGTAATTAGATTTGGAAGAGAAAAATATAGCTCTTCTGTGAGATTCTGAATATTTTAATGATATACTGTATCAGACAGATTATGGAAGGAAAGACTGCAAATGGAAACTCTGTCATTGGAAAAAACAGTGTTAAGTTTTTTCCTCATTACATTTTCTTTAAATGTGTTGCTAGCTCTCTTGTGCATTGTTTTATCTTGACTGTATTTAATGCAGCGTTTGTGCTTCTGTTCCTATGTGTATTTTGATTATTTTTTTTTATTTAGAAGGTTTTTTTGTTTGCCTTTGATGCTAGTTGTATAAGTTGCATTGTTTTAGCATAAACTGTTGCCCTCCCAATTAATATTTTACAGAACTTAATTTTGTAAAGTGAGACTGCAGGATTATGTTTTTGCTTTTGTTTTCCTAAATGTGAAGGGGTTGCAACACAATTATCCTGCCATTTGAGTGCTCAGAATTAAATGTTTTTTGCCAATCTTTTGGCATTTGTCTCTTTAGTGTGATATAAAGGTGTAATTAAGACTAATTTTTGTTAATCTAATCAACTTTGCTGTTAGTTGTGTATTAGCAGTATAAAAGCTAATATATACAGTATGGTCTTGCAACAGTTTTAAAGCAGCTGCATAATTGATCGAAGTTTTGCATGCTGTTTTGGGTTTTTTTAATATAAGGGCATTTAAAATGATCATTTTAGGTTAAATGCGTAGGTCTTTCTATGATTGACTTTGTGACATAGCAAGATCAAAATATAATTTTCTGAATTTCCTTTTTCAACATACGAGCAGAAGCAGGCATTTCCCATTTAGACAAAGTTAGTAATTCTTTTCAGTCCACTTTGTTGATATTAATGCCTCTCAGCCCTTAAAATAAACATTTGTCATATCAGTGCCTGTAAGGGTATTCCTTATAGCTATTTCTGTATAAACTCTCAGTGATTTTTTTCCAGTAATTCAAATTTTAAAAAGTGAAGTATTGTTGAAAAAGTGAACATTATCAAAGGGAAAAAATAACCCTGAAAATTGTTTGATGTATGCTTATGTCTCTTTCAAAAAGCTAAATATAGCAGTGGTGTAGTAATGTTACACCATACTGTTGATGTATACTCTGGTACACAGGTATGATTTGTTGTCACAGCACTACTGTGGAATATGCAACTAAAAGCTAAAATGTATTAAATTGCTAAAATTCATTATACACTTGAAACTGAAGTTTCCCTCATTCTGTTCAGTGTGTATTATGCTTTGTTGCAAACCCATAAATCTCACAGATAAACATAGACTAGCATTCTGGTACCTATTGATGGCTGTAGGAGTCTATCACACATTACAAAGATCATTTGTTATTTCTGGTACAATTTAAAAACCTTTTTGTTCCATTTTGAGGTTGAATTTATCTTTGACCTTTTTAATAAATACCTTTTGGAGTAGGGGGGATGTTTTTGTTTGCAATGCTTACTACTAACAGCATGGGCCTGTAAAATAGAAATATACAGTATTTTAGAAAAATAGAGAGAATCTTAAGGAAATATATTAATAGTGTTCTTCAAGCATTAGAGTGCAGTTTTAAAAGGAGTGGTTATTAGTGGTTAGCAAATAAAAGGAAGGCTTTCTCATTGCAGGAAAGATTTCTTGCCAATTTCAGCATCAGAAATACAATAATTAATGCATGCTTTAAAATTACTTTAAAAAAGGGTTATGCTAGTTTCTTTTGTCTAGCCTTGATATGTGGCTCCAAGCATGTGCTTGTTCTTAGTTGGTGGTTTTTGGTTGTTTGGGATTTTTTGGTTGGTTGGTTGGTTGGTTGGTTTGTTAAGAGGAATATCTTGCTGCCATGGTGTCTAATTAGCCATTACTGTTTGTTTTGAAAACTACAGGTGTTACTCATGTGGCTAGTTCAACTCCATACCAAAGTTTCTTTCTTCATAAAGCAAACGTGTTTATTTGGGCATGTGATTGACCCTAAAATTTAGGATTAAAAAGGTCAAAGATGTATTTTGGATTTTCTGTGGTTTTGTTCTACTGGCTTTTAACTCTTAACCAGTTTCTGGATCTTTTGAACTATTGTATACTTAAAGTGATTCCACATTAAATATGAAGCTGTGACTATGATTTTTGCGCTGTGTGGTGAAGAGTGAATTTGCAGTTAATTTCTGTTTTACCTGCCCATTTCAATGGGCTATTTTAACTATGTAACTTCTGATTCTTGTTAAGTTAAGAATAATGGAAAAACAAGGTTTTAAAAAGTACAGCGTGAGCTTTCTTTTTAAATATTACATTGTGTGCTTAGGAAGATAAAGCTAAGACCAAGTAATCAATTTACAAACAAGTAACCATTTTAATACCCTATGTTTTGGTAATGCTAGTGGTTTACTAATAAACAGTGTTTGCCTTTCTTATTCAGCAATGCTGTGTGTTAAATGTCAAAGTGCCAGACGCTATAGTCATAATACACAAAAGAGAAATGTACACAGCAAGAATTTTCCCCTCAGTGCTCACTTTAGAAGAACAATTTAGTGAAATGAGAGCTGTTCTGTTTTGAAGTATTTTCAATCTTTGACTTGTCTGCCTAGTCTTTAAGTATGTCCTGTCTGTGAGCATTGTGGTTTCACATGGGTTCCTGTAGAGGCATTGGTAGAAATGCAAGTCTGTTGGATACATTCCATCAACTTCTTGCCCTATTATAGAATTCTATATGAATTGTTAACCTTATGGAGCTATTGAATGTGATGGATTCATTTGCTGCTTCTATTTTTAGACCTATTTCACTACTCAGAAGTGATTTAATAGTACTTAAAATTGTACCTAGCAACTTTCTGAGAGTTGGAATCAACTTTAAATATTCCCACAACAATTTTCATGTATATTTAACATTTTTGTTGCTTGTCGAATATCTGGTGATGATGAGTCAGTGAAGAATTCATGCAATGCCAAATTCATTTCTTTATTAAAAAAGACTTGCTTGCACTACCCAAATAGATTTTATCAGCATACCACTAGTAATAGAGAGGGGGGAAAAAAAAGAAATTGGGAGGCATAATTTCCAATCTGTTGTTTTTTCCTACTATGTGGGTTTTTTTTCCCTCTGAAAGCTGTAAGCCAGAGCTTTCCTAGGCAAATTAGATTTCTTCTGAGAGATACTTTTCTAAATCTTCTTAAGCATTCTTTTTTCCTGTACTGTGATATTTCTCAACCTTTTTAAAATGAAAGACACCTAGTCTTTTGAGGAGGAAAAAAATTTAAGGAGTGTCATCAACAGTGTTATCACAATGGTTTTGATTTACATCCAAATAAAAATCAGGCTTAATTCTGTTAATATCTGTTGATTTGTGTTCTCCAATTTTGTTCCATTTTCTCATTTAGATTTATGAAAATGTGCAAATCATAGAATCACTAAGGTTAAAAGGCCTCTTAGATCATCGAGTCCACATGTATATATATTCCTAGTATTGAAAAAATTTGAAGTTATTGAACTGCTTTCTGTTGGTTTAGAGTTTACATTTTAAGAACTGCTGCCCTAACAGTATGTGGCATGTGTAAAGTTCCTAACAGGGTAAAGTTCAATGGTTTTCATGGATACCTGGTTGGCAGTTATCGATGGGGATTTTTAACCTGCATGGTGCACACTTTCACACTTAATGTAGCCTTAGCATATCTGCATTAGCAAAGTTCCTCATTAAGGGTTGTAGTCCTTGATACATATGTTTTCCTAAACTATTTTGCAAAGCCAGGGCCATTAATATTTATTCTGAAGCCAGTGATTCATTCATTGCAGGATAGTTTTAGTCCTATCAGCTTTTAGAGGCTCAGCCTAGCTTAAATATTTATACATATATTCTACATTAATCCTATTTGAGATTGATATCCTAAATCCAAAAAAAACCCCATAGAATGGTATCAAGAAATCTCTATCAATTTTAGAAGTTTCCTATATTTAAAAAAACAAGATTTCAGAATTGAATAGCTGACCAAGAGAAAATAAAACACACTTTCTACAGTAAAAGGTTACTTTATCATTAAAGGGGAGACACAAAGCCTTTTGTTTCTACATGAGAATTGCAAACCTTGCTCCTTGTGTAATTTTTTTTTCTTCTCTGCGTGCAGCATCGTGTTTGTCTTAATTGTATGTATATGATTAGGAAGAGTTATGTTCAGAATATGTAAGACACCCTTATTAGAGACAACTTCTGGCATACATTTAGGTTTGTCATTAATTTGCTGGTTATACAAGGTAATGTTTTCTCACTAAGACAGTATGCTGAGTTGCATTGCTAACAATGCAAGTGAGAACAATATAGAAGAGATTAAGGTACATAAATACAGAGGTTTACTGCTATTTTATATGCTGTGTCATGTCCATCTGCTGCCCCCCCAAATAAAAAAAAGGGACAGATTTCTCAAAGGCTCAGACCCATATCTGCCAGCCCCTTTATAATGGGTTTGCATGGCAGGGTTTTAACAGCAGGGGGGAGGGAGCTACAGGAGTGGCTTTTGTGAGGAGATGCCAAAAGCTTCCCCTGTATCCAATAGAGTGAATGCCAGCCGGCTCTAAGATGGACCTACTTCTGGTCAAGGCCAAGCCAATTGGCAATGATGGCAACACCTCTGGGATAGCATATTTAAGAAGGGGGAAAAACTGCTGCACAAGAGCAGCTGGGGGAGAGATGGGTGAGAATATGTGAGAAGAACAACTGCAGACACCAAGGTCAGTGAAGGAGTGGGAGGAGGTGCTCCAGGTGCCAGAGCTGAGATTCCCCTGCAGCCTGTGGAGGTCTACAGTGGAGCAGAGATCCACCTACAGCTCATGCAGGACCCCATGCTGGAGCAGGTGAATGCCTGAAGAAGGCTGTGACTCTGTGGAGAGCCTGTGCTGGAGCAGGGTCCTGACAGGACCTGTGACTGTGGAGAGAGGAGACCACATTGGAGCAGGTTTGCTGGCAGGATTTGTGACTCTGCAGGGGACCCAATGTTGGATCAGCCTGTTCCTGAAGGACTGCACCCTGTGCAAGAGACTCGCCCTGGAGCAGTTCCTGAAGAATCGCAGCCTGTGGGAAGGACTCACAATGGAGAAGTTTGTGGAGGAGTGTTTTCTGTGGGTGAGACCCCATGCTGGAGCAGGGGAAGAATATGAGGAGGGAGGAGAGGCAGAGATAATGTGTGATTAATGTCATTACTGTAATCCCATTCCCCATCCACCTGTGCTGTTTGGAGGGAGGAGGTAGAGAAATTGGGAGTGAAGTTGAGCCCTGGAAGAAGGGAGGGGTTGAGGGAAGTTGTTTTAAGATTTGTTTATATTTCTCATTATCCAACTCTGTTTTGATTGGTAATAAATTAATTTTCCCAAGTTGAGTCTGTTTTGCCTGTGACAGTAAAGATATGGGAAATAGGAATAACAGTTCTTTATATATATATATATATATATATAAAACAAGGCAGGGAAAAAAACTGATTTAAACCGACAGTCAGGTACTACCTGACCCTGTTAGTCAGGGTAGCAGTAGCAGTCTGATAAGTGTTGGGGAAGATGAAACAGGAAAGCCTTATAAATATGATTGCCTGACAAAAGATTTTGGGAATATGAAAACTATAAGCGACATCGAAATGAAGGCCACCTTTGAGATACCAAGTCTTAGTTACTGAACAACTGGAAAACAATGGTATAGCCAACTGAAGGTAATCCCCTTTTGATTGAACAATACCCTCTGCTTGCAGGCAGGTCCAAGGGTCAGAGCAGACACTACTAGCTCAGCAGAAGGGGTCCAAAGAGTAGTTTTTAGGAGTTAAGATGTAACACTCTATGGTAATATAACAATTCTTATAGGCTGTATGTAAATGCTATAGGATTTGTATCTTGTATTAGATTAGCTAGTGAAAATTAGAATATTCAGTACAGAAGATGATTTATTGTATTGTAACGAGGACTTCACAACCACTCCACTCTACTTACTCCCTTACCCGTTTACTCTCTTACTTACCTCCTCTCCACTCTACTTACTCCACTCTTACCTACTTGCTCTTACTTTTACACTCTTGCTCTCTTGGGCCTGCTCCGAGCTGCGGCTGGCAGCTCTAAGCAGTGCCCCTGTACCCACGCCCTTTGCAATAAACCGCATGTTCCAAGATCAGACTTCAGAGATGTCTCGTCTCCATCCGTCCCGACCGTCCGACCCACCCAAGCTCCTACAGATAAGGTGATGGCTGCAGTCCTCCTGAAGTGAATGGATGTGGTTCTGTTGAAGCGGTGATCCTGTGTAGAAAGATCTGGTCTTCCTCAGAAGGTCCAGTGGTCGGTATGTAGCTCTTGTCCTCTGGAAATCCAGTGGAAAGGGTGTCTGTGGTGTTTGGAATCTTAGATTATATCCAGGATGGAATGCTTGGTTCCTCCCTCTGGGTGGAGCATCTCACAATGGAATGATGAGTCATGAGATAAGGCACTGATGGGCCATTAATAGGACATAGTCTTGAGGGAGGAGGCAGGGAGCAGTGCCCCACCTGGTTTTAACAGCTCATGAAGATGGTGATAGAATACATGCTTGTGGGCACATCTATTATTGTAATCTAGGTGTGCTGGTTTGGCCAAATTTAGAAATATATCCTCTGAGAGAAGGCAGGTCACTACCCCTCCCCCACCAGGTTCGGGAAAAAATAAATTTTCCTCGAAGGAAAGTGAAGGAGATAAAAACTATTTATTTAACAAACACATGGGAAAAGGAAAATAATGCTAAATAATAAAATCTCTCTCTGTGGAAAAAAAACCCAGGGAAAGTGTCAGAGTCCTCCCTTTGGTCTCCTCGGAGCTGGGGCTTGGCCCAGGGCCAGGCCCTCTGTGCCCGGTGGAAATTCCTCCTGATGTGTTCTGATATTGAAGCAGTCCAGTAGAAAAGAGAAAATCTGAAATTCCAGGGAAAGGAAAAAAGTTCAACTCTCAGTTTCTCTTCGGAGAAAAGGAAACTGAAAAACTGGCCAGAAGCTGACCGGGCAGCAGCAAGCCGGGTGCCTCCTCCCTCCCCTGCCACAGATGGAAAAAAAAAGTCTCTATCTCTGTGTGACCTTGAACAAGTTGCAAACTGCTTTGAAAAAGTTTTGCTCAGTTTTTCCTTCCCCCTCTCAGGCTCAGTTTAAAGGCATAGAAAGGCACAAAAATTAATTTCTGGGCATAGGGCAGCGATATGGGATACACATCATAAAGTCACCCCAAGACATTAGGACATAATCCACCCCGTATTCTATTACCATCTACATCATACCCAAATCAATACCCTCTTACAGATATATATACATATATACACAATAGCACCTTACACACAGTTCTCACTTAAAATTAGGTCCCCTTGCGGTACACAACGGGTTTCCCCATCTTTCTGCATTACCCACCAAGTGCAACCTGGTCCCTGAGCGAAGACCACCCCACAGACGGGTTTGTCTTTGCTCGGGGCAGAATTAACCCAAACAGTTTTTCCAAGCATACCTCTCGTGTGCCACTGGAACCTTATCCCCATCTGTTGTCTGTAGGGGTTCAGACTGGGCAGGGCCTGCTCAGTTGGTGGAGCCTCGGATATTAACTAACCAGGTGGCTTTTGCTAAATGCATCTCCCAGTTTTTGAACGTCCCCACACCCAGTGTTGCTATGACCCAGCCCACTGCGGGGCTGGGGCAGTGAGATGCCAATCAATCCCAGGCCCTCCTGTGGATCGAGTTTCCCCAAGACACAGACTTGGAGGATGGGTCGAAGGGAGGCTCAGAAGCTTAAGCCGCATCCCCCCTGGGCTACGCCCGGGTCCAAGTAGTTGCCTTTCCCTGTTAGGGAAAATTCTCTCTTACTCGGTTGTTCATGGGTTCTTTGTTGTATCTCCCGCCTCTCGGTTTCCCCCATTGGTTCTTGTTGAATTGTATCCTCCCCCTGCCTTGTAACTCATTGGTTGTTTTCCCCTTTCCCCGCGGTTTTCAAACCCCCTATAAAACTGAGGGAAAAGCCTCTCGGCGGGATTAAGATTAAGATCATTGCCATGTTCTGGTTGCTAAACTTCTGACAATAAACCTGTTGGAAGCCAAACCAGAACCCCTTTATCTCCAAACTAACGTCAGCCTATATCATCGGCTCCTGCCATGTCTCCTCTGCAAAGAAGCCAGCGAGCGTGCCCAGCCAGCGCCTTTCCTGATGCCGAGGTCGCTTCTGCAACGCACAGAAGTAACGCAGCTGGACTCTCTCTGATCAAGGGCATGCCAGAGCTCGTGCAGCCAGCACAGAACTGCGTTAGGTTGGCATTCAAGCATGGGGCTCATGCAAGTGGATCCCTGTGACGTCACGGCTGTCGGTGGACAGCAAGAAGAAGCGACTTTGGAGCTGCCGACGCCTCTTGGTGCAGTCTGCTCTGTTTTAGGAGTGGTGCCCTGAGAGAAATCTGCTAACTCCCACTGATTTTGCACTGAACTGACCTCGGAGAGCAGCTGATATTCGGAGGACTCCACCCGTGTTTTTAGTTTCGGGACTGGATGCCTGCAACTGTGAATTTTTGCTGATTTGTGCTGAACTGAAACTTGTGTGAGTATCCCCGGTACCTGAGATTTTTTTGTTTCTTTTTTTCCTTTTGCTTTTCCTTTTCCTTTTGTCATGGGTTAGCAAGCATAGTCCTGGAAGTGATTTTCTTGCAAAGAGGTGCTTACAGCTTCCACTGTGACCTGACAGAACCTATCAGCTGGCTAGTTTGAATATGGACAATTTTTTTAGCCACTTAGAATTTTGACCACCTCTATGGTCCACATTTAAGAATGGACAAACCCCGGGAAGCTCTCTCTCTTGCTTCCGGCCGGAGGACTGGTACCTGGGCTGGGCCCGTATAGGGCCCAGCAGCCCTGCCTGGCCCTGCTGGGCCCTGCTGGGACCTGCTCGGGTCGGGCCAGGCCGGGCCACAGCCATCCTGGAGCCGTGTGGCCCTGTTCCACCCATGGCCCCCCCGCAGGCCTGCTACGTGCAGATGGCGCGGCCCGGCTCCCCTCTCCAGTGCAGCTGAAGAATTCAGCTGAAGCTGCCTGCTGCCCGGCAAAGATCATGTGACCAACAGCGATAAGCGAAATTCCAGCTGCGAGGCTCGTGTGAGATTAACCCTTTTAGGGCTGTGAAGAGCTGAAAACCGGAGGGAGGAGGAAGAGGAGATGCTTAAAGCTGAAATTCTGTTGCAAAGCTATGGTGGTGATGGACTATGATATATCAGAGTACCCGTTGTAATTTCATGAAGGCATGGGGGGTGGAGCATTCAACTTGTGAGCAAAAGTACCTGTGCTGAAACAAGAAAATGCTGAAGAAGCTGTGATTTGAAGAGAAATTTGAACAGGGAGAGATGGAAGCGATGAGGAGTCTTGCTACAATTGGAAGGAGAAGACCTCTGTTCCTAGAGATAGTCCCAGAGATAGAGATGAAAATGCTCCTAGAGATGGGTGAAGAGACCTTTTGTTTCTGAACGGCTCAACATTAAAATTGTACCCCAGTAGCTCAAGATTGAACCCTCGAAAGCAGTTGTGGGAAAAGCTGCAAGTTGTGGGAGGGGACTCTCACATGATGCGAGCAGAGAAGCAACCCGGGCGGCTGTCTCGTTGTGATAATGTCTCCATAGCATGAGCAAGAGAGACTCCTCTTCCTAAATGAACTGAACAAGGTTATTATGGAAGTGGTAAATGGACTGAACATCTCAAGGGTTGTCTTTTTACATTGTCACTGGGAGAAGGGAGAAAGGTGGGGGGAGGAGAAGTGTTCTGAAGGTGTGGTATGATTTTATTTTTTTTCCCTTCTTTTAGGTCTATTAATAAACTTCTATATATTCTTTCAAGTTTTGTGCCTGCTTTGCTTTTCTCCTAGTTCTTATCTCACAGAAGGTAAACAGTAATGAGTATTTTGGACCAAACCTCTACACTAAATTGGTGTTTCCGCCCGGTTTTCGAACTGAACCCGCTACAGGGTGGTAGGTGGAAGTGAGGCTGAGAGAGAGAGATGGGTTCAAAACTCTCTCAGCCTCAAAGAGAGGTTTTTCTCCAAGTTGCGAAATTCCTTGAAGTCAGTGGGTTTAAATTTTCAAAGGGTCTGTTAAAACAGTTTGTTTGCTGGCTTTTCTTTTACCTTCCTCAAGCATCTCCCGCAAATTTAAAATCTCCTGCCTTCTGGCAGGCTGTGGGTGATAAAATTACTGATTTAAAGCGGAAAGGAGACACCTCTGGAGAAAAATATCTCCCCTTAGTTTTGGTATTGCGAGACTTACATAAAATGGACCAGAAAGTAAAAGAAAAAGCACAAATCCCCTCGCAGTTCTTCTCGTATCCCTCCTTCCTCTCCTCGTATCCCTCAACCCACTTCCCCTTCGTTGGAAAAACAGAAAAGAGTAAAAAGCTCAAAGGCACAGGGTTGCTACCTCCTCCTTGACCCTTCTTGGTCTTTTCAACCACCCTGTCAAGATCGTCCTGGCCAAGCTGCCTCGACCTCTACCCAAACCCCGTATCCCTCGCCCTCTTCCCTAGTTGTAAGCCCAGAAAGCTGTTCTAAATGCCATTCGCCATTATCCCCCCCCACTCCACGTGTCTACATAATGGCAGAGACCACATGGCATAGTCCACCCCTCCCCCCTCTTTTTCCCACAATCCCTTTTGCCCTCCTACCCCCAACCCTTTCCTATCCTCACCCCTAGACAGGACGTCTTCGGGTTCCTCCCACATGTCGGGTACCGCAACCTGCGTCGGGAATCCCCGCCCATCCTGTGACCACTCCTCCTTGTCCTCCAATCCCACCCCCTGTGGAGGACTTCCTGGTTCCCACGCCCCCCCTTCCAGTTCCCATGGGGTAGAAACCAGAACCGATGCCATCTTGAAATCAGGTCTGGGAGTCCCCTCAGCCCCCTCCTACCCCTTTGCTGCTCCTGTTACCTATGACAGAGCAGGCAATAATCCCACATGGAAACCTTTTGATCCTTCTGGGCTCAAAGAGCTTTGCAAAGCCCAGAAAGATTTTGAGAGGGAGAGTCAGTATTTTAAGAACCTCCTGCGGATAACCCTTATTACCGCAGCCCTAGGGTATATCACTGCGTCCCACAGCCGTAGGGAGGAGGAGAGAAGATCCAGCAGGCAGGAATTGTGCAGCAAGATTGATTTATTTAATTATTTTGCAAACTCTTTTATAGACTTTTTTCTTCATAGTCTAATTGGACAAAGGATCAGCCACCCCTTGGGGTGATTGGCTAAAACCCTAAAACATCCATTGTCAAAATATTTTTCTACTGTACTATAAACAAGACTTTTCAAGGCTGCAGGTGTTTGGTTGTTTACATAACTCTGCTACCTCTTCTGTGAGAGAGAAAAGTCTCTCACGGGCTTAGAAAATAGCAAGAAAATCCTTGCTAGCAGCATTTTTGTATCCACAAACCCTCAGCACTACAGTCATGCTGCTGCACAACCTCAAAAGCATTTTCTCCTGCTTGCTTTCCCCATCCGAGTTTCAAATGTGGGAAGAAGGTTAGAAAAAGCAACTGGGAGAGGTCCTCCCAATTTTACTGCAGGATCCAAACAATGCAGGGGTTTCTATGGATCACCTAACTGGTGAGGGGTTGTTGGCCAAGCCACAGAACCAGGTTCAAAACACACCAGAGGCAGTCCTGAATGCTGTAAAGCAAGTGGCAGAGCAAGCATTCTTAATGATGCCCCCTAAATTAGCACCGCAATTGAATTATACAGAGATTCAGCACCTGCAAAATGAGCCATTTTTTGATTTTGTGGATAAACTGAGGCTCGTGGTGGAGAGACAAGTAGAAGATCCGAAAACAAAGGAACATATAATGCAAATTGCAAAAACTAATGCCAATGAAGCTTGTAAAAGAGTGATTTTGAGTCTTCCATTCGATCCTCCACCGACCCTAAACCAAATGATTCGTGCTTGCACGATATTAGTGCCAATTAACCAGCACAATTTAAAAACGAGGGGGAATTTAATAAGAACTGCAGCCGCAGCTGAAACTACAGCCTCTCAGGACAAAAGAAATGCTAATTGGGTCTGTCACAGGTGTGGCAAACCAGGGCACTTAGCCCAGAACTGCAGAGCCCCAGCTCCAATTAATCAGGGTTCCCGAGCTGTTTCCCCAGGGCAAAGGACATCGCCTGTCGCCAATGGGATGCAGCCAAAAAACTGACAGGACCGCGGGGATTGGCAGGGCCACGCGGGGGAACAAATCATGAAACTGCTACCAGAAAAATGGTTACCACGACCACTGCAACTCAAATGGACTCGGTAACACCCCAGAGAATCGTCATGAGTTGCGAGAAGCTGAGAGACTGTATATTGCTTGTGTTCAAAGATGTTGTACATTCACCAGCTGACATTTGTGTTACACCAGAAATTGTTCAAGTGGGTCCACAAGGGTTGTTTACTGTCAACATCCAGTGTGTTAACCCTCCCTATTTTCTTGCTGCTAACCAGGTTGTGGCCCAAGCTATTCTCATGCCCAGTAGTCCGTCACAGGACTACAGCCCCTCTGTCTTCTGGGCTGAGGTAGTTGGGAACGACAAACTTAATTGCAAACTGTCTCGCCAAGGCTCAGACATCAGCCTGGCAGGAATGATGGACATGGAAGCAGACGTGACAGTCATTTCTTCCCACAAGTGGCCGTCACACTGGGAGCTGCAGCTGGCAGAAGGTATCGTGACGGGTGTGGGGGGAATCTATATCTGCCCAGAGAAGCAAGGGAGTTGTCCAAATGGAGGGTCCAGAGGGACAGATAGCATCAGTCCGTCCTTTTGTAATTAACTCTGGGTTCATACTATGGGGCAGGGATCTTATGTCCCAGTGGGGGACTCGAGTCGAAATTCCATCTCAACCCCAGAATTCTTAATAAAGACCACTGTGGAGCGCCACTTCCAGAAATTAAATTGGATCCCTGACAAACATATCTGGATGGAGCAGTGGCCTTTGGAAAAACACAAATTAAAGGTGCTCACCACACTCGTAGAGGAGCAATTGAAAAAGGGTAACACTGAACCCTCAAATAGCCCTTGGAACTCCCTGGTATTTGTAATCAAAAAGCCGGGGAAAGACAAGTGGCACCTCCTACATGACTTGCAGAAAATAAATGCAGTCGCTGAGGACATGGGACCCCTGCAGCCCGGAATGCCTTCATCCTCCATGCTCCCTAGGCAGTGGAAGGTAGCAGTCATTGATATTAAGGTCTGCTTCTTCCAAATCCCACTACACCCAGACGATGCGCCTTGGTTTGCCTTCTCGGTACCTTCCATCAACCGAAAGGCTCCCATGCAGCGCTACCAGTGGTGAGTTTTGCTGCAAGGCATGAAAAACTCACCCACCGTCTGCCAGTGGTATGTTGCCCGCATTCTGTCCCCCATCAGAAAGTTAGCAGCAAAGGCAATAGTGCTCCATTATATGGACGATGTTTTGGTGTGCGCTCCTAACCAATCCTATTTAGACTGGACATTGGGGAAGGTAATCGAGGCCTTAGAGGCAAATGGATTTGAGATCCAAGCTGAAAAGGTCCAGAAAACTTCTCCATTTAAATACCTTGGACTGAAAATCCATGAACAGACTGTGGTTCCCCAACAAGTCAAAATTAATGATAACCCTAAGACCTTGCAGGAACTCTACCAGCTATGTGAGATCATAAATTGGGTGAGGCCGCTCCTAGGGCTGATGACAGAAGATCTCGCTCCTCTGTTCAACCTTCTGCAAGGGAAAGATGACCTCACATCACCCAGGCATCTAACAGAGGAGGCAAGACAGTCCATCTGTAAGGTACAGGAAGCGCTGTCGTCCCAGCAGGCACACCGCTGCACCCCAGGTCTGTCTTTTCAATTTATTGTATTAGGGGAAATGCCATACCTTCACGGGCTGATATTTCAATGGGATGAGGTGCAGAGTGATCCCCTGTTAATCATCGAGTGGGTTTTCTTCTCGCACCAGCTGTCCAAAAGTATCACAATGCCACAGGAGCTCATGGCTCAGCTGGTGATGAAAGCTAGATCCCACCTCCGTACCCTTGCAGGGTGTGACTTTACATGCATCTACTTACCATTGACAACCGACTCACTTGATAACCTCCTTCAAAACAATGTGCACCACCAATTCGCCCTGGAAAGCTACACAGGCCAAATTTCTATACACCATCCAAAAATACAGACTGTTTACTTCAGTCTTCAAACTGATTCCAAAAGAAATTCAAAGCTGAAAACCATTAAATGCCCTGACAATCTTTTCAGATGCCTCCGGTCGTTCTCATCACATGGAAGGATCCTCGCACTCAGAAGTGGAAGTCTGATGTGCAGGTGGTTGAAGGATCCCCACAAGTGGCAGAACTTGCAGCCGTGGTCTGTTGGGGTCTCCTCCCCTGCCATGGAGCCCTGGGAGAAGGGCCCTGGGGGGACAGACACGGGGTTTCCCTGCCCCTGCTCAGCCTCGTTCCCATTGGTTGGTTTGTGTTCCCTGCGCGGGCAGAAGGACCCTTGGTCCCGTGACTGTAACAGTTCCTCGGCAGAGCCCCGGCCATGCGGCTGGGGAAATAAACATCTCTGAAACATCTATCAAGAATCTGTCTGTCCATATATATTTCCTTTCCACGGGACTCCTGGTTTGATATATGCATGTTGCAGTATCCCCACTGCAACAGTGGTCAGAGCATTTGAGCGGTTCAGTGAACCATTTAATTTGATAACTGATTCAGCCTATGTAGCAGATGTAGTTTCCAGGGCAGAGAGAGCCTTACTAAAGGAGGTTGCAAACCCAAAAATTCATAACTTGCTTTCGAAATTGATTCAACTGATCTCCCACCGAAAGCACCCATTCTATGTCATGCATGTGAGATCACACACTGACCTGCCAGGATTTATTGCAGAAGGGAACAGAAGAGCAGATGCCCTAGCAATGCCCGTCGAGTTAGCAAATATGCCTAACAGATTCCAGCAAGCCCAGCTGAGCCATGCAATATTCCATCAAAATGCTCCAGCTCTCATTCGAATGTTCCACCTCACTAGAGACCAGACGAAAGCCACTGTGGCGATATGTCCCAACTGCCAAAAACATCAGCTTCCATCATTAGGTCAAGGGGTTAACCCCCGAGGCCTAGGCAGTTGTGAAGTATAGCAAACAGATGTCACCCACTTCCCCCAATTTGGCCGCCAGAAATATATTCATGTTTCTGTGGATACCTTTTCTGGTGTGACCTTCACCTCAGCCCACCATGGAGAGAAGGCCAAAGATGTTGTCAACCACTTAGTCCAGGCCTTTGCTGTGTTGGGGACACCAAAGAAAATAAAAACTGACAATGGCCCAGCATACACCTCTGCAGAGTTAAAAACATTCATGAGTTACTGGGGTGTGGATCACATCACTGGCATCCCTCACTCGCCCACAGGCCAGGCCATCGTGGAAAGGAAACATCAAACACTAAAAAGACTGCTAGAACAACAAAAAGGTGGCAATGAGATCTCTGCCCCCATAATAGGACTTTGCAAAGCGTTGTTCACATTGAACTTTTTAAACTGTTCCTATGAGGAACCTGACCCTCCCATCCTGAGACACTTCACAAACTCTGCCAAACATAAACTGACTGAGAGACCGGAGGTCCTAATAAAAGACCCTGATACTTTACAAATACATGGCCCGTACCCCCTAGTCACCCAGGGTAGAGGCTACGGGTGTGTTTCCACTCCAGAGGGTCCAAAATGGATCCCTGGGAAGTGGATCAAACCCTTTTTGAGACCATCTACAGATGCCAAACAGAGGAAAGAAGCTGCCACAGCGTGGAAAAGAAGAAAAACCAAACCACTTAAGAAAAAGACTCCTCCTCCAGGCCTGAAAAACAAACTCTCCCCTCCCAGTCTCCTTAAAATGTGTCTCCCTTCCCAAAATGACCCCTTTTTTTTTTGAAAGAGGGGGAGCCTAAGGGAGCCATTGTTATTTAAGTTAATTGTATTTGTATTAATTATATTTGTGTTACACTTTTCCTAAAGTTGCCACCCTTGACTGTGTTATGACCTCCTACCTGCTGCTGTCCCACCTGCTGCTGCAGCTCCTCCTGTGCACCGGGAGCTCCAGCAGCCGGATTCCTTCCATTATCAAGGACATTGTGTTGGGGTGGGTCAGCCTGCTCTCGGGCTGAAACCATCAAATGTCAGCCACCAGAAGAGATCACTGAGGTCTAGCTTACCTCCCCCTGGGTGGCTCCCAATCCTAAATTACCTCCCCCTGTTCCAGAAAGTTCTCCCTTTTGTAGTTATTAATTGGTTCCCTGTTATGACTCCTGTCTCCCTGTTTTCCCCATTTGTTCTGAAAAATTGTATCCTCCCCTCTGCTTGTACCCCATTGGTTGTTTTCTCTTTCCCTGCCTTACTCCACCCCCCCATAAAGGGGCTAGCCCGCATCTCCTCGGGGCTTCGCTGGTCCCTGGACCCTCCTGCAAATAAACCTGTTGGAACTCACACCAGAAGCCCCTCCTGCCTTCTTTGCCTCTGGGCTAACGCCAGCCTATTCCACCAGCTGCCCGACGTGCTTCCTCTGAGGAGGAGCCAGCGCACGCACCCATCTCACGCTGATTCCACTGAGCCGTCCAGTGAGGACGTTGTGGAGGCTAACGCTGCGTCCCCTCTGCCCGAGGGCACGCCGGGGCTTGTGATTACAAGCCCCCGGTTGCGTTAACATTGTATGGGTTTTGTTTATAGTGTTGTTAATTTTACTAGCCCTTCCCATTTTTAAGTGTTTAGTTTTAAAATCCCTTAAGTCCTCTCCCTCATTTCAATATAATAAAAAGGGAGGACATGTTGCTATGACCCAGCCCATTGCAGGGCTGGGGCAGCGAGATGCCAATCAACCCTGGACCCTCCCATGGAAGACACAGACTCGGAGGATGGGTCAAGGGGAGGCTCAGAAGCGTAAGCCACATCCCCCCTGGGCTACGCCCGGGTCCACGTTGCATCCCCCTGTTTGGGAAAATTCTCTCTTACTCGGTTGTTCATGGGTTCTTTGTTATAACTCCAGCCTCCCAGTTTGCCCCATTGGTTCTTGTTGAATTGTATCCTCCCCCTGCCTTGTAACTCACTGGCTGTTTTCCCCTTTCCCCGCGGTTTTCAAACCCCCTATAAAACTGAGGGAAAAGCCTCTCGGCGGGATTAAGATCATTGCCATGTTCTGGTTGCTAAACTTCTGACAATAAACCTGTTGGAAGCCAAACCAGAACCCCCTCTCTCTTCCTTTATCTCCAAACTAACATCAGCCTGTATCATCGGCTCCTGCCGTGTCTCCTCTGCAAAGAAGCCAGCGAGCGCGCCCAGCCAGCAGCGCATATCCTGATGCCGAAGTTGCTTCTGCGACGCACAGAAGTAACGCAGCTGGACTCTCTCTGATCAAGGGCACACCAGAGCTCATGCCACAAGCACAGAACTGCGTTGGCAAAGCTAATTATTTATGAAACATACTGAGATTGGTAGATGTGGTGACTGTAAGAGTTCAGGGAATTGCTGTTTTTTGCTGTAATCAAAGCAATAACTGATGGTTTACAGAATCACAGAATCACAGAATCAATTCAGTTGAAAAAGACCTCTGTCCTGGGTTGCAGTGTATTCTATTACCATCCTCAGGAGCTGTTGAAATCAGGTGGGGCAGTGTTTCCTTGCCTCCTGCCCCCGGACTATCTTTCTGTTAATTGCCCATCATTGTCCTGCCCCATGACTCAGAGATAACTCCCTCCGGACTATCTTCTGTTAACGAGCCTAATCAACACTTGGCCTCATGACTCATTACCCCATTGTGAGATGCTCCACCCAGAGGGAGGAACCAAGCATCCCATCGTGGATATAATCTGGGACTCTGAACACCAGAGACAACCCTTCCCACTGGATTTCCAGAGGACAGGAGCTACACAGCCACCATTGGACTTTCTGAGGAAGAGCAGTGTTGGGGTCCCTCCCCTGCCATGGAGCCCTGGGAGAGGGGCCCTGGGGGGGAGACGCGGGGTTTCCCTGCCCCTGGTCAGTCTCATTCCCCATTGGTTGTTTTGTGTTCCTTGGGGTGGCCAAGGACCCTTGGGTCCCGTGACCGGGGAGTTCCTCGGCAGAGCCCCGGCCATGCGGCTGGAGAAATAAACATCTCTGAAACATCTACCACGAATCTGTCCATATATACTTCGGTTTCCACGGGACTCCTGGTTTGAAATATACTTGTTGCAGTAATCCCCGCTGCGACAGAGCAGACTCTTTTACTACAGGATCACTGCTTCAGAGGACTGCAGCCACCATTCTACCAGGCTGCTACCACCACCCTGCCTAACAGGGTGTCAGGTTGTACCTTGACTCTGAACCAGTGTTTTCTTTTACTTTTTTTCCTTTTCTTTAATTTCCATTAAATTGTTATTCTGACTTGGTGCCTCCCACTGGTTTGTTTTCAAACTAGTACAACCTCTGTGATTGAGTCCAACCTATGACCCAGCATCACCATGTCAATGAGGTAAGAAAACGAACAGTAACAGCAATATTATTTATAACAAAAAGTATAAGAAAAAAACAATTTACATGGAAACCCCCTGACAATGAACAAATACTGGACTGTTCCATCCACCATGTTTCCTTGACTGGAAGGAACACTTTCTCCAAAGAAGAGAGTCCCTACTGGAGCCCACTAGTGACTGGATGCCAACTGGATGCAGCACCATTCACCATCACTTTCTGGCCTTGGCCATTAGAATAAGGGGATAGAAATATTAATTCTTCTTTGTGCCAGGCATAAGCTTTTCAGTATCTTATATTTCTCTGCAATACCACTTGATGCTTGCAGATCACAGCTAGTGTTTGACTGTATTCCTTTTACCAATAGAAAGCTAGTGGTTTTCGGCTTCTCTCTTCCTGAGCCATCTTTATCTGAATGTCTTTATTACACTCAAACTTTAGAATAAGCCAGATGAATCAAATGCAAAAGTGTCTTTTCATGACAAAATAGAAATCATGGTTCAAGAAGTCTGTTATGAAAAAGAGTTACTTTTGGAGAATATTATATGTACTTGAGTTCTAATTTGCTATAATATTGCAAATATATCTGTTAAATGCTTATGAAAACCTGATTAAGGACACAGAAACACATTTACCTGTGTGGTAGCCAGTGGGCCTGTGGTACAAGGGACAAAGAGACTCCACTGGTGGGACAGTCCCTAGTACCAAAAGATCCTCCCCAGGTTAGGGTGAACAGAAGAGGCTTCCCCCAGGATGCTTTGCCCTGCTATGTTAATGTACCCCAGTTCTGCTTCCTCGGTTGGCCCCGTTTGCCTCCCCGCCCTTTGTTACCTTATATGTCCCATGCCCTAGAAGGTTCTCCGCTCCAAGTTCCCCCAATTGGCCCTTGCCCCATCACCACTCCCTCAGAGCTTCCCTATTGGCTCCCATACCCTAGTCCCGCCTGCATACCACCCCAGTGCCCTCAGATCATTGGTCCCTGATGCTCACCCTGCTCCCGTACTTAAACCTGGACCCTCCAATGTTCTTTGTCTTTGTCCCTGGAGCCCTTCATGAGCATGGCTGGAATAAACCTCCCCCGTGGAACCCCATACGGAGACCCTTCCTGGCTCTTTACCATCAAACTATTCCTGGAGCTATCCACGTGTGTGTGTGTGGATGTGCGTGCAAGTGTGGTGGCTGCACCAAACAGCTTCCTCCTGGAGACACTTTTGGGAAGGTCATGGCACTTTACCATCCAGCACCGCATCGCGACACACCTGCATATTTAAAAAAATAAAATAGCTTATTTGTGACACAGGAAGAACTGGAAAGTGAGATTAGCCATTGTGCCGGTTTGGACAAATGTGGAGGAATTGCTTGGGAACTGGCTGGGCATTGGTCTACCTATGGGAGGTGGTGAGTGGTTGCCTTTGTACTGTTTTTGTTTTCTTTCTCTCTTTTTCCACTTCACTTCTGTAGTGGTTTGGTTCAAAATATCCATTACTTACTTATTTTGCTTCTCTGAGTGTCTTGGTTTGAAAGACAGGTGTCTGCTAAGGAAGGCAGGAGCCCCCCTTGGAATGGCAGATGCAACCCCCCTTCCCTCCGAGTTATTATAATTTTGAAATCAAGGGGCTTTTAGGCAAAGATGTGGGAAATAGAAATAACAGTTCTTTACTATTATATATCTATATGTGTATAACCAGTCAAACAAACAGCAATAACTATGGCAGTAACAGCAAACAATCACAACCCCAGTCCCAGCCTTCTTGGCTGTCAGGCCCTTTCCCCTCGGGTGTAGTTCTGCTCGCAGCCGGCAGGGGCGCTGGCAGCTTCCGATGATCAGGGCAGGTGCGATGGTTCCCCCGCGGATGCAGGGGGCGCTCCGGAGCGAGCTCGGGGAGCACGTGGCACTGGTGGCCTGGGATCCTGGGGAGGGACGGAACAAAAGCTTCACAAACCCCTGGGCAGCTGATCCCCGTGTCCCGAAGGACCCTCGGGAACAGCAGGATGGAACGGCAGGGACAAGCACAAATCCTGGGTGGCAGACAAGATGTATCCAAACAGGGAACCCCCCGGAGGTCTGGGCAGGCAGGGCAAGCAGGGCTACAATGTAGCGAAGGCTCGAAGCAACAGCGGGAGCAAGGCAGCCAAGGCCTGGCTCCCAGCGGGGCAGGGAAAGGTGGCCTTGGGTTCCCGGGGCTTCTCCAGCAGAAGGAAAAGCAGCCGAAGAAAGCAGCCTCTCTCTCTGTCCAAATGCCGGGGGCTGACTGTCCCCACACCCAGGTGAAACAAAAGAGTAGCCAGATGCACCCCACCCTCAATGGGTAGGTCTTTTGTTTTTCTTAAGTACCCAGAAATTTGTCCCCCTAGCAACATGTATGAGGAAAATTCCTTTAACAGAAAAAAAAACCAGGAGAACTCCTAAAACCCCAACATTATCCACCCCGAATTTTTCCGATACTAACATGTTACATGAAACTTAACCCTTTTAACCATATACATACATGCATCACCCGAATTATATACATATATACATGCTGATACTGATACAAGTACAGAGCCATGGGTAGTTCACCCTAAAACAAGGTCCCCTTGAGGTATGCATCGGGTCTCTCCATCCCTTTGCATCACCCACCAGGTGCAACCTGGTCCCTGAGCAAAGACAACCCCACGGATGGGTTTGTCTTTGCTCGAGGAAGAATTAACCCAAACAGTTTTTCCAAGCATACCTCTCATGTGCACCACTGGAACCTTATCCCCGTCTGTTGTTTGTAGGGGTTCGGATTGGGCAGGGCCTGCTAGGCTGGTGGAGCCTTGAGTGTTAACTAACCAGGTGGCTCTTGCTAAATGCACCTCCCAGTTTTTGAAAGTCCCCCCACCCAGTGCCTTCAAGGTGGTTTTAAGCAGTCCATTACACCGCTCAACCTTCCCAGCTGCTGGTGCATGGTAAGGGATATGGTACACCCATTCAATGCCATGTTCTCTAGCCCAGGTGTTTATAAGGCTGTTCTTGAAAGGAGTCCCATTGTCAGACTCGATTCTCTCAGGAGTACCATGCCTCCAAAGGACTTGCTTTTCAAGGCCCAGGATGGTGTTCTGGGCAGTAGCATGAGGCACAGGGTAGGTCTCCAACCATCCTGTGGTGGCTTCTACCATTGTGAGCCTTGGAGGGTTTGAGGCAGTGTGATGTAATCAATCTGCCAGGCCTCCCCATACTTGTATTTGGACCACTGCCCACCATACCACAGGGGCTTCACCTGCTTGGCCTACTTGATCGCAGCACGTCTCACAATCATGGATAACCTGGGAGATACTGTCCATAGTTAGATCCACCCCTCGATCTTGTGCCCACTTAGAGGTGGCATCTCTGCCCTGATGACCTGAGGCATCATGGGCCCATTGAGCTAGGAACAACTCTCCTTTATGTTGCCAATCCAAGTCTATCTGGAACACCTCTATTTTCACAGCCTGATCTACCTGCTTGTTGTTACGATGTTCTTCATTAGCCCAGCTCTTGAGGACGTGAGCATCTACACTATGGACCTTCACAGATAGCTTCTCTACCCGAGTGGCAATGTCTTTCCACTCCTCAGCAGCCCAGATTGGTTTTCCTCTGCGCTGCCAGTTTGCCTTCTTCCACCTTTCCAGCCAACCCCACAGAGCATTGGCTACCATCCATGAATCAGTGTAGAGGTAGAGCTTTGGCCACTTCTCTCTTTCAGCTATGTCCAGAGCTAATTGAACAGCTTTGAGTTCAGCGAGTTGGCTCGATCCACCTTCTCCTTTAGTAGCTTGTGCAACTTGTTGTGTGGGGCTCCATACAGCGGCTTTCCATCTCCGGCTAGTGCCTACAATTCGGCAGGAACCATCAGTGAAGAGGGCACATTGTCTTTCACTCTCTGTTAGCTCATTATATGGTGGGGCTTCTTCGGCACGTGTCACCTGTTCCTCTTCTTCAGAAGATAACCCAAAAGTCTCACCTTCTGGCCAGTTCGTAATTGTTTCCAAGATCCCAGGGCGACTTGGGTTTCCAATTCGTGTGCGCTGTGTGATGAGGGCGATCCATTAGCTCCAAGTAGCGTCGGTGGTGTGATGCATGGAAGGAACCTTTCCTTTGAACATCCACCCCAGCACCGGTAGTCGGGGTGCCAGGAGGAGTTGTGCCTCTGTGCCGATTACTTCTGAGGCAGCTTGGACTCCTTCAAAGGCGGCCAAGATTTCCTTCTCTGTGGGAGTATAGTTGGCTTCGGACCCTCTGTAGCTTCGGCTCCAGAATCCCAGTGGTGGGCCCCGAGTCTCACCAGGCACCTTCTGCCAGAGGCTCCAGGACAGACCATTGTTCCCGACTGTAGAGTAGACCACGTTTTTCACCTCTGGTCCTGTCCTGACTGGGCCAAGGGCTATGGTGTGAGCGATTTACTGCTTGATCTGGGCGAAAGCTTGCTGCTGTTCAGGGCCCCAGTGGAAATCCTTCTTTCAGGTAACGAGGTAGAGGGGGCTCACAATCTGGCTGTACTCGGGAATGTGCATTCTCCAAAAGCCTATGACACCTAGGAAAGCTTGTGTTTCCTTCTTGTTGGTCGGTGGAGACATTGCTGTGATCTTATTGATGACCTCAGTGGGAATCTGACATCGTCCATCTTGCCATTTCACTCCCAGGAACTGGATCTCTCGAGCAGGTCCCTTGACTTTGCTCTTCTTGATGGCGAAACCAGCTTCCAGGAGAATTTGGATGATTTTCTCTCCTTTCTCAAATACCTCCGATGCCGTGTTCCCCCACACAATGATGTCATCAATGTACTGCAGATGTTCTGGGGCCTCACCCTCTTCTAGTGCAGTCTGGATCAGTCCATGGCAGATGGTGGGACTGTGCTTCCACCCCTGGGGCAGTCGGTTCCAGGTATACTGCACACCCCTCCAGGTGAAGGCAAACTGAGGCCTGCACTCTGCTGCCAGAAGAATGGAGAAAAATGCATTAGCAATGTCAGTAGTGACGTGCCACTTTGCTGCTTTGGACTCCAGCTCGTACTGGAGCTCCAGCATGTCCGGCACAGCAGCGCTCAATGGTGGAGTCACTTCATTCAAGGCACGATAGTCCACAGTCAATCTCCATTCCCCGTCAGACTTGCGCACAGGCCAGATGGGGCTGTTGAAGGGTGAGTGGGTCTTGCTGATCACCCCTTGGCTCTCCAGCTCGCAGATCATCTTGTGGATGGGGATCACAGCATCTTGATTTGTCTGATACTGCTGGCAGCGCAGTGTCGAGGTGGCAATTGGCACTTGTTGCTCTTCCACTTTCAGGAGCCCAACTGCAGAAGGATTTTCTGATTGTCCAGGCAGGGTGCTCAATTGCCTAATGCCCTCTGCCTCCACAGCAGCAATCCCAAATGCCCGAGTCCTTTCGGGTCTTTGTAATAGCCATTCCGGAGGAAGTCTATGCCCAGAATACACAGGGCCTCTGGGCCAGTCACAATCGGATGCTTTTGCCACTCTTTCCCAGTCAGGTTCACCTCATCTTCCAACAGGGTCAACTGCTGTGATCCCCCGGTCACCCCAGCGATGGATACAGGTTCTGCCCCCACATGTCCCGATGGCTTTAAAGTACACTGTGCCCCAGTATCAACCAACACATCATATTTTTGTGGCTCTGATGTGCCAGGCCGTTGAATCCACACCGTCCAGAAAACCTGGTTCTCCCATGCCTCTTCCTGGCTAGAGGCAGGGCCCCTCTAGCCCTGGTTATCATTCTTTCCCTGGGCGTACATACTTGAGGTCCCTTCAAGGGGATCTGACATATCATCCTCCCTTCTGTAATACCTGGCAGCTCGGTCACAGGAGGCTGAGGCTACATTCACCTTAGCGGAACCCCCTCGGTTAGTGCCTCCCTCCTTGAGTTCACACACCGGCGCTGCCAGGACAGAGGTGGGTTCCCCATCCCACCTTCTCATGTCTTCCCCATGCTCACACAGAAAAAAACACAGTTCAGCTCGTGGGATGTACCCTCTCTCTCTAGCTGGGGGATGACGGGCTCTGACTTGGGGGCCTGTGACTCACACTGGTGCCACACTGATCTTCCTCATCTCCTCCCTCATTTCCTTCCTCATCTCCTGTTGGGGAAGATGAAACAGGAAAGCCTTATAAATATGATTGCCTGACAAAAGATTTTGGGAATATGAAAACTATAAGCGACATCGAAATGAAAGCCATTTTTGAAATACTAAGTCTTAGTTACTGAACAACTGGAAAACAATGGTATGGCTGACTGAAGGTAATCCCCTCTTGATTGAACAATACCCTCTGCTTGCAGGCAGGTCCAAGGGTCAGAGCAGACCCTACTAGCTCAGCAGAAGGGGTCCAAAGAGTAGTTTTTAGGAGTTAAGATGTAACACTCTATGGTAATATAAGAACTCTTATAGGCTGTATGTAAATGCTATAGGATTTGTATCTTGTATTAGATTGGTTAGTGACAATTAGAATATTCAGTACAGAAGATGATTTATTGTATTGTAACCAGGACTTCAGACACTCTCACTACTACTTCTTCTTCACTCTCATTCCTCTCGCTCTCTCTCTCTTTACTTACCCGCTTACTCTCTTGCTCTCTTGGGCCTGCTCAGAGCTGCAGCTGGTAGCTCTAAGCAGTGCCCCTGTACCCACGCCCTTTGCAAAAAACTGCATGTTCCAAGATCTGACTTCAGAGATCTCTCGTCTCCGTCCGTCCCGATCATCCAACCCACACCCAGCTCCTACAGTCTGGCGCCCATCGTGATTGCCGAACCCACCCAAGCTCCCGCAGTCTGACGCCCAATGTGATTGAAGGCCCGGTTCAGCTTTCTCCATCTGTGGGAGACTTCTCCATGGACGGTAACTAAAAGACCAGTTATAGCCACCTAGAACGTGTCGTGAGCACGGCATACCGTTGCTGCGCAACGTAAAAGCCAGAGCTCTATAATTCTGCCGAGGCAGCCCTCGAGCACGGGGATTACATGCAGCTCTTGGAGGGAATTGCTTGGCAGTCCTCGAGCACAGGCGGACACTGCTGCGCAGCGGCTACCTGGAGCTCTTTGAGGAAGTTTGCCGTGGCACCCCTCGAGCACGGACACGCTGCTAAGCAGTGCCGACCGGAGCTCTAAGGAGGGACCCTGCTGCGCGCCCCGAGCACAGGCGAGTAGTGCTCAGCACCGCCCGCACTGGAGCTCTCAGTTCGGACCCACCCGTGAGGTCCTGAGCACGGAAAGCCGTTGCCAAGCGACGCCTAAAACCGGAGCTCTGAGGAAGGACCCAAAAGCAGCCTCCTGAGGGCCGAGTAGAGTGCCTGGCCAGCCCCCCACGACGGACCTCTGAGCAAGGACACTGCTCCTGCGACATCATCTAAGTGAGTATCATACTGGTCTAATAATGGGACAAAGTCACTCTGCCCATGACAGAGATCTCTATAAGCAACTTAAGCATTTACTAAGCTCTGGTTCAAGTCAATTACCTAAACAGGAGCTAAAAAACCTCTTAGAATGGACTCTGATTAATTTCCCAAATGCTGACCGTTCAGCCGTCTTTACAAGAGACTTCTGGGAGACAGTTGGGGTTAAGCTCTTTAATAATGTCTCCTACCGGGATATGGCTGCCGCGCAGCTGATCCCAGCTTGCAGAGCGCTGGTGGAGCTGTTTGCTGCGAAGGTGCCGCCCGCAGCAGTCACCCCGCCGAGCCCGGCTCCTGCTGCGAGCCCGGCTCCTGCTGCGAGCCCGCAACAGGGCGCGGCCCCCGCCTCTCCGCCGGACCTCGCGGCTCCAGTACCTGAGGTCCGGCTGACTCGCGCCGCCCCGCCCCCCGCGCTCGCGGTCCCGGCATCCGTTACCCCGGCCCCAGCCACCCCACCGGACCCTACGGCCCCTCCCACCGCTCCCGCCATCCCCGCCCCCGCCATCCCGCTCGTCCCCGCTGTCCCGGCTCCTGCGGCCCCCGCCCTCGTTTCCAGCGTCTTTGCGGCCCCGCCCCTCGCTTCTACCACCCCGTCCGCCAGCGTCTCCGCTGCCCCGCCCCTTGCCCCTGCCCCCACGTGTCCCCCCCTGTTTCCGTCATCGCGGCTCCACCCCCCGCTGCTGGCATCATCGTGGCCCCGCCCCCCGGCGATACCCCGGCGGGGGCGGCGGCTACCCCCCTGCTAGCTACGGGTGCTACCACTCCTCCAGCCGCGCCTCTTATGGCCATGGCTGCCATTATAGCCGGCCCCCCGCAAAGCCAAGCGGCGACCCTTCTTCCAGCCCCCCAGGTCCCCCTTGCCGCCACCGACACGGCGCCGGTGGTAGCTAATGTCCCATCCGCGTCCGTCGCTGCTGCGTCTTCACAGTCTCCTGCCGCTCCCAAACCACCAGTGCCGACAGCGCCTGTCCCGAGCTGTCCCCCGGCCCCGCGGCAGCACAGACGTCTATGTCTACTCCCGTCACTGCTGGCGTTCCTGCGCAATCCCCCGATCCCGGCACACCATCGCTCGCGCTGGGACGCGGAGCGCCCGAGCCCCGCGAGCCACTTGGTGCCGGTGCCGCAGCGTCTGCACGGATGACTGCAGCCCCCTCCGTGCCTGCCGCTGCTCCAGCCCCGTCTCCCGGCACCGCCGCTCCGGCAGCGCCGTTCCTGCCCGCCGCACCACCACCCACCCCAGCCCAGCCTACAAGCTCCCAGCGGCAGCACGCCGCGATCCAGCCGCCGGCCCTCCTGCCTCCCGCCGCCCCGAGATCATCTCCTGCCGACAGGGCAGCCCTGCCGCCGCCGCCCGCCTCCGTGGCCCCAGACCGCACCCTGCTGTATCCACCGCAACCTCCCGCTTCTCAGCTGCTGAATAGTGCGGTCCCACCGCCCCCGGCATCCGTGATCGTCCCATTGCCCCCTCCCTCGACCGCGGCCGCAGTCCCAGCCCCTGGTTCTGCAGTCCTGCCATCTCCCGCTCTGCCCGAACCGTCTGCCACACAGACTGCCGCCATCACAGCCTGCCACGTTGCCCTGATGGCGCAACGCACGCATGCGCAATTGCTGCAACCCACGCATGCGCAATTGCTGCAACTCCCGAACCAGCGATATCACTCCGCTCACACTCCTCCAACCACAGCACCGCTCCCGGGACCAACCGCACATCTTCCCGCGGCTCCGCCGCCTGTCCCCCTGCCTCCGCCGCCGCATCCCGGAGCCAACCCAAGCAGCACCGAATCATGCCCGCACTCCCTCGAACACCCAGCCGCGCTATCGCCCTCTGCGCTCCTGACACCGAATGGGACTACTTTGTATCACCAATCGTTCGCACAGCCACAGCCAGGCACACAAGCCGTGCAACGAGGAAGGGGAGGGTGGAATATGACACCTGCTTTTATAAATACAGGACAGACTGAGAACTATTTTGCCCCTGCAAATGCCAACACCTTAATCCCAATACAAAACAATTCCGAAAAAGAATTAAGTCTGTTCCCAAACAGCTCCGGTGTCCCCCCGGTGTTTGGGACAGACTTCTCAACCCAAAAAGAGACACTAAACCCTGAAAATTCGCCTGCATTAATCCCAAAAGTAGAAAACTCCCAAAAATGTTTTAATAATTTTCAATTAACAGACTGGCATGAAGTCAGACGCCAAATTTGCAAAGAGGAAAATCTAAATCCTTTAGCTATGCCTGTACTATTCAGCCAGCAAGCTGGTGGTCCTAGAACATGGCAAGCTATCCCACACCATGAGATTAAAGAGTTGCGGAAAGCAATAAAGGACAGTGGTATCTGCTCTCCATACTTTAAGCAACTGCTGAAAAGTACCCTGGAAAGACATACACTTACACCAAATGACTGTAAAAACCTTGCTAGTATAATTCTCACAGACTCACAATATATGCTATGGGAACTCAAATGGAAGAGACTGCTTGCAGGGGTACTAGCCACTTATAAACAAAGTACTGACGCAGACCTTCGTACCCTTGTCATATCTAAGCTGACTGGTGACCATCCTGATGATCAAAATGACAATCAAATAAATTTACCCCAAACAGCATTAGATGACATCAAAAGGATGGCTCGCAAAGCCTTCTTGCAAATTCAGCCTGCAGGAAGTTTTGAGAAAGCCTATAATCTCATTAGCCAAGAGTTGTCTGAACCATCCACCACATTTGTGGACCGGGTCATCCAAGCAGCAGAACGGCAATGCAGCGACGACATAGCTCGCCCAATAATGATACGGGACATTATTGAAAATAATGCCAATGCAGAATGTAAAAAAGTTATCAAAACTCTGGGAAAAGAAAGACCCACAGTGCCTGAGATGATTGATGCCTGTAACAAAATAGGAGGTCCACAGCAGGTGGCAACTATCCAAGCAAATGAACTTGGAAAAGCTCTAGGAGAAAAAATTGAGAGGGCTCTGACAGCTCAAACAGTACAAACAGCTGCACAGGCAGCACAAGCAGAAGCACGAGACCAAAAACTTACTGAAATCCTGGCTGCCTTGCATCTAAACTTCCAGCAACAAGGCAACACCATAGCTGTTATGCAAGCTGCTGTAACTTCAGGACCTTGCTATTCCTGTAAAAAACCCGGCCATATCATAAGGAACTGCCCAGAACTCAAAAAGGGTGCACAAGCACCAGATTGCTGCCCTATCTGCAAGAAGGGAAAGCATTTTGCCTGGAAGTGTCGATCCAGACAAGATACAAGTGGAAAACACAGTCCAAAAAACTCCAATAATAGCGCGCAATGCCATCGCGTGACGAAACAAGTAGTGGCACCCCAAACACCCAAGATAAAATTTATGAATACCCCGACTCAGAACCACTTCGCTTCACCGTCAGCGCAATCCCAAGTAATGACCCAGGCCTGCTACCCCCAGGGTCCCAGTGCACTTTGGCAACCTCCAAGCCAACAACCTTTTTAAAGGATAATGGCTATGACTATATTTCAACAAGAATTACAGGGACTTCACAAACTAGACAAGACTTTTTAGTTGTTGGTAAAGAGAGGAATGGCATCCTGGGACTGCTGGTTTTGCCTTGTGTAATATCTGCTAGCTGCAATGAAGAACTGCTAGTGCTAGCAAATGCCTGCCATCCCCCATTGTATATCCCACCTAGAACCCCTATAGCTATTGCCATAGCACTGCCCATGGGAACTGCGGAAAAAGTACCACCGCGCCGTCTCTCAGTTGCTCCTGAAAGTCCTGAGGTTCTATGGGTTCAACACATAAGTCAGCAACGACCAATGCTAACTTGTGAATTGTCAAATGGTGGGATTCAAGTTAACATCAAGGGGATGATTGATACGGGGGCAGATGTTTCTGTTATCTCTTATTATCATTGGCCAACAGATTGGAAATTAATAACCCCCCAGGCGCTCTCACAGGCACTGGAGGTGTCACTCCATGCCTGCGGAGCGAATCTGTAATCAGTATTACAGGACCACAAGGGAAAAAGGCATTGATCCGTCCCTATGTAGTGCAAAAACCCATCACAGTGTGGGGAAGAGATTTGCTCTCTGAATGGGGAGCCAAAATTGAACTGGATTTTTCATAGGGGCCACTAAAGCACTCAGTACTTTAAAACTGACCTGAAAAACTGACACCCCTGTCTGGGTCGACCAGTGGTCCCTGCCAGATCATAAGCTGAGTGCCCTCAAAAAACTAGTGGCTGAACAACTGCAAAAAGGCCACATTAAACCTACTAACAGTCCCTGGAACTCACCTGTGTTTGTAATCCATAAGAAAACTTCTGACACATGGCGATTGTTACATGATCTCAGAAAAATCAATGCAGTAATTGAAGACGGGCCCTCTCCAACCTGGCCTGCCCAACCTTTCCATGATCCCAAGAAATTGGCCGCTTGTAATTATCGATCTAAAAGACTGTTTCTTCAACATCCCACTGCATCCAGACGATGCTCCTCGTTTTGCCTTTTCCGTTCCAAGTACAAACCTGCAAGAACCGCTTCAAAGGTATCATTGGCTAGTTTTGCCTCAAGGCATGAAGAACTCACTGACTATTTGCCAACATTTTGTAGCCCGTACTTTGTCCCCAGTCCGTGAGCAATTCCCGCAATCAGTTATTCTCCACTACATGGATGATTTGCTCATCGCAGTGTCAACACAAAAACAAATGGAAGAAACTCGTAACAGTGTTGTTGCTGAAATCAAAAAGGCTGGACTGGTGATCTCTGAATCAAAAATACAAGAGACTGCTCCCTGGAAATATCTAGGATGGAAACTAACAGAACAGTCTATTACACCTCAAAAAATACAAATTCGAACTGATGTTCGTACCTTGCAGGACTTGCATCGGCTCTTAGGAGAAATCAATTGGGTCAGGCCTGTGCTAGGAATCACTAATGATGAACTTGCTCCACTCTTTGATTTGTTGAGAGGAGACAGTGACATTAAATCCCCTAAATCTCTCACTCCTGAAGCTTGCAAGGCCCTGGAAAAAATTACTGATGCTCTGCAGAACAGGCAGGCACATCGCTGTATTCCTAACAAACCCTTTTTCCTTGCAGTTTTAGGAGAAAAGCTGAAACTGTACGGCCTCATTTTTCAATGGGATTCCTCTCAAATAGAACCGCTGTTAATAACTGAATGGGTTTTTCTTCCTTACAGGTCGCCAAAGACAATCCTCACACCTTTAGAAATGATGTCTCAAATCATCATCAAAGGCAGAGCAAGGCTTCTTTCGATAGCAGGTTGTGAATTTGCAATTATCTATTTGCCCATGATTAAATCCTATTTTGATTGGGCAATGCAAAAATCAGAGGACTTGATGTACGCCTTGCTCGATTTTCCAGGCGTTTGCTCTATTCATTACCCAGCACACGGAATAATCAAAGCTAAATTGTGCTACAAAGAAAAACCCCTAATCAGTGAAGAGCCTTTAGATGCGGTCACTATCTTCACTGATGGGTCAGGGCGAACACACAATTCTGTGGTCACATGGCAAAATAAAGATACTAAAGTCTGGAAACAAGATGTTCAAAAAGTTGAAGGTTCTCCTCAAATTGTTGAATTGGCAGCTGTTGTAAGAGCTTTTCAGCTCTTTCCAGAACCTTTCAACCTAATCACTGATTCAGCATGTGTTGCTGGTATTATTAAGAGGATTGAAGGATCTGTTTTAAAGGATGTGAACAACGACAAATTGTGTCTTTGGCTCACCTGTCTCTACCAAATTTTATCACACAGAACTAATCCTTATTTCGTTTGCCACATTAGAGCTCATTCTGGTCTTGCAGGATTTATGGCAGAAGGAAACGCACGAGCTGATGCATTGGCATCAGCAGCATCTGATGGAGAAGTTGCAGCAGACATCGAAAATCCTACCTCGGTGTTTGCTGCAACTACCTTGCCTAACACTATTGAACAAGCCAAATTAAGTCATGCGTTCTTTCACCAAAATGCACAGGCAATCAAACGAGATTTTCACATTACCTTAGAGCAAGCTCAAAATATTGTACGAGCTTGCCCAAACTGTCAGCTTGTTCAACCTGTCCCCTCCTCAGGAGCCACCAACCCACGGGGGTTGGAGAGCTTACAGAAATGGCAAACAGATGTTACTAAGTACCCCTCTTTTGGAAAACTTAAAAATATTCATGTCTCTGTCGATACATTCTCAAATGCAGTCTTCGCTTCTGTACATACAGGAGAAACAGCTAAGCATGTTTGCCATCATTTTTCACAAGCTTTTTCCTATTTGGGCATCCCGCAAGAAATTAAAACTGATAACGGTCCTTCGTATGTTTCACAAGAATTAGCTGCAGCCTTAAATGACTGGGGTGTCCGCCATACATTTGGCATTCCCTACTCCCCCACGAGTCAAGGAATAATAGAAAGAACACATCAAACTCTAAAACGCATTTTAGATCAACAGAAAGGGGGAGAAGCCCAGGATATACCTCAAAGGAGGTTGAAGAAGGCTTTCTATGTTTACAATTTTTTGAATAGCTCTGCAGAAGAGCCTGACCCCCCCATTTACAGACATTTCTTAAACAACAAAAAAGCAAAACTGAAAGAGCACCCCCCAGTTTTAATTAAGAATCTAGAATCAGGAAAAATAGAAGGACCATACAATCTTATAATATGGGGGAAGGGGTTTGCGTGTGTTTCCACAGGTGGAGAGCTCAAGTGGGTTCCAGCAAAAAACGTGAAGCCATACCACGCACCAAAGCCTGCCGACGCCTCCACACCAGCCAGTGACCCTGCATGTGGAAGCCAGGAAGCAAGCACCCAGACCTGAAGTGCGCAGAATCACCAGAAGAAAGTGATCTGCCAAAAACAGCTCAAAAAAAAGAATGGAGTTTTCTCATTTGCACGCGTGCATGTTGCTTTTATTCTTATGTTTTAGTTTTTGTAGTGAAGCTTTACCTGTAAATCAACCAAAGACAAATGTCTGGGTTGCCTTAGCCAAATCTGCAGGCTCCGATACCATCTGTCTATCTGACACAAGCCCTGACAAACCTTTTTCAACCTGTTTAGTTGGAATACCTTTTCCAGAAGGTTTTGATAATGTTACTCTTGATAAGTACTGGCCATATGACGATCATCAAGTATCTCCAACTACCAGCCATAAACACCAAACTTATATTGATAATTCTAAAATTGATAAATCTGACCTTCAAGAGCTAGAAATCCTAGGCTCGTTGACTATGGATACCTGCTATTTCTTTCACTTTCTAGGAGAAAATGGTCCTCATTTAAACATTACCCCATATCACCCAGCTTATAGCAATGTAACTTCTTGGTGCAATCAAGCTAAGCTTCTTATATATGACGAACCTCATGCAGATCGTTTTAACAAACTTCCTATTCGATTCCCTAGAGGAATTTGGCTCATCTGTGGAGACAGAGCCTGGCAAGGTATACCTTCAAAAATAGATGGTGGCCCTTGTGCTCTGGGACAACTTACAATTATTGCTCCCAGTGTCAAAGAAGTAATCAAAAAGAAAAGCAGAAAGATTAGATCTTCCTGGGGACATCAGTATGAGAGCGACTGTGATAGTGACTTTCACCCTTGGAACTCTGAAAAATCAATTGTTGCAAGCATTTTTCTACCTCAGTTAAGTTCCTCAATTGCATTAAAACAGTTAAACAAGTTGGGATGTTGGCTCAGCAAGGAGGTAAATGCCACCTCTACTATGATCAGTGACTTGTTAACCGATGAAGAGGCAGTCAGACATGCCACTTTAAAAAATAGAGCTGCCATTGATTATCTTTTATTAGCACATGGGCATGGCTGTGAAGATTTTGAAGGATTATGCTGTATGAACTTATCCGATCATTCTGTTTCCATTCACAAACAGTTACAAAACCTAAGGGACCTAGCTAACCAAATTACAACAGATGACCCGTCTTGGCTAGACAGTTTGTTTGATGGTTGGAGCTTTGCACCTTGGCTAAGGGAACTCTGTAAAATAGGCTTGATTATTCTAGTAGTAATAATTATAGTTTTAGTAGCAGTACCTTGTATACTTCAGTGTGTGCAAAAAATGACGAGTAGGACTGTGTCTAATATCTTAGTTGTTCATCAGAACGGGGGAGATGTTGGGGAAGATGAAACAGGAAAGCCTTATAAATATGATTGCCTGACAAAAGATTTTGGGAATATGAAAACTATAAGCGACATCGAAATGAAAGCCATTTTTGAAATACTAAGTCTTAGTTACTGAACAACTGGAAAACAATGGTATGGCCGACTGAAGGTAATCCCCTCTTGATTGAACAATACCCTCTGCTTGCAGGCAGGTCCAAGGGTCAGAGCAGACCCTACTAGCTCAGCAGAAGGGGTCCAAAGAGTAGTTTTTAGGAGTTAAGATGTAACACTCTATGGTAATATAAGAACTCTTATAGGCTGTATGTAAATGCTATAGGATTTGTATCTTGTATTAGATTGGTTAGTGACAATTAGAATATTCAGTACAGAAGATGATTTATTGTATTGTAACCAGGACTTCAGACACTCTCACTACTACTTCTTCTTCACTCTCATTCCTCTCGCTCTCTCTCTCTCTTTACTTACCCGCTTACTCTCTTGCTCTCTTGGGCCTGCTCAGAGCTGCCAGCTGGTAGCTCTAAGCAGTGCCCCTGTACCCACGCCCTTTGCAAAAAACTGCATGTTCCAAGATCTGACTTCAGAGATCTCTCGTCTCCGTCCGTCCCGACTGTCCAACCCACACCCAGCTCCTACAATCTCCTTCATCTCCTCTTTGAGGTCCTTGAGCACAGCAGAGACATGAGCTTTCAGCGGACCATTGACCATACTGTCAATGTCCATACTGAGCTTGTTGGCAACAGAGCCCACTGTTTCTCAGTTATTGTCAGCATCAATCATTGCAATGAAGGAGGTGTATTGCGGTGGCCCTAGCTTTGCCAGGTTCCACATCATCTGTCCTGTGCACCTGACCTTATCGGGGTCATTATCATGCTGTGCATCCCTCCCAAAGAGTACCTCTAATACTGCCACCTCTCTTAGCTCCCTTCCTCGAGTGTCTTCCACTGCATTCTATGATGGTACTCCTGCATTCTTTCTTTGTCAATGAACCTTTCTCTCACACTCATTAAGAGCTGCTCCCAGAGAGAAAGGGATCCTGGCTCCCTCACAAATATCTGGTCCACACCTGGGTCCTGGGTCAACAATCCCAGATACCTTGCCTCACCACTATCCAGTTGCACACCTGTGCCCATAAGGTCCCAAACCCGAAGCAGCCAGGTTGTATAAGGCTCACGCCCCCTTCCCACAATGTCTTTTTGCATACTACGGAGTCTGTCGTACGACAGGGACTCAGTGATGATTTCCAGCTATGGCTCTCCTGCTGGTTGTGAGGGCCCTGGTTCCCCATCATCATCATTAACTGGTCGTACTGATTTGGTCTTATACTTCCTCCTTTGCACAGGGGCGACTGCTGCTGGCTGTGATTGTCCTTGTGGTTCAGCTGAAGCCTGGACGGTTGTAACATCCGTGGGTTCCACTGCTGCACCATCGGGCTCACCCTCTTTGGGGCAGGGAGAGGGTTTTTCACTAGCTGAGGAGGTGTATTCCCTTAGCACTTGGCATATCTCCTGGCGCACCTGGCCCATCTCCTGGCATATCTCCTGGCGCATCTCCTGCGTCCCCTTCAGCAGTACCCCCACCCAGTTCGGGTAGTCCATTTCTGAGGTGGGCTGTTGGGTGGTATCAGGCTGTGGGGCAGGGTCAGGCTGTGGGGCAGGATCTCTAGTCTCTGGGGCCGGTGTCTGGGTAGTTATCCAAGCCAATCTCATCTTATCCCTGAGTGCTAAATAGAGTAGGCCTACCAGCACCAGTTGGTTAGTACCCAGAGGGAATCTAAACCCTTCAAAAATTGGTAGGGTGGGCCCAAAGAACTGGTTGAGGGGTTGGGGGAAAACTTCCCCTGGTGTCATTTCCTCACAGAAGGTACCATATTACCGCAGGCCTAGGCCCTAGGGTATATCACCGTGTCCCGCAGCCATAGGGAGGAGGAGGAGAGAAGATCCAGCAGGCAGGAATTGTGCAGCAAGATTGATTTATTTAATTATTTTACAAACTCTTTTATAGACTTTTTTCTTCGTAGTCTAATTGGAAAAAGGATCAGCCACCCCTTGTGGGTGATTGGCTAAAATCCTAAAACATCCATTGTCAAAATATTTTCTACTATACCATAAACAACACTTTTCATGGTTGCAGGTGGCTTGGGTGTTCACATAACTCTGCTACCTCTTCTGCGTGAGAGAAAAGTCTCTCACGGACGTAGAAAATAGCAAGAAAATCCTTGCTAGCAGCTTTTTTGCATCTACAATTCCCCTTTTTTGTTTTATAAGATAACAACCCTACTATTAATCCTAAATAGAAATCTACATCAGTTATTAATTCTAAATATGTCCTTAAGGCTTTAACTATCTGACTCCATAACAAGAAATTTAAAGTTCAGTCTCTGCTTGTGGAAGGACCATCCCAGTCTCTGCTTGTAGAAGGACCATCCACCTGATGGTTGACATCCTGGTCATCATCGGAAGAGTCATTAGGCTGATGATCTACATTCTGGTCGCCATTTGGATGGTTGGCGTTCTGGTCATCATTTGGAGGTTGCCTGTTCTGCCTCTGGTGCCGTAGGTCAGGGCGAATGCATTTTGAAGGTAGCCACCATAGCCCAGTATCTGTGGAAACGCAAGCATACCCACAACCCGAAACGATAAGCTCATGAAGGCCTTCCCACTGGTTAGTGAGTAAATTCCATACCCAGACTTTTGATGGGGCAGTTGTGTGTCACCTGCAGACTGCAATGAGAGAAAATGATTCAGAATAACAGGATTATCTGAATTTTGTGGTACTGTAAGGTGATTAATTGTATACAAAGCTTTTTCTAGTTGGCTTCAGTAACCAAATTCAAAGGTTCCTGTGAGAATCGTTGAAAAGCCATGATAACAGCTCTTAATTCAACTAACTAAGCAGAGTCTGACTCGGATTGGTGTATTAATGAACCACCACAAAGGCAGTGTAGAATACTGTGCACCCTTACGCACAGTGACCCCTGCTAAAAATTTGTCCCAATCCGTATGCCCCAAGCTGCCAACACGTCCCGTCCCCAAAGGTTAAGGGAAGTGGTAGTAACATAAGGCCTAATCATAGCTGGGTGCCCCTCTGAGTCCTTCACCCCCACAGGCCGTTCGCTTAAATAGCTCTGTGTGGTTCCTCCTAATCCTGCGATGGCCGATCCCACAGGGGCTAAAGGCCATGAGGGGGGCCACGCAGAGGAGATGATAGTTACATCAGCACCCGTATCAATCAAACCTCGAAGCTGAATCTGGGATGGACAGGCGTTCGGCAGGATCAGGGTACATGTCATCTGAGGCCTTTGGTCAGAGATGTCTGCAGTCCAGAAGGCCTGCAGAAGTCCCGTAGATCCACTGCCGTTATCTTCCTGAGTTTGTTGTTCTATCCTGGGGACACAAGACTTAAAAGGCACTAATTTAGCAAGGCAGGTTTTCTCAGGAATAATTACAGGGGGTTTTTGCGTGGAGACCATAGCGCAAATCTGACCTTTAAAGTCAGCATCAATAACTCCTGAGTGCACTAAGAGTCCTTGATGGACATCATCAGGTTTTCCCACCAGCATTGCACTGGATCCCTGGGCTAAGGGCCCATATGCATCCAAGGGAACCTTATAAATACCGCTAGACGTCAAAACCGTCTGATCCCTGGGTGCCGTCTCTAGGGTGGCTGGGTAGGCCTGTGCCTGTACCTATGCCACTCTCTGGGGGAATGACTGCATCGGAGAGCAATTCCCCCTCCTTGCACCCTGGCGGTGCCACCCGAACCAGGGTAAACTAGACCACATAGTGCTGCCTAGTAAGGTTCCTATATCCAGCACACAAAATTAAGTTATCCAGGAACTGTTATTCCTTTCTCACCCCTCTCTCTTAACGCCCTCAGGCCCCACGGTTGGGAGCCGAGATCTGTCTTGGTTTGAAAGACAGGTGTCTGCTAAGGAAGGCAAGACCCCCCCTTGGAATGGCAGATGCAACCCCCCTTCCCTCCGAGTTATTATAATTTTGAAATCAAGGGGCTTTTAGGCAAAGATGTGGGAAATAGAAATAACAGTTTTTTACTATTATATATCTATATGTGTATAACCAGTCAAACAAACAGCAATAACTATGGCAGTAACAGCAAACAATCACAACCCCAGTCCCAGCCTTCTTGGCCGTCAGGCCCTTTCCCCTCGGGTGCAGTTCCGCTCGCAGCCGGAAGGGGCGCTGGCGGCTTCCGATGATCAGGGCAGGTGCGATGGTTCCCCCGCGGCTGCAGGGGGCGCTCCGGAGCGAGCTCGGGGAGCACGTGGCACTGGTGGCCTGGGATCCTGGGGAGGGACGGAACAAAAGCTTCACAAACCCCTGGGCAGCTGATCCCCGTGTCCCGAAGGACCCTCGGGAACAGCAGGCTGGAACGGCAGGGACAAGCACAAATCCTGGGTGGCAGACGAGATGTATCCAAACAGGGAACCCCCCGGAGGTCTGGGCAGGCAGGGCAAGCAGGGCTACAATGTAGCGAAGGCTCGAAGCAACAGCAGGAGCAAGGCGGCCAAGGCCTGGCTCCCAGCGGGGCAGGGAAAGGTGGCCTTGGGTTCCCGGGGCTTCTCCAGCAGAAGGAAAAGCAGCCGAAGAAAGCAGCCTCCCTCTCTGTCCAAATGCCGGGGGCTGACTGTCCCCACACCCAGGTGAAACAAAAGAGTAGCCAGATGCACCCCACCCTCAATGGGTAGGTCTTTTGTTTTTCTTAAGTACCCAGAAATTTGTCCCCCTAGCAACACGTATGGGGAAAATTACCAGAAAAAAAATCCAGGAGAACTCCTGAAATCCCAAAGTGAGATAAGAATTAGGAGAAAGCAAAGCAGGCACAGAACTTAAAAGAATATAAAGAAGTTTATTAACAGACCTAAAAGAAATAAAAAATGTCAGACTAAACCTTCAGAACACTTCTCTTCCCCCCACCTTTCTCCCTTCTCCCACTGACAATGTAAAAAGACAACCCTTGAGATTTTCAGTCAGTTTACCACCTCAATAATAATCTCTTTTTTCTGTTCACTTAGGGAGAGGAGTCTCTCTTGCTCATGCTATGGAAACATCTCCACAAGAAACAGTTCTCTCATGGCTTCAATGTCACAGCAAGACAGCTGCCCGGGTTGGTTCTCTGCTTGCATGTGAAAGTCCCTTCCCTCGTCTTACAGCTTTCCCCACAACTGTTTTCGAGGGTTCAATCTTGAGCTAATGGGGTACCATTTTAAGGTTGAGCTGTTCAGAAACAAAGGTTCTCTTCACCCATCTCTGGGACCATCTTCATCTCTAGGAATAGAGTCCCTCCCCTGGGAGCAAGGGTCTTCATCACTTTTATCTCTAGGAATAGAGGCCCTCCTCCTCCCCTGGGAGCAAGGATCCTCATCACTTTTATCTCTAGGAATAGACGCCCTCCTCCTCCCCTGGGAGCAAGGGTCCTCATCAAATTACAGCTACTGTCATTTGCTTATTTCAGCACAAGTACTTTTGCTCACAATTACAGTTTGAAAGCTCCAATCCCCCATGCTTTCATGAAATTACAACGGGTACTCTGATATATCATAGTCCATCACCATAGCTTTACAACAGAATTTCAGCTTCTAAGCTTGAAGCATCTCCTCTTTCTCCTCCCTCAGGGTTTCAGCTCTTCCTGCTCCACTGACTTTGGTGTCTTTATGGCGTTTTTTCACGTGCCTTCGCCTTTCCTCTTCCTCTGACTCGGGAGAGGATTGATGTCTGCAGGCTTCATCTGTTCTGGAGAATCTTACAGCACTAAAAAAGGGTTAATCTCACCCTGGCCTTGCACTAAAAAAGGGTTAATCTCACCCTGGCCTTGCAGCTGGAATTCGCTTATTGCTGTTGGTCACATGATCTTTGCCAGGCAGCGGGGCAGCCTCAATCTTTGCCTGAACTGGAGGGGGTGTGGGGAGCCGGGCTGCGCTGCCTGCACGGAGCAGGCATGTGGGAGGGCCGCGGATGGAACAGGGCCACACCACAGCCAACCCAGCCGGCCCGAGCAAGGCCCGGCCCATCCCTGCTGGGCCACCTGCAGCCCCCCCCCCCCCCCCCCCCCCCCGCTACTTGTCCGAAAGCCAGAAGACATGAGAGATTTCCCGGGCTCTGTTTGTTCTTAAATGTGGATCACAGAGGCGTGTCAAGTTTCTTAAGTGGCTTAAAAAGTTTCCAATATTCAAACTAGCCAGTTGATAGGTTCTGTCAGGTCATAGAGGAAGCTGTAAGCACCTCTTTGCAAGAGAATCACTTCCGTGGCTGATGCTGATGCCCTCTTTACTAAAAACCCAAACCATGACAACTTCTTAAACAATTTTTTTCTCAACTCACAAGTTTCTCTTGCTTTTACTCTTTCTTTCCTGTTCCCCTGCTTAGCTGCCTACTGGGGTTTACCCACAACACCCTCAAAACACTCAAAAAAAAAAAGGAACATACACTAAAGCAGCTTGAAGTTATAAGTAAGAAGAATTTAGCTATTTAATTGTGTTGTGTTTACTTTCAATGTTAAGAAATGGAGGAGGAGAATGAAGAAATGTACAGAGGGAACATCTAACCAAAGATGGTCTTACAAAAGATATTCTTCATATTCTAGAAACTAGAATAGTACAACTGGCTTTTTTTTCCAGTCTATTGAATTTATTACCATCTTGGCTTAATTATAATATAAACAAAATTGCCGAATCAAAATTAATAAAGAAATGACATTTATTATGCGACCGAAATATCAGTTTTAAACGCCACGATTGAGAAAAACAGTACCGAGCCCAGGGTCGGAGCTGGGTGAACACGCATAGATCTGATCTCTATCGCATCAGACCTCCCAAGTTCACGAATGCTGCTTTGGCTGGTCCCTTTTTATACAGTTTTTGGGCAGAGTCCGAATTAATTCTATTCTTCTCGTATTCATGAAGTTTTCTTGTCCCGGAGTTGGGCCGCACAAAGCCTTTCCTGGGTCTGATGAACTGTCCATCCTGGGTGATGAGTGGGTTATTTCTGCTGATAGATGGGCCGTCTTTGGTTCCTGGAACAGTTATTTTTAGTTCCTGGAATGCCTGATTCCTTATCAGATGCAATGTAGATATCAGAGTGTGGTGACCAAGTCATCATGGTGCAAATGTCCCGGTGATAAGATCCAACCCCACCTAGGTGGAATCCTCACTTATTGTGAAAGAAATACTTTTAGTGTTGCGAAATTTTTCTCTCAGCCAGGCTGGTGCAGGGATTTAGAAACTCGGTCTCTGTAGGGTCTAATTACATTTCAGTTTTATATATAATAGCACGAATTACATATTTTATTTATAACAGTTAGGAGTGGATTGGGTTGGTGTTTTGCAATGCTGACTCGTTCCAAAGTGCTAGCAAAGATTTAACACTAACCCAGCTGAGCACCCTTTAAGAGTTTGAGCTGAAATTTTGACTTTCATATTACATTAGGCATGATTACAAAGTCCTAATTACTTGAAGTTTCTATGAAGCATGTGACTGACAGAACAAGCAACTGGGATGCAAATAATTTTTATGTACATTTTCTTTGTTAAGTTAAAAATGTATTCTGGATACAAAAGGTACTTATTTATGAAGCAACTTGAACGGACTCCTCCAAAAAGCTATTAATTAAAAAACAAACAAACCATGCCCTCCCCCTCCCAACTTCAACCCCTCTCTAGGTTTCCTGTGTTTGCAAAGCTTCCTTCCTTTTTCTAAACACCTATAACTACATATAACAATTCTGTGTATTTCAACTTGCTCTTTTTCTTATGGTTTTTATTTTTTTCTGCATAGACTTGCTGGCAGTTATATTTTGGAAATACTTTAGCAAATGTCTTCTGTGATGCAGCAATGGCCAAATTGACTTCCCATCCTTAGCCTGCTTCATGTTGCTGTGATTTTTAAGGCAGTGTGCTGGAGCCATTCTGGACCATGTTAAGGGTTACATGTGACTGTTCACTCAACTCCTGCTCAGATTTTGGCTAACACTCAGCTCATGCAAGTGCCTCATGATGCTGGGAGCAGCGCCATTATATCAAAGTGAGGGTGACACATAGGCAAGACATGGTGGCCAGAATGGGCAAAAGGTCATTATGCAAACACTGTCACCTGCAGCTTGCTATCTCCTGCAGCCATCATCCTTGCATATTGATTGTCTGAAAGTTTGTTTTTCAGAATATGCTAACTCATGGAAATGATATAGACCAAACTTCCAAGCTGAAAAGTAAAAAATATCAGCTTATCCAAAAAGTTATTGAAGTGGTTCCAACAGCAGTTGGACTGCTGAGGCTTTTGTGCTTCCTGGTGTGATAGAGGGAGCACCCAAACTATGATGGAGGAGAAAGGATGAGCACTCTCACCGTTGACTATGTAACTATTTTGCTCATAGGTTCACAAGTTGCAAGTAATGAGTAATAGTAGTGATTTGCAAGTTGTGATTTGTGAGTGTATTGGGTTTCCATGGCCAAGCTTTGGTAGTGGGGGGGCTATAGAGGTGGCTTCTGAGAGAAGCTGCTAGAAGCTTCCTCCATGTCCAGCAGAGCAAAACCTTAACAGCTCCAAAAGACAGACATGCTACTGGCCAAGGCTGGGCCAATTAGAAATGGCAGTAACACCTCTGTGATAACATATTGAAGAAGAAGGAAAAAAGCAATTGCGCAGTTGTAATTGCAGCCAGAGAAGAGCAGGGTGAGAACATGTGAGAAGAACAACTGCAGACACCAAGGTCAGCGCAAAAAGAGGGGCAGGACCTGCCCTAGGCACCAGAGCTGAGATTCCCCTGCAGCCTGTGGTGAAGACCATGGTGAAGGAGTTGTGCCCCTGCAGCTGATGGAGATCCATGGTGATGCAGAGATCCACCCACAGCACATGAAGGAGACCCACTCCGGACCAGGTGGATACCTGAGAGGACGCTGTGAACCCGTGTGTCTTGGGGATGGTTTTTCAATCCCATATCCATTTTTAGTTTTGTTTTTGTTTTGTGTCTGGGTGGTCGCTGCCCCCCCCCTGCTCCTGGAGTATCGCAATGGGTGAGAGCCAGCCCAGGATTTCCTGCGAGAGTTGGAGGGGAGGGATGGTTGCTTCCTTCCGGGCAGGTGATTTATCTCCGTGGCCATGCAGCGTGATCCCTTCCTGACGAGAGATACTGTTGCCATTTGGCTTTTCCCCTTTTTTTTTCTTTTCCTTTGGCACTGTGACTGGAGCTTACTGGCTTGCTTCTCTGCTTCTCTGCTGCTTGGCAGCCCAGACCCACTGCGTGCCATGCCAGGACCCTGGAGCACACCGTCCCCTGCCGGGTGCTACCCCTCTCTGCACATCCCAACGCCCAGAATCAGACATCGCCAGTGAGCTATCCAGGAGAGCGATTCCCCACCCAGCCCCACTGTTCTCTGCCACTACTTCAGGGCTTCTTGCTACACTGTAAACTGACATCCAGACACCCTGCAGTTTCTGGCACGGTCCCATAGTCTCTGGTACACTGTGTGTGTCACCCCAAGTCTGCTCGCCTCTGCCGTTCCAGCTTGCTGCTTCCGAGGTTCCTGCTGCAGCCCATTTCACCATCTGGAGGGGCACCAGGATTGGCTGCCCCTGCGGATTTGTAAAAGCATCCCCTTTTCTCTCTCTCCCACTGGCTGAGCCGCCATTAACCACATTAGGAGGCGGCTTAGCTCACGTCACAGTGCCCCCTGCAGCCACGGGGGAATCACCACACCTGCCCTGCCAAGCCAGGAGCCGCCAGCGTCCCTGCCGGCTGTGGCCATAACTACACCAAAGGGGAAAGTGCTTGACAGCCAAGAGAAGGCTGTTATTGGGTCTCTGGTTTTTTGGTTGTTGTTGCTGCGGTTGTTGTTGTTTGCTTGCCTTGTTATACATATACATACTAGTAAAGGGCTATTATTCCTTTTCCCATATCTTTGCCGGAAAGCCCTGCAATTTCAAAGTTATAATAATTCAGAGGGAAGGGGTCATATTTTACATTCCAAGGGAGGTTCCTTCCTTCCTTGGCAGACACCTGTCTTTCAAACCAAGACACTGTGGGAGGCTGGTGGAGAGAGGAGCCCCTGCTGGAGCAGCCTGTGTTTGAAGGACTGGACCCTTTGGAAGAGTGACCCATGCTGCAGCAGTTTGATGAGGACTGTTGCCTATGGGATGGACTCACATTGGAGAAGTTCAGGGAGAACTGTCTCCCATGGGAGGGACCCCACGCTGGAAAAGGGGAAGGACTCCTCTCCCTGAGCAGCAGTGATGCCTTATGAGGCCTCCTAGAAACAGAGACTAGACAGGAGTAAGGGAATAAAAGTAGGTATTTATTTGAAAGGCCTTCAAAGGTACCGCCTAGGGAGCCAGAGGCTATTGCCAAGATGGACCCCAAGATGGACAACAGGTCACGAGTTCTTCACACTTCTATAGGTTTGGTTCATTTGCATAGCAGGGTTAATTCTCCAATTAAAGCTTCAGTTTAATGATGTAATTTCCCCTCCGCTTGACCCCCTTAGAGGCCTTTTGGTTTATACTTTTAGGCCTAGGACTGTCTGGGTGTTTTTGAAGAGCAGGCCTGGAGATGCTTTGTTATGTCTACCCAGCATGAGAGAGCAGAAATTATCAGGCTACAAGAAACTTTCAGAGTTACACACTAAGCAGTACAGAATTTGAAAAATATAAAAGTTAAAACCTAAGGCATCATTTCCCCCCTTTAGAGGCTTGACGAAGCTTCTATCTTGTCGAGACTCTATTCTATATATTCTAAATATCTACTAATAATATGTGTCTAACAGCAGTATATATCCATAGACAAGAATTATAATTACAATCATTATAAACAGTCTTTAATCAAGGGTCAGTTTGGTAACCATGAAACCAGGGCGTGGAAGATACAATCAGCTTTGAATGTTATCCAATGTAAGATCTAAGTTAGTTCTCAAATTATAAACAAATTTTGTTGATCTTTTCACTTCAGTTTATGTTGAGAGTCTTTCTGAAGAATGGCTAAAAAGCAAAGGTCATGATAACACAGGAGGCTTAGTAAAGATGCAGACACTGAGTCCTTGAGCAAGAAGTTGCATAGATAACAGAATGTGCATTCAGATAAGTAAGAAGACAGAAACCATATGGAAGAGGAAGATAAGACCACCGTGTTTGCAGATCCCACGGAATAGCTCCAACCAATAAGGAGCTCAACTTTTGCAATATGTATGAACTAATTAGTAGTACTATAAGTATGTGTAGTTTATGATAATAAACGAGACTTGCTGAACATCATGCCTTGAGTGCTTGTCTCCCGCGACTCCACCCGACATCTGACGCCCGAACAGGAGAAGTTGTCCTTGCCTTATGAGATGGGGGAGTTGCGTTGGGGTCGGGTCCCGCAGCTAGACGGACGGCGAAAGAGGTCTCGTATACTGCAGTGATTTCCTCCGCGCCCGAGTGACCGCACAGGCGGGCTCGCCGATACGTGCTGCCGAAGCCTGGAGGGGCTAGCAACGGTACCGTCGTAAGTATGGAAAGGAAAGCAGCACAGGAACTTTTCAAGGCTTTTTTGCTTAAGCGTAATTTTAAAGGGATTGATCTTGATAAAGACCTCCCCGCTCTTTTAACGCATGTGCGCTCTTACGGTTTTTTCGCTGACCCCCACTCCATTCATGAATTAAGTCAGTGGCGCGCGTATAGTGACAAACTCTGGGATCTTGTCTTAGATGACGATAAGCCAGCTAAAAAGATAGCTAAACTATGGAGAGTTGTTTACAATGAACTTTTAATGGTACAGGAAGAAAAGAAAGCCGCAGAAAAGATTAAAGTTGCACAGGACCGTAATCGTCTTTACGGGGAACATGGTCCCTCTCCCTTCTCTGGTCCGCCTAATCCCCCCACCTTTGCTACGGTTCACGTACCCCCTGAGGCTCTTGCCTCTGAGTTGCCTTCCGCGCCTCCCCCCCCCCCCCACCTCCTGCTCCTCCCACGCCTTCCTTGCCGCAGCCTGCTCCTCCGCCCTTGCCTCACCCGTCTCCGCCGGACTGTTCTCGCTCGCGAAACCCCTTTGTTAGCCCTGAGCCTGTCCCTGGGGCAGAGTCTGACCTCGCGGAGGCCATGGCTAGGGGCCATCGAGAACTTTGGGCTGCGGTTGCTCGTGAGGGCTTACAAAAGGGTGATTCTGACATGCTAGCGGCTGCTCAGGACAGCATAGCGTTCCCTGTCTTATTTGTCCCTAATCCGCAAGGGGGCGGCAATATCGCGCAGGTGACTAATCTGGATTGGAAGCTGTTAGCTCAGCTACGAGCAACGGTGGGGAATTACGGTGTCACCAGTGAACCAGTTAAACAGATGCTTGATTATATTTTTAACGCTTTTACCCTTCTTCCTGCTGACATTAAAGGCATTACTAAGCTCATGTATACCCCGCATCAGCGACTGCTTTTTGAGGCTCACTGGAGGGAGGAGGCAGCTGTTAGTGCAGATCTCGCTAGACCCCAGGGAGATCTGTTAGCAGATATCACTGTAGATGAACTTCTAGGACAGGGTCAACATATGAGGGTTGAGGCTCAGGCTGCACTAGGCCCTGCTAAATTGCGGGAAGCTATGGCAGTTGCTAAGAAAGCTATGGATAAAGTCCGAGCCCCGGGTGGGATCCCTATGTATATGAGCATTAAGCAAGGCAGAGAGGAATCTTTAGGCTCTTTTGTTGACAAAGTTATGGAAGCCATCTCAAAAGCTGGGGTGCAAGAGCACATGCACGACCCATTATTAAAACAATGTCTCCTACAAAATGGTAACCAAGCCACCCGTGCCCTTATTACCTCCACCCCAGGGGATTGGACTGTCCAGCAACTTTTAGAGAAAGCTGCGACCATGCCCACTGGCTCGCAACTATTCTTAGCACAAGCCTTAGCAAAATTAGGTGAAGAGCTTAAAGAACAGGCTATTAGCTCTCAAAATCAGGTTATGGCAGCCCTTGCTCCTCTCCAAGCGGCAGCAGCACGTCCCTGCCCAGCTCCAGGTGGCCGCATGAAGTGTTATCGCTGTGGGACACCCAGTCATATTCGTCGCGAATGTACAGCCGCAAGAATTTAGCGACCCAGCGCGAACAGCGGCCGCGCGACGACACAAGTAACCGCTCCAGCACCTCTACCTGTCCCCGCCCAGCGACAAGCGGAAGTCTTGGCCTGGACCTGGCAGCCTCAGTAGATACCGAGTTGCTAACATCAGAAATCCATCGCATTCCCACTGGTGTCATCGGACCTGTGTACATTAATGGCCAAGCTATGGGAGGACTTATTGTAGGTCGTTCATCTGCAATTACAATGGGACTCCTAGTAGAGACTGGTCTTGTTGATGCTGACTCTGCTAGAGAAATTTTTATTTTAGCACATACCGATTATCCTCCCGTTAAGATCCCGGCAGGACAAAAGTTAGCACAACTAGTACCATTACCACATCTAGCGTCAAGCATTCCGCCTGTTTGTGATGCACCTAGGTGTCAGCCAAGTCCTGGCTCTACTGGATCTCTGACCTTACTCACTATTGATCTCACCTCCCGCCCACGGAAGCGTTGTCTCCTGCTGCATCAGGCAGAGTCCATCACCTTGGAACCTATCCTCAACCCCCGACGCCCATGCCTTGGGTGGGCTACAAAGACCCCAAGACGGAACCTTGGCAAGATCCTGTAAAAACCTTGTACTGGGGAAGAGGTTACTTATGTGTGTCCACTCCGACAGGTCCCCTATGGGTTCCGGCCAAATGGACTAAGCCTGTTGTCACTGATGAGCAACCCACAACAGAGGAAGAAAAGAAGGGTACAGAGGAAGATCTCACAAATCCTGCAGGAAGTTGAGCAGCGGTTTTGCATTACCTTCCTTGTGGACTCTGAACAGGAGATAGAGGGTTATCTCCTCCCACATTTGCAGAGACATTTTTTACGCTTTTGCCAGTCTAGTTGCTTTGCATGTAATTGTAATAATCATAAGGCGTGGGTAAGATTGCTTTGCGGAGGCTGTAATTTACAGTGGTGGGTCCACCAGCGACATCTATCAGAAGGGTTTTGGTGTCAGTCTTGCAGTTTTCACTGGCACCGTGAGACGGCTCAAGGAGCATTAGTACAACTCACAGGCAAAAATATCATTGACAGTTTGCAATTAGTTGAAAATCTTGAAGATCTGCGGCTAAGAGAATTAGCGTGGTCAGTACAGCATTTAGCAAAAAAGATCTTAGCCGATAGCTACTCTGTAGTTTTGCAATCCTCGTGCCAACCAAATATCGGGGTCCCCATTCAGTGGCAAGTTGACCCAAGAAAGTGGGATCATGTTTGCCGGCGGTTTAAGCATCGTGCTGCTAATCGCAGGCTCAGTAATGGGTCACCCCCTTTCCTATCCTCCTGAGGTGTTTGACCCTAGAGATAATATCTGGGTCTCCTTGGCACGTGAATTGAACACTACAACATTCTGTGCTTCCTTAGCCTCGCCCAGTGCCCCCTTCTTAACATGTTTGATTGGGGTGCCGTTAAATGATAGTACTTGGCATCTCTTTGTTACAGAGACTCAAGACTACCCGGAGCCTCTGGCCCTTGACTACCACTACTAACGTTACGCATGGGCTACAAGAGTATGATAGCTGGGATGAAAGACTCCCGGTGGGCCCTGAGCCACAAGAGATAGAACTAGTTGATTCTCTTAACGCTACAGCCTGTATTTATATTAATAGTTCACGTAATTTATGCCAAGAGGGCAGCCTTAATGGCTGTCGACTGAATGAATCCAACCCCACCTTGATTTATCCTATTGGCAATGCTTCACAGTGGGATTTAGAATGGTGCAACGTTACCATGAGAAATCGATCTCTTGCAGCCCCTGGAATGTTTTTCCCTCGAAAGTTACCCAGAGGGTTTTTCCTAATTTGTGGGAATCGTGCCTGGTCAGGTATTCCATCCAGGCCTGTAGGTGGGCCCTGTACCTTTGGCCAACTGAGTCTTGCACTTCCACAGCACCATCCTAATGCTACACACCGAACACGATGGCAGAGGTCTTTAACAGAAACTATAACACCTGAATGTCAGGATGACCTCACGCTATGGAGCAAATCAGAAGTGCTTTTTACCTCCCTTTTTGTTCCTGGTGCAGCTGCGGCACGAGCCCATCGTCACTTAGAAAAACTGGCATGTTGGGTAGTTAAACAGGCAAACGGTACCAGCCGAGTGTTGTCTGAACTTGCAGAAGATCTGAGTTCAGTCCAACACGCCCTGCTTCAGAATAGAGCAGCTATAGATTTTCTACTCTTAGCCCACGGCCATGGCTGTGAAGACTTTGAAGGAATGTGCTGTATGGATCTTGAGGATCATTCTAAGTCCATCCACGCCGAAATTAAGAATTTGATTGAACACTCCCAAAAAATAAAAAAAGACTCCGGATTTTTCGGATTAGAAGGACTTACAGAGTGGATGGGCTTAGAAGGATGGATGAAAAGTGTGATTAAATCTTTAATGCTGTTGCTAATAATTGTTTTGCTTGGTTTACTTATGCTTAGCTGTATAATGTCATGTGTAAAAAATTTAATTTTGAAGTCAGTCAATATGACTATGATCATGCAAAAAGAAAACAGGGGAAGTGTTGAGAGTCTTTCTGAAGAATGGCTAAAAAGCAAAGGTCATGATAACACAGGAGGCTTAGTAAAGATGCAGACACTGAGTCCTTGAGCAAGAAGTTGCATAGATAACAGAATGTGCATTCAGATAAGTAAGAAGACAGAAACCATATGGAAGAGGAAGATAAGACCACCGTGTTTGCAGATCCCACGGAATAGCTCCCACCAATGAGGAGCTCAACTTTTGCAATATGTATGAGCTAATTAGTAGTACTATAAGTATGTGTAGTTTATGATAATAAACGAGACTTGCTGAACATCATGCCTTGAGTGCTTGTCTCCCGCGACTCCACCCGACAAGTTTACATGTCAACTATTAGTTTTGTATCCAAATGAATGTCTTTGGATACACTTTGGACTAGAATCATATGCAAAATTTAGTTCTAAACCTGAGTCAGTGTTACCAGCTGTGTAGATAATAAACACAGAAAAAAATCATTTAAACTACATCATCTTCATTTGTATCATTCTCTGTTTTCTCAGTTGTTTCAGAGGCAGAAGCCTTCTTAACTCTGGAGTAGTGAATCCAAGGTCCTTTGCCAGTGACTTTAACTGCGGTGAGGGTGGTCAGCAAAATCTGGAATGGTCCTTTCCACTTGGCCTGTAGAGGATCACTGTCCCACCATTTGACATAGACCCAGGCAAGAAGGGATGTGCAGGGGTGTCCAGTCCTATGGGTCTGGATAACACGATGTAATTCTGGAGCTTCTGCAAAGTAGAACCTAAAGCCATTAGATATCTCTGTAAATCAAGTCTTCCCCTCGTGCATTTCACCTGGAACATGTGGAATTTGATATGGCCCCCTGTCATAGGTTAGCAAGCTGAGTCTCGGAAGTGATGTTCTCCTTACAGCTTCCTCTATGACTTGATAGAACCTATCAGATGGCCAGTTTGAATATGGACAATTCTTTGAGCCACTTAAAGTTGTGACCGCCTCTGTGATCCACACAAGAATAGACAAACTCCCCCCCCAAGCTCTCTCTCGTTTCCGGTGCTGGGACAGGTGGCTGTGGGCCCTGTGTGGGGGGTGTACTAATTTGAAAACAAACCAGTGGGAGGCACCAAGTCAGAATAAGAATTTAATGGGGGAAATTAAAGAAAAGAAAAAAGACTAAAAGAAAACACTGGTTCAAACTGACAGAGTCAAGATACAACCTGAGTCCCTGTTAGGCAGGGTGGTGGTAGCAGTCCGGTAGAATGGTGGCTGCAGTCCTCTGAAGCAGTGATCCTGTAGAAAAAAAGGGTCTGCTCTTCCTCAGAAGGTCCAGTGGTGGCTGTGTAGCTCCTGTCCTCTGGAAATCCAGTGGAAAGGATTGTCTCTGGTGGTCAGAGTCTCAGCTTATATCCACGATGGCATGCTTGGTTCCTCCCTCTGGGTGGAGCATCTCACAATGGGGTAATGAGTCATGAGGCCAAGTGTTGATTAGGCTCATTAACAAAAGATAGTCCGGAGGGAGTTATCTCTGAGTCATGGGGCAGGACAATGATGGGCAATTAACAGAAAGATAGTCTGGGGGGAGGAGGCAAGGAAACACTACCCCACCTGATTTCAGCAGCTCATGAAGATGGTAATAGAATACACTGCAACCCAGGATGGGCCAGCGGGCCCAGCCCAGGCCCTGCTCGGGCCAGGCCAGGCCGGGCCACGGCCATCCTGGAGCCATGGGCCTGTTCCATCTGAGGAACTCCCCCCACTGCCTGGCTGTGGGCAGCTGGAGCGGCTTGGCTCTCCCCCCTCTCCACTGCGATAAGCTACATTCCAGCTGCAAGGCCTAGATGAGATTAACCCTTTTAGTGCTGTGAAGAGCTGAAAAGCTGAGGGAAGAGAAAGAGGAGATGCTTAAAGCTGAAATTCTGTTGTGAAGCTATGATATATCAGAGTATCCTGTTGTAATTTCATGAAGATATGGGGGGTGGAGTGTTCAACTCGCAAGCAAAAGCACCTGTGCTGAGATAGGCAGATGCTGACGCAGCTGTAATTTCATGAGAAGTTTGGACAGGGAGAGATGGAAGTGATGAGGACTTTTGCTCCAAACGGGAAAGAAGAAACCTCAGTTCCTAAAGATGCTCCCAGAGATAGTCCTAAAGATGAAGATGAGGAAGACCCTTTGCTCCCAGGGAAGGAGAAGGGCCTCTGTTCTGGTTTCTGAACGGCTCAACCTTAAAATTGTACCCCAAAAAACTTCAAGAGTGGACCCTCGAAAGCAGTTGCGGGAAAAGCTGCAAGTTGGGGGAAGGGACTCGCATCTCACATACGAGCTGAGAGACCTCTTCCTAAATGGACTGAACAGTATTTGGAAGTGGGCAGCTGTCTCGTTGTGATAATGTTTTCATAGCATGAGCAAGAAGAGACTTCTCTTTCTAAATGGACTCAATAAGGTTATTATGGAAGTGGTAAACAGACTGAACATCTCAAGGGTTGTCTTTTTACATTGTCAGTGGGAGAAGGGAGGATGGTGGGGGGAGGAGGAGAATTCTGAAGGTGTGTGTAGCGGGTTGAGTTCGAAACCGGGCAGAAAACACCAATTAAATGTAGTGGTTTTGGTTCAAAATATTCATTACTTACTTATTTTCCTTCTGTGAGATAAGAATTAGGAGAAAAGCAAAGCAGGCACAAACCTTAAACAGTTGCAGTACAATGAAAGAGTTTTATTACTAATAGAATTAAAAGTAAAGAGACAATAACAAAACGAAAACAAATCCCCCCCCCCCCCCAGCCAGTACTTCTCTCCTTTTACCTAGCTCACACAAGGGATAACAGAACATGGGATGTTAGTCAGCGTTCCAGTTCTTGAAAAGTCTCTCTCTTATGCTTAAGGGAAAAAAGGGTTTTTCCTTCAGTTGCACGTGGTTCCCAAACTGCCACCAACAGCAGATCCGCCCGGAAACAAACAATCTGCTGTGTGTAGAACATCTCTCCCATGAAAAATCTCACAGTTCCTTCACACTGCAAAACATGGGCCATCACATGGGGTTATTCATCTTTTTAAGGATAAGTTCTTTTGGCCTGCACACAAAAGCTCTTCTTTGCCACAAGTCTCTAACAGCCTCTTACTACTATAAAGCCTGACATCGGCATTTTTCACAATCTTCACAGGCACACAAAGATACTCCATCCCCCCATGTTCTTCAAATGGATTAAAGAGACAAACAGTTTGTGGTATTACAGTTTCTTACCACGGCATGCAAGAAGGTTTCTTTTAAGCTGCCCGCCAGAATCGTGGCACCGCCCTCTTTTCTCCCAGTCGCCATTTCCAGCTCCGTCCCACATGGCTCACTTCTCTTTCTCTCTGAGTCTGACGCCGCCATGTTGAAGGGTGTTCTTGTTCAGCCTTTACGGTGGGGAAAACCTCGCTCCCTCTGTGCTGCTGGCTGCGTGGTGTCTTCTTCAGTTCAGCACGAAGTGTGCTGGCTGCAGACAGGAGGCTCTGCCGGCTCCCGTTGACTCCGCCGGCTCCGCATGGAGAGGAGAGGGACCCGCCGGTCCCCAGAAGCCGCGCTGGATGGGTTTAGCTGTGAGCAGTCCATGGCTGGTTTTAGCTGCCTGTGGCTCTGAGGCAGTCCCCCCCCAGCCACCCAGGGTCCGTGCCACAGCGTGGGGAAAGGGGGAAAGGGGCAGTGGCCCCGGCCCGGCCCGGCCCGGCGGGGCCGGGAGGCCCCGAGCTGCCCCCACCTTCCAGCAGGCGAGCTCCGACCAAAAGGGAAGTCCCGCCTTTCTGTGCGGTTTAAATATGTAAATTGTGAGAAGCGTAATTGGTCTTAAAGACTGTCCATCAACTCAGGGTCAACCCAATACAGTGTGGTATAATTTTTTTCCCCTCTTTTAGGTCTGTTAATAAACTTCTTTATATTCTCTCAAGTTTGGTGCCTGCTTTGCATTTCTCCTAATTTTTATCTCACAGAAGATAAACAGTAATGAGTATTTTGGACCAAACCACTACACTAAATTGGTGTTTCCTCCCGGTTACAAACCGAACCCACTACACCTCCCATACAGTATTTCATAGGGACTGATGTTATCCCTCCGCCTCGGTTGTATGCGGATCCTCAGTAAAGCTATAGGCAAGGCCTGAACCCACATCATGGATGTCTCTTGACAAATTTTGCTAATTTTTACCTTAAGGGTCCCATTCATGCGTTCTACCTTACTGCTTGCTTGGGGTCTGCAAGGTGTGTGCAGATCCCAAGTAATTCCCAAAATCCGGCTAACTTCTTGAATCACATTTGCAGCAAAATGTGGTCCCCTATCCAAGGACATACCCAAAGGAACCCCAAACCTTGGTATTATATGATTAAGCAAAACTTTCACCATCTCCTTGGCTGTGTTAGTGTGACAGGGATAAGCTTCAGGCCATCCACTGAAGGTGTCAACCAATACCAGTATGTACCTGTATCTGCGTGGTAACTCAGCAAAGTCTATTTGCCAGTAATCTCCAGGAAGATCCCCTACCTTTGTTACTCCTAACACAACTCTTTTCCTCGCATCAGGATTGTTTTTGCAGCAATTTCACACTTGCTCACTACTGATTGTACAATATCTGTCATTCCCTTTCCTATTACTACCTTTTTCAGATGTTTCAGAAGATTTTCAGCCCTGAAATGTGTGCTTTCATGTTGTCTTTGATCTAGCTCTCGAAGGATTAGAGGTGGGACTACAACCTGATTTGCAGGTGTAACAGCCCATCCATTTTCTGTGATCTCAGCCTTAAGAAACAATTAACTTGCGGTCTGCCTGATCATATTTTGGGGTGAACCCTGACAAATCAATCTTTTTTTTTGTGGAATTACTGCAAGAATACCTTTTTCTGCAGCCCTTCTTGCAGTTTCATCAGCAAAGCAATTTCCCAATTCTGGAGTGGTTTTCCCTTTCTGGTGACCCCTACAATGCATGATAACTACTTCTGTAGGTTTTTTGATGTTCTCTAAGAGGGCAAGGATTTGTTCAGCATGCTTGATCTGGTTACCTTGAGCATTCAACAGTCCTCTCTCCTTCCAGATGGCTCCATGGGTGTGGACAACACTAAATGCATATTTAGAATCAGTCCATATATTTACCTTCTTTCCTTTGCTCAGGTCTAGGGCCCTTGTCAGTGCAATCAGTTCAGCTTTCTGCGATGACACACCTGCTGACAGGGCCTTCGCCTCGATCCCCTTGTCCTGGGTGGTTACTGCACAACCTGTCATTCGTTTACCATTTTTCATGAAGCTGCTCCTGTCTGTAAACAGCTCCCAGTCTGGATTTTCTAGGGGCACGTCCTTCAGGTCTGGTCTGCTGGAATAGACCTCCTTAATTGTCTGCAAACAGTCATGCTCAGGCACATCGTCAGTTAAGGCAGAGGACAGAAACATGGCAGGGTTAACAACAGAAGTTGTTTTCAGAGTAACATCATCCTGTTCTAACAGCAGTGACTGATATCTAAGCATTCGGTTGCAGGACAGCCAATGTCCTCCTTTCTGTTCCAGTACTGCTGCTACTGCATGTGGCACATACACTACAATGTGTTGTCCAAGGGTGAGTTTCTGGGCCTCTTGAATCAGGATGACAGTGGCCGCCATGGCCTTCAAACACCCAGGCCACCCTTGGCTACCATTGTCTAGCTGTTTGGAAAAGTAGGCCACAGCCCTTCGTTGGCTTCCGAGGCGCTGTGCTAATACACCCAGTGCCACATTAAGTCTCTCATGTGTAAAAAGTTCAAAAGGCTTAGTCAAGTCTGGTAAGCCCAGTGCTGGAGCTGACATTTGTCACTGCGTCCCGCAGTGGTAGGGAAGAGAGGAGAGAGATCCAGCAGGCAGGCATTGTGCAGCAAGATTGATTTATTTAATTATTTTACAAACGCTTTGATAGACTTTTTTCTTCATAGTCTAATTGGACAAAGGATCAGCCACCTCTTGGGGTGATTGGCTAAAATCCTAAAACATCCATTGTCAAAATATTTTTCTACTGTACCATAAACATAGTTCTACAAGGTTGCAGGTGTTCATAGTTTACAGAACTCTGAAAATATCTTTGTGAGAGAGAAAAGTATCTCATGGGCCTAGAAAGAAGCAGGAAAATTTCTTGCTAACAGCATTTTTGTATCCACAGACATTAGAGAGTGTTTCAGCTGTTTGAATGCAGCCCTTGTGCTTTCAGTCCAAATTATAATGCCATTTTCAGCTGCTTTTATTGCTCCATACAAGGGTTTCACCAACAACCCATAATTTGCTATCCACAACCGACACCAACCTACCATCCCCAGGAAAGCCTGCATCTCTCTCACGGTGTGGGGCTCTGGAAGTTGGCTGATGCCTTCTTTCCGTTCCTTGCTGAGCTGTCGGTGTCCACGGAAGATCTCAAGTCCCAAATAAACTACTGCTTCCTTGGCGATCTGTGCTTTGTCTTTGGAAACTGTATCCACTCTGTCCCAAAAAGTTTAACAAGCTGTGCCAGTTTGGCCAAATTTAGAAATATATCCTCTGAGAGAAGGCAGGCCACAAACCACCCATCCTCCACCAGGTTCGGGAAAAAAAAAACTTTTTCCTAGAAGGAAAGTGAAAGAGAGAAAAACTATTTATTTAACAAACACACAGGAAAGGGATAATACTGCTAAATAATAAAATCTCTCGCTGTGGAGAAAAACCTGGGAAAAATGTTAGAGTCCTCCCTTTGGTCTCCCTCCTCCTTGGAGCTGGGACTTGGCCCAGGGCCAGGCCCTCTGTGCTCAGTGGAAAGTCCACCCAATGTGTTCTGATGTTGAAACTGTCCAGCAGAGAAGAAGGGAAAAAATTGGAGTCCCAGGAAAACAAAGTTCAGCTCTCCAGAGGAAAAGGAGCTGAAAAAACTGGCTGAAAGGTGGCTGGAAGGAAAGCAAGCTGGGTGCTTCCCTCCACTCTCGCTCTCCTGCCACAGCTGAACACAGAGCCATCTCTATCTCTGTGTGACCTTGAACAAGCTGCAAACTGCTTTGAATAAGTTTTTCTCAGTTTTTCCTGCCCTCTCTCAGGCTCAGTTTAAAGGCATAGAAGGTGTACTCGTTTGAAAAACAAACCAGTGGGAGGCACCAAGTCAGAATAACAATTTAATGGGGGAAATTAAAGAAAAGGAAAAAAACCCTAAAAGAAAACACTGGTTCAAACTGACAGAGTCAAGATACAACCTGAGTCCCTGTTAGGCAGGGTGGTGGTAGCAGTCCTCTGAAGCGGTAATCCTGTAGTAAAGGGGTCTGCTCTTCCTCAGAAGGTCCAGTGGTGGCTGTGTAGCTCCTTCTCCTTTTTCACCGGCCGGAACCCATCTAAAGCTGCCTCTCCTCCTCCCCCCACCCCCGGGACCCACGTTGGCTGAGGAGAAGGAGGAGGGAGAGGGAGAGGGAGAGGAGGAGGAGGGGGGCTCATTCTCAAGGCCGGAGCTATTAGATCCATCTCCACGTCCTCCCCACATAGACTTCTTAACCATTTTCTCTTTTTCTTTAAAAGCAATATATGCTCTCTTTTAGATATTTGTAACTTAGATGCAGCCAAGAAGAGCTTCGCATACTCTTGTTCTAAGAAACAGTGATCTCTTCAGTGATACGATATTAAACTCAATATTAATTCTTCATCTAGGCTACCAAATTGGGGCCACCTTTGCCAGTTATCTAACCTATAAGCTGGCCAGATCACTGTGGAAAGCCAAATTCATTCTGCTTTTGTAAGGGCTTTATCTTTGCCAGTCAATTTTCCCCAGTTATCTAATACTAAACTTAAAGGTGAGTTCTGTGGTATTTCACTCCCCATATGAGAAATATTAGAGCCCATGGTTTTATGCTTATAAACAGAAAATTCACAAAAATAAAGCAACGAGATCTAAAAACACTCTATAAAGCTAAAAGAGAAAACTAGAGAAGGTAGGATTCAAACCAACAACCCCTGGGATTTAAACTGTAGCTGGTAATATGTTCCAAGCCTCTGAGCTGCTGCACCACCTGGCTGTGTGCCAAAAGGCATTGGCTGGACCGAAGGTAGCAACAAACCAAGAGAGGGAAAATTAAATTTCCCGGAACTCTCACATGAGTTACCTGACAAGCTCTCACGAGCTGACAAGCTAACAAAAGGGGAAACGCCAAATGAAAACCCCCCCGGACTCTTCCGAGTTCCTAAACAAACTGTAAGAGATCTCTTAACACCCAACCCAGGTGCCAACAGAATACTATCACTGTATCCTGCAGCTGTAGGGAGGAGAGGAGAGATCCAGCAGGCAGGAATTGTGCAGCAAGATTGATTTATTTAATTATTTTACAAACGCTTTGATAGACTTTTTTCTTCATAGTCTAATTGGACAAAGGATCAGCCACCTCTTGGGGTGATTGGCTAAAATCCTAAAACATCCATTGTCAAAATATTTTTCTACTGTACCATAAACATAGTTCTACAAGGTTGCAGGTGTTCATAGTTTACAGAACTCTGCAAATATCTTCATGAGAGAGAAAAGTATCTCATGGCCCTAGAAAGAAGCAGGAAAATTTCTTGCTAACAGCATTTTTGTATCCACAGAATACCACCTTTATTCATTTACTCACATGCCTCTGCTGGATGTGGAGAGTTTTCTGGGCTCTTGGGTCTCCTCTGCCTCCTGGACTGTAGCAACTGCACCCCCCGGGTGCCAGCAGAGGGGGGGAAAGCTGAGCTGGATCTTTCTGAGTCCCAGAGGATTTTCAGAAGCCTCATTGTCCCATCTGGGGTGCTGTTCCAGTTTGGCCAAATTTAGAAATATATCCTCTGAGAGAAGGCACAACCACCCCTCCCCCCACCAGGTTCGGGTGTAGTTGGCTTCAGACCCTCTGTAGCTTTGGCTCCAAAACCCCAGTGGTCGACCTCAAGCCTCACCAGACACCTTCTGCCAAAGGCTCCAGGACAGGCCATGGCTCCCAGCTGCAGAGTAGAGTACGTTCTTCACTTTGGGTCCTGTCCTAACTGGGCCAAGGGCTACAGCGTGACCGATTTCCTGCTTGATCTGGGCAAAAGCTTGTTGCTGTTCAGGGCCCCAATGGAAATCGTTCTTCTTGCAGGTAACCAGGTAAAGAGGACTCACAATCTGGCTGTACTCAGGAATATGCATCCTCCAAAAGCTTATGGAACCGAGGAAAGCTTGTGTTTCCTTCTTGTTGGTTGGTGGAGACATTACTGTGATCTTATTGATGACCTCCGTGGGAATCTGATGCCGTCCATCTTGCCATTTCACTCCCAGGAACTGGATCTCTCGGGCAGGTCCCTTGACTTTGCTCTTCTTGATGGCGAAACCAGCTTCCAGGAGAATCCGGATAACTTTCTCTCCTTTCTCAAACACTTCTGCTGCAGTGTTCCCCCACACAATGATGTCATCAATGTACTGCAAATGTTCTGGAGCCTCACCCTTTTCTAGTGCAGTCTGGATCAGTCCATGACAGATGGTGGGACTGTGCTTCCACCCCTGGGGCAGTCGGTTCCAGGTGTACTGCACACCCCTCCAGGTGAAAGCAAACTGGGGCCTGCACTCTGCTGCCAGAGGAATAGAGAAAAATGCATTAGCAATGTCAATAGTGGCATACCACTTTGCTACTTTGGACTCCAGCTCGTACTGGAGCGCCAACATGTCGGGCAGAGCAGCGCTCAGCGGTGGAGTCACTTCAATCAAGGCACGATAGTCCATAGTCAATCTCCATTCTCCTTCAGATTTGCGCACAGGCCAAATGGGGCTGTTGAAGGGTGAGTGGATCTTGCTGATCACCCCTTGGCTCTCCAGCTCACGGATCATCTTGTGGATGGGAATCACAGCATCTCGAGTTGTCCGGTACTGTCGGCGATGCACTGTCGAGGTAGCAATTGGTACTCTTTGTTCTTCCACCTTCAGAAGGCCTACTGCAGATGGGTTCTCTGATAGCCCAGGCAAAGTGTTCAATTGCTTAATGCCCTCTGTCTCCACAGCAGCTATTCCAAAAGCCCACCTGAGTCCCTTTGGGTCTCTAAAATACCCATTCCGGAGGAAGTCTATGCCCAAAATGCACGGGGCCTCTGGGCCAGTCACAATGAGATGTCTCTTCCACTCATTTCCAGTCAGGCTCACCTCAGCTTCCACCAAGGTCAAATTTTGTGATCCACCTGTTACACCAGAAATAGAAACAGATTCTACCCCCACATGCTGCGATGGAATTATTGTACACTGCGCACCAGTGTCAACCAAGGCATCGTACTTTTGTGGTTCTGATGTACCAGGCCAACAAATCCACACAGTCCAAAAAACACGGTTTTCCCTGACCTCCACCTGGCTAGAGTCAGGGCTCCTCTATGCCTGGTTATCCTTCTTTCCCTGGGCCTGCATCTTAGACGTTCCTTCATGGGAATTGGACATGCCATCGTCTTTTCCATCATTTCTGGCAGTTTGGCTACAGGCAACTGGAGCTACTTCCTTTTTGGTAGATCCTCCTTTCTGAGACTTGCGCTCCTTCAATTCACTCACTCGTGCTTCCAGAGCAGAAGTGGGTTGTCCACCCCATTCCTCATGTTTTCCCCACTGTCACACAGGAAATCCCACAGCTCACTTCGTGGGATGTACCTTCTCTCTGGGGAACGTCCGCGGAGAAGGCACTCTTTAATCTCCTGGTGATTCTTCTTCATTTCATCTTCCATTTTCTGCATACGTGTTTCCACAGCTGCAATTCCTGCATGTGTTGGGCCATGCACAGAGTCTGCATATGCTCGGAGCTTCACTGCCATATCCTGCACGGTCTCATTCACATCGTAGTCTGGTTTCATTATTGCTAAAGCAGAAGCATATTCTCGTGGCCCAAGCTGTATGAGTTTTCGCCACATGTATGGAATAACTCTGGCCTGGTCTGGACTCCTCAATCCTGAGTCATTTGTGAAGACAGCCTCTACCACCCCTAGTTCTCTCAGGTGTTGGATCCCTTGTTCTATGGTCTTCCACGGGGTTTGCTGCATGTAGAGATCATCTCCACACATATATCTTTCAATCACGCCTGTCAAAACTCGTCTCCAGAGACTGGTAGAGTCAGCCTCCCTTTTCATCGCTTGGTCGATCACTGGATCATGTGACAGGGATCCCAAATGCCTCGCTTCAGCACCGTCCAGCATCACATCATCACCTGCCGCATCCCAAATACGGACCATCCAACTTATTATGGATTCATCGGACCGTCGGATGTAATCCTTTCTTAGGCTGTGAAGGTCCTTTATGGACATGGACTCAGTAATGGTTTCTGTGCCTGAGTCATGTGGTGGTTTTGAGGTTCCTTCCCCTGCATCTTTTGAGGTCCCTTCCCCTGCATCATCATCATCATCTTTCACTGGGCGATCAGTTTTGATTGTGTGCTTTTTTCTCATGACAGGAGCCACTGTCAGTGGCTTAGACTCTCCATCTGGTTTGGGCTTGCTGTCTGGTTTATCTGCAGCCTGAGTGACTGGGGTATCTGCAGGCTTTGCTGATTTATCTTCCTGCCTCTCTACCATTACCTGCTGCAGTGTGCGATAGGCATATGCCAAAGCCCAACATATTGCAAGGAGCTTGTTCTCATTAGAATTGTCATTGTATCTCTCTTTCAGATATTTTGCCACCTCAGCTGGTTTCTGAATTTGTTCAGATGGGAAATCCCAAACTATCGGGTCAGAGAATTTCTTTAGGGTTTGGCCAATGTCCTCCCATTCCCCACACCACTCAGGATGTTCCACCTCTGGGTCAGGTGTCTCAGCAGTCACCCTGGAAATCTGAGCTCTTATTCTAGACAAGCTGTGAATCATATAGAGGAAGATTACCAGATTAAATACCAGGAGGGTGGTCTCTTTAACATCCAGGGGATACAGAACATTCTCGAAAGATAACCTATCAAATTTAAAGGGAAGGCAAACCCCGTCTCCTCCTCCTCTAGCAATCTGGGTGCAATTACTAATAAATTCCCAAAACAGGCTACTGAAGCTAGGACTGGGGTTAGGACGGAGAAACCACTTATCATACACACTTCAAACAGCTGCCTGTACCTCTATCAACTTCTTATAAATCATTATCACCGAGCACAGCAAAATAGAAATCCTGATTCGTCTCCCTTCCCTGTAAAATTTACATATCAAGGACAAGATTGGAGCAAGTTGTGGATAGGCAAACAGCCCTAGGGACCAAAAAAGCACTAGTACCTCAATGAAGCCTAAGGACCAGAAAGACATGAGTACATCGAGCCAGAGAGCCATTATGAACTCAACCGGCATGGTGACTACTTTACCCCAACACAGAATAAGTAAATTCAAACCAAAATGTAATTAGCACAAGTTTTTTTCACTTTCCTTCGAGCCACACAGTTGGGCGCCACTAAAATTTGTTCTGGTTTGGCCAAATTTAGAAATATATCCTCTGAGAGAAGGCACAACCACCCCTTCCCCCACCAGGTTCAGGAAAAAATAAATTTTCCTCGCAGGAAAGTGAAGAAGATAAAACTATTTATTTAACAAACACACAGGAAAGGAAAATAATGTTAAATGGTAAAATCTTTCCCTATAGAGGAAAAACCTGGGAAAGTGTTCGAGTCCTCCCTTTGGTCTCCTCAGAGCTGGGGCTTGGCCCAGGGCCAGGCCCTCTGTGCCCGGTGGAAAGTCCTCCCGATGTGCTCTGATGTTGAAGCAATCAAGCAGTCCAGTAGAAAAGGGAGAAAATCTGAAATTCCAGAGAAGGATAAGTTCAACTCTCAGCCTCTCTCCGGAGAACAAGGAACTGGAAAAAACTGGCCAAAAGCTGACTGGAAAGCCGCAAGCCGGGTGCTTCCTCGCTCCCCTGCCCCAGCTGGGGAAAAAAAACCTGCTATCTTTTTGTATCCTTGAACAAGCTGCAAACTGCTTTGAGAAAGTTTTGCTCAGGTTTTTTTTTTTCCCCCCTCTCAGGCTCAGTTCAGAGGCATAGAAAGGCCCAAAAATTAATTTCTGGGCATAGGCAGCGATATGGGATACACATCATAAGGTCACCCCAAGACAGGTGCCAAAGAACTGATGCCTTAAGAGGCCTCCTAGAAACAGAGACTAGACAGGAGTAAGGGAATAAAAGTAGGTATTTATTTGAAAGGCCTTCAAAGGTACCCCCTGGGCAGCCAGAGGCTATTGCCAGGATGGACCCCAAGATGGACAACAGGTCACGAGTTTTTAACACTTCTATAGGTTTGGTTCATTTGCATAGCAAGGTTAATTCTCCAATTAAAGCTTCAGTTTAATGATGTAATTTCCCCTCCACTTGCCCCCCTTAGAGGCCTTTTGGTTTATACTTTTAGGCCTAGGACGGTCTGGGTGTATTTGAAGAGCAGGCCTGGAGATGCTTTGTTATGTCTACCTAGCATGAGAGAGCAGAAATTATCAGGCTACAAGAAACTTCAGAGTTACACACTAAGCAGTACAGGATTTGAAAAATGTAAAAGTTAAAACCTAAGGCATCAGCAGCAGAAACAATGTGTGATGGACTCACCATAACCCCGATTTCCCATTACCCTGTGCCACTGGGGTAGGAGGTACAGCTGGGAAGGAGGAAGGGGTAGGGGGGAAGGTGTTTTTAAGGTCTTATTTTACTTCTGATTATCCTTCTCTGGTTTTGTTAGTAATAAATTCAGTTAATATCTCTAATTCTAGGCTGTTTTGCCCATGACGGTATTTGGTGAGGGATCTCTCTCTGTCTTTATCTCAACTCATGAACCCTTCATTATATTTTATCTTCCTTGTCTGATGCCTAAAAGAGCACAGAAATGAAGGATCACACTTTTGAGACAACATTAGTATAAGAGGTAATATAAAGGCTGGCTGGTATTTATTGGAGGCCTCCAAAGGGCAGATATGGAAAATGCCCCCCCCCCCCCCCCCCCCCCGCACAGGGTGAATACAGTTTTATAAGTTTAGCAAATTAGCATAATTTTCAAAAATCACCAATTAGGAGCACAAGCAGTAAGGCAATTCTTCCCCAGTTCAACCCCTTTCTAAATCCTCCCCCCTCAGATTGAAACTAAACTTATTTATGAAAATGTGTCTTGAAGAGCTGGTTTTAACCTTGGTTCCCAGGAAGAACCAAGATATAGGATAGGGGCCTTGTACCCCCTGGGGCTTGGAGCTCTGGAATGGGTTTGTCTTTCTGCCTACGGAAAAGGTAGGGAAAAGTACTGGGACTAGCTACGAATACAATAATAGGCTACAGAGCTACAAATATATGTGTAAAGGGTATAGAGAATACATAAAAGCAAAAATATTCTGGCAACAGTCCAACTGCAGAGATGAGTGTTAGAGAGGCTTTGGTGGGTGCCTGGCATCCAGCCAGCATCAACCTACTGCAATGAGTTATGAATTAGAGAACTTGTGAGTTAGAAACTTCATGAATTACATGATGAATTAGTGAATTCACTTTAGACTAGTCTGTACAAGGGGTCTGAACCTTTATTTGTCATGTTTGTTTGTTTTCTTTCCCAATGAGCTCATAAAATAAAGTTTACTTGCAGAGTATGTTGCCATGTAACTTGAGAGATCCAAGTTACATTATGAATGAGAATAATGAAAGAAATATTATGTCATGCTATTTCAGGCATAAACATCTATTAAACTTGTTACTATCCCATTGATGCCATGAAGATTTTTTGCCTTTTCTTTTATACCCATGTTATACCTTTTTTACAACTTCTGTATTCTTAGTGCTTTTTGCCTACGTTCTTGGACTTGTTTGTCAAGCTAAGAGACTAAACATTTTAGAAGCTTCGTAGCTAGGGATCAGTGTGCCCCAGACCCCAAGGTCCTCTCCAGAACACATTCTGTAAACTAAGATAGAACCATCCAGGGGAAGGTTCCTTGGGGAGGGGGTCTCACTTGAGAATCTCATTGGGGAATCTTTGATAGATATGCTAATTAGTAAAACCTATAATGTTATACCAGATCGTTTGTGGGGTGGGCATTTCAGTGTGCATTTCGGTGCATTTGACCTGGACATGGTGCACCTAAGGATCCTTAAAATAAATACCAAGGTAAAATCCCTTTTCCCCTTCTAACCGTGTTTGACTCTTGATTTTAAGACCAGGAAAAGGCATCACCATCACCACCTCACTAATTTTTATTCTGAGTGGCAATTGTGCTATGTGTTGGAAATGGTTTGATAACCCTATATTTGACAATTTTAGGTTTATGTGTGAATAGAAAAAAGAGAGCTTTCATCTGAGTAATCCATTTCGTATTATCTTATAAACTCCTGAATCATGGAGTTTCCATTAATTCATATTATATAAAGTAATTTTTCAAATAAATGTACCTAGGTAAAAAAAAAAGAATTGATAATAATATTGATAGAGGTTCAGAAATATCCCAAAACCAATGATGTCAAAAAGTTGCAAATGGTTGCATGTGTGCAGTGGATTGGTTTTTTGTTTGAAATTAAATTCTGTTACCTCATAATGATTTTGGGTCTTAATTTTGTGATATTCACTGTGGTGGGTTGACTTTGGTTGGCTGCCAGGTACCCACCAAGCCACCCTATTAATGTTTGAAGATCTGGCTGTCTAAATTATTTTTTCTGAGTTTACATTCACCTTTGAGTTTGGAGTTTAAATATGCTTGTATCTTTCAAACTACAGCGACTAGATGGAAGTGGTATAAACTCTTCTGAGCTCTCTATAGCATGTATAGATAAAATGACTGCTCCCATCAGTTTTTGGATGCTCTTCTACAGTGGAGAAATAGCATGCCATTTGACAGTATTAGAAACATCATTTTGGAGAGGTTAATATAGGATAACAGGGAGGATGGTCTGTCAGACCACATCACATTAGCATGACTGTAAGAATAGTGTGCCTAGTCACTTTGAATTGCTTTGCATAGTTGTTTACAGATATCAGTACTCTGCTTTCATAAAATCAGTGTTTCACAGCTTTAACAGAGAGACAAAATGATGAAAACTAAAAAGTTAACTGTAGAAGAAAAAGAAACATGAGTTTGGGCAAAAATGTACAAGATCAGACATCTGTATATTAGATATATAGGTTTCTAGGAGTCCGTTTTTTCTCAGCGGTCCATACAAGATGTTATTCTTTATTTAAGCCATCTTTAGATGAGTTTCTGTGAGATGCAGATTACAGTTTAGATGGATCCTTTTTCATTCATAATTCCTCAGTCTCATCTGCCTGTCTGTTGCAGTGCGGATACTGTAACACGCGTGTACCAAACCAGGAGGCCCGTAGAAAAGAAATATATATGGACAGATTTTTGATAGATGTTTCAGAGATGTTTATTTCTCCAGCCGCATGGCCGGGATCTGCCGAGGAACTCTTACAGGACCCTAGGGTCCTTGCCCACGCAGGGGAACACAAAACAACCAGTGGGGAACGAGGCTGACCAGGGGCTCGGGAAACCCCGTCTCTCCCCCCCAGGGCCCCTCTCCCAGGGCTACATGGCAGGGGGAGGGACCCTGACATTTCACCCATTTATTTTTAACAAAAAGAGATTTAAAACTTAACATTGAAAACAACTGCATAAACATAGCAAGAACAGTTTTAAAACAAAACAAGCCACCCTCCTGAGTCTTCAAATGTCCAAACAGATTCTCTGGAACATCTTAAGGCTGACAGAAGGGAGACAGAACTCTCTGAGCATGCTTTGTGAGGAAACTGAGGCAGGAGAGGATTTAATTTCTTCCCTCCCCCTTTTCATCCCCCACTCGGCATTGGAAAGGGATTTTTGGGGAAACAATCGGCAAAGGCATGGTTTTATGAGGGAAACCATGGGTGGAAAAATGGATTGGGAATACACTGGGGGTAATAGGATATAGGGTAAAAGGGAAAGGTGGGATTAGGAAAGGGAGACTGTAGGGGGGGCCTACAATGGAGATATTGTCTAACATGACTACGGTTTTTAGCATATATACTGCCTTTTACAGGAACACCATCAGGCCCAATGACCTGCGCTGCCTGCAACCCTTTTCTACCTTGTACAATTTTGAATTCCAACACCTCTCCATCTCCCAAGCTTGGGATGCATTTTTCAGGGTTATTCTTTTTAATAGCAGTTCTATGAATGAATATGTCTTGCTGGTTGTCACATCTCATTATAAAACCATAATTTTGTTTAACATTACACCATTTTACTATTCCTAAAACCTTAGCTACAGTGATCTTTCCCTTTTTCCAAATGGCTGCTGTTTTCTGTCTCGCTGCGTTTTTGCTTTCTCTTTCGCTTTTGGGGCTGCCCGTGTTGGAATTGTCGGGGCTGCTAGTGCCTGCGCGGTCTTCCCGGGGTCGCATTTGGGGAGGCGCAGGCCAGGCCGGGCCGCGCCGCTCAGTTTTCCGTGTGTCTCCTCCTCTGATCGCAGCTTTGCTGCCGCTGACAGGTGCTGCACCCACGTCTCGACCGAGCCCCTGAGCGATGACTCCCCCGCGCCCTGCTCCAGTGAGCGTTTCGGCTAGGTGCGGCTCCGCTCCACCGCCACCGCAGCCAGCCACCGCCAGCGCCCCGCCCCTCTTGGTCAGGCATTCATGGGGCTCGCTCCACCACATGCTGCGCGGGGCCGGGCAGACACCGCTGGGTCGTGCGACTCCCACTGCGCCTCGCTCCGCCGCTGACACTGCAGCTCATGTCGCTCCGCCCACACGCGGGAACTGCCTTGCTGCTGCTCGCAGAGCGCTCAGTCCACGTGGCCTGGGTCACACGGTCCCTGAGCCAGGCTTCCCTTCACCAGGACACAGCTGACATTGCTCAACAGTCTCGGTAATTAAATAAAATTCACGAAAATATTCTTCCATCGGCATATATTTTGACTCAAAAATTAACTGTGTCCAAACAGTCTTCCAAAAGTCTTTGGTAAGAATTAAATCCCAAGAAACATAGAAAAAGTTTTTAAACAACCATGCCAGGAAGTGTTTCAGTTCCTTTTGAGCTTGAATTAAGCTAAAATTTATAAATTGTTGTTCAAGAATCTTTTCAAGTTTAAGATGAATGTCCATATACAGCTCTGAGAGCCAAGAGTCTTTCCACAGTTCCTCCATAGTTTAGATATGGAATAGCAAAACAAAAACAAGAAGAGGAATCCAAAGTTTCTTTATTCACAAATCAGTAGCTTAGGGATCGGGGATCGTTCTGCCCACATTCTCCCACCATTGTGACAGTGAGGATTCTGTAACACGATGTATCAAACAAGGAGGCCGTGGAAAAGAAATATATATGGACAGATTCTTGATAGATGTTTCAGAACTGTTTATTTCTCCAGCCGCATGGCCGGGATCTGCCGAGGAACTCTTACAGTCATGGGACCCTAGGGTCCTTGCCCGCGCAGGGGAACACAAAACAACCAATGGGGAATGAGGCTGACCAGGGGCAGGTAAACCTCGTCTCTCTCCCAGGGCCCCTCTCCCAGGACCACATGGCAGGGGGAAGGGACCCCGGCACCTGTCCTAACTTTTAGCAGATTTTCTCCTGTTAACAGTTGCTAAGACAGTGTCTCTGAATTCCATTGCCTTCATGTTTGCTTTAGCCATGGTGGGTTTTACTTACAAAGAACTTTCCTGGTGTCTTGGATGTGTTCCCCTGAACTTCACTGTTTTCTTCAGAAAATGTATTGCGTTGTGTAAGGTCTGGAGGGACAACTATGGACCTTCTGTGTGCTTAGTTGGACAATGAGTTTCAATAAAGCACATGACTGTGTAGATTACTGTGAGGGGCTTCCCTTCCCGTGAACAGGTAGTTGTGCATATGGCCTTTCAGATCTCCTTTAAAAATACTTCTAAAGAAGGACTGATCTGGCACAAAAAGCCCCACTGCAGAAGGAGTTAAACTGTCTGGAACCAGGAATGCCAGAGACAGAGTTATTCCCTGTAAGGGAGTGAAGTTTCCCCTTGTGATAAGAAACAGCATGAAGCTTTGACTCCTCTTAGCCATCCTGAAATGCTAATGCATAATACCTTTGGGCAGCAGAACTGGCCTAGGGGATGCACACAGGCTAAGCTGAAGCCCCCATGCTGATGCTCACAGGATTGGAGCTGGTGCAAGTGTATATAAGGAATCTGCTCCTGCTGCACCTTTGCAGACTCTTTGTAGAACCACTTATGGTGATAGGACTGTCCAATGCATTGTTAATTAATTTTTAAATTTTTTACATATTTAAGCACAAACATGTTTAATTTGCCTCAAGTGGTGCAATAAAAATTCCCCTACATTCTTGTCTTTGGGTGACCTTATGATGTGTATCCCATATCGCTGCCTATGCCCAGAAATTAATTTTTGTGCCTTTCTATGCCTTTAAACTGAGCCTGAGAGGGGGAAAGAAAAAACTGAGCAAAACTTTTTCAAAGCCGTTTGCAGCTTGTTCAAGGTCACACAGAGATAGTTTTTTTTCCAGCTGCGGCAGGGGAGGGAGGAAGCACCCGGCTTGATGGGTTTTTTTTCGGAGTCAGCTTTTGGCTAGTGGTTCAGCTTCTTTTTCTCCGGAGAGAGACTGAGAGTTGAATTTTTTTTTCCTTCCCTGGAATTTCGGATTTTCTCCCTTTTCCACTGGACTGCTGCAATATTAGAACACATCGGGAGGACTTTTTCCAAGCCCCAGCTCCGAGGTGACCAAAGGGAGGACTCTAACACTTTCCCAGGTTTTTCTCCACAGCTAGAGATTTTATTATTTAGCATTATTTTCCTTTTCCCGTGTGTTTGTTAAATAAATAGTTTTATCTCCTTCACTTTTCTTTGAAGAAAATTTATTTTTTTTCCCCAACCTGGTAGGGGAGGGGTGGTTGTGCCTTCCCTCAGAGGATATGTCTCTAAATTTGGCCAAACCGGAACAATTCTCCACTGGCAGTTTGCTGAGATATTTCACTCATCTCTAACAGAATAAAATTAGATTAATATAAAGGTGATGCTTAATTATTTTTTGCCTTTTTTCTTTTATATATTTTCTGTATTCTTTACACATATATTTTTAGTTCTGTAGCCTATTCTTCATAGCTAGTTTTCCCTACCTTTTCCCTAGGCAGAAAGACAAAACACATTCCAAGGCCCCCTATCCTATCTTGGTTCTTTCTGGGAACCAAGGCCAAAACCAGCTCTTTGAGACACATTTTCATCAGCAGTTTAGTCCCATCTGAGGGGGGAGGATTTAGAAGGGGCTTGAACTGGGGGAAATTGCCTCACCTCTTATGTATCTAGTTGGTGTTTTTTGTCAATTATGCTAATTTACTAAACTTATAAAACTGTATTCACCCCATGGAGGGGTGGGCATTTTGCGGACATTTTCCATATCTGACCCTGAAGGCCTCCAATAAAGATCAACCTTTATATTACCTCCTATACTAATATTATCTCAAAAGTGTGTGTTGTTTCATTTCTAGGTTCCTTAAGGCATCTACTTCCCCTATACTCACTGGCATGAATCATATTCTTTTCTCTCTGAAGTAGTAGAATCCAATTTGTGTGTTGTTAGTTTTTTGCTTACTATTACAAGTTTGCATTAGCTTAGTAGTATTATTATTCTGCTCTGCTTGCTCCAATTTTCTTCTTCTGAGCTGTTGAATACCAACTGGCAAAAAGTTTTCCACATTCCATATTCCTATTTTTTCAAGGAGGATGGCATATGTTCGGTATATGATTTCAAGGCACGATCCTATGGCTCTTTGAATTGTTGATTTTTTTTTTCAGTCTAGACTGAGTTATTCAGCTTTAAGATTCTCTGAGACACAGAATTATGAATAGCTGGTAAATCATGCCTCAGTTGATTTGAGAAGTTACCCTCATGTCATATCTATTTTCCCGTTCTTTCTGCTAAAGTCCAAGCACTGGACTACCTCATGCTTCTCCCAGCACTTCTACCAGAGAAGAGGTTAGAACTGAAAATTTAGTCCTCAGTCCATCGCATACTCTTTAAAGTCAGCCCCAAGATCACTTAGAGTGTTTTATCTGAATTACACAAGCCATTCATTCTTTCCCTTTGCCCTTTTCCTTAATTGTTTTCTACAATGGTATATTTGCTTCAAGGACATTCCCATCTGATCTAAGAGAAATAATGCTGATCAGCTCCCAGGAAGTTCTTTTGGTAACTGCAGGGGCTGGGCTGTAATGATGTGGTATTAATAGTTGCCGTTCTCAGTTTTAACAGATGCTGTCTTTAACTGACATTTACCTAAAAGGATTGAAGATTATTTTTGGCAATGCATTACTGGTTTTATGTTCCAGCTTCATAAACTCAGTGTCCATCCTTTCCTATGCTTTGTAGTACTTCTCAAGGAATGATATTCATGAACACAAAAATAAAGCACTTTGAAAAAAAAAAAGAGTATTACAGATCACTCAAAGTTGCTTATTGTTGTTGCTACTGCTTGTATTGCATCAGTGCCTAGCATAGCATCCAGTTATAGCATGTAAAGCTTGTGAAAAACGAGGTTCACTCTTAGTAAAATTTTAAGGAAAGTTTAATAAAAGGGACAATTAGGAGACAATAGCAAAAAGGGTGTTACAGCTGGGTGCTTTGGCAGAGATCCAAAGGCACACCTCTACATCCAAAAGATCATCTTTAAAAGTACATCTCTTATTGCATATTCATCACAATCATGCATGATTCATAAATTCTTTGGAGTTTCTGTGTATCATCCCATCAGCCTTATCTTCCTCCTTGGCTCCATTCTGTCTCTGTTCCCTCCATAAATTATTCTCTCTGGTTCTGGGTCTTCTTCTTCTCTGATAAGATACTCCAGGAATGTGAAGGCTTTCTCTGCCTATCTTTTCTAAATTGACTACATAAACAATAGACATTCTATATCATGTATTACATTACAGAACCTAGGTAAAGTTTTTCTAACATTAAGGAACATGAAAAAAAAACCAACATAACCATTCATAACAATTATGTAACATGCTAAAAGCCAACAGCACAATACATTCATAACAATACCTCACTTTTCCTTTTTTTACAGATCATTTGGCTTGAGCAGTATACCTTGTTTTCTAGCCTTTATTATTTGCTCATTTTTTTTTCACAAATCAATCTGGCTTCTTCAAAGGGGTCTTTGATATCATTTTGCTTCTTCAACACCATGATCTTTTGTGCCGTTCCAGATATAGCCAATTTTGGTTCCACAGGCCTTGGTACTATTTGCATGCCTTGGACCACAGTAGATATTAATCGAATGAAACAGGGGATCAGGCAAGGGAGAAATATCAAGCTTGCGGTGGCACATAAAAGGAAGAAACCTAGCTTCTTCCACCATTCTATTCCCAATATATTATCCCACCAGCTAAGTTTTAGTGCGGATTCCCACTTTTGGACCCGTACATGGGCTATTTTCCTGATATTTTTGGCTATATCTAGGATGGCGTCCCCATGGTCATCTATCTTCAAACAACAGTCTGATGTATTAAATTTTCCACAAACACCTCCTTCTTCAGCCAATAGATAGTCTAAAGCCAACCTATTCTGATACACCACAGCTCTTGTTTGGCTTTGTTGGCTAGCTAGTAATTCCAATGCCTGACCAGTTTGGTTTGTTATTATTTCTACAACTGCTTGGAATCTTATAATCTGATTCAGCATGTAAATTGGGGTTCGATACCCCCAACTCCCATCTTGTGCCCAGGTGGCTGGCCCATACGTTTCAATTATGCACTCAGAGGGCCATTCCTCGTCTCTCCATTTTTGAGATCCTCCAATCAATTCTCTTTTATTTCTTTTTAGATCCTCATACATGGGTATTCCTAGTTGATCTCCGTCTGGCTCAGGTAAAAGAAAGAATCCTGGGTGTATGATTCCCAGGGTACAACTCCCTTCCCACGGAGAGGGGAGCTTTGCATATGCCCTTTTTCCACATATCCAAAATAGGCCATCTGGTGCCCTCCAGTAGTCAACTTTTTGTTGACTTGTATTTTCCCAAAATTCTGAAATGTCTGGGATCCCAAAATAAGGATTTTTTGTTTGTATCATTGCATTGAAAGAGTTTGACCTTATTATTGTACTTACAATTATTTTCCTTTGTTTTTTCCTGAGTCCAATACAGAGCTGGTTTCTCAGGGACCCACCATGTAAAAGTTCCATTCTGACTTTATATCTCTTACAGGGAGTATTTCCTACTTCGCTGAGGAAATTGTTCCCGGCACGCCAAAGACACTCCTCTCCTATCACTGTTGAACTCAGTACCCACCCTTCTGGTCTGTTTTCTCCCCTTATCCTTGTCTGATTCCACTTAAGGAGTTCTATTTGGCTTAAGCTACTGCCTTTCCATGGCCATTCCTCTGTCATCAGAGGCCCTCCACAGACCCAACAGTTGGTTACATTAAGCTCTTTACCGATCCTTTCCCCTAATTCCACAAACAGATTTTTTCCAAATTTTGAGATATCCTTTTCATTTTCTATTTGTTGTTTGAGTTTCACATACATGTCTTGAATTGGGGTTGATATTGAGTTAGATTGCTGTGCTAGCTTTGCCTTCTTGTTTACCAGTTGTTCTTTTACTAAGCCTGAGACTTTACTCCCAACAATATACGTGAAACAAATCCATCTTTCTCCTTTTGGACATTTACTTCCCAACCTGCTACCACTCGTTCTTAGGTTTTCTGCAATATGGTACTTTTTCCTATTTTGCATACAGTTTTCTACTTTGGATGGGTTATAACAGTGACTGTTGACATGGGTATGTGCAATGAAAAAGGAACCTTGGTGTTTTTCCATATACAGCTTTCGGTAACACCTATGGCATGGCTTTGTCGGTATCCCCAGAGGGAAGAGACAAAAGAGGAGTGACAGATAAAGGAATAACAGAGGTCTGATATGGCTTATACCTCCACCTCCCATGCCTGTGGGGTTGCTACCCACAGCAGGGGTATATGATCCCCTTGGTGGCAAGTACAGTGGTCAATTCTGTCTTGCCCTCTATTTCCTCATCACTTCCTCTTTGCTAATTTCCAGGCAAATTGCTTTTGACACTTCTTAATTGTAACTTCCCACTGTTCCTCAGGTATCTCCCATTCAACAGGCACTAGTAATTCCCATCCACCAAGCAAGGTTACTATTTCAGCTGTTCTTTGCTCTACCTGGATGGGGAATAGATTTGGCATTCGACACTTCATGCAATGAGAGTGTCGTTTCTGTGAAGTACAATACCAATATTTTTACAGTCTAGACATTTACATTTAACCCAGCTAGCATGTCCAGTATTAGGATGAATCAGACAGGGTATGTGCTATGGCACTGTTGGAGGTAGCAATTCCCCCTCCTTTTTAAATAAGTCACAGGCTAAGGCCAGAATATGAGAACCCTCAGCCCGAAATAGTCCTGATCCTCCTGTTTGGAGTGGAAGTATTCCTCCCCAAGGAGGGTATCGGAGGTGTCTCAGGACTTGTCCAGGCAACACTTGAAACCACTGATATAAGCTTGGCCTTATTTCCCAAGCAGGTGTGATTCTTCGTGCATCCCTTGGATCATTTGGGTTTTCCCAGCGCATTAACCCCCAGTTGCCTCTGTAGAGTTAACTTGGTATCACCAGGCATAGATGTTATAGTCCACTGCTTAGGTTCTTCCACGGGTCCTTTGATTCTGCTGGTGTGGATCCACCCTTGCTCCTTGGTCCGGATTGCTGCCTCAGTCGTCAGTAGCACCTGAAAAGGACCTTCCCCTTGTGGAGCTAAAGATTGCTCTTTCCACATTTTTACTAGTACCCACTCCCCTGGAAGGATGTTATGGGTTTTAAAGTCTAAAGGTGTGGTTTGAGGGATTATCCCTTTTAACCGAAAATCTTCAAGGGTCCTTACAATTGTGTCGACATATTCTTTAACACTCATTTCCCCTAATTCATAGGTAGCAGTTTCATGTTGGGTGGTCAGAAAGGGTGACCCAAACATCATTTCGTAAGGTGACACTCCCAGGTCTGACCTGGGTTGTGTCCGAACCCTCAATAAAGCCAGAGGTAGGCATTTTACGTGTGACATTTGAGCTTCAATTATTAATTTAGTTAAGGTTCTCTTTAAAGTTTGTTCATCCTCTCTACTCGTCCTGAACTCTGTGGGTGCCATGGTGTCATGGGTTAGCTAGCATAGTCCCAGAAGTGATATTCTTGCAAAGGGGTGCTTACAGCTTCCTCTATGACCTGACAGAACTTATGAGCTGGCCAGTGTGAATATGGACAATTCTTTAAGCCACCAAAAGTTGTGACCGCCTCTGTTATCCACACTTAAGAACAGACTAACCCCCTCCAAAACTCTGTCTCGTTTCCGGTGCTGGGAGAGGTGGCTGCGGGCCCCGTGCGGGGGACAGCGGGCCTGGCCCAGGCCCTGCTCGGGCCAGGCTGGGCTGGGCCATGGCCATCCTGGAGCAGATGGGCCCTGTTCCACCCACAGATTTCCCGCCCCCCCCAGCAGGGCTGTGGGCAGCCGGAGCGGCTCGACTCCCCCTCTCCAGTGCAGCCAAGATTCAGCTGAAGCTGCACGGCTGTCCAAGATCATTTGACCAACAGCGATAAGCAACACTCCAGCTTCAAGGCCTAGGTGAGATTAACCCTTTTAGTGCTGTGAAGAGCTGAAAACCTGAGGGAAGAGAAAGAGGAGATGCTTAAAGCTGAAATTCTGTTGTAAAGCTATGATGTATCAGAGTACCTGTTGTAATTTCATGAAAGCATGGGGGGTGGAGCATTCAACTTGTACTTGTGAGCAAAAGCACCTGCGCTGAGATAGGCAGATGCTGACGCAGCTGTAATTTCATGAGAAGTTTGAACAGGGAGAGATGGAAGCGATGAGGACTTTTGCTCCAAATGGGAAAGGAGAAAACCTCAGTTCCTAGAGATGCTCCCAGAGATAGTCCTAAAGATGAAGATGAGGACGACCCTTTTGCTCCTAAGGAAGGAGGAGGGCCTCTGTTCCTAGAGATAAAATGCTCCCAGAGATGGGTGAAGAGAACTTTTGTTTCTGAATGGCTCAACCTTAAAATTGTACCCCAGTAATTCAAGAGTGGACCCTCGAAAGCAGTTGTGGGAAAAGCTGCAAGTCGTGGGAAGGGACTCACATGCGAGCAGAGAACCAACCTGAGCTGCTGGCTCATTGTGATAATGTGTTCATAGCATGGACAAGAGAGACTCCTATTCCTGAATCGACTGAACAAGGCTATTATGGAAGTGGTAAACAGACTGAACATCTCAAGGGTTGTCTTTTTACATTGTCAGTGGGAGAAGGGAGAAAGGTGGGGGGAGGAGGAGAATTCTGAAGCTGTGGTATAATTTTTTTTTCCTTCTTTTAGGTCTGTTAATAAACTTCTATATATTCTTTCAAGTTTGGTGCCTGCTTTGCATTTCTCCTAATTCTTATCTCACAGAAGGTAAACAGAAATGAGAATTTTGGACCAAACCTCTACACTGAATTGGTGTTTCTGCCCGATTACAAACCAAACCCGCTGCACATGGGGTATGTAGGTCCCATTTTATTCCCAAGGTTTGAGTTAGTTGCTGCAGAAATTTTGATGTAAAGTGTGTCCCTCTATCTGAGTCTATCCTATTAATCATTCCATACCTAGGAATAATTTGTTCTAAGAGGGTTTTACATACTACATTGGCTGTGGCTCTGACAGTGGGAACAGGTAAGATGGTCTGTTATTACTTACAAGAATTTCCACCTCTGCACTTGGGGGAGTTCAGTAAAGTCCACTTGGATGCATTGAAATGGTCGGAGACCTAACTTACAACCTCCTGGCGTTGTTTTTCTTATCACCTTTTTATTTACTTTTTGGCAAACCATACATCATTCAGTTATTTGTTTAGCCAACCCATAAATTCCAATTCACCCATAATTCCTTAGAAAGTGATCACACAAAGCCTTAGTACCCCAACGAGTTTTCTGACGCATGCTTTCTAATATTTTTGTGCTGAGTGATTTATTAAGTAACTGCCTTCCCTCAGGAAGTTTCCATTTTCCACATTCATCTGGCTTTCCCCCTATCTTACTTAATTCTTTCTCCTCAGTTTCACTGAATTTTGGAGTCTCCAATTTTTCATTCTCATTCCCCATTGGTTGTTTTGTGTTCCCCTGCGTGGGCAAGGACCCTAGGGTCCCGTGACTGTAAGAGTTCCTCGGCAGATCCCGGCCATGCGGCTGGAGAAATAAACAGTTCTGAAACATCTATCAAGAATCTGTCCATATATATTTCTTTTCCACGGCCTCCTTGTTTGATACATCGTGTTACAGAATCCTCACTGTCACAATGGTGGGAGAATGTGGGCAGAACGATCCCCGATCCCTAAGCTACTGATTTGTGAATAAAGAAACTTTGGATTCCTCTTCTTGTTTTTGTTTTGCTATTCCATATCTAAACTATGGAGGAACTGTGGAAAGACTCTTGGCTCTCAGAGCTGTATATGGACATTCATCTTAAACTTGAAAAGATTCTTGAACAACAATTTATAAATTTTAGCTTAATTCAAGCTCAAAAGGAACTGAAACACTTCCTGGCATGGTTGTTTAAAAACTTTTTCTATGTTTCTTGGGATTTAATTCTTACCAAAGACTTTTGGAAGACTGTTTGGACACAGTTAATTTTTGAGTCAAAATATATGCCGATGGAAGAATATTTTCGTGAATTTTATTTAATTACCGAGACTGTTGAGCAATGTCAGCTGTGTCCTGGTGAAGGGAAGCCTGGCTCAGGGACCGTGTGACCCAGGCCACGTGGACTGAGCGCTCTGCGAGCAGCAGCAAGGCAGTTCCCGCGTGTGGGCGGAGCGACATGAGCTGCAGTGTCAGCGGCGGAGCGAGGCGCAGTGGGAGTCGCACGACCCAGCGGTGTCTGCCCGGCCCCGCGCAGCATGTGGTGGAGCGAGCCCCATGAATGCCTGACCAAGAGGGGCGGGGCGCTGGCGGTGGCTGGCTGCGGTGGCGGTGGAGCGGAGCCGCACCTAGCCGAAACGCTCACTGGAGCAGGGCGCGGGGGAGTCATCGCTCAGGGGCTCGGTCGAGACGTGGGTGCAGCACCTGTCAGCGGCAGCAAAGCTGCGATCAGAGGAGGAGACACACGGAAAACTGAGCGGCGCGGCCCGGCCTGGCCTGCGCCTCCCCAAATGCGACCCCGGGAAGACCGCGCAGGCACTAGCAGCCCCGACAATTCCAACACGGGCAGCCCCAAAAGCGAAAGAGAAAGCAAAAACGCAGCGAGACAGAAAACAGCAGCCATTTGGAAAAAGGGAAAGATCACTGTAGCTAAGGTTTTAGGAATAGTAAAATGGTGTAATGTTAAACAAAATTATGGTTTTATAATGAGATGTGACAACCAGCAAGACATATTCATTCATAGAACTGCTATTAAAAAGAATAACCCTGAAAAATGCATCCCAAGCTTGGGAGATGGAGAGGTGTTGGAATTCAAAACTGTACAAGGTAGAAAAGGGTTGCAGGCAGCGCAGGTCATTGGGCCTGATGGTGTTCCTGTAAAAGGCAGTATATATGCTAAAAACCGTAGTCATGTTAGACAATATCTCCATTGTAGGCCCCCCCTACAGTCTCCCTTTCCTAATCCCACCTTTCCCTTTTACCCTATATCCTATTACCCCCAGTGTATTCCCAATCCATTTTTCCACCCATGGTTTCCCTCATAAAACCATGCCTTTGCCGATTGTTTCCCCAAAAATCCCTTTCCAATGCCGAGTGGGGGATGAAAAGGGGGAGGGAAGAAATTAAATCCTCTCCTGCCTCAGTTTCCTCACAAAGCATGCTCAGAGAGTTCTGTCTCCCTTCTGTCAGCCTTAAGATGTTCCAGAGAATCTGTTTGGACATTTGAAGACTCAGGAGGGTGGCTTGTTTTGTTTTAAAACTGTTCTTGCTATGTTTATGCAGTTGTTTTCAATGTTAAGTTTTAAATCTCTTTTTGTTAAAAATAAATGGGTGAAATGTCAGGGTCCCTCCCCCTGCCATGTAGCCCTGGGAGAGGGGCCCTGGGGGGGAGAGACGGGGTTTCCCGAGCCCCTGGTCAGCCTCGTTCCCCACTGGTTGTTTTGTGTTCCCCTGCGTGGGCAAGGACCCTAGGGTCCTGTAAGAGTTCCTCGGCAGATCCCGGCCATGCGGCTGGAGAAATAAACATCTCTGAAACATCTATCAAAAATCTGTCCATATATATTTCTTTTCCTCGGCCCTCCTTGTTTGATACATTGTGTTACAGAATCCCCACTGTAACACTCCTATTCCCAACTCCACCTGTAAATCCCTCCCTAATAAATTGCTACCTGCCCCAGGGACTAATAAAACATCCCCCATCCAAATTCTAGTTTCCTCTTTGTACTAGTTTGAAAACAAACTAGTGGGAGACACCAAGTCAGAATAACAATTTAATAGGGAAATAAAAGGAGGGGGAAAGAAAAACAAAAAAAAACCAATAGAAGCGGATAACACTGGGTTAAACTGACAGAGTTAAGATACAACCTGGCACCCTGTTAGTCAGGGTGGTGGTGGTGGTCTGGTAGAATGGTGGCTGCAGTCCTCCCGAAGTGGCAATCCTGTAGGAAAAGGAAGGGTCTGCTCCTCCTCAGAAGGTCCAATGGTGACTGTGTAGCTCCTGTCCTCTGGAAATCCAGTGGAAAGGTTCCCTCTCTGGCGTTCAGCCTCAGCTTATATCCACACTGGGATGCTTGGTTCCTCCCTCTGGGTGGAGCATCTCACAATGGGGTAATGAGTCATGAGGCCAGGTGTTGATTGGGCCCATTAACAGATGATAGTCCAGAGGGAGTTATCTCTGAGTCATGCGGCAGGACAATGATGGGCCATTAACAGCAGGATAGCCTGGGGGGAGGAGGCAAGGAAACACTGCCCCACCTGATTTCAACGGCTGATGGGGATGGTAATAGAATACACTGCAACCCAGGACATTATACACCCCTTATTCTATTACCATCTACATCATCCCAAATCAATACCTTCTTTAAACTCTACACACACATACATATATACATATATATATATATATATATATATATATACAATGAAACCCTACGCACCGTTCTCACCTAAGATTAGGTCTCCTTGTGGTACACAATGGGTTTCCCCATCTTTTTGCATTACCCACCAAGTGCAACCAGGTCCTTGAGCAAAGACAATCCCACGGATGGGTTTGCCTTTGCCTGAGGTGGGATTGATCCAAACAGTCTTTCCTAAAATACCCCTCAGGTGTACCGCAGGGACTCTATCTCCATCCACTGTGTGCAAGGGTTCAGACTCGGCGGGACCAGCTCGATTGATGGACCCTCGGGTATTGACCATCCAGGTGGCCTTTGCTAAGTTCACTTCCCAATTTTTGAAGGTACCCCCACCAAGTGCCTTTAGGGTGGTTTTAAGTAGTCCATTGCAGCGTTCAACTTTTCCGGCAGCTGGTGCATGATAAGGAATATGATATATCCATTCAATACCGTGTTCTCTGGCCCAGGTGTTGATGAGGCTGTTCTTAAAATGAGTCCCGTTGTCCGACTCGATCCTGTCAGGGGTGCCATGTCTCCACAGGACTTGCTTTTCCAGGCCCAGGATGGTGTTCCGGGCTGTAGCATGGGGCACAGGGTAGGTCTCCAGCCATCCAGTTGTCGCTTCAACCATGGTCAACACGTAGCGCTTGCCTTGGCGGGTTTGGGGAAGGGTAATGTAATCAACCTGCCAGGCTTCCCCATACCTGTACTTTGACCATCGTCCACCGTACCACAGAGGCTTCACCCGCTTGGCCTGTTTGATTGCAGCACAGGTCTCACAACTGTGGATGACCTGTGAGATGCTGTACATGGAAAGGTCCACCCCTCGGTCACGGGCCCATCGGTATGTTGCATCTCTCCCCTGATGACCAGAGGCATCATGGGCCCAACGAGCTAGGAATAATTGTCCCTTGTGCTGCCAGTCCAGATCCACCTGAGATACTTTCACCTTAGCAGCTCGGTCCACCTGCTCGTTGTTGCGATGCTCTTCATTAGCCCGACTCTTCGGTACGTGCGCATCCACGTGTCGAACCTTCATGGTCAGCTTCTCTACTCGGGCGGCGATGTCCTGCCAAATCTCAGCGGCCCAGATGGGTTTCCCTCTGCGCTGCCAGTTGGCCTTTCTCCAGCGATCCAGCCATCCCCACAGAGCATTAGCTACCATCCACGAGTCGGTGTAGAGATAGAGCCTCGGCCACTTCTCTCGTTCAGCAATATCCAAAGCCAGCTGGACGGCTTTAAGCTCTGCAACCTGACTTGATCCACCTTGTCCCTCGGTAGCTTGTGCAACTCGTCGTGTGGGGCTCCATACTGCAGCTTTCCACTTTCGGCTAGCGCCTACAATTCGGCAGGAACCATCAGTGAAGAGGGCATAACGTCTTTCACTCTCCGGTAGCTCATTATATGGTGGGGCTTCCTCAGCACGAGTCACTTGCTCTTCCTCTTCTTCAGAAGATAATCCAAAAGTCTCACCTTCAGGCCAGTTTGTTATAATTTCTAGAATCCCAGGGCGATTCGGGTTTCCAATACGGGCACGCTGTGTGATGAGGGCGATCCATTTGCTCCATGTGGTGTCGGTGGCGTGATGCGTGGAAGGAACCTTTCCCTTGAACATCCAACCCAGCACCGGTAGTCGGGGTGCCAGAAGCAACTGTGCTTCAGTGCCAATTACCTCAGAGGCAGCTTGGACTCCTTCATAGGCTGCCAAGATTTCCTTCTCTGTGGGAGTGTAGTTGGCTTCAGACCCTCTGTAGCTTCGGCTCCAGAATCCCAGTGGTCGGCCACGAGTCTCACCAGGCACCTTCTGCCAGAGGCTCCAGGACAGACCATTGTTCCCGGCTGCAGAGTAGAGCACGTTCCTCAACTCTGGTCCTGTTCTGACTGGGCCAAGGGCTACCGCATGAGCGATTTCCTGCTTGATCTGGGTGAAGGCTTGCTGCTGTTCAGGGCCCCAGTGGAAATCATTCTTCTTGCGGGTAACCAGGTAGAGAGGGCTCACGATCTGGCTGTACTCGGGAATGTGCATCCTCCAGAAACCTATAGCGCCTAGGAAAGCTTGTGTTTCCTTCTTGTTGGTCGGTGGAGACATCGCAGTGATCTTATTGATGACCTCGGTGGGAATCTGACGTCGTCCATCTTGCCACTTTACTCCAAGGAACTGGATCTCTTGAGCAGGTCCCTTGACTTTGCTCCTTTTGATGGCAAAGCCAGCTTCCAGGAGAATCTGGATGATTTTCTCTCCTTTCTCAAACACTTCCTTTGCTGTGTTTCCCCACACAATGATGTCATCGATGTATTGCAGATGTTCTGGAGCCTCACCCTTTTCCAATGCAGTCTGGATCAGTCCATGGCAAATGGTGGGACTGTGCTTCCACCCCTGGGGCAGTCGATTCCAGGTGTATTGCACACCCTTCCAGGTAAAAGCAAACTGAGGCCTGCATTCTGCTGCCAAAGGAATGGAGAAGAAGGCATTGGCAATGTCAATAGTGGAGTACCACTTCGCTGCTTTGGACTCCAGCTCGTACTGAAGTTCCAACATGTCCGGCACAGCGGCGCTCAATGGTGGTGTGACCTCATTCAGGCCACGGTAGTCCACCGTCAGCCTCCATTCTCCACTGGACTTACGCACTGGCCATATAGGGCTGTTGAAAGGTGAATGGGCCTTGCTGACCACCCCTTGGCTCTCCAGTTTGCGAATCATCTCATGGATGGGAACCACAGAGTCTCTGTCGGTGCGGTATTGCCGACAGTGCACTGTTGCTGTGGCGATTGGCACCTGTTGTTCTTCAACTCTCAGCAGTCCCACAGCAGAGGGGTCATCTGAGAGGCCAGGCAATGTACTCAGTTGTCTGATATCTTCTGTCTCCACAGCAGCTATCCCAAAAGCCCAACGATGTCCTTTTGGGTCCTTGAAATACCCATTTCTGAGATAGTCTATGCCGAGAATGCACGGGGCCTCCGGGCCCGTCACGATGGGGTGTTTCTGCCACTCGTTCCCAGTTAAACTCACTTCAGCTTCCAGTACAGTCAGCTGCTGGGATCCTCCTGTCACTCCAGAAATAGAAATGGGTTCTGCTCCCACATACCTTGATGGCATCAGAGTACATTGAGCACCGGTGTCAACCAAAGCCGTGTATTTTTGCGGGTCAGATGTGCCAGGCCATCGGACCCACACAGTCCAAAAGACCTGATTATCCCTTTCCTCTACCTGGCTAGAGGCAGGGCCCCTCTATTCCTGGTCATGGTGCATGTTGCTCCCTTCCGGTGAATACGTTCCTGAGGTCCCTTCAAGAGGATCGGTCATATTATCATTCCGGTACCGTCTGGAGTTCTGTGTGCAAGAGACCGGAGCAGTGTTGACTCTAGATGTGCTTCTTGTGGTAGTTGTCCCTCTTTTTAGTTCATGTACCCGAGCTGCTAAGGAGGAGGTGGGTTTTCCATGCCACTTACTCATGTCTTCTCCATGTTCCTGAAGGAAAAACCAGAGGTTACCTCATGGGGTGTATCCTCTCTCCCTGGTTGGGGGACGCCGGCTCCTAATGGCAGAGACTCTTGTTGGTTCTGGTGAGATCTGGTAAATGTCTTCCTTAAGTTCCTTTTTCAATTTCTGATGGCCTTCCTCAATCAAGCTCCGGACTTGCTCAGCCAAAAGACTTGTTTCCACGGATGAGACATGGGTGCGAAACGGGGCTGTGACCGTGTCCTCGTAAATCCTCAGTTTGTTCACCAAGACGCCCACCCTGTCCTCGCCTTCCCTCCATTGCAGCGTTGCCAGGTAACGGGAGTATATCTCTGGTCCAAGGCGTGCAAACCTCAACCACATCTGTGACGTGCACTGGACACCATCTGGGCTCTTAGGAAACCTCTCGTCTTCTGAGAAAATGATCTCCAGCACAGTCAATTCCCTCAGGCACCGGATACCTTGTTCCATTGTGCTCCATTTTCCTTGGTGCACCTGGAGGTCTTCTTTACAAAGGTACCTGTCCCTTACACTTGTAAGCAGTCGCCGCCAGAGGCTGAGAGTTTCTTGGGTTCTCCCGATCCCCTGGTCAATGACCACATCCCGGGACAGAGATCCCAGTTGCCTGGCCTCACTTCCGTCCAGAATGGTGTCATTGGCTGCAGCGTCCCAGATGCGGAGCAGCCAGGTCAGGATAGACTCGTTTGTCTGGCGGGTGAATTCCCTCCGCAGGTCTCGCAGCTCACCCAGGGATAGCGACCGAGTGATGATCTCTGGCTCTGCCTCTTCTTCTGGGTGCGAAGGTCCTGCTGCATCCTCATCAGTCACTATGCGGACTGATTTGCTTTTTGATTTCTTCTTCTGAACGGGGGCAACTGCAATCGGTTTAGGCTGTTCTGGTTCAGTAACAGTTTGTGTGGAGATGCTGACAGCGCCTTTGGTTTTTTCCTCCTCTGCGTCAGTCTGCGTGGACATAGACGCTGCAGTCTTGCGTCTGGGTTCTTTCTCCTCTGCGTCAGTCTGCGTGGACATGGACGCTGTGGTCTTGTGTCTGGGTTCTTTCTCCTCTGCGTCAGTCTGCGTAGACATGGATGCTGCAGTCTTGCGTCTGGGTTCTTTCTCCTCTGCGTCAGTCTGCGTAGGGATGGATGCTGTCACTATGCTTTTGGTTCCTTTCTTCTTTGCGACAATCTGTGTAGACATGGTGCTTGTTGCTCAGCTCTTTTTTTTCCTCTCATCCTGGGGATGCTGTGCCATAGCTCTGATCCTAAGCATGGTGTACACAGTGCAGGTCATAGAGAAAAAAGAGAAGAGAACTGACAAGAAGATTATGCCATCCTTAACATCCACAGGGAACTCAATATTTTCAAAAACTGCTGTGTCCGGTCTGAAAGGCTGGAAAAAAGCATTCTTTAATCCTCCCCCCAGGGGCTGGGTATGATTGTTGAAGCCCCAGATGTAGCAGCCTAAAGTAGGACAAGCAGATAAAGTTGAGTATATATTCCGAATTATGTTCATTGTCTCGGAGGTTATCATGCAGTAGGCATAATAGACTAATAAAGCAAATTTTATACCATACCCTGGTCTACACAGGAGCATTGCAATCGGCAGATAGCTCCCCATGTGCGGAAAAATATAGAGAGCCAGGTACAAGACCCATGTAAGAATGTTGAACATCATAGTGAGTAGGTGGCTTCTACAATACGAAATTGTAATTCTGACTTTTCTCAGCAGCCAGCCCCACGTTGGGCGCCAAATTATGTACTAGTTTGAAAACAAACTAGTGGGAGACACCAAGTCAGAATAACAATTTAATAGGGAAATAAAAGGAGGGGGAAAGAAAAACAAAAAAAAACCAATAGAAGCGGATAACACTGGGTTAAACTGACAGAGTTAAGATACAACCTGGCACCCTGTTAGTCAGGGTGGTGGTGGTGGTCTGGTAGAATGGTGGCTGCAGTCCTCCCGAAGTGGCAATCCTGTAGGAAAAGGAAGGGTCTGCTCCTCCTCAGAAGGTCCAATGGTGACTGTGTAGCTCCTGTCCTCTGGAAATCCAGTGGAAAGGTTCCCTCTCTGGCGTTCAGCCTCAGCTTATATCCACACTGGGATGCTTGGTTCCTCCCTCTGGGTGGAGCATCTCACAATGGGGTAATGAGTCATGAGGCCAGGTGTTGATTGGGCCCATTAACAGATGATAGTCCAGAGGGAGTTATCTCTGAGTCATGCGGCAGGACAATGATGGGCCATTAACAGCAGGATAGCCTGGGGGGAGGAGGCAAGGAAACACTGCCCCACCTGATTTCAACGGCTGATGGGGATGGTAATAGAATACACTGCAACCCAGGACACTCTTCGATTACGTCTTTTATGACAGGAACTGTAAAACTTTCTCCTTTTGCCCCTGCTACCTTTACAATATCTTTACTTATACTACAACCTTTTGGAGTATTCACTAGGCAGGTTCTTTCAGCCCCTGTATCAACAACAAATTCTAACTCCTCCTCCTGGGGACCGACTTTTAATGTTATCACAGGCTCTAGATGGTATTTGTCCCCCAGAAAATAGAGCCGGCGACATCCCTATTCCTCATCTGGGTTTATTTCTCGGAAGATTTTTGCATCCTTCTTTGAATGAGGGCATTGTCTTCTAAAATGCCCTTCCTCTCCACAGTAATAGCAAGCAGTTCTAGAATGCTCCTGAGTTTTTGTTTGTACTGAGTTCCTGTTTTTCCCTTTTTCCCCTTTTCTAAAGCCCGAATTCCTAGGAGTGATATTCGGAGACCTCAGATTCCTTTGAAAGTTACTTTCTCTCATAGTGGCTACCATAATTTTGGCTTCTACTTTGGCTTTTTTCTTCATGTCTCCTGACATAAACTTTCTGAGACTCTTTTAATGTCGTTTAATGATTTTTCGTGCCAGCCTTCCAATTTTTCTAGTTTCTTCCTAATATCAGGCCAAGCATGAGTGACAAAATTGACTCTTAGTAACGCCTGCCCAGCTACTGTTTCAGGATCTATCCCAGAAAATTGTTTCATATTTCTCCTAAGTCTCTCTAACCATTCCGTTGGAGACTCTTCCTTTCCCTGTTGCCCTTCAAAAGCCCTTTTTAAATTCTGCCCTTGAGGTGCTGCCTCTTTTATTCCTTTGATTATTAAATTACTGTAATCATTCATATTCCTTCGCCCAACCTCTTCATTGTGATTTCAGGCAGGGGGTGTCAATGGCATCTTCTGGTCCCCTGGTGGTCCCTGCTGGTTTTCTCTTTCCCAAATTCTCATACCTGCAACTCTAATCATTTCTCGTTCTTCTTGAGAAAATAATATTTTCATTATTGCTTGCATCTCTTCCCAAGTGAAAATGTTTGGGCCTAAAAATTGATCGAATTGTTCAGCTGTTCCCAGGGGATCTTCTAATAATCCTTTAATCTCTTTTTTAAAATTTCTGACCTCTGAAGAAGTGAGGGGGACATTTACAAATCCTGTTCCACCGGCCCCCATTGGAACGTCTCTTAAAGGGAACAAACAGACCTCCCCATCCTAGTTCTTGTGTCCTTTTTCTCTTATGATACTTCTTTCCTGTCTTGGGAGGGTGTCAGGAGAGGGCTGTTCTGTAACTGAGCTCCCTATATGTCTTGGGGTGACTTTGTGATGTGTATCCCATATCGCTGCCCTATGCCCAGAAATTAATTCTTGTGCCTTTTTATGCCTTTAAACTGAGCCTGAGAGGGGGAAGGAAAACTGAGCAAAACTTTCTCAAAGAAGTTTGCAGCTTGTTCAAGGTCACATAGAGATAGGGATTTTATTTTTCCCAGCTGCGGCAGGGAAGCAAGGAAGCACCCGGCTTGCTGCTTCCCAGACAGCTTTTGGCCAGTTGTTCAGTTTCTTTTTCTCCGGAGACAGACTGAGAGTTGAACTTTTTCCCTTCCCTGGAATTTCAGATTTTCTCCCCTTTCTGCTGGACTGCTTCAACACCAGAGCACATCGGGAGGACTTTCCACCGGGCACAGAGGGCCTGGTCCTGGGCCAAGCCCCAGCTCCGAGGAGACCAAAGGGAGGACTCTAACACTTTCCCAGGTTTTTCCTCCACAGTGAAAGATTTTATTATTTAGCATTATTTTCCTTTTCCCGTGTGTTTGTTAAATAAATAGTTTTATCTCCTTTACTTTCCTTCGAGGAAATTTTTTTTTTTTCCTGAACATGGTAGGGGAGGGGTGGTTGTGCCTTCCATCAGAGGATATATTTCTAAATTTGGCCAAACCGGAACACTATACTTTGGTCGTTGCCAGGGGAATGGTGCAGGCGAGGGAGGGGGGGTAGGAGGTGGGAATCCTCTCCAAGGCTGATTCCTCCAGGAGTGGGGGGGCATAGCCGGGTACAGCCACCGGAACTGCCAAGGGGACAAGCTCTTCCGGCGGATACCAGAGTCTGGTGTGGACCCTCTGCACGGGGTCCACAACAGCCACGGCGGCACGACTCTGTGCTGCCGGCGGGCCCAGCGCGGCTCCCAGGGCCGAAGCCAGGTTCAATGGAGCCGTGGCAGACAATGCAGCAGGGGCAGGGGCTGGTGGAACGGCCACGGACATTGGAACTGGCGCCGGAGCCGGGACTTGGGCCGCCACCGGGGCCAGGGCAGGGGCAGGGTGGGCCCCAAAAGCAGCGGGCTGGGCTGCTGCAGAGCAGATACCCTGGCTAGGGAAGGGCGGGACACCGTAAGGGGGGGCTGGGCTTCTGCTGCATCCGCAGGGGCTGGAGGGGGCGGCGGGAACACCAGGGCCACCGGCAGAGTCGCTGCCGCTGGGACAAGAGGTGGAGGCGCAGGTGGTGCCATGAGAGCCGGGACAGGCAGCACCTGGGGCTCCAGGACCAGCGGTGCAGCTGCGAGTGGCGCCACAGGAGCCTGAGCTTGGCGGGGGGGGGGGGGGGGGGGGGGGGCGGGCAAGCGGGAATAGAGGGGGCAATGCTTCCAGGGGGTCCCAACCCTTCTCTTTCTTGTTTTCCCTTTTCTCCTTTCCTTGGGTTTCTGATAACTTAAAAATTCTTATCCCCTTAGACTATGCTTCCCACCCAGCATGAAGCGTACTTGCCTTCTTCTGTGTTAAAGGGTTCTTTTGAATTTACAAATACTTGTAAGGCCTGACAGATCCAAACTTCAAAAGAGCCATATCTGGACTAGAAAACATGGTCGGATCTTATTTCCTTCTCGGCCCAATCAAACATACAAAACTGTATCATTTTGACTTTTCTTTGTACTTGGGTTTTGTTATAAACATATATTATAGTATTGGCTTCTCGCAAAGTATTAAGGTAGATATTATATAATGTTAGAAATGCTTTTTGTTGTGTGGATGTAGTTTTCTCTCGTTTTAGCAAGAATGTTAGCAAGTGTGAGCAAGTAAGATAACCTCCAATCGAGCAGAGGATGAGGCCCAAGAAGCTGCTAATCAACACTTTGTCCAGAGAACAAAAGGGCCCAAAGGCTGCTCTGCCCGGAGAACGGTGGCCAGGAGGGTCCGAGAGCCCTTATCACCGCTCTGCCCGGGGGGCAAAGAGGCCCAAAGCTGCAATCAGCCCTGACTGTCTGGAGAATTAAGAGATCCACCCTACCATCGACTCTTACCTAGCGGGCCCAACCCCAAGAATCAAAAGAAATAAAACCGCAAGGCCGAAGACTACGCATGCTCTAAAAAGGCGGACCCAAGGAGTGGCCATGCAGATCAATTCCTGGAAAAGTTTTAATATGAATAGAGAACAGACAGTAAAAATGGTATAAAAAAGACTCACCTCAAGCATCAGGTGTGCTCTTGGCAGAGTGCCAAGGCATTCGGCCGTTATCCCTTTGCTTTATTTTATGTGTCTCTTATTGTCTTTATATTAAACTCTTTAAATTCTAACAGGAGAGTGAACCTCATTTTTCACAATTGGGGGCTCATCCCGCATGTACACCTCGCCTCTGAAAAGCGTGGGAGGATTCAAGAAGCAAAGGGTAAAGCGCCTCCTGCCCAAATTGGCAGGACCCTTGCTTAGCATCCTCTGGCGAGGTTTGGTGGCAGCAGGGCAACACCTGGAGGACAAGAAGGACACAAAAATAAAGCAAATGAAAGAGAGCGCTCTCGACAAATATCCCACTGACACTGGAAAAGAAACAGGACTGGTAAGTATTGTCCAAACAAAAAGGGGGTGGTTACGGGAGATGAGTGTGTGTGAATGAGACGCGGACTGGTTGCCCCAGATCTGCGAAGCGAGTGTGGCAGTCTCTGAGTGTTGCAGTTCCGTCTTGTTCGTGAGAACAGCGGCCAGCGAGGAGACGAAGCGAGAGATAAGAGGAGTGAAAGAATCTCCCAGGGGTGACTGGGACGGGGTCCCAGGGAAGGGGTTGCAAAGTGGGAGCTACCCCCCCCCATATTCTGGGTTGAGGAAAACTCCAAGAGCACCCAGGGTCTAAAAGTACCCCAAGAGAAGTTGGGGTTGGATGCTAGCAGTGCTGGGTTGAGGAAAACTCCAAGAGCACCCAGGGTCTAAAAGTACCCCAAGAGGAGTTGGGGTTGGATGCTAGCAGTGCTGGGTTGAGGGAAATCCAAGAGCACCCAGAATGCTAAGGATTATCTCATACCCATGGGTGGATACTAACAAGTGACTTGAAAGAGGTACCTTATTATTCTGTTGTGAGTAACAATGAGTGAGTGAACAAATATTAAAAAGGAGTGAATGTGTGAATGAAAGACTGTGTAATTAGAAGTTAACTTTGTTTTTGGGGAAGGTGGGCTATAATACATTTTTTTTGGTTTTTGTACTGTGAAAGGGTGGGTAGTATTTTACAGCAGTGAAGATTGGTGTTTTAAAGGAATGAATTAGTATTTCAAAGGGGGAGGGATAAAATTGGTATTTTGAGTACGTTGGAATAGAGAACTCCTGGAAAAATGAGACAACTACCTAGTAAAATAAGTTCAAGGGTGCCAGAGGATATACCCCAAGACAGTCCCCTTGGGGTCAAACTCGCAAACTGGGAAACTGATCCTTCCACAAAAGGAAAAGATAAAGTAAAAATGATTCAATTCTGCATGAAAGAGTGGGTAAAAAAGGAAATCAGATCTGATCATGTGTACTGGCCAAAATATGGGTCTGATGAGGCATGGATTTGCCAGGCTCTAAATGTATTAGTAAATTCAAAAGAGCCATCTAACCCTGAGGAGAGAGAATATGCTTCTTGCTGGACAGGAATTACAAAACCTCTGGGAACCAAAGTCTTTAAAATATCAGAAACCCCAGAGGAAAAGCAAACAGAAGAGAAAAGAGGGTGGGACCCTTTAGAAGTATTGCCCCCACCTCCAGCACCAGAAGCTGCACCCCCCCTCCCAGCTCCGGGGCTTCCCCCGCCGCCAGGATCAGAAGCTGCCCTCCTCCCCCCGGCTCCGGGGTTTCCCCCGGCAGCCTCCCCTCCGCCGGCTGGGGGGGGGAGCCCTGCCCCCGCCCATGCCGGGTATCCCACCCTTCCCGGGAATCTCGGGAATCCCAGCAGCCTCAATTGAATCAAGAAGAAATGTCACACGTCCCGGCTTCAGCCCCCACCTCTCCTGCCTTGAGAAACCCGGCTTTAGTGCCGGTCCCTGCCTCCTGCGCTCCGGAATATTTGGCTTCACTGCCACACCCCACCCCCACTCTCTGCACCGCAGAATATTCGGCTTCAGCGCTGGACTCTGAATCTGCCCCTCTTCCCCAGGGAGTTTGGTGCTTTCTTCCCAAATAAACCCTCTTCTTAACGAAGGAGCACCATACCAAAATACAAGAGGTGCTGTTAAGGCTCAGAGGCAGCCCAACAATCCCTCCATTGCTAAACAGAGGGAAGCCGAGAAATTCATTTATTTCCATTAAGAGAAGTACCTATAGGAGGAGGGGCAACCGGCTTTGTAAATTCTCCTCTAACCTCTACAGAGGTTAGGAATTTCAAAAAAGAAATTAAAGGATTATTAGAAGACCCCATAGGTACAGCTGAACAGTTGGACCAGTTCTTAGGTCCCAACATTTTCACTTGGGAAGAAATGCAATCAGTAATGAAAATAATATTCTCCCAAGAAGAAAGAGAAATGATTAGAATTGCTGGAATAAAAATTTGGGAAAGAGAAAACCAACAAGGTCCACCCGGGGATCAGAAAATGCCCATTACACCTCCTAACTGGAACCAAAATGATGAAGCTGGGAGGGGACATATGAATGATTATCGTAATTTGATAATCAAAAGAATAAAAGAGGGGGCACCCCGAAGACAAAATGTCAGAAAAGCCTTTGAGGGGCAGCAAGGGAAGGAAGAAACCCCGACTGAGTGGCTGGAGAGGCTCCGAAAGAATATGAAACAATACTCTGAGATAGACCCGAAGTCCCTAGCAGGGTACGTTTTGATTCAGAAGGTAGCGCTGACAAACTCTCAGAACTTGTTTTCTCTTTCTGGGTTGCAAGATCCCTGTCGCTCGCTGGCGGGATTCTGGGGCTTATTGCAAACAAATCTGGCTGCTTTTCAGAGTTAACCTGTGTTACATTTAAAGCATCAGCTCCGGCAGAGGGGCTCTCCGTCTCCCCTGCTACTGGAGCTGCATCATTCCCATCCATTCCCCCCCTGCTCGCGGCTTGTGAGGCGAGGCTGCGCTGCGCGGAGGGATACGGCTGGGCGGCGGAGGGATACGGCTGCACGGTGTCGGGGGAGCTCGGCGGGGGCGGCTGCGGCGCGGGGATGGGGCTTGGCGGGGGCGGTGATGGCACGGCAGAGCTCGGGAGTGGCGCAGCCGATCTCGGTGGAGGCGGGCGAGGAGGCGGCGGGGCGGCGGGGGACTGGCTCCGTGACTCCGGTGGCGGTGGGCAAGGGGGCGGGGCGGAGCTGCGCGGCGGTGGGGGGGCGCGGCGAATAGTTCCATTAACGCTGCACAAACCGGGATGAGTTCTGCGGTACTCTTCTCCCAGCGTGATATGGCATTAAATAATTTGATTCCCACTGAGTCCCAAAAGTCTCTGGTGTAAACTGCTGAATGGTCAGCATTTGGGGAATTAGTCAGAGTCCATTCTAAGAGGTTTTTTAGCTCCTGTTTAGGTAATTGTCTTGAACCAGAGCTTAGTAAATGCTTAAGTTGCTTATAGAGATCTCTGTCATGGGCAGAGTGCGTTTGTCCCATTATTAGACCACTATGATACTCACTTAGATGATGTGGCAGGAGCAGTGTCCTTGCTCAGAGGTCCGTCGTGGGGGGCTGGCCAGGCACTCCACTCGGCGCTCAGGACGCTGCTTTTGGGTCCTTCCTCAGAGCTCCGGTTTTAGGCGTCGCTTGGCAAAGACTTTCCGTGCTCAGGACCTCACGGGTGGGTCCAAACTGAGAGCTCCAGTGCGGGCGGTGCTGAGCACTACTCGCCTGTGCTCGGGGCGCGCGGCAGGGTCCCTCCTTAGAGCTCCGGTCGGCACTGCTTAGCAGCGTGTCCGTGCTCGAGGGGTGCCACGGCAAACTTCCTCAAAGAGCTCCAGGTAGCCGCTGCGCAGCAGTGGCCGCCTGTGCTCGAGGACTGCCAGGCAATTCCCTCCAAGAGCTCCAGGTAATCCCCGTGCTCGAGGGCTGCCTCGGCAGAATTATAGAGCTCCGGCTTTTACGTTGCGCAGCAACGGTATGCTGTGCTCACGACACGTTTCAGGTGGCTATAACTGGTCTTTTAGTTACCGTCCATGGAGAAGTCTCCCACAGATGGAAAAAGCTGAACCGAGCCTTCAATCACGTTGTGCGCTAGACTGTAGGTGCTCGGGGGGTTCGGCAATCACGTTGGGCTCCAGACTGCGGGAGCTTGGGTGGGTCGGACGGTCGGGACGGACGGAGACGGAGATGGACGGATCTCTGAAGTCAGATCTTGGAACATGCGGTTTATTGCAAAGGGCGTGGGTACAGGGGCACTGCTTAGAGCTGCATCTGGCAGCTCTGAGCAGGCCCAAGAGAGCAAGAGAGTAAGCGGGTAAGTAAAGAGAGAGAGGGAGAGAGAGGAATGAGGGTGAAGAAGTAGTGAGAGAGAATGGAAGTAGTAGAGATGAGAGTATAGTAAGAGAATAGTAAGAGTGTCTGAAGTCCTGGTTACAATACAATAAATCATCTTCTGTACTGAATATTCTAATTGTCACTAACCAATCTAATACAAGATACAAATCCTATAGCATTTACATACAGCCTATAAGAGTTCTTATATTACCATAGAGTGTTACATCTTAACTTCTAAAAACTACTCTTTGGACCCCTTCTGCTGAGCTAGTAGGGTCTGCTCTGACACTTGGACCTGCCTGCAAGCAGAGGGTATTGTTCAATCAAGAGGGGATTACCTTCAGTCGGCCATACCATTGTTTTCCAGTTGTTCAGTAACTAAGATTTGGTATTTCAAAAATGGCTTTCATTTCGATGTCGCCTGTTGAGAGTCTTTCTGAAGAATGGCTAAAAAGCAAAGGTCATGATAACACAGCAGGCTTAGTAAAGATGCAGACACTGAGTCCTTGAGCAAGAGGTTGCATAGATAACAGAATGTGCATTCAGATAAGTAAGAAGACAGAAACCATATGGAAGAGGAAGATAAGACCACCGTGTTTGCAGATCCCACAGAATAGCTCCAACCAATAAGGAGCTCAACTTTTGCAATATGTATGAGCTAATTAAAGGTACTATAAGTAAGTGTAGTTTTGAAAAATAAATCGAGACTTGCTGAACATCATGCCTTGAGTGCTTGTCTCCCGCGACTCCACCCGACATCTGGCGCCCGAACAGGAGAAGTTGCCCTTGCCTTATGCGATGGGGGAGTTGCGTTGGGGTCGGGTCCCGCAGCTAGACGGACGGCGAAAGAGGTCTCGTATACTGCAGCGATTTCCTCCGCGCCCGAGTGACCGCACAGGCGGGCTCGCCGATACATGCTGCCGAAGCCTGGAGGGGCTAGCAACGGTACCGTCGTAAGTATGGAAAGGCAAGCAGCACAGGAAGTTTTTAAGGCTTTTTTGCTTAAGCGTAATTTTAAGGAGATTAATCTTGATAAAGACCTCCCCGCCCTTTTAACGCATGCGCGCTCTTACGGTTTTTTCGCTGACCCCCACTCCATTCATGAATTAAGTCAGTGGCGCGCGTATAGTGACAAACTCTGGGATCTTGTCTTAGATGACGATAAGCCAGCTAAAAAGATGGCTAAACTATGGAGAGTTGTCTACAATGAACTTTTAATGGTACAAGCAGAGAAAAGGGCAGCAGAAAAAATTAAGGCAGCCCATGATAAAAACCGTAATTACGATTCTGCTGCTTCCCTTTACTCCGCTGCCCCTAACCCCCCCACCTTTGCTACAGTCGAGGTTCCGCCTGAGGCATTTGCCTCCGGCCCGGCTTCACACTCACCCTCTGCGCCCCCTGATCCTCCCCTGCAGTCCCCGCCCCCGTCCCCCTCGCAGCAGCCGCGGCAGCCGCAGCAGCCGCCGCCGCCGAAGCTGTCTGTTCCTCCGGATCGCTCTCGTTCGCAAAACCCTTTCCTAAGCCATGAGCCTGTCCCTGGGGCAGATTCTGACCTCGCGGAGGCCATGGCCAAGGGTCATAGAGAGCTGTGGGCAGCTCTCGCTCGTGACGGTTTGCATAAGGGCGATGCAGAGATGCTAGCGGCTGCCCAGGAAAGCTTGGCTTTCCCTGTTCTGTTTGTTCCTAATCCACAGGGAGGCAATATTGCGCAAGTTACTAACCTCGACTGGAAGCTGTTAGCTCAGCTACGAGCAACGGTGGGGAATTACGGTGTTACGAGCGAGCCCGTAAAACAGATGCTTGACTATATTTTTAATGCCTTTACTCTCCTTCCTGCTGACATTAAAGGCATCACTAAATTAATGTACACCCCGCACCAGCGATTACTTTTTGACGCTCGCTGGAGAGAAGAAGCAGCTGTGAGCGCAGATCTTAACAGACCCCAGGGGGACCCTTTGGCTGACATTACGGTTGATGAGTTACTAGGACAGGGTCAACATATGAGGGTTGAGGCTCAGGCTGCACTAGGCCCTGCTAAATTGCGGGAAGCTATGGCAGTTGCTAAGAGAGCCATGGACAAAGTTCGAGCCCCGGGTGGAATTCCTATGTACATGAGCATTAAGCAAGGTTGGGAAGAGTCTTTAGGCTCTTTTGTTGATAAAGTCATGGAGGCAATTTCAAAAGCCGGGGTGCAAGAGCACATGCACGATCCATTATTAAAACAATGTCTCCTACAAAATGGTAACCAAGCCACTCGCGCTCTCATTACTTCCACCCCAGGGGATTGGACTGTCCAGCAGCTCCTAGAAAAGGCTGCTACCATGCCCACTGGCTCTCAGCTGTTCTTAGCACAGGCTTTAGAAAAGTTAGGTGAAGGGCTTAAAGAACAGGCTATTAGCTCTCAAAATCAGGTTATGGCAGCCCTTGCTCCTCTCCAAGCGGCAGCAGCACGTCCCCGCCCAGCTCCAGGTGGCCGCATGAAGTGTTATCGCTGTGGGACACCCGGTCATATTCGTCGCGAATGTACAGCCGCAGGAATTTGACTATTCCATTGCATCCAGATGACACCAAGCGCTTCGCCTTTACCTTACCTGCCCTGAATAAAGGAGAACCAGCTAGACGATTTGAATGGACTGTATTGCTGCAAGGGATGAAAAACTCACCTACTTTGTGCCAACTGTATGTTGATGCTGCCTTGCAACCCTTACGGAGACAGATGCCTGATGCCATTATTTATCACTACATGGATGACATTCTCTTTGCTCAAAGGGATCCCTTCACCCCTGCCCAGATGCAAATTATTGTTGCCTCCTTGGCTGCCTGGTCCCTTGTTGTGGCACCCAACAAAATACAAGTTTCTGCTCCATGGAAATATCTAGGATGGACTATTACCGCTCAGAGAATAAAACCTCAGAAGTTACATATTCAAGCATCTATTTCAAACCTAAATGAGGCCCAAAAACTTCTAAGAGACCTACAATGGCTTAAACCCATTACAGGAATTCCCAACATGCTATTGGAACAGCTACGTCCTTTGCTAAAGGGCACAGACCCATGTACTCCTGTGACGCTTACGCCGCAACAGTCTGAAGTCTTGCAGCAAATTACATCCTGTATCTCCAGAGGCTTTGTTGACCGTCTAGACCCCGACACCCCCTTATCCTTAACTGTCTGGAACAGTAGAGAACATCTCTTAGGAGCCATTACTCAGCAAAAGAAAACGGGGGACATCTCCGTTCTAAAATAGATTTCGCCCCCCTTGCAGCAAAGAAAAACAGTCACTCCAAAGATTGAAAATTTAGCAACTCTTTTAAAGAAAGGACGTCTACGCACCTAGGAAATTAGTGGCCTTGAACCTGCAGTTATCTACCTCCCCATGGAAAAACCTACCTTAGACTGGTACCTACTCAACTCCTCGCAGCTCACTGAAGCATTGCTCTCTTCTGGAGCAGAAGTTCGCACCGGCCCATTAGCTCCAAAATTACTCAACTGGTTGGGAAGCTGGACCTGGATATCCAAACCATTGCAGCACCGAGGGCCTATCCCTGATGCTCTGACAGTTTTTACTGATGCCAGACGCAGAACCAGGACAGCTGCCGTTGTTTGGCACTATAATCAACAATGGTGCCACCATAAGATCGCAGCTACCCCTACTGATACATTACAAACCTTAGAACTTGTAGCAGTACTGTGGGCCGCCCTTCATTTTTCGGAACCCCTCAATGTCATTTCAGACTCTCTTTATATTGTAGGAATTGTTTCTAGAATCGAGGACGCTGTCATCAAGGAAGTGAAAAACCAGCGACTTTTTGATGTTATTACAACTAAAACATCCCCTATGGGTTCCGGCCAAATGGACTAAGCCTGTTGTCACTGATGAGCAACCCACAACAGAAGAAGAAAAGAAGGGTACAGAGGAAGATCTCACAAATCCTGCAGGAAGTTGAGCAGCGGTTTTGCATTACCTTCCTTGTGGACTCTGAACAGGAGATAGAGGGTTATCTCCTCCCACATTTGCAGAGACATTTTTTACGCTTTTGCCAGTCTAGTTGCTTTGCATGTAATTGTAATAATCATAAGGCGTGGGTAAGATTGCTTTGCGGAGGCTGTAATTTACAGTGGTGGGTCCACCAGCGACATCTATCAGAAGGGTTTTGGTGTCAGTCTTGCAGTTTTCACTGGCACCGTGAGACGGCTCAAGGAGCATTAGTACAACTCACAGGCAAAAATATCATTGACAGTTTGCAATTAGTTGAAAATCTTGAAGATCTGCCGCTAAGAGAATTAGCGTGGTCAGTACAGCATTTAGCAAAAAAGATCTTAGCCGATAGCTACTCTGTAGTTTTGCAATCCTCATGCCAACCAAATATCGGGGTCCCCATTCAGTGGCAAGTTGACCCAAGAAAGTGGGATCATGTTTGCTGGCGGTTTAAGCATCATGCTGCTAATCGCAGGCTCAGTAATGGGTCACCCCCTTTCCTATCCTCCTAAGGTGTTTGACCCTAGAGATAATATCTGGGTCTCCTTGGCACGTGAATTGAACACTACAACATTCTGTGCTTCCTTAGCCTCGCCCAGTGCCCCCTTCTTAACATGTTTGATTGGGGTGCCGTTAAATGATAGTACTTGGCGTCTCTTTCTTACAGAGACTCAAACACTTAAGACTACCCGGAGCCTCTGGCCCTTGACTACCACTACTAACGTTACGCATGGGCTACAAGAGTATGATAGCTGGGATGAAAGACTCCCAGTGGGCCCTGAGCCACAAGAGATAGAACTAGTTGATTCTCTTAACGCTACAGCCTGTATTTATATTAATAGTTCAAGTAATTTATGCCAAGAGGGCAGCCTTAATGGCTGTCGACTGAATGAATCCAACCCCACCTTGATTTATCCTATTGGCAATGCTTCACAGTGGGATTTAGAATGGTGCAACGTTACCGTGAGAAATCGATCTCTTGCAGCCCCTGGAACGTTTTTCCCTCGAAAGTTACCCAGAGGGTTTTTCCTAATTTGTGGGAATCGTGCCTGGTCAGGTATTCCATCCAGGCCTGTAGGTGGGCCCTGTACCTTTGGCCAACTGAGTCTTGCACTTCCACAGCACCATCCTAATGCTACACACCGAACACGATGGCAGAGGTCTTTAACAGAAACTATAACACCTGAATGTCAGGATGACCTCACGCTATGGAGCAAATCAGAAGTGCTTTTTACCTCCCTTTTTGTTCCTGGTGCAGCTGCGGCACGAGCCCATCGTCACTTAGAAAAACTGGCATGTTGGGTAGTTAAACAGGCAAACGGTACCAGCCGAGTGTTGTCTGAACTTGCAGAAGACCTGAGTTCAGTCCAACACGCCCTGCTTCAGAATAGAGCAGCTATAGATTTTCTACTCTTAGCCCACGGCCATGGCTGTGAAGACTTTGAAGGAATGTGCTGTATGGATCTTGAGGATCATTCTAAGTCCATCCACGCTGAAATTAAGAATTTGATTGAACACTCCCAAAAAATAAAAAAAGACTCCGGATTTTTCGGATTAGAAGGACTTACAGAGTGGATGGGCTTAGAAGGATGGATGAAAAGTGTGATTAAATCTTTAATGCTGTTGCTAATAATTGTTTTGCTTGGTTTACTTATGCTTAGCTGTATAATGTCATGTGTAAAAAATTTAATTTTGAAGTCAGTCAATATGACTATGATCATGCAAAAAGAAAACAGGGGAAGTGTTGAGAGTCTTTCTGAAGAATGGCTAAAAAGCAAAGGTCATGATAACACAGCAGGCTTAGTAAAGATGCAGACACTGAGTCCTTGAGCAAGAAGTTGCATAGATAACAGAATGTGCATTCAGATAAGTAAGCAGACAGAAACCATATGGAAGAGGAAGATAAGACCACCGTGTTTGCAGATCCCACGGAATAGCTCCAACCAATAAGGAGCTCAACTTTTGCAATATGTATGAGCTAATTAAAGGTACTATAAGTAAGTGTAGTTTTGAAAAATAAATCGAGACTTGCTGAACATGATGCCTTGAGTGCTTGTCTCCCGCGACTCCACCCAACAGTCGCCTGTAGTTTTCATATTCCCAAAATCTTTTGTCAGGCAATCATATTTATAAGGCTTTCCTGTTTCATCTTCCCCCACAGGTAAGCCCTGCTAAGAGTTAACTTTGTCACTCATGCCTGGCCAGATATTAGGAAAAAATTGGAAAAAATAGAAGACTGGTACGAGAAACCATTACAAGACCTAGTAAGGGAAGCTCAAAAGATCTATGTCCGGAGGGATGAAGAAAAAGCCAAAGTGGAAGCAAAGATCATGATAGCCACTATGCGAGAGAGTACCTTCCAAAAAAATCTAAATCAAAAACCCTCAGGTAACACTCCTAAACATTCAAGATTCAGAAATGGTGGAAAGGAGAAAAATAAAACTACAGCACAGTCATGTTTCCAAGAACAGCCCAGGGATGCCTGTTTCTATTGCAAGGAAGAGGGGCATTATAAAAGGGAATGCCCCCACCTGAGGAAGGATCTGAAAATATTTCAAGAGACACACACAGAAGAGAAATAGGGAAGTCATGGGCTCTAATTTTTGGGGGATAAATACCATCTGGAGCCTTTGATAACTTTAAAAGTAGGCCCCCAAGAGGAAGTATTAGAATTTATAGTTGACACTGGGGCAGAAAGGACTTGTGTGATGAATATTCCAAAAGGGTGTGATATAAGTAATAATATGGTAAAAGTAACAGGAGCAAAGGGGGAAGGATTTAAGGTCCCTGTCATTAAAGATGTGGTTATTGAAGGGGAAACAAAAATAGGGATAGGGGATGTTTTGTTAGTTCCTGGGATTGGCAGCAATTTATTGGGAAGGGATTTACAAATCCAGCTGGGGATGGGAGTCATACCAGAAGAAGGGAAAATGACAGCCAAAGTGTTAAAACTTAGCCAAGAAGATGAAAGAAAAATTAACAAAGAGGTTTGGGCTGGGGAAGGAAATAGGGGTGGACTAGATATTGACCCCATAAGGGTCACAATTGAAAAAGAAGAATGCCCCATTCGTGTACGTCAGTACCCTATATCTTTAGAAGGGAGAAAAGGCTTAAAACCAGTAATAGAAGAATTAATAAAGGATGGGACACTAGAACCTTGTAAATCCCCTCATAATACCCCTATTCTCCCAGTAAAGAAATCTGATGGAAATTACAGATTAGTGCAAGATTTAAGAGAAGTAAACAAAAGAACACGGGCCTGCTACCCTATGGTTCCTAATCCCTACACTCTTTTAAGTAAAATTCCACCTCAACATCAGTGGTTTAGTGTGGTGGATCTTAAAGATGCCTTTTGGGCCTGCCCACTGGCAGAGGAAAGCCGAAATATTTTTGCCTTTGAATGGGAAGATCCAAACACAGGGAAAAAGAACCAATTGAGGTGGACTAAACTGCCACAGGGGTATTGTGAGGCCCCAAATTTATTTGGGCAAGCCTTGGGAGAAATATTACAAACCTTCCCCACTCCCCCAGGAATACAAACTATCCAATATGTAGATGATCTTCTAATATCAGGGGAAGATGAAATTAAAGAAGCTACTATAAAGCTTCTAAATTTTCTTGGGGAAAAGGGACTAAGGGCATCAAAAAGGAAATTACAGTTTGTGGAATCAGAAGTAAAATATCTTGGCCACCTGATAAGCAAAGGTAGCCGAAAACTAAGTCCTGAAAGAATTACAGGGATTTTATCCCTTCCTCCTCCCTCTTCAAAAAAGGAGGTTAGGAGACTGCTGGGGCTACTGGGATATTGCAGACTATGGATTGAAGGATATACACAAGCAGTAAAATTTTTATATGAAAAATTAACAGGGGGAGACAATATACAATGGACCAAAGATGATGATAATAAATTAAAAAAACTGAAGTTGAAACTAGCCTCGTTACCAGCCCTAAGCTTACCCTCACTAGAAAAACCCTTTCATTTATATGTGAATGCAGAAAATGGAGTAGCTCATGGTGTATTAGTCCAGGAATGGGGAGGGGTGAGAAGACCAATAGCTTATTTATCTAAACTATTGGACCCAGTAAGCCGTGGCTGGCCAGTATGCATTCAAGCCATAGCAGCTACTGCTATTTTGGTGGAGGAGAGCCGTAAGCTCACCTTTGGAAGTAAACTGATTGTATACACACCCCATGCGGTCCGAAATGTGCTAAATCAAAAAGCTGAAAAATGGTTAACAGACTCCAGGATACTAAAATATGAAGCAATTCTGATTGACAGTAATGATCTAACTATAGAAACGAGCAAAAGCCTCAATCTGGCCCAATTCCTCTATGGAGAACCAAAAGATGACCTGGCACATGATTGCTTAGAAATTATTCAATACCAAACAAAAGTTCGGGAAGATCTAGAAGAACAAGCCCTCTTAGAAGGGGAAAGAATATATGTGGATGGTTCATCCAGATGCTTGCAAGGAAAAAGAATGTCAGGATATGCCTTAGTCGATGGGATAAATATGCAGACCATCGAAAAAGGAAAACTACCTTCAAATTGGTCAGCGCAATCTTGTGAGTTATACGCTCTAAAGAGAGCACTGGAGCATTTAGCACACAAAAAGGGGACCATCTATACTGATTCAAAGTATGCCTTTGGGGTAATACATGCCTTTGGAAAGATCTGGGAAGAAAGGGGTTTACTAAATTCAAAGGGGAAGGAACTGATACATGAAGGCCTGATTTCAGAAGTGTTGGAGGCATTAAAATTGCCTGAAGAAATAGGTGTAGTGTATATCAAAGGACACCAAAAAGGGATAACCCCAGAAATAAGAGGGAATAATCTAGCAGACCAAGAAGCCAAAGATGCAGCAGAAAATGGGACTAAACGAATTATGTTAATCCTGACCCCAGAAAGGGGAGAATTGGAAATCCCCAAATTTAGTAAAGAAGAGAAAGAATTATTTAAGATAGGGGGAGAACAAGATCAATCTGGAAAATGGAAACTCCCTGATGGGAGACAGTTACTTAATAAGCCACTCACTAAGAGAATATTAGAAGATATGCATCAAAAAACTCATTGGGGCACTCAAGCTTTGTGTGATCATTTTCTGAGAAATTATGGGTGTATTGGAATCTTTGGGGTAGCAAAACAAATAACTGGGCACTGTATAACTTGCCAAAGAGTGAATAGGAAAATAATGAGAAAAACAACATTAGGAGGCCGCGAATTAGCTCTGCGACCATTCCAAAGTATCCAAGTAGATTTCACTGAACTTCCTCAAGTACAAAGATGGAAGTTCCTATTAGTAATAGTAGACCATCTAACTCATTGGGTAGAAGCAGTTCCTGCTACTAGAGCTACAGCTAACGTAGTATGCAAAACCCTTCTGGAACAAATTATTCCCAGATATGGAATGGTTAATAAAATAGACTCAGATAGAGGAACACATTTTAGATCCAAAGTCTTACAACAAATAAGCCTTGGGAATACAATGGGAATTACATACCCCCTGGCACCCACAAAGTTCAGGCCGAGTAGAAAGAATGAACCAGACTTTGAAAAAAACTTTAACAAAATTAATGATTGAAACTCAAATGTCATGGGTAAAATGCTTACCTTTGGCTCTGTTGAGAGTCCGAACACAGCCCAGGTCAGATCTGGGAGTATCTCCTTATGAGATGATGTTCGGATTACCCTTCCTTACCACTCAACATGAAACAGCCACTTATGAAGTGGGAGAAGCAAGTGTCAAAAAATATGTCACCACGATTGCCAGAACACTTGAAAATTTGAGGCTGAAAGGAATGATCCCTCAAACCACAACTTTGGAGTTCAAAATTCATAATATCCACCCAGGGGAATGGGTACTGGTAAAAACATGGAAAGAACAATCTTTGACTCCACAATGGGAGGGTCCTTTTCAGGTACTGCTGACGACTGAGGCCGCAGTCCGGACCAAGGAACGAGGGTGGATCCATGCCAGACGAATCAAAGGACCTGTAAAAGAACCTGAAGAGTGGACTGTAATATCCAAACCAGGTGATACCAAATTGATTCTTAAACGGAGGCCAGGTGACAAAGAACTAGAACAATCTAAATAATCCAAGGGATATGCAAAGAATCACACCTAACTGAGAAGTAAAAGCCAAATTTATATCAGTGACCCCTGGACAAATTCTGGGACATCTTGGAGAACAATATTCTCACTTCAAACAGGAAGGGTTTGGACTGTATCAAACAGGGAACTCTCATATTCTGATTCTAGCCTGTGATTTGTATTGAGAAGGGGGAGAATCACAACTTCCATCAGTGCCACATCATATACCCTGTTTGAATCATTCTAATATGGGGCATGCCAGCCAGGTCAAATATAAGTAATTAATCTGGAGGGAAATTGGCATTTCACATCATCGACACCCTAGTTGTAAAAGGTGTCAAGCACAAATCAACCCCCTTATGCAGACAAAATCATAAGCAACAAAAGCAATAACTTTGCTCTGCAGATGGGAATTACTAGTGCCTGTTGAATGGGAAATACCTAAGATACAAACAGTTAAAAAAGGTGCCAAAAGAAATTTGCCTAAAAGCTACAAAGGAAGTGACAAGGAAATAGAGGGCAAGACCGGGTTGGCCACTGTACTCGCCGCTGAGAAGATCCAATACACCTGCTATGGGTTGCAACCTCATAAGCAAGGGAGGTGGGAGTATAAGCCATGCCGGACCTCTGTTATTCCTTCTTTTGTCACTTATCCTGGTCCCTTTCGGGACACCGGCAAGACCATGTTACAAATGCTATCGAAAGCTCTACATGGAAAGACACCGGGGTTTCTTTCTTATTACTCATACCCATATCAACAGTCACTGTTATGACTCGTCCAAATTAGATATTTGTATGCATAAAGGGGAAAAATATTGGATTACAGAAAATTTGGGAACAAGTGGAAACAGACTAGGAAGTAATTGTCCAAAAAGAGAAAAATGGATTTGTTTCACAGCTGCCACCAGGGGAACAGTCCAAGATTTGGTAAAAGAACAAGTGGTAAGTAAAAATACAAAGCCAGCACAGCAACCTCGCCCTATATTCACCTCAGGCCAGGACCTGTATGCAAAGGTTAAACAACAGTTAAAAGAGGAAAACACCCCAAGGTTAGGAAAAAACCTGTTTGTGGAACTGGGGGAGAGGATAGGTAAAGAACGTAACATAACCAACTGTTGGGTCTGTGGAGAAGCTTTGATGACAGAAGAATGGCCATGGAAAGGTAGCAGCGTAGGCCCAGTAGAACTCCTTCAATGGAACTGGACAAATATAAGAGGGGGGAACCGACCTGAGGAGTGGATTTTAAGTTCAACAGTGATAGGGGAAGAATGCCTCTGGCGAACTGGGAAGAACTTTCTTAATGAAGTAGGAAACACTCCCTGTAAAAGGTATAAAGTGAGTAACAAAACCTCAACGTGATGGGTCCCAGAAAAACCAACTTGGTATTGGGCTCAGAAAAAAGGAAAAGGCTGTATATATGATAATGAAATTGGACTCTTTCAGTGTAATGACACAAGGAAAAATCCTTATTTTGGAATCCCAGAAATATCCAAATTTTGGGAGAATATAAATCAACAAGAAGGTGATTATTGGAAAGCACCAGATGGCTTATTCTGGATATGTGGGAAAAGGGCATACCCGAGACTCCCTTCACATTGGAAAGGGAGTTGTACATTAGGAATCATTCAACCAGGGTTTTTCCTTTTACCAGAACCAGAGGGAGATCAATTAGGAATACCTGTCTATGAAGACTTCAAAAGAAATAAAAGAGATTTAATTGGAGGATTCCAAAAATGGAAATATGAGGAATGAATATTAGAAACATATGGGCCAGCTACCTGGGCACAAGATGGAAGTTGGGGATATCGAACCCCAATTTACATGCTGAATCGTATCATCAGACTCCAAGCCCTTGTAGAAATCATAACCAATGAAACAGCTGAGGCTATGAAATTAATAGTCAGCCAGCAACGCCAAACCAGAGCTGCAATATATCAAAATAGGCTGGCTTTAGACTATTTACTGGCTGAAGAAGGGGGTGTGTGCAGGAAGTTCAATACATCGGAATGTTGTTTAAAAATTGATGACAATGGGGATGCCGTTCTAGATATCGCCAACAATATTAGAAAAATAGCCCATGAACCGGTCCAAAAATGGGAATCAATGATGACTGCTAACTGGTGGGATGGCATATTGGGGAAAGAATGGTGGAAGAAGCTAGGCTTCTTCCTCTTATGTGCTACAGCTGGTCTAATATTTCTCCCTTGCTTGATCCCCTGCTTTATTCGGCTAATCACCAGCGTAGTTCAAGGCATGCAAGTTGTGACAATGCCTACTGACCCAAAGTTGGCTATGTCTGGAACAGCACAAAAAATTATGGTATTAAAAAGACAAAGTGATATAAAAGACCCACTCGAAGAAGCCAAACTGATCTGTGAAAAGAACGAACAGACATTAGAAGCCAAGAAAAAAGAAATATTGCTCAAGCCAAATGATTTATAAAATAGAAAACGGGGGGATTGTTATAAACAATAAACATAGTATTGGCTTCTCGCAAAGTATTAAGGTAGATATTATATAATGTTAGAAATGCTTTTTTGCTGTGTGGATGTAGTTTTCTCTCGTTTTAGCAAGAATGTTAGCAAGTGTGAGCAAGTAAGATAACCTCCAATCGAGCAGAGGATGAGGCCCGAGAAGCTGCTAATCAACACTTTGTCCAGAGAACAAAAGGGCCCAAAGGCTGCTCTGCCCGGAGAACGGGCGGCCAGGAGGGTCCGAGAGCCGCTATCACCGCTCTGCCCGGGGGGCAAAGAGGCCCAAAGCTGCAATCAGCCCTGACTGTCTGGAGAATTAAGAGATCCACCCTACCATCGACTCTCACCTTGCGGGCCCAACCCCAAGAATCAAAAGAAATAAAACCGCAAGGCCGAAGACTACGCATGCTCTAAAAAGGCGGACCCAAGGAGTGGCCATGCAGAACAGTTCCTGGAAAAGTTTTAATATTAATAGAGAACAGACAGTAAAAATGGTATAAAAAGGACTCACCTCGAGCATCAGGTGTGCTCTTGGCAGAGTGCCAAGGCATCCGGCCGTTATCCCTTTGCCTTATTTTATGTGTCTCTTATTGTCTTTATATTAAACTCTTTAAATTCTAACAGGAGAGTGAACCTTGTTTTTCACAGGTTTGTATTCCGTTTAGCTAACATAACTCCCAGAGGGCTTTCCTGGGGTATCTCCCTGGTACGTCTCTATTCCCTTTTTTATTCCCTGACTCTTACTTGCTAGTTTTATGTCCCATTTTCTCAGAATCTTATCTATCCTTCCCAGGCCTTTGTTTCCCACCTTTTCAATAAAAACCAACAAAACAAACAACTATTCAAACCCCACCACCTCTTTCCCCTTTCTTCTCCTAGAATACAAAAGTTCCCTCCTCTTAATAAAATATGCCTCCCTCCAGAAAATAAAGTTATATTTCAAGGTTTATCACATACATTTTCATTCATTCTCACTCACTCCTTTTTATTGTTCCAATTTATCTTTCTCAAGCGCTATCAGTCACAACCACACAAGATTAAGGTACCTTTTAATTTCAAATTGTTGGCCAATATTCACCTCTGGGCCCAAAGTTCCACGTTTCTTGGAGTAATTCTCAATTTGGCAGAATTAAGTCTAGATTTCTTGAATTTTTAACCCTCCATCCAGCAGTCTCAAAACCCAAATATCTTGGATTTATCCTCAATTTGGCAGAATTAAGCCTGGATTTCTCTAATTTTTAACCCTCAATCCAGCAGTCTCAAAACCCAAATGTCTTGGAAGTAATCCTCAATTTAGCAGAATTAAGCCCGGATTTCTTGAATTTTGAACCCTCAGTCCGGCAGTCTTAAACCCTAAATTTCTCGGATCCAATACTAGGAAACTCTTGACTCCCCTCCTTCAAGGAGTCCAATCCCTCCCCTGAAACCCAGTCCCAGTTAGACCAGGGGTTCTCTCCTTTTATCTTTCTCTTAGCCTCTTTGCTGACTGCTTCCCTCACGGGAGAGCAGAACTGAAGCCTCAGAAGTTCCTTACTCGCTTCACAGGTCTGGGGGTAACCAGCCCGCGTCTCATACACACACTTTCATCCCCCGTATTCCCCCAAAAAGAGGAAAGAAAAAATACTCACCTTTCTCGGAGTTTTCGTGCACAAGATTTTACGTGTATAGTTACCGCGGTATCTTAGGGAGCCTTTTCTTTCCTTTCTTTTTGCTTTGTCTCCTCTCTTGTCCTCCGGGTGTTTGACCTGCAAACCCCCCGACCACGCCGGGAAACACAAAGCGAGGCTGCCAAAAGCAGGCGGGGGCGCCCCCTTGCTCTGGGTTCCCCAGGAGATCTCAGAGGTGAGGCTTTTTCCCCGTACGGGCCACCACATTGTGAAAAACGAGGTTCACTCAGTAAAATTTTAAGGAAAGTTTAATAAAAGGGACAATTAGGAGACAATAGCAAAAAGGGTGTTACAGCTGGGTGCTTTGGCAGAGATCCAAAGGCACACCTCTACATCCAAAAGATCGTCTTTAAAAGTACATCTCATTGCATATTCATCACAATCATGCATGATTCATAAATTCTTTGGAGTTTCTGTGTATCATTCCATCAGCCTTATCTTCCTCCTTGGCTCCATTCTGTCTCTGTTCCCTCCATAAATTATTCTCTCTGGTTCTGGGTCTTCTTCTTCTCTGATAAGATACTCCAGGAATGTGAAGGCTTTCTCTGCCTATCTTTTCTAAATTGACTACATAAACATTCTATATCATGTATTACATTACAGAACCTAGGTAAAGTTTTTCTAACATTAAGGAACATGAAAAAAAACCAACATCACAATTCATTCATAACAATTATGTAACATGCTAAAAGCCAATATCACAATACATTCATAACAAGCTCTATAAGGAGGAAGGGTATTTTTATTTGTCGTAATGTTAGGAAATCAATACTCTTGCATTCACTGCAAAGTGTTTCATGAACAACACCTCCTGACCACATTGTTATGCTTTTTGATACCTCCAAGTAGGAGAATATAATGTGACCTGGCAGAGCAGTCACATAGGACAAATGTGAAGACCTTTCACATAGTCATCAGATTCTGATCAGGTTCTTAGATTAGTTTAGAATCTGGGGAAAACTCTTGAAATACACTGTGAGAAGATAGAAGGGAATGTAAAAGCTTCTAGTAGTGTATTTCCTAGCTTTTATTTGTGAATGAAATTTTAAGAAAAGTGAGATGGAGGGGGTCTATCAGGCATTTTTTGAGTGTTTTTTTGTTGGCTTTTGTTTTTGTTTGGTTTTAGTTTTTGAGTTTGGGGGTCCCCCCCATGTTAAATTATAATCAATCTGGATGCCTTTAGACAGAATCAGTGACAAACTTCACTCATGTCATCCAGTCATTATTAAACTACAAACTGTTTCAGAAGTAGGACTGAAAATCAAAATTAGGAGTATGCTGCTTGACCTCTCCCACACTGTGTATTTGAAGATTATTACTGGCTAGACAGTTCTGTTTTTCAGACTATCTTGCACTCTAATTTAAAACACAGGTGGAAACTCCTATTAACTTGTTTTGGTACAATACTTATAGTCTAGTACTCAATTAAAAGTGCTGTATGTGCATCATCAGGATAGGATGAGAAAAAATACTATGTCTTTCTAAATATTTGTTAGAAGCTTCATGTGTACATGAGTGATCTGTGCTTACATGCATCAAACCATTCAAAGTTTTTACTATGAATTTTTAAGAGGCTCATCTCTGGTTAGCATAGACTGTTGCAATTCTGTCAGGGAGAGTGGATCAGTGACCAGTTGAGTTCTCTCCATTTTCTACTTTTCCTTAGTATTTCCCATGTAAACAAGCCTTCAGAAACTGTTTCAGAGGTTACAACTCCTTTTTCTAAGTATGTATGCTCCTTCTAGACTTCCTTAGAGAAAGAAGTGGTTTGATCAGTTTCCTCTAAACTTCATTCTAATTTTCCATGGTATGAACTATTAAAATCATAAAGCTAATGACAAAATGAAAAAGAACAAGACCAGAAGAAGGACATTATGTCTGTTCTTATTCAATTCACTTGTTCATTGGAGGTCTGATAGGCACAGGGAAGCTTTTAAAGACTTGGGGCTTGCGGTCACCATCTGTATCTTTTTATATTTTTATTTTCTTTGAGACCAGATGGGAGACCTGTCCCAATATTATGTGTATATTACAAGGGAGAAGGACAACCACTTTAAATCAATCCTTACATTGATCACAGAAGCACACTGTAGTTACATCAACTGGCTTTCCTGGACAAGAAGTCCTACAATGATGGTGATCTTTGCTGTTACTTTTCACCCAATATACATATGGTGGGCTGAATTTGGTTAGTTGCCAGGTGCCCACCAAATTGCTCTATCATTCCCCCTCCTCAAAAGGACAGGGAGAAAAAATATGATGAAAAGTTCCTGGGTCGATATAAAGACGGAAATCACTTACCAACTACCATTATGGGCAAAACAGACTTGACTTGGGGAAAATAACTTAATTTATTGCCAAAAAATAAGAGAACCAGATAATGAGAAATAAGAACAGATCTAAAAAAACACCTTTCTGCTGCCCCTCCCTTCTTCCCAAACTCAACTTCACTCTCAATGCTTTTACTTCCTGTAGTGGTTTCGTTCAAAATATCCATTACTTACTTATTTTCCTTCTGTGAGATAGGAGAAAGCAAAGCAGGCACAAAACTTAAAAGAATATAAAGAAGTTTATTAACAGACCTAAAAGGAAGAAAAAAAGTCAGACTAAACCTTCAGAACACTTCTCTTCCCCCCACCTTTCTCCCTTCTCCCACTGACAACACAAAAAGACAACCCTTGAGATTTTCAGTCAGTTTACCACCTCAATAATAATCTCTTTTTTCAGTTCACTTAGGGAGAGGAGTCTCTCTTGCTCATGCTATGGAAACATCTCCACAAGAAACAATTCTCTCATGACTTCAATGTCACAGCAAGACAGCTGCCCGGGTTGGTTCTCTGCTTGCATGTGAAAGTCCCTTCCCTCAACTTACAGCTTTCCCCACAACCGTTTTCGAGGGTTCAATCTTGAACTAATGGGGTACCATTTTAAGGTTGAGCTGTTCAGAAACAAAGGTTCTCTTCACTTATCTCTGGGAGCATCTTCATCTCTAGCAACAGAGGTCGTCTTCTTCCCTGGGAGCAAGGGTCTTCATCACTTTCATCTCTCTCTGTTCAAGCTTCTCATCAAATCACAGCTTCTTCAACATTTGCTTGTTTCAGCACAGATATTTTGCTCACAATTGCAGTTTGAATGCTCCACCCCCTATGCTTTCATGAAATTACGACAGGTACTCTGATATATCATAGTCCATCACCATAGCTTTACAACAGCATTTCATCTTCTAAGCTTGAAGCATCTCCTCTTTCTCCTCTCTCAGGGTTTCAGCTCTTCCTTCTTCACTGACTTTGGTGTCTTTATGGCGTTTTCTTCACGTGCCTTCACCTTCCCTCTTCCTCTGACTCGGGAGAGGATTGATGTCTGCAGGCTTCATCTGTTCTGGAGAATCTTACAGCACTAAAAAAGGGTTAATCTCACCCGGGCCTTGCAGCTGTAATTTGCCTTTTGCTGTTGGTCATCTAATTTCTGCTGGGTGGCAGCCGGAGCTCATTTCGGTGTAGGATTTTTTCAGCGGCTGCACTGGGAGGGGCTGGCTGAGCCACGGGGCCACCTGCACGGAGCAGGGCCATGGATGGAACAGGGCCGCAAGGCTCTGGGGTGTCTGTCTCCTGCCCGGCCTGGCTCGCACTGAGGGGGCTGCACTGGGTGTCCAGCGAGCAGAAGCAGATGAGATCTTAGCCAATCTGCGCTGTGGCCAACCCGGCCAGGCCACCCCAAGCAGGGCCCAGCCTGGCCCCGCTGGGCCGCGCCATGTGCCCCCACTTACCTGTCCAAAAGCCGGAAGGAAGAGAGCTTTCCCGGGCTTTGTTCGTTCTTAAATGTGGATCACAGAGGCATGTCAAGCTTCTTAAGTGGCTTTAAAAAGTTGCCAATATTCAAACTAGCCAGTTGATTGGTTCTATTGGGTCTAGAGGAAGCTGTAAGCACCTCTTTGCAAAGAATCACTTCCAGGGCTGATGGAGCCCCCTTTAACTAAAAACCCAAACTATGCTAAACCATGACACCTCCTCAACCCCTGAATGGCACAGGGGAATGGAGAAGGGGAGTTGTAGTCAGTTCATAATGCACTGTTTCTGCCACTCCTTCCTCCTCACACTCTTCCCCTGCTGCAGTGTGGGATCCTTCCCACAGGAGGCAGTACCTTGCAAACTTTTCCAACATGGGTCCTTTCCACAGGGTGCAGTCCTTCAAGAACAGGAGTGCTCCTGCGTGGGCTCCTTTCCACGGGCCACAGGTCCTGTCAGCAGCCTGGTCCTGTGTGGGCTCTCCACGTAGCCACAGTTTCCTTCAGGGCATATCTGCCTGCTCCAGTGTGGGGCCTTCCACAGGCTGCAGTGTGGATATCTGCTCTGACGTGCTCCTCCATAGGCTGCAGAGGGACAACCTGCATCACTATCTTCTTCACAGGTTGCAGGGGAATGTCTGCTCTGGTGCCTGGAGCACCTTCTCCCCCCCCCCCCCCCCCCCCTTCTTCATTGACTTTGGTGTCTGCAGAGAGTTGTTTTGCATTTTCTCACTTCTCTCTCACAGCTGCTGTGCAGCTTTTTTTACCAATTTTTCAATATGTTATCACAGAGGTGCTACCAATGTAATTGATTGGCTCAGCTTTGGTCAGCAGCAGCAGGTTGGTATTGGAGCTGGCTGTCTCTGTCTGACATGAGGGCAGCTTCTGACATCTCACAGAAGTCATTCCTGCAAGACTCCCTGTCGTGGTTTGACACTGGCCAAATGCCAGGCACCCATGAAAGTCGTTCACTCACCCTCCCCTGCCACAGCCAGGCAGAGGAGAGAAAAATTTAATGAAGGCTTAGTGAGCTGAAATAAGGACCAGGAGAAAACACTGCAAGGACAAAACAGGCTCCACTTAGAGGTACAAAGTGAATTTATTGCTAACAGAATCAGAGGAGGATAATGAGAAGCAAAATAAGCCCTTAAAAACACCCTTTCTCCCCCCCAACCCCTCCCTCCTCACCGACAGCTCAGGGAGACAGGGCATGGGGGTTTTGGTCAGTTTGTCAACCAAGGTTTCCTTCCACTGCTCAGGGAGACAAGTCCTTCCCCTGTGAGACTGTGGGGTCCCTTCCCATGGGAGACAGTTCTCTGTGAACTTCTCCAGCATGGTTCCAATCTCAAGAGCAGAAGTCCTCCCAAAACTTCTGCAATGTGAGTCAATCCCACAGGCAAATAGTCCTCCCAAAACTGCAGCAGTGTGGGTCACTCTTCCACGGGGTGCAGTGCTCCAAGGACAGGCTGCTCCAGCCTGCAAGCAAGGGCCCCCTCTCTCCACCGTGTCTCCCACTGGATCACAGCCTCCTTCAGGCATCCACCTGCTCCAGCATGGGCTCCTCCCCCATGGGCTGTGGGTGGATCTCTGTATCCACCATGCACCTCCATGGGCTGCAGGGGGACAGCCTGCTTCACCATGGTCATCACCATGACCTGCAGAGGAATCTCGGCTCCAGAGCCTGGAGAACATCCCCCTCCTTCTCCACTGACCTTGGTGTCTCCACGTTGTTTCCCTCACATGTTCTCACCTCCTCTTCTCTAGCTGGAATTAAAACTGTGAGTGCCCCACACTGTTTTGATTTCTTCTTAAATACATTATCACAGAGGCTTTACCGTCATTTCTAATTGGCCCAGCCTTGGCCAGCGGCATGTCCATCTTCAGAGCCATCAGGGATTGGCTCTGCTGGACATGGTGGAAGCTTCTAGCAGCTTCTCACAGAAGCCACTTCCATGGCTCCCTGCTGCCAAAAACCAGGCTGTGCAAAACCAACACAGTCCCCCTCCCCCACTATCAGAACCCTGTAAATCCAATACAGTACAGCATCAACTATCTTCCAGCTGATAAAGGTGACTCCTTTTTAAGACCAATCTCTATTACCGCCGGCCTGGGCCCTAGGGTATATCACTGTGTCCCGCAGACATAGGGAGGAGGAGGAGGAGAAGATCCAGCAGGCAGGAATTGTGCAGCAAGATTGATCTATTTAATTATTTTACAAACTCTTTTATAGACTTTTTTCTTCATAGTCTAATTGGACAAAGGATCAGCCACCTCTTGGGGTGATTGGCTAAAATCCTAAAACATCCATTGTCAAAATATTTTTCTACTATACCATAAACAAGACTTTTCAAGGTTGCAGGTGGCTTGGTTGTTTACATACTCTGCTACCTCTTCTGTGAGAGAGAAAAGTCTCTCACGGACTTAGAAAATAGCAAGAAAATCCTTGCTAGCAGCATTTTTGTATCTACAAATCTCAGCATTCTAAAATGAGCTTAGAAAGGAGGCTATAGATGACTTTTCCTGCAGATGATGCAATAGAGTGTCTCTGCAGGAGTACAGGGAGAACCTTAGTAATACTTAGTGCTTTTGTACAGAGCCATTGAGTGTAGCAGTATGATACATTATAGAATCATAGAACAGTTGGGTTGGAAGGGACCTTAAAGATCATCTAGTTTCAATCAGCCTGCCATGGGCAGGGACACTTTCCACTAGAACACTTGGCTCAAAGCCCCATCCAACATGGCCTTGAACACTTCCAGGGGTAGGGCAGACACAGCTTCTCTGGACTACCTGTTCCAGTGCCTCACCACTCTCAAAGTAAATAATTTCTTCCTAATATCTAATCTAACTCTGCCCTCTATCATGCTTTGAAATGTTTTCCAGCTTTGACTGTGTCATGGTTTAGGAATGGTACTCCTCAATTCAGTGCCCCCACGGAGACTTTCCAAAATCACACTGCTGCTCTCTTTCACTTCCCCCCATTTTCCCCTCTCCCTTCCCAGTGGAGATGGGAATTGGAGGCACAAAAGGCACAGATTAGGGGTTGAGGAAAGAACAATTTACTGGAAATGCCAACGAGATAAGAAAACAAACAGTAACAGCAACAAAATATTAATAACAAAAAATATAAAAAAAGGGAAGGATTCACATGGGAACCCCCCAACAATTAACAAATACCATTCCATCTGCCACATTTCCTTGACTGGAGGCAACCCCTTCTCCCCAGAAGAGAGTCCCTTTTCTCCCACCCCCTGAAATGATGTGAGGCGATATAGAATAATATGTCTTAGCCATACCCCCTCCCATCTACTGCAAAAATTAATCCTGTCCTGACCAGAACCAGGACATTATCTATCTCTTATTCTATACCATCAACACCATGCTCAGATCCTACACATTCCAATTATCTACATTTATGTGTGTATATATATATATATATATAAGCATAGGTATCATTTCCATAGTCAATGTCCGTCCCTCCAAAAAGTCTTTTGAGTTCATTTAGTCCATGACTGTGGGTTCAATCTGTCATAAATGTCTTCCAGGGTAGGAGGGCTGGTGTGCTGTTAGCTGGTTGCTGCATCAGGAGCTCATGACTGCTGTATCTGGAGCAGTCCATCCTCATTGGCCATGGGAGTTATGTCACACAGTGGCAATGTCATTCAGCAACCAATATTATACTACATTACAGACTATTCTCACCCAAAATTTAAATCGTCTTGAAAAACATCATATTTCCCTGTCCCTCTGCATTACCCATGAAGTGCACCCAGATCCCTGAGCAAAACCAATCCTCGGGATGGGTTCGCCTTTCCTTTAGGCAGGATTAATCCAAACTGTCTTCCCTAACACATTCCTCATATGCATCATGGGGACTATCCCCTTCTATGGTATGTGGTTTTGATTGGGCAGGGAGAGCTTGATTGGTGGAACCTCTAGTGTTAACTAACCAGGTGGCATTTGCTAAATGTAGATCCCAATGTTTGAAGGTCCCACCGCCCATTGCTTTCAATATGGTTTTTAACAGTCAATTTTCCCAGTGGCTGATGCCTGAAAGGGAATATGATATATCCACTCAATACTGTGGTCTCTGGCCCAGCCGTCTATGAGGCTGTTTTTGAAATGAATCCTGTTGTTGGACTCAGTTCTTTCTGGGGTGCCATGCCATCACAGGACTTGCTTTTCAAGGCCCAAGGTGGTGTTCTGGGCAGTGGCATGAGGCACAGGGTACATCTCCAGCCATCCATTGGTTGCTTCCACTCTTCTCAGCATGTAGCATTTGCTTTGACGAGTTTGTAGCAGTGTGATATAATTGATCTGTCAGGCCTCCCCATATTTATATTTCGACCATCATCCACCACACCACAGAGGCTTTACCCACTTGTCCTGCTTGATGGCAGCATGTGTTTCACAGTTATGGATAACCTGGGAGATAGTGTCCATGGTTAAGTTCACCCATAGATCATGAGCCCATCTGTATGTTGCATCTCTTCCCTGATGACCTGAGGCATCATGGATCCACTGAGCCCAAAATAATTCACCCTTATGTTGCCAGTCCAGATTCACCTGAGACACTTTAATCTTGGCAGCCCAATCCACCTGTCCATTGTTGCGGTGCTCCTCATTAGCCCAACTCTTTGGTACGTGTGCATATACATGACGTACTTTCACAGTCAACTTCTCTACTTGGGCAGCAATGTTTTGCCACAATTCAGCAGCTCTGATGGGTTTCCCTCTGCGCTACCAATTGGCCTTTTTCCATTGGTCCAGCTACCCCCACAGAGCATTTTCCATCATTCCCAAGTCAGTGTAGAGGTAGAGTGCTGGCCATTTCTCTTGTTCACCGATATCTAAAGTCAGCTGGATGGCTTTCAGCTCTGCAATCTGACTTGATCCACCTTGTTTCTCAATAGCTTCTGTGACTCGCTGCATAGGATTCCATGCTGCAGCTTTCAATTTTTGATGTATCCCTACGATACAGCAGAAACCATCAGGAAAGAGAGCATATTGTCTTTCATTTTCTGGTAGCTGATTATATGGTGGGGCCTCCTCAGCACATGTCACCTTCTCCTCCTCTTCTGATGAAAACCCAAAATTTTCATCTTTAGTCCAGTTCATGATGACTTCCAAGATCCCTGAGCAATTGGGGTTTCCTATTCAAGCTCTCTGTGTGATCAGAGCAATCCAGTTACTTCACATAGCATCGGTGGCATGATGTGTGGCAGGGACTTTCCCTTTGAACATCCAGCCCAGCACTGGTAGTCAAGGTGCCAGAAGCTGTGCTTTGGTGCCAATCACTTCTGAAGCAGCTCAACCCCCTTCATAAGCTTCCAGGATGTCTTTTCAGTTGGGGTGTAGTTGGCCTCAGATCCTTTGTATCCCCAACTCCAGAACCCCCAGGGGTCATCCTCAAGTCTCCCCGGGTACTTTTTGTCAGAGGCTCCAGGAAGGACCATTCTCTCCAGCTGCAGTGTAGACCACACTTTTCACATCTTGTCCTGTCCTGAGTGGCCCAAGGGCTACTGCATGAGCAATCTCATGTTTAATTTGTTCAAAAGCTTTTTTTTCTTCAGGACCCCAATTAAAATCATTCTTCTTCTGTGTCACATGATAGAGAGGGCTTACAATCTTACTGTACTCTGGGATATGCATCCTCCAAAAACCCACCACACCTAGGAAACCTTGTGTTTCCTTCTTGCTGATTGGTGGGGAAATAGCTGCTCTTTTGTTGACCCTGTCCATTGGAACCTGATAGCATCCATCTTTAAATTGCTGGTGGTCCTCGGACAGTCTTTCCATGCACGAGATGCAGGCCTGTAGGGGGGAAGAGATACGTTCTTCATATAGCCGGAGTTTGGTAAACAAATTATTCACTCTTTGTTCTCCTTCTTTCCATGATATCACAGCCAATGAGTTGGCATATGGTCATGATGTGCTCCATAGGAACTTTCACCATATGGTTTGTGTACACCGGACCTCATCAGGATAGAATACCTCCAGCACAGCTAATTCTCTCAGGTACTGGATACCTGACCCCAAGGTGTTCCACTTGTCTAGGTGCACTGATAGATCATCCTTGAAAAGATACTTTTCCCTTAAAATTGACAGGAGACATCTCCAGAGGCTGATAGTTTCTGTCTTTTTCCCAATGACCTTGTCAATGCCTGCATCCCAGGACAGGGATCCCAGTTGCTTGGCTTCACTACCATCTAGTTTCCTACTGTGGGCCACAATATCCCAGCATCGGAACAGCCAGGTCACCAGGGGCTCACCTGACTGGTGGCTGATATGTCTTTGCACATCTTGCAGCTCACTTGGGGATAGGGATCGGGTCATTATCTCTGGCCCTGCCTCTTCCTCCTGTTCAGAGGGCCCTACTTCCTTTTCATCCCTCACTAAGCAACCTGATTTTTTCTTGGATATTTTCTTCTGTATAGGGATGACTGCTACCGGCACAGATTGTTCCTTTGCTTCAGCTGCAGTTTGAGTGCTGTCCTGGTTTAAGAGAAAAGTGTCTGCTCAAGAAGGCAGGAACCTTCCTCGGATGGAAAATATGAACCCCTTTCCCCTGAATTATTATAACTTTGAAAATATGGGGCTTTCGGGCAAAGATATGGGAAAAGGAATAACAGTTCTTTACTAGAATATATGCAACAAGACAAACAAACAACAACAACAGCAACAACAAACAAAACAGAAAGCAAATAACAGTCTTTTCCCTCCTGTCAAGTGCTTTGTCTTTTGGTGTAGTTATGACCACAGCCAGAAGGGGCGCTGGTGGGCCCAAGCAAGGCAATGACTGCAGTGACTCTTGCAGCCAGCAGAGGACTCAGGAGGCAGGGCAGGTGCAATGAGTCCCCCGTGGCTGCAGGGGGCGCTGTGGCACGAGATCAGCAGCCTCTCCATGTGGCAATGATGGCTCGGGTGAGGGGGTAGAGGGGAGATGGCTCCCCTTGCAAAACTCACGGGGAGCAGTTCATCTCAGTATCACTCCAGGTGGTAAGCTGGACTGTAGCAGTAGCCTCGGAGCAGGGGGCTGGAACAGCAGAGGCGAGCAGACCCAGGGCTAATGCACTGCATGTGGGTTCATGAAGGGTTAGCTGCGTTTCCCTGAAACGTCTCTGGCAAAGGAATCTTTCTGGTGGGTGCAGTATATCACTCCAGCAAGCTTACTTCTTTCACCCATGCAGCTGTTTAGGCACGGACTCACACACCACACTCAAGCTGGATTGCTCACTGTTACCAGAAGCAAAGAGTCAGGAGGGCGCTCTTCAAGGTGAGCTTCTCTACTCGGGCGGCAATGTCCTGCCAAATCTCAGCGGCCCAGATGGGTTTCCCTCTGCGCTGCCAGTTGGCTTTTCTCCAGCGAACCAGCCATCCCCACAGAGCATTAGCTACCATCCACGAGTCGGTGTAGAGATAGAGCCTCGGCCACTTCTCTCGTTCAGCAATATCCAAAGCCAGCTGGACAGCTTTAAGCTCTGAAACCTGACTCGATCCACCTTGTCCCTCGGTAGCTTGTGCAACTCGTCGTGTGGGGCTCCATACTGCAGCTTTCCACTTTCGGTTAGCGCCTACAATTCGGCAGGAACCATCAGTGAAGAGGGCATAACGTCTTTCAGTCTCCAGTAGCTCATTATATGGTGGGGCTTCCTCAGCATGAGTCACTTGCTCTTCCTCTTCTTCAGAAGAAAATCCAGAAGTCTCACCTTCAGGCCAGTTTGTTATAATTTCTAGAATCCCAGGGCGATTCAGGTTTCCAATACGGGCACGCTGTGTGATGAGAGCAATCCATTTGCTCCATGTGGTGTCGGTGGCGTGATGCGTGAAAGGAACCTTTCCCTTGAACATCCAACCCAGCACCGGTAGTCGGGGTGCCAGAAGCAACTGTGCTTCAGTGCCGATTACCTCTGAGGCAGCTTGGACTCCTTCCTAGGTGGCCAAGATTTCCTTCTCTGTGGGAGTGCAGTTGGCTTCAGACCCTCTGTAGCTTCGGCTCCAGAATCCCAGTGGTCGGCCACGAGTCTCACCAGGCACCTTCTGCCAGAGGCTCCAGGACAGACCATTGTTCCCGGCTGCAGAGTAGAGCATGTTCTTCACCTCTGGTCCTGTTCTGACTGGGCCAAGGGCTACCGCATGAGCGATTTCCTGCTTGATCTGGGCAAAGGCTTGCTGCTGTTCAGGGCCCCAGTGGAAATCATTCTTCTTGCGGGTAACCAGGTAGAGAGGGCTCACGATCGGGCTGTACTCGGGAATGTGCATTCTCCAAAAACCTATGGCACCTAGGAAAGCTTGTGTTTCCTTCTTGCTGGTCGGTGGAGACATCGCGGTGATCTTGTTGATGACCTCGGTGGGAATCTGGCATCGTCCATCTTGCCACTTTACTTCCAGGAACTGGATCTCTCGGGCAGGTCCCTTGACTTTGCTCCTTTTGATGGCAAAGCTGGCTTCCAGAAGAATCTGGATGATTTTCTCTCCTTTCTCAAATACTTCCTTTGCTGTGTTTCCCCATACGATGATGTCATCTATGTATTGCAGATGTTCTGGGGCCTCACCCTTTTCCAGTGCAGTCTGGATCAGTCCGTGGCAAATGGTGGGACTGTGCTTCCACCCCTGGGGCAGTCGGTTCCAGATGTATTGCACACCCCTCCAGGTGAAAGCAAACTGGGGCCTGGATTCTGCTGCCAAAGGAATGGAGAAGAAGGCATTGGCAATGTCAGTAGTGGAGCACCACTTTGCTGCTTTGGACTCCAGCTCGTACTGAAGTTCCAACATGTCCGGCACAGCGGCGCTCAATGGTGGTGTGACCTCATTCAGGCCACGGTAATCCACCGTCAGCCTCCATTCTCCGCTGGACTTACGCACTGGCCATATAGGGCTGTTGAAAGGTGAATGGGCCTTGCTGACCACCCCTTGGCTCTCCAGTTTATGAATCATCTCATGGACGGGAACCACAGAGTCTCTGTCGGTGCACTGTTGCTGTGGCGATTGGCACCTGTTGTTCTGCAACTCTTAGCAGTCCCACGGCAGAGGGGTCATCTGAGAGGCCAGGCAATGTACTCAGTTGTCTGATATCTTCTGTCTCCACAGCAGCTATCCCAAAAGCCCAACGATGTCCTTTTGGGTCCTTGAAATATCCATTTCTGAGATAGTCTATGCCGAGAGTGCATGGGGCCTCTGGGCCAGTGACGATGGGGTGTTTCTGCCACTCATTCCCAGTTAAACTCACTTCAGCTTCCAGCACAGTCGGCTGCTGGGATCCTCCTGTCACCCCAGAAATAGAAATGGGTTCTGCTCCCACATACCTTGATGGCATCAGAGTACATTGAGCACCGGTGTCAACCAAAGCCGTGTATTTTTGTGGGTCAGATGTGCCAGGCCATCGGATCCACACAGTCCAAAACGCCCGATTCTCCCTTTCCTCTACCTGGCTAGAGGCAGGGCCCCTCTATTCCTGATCATGGTACATGTTGCTCCCTTCCAGTGAATATGCTCCTGAGGTCCCTTCAAGAGGATCGGTCATGTTATCATTCCTATGCCATCTGGAGTTCTGTGCGCAAGAGACCGGAGCAGTGTTGACTCTAGATGATCTTCTTGTGGTAGTTGCCCCTCTTTTTAGTTCACGTACCCGAGCTGCTAAGGAGGAGGTGGGTTTTCCATGCCACTTACTCATGTCTTCTCCATGTTCCTGAAGGAAAAACCAGAGATTACCTCGTGGGGTGTATCCTGTCTCCCTGGTTGGGAGACGCTGGCTCCTAATGGCAGAGACTCTTGTTGGTTCTGGTGGGATGTGGTAAATCTCTTCCTTAAGTTCCTTTTTCAGTTTCTGATGGCCTTCTTCGATCAAGCTCCGGACTTGCTCAGCCAGCCTTGTTTCCACAGATGAGACATGGGTGCAAAACGGGGCTGTGACAGTGTCCTCGTAAATCCTCAGCTTGTTCACCAAGACGCCCACCCTGTCCTCGCCTTCCCTCCGTTGCAGCGTTGCCAGGTAACGGGAGTACATCTCTGGTCCAAGGCGTGCGAACCTCAACCACATCTGTGATGTGCACTGGACACCATCTGGGCTCTTAGGAAATCTCTCGTCTTCTGAGAAAATGATCTCCAGCACAGCCAATTCCCTCAGGCACTGGATACCTTGTTCCATTGTGCTCCATTTTCCTTGGTGCACCTGGAGGTCTTCTTTACAAAGGTACCTGTCCCTTACACTTGTAAGCAGTCACTACCAGAGGCTGAGATTTTCTTGGGTTCTCCCGATCCCCTGGTCAATGACCACATCCCGGGACAGAGATCCCAGTTGCCTGGCCTCACTTCCGTCCAGACTGGTGTCATTGGCTGCAGTGTCCCAGATGCGGAGCAGCCAGGTCAGGATGGACTCGTTCGTCTGGTGGGTGAATTCCCTCCGCAGGTCATGCAGCTCACCCAGGGATAGCGACCGAGTGATGATCTCTGGCTCTGCCTCTTCTTCTGGGTGCGAAGGTCCTGCTGCATCCTCGTCAGTCACTATGCGGACTGATTTGCTTTTTGATTTCTTCTTCAGAACGGGGGCAACTGCAATCGGTTTAGGCTGTTCTGGTTCGGTGATGGTTTGTGTGGAGATGCTTACAGCTCCTTTGGTTTCTTTCTCCTCTGTGTCAGTCTGCGTGGACATGGACGCTGTGGTCTTGTGTCTGGGTTCTTTCTCCTCTGTGTCAGTCTGCGTGAACATGGACGCTGTGGTCTTGTGTCTGGGTTCTTTCTCCTCTGTGACAGTGTGAGTAGAGATGGATGCTGTCACTATGCTTTTGGTTCCTTTCTTCTTTGCGACAATCTGTGTAGACATGGTGCTTGTTGCTCAGCTCTTTTTTTTCCTCTCATCCTGAGGATGCTGTGCCATAGCTCTAATCCTAAGCATGGTGTACACAGTGCAGGTCATAGAGAAAAAAGAGAAAAGAACTGACAAGAAGATTATGCCATCCTTAACATCCACAGGGAACTCAATATTTTCAAAAACTGCTGTGTCCGGTCTGAAAGGCTGGAAAAAACCATTCTTTAATCCTCCCCCCAGGGGCTGGGTATGATTGTTGAGGCCCCAGATGTAGCAGCCTAAAGTAGGACAAGCAGACAAAGTTGAGTATATATTCTGAATTATGTTCATTGTCTCGGAGGTTATCATGCAGTAGGCATAATAGACTAATAAAGCAAATTTTATACCATACCCTGGTCTACCCAGGAGCATTAAAACCAGCAGATAGTTCCCCATGTGCGGAAAAATATAGAGAGCTAGGTACAAGACCCATGTAAGCATATTGAACATCATAGTGAGTAGGTGGCTTCTACAATACAAAATTGTAATTCTGACTTTTCTCAGCAGCCAGCCCCACGTTGGGCGCCAAATTATGTACTAGTTTGAAAACAAACTAGTGGGAGACACCAAGTCAGAATAACAATCTAATAGGGAAATAAAAGGAGGGGGGAAGAAAAAAAAATGAAAGCAGATAACACTGGGTTAAACTGACAGAGTTAGGATACAACCTGGCACCCTGTTAGTCAGGGTGGTGGTAGTAGTCTGGTAGAATGGTGGCTGCAGTCCTCCCGAAGTGGCGATCCTGTAGAAAAAGGGTCTGCTCCTCCTCAGAAGGTCCAGTGGTGGCTATGTAGCTCCTGTCCTCTGGAAATCCAGTGGGAAGGGTTGTCTCTGGTGTTCAGTCTCAGATTATATCCACGATGGCATGCTTGGTTCCTCCCTCTGGGTGGAGCATCTCACAATGGGGTAATGAGTCATGAGGCCAGGTGTTGATTAGGCTCATTAACAGAAGATAGTCCAGAGGGAGTTATCTCTGAGTCATGCGGCAAGGACAATGATGGGCCATTAACAGAAAGATAGTCTGGGGGGAGGAGGCCAGGAAACACTGCCCCACCTGATTTCAACGGCTCATGAGGATGGTAATAGAATACACTGCAACCCAGGACAAGGTACAAAAGGCAAAGATTGCAGTTTGAGATAAGAACAATTTACTGGAAACAGCAATGAGATAAGAAAATGAAAAGTAACAGCAAAAAAACTAATGCTAGAGGGTACAAAGAAAAGAAATTACAGAATCACAGAATCACCAGGTTGGAAGAGACCTCTAAGATCATCGAGTCCAACCCATGCCCTAACACCTCAACTAAACCATGGCACCAAGTGCCACATCCAATCCTTTTTTAAACACATCCAGGGATGGTGATTCCACCACTTCCCCAGGCAAAGAATTCCAGTACTTCACCACTCTTTCCGTGAAAAACTTTTTCCTAATATCCAACCTATATTTCCCTTGACGCAGCTTAAGACTGTGCCCTTTTGTTCTGTCAGTTGCTGCCTGGAGAAAAAGACCAACCCCCACCTGACTACAACCACCTTTCAGGAAGTTGTAGAGAGTGATAAGGTTGCCTCTGAGTCTCCTTTCCTCCAGGCTAAACAACCCCAGCTCCCTCAGTCGTTCCTCATAGGGCTTGTGTTCCAAGCCCCTCACCAGCCTTGTTGCCCTCCTCTGGACGCACTCAAGCGTCTCAACATCCTTCCTGAACTGAGGGGCCCAGAACTGGACACAGTACTCGAGGTGCAGCCTCACCAGTGCCGAGTACAAGGGAAGAATGACTTCCCTGGTCCTGCTGGCCACACTGTTTTTGATACAGGCCAGGATGCCGTTGGCCTTCTTGGCCATCAGGGCACACTGCTGGCTCATGTTCAACGGGCTGTCGACCAGTACCCCCAGGTCCCTTTCCACCTGGGCACTGTCCAGCCACACATAATGTTGCAGGGGGTTATTATGGCCAAAATGCAGGACTTGGCACTTGGACTTATTAAACTTCATCGTATTGGACTCTCCCCATCCATCCAACCGTTCCAGGTGTCTCTGCAGAGCTCTCCTACCTTCCAACAGATCGACACACGCTCCCAGCTTAGTGTAGTCTGCACACTGAGAAACACCGTGATAATAGACAATACCGGACAGCTCCCTTTGCCATGTTTTCTTGACCAGAAGGAACGCCTTTTATCTGGGAAAGAGTCCCTTTTCCCCCACCACCAGCAATGATGAGAGGTGTTATAGAATAACCTCCCTGTCCTGGCCATGCCCCCTCATGGCCACTGCAAAAATGAACCCTGTCCTGGCCAGAACCAGGACATTAGCCTTCCCCGATTCTTACCTATAAGCACTCAACCTTATCATCACTATCATTGAACTCCATAGAATCGAAACACTCCCTAACATACAAAGCCACCCCCCACCTCTCCTCCCTCGTCCTTCCCTTCTTAAGAGATTGGAGCCATCCATTGGAGCACTCCAGTGACGCGAGTAATCCCACCACGTTTCCGTGATGGTCACTACGTCAGAGCTTTCCTGCTGCACAATGGCTTCCAGTTCCTGTGTGTTACTGTTACGAATGGAGACAGGAACTTAGACAAGTCCTGCCTTTGACTCAGATTTCTGGCAGTAGCTCTGTTTGAGGCAGCCTGTGCCCCAGATTGCTCTCACTGGCAAGCCCTTAATAATGGCTGATTAGGTCTATTAGAAAATGAATTATTTATTGAACAGACACAAAGTAACTGACATAAGACTTTAAATAGACTACTTACTACACAGGAATAAAACAAAAAGAACTACTAGTAGATAAAATACAGTGCAGGATAAAGGTACCTATACTACAGCTAGCAAAGAAATAGTATAGATTAGGGTTCAGTGTAACACCACTGAATTGGTGATGAAGTGCACGTAGAATTCTTTCACTCAGTTCCCAGGGAAAGTACCTGCAGAGTTCGCATCCAAACTCCATGGGACAAGTCCCTGCATGTTTCCAGGGTGTGTGTAGGAGGCTTCTGCCTCCATGAAAGTTTGTGTAGCTTTTATAGTTTGTAAAAGTAGTGTCTCTCAGTCAAGAATTTCCACCTTATCTCCTCACATCCTGTTCTCAGGCAAGTTGTTTATTGGGGATTCCACCCCTGGTGCCAGAGAGAGAAATAACTCACTAGCTCGTGACGACTTAATAGTCAGAGAGCTGGCCTGGGTTATCTCATCAATTCATGTCAGGGGGGAGAATGTCTGGAGCTATCACACCAGCTGATGGAGAGGGCAGATAAGCTCTTCTGTGGTAGGGGGGATGTCCTGCTACAGTTACCCACACTGCTGCATTGGTGTAGATGCACTTCAGCTGGGCTATTGATTTCACCCCCAACACTGGCCTGCTGCTCCCAGGCTCATCTTTAGCTAGTCTGGTCTTACCCCTTTCCCCCTTCAAACTTAGTTTAAAGCCCTCTGAATCAGCCCTGCCAACTCACAGGCTAGAATCCGTTTCCTCCTTAAAGACCACAATGGATGGCTATACAAGCTCTTTTGGTAAGATTGGAAGGAAAGGAGAGGAGATGGAGTTTCACTTTATGTAAAAGAGAAATTTAAATGTATGGAGGTAAGCTATGTAGACCACAAAAGTTCTATAGAGTGCCTATGGATCAAGACTGTAGGGATCATCACCAAGGCAGATCTTTTGTTAGGTATCTGCTACCCACCTTCCAATCAGGGTGATGAGGCAAACAAAACCTTACTTCAGCTGCTCAAGGAAGTCTCAAAAGAACAGAATTTGGTCCTCATGGGTGATTTAAATTACCCAGACATTTGTTGTGGAAACAACACAGCAGTGCACAAGTTGTCCATCAGGTTTCTGGAATGCACTGCTTCCTGCTACAGATGCTGGACATGCTGACAAGGAACAGTGCATTTACTGGTTCCAAACTGAAAATACTTACTTGACAACATAACTACCAATGGTAGCCTTGGATACAGCAATCATAACCTTGTGGAGATTGACAGTACCCATAACTGGAGGTTTTCCAGATGTGGTTGGAAGGGATTGGGTTGTATTGGGTTTGCATGGCACAGTTTTGGCAGCAGGGGGTGATACAGGGGTGGCTTCTGTGTGAAGCTGCTAGAAGCTTCCTCCATGTCTGGCAGAGCCAATCCCTGGTGGCTTCAAAGATGGACATGCTGTTAGTCAAGCCTGGGCCAAATAGAAATGGTGGTAATGCCTCTGTGATAACATATTTAGGAACAAAGAAAAATCAAAAAGGTTGTTATGCAATTGTAATTGCAGCCAGAGAAGAGCAGAGTGAGAACATGTGAGAGGAACCACAATGCAGACACCAAGGTCAGTGAAGAAGGAGACGGAGGAGGTGCTCCAGCTGGGATTCCTCTGCAGCCCAAAATGAAGACCATGGTGAAGCAGGCTGTCCTTCTGCAGCCCATGGAGATCCATGGGGATGCAGTGATGCCATGATGATTTTTTGCCTTTTCTTTTATACCCCTTTTATATACTTTTTTATAGATTTTGTATTCTTAGTGTTTTTTAGCCTACATTCTTAGACTTATTTTGTTAAATTAGGAGACTAAACATCTTAGAAGCCCCAGACACCAAGGTCCCCTCCAGAATACATTTTGTAAACTGAGATAGGACCATCCAGGGGGAAGGTTCCTCGGGGAGGGGGGCTCACTTGAGCGTCTCATTAGGGAATCTTTGATAGATATGCTAATTAGTAAGACCTATAATGTTATACCAGATCTATCGGGTGTGGGCATTGCAGTGTGCATTTCAGCACATTCCACCTGGACATGGTGCACCTAAGGATCCTTAAAATAAATACAAAGGTAAAATCCCTTTTTCCCTTCTAACTGTGTTTGATTCTTGATTTTAAGACCAGGAAAAGGCATCAGCAGAGATCCACCTGCAGCCTGTGGAGGATCCCATGCCAGAGTAGGTGTATGCCTGAGAGGATGCTGTTAACCTGTGGGAGGCCCATGGAGAGAGGACCCCATGCTGGAGCAGCCTGTCCTTGATAGACTAGACCCCGGGGAAGAGTGACCCACGCTGCAGCAGTTTGGGGAGGACTGTGTCCCATGGGATTGATACCAAAAGGGTTAATTCAATTTTTACTGTGCCTGTGAAACTTTTAGCACAGAAACAAGGCCTACAAAAGCTGCTTTAAGCAAGGGTGGTTGGGAGATAAGACATCTGGCCTAAGAATGCAGTGACAGACAAAACAAAGGATCGAATCTCTGGGAACTTCGGGTGGGATTTATGGTAATGGATGAATTGTACTATGCATGTAGCAACTGTATATAAGTGACCCTCTTGTAGAATCATGTGTCCACATCAGGTTAGAATCTCCTGCATGCATCTCAGGCCTGAATAAATGATGCTCTCTTTAACACAATTTTAGTGTTGGAGAGTCTTATTCCGCTATTTCGGACATTTGGTAACAGTAATTTGGTGACCTAGATGAGACTTCAGCCTTGCACACTGGAGGGTTTGTGGCCGATAGATCTCCAGCTGGCTCTGAGGGATTCTCCGGGAGAGCTTCAACTTCGAATCGTCTCCTAGGGCTCAGGCAGAATCCCTGGGTGAGTAAAGGCACCATTTATATTATTTTGGGGTTATTGGCAAGGCATATATAGGAGTTACTGGAAAGGGGGGTTCAAGTCCCCAGAACAGGGAAAAGTAAGAGGTTCACAGATTCATAGGTAACCTGGGTTACACAGCCCTCGGGTAAGCTTGCCAAAAAGGAGGGGGGAAGGGGAGGGGGTTTCGAGTTTTCCCCCCCTCAGGAGTTTCTCCCCTTCCGGGTCTGAACCTGTGAGGTATTAGGGGTTTGAGTCCCCTGGGAAAAGAAAAGGGAATAGGGGTTTGAGTCCCATGGTAATATTAGAGGTTGTCACTTGCTGACTTCGGCGGGGGAAGACGTGCAGACAATCAATGTGATTGATAAAGCAAGCTTCGTTTATTGGCAATACAGAGGCACTTATATAGTGTAAGTGTACATGCTTATCAGTTCTTTAATTGGTTTAAACTTACGAAAGCGCATTCTTACTTCTACATAATTGGGTTAGATAAAAGACTACATTTGGCAAGCTTCTATTATTTATGTTTTGACTTGAGAAATCAAAGTTCTCTCTCCCTTCTCATGGTCAGTACATCTTATCAGCACAGCACTGTACCTCCTTAAAACTCCCTTTTGGTTCTCAGGCCTCTTTCTCACGCAGGCATTTTCTCATGCAGGCATTTTCTCATGCAGGCCTTTGCTTATACAGCTCTGTTATTGATCTGGCTTTATCAATGATCCATGTCCCTGATCCTCTAACCATTCTTCAACAGTTGTCCCCAGGAGGTATCATCAGAGTTCTTAGTTTTGCTGTCTTGTAGCACCGTCACTATCTTGATTCGGGCAGAGGAAGCAAAACAAAATCCAGGCTCAGTTTACGTGCGGAGCCCAGCTCTGGCCTTGGCTGGAGAGTGGTGAAGTCTGTTCAATTGTTTTGCATTCCTTGCATTTTTCTTGGAGTGTGTTTGTGTGAGAGTAGTGTGTGTTGATTTGAGTTTGCCAGCATATAAGAGCAGGGATGCCTGTGGTATAAAATATCTGTTTGCTAAAAGATTGTTGAAGAGTGAGTGAGTTTGCTGAGGCTTTGGAGTATTATTTGGTTGGACTTCTGTTTATTTGGTGTTGGTGGGTGAGATTGCATTTGTGGACTTGGAGCACTCTCTTGTATCGGTTTTAGTGATTGCAGGTCTGGTAGTCCCCCTCCCCCCCCCCCCCCCCCCCCCGGTTTACAAACTGTCATGCCATTCTAAGGTAATAGCTCATGTACTTGTAATTATTGAATATGGGGACAGTTTCTTCTAAAACTAAAGTGGGAGATGATATTCCAAATTCTCCATTGGCATGTATATTGAACCACTGGAAAAAGATAGGAGGATGTTCACTAAGGAAATCTAAATTAATTAGTTATTGTAATGGTTTATGGCCAATATATAAGATAAACTGCCAGGCTCAGTGGCCAGAGAATGGTACCTTAGATTATAACACCCTTTTACAGCTGATGCATTTTGTAGAAGAGGGGGGAAGTGGGATGAAGCACTTTATGTAGATTTGTTCTTTAAGTTAAGAAAGCACCCAGTGCCTCTGCATCCTTTTTGGAGCAGTTCCCACTTTGCCCGGTCAGCTCTGGACGCAGGAGGCTGCGGGGGCCAGCCTCCGGAATCCGGGAGACCAGAGGTCTGGCTCGTGGGTCCTTCCACAGGACCGCGGCAATAGAGGCAGGTGGTGGGAGAAGGAGGCAGGCTCAATTGTGGATGAAATCCAGAAGGTTTATTGTGTCTCCGAACAGGGGACCTCACCCCCCGGGGGTGTCCAGCAATGAGCAACCCTGAACGCGCCTGCCAGGGGTTTTATGGGGGGGTGGCGACAGGGGAGGGATGACAAAGGCATTGAATCAGGGAAGGAGAAGGACGGGTCTGCGGGATGAGGGACACACAAGGGAACCTATCTCGGGAAAGGAAGGGAGGGATCCTCCCCCCAAGGCCAATCACTCGACGCCCCTGCCAGAACTTTCTAGAAGCTTGGGAGGGGTGCCAGAGCGATTGGCAGGGGTCTGGGAGGAGACAAATAGAGAAAGCAGGGTTATGAACACGAAACCAGGAGGGTATAAACTGGGATGGTACAGTAACATGAAACCCAAAGGGGAGACCCGGACTGAACCAAACAAGACACACTCCCCCATCTCCCCCTTTTTTGTTTTTTAAGATGGTTTAAAGTTCGGCTGGGGGTAATATTCAGAGTCCGGATAAAAGACCTCGAATTCTTGCAACTCAGGAGCCGTAGGTTCGAGCTCCGGTTCTTGCAGGGTCTCTGCATCCAGGAGTACCTCGGCTCGGTCAATATCCATAGGGGAGGGGGAGCTTGTAATCAACTTTACTAACATTCTCTTGAGGAGTCCAAACAAAATTAGGGTAATCAGCAAAACAAAAAGAAAAATCAGTCCAGATCGGAAAATAGATCCTGCCCATCCGGATAGTCCCCATTTGCTGAAGATGTTGCCGAGCCAGTCACCAGTTTCTTTCTGAATTTGCATCACCATGGACTGCATCTTGTCTGTGGATGTTCTCTGCTCTTGATGTAAACATATGTGGTCTTGGCCCATGGTTTGCGCCAGGACTGACCGCACGTTTGCTGCCAGTTGGGGAACTATCCATGGTGACGCAGGCCATGGGAGCAGCTGCAGGATGACAACAAGATGCAGGCTTCTGGCGACAGCTCGGACGGACGAGGCAGGACTCATCTCCGATGTCTCCAAACTAGTACAAACTTAAAAGGAAGAATATTAGATTTGGGGATAACAACTGGGGCAGAGTTGGGGTCCAGAGGGGCATAGGGTTAACCCACCCCGGTTTTAGGGGGTGCTTGACTCCTTCCTCCGGTGGGCTGGGAAATACACGGTTTCACCCATTTTGATGGGATCCACCTGGGCCCCTCAGGGGTGGATATGCATGCATATCCCTTCCCCCATGTAACTAGTTCATGAGGGCCCTGTATTTCCTGAGTCTCCGGGTCTTTAACCAACACCGGAGGCCTTTCTTTCATTTGCAGCTGCTGAGACCGCCCGAAGTGCCGCACGATCGGTGGATTCAGGTTCTCAAAGGCACAGTTGAGGAAGTTTAGCATGAACAGTGCCCTTGAGAGCCTGACAGCTGGGGATTCTAATTTCTTTAAGGACCTTTGCCGCTGTAACATCTTTTTAATATTTTGGTGAGCCCTCTCTACAATGGCTTGACCAGTCAGGGAATAGGGGATGCCTGTCTTGTGCTCTATTCCCCATTGCTGTAGGAAGCTCCTGAACTCCTTGGAGGTGTAGGCTGGGCCGTTATCGGTTTTAATAACTTTGGGGATGCCCAGGGTAGCAAATGCCTGCACTAGGTGCTTTTGGATGTCGCTAGCCCTTTCCCCTGTGTGGGCAGAGGCAAAGACGGCTCCAGAGAAGGTATCTACTGACACATGTACATACTTCATTCTGCCGAAAGAAGCGACGTGTCACGTCTATCTGCCACACCTCACAACTATTAAGGCCACGGGGGTTTGCGCTGGTGCCAATGGCGGGAAGAGCTAATTGGTGACATTCAGGACACGCTGACACGATCGCTCTGGCCTGGTCGTGCTTCAAATTGAACTGCCGAACCAGGGCAGGCGCATTCTGATGGAACAACTGATGGCTGATTTTGGCCTGCTCAAATACATTTGGAATCGGGGCCATCACGGCTGGCGCAGCGAAGGCATCTGCCTTCCTGTTGCCTTCCGCGATGAACCCGGGCAGGTCCATGTGTGACCTGATGTGCATCACGTAAAATGGTTGCTCTCGGTGGGAGACTAGGCTAACCAATTTTGAGAGCAACTCATACAAGGCTGTGTTGGAGACCTCTCGCAATATGGCATGTTCAGCTCTGGAGACTACCCCTGCTACATATGCAGAGTCAGTTATCAAATTAAAGGGTTCGGGGAATCTTTCAAAAGCCCTGACGACTGCGTCTAACTCAGCAACTTGAGGTGATCCTTCCACCTCCTTAATATCAGCCTCCCACTGCTGAGTTTGGGGGTCTTTCCAAGTCATGACTGACTTGTTGGACGCCCCAGATGCGTCAGTAAAAACGGTCAAGGCCTTTAAAGGTTCCTTGCTCCGAACACTCTTTGTATTTAATTCAAATTGGATTTCCGAATTAAAAATTTTGTGGGCTGGCCTATGTAAGGAAATTTGGCCTGTGTAGCCCTCCAGAGCGAACTGCAAAGCTTCACAATCATGAAGCAAGCTCTCCAACATTGCCTTGGTAATTTGGCCCGTTTGTGTCCTGATTGGTACGTGAATGCAGTCGAAGTCACACCCCGACAGTTCCCTGATCTGGACTCTAGCTTTCCGGATCAGTTCAGCCATCAGCTCTTGTGGCTTAGTCATCCTTTTGGACCTGACTGAGGAAGACCCACTCTATTATCAAGAGGGGTTCCTCTGGTCCTGGTCTTCCTTACTCTTCCTCTTGTCCTCCCATTGGAAGACAACCCCGTGCAGGTGTGGCAGATTACCCAGGATGATGAACTTAAATGGCAAGTCAGGTCTATACCTGCTTGCTTGCCTGGTGGACATCAGGTGTTGCACCCTCTCCGGGGCTGTCCGTGCCTCTGGGGTAAGTGTCCAGGGAGAACTAAGCTCCTCTCCCCCTTTTAGTAAATCACAAAGGGGGGCTAGGTCTTCGTTGGATAGACCCAGCCACGGCCTTACCCAATTTAGTGACCCACACAGTTGGTGGACATCTGCTAAGGTCTTAATATTTGTATTGATGGCCAATTTTTGCGGCACAATGGTTCGCTTTGTAATTTCCAGGCCCAGGTACTTCCAAGGTGGCATCCTTTGAATTTTTTCTTCTTGGAGCTCGAACCCTGCAGCAACCAATGCACTGATTGTCAGGTCAAGCACATTCGCAAGCATGTCATTGTCGGGGGCACATACAAGGACATCATCCATGTAATGAAAGATGATGGCCTCTTTTGCGGCTGCGCGAACTGGGGCAAGCAAGGAAGAGACATACCATTGGCAGATGGTCGGGCTGTTCTTCATGCCCTGCGGCAGCACTTTCCAATGGTATCTCTTCCTCGGGGCTTCCCGGTTGATAACCGGAACCGAGGAGGCGAAACGCGGGGCATCGTCAGGGTGCAGAGGAATTTGGAAAAAACAATCTTTAATATCGATTACTGCCAGGTTCCAATTTTGGGGAAGCATCGTTGGGGATGGCATTCCCAGTTGGAGAGAGCCCATGTCCTCTATCACATCATTAATTTGGCAAAGGTCCTGGAGGAGCCGCCATTTTTCTTTGTTAGGTTTTTTGATGACAAAGACCGGGGAATTCCAGGGGCTGTTGGTCTCCACGATATTCCCCTTCTTAAGCTGCTCTTCCACGAGCTTCTCAAGCGCCTCTAATTTCTCATTATAGAGCGGCCACTGCTCTACCCACACCGACCGGTCCGTTTTCCAATTCAGTTTTTGGGTAGGGCGCTCTTCAGTGGCCGCCACGCAAAAATTTATCGGGGGGTCAGGTATGTCAGTTGTGACTCCCCATCGTTGCATGAGGTCTCTCCCCAAGAGGGGTTCCTTGTAATCCAATAGGAACGGACATATGTTCACCAATTGTCCGCTCAGCCCCTTAATTTGCACGACGCTTTTGGACTGTTTCGCTAATTGGATGCCCCCAACACCCTGCACGTGTCCGGTCACGTTTTGCAATTCCCAATGTGCCGGCCATTCCCGTGTGGGAATGATCGTCACATCTGCCCCTGTGTCCAGAAGCCCCTTGAGATGTAGGACTTCTTCCCCTCTGTTGATCTTACAGTCTACCCGCGGTTTCCCTGTTCCTATTACATGTGTGGCACACACCGTCGGGTGTGGCCCTTCTGCAGGGATAGCCTGGGCGACCATCTGCCCTCTAGGCAGAAACAGAGGTGGACGGACACAGCGCAGCCATAGAATGGGTCCTTCGGGACTGGATGTCATGAGTCCCGGAGCGACTTCGATCTCTGGTGGTATGCATTTAACATCTCCAACAATGACATACCTGCTAGGGCTTGGGTCCCACGTCCCCAGCTCACCACTGACACTTACTGGTGTGGCGTGCCACTCGTTGGTTTTCAGGAAGAGCGGTGTCGACAGCTGCAACCTGAAAGAACCATCAGCAGGAGAAGTGAAGTCAGGCTGAAAAGTCACATCTGGTAATTTTGCATAGTCTTTTTTTGGTCCCTTTCTGTTCCCCCTCCCCCTTGCGGCCCGACCTTTTTATATTGTCACGCGGGTCAGGCGCGCGCTCCCCACTCAGTTTTTTTGTAACTGGCTCCCTAATCCCCCAGACCCTTGCTCCTGTTTAAATTGATGAAATTGCCGCTTGAGCGGGCAGTCTTTGGTCCAGTGCCCGGGTTGGTCACAAAGGAAGCAGGTGTTTCGGGTCTACTGTTGGGCCCGCTTCTGGCTGTTCCTCGATGGAGGTTGTCCGCTGCTTCGGCCCGTGGTCCTCTTCTGGTCCACAGCAGGATGGTGTGTTGCTGTTCCCACTGAGACCTCTCCTCGGGACCGTTGCTTGTCCGAGCTGGCAGGTTGCAGGTGCAGTGCTTTTGCAGCACAGACTTCTAACATGGCTTGGATTGTCGGCGGGGGGTCCAGTGGGAGGCTCAGGATAGCTGTCTTGCATTGGGAATTAGCATTTGCCATTGCCATCTCTGTTATGACCTCCTCTCTGGCCGCCGGCTGCCTGACCTGCAACTCTACTGCTCAGGTTAGTCTCTCTACAAACCGGAGGAACGACTCCGAGGGCTGCTGTCGGACCCGTGAGTAACTTTCCATGGGCGTGTCCGGTCTCAGGCCAAGGAATGCCTTACCGGCCAGTTCCTTGACCTGCTGCAGCACCTCTAGGGGCAGACAATGGGCCTGCTTCGGCGCCAATGCCCATTCCCCCTCGCCACTTAAATGGTCCATAGTTAATGCCTGGTTGTCAGCATCAACAGCCGTATCAGAGCTCTGCAGAAGCGCAGGAAGGAGTCGGCGGAGCTCCTTTTCCCATGCCGCCCTCCAGAGCAGAAACTCTGCCGAGGAAAGCAAGCACGAGAAAAGCTGACGCAGGTCAAAAGGCCTCATTACTGCTCCGGAGAGATTTGCCTTTAAAAGGCCACGAAAATATTCTCTTTCTCTCCCGAACTCTTTCTGTGCCTTGCAGAGTTCTTTGATCATTTGGTGGGAGAGGGGTTCCCAGTTGGTGTGGGTCATTCCCCCTCTCCTGGACCTTTGATAAAAAACCAGAGCGGCCAAAGGAATGGAGTCCAGTTCCGGGTTCCGGTCCTCAGGCCCCTCCCCTTTTGGCCACTCACCGTGGGAACCGGAAGGCCAAGCGTGGGAACCGGAAGCAGGAAGCAGGTGGCAACCAGACACGGACCTACAACAACTTCTAGGGGCGGAGCATGGGGGCGTGCACTGATGACAAGTGGGAGGGGCAACAGGGGTGGACCCAGCTTGGGTGTGGGAGGAGTTAGGGTACTGGGAGGGGTCATGACGAAAGGGTTTGGGACTTGGGAGAAAGGGGTTTTGGGATGAAGAAACGGGGGGAGGGCAAGAGGGGGTTTCTGCCATGTGGCGCCCACCATCTTGTCCTCGTCGGGCAGGGAATCCATTTTCTAAGTTCTCAATATAACTAAAGCGAACCCGGGGTCTAGCAACTGGGGAAGTCGGGGAACGGGATAAGCCCCGGGCAGTCTGGCCAGGACTGTCTGGGCGGGAGGGTCGAGAATCCCGAGGGAAGCCAGGGAGTCGGTGGCAACCCTGCGCAGCATCGCGGTTTGCTTCCTTCAGGACGCCCGGTTTAGGGGACACGGGTTTAGGAGAAGGCTTAGGGGTAACTGGGGAACCGGGGGCAGACTGTCCTTCCCTCTCCCTTTTTTGATTTAAAGCAGACCGAATTTGTAGGTATAATAAAGAAAATCTATCTAGATCTTTTTCTTTTGTCAGTTCGGACTGAGCTATTTTTGCTCCCACGGCGTTCCAAAAGGGATCGCTTAAAACCGAACTGTGGGAGCACTGAGGGAAGTGCTGGAACAGCCACCACACAAACCGTTTTAAACACCCTTTAGAAAAACGTTTCCCCCCCCTCTCCAGGAGTCCCGCAACTTGGAAAAATACCCCCTTTTGTGCTGTGGACAATTTTGCGCCCATAATCCACAGCACAACGTCTGGAGCTTTAAAAATAAACCAACCCTCGGACACTGATTCCCCGAAACAAACCGGAGGCAAGCAACACACTCGCCCCGGGGCTGCGCAGCCTACCCTGGGCTCCTACGAGCCGCGGACTGTGCGAAGCCGTCCACCACGCGCTGCGCGCGGCCGGGCGGGCACCGCCGGGTCCCGCCGCTCCCGCCGCGCCTTGCTTCGCCGCCGACACTGTGGCTCGTGTGGCCCCGCCCGCACGCGGGAACTGCCTCGAAAGGCTTTACGGTAAGTTCCCCCCCCGGGGAAATACTTACCTGCTGGTGTCCAGGCGAGCTCCAGGCGTCCCAATTTCCACCGAGGACGACTCTGCTGGCACGGACGGAGCTACCGTCCTCCTCCCCAGGAGCGCAGCTCACTAAAACGGAGCCTGCTACTACTGGGGTAGCTTGACGTCCCAAGGACGCACTTGGAAGTCCAATCAGTCCCTTCCGTGGGGTCCAGTGGAAGCGGGGGCCCCGCGATGGGCGCCAAGCTGCCTCTGCGTCCTTTTTGGAGCAGTTCCCACTTTGCCCGGTCAGCTCTTGGAAGCAGCAGGCTGCGGGGGCCAGCCTCCGGAATCCGGGAGACCAGAGGTCTGGCTCGTGGGTCCTTCCACAGGACCGCGGCAATAGAGGCAGGTGGTGGAAGAAGGAGGCAGGCTCAATTGTGGATGAAATCCGGAAGGTTTATTGTGTCTCCGAACAGGGGACCTCACCCCCCGGGGGTGTCCAGCAATGAGCAACCCTGAACGCGCCTGCCAGGGGTTTTATGGGGGGGTGGCGACAGGGGAGGGATGACAAAGGCATTGAATCAGGGAAGGAGAAGGACGGGTCTGCGGGATGAGGGACACACAAGGGAGCCTATCTCGGGAAAGGAAGGGAGGGATCCTCCCCCCAAGGCCAATCACTCGACGCCCCTGCCAGAACTTTCTAGAAGCTTGGGAGGGGTGCCGGAGCGATTGGCAGGGGTCTGGGAGGAGAGAAATAGAGAAAGCAGGGTTATGAACACGAAACCAGGAGGGTATAAACTGGGATGGTACAGTAATATGAAACCCAAAGGGGAGACCCGGACTGAACCAAACAAGACACACTCCCACAACCCAGAATTGTAAAAGGGGTGCCTACCTGCCCTGTCAGACCCTCTCATGTTTGCTTTAGAGAAGGAAAAGGCAAAGGATAGGAGAATGAAGCAATGTTGTTCTTCCTGCAGTATCAGAGACTGTTGGGGTTTTAGGAGCTCTCCTTTTGTTTTTTTTTTTCTCTTAAAGAATTTTCCCCATACATGTTGCCAGGGGGACAAATTACCGAGTACTTAAGGGAAACAAAAGATCTGGCCACAAGGAGAGGGGTCCAACTGGCTACTCTCTTTCACCTGGGGTTTTCTCATGTAGGACGGAGGATGCCACGAGGTTTGAACTAAGAAAAATGGGTTTGGTACAGCTCCTAGCTCTCTGGTTCTCTCGATGTTAGGAGGGAGAGGAGGGCTGCCATCGTTGTGGATGGAGTTCGTCGGAGCTGCAGGCTTCTGCTTTTGGCTGCCTTCCTTCTACCGTGAGTGGAGCTTACTCACTGAGCAGCTGTTGCACTGGGACCCTAACACCCTGCCTCACTAAAAGAGGGACCTTTTCACCATCTGCTCGGGTGTCTCAGGGAAAACCCCGGGATTGCAAGCCAGCCTTTCCCTGCCCCGCTGGGAGATGGGCCGTGGCCACTTTGCCCCTGCCATTGCTTCGAGCCTTTGCTACACTGTAGCTCCGCACGCTCTGCCTGCCGAGACCTCATGTGGTTCCCACCGCAGCTCCGGAGTTTGATACATCTTGTCTGCCACCCGGGATTTGTGCTCATCCCTGCTGTTCCAGCCTGCTGTTCCCGAGGGTCTGGCCGGACACCAGGATCGGCTGCCCAGGGGGTCTGTGAAGCTTTTCTTCCATGCCTTCCCAGGATCCCAAGCCGCCATTACCGCGTGCTCCAGAGCACCCCCTGCAGCCGCAGGGGAACCATGGCACCTGCCCTGCTCACCCAGAGCCGCCAGCACCCCTGCCGGCTGCAAGAGTAACTGCACCAAAGGGGAAAGTGCCTGACAGCCGAGGAGGCTGGCACTGGGTTTGCGGTTCTGTTTGTTGTTACTGCCATAGTTATTGTTGTTTGTTTGCCTTGTTATATATATATATATTAGTAAAGAACTGTTATTCCTGTTCCTCATATCTTTGCCTGAAAGCCCCTTAATTTCAAAATTATAATAATTTGGAGGGAAGAGGGTTGCAATTTTTTTTCTTCCATTTCAAGGGAGGCTCTGTCCTTCCTTGGCAGACACCTGTCTTTCAAACCAAGACAGACACTCTTGTCTGAAATGCAGTAGTCAACGAGAGGATGATGTAGAGATGATGGTGGCACCAGATGTGGAAGATAGGGAGAGAGAAGATTTGTCTGTGTCTGAAACTGGAGGAGTGCAAGGAGGGGACAGGCTGTTGGGAAGAAGCCAGGAGTTACTTTCAAGCCGGGTGGCAGGATGGACCTGGGGGAAACAGGAAGTGAGCAGACAGGAAGATGGTAAGTCAGAGAGGGGTAAATAGGAAAAGAGTAGACAGGAAGATGTTAAGTTGGAGACGGGTAAACAGGAAGAGTAAGAAAGAAAAGGCTGAACAGGAGGTGTGTGCTGGTTTGAAGATAAACCAGAGGGAGAAATTAACCCCCACACAAATACCTTGCAAGAGATTTCAAGTTGGAGTTGCAATTTAACAGGAAAATTACAATAAAGCCGATAGTACAGAAACACTGGCTTAAACTGACAAAGTCAACCTGGCCCCTGTTGGTCAGGGGTGGTGGTCACAGTCCAGTTAAGAAGTAGCAGTAGTGCTGTTGAAATCATGGTTGTGGTCTTGTTGAAAGTGGTGGTCCTGTGGAAATTCGGGTTCCCCTCTGGATGTCCAGTGGTGGTGGTTGTGTCCCAAGTCCCCAGACCTTGAGAATATATATGGTGGTGTTCAGGTGTGTGTTGGTTTAACACAGCCTGGTTTTTTGAGGGGGGGGGGGGAAGCCACACAGGTGGCTTCTGTAAGAAGCTGCTAGAAACTTCCACTCTGTCCAGCAGAGCCAATCTCTAAGAGATCTGAGGATGGATATGGTGCTGGCCCAATTAGAGAGGTTGGTAACGCCTCTGTGATGACATGTTTAAGAAGAAAATCAAAACAGTGTGGGCACAGTTTTTCCCAGGGGTGGCAAGGTGCTGCGGCTGAGACCATCTCATCACTACCACGCGGCCACTTGGCTGCTGCGGCCACACGACTGCAGCCATCTCAGCACGGCCTGCACTGAACTTTCTCTGCCTGGCCACCTTTAGCCAGCTGGGCCGTGGACAGAAAAGCAAGGGCGGTGGTGGTGATGGGGGTGGCAGAGGCAGCTTCTTCTTTTCAGCGCACTGCATGAAGAGAGGCATTGAATGGCGCTGGCGCCAGGGGCTGATGCCTTTTCCTGGTCTTAAAATCAAGAGTCATACACAGTTAGAAGGGGAAAAGGGATTTTACCTTGGTATTTATTTTAAGGACCCTTAGGTGTACACGTCTAGGTCATATGCATCGAGATGCACCCCATCGAGTCTATATCTGTTCCCCCAACATTGGGTATAACATTATAGGTTTTACTAATTAGCATATCTATCAAAGATTCCCCAATGAGAGGCTCAAGTGAGCCCCCCTCCCCAAGGAACCTTCCCCTGGATGGTTCTATCTTGGTTTACAGAATATGTTCTGGAGAGGACCTTGGGGTCTGGGGCACACTGATCCCTAGCTACGAAGCTTCTAAAATGTTTAGTCTCTTAGCTTGACAAACAAGTCCAAGAATGTAGGCAAAAAGCACTAGGAATACAGAAGTTGTAAAAAAGTATAACAGGGGTATAAAAGAAAAGGCAAAAAATCTTCATGGCATCAGGGCCATGTGGGCGGTGGGGAAAACATGGCAAGTGATTCCCCTACACAGAATCTCAAAGAGATCAACTTCTCAGTGCTGCAAAATGCTACAGGAATCTTTGAACTAGTGGAATTTGTTGGCAATGGTATTTACGAGCAGCAGTTTTTTCCCTCTTAGTTGGAGAAAGAGGACAAAGTGAAGACATGGGGCTGAAGACAAAATGGCGACACCAAGTTAGTGGAAAGAAAGAGGGGCATGAGGTGCTACAAGCGTCAGAGTCGAGATCTCTCCGCAAGCCGTGGTGAGGACTATAATACAACAGACTGTCTCCCTGTAATCCATGAAGTCCATAGGGGGATGCAGAGATCCACTTGCAGCCTGTGCTCACCCCAGAGCGAGTGGATGCTAAAAAGCTGTAATCTAGTGGGAGACTTTAACAGAGAGAGAAGGCCCCAGCTTCCAGAGGTAGAGAAAGAGGGCCCTTGCTTCCAAACTAGAACAGCTTATCCTTAAAAGACTACACCCCATGAACTAATGACCCAGGCAAACAGTTTTGGGATGACTGTTTTGCCCATGGGAGGGACTCATATTACAGCAGGTTGGGCAGGACTGCTACTTGTGAAATTAAAACCATGTTGGAGAAGTTCACAGAGAAGTTAATGGAGAACTATCTCCCTGTGAGAAGGACCCCACGGCATAGCAGAAGAGACTCCTCTCCCAAAGCGAACTGAAGAAAGATTTTGAGTGAGGAACTGATCAAAACTCCCACGCCTTGTCTCCCTGTGCTGTTGGTGGGAAGGAAGGAGGGGCTGGGGGGGAGAAAAGGTGTTTTAAGGGCTTATTTTATTTCTCATTATCCTTCTCTAACTCTGTTAATAATAAATTTACTTTATCCCTTTAAGTCTGAGCCTGTTTTGCCCTTAAAATATTTTCTCCCAGTCCTTATCTCAACTCATGAACCCTTCATTAAGATTCTCGTGGGTACCTGGTATTTTAACCAGTGTCAAACCACAAGGTGGTACCTTGGTGCCTCCCCCAGGGCGGGGAGTTTCACAATGAAGTGATGTAATTCTATGAGTCATAGGATATTTTTTGGAGTTCTTACTGGCCTGGGTTGTTACAGCTGCCCATTATGCTGCTGAGCCATTATGGTCCATTAGCAGAGACGGTCCCCTCAGGGTGGGTGTAACTGTGTTGGTGCTACCCTGGAGGGAGTTATCTTTTGTGAAGATAAAGAGACACTACTCCACCCTTAACAGTTCATCAGAATGATGTAGATGGTGGTAGAATACATACTTTGGTTACACCCCACATTTGTAACCCAGGACAAGGTGGACAAGGTGATATCTCCGCTCTGAGAGAGGGTGACATCTCATGGCCCGGTCATGGTAAAGGTACCTTTCTCCCCAGTCAACTTTGAGGCATGGGTGAGACAGGCAAGACCCTATTGAGAAGATCCAGAGACGATAGCTAAAGCATTTGAGGCCATTATTAAAACCCAGAATCCAGACTGGGGAGAGATCAAAATTCTGCTAGATAATCTATTAGATTCTACCGAAAGAGAGGTGGTACTCAGGACTGCTAGGAGGGAGGTGGACAGGATGGACACAGAGAAGAGGTTACCAGGAACTGCTGAGGAGCATTTTCCCTCCTGGGAACCCCATTGGGACCCCAACACCAGGAAAGGGAGGATTTTACCGGAACAAAATCAAAGATGGATATTATTTGGCTTTAAATATGAAATACCAAAGGGAATCAATTGATTTAAACTTTATGAGGTGAAACAAGGACCATATGAGACACTGAGTGAATTTGAGGAGCGCCTTAAAGTAGCTGCCAGGAGATACACTAATATCAATCCGGAGAAGCCTGGGGAAGTTGTACAGCTGGCTTCCGTATTCTTCGGGAACTCAGTGCTGGATATTAAAAGGAAGTTACAAGAACTGGAAGAACGAGACTTTCATGACCTAGAGAAGCTTTTAGAAGTTCCCTGGATAGTCTTTAATAATAGACTTCTGATGCCTAAAAAGGCCACCTAAAAATAGAGACTAGACAGAATAAGGGATTAAAGCTTCAGTTAATTATATAGTTTCCTCAAGCTTGCCCCCCCCCCCTTTAGAGGCTTTGGTTTACACATTTTGGGCCTAGGATGGTCTGAGTGTGTTCTACCTGCTGTAACCGCTAGATTTTGCTTAGCAGGCTGTAGCTCCCTGAGAGCTCAGTGGGGGTTACCTAGGGCAATGTGACCCGGTCACATCCTGCAGTCCATTTCGAATGGCCCCGCGATCTTGCTCTGGTCAGCTATCAGCGTTACAACCAGTGATGATGAAGGAAGTGAGAAGGGTCTCCCATGAGGGTATCAGAGGACTTTAAACACATCTCGTCCCTGCAATCCCCAGAGGCAGAGAGACCTCCTGGTCTGGGTGCGGGGAGGTTTTGTCAGGGGCCCAGGGGCAGTCCCTGAGCGGGGTTGGGGTACAGGAACCAATAGGGAGAGCCTGAGGGAGTGGACAGGGCTAGAGCAGGGAACGGGGGGGAGGGGGAACAATCTGGGATAGGAAAAAGCATGGGTGAAATGTCGGGGTCCCTTCCCCCCACCATGTCGTCCTGGGAGAGGGGCCCTGAGGGGACTCACAGGGTTTCCCTGGCCCCTGGTCAGCCTCATTTGCCATTGCTTGGTTTGTGTTCCCCTGCACGGGCGAGGACTCTCTGGTCCCGTGATTGTGGCAGTTCCTCGGCAGACCCCCGGCCATGCGGCTGGAGAAATAAACATCTCTCTGAAACATCTATGAAGAATCAGCCTATATATATTTCTTTTCCACGGGCCGCCTTGTTTGATATGTGTGTTATAGTAATCCCCACTGTAGCAAATGGTGGGGAATTGCTGGCAAGACACCGATCCCTAAGGACAGAAAATTCATGAGCAAAAACCACTCTAGATCTCTCTCTTCTCACCTTGGTTTGGATATGGAAGAATCCTGGGAAATGCTGCTCTCTGAACCACAGAAAGAAATGTATCTAGAAGTCAAAGGAATCCTTGAACAGCAAAACAAGAAAGTATTTGTTCCGGGAGATCTAGAACATTTTTTTAACTGGCTTTTCAAAAATTTCTTCTGTATTTCTCGAGACTTACTTTTTGATATTGATCCTCCTGGAACTAGTCACGAGTGTTTTTGGTACGAGATCTGGGCTAAGATAAGGGATCAAACAAAACATGGACTAGCGACAGAAGCTCTCCGTGGACTAACTGTAATCAGTGAAGCTGCTGAGGAGCATTTTGTATGGTCCCATTACCCCTAAAGCAGAGGATGGCCATAATCCCGTGGCCGAGATCGCACGGCGGCCATCCCAGGAGTGCGTGACTGCAGCCGTGCTGGTGGAGGTGCCTGCGCTGGATGTGCCCGACCCCCTCAGGAGCGCGTGCCTTATCACGAACCCCATCCCTGTCTCGGGGTGCCCTGCCACGCGACTGCAAGTGAGGGAGCGATGCGCAGGCGCCGCGGGTGCCGTAGGCCACGAGCAGCCAGGAACCGGGGGTTGGCGTGGAAGCCCACTCTGAGCACTTGGCTCGGAGAGCCCTGTAGAGCGAGAAGAGGCGGTTTCCACAGCAACATGAGAAGCCCCGCAGCGCAGCCCCGAACCGAAACGGGGCCGCTCTCAAAGCAGCGTGGAGTTGGCGGAGTGGAACTGGTCGGAGGGCGCGGGGCCGGCGGCGATGGCAACATGGGGCCATGCAGAGCCCAGACACACGCCGGAGCAGCTCCGCTCGGAGGGCGCGCAGAAGCCGCAACGCAAGGGCCTGGCTGAGACGTCAGAGTTGGCGAGGCGGCCGCCAGGCGGGACCAGCAGCTGCGACAAACACGCAAGCATGTGATAGGAGAAGTTATAGCAACAAAAATCACAGGAACTGTGAAATGGTACAATGTAAAAAACAACTATGGATTTATAACGAGATGATACAGGGGAAGATTTATTCATCCATAGAATTGCCATTAAAAGGAATAACCCTAAAAATTACCTGCAAAGTGTAGGAGATGGGGAAGTTGTACAATTTGATATAGTACAAGGAAAGAAGGGTTTCCAAGCAGCGAATGTTCCTGGGCCTGGAGGTATTCCAGTCAAAGGCAGCCATTATGCACAAAATTATAAACAACATCCATCCCAGCAGCTTCCCTACCCACAGCCTACTTTCCCTTTTTATCCTATACCCAATATGAACCCTTTCCTAAGTTTACCCCATCCCCAGTTTATTCCTAATCCATTTTTCACCCCATGGCTTCCCTATACAATTCCCTTTCCCTACAACTCCTCTCCCAATGCCGAGGGGGGGATGAAAAGGGGGAGGGAAGAAATTAAATCCTCTCCTGCCTCAGTTTCCCCACAAAACATGCCCGGAGAGTCCTGTCTCCCTTCTGTCAGCCTTTAGATGTTCCAGAGAATCTGTTTGGACATTTAAAGACTCAGGAGGGTGGCTTGTTTTGTTTTAAAACTGTTCTTATTATGTTTATCCAGTTGTTTTCATTCTCCTTTTATTAAAATAAAATGGGTGAAATGTCGGGGTCCCTTCCCCCCTCCATGTAGTCCTGGAAGAGGGGCCCTGGGACAGAGACTGGGTTTCCCTGGCCCCTGGTCAGCCTCGTTTGCCATTGGTTGGTTTGTGTTCCCCTGCGCCGGCGAGGACCCTCTGGTCCTGTGATTGTGGAAGTTCCTCGGCAGAGCCCCAGCCATGCAGCTGGAGAAATAAACATCTCTCTGAAACATCTATCAGGAATCAGCCTATATATATTTCTTTTCCACAGGCTGCCTTGTTTGATACGCGTGTTACAGTAATCCCTACTGTAGCAGGTAAACAGATCGCCACATGAGTGTCCTTGAAGAGCAGGCCTGGAGAGGCTTTGTTATGTCTACCTAGCATGAGAGAGCAGAAGTTAACAGGCTACAAGAAACTTCAGAGTTACACACTAGGCAGTACAGGATTTGAAAAATATGAAAGTTAAAACCTAAGGCATCACTTCAATAAGAGCTTTGTGTACACGGTATGTGCTCTCAGTGCATTGTGTCTGTGTTGTGTGTCTTTGTCTTTGTCCCTATGTCTCTGTGCACTGTGTGTCTCTTGTTGATGGTGTGCATGCACTGTATGTCTGGGTGTGAAAGAGTAACTAAAGTATTTGAAAGCATTTTCTGCTGGATAATCTACTAGATTCCACAGGAAGTGAGAAAGCAGGAGAGGGAAGAAGAAAGTAGGAAGAGCGTAGGTATGAATTAAGAAAAAGCAGGAAGAGAATGAGCAGGAGAGGGGAAAACGAGGTGATAGCTATCAAGGAGATGGGAAAATGTAGGAAACAGAGGAGTAAAAACTTCTGCGGTTAGTGGTGGATTTGATTTACAACCCTGGAAGAAGCTAGGTCTGGCATAATTGACAGAGATTTATAGACCTTAAGCAAGAGAATCATAAACCTCTGTTTCTATAGTTATAAGTAAATGGGTGTTATGGTGAAGGGTTTTAAGTATAATAATGTGATTTTATAGTTTAAATTAATATTTAGATGTTATAATAGAAGTCTCTGTGTACACATGACATGCTATTGGTCAATATACAGCTGCACTGCAGTGAAAAAGTGTTACAGGTGATAGGTCATAAAGTCAAAACAAAGTTTCATTTGAAGTGCCTATTGGACTAGAAAGTTATAAATTACTATGTAACTCTGAGTCTTGTGACTATCCGCCATTATTGTCCTGGAGTGACCTTATGATGTGTATCCCATGTCGCTGCTCTATGCCCAGAAATTAACTTTGTGCCTTTCTATGCCTCTAAACTGAGCCTGAGAGGGGGAAGGAAAAATTGAGCAAAACTTTTTCAAAGCAGTTTGCAGCTTGTTCAAGGTCACACAGACATAGCCGTTTTTCCCAGCTGCCCCAGGGGAGGGAGGAGGCACCCAGCTTGCTGCTTTCCAGTCAGCTTTTGGACAGTTTTTTTCAGTTTCCTTTTCTCCAGAGAGAGACTGAGAGTTGAACTTTGCTTTTCCTTCCCTGGAATTTCAGATTTTCTCCCTTTTCTACTGGACTGCTTTCAACCTCAGAGCACATCGGGAGGACTTTCCACCGGGCACAGAGGGCCTGGCCCTGGGCCAAGCCCCAGCTCCGAGGAGACCAAAAGGAGGACTCTAACACTTTTCCAGGTTTTTTCTCCACAGCGAGAGATTTTATTATTTAGCATTATTTTCCTTTTCCTGTGTGTTTGGGAAATAAATAGTTTTATCTCCTTCACTTTCCTTCGAGGAAAAATTTTTTTTTTTTCCCGAACCTGGTGGGGGAGGGGTGGTTTGTAACCTGCCTTCTCTCAGAGGATATATTTCTAAATTTGGCCCAACCAGCACAAATAGTGGCTCGAAGGAAAGTGAAAAAACCTGCAGTAATTACATTTTGGCTACAATTTACTTATTCTGTATTGGGGCAAAGTAGTCACCGTTGGTTGAGTTCATAATGTCTCTCTGGCTTGATGTACTCATGTCTTTTTGGTCCTTAGGCTTCATTGAGGTACTAGTGCTTTTTTGTTCCCTAGGGTTGTTTGCCTATCCACAACTTGCTCCAATCTGGTCCCTGATATGTAAATTTTACAGAGAAGGGAGACAAATCAGGATTTCTATCTTGCTGTGCTCGGTGATAATGATTTATAAGAAGTTGACAGGGGTACAGGCAGCTGTTCTAAGGGTGTAGGATAAATGGTTTCTCCATCCTAACCCCAGTCCTAGCTTCGGTAACCTGTTTTGGGAATTTATTAGTAACTGCACCCAGATTGTTAGAGGAGGAGGAGACGGGGTTTCCCTTCCCTTTAAATTTGATAGGTTATCTTTTGAGAGTGTTCAGTTTCCCCTGGATGTTAAAGAGACCACTTTCCTGGTATTTTATCTCGTAAGCTTCCTCTATGTGGTTCGCAGCTTGTCTAGAATAAGAGCTCAGATTTCCAGGGGGACTGCTGAGACTCCTGACCGAGAGGTGGAACATCCTGAGTGGTGTGGGGAATGGGAGGATATGGGCACCAAACCCTGAAGAAATTCTCTGACCCAATGGTTTGCAATTTTCCCCCTGAACAAATTCAGAAACCAGCTGAGGTGGGGAAATATCTGAAAGAGAAATACAATGACAATTCTAATGAGAACAAACTCCTTACAATATGTTGGGCTTTGGCATATGCCTATCGCACACTGCAGCAGGTAATGGTAGAGAGGCAGGAAGATAAATCGGCAAAGCCTGCAGATACCCCAGTCACTCAGGCTGCAGATAAACCAGACACCAAGCCCAAACCAGATGGAGAGTCTAAGCCACTGACAGTGGCTCCTGTCACAAGAAAAAAGCACACAACCAAAACTGATCATCCAGTGAAACATGAGGATAATGCAGGGGAAGGAACATCAAAACCACCAACTGACTCAGGCACAGAAACCACTACTGAGTCCATGTCCATAAAGACCTTCACAGCCTAAGAAAGGATTACACCCGATGGTCCGATGAATCCATAATAAGTTGGATGCTCCGTACTTGGGATGCAGCAGGTGATGATGTGATGCTGGACGGTGCTGAAGCAAGGCATTTGGGATCCCTGTCACGTGATCCAGTGATTGACCAAGCGATGATAAGGGAGGCTGACTCTGCCAGTCTCTGGAGATGGGTCTTGACAGGCGTGGTCGAAAGATATATGTGCAGAGATGATCTCTACATGCAGCAAACCCCATGGAAGACCATAGAACAAGGGATCCAACGCCTGAGAGAACTAGGTGTGGTAGAGGTTGTCTTCGCAAATGACCCAGGATTGAGAAGTCCAGGCCGGGCCAGAGTTATTCCATATATGTGGCGAAAACTCATACAACTTGGGCCAAAAGAATACCCTTCTTCTTTAGCAATAATGAAACCGGACTGCGGTGCGAATGAGACCATGCAGGATACGGCAGTGAAGCTCCGAGCATATGCAGACTCTGTGCATGACCCAACACATGCAAGAATCTCAGCTGTGGAAACACATATGCAGAAAATGGAAGATAAGGTGGAAAAGAGTCTCCAGGAGATTAAAGAGTGCCTTCTCCGTGGACGTTCCCCAGAGAGAAGGTGCATTCCACAAAGTGAGCTGTGGAAATTCCTGTGTGACAGTGGGGAAGACATGAGGAGGTGGGGTGGACAACCCACTTCTGCTCTGGCAGCATGAGTGCGTGAATTGAAGGAGCGCAAGTCTCAGAAAGGAGGATCTACCAAAAAGGAAGTAGCTCCAGTTGCCTGTAGCCAAACTGCCAGAAATGATGGAAAAGACAATGGCATGTCCAATTCCCATGGAGGAACGTCTAAGATGCAAGCCCAGGGAAAGAAGGATAACCAGGCATAGAAGGGCCCTGCCTCTAGCCAGGTAGAGGTCAGGGAAAACCATGTTTTTTGGACTGTGTGGATTTGTTGGCCTGCTGCATCAGAACCACAAATATATGATGCCTTGGCTGACACTGGTGCGCAGTGTACAATAATTCATTCGCAGCATGTGGGGGTCGAATCTTTTCTGGTGTAACAGGTGGATCACAAAATTTGACCCTGGTGGAAGCTGAGGTGAGCCTGACTGGAAATGAGTGGAAGAGACATCTCATTGTGACTGGCCCAGAGGCCCCGTGCATTTTGGGCATAGACTTCCTTCTGAACAGGTATTTCAGAGACCCAAAGGGACTCAAGTGGGCTTTTGGAATAGCTGCTGTGCAGACCGAGGGAATTAAGCAATTGAACACTTTGCCTGGGCTATCAGAGAACCCGTCTGCAGTAGGCCTTCTGAAGGTGGAAGAACAAAGAGTACGAATTGCTACCTCGACAGGGCATCGCCGACAGTACCGGACAACTCGAGATGCTGTGATTCCCATCCACAAGATGATCCGTGAGCTGGAGAGCCAAGGGGTGGTCAGCAAGACCCACTTACCCTTCAATAGTCCCATTTGGCCTGTGCGCAAATCGGAAGGAGAATGGAGATTGACTGAGGACTATCGTGCCTTAAATGAAGTGACTCCACCATTGACCGCTGCTGTGCTGGAATTGTTGGAACTCCAGTACGAGCTGGAGTCCAAAGCAGCGAAGTGGTATGCCACTATTGACATTGCCAATGCATTTTTCTCCATTCCTCTGGCAGCAGAGTGCAGGCCCCAGTTTGCTTTCACCTGGAGGGGTGTGCAGTACACCTGGAACCGACTGCCCCAGGGGTAGAAGCACAGTCCCACCATCTGCCATGGACTGATCCAGACTGCACTAGAAAAGGGTGAGGCTCCAGAACATTTGCAGTACATTGACGACATCATTGTGTGGGGGAACACCGCAACAGAAGTGTTTGAGAAAGGAGAGAAAGTTATCCGGATTCTCCTGGAAGCTGGTTTCGCCATCGAGAAGAGCAAAGTCAAGGGACCTGCCCGAGAGATCCAGTTTCTGGGAGTAGTGGCAAGATGGACAGCATCAGATTCCCACTGAGGTTGTCAAAAAGATCACAGCAATGACTCCACCAACCAACAAGAAGGAAACGCAAGCTTTCCTAGGTGCCATAGGCTTTTGGAGGATGCATATTCCTGAGTACAGCCAGATTGTGAGTCCTCTTTACCTGGTTACCCGCAAGAAGAACGATTTCCATTGGGGCCCTGAACAGCAACAAGCTTTTGCCCAGATCAAGCAGGAAATCGCTCATGCGGTAGCCCTTGGCCCAGTCAGGAGAGGACCCAAAGTGAAGAACGTGCTCTACTCTGCAGCCGGGAGCCATGGTCTGTCCTGGAGCCTTTGGCAGAAGGTGTCTGGTGAGACTTGGGGTCGACCACTGGGATTCTGGAGCCGAAGCTACAGAGGGTCTGAAATCAACTGCACCCCAACAGAGAAGGAAATCTTGGCAGCCTATGAAGGAATCCAAGCCTCCTCAGAGGTAATTGACACTGAAGCGCAACTCCTCCTGGCACCCCGACTACCAGTGCTGGGGTGGATGTTCAAAGCAAAGGTTCCCTCTACCTGCCATGCCACCAATGCCACATGGAGCAAATGGATTGCTCTCATCACACAGCACGCCCATATCGGAAAACGGAATTGCCCTGGGATTTTGGAAATAATCACAAATTGGCCTGAAGGTGAAAACTTTGGTCTCACTGATGAAGAGGGACAAGAACAAGTGATACGTGCTGAGGAAGCTCCACCATACAACCAACTGCCATCAGAAGACACACACTACGCTCTTTTCACTGACGGTTCTTGTTGCATCGTAGGGATGAAACGAAAGTGGAAAGCAGCCATATGGAGTCCCACACAAGGGGTTGCAGAAGCTACTGTAGAAGAAGGTGGATCAAGCCAACTCACTGAACTCAAAACTGTTCAACTAGCCCTGGACATTGCTGAAAGAGAGAAGTGGCCAAAGCTCTACCTCTACACTGATTCATGGATGGTAGCCAATGCTCTGTGGGGATGGCTGGAAAAGTGGGAAAAAGCTAATTGGCAGCGTAGGGGAAAACCAATCTGGGCTGCTGAAGAGTGGAAAGACATCGCTGCCCGAGTAAGAAAGCTAGTTGTGAGAGTCCGCCATGTAGATGCCCATGTCCCCAAGAGTAGGGCTAATGAGGAACACCAAAACAACAAGCAGGTAGATCAGGCTGCAAAGATAGATGTGTCACAGGTAGATTTAGATTGGAAACGTAAAGGATAGTTGTTCTTAGCTCAATGGGCCCATGATGCCTCAGGTCATCAAGGCAGAGATGCCACCTATAAGTGGGCACGAGATCGAGGGGTGAATCTAACCATGGACAGTATCTCCCAGGTTATCCACGACTGTGAGACATGCGCTGGGATCAAACAGGCCAAGTGGGTGACGCCCCTGTGGTATGGTGGGCGATGGTCCAAATACAAGTATGGGGAGGCCTGGCAAATTGATTACAGCACACTGCCTCAAACCCGCCGAGGCAAGTGCTATGTGCTCACGATGGTAGAAGTCACCACAGGATGGCTGGAGACCTACCCTGTGCATCATGCTACAGCCCGGAACACCATCCTGGGGCTTGAGAAGCAAGTCCAGTGGAGGCATGGCACCCCTGAGAGAATTGAATCTGACAACAGGACTCATTTTAAGAATAGCCTTATTAACACTTGGCTAGAGAACATGGCATTGAGTGGGTGTATCATATCCCTTACCATGCACCAGCTGGAGGCAAAGTGGAATGGTGTGTCTTGGGTTGAAAGACAGGTCTCTGCTAAGGAAGGCAGAAACCTCCCTTGGAATGGCAGATGCAACTCTCTTCCCTCCGATATATTGTAATTTTTAAATCAAGGGCTTTTAGGCAAAGATGTGGGAAATAGGAATAACAGTTCTTTACTATTATATATATAACAAGGCAAACAAACAACAATAACTATGGCAGTAACAGCAAACAATCACAAACCCAGTCCCAGCCTTCTCAGCTGTTGGACCCTTTTCCCCTGGGGTGCAGTTCCGCTCGCAGCCGGCAGGGGCGCTGGCGGCTCCCGGTGAGCAGGGCAGGTGCGATGGTTTCCCCCGCGGCTGCAGGGGGCGCTCCGGAGCGAGCTCAGGGAGTACGCGGCACCGGTGGCCTGGGGTCCCGGGAAAGGATGGAACAAAGGCTTCACAAATCCCTGGGCAGCTGGCCCCGGTGCCCGGCCAGACCCTCGGGAAAAGCAGGCTGAAACGGCAGGCTGGAGGGGCAGGGACGAGCACAAATCCTGGGTGGCAGACGCGATGTATCCAAACAGGGAACCCCCCGGAGGTCTGGGCAGGCAGGGCGTGCGGGGCTACAACGTAGCGAAGGCTCAAAGCAGCGGCAGGGCAGGGCGGCCACAGCCTGCCTCCAGCGGGGCAGGGAAGGCGGCTTTGGGATCCCGGGGCTTTCCAGCACAAGGAAAACCGGCCGAAGCAAGCTGACTCCTCTCTGTTCGAACGAGGAGACCCAACTGCCCACAGCCCCAGGAGAAACAAAAAGAGCAGCCAGGTCCTTTGTCTTTCCTTAAGCACTCAGTGATCAGCGATTTGTTCCCTTAGCAACATGTATAGGGGGGGAAAAATTCCTTTAACAGAAAAAAAAAACCAAACTAGGACTAAACTAAAACCCCAACACGGTGCAATGGATTGTTGAAAACCGTTTTGAAGGCACTGGGAGGGGGTACTCTCAAAAATTGGGAACAGAATCTAGCAAAGGCCACCTGGTTAGTTAACACCCGAGGTTCCACCAATAGAGCTGGTCCAGCCTAATCTGAATCCCTGCATACAGTAGATGGAGATAAGGTCCCAGTAGTGCATGTCAGAGGTCTGTTAGGAAAGACTGTGTGGATGAATTCTGCCTTGAGTACAGACAAACCCATCCATGGGTTTGTCTTTGCTCAGGGACCTGGTTTCACATGGTGGGTAATGCAGAAAGATGGAACAACACATTGTGTACCACAGGGAGATCTGATTGTTGGGTGAAAATCACCTGTAATGTGAAATGCCAGTATACCACTGCTTGCTGAGGGTCACTGTTTGTACATAGCTGTGTATACATATATGTATGTATTGATGTGTGTGTGTAGAGTTAGAATATATTAGTTTGGGCATTGAGCCAACGATATGGGATAAGGGGTGGAATGTCCTGGGGTGACCTTATGATGTGTATCCCATGTCGCTGCTCTATGCCCAGAAATTAACTTTGTGCCTTTCTATGCCTCTAAACTGAGCCTGAGAGGGGGAAGGAAAAATTGAGCAAAACTTTTTCAAAGCAGTTTGCAGCTTGTTCAAGGTCACACAGACATAGCCGTTTTTTCCCAGCTGCCGCAGGGGAGGGAGGAGGCACCCAGCTTGCTGCTTTCCAGTCAGCTTTTGGACAGTTTTTTTCAGTTTCCTTTTCTCCAGAGAGAGACTGAGAGTTGAACTTTGCTTTTCCTTCCCTGGAATTTCAGATTTTCTCCCTTTTCTACTGGACTGCTTTCAACCTCAGAGCACATCAGGAGGACTTTCCACCGGGCACAGAGGGCCTGGCCCTGGGCCAAGCCCCAGCTCTGAGGAGACCAAAGGGAGGACTCTAACACTTTTTCCCAGGTTTTTTCTCCACAGAGAGAGATTTTATTATTTAGCATTATTTTCCTTTTCCTGTGTGTTTGGGAAATAAATAGTTTTATTTCCTTCACTTTCCTTCGAGGAAAATTTATTTTTTTCCAGAACCTGGTGGGGGAGGAGTGGTTGTGCTTTCTCTCAGAGGATATGTTTCTAAATTTGGCCAAACCGGAACAATTATTCTGATTTATTGCAAATCTCACGCCTTGAGACTGATGTCTTATGTGTTATTTTAAGCAATAAATCCTGTGTAATTGCATAGTCCCATCTCTCTTCACTAAATAATCCGACAGGAGACCCGAAGAGCGGGATCCATTAGGAAAAGGAAGAAAGAGAAAGAAAATGGGAGCTGGAAAGGGAAAGTAGAGAAAGATGTAGGTCATTCCAGGGAGGATTGAAGCTGAAATCAGTGTGCATATTGTAAAGGTTTTGGAGACCAAGGTCCCCAGAAGTTAAAGGGGGTGGAGGTAGGAAAGCTACCCCTACATCAAGACTGACAGGAACCCCTCCTGAATCCGTGGTTACCATACAGCTGAGGAAGGAGAAAAGAGAAAATTATCTTTTATTAGACACTGGAGCTAAATATGAACCAAAAAAATTAAGGAATTGTAAATGTTGTTGGTTGTCTTGGGGTGACTTTATGATGTGTATCCCCTATCACCTGCTCTATGCCCAGACATGAATCCTGTGCCTTTCTGTGCCTTTAAAACTGGGTCAGAGAGAAAGAAAAAAAAAGCCAAGTGAACTTTTCAAAGCAGTTTTGTGTTCAAGGACACAGACGTAGCTGCTACTGCTGCAGAGAAGAGGCAAGCACCTTCCTGCTTTTCCCGGCTCTTGGCTCCTTTTCTCGGAAGAGAGAGATGGAGAGTTAAACTCCTTTGCTTCCCTGAGACTTCAGTTTCTTCTCCTCTTCTGGACTGTTGAACAATACCAGAACACACTGGGAGACCCTGCACTGGTTGGCCTGGAGGGGCCCACGCCAAATGGCCAGCTTCAGCCAGCTTCAAAGAGAGAGACCACATCCACAGAAAGGACTCTGAAATTTACAAGGTTCTCTCCACAGTGAGAGGTTTTATTATTTAGCAGTACTCTTTTCCTGCGCTTGCGTGCGCTTTACTTGTTAAATAAATAGTTTTTTTCCCCTTTCACTTTCCTCCGAGAAAAATTCTTTCCAAACCTGGTGGAGGAGGGGTGGCTGTAACCTGCCTTCTATCAGAGTGATGCGATGATGATTTTTTGCCTTTTCTTTTATACCCCTTTTATACCTTTTTACAACTTCTGTATTCTTAGTGTTTTTGCCTACATTCTTGGACTTGTTTGTTAAGCTAAGAGACTAAACATTTGAGAAGCTTCGTAGTTAGGGATCAGTGTGCCCCAGACCCCAAGGTCCCCTCCAGAACACATTTTGTAAACTAAGATAGAACCATCCAGGGGATGGTTCCTTGGGGAGGGGGGCTCATTCGAGCCTCTCATTGGGGAATTTTTGATAGATATGCTAATTAGTAAGACCTATAATGTTATACCCGATCTTTTGTGGGGTATGCATTGCGGTGTGCATTCTGGTGCATTCGACCTGGACATAGTACACCTAAGGATCCTTAAAATAAATACAAAGGTAAAATCCCTTTTTCCCTTCTAACCGTGTATGACTCTTGATTTTAAGACCAGGAAAAGGCATCAAGAGGACATTCATTCCAGATGTTCCTCCGAATTTGTCTCAAACCGGGACATTGGTGCAACAGGAAAAGCAGGGAAATTAGTATTCTTTAACCCTATTAATTTTAAATTTGGCAAAAGATAAATAACTCACCAGAGTGTTTGATTCCTCTTTTGGGAAGTGACCTGTTCCTGGATTATAAAGATGGAGAAGTACAATTTTTGGTATATGAGATTAAAAGCCATTGAGGCAAGAATTTTTATGTTGCAGGGAATACCAGAACCAGACAATTCTGGAGGAATACCGGAAGCCATAGAAAATGGAGTAACATCCTTGGTTTGGACCAGTGGAACTTTAGGACGGTCCCGGCCAGATCAGACTGTAAGCATTACCCTAAAACCTGGATCGAAACCAGTAAGGCAGAAACAATATCCTTCAAAATTAGAAGCTAGAAGGGGAATCCAGAGTCTAATAGGGAATTTCAGGGAATTGGGATTAATGATAGAATGTGAATCAGAATATAACACATTCATTTTGCCAGTGAACAGAATGTCATCGATGGTTTACAGTAATAAATCTGAAGGATGCCTTCTTTTGGATACCTCTCAATAAGTAAAGTTAGAGCATTTTTGCCTTTGAATGGGAAAATCCCAGAACAGGTCAGAAGACTCAGCTTACCTGGAATGTATTACCACAAGGTTTTTTAAAAAAATATAGCCCACCAATTCTTGGGAATCAATTGGCAAAAGAATTAGAGATTTGAAAGAGGAAGAATCCCAAAGGATTGGTGTCTTGGGGTGACTTTATGATGCTGTATCCCCTATCACCTGCTCTATGCCTAGACATGAATCTTGTGCCTTTCTGTGCCTTTAAACTGGGTCCAGGAGAGGGGGGAGAGAAGCCGAGCGAATTCTTCAGAGTGGTTTTGTGTTCAAGGACACATACACTCCCCTGCGTTCTCACTGTGGCAGAGCTGAGGAAAGAACTTTTCCTGCTTTTCCCCAGCTTTCAGCTCCTTTTCTCAGGAGAGAGACGGAGAGTTAAAATTCTTTGCTTTTTAGCCAGCCTGCTAGCTGAGGCAAGAACTTTTTTTCCTGGAACTGTTTCAGCTCTACTCCAGTCTGGATTACCATCACCGAGAGGCCCACACCGAGGCCCAGAGGGGCCCACGCCGAACCCTAGCCCTGGAGAGGGCAGAGCCACACCTACAAAGAACTCTGAATCTACCCAGGTCTTCTCCACAGCAAGAGGTTTTATTATTTAACATCATTCATTCTTTTTGGTACCCGCGTGCACCCTGCTTGTTAAATAAACAGCTTTTTTTTTCACTTTCCTCTGAGAAAAATTCTTTCCAAACCTGGTGGGGGAGGGGCTGCTGAAACCTGCCTTCGATCAGAGGACGTTCATCTCGGACGTTTCCTCCAGTTTGTCCCAAACCAGACAATTGGTCCTGCAGTAGGTTGATGACATCTTACTAGCAACTGAAACTAATGAAAAGTTCATGGAATTGACTGTAAGTCTTCTAAATTTCCCCAGCCAAGGAGGCTACAAAGTACCTCAGAAAAAAGCTCAAATCATGAAACAGCAAGTTACCTACCCAGGGTTTGAAATAATTCCAAGACAGTGGAAATTGGGAATGGACAGAAAAGAGGCCATCTGCCAGGTACCCTAACTTATGACTGCCCAAGTTTTAACAGCATTCTTGGGAGGGATGGTCTCAATGGTCTTGAATTAAGGGGACCTCAGAAGACCTAAGAGTGAACATGAGATCTGTAACTTAAAGACAGCCCTGATGTCTAACAAAGCCCTTTGAACTTTTTGTACATGAACGACGACACCTAGCCCTTGGAGTTCTGGCTCAGAAGGTAGGGGACTTCAAGAGGCCTGTGGGGTACTTTGCAAAACAACCCAACAATGTTAGCCAGGGATGCCTGTTGCCTCTAGCAGCAACTGTTCTCCTCATCCAAGAGGCCAGGAAATTGACTTTGGGACAAAAGATAATAATATACACCTCACACACCATAACCACTGTATTAGGCCAAAATGGGGTGGATATTGGCTTTGCGTGAGCTGTATGCTGAAATATCTGACTGCTTTGATAGAACAAGATGTGGAGTTGAAAGTAACCACAGTGGTAAATCCAGCCCAATTCCTAAACACCCCAATGCAAGGAGAAGAGCAAATAACCCATGATTGCTTACAGATGGAAGCTGACCAGACCTACAAGATGCACCCATTAAAGATCCAGAGATAGAATTCTTTACAGATGGAAGTAACTTGGTGGAAGATGGAAAATGAGGAGCTGACTATGCAGTAGTCATGATACCCAAGGTAATAAAAGCTGCACCACTGCCGGTGGACACCTCAGCACAAAGGGCAGAGCTCACAGCATCATGAAAGGCCCTGGAATTGGCAGCAGGACAAAGGGTAAATATATGTGGACTGACTCAAAATATGCTTTTAGCATTGTTCATGCCCATAGAGCTGTATGAAAAGAAAGAGGTCTTTTAACAACGCAGGGATCTCCAATTAGCACACCAATGTGGGAATTCCCAAATTCATGTGGGAAATAGACTAGCAGTGATACTGCACGAGAGGTTGCACAACAAGGTTTCCTGGCATTAATACCTGAGAAAGCTACTTTACTTCCAGAAGTTAATCCTGGGTATAGTCAGGCAGATTTAAACTTAGCTAATTATCTAAAAGCCCAAAATAAAGAGGGTGGATGAATAGAGACTCCCAACAATCAGGTTATAGTCCCACCACAACTGGTGTTACAAATTGCAAAGGAGAAAACTCACTGGGAAATCAGTGTTACGGTAGCTAGTCTATAGATTCAGATACTTAGCTTCTGTATGACAAGAATTGTCAAGTCTGTTTAAAAAAAACCTGTCCTGAGGTGACTGTATGATACTGTATTCCCTATGATCTGCCCTATGCCAGACATGACTTCTGTGCCTTTAAAGCTAGATCCAGGTGAGGGGGAAGAGCTGGTGGAATTCCTTCAGCACTGTGTTCAAAACACAGATAACTTGTTCACTTGCTTCTCAGCTCTCAGCTTCTGCAGCAGGGAAGAGAGTTACATTCCCTTTGCTTTTTAGCTAGCTTCTTGTTCGTTAGCTAAAATACGGAGCCCTGGGACTTTGGCTTCTTCTTCTTTTCTTCTGGACTGTTCAGCAACACCAGAACATCATCCAGGAGGCCCTACACAGCCGCCCAGAGGGGCCAACGCCTAACCCTAGCTCCGGAGAGGAGAGAGCCACATCCACAAGGACTTTGAATTTTACCAGGTTCTCTCCACAGTGAGAGGTTTTATTATTTAGCATTATTCACTTTTTTCCCCCATGCCTGCGTGCACTCTGCTTGTTAAATAAATAACTTTTTTTTCACTTTCCTCCAAGGAAAATTCTTTCTGAACCTGGTGGGGGATGGTGGCTGTAACCTGCCTTCTATCAGAGGTGTTGGGGTTTTAGGAGATCTCCTAGTTTTTCTTCTGTTAAAGGAATTTTGCCCATACATGTTGCTAGGGGAGCAAATGGCTGGATACTTCAGAAAAACAAAAGAGCTGGCTTCTCCTTTGTTTCACCTGAGTGTGTGGCGGCAGGGAGGCTGTTTTCTTTGGCTGCTTTTTTTCCTTCTGCTGGAGAAGCCCCGGGATCCCAAAGCCCGCCTTCCCTGCCCCACTAGGAGCTGGGCTGTGGCCGCCCTGCCCTGCCGCTGCTTCGAGCCTTCGCTACTTTGTAGCCCTGCTCGCCCTGCCTGCCCAGACCTCCGGGGGGTTCCCCGTTTGGATATATTGCATCTGCCACCCAGGATTTGTGCTCGTCCCTGCCGTTCCAGCCTGCTGTCCCCGAGGGTCCGGCTTCACAGCGGAATCGGCTGCCCAAGGGTTTGTGAAGCTTCTTTGTTCCATCCCTTCCCGGGATCCCAGGGCACCAGTGCCGCATGCGCCCCGAGCTCGCTCCGGAGCGCCCCCTGCAGCCGCGGGGGAACCATCGCACCTTCCCTGCTCACCGGGAGCCGCCAGCGCCCCTGCCGGCTGCGAGCGGAACTGCACCCCAGGGGAAAGGGTCTGACAGCCGAGAAGGCTGGCACTGGGTTTGTGATTGTTTGCTGTTACTGCCATAGTTATTGTTGTTTGTTTGACTGGTTATTCACATATAGATATATAATAGTAAAGAACTGTTATTCCTATTTCCCACATCTTTGCCTAAAAGCCCCTTGATTTCAAAATTATAATAACTTGGAGTGAAGGGGGGGTGCATCTGCCATTCCAAAGGGGGCTTCTGCCTTCCTTAGCAGACACCTGTCTTTCAAACCAAGACAAGAGGACATTCATTTCAGACATTCCTCTGAATTTGTCTCAAACCAGGACAAAACCCTTTGAATTTAAAAGGACTGCCTCCAGGTATCACCAAAAGAGGAAACACTACTGGAGATTACTGGTAAATTGAGTTTTCTGAGCTACCACATCAGCAAGTATACAAGTATCTCCTAGTGTTGGCAGATACCTTTTTCCAGGTGGCCAGAAGCTTTTCCCTGCCGCACCAACAAGGCTAGGGAAGTCATCAAGGTTTGGAGTGCCTATAGGGAGATCACCTGATAGAGGACTGTGCCGGTTTGGACAAATTTGGAGGAAAATATCCTGTGATAGAAGGCAGGTCACAACCAGCCCTCCCCCACTAGGTTCAGGAAAAAATAAATTTTCCTCAGAGGAAAGTGAAAGAGATAAAAACTATTTATTTAACAAACACACAGGAAAAGGATAATAATGCTAAATAATAAAACCTCTCGCTGTGGAGAGAAACCTGGGAAAATTTCAGAGTCCTTCCGTAGATCTTTCTTCCCCTCCTTCCCTCCTTAGAGCTGGGTCGTGGGCCCACCTCAGGGCCTCCGTAGAGAACTCTCCTGAGGTGTTCTGATGTTGAAACAGTCCAGGAAAAAGAAGAAGGGAAAAACCCAAAGTCCCAGGAAAACAAAGTTCAACTCTCTGTCTCCCTCCAGAGAAAAGCAGCTGAAAGCTGGCTGAAAAGAAAGCAGGGCACTTCTCCGCTCTCTCGCTGCCACAGAAGAATGCAGAGGAGTCTCTGTATATCTCTGTGTCCTTGAACAACTGCTTTGAAGAGTTTGTTCGGCTTTTTTTCCTCTCCCCCCTCTCAGGCTCAGTTTACAGGCACAGAAAGGCACAAAATTAATTTCTTGGGCATAGAGCAGTGATAGGGGATACACATCATAAAGTCACCCCAAGACAAGGACCTCATTTAGTATTTAAAATGCTACAGTGACTTGATAAGCAATTTTGTTGGGGAAATTAATTAGAAGGTTTACCTTTCTTACCCTAGACCCCAGTTCATTCATTTTACCCCGGAGATCAAGTATACATCAGAAACAGTGGAAAAGACCTTATCTAGTTCTGGTGACTACAAGAATGGCAGTGAAAGTGAAAGTAAAGGATTTCATTCCTAGTTTCATCGCACCAGAATTAAGAAGGCTCTCAATTCAGAGTGGACAGTGGAAAACACCGGACCTCTGCAGCTGAAAGTTTTAAAGATATCTGTAGACAAGTGTACTAGTTTGAAAACAAACCAGTGGGAGGCACCAAGTCAGAATAACAATTTAATGGGGAAGTTAAAGAAAAGGAAAGAAAAAAAACTAAAAGAAAACACTGGTTCAAACTGACAGAGTCAAGATACAACCTGAGTCCCTGTTAGGCAGGGTGGTGGTAGCAGTCTGCTAGAATGGTGGCTGCCGACCTCTGAAGCGGTGATCCTGTAGAAAAGAGGGTCTGCTCTTCCTCGGAAGGTCCAGTGGTGACTGTGTAGCTCCTGTCCTCTGGAAATCCAGTGGAAAGGCCTCCTCTCTGGTGTTCAGCCTCAGCTTATATCCACGCTGGGATGCTTGGTTTCTCCCTCTGGGTGGAGCATCTCACAATGGGGTAATGAGTCATGAGGCCAGGTGTTGATTGGGCTCATTAACAGATGATAGTCCAGAGGGAGTTATCTCTGAGTCATGGGGCAGGACAATGATGGGCCATTAACAGCAAGATAGTCTGGGGGGAGGAGGCCAGGAAACACTGCCCCACCTGATTTCAACGGCTGATGGGGATGGTAATAGAATACACTGCAACCCAGAACAACAAGTAGTGAAATGTATAGGCTAATGTTTATGGGAATCTTTTGTCTTTAGGTGGTGAGGGTTTAATAAAACTTAATATTGACTTTAATTCAAGGTAAGATGCACAATCTGTCCAGCATTACGGCCTGCCTGCCTATGTAGATGCTAGCAGGGCCTGACAGAGGAATTTTCCTATGAGACTTTGCTTTCTCATAAGAAAGCAGTTAGAGAAATCCAGCTTCTCACAGCTTCTCACAGCTTCTCACAGCTTGTCACAGCTTCTCTGTGAAAGCTTTCGTTCTCATGAGAACTGGATGGACAACAGTTTGTAAGAATGTAAACAATTTCTGCACCTGCAGGTTGTTATGAGAACATTATAATTGTTTTCTGTCTTGTAAGAATAATATTTGGAAATGGGTGTCTTACTGCTCAACCTATCACCTCCGGAGGTGGTGGGCCAATAGGCCAATCATGTAATTTCTCTTTTGTGAACCATGCTATAAAGCTTATAGGTGATTAAACGAGGTCGCCTTGGCCATATCTTGCAACCTGGACTTGTGTCATGATTTGCCATTCTCTTGGGAATAACAGCGACATGCCTATCCCTGGTTTAGTAGGGGAACCTATTCCTTGTGGAATGCAATATAATGCAATAGCAAAAGCCAACATCACCAACCATTTGGATGAGAAAGAGAGATGTAGGTAACGAGAAGACGGTATTCTTGAGGATCCGATAGCCTGGAGGACAGGAGAATTATTTCTGGGAAAAAAAGGAGGTAAGGAGTGTCCAACAGGGTCCCATGGTCTCAACCAACATTTTCTGTATTTTGCCTTAGCAGTCTCAGGAGGCCAGGCAGCCAGGTTGCTAGATTTACATGTTAATAAAAAATCATAAACAAAATGTTTCAGACTTGCCAGAGTGTCAAACTCTCTGAAGCAATCCTTGTACCTGGACAAAGCCCTTAGAAGGACAGTGGAAAAACTTGGGGAAGGTAAAGTGGTGTCTGGATTGGGGAATCACCTATGTATAACCTAAATAAAAGCCAATGGAGGTGTGGAGAAAAACAAAATAATGAAAGTCCCACTAGCACCATAAGCTGGATGGCCAAATTAGTTCTAAAGCACAGTAACCAACCTTTAAATTGTGTTAAATCTCTGGAAGTTCCTTCCTCAGGTTACACTTCCTGGGCTACTTCAGACGGATATTGGACCATCCGACTCCTGCTTGGACCAACCACCCAGCAAGTTACCTTAGAGTTATTAACCTTATGCCCAACTTGGAGAAGAAGCCTGTAGCGGGTTGACCTTGGCTGGGTGCCAGGTGCCCACTAAGCCGCTCTGTCACTCCCTTTCCCACTGGGACAGGGGAGAGAATAAGATGGAGAACAATCAGTGGGTGAGATGAGGGAGTTTTATTACAGTGAAAGGAAAGAAATAAGTGAGAGTCAGCATGTGCATAAGCTAAGGGGGGAAAAAAGTAAATCTCTACTTCCCATCAACAGCAATGTTCCGACACTTCCTGGGAAGCAGGGCTTCAGCAAGCATAATGGTTCCTCCGGGAGGCAAACATTGAAGAATCACTAATGCCCCCTAGTTCCTCCTCTCTCCCTTAGCTTATATATCTGAGCTGACGTCATATGGTATGGAATATCCCTTTGGTTAATTTGGGTCAGCTGGCCTGGTGTATTGGGTTGACCCTGAGTTGATGGACAGTCTTTAAGACCAATTACGCTTCTCACAATTTACATATTTAAACAGCGTGGAAAGGCGGGACTTCCCCCTTTTTGTCGGAGCTCGCCTGCTGGAAGGGGGGGGGGGCTCCGAGCCTCCCGGCCCCGCCGGGCCGGGCCGGGGCCCACTGCCCCTTTCCCCCTTTCCCAACGCTGCGGCACAGACCCTGGGTGGCTGGGGGGGACTGCCTCAGAGCCGCAGGCAGCTAAAACCAGCCATGGACTGCTCACAGCTAAACCCATCCAGCACGGCTTCTGGGGACCGGCGGGTCCCTCTCCTCTCCATGCGGAGCCGGCGGAGTCAACGGGAGCCGGCAGAGCCTCCTGTCTGCAGCCAGCACACTTCGTGCTGAACTGAAGAGGACACTACACAGCCAGCAGCACAGAGGGAGCGAGGCTTTCCCCACCGTAAAGCCTGAACAAGAACACCCTTCAACATGGCGGCTTCAGAGTCAGAGAGAAAGAGAAGTGAGTCACGTGGGACGGAGCTGGAAATGGCGACTGGGAGAAAAGAGGGCGGTGCCGCGATTCTGACGCGCAGCTTAAAAGAAACCTTCTTGCATGCCGTGGTAAGAAACTGTAATACCACAAACTGTTTGTCTCTTTAATCCATTTGAAGAACATGGGGGGATGGAGTATCTTCGTGTGCCTGTGAAGATTGTGAAGAATGCCGATGCCAGGCTATATAGTAGTAAGAGGCTGTTAGAGACTTGTGGCGAAGAAAAAAGCTTTTGTGTGCAGGCCAAAAGAACTTATCCTTAAAAAGATGAATAACCCCATGTGATGGCCCATGTGTTGTAGTGTGAAGGAACTGTGAGATTTTTCATGGGAGAGATGTTCTACACACAGCAGATTGTTTGTTTCCGGGCGGATCTGCTGTTGGTGGCAGTTTGGGAACCACGTGCAACTGAAGGAAAAACCCTTTTTTCCCTTAAGCATAAGAGAGAGACTTTTCAAGAACTGGAACACTGACTAACATCCCATGTTCTGTTATCCCTTGTGTGAGCTAGGTAAAAGGAGAGAAGTGCTGGGGGGGGGGGGGGGGGGGGGAAATTTGCTTTAATTTTGTTTTGTTATTGTCTCTTTACTTTTAATTCTATTAGTAATAAAACTCTTTCATTGTACTGCAACTGTTTAAGGTTTGTGCCTGCTTTGCTTTTCTCCTAATTCTTATCTCACAGAAGGAAAATAAGTAAGTAATGAATATTTTGAACCAAAACCACTACATTTAATTGGTGTTTTCTGCCCGGTTTCGAACTCAACCCGCTACACCTGGTTGTGTCCCCTCCCAGGATATTGCCCACTCCCATCCCTTTGGTGGGGGAAGGAATGTCAGAGGCATAGCGCTGCTCAGCAGTAGCCAAAACATGGGTGTGTTATCAACATGCTTCCAGCTACTAATGCAAAGCACAGCACTGTGTGGGGTGTGAACTTCACCTCAGTCAGACCCAATACAAAGCCCCATAAAAGCCCAATATTGGAGTAAGGTAAAATGAGACACCGAGGATGAATGAACAGGGCCTTCAGCTTCCACACAGTTTGAATGGGCCCTACAGACTTTTCTCTTACCAGGAGCCATGACACTAGAAAACATAATTTTGTTAGATAACCTCACTTGCCAAGTAAGGAAACTATCTGAAGCCACAGAAAAGAGATTTCAAATCATAAATAGGTAAGTACAGACAAATACTAAATTGACATTACAAAACAGACTGGCCTTAGTTCTATTGCTGGCCAAAGAACAAGGGCTTTGTGGGTATTTAAAATTGGATAGAGAACACTGTTGTGTATTGTCTTGGTTTGAAAGACCGATGTCTGCCAAGGAAGGCAGGAGTCTCCCTTGAAATGGAAGAAAAAAAATTGCAACCCCCTTCCCTCCGAATTATTATAATTTTGAAATTAAGGGGCTTTCAGGCAAAGATATGAGGAACAGGAATAACAGTTCTTTACTAATATATATATATGTGTATAACAAGGCAAACAAACAACAACAACTATGGCAGTAACAGCAAACAGAACCACAAACCCAGTGCCAGCCTTCTTGGCTGTCAGGCCCTTTCCCCTTGCATGCAGTTACTGTCGCAGCCAGCAGGGGGGCTGGCGGCTCCCGGTGAGCAGGGAAGGTGCGATGGTTCCCCCGTAGCTGCAGGGGGGGCTTCAGAGCGAGCTCAGGGAGCACGCAGCAATGGTGGCCTGGGATCCCGGGAAGAGATGGAACAAAGGCTTCACAAACCCTTGGGCAGCCGATCCCGCTGTGAAGCCGGACCCTCGGGGACAGCAGGCTGGAACAGCAGGGACGAACACAAATCCCGGGTGGCAGACGACATGTATCGAACTCCAGACCTGCGGTGGGAACCCCTGGAGGTCTCAGCAGGCAGGGCGTGTGGGGCTACAAAGTAGTGAAGGCTCGAAGCAATGGCAGGGACAGGGCGGCCGCAGCCTGGCTCCCAGAGGGGCAGGGAAAGGCGGGCTTGGAAATCCTGGGGTTTCTCCGGTAGAAGGAAGGCAGCTGAAAAAGCAGAAGTCTCCAGTGCTGACGAATTCCTTCCAGCCTCTCACTCCATCCAAATGCCAGGAATTAACAGTCCACAAGCTCAGGTGAAAGAGAGTAGCCAGATGCGCCCCTCTCTGTGGCCAGGTCTTTTGTTTTTCTTAAGCACCCAGTAATTTGTCCCCCTGGCAACATGTATGGCAAAAATTCTTTAAGAGAAAAAGAAAACAGGAGAACTCCTAAAACCCCAACAGTATGCATCCCAAATGTAACAGAAGATCTCCAGAAACAACAAAATGCATCAAGTTGCTGAAGACAGCAAGGCTATCCAAAAGGACTCTGAAACTAATTGGTTCAATAAAATTCTCCAAGGAATAGGGGGATGATCCCTTAGAGGATGGCTGGCTGGAATACTAGAAACCAACATAATTAGAATTGTAATTGTAGTAATTACTAGTCTTGCTGTTAGCTGTGCTCATAGAATAATTGATCGTGATCTCATGAGGATGTATGCAACTATAGATAGAAATTGAATTAAAACTTATCAAATGACATTGAGAACTTTGAAAAGTTTCTAAGGAGGGAATTGATACCAAAAGGGTTAATTCAATTTTTACTGTGCCTTTGAAACTTTTAGCAGAGAAACAAGGCCTATGAAACCTGCTTCCAGCAAGGACCACTGCAAGATAAGAAGAAGACATCTGGCCCAAGAATGCAGTGATAGACTAACACAGTTCACAGCAACAAGAGACAAAACAAAGGATTGAATCTCTGGGAACTTGGGGTGGGATTTATGGTAATGGATGAATTGTACTATGCATGTAGCAACTGTATATAAGTGACCCTCTTGTAGAATCGTGTCCACGTAAGGCTAGGAGCATCCCTCATTGTACCTAAGGCCTGAATAAATTATGCCCTCTTTAACCCTATTTTAGTGTTGCAGAGCCTTCTTCTGATATTTTGGACATTTGGTAACAGGATGCACTCACATTGCAGCAGTTTGCAGAGATCTGTTGCTCATGAGATGAACTCACATTGGAAAAGTTCACGGAGAACTGTCTCCCATGGTAGGGAGCCCATGGTGCAGCAGGGGAATTAATCCTCTCTCTGACCAGAAGGAGAAACCATGGGTCATGAACCCCCATTCCCTGTCTCCTTGCGCCCCTGGGGTAGGAGGTAGAGCTGGGAAGGAGGAAGGGGTGGGGGGAAGATGTTTAAAAGGTTTTATTTTACTTCTGATTATCCTGCTCTGATTTTGTTAGTAATAAATTCAATTCATATCTCCAATTTCAAGCCTGTGTTGCCTGTGATGGTATTTGATGAGTGATCCCTCCCGGTCCTTATCTCAACCCATGAACCCTTTGTTAAATTTTCTCTCCTCTGTCCAGCTGCAGAGGAGGGTGAGAGAGCGGCTTTGGTTGCTGCCTGGCATCTGGCCAGTGTCAACCCACTACAGCTAGATAATCTCATTTAGACTCCCTTTCAGACAAAAAGTTGGACCAGATGATTTTTCAAGTTCCCGTCTCTATTCTATAATTCTGATTCTTTGATTCCATTATTCTATACTTCTGTCTTGGTTTGAAAGACAGGTGTCTGCTAAGGAAGGGAGGAGCCTCCCTTGAAATGGAAAATTTAACTCCTTTCTCTCCGAATTATAATTTTGAAATTAAGGGGCTTTAGGACAAAGAGATGAGAAAAGGAATAACAGTTCTTTACTAGTATGTATAACAAGGCAAACAAACAACAACAGTGGCAGCGACAACAAACAAAACCAGAAAGCCAGTAGCAGCCTTCTCGACTGCAGGCACTTTCCCCTTTGGGGTAGTTATGGTTGCAGCCAGCAGGGGCGCTGGTGGCTCCCAGTTGGGCAGAGCAGGTGCGATGTTTCCCCAGCAGCTGCAGGGGGCACTGTGGCGCAAGTTTAGGCCATCTCCCTCCACGCGGTAATGGCGGACATAGCCAGCAGAAATGGATGGAGAAAAGGCTTTCTTTACGAACTCACAGGAGGAGCTGATGCTGGTGCCCCCTCTGGATAGCAAAAGGAGCTGTAGCAGGAACCTCGGACTAGCAAGCTGGGAAGGCAGGGATGAGCAAAGTCCCGGAGTGGTAGATGAGGTGTATCAGAAACTCGGCAGCTGTAGCTGAAACCGCGGGTCATCCCTGCAGGGCAGGGAGTGTGAGTTACAGTGTAGCAAAGTCTATTGGGTCTGACCTAGGTAAAGTTCACAGCCCCCACAGTGCTGTGCTTTGCATTGGTAGCTGGAAGCACGTTGATAACACACCCGTGTTTTGGCTACTGCTGAGCAGCGCTATGCCTCTGACATTCCTTCCCCCACCAAAGGGATGGGAGTGGGCAATATCCTGGGAGGGGACACAACCAGGCCAGCTGACCCAAATTAACCAAAGGGATATTCCATACCATATGACGTCAGCTCAGATATATAAGCTAAGGGAGAGAAGAGGAACTAGGGGGCATTAGTGATTCTTCAATGTTTGCCTCCCGGAGGAACCATTATGCTTGCTGAAGCCCTGCTTCCCAGGAAGTGTCGGAACATTGCTGTTGATGGGAAGTAGACACTGACCTTTTTTTCTCTTTAGCTTTTGTATGCTCAGATCTCTGCTTATTTCTTTCTTTTACTGTTATAAAACTGCCTTATCTTACCCTGTTGGTTGTGCTCCATCTTATTCTCTCCCCTGTCCCAGTGGTAGAACGATTTAGTGAGCACCTGGCACCCAGCCAGGGTCAACCCGCTACCCAAAAATCCTTGGAGCAATGGCAAAAAAATGGCTGGGGCAGACCAGGGGCAGCCCTGCTCCCCAGCAGGGCAAGGGAAAGGCTCCCTGGGAGGGGAAAGGGTTAGGGATCCCAGGTTTTTCCCCTGAGGCACCTGAGCCAATGGTGAAAGTTCTTTTTTAGTGAGGTAGGGTGTTAATAAGGTACCAGTGCAACGGCCGCTCTTACAAGCAGAGCTCCATTCACGGTAGAAGGCAGCAGAAGACAGAATCCTGCAGTGGTGGTGAATTCTTCCCACAGCAACTGCAGCCTCCTTCCCCTCTTTGAGAAACGAAGCCCACTCCTCTTTTTGGGGTTTTATAAATTTAATAAGGGACAATAGGTGACAAAGGTCATTTAAAACAAACGGACAGCACTGGGTGCTTAGCTCATAGCCAGAGGCAAGCACACTTACAGAAACTTCCCAGTTATATCCTTTAACATCATGCATATTAGTAAACTACAATGCATATGCATAGGTTTTTTCTGAGAACAAATTTACAATTTTTTAGAAGGGATTAACATAGTCCCTCCCTGTAGTGGATTGGTCCAAGATACTCATTACTGTTTACCATCTGTGAGATAAGAATTAGGAGAAATGCAAAGCAGGCACCAAACTTGAAAGAATATAAAGAAGTTTATTAACAGACCTAGAAGAAGAAAAAAAGAAAAATAATACCACAACTTCAGAACTCTTCTCCTCCCCCCACCTTTCTCCCTTCTCCAAGTGACAGTGTAAAAAGACAACCCTTCAGATGTTCAGTCTGTTTACCACTTCCATAATAACCTTGTTCGGTCCATTTAGGAAGAGGAGTCTCTCTGCTCGCATGTGAGTCCCTTCCCTCAACTTGCAGCTTTTCCCACAACTGCTTTCGAGGGTCCACTCTTGAAGTTTTTGGGGTACAATTTTAAGGTTGAGCCGTTCAGAAACAAAAGTTCTCTTCACCCATCTCTGGGAGCATTTTATCTCTAAGAATAGAGGCCCTTCTCCTTCCCTGGGAGCAAAGGGTCTTCCTCATCTTCATCGTTAGGACTATCTCTGGGAGCATCTCTAGGAACTGAGGTTTTCTCCTTTCCCATTTGGAGCAAAAGTCCTCATCGCTTCCATCTCTCCCTGTTCAAACTTCTCATGAAATTACAGCAGTGTCAGCATCTGCCTATCTCAGCCCAGGTGCTTTTGCTCACAAGTTGAACTGAACACTCCACCCCCCATATCTTCATGAAATTACAACGGGTACTCTGATATATCATAGCTTCACAACAGAATTTCAGCTTTAACCACCTCCTCTTTCTCTTCCCTCAGGTTTTCAGCTCTTCACAGCACTAAAAGGGTTAATCTTACCTGGGCCTTGCAGCTGGAATGTGACTTATTGCAGTGGAGGGGGGGGGGGAGCCGAGCCGCTTCATGTCCCCACAACAGGGCTGTTGGGGGGAGGGGGTTCCACAGGTGGAACAGGGCCCATCGGCTCTAGGATGGCCGCACGGGGCCCGCAGCCACGAGAGAGAGACGCTCTACCTCAGAGTTTCCTATTCTTAAGTGTGCATCACAGAGGTGGTCACAACTTTAAGTGGCTCAAAGAATTGTCTATATTCAAACTGGCCAGCTGATAGGTTCTGTCAGGTCACAGAGGAAGTTGTAAGCACCCCTTTGCAAGAGAATCACTTCCGGGACTATGCTTGCTAACCCATGACAGACCCGCTTTTTAGGGCATGCGTAAATAGCCAGAGATCTGCCGGGATGAACCACGCTTCTCATAGAGATATGATGGAACTCCGTTTATTCTATTGTCAGACCCATAGTTATACCCTAATTCCTCAAGCACGCATAAGCAAGCTCCATACTATTGGGTTACAGCTACTGTTCACGCGGCCTTTAATAGCAAGCGATTGGCTACAGATTAATATGCGCACGACTAACTAACATAAGTCTTTCTCTTTCTATGGTCAGCATCCCCCTCCCCAACATCCTGTTGTCTTGCCACATCAGCATTGCTCCTCTCTTTTTTCCCTAGTCAAGGACAGTTCACTAATATAGCTTGGATTGTGCACGTACACATGTCCCTGTTCACTCAGCCATTTCTCTACAATTCCCCCTTTTTCTTCTTGCACAAGCCAAGCCCAATGAACAACTTTCTCTAAAGCTTTCTGTATGCACCCAAAAACACAACAAATTATTATTGCTACAATTACTAGCGTAGCTAGCAGACGTAATCCTTCTTGAACCAGGTTTCCTAACCACCCTGTCAGACCGAGCGAGGACAGCCACTCAGAGAAGCTGTCTGTATGGATCTGTATCTTTTGAAAAGCATCTTGCAGTTCTGAGAGCTGTCAATGGATACTCTGGGAATGGTCTGACAGGTTCATACAACACATACCTTCAAACTCTTTGCAACCATGGCTGTGAGCTAGCAATAAAAAATCAATCGCAGCTCGATTTTGCACTACAGCATGCCTGATGCTATCTACATCAGTTAAAAGCTCATTTAATATATGGGAAGTCCTATTAAATTCCTTTTCTGACCAACAGGCCAACTTTTTCAGATTGTTATAGCCGTGAGCTGCAGCACTCCCTGGGTTAAAAATAGCCAATGGTATAAATGCACTCAAACTCATAATGTTTACCTTATCATTACAATCTTTATCAAACATGGAAACACTACACTGGTATCTATTTTGCATCCTACTTTTCCAACTTTCTGATGCCGTAATGTTTTTCCATGCTCGTATAGAAGGGGCAAACATAGTTAGCTTTCCCAGGTAGCAAGGACCCCCAGTTGGACTATGCGGAATCCCATTCCATGCTCTATCTCCACATATCAAAAACACTCAAGGAGGTAAAATCTTTCCTCCGGTTGTGTCAATAGACTCAGCTCCTCCCAACGTGGCCGGCACATTCCAGCCTCTGATGGAGTGTCCTGATACGTTCTGTTTCCATGGAAAGGAGGCCATGCCCTGTCGTGCCTGGTAGTCCTCCCAAGGATCTCCAAAGAAGAAAACCCCAAACCCATTGTCATATTGCATTGGAGGCACCACATTGGAACAGTTGGCCCATGGTGTTACATTAACAAGCGTACTGGGAAAAAGGGACCCATAAAGCGGTAGCTCTTGAAGAGGCAAGGTTGCATTTTTTGTTAAATTGGCAAAAATACGGGTTTGCTGCAAGGAGTGCCGGTAACTAGACCAACAACCTAAGCACTCGCCCCGGTTTCTTTTGCTTTGCATTTGTTGCTCCACCTCCTCATTGATTTTCCCTATATCTGTCACCCATTTTTGAAACGTGTCCTCAAGTGAGATCCATGGCAAGCCAATTAGACATGTGCGAAATGGATCTGCTGCCGACCCCATGGCCAGACAGAAATCCGTCTGGTTCTCCTGGTGAGCCCATGTTACCCACACGTTTTCTCTTTCTGACACTGAAGTTATCACAGCTTTACTCAGGGTGAAAGTACTTGAGAGGAGGAGCCACGTGTAGGGCACCATGCCTGGGTTACAGTGGTCTTTTTACTCACTTGCAGAAGTCTGATGGCTTCCTTCCCTGCCCACACTTCCAAACTTAGTAAAAACTCGTGTGGATCCCTGAATGAGCTAACTCTAATCTGTTGTGGTGGAATTCCGAGCATGATAGACGCACACTGCCTAAAACTTCTTGTCTCAGGCACCTGATAACATTCTCGGCATAAACTACCTCGCTCATCCACATTCCAAGTTCCCCTAGTAAGCTGTTCCCCACAGCCCCCACAGCACAAGCACAAGCACAAGCTATTATACCAGCATAAACAATTTCTGCGGCGATTAGCATGCACACTCGGTGACTGTTCCCAGACTCTGAGTGGTCGTCCAAATGTGAGGTCGTCAGCCACCAAGTGAAGGTTCACTCCCCAAAGGTTGGGAACATCTGCTGTACCTGCCACGTCCTGGCTCAAAGTTGGGAGGTGGAGCGGAGGGCTCGACTCGAGCCCATTCCTGTAGTTGCAGGGCTGTCTGGGCCACACCCTTTCGGGACTCAATGGGACCCTGTTGTGGCTCCTGCTTTTGATTGAGCTTTTCTTCCATAGAAGACAGAGCACAATCAAAGTGTTTCATTTGGTGCATTGCCTCTACTACTTGATGAGCCCATCTTTCCAATGCTTCTGTGTTCACACAAGATCCTGGGGGATGAGCACGTAGCTCATTTGTCACCTCTATCATTGGTATGTCATCATCTGGCAGAGGAACAGTCTGTGGCTCTGACCGAAAAGCAGTCTGTGACTCCGGCAGGGAAACAGTCTGTGGCAGTGTCCTGGGTTGCAGTGTATTCTATTACCATCCCCATCAGCCGTTGAAATCAGGTGGGGCAGTGTTTCCTTGCCTCCTCCCCCCAGACTATCTTGCTGTTAATGGCCCAGCATTGTCCTGCCGCATGACTCATAGATAACTCCCTCTGGACTATCATCTGTTAATGAGCCCAATCAACACCTGGCCTCATGACTCATTACCCCATTGTGAGATGCTCCACCCAGAGGGAGGAACCAAGCATGCCATCGTGGATATAAGCTGAGGCTGAACACCAGAGAGGAGGCCTTTCCACTGGATTTCCAGAGGACAGGAGCTACACAGTCACCACTGGACCTTCCGAGGAAGAGCAGACCCTCTTTTCTACAGGATCACCGCTTCAGAGGACCGCAGCCACCATTCTAGCAGACTGCTACCACCACCCTGCCTAACAGGGCGTCAGGTTGTATCTTGACTCTGTCAGTTTGAACCAGTGTTTTCTTTTAGTTTTTTTTCTTTCCTTTTCTTTAAACTTCCCCATTAAATTGTTATTCTGACTTGGTGCCTCCCACTGGTTTGTTTTCAAACTAGTACAGGCAGAGAAACAGTCTGTGGTCCGGGATGGATCTCTGCTGGCATTGGAGGTGGAGGGGGTGGGCAAGCAGGGTAGAGGCATGGTTGACAAGAAGGACCACCCGTTGCTCCGCCCATTGACTGGTCGACTGTAACTTCCGCGTTTGCCTTCAGTTTGCTCTGAGGCACGGTGGTGGTAACTTCCTCTTTTGGCTCTGATTGCAAGAGCTCTTTCTCCTGCTCCCACAGGAGCTCACTGACAGTCTCAGTGTTTTTCTGCTTTCTGCCCTTTTATCGCGCTCGGGCTTTTAAACAGTCCACTCAGCCCCCCGCGCTGCGTAGTTCGGGCAGGACCGACAACCCCAGCCGGTGTTGCAATTGCCTCCACCGCAGCTGCAGCTACTTTCAATTCGACTTGCATATTTTTCAAGGCATTTATAACAGTTCTCCAGGTGGGCCCTAAGTTTGTAATTTCTTTCCCTTTTCCCTGGATAGTACAGTCCCACAGGTGATCCCCTACTTCCCTCCACTCAGCTGCATCAAAGAGGAGGGGGGGGACTCGCAAATGTCCATGCTTCCGCGCCCATAAAACGAGCTTATTTATATCCTTTTCCTTGACCTTCTCCCCTCGCTTAGCGAGGATACTGAGGAGTAATTTCTGTCCTGCCGCAAACTCTAAATCCATGCTAGCAGGGTATCACGGAGGGAAGGTAGCGACCCTTCTTACCGGCCTGACCGACGTCCTTTGACTCACAGTCGACACTCTCCGCCCGCAGTATGTCTGTTGCTCGTCGTCATCACCCTCCTTTTGGTGATCAGCAAGCGCATCTTCCTCAGAGGAACGGTCTCTGTTCGGGCGCCAGAAATAGCCAGAGATCTGCCGGGATGAACCACGCTTCTCATAGAGATATGATGGAACTCCATTTATTCTATTGTCAGACCCATAGTTATACCCTAATTCCTCAAGCATGCATAAGCAAGCTCCATACTATTGGATTACAGCTACTGTTCACGTGGCCTTTAATAGCAAGCGATTGGTTTCAGATTAATATGCCCGCGACTAACTAAGTCTTTCTCTTTCTATGGTCAGCATCCCCCTCCCCAACATCCTGTTGTCTTGCCACATCAGCATTGCTCCTCTTTTTTCCCTAGTCAAGGACAGTTCACTAATATAGCTTGGATTGTGCACGTATACATGTCCCTGTTCACTCAGCCATTTCTCTACATGCGTATTATGATTGTGGGGGTCTTCGGGGGTCTTCTCTAATGAAGGCTTGAGTTCTTCCTTGTTCTGAACTTTTCAACTTTGCCTTTGGAGCATGCGCAGTTATGGTGTTCCTAGGTCTTTCTGGGTCCAACCGGTTTGAATTCCTTTCTCATTAGTACATCCTGCTGCTTCTCTCATCTAGCTATACTTGTCTATTTTTGAGATTATCCACCTGGCTTTCTGTTTATTTAAGCACAAAGCGATTAGTTAACCATATACTAGCTATTACATTGTAGAGGAAGTTATGATTCAAATTATATAGGTATCTTATAACTCAAGCTATATAATCATCTTGTAACTTTAACATTAGTTATAATGTTAACTAGTAAATAGCTGCACAGTAAAGTTATTCTTAACATGCACATAATATTTCCTAACATATTCTAATACATAATATTTCTTACATTTCACTGCCCACGAAAGCCAATGCTATAATAGCTGTTTATCACAATCCCTCCTCTTCTTTTTTTATTAAACCATTTGGCTTGAGCAATAATTATTTTTAACCTTAGTAATATACTCATGCCTTTCTAGAATCAGTTTAGCTTCTTCATAGGGCTCAAGATCTTTTGTTTTACTCTGTTTCTTTAACACCATTATCTTTTGTGTCGATCCAGATGTAGCTAGTTTGGGGTCCATAGGCATTGCTGATATTGACATTCTTTGTACCACACTGGTGATTAGGGAAATCAAACAGGGAATCATACAAGGAAGAAATAATAATCCCGCTGTTGCACAGAGGTGGAAAAAGCTTTTCTGTTCTCAATAAATTGTCTCACCAGCTGGCTTTTAGCATCGATTCCCATTTTTGAACTGGGACATGGGCTATTTTTTGGATATCTTTGGCTATATCCAGAACAGCATCTCTATTATCATTTATTTTCAGGCAACAATCAGATGTATTAAATTTATCACGCACACCCCCTTCTGCTAATAGGTATTCCAATGCCAACCTATTCTGATACACTGCACCCCTTGTTTGGTTTTGTTGGTTTGATATTAATTCCAATGCTAAGGCAGTCTTACTCGTTATTATTGCCACAACTGCTTGGAGTCTTATGATAGGTTTTAGCATATAAATTGGGGTTCGATATCTCTAACTCCCATCCTGTGCCCAGGTGGCTGGCCCATACGTTTCCAGTATTTGTTCAGGGGGCCATTCTTCATTTCCCCACTTTTGAGATCTTCCAATTACTGCCCTTGTTTTTCATTTTAAGGCCTCATAAACTGGTACCCTTAAATTATCCCCGTCCAGTCCTGGTAAAAGAAAGAATCCTGGTTGTATAATTCTCAGAGTACAACTCCCTTTCCACTGGGGGGGTGTCAGCGATTGAGAGACAGGACGCAGCTTGATGCAAGAAAAAGCCAATTTATTGTTTCTACAGTATGGCTTATATACTCTTTCTACTACATTAGTGAAAACCCCAATTGTCTCAGCGGGGATTACTGCAACAAATATATTTCAAACCAGGAGTCCCGTGGAAACGAAGTATATATGGACAGATTCGTGGTAGATGTTTCAGAGATGTTTATTTCTCCAGCCGCATGGCCGGGGCTCAGCTCAGGAACTCCGCAGTCACGGGACCCCAGGGTCCTTGGCGTTATCAGGGAACCCAAACCAACCAATGGGGAACAAGGCGGAGCAGGGGCAGGAAAACCCCGTGTCTCCCCCCCAGGGCCCCTCTCCCAGGACTCCATGGCAGGGGGAAGGGACCCCAACACGCAATATCCATGTTTCCTAGCAACATTGATTAACCACTGTCTTGCATGATTGCCTTTAAACAAGACACAATGTAATACATAATGTTCCTTCTATTTTCTTCAAGTTCTTGTTTGCTGTTCCCAGGGCTTGTGGCCCACTAAGGTTAAAATGTCCACATCACTTACCAACTCTGCAGAAATTTCTGCTCTACTTCCCAACTCTCTCCATATCTCCCCCTTTCTGTTCTATTATTAAAATCCTTTTTATAGACTTGTCTAACAATTTTTGAACACATTGCAAAATACACGGCAAGCAAATCATTAAAAGCAACATACCAAAAACATAAATTCCTATTTTGCACAAGCTTTTAAGCCAGCCAGCAAGCCCCCACCCTCCAAACAGTTGCTCAAGCCAGTCTCCATTGCTAATAACTTTCAATTTAGTGACACTGCTTTGGAGGGCTGGATGGTCTAAAAAAGCCAAGCTGGGGATGAAGCGCCAGAGGGAGGGTGGTCAGGATCCAATGTAGGAGAGATGTTCATAGATTCTCAGAATGGTCTCATGTTCTTTGCCAGGATCTACCTCAGACACAAGCATAACCTCTTCCCCATGTGACAAGGGGGTATGGTCCCAGAACCTTACCTGATTCTGGATCTCTAATGAGCACTTGGGCCTTTTGTTTCACTTCTAGTTGAGGATTATTGCTAAAGTGCCTTACAATTGGAGGGTTAGGATCCATTAATGAGCAATTTAAAAAATTAAAAACATACAACACCTTCTGTAATCGCTCGGCTGGGGTGGCATTCCCCATTCCCCCTTTCTGTTGTAGCAAAAGATGCTTAAATGAAGCATGGGCTCTTTCAATTATAGATTGGCCCATCAGAGAATGGGGAATCCCCGTGACATGCGTTACTCCCCATAGGGCAAGGAAATCTGCAACACTCTGGGAAGTATATGCTGGGCCATTGTCAGTTTTGACTTGCAAGGGAATGCCTAGTACTGCAAAAGCACTTGCAAAATGGTGGTGAACATCTTTTGCCGCTTCTCCTGTATGACAGGATGCAAATAAAGCGCCTGAAAAGGTGTTAATGGAGGAGTGGATGTATTTGAGCTGACCAAATTCTGAAAAACGAGTGACGTCCCTTTGCCATAATTGAAGGCTTTGGAGTCCCCTAGGGTTAACACCTCTGGCAAGAGAGGGAAAGGAGTGCCTCTGGCAGTCAAGGCATACAGTAACAATGCTGGAGGCTTGGTGATTAGTCAAATCAAAAGTGTGTGCCACCGCGTGTGCCAGTTTGGACAAATTTGGAGGAAAATATCCTCTGATAGAAGGCAGGTTACAACCAGCCCTCCCCTACCAGGTTCGGGAAAAAAAGAAATTTTCCTCGGAGGAAAGTGAAAGAGATTAAAACTATTTATTTAATAAACACACAGGAAAAGGATAATAATGATAAATAATAACACCTCTTTCTGTGGAGAGAAAACTGAGAAAATTTCAGAGTCCTTCTGTAGGTGTGCTCTCTCCTCCCTCTCGGAGCTGGGTCATGGGCCCACCTCCAGGGCCTCGGTGGAAAATTCTCCCGATGTGTTCTGATGTTGAAACAGTCCAGAAGAGGAGAAGAAGGGAAAAAACCCCGAAGTCCCAGGAAAACAAAGTTCAACTCTCCATCTCCCTCCGAAGAAAAGGAGCCGAAAGCTGGCTGAAAAGCAAGAAGGGTGCTTCCTCCGCTTTTGCTGCTTCAGAAGCAGAGGAGTGTTTATCTGTGTCCTTGAACAACTGGTTTGAAAAGTTCACTCATTTTTTTTCCTCTCCCTCCTCTCAGGCTCAGTTTAAAGGCACAGAAAGGCACAAAATTAATTTCTGGGCATAGAGCAGCGATAGGGGATACACATCATAAAGTCACCCCAAGACAGCGCAGCAGCGTTCTGATGAAAAAAGAATGGCTAAGTTTTGCTTGGGCAAATCGGTCAGGCAAAACTTTAACAGGTAAAGTAAGTAAGTCTGCCGCTATAAAACCAGGCAAAGTAGTGAGAGAACGAACATGCATTACAAAGTAAGGCTGTTGCCTAGCATCTAAAAGGAAAAGAAATTGTTGTAACCATTGAAACAATTCCGCATTAGACACTTCCTTCAGTATGGCAGCTTCAGCTCTCTCATCAATCCCTGCAACATAAGCAGAATCTGTAATTAAGTTAAAAGGGATAGGCCATCGCTGAAAGGCTCGCACAACAGCTGCCAATTCAACAATTTGAGGAGAACCTGAAACAGTAGCAACATCTGAATCCCACCGGTCAGATTCTGTGTCCCACCAAAGTAATACCAACTTGTGCGTGCAGTCAGATCCATCTGTAAAGACAGTTAAAGCATGCAAGGGAATTTCGCTTCTTTTGGGTCACGTTAGGAGATTAAAACTGGCTGCCACTAGCTTGTGCTTTGGGTGATGTGTAGAAAGTTGTTCAGAAAAATCAGCCAGGGCCATTTAAAACATTTCGGACTGGTGCAACAACCACTGCAAATAAACAGAAGTAATAGGTAAACAGATCAAACAAAAATCCACACCTGCAAGTGTGGTTAATCTTTGTCAGGCTTTTACAATGAGCAAAGCAATCATTTCATGTTGAGTGCTTATGGTCTTAGACATATGGTGTGACAAAAAAATCCATTCTATAATCAGCAAAGGGTCTGGTGCATTAGGATCCCACTGATAAATCAAAGCATGGGATTGCTTGGCTGGATTAAGGATTATTAAGCAAAAAGGTAACTCAGGGGCCCATCGGGCCACTTGGCGGTTTGAAATAGCATCAGCTACTTGTTGCAGTGCTTGGGAAGCTTCGGATGTAAGCTGCCGAGGAGACAAAAGATTTGGTTCCCCTTTTAGCAAAGCAAACAAAGGGCTCAATTCTGCATTGGAAATTCCTAACAAAGGATGAACCTAATTAATGGTTCCCAAAAGTTTTTGGGCATCATGTAAGGTGTGAATGTCTGATTGAATTTGTAAAGGTTGAGGGGAAATAGTCTGGGTCCTGATACGCCAGCCAAGGTATTTCCAAGGGGGTTGGTGCTGGATTTTTTCAGGAGCAACACAAAGTCCCACTTGGGTTACAGCAGCAATGACAAGGGCTAGGGCTTCCTCCATAACCTCTTGTTTCTCTGCCGCTATGAGAATGTCATCCATGTAATGATACAGGAGAACATCAGGCATTTTCTGGCGGATGGGACTGAGGACCCTTGCAACAAACCACTGACAAATAGTAGGGCTATTCTTCATTCCCTGTGGTAGGACAACCCAATGATATCTTTGCAAGGGTGCTTGCATGTTAGTGCTTGGGACAGAAAAAGCAAATTTAGGAGCATTATCAGGATGCAAAGGAATGGTAAAAAAGCAATCCTTTAAATCAATGACTGTCAAATGCCAGTCTTGAGGGATCATGGTAGGAGATGGGAGACCGGGTTGAAGGGCTCCTGTGTCCTCCATAACAGCATTAATTTTGCAGAGGTCATGGACCAAGCGCCACTTGCCAGTTTGTTTTTGAATAACAAAGACAGGAAAGTTCTAAGGGCTGGTGGAGGGGACTATGTGCCCTTTTTGAAGTTGTTCTTGGATAAGTTCAATGAGTGCGCGTAATTTAATTAGCAACAGGGGCCAGTGATGCACCCAAATAGGATTCTCGGTTTTCCAGGTTAATTTCAGGGTGTCGTACACCACAATGGCCCCCATCAAAAATCAGACTGAATTTTAAAACCCCATTGGGAAAGTAAATCACGTCCCCATAACACCATGGGTACGGGTAGAACAAACGGTTTAATAGAAGCTGTGTGACCCTCTGGTCCCATCATTTGAATTAGATGGCGACTTTGAAAACTGCAACTGCTTCCCCCAATCCCAGTGAGGGCTTGGGGTACTTCTGTGAGGGCCCAAGCAGAAGGCCACTTGGCTTGAGAAATTAGTCACATCAGCCCCAGTATCTAAAATACCGGTAAGCATCACTTGGTGTCCTCATAGTTACAGGGTACATTTACAAGTAGGGCGTCTGTCCGAAATGGCCTGTTCTCATAAAATTTGCAGGGTTCCTATGGAACCAAATCCTCCCACTCTTTCTTTGCATTCCTCTACACGGGGTTGCGATTCGTGTGGGAAAAGAATCGGCTGCACGATGCAGGTTCCTTTAGGAACTGTACAAGGTGGGAAAGGGGTCCAAGCCATGATTTTGATTTCTTTTACAAAGTCGGAGTCTATAACCCCAGGGAGAACAAAAAGTCCTGAAAGGGTGATTGAGGATCTCCCTAACAGCAAGGCACTTCTCTGGGGCCCTGGGGGCTGAAAAATTCCTGTAGGGAGTAAATGAACAGAAGGGTCTAACAACGTTACTGTGACTGAGGTAGCAAGGTCCAATCTGGCGCTGCCTGCAGTTGCTGGGCGAAGACTTGAGGTGGTCCTCCTTGGGGTGTCTGTACACGGAGCTGTCCCGCGCTCTGGGTCCAGTTTCCCTGTATCGGGCGACCTTCAAAATCATACTTAGAATGACATTGATTAGCGAAGTGATGGCCTTTACAACGGGACACGTGGAAGGGGTTTTAGGTTTAGTCCCTCTCAGGGCGAAGCAATCTTTTTTCAAGTGACCCAGTTTGCCACAGCCAAAGCAAACTGCCAGGGCCCCAGAGGGGCCTTTAAGGGCTGCAAAAGTGGAGGGCTTGTAATCCTTTCCGCCACTCTGTTTCCCACAGAGAGTATTGCGTGGGAGTCAGCAAGAGCTGAGGAAGTGACTTTAAATCATGTCGGGTCATAACATAAGCATTAAACACAGAAGACAGTAAACTCGCAAAGTATGGAGAGCTTAGACTACCCTCAGTTACGGTCCAATGGAGCTCTTCAATTACCAAAAAAGACATTGGCTTCCATTGCGGGTTCCGTTTTTTCCCTGATAAAGGACAGGTGCCACAATTTTCTCCACAATATCCAGTTCCCCCTCTTTCCTCACCTCCCATTTCAAACGAGCCCAGTTGTCATGGGGATCAGGGGGATAAAGGTCTGGTTCCCTCTCAGGGTAAATAGGTCCACAGTCAAAGGGGTCTTTTTGCTCCTCCTTGCTATCGTTGGGGCAGTACCCCGCAGCAAATGTCCCTACAGATCACAAGGGACCCCCCCCCTTGGCTTTCCCACAAGAGGGGGAGTTGAGGGCTGTACAGGAGGAGGTGCATTGCCCTCGGATTGTTACAAACTTCCCAGATCCTCCCCAGAGGGAGAGCCAGATATATTCGCTTTAACCTCGGCATGGGATTTCTCCTGAGCCGTCATAGTCTCATAAATCAGTCTCCAGGAGGAAAGCATATTTGCAACCTCCTTATCCCCTTGCACAATTCCATAACTTGACTCCCACTTCATCCCACAGATCTTTAGTAAAAATTACAGATGGGGTAACCCCGGGACGCTTGGCCGCTGTCCATTTCAGCATGACTTTTAGGTCATGTGAAGACAGAAATCTGCCATGCTTATCTAGTAATTTAGTCATGAGTTCAAATACATCTCTTTCTTGGGCAGACATGCCGTTACCCATATTCCCTACAGCTCACCTCCTTATCCTGGAGGGATTCTTTGCCGGCTGGGTCCTGCTTCCTCATCAGCAGCACTTAAGTCCTGTGGGGCTCGCTGTCAGCTGCTCAGATTAGGCGGATCTTCGCTTCCTCACACAGGAGCACCATTTGTCGGCGATTGAGAGACAGGACACAGCTTGATGCAAGTAAAAGCCAATTTATTGTTTCTACAGCATGGCTCATATACTCTTTCTACTACCTTAGTGAAAACTGCAATATCCATGTTTCCTAGCAACATTGATTAACCACTGTCTTGCATGATTACCTTTAAACAAGACACAATGTAATACATAATGTTCCTTCTACTTTCTTCAAGTTCTTGTTTGCTGTTCCCAGGGCTTGTGGCCCACTAAGGTTAAAATGTCCATATACCTTTCTATGCTTTTAAACAGAGCCTGAGTGGAGAGAGAAGAAAAAAAACCCTCAAGGATGCAGACAGAGATAACAAACTCTCGTTCTCTGCATTTTTTTTTTTTGGCTTCAACGTTCTGCGGCTGGGAGAGCGGGAGCAGAGAAAGCACCCTGCTTGCTTGTTCAGCCATTTTTAGGTTTTTTTCCCTCCAGAGAGTTGAACTTTGTTTCTCTGGGAATTTTGGACTTTTTCCCTTTTTCTGCTGGACTGCTTCAATATCAGAACACATCGGGAGGACTTTCCACTGAGCACAGAGGGCCTGGCCCTGGGCCAAGTCCGAGTTCCAAAGAGAAGGGAGACCAAATGGAGGACTCTAACATTTCCCCAGGTTTTTTTCCACAGTGAGAGATTCTATTATTTAGCAGTATTATCCTTTTCCTGTGTGTTTGTTAAATAAATAGTTTTTATCTCTTTCACTTTCCTTCTAGGAAAAAGTTTCTTCTTCCCAAACCTGGTGGGGGAGGGCTGGTTGTAACCTCCCTTCTATCAGAGGATATATTTCTAAATTTGGCCAAACAAGAACAAATTTAGTGGCGACCAACTGCGTGGTTCAAAGGAAAATAAAAAACCTGTGCTAATTACATTTTGGTTTGAATTTACTTACTCTGTGTTGGGATAAAATAGTCACCATGTTGGTTGAGTTCATAATGTCTCTCTGTCTTGATATATTCATGTATTTCTGGTCCATAGGCTTGTTTGAGGTAGTAGTGCCTTTCTGGTCCCTAGTCCTATTTGCCTATCCACAGCTTGGTCCGATCTTATCCTTGATAAGGAATTTTTGCAGAGCAGGGGCAAGAATTCGGATTTCTATTTTGCTGTGCTCAGTGATAATGATTTATAAAAAGTTGACAGAGATACAGGAAGCTGTTCGAAGTGTGTATGATATGTAGTTTTTCCGTCCTAACCCCAGTCCTAGCTTAAGTAGCCTGTTTTGGGAATTTATTAGTAATTGCATCCAGATTGTTAGAAGATGAGGAGACAGGGTTTCCCTTCCCTTTAAATTTGATAGGTTATCTTTTGAGAATGTTCAGTTTCTCCTGAATGTTAAAGAGACTGCCCTCCTGGTATTTTATCTGGTAATCTTCCTCTATGTGGTTCGCAGCTCTTCTAGAATAAGAGCTCAGATTTCCAGGGTGACTGCTGAGACACCTGACCCAGAGGTGGAAAATCATGAGTGGTGTGGGGAATGGGAAGATATGGGCCAAATCCTGAAGAAATTCTCTGACCCAATGGTTTGCAATTTTCCCCCTGAACAAGTTCAGAAACCAGCTGAGGTGGTGAAATATCCGAAAGAGAAATACAATGACAATTCCAATGAGAACAAGCTCCTTGGAATATGTTGGGCTTTGGCATATGCCTATCGCACACTGCAGCAGGTAATGGTAGAAAGGCAGGAAGATCAATCAGCAAAGCCTGCAGGCACCCCAGTCACTCAGGCTGCAGCCAAACCAGACAGCAAGCCCAAACCAGATGGAGAGTCTAAGCCACTGACAGTGGCTCCTGTCACGAGAAAAAAGCACACAACCAAAACTGATCGCCCAGTGAAAGATGAGGATGATTCAGGGGAAGGGGCCTCAAAACCACCACCTGACTCAGGCACAGAAACCATTACTGAGTCCATGTCCATAAAGGACCTTCACAGCCTAAGAAAGGACTACACCCGACGGTCCGATGAATCCATAATAAGTTGGATGGTCCGTATTTGGGATGTGGCAGGTGATGATGCGATGCTGGACGGTGCTGAAGCAAGGCATTTGGGATCCCTGTCACATGATCCAGTGATTGACCAAGCGATGATAAGGGAGGCTGACTCTGCCAGTCTCTGGAGATGGGTTTTGACAGGTGTGAAAGAAGGATATATGTGCAGAGATGATCTCTACATGCAGGAAACCCAGTGGAAGACCATAGAACAAGGGATCCAGTGCCTGAGAGAACTAGGGGTGGTAGAGATTGTCTTCACAGATGACCCAGGATTGAGGAGCCCAGACCGGGCCAGAGTTAATCCATTCATGTGGCAAAAACTCATACGGCTTGGGCCACAAGAATACGCTTCTGCTTTAGCAATAATGAAACCAAACTATGGTGCGAATGAGACCGTGCAGGATATGGCAGTGAGCATATGCAGATTCCGTGCATGGCCCACCAGATGCAAGAATTGCAGCTGTGGAAATACGTGTGCAGAAAATGGAAGATAAGATGCAGAAAAGTCTCCAGGAGATTAAGAAGGAGATCAAAGAGGGCCTAAGGCAGTTCTTCTGCTCGAGGCACAAGCTCTGGCATGCCCCAGGTCAGAGAGAGTCCAACTGCGTTCTTCTGTGCATCGCAGAAGAGACTTCGGCATCAGGAAAAGAGCTGCTGGCTGAGCTAGCTAGCTGGCTTCTTTGCAGAGGGAAACACAGCAGGAGCCAATGGTATCGGCTCACTTTAGCTCGGAGACAAAGGAAGAGAGAGGCTGTTCTGGTCTGGCTCCTAACAGGTTTATTGTTAGAAGTTTCCCAACCCGAACAAGCTCGGAAGGGATGGAATGCGATGGGATCCTTCCCCGAGGTTTGTCCTCAGTTTTATAGGCAATTTGAAAACTGCGGTGAAAGGGGAAAACAACCAATGAGTTCCAAGCCAGGGGGAGGATACAATTTAACAAGAACCACTGGGGGAAACTGAGAGGCGGGAGTTATAACAGATAACCAGTGAACAACCAAGTAACTGAGAATTTTCCAAAATCGGGGGAGCGTTATGGTTTGGCCAAATTTAGAAATATATCCTCTGAGAGAAGGCACAAATACCCCTCCCCCAGCAGTTTTGGGAAAAATAAATTTCCTCGAAGGAAAGTGAAGGAGATAAAACTATTTATTTAACAAACACATGGGAAAGGAAAATAATGCTAAATAATTAAATCTTCCACTGTGGAGGAAAAACCTGGGAAAGTGTCAGAGTCCTCCCTTTGGTCTCCTCAGAGCTGGGGCTTGGCCCAGGGCCAGGCCCTCTGTGCCCAGTGGAAAGTCCTCCCGATGTGCTCTGATGTTAAAGCAATCAAGCAGTCCAGTAGAAAAGGGAGAAAATCCGAAATTCCAGGGAAGGAAAAATTCAACTCAGTCACTTTCTGGAGAACAAAGCAGCTGAACCACTGGCCAAAAAAAACCTGTCCTGGGATCAGCAAGTTCGGTGCTTCCTCCCTCCCCTGCGGCAGCTCGGAAACAAATTGCTATTTGTGTGTGGCCTTGAACAAGCTGCAAACTGCTTTGAAAAAGTTTTGCTCAGTTTTTTCCTTCCCCCTCTCAGGCTCAGTTTAGAGGCATAGAAAGGCACAGGAATTAATTTCTGGGCATAGGCAGCGATATGGCATCATAAGGTCACCCCAAGACAGGGAGGTGGCTTGTACGCAGGCACTGCCCGGGGGGGTGCGGCTTAGGCTTCTGAGCCGCCCATCAAGCCACCCTCTGAGTCTGCCTCTTCGGGAAACTCCATCAAGGCGATGGGCTGCGATTGATTGGCATCACGCTGCCCCAGCCCGGCAGTGGGCTGGGTCAAACCAACAAGGGCCTTCTCCAAATCTCAGCAGTACAGATCAGAGATTCTGATACCAAACGTGGACGTTCCCAAGAAAGAAATTACATCCCATGAAGGGAGCTGTGGGATTTCCCGTGTGACAGTGGGGAAGACACGAAGAGGTGGGGTGGACAACCCACCTCGGCTCTGGCAGCACGAGTGTGCGAAATGAAGGAATGCAAGTCTCAGAAAGGAAGTTCTACCAAAAAGGAAGTAGCTCCAGTTGCCAGTAGCTAAACTTCCTCCTGAACGGGTCTTTCAGAGACCCAAAGGGACTCAGGTGGGCTTTTGGAATAGCGCCTGTGGAGACAGAGGGCATTAAGCAATTAAACACTTTGCCTGGACTATCAGAGAACCCATCTGCAGTAGGCCTTCTGAAGGTGGAAGAACAATGTGTAACAAAGGCTACCTCGACAGTGCATTGCTGACAGTACCGGACAACTCGAGATGCTGTGATCCCCATCCACAGGATGATCCGTGAGCTGGAGAGCCAAGGGGTGGTCAGCAAGACCCACTCACCCTTCAGTAGTCCCATTTGGCCTGTGCGCAAATCGGAAGGAGAATGGAGATTGACTGTGGACTATCGTGCCTTGAATGAAGTGACTCCACCATTGAGCGCTGCTCTGCCGGACATGTTGGAGATCCAGTAGGAGCTAGAGTCCAAAGCAGCGAAGTGGTATGCCACTATTGACATTGCCAATGCATTTTACTCCATTCCTTTGGCACCAGAGTTCAGGCCTCGGTTTGCCTTCACCTGGAGTGGTGTCAGTACACCTGGAATCGATTGCCCCAGGGTTGGAAGCACAGTCCTACCATCTGCCATGGACTGATCCAGACGGCACTAGAAAAGGGTGAGGCTCCAGAACATCTGCAGTACATTGACGACATCATTGTGTGGGGGAATACCACAACAGAAGTGTTTGAGAAAGGAGAGAAAGTTATCCGGATTCTCCTGGAAGCTGGTTTCTCCATCAAGAAGAGCAAAGTCAAGGGACCTGCTCAAGACATCCAGTTCCTAGGAGTGAAATGGCAAGATGGACGGCTTCAGATTCCCACTGAGGTCATCAATAAGATCACAGCAATGTCTCTGCAAACCAACAAGAAGCAGATGCAAGCTTTCCTAGGTGCCATAGGCTTTTGGAGGATGCATATTCCTGAGTATAGCCAGATTGTGAGTCCTCTTTACCTGGTTACCCACAAGAAGAACGATTTCCATTGGGGCCCTGAACAGCAACAAGCTTTTGCCCAGATGAAGCAGGAAATCACTCATGCCGTAGCCCTTGGCCCAGTTAGGACAGGACCAGAAGTGAAGAACATGCTCTACTCTGCAGCCAGGAGCCTTTGGCAGAAGGTGTCTGGTGAGACTTGGGGTCAACCACTGGGATTCTGGAGTCGAAGCTACAGAGGGTCTGAAATCAACTACACCCCAACAGAGAAGGAAATCTTGGCAGCCTATGAAGGAATCCAAGCCTCCTCAGAGGTAATTGACACTGAAGCACAACTCCTCCTGGCACCCTGACTACGTGTGTTGGGGTGGATGTTCAAAGCAAAGGTTCCCTCTACCCACCATGCCACCAATGCCACATGGAGCAAATGGATTGCTCTCATCACACAGCACACCCGTATCGGAAAACGGAATTGCCCTGGGATTTTGGAAATAATCACAAATTGGCCTGAAGGTGAAAACTTTGGTCTCACTGATGAACAAGAACAAGTGATACGTGCTGAAGAAGCTCCACCATACAACCAACTGCCATCAGAAGACACACACTACGCTCTTTTCACTGACGGTTCTTGTCGCATCGTAGGGATGAAAGGAAAGTGGAAAGCAGCCGTATGGAGTCCCACACAAGGGGTTGCAGAAGCTACTGTAGGAGAAGGTGGATCAAGCCAACTCACTGAACTCAAAGCTGTTCAACTAGCCCTGGACATTGCTGAAAGAGAGAAGTGGCCAAAGCTCTACCTCTACACTGGTTCATGGATGGTAGCCAATGCTCTGTGGGGATGGTTAGAAAAGTGGGAAAAAGCTAATTGGCAGCGTAGGGGAAAACCAATCTGGGCTGCTGAAGAGTGAAAAGACATTGCTGCCCAAGTAAGAAAGCTGGTTGTGAAAGTCCGCCATGTAGATGCCCATGTCCCCAAGAGTAGGGCTAATGGGGACCACCAAAACAACAAGCAGGTAGATCAGGCTGCAAAGATAGAAGTGTCACAGGTAGACTTGGACTGGAAACACAAAGGAGAGTTGTTTCTAGCTCAATGGGCTCATGATACCTCAGGTCATCAAGGCAGAGATGCCACCTATAAGTGGGCACGAGATCGAGGGGTGGATCTAACCATGGACAGTATCTCCCAGGTGATCCATGATTGTGAGACATGCTCTGCAATCAAACAGGCTAAGTGAGTGAAACCCCTATGGTATGGTGGGTGGTGGTCCAAATACAAGTATGGGGAGGCCTGGCAGACTGATTACATCACACTGCCTCAAACACGTCATGGCAAGCGCTATGTGCTCACGATGGTAGAAGCCACCACAGGATGGCTGGAGACCTACCCTGTGCATCATGCTACAGCCCGGAACACCATTCTGGGCCTTGAGAAGCAAGTTCTTTGGAGGCATGGCACCCCTGAGAGAATTGATTCTGACAATGGGACTCATTTTAAGAATAGCCTTATCAACACCTGGGCTAGGGAACATGGCATTGAGTGGGTGTACCATATCCCTTACCATGCACCTGCTGCAGGCAAAGTGCAACGGTGCAATGGATTGTTGAAAACCGCTCTGAAGGCACTAGGTGGGGGAACTTTCAAAAATTGGGAGCAGCATCTTGGTTAGTGAACACCCTAGGTTCCACCAATAGAGCTGGTCCAGCCCAGTCTGAATCCCTGCATACAGTAGATGGAGATAAGGTTCCAGTAGTGAATGTCAGAGGCCTGTTAGGGAAGACTGTTTGGATGAATTCTGCCTCGAGTACAGACAAACCCATCCGTGGGGTTTTCTTTGCTCAGGGACCTGGTTTCACATGGTGGGTAATGCAGAAAGATGGAACAACACGTTGTGTACCGCAGGGAGATCTGATTGTTGGGTGAAAATCACCTGTAATGTGAAATGCCAGTATACCATTGCTTGCTGAGTTTCACTGTCACTGTTTGTACATAGCTGTATATACATATGAGTATGTATTGATGTGTGTGTGTAGAGTTAGAATATATTAGTTTGGGCATTGAGCCAACAATATGGAATAAGGGGTGGAATGTCTTGTGGTGACTTGATGTTGTATTCCCTATCACTGCACTATGCCCAGAAATTAGTATATATGCCTTTCTATGCCTCTAAACTGAGCCTAAAATGGGGGAGAGAGAAAAGTGTACTTTTTCAAAGCAGTTTGTTTTCATGTTCTGAGGACACAGAGATAAAACCTGTCTGCTTCTGCAGAGCAAGAGCAAGGGAAGCACCCAGCTTGCTTGCTTTCCAGCCAGCTTTCAGCCAGTTTTTCAGCTCCTTTTCCTCCAGAGAGTTGAACTTTGTTTTTCCTGGGACTCTGATTTTTTTCCCTTCTTCTCTGCTGGACTGCTTCAGTATCAGAACACATCGGGAGGACTTTCCACTGAGCACAGAGGGCCTGGCTCTGGGCCAAGTCCCAGCTCCAAGGAGGAGGGAGACCAAAGGGAGGACTCTAACATTTCCCCAGGTTTCTCTCCACAGCAAGAGATTTTATTATTTAGCAGTATTATCCCTTTCCTGTGTGCTTGCTAAATAAATAGTTTTTCTCTCTTTCACTTTCCTTCTAGGAAAAAGTTTCTTCTTCCTGAACCTGGTGGGGGAGGGATGGTCTGTGGCCTGCCTTCTATCAGAGGATATATTTCTAAATTTGGCCAAACCAGCGCAACTTCCCTGCTGTCTCTCCATAGGGGGGGGAGTTTTGGGTAAGCTCTTTTCCTACATATCCAAAATAGGCCACTGGTGCTTTCCAATAGTCAGTACCCTGCTGATTTATATTTTTCCAAAATTTGGATATCTTTGGAATATTAAAATAGGAATTTTTGCCTGCATCTTTACACAAGAAAACTTCAACCTCGGTATTATATTTGCAACTCTTCCCTTTAAGTTTTTTTCCGGGCCCTATACTGCTGTGGTTCTTCAGGAATCCACCATGTAGAAGTCCCATTACTAGCTTTATATCTTTAAAGGGGTTATTTCTTACTCTTTTAAGAAAATTTTTCCCAGTTCACCAGAGGCACTCTTCTCCTATAACTGTTGAACTTAAAATCCATCCTTCTGGCAGATTATCCCCTTTTATATTTGTTCTTTTCCATTTAAGGAGTTCAACAGGACCTAGGCTACTGCCTTTCTATGGCCATTCTTCTGTCATTAAGGCCTCTCCATAAACCCAGCAGTTAGTTACATTTAGTTCTTTATTCTTTCTCCCAGATCTACAAATAGTTTTTTCCCTAATCTAGGGGTTTCAATTTCCTTTTCTAATTTTGGTTTGATTTTTGTGTATAAATCTTCATGTGGGGTTGACCCGGGGTTAGACTGTGCTGTTTGTTTTGTCACTTCATTTACTATTTGTTCTTTTACCAGATTGTGGATGTGGATTCTACCCCTTAGGGCAAATGTAAAACAAATCCATCTTTCTCCTTTTGGATTCTCACTTCCCATAATCGTGTGACCATCTAGTCTTAAGTTTTCTGCAACCCAATATGTTTGCCCATCTTGCGTGCAAGTTTCTAATTTGGATGGGGCATAACAGTAACTGTTGATATGAGTGTGAGCAGTGAAAAAGAAACCTTGAGTGTTACCGAAGTAAAGCGATTGATAGCATTTGCTACATGAATTTTCTTGAGCTCCAAAAGGGAAGAGACAAAAAAGGAGTAACAGAGGTTTGGTATGACTTATACCCCCACCTCCCATGCCTATGGGGTTGCTACCCATAGCAGGTGCCTATAATCTTCTCGGTGGCGAGTACAGCGGTCAACCTGGTCTTGCCCTCTATTTCCCTATCACTCTTTTACTAAGTAAATCGCTTTTGGCACTTCGGTACTGGGGTTTTTCCCTTTTCAACAGGCACTAGTATTCCCCATCCACAAAGCAAGTTTTTTCTTATCCAATTTCCTGGCAAACCTCTGCTTACATTTGGATACTGTGGATTCCCACTGCTCTTCAGTGCTGGGGTGGGTCAGCCTGCTCTCGGGCTGAAACCATCAAATGTCAGTCACCAGAAGAGATCACTGAGATCTAGGTTACCTCCCCCGGGTGGCTCCCAATCCTAAATTACCTCCCCCTGTTCCAGAAAGTTCTCCCTTTATTAGTTATTAATTGGTTCCCTGTTATGACTCCTGCCTCCTTGTTTTCCCCATTTGTTCTGAAAAATTGTATCCTCCCCTCTGCTGGTAACCCATTGGTTGTTTTCTCTTTCCCTACCTTACTCCACCCCCCCATAAAGGGGCTAGCCCGCGTCTCCTCGGGGCTTCGCTGGTCCCTGGACCCTCCTGAAAATAAACCTGTTGGAACTCACACCAGAAGCCCCTCCCGCCTTCTTTGCCTCCAGGCTAACGCGAGCCTAATTCATCGGCCCCCCGACGTGCTTCCTCTGAGGAGGAGCCAGCACACGCACCCATCTCACACCGATTCCACTGAGCCATCCAGCGAGGACGTTGTGGAGGCTAACGCTGCGTCCCCTCTGCCCGAGGGCATGCCGGGGCTTGTGGTGACAAGCCCCCGGTTGCGTTACTTCAGGGACTTCTCACTCACTTGGTATCAATAATTTCCAATCACAGATTAAACTAACTATTTTTACTTCTAATAACAGCCATCTGTTCAAAATTGGTAGGTCACTTGTGCGACGTCATACAATGCAGGTGTCTTTTATAAGAGCTACAATACCATTTTCGTTTACAATATGTACAATTACATATAACCCAGCTAGCATGTCTTGTATTGGGGTGTATAAGACACGGTATATGCGTTGGTACAGGAAGTGGCTGTAATTTGACCCTTAGGTCGGGATATAAGCGATTTTCTTCTTTATACAAATCACAAGCTATAGCCAATATTTTCTGGGTTTGAGATCTATATAAACCAGATCTTCTCATTTGGAGGGGAAGTATCCCTCTCCAGGGAGGGTATCTGAGTTTCCTTAGAGTTTCTCCAGTGGGTACTTGAAACCACTCCTATAATCTTTTCCTTACTTCTCAGTTGTCTGTTATCCTCAGGGGATTATTTGGGTCATTCCAGTTCATTAGCACTCAATCCCTGCTTAAGAGTCAATTTCATATCACCAGGCATCGATGTTATGGTCCACTCCTTAGGTTTTCCACAGGTCCTTTGATTCGGCTGGCGTGGATCCACCTTCTTTCTTTGGTCCGGATTGCTGCTTCAGTCATCAGTAGTATCTGAAAGGGACCTTCCCATTGTGGAGTTAAAGATTGTTCTATCCATGTTTTAACCAATACCCATTCTCCAGGGTGGATATTATGGATTTTAAAATCTAAAGGTGTGGTTTGAGGGATTATTCTTTTCAATCTCAAATTTTCTAAAGTCTGTGCAATTATGGTGACATGTGGGGTATGCCCAGCCCCTGCCCTGGAGGTAGGCCTGCTGATAAGGAGATTGTACAACCTCCCAGCAGAATCCCCTTGGAAAAGGCAGCACTTTTCGGTGAAGGTGAGAGAAAACAAGAACCATGATCCTCTGGGAGACCCTATGTAGATCCTTTGTAACCCATTGGCTTTTACCCTTTCACATCCACCTTTGTATCCCCATAAAAGAAGCCCGGCTAGCTCAGTCGGGAGAGCGAGCCTGTCACTGGCCACCTTTTGCGGGTGCAGGACAATAAAGCCACCTATGCGGGAATGCCATACGGGCCTCTCATCTCTCTTTCCTGGTCTGGCCTGGAGATTGCCTCGCAGAGCAAGAGCTGAAATCACTAGATGAAAATCACTAAAAGAGCTGTTAGCCTGATGAAACAGGCACCTCTCTGCAAAGGTACTCCAGTGGCTGAGGGAAAGCTGCACAGTCCCTGGAAGACGGTTCCTCACGGGACCATCTCTCCAGACCGGTCACGGCTTCCTGGGTCTGAGCTACAGACCCCAACACCAGCCGCTATAGTGACATATTTTTTAACTCTTGCTTCCCCTTCCTCGTAAGTGGCAGTTTCCTGATGGGAGGTCAAAAAAGGCAATCCGAACATCATTTCATAGGGCGACACTCCTGTGTCTGATCTGGGTTGTGTCCAGACCCTCAGTAATGCTAAAGGCAAACACTTTATCCATGACATCTGGGTTTCAATCATTAGTTTGGTTAAAGTCTTTTTCAGAGTTTGATTCATTTTCTCTACTCAGCCCGAACTCTGTGGGTGCCACGGGGTATGTAACTCCCGTTCTATTCTTAGGGCCTGAGTTATTTGCTGTAATATTTTTGATGCAAAGTATGTTTCACTGTCTGAGTCTATTTTGTTAACCATTCCATACTTAGGAATGATTTGTTCCAAAAAGGTTTTTGATACTATGTTTGCCGTGGCTCTAACATCTGGAATTGTCTCTACTCAATGAGTCAAGTGATCTACTATTACTAATAGAAACTTCCATCTCTGTATTTGAGGAAGTTTAATAAAGTCCACTTGGATGCTTTGGTATGATCGCATGGCTAACTCCCAACCTCCTAATGGTGTTTTTCTCATAACCTTTTTATTTACTTTTTGGCAAGTTATACATGTCTCAGTTACTTGCTTTGCTAATTCAAAAATCTCAATGCACCCATAATTCCTTAAAAAGTGATCACACAAAGCCTGGGTACCCCAGTGAGTCTTTTGGTGCATATATTCTAATATTTTCCTAGATGGGTGTTGGGGTTTTAGTTTAGTCTTAGGGTTTTTTTTTTTCTGTTAAAGGAATTTTCTCCCATATGCATGTTGCTAGGGGACAAATAGCTGTACTTAGGAAAGACAAAAAGGGAGTGGGGCGGGCCTGGCTACTTTCTTGTCTACACCTGGGTGTGGGGGCAGTTCGCTCTGAGCGTCCGGAGAGAGAAGCTGCAGAGAAAGGAGCTGCTGCTTCTTTCTTTTTTGGCCGTTCTTCTCTTCCTGCTGGAAACAACGCCGGGACCCCAAAAGCCGCTTTCCCTGCCCTGCTGGAGGCCGAGCTGTGGCTGCCCTGCCTCACTGCTGCTGCTTCGAGTTTTCGCTACGCTGTAGCCCTGCTCGCCGTGCCTGCCTGGGCCTCCGTGGGGTTCTCCCATCTGGATACATCTCGCCTGCCACCCGGGATTTGCGTTCGTCCCTGCCGCTCTAGCCTGCCGCTCTAGCCTGCCGCTCCTGCCTGCCGTTTCCAGCCTGCTGCTCCTGAGAGTCCGGGATCGGCTGCCCAGCGGTTTGTGAAGCCTTTGTTCCTTCCCTTCCCGGGATCCCAGGCCGCCATTGCCCGCGTGTTTCCCGAGCTCGCTCCGGAGCGCCCCCTGCAGCCGCGGGGGAACCATCGCACCTGCCCTGCTCACCGGGAGCCGCCAGCGCCCCTGCCGGCTGCGAGCGGAACTGCACCTGAGGGGAAATAGCCTGACAGCCGAGAAGGCTGGGACTGGGTTTGTGTGTGCTGTTACTGTCATAGTTGTTGTTGTTTTGTTTGACTGGTTATATACATATACATATATATATATATATATATAGTAAAGAACTGTTATTCCTATTTCCCACATCTCTGCCTAAAGGCCCTTGATTTCAAAATATAATAACTTGGAGGGAAAAAGGGTTATATCTGCCACTTCAAGGGGGGCTTCTGCCTTCCTTAGCAGACACCTGTCTTTCAAAACCGAGACAATGGGCCTTATTGAGTAGTTGTCTCCTGTAAAGGAGTTTCCATTTTCCAGACTGATCTTGTTTTCTCCCCATCTTACTTAATTCTTTCCCTTCTGCTGCATTAAATTTTGGAATTTCTAATTCTCCCTGGCTTTGAGTCAAAATCAACATAACTTTTTCACTCTCTTTTTCTGCTGCATCTCTAGCTTCTTGGTCTGCCAAATTATTCCCTCTTATCCCTGGGGTCATCTCTTTTTGGTGTTCTTTGACATGCACTACAGTTATGTCCTCAGGCAATTTTAGTGCATATAAAACCTCTAAAATAAGTCCCTCATGAATCAGCCCTTTGCCTTTTGAATTCAACAACCCCCTTTCTTCCCAAATTTTCCCAAAAGTGTGCACTATTTCAAATGCATATTTTGAATTAGTATATATAGTTCCTTTTTTTATATGCTAAATGCTCCAGTGCTCTTTTTAGAGCATATAATTCACAAGATTGAGCAGACGAACTAGAAGATAATTTCTCTTTTTCAATCGTTTGCATACTCTCCCCATAAACTAAAGCATATCCTGACAATTTTTTCCCTTGTATGCATCTAGATGAACCATCCACATATACTTTCTCTCCTTCTGGGAGGGCCTGTTCTGCTAAATTTTCTCGGACTTTAGTTTGATATTGGATAACTTGTAAACAATTGTGTGTTAAATCACTCTTTGGTTCCCCATATAAAAATTGAGCTGGATTTAAACTCTTGCCTACTTTCAATGTTAAATCATAAATATCGGGTCTCAAAAATTGATTAAATTTTTCTGAGAGACTTATAGGATCTTTTAATAAGATCTTAATATCTCTTTTAAAATTTCTAACTTCTCTCTGGCTATTCAGATCACTAGTGGAAAAGGGAACTTTCACTCACATCACTTCTTCCCCCCGCTCTGGGACCTATTACCTTCCTGAGAGGGGCTATTAAAGGCAAAATATTTTTTGTTTTACTTCTCGTTTGTGTTGTTATTGGAGTCTTTGAACTCATTCCCTCTCCAGGATCATCTATCTCATCCTCACTGACACTATCAGTGCTGTAATTATGCCTCCCCTGCTGGGGGAGAAATTTAGAGTCCTTGCCAGGAGTTCGAGAGACGAACAGACCTCCAGCCTTCTCTGCTTTCTGATAGTTGTTTATTAAGTCTTATCAGAGAAATAGAGTCACTTAACGTGACCTAGACATAGCACAGAGCAGAGAATGCAGGAGAATGCCCCGTTATCAAGATTTACACCATCTTTTAAAGGTAAATTAACCAATGGTCACTAAAAGTGTACATTATTTTTACTTTTCCACCAATGTATAAGAAATCATCTAGTCACGTAGACAGGAACTGCGGAATTCTTTATCCAATCTTCCCAAACTACTTCTACTGCAGAATATGGAGTAGTAGTAGAAGAAGAAGAAAGTCTGGAGAACAACAACAATCCTCCATATTGAAGTTTTTTGCTTTTATCTATTTACTATATGAACAAACTCAAATCTTCTAAATTTTTCACCCTGTGACAATCTTACATAATATTCTATCACTTAGTTCACACCAGTGTAGATTCTAATTCTTCCCAGAGGGTAGGCAATTTTCTTCAAGGACAAAGGTCAAAAACAGTGTTGTCCAGGGGGGTAGAACCCTTTAAAACAGGCAGAGAAATATTCTCTGCACTCTGGGTTCCTACACTCACTATCACTCTATTACCACAGGCCTGAGCCCTAGGGTATATCACCGTGTCCCGCAGCCATAGGGAGGAGGAGGAGAGAAGATCCAGCAGGCAGGAATTGTGCAGCAAGATTGATTCATTTAATTATTTTACAAACTCTTTTATAGACCTTTTTCTTCATAGTCTAATTGGACAAAGGATCAGCCACCCCTTGGGGGTGATTGGCTAAAATCCTGAAACATCCATTGTCAAAATATTTTTCTACTATACCATAAGCAAGACTTTTCAAGGTTGTGGCTGCGGTGTGGACATCAAACCCGTCTGATCCGTGGGTGCCGTCTGATCCCTGGGTGTCATCTCTAGGGTGGCTGGATAGGCCTGTGCCTGTACCTGTGCCACTCTCTGGGAGAGAGACTGCATCGGAGAGCAATTCCCCCTCCTTGCACCCCGGCAAAGGCCAACCATCGGAATGAGTCTGGGATCTACAATAGTCCAAGCAATGCCCTGGCCTGCCACACCTCTTGCACTGGGGGATTGGTGTGTTCCCTTTTTGGTTCGCCTTAGGCCGCTTCCGTTTCTTCGCCTGCTTTGGTTGCTTTGGTTCACGACCAGAAGATGCGTGAACAGGCTCCAGGAACACAGCCAAAGCAGACCTTTTCTGGTTCCCAGATCCCACCTTAGCGCAGGCTTCGACCATGTCTGTGAGCTCAGGATCCCCTGGTAAGGCATCTGATTTTTCTGCACTCCTCGTTTGCGTGATCTCTCACTAACTGCCTTAACAACATCTGTCTTAACCCGTCATCCTCAACCTGCTTCTCAAGAGAAGCAGCGACTTTCTCTACAAAAGAGAGGAATGACTCTGATTTGCCTTGAACTATTTCAGTATATCGCTTTCTGGGCGCTGACAACTCTATGGTTTTCAACAGGGCAGCCACGCCGACCTGTTGAACTTGCTGCAGGACGCTAGAAGACAAGGTACCCTGTAGACTGGGATCAGAGAAGGGACCAGTCCCCATCAAAGCATCCATTCCTGCTGTCCGCCTAGGATCGGCAGCAGGGAGCTGCATATTTGCTAATGCAGTTTTGCCGGCCAGCTTTCTCCAGGTTTTCTCAAAAACTGTAAATTGTACAGGTTGAAATAGAATTTGACCTAAGTGTCTGATATCAAATGGAGAAAGCAAATCTGTATTTATCACCCTTATTATCTGCATAACCTCAGCAGAACCTAGCCCATATTGTGCCACCTTGGATTGGAGGTCCTGGGCAACTTTCCAAGCAATTACCTCATGCTTGTCATGTTCCCCTGAATCTGGGAGAGCCTTATACACTGGGAAAGCTTGGATCTCCCCTTTTGGGGAACCACTACCATCCTGAACTTCTGGCACAGCCTGTGGATGGAGTGTAACAGCTCCCTGGTTACCCCCAGAATCCTCAGACCTATTTGGCATTCCAAGTGTTTCCAATAACCTCCAGTCACCCTCCTCCAATGCTCGCATCTTAACTGACCCTAAGAAGTGACTGTAGTGGGTCAAACGCACTGTTACCGTGCAGTCTTGAAAGGTCCAGGGGCGAGACCAGCGCAGCCTTTTTCTTTGCTGCGCGGCTACAGCTGCCTGACGACCTGGGGCCAGAACCTCATCTGCCTCACTTCCTGATGAGGAATCATCAGGCAAAGGCAACTTTGAGGTGCTGGGAGTGAACAGAAATGGACGGGGAGGGGCACTTTGGCTAAGTTCGCTAGAGGCAGAACAGACAGCACAGACTGCAGTTGGCTGCGCTTCAGTTTGGACAGCAGCCTCTTTACAGGATGCTGTCTCGGCCGGTCCCGATTGAACCGGTACTGGAGCTGCTACCGCCATCTCTGGGGCTACAGCCGTGCTCGGCGCCGTGCTTGTCTCTCACACAGCAGCCGTGCTCCTGTTTCGCTCTCCCCGGCCGCGGTCGGCACTGCTGCTGGCTTGTGTTCCGCGGCCGCGCCCGGCGCCGCTGCCCCCAATCACCGCTCCGCAGCCGCCGTTGTTTCCGGGTTTTCCCGCGGCAGCGCTGCTTCCGGGTTCACCGCCAGCTGCGCCCTTTTCTGGTTCAGAGCCGCCTCTGGCATCCGCTGCTTTAGCAAGCTGAACAGGTCCTCCATCCTTCGGGATAGGTTCGGTAACTCTGTCAGCAAAGGCAGATGCTGTATTAAAAGGTCAATGGCTCGGTTCTGCAACTGCGCAGAACAGTCCAGTGCCAAGGAGGGCAGCAGACCACACCCAGGCAGTCTAGGGGCAGGCACGCCCGGCGCTACGCCGGCTGTTAGATCCAGGTGCGTACGCAACCGAGCTAGGAGCCGCTCTGGGGGTCCAAGTTGCTAAACCGCTAATTTGCGGCCCTGGATAAGCTGTGGCCGCAACCCAGCCGAATGGCAAGCCAGGCTGTGCCCCCTCCCGCTGCCCCGACCCCCCCGTCTCTCGCGGTGCGGGGGGTCCCTGGGGGCCGCAGAGTCCTGCGAGTGTGCAGGGTGAGGCAGCGCAGGCTCTGCCTGTGGAGCCGGGGGGGGCTCATTTGCCCCGGAAGCCCGGTCCTCGGGGTCCCCCTCGGACATTCCTCCGTCACTCATCACCGAAATAGGTGATCCAGCTCTGCTGTCACAGTCAAGGTCTGTCAGCAGAATAAATAACGAATGCCAGGTTTTGTATAATTCTAAAGCTGCTGGGTCCCCAGACGGGAGCTCGTGTCGGACAGCACAACCAGGTTCCTGCCATAAGGAAAAGTCCAGGGCAGTATCTCTGTCCATGGAAATCCCTTTTAAAGTAGCCCAGTCTAATAATTCCCGAACTGAGTTTTCAGGAATGGAGGTGTGCAATATGCTAAACACACCTTTCCAGACCAGTACCACAGCGTCGGTTTGTGAGCCGCTGTTCACCATTTCTCAGTTCTGTCGGACTTCCCAGTCCCGGGGGGGAAAGGGAACAGCATACCTCTAGAGGAATTCGGCTTGGCTCACAGCGTGCAGGACACGTCAGAGAGTGCAAATCACGTCGGGCAGCACCAAATATTACCGCAGGCCTAGTTCCTACGGTATATCGTGTCCCGCAGCCATAGGGAGGAGGAGGAGAGATGATCCAGCAGGCAGGAATTGTGCAGCAAGATTGATTTATTTAATTATTTTACAAACTCTTTTATAGACCTTTTTCTTCATAGTCCAATTGGACAAAGGATCAGCCACCCCTTGGGGGTGATTGGCTAAAATCCTAAAACATCCATTGTCAAAATATTTTTCTACTATACCATAAACAAGACTTTTCAAGGTTGCAGGTGGCTTGGTTGTTTACATTCCCTGCTACCTCTTCTGCGTGAGAGAAAAGTCTCTCACGGACTTAGAAAAATAGCAAGAAAATCCTCGCTAGCAGCATTTTTGTATCTACATGCTTCCTGTGATCGATAGGTAAAGCTTTGTAAAGGGAAGGCCTGGTAAAATCATGGCTCCGGCCTCTTAGCCTAAGTAGAAATGGACTGTGGGACGACTCAGCTAGAATAGAGGAAGTGAGGCTTGCTGTGTGAATGCCTCGTGCCCGCACCGTGGTGTGTGGTGGTTGGTTAAATTTGGTTTGTTGTGCCTTAAAACTATGTAAACTAACAACCGACTAATGGCATAAAAAGGCCGGGTTTTTTGTAAATAAAAGTCTTCCTTTGCTCCTGCCTGGGGACTCCTCGCTGCTCCCTAGCGTTACATCTGGCGCCCGAAACTCGGAAAGCAACCCTACGACGAAGAACCGACCTCGCCCGGGACCAAAGCCCCCGGGCCCCAGGAGCAGCCCCAGGCAGCCCCCAAGCCCACGCAAAGGATTCCAGGCGGCGGCTCCAGGCAGTGCATCCCTACGGAGAACTCTGGCGGTGAGCTGCGGCGGCAAACCCAGGCGACACGCTTAGATGACCCGAGAGACCTCTCAGCTTCCCCTTATCAAACTTCAGCACGCGCATTCGACATCTTGAGGTGAGCTGCGATTGATAATGGGTACTAAGCTGTTTCTTGCGCAGAAACAGACCCTAGAGACTGTGCGGCAGCTTTTACGAAGGCAGAACAGAGACGTTTCCGATGCTAAATTACTTTCCTTCCTAGATTGGCTTTCTACGCATATCAAAGATCTCCTATTAGCCAGCGTTTATCAGCTAAATGCTTGGCAAACGGTTGGACAAAAACTTTTCTATCTCCCGAGTGCAGAATAGAAGGCCGGAGGATAAGCCGCAAAGCCGAGTAAAGCCGGGGGCTAAACCTCAAAGCCGAGTGGCCGGAGACCGTATTTTCGCATGTCTAAGCGAGTACCCGCAGCAAAGAAGCTATGGATTACGAGGCAGGACCTCGACTCCTAGCTAGCATCCTCTCTAAGAGAGGCGAGATTGTGAAAGACCGATATCTGAATGCCCTCATTACATGGGCCCGGGAACATGGGTGTGTGAAATACACTTCGCTTTTGTTCTCAGTCGAAGCGTGGGGGGAAGTTGGATACAAATTGTGGCTGTCCACGATTGAGGGAGGAAAGGAAGCTAAAGAAGCTAAAGCTCTCCGCTTAACCTGGAGGGCAGTAACTGGCACTCTCGCAGAGATGAAAGCAGAGAGGACAGTGGCCGCGGCCGCCATGGAGGCTTTAGAGAGTAGCAGCTCCGGGTGTGGTGGCTCCAGAAAGGGAACAGACGGGGGTCTTACGGAGCGGCGGCCGGGGACCAGGGCGGAGTCCAGAGTTGCACGGCTCTTCGGGCTGGCCGAAAAAAGACTGATTAAAGGTACAGCAGCACCTGTCCGCTCACTGCGGGAGTTGCTGGACTCAGCAGGGAAGGAAGTTATTCCTCCGGCGTCTGAGAGAGAAATGGCTGTGAACGCGGGGCACAGGCGAGCCAAGGAGACACAGGCAGTCCTGGTGCCCGGCCGAAAGCGGCGGCACAAACCAGAGGTCCTAAAGCCCGGCCAAAAGCGGCAGAGCACAACCCCCCTCTGCTGGACAGCGGAGCAACATCCGGCAGCGAAACAGCTTCTGCGGTTTCTTCGCCTGCAGAGCCAGAGCCTACCAGGGCTGCCGGGGGTCAGCCCCAAGAGGGGGAGAAGCACCAAGAAATGATGCAAGAAGTAATCAAAAAGCTTGCTGACTTATCTACACGGCAAAACGCGCTAGAGTCCAAAGCTTGTGATATTACACCATCAGCATGGTATCCCATGGCCCCACCGGTCAAGTTAGCACCCAGAGCTCCTACGTTCCCGTCGGGAGAATTGGGCACAGTGCCTACAGCCCCTCCCTTCCCGCGAGGGGAGGTGCAGCTGTCATTTCCATCAGCCTCGACGGAGAGGACTGACCCATTGCGAAGGAGATGGAATGGAGTTATCCGTGATGCAATCACTGAGGGTGATTTGCAAGCAGTGGATGCCCTCGCTTGCCCTGTACAGATACAAGGGGACACTGCAAAGTGGGAGCCCCATGACTGGAAGATCTTGCAGCAAGCCAAGCAAACAGTCACCACGCATGGCTTGCGGTCTGAAGCTACACAAAGCATTCTGCAGTTTATCTTTACAGCAGATGTCCTGTGTCTGAATGATTGCATCAGCATCGCACAGTTGTTATTAACCCCTTCACAGTTCCTGCTCTGGGAGTGAATGTGGAAGCGGCTAGCACAAGAAGAAGCTAGCAAACACCAAGGTGACACACAAGACCCACTGTATGCACTCTAAGCTGACATGCTAACTGGGAGTGGGGCTTATGGAGACACGGTGACACAGCTGACCATGCCCGTAGTCATTCATCAGTTGTCACAGACTCCTGCCCACAAAGCCTTGTTGTCAGTACCTGAAAAGAAGAAGTCTCCCCCGTATGCAGCAGTCCGACAGGGGCTGTCAGAGCCATATGGTCAGTTCATCGACCATTTGTCAGCAGCCTTAAAGGATGCAACTGAGCTCTCTGAAGAGCTCCAAGAGCAAATGTTCGGAACACTTGCCTTTGAAAATGCTAATAGGCAAACTAAGACAATTCTTGCCACACTGCCCCAAGGAGCAGGTGTAGACGAGATGCTCGTACATGCTACCCGTGCAGAACAGTCATCTCAAACAGCTGCTTTTACTGCAACACTGCAGAATGTGCTACAAAAACAGGGACAAGTTATCGCTGCAGCACTGACCAGAAGGGCACAAAGGAAAAAGGGGATGAAGGCTGCTGGCCTACCTCCTGGTCCCCAGACAGGCAAAGTAACCTGTTTCTGATACGGTGAAGAGGGGCACCTGAGGCGCACTTGCCAGAAACCGGTATGGTGCCACAACTGCAATTCCGGCAACCATGCCACCATGGCATGCCGTCATGCAGGAAATGGCCAGCACAGCATGATGGGGTCTAGCGCCAGGACACAAATGAGAGCCCCAAAGAGCCATGAGTCGAGTGCAACCCTGGTGGTTTCCTTCACCAGAACCAGCCAGCTACCCGAGGAAGCCTCGGAGTGGACGTGGCAACCTCAATAGAAGTCACGCTGACGGACCACCAGGTCACCCTTGTCGCGGGTTGGGTTTGTAACTCTTAAGTGGCTTAAAGAATTGTCCATATTCAAACTGGCCAGCTGATAGGTTCTATCAGGTCACAGAGGAAGCTGTAAGAAGGGCATCACTTCCGAAACTCAGCTTGCTAACCTATGACAGTTGTGTAGCGGGTTCGGTTTGTAACGGGGCAGAAACACCAATTTAGTGTAGTGGTTTGGTCCAAAATACTCATTACTGTTTACCTTCTGTGAGATAAGAATTAGGAGAAATGCAAAGCAGGCACCAAATTGAAAGAATATAAAGAAGTTTATTAACAGACCTAAAAGAAGAAAAAAAATTATACCACACCTTCAGAACTCTCCTCCTCCCCCCACCTTCCTCCCTTCTCCCACTGACAATGTAAAAAGACAACCCTTCAGATGTTCAGTCTGTTTACCACTTCCATAATAACCTTGTTCAGTCCATTTAGAAAGAAGAGTCTCTCTTGCTCATGCTATGAAAACATTATCACAACGAGACAGCCACCCACTCCAAATATTGTTCAGTCCATTTAGGAAGAGGTCTCTCTGCTCACATGTGAGTCCCTTCCCCCGACTTGCAGCTTTTCCCGCAACTGCTTTCGAGGGTCCACTCTTGAAGTTTTTGGGGTACAATTTTAAGGTTGAGCCGTTCAGAAACCAGAACAGAGTCCCTTCTGCTTCCCTGGGAGCAAAGGGTCTTCCTCATCTTCATCTTTAGGACTATCTCTGGGAGCATCTCTAGGAACTGAGGTTTTCTCCTTTCCCATTTGGAGCAAAAGTCCTCATTGCTTCCATCTCTCCCTGTCCAAACTTCTCATGAAATTACAGCAGCATCAGCATCTGCCTATCTCAGCACAGGTGCTTTTGCTTACGAGTTGAACACTCCACCCCCCATATCTTCATGGAATTACAACGGGATACTCTGATATATCATAGCTTCACAACAGACTTTCAGCTTTAAGCATCTCCTCTTTCTCTTCCCTCAGGTTTTCAGCTCTTCACAGCAATAAAAAGGGTTCATCTCACCTCGGCCTTGCAGCTGTGTGGCTTATTGCTGTTGGTCACCTGATCTCTGTCAGACAGCGGTGCCGCGTTTGCTGAAATCTTGGCCGCAGTGGAGAGGGGGGTGGTTCTGAGCCGCTCTGGCTGCCCGCAGCCCTGCTGGGGGGGAGTCATCCTGGAGCCGTGGCCTGGCCTGGCCCCGGCCCGAGCAGGGCTGGGGCCGGGCCCACTGGGCCCCACTCGGGCCCCGCAACCACCTGTCCCAGCACGGGAAACGAGAGAGCTTGGGGGGGGGAGTTTGTCTATTCTTAAGTGTGTATCACAGAAGCGGTCACAACTGTAAGTGGCTTAAAGAATTGTCCATAATCAAACTGGCCAGCTGATAGGTTCTATCAGGTCCCAGAGGAAGCTGTAAGCACCCCTTAGCAAGGACATCCCTTCTGGGACTATGCTTGCTAACCTATGACACCCTGATCCCAACTACAGCCAAGGTCCCCCTGTCATCAGATGGCCCTCGTCTGGGTGGCCTACTCGTGAGGCGGTCATCAACCAGCCAGCAGGGAGTAGTGGTGCTCCCTGGAGTCATCGACGCTGACTACACCGGTGAAATTAAGATCATGGCCTACGCACGGCAACCACCCGTGACTATCCCGCAGGGCAGTCACATTGCCCAAATCGTCCCCATTCCCCTAATGACCAACAGGGGGACCAGCAACAACAATGTCCGCGGAGACCACGGTTTTGGGTCCTCTGGGTTCGACGTGTTTTGGACATTGAACTTGGCCCAGAAACCTCAGCGGCAAGTGATCCTGCAAAGGGGGGCAGAAGCCATCAAAATACAGCCACTTTTCGACACAGGTGCTGACGTTATGACCTATGACACGTTATGTTCCAGTTTGGCCAAATTTAGAAATATATCCTCTGAGAGAAGGCACAGCCACCCCTCCCCCCACCAGGTTCAGGAAAAAATAAATTTTCCTCGAAGGAAAGTGAAGAAGATAAAACTATTTATTTAACAAACACACGGGAAAGGAAAATAATGTTAAATGGTAAAATCTTTCGCTGTAGAGGAAAAACCTGGGAAAGTGTTCGAGTCCTCCCTTTGGTCTCCTCGGAGCTGGGGCTTGGCCCAGGGCCAGGCCCTCTGTGCCCGGTGGAAAGTCCTCCCGATGTGCTCTGATGTTACAGCAATCAAGTAGTCCAGTAGAAAGGGGAGAAAATCTGAAATTCCAGAGAAGGAAAAGTTCAACTCTCAGTCTCTCTCCAGAGAACAAGAAACTGGAAAAACTGTCCAAAAGCCAACTGGAAAGAAGCAAGCCAGGTGCTTCCTCCCTCCCCTGCCGCAGCTGGGGAAAAAAAACCTGCTATCTTTATGTGACCTTGAACAAGCTGCAAACTGCTTTGAGAAAGTTTTGCTCAGTTTTTTCCTTCCCCCTCTCAGGCTCAGTTCAGAGGCATAGAAAGACAAGAGAACTAATTTCTGGGCATAGACAGCGATATGGGATACACATCATAAAGTCACCCCAAGATATTCCACCCCTTATCCCATATTGTTGGCTCAATGCCCAAACTAAGATATTCTAATTCTACACACACATTAATACATATATATATATATATATTTATATATACACAGCTATATACAAACAGTGACAGTGACAACCAGCAAGCAGGGGTATACTGGCATTTCACACTACAGGTGGTTTTCACACAACAATCAGATCTCCCTGTGGTACACAAGGCGTTGTTCCATCTTTCTGCATTACCCACCATGTGAAACCAGGTCCCTGAGCAAAGACAACCCCACGGATGGGTTTGTCTGTACTCGAGGCAGAATTTATCCACACAGTCTTTCCTATCAGACCTCTGACATGCACTACTGGAATCTTATCTCCATCTACTGTATGAAGGGGTTCAGATTGGGCTGGACCAGCTCTATTGGTGGAACCTCGGGTGTTAACTAACCAGGTGGCCTTTGCTAGATGCTGTTCCCAATTTTTGAAAGTTCCCCCACCTAATGCCTTCAAAGTGGTTTTCAACAATCCATTGCACCGTTGCACTTTGCCTGCAGCAGGTGCATGGTAAGGGATATGGTACACCCACTCAATGCCAAGTTCTCTAGCCCAGGTGTTAATAAGGCTATTCTTAAAATGAGTCCCATTGTCAGATTCAATTCTCTCAGGGGTGCCATGCCTCCAAAGGACTTGCTTTTCAAGGCCCAGGATGGTGTTACGGGCTGTAGCATGAGGCACAGGGTAGGTCTCCAGCCATCCAGTGGTGGCTTCTACCATTGTGAGCACATAGCGCTTGCCTTGGCGGGTTTCAGGCAGTGTGATTTAATCAACCGGCCAGGCCTCTCCATACTTGTATTTGGACCATCGCCCACCATACCACAGGGGCTTCACCGGCTTGGCCTGTTTGATCGCAGAGCATGTCTCACAGTTATGGATTACCTGGGAGATACTGTCCATGGTCGGATCCACCCCTCGATCTCGTGCCCACTTATAGGTGGCATCTCTGTCCTGATGGCCTGAGGCATCATGGGCGCATTGAGCTAGAAACAACTCTCCCTTGTGTTTTCAGTCCAAGTCTACCTGTGACACTTCTATCTTTGCAGCCTGATCTACCTGCTTGTTGTTTTGGTGGTCCCCATTAGCCCTACTCTTGGGGACATGGGCATCTACATGGCGGACTTTCACAACCAGCTTTCTTACTCGGGCAGCAATGTCTTTTCACTCTTCAGCAGCCCAGATTGGTTTTCCCCTACGCTGCCAATTAGCTTTTTCCCACTTTTCTAACCATCCCCACAGAGCATTGGCTACCATCCATGAACCAGTGTAGAGGTAGAGCTTTGGCCACTTCTCTCTTTCAGCAATGTCCAGGGCTAGTTGAACAGCTTTGAGTTCAGTAGGTTGGCTTGATCCACCTTCTCCTACAGTAGCTTCTGCAACCCCTTGTGTGGGACTCCATACGGCTGCTTTCCACTTTCGTTTCATCCCTACGATGCGACAAGAACCATCAGTGAAAAGAGTGTAGCGTGTGTCTTCTGATGGCAGTTGGTTGTATGGTGGAGCTTCTTCAGCACGTATCACTTGTTCTTGTTCATCAGTGAGACCAAAGTTTTCACCTTCAGGCCAATTTGTAATTATTTCCAAAATCCCAGGGCAATTCCGTTTTCCGATACGGGTGTGCTGTGTGATGAGAGCAATCCATTTGCTCCATGTGGCATTGGTGGCATGGTGGGTAGAGGGAACCTTTGCTTTGAACATCCACCCCAGCACTGGTAGTCGGGGTGCCAGGAGGAGTTGTGCCTCAGTGTCAATTACCTCTGAGGCAGCTTGGATTCCTTCATAGGCTGCTAAGATTTCCTTCTCTGTTGGGGTGTAGTTGATTTCAGACCCTCTGTAGCTTGGGCGCCAAAATCCCAGTGGTCGACCTCGAGTCTCACCAGACACCTTCTGCCAAAGGCTCCAGGACAGGCCATGGCTCCCGGCTGCAGAGTAGAGCACATTCTTCACTTCGGGTCCTGTCCTAACTGGGCCAAGGGCTACCGCATGAGCGATTTCCTGCTTGATTTGGGCAAAAGCTTGTTGCTGTTCGGGGCCCCAATGGAAATTATTCTTCTTGTGGGTAACCAGGTAAAGAGGACTCACAGTCTGGCTGTACTCAGGTATGTGCATCCTCCAAAAGCCTATGGCACCTAGAAAAGCTTGTGTTTCCTTCTTGTTAGTTTGCAGAGACATTGCTGTGATCTTATTGATGACCTCCGTGGGAATCTGACGCCGTCCATCTTGCCATTTCACTCCATGGAACTGGATCTCTGGAGCCGGTCCCTTGACTTTGCTCTTCTTGATGGCGAAACCAGCTTCCAGGAGAATCCGGATAACTTTCTCTCCTTTCTCAAACACTTCTGTTGTGGTGTTCCCACACACAATGATGTCGTCAATGTACTGCAAACGTTCTGGAGCCTCACCCTTTTCCAGTGCAGTCTGGATCTGTCCATGGCAGATGGTGGGACTGTTCTTCCACCCCTGGGGCAGTCGGTTCCAGGTGTACTGCACATCCCTCCAGGTGAAAGCAAACTGAGGCCTGCACTCTGCTGCCAGAGGAATGGAGAAAAATGCATTAGCAATGTCAATAGTGGCATACCACTTCGCTGCTTTGGACTCTAGCTCCTACTGGATCTCCAACATGTCCGGCAGAGCAGCGCTCAATGGTGGAGTCACTTCATTCAAGGCACGATAGTCCACAGTCAATCTCCATTCTCCTTCCGATTTGCGCACAGGCCAAATGGGACTACTGAAGGGTGAGTGGGTCTTGCTGACCACCCCTTGGCTCTCCAGCTCACGGATCATCCTGTGGATGGGGATCACAGCATCTCGAGTTGTCCGGTACTGTCAGCAATGCACTGTCGAGGTAGCCTTTGTTACACATTGTTCTTCCACCTTCAGAAGGCCTACTGCAGATGGGTTCTCTGATAGTCCAGGCAAAGTGTCTAATTGCTTAATGCCCTCGGTCTGCACAGCAGCTATTCCAAAAGCCCACTTGAGTCCCTTTGGGTCTCTAAAATACCCATTCCGGAGGAAGTCTATGCCCAAAATGCATGGGGCCTCTGGGCCAGTCACAATGAGATGTCTCTTCCACTCATTTCCAGTCAGGCTCACCTCGGCTTCCACCAAGGTCAAATTTTGTGATCCACCTGTTACACCTGAAATAGAAACAGATTCTACCCCCCCATGCTGCGATTGGATTATTGTACACTGCGCACCAGTGTCAGCCAAGGCATCATATTTTTGTGGTTCTGATCTACCAGGCCAACGAATCCACACAGTGCAAAAAACACGGTTTTCCCTGACCTCTACCTGGCTAGAGGCCGGGCCCCTCTGTTCCTGGTTATCCTTCTTTCCCTGGGCCTGTATCTTAGAGGTTCCTTCATGAGAATTGGACATGCCATTGTCTTTTCCATAATTTCTGGCAGTTTGTCTACAGGCAACTGGAGCTACTTCTTTTTTGGTAGATCCTCCTTTCTGAGACTTGCGCTCCTTCAATTCACTCACTCGTGCTGCCAGAGCAGACATGAGTTGTCCACCCCACTTCCTCATGTTTTCCCCACTGTCACACAGGAAATCCCACAGCTCACTTCGTGGGATGCACCTTCTCTCTGGGGAACGTCCGCAGAGAAGGCACTCTTTAATCTCCTGGTGATTCTTCTCTATCTTATCTTCCATTTTCTGCATACGTGTTTCCACAGCTGCGATTCTTGCATGTGTTGGGCCATGCACAGATTCTGCATATGCTCGGAGTTTCACTGCCATATCCTCCACAGTCTCATTTGCACCGTAGTTCGGTTTCATTATTGCTAAAGCAGAAGTGTATTCTTGTGGCCCAAGTTGTATGAGTTTTCGCCACATATATGGAATAACTCTGGCCCGGTCTGGACTCCTCAATCCTGGGTCATTTGTGAAGACAACCTCTACCACCCCTAGTTCTCTCAGGCGTTGGATCCCTTGTTCTATGGTCTTCCACGGGGTTTGCTGCATGTAGAGATCATCTCTGCACACATATATCTTTCAGTCACGCCTGTCAAAACTCGTCTCCAGACGCTGGTAGAGACAGCCCCCCTTTTCATCACTTGGTCGATCACTGGATCATGTGACAGTGATCCCAAGTGCCTCGCTTCAGCACTGTCCAGCATCACATCATCACCTGCCGCATCCCAAATACGGACCATCCAACTTATTATGGATTCATCGGACCATCGGGTGCAATCCTTTCTTAGGCTGTGAAGGTCCTTTATGGACATGGACTCAGTAATGGTTTCTGTGCCTGAGTCTGTTGGTGGATTTGAGGTTCCTTCCCCTGCATCTTTTGAGGTCCCTTCCCCTGCATCATCATCATCTTTCACTGGGCGATCAGTTTTGGTTGTGTGCTTTCTCCTCGTGACAGGAGCCACTGTCAGTGGCTTAGACTCTCCATCTGGTTTGGGCTTGCTGTCTGGTTTGGCTGCAGCCTGAGTGACTGGGGTGCCTGCAGGCTTTGCTGATTGATCTTCCTGCCTTTCTACCATTACCTGCTGCAGTGTGCAATAGGCATATGCCAAGGCCCAACATATTGCAAGGAGCTTGTTCTCATTAGAATTGTCATTATATTTCTCTTTCAGATATTTTCCCACCTCAGGTGGTTTCTGAATTTGTTCAGATGGGAAATCCCAAACTATCGGGTCAGAGAATTTCTTTAGGGTTTGGCCGATGTCCTCCCATTCCCCACACCACTCAGGATTTTCCACCTCTGGGTCAGGTGTCTCAGCAGTCCCCCTGGAAATCTGAGCTCTTATTCTAGACAAGCTGTGAATCATATAGAGGAAGATTACCAGATTAAATACCAGGAAAGTGGTCTCTTTAACATTCAGGAGAAACTGAACATTCTCAAAAGATAACCTATCAAATTTAAAGGGAGGGGAAACCCCGTCTCCTCCTCCTCTAACAATCTGGGTGCAATTACTAATAAATTCCCAAAACAGGCTACTGAAACTGGGACTGGGGTTAGGACGGAGAAACCATTTATCATACACACTTCAAACAGCTGCCTGTACCTCTATCAACTTCTTATAAATCATTATCACCGAGCACAGCAAGATAGAAATCCTGATTTGTCTCCCTGCTCTGTAAAATTTACATATCAGGGGCAAGATTGGAGCAAGTTGTGGATAGGGAAACAACCCTAGGGACCAAAAAAGCACTAATACCTCAATGAAGCCTAAGGACCAGAAAGACATGAGTACATCGAGCCAGAGAGCCATTATGAACTCAACCGGCATGGTGACTACTTTACCCCAACACAGAATAAGTAAATTCAAACCAAAATGTAATTAGCACAGGTTTTTTTCACTTTCCTTCAAGCCACGCAGTTGGGTGCCACTAAATTTGTTCTGGTTTGGCCAAACTTGGAAATATATCCTCTGAGAGAAGGCACAGCCACCCCTCCCCCCACCAGGTTCAGGAAAAAATAAATTTTCCTCGAAGGAAAGTGAAGAAGATAAAACTATTTATTTAACAAACACACGGGAAAGGAAAATAATGTTAAATGGTAAAATCTTTCGCTATAGAGGAAAAACCTGGGAAAGCGTTAGAGTCCTCCCCTTGGTCTCCTCGGAGCTGGGGCTTGGCCCAGGGCCAGGCCCTCTGTGCCCGGTGGAAAGTCCTCCCGATGTGCTCTGATGTTACAGCAATCAAGCAGTCCAGTAGAAAAGGGAGAAAATCTGAAATTCCAGAGAAGGAAAAGTTCAACTCTCAGTCTCTCTCCGGAGAACAAGAAACTGGAAAAACTGTCCAAAAGCTGACTGGAAAGCAGCAAGTCGGGTGCTTCCTCGGTCCCCTGCCGCAGCTGGGGAAAAAAACCTGCTATCTTTATGTGACCTTGAACAAGCTGCAAACTGCTTTGAGAAAGTTTTGCTCAGTTTTTTCCTTCCCCCTCTCGGGCTCAGTTCAGAGGCATAGAAAGACACGAGAATTAATTTCTGGGCATAGGCAGCGATATGGGATACACATCATAAGGTCACCCCAAGACACGTTACCATAATCAACCAAGCGGTATGGCCCCCTGGTTGGAGACTGGAAAAACCAGCAGCCACACTGGTAGGGGTGGGAGGAACACAAATCCCCCAAGTAAGTGCAGCCCCAATCGCCCTAGAATTTGAAGACAATCAAACCATTGTGTGTCACCCCTATGTTATGAAGCTGCCTCAGACCCTGCAAGGCCTGATCGGACATCCTCGCACAGCTAGGCCTTGTGCTCACCACAGACCCGCATTTATGCTGATGGCCACTGCCGATCAGCCGCCCATACGGGCTCTCACCTGGTTAACAGATGATCCTATCTGGGTAGAGCAGTGGCCAGTAACAGACAAAAGGCTGAAGATAGTAGAACAACTTGTTGCAGAACAGCTAGCAGCAGGACACATCAAGCCGTTGGTCAGCCCATGGAACACCCCCATCTTTGTGATCCCAAAGAAATCAGGAAAATGGCGTCTCCTTCATGACCTTCGCCAAGTGAATGCGCGCATGCAAACTATGGGGGCACTGCAACCTGGGCTACCAGCTTCTACAATGATTCCAGAAGGATGACAAATCACTGTAATTGACTTAAAAGACTGCTTTTTTACAATCCCACTGCATCCAAAGGACATAGAACGTTTTGCCTTTACAGTGCCCACTAAGAATAGCAGTGAGCCTGCTAAGCACTACGAGTGGGTTGTCCTACCCCAGGGAATGAAAAATTCCCCCATGCTGTGTCAGCTATATGTTGACTGGGCGCTCCGTCCAATTCGATGACATTACTCAGAAGCACTCATCTACCATTACATGGATGACATCCTGATAGCTACTGCCACAGAGTTCTCAGACCAAGAGATGAAATGGGTCAGAGAACACTTGCATAAGACTGGATTAGAGATTGTCCCCCAAAAGATCCAGCAGACTGCACCATGGAAGTACCTGGGCTGGCTCATATCAGACTCACAAATTAGGCCCCAGAAGATCGAGCTACACACAGAAATCTCCACGCTCCATGATGCACAACAGCTGTTAGGAGATCTGCAATGGGTCCGCGGGGTCGCAGGAATCACGAATGCTGACCTCGCCCCCTTCCTGCCATGGCTGCACGGGACGAACGCTGCCAAGCCTCGAGAATGCTCCTCAGACTAAGCAGCGGCTCTTGCCAAAGTCACAGATAAGCTGCGGCACGCATGGGTAACACGCAGAGAAGAAGGAGTTCCACTTGCTATCCTTATCACCCTGATCAGTGCAGCAGGTTCACATGCCATCATTCATCAATGGCAAAAGAAAAAGGGGGGGGACATCCAGATTCTGGAATGGATCTTCCCGCCGACTAAGCCACACTTCAGACTGCAGTCCAGGGTAGAGATGGTGGCGTTTTTAATCCGAAAGAGTCGTGATCGAGTGGTGGAGTTGGACGGCAGAGAGGCAGAGGACATCAGTATACCAGTCTGAACAGGGGACTTGGAGTGGATGCTACGCCATGCGGAGGCACTGCAGGAAGCTCTGCTCGGATTCACCGGCATGGTCCATAACAAGCGCCCGCAGGGAAGGCTGGCGCAGTTGCTGAGGTGCTATGAGTGGCTGGACCGCCCGCTGAATGTAGAACGGCCGGTACTAGGGCGCACAGTGTTCACTGATGCAGGGAGGAAGACGAAGCGGGCCGCCTGTGCGTGGAAAGAGAATGACCACTGGAAGACTCATATCATAGCAGGAGAACCGGCTGACAGCTTGCAAACACTCAAACTGAGCGCTGTGATATGGGCCTTACAACAGTGGTCGAAAGAACCAGTGAATGTCGTCAGCAATTCCCTATACGTCATTGGAGTAGCCCAATGGATCAATGATGCAGAAATCTGGCGTACCAGCAACGAACATCTGGGCAGACTGCTCATTACATTGCGGCACACCCTGCATCAACGGACACACCCCTACTGTATCCTCCACGTTCAAAGCCACCAGTGGAACATCAGGCTGGGAGAGGGCAATGCCCGTGCAGATGAGGCAGTGACCTGTGCCCCCATAGTGCATCTCCCGCCTGCGAACACTTTTGAGCAAGCCAGATGTAGCCATGATTTGTTCCATCAAAACACAAAATCCCTGCAGAGACAGTTTAAGATCCCGTTGACAGAAGCGAAAGGCATAGTGCGGGCTTGTCCCCGCTGTAGCCATCATGGCCCGGGGTTGGGTGTGGGAGTTAACCCCAAGGGTCTAAAAGCCCTCGAACTCTGGCAAATGGATGTCACTCATGTCCCTGAGTTCGGTCAACAGCACTATGTCCATGTAACAATTGACACCTTTTCACACTTCCTGTGGGCTACCGCTCAGACAGGAGAGAAGGCATTGCATATGGAGCGGCATCTGCTCTCTTGCTTCGCAGTAATGGGGGTACCCAAAAAGATCAAAGCGGACAATGGGCCAGCATACACCAGCGGTCGCCTAGCCAGATTTATGCAGCAGTGGGGGGTAGAACATATCACAGGGATCCCACACTCGCCCACCGGTCAGGCAGTGGTAGAGAGAGCCCATCGTACACTAAAAGAATATCTAGGCCGACAGAAAGGGGAAGAGATGGAACCAAGTAAGCAGTTAAGCAAGGTACTGTTTACATTGAACTTCCTCTCTCTGGCTGGAGATGGGGAGGAGCCTCCAGTGGTAATCCATCATCAGACAGTTCATAGGGTAATCGAGCAGGCCCTTCCAGGAATAAGCGTGTCATACCATAACCCTCGAACGGGTTTGTGGGAGGGTCCCATCCCAGTGCTATTTAACGGTCGAGGATATATGTGTGTTTCCTCCCCAGAAGGACTGTTGTGGGTGCCCAGCAAGTGGTGCCATGCTACGCATACAGGATCCCAAAATGAGAAGGCGCAGTCAGCATCAGCTCCTGAAGAAAGTGACGCCACTACTACAACAGCTGGAACTCTGGGACCTCCGTCCCGAGAAGCCTTGGGAGAGGCTGCAGACGTGGCTGAGTGAGGGAGCTGAGAACTTGCCAGATCCACCACTCTCCATAGCAGGAGAAATAGCGAGACCCTGGGGCAAATGTGACAGCTGCCCTGGGTGGTTGCTAGTGACTTGTGGTGGGTGTCGGGGAACCCTCTCCAAAGGCAAAACTGAGAAGGAGAGTTGCATAAATTTTTGGGTATAGCACTAGACACAGAGGTAGAGTGAGAAATTGTTTTTTGACTGTCTTGAGATAGGAGCATCAGCGGACATTTTTCAATCAGCTGTCCGCCCTTTTAGATCGAGTGAAGGCAGCTAATTTGGCTAGCATCTATGTTTTTACCTGGTGCTTCAGCAGCCAGGGGTCATGCTATTTTGCATAAACTTGCTTGCTGGGAGACGGATGAGTTAAACATAACTTCGCAGATGCTTGATGAGCTAAGCGCAGATGTTGCTAGTGTTAGACATACAGTATTACAAAATCGAGCAGCTATTGATTTCCTGCTACTAGCTCACAGCCACGGCTGTGAAGAGTTCCAGGGTATGTGCTGTATGAATCTTTCTGACCACTCTGTCCCAATTCACAAGCACCTTTCTGACCTCCAGAGGGGCCTGAACAACCTTCGGGAGACAGATGACCCTATTGGAGATTGGCTTAAGGGTCTGGGTATCACCGGATGGCTGCGTACCTTGGTAGTAGAAGGCTGCCGATTGCTATCTGTAGTTATATTAAGCTTAATAATACTTGGGTGTATTTTTTCTTGCCTTAAAGCGGGGCTGTGGAAAATCATTGACCAGACCTGGGTTACCCAAAAAGAAAACAGGGGATGTGTAGAGGGATTCCTTGTGTAACAGGGGCATAGGATACCCCAGGAGAGCTTGGGCATCCCATGGCTGTTGCAGAAGTACCCCTGACAGGGCCCCAGGCTGAAGATAGGCTTGCAAGGCACCTGCTAGCCGGCAGCCTCGAACAGCCTTGGGAAAAGGTATACACTGGTCAGCTCCCCCGCTGCTTAGAGGCTTTCTCATGGGAAAGGGGCGTGAACTTTGAAAAAGTATAACTTGGTAGAGAAAAACAATAAAACTGGAGCACGATGCTCAAATCATATCGGTGTTCATGTCGTGTCTCAGGCTGGCTCTCCTGCAGCCGGGACCCCCCCCCCGCTAAAGAAATATATGATGAGGATGGTCCTGACAATGACCCAATATCTTGTATGGTTCTCGGACTACCCCTCATCTTGACTGTCTCAGGCGGGGCATCTACAGTGGAGGGTTCTCCCTGTCCTTGTGGTTCAGTTAACTGCTGAAGGTGTATTACGATGTCCCACAGTGGTAGGGAGGAGAAGAGAGATCCAACAGGCAGGAATTGTGCAGCAAGATTGATTTATTTAATTATTTTACAAACTCTTTTATAGACTTTTTTCTTCATAGTGTAATTGGTCAAAGGATCAGCCACCCCTTGGGGTGATTGGCTAAAATCCTAAAACATCCACTGTCAAAATATTTTTCTACTGTACCATAAACAAAGCTCTGCAAGGTTGCAGGTGTTCATAGTTTATAGAACTCTGCTAATATTTTCCGTGAGAGAGAAAATTATCTCACGGGACTGGAAAGAAGCAAGAAAAATTCTTGCTAGCAGCAATATTGTATCCACAAAGGTGTATTTGAGAACCCCAGAGCCCAGACAGACTATCCACGTGATGTTTATGACCTCATTGCCCATCTTTCCATTGCAGCGCTGCGTCAGGTTCCAATGACAGACAAAGCTGCTAACATTTCTTATACCAAAGTTGAGCAGGGACCGAGCGAGCCTTACACGGTTTTCATGGATAGGCTCCAGGTGGTGCTGGCCTGACAGGTGGATGATGAGGACACACGACAAAACCTGTTACAGCAACTTGGGTATGAGAATGTGAATTCTGACCGTAAAAAAGCCCTCTTGTCTATTCGTAATTGCTGCACTTGTGATATAGTGGAGATATTTAGAGCTTGCCCAAACGTGACTATTCCATCCCCTAGCACTAACCCCCCCACTGCAGCTTACGCAGCTCAGTTGCAGAAAGCACGTGGCAATCGTTGCCATTGTTGTGGGTCCCTTGATCACCTGAAGAACAATTGTCCTCTGCAGCAACCAAGAGGTCAATCTCCTTCCACTAATGCCCCTACCGCTAAGTGTCCCCTGTGCAAAAAGGGGTTCCATTGGGCTAAAGATTGCTGCTCTCACTGTGTTGTGGACCATAAACCTGCGGTCTTGGGAAACTGCCCGCAGGGGGGCGAACTCATGCATCCTGCAGAAACAAACAAATGCGAAGCACAGTGTCTTGCAAGCCAGCTCGTCCCAGCAACCTCTGGAAGTGCTGGACTGGACCTGGCTGCCAGCCAGCCAGTAACTCTGGAGACCACCTCCGTTCATTTAGTCCCTACAGGGGTATGGGGACCTATTGGCAATAATATGCATGCTTTACTAATCGGACGTTCTTCTACCACTACGCTAGGACTCTTTGTGCTACCTGGTGTCATCGACTCCAACTATGAAGGTGAAATACAGATTATGCTCTGGACACCCATGCCACCTTGCTTTATACCCGCAGGCCCTTGATTCGCACAGCTTATTCCATTCTGCAGCACAACGCTGGGTGGAAAAGGTAAGCGTGGTACTGCAGGCTTCAGAAGCACTGGCCAGACTCAAATTTTTTGGGCAAGTGCTATCACAGCAGCTCAGCCAACCATGGTCTGCATGATTGACTGTAAGGAATTCAAAAGACTTGTTGATACCGGGGCTGATGTTTCCATTATCAAAGCCAGTGACTGGCCTAGCAATTGGCCCACAGTTAACCCTACCTCGCCCCTGGTTGGGGTAGGAAGGCTTCAACGTCCTCGCAAAAGTGCCCACCTTCACCTTGTTCATGGCCCCGATGGGCAGACTGCCCACATTGCACCATTCATCGCTCCAGTACTGTGTACATTGTGGGGACATGATGTCCTGGGACAGTTTGGAACTACTGTGAGCATAAACACTGACTCTCGTCAAACCCTTTTTCATAGGGGCCATTGAACACAAGTACTGAACATATGTAAGCTCACGTGGAGGACTGATGACCCTGTCTGAGTCTCTCAATGGCCCCTACATCAGGAACAGCTACAGAACCTACAGTAGCTTGTAGATGAACAGCTGTCTCTTGGACACATACAGCCATCCTCTAGCCCTTGGAACACTCCTGTATTCTGCATTCCCAAGAAAAGTGGTGAATGGTGACTGTTGCATGACTTGCGCGCCGTAAATGTGGTCATTGAACCCATGGGTGCCTTGCAACCTGGACTTCCCTCTCCTGCGATAATACCTCTCGATTGGCCCCTCGTTGTCATAGACTTAAAAGACTGCTTTTTTACCATTCCCTTGCACCCTGATGATGCACCTCGTTTCGCTTTTTCAGTGCCCACCCTGAACCATGCAGAGCCAATGAAAAGGTATCACTGGACACTTTTGCCCCAAGGCATGTGCAACAGCCCAACTATATGCCAGAGAGTGGTGGACCTTACTCTGCAACCTGTCCGGAGCCAATTTCCTGAAGCGACTGTGTACCACTACATGGATGATATTTTACTTGCAGCTAAAGATCATTCTGTTTTGTGTTCCATACAGGTGGCTGTCATTCAGGCAATTCAAGCATCTGGCTTGGTCGTTGCACCTGAGAAAGTGCAGCAGCAGGCCCCGTGGCATCACCTAGGGTGGAAAATTACTCAGCAGACTATCTGCCCTCAGCCTGTAAAGCTTTCTAAGGATAACCTGACCTTGAATGATTTGCAGAAATTGTTAGGTTCCTTGAACTGGTTATGCCCCATTCTAGGTTTATCCACAGAGCTTTTGCTCCCCGTTTGCTTTGCTTAGGGGTGATCCTAATCTCATTTCTCCCTGACAGCTGACTTCTGAGGCTAAAAAAACCCTAGATCGTTGTGCTCAGTCTCTGGAAAGTTGTCAGGGCTGGAGATGGGACCCTGATGAACCCGTTTCTCTTGCTATAGTGGCTAGCAAGTTTCAACCCTTTGCTGTCTTGTTTCAGTGGTTTCCTGATGACAGTGATCCCTTGCATGTGCTGGAGTGGCTATTTTTACCTCACATGACAACAAAAACTGTATGGACTATCCATGACATGTTTGCGCAGTTAATCATGAAAGGCCATGAGCGGCTGCAGACGCTCAATGGCCATGATCCACATGTAATCTGTGTACCTGCAAACAAAGAAAACTTGTCATGGTTGTTGTCAGAGGACACTAACTTTCAGATTGCACTTGCAGACTTTTCAGGACAATTATCTATCCACTACCCTTCCCATCGCCTGTGGATGGAGGTGGGTAGCCTCCCCTTATATGCAAAACACTGCTGCAGCATGACTCCTGTCAACGGAATGACAGTTTTTACAGATGCATCCAGCAGAACCAGCAAAGCTGCCGTAGTATGGCGTGAGGGTGACTATGCCCGATGGCATAAAAGGGTTCTGACAGTGCAAAATGCTTCAGTGCAAATCCTAGAGTTAGCCACTATCCGCTATGCTTTTCAGTTGTTTTCACAAGAGCCACTCAACATTGTAACTGATTCTGCATATGCTGCTAATGTAGTTGTTTGTTTGGAATCTTCATACTTGTGATATGTTGATAACCCAGTTTTATTTGCAGAGCTGCGTACACTGTGGCTTTTGATAAACAACCGGCAGCATGACATTTATGTGCTTCACATCCATTCTCATACAGGTTTACCTGGACCTATCATGGAAGGAAATACTTATGCTGATCTTACTGTCATGCCAAATATTGTGCCTAACAAGTTTGCTCAGGCTAAGCTGTCTCATGACTTCTTTCATCAGAATGCATGCTCTTTACGAAAGCAATTCCAATTGACTGCCTCGCAAGCTCGAGACATTCTGCTTTACTGCTCCACTTGCTGTGGAATTGCTCCTGCTCCTTTAGCAGAAGGTGTCAATCCTCGAGGCCTAACTGCTAATTCTGTCTGGCAAACTGATGTTACTCATTGTCTTGGTTTTGAAAGACAGGTGTCTGCTAAGGAAGGCAGAAGCCTCCCTTGAAGTGGCAGATGTAACCCCTTTCCCTCTGAGTTATTATAATTTTGAAATCAAGGGCTTTTAGGCAAAGATGTGGGAAATAGGAATAACAGTTCTTTACTATTATATATATAACCAGTCAAACAAACAACAGTAACTATGGCAGTAACAGCAAACAATCACAAACCCAGTCCCAGCCTTCTCGGCTGTCAGGTTCTTTCCCCTTGGGTGCAATTCTGCTCGCAGCCGGCAGGGGCGCTGGCGGCTCCCGGTGAGCAGGGCAGGTGCGATGGTTTCCCCGCGGCTGCAGGGGGCACTCCAGAGTGAGCTCGGGGAGCATTGGCCTGGGGTCCCGGGGAAGGATGGAACAAAGTCTTCACAAACCCCCAGACAGCTGGCCCCAGTGTCCGGCAGACCTTCGGGAACAGCAGGCTGGAACGGCAGGCTGGAATGGCAGGCTGGAGCAGCAGGCTGGAGCAACAGGCTGAGCACAAATCCCGGGTGGCAGACACAATATATCCAAGCGGGGAACCCCCCGGAGGTCTGGGCAGGCAGGGCGAGCACGGCTACGAAGCAGAGGAGGCTCGAATCAGCGGCGGGGCAGGGCGGCCACAGCCCGGCCTCCAGTGGGGCAGGGAAGGTGGGCCGGGGATCCTGGGATCTTTCTCCGCAGAAAGAAAAAGCGGCTGCAAAGAACCAGCAGCTTCTCTCTCCTAAAGGCCGAGAGCGAACTGACCCCACACGCAGGTGAAACAAAAGGGTAGCCAGGTCTTTTGTTTTCTCTTAAGCACCCAGCGATTTGTCGTCTTAGTAACAGAATGGGGGAAAATCCCTCTAACAGAAAAAAAAACTAGACCTCTTAAAACCCCAACCCTCATGTTCCAGAATTTGGTCTTTTAAAGTATGTTCATGTAACTGTTGACACTTTCTCAGGTTTTTTGATCGCAACTGCTCACACAGGAGAAAAGACTCGTGATGTTACTCGACACTGGCTCACATGTTTTGCTACTTTGGGCCTCCCAGACACTATAAAGACTGACAGTGGCCCTGCTTATGCTTCTGAGCGGACTCACCAGTTCTTACAGCAGTGGGGTGTCTCCCTCACTCTCCCACTGGTCAGGCAATTGTTGAACGTGCCCACGGAACACTGAAAACTATGCTTCACAAATAAAAGAAGGGGGAGTTGGAGTGCCCACATGATAGATTAGCAAAAGCCCTGTATGTTCTCAATTTCCTGAATCGAGATGAAGCTGGCCAAACAGCATGCAAAAGGCAATATTCTTTTGATACAAAGGCTCGTCCCAGGCCTCCGGTGATGGTAAAGGACCCAGTAACAGGGCAGTGGGCAGGACCTTTAGACTTATTAAAGTGGGGAGGGGTTATGCTTGTGTCTCCACAGGTCACCACAGGTCCTTCACGGTGTGTGCGACCATTTGTTGCATCATCCTGATCGGTGAAGGCACTGCGAGTGTCATACCCCCTACACTGGACGGCGCAAACGTATGGATCAACCTTGCAAATGCTACGCACACTGATACTATGCGCATCTCTATGACAACTCCTAATGATCCTTTTCGCACATGCTTGGTAGGGGTACCCATTGACAAGAAACGCTTTGGTAAGCTGTATAATGAAAGCCTGCAGCAAAACTGCACGGCCCCAGGTATATTGCAGCCTATGTGGTGGTGCCAGGACCCCTGGCGGAAGACCACAGGACAGGATGAGACATGGCATAAAGATCTGAGAAGGATGCATGACTTTCCAGCTTTGCCCTCGCAGCCACAAGAACTAGACACGCTAGGGACTTTGCACGCTTCGCTATGCTTTTACATTGATGGTACGTTTGGTGTTTATATAAACAGTGTTAACTTTGATATCTCTCCTAAAGGTATTTTCAGCAATGCTTCCTTGTGCTGTAATCGAACCTTGGAAAGTCAACTGACATCCGGCATCAGCGCTATTGCTCTCCCCTTGGACTTGTTCTTAATATGCGGGGAGCGCGTCTGGAAAGGTATACCAGGCAAAGCTGGTGGCAGACCATGCACCATTGGCCAACTAACCTCGTTTCATCCAAATCAGACTGCTCTAATTGTTGCAGCACAGCATTGTGTTAGGCGCAGCACGCAGGTTCTTAACGAGAAGTGCGATCTGACAGTAACTTTCTGGAGCACTGCAGAGCACATCTCTGCCAGTTTAGTACCAGCAATTGGTACTGCTCACGCTTTGGCTTCTTTAAACAAGCTTGGCTGCTGGCTTGCAAAGGAAGCTAACGCCACTAGTGCCGCTCTTTCAGCTATGCTAATGGACGTTAAATCGGTGCGACATGCAACACTGCAAAACAGGGCGGCCATTGACTTCTTGCTGATGGCTCAAGGCCATGGATGCAAAGATTTTGACGGCATGTGCTGCATGAACTTAAGTGATCATTCAGAGTCTATTCATAAGAGGATCAGTAATCTGAAGCAGCTCATTACACAGTTACAGCAACATAATGAGGGTGACTGGTGGGGGGTGTCTTCATGGCTTGAGAACCTCGACTTTGGCTTTGGGGCATGGTTTAAACGCTTAGAAATGTATGGCATAGTTATCCTTGGTGTGTTCTTAATGATTATTATATGTATCCCATGTATTTTATCTTGTGTGCAACAAATGATCAATAACAGTCTTAATAAGATAATGGCTATACGGGCACAGACAGTTTTAGCTGTGCAACACTTAAAAAACAAAGAAGGGGGAAGTGTGACTGATAGGTAAAGCTTTGTAAAGGGAAGGCTTGGTAAAATCATGGCTCCGGCCTCTTACTTAGCCTAAGTAGAAATGGACTGTGGGACAATGACTCAGCTAGAATAGAGGAAGTGAGGCTTGTTGTGTGAATGCCTCGTGCCCGCACCGTGGTGTGTGGTGGTTGGTTAAATTTGGTTTGTTGTGCCTTAAAACTATGTAAACTAACAACCGACTAACGGCATAAAAAGGCCGGGTTTTTTGTAAATAAAAGTCCTCCTTTGCACCTGCCTGGGGACTCCTCGCTTCCCCCTAGCGTTACAGCTTCTTGACTCTCCAATGGGCTAAAACACACTTTAAAGGGCTCTTTTTGTCTATTTCTTTACTGCTGGAACTACTCATTTTTATGTAACTTTAATTGTACGTGATTGCACTTTATAGCAAGAATACAAATCCTATTTTCATCAGCTCTCAACCCCCGTGCACAACATGGTGCACACAGCGGATATCAGAGGTGTGACAGACTCCAATATATTCTTTTACAATTAAAATATTCAATATGCACCCAAGGGTCACACAACTACAGGACACCGAACCGGCATGGTATTCCACACACAAAACAAGGAATTGGGGTCTTAAAAATGAAAGAAATGAAATAGGGTATCAGAGTAGGATGGGACATGGATTAAAACTGTCAGCAGAGTAAACAGTAAAAACTTCTGTCAACCACCCAGACTTTAACAGCTGTAAAGGCACAAACACAGACAGCGAAAACTTTTGGCAAACACACAGCAGCCAGTAGCAGCTGTTAGCACACACATGGAAAAGAAACCTTGATTTTATACAAAATACCTTTCCCTTTTGTACATGTGTGTCATAGGTTAGCAAGCATAGTCCCGGAAGGGACGTCCTTGCTAAGGGGTGCTTACAGTTTCCTCTGGGAACTGATAGAACCTATCAGCTGGCCAGTTTGAATATGGACAATTCTCTAAGCCACTTAAAGTTGTGAACACCTCTGTGATCCACATTTAAGAATAGGCAAACTCCCCCTCCAAGCTCTCTCTCGTTTCCGGCGCTGGGACAGGTGGCTGCGGGCCCCGTGTGGGGGCCAGCGGGCCCGGCCAGGCCCTGCTTGGGCCAGGCCGGGCCGGGCCACGGCCATCCTGGAGCCATGGACCTGTTCCAGCCATGGAAGCCCCCCCACTGCCTTGCCGTGGGCAGCCGGAGCGGCTCGGCTCTCCCCCCCCTCTCCACTGCGATAAGAAAAATCCAACATTCCAGCTGCAAAGCTGCAAGGCCGAGGTGAGATTAACCCTTTTACTGCTGTGAAGAGCTGAAAACCTGAGGGGAGAGAGAGAGGAGATGCTTAAAGCTGAAATTCTGTTGTGAAGCTATGATATATCAGAGTATCCTGTTGTAATTTCATGAAGATATGGGGGGTGGAGTGTTCAACTCGTAAGCAAAAGCACCTGCGCCGAGATAGGCAGATGCTGACGCAGCTGTAATTTCATGAGAAGTTTGGACAGGGAGAGATGAACCAGATGAGGACTTTTGCTCTAAACGGGAAAGGAGAAAACCTCAGTCCCTAGAGATGCTTCCAGAGATAGTCTTAACGATGAAGATGAGGAAGACCCTTTGCTCCCAGGGAAGGAGAAGGGCCTCTGTTTTTGTTTCTGAACGGCTCAACCTTAAATTTGTACCCCAAGAAACTTCAAGAGTGGACCCTCGAAAGCAGTTGCGGGAAAAGCTGCAAGTCAGGGGAAAGGACTCACACGCAGGCAGAGAGACTCCTCTTCCTAAATGGACTGAACAATATTTGGAAGTGGGTGGCTGTCTCGTTGTGATAATGTTTTCATAGCATGAGCAAGAAGAGACTTCTCTTTCTAAATGGACTAAACAAGGTTATTATGGAAGTGGTAAACAGACTGAACATCTTAAGGGTTGTCTTTTTACATTGTCAGTGGGAGAAGGGAGGAAGGTGGGGGGAGGAGGAGAATTCTGAAGGTGGTATAATTTTTTTTTCTTCCCTCTTTTAGGTCTGTTAATAAACTTCTTTATATTCTTTCAAGTTTGGTGCCTGCTTTGCATTTCTCCTAATTCTTATCTCACAGCAGATAAACAGTAATGAGTATTTTGGACCAAACCACTACACTAAATTGGTGTTTCTGCCCGGTTGCAAACCGAACCCGCGACAATGTGTTATGTTCTCAATTTGCTATTTTAACTCCCAGTGGACTGTCTGGAGGAATATTGGTCAATATAGCTTTGTTTATATCCTCCTTGGGACTTGACTTACTAGTCTTTTGCCCCACGGTATTTCAGGGGGGTTCTCTGGATTCCACACACTTCAACTGGGGCTCAACCTCAGGGCCTTCAACCCTCAGCTACTCATCCCTGGGGCCTCCAGCCCCTCCCACTCTATTCTTCCTTCTGCCAATCTATTTTGTTCTGCACCTTCCACTCACTTTCTTTGCACCTTTTATACACCTCTGGGGAACCACCTCCCCCCTCTCCACACACCAAACCCACAATAAATACTTTTCGTAAACCTCCCCCTGGATAACAAGGTCAAACCTCAAACCCACAAATTATACAACACAAATAAAGCCTCACAATTGCTTTGCATCTATAACAGTCTCATAATTCCCTACTAATTTCTCACAGCAATCACCTAGATAGATTGCACATTCATTCCATGCTGGCCACTCACCTCTTTCATTCCCCTTTATCTCACCATAAAACACCAAAAGCACTCACTTATACTCTACAAACAAAATTCTAATCAAGTCTTGAATGCTGTTGTTGGCCAACTTGTCTTGGGGTGACTTGATGTTGTATTCCCTATCACTGCACTATGCCCAGAAATTAGTATATATGCCTTTCTATGCCTCTAAACTGAGCCTAAAATGGGGGAGAGAGAAAAGTGTACTTTTTCAAAGCAGTTTGTTTTCATGTTCCGAGGACACAGAGATAAAACCTGTCTGCTTCTGCAGAGCAAGAGCAAGGGAAGCACCCAGCTTGCTTGCTTTCCAGCCAGCTTTCAGCCAGTTTTTCAGCTCCTTTTCCTCCAGAGAGTTGAACTTTGTTTTTCCTGGGACTCTGATTTTTTTCCCTTCTTCTCTGCTGGACTGCTTCAGTATCAGAACACATCGGGAGGACTTTCCACTGAGCACAGAGGGCCTGGCTCTGGGCCAAGTCCCAGCTCCAAGGAGGAGGGAGACCAAACGGAGGACTCTAACATTTCCCCAGGTTTTTCTCCACAGCGAGAGATTTTATTATTTAGCAGTATTATCCCTTTCCTGTGTGTTTGTTAAATAAATAGTTTTTCTCTCTTTCCTTCGAGGAAAAAGTTTCTTTTTCCCGAACCTGGTGGGGGAGGGCTGGTTGTAACCTGCCTTCTATCAGAGGATATATTTCTAAATTTGGCCAAACCAGCACACAACTTCAAATACTTTGGGTATAGGATTTCTAGGATATTTTCTTAACCTTCAATGCTCTACTTCCCATCTCTAGGATACTGAATTCTCAATTTAATTTCTCTGGTATTACCACGCACCCTTTGCCAATCCTACCCCTCAATTTGGCATCCTTTTTTTACTTGGGGAATCTTATTCTTGTCCTATATTTCTGAGTGGACCACCTAGGAAATCCTTTTGCTCCCTTATTACCCGAGACTACTCCTTTCTCTATTGTTGCAGAATGGTTAGAGGATCAGGGACATGAATTATTGATAAAGGGAACAAATCAATAACAGAACTGTACAAAGCAAAAGCCTGCAAGCAAAGGCCTGCATGAGAAAATGCCTGCATGAGAAACAAGCCTGAGAACAAAAAGGGAGTTTTTAGGAGGTACAGTGCTGTTCTGATAAAGATGTGCTGACCATGAGAAGGGAGGAAAAACTTTGATCTCTCAAGACAAAACATAAAGCTTGCCAAATGTAGTCTTTTATCTAACCCAATTATATAGAAGTAAGAATGTGCTTTTGTTTAAACTAATTAAAGAACTGATAAGCTTGTATTCAATACAAGTGCCTCTGTATTGCTAATAAACGAAGCTTGCTTTACCAATCACATTGATTGTCTGCATGGCTTCCCCCACCCGAAGTCGGCACTATATTAGGGATCCTATCCAGTATCCCTCCCTGGGAGTCTTCCTACCCTTCAATGCTACACTTCCTGTCTCTGTAGGATTTAACCTCATCCCAGTTACCCCAGGGGATCAATCACTCTTTATCTTTTGCTTTGTCTCTTTGCCAGCCATCTCCTCACAGAGGTACGGAACCGCAGCTAGAAAGACTCCTCACTCGCTTCGTAAGTCCGGACTGTCTAGCCTACATCTAACACACACACCAGGAAATCCCCCATCCGCCCCTGCAAAAACAGTACTTACAAGTTCTTTTTCCTGTTGGGCTTTTTAATGGGCTTTTTACGGCAGTTTAGGGAGCCTTTGAGGATCCTTTCAAAAGAAGGGGGGGTCTTTCGATCCGCACTGTTTGCTTTAAGTGCCCCTTCTTGTCCTCGAGGTGTTAACCTGCAATCTCCAGTACCTCCAGGAGAAGCCGAGACCCAAGTAAATTGGTGGGGCAGGCCTTTTGCTCGCAACTCCCTAAGATCACGTGAAGAAGGGGCAGTCAATAACTAACTCATGTAAGCACAAGTTAACTATTGGGAGACAGCAAATGTTAGTTCAGACAGAAGATGTTAATTACAAAGCCTGAGAAACTGAATTCATCCTAATCTTGTCAAGATAGAGGGGACAAGGATCATCTCAGAGACTGCTGAATCATTCCTCAAAGGACTACGCATGCCCAGGGAGAAAAGTGAAAAGTTCACTGAGAGGATGACTACTGGTCTTCATCAGAAAGACCCCCGAGGAAGAGGAGAGGCTTTCCTCCAGTGCGACCACCAGGACACACAGCGCATGCGTGGCCCATATGCTAATGATATTAATGACTTCCAATAAATAATTTGTATAACCACACCTGTCCCAATGAATGTGATGAATATTCATAATTTAACCCTTAATACTGTGTTGTAGAGAGCCCCAGGTGTGTGTGTTTGGAGGAGCGATCCCCACACACCTGGCACGCCAAATAAAGCAAATACCCACTTCTCTGTCTCTGAAGTGTCTCCTGGCCCGGTTGTGGCATGATTCACACGGAGACAAGGTATTTATCATGTTGGGGTTACCAAATTGTGAGAAATGAAACCCACGCCTCTTTTTGGGGTTTTATAAATTTAATAAGGGACAATAGGGGACAAAGGTCATTTAAAGCAAACGGACAACACTGGGTGCTTAGCTCATAGTCAGAGGCAAGCACACTTACAGAAACTTCCCAGTTGTATCCTTTAACATCATGCATATTAGTAAACTACAATGCATATGCATAGTTTTTTTCTGAGAACAAATTTACAATTTTTTAGAAGGGATTAACATAGTCCCTCCCCCGACCCGCTTTTTAGGGCATGCGTATTATGATTGTGGGGGTCTTCGGGCGTCTTCTCTGATGAAGGCTTGAGTTCTTCCTTGTTCTGAACTTTTCAACTTTGCCTTTGGAGCATGCGCAGTTATGGTGTTCCTAGGTCTTTCTGGGTCCAACCGGTTTGAATTCCTTTCTCATTAGCACATCCTGCTGCTCCTCTTATCTAGCTATACTTGTCTATTTTTGAGATTATCCACCTGGCTTTCTGTTTATTTAAGCATAAAGCGATTAGTTAACCATATACTAGCTATTACATTGTATAGAAAGTTATAATTCAAATTATATAGGTATCTTATAACTCAAGCTATATAATCAGCTTGTAACTGTAACCCTAGTTATAATGTTAACTAGTAAATAGCTGCATAGTAAAGTTATTCTTAACATGCACATAATATTTCCTAACATATTCTAATACATAATAATTCTTACATTTCACTGCCTGCGAAAGCCAGTGCTATAATAGCTGTTTATCACACCCTCCGAATTCGAAGAGCGCAAGAGAGCTAGCAGCTGCCCCAGCCCCTTCTTTTCCCAGCCCAATTCTCGAGGTATTTCTGCCCCGCGGAGAGAAACCCTCAGATAAGAGAAGTGCAGCCAGATGCCCTCCTCCCCTGAGCTTGGCCACTTCTTTTGTCTCTCTTAAGTACCCGGTCATTATGGTTCCTTAGCAACACATGGGAAAAAATTCCATGAAAGAAAGGAACAAAAGGACAAATCCTAAACCCCAACAACTTCAATTCCTCACAATTTAAATTAAGGGATTAGTCAGTTTTACATGTCTTCCTTCTTTAATTGGGAGACATTCCGAGATTCCTAATATAGCTGTCCTATGTAACAGTTAGATTGGGAATAATCATTTATACATCTCAAAGCATACCCTTCTGTTGCTGCCTGTTCTGAGCTTCCCCTCCCCCTCCCAAAGACACGTGCTCCTGCCCATGTGCTCCGAGCTCCTTTGTTCTAAGCGCGGGCAAAACCAAATGTAACTCGAACTCTTTAGCAGTGTCTGATTGGCCGCTCACCCCGGGTCCGCCCCCAGTCCTCCCCTTTCCCCTTCTCCGAATAAAAGATGGTCGAGGGGAGGCTCCGCCCTCTCTCTCAGCTCAACTACTTTCCTGTGAACATCTCTCATTATCTGTCTCATTTGAAAGCTTCTAACTGCAGGGAACGGAGCGAGCAGGGAGCTATATTTCTCCCTCTTTGCTTCTGCTGATGGTATTTGCTTTGCAGCTGATACAGGTACCGATTTTAGAGCTACTAAAGTGCTAGATTGCCCGTGCTACCTCTCAAGGCTGCTCGAGGCTTTCTAAGGCATTGAAATACAAGCGCTAGCCGGTATAAAGCTGAAAAGATACCTTCCACACCCTTCACTCTTGCAGCAGCAGCAGATGCATTATAAATATAACTCAATTTTGAGATATGTGGGAGGAGATAGCACTTTCTACCAATTGGATGACAGGCTCAATATTCTGGTACATAATTTAGGCAATGATTTACATCAGCTGTTCTTCAAGTCAGACCAGATCCCAAGCATACAAATAAAGTTTAAGACTGTACATAGTTTAGAAAACAATAGGATCTTTTTGCAACAAGCAACCATTTAATTTTAAATTGAAAAGGAAAGTGACTTTAAACTGTTCAGACAGTAATGGCTACTAATGATATTTCTTGAGTCAATTACAAACTATCATCACGTAACTTTGCATAAACTGTTTATAACTTCTACTGGTCTGTGCCACTCTGATGCAAAAGTATTCAATATTCATAACCATAGAAGGTCATCTTATCTAAGGTGTAGCGGGTTGAGTTCGAAACCAGGCAGAAACACCAATTAAATGTAGTGGTTTTGGTTCAAAATATTCATTACTTACTTATTTTCCTTCTGTGAGATAAGAATTGGGAGAAAAGCAAAGCAGGCACAAACCTTAAACAGTTGCAGTACAATGAAAGAGTTTTGTTACTAATAGAATTAAAAGTAAAGAGACAATAACAAAACAAAATTAAAGCAAATCCCCCCCCCCCCCTCCAGCACTTCTCTCCTTTTACCTAGCTCACACAAGGGATAACAGAACATGGGATGTTAGTCAGTGTTCCAGTTCTTGAAAAGTCTCTCTCTTATGCTTAAGGGAAAAAAGGGGTTTTCCTTCAGTTGCACGTGGTTCCCAAACTGCCACTAACAGCAGATCCGCCCGGAAACAATCAATCTGCTGTGTGTAGAACATCTCTCCCATGAAAAATCTCACAGTTCCTTCACACTACAAAACATGGGCCATCTCATGGGGTTATTCATCTTTTTAAGGATAAGTTCTTTTGGCCTGCACACAAAAGCTTTTCCTTCGCCACAAGTCTCTAGCAGCCTCTTACTACTATATAGCCTGGCATCGGCATTCTTCACAATCTTCACAGGCACACGAAGATACTCCATCCCCCCATGTTCTTCAAATGGATTAAAGAGACAAACAGTTTGTGGTATTACAGTTTCTTACCACGGCATGCAAGAAGGTTTTTTAAGCTGCACGCCAGAATCGCGGCACCGCCCTCTTTTCTCCCGTCGCCATTTCCAGCTCCGTCCCACGTGACTCACTTCTCTTTCTCTCTGACTCTGAAGCTGCCATGCTGAAGAGTGTTCTTGTTCGGGCTTCACGGTGGGGAAAGCCTCACTCCCTTTGTGCTGCTGGCTGTGTGTTGTCCTCTTCAGTTCAGCACGAAGTGTGCTGGCTGCAGACAGGAGGCTCTGCCAGCTCCCGTTGACTCTGCCGGCTCCGCATGGAGAGGAGAGGGACCCGCCGGTCCCCAGAAGCCGCGCTGGATGGGTCCAGCTGTGAGCAGTCCATGGCTGGTTTTAGCTGCCTGCGGCTCTGAGGCAGTCCCCCCCAGCCACCCAGGGTCCGTGCCGCAGCATTGGGAAAGGGGGAAAGGGGCAGTGGCCCCGGTCCGGCCCGGCGGGGCCGGGAGGCTCGGAGCCCCCCCCCCCCACCTTCCAGCAGGCGAGCTCCGACCAAAAGGGGAAGTCCCGCCTTTCTGTGAGGTTTAAATATGTAAATTGTGAGAAGCGTAATTGGTCTTAAAGACTGTCCATCAACTCAGGGTCAACCCAATACAAAGGTGAACACTGAATCAGTACCATTTTGTTAGCTTGTCAGTAGTCCTTAGAGACTGGAAAGCAAAACCAAAAAAAATGGAAAGGGAGGAATAAAAATATTTACTGCAAATGAATTTCAGAAGAGCTTCTGTGAAGTGTAGGAAACTGAAAACTAATGCTGTTGAGTCATATTTTCCAACTTCTTATCTCTAAAGATTTTATTTTCCTCTAAATTAGAGTTTTCCACCAGGCATACACACCCACTTTTATATATTCACATCTACATGAACAGCAGCAAGAGCACAGAAAGGTCTAAAGATTTTACCATAGTGTCATGTTTTCTCCTAGAGGATCTGGATGCCTTCACTATTCTAAAAATTAAAATTTTGTACCTTCCTATGTCTTCCCATATAACCAAAAAAAAAAAAAAAAAAAAAGAAAAAACCAAAACTGAACCAAAAAATTAACTCCATTTTAGTTTCATTCTATGGAAGTAGAGATACCAACTGTTCATAAGGTTGATGTCACCTCTGTGAAATCAATAAACTTCCTTTCTATTTTTTAGAAAACAGGAAAAAAATCACTTTTTTAAAGGAACTAGAATAAAATATAGGGTGTATAACTGTTTTTCTGTCATGCAGAAGATTTATAGCTAAAAAGTATTAGGACACTAGTTTAAGGTGGAAAATTCACTTTTTTGGAAACAAAATGTGCCTTCAACAAGTCTGTGTGATTTGAAAGTTGCTTCACTGTAAAAGACCAGGTTTTCAACATTTTACAAAAAGATTCAGAAAATAAGGATATAAAAAAGTATTTTATCCAATAGCTCATGTGTTTATTAATTGCTTGAAACCTTACACTGTATGCCCCAGGGCAACAATTCCAAGGGTTTTAAACACTACTGCTACCAGAATTTGGCTGAGAGGCTAATGAAGCGGTGGGGAACAACTAAAAATGACTGGTGCATCCACATAGGAAATGATATTTGCAAGAAACAGTATATCAGTAGCTGATAAAAACTAGGGAAGAAGAAGTCCATCCCAGAATGAGCTCCTCTAAGAACAGCAAGTCCTCCAAGTGACTTAGTGCAGTTTTCGTGGGGATGTCTTTATTCACTGAAATGGGAAATCAAATTGCTCCTGAAATTATCTGTATTTTAGGAAAATTGTCATTTAGGCTTATGCAGTAACATCTAAATGTTCTAATTCTACCAAAAGTCTCTGTGGAGGTATAGATATTGTCTTTTGGGATCAGTATGCTGTGTCCGATATTCTTCAGTGACACACTTCTATACAGAGACATTATTTTCAGGTCAAATTTGCCCTTTCTGAAAAATATGTCTACTTCCAAGAGAAGAAAAATGTTGAAGCATTAACTTCGAGGGTGTACTTACAGTACCTCTTTGAAAAAAAACCCAAAGCCATCCCAAAACAAGAAAACAAACTGCTACCACAACCTGATTTTCAAATACTGTGGCAATTTTTTTTTTTTCAAAGAGTACTGCAAATGCATCCTTTATATCCACATTAGCAACCCTGCTTTGAGAAGAAAGGTCCTAAGTAGAGAAGAATCACCATACCCATCTATTAAGTCCAAGATGATGTTTATGATCTGAAAAAGAAAATATTTTTGAGCCTCCAACCACAAGATCTCTAAATAATGTATTTTAGACTATATATTTAATTATATATAATGTATATTGTATTTATAATATATAATATTATAATAATACTTTTAGAGCATGCTAAAATGCTTATTACTCTCTCTCCTGATTTCACCAGGTGCTCTTACAGGTGCCTCTCTAAAGCAGTTGGAAAAATAGATTATTTTTATCTTTACATCCTTCTGTTTAAGAAGTATTCCTATGTGCTGGAAGCCTTCAGCACAGACAAGATAGTAAGCTGTATCATCTTCCTCTAGAAGAAGAAAGACAATTTGTAAAAGATAGAATCATAGAATCACAGAATGGTTTGTGCTGGAAGGGACCTTAAAGATCATCTAGTTTCAATCAGCCTGCCATGGGCAGGGACACTTTCCACTAGATCAGTTGTCTCAAAGCCCCATCCAACCTGGCCTTGAACACTTCCAGGGATGGGGCAGCCACAGCTTCTCTGGGCAACCTATACCAGGGCCTCACCACCCTCACAGGAAGGAATTTCTTCCTAATATCTAATCTAAATCTACCCTCTTTCATTTTAAAACTGTTACCCCCATTGTCCTATTACCAGACTCCCTGATAAAGAGACCCTCCCCATCTTTCCTGTAGGCCCCCTTTAAGAAAAGAAAGGATCCCTGGAACTTTTCCTTTTTTTCTCGAGGCTAAATAACTCCAGCTTTCTCAGCCTGTCCTCATAGGGGAAGCGCTCTGGTTGCCTGTTAACCTTCATGACCCTCCTCTGGACTCACTTAAGCTGCTCTCTCACTCCCCCCTGTAAGATGGACGGGGAGAGAAAATATGAGGAAGCGTTCATGAGTTGAGATAAGGCCCGGGAGAGATCACTCATCAAAAGCCATCACAGCCAAAACAGGCTCAAATTAGAAATATGAATTGAATTTATTACTTACAAAATCAGAGCAGGATAATGAGAAGTAAAATAAACCCTTAAAACACCTTCCCCCACCCCTCCCTCCACAGAGTGCAGGTGCATCTCTGCATCCCCATGGACCTCCATGGGCTGCAGGAGGACAGCCTACTTCACCATGGTCTTCACCTCAGGCTGCAGAGGAATCCCAGCCCTGGTGCCTGGAGCACCTCATCTCCCTCCTTCTGCACTAATCTTGGTGTCTACATAGTTGTTCTTCTCAGATGTTCTCACCCCACTCTTCTCTGGATACAATTACAACTGCGCAACAACTTTTTTGTTTTTTCTTTGTTCCTAAGTATGTTATCATGGAGGCCTTACCACCATTTTTAATTGGCCCAGCCTTGATCAGTGTCACGTCCATCTTGGAGCCGGATGGCATTGGCTCTGCCAGATATGGAGGAAGCTTCTAGCAGACTGGAAAAGATTGATGTCTTGAGACATTTTGTGATGTGTGTGTGTATGTGTGTGTGAGGAGGAGGTGGGGCAGGTCGGGCCTTGCCTAGGTGAGGCAGTGCCCTGCTACACACACCATACCCCCCAGCCCCAGAGCTTGTATCCCAGCCTGGAAGAGCTGTCAATCAATCACACACCAGAGGTGGTGCTAACCCATCTCCTGAGTGGCCCAGTGACCAAAAGTCCCACCTTGGGGGAGGGCTCATGGAGGCCCTGGCATTTAAAGGGCTCATCATGAGGTATCCACATGTCTGACCTTGCCTCCTCTTGGAATCCACGCTGGAAACCAGAAGTTGGCAGTGTGAAAAACGAGGTTCACTCTTTGTAAAATTTTAAAAAAAGTTTAATAAAGGAAAATTAGGAGACAATAGCAAAAAGGGTATTATGGCTGGGTGCTTTGGCAGAGATCCAAAGGCACACCTCTACATCCAAAAGATCGTCTTTAAAAGTACATCTCTTATTGCATATTCATCACAATCATGCATGATTCATAAATTCTTTGGAGTTTCTGTGTATCATCCCATCAGCCTTATCTTCTTCCTTGGCTCCATTCTGTCTCTGCTCCCTCCATAAATTCTTCTCTCTGGTTTCTGGTTTTCTTCTTCTCTGATAAGATACTCCAGGAATGTGAAGACTTTCTCTGCCTATCTTTTCTAAATTGACTACTGTCATGGGTTAGCAAGCATAGTCCCGGAAGTGATGTTCTTGCAAAGGGGTGCTTACAACTTCCTCTGTGACCTGACAGAACCTATCAGCTGGCCAGTTTGAATATGGACAATTCTTTGAGCCACTTAAAGTTGTGACCACCACTGTGATGCACATTTAAGAATAGTAAACCCTGAGGCAAAGTCTCTCTCTCATTTCTGGTGCTGGGACAGGTGGCTGCGGGCCCCGTGCGGGGACCAGGCCATGGCCATCCTAGAGCCGATGGGCCCTGTTCTACCCTCAGAACCCCCCCCACAGCCAGCTATGGGCAGCCAGAGCAGCTCGGTTCCCCCCCCCCCAAGTTCGGCCAAGATTCAGCTGAAGCTGCACCTCTGTCTGGCAGAGATCATGTGACCAACATCGATAAGCAACACTCCAGCTGCAAGGCCTAGATGAGATTAACCCTTTTAGTGCTATGAAGAGCTGAAAACCTGAGGGAGAAGAAAGAGGGGATGCTTAAAGCTGAAATTCTGTTGTAAAGCTATGATATATCAGAGTACCCGTTGTAATTTCATGAAGGCATGGGGGGTGGAGGGTTCAACTTGTACTTGTGAGCAAAAGCACCTGCGCTGAGATAGGCAGATGCTGACGCAGCTGTAATTTCATGAGAAGTTTCAACAGGGAGAGATGGAAGCGATGAGGACTTTTACTCCAAATGGGAAAGGAGAAAACCTCAGTTCCTAGAGATGCTCCCAGAGACAGTCCTAGAGATGATGAGGAAGACCCTTTGCTCCCAGGGAAGGAGAAGGGCCTCTGTTCTTAGAGATTAAATGCTCCCAGAGATGGGTGAAGAGAACTTTTGTTTCTGAACGGCTCAACCTTAAAATTGTACTCCAAAAAACTTCAAGAGTGGATCCTCGAAAGCAGTTGTGGGAAAAGCTGCAAGTCGGGGAAGGGACTCACATGCGAGCAGAGAACCAACCCAGGCGGCTGTCTCGTTGTGATAATGTTTTCATAGCATGGGCAAGAGAGACTCCTCTTCCTAAATGGACTGAACAAAGTTATTATGGAAGTGGTAAACAGACTGAGCATCTCAAGGGTTGTCTTTTTACACTGTCCCTGGGACAAGGGAGAAAGGTGGGGGGAGGAGAAGAGTTCTGAAGGTGTGGTGTGATTTTTTTTTCTCTTCTTTTAGGTCTGTTAATAAACTTCTTTATATTCTTTCAAGTTTGGTGCCTGCTTTGCATTTCTCCTAATTCTTATCTCACAGAAGATAAACAGTAATGAGTATTTTAGACCAAACCTCTACACTAAATTGGTGTTTCCACCCAGTTACAAACCCAACCCGCTACAACTACATAAACAATAGACATTCTATATCATGTATTTCATTACAGAACCTAGGTAAAATTTTTCTAACATTATGTAACATGCGAAAAGCCAACATCACAATACATTCATAACAGCAGCTATATGTGTGTTGTTCCATATCTTTTGTGTCTTTCTTTCTTTCTTCTCCTTCTAATTCTCTTTTCATGGAACATTTTGGGTAATGTAACATCAAACTGGTTTAAAGGTTGCTAGGTTAAATGGGCTAAGTTAATGCTATGATAAATATTTTATGTTGAATTGGATGTTGTATTAAATCCTTTGCCAAAGTTCCTTGATTTTCTATATTCTGCCAGTGGTGCGATCCAGTGTAAGCACTGAAGAGCAAAGAAAACTAACTCTCTGTGAATAAAATGGAAAGAACTTTGAAGGTTTGAAATATTCCTAAATACGAGATAAAAACCAAACGAGATTAGATGTTGATATCAAATAATTGATAAATTTTATTTAACAGTAAAAGAGGCAAAGAGAAAGAGAAAAGTTAGAAAAAGCTAAGCTTACTTTAAAAAGCATAGGATAGGCTACCGCCACATTGTTGCTACCTTTGTTGCTGCTGAGATGGGGGAGGGCAGGGGGAAAGAGAAGTAGTTAGTGCCTTTTTTTTTTTCCTGCAGTTTGATGTGTCTTATCTGCCTTTTCCAATCTCTGGAGCAGTTTGGCTGGAATGCAGCAGCCCATCTTTCGAAGTGCAGGCGCGGTGCCTGATCCCCACGGTTGAACCTCTCTCCACTCGCTGTGTTCTCACCATGAAATGCAGGAGCAGGGGTAGGGGGTTCCACAACTCACTTGTGACTTCAGTCCAAGGATGCAGGATTGAAGGGTTTCCCTCAGGCAGGTGGTGTCAGCTCCAGGAAGCCCCAGCGTGTCTCTCAGCAGGCGATGGCGGGGAAGGGGGGGGGGGTGGGGGAAGGCGAAGGTCAGGGATTCTGCCCCTCCACATTTTGCACCAGTTTTGCCTTCCTTTTTATGGGCCTCAAGGCACACTACTCACAGTCCATCCCGCACGTAGGTTTCAGGTGTTCAAGACTGATTATGATAAGCAGACATAATGATGAAGCACTTTTTGAAGCCTTTGTCTTATTATCAGGCTCTTACAGCCATTAAACTTGTGTAATTTTGACCTCTTGAGACTATCTGGTCAGTATTTCTCCTGTGCACTGAGCCAGATTAAATGAATCTCGGTTTATCCCTGTACATTTAAATGTTCTGGGGTGTTACAAACATCTTCTCACAGAATCCACTCCTGTAGCCCCCCCTGCTACCAAATCCAGGCCATGCAAAACCAATACATTCCATCCCTTGCCTCTGTGAATCACATATTTAAGAATTATCATTAAAATCCACATTCATCACACAACCTTCACCTAGAACAAATACAACCAAACTAAATAAAATAAAAATTCCCCACACAAGAACCAAAATAACATCATCACAACACAGAATAAAAATGGATAATTTAAACAAAATCCACCCCTTGACCTTTCACCAGAATTACGAAAAAAATTTCTTATGATCATTCTATAACAATGTTCAGTACTTGTTTTGCCTGTTACCTCTCTCAATTACTATTCTTATCTCAAAATTCTCATGACTCCCTGGCATCTCCAACAAAAAAAGACTATAGTGGGTTGACCCTGGCCAGATGCCCACCAAAGCCTCTCTATCACCTCCCCTCATTAGATGGACAGGGCAGAGAAAATTTAATGAAGGGTTCATGGGTTGAGATAAGGACTGGGAGGGATCACTCATCAAATACCATCATAGACAAAATAGGCTCAAATTAGAGATATGAATTGAATTTATTGCTAACAAAATCAGAGCAGGATAATCAGAAGTAAAATAAGCACTCAAAACCACCTTCCCCCCCACCCTTCCCTCCTTCTCAGCTCTACCTCCTACCCTAGGGGCACAGGGAGACAGGGAATGGGGGTTATGGTCAGTTCATCACCCATGGTTTCTCCCTCTGCTCAGGGAGAGGAGTTGTTCCCCTGTTGCACCATGAGGTCCTTTCCATGGGAGATAGTTCTCTGTGAACTTCTCCAACATGAGTCCATCTCACAAGCAATAGCTCTCTGTGAACAGTTTCTTCCTTATCTTGGGAGTTATGTCAAATGTCCTTGTGGCCCATAAATTCGGCATTCTTTGTGTCCACTATCAGTGGTACATCCTTCTTTCCAAGTTTTGTTAACCTCCCCCGAGGTCTAACATCAATGAAGTTTGTCCAGCCCTAAACTTTAATAGGGCAATTTACTGACAAGTGATTTGTTTTTCTAACACCTGGACATCAGTTACAGCTTGTTGGCTGCTCTCTGTTTCATGGATTAAAGCTTCCTTTTTGCTGATTAGGCTTGAAAGTATACAAAAATCAAACATCAAAGAACACCCTTTCTCAAGAAAATTTTACATATTACATATTTTGCAACAATTTCCCCCTTTCAGGCTTTCAAGATTCTTTCTTGGAAGCCTCATTTCCACCTTCGTTCTTCTAGTTCCTTTAAAATCACATCTATACATATAATCCTACAATGCAACATCATATAAATGTATGCAAAGACTATAATCACTATCATCACAGCCACTATAATTCATTTGACCCATTGAGCTAGGTCTGGGAACCAAGGTGATATCTTCTCCAGCAACTCCAGTGTTACGGTTTAGGAATGGTTTTCTCCAATTTAGTAGTCCTGCTAAAAAAAACCAAACACTTGGACACTCACTTCGCCTCCCCCTCCAGTTGGAAGCACAAAAGGCAAAGATCATGGGTTGAGATAAGAACAATTTACTGGAAACAGCAATGAGATAAGAAAATGAACAGTAATAGCAACAATATTAATAACAAAAGCTATAACACTGATATGCGGAAAAGACTCCACTACTGGAATAAGTACTATAGTAGGTATGTTTATTCCAGTGCTGGGACGCTTGGGGGATAATTCCTCCAAAGTCATGTGTGCCGACAGCTGCATTCAGCTTGGTATATATCAGGTTACAAGCTCCATATTCATTAAATTTCCCAATATGCCTATACATATTCATTACCTAGCCCCACCTAGCCTCGCCTCATATTACAATGAGCCCAAAATTCATTAACAACTGCGTTGTTCTTGCGCAGCGTTGTCTGGTGGTCGTGGGCAGGAGTCTCTGGGATGAAGTAAAGGGCCTTCCTCTTTCTGAACTTTTTACCTTTCTTCCCTGCACATGCTCTTTATGTCCCTGGCCCAATTCCAAATTTCAAGGCTGGTTTAAGTTACTTTTAGGTTCAAAAACAGGATCTCTGGTCAAGATTCCTTCCCTTTATCAATAGTCTTAGATCTTCTCATCTTGCTTTGGTAGACACAATAAGTGTTGAGCAAGCTGTATGCATTGTTTTTAGCAAACAGCTTCTTAGCAAATCATTTAACCTCTGCTTCCCCCTCTTCCCCCTGATTCAGTCCCCCCTTTTCCATAGAGTTAGTAAATTCTTTTACTAATAAACAAATTCTTTTTCTAATAATTTGTTACAGTGAGCATCCCTTAATGCTTTCCCATGTTCATTTGACAAAGTAATTAAAACTGATAACTTCTTTAACACTCTATAGTTCCAAACAAGCAACATAATAGACAACACAAGGCAAGCACTCAGCAAAAAAAAAAAAGTTGCAGTAGGTGATGTAGTGGTTTGGTCTAAAATACTCATTACTGTTTACCTTTTGTGAGATAAGAATTAGGAGAAACGCAAAGCAGGCACCAAACTTGAAAGAATATAAAGAAGTTTATTAACAGACCTAAAAGAAGAGAAAAAAAAATCACACCACACCTTCAGAACTCTTCTCCTCCCCCCACCTTTCTCCCTTCTCCCACTGACAATGTAAAAAAGACAGCCCTTAAGATGTTCAGTCTGTTTACCACTTCCATAATAACTTTGTTCAGTCCATTTAGGAAGAGGAGTCTCTCTTGCTCATGCTATGAACACATTATCACAACGAGACAGCCGCCTGGGCTGGTTCTCTGCTCGCATGTGAGTCCCTTCCCCGACTTGCAGCTTTTCCCACAACTGCTTTCGAGGGTCCACTCTTGAAGTTTTTTGGGGTACGATTTTAAGGTTGAGCCGTTCAGAAACAAAAGTTCTCTTCACCCATCTCTAGGAGCATTTAATCTCTAAGAACAGAGGCCCTTCTCCTTCCCTGGGAGCAAAGGGTCTTCCTCATCTTCATCTTTAGGAATATCTCTGGGAGCATCTCTAGGAACTGAGGTTTTCTCCTTTCCCATTTGGAGCAAAAGTCCTCATTGCTTCCATCTCTCCCTGTCCAAACTTCTCATGAAATTACAGCAGTGTCAGCATCTGCCTATCTCAGCACAGGTGCTTTTGCTAACAAGCACGAGTTGAATGCTCCAGCCCCCATGCCTTCATGAAATTACAACGGGTACTCTGATATATCATAGCTTCACAACAGAATTTCAGCTTTAAGCATCTCCTCTTTCTCTTCCCTCAGGTTTTCAGCTCTTCATAGCACTAAAAGGGTTAATCTCATCTAGGCCTTGCAGCTGGAGTGTTGCTTATCGCTGTTGGTCACATGACCTCTGCCGGACAGCGGTGCAGCTTTTGTTGAAATCTTGGCCTTGGCCGCAGTGGAGGGGGGGTGGTTCCGAGCCACTCCGGCTGCCCACAGCCCTGCTGGGGGGGGGGGGGGGCGGTCCGCAGGTGGAACAGGGCCCATCGGCTCTAGGATGGCCATGGCCTGGCCCGGCCAGGCCTGAGCAGGGCCTGGGCCAGGCCTGCTGGCCCCTGCACAGGGCCCGCAGCCACCTGTCCCAGCACTGGAAACGAGACAAAGCGTCAGCCTCAGGGTTTCTATTCTTAAGTGTGCATCACAGAGGCGGTCACAACTTTAAGTGGCTTAAAGAATTGTCCATATTCAAACTGGCCAGCTGATAGGTTCTGTCAGGTCACAGAGGACGATGTAAGCACCCCTTGGCAAGGACATCACTTCCAGGACTATGCTTGCTAACCCATGACAGTGACCACCTGAAAAGCACGTCCTACCAGCTATGACTTGCATCGTTTTACTCTTTGCAAGATTCTGCTTATTTCTTGTGTGTCATGATGGATGGTGACTAAGGTCTTTTTCCTGTTCTTTCGTATTTCTTCTGAAATCTCAATTAGGTCCTGATTTTTTGCCAATTGCCTTACTAATGTGAGGTCTATCCTAATAGGTGTGAGTAGCAATTTATGGTATATGGTGTAGTTAGACCTTATCAATTGATGAGACAGAACCGGTGCTAAATACGAAAAGTCACTGTACTAGTTTGAAAACAAACTAGTGGAAGACACCAAGTCAGAATAACAATTTAATGGGGAAATAAAAGGAAAAAAAAAATAAAGACAGAAAACACTCAGTTAAACTGACAGTCAGGATACAACCTGACTTCCTGTTAGTCAGGGTGGTGGTAGCAGTCCGGTAGAATGGTGGCTGCAGTCCTCCTAAAGCGGTGATCCTGTAGAAAGGGTCTGCTCTTCCTCAGAAGGTCCAGTGGTGGCTATGTAGCTCCTGTCCTCTGGAAATCCAGTGGAAAGGTTGTCTCTGGTGTTCAGAATCTCAGATTATATCCAGGATGGAATGCTTGGTTCCTCCCTCTGGGTGGAGCATCTCACAATGAGATAATGAGTCATGAGGCCAGGCGTTGATTAGGCTTATTAACAGAAGATAGTCCAGAGGGAGTTATCTCTGAGTCATGCAGCATGGCATTGATGGGCCATTAACAGAAAAGTAGTCCGGGGGGGGAGGGGAGGCAAGGAAACACTGCCCCACCTGGTTTCAACAGCTCATGAGGATGGTAATAGAATACACTGCAACCCAGGACAGTCACACTCAACAATCTGGGTAAAATTACAAATACAAAAATTAGAGTGATTCCTGGCAGCTACATTTATATTACTGTCATCTATCATCATAAAAGTTCAGATAGTTCTTAAGCACACACAGCCTTGACCAATGTATACAAGTACAGTTTTTGGTGTAGTGTCTGGGTGGACCTCGAAGTGACAAATGCCTTGTTCTATTTATCTGGAATTTGAATGAGAGCTTTTTACTGTCTTGGGCCCAAAGACAAACTACTTCAACGGTCTGTACTAACGTAAAATTATACTAACAATCTACTTAACTTGAATGACTACAGATTTCATTATGTTTGTCTGCAGGAGTAGCTGAAACACTAATTTGGGTTGCTTTTTTATGAGTAGTTCCATTAATCATTTGGCAAACTATTTTGATTTCTTCTCTTACAGTTCCTTGAAGTTGCCAAGTTTTTTGTTTTTCCCATTCTTGCTTTTTATACACTTGGTTTCTGCGCATGACCACAGTCAGTAGGTTTAAATCCTTTAAATCAGAATATTTCCCCATGAGTCCACTAAACCACATAAAGGCTTGGGATCATATGTCTTCTCTCTTATGAATAACTTCTCAACTTAAGGCTAAAAGCTACCAGCCATCTTGAAAAAGTATCTGTCAGCACTAGCAAATATCAATACCTCCCTTTTCTTGGAAGTTCTGTAAAATCAATTTGCCACTGCTGTCTAGGCCCATGGCCTTTTCTAATATGACCTATTTTTGGTTTGGGGTTAGTTTTGGGATTAGTCTGGAGGCAAAGGTTACACTGTCGGTGTCTTGGGGTGACCTTATGATGTGTATCCCATATCGCTGCCTATGCCCAGAAATTAATTCTTGGGCCTTTCTATGCCGCTAAACTGACCCTGAGAGGGCGAAGGAAAAAACTGAGCTAAAACTTTCTCAAAGCAGTTTGCAGCTTGCTCAAGGTCACATAAAGATAGCAGGTTTTTTTTCCCCAGCTGTGGCAGGGGAGCGAGGAAGCACTCGGCTTGCTGCTTTCCAGTCAGCTTTTGGACAGTTTTTCCAGTTTCTTGTTCTCCGGAGAGAGACTGAGAGTTGAACTTTTCCTTCTCTGGAATTTTGGATTTTCTCCCTTTTCTACTGGACTGCTTGATTGCTGTGACATCAGAGCACATCGGGAGGACTTTCCACTGGGCACAGAGGGCCTGGCCCTGGGCCAAGCCCCAGCTCTGAGGAGACCAAAGGGAGGACTCTAACGCTTTCCCAGGTTTTTCCTCTACAGCGAAAGATTTTACCATTTAACATTATTTTCCTTTCCCGTGTGTTTGTTAAATAAATAGTTTTATCTTCTTCACTTTCCTTCGAGGAAAATTTATTTTTTCCTGAAGCTGGTGGGGGAGGGGTGGTTGTGCCTTCTCTCAGAGGATATATTTCTAAATTTGGCCAAACCGGAACAGTTGGGTTACCTGCACAACGGTTTTGTATAAATTTCTAGCGATAATTTCCCTAATTAAGTAGTTATATAAGGCATTCGTTCCCCAATGTGTTTTCTGGTGCTCTTTTCTTACTAGTGACCACAGCAAATGGGAGGAAATAACCAATTTTCTTCCTGCAGTGATAGCTCATCCCTCTTGGTTAAATGTTCCCCCTTCATCTTTAATCAATTTCTTGCCTTTTTTGTTATATGTTGGCTTACCCTCAAGGGAAAGTTGTCTATCTGGGATTAAGGCTCTAGTTGTTGTTACCTCACTTTTTGCTGCTTCTTTTGCCTCTCTTTCCCCCAGATCATTCCTTTCTTCTAATTCTGAGCTCACCTTTTGATGTACCTTAATGTGCATGATTGCTACCTTCTCAGGTAGCTGGACTGCTTCCAACAGTTGCATTATTTCTTGTGCATGTTTGATGTTCTTTCTTTGCGAATTTAACAGTCTTCTTTCTTTCTAAGTGGCCCCGTGTGCATGCACAACCCCAAACGCATACTTTGAGCCTGTATAAATGTTTATTTTCTTTCTTTTTGCTATCTCTAAGGCACGGGTTAGGGTGATTATTTGAGCCTTTTGTGCAGAGGTGTTTGTCGACAGAGGTCCGCATTCTATCACCTCCCGGCAGGTAGTAACTGCATATCCAGCATGCCGCTTTCTACTGATGGCATAACTGCTCTCATCCGTAAACCAGGTTTCTGCGTCCTCTAAAGGAGTATCTTTCAGGTCTAGGCAGCTGGAGTAGGTGGCTGGAAATTTCCCAGGACGGGCTCCGGATTCCCGTCCAAGGCAGGGTGCTGAGGAAACACGGGTGGGCCAGGAGGTCAGTAGCTCTCCTGTGCTAAAAAAGCAGGCTGCTCCAGCTGTGTTTTCCAGCATAGGGGAAGCAGGATCGGGGACACAGGGATTAGCAGAAGGTATAAGGGAATCAACTGGGGGTTTTTGCAGTGGCTTTTCCTGTACTGCGTTCTTGTTTGGCAAAGTGTAAGTTAGTAACAGAAGAGGAAAAAATTTTGAAACTGTTTCGTCCCCTGAGAGCCTAAGAGAGGAAAGCTTTCTCCCGACACTATCCCAAAACTAGGAAGACCTTATGTTTTCGGAGGTTAGCTGAGGAAAGTACTGAAAAAGCCAACGCCCAAAAGATTGAACTAAACTTTTAGGATATTTATACACAGTACAAGAAAGGTAACTCTGAACTTGGTAATATATTTCTCTGTGGTGTGCAGAGACTTCTGATCCCATTATAAAAGCAACACCACTCCCTCAGCCCCAAATTGCAAAAAAATGGAAAAAAGAAAAAAAAATTGCACTGAAACCAGCCACAAGACACGAGCCCCCAAGCCAGCGGGGAAATACTCATCAAAGCTTTGGATTTACCACAGGAAAGCAGGTCCGGAGAAAGGAAATCAGCGAAATGGGTCCTCTGCTGTTCAACCGTTCCCATGCCATGTGGCATGGGGGGGCTTCAGCTGATGCTCTGAGCTTACTACCGAACAGAAAGTGGCAGCAGGGCTGCAGAGTGCTGGCACTGCACACACAGGGTTCACTCCAGCTGGCACGTGGCTTGCCGGGACACCCTAAAAGTGTCTCTAGAACTGTGGTTCTGAGATAGCACGTTGGGTGCCAGTTGACAAAGTTCACTGCTCACTCAGTCAGCAGACTCACTGTTCTCTGCCCAGGAATGCCTCGAGCTGCCAGGAGAGACAGCACGGGCGATCCAGCAGCTCAGCGGCTCTGATATGCGGCAAGTGATAGCTGTTTGGCTATTGTCACAAGCAGAAGCAAAGAGGTAGAAATATAGCCCTGACTCCATGCTTGTATTTCTGTTTTCTTTATTCCTCCCATCCCAGAAGGGACAAGAGAACCAGTCCACAGAAGGGGAAGCAGGAGCAAACAGAGGGGAAGCCAGCTGCGATTGGCTCCTTTATTTGGGGGAGGGGCACAGGGAGAGCAGGGGGTGGACGTGTGGTAACCAGCCAATTGGACTCTGTTTTGGGGGAGTCCATGCTACTTTCAAGTTTTACCCGCACTTGGAACAAAGGGGATTAAGAGCACATGGCAGAGACAAGTCCGGACATGCCTGGGCAGTCCCAGGGGCCGGGCTGCACCTCGGGGCAGGCAGCAGCAGGTGGCTTCGATAGTCTGTAGGCAATCATGGCGTACTGGTTCCCCTTGATTTCCACTGAGAAAAGAAGCTGGGTTGACAGTGTTAGTTACCACTATTTCTACTTCATCTTGTTTCGCTATGATGGCTTGATATTTCAGGAACCTTTGTGGGGAGAGCCAGTGCCCGCCTTTCACTTCCAGCACTGCGGACACTGTGTGGGACACCAGCACAGTCATTTTCTGACCCAAGGTGAATTTGTGTGCTTCTTGGATGTTTAGCACGACTGCTGCAACGGCTCTGAGGCACCCAGGCCATCCTTTGGCTGCTGCATCTAGCTGCTTAGAGAAATAAGCAACTGCCTGTCGGTATGGGCCCAGGTCCTGTGCTAGTATTCCCAAGGCAATCTTTTGTTTCTTATGGAAAAATAGAAAGAATGGTTTACTCATGTTTGGAAGTTCTAGAGCTGGAGCTGACATGAAGGCATTATTTAGCTGTTTGAAGGCCTGTGTGGCCTCCTTTGTCCACTGAAGATCTCTGCTTTCTTTTGTAATGAGCTCGTATAGCGGTTTCACAAGCAGTCCGTAATTGTAAATCTATAATCTGCACCATTCTGTCATCCTTAGAAAAGTCTGTAACTCTTTCACTGTCTGGGGTTTCGGGGTTTGGCATATCGCTTCTTTGTGATCTTGCCCCAAAGTTCGTTGTCTGGCACTGACTTCATAGCCCAGGTAGATCACTTTCTTTTTCACCACCTGAGCCTTTTTCTTAGATACTCTGTGCCCTTGGAGCCCCAGAAAGTTTAAGAGGCTTACCGTCCAGGCTACGCAAGCTTCCTCTGTTCGGGTAGCTATTAAAAAGTCATCCACATACTGCAATAGCTTCCCTTCTCCTGGTGAGGTTTCTCAGAGCTTTAGGTCTTTTACAAGTTGTTCCCCAAACAGGGTGGGGCTGTTTTAAAATCTTTGAGGCAACACCATCTATGTGAGCTGGGTTTTGCGCCCACTCTTAGGGCTTTCTCATTTGAATGCAAAAATTTTCTGGCTGACTTCATGGAGAGGGAGGCAAAAGAAGGCATCTTTAAAACAGTAAACCAAGTTAGTTCTGGTGTTAAGCATGTTAACAGAGTGTAAGGATTCACTACCACAGGATAGAGATCTTCCGTTATCTTGTTAACAGCCTGTAAATCCTGTACTACCAGGTACGACCCATCAGGTTTAAGGACAGGCAAGATAGGAGCATTAAAATCAGACTGGCACTCTTTTAACAGTCCTAACTGTAAGAATTTTTCAATTATTGGGCTAATTCTTTCTCTGTCTTCCTTTTTGAGGGGGTATTGCTTAATTCTAACTGGTTGTTTTCCCTCCTCTGACTTGAGGATTTATGAGTTTTATAAATGAATAGAACAGCTGTCGAATTCTAGAATCTCCTATAAACACAACATGTTTGTCTACGAGGCAATTTTTTGCTGCACTATTTTTATACTTATGTATCATACAACTGTGAGGTTGCTATACTTCTTCTCTAAGAAATTTCCCACTGGACAGAAGATACTCACATGTATCACCACCTTTAAAATGTTATAGTAAGATTAGAATTCAGACACATGAAATGTAAAACATAAATTGCCTTCATCACATTCTGCACCTACAACTGAGATTGCAGAATGCGCTATAAATAGGAGGCGTGAGGCAAAGTTAAAATACTCTCTTAAGACATAAGGCATGAGATTCAACAGCACATTAGTTTGAGAGCTGGTAGAAGGCTTTTCTGTATTTTATTCATGTCCTATCTGCAGTTTATGGCTACCCCTCTTGGTTTAGGAAGGGGGATCCAATAATTTTTCATGTAGCATTTGCTTGTGTTTTGTCAAGATTCTTTAATTCACTAATTATAAAATCTAAAAAATTTAGCCAGATTATAATAATTTTGAAGCCTTCTGAGGCAGAGCTGGGAAGGTTAGTACATATTTGTAGGATTTCAAATATGTATAAATTCTTATACCAACTCTCAGGATAATGTTGGTTGAGACAAATTATACATCCATAAGACCTTAGCTACAACATTTTTCAGTAAAAATACAAAACAAGTTAGACAAAAGTTAAACTCAAGAATATGTAGAATGCTTTAACTTCTATTTGAGCTCTCACCAAGTCACTTGCAATGAAAACACAAATTACAAACATTAACCAACTGAGAATGCAAGCAATTATGGTGACACTTTAAATTTCATTGGTTTTCACACAGCTCCATCCCATGTGTTGGTAGGTTCTTATAAAAGAAAAGTAAAAATTTGGCCCATTAGACCGATTATTAAAAAGGAAGTAAAACTTTTTGGGGCTAACACAAAGTGACAGTGAAGCAATGGTTATCACATTTAGGTGTGATTTTGCTGCTTGAAGTTTTTTGCTCTCAAACTGCTTTATCTTCGATGCTGGGATGTTTGACATTCTTAGAAAAGAAACAAACTTCCTCGGAAAAAAAATGAAAAATATGTCTGAGTGAAACAAGTTGTTAATTGCATTAACTTGTTCAAGTGGAGTTTTAGTTTTTATTTTATGAAGTGCTTGTTGCACACTTTTGTTTTTTCCTACAGGTTTTTCAGTGGGGTTTCCTCTAATTGATTCTTCAGCAGAGGGAGTGAGACTGCTTTTAAAAAGTTTTGCAAGAGTTGCAGTCTGTGAATCAGGCATTTGAATTGCTTTTTCTTTTTTTTTTTCCTTTTTATTTTTCTCTTCACTGGCCACTCAGGACAGGCATTTTCCCCTAAAGTTTCTCTATAGCCCCCACAGATGAGGCTGCATGACAAATACCTAGGCCTGCATAGGGACAACACTATTTCTACAAGGCTGTAGCTGTAGAATTGGCTTTAGGATTAGAACCTTCCAATTCTAGTTTTCCACAATAAACCAGAAACTGGTGGGGGGTTCCCCACAAGATAGGAGCTCCAGATTGGCTTCAGGACTGAAACCTGCCAATTTAGGCTTTTCACAACAAAACACAAAAGGCACAGGGGCATGGGTCTCCTCCAAACAGGAGTCGTTCAGCTCTGCACAAGCACTACATAACAGGAGCCCTACAGCTCCACACAAAACACCAAGCAGAAAAGGGAACTAAACACCCAAATCTATTAACCACGATGTCCGCAATTCCTACAACTTCTGCCATCACCTTTGCTTTTGCCTTTTCTTCATCCCTTCTTTTCGAACCAGTTCTTCTCAAATTTCTTACTATTCTCTGTCACTCTCCCCTCACTCTAACATTCATTTCTCACACCTTCATTTTCTGCCAAGTTCTTTATTCCTGCTCTTTCTAGTCTGATACCAAGCTCTCTCTTACCACTTTCTCTCACAATTCTTTCCCAGTTTTCTTCCCGAACCTCCCAAACCTCAGGTACCAAATGCGACTTCCCGCACACAAACTTTAAAATCTCAGGCTCAAAATCAACTTCACTAGAGTGCCTCCGATAACACTGAAAGCGTAAGCTCTGCCACTTGGCAGAAGAACAGTACCACTTCTTCTTACAAATTTTACACTGTATTAGTACCCACACAACATGCCACCCTCTTACTGAATGAAAAATTCTAATGCATCCACAAAAACAAGTTATTCCATGTGTTCTTTCAAAACCTAAATCCTCTGCCACTGGTTGTTCCCAGTCTAAAGCTACTAATCTTCCTGCAAAGGTTCTATATATTCCCTCTAAAGGAACTCGTTCGCCTCTTCTCTCTATCCAATGTTCTATCGGATTTACAAATTCCCAAGAATCAAGACCAAACCACTGAGGGGGAGGGGTTCCTCTAACCTTTCACCTAGCCACAATTCTAATTCTATTAGCACAAAAATCAATAATCTAGCATCGCTCCAAACAAATGCTTCAATACAACACGCTCAAAAAACACACAGCAACATACACATCTCCGATCTACAAACAAATAGGCGAGCTAATATACAGCCACATATATATAAAACCAGTCCAACAACAACCAATACCCACACAGATATATAAGCAACACAACAATACTCAAACCAGCTACTAGTAGCCAAAATATTCATAACACTCACTTGTAATAACTTCAGGGTCCTGCTTATTTTTTTTCCCCAATACAATCATCAACAAGTTCTGGCGGAAACCTCCTCGGAATCACCTGATCCCCTCTCAGGATCGCTAGCAGCTGCTCTATCAGTCAGCGATTCCCCTTGCTGGCTTCCGGAGCCGGCTGCCCTTCCTGGCTCCCATAGCTGGCTGCTCTGCTTGCAAGCTCCAACTTTACCCACACAGGGACTATACTGTGCACGGGATGTCTCCGTGCATCTTACCAGCAGCCCTGGCCACGCGTACGACTTACAGGCATCCTAAATCCAGAACATACCGTTTATCCGCAGGCCCAGCAGGTTGCTGTCTGCCCCCACAGTGAGCGAGATGAAGGGCGGAGCTCCTCCAAGAAAGCCCCAGGGCGCCTAGGATGTCCGCTTCTCAGCCGATCCTGCATCCGGGTAGAGTTTCTCCTACTGGCTCGCCAAAATGATATGCAGAAAAGACTCTGTTACAGTGGGGATTCTGTAACACGCATATCAAACAAGGAGTCCCGTGGAAAAGAAATATATATGGACAGATTCTTGATAGATGTTTTAGAGAGATGTTTATTTCTCCAGCTGCATGGCTGGGCTCTGCCGAGGAACTGTTCCAGTCATGGGACCCCAGGGTCCTTGCCCGTGCAGGGGAACACAGAACGACCAATGGGGAACAAGACTGACCAGGGGCTCGGGAAACTCCGTCTCTCCCAGGGCCCAGGGCCCCTTTCCCAGGGCTACATGGCGGGGGGACGAACCCCAACACTTCACCCATTTATTTTTAATAAAAGAAGATGTAAAACTTAACATTGAAAACAACAAGGACAGTTTCAAAACAAAACAAGCCACCCTCCTGAGTCTTTAAATGTCCAAACAGATTCTGTGGAACATCTTAAGGCTGACAGAAGGGAGACAGAACTCTCCAGGCATGCTTTGTGCGGAAAATGAGGCAGGAGAGGGTTTAATTTCTTCCCTCCCCCTTTTCATCCCCCACTCAGCATTGGAAAGGGATTTTTGGGGAAACAATCGGCAAAGGCATGGTTTTATGAGGGAAACCATGGGTGAAAAAACGGATTGGGAATACACTGGGGGTAACAGGATATAGGATAAAAGGGAAAGGTGGGATTAGGAAAGGGAGACTGTAGGGATGGCTTATAATGGAGATATTGTCTAACATCACTACGGTTTTTAGCATATATACTGCCTTTTACAGAAACACCATCAGGCCCAGTGACCTTTGATGCTTGTAACCCTTTTATACCTTGCACAATTTTGAATTCCACCACCTCTCCATCTCCCAAGCTTGGGATGCATTTTTCAGGGTTATTCTTTTTAATAGCAGTTCTATGAACGAATATGTCTTGCTGGTTGTCACATCTTGTTATAAAACCATAATTTTGTTTAATATTATACCATTTTACAATTCCTAAAACCTTAGCTATGGTGATATTTTCCTTTTTCCAAGTGGCTGCTGTTTTCTGTCTCGCTGCATTTTTGCTTTCGCTTTCACTCGCTCCCGTGTTGGAATTGCCAGGGCTGCTAGTGCTGCCAGGGCAGCCGGAGCTGCTCGTGCCTGCGCGCTCTTCCCGAGGTCACATTCGGGGCTGCGTAGGCCGGGTCGGGCCGCGCCGCTCAGTTCTCCATGCGTCGCCTCCTCTGGTCACAGCTTTGCTGCCGATGCCAGGCGCTGCATCCATGTTTCAGCCGGGCCCCCAAGCAGCAGCCCCCCCAGCGCCCTGTCTCAGCTAGGCGCGGCTCCACGTCACCGCCACCGCCGCCAGCCACCGCCCGTGCGCTGCCCCTCTCGGTCAGGCATTCATGGGGCTCGCTCTACCACGCACTGCGTGGGGCCGGGCGGGCACCACCGGGTTGCGCCACTCCTGCTCACGCCTCGCTCTGCCGCCAACACTCCAGCTCATGTCACTCCGCCTGCGTGTGGGAACTGCCTCGCTGCTGCTCGCAGAGCGCTCGGTCCATGTGGCCTGGGTCGCACGGTCCCTGAGCCAGGCTTCCCTTCACCAAGACACAGCTGACATTGCTCAACAGCCTCAGTAATTAAATAATATTCACGAAAATATTCTTCCATCGGCATATATTTTGACTCAAAAATTAACTGTGTCCAAACGGTGTTCCAAAAGTCTTTGGTAAGAATTAAGTCCCAAGAAACATAGAAAAAGTTCTTAAACAACCATGAAAGGAAGTGTTTCAGTTCTTTTTGAGCTTGAATTAAGCTAAAATTTACAAATCGTTGTTCAACAATCTTTTCAAGTTTAAGATAAATGTCCATATGCGGCTCTGAGAGCCAAGAGTCTTCCCACGGTTCCTCCATAGTTTAGATATGGAATTATTACCGCAGGCCTGGTTCCTACGGTATATCACCATGTCCCGCAGCCATAGGGAGGAGGAGGAGGAGAAGATCCAGCAGGCAGGAATTGTGCAGCAAGACTGATTTATTTAATTATTTTGCAAACTCTTTTATAGACTTTTTTCTTCATAGTCTAATTGGACAAAGGACCAGCCACCCCTTGGGGGTGATTGGTTAAAATCCTAAAACATCCATTGTCAAAATATTTTTCCACTATACCATAAACAAGACTTTTCAAGGTTGCAGGTGGCTTGGTTGTTTACATTCCCTGCTACCTCTTCTGTGAGAGAGAAAAATCTCTCACGGACTTAGAGAATAGCAAGAAAATCCTCGCTAGCAGCATTTTTGTACCTACATGGAATAGCAAAACAAAAACAAGAAGAGGAATGCAAAGTTTCTAGGGTTTACTCACACAAATCAGTCGCTTAGGGATCGGGGATCGTTCTGCCCACATTCTCCCACCATTATGTTACAGTGGGGATACTGTAACACGCATATCAAACAAGGAGTCCCATGGAAAAGAAATATATATGGACAGATTCTTGATAGATGTTTCAGAGAGATGTTTATTTCTCCAGCCGCATGGCTGGGCTCTGCCGAGGAACTGTTTCAGTCATGGGACCCCAGGGTCCTTGCCTGCTCAGGGGAATACAGAACGACCAATGGGGAACGAGGCTGACCAAGGGCTCCGGAAACCCTGTCTCTCCCGCCCAGGGCCCCTTTCCCAGGGCTATATGGCAGGAGGGACGAACCCCAACAAGATTCCACTACTGGAATAAGTAGTAAATTAGGTATGTTTATTCCAGCGCTGGGACGCATGGGGGATAATTCCTCCAAAGTCATGTGTGCCGACAGCTGCATTCAGCTTGGCATATACCGGGTTACAAGCTCCATATTCATTAAGTTTCCCAATACGCCTATACATATTCATTACCTAGCCCCACCTAGCCTCGCCTCGTATTATAATGAGCCCAAAATTCATTTACATCCACGTTGTGCTTGCGCAGTGTTTTCTGGTGGTCGTTGGCAGGGGTCTCTGGGATGAAGTAAAGGGTCTTCCTCTTTCTGAACTTTTCACCTTTCTTCCCTGCACATGCTCTTTATGTTCCTGGCCCAAGTCCAGACTTCAAGGCTGGTTTAAGTTACTTTTAGGTTCAAAAACAGGATCTCTGGTCAAGATTCCTTCCCTTTATCAATAGTCTTAGATCTTCTCATCTTGCTTTGGTAGGCACAATAAGTGTTGAGCAAGCTATATGTCTTGTTTTTAGCAAACAGCTTCTTAGCAAATCATTTAACTTCTGCTTCCCCCTCTTCCCCCTGATTCAACACAAAGAAACTATTTACATGGAAAGCCTGCAACAAAATACTGACCAGCTCTTCCCCACCACACCATGCTTTCTCCTGGCTGGAAAAAGAACACCCTTCTTCTCAGAAGTGAGAGTCCCTTTTCCCCACCCATGGCAATGACATAAGGTGGTATGGAATAATATAATGTCATGACCACAACCCCTCCTCCTGATCTGGGCTGGAACCAGGACATCCTGAAATCCCTAAGAAGTATTGTCTTGTATTTCTTGTAAGACTTTAACTTGTTTCCAAATAAGTCGCACTTTCTGAGTTTGATCTATATGTGCACAGCAACTACTGTTTATTATGTGTCTTGGGGATGGCTTACTATCCCATATCAATTTGGGGGTTTTTGTTCTGTTTTATGTCCAGGGTGGCCGCTGCCCGCCCCCCCCCCCACCCCACCCCCCCATCCTTCCTGGCTCTGGGAGTATCGAGATGAGTGGGACCCAGGCTGCGGTTTCCAGAGAGAGTTGGGGGTGGGGCGAGGAGCAGCTCCTTCCTTCCAGGTGGGCTTTTCAGCCAGCTACGCTGCTGGTATTTCTGATCAGGGATACTGTTGCTTCTGTGGGTTTTGCCTGTTTCTTTTTTGTTTCTTTTCCTTTGGCACTGTGACTGGGCTTGCTGGCTTGCTTCTCTGCTGGTCTTCTGTTGGGAAGCCCAGAGCCAGTGTGTGCCACGCCAGCACTGGGGAACACCCTCGTTCCCCACTGGGGGCCACCCGTCGCTGCACAGCCCGGACCCAGGGACCAACCATCGCCGGTGAGAAATCCCAGGGAGCCTCTCCCTGCAGTGTTCAGGAGCCGGGCTGTCACTGCCCCATCTCCCGCCATTTCTTTGCCACTGCTCCGGGATTTTTTTGCTACACTGTAGCTCCACACTCCCTGCCTGCTGGGATGCCCCACAGTTCCAGCTACAGCTGCGGAGTTTCTGATATATCTTGTCTACCACCCCGGGATTTTGCTCATCCCTGCCATTTCAGCTTGCTGCTTCCGAGGTCCCTGCTGCAGCTCCTTTTGCTATCCAGAAGGGCACCAGGGTTGGCTGCCCCTGGGGGTTTGGAAAGGAAGCCCCTTTTCCATCCCTTCTGACAGCTGCGTTCACCATTACCACGAGAGAGATGACCGAACTTGTGTCACAGCGCCCCCTGCAGCAGCGGGAGAATTAATGCACCTGCCCTGCCCACTGGGAGCCTGCCAGCACCCCTGCCGGCTGTAACCGTAACTCCACCAAAGGGGAAATTGCTTAAAGAGCAGGAAGAGACTGTTTATTGGGTTTTCTGGTTTATTCTTTCTTTTGTTTGTTGTTGCTGCCATTGTTGTTGTTTGTTTGCCTTGTTATACACATACATATTAGTAAAGAAATGTTATTCCTTTTCCCATATTTTTGCCTGAAAGCTTTCTTAATTTTAAAGTTATAATAATTTGGAGGGAGGGGGGTCATATTCTCCATTCCAAGGGAGGTTCGCGCCTCCCTTGTCAGACACCTGTCTTTCAAACCAAGACACTGTTTACAAGTTATTTCCCAATAACTCACTAAGTCCTCCCACATACAGTTCATGTGGAATCATCTTAAACTTTAATTGTAGAGGTTCAGTTGAATCCACTTTCCATTCAGACTTCGGTGCTGCTATAAGTCTGCTGTAATGAATCCATGGACTGATTCCATAAAGCTTGCCTGCTGTGTAGGTGGTTAAAAAACCTTGAAATTATCCTTTCCACCTTTCCCTTAAAGGTTCATCATTCCAGGTTCAAAGATACATCCAATCTCCTGGTTGAAAGGGATGCACTTGGACAATCAAGGTAATGGGTGATGCTAAAACAACAAATCGATGTGTAGTGGTTTGGTCCAAAATACTCATTACAATTTACTTTCTGTGAGATAAGAATTAGGAGAAAGCAAAGCAGATACAAAACTTAAAAGAATATAAAGAAGTTTATTAACAGACCTAAAAGAAGGAAAGGAAAAAAAAAATCATACCACACCTTCAGAACATTTCTCCTCCCCCCACCTTTCTCCCTTCTCCAACTGACAATGTAAAAAGACAACCCTTGAGATGTTCAGTCTGTTTACCACTTCCATAATAACCTTGTTCGGTCCATTTAGGAAGAGGAGTCTCTCTTGATCATGCTATGGAGATATCTCCACAAGAGATTCTGTCATGGCTTCAGTATCACGAGACAGCTGCCCGGGTTGGTTCTCTGCTTGCATGTGAGAGTCCCTTCCCCCGACTTGCAGCTTTTCCCACAACTGCTTTCGAGGGTCCAATCTTGAGCTACTGGGGTACCATTTTAAGGTTGAGCTGTTCAAAAACAAAAGTTCTCTTCACCCATCTCTGGGAGCATTTTCATCTCTGAGAATAGAGGCCCTCCCCTTTCCCTGAGAGAAAAGGGTCCTCATCATCTTCATCTCTAAGACTATCTCTGGGAGTATCTCTAGGAACAGAGGTCTTCTCCTTCGAATTGGAGCAAGAGTCCTCATCGGTTCCATCTCTCCCTGCTCAAACTTCTCATCAAATTACGGCTGCTTCAGCATTTGCTTATTCCAGCACAGGTGCTTTTGCTCACAAGTTGAACGCTCCACCCCGCATGATTCATGAAATTACAGTAGGTACTCTGATACATCATAGTCCATCACCACCATAGCTTTACAACAGAATTTCAGCTTCTAAGCATCTCCTCTTTCTCTTCCCTCAGGTTTTCAGCTCTTCACAGCACTAAAAGGGTTAATCTCACCCAGGCCTTGCAGCTGGAATTTCCCTTATTGCTGTAAGTCACATGATCTTTGCCGGACAGCAGGACAGCTTCAACTTAATCTTCGGCCGCACTGGGTGGGGGGCGGGGGGGGGGGGGGGGTCATCCAGGCCCCACCATCTGCATGTAGCAGGGCCGGGGGGGGGGGGGGGGGGGGGGAGCCGTGGGTGGAACAGGGCGGCACGGCTCCAGGATGGCTGTGGCCCCGACCCGAGCAGGTCCCAGCCCAGACCCGGCAGGGCCCAGCAGGGCCTGCTGGGCCCTGTATGGGCCCAGCCCAGTTACCTGTCCCCCAGTCAGAAGCAAGACAGACAAACAACAACAGCAACAACACAAACAAAAAGGAAAACCCAGTAACAGCCTCTTCCCACCTGTCAAGCCATTTCCCCTTTGGTGTAGTTATGATCACAACCAGCAGGTGACGCTGTTGGCTCATGTCCAGGCAGAGGGGCTGCAGTACCTCCTTCACAGCTTCAGGGTGTCAAAAATAGGTTAGAAACTGTTATACTGTTAATAGTAATATTGTTAAACAGTGAATAATTGTTATGTTAATAATGCATGTACTGTTAAAAGGTTTGGTTATTATATTATAAAAGGGGTGCTGTGTTACACCTAAGTAAAGCGCACCCCCCCCCAAGCAAGGATCTAGCCTGGACAAAACCCTTAAGAACCAATCTGCACCTTAACCCTCATGCAAATGAAGGATCCAAACAGAGACCAATCCAAAGGGACAAAAAACAGTATAAAAAGGGGGCATCCAGGTCAGTGAGGCATGCTGCTAGACCTTGAACATCGGGAACATCCCTGCTCTGAAGAAGAAGATCCAGCTCCAGATCTGCAGAATCCACGCTCATCGCTGACCAGGAGCCCTCCTGCTCTACTCGCCCTGGAGCATCGGCGTGTGCTCTACCCCCGGACCCCTATGCTTTAGGCTACATAATAAAAGCTGAAATCACTTTAGAATCAGGAGTGCATTCCTGTTTTTCACAAGAGGTCCCTCTGATGCAAGAGTGGGACCTCCTTGGTGGTGATGGCAGCTTAGATGAGGGACAGGAAAGAAGGGTCAACTCCCCTGGCACCCATGTGAGCGGTGAGCAGTCTTTGGCACCACTAACAGCACCCGATACATGCTGGGAAGGGAGACAGGGTTTTCTCACGGTGTTGCACTACCTTACAGAGAAAATGTACAATGGGGGTGTTGCTCTGGCTCCAGGCAGCCCTCCAGGTGGCGACTCCAGGTGGGGGGGAAGGGGCGACTCCCCCAGGCATCCATGTGGACTGTATTGGTCTCTCAGTGCTTCTTTCTTGCAAGCAACGGGCTCACAAGCTAGCAGCAGGCAGAGCTGCACAGCAGTGTTGAAAAAAATTGCTGCACAGGAGAGGTCCAAGGTAAAAAAGCACCACACGACAGTCTCTGCTCCCAACCCAGCAAAGACTGAACTTACCTCAGCTAAGAAACTGCCAAAACCACACTGCTTCCCCCCCCTCTCCTGCCTCCCCCAGAACCATTCCAACGGTATGCCAAGACACCCAGCCATGTCTTTTGTCTCTTAACTGCCCATCATTCATTCCCCCCAGGCATCAACTGCCCTTTTCTCACAGCATCCCCTTTTTCAGGTAACAAATGGGAGAAAATTAACTGAAAAAACCACACCCACAACAGGCATAGTACACTGTTTCACTGTCACTGGGACATCTTGGGAGCAGAGATTCACCACCTGCTTCTCAGCTGCTCCACTACTCAAGAAAGGGAGTCAGTTGCAATGGATATTCTGTACCCTATAAAGCTCACACTACCTCACTGACCAGATCAGTCATATTGCATAGCCCAAAGGAGGAGAGAGAAGCCTTCCTCTACTCCCACCCTAGTCCACTCACCTGGAAACCCCTTATGAGAGAAAATATATCAGTTTTGTGGCATTCCTGGACTGCTACTTATGATGCAGGGAGTTCACCTGTATATTAAGAAAGTGACATATACTTTTGCCAACCCAGATCCATCACATTAGCCAAGTTAATAGTTGGCTAAAAAGATGTTCAGCCAAACACCCGAAAAGGGTGTTTCTTTATCAGTTCCTGTACAGCACGCTGGTAGATTTGTAATTCTGCAGTCAGTAAATACAGTCATATTTAGATTATAAAAAGACACCAATGTCTTGAGAGCTCCTTAGACAAACTCTACAGTCTCGATTTCAGAAATAAGGACTCTCCTAATAATGCAATATCACAAAGTGAACAAGATTTCCTATTTGCTGAATGACAACTCCATTTCTTTCACTAAAGGGGGATTTCCTTTAAAGGTTCATCATTCCAGGTTTGAAGATACACCCAATCTCCTGGTTGAAAGGGATGCACTTGGACATTCAAGGTAATGGGTGATGCTAAAACAACAAATTGAATTAAAGATGATATCTTTCCCAGAGATACAACATACTCCCTGAGATTCCAGATCTCTTCAATATTTTGATCTCCTGGAATTGAAGCAACCTGATAAGGTCTTCCATAAAGGATCTCGTATGGACTAACTTTTTCTTTAGAATTAGGTCTAATTCTGATTCTCAACAGATCTGTCATACATGAAATCCCTATTTGTGCTTGGTCTTTGCATATTAAGTGCTTTAATTAATTAATTTTGAGTTAAATATTTTTAAATTGAATCTTAAAATTAACCCATCAGCCCAGGTACAAAAATCCAGTTCCATTATCAGTGTTTTCAATTGTTTAAAGTAGTTTATTAAGAGAGTTGCACCCTTCCCAGTTAAAATTTTCCCAGTTAAAAATCACAAACTTGTCCCTTCTCAAACTTCAAACCACCTATACACCATAAGAGTTACCTTTCCTGTGTTTACTGTATACTTTTACAAGTGTTTTGAGGTGTGTTGGATGTATTTTAATACTTTTTTGTAGGTGGTTTTCACTTGCATTCTAATTCCAAGGCCAAAAAAAACCCCCACCCAGTCTAATAGCCAGCAGCTATTTTTAGCCACGGCCATTACTCTGCAGGCAAGCTCCATGGCAACCTGAATACCTGAATTTTAATGAAGGCATTGTATTCCCTTATCTCAACTGATACCACCCTCCCGCAACAACGATGAGCCATTGGTGGACGGAGATGATCCATCAAAGGGAAAGCACCAATCACTTTGGACCGAAGGGGTGGACTGTGGGCGGACTGGGGGCAGAGCAAAAACTATAAAAAGGACGAAGCTGAGAGGCGGGGCCTCTTTTTCCCCCTCTTGCTCTCTCCAGACTAGCTGTGGGAGACGTCGGTGCTGGGGCATTCAAAGCCTTACCCCTTTTAAGGGGCTTTTAGTAATTTTTTTAAAATCAACCCAGCACTGCAAGTTCTTTTTCTCTACCTGAGGTCTAATGCTGTCTCAGCCAGAAGATCTCAAATCCCTGTGCTCCTGGGGCATACCATCTACTCAGCCATAGGATCCCAAATTTTTATATTTTTCTAATTTCTGTAATTTTTTGATTTTTCTGTTTTCAATAAATTAATCTTTTTAAGAGTTGTCTCATTTCTCACAAGAGCCAATGGAAGAGCTTGGGTCCCCTTAAGGAAGGTTTCCTGACAAATTTTACTAAGCTGTCTTTTTATGCTTTGATTCATTCTCTCAACTTTACCACTTGATTGTGGTCTCCAAGGGGTATGTAAGTCCCACCTTATTCCAAATGTCTTGGACAAGGTTTACACAATTTTGGCTACAAAATGTGGTCCTCTGATGAAATTCTTTAAGGGACCCTGTGAAAAACGAGGTTCACTCTCCTGTTAGAATTTAAAGAGTTTAATATAAAGACAATAAGAGACACATAAAATAAAGCAAAGGGATAACGGCCGGGTGCCTTGGCACTCTGCCAAGAGCACACCTGATGCTCGAGGTGAGTCCTTTTTATACCATTTTTTCTGTCTGTTCCCTATTCATATTAAAACTTTTCCAGGAACTGTTCTGCATGGCCACTCCTTGGGTCCGCCTTTTTAGAGCATGCGTAGTCTTCTGCCTTGTGGTTTTATTTCTTTTGATTCTTGGGGTTGGGCCCGCTAGGTAAGGGTCGATGGTAGGGTGGATCTCTTAATTCTCCAGACAGTCAGGGCTGATTGCAGCTTTGGGCCTCTTTGCCCCCCGGGCAGAGAGGTGATAACGGCTCTCGGACTCTCCTGGCCGCCCGTTCTCCGGGCAGAGTAGCCTTTGGGCCCTTTTGTTCTCTGGACAAAGTGTTGATTAGCAGCTTCTTGGGCCTCATCCTCTGCTCGCTTGGAGGTTATCTTACTTGCTCACACTTGCTAACATTCTTGCTAAAACGAGAGAAAACTACATCCACACAGCAAAAAGCATTTCTAACATTATATAATATCTACCTTTATACTTTGCGAGAAGCCAATACTATGTTTATAACAGACCCCAAATCTGGGTATTGTTTCTTTTAACAGTATTTTGGCTGCCTCTTTAGCTTTGTTGGTGGGACAGGGGAAAGCTTCAGGCCAACCAGAAAAAGTGTCCACTAACACCAGTAAATACCTATATCCCTCCTGTCGAGGCAATTCATAGAAATCTATTTGCCAATAATCTCCTGGACGATTATCTTTCTTTGTAACTCCTGGAGGGGTTTGTTTATATGTTTGTGGATTGTTTTGTATATACGGTTTGCATTTACCTACTACACTTTTTAAAAATCCCACTCATTCTTACACTGAGTACCTGATCTTTTAAGCTATTTACCGTAGACTGTTCCCCAATGGGTGGCCGGATGTTTCTCTTCCACTAACTGTCTTATCACTGCCTCAGGTACTATAATTTGATTTTTACTAGTCACCCACAATCCCAGTGAATTTAATTTTGCTTTTAAAAGTTCAGCTAATTGCTTGAGTCTGATATTCTGGTGGCTTGTCAGAAAGGGTTACATATTTTGGAGTTCTAACTGATGCCGAATTGATTTTTGCCTTTTTTCTTTTATATATTTTCTGTATTCTTTACACATATATTTGTAGCTCTGTAGCCTATTATTGTATTCATAGCCTACCTCCAGCATATTTCCTTACCCTACCCAATAGGCAGTAAGACAAAACACATTCCGAATGTTCCAAGCTGGGGCCTGAGGCTCCTATCCTATCTCGGTTCTTCCTGTCAACCAAGGTTTAGATCAGCTCTTTGAGACATATTTTTATAAACAGAGTTTAGTTCCTATCTAGAGGAGGGAGGATTCGAAAAAGGGCTGAACTAGGGGGATTAATTCATCAAGTATACTTCTGTCATAGGTTAGCAAGCATAGTCCCGGAAGGGATGTCCTTGCTAAGGGGTGCTTACAGTTTCCTCTGGGAACTGATAGAACCTATCAGCTGGCCAGTTTGAATATGGACAATTCTCTAAGCTACTTAAAGTTGTGACCACCTCTGTGATCCACATTTAAGAATAGGCAAACTCCCCCTCCAAGCTCTCTCTCGTTTCCGGTGCTGGGACAGGTGGCTGCGGGGCCTGAGTGGGGGCCAGCGGGCCCGGCCAGGCCCTGCTTGGGCCAGGCCGGGCCGGGCCACGGCCATCATGGAGCCGATGGACCTGTTCCAGCCGTGGAACCCCCCCCCACTGCCTTGCCGTGGGCAGCCAGAGCGGCTCGGCTCTCCCCCTTCTCCACTGCGATAAGAAAGATTCAACATTCCAGCTGCAAAGCTGCAAGGCCGAGGTGAGATTAACCCTTTTTATTGCTGTGAAGAGCTGAAAACCCTAGGGAAGAGAGAGAGGAGATGCTTAAAGCTGAAATTCTGTTGTGAAGCTATGATATATCAGAGTATCCCGTTGTAATTCCATGAAGATATGGGGGGTGGAGTGTTCAACTCGTAAGCAAAAGCACCTGCGCTGAGATAGGCAGATGCTGATGCAGCTGTAATTTCATGAGAAGTTTGGACAGGGAGAGATGGAAGCGATGAGGACTTTTGCTCCAAATGGGAAAGGAAAAAACCTCAGTTCCTAGAGATGCTCCCAGAGATAGTCGTAACAATGAAGATGAGGAAGACCCTTTGCTCCCAGGGAAGGAGAAGGGCCTCTGTTTTTGTTTCTGAACAGCTCAACCTTAAAATTGTACCCCAAAAAACTTCAAGAGTGGACCCTCGAACGTGGGAAAACCAATTGCTATCTGTGTGTGACCTTGAACAAGTTGCAAGTCAGGGGAAGGGACTCACATGCAGGCAGAGAGACTCCTCTTCCTAAATGGACTGAACAATATTTGGAAGTGGGTGGCTGTCTCGTTGTGATACTGTTTTCATAGCATGAGCAAGAAGAGACTTCTCTTTCTAAATGGACTAAACAAGGTTATTATGGCAGTGGTAAACAGACTGAACATCTTAAGGGTTGTTTTTTTCACATTGTCAGTGGGAGAAGGGAGGAAGGTGGGGGGAGGAGAAGAGTTCTGAAGGTGGTATAATTTTTTTTTCTTTCCTCTTTTAGGTCTGTTAATAAACTTCTTTATATTCTTTCAAGTTTGGTGCCTGCTTTGCATTTCTCCTAATTCTTATCTCACAGCAGATAAACAGTAATGAGTATTTTGGACCAAACCACTACACTAAATTGGTGTTTCCGCCCACGAACAAACCCAACCCGCGACAAAATGGTGGAAAATGCGGGCAGTTTGGCTACAGGCAACTGGAGCTACTTCCTTTTTGGTAGATCCTCCTTTCTGAGACTTGCGCTCCACTTTCACCTGGAGGGGTGTGCAGTACACCTGGAACCGACTGCCCCAGGGGTGGAAGCATAGCCCCACAGTTGGGCGCCACTAAATTTGTTCCAGTTTGGCCAAATTTAGAAATATATCCTCTGAGAGAAGGCACAACCACCCCTCCCCCACCAGCTTCAGGAAAAAATAAATTTTCCTCGAAGGAAAGTGAAGAAGATAAAACTATTTATTTAACAAACACACGGGAAAGGAAAATAATGTTAGATGGTAAAATCTTTCGCTGTAGAGGAAAAAAACCTGGGAAAGTGTTCGAGTCCTCCCTTTGGTCTCCTCGGAGCTGGGGCTTGGGCCTGGGCCAGGCCCTCTCTGCCCGGTGGAAAGTCCTCCCGATGTGCTCTGATGTTACAGCAATCAAGCAGTCCAGTAGAAAACGGAGAAAATCCGGAAATGCAAAGTCCAACTCTCAGTCTGTCTCTGGAGAACAAGAAACTGAAAACAACTGGCCAAAAACTGACTGGAAAGCAGCAAGCCGGGTGCTTCCTCACTCCCCTGCCCCAGCTGGGGGAAAAAAACCCTGCTATTTTTTTGTAACCTTGAACGAGCTGCAAACTGCTTTGAGAAAGTTTTGCTCAGGTTTTTTCCTTCCCCCTCTCAGGCTCAGTTTAGAGGCATAGAAAGGCACAAAATTTCTGGGCATAGGCAGCGATATGGGATACACATCATAAGGTCACCCCAAGACAACTTCTAATTGGGGATTCTTGTCAGATATGCTGATATGTAAAATCTATAAAAATTGTGTTATGCCTGGTGTGCATCTTCTGCATTTTCCACCTGGTAAATTGTGCACCTAAGGATCCTTATAAAGGTAACTCCTTTTATCACCCTAACTGTGTCTGGCTCATTATTTTAGGACCAGCGAGAAGGCATCTGCTTTCTGGCGACTCCACCAGGATGAGGGACTTCTCAGATTGAGAACCACCCTGCCCCCCCCACACTCTGCCGGCATTTTAAAACGAAGGGTTTTGCAGTGGTCTGGGAAACTGAAATTGTGGAATTTCCAAAAAATCCAGCACGGTAGGAAGGTATAATAAAAAGGAGGTTTTTTATTGCTAGCATTTGTGGGTTCTGCATTTAGAGATCTCTTGAGGTTCTGGCAGACCAGGAAGCAGCCAGAGGGACTTGCAGCGTGGTGGGAACTTTCAGTCATTCGTTTGATCCCCGTTCCCATACTGAGGAGGTCTGGGGAGGGGGACACCCTTCTCTTAACACTGTTTAAGGCTGGAGGTGCACAGCTCAGCCTGTGGTGTAGAGGGTAAGGCACTGGTGACTGATCTGTAGAATGCTGGTGGTTTGAATTCCAGCCAGGAAGGTTTTTTGTGCCTGCACTCTTTTGCTTCTTTTATATAGTCCATTTCTTGCACTTTCACTGCTTGTTAGAGTTATAGCACATAGCTTATTTAGCTTGCTTTGGGAGTGGGAAATCTGAGTTCAAATCCCGGGTCGGACTCTGTGGCTGGAAGCTCTTTTCTCAGCGTTTTTTTCCTGTTTATAAATAAAAATATGGGGTGTGTATATTCCAACAAAGGCATGCAGATACCCCATGACTCCCCATTAGATTTAATGCTAAAACATTGGCATACCCTAGTGGGTAAAAGGACGCCTCTTATCATGGAAGAATTGGTTCGGCTTTGTACAGAGGTTTGGCCAGTGCAAAAGTTAGGGGGAGGAAGGATCTGGCCACCCTTTGGCAGTCTAGAAAGTGAATTAATAACAGAATTATTGTCAGAACTTTGACCGCAAAGATGATGGGAAGAATTAGGGTATGCCGAATTATTTGCAATATTTTTAAACAGATCAGATGCATATGAACCTGAAAAAGACTGTTTTGCGATGTTTTTAAGAGGGAAGAGAAGGGATAAAAAGGAGGAGCCTCTTGCTGTGTTGATAAATCAGACATGGCTGATGTGGATATGGTGATGCCTGCTTTGAGGAGGGAGCACCCCCCCTTGCTGCCCCCACTGCCCCCCCACTGGTGGCAACTGCGGCTGGTGCGAGAGCTAAGGGGGCACCCCCTGACCAGCACTTGGCTGATATAACACCCAGTACCAGCGGAACAGCCCCAATTAAAAGCCAGCAGGGTGGTTCAGATACAGAGAGTTCCTCAGAAGATGAAACCAAGGACAAAGCCGCTGCAGCCACTGTAGCCAGGAGGAAAAGGGGAAAGACAGCCCAAGAGGCCATAGAAGCACCCAGTCCAGTAGCAAAGTGCACCATATCTAAAAAGGAGGAATAAGAAAGGGAAGAGCCTGCCATACAAGCCCCTTTAAGGTAGGCTGTTGGGAATCAAGGTGTAATTTACATAAAAACATCATTTTCCCTCATAGAGCTGCAGCAGTGGAAGGCCTCAGTTGGACAGTATAGAGACAATTGTTGTACATAGGGCTATTAAGACAAAACCCAGACTGGGGTGATCTGAATGCAATACTAGACACATTACTAGATGAAACAGAAAGAGGAATGGTTAATAGGACTGCTATATCTGCTATAGAGACTTTAATTACAGCTGGAAATCTTCAAGGGCCAGTTAATGATATTTTCCCTTTTAATGACTGTCTTAGGTTACAATGTAAGATGTAACCAAAAGTATGTATTATATCACCATCTGTTAAAGCCAGGTGGGGCAGTGTTCTTTGTCTCTTCCATGAAACACCCCTGATAACTCCCTCCGGAGAGATATCTTCTGTTAATGGGCCATCTAGCTGTCACTGCATGACTCATAAAATTACATCATCCCATTGTGAGATGCTCCACCCAGGGGAAGGAACAGAGCATTCCTACCTGGATATAATCTGAGGTTTGGAACACCACAGTCAGCCCTTACCTACTGTATTCCCAGAGGACAAGAGCTACATAACCACCATTGGACCTTCAGAGGAAGACCGGACCCTTCTACAGGATCACCGCTTCAACAGAACCACATCTATCACTTCAAAGAGGACTGCAGCCACCCCTTAATCGGACTGTTACCACCACCCTGCCTGGCAGGGTGTCCGGTCGTATCCTGACTCTCAGTTTAAGCCAGTGTTTCTGTAGTATTGCCTTGTTATATATATTAGAAAAGAACTGTTATTCCTATTTCTCATACCTTTGCCTGAAGCCCCCTTAATTTCAAAATTATAAAAATTCAGAAGGAAGGGGGTTGCATTTTCCCATCACAAGGGAGGCTCCTGCCTTCCTTAGCAGATACCTGTCTTTCAAACCAAGACAATGACCCAGGCTAGGACCCTAATGTGTCAGAACAAATGGCAAGGTTAAAACATTATCATAATTACGTAATACTTGGCCTAAAACGTGCCATTCTTAAAGCAGTGAATTGGTCCAAATTATACGAAGTCAGACAAGACATATATGAAACTCCTACAGACTTCTTGAATAGGCTTAAAGAGGCTGCACAAAAATACACAAATCTGGACCTCGAGGAACCTGCAGAGCAGACCCACCTAGCTTATTTGTTTATAGGCCAATCTGCAGATGACATAAGGAAAAAGTTGCAAAAGATGGATGAGACGCGTGACATAGGTAAATTGTTGAATACAGCCTGGTGTCTTGGGGTGGCTTTATGATGTGTATCCCATATCGCTGCCCTATGCCCAGAAATTAATTTTTGTGCCTTTCTATGCCTTTAAACTGAGCCTGAGAGGGGGAAGAAAAAACTGAGCAAAATGTCTTCAAAGCAGTTTGCAGCTTGTTCAAGGTCACAGAGATAGCAACTTTTTTTTTCAGCTGCGGCAGGGGAGCGAAGAAGCACCCGGCTTGCTGCTTTCCAGTCAGCTTTTGGCCAGTTTTTCAGCTTCTTTTTCTCTGGAGAGAGACTGAGACTTGAACTTTTTTTTCCCTGGAATTTCAGATTTTCTCCCTTTTCTGCTGGACTGCTTCAATATCAGAATGCATCAGGAGGACTTTCCACTGAGCACAGAGGGCCTGGCCCTGGGCCAAGCCCCAGCTCCGAGGAGACCAAAGGAAGGACTCTGAAATTTTCCCAGGTTTTTTCTCCACAGCGAGAGATTTCATTATTTAGCATTATTATCCTTTTCCCGTGTGTTTGTTAAATAAATAGTTTTTATCTTCTTCACTTTCCTTTGAGGAAAATTTATTTTTCCTGAACCTGGTGGGGGAGGGGTGGTTGCGACCTGCCTTCTCTCAGAGGATATATTTCTAAATTTGGCCAAACCGGAACACCTGGAAAGTATATCAAATAGAGATTCAACAGATAGACGCCAGCAGAATGGAAGGGGTGATCAGGGAAAGTCATCTAACACATCAAAAAGGAGTACTTCTCCTCTAGACAAAGATCAATGTGCTATTTGCAAGAAAAAGGGACATTGGAAGAATGAGTGTCGGATGTGGGTGAAAAGGACACCCCTGGCTCCTGAATTATCTGTGAATGGGAACTGACAGGGACCGAAGACGACACCCCCAGCGGACCCTTTGGTTGTAGCTAAGCTGGGGAAAGATGATGTTGAATTTCTGGTGGATACAGGGAAAATGTATTATGCATTAAATACTTTAAAAGGGAAACTGAGTCAAGATACTGTAAATGTGATTGGTGCCACAGGGGTAAGTGAAACAAGGCCTTTCTTCCAACCTTTAGAATTTAAGTTGGGAAAACACTGGGTGACTTACCAATTCCTCTATATGTCAAACTCCCCAGAACCATTGTGGAGGGCTGGGAGCCCTTGTCGTGAGAGCCCTCTGCACTCCCTTGGAGGAGAGAGGCCTGAGGGCAAGACAACCTTCCCCAGAGATAAGCAACCTTCCTCTGGGTCATGGTGAGAAAGTGAACCACCCCCAGCATGCCTTGTTTCTATATGGTAATAGCCTGTACCCAGTTGGCTAGTTGGTTTCTACCCCACCCCCTGCCTTTCCCATAAAAGTCCCCTGTTTCTGCCCCTCAGAGGGAGTTCTTGTCCCTGGCCTTCCTCTCACAGAGGCTGCTGGACAATAAAGGCTTCCTCTGTGGAACTGCTATACGAGGCTCCTGTCTCTCAGGGATCTGAGTTCACCTTAGGTGATTTCAAAGAGCTGAATCACAAGAGCTGGAATCATTTGTAGCTGAGAAATTGCTACACTTGCTGAAATCACTTGCTGCCCAGGGAGGTCTGCCACCGCCCCTGTAAGAGTTGTTCCTTGCAGGACGCTCTCTCTAGGAAGGTTGTGGCACACTGGGTTGTCCACCCCCGGACCCCAAAAGAGATCTCTGAAGTCAGATCTTGGAACATGCAGTTTATTGCAAAGGGCGTGGGTACAGGGGCACTGCTTAGAGCTGCCAGCTGCAGCTCGGAGCAGGCCCAAGAGAGCCGCTGGGAGCTTGTAGGCTGGGCTGGGGTGGCTGCTGGTGCGGCGGGCAGGAACGGTGCTGCCGGAGACGGGGCTGGAGCAGCGGCAGGCACGGAAGAGGCTGCAGCCATCCGTGCAGACGCTGCGGCGCCGGCACCAGGTGGCTCGTGGGGCTGGGGCGTTCCGTGTCCCAGCGCGAGTGATGGTGTGCTGGGATCGGGGAATTGCGCAGGAACGCCAGCAGGGACGGGAGTAGACATAGGCATCTGTGCTGCCGCGGGGCCGGGGAACAGCTCGGGGCGTGCTGTGTGCACTTGAACGGCAGGGCAAGGGGGCAGGGTTCCCGCGGCAACGTGCATAGGGGGTGCCGGGGACGCCAGCGTGGCCGTGACAGGCGCTGTCGGCACCGGTGGTTCAGGAGCAGCAGGAGACTGCGAAGACGCAGCAGCGACGGACGCGGATGGGACGTTGGCCACCACCGGCGCCATGTCAGTGGTGGCGAGGGGGACCTGGGGGGCTGGAAGAAGGGTCGCTGCCTGGCTTTGCGGGGGGCCGGCTATAATGGCAGCCACTGCCATAACAGGCGCGGCTGGGGGAGGTAGGTAGCAGGGGGGTAGCTGCCGGCCCTGCAGGGGTATCGGCGGGGGGCAGAGCCACCATGATGCCAGCAGCGGGGGGTGGGGTAACAATGACGGCAGCAGTGGGGGGTGGAGCCGCGATGACGGAAACAGTGGGGGGCACGTGGGGGCAGGGGCAAGGGGCGGGGCCGCGATGACGCTGGCGGACGGGGTGGTAGAAGCGAGGGGCGGGGCCGCGAAGACGCTGGAACCGAGGGTGGGGACCACCGGAGCCGGGACAGCAGGGACGAACGTGATGGCCGGAGCAGTGGGGTGGCTGGGGCAAGGGTAACGGGTGCCGGGACCGCGAGGGCGGGGGCCAGGGTGGCACAAGTCAGCCGGACCGCAGGTACTGGAGCCGCGAGGTCCAGCGGAGAGGCAGGGGCCGTGCCCCATTGCAGGCTCGCGGCGGCAAGGGGCGGGCTCGCAGCAGGAGCGGGACTCGGCGGGGTGACTGCTGCGGGCGGCGCCTTCGCAGCAAACAGCTCCACCAGCGCTCTGCAAGCCGGGACCAGCTCCTCGGCAGCCATATCTCGGCAGGAGATATTATTAAAGAGCTTAACCCCAACTGTGCCCCAGAAGTCTCTTGTAAAGACAGCTGAACGGTCAGCATTTGGGAAATTAATCAGATTCCATTCTAAGAGGTTTTTTAGCTCCTGTTTAGGTAATCGACTTGGACCGGAGCTTAGTAAATGCTTAAGTTGCTTATAGAGATCTCTGTCATGGGCAGAGTGAGTTTGTCCCATTATTAGACCAGTATGATACTCACCTAGATGTCGCAGGAGCAGGGTCCTTAGTCAGAGGTCCGTCGTGGGGGGCTGGCCAGGCACTCCACTCGGCGCTCAGGAGGCTGCTTTTGGGTCCCTCGTCAGAGCTCCGGTTTTAGGCGTTGCTTGGCAACGGCTTTCAGTGCTCAGGACCTCGCAGGTGGGTCTGCACTGAGAGCTCCAGTGCGGGCGGTGCTGAGCAGTACTCGCCTGTGCTCGGGGCGAGCGTCAGGGTCCCTCCTTAGAGCTCTGGTCGGCACTGCTTAGCAGCGTGTCCGTGCTCGAGGGGTGCCACGGCAAACTTCCTCAAAGAGCTCCAGGTAGTCGCTGCGCAGCAGTGACCACCTGTGCTCGAGGACTGCCAGGCAATTCCCTCCGAGAGCTCCAGGTAATCGCTACGTAGTAACGGCTCTCCGTGCTCGAGGGCTGACTCGGCAGAATTATAGAGCTCCAGCTTTTACGTTGCGCAGCAACGGTATGCCATGCTCACGACACGTTCCAGGTGGCTATAACTGGTCTTTTAGTTACCGTCCATGGAGAAGTCTCCCACAGGTGGAAAAAGCTGAACCGGGCCTTCAATCACTTTGGGCGCCAGACTGTAAGAGCTTGGGTGGGTTGGACTGTCAGGACGGACGGAGACGAGAGATCTCTGAAGTCAGATCTTGGAACATGCGGTTTATTGCAAAGGGCGTGGGTACAGGGGCACTGCTTAGAGCTGCCAGCCGCAGCTCGGAGCAGGCCCAAGAGAGCAAGAGTGTAAAAGTAAGAGCAAGTAGGTAAGAGAGGAGTAAGAGTGAGCGAAGAGGAAGTAAGTAAGGGGGTTAGTAAGTAAGGGCCGAAGTTCTCGTTACAATACAATAAATCATCTTCTGTACTGAATATTCTAATTTTCACTAGCCACTCTAGTACAAGATACAAATCCTATAGCATTTACATACAGCTTATAAGAGTTCTTATATTACCATAGAGTGTTACATCTTAACTCCTAAAAACTACTCTTTGGACCCCTTCTGCTGAGCTAGTAGGGTCTGCTCTGATCCTTGGACCTGTCTGCAAGCAGAGGGTATTGTTCAATCAAGAGGGGATTACCTTCAGTCGGCCATACCATTGTTTTCCAGTTGTTCAGTAACTAAGACTTGGTATCTCAAAGGTGGCCTTCATTTCAATGTCGCTTATAGTTTTCATATTCCCAAAATCTTTTGTCAGGCAATCATATTTATAAGGCTTTCCTGTTTCATCTTCCCCAACACATATGGAAGCTAGTTCAACAAACTCAAGTCACTGTGTTTCAAGTAGATACACATTGTAATACAGATGCATTAGAACAACTATACATTTCTATTGCAGACAATCAAGCAAAAACACACCAAGCAGGTTTGCAGTTCCCTCAAGAAGAATCTCATGAGTGTTTGGCCAAATGGGCACACCAGAAATGGGGACATCCTGGAAAAAAAGCCACTTCCAAGAAGGCCCAAGACCTCAGAATAGCTATTTTAGTTGATATGGTGTTACAAATGGAGAGAGGGGAGGGACAAGTCCCTGCCTCTGCCCAGGCCTCTGGCAGTAGACAGCAGCTTTATTGAGGTGGCCAGCACCCCAAAATCCACTCTTGCTCAAAAGTTCTTAAAAATGACCAATCAGGACTACTACAGCATGAATTATTTATTGAGGAGACCAAGGAAAACAGATATAAGACTTAAACAGACTTACTACACAGGAATAAAACAAAAGAAACACTACTAGTAGATAAGGATAAAGGTACCTATGTTACAGCTAGCAAAGAAATAGTATAGATTAGGAGTCAATGTCACCCATGAATGATGGCGGTGTGCAGAGAATCCCCTTAATTTCTCTCAATCCTTTGGGAAAGTAACTCGATGCCAACATCTTGATCATCGAGGAGAACTCTCTAAACACTCAGAGAGGTTATAAGAGATTTCTGATTTCATGAAAATCATAGGGGTCTTTTACAGTTGTAAAAATGCTTGTGTTCTGCAGTCACTATTTTTAGGTTTTCCTTTCTCACGCATCCAAGGAAGGATGTTTATTGCTGGCTAAGGAGGTTCTCAGCCAAGATAATTCATCACACGACGAATCGTTCCAGCCTGACCTAGCCATATGTGGTGGGGAGATAAGGTTTTGCTGTATCAGGGGGTGAAAGATCCTGCCACATATGGTAAAAACTATCATAGCTGGCTGCCCAGTTTGTCGGCATACTCATAAGTGACTAGTCCCGCATAAAGGACACTTAAATCAAGGAAAATGACCTGGGCAGATGTGACAAATGGATTATACAGAACTGTTACCTTGAGACCATGGGTGTGGGTTTATCTGTGCAGCTGTGGATACACACCATGGGTATTTAATAGCTTACCCATGTAAGAGAGCTACCCAGCATAATACTGTTCAAACTTTAGGCTTAATTATCCTATATTATGGGATTCCTTTACAGATTCAAACAGATAATGGGTCACATTTCAAAAACAAACAAGTACAGCAGTTTGCTGAAGATCAAAATATACAATGGATTTTCCATATTCCCTATTATCTGCAAGCAGCTGGACCAGTAGAACAAATGAATGGGCTTTTGAAAGAACAATTGTGTAAATTGGGAAAGGCACAAATGAGAAATTGGAAAGCAAATCTTACAGAAGTGTTACATATATTACATAATAGACCAATTGGTGAAGCCAAAACACCATTGATATGAATGACTACTCCTAATTTGTAAATGAAACCCTTGACAGTAACTGAAACAATTATGTATTGGGGAAATTATCCCAGGAGCATTATCATCTTACTGGGCTACTCCTGAGGCAGCAGGACTAGACTCACATGCATTAATTTGAACACAAATTAATCAAGGGTAAACTAAGATTGTTGGCACTGGTATTGGGATTCAAATTCCCTTGGAACATTTTGGATTAATTGCCCTGCAGTCCAGCTTAGCAATTAAAGGAATTCATGTAATGGGGGGAATCATTGATGCTGATTCTTAAGGAGAAATAAAAGTAATTTTGATGAATAATTGTGTGCCAGTTTGGACAAATTTGGAGGAAAATATCCTCTGATAGAAGGCAGGTTACAATCACCCCTCCCCCACCAGGTTAGGGAAAAAAAATTTTCCTCCGAGGAAAGTGAAAGAGATAAAAAAATATTATTTAACAAACACACAGAAAAAGGATAATAATGCTAAATAATAAAACCACTTGCTGTGGAGAGAAACCTGGGAAGATTTCAGAGTCCTTCTGTAGGTGTGGTCTCTCTCCTCCCCCTCCTTGGAGCTGGGTCAGTGTGGGCCCACCTCCGGGGCCCGGGTGGAAAATTCTCCCGATGTGTTCTGATGTTGAAACAGTCCAGAAGAGGAGAAAAACAGAAGTCCCAAGAAAACAAAGTCCAACTGTCCATCTCCCTCCAAAGAAAAGGAGCTGAAAACTGGCTGAAAGCAAGAAGGGTGCTTCCTTTGCTCTTGCTACCGCAGCAAGGTGCAGAGGAGTGTGTATCTGTGTCCTTGAACAACTGTTCTGAAAAGTTCGCTCCGTTTTTTTTCCTCTCCCCCCTCTCAGGCTCAGTTTAAAGGCACAGAAAGGCACAAAATTAATTTCTGGGCATAGAGCAGTGATAGGGGATACACATCATAAAGTCACCCCAAGACAATTGGAACCAAGATTTAGTTATTCAACCTAAGGACTGTATAGCCCGGCTTTTGATATTATCACTTTTGAAAGCATGAATCCAAAAAGGGCATCCACCTCAAATAACTACAGTAGGAGATGATAGAGGATTTGGATGAACTAACTTTTAATAATGGAGATAAAGTGTGGGTCCAAAGACAAAATGGACCCCTCTAACCTGCTGAAGTAATAGCAGTAGGAAAAGATAATACCATTCTTATTATGAAACCTGGACAAAAAAAATGGGAATATGTCCATGCACAGAAATGTCATTTAAGAGAATAATTGGAAGTGTTGAGTTTCTCTTTTATAGAACCTGCCAGGATGGATGTTCCTCTTTATTCCCATGGTCCATTTGGGAAGTGCCATTACCCCAGGAGCTGTATCTTCAAATGCGAAGACATTGCACGATTTTATGACTTGGGGATGGAGAAACTCTAGTAAGGAGTGGCAACAGGATATTTTTACCTGCAAAGCAAATCAAGTATGTCAACAGAGCTACATTGACTTTTCCGACAATTGTACTTTGCAAGGAGTCCAGGATCCTAAACATCTGTTTGAACAGCTGTATGCATTATGCCCTTCAAATACAAATAAAACCATAACACCTAATGTAACCCTTAAATGCTGTATAGACCTAGTTATGGCTTGGTGTCTTGGGGTGACTTTATTATGTGTATCCCATATCGCTGCCCTATGTCCAGAAATTAATTTTGTGCCTTTCTATGCCTTTAAACTGAGCCTGAGAGGAGAGAGGAAAAACTGAGCAAAACTTCTTCAAAGCAATTTGCAGCTTGTTCAAGGTCACACAGAGATAGAGACGGCTCTTTGCGTTCAGCTGGGGCAGGAGAGCAAGAGCGGAGGGAAGCACCCTTCTTGCTTTCGTTCCAGCCATCTTTTGGCCAGTTTTTCAGCTCCTTTTCCTCTGGAGAGATGAATTTTGTTTTCCAGGGACTTCGTTTTTGGTTTTTTTCCCCTTTTCTCTGCTGGACAGTTTCAACATCAGAATACATTGGGAAGACCTTCCACCGAGGCCTTGGCCCTGGAGGTGGGCCCACAACCCAATCCCAGCTCCAAGGAGGGGGAGAGAGAGACTACGGAAGGACTCTGAAATTTCCCCAGATTTCTCTCAGCAGATCGAGAGATTTCATTGTTTAGCATCATTATCCTTTTCCTGTGTGTTTGTTAAATAAATAGTTTTTATCTCTTTCACTTTCCTCAGAGGAAAATTTATTTTTTTCCCGAACCTGGTGGGGGAGGGCTAGTTGTGACCTGCCTTCTCTTAGAGGATATATTTCTAAATTTGGCCAAACAAGAACAAATTTAGTGGTGCCCAACTGCGTCGCTCAAAGGAAAGTGAAAAACCTGTGCTAATTACATTTTAGTTTGAATTTACTCATTCTGTGTTGGGGTAAAATAGTCACCATGTTGGTTGAGTTCATAATGCCTCTCTGGCTTGATATATTCATTTATTTCTGGTCCATAGGCTTGTTTAAGATACTAGTGCCTTTCTGGTCCCTAGGCCTATTTGCCAATCCACAACTTGATCTGATCATATCCTTGATAAGGAATTTTTGCAGAGCAGGGGCACGAATTTGAATTTCTATTTTGGTGTGCTCAGTGATAATGATTTATAAGAAGTTGACAGAGGTACAGGAAGCTGTTCGAAGTGTGTATGATATGTGGTTTCTCCGTCCTAACCCCAGTTCTAGCTTCAGTAGCCTGTTTTGGGAATTTATTAGTAATTGCACCCAGATTGTTAGAAGATGAGGAGACGGGGCTTCCCTTCCCTTTAAATTTGATAGGTTATCTTTTGAGAACGTTCAGTTTCCCCTGAATGTTAGAGACCACCCTCCTGGTATTTTATCTGGTAATCTTCCTCTATGTGGTTCACAGCTTGTCTAGAATGAGAGCTCAGATTTCCAGGGTGACTGCCGAGACACCTGACCCAGAGGTGGAAAATCCTGAGTGGTGTGGGGAATGGGAGGATATGGGCCAAATCCTGAAGAAATTCTCTGACCCAATGGTTTGCAATTTCCCCCCTGAACAAGTTCAGAAACCAGCTGAGGTGGCAAAATATCTGAAAGAGAAATACAGTGACAATTCTGAGAAAAAGGTTTTTGCAATATGTTGGGCCTTGGCATATGCCTATCGCACACTGCAGCAGGTAAAGGTAGAGAGGCAGGAAGATAAATCAGCAAAGCCTGCAGGCACCCCAGTCACTCAGACTGCAGCCAAACCAGACAGCAAGCCCAAACCAGCCATTGACTGTGGCTCCTGTCATGAAGAAAAAGCACACAACCAAAACTGATCGCCCAGTGAAAGATGTGGATAATGCCGGGGAAGGGACGTCAAAAGATGCAGGGGAAGGAACCTCAAAACCATCAACGGACTCAGGCACAGAAACCATTACTGAGTCCATGGCCATAAAGGACCTTCACAGCTTAAGAAAGGACTACACCCAACGGCCTGATGAATCCATAATAAGTTGGATGGTCCATATTTGGGATGCTGCAGGTGATGATATAATGCTGGACAGTGCTGAAGCAAGGCATTTGGGATCCCTGTCACATGATCCAGCTATCAACCAAGCGATAATAAGGAGGGCGGAGTCTGTCAGTCTCTGGAGATGGGTCTTGAATGGCACGAGGGATAGATACCTGTGCGGAGATGATCTCTACATGCAGCAAATCCAGTGGAAGACCATGGAAACAGGGATCCAACACTTGAAAGAACTAGCAGTGGTAGAGATTGTCTTCACAGCTGACCCGGGATTGAGGAGTCCATTGATGTGGCGAAAATTCATACAATGTGGGCCACAAGAATATGCTTCTGCTTTAGCAATAATAAAACCAGATTACGGCGCGAATGAGACTGTGCAGGATATGGCAAGGAAGCTCCGAGCATATGCAGATGCCATGCATGGCCCAACACATGCAAGAATCACAGCCGTGGAAACATTTATGCAGAAATTGGAAGATGAAATAAAGAAGAATGACCAGGAACTCAAGAAAGAGATCAAAGAGGGCCTTCTCCAAATCTCAGCAGTACAGATCAGAGATTCTGATACCAAACGTGGACGTTCTCAAGAGAGAAAGTACATCCCACCAAGTGAGCTGTGGGATTTCCTGTGTGACAGTGGGGAAAACGTGGAGGTGGGAAGGACAACCCACTTCTGCTCTGGCAGCACGAGTGCGTGAATTGAAGGAGCGCAAGTCTCAGAAAGGAAGTTCTACCAAAAAGGAAGTAGCTCCAGTTGCCAGTAGCCAAACTGCTGGAAATTATGGAAAAGACGATGGCATGTCCGATTCCCATGAAGGAAATTCTACAATGTATGCCCAGGGAAAGAAGGATAACCAGACATAGAGGAGCCCTGCCACTAGCCAGGTAGAGGTCAGGGAAAACCGTGTTTTTTGGACTGTGTGGATTTGTTGGCCTGGTACATCAGAACCACAAAAATATGATGCCTTGGTTGACACTGGTGCGCAGTGTACAATAATCCCATCGCAGCATGTGGGGGTAGAATCTGTTTCTATTTCTGGTGTAACAGGTGGATCACAAGATTTGACCCTGGTGGAAGCTGAGGTGAGCCTGACTGGAAATGAGTGGAAGAAACATCTCATTGTGACTAGTCCAGAGGCCCCATGCATTTTGGGCATAGACTTCCTCCAAAGCAGGTATTTCAGAGACCCAAAGGGACTCAAGTGGGCTTTTGGAATAGCTGCTGTGGAGACAGAGGGCATTAAGCAATTGAACACTTTGCCTGGACTATCAGAGAACCCATCTGCAGTAGGCCTTCTGAAGGTGTAAGAAAAAAGAGTACCAATTGCTACCTCAACAGTGAATCACCGACAGTACCGGACAACGCGAGATGCTGTGATAATGTCATGGGGTGACTTTATGATGTGTATCCCATATCGCTGCCCTATGCCCCAAAATTAGTTTTTGTGCCTTTCTATGCCTTTAAACTGAGCCTGAGAGGAGGGAGGAAAAACTGAGCAAAACTTCTTCAAAGAAGTTTGCAGCTTGTTCAAGGTCACACAGAGATAGCGACTTTTTTCAGCTGCGGCAGGAGAGCGAGAGCCAAGGGAAGCACCCGGCTTGCTTTTTCTTTCCAGCCAGCTTTCGGCAGTTTTTTTCCTCAGCTCCTTTTAGTTTGGAGAGTTGAACTTTTGTTTTCCTGGGACTTTGGTTTTTTTCCTTTTCTCTCTGCTGGACTGTTTCAACATCAGAATATATTGGGAAGACCTTCCACCGAGGCCTTGGCCCTGGAGGTGGGCCCACCACCCGATCCCAGCTCCAAGGAGGGAGAGGGAGAGATCTATGGAAGGACTCTGAAATTTTCCTAGGTTTCTCTCAGCAGATCGAGAGGTTTTATTAATTAGCATCATTATCCTTTTCCTGTGTGTTTGTTAAATAAAGAGTTTTTATCTCTTTCACTTTCCTCAGAGGAAAATTTATTTTTTCCTGAACCTGGTGGGGGAGGGGTGGTTGTGACCTGCCTTCTCTCAGAGGATATATTTCTAAATTTGGCCAAACAGGAACCGATTCCCATCCATAAGATGATCCATGAGCTGGAGAGCCAAGGGATGATCAGCAAGACCCACTCACCCTTCAATAGTCCCATCTGGCCTGTGTGCAAATTGGAAGGAGAATGGAGATTGACTGTGGACTATTGTTGGGGTCTCCTCCCCCGCCATGTAGCCCTGGGAGAGGGGCCCTGAGGGGATAGACACGTGGTTTCCCTGCCCCTGCTCAGCCTTGTTCCCCATTGGTTGGTGTTCCCCTGCGCGGGCAAAGGACCTTTGGTCCGGTGACTGTAACAGTTCCTCGGCAGATCCCGGCCATGCGGCTGGAGAAATAAACATCTCTGAAACATCTACCAAGAATCTGCCTGTCCTATATATTTCCTTTCACGGGACTCCTAGTTTGGTATATGTATGTTGCAGTATCCCCACTGCAACAGACTATCGTGCCTTGATTGAAGTGACTCCACCACTGAGCACTGCTGTGCGGGACATGTTGGAGCTACAGTACAAGCTGGTGTCCAAAGCAGCAAAGTGGTACGCCACTACTGATATTGCTAATGCGTTTTTCTCCATTCCTCTGGCACCAGAGTGCCTTCACCTGGAGGGGTGTACAGTACACCTGGAATCGATTGCCCCAGGGGTGGAAGCACAGTCCCACCATTTGCCATGGACTGATCCAGAGTGCACTAGAAAAGGGTGAGGCTCCAGAACATCTGCAGTACATTGATGACATCATTGTGTGGGGGAACACCACAACAGAAGCGTTTGTGAAAGGAGAAAAAATTATCCAAATTCTCCTGGAAGCCGGTTTTGCCATCAAGAAGAGCAAAGTCAAGGGACCTGCTCAAGACATCCAGTTCATGGTAGTGAAATGGCAAGACGGACGACGTCAGATCCCCACTGAGGTCATCAATAAGATCACAGCAATGTCTCCACAAACCAAGAAGAAGGAAACACAAGCTTTCCTAGGTGCCATAGGTTTTTGGAGAATGCATATTCCTGAGTATAGCCAGATTGTCAGTCCTCTCTACCGGGTTACCCGCAAGAAGAATGATTTACATTGGGGCCCTGAACAGCAACAAGCTTTTTCCCAAAAAAGGCAGGAAATCGCTCACACTGTAGCCCTTGGCCCAGTCAGGACAGGACTCGAGGTGAAGAATGTGCTCTACTCTGCAGCCAGGAGCCATGGTCTGTCCTGGAGCCTTTGGCAGAAGGTGTCTGGTGAGACTCGAGGTCGACCACTAGGATTTTGGAGCCGATGCTACAGAGGGTCCGAAGCCAGCTACACCCCAACAGAGAAGGAAATCTTGGCAGCCTATGAAGGAATCCAAGCCGCCTCAGAGGTAATCAGCACTGAAGCACAACTCCTCCTGGCACCCCGACTACCAGTGTTGGGGTGGATGTTCAAAGCAAAGGTCCCTCTACCCACCACGCCACCAATGCCTCATGGAGCAAATGGATTGCTCTCATCACACAGCACACCCGTATCGGAAAACTGAATCGCCCTGGGATCTTGGAAATTATCACACACTGGCCTGAAGGTGAAAACATTGGTCTCAGTGGTGAGGAAGAACAAGAATAAGTGACACGTGCTGAAGAAGCTTCACTGTATAACCAACTGCCAGCAGAAGACACACGCTATGCTCTTTTCACTGACGTTTCTTGTCGAATCGTAGGGATGAAACAAAAGTGGAAAGCAGCCATATGGAGTCCCACAAGACGGGTTGCAGAAGCTACTGAAGGAGAAGGTGGATCAAGCCAACTCGCTGAACTCAAAGCTGTTCACTAGCCCGCGACATTGCTGAAAGAGAGACGTGGCCAAAGCTCTACCTTTACACTGATTCATGGATGGTAGCCAATGCTCTGTGGGGATGGCTGGAAAAGTGGGAAAAAGCTAATTGGCAGCGTAGGGGAAAACCAATCTGGGCTGCTGAAGAGTGGAAAGACATTGCTGCCCGAGTAAGAAAGCTGGTTGTGAAAGTCCGCCATGTAGATGCCCATGTCCCCAAGAGTAGGGCTAATGAAGAACACCAAAACAACAAGCAGGTAGATCAGGCTGCAAACATAGAAGTGTCACAGATGGACTTCAATTGGAAACATAAAGGAGAGTTGTTTCTAGCTCGATGGGCCCATGATGCCTCAGGTCATCAAGGCAGAGATGCCACCTATAGGTGGGCATAAGACCAAGGAGTGTATCTAACCATGGACAGTATCTCCCAGGTGATCCATGATTGTGAGACATGCGCTGCAATCAAGCAGGCTCAGTGAAACCCCTATGGTATGGTGGGCGATGGTCCAAATACAAGTATGGGGAGGCCTGGCAGATTGATTACATCATGCTGCCTCAAACATGCCAAGGCAAGCACTATGTGCTCACAATGGTAGAAGCCACCACAGGATGGCTGGAGACCTACCCTGTGCCTCATGCTACAGCCCGTAACACCATCCTGGGCCTTGAAAAGCAAGTCCTTTGGAGGCATGGTACCCCTGAGAGAATTGAATCTGACAACGGGACTCATTTCACGAATAGCCTTATCAACACCTGGGCTAGGGAACATGGCATTGAGTGGGTGTACCATATCCCTTACCATGCACCCGCTGCAGGCAAAGTGAAACGGTGCAATGGATTGTTGAAAACCACCTTGAAGGCACTAGGTAGGGGAACTTTTAAGAATTGGGAACAGCATCTAGCAAAGGCCACCTGGTTAGTTAACACCCGAGGTTCCACCAATAGAGCTGGTCCAGCCCAATCTGAATCCCTGCATACAGTAGATGAGGACAAGGTCCCAGTAGTGCATGTCAGAGGTCTGTTAGGAAAGACTGTTTGGATGAATTCTGCTTTGAGTACAGACAAACCCATCCGTGGGGTTGTCTTTGCTCAGGGACCTGGTTGCACATGGTGGGTAATGCAGAAAGATGGAACAACACGTTGTGTACCACAGGGAGATCTGATTGTTGGGTGAAAACCACCTGTAATGTGGAATGCCTATATACCACTGCTTGCTGATTGTCACTGTCTCTGTACATAGCTGTATATATGTATGTATTAATGTGTGTGTGTAGAGTTAAAATACATTAGTTTGGGCATTGAGCCAACCTAACGCTCAGGGACCGGGGGTACTCACACAAGTTTCAGTGCAGCAGAAATCAGCACAAATTCACAGTTACAGGCATCCGGTCCCGAAACTAAAAACATGGGTGGAGTCCTCCGAAGATCGGCTGCTCTCCGAAGTCAGTTCAGTGCAGACTCAGTCAGAGTTAGCAGCCTTCTCTCAGGGCAGCACTCCTAAAACAGAGCGAGCTGCAGCCGCGGGGGAACCATCACACCCGCCCCGCTCACTGGGAGCCGCCAGCGCCCCTGCCGGCTGCGTCCGGAACTGCACCCGAGGGAAAGGGCCTGACAGCTGAGAAGGCTGGCACTGGGTTTGTGTTTGCTGTTACTGCCATAGTTATTGTTGTTTGTTTGACTGGTTATACACATATAGATATATAATAGTAAAGAACTGTTATTCCTATTTCCCACATCTTTGCCTAAAAGCCCCTTGATTTCAAAATTATAATAACTCGGAGGGAAGGGGGGGTCATATCTGCCATTCTGAGAGGGGCTCCTGCCTTTCCTTAGCAGACAACTGTCTTTCAAAACCAAGACACCTTGGCAAGAGAGTTTGCAATTAAGCATGGGCTTGTCGTTCCCAACTACCTCAGCCCAGAAGACAGAGGGGTTGTAGTCCTGTGGCAGACTACTGGGCATGAGAATAGCTTGGGCCACAACCTGGTTAGCAGCAAGAAAATAGGGAGGGTTAACACACTGGATGTTGACAGTAAACAACCCTTGTGGACTCGAACAATTTCTGGTGTAACACAAATGTTAACTGGTGTGTGTACAACATCTTTTAAGACAAACAATATACAGTCGGTCCTGTCAGTTTTTTGGCTGCATCCCATCAGCGGCAGGCGATGTCATTTGCCCTGGGGAAACAGCTTGGGAACCCTGATTAATTGGAGCTGGAGCTCTGCAGTTCCAGGCTAAGTGCCCTGGTTTGCCACACCTGTGGCAGACCCAATTAGCATTTCTTTTGTCCTGAGAGGCTGTAGTTTCAGCGGTGGCTGCAGTTCCTATTAAATTCCCCCTCGTTTTTAAATTTGGCTGGTTAATTGGCACTAATGTCGTGCAAGCACGAATCATTTGGTTTAGGGTCGGTGAAGGTTCGAATGGAAGACCCAAAATCACTCTTTTACAAGCTTCACAGGCATTAGTCTTTGCATTTTGAGTTATAATATGTTCCTTTGTTTTTGGATCTTCTACTTGCCTCTCCACTACGAGCCTCAGTTTATCCACAAAATCAATAAATGGCTCATTTTGCAGTTGCCGAATCTCTGTATAATTCAATTGAGGTGCTTATTTAGGGGGCATCATTAAAAACGCTTGCTCTGCCGCTTGCTTTACAGCATTCAGGACCGGCTCTGGTGTATTTTGAACCTGGTTCTGTGGCTTGGCTAATAACCCCTCACCAGTTAGGTGATCCATGGAAACCCCTGCATTGTTTGGATCCTGCAGTAAAATTGGGAGGACCTCTCTCGGTTGCTTTCTCCAACCTTCTTCCCACATTTGAAACTCAGATGGGGAAAGCAAGCAGGAGAAAATGCTTTTGAGGTTGTGCGGTACCATCACTGTAGTGGTGAGAGTTATCCTCAGGAGGCTCTTAAAATACTGACTCTCCCTCCCAAATTCTTTCTGGGCTTTGCAAAGCTCTTTGAGCCCCGAAGGATCAAAAGGTTTCCATGTGGGATTATTGCCTGCTCTGTCATAGGTAACAGGAGCAGTGAAGGGATAGGAGGGGGCTGAGGGGACTCCCAGACCCGATTTCAAGATGGCATCGGTTCCGGTTCCTACCCTGTGGGAACCGGAAGGGGGGGGGGGGGGGGGGGGCGCGTGGGAACCAGGAAGTCATTCACAGTGGGTGGGATTGAAGGACCAGGAGGCGTGGTCACAGGATGGGCGGGGATTCCCAATGCAGGGGCCGTACCCAATGTGTGGGAGGAACCCGAAGACGTCCTGTCTGCAGGCGGGGATAAGAAATCATTGGGGGTAGGAGGGCGGGCGAACGGCATTTAGAACAGTTTTCTGGGCTTACAACTGGGGAAGAGGGCGAGGGATACGGGGTTTGGGTAGAGGTTGAGGCAGCCTGGTGAGGGCTATCTCGACAGGGTGGTTGAAAAGACCAAGAAGGGTCAGAGAGAAGGTAGCAACTCTGTGCCTTCGGACATATTACCCCATTTGGTTTTTCCAACAAAGGGGAAGTGGGATGGGGAGCAGAGGGGGAGGAAGGAGATATATGGGAAGAACTGCGGGGGGGGTTTGGTCTTTCCTCTTACTTTCCGGTCCATTTTATGCAAGTCCCAAAGGACTAGAACTTGAGGAAATAATTTTTCTCCAGAGGTGTCTCCTTTTCACTTAAAATCAGTAATGTTATCACCCACAGCCTGCCAGAAGGCAGGAGATTTTAAACTTGCAGGAGACACTTGAGGAAGGTAAAAGAAAAGCCAGTGAACAAACTGTTTTAACAGACCCTTTGAAAATTTAAAACCACTAACTTCAAGGAATCTGGCAACTTGGAGAAAACCTCTCTTTGGGGCTGAGACAGTTTTGATCCCATCTCTCTCTCTCAGCCTCACATCCACCTACCACCCGCAGAAAGAAAAAAGAAACAAAAACTCTCAGGGACCAGGGATACTCACACAAGTTTCAGTGCAGCAGAAATCAGCACAAATTCACAGTTACAGGCGTCCAGTCCCAAAACTAAAAACACGGGTGGAGTCCTCCGAAGATCGGCTGCTCTCCGAAGTCAGTTCAGTGCAGACTCAGTCAGAGTTAGCAGCCTTCTCTCAGGGCAGCACTCCTAAAACAGAGCGAGCTGCACCGAGAGGTGTTGGCAGCTCCAAAGTCGCTTCTTCTTGCTGTCCACTGACAGCCATGACGTCGCAGGGATCCACTTGTGTGAGCCCCACATTGGGCGCCAACCTAACGCAGTTCTGTGCTCGTGGCATGAGCTCTGGCGTGCCCTCGATCAGCGAGAGTCCAGCTGCGTTACTTCTGTGCGTCGCTGAAGCGACTTCGGCATCAGGAAAAGTGCTGCTGGCTGAGCTAGCTAGCTGGCTTCTTTGCAGAGGAGACACGGCAGGAGCCAATGATACAGGCTCCCGTTAGTTCGGAGATAAAGGAAGAGAGGGGATTCTGGTCTGGCTTCCAACAGGTTTATTGTCAGAAGTTTCGCAACCAGAACATGGCAATGATCTTAATCTGGGATCCCCCGAGAGGCTTTTCCCTCAGTTTTATAGGGGGTTTGAAAACCGCAGGGAAAGGGGAAAACAACCAATGCGTTACAAGGCAGGGGGAGGATACAATTCAACAAGAACCAATGGGGGAAACTGAGAGGCGGGAGTTATAACAAAGAACCCATGAACAACTGAGTAACCGAGAAATTTCCCAAAGAACACGGGGAGGCAGCTTGGGATTGATTGGCATCTCACTGCTCCAGCCCCGCAGAGGGCTGGGTCATAGCAACAGCCAACTTCATGGGATAAGGGGTGGAATGTCTTGGGGTGACTTTATGATGTGTATCCCATATTGCTGCCCTATGCCCAGGAATTAATTTTGTGCATTTCTATGCCTTTAAACTGAGCAAGACTTTTTCAAAGCAGTTTGCAGCTTGTTCATGGTCACACAGAAATAGAGACAGCTCTTTGCGTTCAGCTGAGGCAGAAGAGCGGAGGGAAGCACCTGGCTTGCTTTCTTTCCAGCCAGCTTTCGGCCAGTTTTTCAGCTCCTTTTTCTCCGGAGAGTTGAACTTTTGTTTTCCTGGGACTTCGGGTTTTTTTTTTTTTTCCCTTTTCTCTGCTGGACAGTTTCAACATCAGAATACATTGGGAAGACCTTCCACCGAGGCCTTGGCCCTGGAGGTGGGCCCACCACCCTGTCCCAGCTCCAAGGAGGGGGAGAGAGAGACTATGGAAGGACTCTGTAATTCTCCCATGTTTCTCTCAGCAGATCGAGAGGTTTCATTATTTAGCATTAATATCCTTTTCCTGTGTGTTTGTTAAATAAATAGTTTTTATCTCTTTCACTTTCCTTCGAGGAAAATTCATTTTTTCCTGAACCTGGTGGGAGAGGGCTGGTTGTAACCTGCCTTCTCTTAGAGGATATATTTCTAAATTTGGCCAAACCGGCACACTTGGACAGTGTCCGAGAATAGAAACAAATTTTATGAGTGTATGAATAGCAATGATACACAAATGAACACATCATCTCCCTTTTCCTGTACAAGTAGGAACTGTGATGCAGTAAGTTAATGGGACTCCCATTCAAAACTGATCAGTATGGGGAGACCAAATAAGAACTTTGCATTGACATCCCAATGTTACAATTCGTCAGTTACATCGGGTTCCAGCCACTTGTATGGATGTAGCTCATCAGTATAGAAAATATAGAATTCATTTTAACATTACTTTTCCCAAATTACTAAATTGTCAGCAAAACCAAGCCTAGTATAATACCTTGCAAGGAGGAGTTGGAGCTGGAGTAGGATTTGTAAATTCCATTGATATTGAGGCCATGATTAATAAATTGAGTCACACTGGATACCATGTAGGGCAAAATATCCAGTTGCAAGCTAAATGGATGCCTACTATATTAAAGTCAAAAAGACAAATGGTACAATATGATACTGAATTCTTAAAGTTGTTCAATTGGACAGAAAAAGAGCAGTTTCAAGCTGATCAAAATCTTCCACAAGTAATGAATTGGACTGAATGTACATTGCAACGTGTAGTGGGTTGACCTTGGCTGGGTGCCAGGTCCCCACTAAGGCACTCTATCACTCCCCAGCAGGACTGGGGAGAGAAAATAAGATGGAAAACAACTTGTAGGTTGAGATAAGGCAGTTTACTAAAGCAAAAAAAGGCAAAAGTTTGTGTATGCATAAGTAAAGGGAAAAAATTAATTTCTACTTCCCATCAGCAAGCGATGTTCAGACACTTCCTGGGAAGCAGGGCTTCAGCACATATAGCTGTTGCTCTAGAAGGCAAATGTTGTAGAAAAACGAATGCCCCCCTAGTTCCTCCCTCCCTTAGCTTTTATATCTGAACTGATATCATATGGTATGGAATATCCCTTTGGTTAATTTGGGTCAGCTGTCCTGGCTGTGTCCCCTCACAGGATCTTCCCTACTCCCATCCCCTTTGGTGGGGGGAGGAATGTTAGAGGGACAGCGCTGATGCTGTGCCAGCAATGTTCAACAGTAGCCAAAAGACTGGTATGTTATCAGTACCTTTCCAGCTACCAATGCAAAGCACAGCACTGGGAGGGCTGCTATGGGAAAATGACCTGCAGCTCAGCCAGGCCCAATACAATCTCCACCCCTTATTTCATGCCATTTGTGTTGTATTCAGATCCCACATAATTTATATATCTTCCAACTGTTCCATTCTATTTATTTCTCATTACTGGAATCCCTTCTTACCCACACATACAACTTCAACTACATTCTTAAACCATCTTTATACCAGACATACATTTCCATTAAATACCATCCCCCATCCTTTCACAGAGAGATATTATTTCCCCATTTCATGGGCTTCCCCCATCCCTCCAGATCCATGACTTGGTCTCTATTCCATCGGGATAAGTGGTCAAGACAGGAGAAGCAGCATGTTTCACATTTGTGAATAACCTGTGCGATAGCCTCCATGGTAAGGTCCACCTCTCAATCACAAGTCCATCTGTGTGTTGCATCCCTCCCTAGATGTCCTGATGTTTCATGGGCCCATCAGGCTATAAATAGCTCACACTTCCTCTCCCAGTCTAAGTCTACCTGAGCTATTCCAATCTTAGCAGCCTTATCTACCTGTTCATTGTTTTGATGTTCTTCAGTGGCACAATTTTGGGGCACATGAACACCTACATGACGTACCTTCACAGTCATATTTTCTACCTGTGCAGTGATGTCCTGACACAATGCAGCAGCCCAGATGGGTTTACCACTGCTTTGTCATTTGCTCTTCTTCCATTGCTGAAGCCACGCCCATAGGGCATTAGCCACCATCCAGGAGTCAGTGTAGAGCTAGAGGACAGGCCACTTTTCTTGTTCAGCAGTCTCTAGGGCTAGTTGGATGGCTTTCACTTCTGCAAATTGGATTGACTCGCCTTCCCCTTCAGCAGCCTCAACGTTGCGTGGGATTCCACACATCAGCTTTCCACCTCTGATGGTTTCCTATCCCTTGGCAAGCTCCATCAGCAAATAGAGCAAAGCCTCTTTTGTTTTCTGGTAACTCGTTATATGGTGGTGCTTCTTTGGCACAAGTCACCTTCCCAGGCAATGCTCCAAAATCTCTGCCTTCTGGCCAGTCCCTAATCTCTTCCAGGCTTCCTGGGAAATTGGGTTTTCCCATTCAAGCTCGTTGTGTAATCAATGCTACCCACTTACTCCATGTCGTGCTGGTTGTGAGATGTGTTGAGAGGATGTTTCCTTTGAACATCCAGTGTATCATGGGCAATCACGGTGCCAAGAGGAGACACACTTCTGTCTCAACAACTTCTGAGGTGGCTCAACCCCCCTCAGAGGTGATGCCTTAAGAGGCCTCCTAGAAACAGAGACTAGACAGGAGTAAGGGAATAAAAGTAGGTATTTATTTGAAAGGCCTTCAAAGGTACCCCCTGGGGAGCCAGAGGCTATTGCCAAGATGGACCCCAAGAGGGACGACAGGTCATGAGTTCTTCACACTTTTATAGATTTGGTTCATTTGCATAGCAGGGTTAATTCTTCAATTAAAGTTTCAGTTTAATGATGTAATTCCCCTCCACTTGCCCCCCTCTCAAAGGCTTTTGTTTTATGCTTTTTGGGCCTAGGATGGTCTGAGTGTCCTTGGAGAGCAGGCCCAGAGAGGCTTTGTTATGTCTACCTAGCATGAGAGAGCAGAAATTAACAGGCTACAAGAAACTTCAGAGTTACACACTAAGCAGTACAGAATTTGAAAAATATAAAAGTTAAAACCTAAGGCATCATTTCCCCCCTTTAGTGGCTTGACAAGGCCTCTACCTTGTTGAGACTCTATTCTAAATATTCTAAATATCTACTAATAATATATGTCTAACAGCAGTATATATCTATAGACAAGAATTATAATTACAATCATTATAAATAATCTTCAATCCAGGGTCAGTTTGGTAACCATATGTCCTGGGTTGCAGTGTATTTTATTACCATCCCCATCAGCCATTGAAATCAGGTGGGGCAGTGTTTCCTTGCCTCCTCCCCCCAGACTATCTTGCTGTTAATGGCCCATCATTGTCCTGCCCCATGACTCATAGATAACTCCCTCTGGACTATCATCTGTTAATGAGCCCAATCAACACCTGGCCTCATGACTCATTACCCCATTGTGAGATGCTCCACCCTGAGGGAGGAACCAAGCATCCCAGCGTGGATATAAGCTGAGGCTGAACACCAGAGACAAGGCCTTTCCACTGGATTTCCAGAGGACAGGAGCTACACAGCCACCACTGGACCCTCTGAGGAAGAGCAGACCCTCTTTTCTACAGGATCACCGCTTCAGAGGACTGCAGCCACCATTCTAGCAGACTGCTACCACCACCCTGCCTAACAGGGACTCAGGTTGTATCTTGACTCTGTCAGTTTGAACCAGTGTTTTCTTTTAGTTTTTTTTTCTTTCCTTTTCTTTAACTTCCCCATTAAATTGTTATTCTGACTTGGTGCCTCCCACTGGTTTGTTTTCAAACTAGTACACCATGAAACCAGGATGTGGAAGATACAATCAGCTTTGAATGTTATTCAGTGTAAGATCTAAGTTAGTTCTCAAATTGTAAACAAATTTTGTTGATCTTTTCTCTTCAGTTTACATGTCAACTATTAGTTTTGTATCCAAATGAATGTCTTTGGATACACTTTGGACTAGAATCATATGCAAAATTTGGTTCCAAACCTGAGTCAGGGTTACCAACTGTGTAGATAATAAACACAGGAAAAAAATCATTTAAACTATGTCATCTTCATTTGTATCAGTCTCTGTTTTCTCAGTTGTTTCAGAGGCAGAAGCCTTCTTAACTCTGGAGTAGTGAATCCAAGGTCCTTTGCCAGCGACTTTAACTGCGGTGAGGGTGGTCAGCAAAATCTGGAATAGTCCTCTCCACTTGGAAAGTAGAGGATCACTGTCCCACCACTTGACATAGACCCAGTCTCCAGGCTGGAAGGGATGTGCAGGGGTGTCCAGTCCTATGGGTCTGGATAACACGATGTAATTCTGGAGCTTCTGCAAAGTAGAACCTAAAGCCATTAGATATCTCTGTATATCAAGTTTTCCCCTCGTGAATTTCACCTGGAACACGTGGAATTTGATATGGCCTGCCATACAATATTTCATAGGGACTGATGTTATCCCTCCGCCTCAGTTGTATGCGGATCCTCAGTAAAGCTATAGGCAAGGCCTGAACCCACGACATGGATGTCTCTTGACAAATTTTGCTAATTTGTGCCTTAAGGGTCCCATTCATGCGTTCCACCTTACTGCTTGCTTGGGGTCTGCAAGGTGTGTGCAGATCCCAAGTAATTCCCAAAATCCGGCTAACTTCTTGAATCACATTTGCAACAAAATGGGGTCCCCTATCCGAGGACATACCCAAAGGAACCCCAAACCTTGGTACTATATGATTAAGCAAAACTTTCACCATCTCCTTGGCTGTGTTAGTGTGACAGTGGTAAGCTTCAAGCCATCCACTGAAGGTGTCAACCAATACCAGTATGTACCTGTATCTGCGTGGTAACTCAGCAAAGTCTATTTGCCAGTAATCTCCAGGAAGATCCCCTGCCTTTGTTACTCCTAACACAACTCTTTTCCTCGTATCAAGATTGTTTTTACAGCAGATTTCACACTTGCTCACTACTGATTGTACAATATCTGTCATTCCCTTTCCTATTACTACCTTTTTCAGATGTTTCAGAAGATTTTCAACCCCGAAATGTGTGCTTTCATGTTGTCTTTGATCTAGCTCTCAAAGGATTAGAGGTGGGACTACAACCTGATTTGCAGGTGTAACAGCCCATCCATTTTCTGTGATCTCAGCCTTAAGAAACTTAATTAACTTGCGGTCTGCCTGATCATATTTTGGGGTGAACCCTGACAAATCAATCTCTTTTTGTGGAATTCCTGCAAGAATAACTTTTTCTGCAGCCCTTTTTGCTGTTTCATCAGCAAAGCGATTTCCCAATTCTGGAGTGGTTTTCCCTTTCTGGTGACCCTTACAATGCATGATAGCTACTTCTGTGGGTTTTTTGATGCTCTCTAAGAGGGAAAGGATTTGTTCAGCGTGTTTGATCTGGTTACCTTGAGCGTTCAACAGTCCTCTCTCCTTCCAGATGGCTCCATGGGCATGGACAACACAATGCATGTTTAGAGTCAGTCCATATATTTACCTTTGTTCCTTTGCTCAGGTCTAGGGCCCTTGTCAGTGCAATCAGTTCAGCTTTCTGTGATGACACACCTGCTGACAGGGCCTTCGCCTTGATCCCCTTGTCCTGGGTGGTTACTGCATAACCTGTCATTCGTTTACCATTTTTCATGAAGCTGCTCTTGTCTGTAAACAGCTCCCAGTCTGGATTTTTTAGGGGCACGTCCTTCAGGTCTGGTCTGCTGGAATAGACCTCCTTGATTGTCTGCAGTCATGCTCAGGCACATCGTCAGTTAAGGCAGAGGACAGAAACATGGCCGGGTTAACAACAGAAGTTGTTTTCAGGGTAACATCATCCTGTTCTAACAGCAGTGACTGATATCTAAGCATTCGGTTGCAGGACAGCCAATGTCCTCCTTTCTGTTCCAGTACTGCTGCTACTGCATGTGGCACATACACTACAATGTGTTGTCCAAGGGTGAGTTTCTGGGCCTCTTGAATCAGGATGACAGTAGCCACCATGGCCTTCAAACACCCAGGCCACCCTTGGCTACCATTGTCTAGCTGTTTGGAAAAGTAGGCCACAGCCCTTCATTGGCTTCCGAGGCGCTGTGCTAATACACCCAGTGCCACATTAAGTCTCTCATGTGTAAAAAGTTCAAAAGGCTTAGTCAAGTCTGGTAAGCCCAGTGCTGGAGTGTACATACAAAAATGCTGCTAGCAAGGATTTTCTTGCTATTTTCTAAGCCCATGAGAGACTTTTCTCTCTCACAGAAGAGGTAGCAGAGTATGTAAACAACCAGGCCACCTGCAACCTTGAAAAGTCTTGTTTATGGTATAGTAGGAAAATATTTTGACAATGGATGTTTTAAGATTTTAACCAATCACCCCAAGGGGTGGCTGATCCTTTGTCCAATTAGACTATGAAGAAAAAAGTCTATAAAAGAGTTTGTAAAATAATTAAATAAATCAATCTTGCTGCACAATTCCTGCCTGCTGGATCTTCTCTCCTCCTCCCTATGGCTGTGGAACACGGTGATATACCCTAGGGCCCAGGCTTGTGGTAATAATACAGGAGCTGACATTAGAGAGTGTTTCAGCTGTTTAAATGCAGCCCTTGTGCTTTCAGTCCAAATTATAATGCCATTTTCAGCTGCTTTTATTGCTCCATACAAGGGTTTCACCAACAACCCATAATTTGCTATCCACAAACGACACCAACCTACCATTCCCAGAAAAGCTTGCATCTCTCTCACAGTGTGGGGCTCTAGAAGTTGGCAGATGGCTTCTTTCCATTCCTTGCTGAGCTGTCGGTGTCCACGGAAGATCTCAAGTCCCAAGTAAACTACTGCTTCCTTGGCGATCTGTGCTTTGCCTTTGGAAACTGTATCCACTCTGTCCCAATAAGTTTAACAAGCTTACAGTGAATTGGATGCAATCATCTCTGGTCTTAGCTGCAATCAAGATGTCATCAACATACTGAAGGATAACCCCTCCTGGCTCTTGTCTCCTCCAATCTTCTAATTCCTTTGCTAGCTGGTTTCCAAATATTGTCGGGCTATTCTTGAAACCCTGGGGTAGGACTGTCCAAGTAAGCTGACTTTTCCTCCCTGTTTCGGGATTCTCCCACTCAAAAACAAAAGGCTCCTGGCTGTTTTTATGCACAAGAATGCAGAAAAAGGCATTTTTCAGGTCCACAACTGTAGGGTATGCCCAGCCACTGCCCTGGAGGGACGTCTGCTGAGATAAGGAGATTGAGCAATCTCCCAGCAGGACTCCCCCTGGAAAGGGAACCACCTTTTAGTTATGGCGAGAAGAAGACAAACCCAGAATCCTCTGGGAGACCCTATGCAGATCCTTTGTATCCCATTGGCCTTTACTCTCTGACACCCACCCCCTGTATCCCTATAAAGCTAGCCCTCTGCCCCTGCGAGGGCAGAGAGAGTCCATCCCTGGCCTCCCCTTCGCCGGAGTATGGATCAATAAAGCTACCTTCGTGCGGCACAGCTACACGGGCCTCTCGTCTCTCTCCCTGGTCTGGCCTGGAGGCTGCCCTGCAGAGCTGAACTGAAATCACGAGCTGACAATCACTAAAGAGCTGACAGCTTCTGCACGGGCCCTCCTAGCTAGCCGCTGAGGGAAGACACCGGGCCTCGGGATGGCGATTCCTTTTGGGACCAGCAGCTTCCTCGGTCAGAGCTACTGACCCCACACCAGCTGTCATACACAACAGTAAACCACCCTAATTGATCTGTCAGTGTGGTCAAAAGTGTATATGGATTGGCTACCACTGGGTGTATGTCCTCTGTAATTTTGTTAATTGCCCTCAAATCTTGGACTAACCGATAACACTTACCATCAGCTTTCTTCACTGAAAGGATTGGCGTGTTATACCTGGACTCACATTGCACTAATAACCCATGCTGGAGGAATTTTTCAATTATAGGTTCCAGTCCTTTGAGACTTTCTAATTTTAAAAGATATTGGTTTTGCCTTACTGGTGTAGCTCCTGGTTTGAGTGCAATGCTCACTGGTTCTGCCTGTTTGGATCTTCCTGGAACATCACTGACCCACACAATTGGGTTGACAGCATTTTCAACTTCAATGGGGATTTCACCACATCTGTCCTGTATAAAAAGTGCAGCAACTTTGACAAATTTAGTTTCTGGAATGATAACTCGTACGCCTTTCCCTTTCTAAAATTTAATTTCAGCTTCCAATTTTTCTAACAAATCCCTCCCCAGCAATGGTTTAGGGGAGTTAGGCATATAAAGAAAGTTATGAGTTACCCAGTGCTTCCCCAGTTTAAATTTCAAAGGTTGGAATAAAGGCCGTGTTTCAGTTACCCCTGTTGCCCCAACGACATGAACAGTTTCATAACTCAGTTTCCCTTTTAAAGTACTTAACACAGAATATGCCGTGCTGGTGTCTACCAGAAATTCTATATCATCTTTCCCCAGCTTGGCTATAACTGAAGGCTCTGCTGGGGGAGAAGCCTCCAGTCCCCATCATTCTGAGTCTTGTTCCAATGGGAGCTGGGGAACTGGGGGTGTCTTCTTCAACATTGGACAGTCAGCCTTCCAATGCCCTTTCTTCTTGCAATAAGCACATGTGTCTTTGTCCCTAGGGCGAGAGGCTTTCTTAGATGACTTTTCCTGACTACCCGTCTTCCTGGGACAGGGTTTCCCTTTGTCACTTGAGTCTCTATCTCGCAACACTCTCCAGGCTACTACTAACAATTTACTCATGTCTTGAACCCCTTCTTACTTGCAACTTTCTTCTTATATTGTTTGAAGCCTGACTTATAAACAAATAAGCTAGGTGCTTTCCCCCCTTCCGTTGTATCAGGATTTATGTCTGTGTATTTGGTAGCAGCTTCTCTTAACCTATTCAAAAATTCAGTAGGATTTTCGTTAGGACCTTGCTTCACTTCGTAAAGCTTTGCCCAGTTAAGAGCTTTAGGGACACCATGCTTTAACCCATATACTATGAGATCTTGATACCGTTTTAACCTTTGCATTTCTGCTGGCACATTGTCATAGGTTAGCAAGCTGAGTCCGGAAGTGATGTTCTTCTTACAGCTTCTCCCCATGACCTGATAGAACCTATCAGCTGGCCAGTTTGAATATGGACAATTCTTTAAGCCACTTAAAGTTGTGACCGCCTCTGTGATCCACATTTAAGAATAGACAACTCCCCCCCAGCTCTCGCTCTCGTTTCCAGCGCTGGGACAGATGGCTGCAGGCCCCGTGCAGGGGCCAATGGGCCCGGCCCAGGCCCTGCTCGGGCCAGGCCAGGCTGGGCCACCGCCATCCTGGAGTCAATGGACCTGTTCCACCTGCTGTGGAACCCTCCCCCCCCCCCCCCACTGCCTTGCTGTGGGCAGCTGGAGCGGCTTGGCTCTCCCCCCTCTCCACTTCGATAAGCTACATTCCAGCCGCAAGGCCGAGGTGAGATTAACCCTTTTATTGCTGTGATGAGCTGAAAACCTGAGGGAAGAGAAAGAGGAGATGCTTAAAGCTGAAATTCTGTTGTGAAGCTATGATATATCAGAGTATCCCGTTGTAATTTCATGAAGATATGGGGGGGTGGAGTGTTCAACTCATAAGCAAAAGCACCTGCGCTGAGACAGGCAGATGCTGATGCAGCTGTAATTTCATGAGAAGTTTGGACAGGGAGAGATGGAAGTGATGAGGACTTTTGCTCCAAATGGGAAAGGAGAAACCTCAGTTCCTAGAGATGCTCCCTGAGATAGTCCTAACAATGAAGATGAGGAAGACCCTTTGCTCCCAGGGAAGGAGAAGGGCCTCTGTTCTTAGAGATAAAATGCTCACAGAGATGGGTGAAGAGAACTTTTGTTTCTGAACAGCTCAACCTTAAAATTGTACCCCAAAAACCTTCAAGAGTGGACCCTCAAAGCAGTTGCGGGAAAAGCTGCAAGTTGGGGGAAGGGACTCACATGTGAGCAGAGAGACCTCTTCCTAAATGGACTGAACAAAGTTATTTGGAAGTGGGCGGCTGTCTCATTGTGATAATGTGTTCATAGCATGAGCAAGAAGAGACTTTCTAAATGGACTGAACAAGGTTATTATGGAAGTGGTAAACAGACTGAACATCTGAAGGGTTGTCTTTTTACATTGTCAGTGGGAGAAGGGAGGAAGGTGGGGGGAGGAGGAGAGTTCTGAAGGTGCGGTATAATTTTTTTTCCTCTTCTAGGTCTGTTAATAAACTTCCTTATATTCTTTCAGGTTTGGTGCCTGCTTTGTGTTTCTCCTAATTCTTATCTCACAGAAGGTAAGCAGTAATGAGTATTTTGGACCAAACCACTGCACTAAATTGGTGTTTCTGCCCGGTTACAGAACCAAACCCGCTACACACATTTGGGTCCCACCTTGGATCATCTGTTGGAAAAATTTCTGCGATCGTGCCTTGGAACGCCCTGCTAGCTATGCCTAATTCCACAGAGTTTATAATAGCTTTGTTTAGCATCTGTCTTTCAGTGGGATCAAGCAATGTCTCTATCTTAGCTGCCAAATCACTCCAGTCAGGGTTCTGTGTTTTAATTGCTCTTTGTACCAAAGTAGCCACTCTGTCTGGATTTTCTTTATATTTTCCCACTGTACTCTTCCATTGTTCTAACTCTATGAGGGAGTGTGGAACCTTCACATAGATTGGCCCTTGATTACCCACAGCCTGTCTCAGAGGGGCTTGTAAAACTGGCTCCCTTTTTGCTCTGGTCCGTTTAGCAATTGGGCTCCGCTCCCTTATAGCTTTTCTTGCTATCTTTCCCCTCTTTCGCCTGCTTAAAGCAGCTAACTCATCTTCCTCTTCAAAGGAACTGCCTGAGTGAGAGCTGTCTGATTCTGTGGAGTCGGCTGTGTCAGGTCTGCCCTGGCCCGTTCTGGTACCTGGTATCACTGACAAGGACCTACTCCGTCGCAGGGGCCGAACAGTGTCCCTGGGCCTGTGCGCTTCGATGACATCATCTTCTGAGCCAGCCGCTCACCGCGCGGCGTTGTCATGGAGACTCCTACACCTGGGAGAGGGAAGAACGCCACCCCCTCTGAGGGAGGTTCCCTCCCTGCCCTCCTGGTGGAAAGCCCTGCCTCCCGGCTCCACCTCTAAGGGCTGTGCCGTAGGCTGCACATGCTGGCTGTCCCCTCCCCTCAGTCCCTCCCCCCCGGAGGGACCGGAGGAGAGGGGGGAGAGAGAGAGAGAGAGAGAGAGAGAGAGAGAGAGAGAGAGAGCCAGGCGGCTTCTGGGCAGAAGCCACTGAAAACACAAACGTCTTCCAGAGCCGCCACGACCAGTCTTCATCCTCTTTCAGATGCGGCCCTGCCAGAGCCCGAGTCGCTGCTGGGAAGTCTCCCGGGTCCGTGGGAGGCGGCAGGGGAGGCCAGTCCACCTCCCCCTTCTCCTTTTTCACCGGCTGGAACCCATCTAAAGCTTCCTCTCCTCTCCCCTGTTATAAACATATATTATAATATTGGCTTCTCGCAAAGTATAAAGGTAGATATTATATAATGTTAGAAATGCTTTTTTGCTGTGTGGATGTAGTTTTCTCTCGTTTTAGCAAGAATGTTAGCAAGTGTGAGCAAGTAAGATAACCTCCAAGCGAGCAGAGGATGAGGCCCGAGAAGCTGCTAATCAACACTTTGTCCAGGGAACAAAAGGGCCTAAAGGCTACTCCGCCCGGAGAACAGTCGGCCAGGAGAGTCCGAGAGCCGTTATCACCTCTCTGCCCGGGGGGCAAAGAGGCCCAAAGCTGCAATCAGCCCTGACTGTCTGGAGAATTAAGAGATCCACCCTACCATCGACTCTTACCTAGTGGGCCCAACCCCAAGAATCAAAAGAAATAAAACCACAAGGCAGAAGACTACGCATGCTCTAAAAAGGTGGAACCAAGGAGTGGCCATGCAGAGCAGCTCCAGGAAAAGTTTTAATATGAATAGAGAACAGACAGTAAAAATGGTATAAAAAGGACTCACCTCGAGCATCAGGTGTGCTCTTGGCAGAGTGCCAAGGCACTCGGCCGTTATCCCTTTGCTTTATTTTATGTGTCTCTTATTGTCTTTATATTAAACTCTTTAAATTCTAACAGGAGAGTGAACCTCATTTTTCACAATTGGGGGCTCGTCCCGGATCTACACTTCGCCTCTGAAAAGCATGGGAGGATTCAAAAAGTGAGGGTGAGGTGCCCCCCGCCCACGTTGGCAGGGTCCTTGCTTAGCATCCTCTGGCGTGGTTTGGTGGCAGCAGGGCAACACCCGGAGGACAAGAAAGACACAAAAATAAAGCAAATGAAAGAGAGCGCTCTTGACAAAAATCCCACTGACACTGGAAAAGAAACAGGGCTGGTAAGTATTGTCCAAAGAAAAAGGGGGTGGTTATGGGAGATGAGTGTGTGTGAATGAGACGCGGACTGGTTACCCCCCAGATCTGCGAAGCGAGTGTGGCAGTCTCTGAGTGCTGCGGTTCCGTCTTGTTCGCGAGAACAGCGGCCAATGAAGAGACGAAGCGAGAGATAAAAAGAGTGAAAGAATCTCCCGGGGTGACTGGGACGGGGTCCCAGGGAAGGGGTTGCAAAGTGGGGGCTACACCCCCCATATGCTGGGTTGAGGAAAACTCCAAGAGCACCCAGGGTCTAAAAGTACCCCAAGAGAATTTGGGGTTGGATGCTAGCAGTGCTGGGTTGAGGGAAATCCAAGAACACTCAGAATCCTAAGGATTATCTCATACCCATGGGTGGATACTAACAAGTGATTTGAAAGAGGTACCTTATTATTCTGTTGTGAGTAGGAATGAGTGAGTGAACAAATATTAAAAAAGAGTGAATGTGTGAATGGAAAACTGTGTAATTAGAAGTTAACTTTGTTTTTGGGGAAGGTGGGCTATAATAAATTTTTTTTGGTTTTTGTACTGTGAAAGGGTGGGTAGTATTTTACAGCAGTGAGGACTGGTGTTTTAAAGGAATGAATTAGTATTTCAAAGGGGGAGGGATAAAATTGGTATTTTGAGTAAGTTGGAATAGAGAACTCCTGGAAAAATGAGACAACTACCTAGTAAAATAAGTTCAAATTATAAAAGGGTGCCAGAGGATATACCCCAAGACAGTCCCCTTGGGGTCAAACTCGCAAACTGGGAAACTGATCCTTCCACAAAAGGAAAAGATAAAGTAAAAATGATTCAATTCTGCATGAAAGAGTGGGTAAAAAAGAAAATCAGATCTGATCATGTGTACTGGCCAAAATATGGGTCTGATGAGGCATGGATTTGCCAGGCTCTAAATGTTTGTAAATTCAAAAGAGCCATCTCACCCTGAGGAGGGAGAATATGCTTCTTGCTGGACAGGGATTACAAAACCTCTGGGAACCAAAGTCTTTAAAATATCAGAAACCCCAGAGGAGAAGCAAACAGAAGAGAAAAAAGGGTGGGACCCTTTAGAAGTATTGCCTCCGCCACCAGTACCAGAGGCTGCCCGCCCCCTCTGGCCCCGGGGTTTCTCAGAAGCTGCCCCCCTCCCCCCGGCTCTGGGGGGCTTTCCCCCGGCAGCCACCCCTCCGCCCGCACCAGGAGCCTTTCCCCCGGCAGCCCTCCCGCCCCAATGGAGCTGGGGGGGAGCCCTGCCCATGCCGGGGATCCCACCCTTCCCATATATCTCGGGAATCCCAGCACCTTCAATTGAATCAAGGGAAACGTCACACGTCCCGGCTTCAGCCCCCACCTCTCCTGCCTTGAGAAGCCCGACTTCAGAGCCGGCCCCGGCCTCCTGTGCTCTGGAATATTTGGCGTCACTGCCATACCCCACCCCCACCCTCTGCACCACAGAATATTCGGCTTCAGAGCCAGATTCTGAATCTGCCCCTCCTCCCCAGGAGAGTTCGGTGCTTTCTTCCCAAATAAACCCTCTTCTTAACGAAGGAGCACCATACCAAAATACAAGAGGTGCTGTTAAGGCTCAGAGGCAGCCCAACAATCCCTCCATTGCTAAACAAACAGAGGGAAGCCGAGAAATTCATTTATTTCCATTAAGAGAAGTACCTATAGGAGGAGGGGGAACCGGCTTTGTAAATGCTCCTCTAACCTCTACAGAGGTTAGGAATTTCAAAAAAGAAATTAAAGGATTATTAGAAGACCCCATAGGTACAGCTGAACAGTTGGACCAGTTCTTAGGTCCCAACATTTTCACTTGAGAAGAAATGCAATCAATAATGAAAATAATATTCTCCCAAGAAGAAAGAGAAATGATTAGAATTGCGGGAATAAAACTTTGGGAAAGGGAAAACCAACAAGGTCCACCCGGGGACCAGAAAATGCCCATTACACCTCCTAACTGGAACCAAAATGATGAAGCTGGGAGGGGACATATGAATGATTATCGTAATTTGATAATCAAGGGAATAAAAGAAGGGGCACCTCGAGGACAAAATGTCAGAAAGGCCTTTGAGGGGCAGCAAGGGAAGGAAGAAACCCCGACTGAGTGGCTGGAGAGGCTCCGAAAGAATATGAAACAATACTCTGAGATAGACCTGGAGTCCCTAGCAGGGCAAGCCCTGCTAAGAGTTAACTTTGTCACACATGCCTGGCCAGATATTAGAAAAAAATTGGAAAAAAAAGAAGACTAGTATGAGAAGCCATTACAAGACCTAGTAAGGGAAGCTCAAAAGATGTATGTCCAAAGGTATGAAGAAAAAGCCAAAGTGGAAGCAAGGATCATGATAGCCACTATGCGAGAGAGTACCTTCCAAAAAAATCTAAATCGAAAGCCCTCAGGTAACACTCCTAAATGTTCAAGATTCAGAAATGGTGGAAAGGAGAAAAATAAAACCTCAGCACAGTCAAGTTTCCAAGAACAACCCAGGGATGCCTGTTTCTATTGCAAGGAAGAAGGGCATTATAAAATAGAACGCCCCCACCTGAGGAGGGATCTGAAAATATTTCAAGACACACACAGAAGAAAAATAGGGAAGTCATGGGCTCTATTTTTTGGGGGATAAATACCATCTGGAGCCTTTGATAACTTTAAAAGTAGGCCCCCAAGAGGAAGTATTAGAATTTATAGTTGACACCGGGGCAGAAAGGACTTGTGTGATGAATATTCCAAAAGGGTGTGATGTAAGTAATGATATGGTAAAAGTAACGGGAGCAAAGGGGGAAGGATTTAAGGTCCCTGTCATTAAAGATGTGGTTATTGAAGGGGAAACAAAAATAGGGATAGGGGATGTTTTGTTAGTTCCTGGGGCAGGCAGCAATTTATTAGGAAGGGATTTACAAATCCAGCTGGGGATGGGAGTCATACCAGAAGAAGGGAAAATGACAGTCAAAGTGTTAAAACTTAGCCAAGAAGATGAGAGAAAAATTAACAGAGAGGTTTGGGCTGGGGAAGGGAATAGGGGTGGACTAGATATTGACCCCATAAGGGTCACAATTGACAAAGAAGAATGTCCCATTCGTGTACGTCAGTACCCTATATCTTTAGAAGGGAGAAAAGGCTTAAAACCAGTAATAGAAGAATTAATAAAGGATGGGACACTAGAACCTTGTAAATCCCCTCATAATACCCCTATTCTCCCAGAAAAGAAATCTGATGGAAATTACAGATTAGTGAAAGATTTAAGAGAAGTAAACAAAAGAACACGGGCCTGCTACCCTATGGTTCCTAATCCCTACACTCTTTTAAGCAAAATTCCACCTCAACATCAGTGGTTTAGTGTGGTGGATCTTTATTACAGCTGGTGGTGGGGTCAGTGGCTGCGACCCAGGAAGAGATGACCGGTCCCGGGAGATGGTCCCAAAGGGAATCGCCTGCCCAAGGTCTGGTATCTTCCTCTCAGCTGCTGGCAGAGGAGCCCTTGCAGAAGCTATCAGCTCTTTAGTGATTATCAGCTCGTGATTTCAGCTCAGCTCTGCAGTGCTGCCTCTAGGCTAAACCAGACCGGAGAGAGAGACGAGAAGACCCGTATGGCTGGTTCCGCACGAAGGTAGCTTTATTGGGGGTTCCCTCCGGCGAAGGGTGGGCCAGTGACGAGCTCTCTCTTCTACAGAGGCGAACTGGTCTTTTATAGGGATACAGGGGATCAGCAAGGGGACCAATGGATTACAGAGGGTCTGGGATAGACCAATGGGTTACAGAAAGATCTGCATAGGGTCTCCCAAAGGATTGTGGGTCTACTTTTCCTCACCATGACTCAAAAGTCCTTTCCAGGGAGTCCTGCTGGGCGATTGCGAAATCTTTTATCTCAGCAGACATCCCTTCAGGGCAGTGGCTGGGCATATCCCACAACTCCCCCTTCTGTATTTATTAAAAGGGCATTCCCAGCAGCCTTTCTGCAGCAACGTAGGAGGCAAGAGAACATAAGTAACACAATAATAATTACAATGAATACCCACAAAGCTCCCTTAATCAAAGATGCAATCCATCCCGTTATTCCCCATCGTCCAAAAGGTCATTGTCTACTTTTAGGTCATCAAGGCTGTGGTGAGGACAGCATCAACGTCGATACATTTCATCTTTGGGCAGGGATGGGGCTTCTGAGAGGGAATACAAGCAAGATTTTGTTAGCTTTGTGGTGAGAGGGGAGGTTTTGGGGTTTAGGGAAGTTTGACAAGGGTTGAGGGAAGAGGATGTTCTGGTGTAACAAGGGGTGATAACATATAAACTAGGGATCAGTTTTTCCAGGCTGTGTCTGGTCTATGGCTTGACTGTTTGCTGTAGCTTCTTGTTCAGCTTTCTGTTTCGTCTGCTGCCGTGTGGTGGGACCATCTTTTTCCTGGTTGGTGGGCATCCGGCGACGTCTTCGTCTCCATGCCGAGCTGGTCTGGTTTTGTGGAGGTCCTGTATTTGTTTCAGGAGAATTCTTGGTGTTTGTGGGAGCAGTGTTTGTAGGGCCTAAGTATGGTTTAATGCTTTTTCCTGGGAACCACTTCGGGCCAGATGGTAGCTGGACACAGGCGTAGCCTCTCCCCCAGGTAATCAATTGGAAAGGCCCAGAGACCTGGTGTGTTTCAGGGTCCTTCACCAGCACTGGTGGCTTCTCCATGAGCTTGGCTTGGGTTGAATTTGAGAAGTGGCAGAGTACTGGTGGGTCAGGCTCTGACGATGTACCATTTAGGAAGTTAATGACATAGAGAGCCTTACAGAGTCTTTCAACAGGAGACAAGATTTCTGTTTCTCTCCGTTGCTGGTTGAGGACTCTTTTGAGGGTTTGGTGGGTCCTTTCTACGATGGATTGTCCTGTGGGATTGCTAGGTATGCCTGTCTTGTGTTTTATTCCCCATTGGTTGAAGAAATCTTTTAACTTGTGAGAGGTGTATGCAGGCCCATTATCTGTTTTGATTTCTTCAGGGACTCCCAGGGTGGCGAAGGCAAGGAGAAAATGCTTGATGACGTGGATGGCACTTTCTCCTGCATGGGCTGACACAAACACTGCCCCAGAAAATGTGTCAACTGACACGTGCACGTATTTGGATCTCCCAAAGGATGGGAAGTGGGTTACACCAGTTTGCCACAATTGGCAGCTGTTCAGACCGCGGGGGTTGACTCCGGTACCCATAGATGGTATTTGGTAGTTCTGGCAGTTCGGGCACGTTGCAATGATAGCTTTTGCTTGATCTTTTGAAAGCTTGAACATTCTGACTAGGGCAGGAATGTTTTGGTGAAAAAATGCATGTGACAACTTTGCCTGGGCAAAGATGTCAGGGACATTTGCAGTCTGCTGGCATGGCCAGTGCATCTGCTCTCCTGTTCCCTTCAGCAATGGGGCCAGGGAGGTCAGTGTGTGACCTCACATGCATAATGTAGTAAGGCTGTTTTCTGTGCGAGATTAAATGGATTAATGTAGAAACCAATTGGTATAGTTTTTGGTTGGAGACCTCCTTTAGAAAAGCATGTTCAGCCCTCATAGCTATACCGGCGACATAAGCCGAATCTGTGACCAGATTAAAAGGTTCATCTTTAAACTTCTCAAAGGCTCTGACAACAGCTGCTAATTCAGCAATCTGTGGAGATCCCTCTACTATTTGGATATCAGATTCCCATTTCTGGGTATTGGGTTGTCTCCATGTCATGACAGACCGATGTGATGAACCATCAGTAAAGACGGTCAGAGCTTTAAGAGGTTTTCTACTTTGGATTAATTTTGGAATCAATTTAAAAGCTGCTTCACGGTAGAAAAGTCTATGTTTTGGCATGTGAATGGAAATTTGGCCTGTGTAGCTATCTAGGGCTAACTGGAGGCTCTCATTGGTCCGAAGCAACAGCCTCAGATCTTCAGTGGTCAATGGCAAGTATATGCATGTGAACTCACACCCTGCCAGAGAGCGGAGACGAGTTCTGGCCTTTTTTATTAAATGTGCCATTACTTCTTGGAAGGTGGTTAATCTTTTTGTAGGTTGATGGCTTGTGAAGACCCATTCAAGTATCAGCAAAGGGTCTCTGAGTTTAGGGTCCCATTGGAAGATCAGTCCATGGAAACAGGGAGCTTTACCCAAAACTGCAAACTGAAGAGGCAGGCTGGGTTCAATGCAATGGGCTTGGCGTGAAGACAGGGCTTCTTGAACTTTAGTGATGGTATCTCGGGCTTCAGGTGTGAGGATGCATGGAGAGTCCAAGTCTTTGCTGCCGTGGAGGAGGTTGAAGAGGGGATCAAGGTCTTCATTTGTAACTCCCAGTAGGGGGCGTATCCAATTTATGGATCCACACAGGCTGTGTAAGTCCCTTAGGGTTTTAGGGTCCTTTTTGATGGTGAGTTGCTGGGGTACGATGGCTCTCTCACGGATCTGGAGGCCAAGGTAAGTCCATGGGCTGGAGTGCTGCACTTTGTCTTCACGAATCTCGAACCCTGCTTCTTCTATGGCTTCAATTGTCTTTTTAAGAGTTCTGTCCAAGTAAGTTTTTTCTGATGCACAGATTAGTATGTCATCCATATAGTGGTAAATGATTGCTTCTGGGAACAGGCTCCTGATGGGGGACAGAATGTGGGTGACGTACCACTGGCAGATGGTCGGGCTGTTCTTCATGCCTTGTGGGAGGACGAGCCAATGGTATCTTCTGAGTGGGGCTTCATTGTTAAGAGAGGGGATTGAGAAGGCGAACCGTGGTGCGTCCTGGGGATGGAGCGGGATGTTAAAGAAACAGTCTTTAATGTCTATGATGGCCAGCAGCCAGTCTCGGGGCAACATTGATGGTGATGGCAGGCCGGGTTGGAGGGGGCCCATGTCTTCAATGACCTCATTGATCTTTCGTAGGTCATGGAGTAGTCTCCATTTGTTTGTGCCGGGCTTTCTCAGTACAAAGACAGGAGAATTCCAAGGACTTGTAGTCTCAGTGATATGACCTTTGGCAAGTTGCTCTTCCACCAGGGCTTCCAGCGCGCTGAGTTTTTCTTTATCAAGGGGCCACTGCCTTGTCCATTTTGGGTTGTCAGTCTTCCAGGTGAGCGGGGCGGTAGATGGCAGCGCGCGTTTCTCAGTGGCCCCAGTCAGAAATCCTGGCTGGGAATGGTAAGAGTGGCACCCCACTGGGATAGAAGGTCTCTGCCCCATAAGGTGATGGGGGCTCTTACCACGAATGGTCGGGTGGTCGCTATCTTGCCCTCAGGTCCTTCAATGACAACATTTCATTTGCTTCTCATGGATACTGCAACTCCACCAATCCCGGAGATCATACCTGCCACTGGCTCCAGTTCCCAATTCCCTGGCCACTCGGAGCGGGCGATGATGGTCACGTCTGCCCCGGTGTCCAGCATCCCTGGGCGGTAGACCCTCTCTCCTTTACAGAACAAGCTGCACTCGATGGTCGGTTTGTTTGAGCCCACAATCTCTGTCCACATTGCTTTTGGATTGAGAGGAAGCTGTTCTGGGCAGTTCTGTGGAAGCAAAAAGGCTTGAGCAATCGGTGTTCCCTGTGGGAGAAAGAAAGGTGTGTCCGTGCAGCAAAACTGGACAATAATCTCTTGTCCAGGGTGCACTGTTTGTATCTCAGGTAATACAAAGAGTTGTTCTGGAGCATGGATGGTATCGCTTAGGATAAGAATGTCCCATGGGCCGTCATGCGGTCCATACTTTCCTGTGGGAATACGATAAAAATGCTTGTCAGCAAAGTTAAATGGCAGTGATGTTACCAGTTGGCGTCTCGTTCCGATCAGTAGCGCTCCGTGTGTTGGATCCTTCTCATGTGTTCTGGGATCGCCTGCGATGATGGTGCCGGGCGAGTTCCAGCTGTCTGCTCTCGGTGGTCCGATGTGGAGTTCACCGCTGAAGCGGGGTAGCATGGCCTTTGATTTGTTGTCTGGGCGCGGGGCCTTGACACCGCGCTCCGATAGAAGTTTTTTGGACGCTGCTGGTGCTGTTGCTGTCTCTGGTGCCTTTGGTAGGCGGCGCGATGGTCCTGGGTGGGTGACCTTTGTGGGCAGTCCTTTATAAAGTGTCCAAGTTCACCACAATAGAAACAGCGGGCATTCTCCTTAGAGACTGCTGCAGCAAATGCACTGGAAACTCCCTCTGTGATGCCCTTTACAACTGCTTGGATCATTGTGTTCTCTGTGGATGTGTGTCTAGTACAGGTCTCTATCATTTGTTCTATTGTGGGTTCTGTGTCCATGGGTAGGGCCCTCAAGATGTTCTTACATTGTTCGTTATCATTTACCATGGCAAGTTTGCCCAAAAGTTCTTTTCGTCCATCCGGACTCTCTATCTGTTTCTCTAAGCTAGCTTTCAAACGATCAACAAACTGAATGAAGCTTTCATTTGCTGACTGTTTGATGTTAGAGAAATATTGTGTAGGAACAGAATCATCAGGGGTGAGAAACAGCGATGTCTTAGCTGCAATAGCTATGTCTTGTAATGCTACTTCAGGTAAGGTTGTAGCTTGATCTAAGGGTTTTTGGAGGTCACCTTCTCCAGCCAGTTGTGCTGTTGTCCAATCTGTCTGATTTGCATCTTTAGCATAAGTGTCAGACAGTGTTTTTAAATGTATTTTCCAATGCCTTTCCCATAACATATATTCGGCAGGGGAAAGGATGCAGTTAATAATGTTTTTAATATCATGTGGTACTAATGTATAGGCAGAGAAAGTGGCTTCCAATAAGTTTCTAAAGAAATGTGATCCTCTCCCATGGTCTTTTGCTGCCTTGCTAAGCTCTTTGATTTCTCTGTATGGGATAGGCTCCCATGGTTTTGTAGATAGGCCACCCCTCCTCCCTCTCCCTATAATGACTGGAAAAGCTGAAATTTTCTGAGCCAACTCCCAATCCCCCTCCCGGTTTGCTTCCCTGCGTGTCTGTGCCCACTGGTCTTCGGATTCAGAGTCAGAGCTGCTGCTACTGTCATCTGAACAGGAGGGATAGGCCGTGGCAGGGCGGGGCTGGGATACAGGCGTAGCGCGGCATTTTTGAAATGCCGGCTCTGCTTTACCCAGGACGGGAATGGCGGGGGGTCGGGGGTGCTTTGAGGGGTGGGAAGGGGTCCTGTTATGGCAGCATGTGGGTGAAGAGGTTGTAAAGCAGGAGGTCGTTTGGGGGGGCGGATTACAGGTAGTGCCAGTTTTGCAATTCCATGTGGAGTCGGGGTGGGCGATAGGAGAGTGGGGGGGGGGGGCAGTAGGCTCTAGCGCAGCAGCGGGGGGAATGGGGATTGCGCAAGAACCCGTAGTAGGGGGAGGGGGGGGTGCAGGGAGAGGGGGAACATCAGCAGGGATTGCGCAAGATGCAGCTGGGAGGGGGGAGAGCGGGCGTGCCGGCGCCTGCCAGGGTGGCAGAGCCATTTGCGGTGTGGGAAGGGGGGAGGGAGATTCCATTCTATGGGCGATAGCCTGAGGCGGTGCCGCGGATAGCTGCGTTCCACCAGCGGCGAGAGGGGCAGACGCTGGCGGGGGGCGTGACGCTTGTTCCGTGCCCCACAGGGTGTGCACGGAGCTCTGCGGGACCGATCCCGTGTTGTACCATGCTTGCTCCGTGGGTGCGGGGGGGGAGGCGGCGGCGGGGCGGCTTGCGGGGCTGCCGTGCTGGGGTGTGGAGGGGGCAGGACCGTGTGGAGCAGGGACGCGGCAGGAAGCTGGGACACGGCAGGAAACTGGGACGCGGTGGGGTGGGGGGGGGGGTCGGAAGCACCGCGGGCCGGTGCGAGAGGGGGAGGGGTGGTGTCGTGTGGGGAGGGTTGCGGGATGCCAGGGGCACAGGGAGACGGGGCTGGGGGGGATTCAGAGTCATCCACGCCGGGGAGGGGGGATGAGTCTGGGGTGGGTACCGCGTGCGCTGCCTGGGGGGTGACAGCGGAACCGAGGGGGCGAGCGGTGGGGGCCGGACACGGGGGGACCGCCGGGAACAGGGGATTGGGGAAGGGAAGTGGGGGGGCCGGCGCCCCTGCTGGGCCAGGGCCGGGGCAGCTGGCTGGGTCCGCGTTCTGGCTGGCCATTACCAGAGGCGGAGAGGGGGGGTGGGAGGGGGAAGGGCAGAGAAGGGGTTTGGCTGAGGGGGGGTTTTCGCACGACACGTTTTAACCAGTAAATGAAATAAAGGAATGAATTTTGAAACTGAGAGGTTTCCCGAGGCTTGAGAGGAATACAGTTTGTTCCCCACACTGTCCCAGAACGAATCAGAAAGAACAGAATCGATGGTAGCTTCAGGGAAATTTAGAGATAGCCAATTACTGAAAGATTTGAGATTTTTCTTAGAAAGAGCACCTTTACGGAATTTAAAGTCAGATTTTAAAAGAAGAGTCAGAAGAAAGGGGTATAGGTCTCTCTCAGATTGGGAAAGGCTGGGTTTAGCTTGCCTTTGTCCCATCTTAGTTCCTCCCTCAGCAGAAAAAGAGAAAAAAAAACTAAAATAACTTAAAATGCGCGCAAGGGGAGAGCAGAGCCCCAAGTTTAAACTTACAAATCCTGTTTCTGGTGGGGCTGGCTCCTGGAAAGGTCTGCTGGGGGGAGGGTCTGGCAGTTCGATCCTCAGGGACTTTGTCCTAGGTGGGAGATGAGGGACTCGAACTGTCCCTGTCCGAAAGGCCTGCTAAAACGTAGGTCTATCTTCAGAGGAGCAGCACACGAACGGCTGGTTCTGTCTTGGTGATCAAGACGCAGCTCAGGCCAGGTCCGGATTCCGGGGTCCAATGGCTGTTCGGGAGCCAGATATTACAGCTGGTGGTGGGGTCCGTGGCTGCGACCCAGGAAGAGATGACCGGTCCGGGGAGATGGTCCCGAAAGGAATCGCCTTCCCGAGGCCCGGTGTCTTCCTCTCAGCTGCTGGCAGAGGAGCCCTTGCAGAAGCTATCAGCTCTTTAGTGATTATCAGCTCGTGATTTCAGCTCAGCTCTGCAGGGCAGCCTCTAGGCCAAACCAGACCGGAGAGAGAGACGAGAAGACCCGTATGGCTGGTTCCGCACGAAGGTAGCTTTATTGGGGGTTCCCTCCGGCGAAGGGTGGGCCAGGGACGAGTTCTCCCCTCTACAGAGGCGAACTGGTCTTTTATAGGGATACAGGGGATCAGCAAGGGGACCAATGGATTACAGAGGGTCTGGGATAGACCAATGGGTTACAGAAAGATCTGCATAGGGTCTCCCAAAGGATTGTGGGTCTACTTTTTCTCACCATGACTCAAAAGTCCTTTCCAGGGAGTCCTGCTGGGCGATTGCAAAATCTCTTATCTCAGCAGACATCCCTTCAGGGCAGTGGCTGGGCATATCCCACATCTTTCCCTTAGCAACCCCAGATTTTTGGCAATTAACTGTACATATTGTTGTACATTGGTATTTCCACACTCTTTTGCATTCAGCTCTTGTGGTGTAGCAAGGTAGGGCAGTCCATACAACATCTCGTATGGTGAACAACTCAAATCAGATCTTGGCTGCGTTCTAAGAAGAGCGAGTGGAAGGCATTTTACCCAGGTCCATTTTGTTTCCAGCATTAATTTTGTGAGGGTGTTCTTGATTGTCTGGTTCATTCGTTCCACTCTCCCAGAGCTTTGTGGATGCCACGGGGTATGTAATCTCCAATTTGTTCCTAATTGCTGAGCCAATTGTTGTACAATTTGGGAGGTAAACTGGGTACCTCGATCTGAATCTATTCGGTGGACTATCCCGTACTGAGGGATAATTTGCTCAAGGATCACTTTACTCACTGTCTGGGCTGTTGCGTTGACAGTCGGAATAGCTTCCACCCAGTGCGTAACGTGATCAACAATTACCAATAGGTATTTCCACCTCTGGACAGGAGGCATTTCTGTAAAGTCAATTTGAATGTTTTGGAAAGGCCTGATTGCTAATTCGATTCCTCCGCCAGTGTTCTTTTTCATTACCTTTTTGTTAACCTTTTGACAGATTACACAGTCCCGTGTTATTTGGTTGGCTATTTCATAAACACCAATGCATCCAAAAGTTCTGAGGTAGTGATCCGCCAGAGCCTTTGAACCCCAGTGATTGGTTTGGTGGATATTTTGTAAAATTTCTCGGGTTAAATTTTTATTTAGAATTTGGCGTTTATTTGGTAAATACCAGCGGCCTTGAGAATCCTCATTAGCTCCAATTAAAACTAATTTTTGTTTTTCTTGATCAGTAAAAATGGGCGTGGGTAAAATGTTAGTTTGTGGAATAGTGTCAGTTGTGGTGGTGTTGGTTGGAAGTTGGTTCACTTCTATCACTTTTACCTCTTCTTCCACTGCTGCTTTTTTTGCTGCCAAGTCTGCTAAGCTGTTTCCTTGAGCTTCTTTTGTGGTTCCTGATTGATGGCCTGGAATATGCACCACTGAGATCACCTGAGGCAGTTGTAGTGCTTTTAGAATTTTTAGAATCAATTCCTTATGTAGGATATCTTTCCCTTTGGTGTTTAGGAACCCCCTTTCGGACCAGATTTTTCCAAAAATGTGGACTACGCCATAAGCGTATCTCGAGTCGGTGTAAATGGTCCCGATGCTTCCGGCTAGTCGGTAGAGTGCTTTTTCTAGGGCATAGAGCTCACAGACTTGAGCTGACCAGGTTGATGGTAATTTGCCCTTTTCTAGCACACACATTTGGTGTCCATCGACCACTGAATAGCCAGACCATCGTTTTCCATTCACCACCCGAGATGACCCATCAATGAAGAGGATTTCCCCTTCATTGAGGGGACAGTCCACCAGGTCCTCTCTAACTTTTGTTTGGATGTCAATTATCTCAATGCAATTGTGTTCAATTTCCTTGTCTGATGGGGTCTCATAAAGAAATTGGGCTGGATTTTGGTGTGCACATACAACTAGCCTCAGGTGGTCCGAGTGCATGAGAATGGCTTCATATTTGACTATTCTTGGGTCAGTTAACCACTCTGCAGCCCTGTGAGCCAAAATGGTTTTTATTGAGTGTGGTGTATGTACTGTCAGGTCTCCACAAAAAATGAGTTTTTGGCTCTCCGAAACAAGAACGGCTGCTGCGGCGACGGACTGGATACAGACTGGCCATCCTCTGGACACTGGATCTAGTAATTTGGAAAGGAAAGCAACTGGCTTCCTGACTCCACCCCACTCTTGGGTCAAGATGCCATAGGCAATTCCCTTCTCCACATTAACAAATAGATCGAAGGGTTTTTCTAGAGAAGGGAGGCTTAAAACGGGTGCTTTTGTTAATTTCTCTTTCAAATTTTGTAATTTCTGTGTGTCTGAATTATTCCAATTAAAAGGTTCTTCTTCCATTAATTTTTCATATAAAAATTTGGCACATTGTGAATACTGATTGATCCACAGTCTGCAGTATCCAAATAGGCCTAATAATTGCCGAATTTCTCGTTTTGAAGTTGGAGGTGGTAAATTTAGGATTCCTTCTACTCTTTCGGCACTGAGGTTTTTTGTGCCATGGCCAATTAGGTGTCCCAAATACTTCACCTCCTGTAGCACGAATTGTAATTTAGGTTTTGACACCCTCAGCCCATTCCTCCCTAGAAAATTCAGTAACTGAATTGTAGCAGTTCTTACCGTAGACTCCTGTTCCCCAGAGAGGAGCAGGTCGTCTACGTACTGAGTTATCTGAATCCCTTTGGGTGGAGAAAAGGAACTTAGCAAATCTTCTAGTGCTTGGCCGAAGAGTGTGGGTGCCTCAATGTAACCTTGAGGCAGGCGAGTAAATGCAAAGATGTCTCTGCGATGAGAATCTAGAGGACATGACCAGAAAGCATCCTTAAGGTCAATAACAGAGAACTAGGCATGTGCTGGGGGTACCCGACTCAGGAGTGTATAGGGGTCCTGCACCAACAGATACCTGGTTTGGACTCTTTTATTCACCTCACGCAGATCTTGTACTAGCCGGAATGACTTATCTGGTTTCTGGACAGCCAAAATTGGAGTGTTGTAGGTGGACTTGCAGGTCTCGAGAATTCCATCTCGTAATAAGTCCATGATAACAGGCTTCAGGCCCTTTCTTTTGTCCTTGGAGAGGGGATATTGTGGTACGCGTACTGGCTGGCTGTTTGGGAACAACTCAATTGTTAGAGGTGTGATTTCCATTTTTCCCCGGTTGCCAGGTCTGGCCCACACTACCGGGTCTATGTGTTGCTCATCTACTAAAGACAAAACAAACAATTTAGTGGTCATTTTTCCACCTTGCGGTACCACCCCCACTCTCAGAGGTATTTGGAAGTCATGTCCTAAAAGATTGATCCCAGCTTGAGGTAGATATAGAATGTCCCCTGTATGGGTGCACCCTTGTATGGAAAAGGTTACATTTTTAATTACAGGAACAGCGAAACTTTCACCATTAGCACCACATATGTCTAATGTATCTTGAGAAATAAAACATCCTGGAGGTATTTTAGTGACACAGGTTCTTTCAGCACCTGTGTCCACTAAAAACTCCACTTGCTGTCTCTGGGGTCCAACTTCTAATTTTATCAAGGGCTCTTTAAGATGTTTTTGCCCCAGAGAATAGAGCCCCTGACCCCTTCAGTTGTTCAAAATTTGTCCCTCCATTTGGAGGACTCCTTGGTCTCTCTGCCTTTTAAAACAGTACCAGTGCCCGTGGCCTTGTTTATTACAGTATGTGCAAATTAATCTCTTAGGTCCTTGAACAATTGAGGTAGATTGTAGGGTTGGTTGTATATTGCAGGTGCAAAGTTGTGGCTGTTGGTGAGGGCAAATTTGGGTTTGCTGTTGTGGGATGCCCCCATGCTCTGAAGATGAACATGCTGCTGGCCAAAACTGGGCCAATGAGAGAGGTTGGTAATGCCTCTGTGATGACATATTTAAGAAGAAAATCAAAACAAAGTCACAAGATTTTGAGATTCGAGTAAGAGAAGAATAGGAGGTGAGAGCGTGTGAAGGAAAACAACATGGTGACACCAAGGTCAGTGGAGAAGGAGGGGGAGGAGGTGCTCCAGGCGCCTGAGCCAAGATTCCTCTGCAGGCCATGGTGATGACCATGGTGAAGCAGGTTGTCCCCCTGCAGCCCATGGGTCCACGTGGGATGCAGAGATCCATGCCCAGCCCATGGGGGAGGTTCCCATGCTGGAGCAGGTGGATGCCTGGAGAAGGCTGTGTTCCAGAGGAAGACCCAGTGGAGAGAGAAGACCCCTGCTTCCAGGCTGGAGCAGCCTGTCCTTGGAGGACTGCACCCTGTGGAAAGAGAGAGCCATGGCACAGCAGTTTTGGGAGGACTGTTTGCCTGTGGGAGGGCCTCATGCTGCAGCAGGTGCGGTATGGCTGCTGCTCGTGAGAGTGGACCCATGCCGGGGAAGTTCACGGAGAACTGTCTCCTGTGGGAGGGACCCCATGGCCTCACAGGGGAAGACTCCTCTCCCTGAGCAGCGGAAGGAAATCTTGGTGATGAACTGACCAAACCCCCATGCCCTGTCTCCCTGTGCTGTCAGTGGGAAGGAGGGAGGGGCTGGGGAGAAAAAGGTGTTCTAAGGTCTTATTTTACTTCTCATTATTCTCCTCTGATTCTGTTAGCAATAAATTCACTTCACAACTTAAGTTGAGCCTGTTTCACCCTTGAAGCATTTCTCCTGGTCCTTATCTCACTCATGAAGCCTTTGTTAACTTTTTCTTCCTTTTCCCTCCTCTGCCCAGTTGTGGCAGGGGAGGGTGAACAAGCAGCTCTCGTGTGTGCCTGGCGCTGGGCCAGTGTCAAACCACATCAGGTTATATAGGAGAGAAGACAGGTTCAGCCTGTTGACTGATCCCAGAAGTTACAATGGAATCTTGTCTGACCTCCCTCCCCACTTAAGCTATATTCATATTATTTTATTTGAGAGACGGGAAAAGGTAATGGTACATTTGATGTCATTTGATGTTTAGGCAGAGTTTGAGTGATTTTAGTCATTAGCATATGTAGGGACATGAAAAGTAATTGTTCCAGTGGCTAAGCCCACTTTACACTCCCCATGTTACTACAAAGTGGTCTCTCCCCACACCACTGTGCTAGGAAGTTCTCCCTTTACCAAGACCCCACTGGTCACTGGTCCTCTACCCCCTCCCCTCCCTTCTCCCATTGGTCCCTGTTATGTCACTCAACCTTGCCTCTGCCCCCTAGCCCTCAGACCATTGGCTTCTGATGCTCTGCCTGCCCCTGGGACCCTTCAGGATAAAAACCACGCACGGGCTTTTGTTCTTGGTTCTTTGCCTCTGTTCCCTTCGAGTGTGTTGGTTCCATTAAACACCTCGGAAATGAACGCAGAGAACCCCCCTCACCTTTTTGTCTCCGGTTCGTGCTTAGACTGTGTGTGTGAGTGGCTGCTCGCGACTACCTGCGAGGGTGAGATCGTGTACACGTGTGGGTGCTAGCAAAGTGCCGCCTAAGTGTCTCCACGAGGGACCCTGTGGAAAAAACGCGGCATTGATCCACCGACACCCTCCCTACTTTAAGTAATATAAACTATTTTATAGACAACACATGCATTCCTTGCTGAACTTTGTTTTTCAGTCTTCTCCTCCTCACAGGGAGAGATCTTATTAATGACCCATGATTGCAATGGACACTGGACCAATGCAAGGAGCACCAGCAGCAGCAAGGGATACACGAGGACAAGGAGAGAGTATGACTGAACAAGGGTCATTCCCAAGCCACTGAGCCTGGACCTGCTTATTGGACAAGACAACAAGGGGCGGAGACAGCACTCAGACATGCAGGTGATTTAAACAGGTTAAAATCATCAGTCCAGCTGAGTGCAATGGATGCTGGAGCAGTGTGAGGAGCATCAGCAGCATTGGCAGCAAGCAGTGGTGACAAACACGAGAGATACACAAGGACAAGGAGAAACTGTGACTGCACAGAGAATGTTCCTTGAGTGACTAAGCATGGACCCACTGATTAAACAAGCCAGAAAGGGGCAGAGCCTGCATCTGACCACATGGCTGGTTTAAATAGGCTAAACCAGTTGGCTCATCTTAGAGCAACAGACGCAGGAGTGGTACAAGAAGCACCAGCAGCAGCAAGGGATACACAAGGATTGACTTAACAGGAGACATTTTTCAAGCAACTGAGCCCAGGTCTGGTGATTAGAAGAGCCAGCAAGGAGCGGAGTGTGTACCAGGCTGTGTGGGTGATTTAAACAGGCTAAAATAATCAACCCAGCTGATATTTTTTCCAGCAGGCAGGTGTGTGGCAAAAAGCTATGTCCTCTGCTTCTCTTGCATGGCTAGCATCTGATAGAACCAATGCAGCCACACAGATGGAGCTCCTGTCCAAGCATGCAACCACCCAGGTTTCCAGGTGTGGGGTATGTGCAGAGATATTCCTGGAGATGGAGAGTGATAGCAAGCAAGCCTGTGGGAGGTGTAACCAGGTAAATGAACTGCTCTGCAAGAGGAAGTGGGCAGAATGAGGAGTGTCCGAGAGTGAGATTGACCAATGTAACTGTGCTCTGCTATCTCTAATGCATACAAGCCAACTCAGTGTCGCCACTACAGATGCAGGTCCAGGATCTGTTTTCTGCCAGAAGGAAGGCAGCATTACAAGGGATATGGAAGGGTGGAAGAAGGTTATTGCATGGAGCTGTAAAAGAAACTTCTTAAACTCAGATACCCTTACACAATAGGTATAAGGCCCTGGGTATGGTAGATGAAGTGCATAATGAGACAGAAGAGGAGGAACTTAAGGAAGCATTCTCACCAAGGTTAGATTGATCAACCCCTTGCAACAAGACCTATATTAAGACCAGTGCTGAAAAGAAACAAAGGCAAGTTATGATTGTTATCAAAAATTAGGTAAAAATAAAAGAAACTCCTTAACACCTATGTAGTTTTAAGAATCAGGCATTCCTTATTCAGCCAGATGTATGAGGGGATGTCTCCTCCAAAATATTGTGCATGCTGAGTACAGGAAAGTTCCTGTTTATAGACTGAATTTTGCATGCCTATTCATTGATTGTCCCAGAATAAACATACATATGATAATCATTTCCCCAAAATCGTTAACATATTTTCCCTCCCCTTTACAAATGCGTTCTTCTGTCCTGGGGGGTCTCTTTGGTGGTCCCTAGTGGTCAGGGACCCCAAAGTTATAGCTGACCACTTGGTGAACTGCTAAAGCTGGCAGAAACTGGGACTGATCGCTGTTGGAGGTTAGGATTTTTCCTTTTGTTTTCTTTCTCTTAGGGAATTTTCTCCCATTTGTTGCTAAGAAACAATAATGAGCAGTACTTAAGAGAGACAAGATGTAGCCTTGGAGAAGTGGTATGACACTACTGACATTGCTAATGCATTTTTCTCCATTTTTTTCCATTCCTCTGGCAGCAGAGTGCAGGCCTCCGTCTACCTTTACCTGGAGGGGCGTTCAGTACACCTGGAACCGACTGCCACAGGGGTGGAAGCACAGTCCTGCCATCTGCCATGGACTGATCCTGGCTGCACTGGAAAAGGGTGAGGCACCGGAACACCTGCAGTACATCGACAACATCATTGTGTGGGGGAACAGGGCAATGGAAGTATTTGAGAAAGGAGAGAAGATCATCCAGATTCTCCTGGAACCTGCCTTTGCCATCAAATGGAGCAAAGTCAAGGGACCTGCCCAAGAAATCCAGTTCCTGGGAGTGAAGTGGCAAGACGGACGGCGTCAGATTCCTACCAAGGTTGAATCACTCCAAACCGAGCCTAGAAACACTTCAGAGAGTCAGAGAAGCGGGCATTTGCTTTATTCATCATTGGGTGCATGGGGGATCGCTCCTTCTAACACGCACACAGCACACTACACAGCACAGTATATAGTTTCACTTATGAATATTCATTGCATTCCTTGGGAAAGGAGTGGTTATACAAAGTACTTCTCGGAAGTCATTAATATCATTAGCATACGTGACGCGCAGGCACAGGGTACCCTGGTGGTCGCACTGAGGAAGGCATCGCATCTTCCTTGGGGGTCTTTCTGATGAAGGCTAGTGGTCTTTGTCACAATGAACTTTTAACCTTTTGCTGTTGAGCATGTGTAGTTGTGGTTTTGCTGCTTCAGCAGTTTCTGGGCTGGTTTCAGCCTCGTTTGTATCTTCTTTTGGTTATCTTTCTACTGCAGAACCTCCTGTTTCCTAAATTTATGGCTATTTCTGCTAACCTTTGACATTTGCTAATAAATGCCTAATGTTCACACAAGTAAAAAGATTTTAACCCTTTCAAGGTCATCAATAAGATCACAGCAATGTCTCCACCGACCAGCAAGAGGGAAATGCAAGCTTTCCTAGGTGCCATAGGGTTTTGGAGAATGCACATCCCTGAGTACAGCCACACTGTGAGCCCTCTCTACCTGATCACCCACAAGAAGAACAATTTCCACTGAGGCCCTGTCATGGGTTAGCAAGCATAGTCCCAGAAGTTATGTTCTTGCAAAGGGGTGCTTACAGCTTCCTCTGTGACCTGACCTGACAGAACCTATCAGCTGGCCAGTTTGAATATGGGCAATTCTTTAAGCCACTTAAAGTTGTGACCGCCTCTGTGATCCACACTTAAGAATAGTAAACCCTGAGGCAGAGCCTCTCTGTCTCGTTTCCGGTGCTGGGACAGGTGGCTTTGGGCCCTGTGCGGGGGCCAGTGGGCCCAGCCCAGGCCCTGCTCGGGCCAGGCCGGGCCATGGCCATCCTGGAGCCAATGGGCCCTGTTCTACCTGCAGAACCCCCCCCACAGCAGGGCTGTGGGCAGCCAGAGTGGCTCGGCTCCCCACCCCCCCCCTAGTTTGGCCAAGATTCGGCTAAAGCTGCACCGCTGTCCGGCAGAGGTGTCTTGGGGTGACCTTATGATGTGTATCCCATGTCGCTGCCCTAAGCCCAGAAATTAACTTTGTGCCTTTCTATGCCTCTAAACTGAGCCTGAGAGGGGGAAGGAAAAACTGAGTAAAACTTTTTCAAAGCAGTTTGCAGCTTGTTCAAGGTCACACAGAGATAGCAGGTTTTTTTCCCCCAGCTGTGGCAGGGGACCGAGGAAGCACCCGGCTTGCTGCTTTCCAGTCAGCTTTTGGCCAGTTGTTCAGTTTCTTGTTCTCTGGAGAGAGACTGAGAGCTGAACTTTGCTCTTCCTTCCCTGGAATTTCGGATTTTCTCCCTTTTCTGCTGGACTGCTTCCACCTAAGAGCACATTGGGAGGACTTTCCACTGGGCACAGAGGGCCTGGCCCTGGGCCAAGCCCCAGCTCCGAGGAGACCAAAGGGAGGACTCTAACACTTTTCCCAGGTTTTTCCTCTACAGCGAGAGATTTTATTATTTAGCATTATTTTCCTTCTCCTGTGTGTTTGGTAAATAAATAGTTTTATCTCCTTCACTTTCCTTCAAGGAAAATTTATTTTTTCCCGAACCTGGTGGGGGAGGGGTGGTTGTGCCTTCTCTCAGAGGATATATTTCTAAATTTGGCCAAACCAGAACAAGAGGTCATGTGACCGACAGTGATAAACCACATTCCAGCTGCAAGGCCTAGGTGAGATTAACCCTTTTAGTGCTGTGAAGAGCTGAAAACCTGAGGGAAGAGAAAGAGGTGATGCTTAAAACTGAAATTCCGTTGTAAAGCTATGATATATCAGAGTACCCGTTGTAATTTCGTGAAGATATGGGGGGTGGAGTGTTCAACTTGTACTTGTGAGCAAAAGCACCTGTGCTGAGATAGGCAGATGCTGACGCAGCTGTAATTTCATGAGAAGTTTGGACAGGGAGAGATGGAAGCGATGAGGACTTTTGCTCCAAATGGAAAAGGAGAAAATCTCAGTTCCTAGAGATACTCCCAGAGATGGGTGAAGAGAAGTTTTGTTTCTGAACGGCTCAACCTTAAAATTGTACCCCAAAAAACTTCAAGAGTGGACCCTCGAAAGCAGTTGTGGGAAAAGCTGCAAGGCAGGGGAAGGGACTCACATGTGAGCAGAGAGACTCTGTGGAAGGTATCTTTTCAGCTTTATACCGGCTAGCGCTTGTATTTAAATGCCTTAGAAAGCCTTGAGCAGCCTTGAGAGGTAGCAAGGGAGATCTAGCACTTTAGTAGCTTTAAAATTGGTACCTGAATCAGCTGCAGAGCAAATACCATCAGCAGAAGCAAAGAGGGAGAAATATAGCTCCCTGCTCGCTCAAGTCCCTGCAGTTAGAAGCTTTCAAATGAGACAGACAACCAGAGATGTTCACAGGAAAGTAGCTGAGCTGAGAGAGAGAGCAGAGCCTCCCCTTGACCATCTTTTATTCGGAGAAGGGGGAAGGGGAGGACTGGGGGCGGACCCAGGGTGACCGGCCAATCAGACACTGCTAAAGAGTCTGAGTCACATTTGGTTTTGCCCGCGCTTAGAACAAAGGAGCTCGGAGCACATGGGCAGGAGCACATGTCTTTGGGAGGGGGAGGGGGAGCTCAGAACAGGCAGCAACAATTCCCTATTTCTTTTTCTTTAAAGCTGGGTTGTAACTCTTAGTAACTTAAAAGTGCATAGAACAGTAACAAAACAACAGTGCAAAATATAATTGGAATCTATCGTCCCTACAACTCGACAGTACCTAGGATGCCTTTAAACTAGTTCCCCAGTCAAAACTCAGGGGTTTAGTCAGGACATCTATGGTATGGAGTATCAGGAAGAAGATTTACAAAACACAGTGCAAAACCTGAGTGCAAAACAGTGCAACTTAACTGAAGGGATTAACATCAAAATCTGCAGTAGGGGGTTTACATGAAGGTGCAAAATCAGGATCCTTTTTACGGCGTCTCTTCCAGGAGGCAGTTTTAACCTCCTTAACTTTTGAGGAAGTGACATAAGGTTTTACCCATTTCCCTGGGATCCATCTCAGTCCTTGAGGGGTAGATACACTGGCATATCCACGTCCCCAAGTTACAAGTTTGTATGGTCCTTGGATTTTTTGAGTCTCTGGGTCCCGAATCAGGACTTCTGGATTCTCCTTCAGTTTCTGTCTCCCGGTGTTCTGGAAATGACGATAGATGGGAGGGTTTGGATCCTCAAAGGTGCCATTCAGGAAGTTTATGGTAAACAGTGCTTTGCTGAGTCTGAGGACAGGTGAGTTGAGTTTGGTGGTCCCTGATTGTTGTAGCAGCATTCGCTTGAGGGTTTGATGGGCATGTTCAACAATGCCTTGTTCAGTTGGGGAGTGAGGAATACCTGTAACATGTCGAAATCCCCACTGCTGATGAAAGTTTTTAAACTCCTGAGAGGTGTAGGCAGGTCCATTATCAGTTTTTATCTCCTCAGGTATACCGAGCACAGCAAAAGCTTGGACAAGATGTTTTTCAACGTCCTTAGCTTTTTCACCTGCATGTGCAGAGGCATACATAGCACCAGAGAAGGTATCAATAGAAACATGAACGTATTTTAATCTCCCAAATTCAGGGAAATGTGTGACGTCCATTTGCCACACTTCACCGCTATTGATGCCTCTGGGATTGACCCCCATGCCCAGTGATGGAAGCTGTAGCTTCTGGCAGTTGGGACATGTTGCCACTATTGCTTTTGCCTGTGTCCACGACAGATGGAACATGCAGATAAGAGCAGGAATATTTTGATGGTACATAGCATGGCTCAATTTTGCTTGTTCAAAAACTTGGGGGAGCTTTGGCAAGTCAGCTGATAGAACTATGTCTGCTGGCATAGCCAGAGCATCAGCTCTACCATTACCTTCCGCAATAAATCCTAGCAGGTTTGTATGTGACGTCACATGCATGACAGAATAGGGACGCTCTCGGTGGGAAACCAGATAAATTAGCTTTGAGACCAAATCATAAATTTTTTTGTTTGAGATTTCTTTTAGGAGAGCATGCTCAGCTCTAACAGTTACTCCAGCTACATATGCTGTCTGTGACCAAATTAAAGGGTTCTTTGAACCTCTCAAATGCTCTAAAGACAGCTGCTAATTCAGCTACTTGTGGTGATCCCTGGATTACCTTGATGTCAGATTCCCACTTTTGCGTCTTTGGATTTTTCCATGTGACCACGGACCTTTTACTTTTTCCTGAAGCATTGGTAAAAACAATAATCGCATCGAGGGGTTTTCTACATTGAATCTCTCGAGGGATGAAAGAGAATGGCAGATTAAACTTGTCATGTTTTGGGTAATGATTGGAGATTTGACCTGAGTAACTATCTAATGCAAATTGTAAATTTATATTATTTTGGAGTAGGTGATCTAATGCGTCAGTTGTTACAGGTAAGTAGATGCATGCAAAGTCACATCCTGCCAGGGTGCGGAGCCTTGCTCTACCCTTCATGATAATTTTTGCCATTAGTTCTTGTGGCTGTGTGATGGTTTTAGGAGGTTGGAGTGGAAGGAATACCCATTCAATTATGATGAGGGGTTCCTTCTGCTCTTTGTCCCCCTGAAATATGAGGCCATGAAAGCGTGGTACCTTCCCTAGAATGACAATCTTAAAGGGTAGGGAGGGCTGATACCTGTGTGCTTGTCTGGTGGAAATGAGCTCTTGTATCTTTTTGAGAGACTGCCTTGCCTCTTCTGTCAGGGATCTAGGGGATGCTGGACCGCCTTCCCCTTTTACTAGGTTTGCAATAGGAGCTACATCCTCTGTGGTGAGTCCTAAAAAGGACCTTAGATAGGTCAGTGTCCCACAGATCTGTTGCACTTCCTCTAGTGTTTTTGGGTTATTATTAATGGTGACAGGTGTTGGGGTGATAGAGGTTTCTGTGATTTTGAGTCCGAGGTATTTCCAAGGGCTTGTTCTCTGCATTTTTTCAGGTTGTAATTCAAAGCCCTTGGCCTCTAGGGCCTCAATCACCATGTTAAGTGTCTGCTCGAGATAATGATTATTGGGAGCACACACCAGCACATCATCCATGTAATGTAGGATGATGGCTTTCTCTGCTTTGGCACAGATGGGAGATAGAATTTTAGCAATATACTCTTGGCAGAAAGTTGGGGAATTTTTCATACCTTGGGGAAGCACAAGCCAATGATAACGTTCCATGGGAGTTTCACGATTAAGAGATGGTACAGAAAATGCAAATCGGGGGGCATCTGCAGGGTGGAGTGGAATATGAAAGAAGCAATCTTTAATGTCAAAAACAGCTAAATGCCAATGTTGTGGGAGCATTGAAGGTGATGGCATACCTGGTTGAAGGGGTCCCATGTCTTCAATAACCTTATTAACTTCTCTAAGATCTTGGAGTAGCCTGTATTTGTTCTTTCCCGGTTTTTGTATTACAAACACGGGTGTGTTCCATGGGCTGTTAGTTGGAACTGTATTTCCTTTAGCCAATTGTTCAGCTACTAATGTTTTGAGTGCCTCTAAGTTTTCTTCTTTTAGCGACCACTGGTTAACCCAGACTGGTTCATCTGTTTTCCAAGTTAATTTCTGTGGATGGCACTCTGCTTCAGTGGCCTGCAAGGGAAAATTTTGATGTCTAGGGGTGATATCAATTTTTGTTCCCCACTGAGACATGGCATCCCTTCCCCACAGGGTGAATTTGGTGTCTAGGACATACGGACGAAGTGTCGCTATTTGTCCTTCAGGACCTTCAATTTGGATGGTGTGTTTGGATTGCTTTGTAATTTGGGTACCTCCAATCCCTTGTATGATGCCCTGAGATTGCAGCTCCCATTGCGCAGGCCACTTATCAAATGGAATGACAGACACATCAGCACCTGTGTCTATCATTCCCATGATACTGATTTTATGTGATTTGTAACGGAGCTTATATTCTATTACAGGTTTGTTGTTTCCCAAAACCTCAGTCCAACAGATGGCTGGGATATGACCATCTGTGGGCAGGTATTTGGGCAGTGGAATGGCCTGTGCAATGACTTGACCCTTTGGCATAAAGTACGGTGGATATATACATTGTACGGTTAGGTTAGAACACCCGTTCTGATCTACTTTCATGAGTGTAGGTGTAACCTCTATCCCAGCAGGTGTTTCCCGATTGTCCCCAATAAGAAAAAGGTATGTAAATTCTGGCATGTGGTTCACATTCTGGAATGAGATGGGTATTACAGTCTGTTTGTTGTTGTTGAAATGGTGTGCTTTACCACAGGTTACCTTAAACCTGAGTCCAGAAGTCCAAGTTGGTTTGTCTGCAGCCCTATTTATGTCTGAACGCAGAGATGTTAGGATGCGTTGAGTCGCTAGTTTCCCTGCTGTTGACCTGGGGAAACAGTCTTTGAAGAGTTTTTGTCAGCAGTTATAATCGCTCTGCAATTGCGAGCTACGTCCCTTTTTCTGACAACGATAGCATATAAAGTTACCTCGAGATTGAGTTTCTCCTGTACCCATAGCATTCTCCACAACTTCCCCAACCATCCCCACTTTTTTCAAACAGGGAGCAGCTGTGTTCAGCTGCACCTTCTTTGTACAGACTTCAAGGATGGATTCAACGGTAGGAGGAGGATGCAGAGGGAGAATGAGGATGACTTGTTTGCAAGCATCATTTGTATTAACTTGGAGAAGTTCGAGTAGGAGCGCTTGTTGGAGGTCAGGATTAGGGACCTGGGAAGAGACAGCTTCGCACAAACGGTTATAAAAGTGAATAATATTTTCATTTGGCAATTGCTGGATGGTGGTATAATGAGAGTTAGGAGTTTGAGATGGTAATAATGTTAAGGCCTTTTCAGCAGCACGTGTGATTTCAGTAAGAACTGGATGAGGGATAAGCATTGCTTGTTTTTGAGGATTTGCCATATTATTGTCACCAGATAAAAGGTCTAATGTGATATAATTGTTGTCAAAGTCCAGGTAATTATCTGGAGTTTGCCACAAAATTTTTAATAAATCAGATAAAATTATTTTCCATTGCTTTTTCCACATCATAAAATCACCAGGTGTGAGAAGAGTTTGCATTAATGTAAGTAAATCATGAGGTACAAGTAAGTGAGTTGCAAAAGTAGCACTTAAAAGGCTCTTAAAATAATTACTATGCATTCCAAACGCCTTAATTGCCTTGCACAAATCCTTAATATTAGAATAAGGAAGGGGTTTCCAGTCAGGGTTAGCTCCATTGCTAGTACAAGAGAGTATAGTAGAAGCATTTGGAGTTACTTCCTGGTAGGCATGGGTTCCCGGATTCAGAGGGGCAGTCACAGGATTGTGGGAACCTGGGGCGGGACAATGGGAAGCAGGGGCGGGGAGTGGAGGCGGGGACACGGCCGGAGGAGGGGAGGGGTTGTGGGAGGCAGGGGCGGTACTTGAGCAATGGGCGGGAACAGAGGGAGGGGTGAAACATGACGCTGTGGGGGTGGGGTTAGGGGCAGGGTCAGGTTGTGACGCAGGAGTGGGAGGGGATGGGGACAAGAAGGGATTTGTGGGGTGGGGGAGAAAGGGATTGTGGGAGGTGTAGTTTGGAGAGGAAGGAACATTGCGTCCGCCATTACTGGAGACAAACAAACTCGGAGAAAAGGGGTTAGGGGAAGGGGTTTTTTCCCGGGCTGCGAGCACATGGCAATGGCTGTCCCTGGGAACAAAGAGATCAGGGGAGAAGGGGTTTTTACATGCGCTTAAAACATGAGGGCTAGAAACTGGGGGAAAAGGAGTGGACAAGAGGGGTTGGGAAGGTCCTGAGACGGGCTCCGGATTCCCATCCAAGGCAGCGTGCTGAGGAAACACAGGTGAGCCAGGAGGACAATAGCTCTCCTGTGCCGAGAAGCAGTCTGCTCTAGCTGTGTTTTGCAGCGTAGGGGAAGAGGGGTCTGGGACACAGGGGTTGGAAGAAGGTATAAGGGAATTAACAGGGGGGTTTTGCAATGGCTTTTCATGTACTGCCTTTTTCTCCGGCAAAGTATAACTTAGTAACAGGAGATGAAAGAATTTTGAAACTGTTTCGTCTCCTGCACGCCTAAGAGAGGAGAGTTTTCTCCCCACCTTATCCCAAAATTCAGCAGATCTTATGTCCTCGGAGGTCAGATTAGGAAAGTACTGAAAAAGCCATTGTACAAAAGATTGAACTAGATTTTTAGGGTATTTATGCCCAGTTAAAGAAAGGTAACTTTGAACTTGGTGGTATATTTCTCTATGGTGTGCAGAAACTTCAGATCCCATCATGAACGCAGCACCAAACCTCAACCCCTTACTCGCCAAAAAGGAGGAAAAAAAAGAGAAAGTTTTGCACCAGCACCAGCTTAAGACAGGAGCCCCTAAACCAGCAGGGAAATACTCACCAGAATTCTGGATTTATCACAGGAAAGCAGGTCCGGAGAAAAAAATATGTGAGAAGGGTCTTCTGCTTACCAGCCGTTCCCTCACCACGTGGTGTGGCTGAGGCTCTGGGCTCACTGTTACACAAAAAGTAACAGCTCGCTACACAGAGGTGGCACGGCAGGACGTGCAGAGCTAACTCCAGCAGAAACACAGCTGCCGGGACATCCTGAAAGTCTTTCAGAACCGGAGTTCAGAGATAGCACGTTGGGCGCCAAATGTGGAAGGTATCTTTTCAGCTTTATACCGGCTAGCGCTTGTATTTAAATGCCTTAGAAAGCCTCGAGCAGCCTTGAGAGGTAGCAAGGGAGATCTAGCACTTTAGTAGCTTTAAAATTGGTACCTGAATCAGCTGCAGAGCAAATACCATCAGCAGAAGCAAAGAGGGAGAAATATAGCTCCCTGCTCGCTCAATTCCCTGCAGTTAGAAGCTTTCAAATGAGGCAGACAACCAGAGATGTTCACAGGAAAGTAGCTGAGCTGAGAGAGAGAGCAGAGCCTCCCCTTGACCATCTTTTATTCGGAGAAGGGGGAAGGGGAGGACTGGGGGCAGACCCAGGGTGACTGGCCAATCAGACACTGCTAAAGAGTCTGAGTCACATTTGGTTTTGCCCGCGCTTAGAACAAAGGAGCTCGGAGCACATGGGCAGGAGCACATGTCTTTGGGAGGGGGAGGGGGAGCTCAGAACAGGCAGCAACAAGACTCCTCTTCCTAAATGGACTGAACAAAGTTATTATGGAAGTGGTAAACAGACTGAACATCTGAAGCGTTGTCTTTTTACATTGTCACTTGGAGAAGGGAGAAAGGTGGGGGAAGGAGAATAGTTCTGAAGTTGTGGTACGATTTTTTTTTTCTTCTTTTAGGTCTGGTAATAAACTTCTTTATATTCATTCAAGTTTGGTGCCTGCTTTGCGTTTCTCCTAATTCTTATCTCACAGAAGGTAAACAGTAATGAGTATTTTGGACCAAACCACTACAGGCCCTAAACAGCAGCAAGCCCTGGCCCAGATCAAGCAGGAGATCACTCATGCAGTAGCCCTGGGCCCAGTCAGGACAGGACTAGAGGTGAAGAACGTGCTCTACTCTGCAGCTGGGAGCCATGGCCTGTCCTGGAGCCTTTGGCAGAAGGTGCCTGGTGAGACTTGAGGTCGACCACTGGGATTCTGGAGCTGCAGTTACAGAGGGTCTGAAGCCAACTACACTCCGAATGAGAAGGAAATCTAGGCCACCTATGAAGGAGTTCAAGCCAACTCGGAGGTGATGGCCATGGAAGCACAACTCCTCCTGGCACCCTGACTACCAGTGCTGGGGTGGATGCTCAAAGCAAAGGTTCCCTCTACCCACCGACAATCCATGGAGTAAATGGATTGCTCTCATCACACAGCCTGCCCATACTGGAAACCCATATTGCCCTGGGATCTTGGAAATAATTACAAACTGTCTGGAAGGTGAAAACTTCGGTGTCACTGATGAAGAGGAGAAGGAGCAGGTAACCCATGCTGAGGAAGCTCCACCTTACAACCAGCTGCCACAAGCAGAAACACAATGCATTCTTTTCACTGACAGTCCCTGTCGCATTGTAGGGACAAATCGAAAATGGAAAGCAGCTGTATGGAGCTCCACAAGACAGGTTGCAGAAGCTACTGAGGGAGAAGATGGATTGAGCCAACTCGCTGAACTCAAAGCTGTCCAGTTGGCCCTGGACATTGCTAAAAGAGAGAAGTGGCCAAAGCTCTACCTTTACACTGATTCGTGGATGGTAGCCAATGCTCTGTAGGGGTGGCTGGAAAGGTGGAACAAGGCCAACTGGCAGCATAGGGGTGTTACAGCGGGGATACTGCAACACAATGCACCAAACAAGGAGTCCCGTGGAAAATAAATATATATGGACCTATTCTTGGTAGACGTTTCAGAGATGTTTATTCCTCCAGCCGCATGGCTGAGGCTCTGCCGAGGAACTCCCACAATCCGGGACAGAGGGTCCTTGCCCGCGCAGGGAAACACAAAACAACCAATGGGGAACGAGGCTGACCAGGGGCTAGGAAACCCTGTCTCTGTCCCCTCAGGGCCCCTCTCCCAGGGCTACATGGCAGGGGGAGGAGACCCCGACATAGGGGAAAACCAGTCTGGGCTACTGAAGAATGGCAAGACATTGCCACTAGGGTAGTGAAGCTACCTGTGAAAGTCCGTCATGTAGATGCCCATGTCCCCAAGAGTAGGGCTACTGATGAGCACCAAAACAACGAACAGGTAGATCAGGCTGCAACGATAGAGGTGTCACAGATACATTTGGATTGGCAACACAAGGGAGAGTTGTTCCTAGTTCAATGGGCCCATGGCACCTTAGGCCATCTGGGTAGAGATGCCACCTACAGGTGGGCACAAGACCGAGGGGTGTTGTAGCTGCTGAGTCAGCAGCTATGATGGCCAACAGGCCAGGGAGCTCCAAAATAGCAGAGGCCTGTTGCTGGGATGATACCATGGTTTAAAAGCACCCCCAGGCTTACGGTGAGAAGGGAAAAGCCTCTCCCATCAGGCTTTGTGGTGCGATACAGATTTTGTCTGTCTGATTGGCTTGCTATCCTACACGCCCCCAGAGCTTCCCCATTGGCTCCCATTCCCTAGTCCTGCCTTTGTACCACCCCCGTGCCCTCAGATCATTGGTCCTTGATGCTTTACCCTGCCCCTGTATAAAATCCTGGACACGGCGTGGTTTCCTTCACGGCAGAATGCAATAAACCATCATCCATGGAATGCCATACGGGGGACCCCTCCTGACTCTTTGTCTCTGGTAATGCTAAGCAATCCAGCTTGAGTGTGTGTGTGACAGTCCACGCCTACAGCCGCGCCATTGAAGAGGTCAGCTTGCTGGAGTGCTATACTGCACCCACCGGAGCGATCTCTGGCCAGGAACACTTCAGGGAAACGCAGCCAACCCTTCATGGAACCCATGGGCTGCGTTAGAGGGGTGGATCTAACCATGGACAGTATCTCCCAGGTTATCCATGACTGTGAGATGTGCACAGCGATCAAGCAGGCCAAGCGGGTGAAGCCCCTGTGGTACGGTGGGCGGTGGTCCAAATACAAGTATGGGGAGACCTGGCAGATTGATTACATCACACCGCCTCAAACGTGCCAAGGCAAGCGCTATGTGCTCACAATGGTAGAAGCCACAACACGATGGTTGGAGACCTACCCTGTTCCTCACGCTACAGCCCGTAACACCATCCTGGGTCTGAAAAAGCAAGTCCTTTGGAGGCATGGCACCCCTGAGAGAATTGAATCTGACAATGGGACTCATTTCAAGAACAGCCTTATAAACACCTGGGCTAGAGAACATGGCATTGAGTGGGTGTACCACATTCATTATCATGCGCCAGTGGCCAGGAAAGTTGAATGGTGCAACGGACTGCTAAAAACCATCTTGAAGGCACTGGGTGGGGGTGATGCCTGAGGTGGCCACCTAAAAACAGACTAGACAGGAATAAGACAATAAAAGCAGGTATTTATTTGAAGGGCCTTCAAAGGTACACCCTGGGCAGTCAGAAGGCTACACCCAAGATAGACCCTGGGTCATGGGTTCTTCACACTTTTATAAATTTTGTCCATCTGCATATCAGGGTTAATTCTCCAATTATAGCCTTAGTTAATGATGTAATTACCCCAAGTTTGCCCCACCTCTTCAGAGGCTTTTAGTTTACACATTTTGGGGCCTGGTGTCCTTGAAGAGCAAATCTAGAGAGGGTTTGTTATGTCTAATCAGCATGAGAGAACAATAGTTAACAGGCCACACGAAACTTCAGAGTTACACACTAGGCAGTACAGGATTTGAAAAATATAAAACTTAAAACCTAAGGCATCATTCCCCCCATTTAGAGACTCGACAAGTCCTCTACCTTGTTGAGACTCTATCCTAAATATCTACTCTAACAGCAGTATACATCTAATAATAGTATATATATAAACAAGAATTATAATTACAACAACTATGAACAATTCTTTAATCCAGGGCCAGTTTGGTAACCATGAAATCAAGGTGTGGAAGATATAATCAGAGCTCAGTGTGTTATCTTTGAATGCTATCTAATGTAAGAGCTGAGTTGATTCTCAAATTGTAAACAAATTTTGCTGATCTTTCCACTGTGGTTTACATGTCAGTTGTTAGCTCTGTATCCAAATAAATGTCTTTGGATACACTTTGGACTAGAATCATATGCAAAATTTGGTTCCAAACCTGAGTCAGGGTTACCAAATGTGTAGATAATAAACACAGGAAAAAATCATGCAAACAACATCATCTTTGTTTGTATCAGTCTCTGTTTTCTCAGTTGTTTCGGGGGCAGAAGCCTTCTTAACTGTGGAGTAGTGAATCCAAGGTCCTTTGCCAGAGACTTTGACTGTGGTGAGGGTGGTCAGCAAAATCTGGAATGGTCCTCTCCACTTGGCCTGTAGAGGATCATTGTCCCACCACTTGATATAGACCCAGTCTCCAGGCTGGAAGGGAGATGTGCAGGGGTGTCCAGTCCTATGGGTCTGGATAACACTGCGGGGGGGGGGGGGGTCCGAGTGCAGAGGAGCCGGCCAGAGTAACGACACGAACACCGATACAATTTGAGCATCGTTCTCCGCCTTATTGTCTACTTTCACTAACTTATATCTACTTTGCAAAGATTCATGCCCTATTCCCACGAGACAGCCTCTAAGCAGTGGGGGAGCCAACCAGTGTATAACTTTGCCAAGGATTTTCAAGGCTGCCTGCTGCCAGGTGTCTTCCAGGCCTGCCTGCAGCCAGGGGTCAGTTCAGGGGTCCTTCCTCAGCAACCCTGGGTTGGCCACACTGTCCTGGGGTATCATATGCCCCTGTTCCACAAGGAATCCCTCTACACATCCCCTGTTTTCTTTTTGGGCAACCCAGACCTGGTCGATGATCTTTTGCAGCCCCCCTTTAAGGCAAGAAAAAATACACCCAAATACTATTAAGCCTAATATAACTACAAATAGCAATCGGCAGCCTTCTACTACCAAGGTACGCAGCCATCTGGTGATACTCAGACCCTTAAGCCAATCTCCAGTAGGGTCATCTGTCTCCCAAAGGTTGTGCAGGCCCCTCTGGAGGTCAGAGAAGCGCTTGTGAATTGAGACAGAGTGGTCAGAAAGATTCATACAGCACAGACCCTGGAAATCTTCACAGCCGTGGCCGTTAGTAGTAGAAAATCAATGGCTGCCCTATTTTGTGATACTGCATGTCTAACACTAGTAACATCTGTGCTTAGCTCGTCAAGCATCTGCAAAGTTATGTTTAGTTCATCCCTTGCCCAGCAAGCAAGTTTATGCAATATTGCATGAACCCTGGCTGCTGAAGCACCAGGTATAAATATAGATGCTAGTCAAATTATACCACGACTCCAAAAGACGGGCTCTTAATTCCTTTTACATTTGAGCTCATGGATTGAACGCCGCACCCTGGTTTTAGTGCGGTGGGTGATATTTAAGAGTTGATGAAGGCTTGGATGGAACAGGGTGAGTTTCTCTAAGTAGCACGGTCCCCCATGTGGGCTGGCTGGAACCCCATTCCACACGCTGTCCCCGCATATTAAGAACATACCACTGGGGAGGCGCTTCAGGGCTTGACCCGTGAGGTTGATTCGGTAGTAAATTGCTTCAGACTGGTAGTTTCTCACAAACCAGTCTGCAAGAGGGTCAACAGTGGCCCAAAGGCGCTTATTAACATTTAATTGACTGGTAGTGGGAGGCTCGAATGTCATGTAACCATCCCCAGTTTGGTTTGTGGAACCCAGTAGATCTAACTCTTCTGGTGTCCCCATGGTGACATTGATGCTTTTCAAGAATGTACCTTGCTAGCAGGCATGCTGCTGTGCAGGCTTGAGTCCGATCAGCCCTGAACAATTCCCATTGCTTGTGGCGTTCCCTATCAGGGAGCTGTTGTCTAGCATCCCTCGGAAGTCTTGTGGGTTAAAATATGGGACCCCGATTAAACAGGTGCGAAATGGGTCCCCTGGCATGGCCAGGCTCAGACACATGGAGTCTTGCCCCGTTTAATCAGCTAGGGTGACCCACAGGTTTTGTCTCTTTTGGATTGCTGTCAACATTGTGTGGGACCCGGTTAGGATGCTTACGAGAAGCAAACCTCTCAGAATGTTTGCGGGCCCAGCGCTGCTTTGTAGCTTCCCAGCCCTCGGGGGCCACCACATGCTGCCGCAGGACACGAACCTGTGTGCTACACTCTTGCCCTAACACTGCCACACTCTGTACTGCTTTCACTCGATCTAAATGGGCGGACAGCCGATCAAAGATGTCCGCCAATGCCCTTGTTCCAAGACAGTCAAAAACAATTCCCCACTCTACCTCTGTGTCTGGTGCTATACCCAAGAATTTATGCAACTCCCTTTCTTGATTCCACCTTCGATCACGGTCCGCACAAGGCGGGCACGTATACCACCCACTTTCTAACGTTAGCTCCTAAAGCAGGAACTGTGAAGGGGTTAACAATTGTGTGATGTTGATGCAATCATTAGGACACAGGACATCTGCTGTAAAGATAAACTGCAGGATGCTCCGTGTAGCTTCGGACCGTAAGCCATGCGTGGTGACCTTTTGCTTGGCTTGCTGCAAGAGCTTTCAGTCATGGGGTTCCCACTTTGCAGTGTCCCCTTGTATCAGTACAGGGCAGGCCAGGGCATCTACGGCATGCCAGTCACCTTTAATAATTGCGTCACAGATAACTCCATTCCATCTCCTTCTCAATGGGTCAGTCCTCACCGTCAGGGCTGATGGAGGCGACAGCTGCACCTCCTTTCGCAGGAAGGGAGGGGCTGTAGGCACTGTGCCCGGTTCTCCCAACGGGAACATAGGGGTTCTGGTGGCTGTCTTGACTGATGGGTCCACGGGACGCCACGGTGCTGATGGTGTGGTTCCGCAAGCCTTAGACTCCAGCGCATCCTGACGTGTAGACAATTCAGCAAGCTTCTTGATTACTTCATGCATCATCTCTCGGTGGTTCTCCTCCTCTTGGGGCTGACCCCCGGCAGCCCTCGCCGGCTCTGTCTCTGTGCGCGACAAAGCCGTAGAGGCTGTTTCCCCGTTGGACGATGATCTGCTGTCCGGCAGAGGGAGGTGGCGCACTGCCGTTTTCGGCCGAGGGCTAGGACCGCTCATTTCTCCTCTGCTCGCCTGCGTCCCGCCCCCAGGGTCGGGAGCCTGCGCTTCTGCCTTTGCAGCCATTTCTCCCTCAGACTTCGGAGGGGTAACTTCCTTCCCCGCCGGGTCCAGCAGCTCCCGCAGCGAGCGGACGGGTGCTGCTGTTCCCCTCATCGGTCTACCTGCGGTCAGCCTGAAGAATCGTGCAACCCTGGACTCCGCCCTGGTCTCCGGCCGCCGCTCCGTAAGACCTCCATCTCTTTCCTGTCCGGAGCCGCCACCCCCCAGAGCTTCCATGGCCGCTGCGGCCAGCTTCCTCTCTGCTTTCATTTCTGTGAGGGTGTTAGTCACAGGTCTCCAAGTTAATCCGAGAGCTTTAGCTTCTTTACCTTCCTTTCCACCCTCAATCGTGGACAGCCACAGTTTTTTCCCAACTTCCCACCACGCTTCGGTCGAAAACAAAAGTGAAGTGCATTTCAAACATCCTTGTTCCCGGGCCCGTGTAATAAGTGCATAAGGATCTCGATCTTTCACAGTCTTGCCTCTCTTAGAGAGGATACTGGATAGGAGGCGAGTCCCTGCCTCGTACTCCATAGCTTCTTACATGCGGGGCCTCGCTTAGCCGCGCAAGCTCCGGTCTCCGGCTTCACTCGGCTTTGAGACCCTTCCCGCTCCGGCTCCCCAGGCTCCAACACCGATGCGATGATTCGGAGTCTTGCCGCATTCAAACGAAACGGCATTTAAGTGAAAAAAATCACTCGGGTCCCTGTTTGGTCACCAGGTTTTGCGGGGGGCGGGGGGGGGGGGGGAGGTCCGAGTGCAGGGGAGCCAGCCAGAGTAACGACACGAACACCGATACGATTTGAGCATCGTTCTCCGCCTTATTGTTTACTTTCACTAACTTATATCCCACGAGACAGCCTCTAAGCAGCGGGGGAGCCGACCAGTGTATAACTTTGCCAAGGATTTTCAAGGCTGCTTGCTGCCAGGTGTCTTCTAGGCCTGCCTGCAGCCTGAGGCCAGTTCAGGGGTCCTTCCTCAGCAACCCTGGATTGGCCACACTGTCCTGGGGTATCATATGCTCCTGTTCCACAAGGAATCCCTGTACATAATACGATGTAATTCTGGAGCTTCTCCAAAGTGGAACCTGAAGCCATTAGATATCTCTGTAAATCATTTTCCCCTCATGTGAATTTCACCTGGAACATGTGGAATTTGATATGGCCTGCCATACAATATTTCATAGGGACTGATGGTTATCCCTTCGCCTTGGTTGTATGTGGATCTTCAGTAAAGCTATAGGCAATGCCTGAACCCATGTCATGGATGTCTCTTGACAAATTTTGCTAATTTGCGCCTTAAGGGTCCCATTCATGCCTTCCACCTTACCGCTTGCTTGCGGTCTGTAAGGTGTATGCAGATCCAAAGCAATTCCCAAAATCCAACTAACTTCCTGAATCACTGTTGCAACAAAATGTGGTCCCCTGTCTGAGGACATACCCAAAGGAACCCCAAACCTTGGTATTATATGATTAAGCAAAACATTCACCACCTCCTTGGCTGTGTTAGAGCGACAGGGATAAGCTTCAGGCCATTCACTGAAAGTGTCAACCAATACCAGTATGTACCTGTATCCTTCTTTGGGTGGCAACTCAGCAGCGTCTATTTGCCAGTAATCTCCAGGAAGATCCCCTGCCTTTGTTACTCCTAACACAACTCTTTTCCTTGTATCAGGATTGTTTTCGCAGCAGATTTCACACCTGCTCACTACTGATTGTACAATATCTGTCATTCCCTTTCCTATTACTACCTTTTTCAGATGTTTCAGAAGATTTTCAACCCCAAAATGTGTGCTTTCATGTTCTCTTTGAGCTAGCTCTCAAAGGATCAGAGGTGGAACTACAACCTGATTCGCTGGTGTAACTGCCCACCCATTTTCTGTGATCTCAGCCTTAAGAAACTTCATTAACTTGTGGTCTGCCTGATCATATTTTGGAGTGAACCCTGACAAATCAATCTTTTTTTGTGGAATTACTACAAGAATAACTTTTTCTGCAGCTTCTTTTGCTGTTTCATAAGCAAAGCGATTTCCCAATTCTGGAGTGGTTTTCCCTTTCTGGTGACCCCTACAATGCATGATGGCTACTTCAGTGGGTTTTTTGATGCTCTCCGAGAGGGCAACAATTTGTTCAGCATGATTGATTCGATTACCTTGAGCATTGTGCTGGTTTGGGCAAATTTGGAGGAAAATATCCCCTGATAGAAGGCAGGTTACAACCACCCCTTCCCCACCAGGTTTGGGAAAAAAATTTTCCTCGGAGGAAAGTGAAAGAGATAAAAACCTATTTATTGAACAAACACACAGGAAAAGGATAAGGATGCTAAATAATAAAACCTCTCGCTGTGGAGAGAAACCTGGGAAGATTTCAGAGTCCTTCTGTAGGTGTGGTGTCTCTCCTCCTCCTTGGCGCTGGGTCAGTGTGGGCCTACCTCCGGGGCCTCGGTGGAAAATTCTCCTGATGTGTTCTGATGATGTAACAGTCCAGAAGAGAAGAAGGGAAAAACCAAAGTCCCAGGTGTCTTGGGGTGACCTTATGATGTGTATCCCATATCGCTGCCTATGCCCAGAAATTAATTTTTGTGCCTTTCTATGCCTCTAAACTGAGCCTGAGAGGGGGAAGGAAAAACCTGAGCAAAACTTTCTCAAAGCAGTTTGAAGCTTGTTCAAGGTCACACAGAGATAGCAAGGGTTTTTTTTCCCAACTGCGGCAGGGGAGCGAGAAAGCACCCGGCTTGCTGCTTTCCAGTCAGCTTTTGGCCAGTTGTTTCAGTTTCTTGTTCTCCGGAGAGAGACTGAGAGTTGGACTTTGCTTTTCCTTCTCTGGAATTCTGGATTTTCTCCCTTTTCTACTGGACTGCTTCAACCTCAGAGCACATCAGGAGGACTTTCCACCAGGCACAGAAGGCCTGGCCCTGGGCCAAGCCTCAGCTCCGAGGAGACCAAAGGGAGGACTCTAACACTTTCCCAGGTTTTTCCTCCACAGCAAAAAATTTTATTATTTGGCATTATTTTCCTTTTCCCGTGTGTTTGGTAAATAAATAGTTTTATCTCCTTCACTTTCCTTCGAGGAAAATTTATTTTTTCCCTAACCTGGTGGGGGAGGGGTGGTTGTGCCTTCTCTCAGAGGATATATTTCTAAATTTGGCCAAACCGGAACACAGGTAAACAAAATTCAACTCTCCATCTCCCTCCGGAGAAAAGAAGATGAAAGCTGGCTGAAAAACAAGAAAGGTGCTTCCTCCACACTTCTCACTGCAGCAGGATGCAGAGGAGTGTGTATCTGTGTCCTTGAACAACTGTTTCAAAAAGTTTGCTCGGTTTTTTTCCTCTCCCCCCTCTCAGGCTCAGTTTAAAGGCACAGAAAGGCACAAAATTAATTTCTGGGCATAGAGCAGTGATAGGGAATGCACATCATAAAGTCACCCCAGGACAAGCGTTCAACAGTCCTCTCTCCTAGATGGCTCCATGGGCATGGACAACCCTAAATGCATATTTAGAGTCCATCCATATATTTACCTTCTTTCCTCCGCTCATGTCCAGGGCCCTTGTCAGCACAATCAGTTCAGCTTCCTGTGATGACACATCTGCTGGCGTGATGCCATGATGATTTTTTGCCTTTTCTTTTATACCCTTTTATACCTTTCTACAACTTCTGTATTCTTAGTGCTTTTTGCCTACATTCTTGGACTTGTTTGTTAAGCAAGGAGACTAAACATTTTAGAAGCTTTGTAGTTAGGGATCAGTGTGCCCCAGACCCCAAGGTCCTCTCCAGAACACATTTTATAAACTAAGATAGAATCATCCAGGGGAAGGTTCCTTGGGGAGGGGGGGCTCATTTGAGCCTCTCATTGGGGAACTTTTGATAGATATGCTAATTAGCAAGACCTATAATGTTAGACCATATCTTTTGGGGATGTGCACTGCAGTGGGCACTGAGGTGCATTCGACCTGGATGTAATGCGCCTAAGGATCCTTAAAATAAATACCAAGGTAAAATCCCTTTTCCCCTTCTAACCACGTTTGACTCTTGATTTTAAGACCAGGAAAAGGCATCAGCAGGGCCTTTGCCTCAATCACCTTGTCCTGGGTTGTTACTGCATAACCTGTCATTCTCTTACCATTTCTCATGAAGCTGCTCCCATCTGTAAATGGCTTCCAGTCTGGATTTTCTAGGGGCACGTCCTTCAGGTCTGGTCTGCTGGAATAGACCTCCTCGATTGTCTGCAGTCATGCTCAGGCACATCGTCAGTTAAGGTAGAGGACAGAAACATGGCAGGGTTAACAACAGAAGTTGTTTTCAAGGTAACATCATCCTGTTCTAACAACAGTGGTTGATATTTAAGCATCTGGTTGCTGGACAGCCAATGTCCTCCTTTCTTTTCGAGTACTGCTGCTACTGCATGTGGCACATACACTACAGTGTGTTGTCCAAGGGTGAGTTTTCGGGCCTCTTGAATCAAGATGACAGTAGCCGCCACGGCCTTCAAAAACCCAGGCCACCCTTGGCTAACATTGTCTAGCTGTTTCAAAAAGTAGGCCACAGCCCTCTATTGGTTTCCGAGGCTGTTGGGGTTTTAAGAGGTCTAGTTTTTTTTTTATGTTAAAGGAATTTTCCCCCATTCTGTTACTAAGACGACAAATCGCTGGGTGCTTAAGGAAAGACAAAAGAGCTTCCCACTGGAGGTGGGGTGGGCCTGGCTACTCCTTTCTTTCACCTGGGTTTGGGGTCTGTTCGCTCTTGGCGTTCGGAGAGAGAAGCTGCTGGTTCTTTTCGGCCGTTCTTCCTTTTTCTGCGGAGAAAGATCCCAGGATCCCCGGCCCACCTTCTCTTCTCCGCTGGAGGCCGGGCTGTGGCCTCCCTGCCCCGCCGCTGATTTGAGCCTTCGCTGCGTTGTAGCCGTGCTCGCCCTGCCTGCCTAGGCCTCCGGGGGGGCTCTCCGCTTGGATACATCGCGTCTGCCACCCAGGATTTGTGCTCATCCCTGCCGCTCCAGCCTGCCATTCCAGCCTGCTGTTCCCAAAGGTCCAGCCAGACACCGGGATCAGCTGCCCAGGGCTTTGTGAAGCCTTTGTTCCATCCCTCCCGGGATCCCAGGGCACCAGTGCCGCGTGCTCCCCGAGCTCGCTCCAGAGCGCCCTCTGCAGCCGCGGGGAAACCATCGCACCTGCCCTGCTCACCGGGAGCCGCCAGCGCCCCTGCTGGCTGCGAGCAGAACTGCACCCGAGGGGAAAAAAGGGCCCAACAGCTGAGAAGGCTGGGACTGGGTTTGTGATTGTTTGCTGTTACTGCCATAGTTATTGTTGTTTGTTTGACTGGTTATATATATAATAGTAAAGAACTGTTATTCCTATTTCCCACATCTTTGCCTAAAAGCCTTTGATTTCAAAATTATAAAAACTTGGAGGTAAAGGGGTTACATCTGCCATTCCAAGGGAGGCTTCTGCCTTCCTTAGCAGACACCTGTCTTTCAAACCAAGACAGAGGCGCTGTGTTAATATGCCTAGTGCCACATTGAGTCTCTCATGTAAAAAGTTCATAAGGTTTAGTTGTCTGGTAAACGCAATGCTGGAGATGTCATTAGAGAGTGTTTCAGCTGTTTAAATGCAGCCCTTGTGCTCTCAGTCCATGTAATTATTCCCTTTTTGGCTGCTTTTAATGCTCCATACAGGGGCTTTACCAGTAATCTGTAGTTTGGTATCCACAGTCTGCACCACGCAACCATTCCCAGAAAAGCTTGCATCTCTCTCATGGTGTGGGGCTCTGGAAGTCAGCAGATGGCTTCTTTCCGTTCTTTGCTGAGCTGTCAGTGTCCACAAAAGATTTCAAGTTCCAAGGAAACTACTGCTTCCTTGGCAATCTATGCCTTGTCTTTAGAAACTCTGTACCCACTGTGTCCCAAAAAGTTTAACAAGCTTACAGTGAGTTGGATGCAGACATATCTGGTCTTAGCTGCAATCAAGATGTCATCAACATACTGAAGGATAACCCCTCCTGGCTCTTGTCTCCTCCAATCTTCTAATTCCTTTGTTAGCTGGTTTCCAAATATTGTTGGGCTATTCTTGAAGCCCTAGGGTAGGACTGTCCAAGTAAGTTGACTTTTCCTCCCTGTTTTGGGGTTTTCCCACTCAAAAGCAAAGAGCTCCTGGCTGTTTGTATGCACAGGAATGCAGAAAAAGGCCTCTTTCAGGTCCACAACAGTAAACCACCCTAATTCATCTGTCAGTGTGGTCAAAAGTGTGTATGGATTGGCTGCCACTGGGTGTATGTCCTCTGTAATTTTGTTAATGGCTCTCAAATCTTATACTAATTGATAACTCTCACCATCAGCTTTGTTCACTGAAAGGATTGGTGTGTTATATCTGGACTCACATTGCACTAATAACTCATGGTGGAGGAATTTTTCAATTATAGGTTCCAATCCTCTACGACTTTCTAATTTCAAAGGATATTGTTTTTGCCTTACCAGCATGGCTCCTGGTTTGAGTGCAATGCTCACTGGTTCTGCCTGTTTGGATCTTCCTGAGACATCCCTGGCCCACACAATTGGGTTGACAGCATTTTCAACTTCAATGGGAATTTCACCACATCTGTCCTGTATAAAAAGTGCAGCAATTTCGACAAATTTAGTTTCTGGAATGATAACTCGTACTCCCTTTCCTTTTTTGAATTTAATTTCAGCTTCCAATTTCTCCAGTAAATCCCTCCCCAGCAATGGTTTAGGGGAGTTAGGCATATAAAGGAATTGATGAGTCACCCAGTTGTGCTGGTTTGGCCAAATTTAGAAATATATCCTCTGAGGCAGGTTACAAACCACCCCTCCCCCACCAGGTTCAGGAAAAAATAAATTTTCCTCGGAGGAAAGTGAAAGAGATAAAAACTATTTATTTACACACAGGAAGAGGATAATAATGCTAAATAATAAAATCTCTCCCTGTGGAGAAAAAACCTGGGAAAGTGTTAGAGTCCTCCCTTTTGTCTCCTCGGAGCTGGGACTTGGCCTAGGGCCAGGCCCTCTGTGCTCGGTGGAAAGTCCTCCTGATGTGTTCTGATATTGAAGCAGTCCAGCAGAAAAGGGAGAAAATCCAAAATTCCAGGGAAGGAAAAAGGTTCAAGTCTCAGTCTCTCTCCGGAGAAAAAGAAACTGAAAAACTGGCCAAAAGCTGAATGGAAAGCAGCAAACCGGGTGCTTCCTCGGTCCCCTGCCACAGATGAAAAAAAAGACTCTGTCTCTGTGTGACCTTGAACAAGATGCAAACTGCTTTGAACAAGTTTTGCTCAGGTTTTCCTCCCCCCTCTCAGGCTCAGTTTAAAGGCATAGAAAGGCACAAGAATTAATTTCTGGGCATAGGGCAGCGATATAGGATACACATCATAAAGTAACCCTAAGACACCAGTGCTTCTCCAGTTTAAATTTTAAAGGTTGGAACAACGGCCGTGTTTCAGTTATCCCTCTTATCCTAATGACATTAACAGTACCTTGACTCAGTTTCCCTTCTAAAATATTTAACACAGAATAATCCGCACCGGCATCTACCACAAATTCTATATCATCTTTCCCCAGCTTGGCTATTGTAGAGAAATGGCTGAGTGAACAGGGACATGTATACATGCACAATCCAAGTTATATTAGTGAACTGTCCTTGACTAGGGAAAAAAGAGAGGAGCAATGATGATGTGGCAAGCCAACAGGATGTTGGGGAGGGGGATGCTGACCATAGAAAGAGAAAGACTTATGTTAGTTAGTTGCGTGCATATTAATCTATAAACAATCGCTTGCTATTAAAGGCCACGTGTACAGTAGCTGTAACCCAATAGTATGGAGCTTGCTTATGCGTGCTTGGGGAATTAGAGTATAACTATGGGACTGACAATAGAATAAACGGAGTTCCAGCATATCTCTATGAGAAGCGTGGTTCATCCCGGCAGATCTCTGGCTATTGGCTATAACTGAAGGCTCTGCTGGGGGAGAAGCCTTCGGTCCCCATCATTCTGAATATGAGTTTTGTTCCAATGGGAGTTGGGGAACTGGGGGTTTCTTCTTCAACATCGGACAGTGGCTTTTCCAATGTCTCTTTTTCTTGCAATACGCACACGTATCTTTGTCCATAGGGAAAGAGGTTCTCTTAGGTGGCTTCTCCTGACTAACCCTCTTGCTAGGACGGTGCCTAATTCTGTCACTTGGGTCTCTGTCCCGATATACCTTCCAGGCTACTTCTAACAATTTACTTATGTCCTGAACCCCATCTAACTTTTGCAGTTTTCTTCTTATATCATTTGGAGCTTGACCCATAAACAAGAGAACTTGGTGTGTTTTCCCCTCAGCTGAATCAGAATCTAGGTTTGTATATTTGATAGCAGCTTCTCTTAACCTATTCAAAAAATCAGGGGGAGATTCATCATAATTTTGCTTTACTTCATAGAGTTTTGACCAATTAAGAGCTTTAGGGACGCCATGTTTTTATTGCTGTTGAGGCAGTCACAACACATACAGACACACCAACTGCTCCAGGCAAAAGCTTAGCTTTAATACTACATAGCCTCTTTTATGTAGTTTCTTAGCTATTTACATAGTTCCTCCTTGAGCCCTGGCCAGGCTTTGTGAGAAACCCAATAGAAGAATGAAACCAGATGTTCCTGCACTACAAGTAATGGTAGCTTATTTATTCAATAGTATAAAAGCTGGGCTACTCTCACAGAGAAATTGGAAGCCTCATGGCCTGCAGGTAGACACACCGCATGGGATTTCCCAATTATCCGGTGTAGTTCTCCAGTCCTTTGCTGTGACAGCTTCCCCCAGCTGACGTGTGGATCTGGATGAAGGGGCAAAGTATTAGGCTAACTGATTATGTGTCTTTCTTATTCACTATAGGTGTTCTTTTGTAGCAATGATTAGGTGCATAGCTTAGGTTATCCTTTTGTAATTCTTTGCAGTTTTGCGTTCTAGTAAATTACACTATTCCTTAAGTTGGTGTCTGTGTCTTTGGTGCTGTCTCTGCCCAAAGGCAAAACAAAATTGGTGTAGTCAGCCACATCAGAACAAAATGTTGCTTTTTAAATCTAAATGTAAGAAATCTAAATGTAAGAAATCAGTCCTGTCTGAAATTCCCAGATGGGAAGATCTTCTCCATAGTTCGTTGGCTCTTGAGTGGGCTAAGGTCAGAGGACTGTGCAATCAATGGGGAAGTCGGTTAAAAGAAGCTGTGTGGTGGCCGGTGAGCCTACCATACAAAGGACAAAGAGACTCCACTGGTAAGACAGTGCCTGGTATCAGAGATCCTCCCCAGGTTAGGGTGAACAGAAAATGTTTCCCCCAGCATGCATTGTTCTGCTATGTTAATGTACCCTAGTTCTGCTTTGCTGGTTGGCCTGTGGCCCCTCCGCCCCCTTGCTACCTTATATGTTCCATGTGCTAAAAAGTTCTCCACTCCAGGTTCCCCCCACTGGCCCTTGACCCTCGCCACTCCCCTAGAGCTCCCCCATTGGCTCCCATTTCCTAGTCCCACCTGTGTACTGCCCCCGTGCCCTCAGATCATTGGTCCATGATGCTTGCCCCCCTCCTGTACTTAAACCTGGACTCTCCATTGTCTTTTTTCTTTTTCCCTGGATCCCTTTATGGCATCGCTGCAATAAACCTCTGTCCATGGAACTCTGTATAGAGGCCCTTTCCAGCTCTTTGCCGTCCACTCATATTACTGCAGCTATCCGTGCATTTATGCATGCACACGTGTGTGAGTGTGTGGCTGATCCTGCCTAGCAGCTTCGCTAAGGAGATGCTTTTGGAAGGTCACTGCAAAGCCAACCGCGGAAAGCAACAAAGCTGAACTGCTGGAAGTATTGAAATGCATCCAAAAATTGCATACTGAAAAAGTAAAAGAATTTGAAGGTTTGGGAAAATGAGGACGGATTTTGTAAACAGCATATCAAAAACAGCACATCGAAAACAGCACCAACAGAAGGAACAGTTGTTTTTGAAAAACCTCCACATGAAGAGACAGATGTGTGAGTTGCAGAATCAAATTGTGATGTTACAGTGTCAAAATAAGTTGCTTGCTGATAAGTTGGACACTTACCAGACTGTAACCAAGAAGGCTGCAGTTCGAGTGGCTCATTATAAGAAAAGAAGGGGTCAAGTGAATCATAAGAAAGTGATGCAGTGATTGCAGAAGCAGGTGTACAGCGGGATCCCGATAAATGGGATGGAGATATTTGGGATTCTATGGATTCTGATGAAGCTGGGTCCCCAGACAAATTTGTAGATGTGAGACTGTCATGGAAACAAAAAATGGAATTAGAGGCTAAAGATCAGCATGTTAGGAGGGATGTGATAGAGGATTATACTCAGCATGAAGTAAATGATATAATTGAATGGTTTAAGCAAAGACCGGGGGAACCCGTCCTCTCTTGGAAGATATGTTTGCATGACAGGGAGCATCAGGGGCAACCCTAGATTCAGGGGACTCTAAGAGGTTTTTAGTTTTGAGCTCGGATTCTTTTGTGCAGGATGCATTTTGGAATAACGTTCAGGATACTAATTTGTTAGCTTTGGCTGCTCAGGGACGTAATACTAAATACCCTACAGAAAATGATTGGCCAGGATCTGAACGTCAGTGGTATACTTTGCGAGACTGTATACAACAAATAAAGGAAGAGGGCATGAAATTGGCCATTTTTATCTCAGATGCCGATTCTATGATGCAGAATGCTTTGTTTGTTACTGTGAGAAATAAACTGATTAGGACTGCTCCACCAGCATATAAAAATGTAATCATGACTCTCTTGATTAAGGAGACAGGGAATTCCCTAGATGAAGTAATTGAGAAAATACAGCATCTGGGTGACCTTGGCGAATGGGGCCTGCAGGGAACTGTGGGAAACCGAGATACTTGAGATGGCTCTAAGGGGAGTGAAAACAGAATTTCTTGTAAGGAAATGTTAGTGGCTTTATTAAAGGATGGTATGTCTCGGGAGAAACTTGATGGTGTTCCAACTCATGAATTATGGCAGATCTATAAATGGAGAAGGTTGAATAAATGTAGTAAGAAAGTGCAAAATTCTGAGGCAAACAATCCAGGAACAACTCATCCTACGCCACCTTCGCTGGAGCCTCAAAGGGATTTTGCGTTTGCTTGCAGAGGGCCCTCCATGAGTGGATCAGTTATTCCAGGGTAGAAGGTGGATTGGGAACCGTATTCTGATTTGTATCCTTAGAAAGAGACTAGGGAAATAGTTCAGCATAATAAACAAGATTGAAATAACCGCCAAGCTCCAGTGCAATGGGTGTAGAAAGACCAGCGTCCCCATGTGGAGCTTAAAATTTTTTGGAAAAACCGGTCCTCATGAACAGTAAGAGCCTTAATTGACACTGGAGATGAGGCTTTTTTAATATATGGGAACCCCCAGAAATTTAAAGGACAATCTGTAATTATTACAGGTCTGGGAGGGAAACAAATTGTAGCACTACAAACACAAATAGAAATGAAAATAGGAAACCTCCCAAAATGCTCTTACTCAGTCATGATTGTCCCTGTCCCTGAATATATAATAGGGATAGATATTCTAAAGGGATTAACCCTGAATCTTCCCGGTGGTCAGTACCAATTTGGAATAAAGAATCATTTTAGTGCCCAGACAATTTTAGTAGGAAAAGTAAAAATGCCTCTTGTGCAGATTCCTGCTGCAACCAACTTACTCACCATGAAGCAAGATAGGATTCCAGGAGGGCATGAAGAAATATCACAGACAATTAAAGATTTGTTGGATACTGGAGTTTTAAAATCAACTATCACAGCTTGGAATAATTTGGTATAGCCTGTCAAAAAGAGTGATGGGTCATGGAGAATGACTGTAGATTTTAGGGAATAAAATAAGCACACTTCACCCCTCATTGTAGATATGGTTACTTTAATAGAAAAAATTCAGAAGCATTCAGGAACTCGGTGTGTTGTAATTGATTCAGCTAATTGTTTGGGTTTTAGGAGTTCTCCTTTTTTCTTTTTCTCTTAAAGAATTTTCCCCATACATGTTGCCAGGAGACAAATTACTGAGTACTTGAGAGAGACAAAAAGACCTGGCCACAGAGGGAGGGGTCCAACTGGCTACTCTCTTTCACCTGGAGTTTTCTCGTGTAGGGCAGGGATGCCACAGGATTTGAACTGGGAAAAGGGGGTTGGGTACAGCCCGAGGGCTCTTGTTCTCCCCGTGTTCAGAGCAAAAAAAAGGCTGCCGTTGTTGTGGAAGGAATTCGTCACCGATGCAGGTTTCTGCCTTCTGCTGCCTTCCTTCTACCGTGAGTGGAGTTTGCTCTCTGGAGCGGCTGTTACACTGGGACCTTAACACCCTACCTCACTAAAAGAGGGACCTTTTAACCATCTGCTTGGGTGCCTCAGGGAAAACCCCGGGATCCCAAGCCCGCCTTTCCCTGCCCCGCTGGGAGCTGGGCCACGGCTGCCCTGCCCCTGCCATTCCTTTGCCATTGCTTCGAGCCTTTGCTACACTGTAGTTCTGCACGCCCTGCCTGCCGGGACGTCTCGGGCTTCCCTCTGCATCTCCGGAGTCTGATACATCTCATCTGCCACCCGGAATTTGTGCTAATCCCTGCTGTTCCAGCCTGCTGTTCTGGAGGGTCTGGCCAGGCATCGGGATCAGCTGCCCAGGGAGTTTGTGAAGCCTTTCTTACAGCCCTTCCTGGGATCCCAAGCTGCCACTGCCGCATGCTCTCCGAGCTCTCTCTGGAGCACCCCCTGCAGCTGCAGGGGAATAATCTCACCTGCCCTGCTCCCAGGAGCCGCCAGCGCCCCTGCCGGCTGCGACCGTAACTTCCCCAAAGGGGAAAGTGCCTGACGGCCGAGAAGGCTGGCATTGGGTTACTGGTTCTTTTTGCTGTTACTGCCATAGTTAATGTTGCTTGTTTGCCTTGTTATACACACATATATATATAATAGTAAAGAACTGTTATCCCTATTTCCCACATCTTTGCCTGAAAGCCCCTTAATTTCAAAATTATAATAATTCGGAGGGAAGGGGGTTGCATTTTCCATTTTGAGGCAGGCTTCTGCCTTCCTTAGCAGACACCTGTCTTTCAAACCAAGACAGATCTTGGCGCCCAATGTGAGGCCTGAGGGCATAAAGAGAAAGGAGTGAAAAAGGAATAAAAGTTCCTGGGTAACTTAATTTTGTGTGCTGAATATAGAAACCTCATTAGGCGGCACCATGTGGGCTAGCTTACCCTGGTTCAGGTGGCACATGGTCGTGGCTATATTCTTCCCCTTTGCAACTCCTTACCTAAACATGGGTCCTCTGACTAAGGCTACCATTGCTGTTATCCAGCTTGCCCTATGGGTCGAGAAGGTGAAGAATTCATGGGCTTTTAACTTCCTCCGGAATGTGGGCACATGGATAAAGGGCTATTACACACTAAGTGTATTTTTTTTTTAGTTATGTTAAAAATGGTACCTTCTGTGAGGAAATGACACCAGGGGAAGTTTTCTCCCAACCCCTCAACCAGTTCTTTGGGCCTACCTGTCGTGGGGTGACTTTATGATGTGTATCCCCTGTCGCTGCTCTATGCCCAGAAATTAATTTTGTGCCTTTCTGTGGCTTTAAATTGAGCCTGAGAGGGGGAGAGGAAAATCCCAGCAAACTTTTCAAAGCAGTTGTTCAAGGACACAGGTACACACTCCTCTGCTTCTGCAGCAGCAAGAGCGGAGGAAGCGCCCTTCGTGCTTTTCAGCCAGCTTTTGGCTCCTCTTCTCTGGAGGGAGATGGAGAGTTGAACTTTGTTTTCCTGGGACTTCGATTTTTCCCTTCTTCTCTTCTGGACTGTTTCAACATCAGAACACATTGGGAGAATTTTCCACCAAGGACCTGGAGGTGGGCCCATGACCCAGCTCCAAGGAGGAGGAGAGAGACCACATCTACAGAAGGACTCTGAAATTTTCCCAGGTTTCTCTCCACAGTGAGAGGTTTTATTATTTAACATTATTATCCTTTTCCTGTGTGTTTCTTAAATAAATAGTTTTTATCTCTTTCCTCTGAGGAAAATTTCTTTTTTTCCCGAACATGGTGGGAGAGGGATGGTTGTAACCTGCCTTCAATCAGAGGATATTTTCCTCCAAATTTGCCCAAACTGGCACAAATAATTAGTAGTGCCCAACTCGTGGCTCGAAGGAAAGTGAAAAACCTGTACTAATTACATTTTGGTTTGAATTTAATTACTTTGTGTTGGGGTAGTCATCATGTTGGTTGAGTTCATAATGTGTTACAGTGCGGATACTGTAACATGATGTATCAAACAAGGAGGCCCATGGAAAAGAAATATATATGGACCAATTCCTGATAGATGTTTCAGAGAGATTTATTTCTCCAGCCGCATGGCTGGAGGTTTGCCGAGGAAATCTTAAAATCCGGGACCCGAGGGTCCTTGCCTGCGCAGGGGAACACAAAACAACCAATGGGGAATGAGACTGACCAGGGGCTAGGGAAACCCTGTGCCTCCCCCCAAGGGCCCCTCTCCCACGACTACATGGCGGGGGGGAAGGGACCCCGACATTTCACCCGTTTATTTTTAACAAAAAGAGATTTAAAACTTTACATTGAAAACAACTGGATAAACATAACAAGAACAGTTTCAAAACAAAACAGGCCACCCTCCTGAGTCTTTAAATGTCCAAACAGATTCTCCGGAACATATTAAGGCTGACAGAAGGGAGACAGGACTCTCCAGGCATGCTTTGTGGGGAAACTGATGCAGGAGAGGGTTTAATTTCTCCCCCCCCCCCCCCCCCCCGCCCCCTTTTTCATCCCCCACTCAGCATTGGAAAGGGATTTTTGGGGAAAAAATTGGCAAAGGCATGGTTTTGTGAGGGACACCATGGGTGAAAAAACGGATTGGGAATACACTGGGGGTAGTAGGATATAGGGTAAAAAGGAAAGGTGGGATTAGGAAAGGGAGACTGTAGGGGGGGCTTATAATGGAGATACTGTCTAACATGACTACGATTTTTAGCATATATACTGCCGTTTACAGAAACACCATCAGGCCCAGTGACCTGTGATGCTTGTAACCTTTTTCTCCCTTGTACAATTTTGAATTCCACCACCTCTCCATCTCCCAAGCTTGGGATGTATTTTTCAGGGTTATTCTTTTTAATAGCAGTTCTATGAACAAATATGTCTTGCTGGTTGTCACATCGTTATAAAACCATAATTTTGTTTAACATTATACCGTTTTACTATTCTTAAAATCTTAGCTATGGTGATATTTTCATTTTTCCGAGTGGCTGCTGTTTTCTGTCTCGCTGCGTTCTTGCTTTCTCTTTTGCTTTCGGTCACTCCCGTGTTGGAATTGCCAGGGCTGCTAGTGCTGCCGGGGCCACCGGAGCTGCCTTCTGAGAGCCAAGAGTCTTTCCACAGTTCCTCCATAGTTTAGATATGGAATAGCAAAACAAAACCAAGAAGAGGAATCCAAAGTTTCTACTCATACATCAGTTGCTTAGGGATCGGGGATTGTTCTGCTCGCATTACCCACCATTTGTTAGAGTGTGGACACTGTAACATGATGTATCAAACAAGGAGGCCCGTGGAAAAGAAATATATATGGACCGATTCTTGATAGATGTTTCAGAGAGATTTATTTCTCCAGCCGCATGGACCGAGGAACTCTTACAATCCGGGACCCAAGGGTCCTTGCCCATGCAGGGAAACACAAAACAACCAATGGGAAGCAAGGCAGACCAGGGGCTAGGGAAACCCTGTGTCTGTCCCCCCAGGGCCCCTCTCCCAGGACCACATGGGAGGGGGGAAGGGACCCTGACAAAAATGTCTCTCTGGCTTGAGGTACTAATGCCTTTCTGGTCCCTAGGCCTGTTTGCCTATCTACTGATTGCTCCAATCTTGTCCCTGATACGTAACTTTTGACAAGCAGGGGCACGAATCCAGATTTCTATCTTGCTGTTCTCGGTGATAATGATTTACAAGAAGTCAACAGCGGTACAGGCAGTTGTTCAAAGAGTATATGATATGTGGTTTGTCTGTCCTAACCCCAGTCCTAGTTTCAGTAGCCTGTTTTGGGAATTCATTAGTAATTGCACCCAGTTTGTTAGAAGAGGAGGAGACGGGGTTTCCCAGCCTTTTATCTCTCTCCCCTTTAAATTTGATACATTATCGTTTGAGAACGTTCAGTTTCTCCTGGATGTTAACGAGACCACCTTCCTGGTACTTTATCAGGTAAACTTCCTCTATGTGGTTTGCAGCTTGCCTAGAATAAGAGCTCAGATTTCCAGGGTGACTGTTGAGACACCTGACCAAGAAGTGGAAAATCCTGAGTGGTTTGGGGAATGGAAGATATGGGCCAAATCCTGAAGAAATTCCCTGACCCAATAGCTTGGAAGTTCCCCCCTGAAAAAATTCAGAACCCAGCTGAGGTGGGGAAATATCTGAAAGAGAAATACAATGACAATTCTAATGAGAAAGAGCTCATTGCAATATGTTGGGCCTTGGCATATGCCTATCGCACATAGCAGCAGGAAAAGGTAGAGGGGCAGGAAGATAAATCAGCAGACACCCCAATCACTCAGGCTGCAGCCAAACCAGACAGCAAGCTTAAACCTATTAACACAAAATACTGCCCTAAGGTATATTACCGTGTCCCGCAGCCATAGGGAGGAGGAGAGAAGATCCAACAGGCAGGAATTGTGCAGCAAGATTGATCTATTTAATTATTTTACAAAGTCTTTTATAGACTTTTTTCTTCATAGCCTAATTGGACAAAGGATCAGCCACCCCTTGGGGGTTATTGGCCAAAATCCTAAAACATCCATTGTCAAAATATTTTTCTACTATACTATAAATAAGACTTCTCAAGGTTACAGGTGTTCTTAGTTTACATAACTCTACTACCTCTTCTGTGAGAGAGAAGAGTCTCTCAGAAAATAGCAAGAAAATCCTTGCTAGCAGCATTTTTGTATCTACAATTCCCTCTTTTTGTTTTATAAGATAACCACTCTACTATTAATCCTAAATAGAAATTTACATCAGTTATTAATTCTAAATATGTCCTTAAGGCTTTAACTATCTGATTCCATAACAAGAAATTTAAAGTTCAGTCTCTGCTTGTGGAAGGACCATCCCCGTCTCTCCTTGTGGAAGGACTATCTGCCTGATGGTTGACATCCTCGTCATCATCAGAAGAGTCATTAGGCTGACGATCTACATTCTGGTCGCCATTTGGGTGGTTGGTGTTCTGGTCACAATTTGGAGGTTGCTAGTTCGGCCTCTGGTGCCATAGGTCAGGGCGAACACATTTTGAAGGTAGCCACCGTACCCCAGTATCTGTGGAAACGCAAGCATACCCACGACCCCAAATGATAAGCTCATGAGGGCCTTCCCACTGGTTAGTGAGTAAATTCCGTACCCAGACTTTTGCCCGGGGCAGTTGTGTCTCGCCTGAAGACTGCAATGAGAGAAAATGATTCAGAATAACAGGATTATTTGAATTTTGTGGTACTGTAAGGTGATTAATTGTATACAAAGCTTTTGCTAGTCGGCTCTGTGGGGTTTCTCCATGCATTCCCCTTTTCTGTTTGTCCAAAACACTCTTCAAGGTACCATGAGCGCGTTCGACAATGGCTTGGTCAGTAGGAGAATGTGGGATACCAAAGGTATGGTCTACACCACATAGGTGCAAGAACTGCCGCATCTTCACCGAGGCGTAGTCAGGACCACTATCAGTTTTCACAGAAGCTGGCATGCCCAGGACTGAGAAAGCCAATTTCCAATGGGCAATGACACCATGGCCCTTCTCTCCAGTGTGAGCAGTAGCCCACATAGCTGAGGAGAAAGTGTCAATAGACACGTGCACACATTTCAGCCGACCAAATTCAGGGCTGTGAGTTACATCAGTTTGCCAAATCTGCAAGCCTTTTAGCCCTCTGAGGTTTAGCCCTGCTGGTAAAGGCGCAGCGAGTCCGTGTGTCTTGGGGTGACCTTATGATGTGTATCCCATATGGCTGCCTATGCCCAGAATGACCCAGGATTGAGTCCAGACTGGGCCAGAGTTATTCCATACATGTGGCAAAAACTCATACATCTTGGGCCACCAGAATACGCTTCTGCTTTAGCAATAATGAAACCGGACTACAGTGCGAATGAGACCGTGAAGGATATGGCAGTGAAGCTCAGAGGATATGCAGACTCTGTGCGTGGCCCAACACATGCGAGAATCGCAGCTGTGGAAACACATATGCAGAAAATTGAAGATGAAATGAAGAACAATCACCAGGAGATTAAAGAGTGCCTTCTCCGCGAACGTTCCCCAGAGAGAAGGTACATCCCATGAAGTGAGCTGTGGAATTTCCTGTGTGACAGTGGGGAAAACATGAGGAAGTGGGGTGGACAACCCACTTCTGCTCTGGCAGTACGAGTGAGTGAATTGAAGGAGCGCAAGTCTCAGAAAGGAGGATCTACCAAAAAGGAAGTAGCTCCAGTTGCCTGTAGCCAAACTGCCGGAAATGATGGAAGAGACGATGGCATGTCCGATTCCCATGAAGGAACCTCTAAGATACAGGCCCAGGGAAAGAAGGATAACCAGGCATAGAGGAGCCCTGCCTCTAGCCAGGTAGAGGTCAGGGAAAACCGTGTTTTTTGGACTGTGTGGATTCGTTGGCCTGGTACATCAGAACCACAAAAGTATGATGCCTTGGTTGACACTGGTGGGCAGTGTACAATAATTCCATCGCAGCATGTGGGGGTAGAATCTGTTTCTATTTCTGGTGTGACAGGTGGATCACAAAATTTCACCTTGGTGGAAGCTGAGGTGAGCCTGACTGGAAATGAGTGGAAGAGACATCTCATTGTGACTGGCCCAGAGGCCCCGTGCATTTTGGGCATAGACTTCCTCCGGAACGGGTATTTTAGAGACCCAAAGGGACTCAGGTGGGCTTTTGGAATAGCTGCTGTGGAGACAGGGGGCATTAAGTAATTGAACACTTTGCCTGGACTATCAGAGAACCCATCTGCAGAAGGCATTCTGAAGGTGGAAGAACAAAGAGTACCAATTGCTACCTCGACAGTGCATCGCAGACAGTACCAGACAACTCAAGATGCTCTGATTCCCATCCACAAGATGATCCGTGAGCTGGAGACCCAAGGGGTGGTCAGTAAGACCCACTCACCCTTCAACAGCCCCATTTGGCCTGTGCGCAAATCTGAAGGAGAATGGAGATTGACTGTGGACTATCGTGCCTTGAATGAAGTGACCCCACCATTGAGCGCTGCTGTGCCGGACATGTTGGAGCTCCAGTACGAGTTGGAGTCCAAAGCAGCGAAGTGGTATGCCACTACTGACATTGCTAATGCATTTTTCTCCATTCCTCTGGCAGCAGAGTGCAGGCCCCAGTTTGCTTTCACCTGGAGGGGTGTGCAGTACACCTGGAACCGACTGCCCCAGGGGTGGAAGCACAGTCCCACCATCTGCCATGGACTGATCCAGACTGCACTAGAAAAGGGTGAGGCTCCAGAACATTTGCAGTACATTGATGACATCATTGTGTGGAGGAACACCGCAACAGAAGTGTTTGAGAAAGGAGAGAAAGTTATCCGGATTCTCCTGGAAGCTGGTTTCGCCATCAAGAAGAGCAAAGTGAAGGGACCTGCCCGAGAGATCCAGTTCCTGGGAGTGAAATGGCAAGATGGACCGTGTCAGATTCCCGCTGAGGTCATCAATAAGATCACAGCAATGTCTCCACCAACCAACAAGAAGGAAACACAAGCTTTCCTAGGTGCCATAGGCTTTTGGAGGATGCATATTCCTGAGTATAGCCAGATTGTGAGTCCTCTCTACCTGGTTACCCGCAAGAAGAACAATTTCCATTGGGGCCCCGAACAGCAACAAGCTTTTGCCCGGATCAAGCAGGAAATCGCTCATGCTGTAGCCCTTGGCCCAGTCAGGACAGGACCAGAGGTGAAGAACGTGCTCTACTCTGCAGCCGGGAACAATGGTCTATCCTGGAGCCTTTGGCAGAAGGTGCCTGGTGAGACTCGAGGTTGACCACTGGGATTCTGGAGCCGACGTTACAGAGGATCTGAAGACAACTACACCCCAACAGAGAAGGAAATCTTGGCAGCCTATGAAGGAATCCAAGCCGCCTCAGAGGTAATCGGCACTGAGGCACAACTCCTCCTGGCACCCCGACTACCGGTGCTGGGGTGGATGTTCAAAGCAGAGGTTCCCTCTACCCACCATGCCACCAATGCCACATGGAGCAAATGGATTGCTCTCATCACACAGCGCGCCCGTATCGGAAAACTGAATCGCCCTGGGATTTTGGAAATAATCACAAATTGGCCTGAAGGTGAAAACTTTGGTCTCGCTGATGAAGAAGAACAAGTGACACGCTCTGAAGAAGCTCCACCGTACAACCAACTGCCATCAGAAGACACATACTACGCTCTTTTCACCGACGGTTCTTGTCGCATCGTAGGGATGAAACGAAAGTGGAAAGCAGCCGTATGGAGTCCCACACGACGGGTTGCAGAAGCTACTGAAGAAGAAGGTGGATCAAGCCAACTCGCTGAACTCAAAGCTGTTCAACTAGCCCTGGACATTGCTGAAAGAGAGAAGTGGCCAAAGCTCTACCTCTACACTGATTCATGGATGGCAGCCAATGCTCTGTGTGGATGGTTAGAAAAGTGGGAAAAAGCTAATTGGCAGCTTAGGGGAAAACCAATCTGGGCTGCTGAAGAGTGGAAAAACATCGCTGCCCGAGTAAGAAAGCTGGTTGTGAAAGTCCGCCATGTAGATGCCCATGTCCCCAAGAGTAGGGCTAATGAGGAACACCAAAACAATGAGCAGGTAGATCAGGCTGCAAAGATAGAAGTGTCACAGGTAGACTTGGACTGGAAACACAAGGGAGAGTTGTTCCTAGCTCAATGCGCCCATGATGCCTCAGGCCATCAGGGCAGAGATGCCACCTATAAGTGGGCACGAGATCGAGGGGTGGATCTGACCATGGACAGTATCTCCCAGGTGATCCATGATTGTGAGACATGCGCTGCGATCAAGCAGGCCAAGCGGGTGAAGCCCCTGTGGTATGGTGGGCGGTGGTCTAAATTCAAGTATGGAGAGGCCTGGCAGGTTGATTACATCACACTGCCTCAAACACGCCAAGGCAAGTGCTATGTGCTCACAATGGTAGAAGCCACCAAAGGATGTCTGGAGACCTACCCTGTGCCTCATGGTACTGCCCGGAACACCATCCTGGGCCTGGAAAAGCAAGTCCTTTGGAGGCATGGCACCCCTGAGAGAACTGAATCTGACAATGGGACTCATTTAAAGAATACCCTTATTAATACCTAAGCTAGAGAACATGGCATTGAGTGGGTGTACCATATCCCTTACCATGCACCAGCTGCAGGCAAAGTGGAATGGTGTAATGGATTGTTGAAAACCACTTTGAAGGCACTGGGTGGGGGAACCTTCAAAAATTGGGACCAGCATCTAGCAAAGGCCACCTGGTTAGTTAACACCCGAGGTTCCACCAATAGAGCTGGTCCAGCCCAGTCTGAATCCCTGCATACAGCAGATGGAGATAAGGTCCCAGGAGTGCATGTCAGAGGTCTGTTAGGAAAGACTGTGTGGATAAATTCCACCTCGAGTACAGACAAACCCATCCGTGGGGTTGTCTTTGCTCAGGGACCTGGTTGCACATGGTGGGTAATGCAGAAAGATGGAACAACACGTTGTGTACCACAGGGAGATCTGATTGTTGTGTGAAAACCACCTGTAGTGTGAAATGCCAGTATACCCCTGCTTGCTGATTGTCACTGTCACTGTTTGCATATAGCTGTGTATATATATATATATATATATATATGTATTAATGTGTATGTAGAATTAGAATATATTAGTTTCCGCATTGAGCCAACAATATGGGATAAGGGGTGGAATGTCTTGGGGTGACCTTATGATGTGTATCCCATATCGCTGCCTATGCCCAGAAATTAATTTTTGGGCCTTTCTATGCCTCTAAACTGAGCCTGGGAGGGGGAAGGAAAAAAAAAACCTGAGCAAAAACTTTCTCAAAGCAGTTTGCAGCTTGTTCAAGGACACAAAAAGATAGCAGGTTTTTTTCCCAGCTGGGGCAGGGGAGCGAGGAAGCACCCAGCTTGCAGTTCTCCAGTCAGCTTTTGGCCAGTTTTTTCCAGTTTTCTTGTTCTCCGGAGAGAGACTGAGAGTTGATCTTTTCCTTCTCTGGAATTTTGGATTTTCTCCCATTTTCTACTGGACTGCTTGATTGCTTCAACATCAGAGCACATCGGGAGGACTTTCCACCGGGCACAGAGGGCCTGGCCCTGGGCCAAGCCCCAGATCCAAGGAGACCAAAGGGAGGACTCGAACACTTTCCCAGGTTTTTCCTCTACAGCGAAAGATTTTACCATTTAACATTATTTTCCTTTCCCATGTGTTTGTTAAATAAATAGTTTTATCTTCTTCACTTTCCTTCGAGGAAAATTTATTTTTTTCCCGAACCTGGTGGGGGGAGGGGTGGTTGTGCCTTCTCTCAGAGGATATATTTCTAAATTTGGCCAAACCGGAACACCCTGACAGTCAGCACAAGCGCTGACAATGTCGCGCGCTTCGGTTGGCATTAAATGAAACTGCTTCTGCAGGGTATGTGCACTTTGATGGAAGAAACCATGCGATACCTTTGCTTGTGCAATTTTGTCAGGCTGAAGCCCTACCCACGCAGGGTTGGCCAGCATGTCAGCCCTGGCGCTGCCTTCTGTTAGAAAACCTGGTAAATTGGTGTGGCTTCAAATGTGCAGAATGTAATACAGATGCACTCGAGCCTGAATTGCAGACCTGTCCTGGGTTGCGGTGTATTCTATTACCATCCCCATCAGCCGTTGAAATCAGGTGGGGCAGTGTTTCCTTGCCTCCTCCCCCCAGACTATCTTGCTGTTAATGGCCCATCATTGTCCTGCCGCCTGACTCAGAGATAACTCCCTCCGGACTATCTTCTGTTAATGAGCCTAATCAACACTTGGCCTCATGACTCATTACCCCATTGTGAGATGCTCCACCCAGAGGGAGGAACCAAGCATCCCATCCTGGATATAAGCTGAGGCTGAACACCAGAGAGAAGGCCTTTCCACTGGATTTCCAGAGGACAGGAGCTACACAGTCACCACTGGACCTTCTGAGGAGGAGCAGACCCTTCTTTTTCTACAGGATCGCCACTTCGGGAGGACTGCAGCCACCATTCTACCAGACTGCCAACACCACCCTGACTAACAGGGTGCCAGGTTGTATCCTAACTCTGTCAGTTTAACCCAGTGTTATCCGCTTTTATTGTTTTTTTTCTTTCCCCCTCCTTTTATTTCCCTATTAAATTGTTATTCTGACTTGGTGTCTCCCACTAGTTTGTTTTCAAACTAGAACAAGACCACAAGGTTTGCAACAGTGAAAACAGAGCCGCATTGTTCACATCCTTCAGAAGTGAACAATCTAATCGTTGCGTTATATCTGCTACATAAGCAGAGTCAGTAACCAAATTCAAAGGTTCCTGTGAGAATCGTTGAAAAGCCATGGTAACAGCCCTTAATTCACCTAACTGAGCAGACCCTGACTCGCGTTCCTTCAGCACCTGCCATTCCGATCCCTCCTTCCGAGTAACGATGGCTTTCCCAGTTTTCCCAGAACCATCCGTAAAGACGGTGGGTCCTTGCACTGGCACTCGGCTATTTCTCGGCCACAAGGAAAGTATGGTTGATTTTGCCAACTGCAGTAAGTTATGGATGGGCAGATGGTAATTGATCTGCCCTGAAAAGTTTTGCAGTGCACTTTGCAAAGGAGCACTATGGATGAGGCTCCACTCAAAGTATTCCTTTGAGATCGGAATGACAATTACTGCAGGATCTGCAGCCATCAGTTGCAAACACCGTTGGAGGCATTTGATTATCAGAGAAGCGACCAATTCAAACACTGTGGTCACAGTCCTTTTCGGCTGGTGAGGCAGAAAGACCCATTCTAGGATATGCAAAGGATCAGGCCATTGTGCATTCCACTGGCCAATGATACCTCTAGGATGGAGGTCTGGAATAGTAATGAAAACAGTGATAGCAATGGAGGGATCCACTTGATTAACCTGACGAGTGGGAACATCCCGTTGGACCTCTTGCAACGCTCGTTGCGCTTCCGGAGTCAACTCCCGAGGTGAATTCTGATCAGGGTCCCCTTTTAATGTATCAAAAAGTGGGGAAAGTTGCTTTGCGGTTAAACCTAAATAAGTTCATAACCAATTGATGACACCCAGCAGTTTCTGAGCATCATTCAAGGTTTTAATCGAATCTGGGAATTGCACCTCTTGGATAGTTTGGTCCTGTCTTGGTTTGAAAGACAGGTGTCTGCTAAGGAAGGCAGAAGCCTCCCTTGGAATGGCAGATGCAACCCCCTTCCTCCAAGTTATTATAATTTTGAAATCAAGGGGCTTTTGGGCAAAGATGTGGGAAATAGGAATAACAGTTCTTTACTATTATATATATAACCAGTCAAACAAACAACAATAACTATGGCAGTAACAGCAAACAATCACAAACCCAGTCCTAGCCTTCTTGGCTGTCAGGCCCTTTCCCCTTTGGGGCAGTTATGGTCACAGCCAGCAGGGGCGCTGGTGGCTCCCGGTGAGCAGGGCAGGTGCGATGGCTCCCCTGCGGCTGCAGGGGGCGCTCCGGAGCGAGCTCGGGGAGCATGCAGCACTGGTGCCCTGGGGTCCCGGGAAGGGATGGAACAAAGAAGCTTCACAAACCCCTGGGGAGCTGGCCTCGGTGTCGGGCCGGACCCTTGGGAAGAGCAGGCTGGAACGGCAGGAACGAGCACAAATCCCCGGTGGCAGATGAGATTTATCCAAACGGGGAAACCCCCAGGAGGTGTGGGCAGACAGGGCGAGCATGGCTACAACATAGCGAAGGCTCGAAGCAACGGTGGGGCAGGGCGGTCACAGCCCGGCTTCCAGCAGGGCAGGAAAGGCGGGCTTTGGGATCCCAGGGGTTCTCCAGCTGAAGGAAAAGCAGCCGAAGAAAACAGCTTCCCTCTCTGTCCAAACGCCGAGACCGACTGCCCCCATACACTCAGGTGAAAACAAAAGGGCAGCCAGATGCGCCCCACCCTGTAGCCAGCTCTTTTGTTTTTTTAAGTACCCAGCCATTTGCTCCCCTAGCAACATGTATGGGCAAAAATTCTTTTAACCGAAGAAAAACCAGGAGAGCTCCTAAAACCCCAACGGGTACAAAATTTTCACTCCTAAATATTTCCAAGGAGGATGCTGTTGAACTTTCTCCGGAGCTACCTCTAATCCATAGGCATGCAGAGCAGCGAGCAGCTGAGGCTGTATTCTCAGCAGCTCGTCCCGGGTGGATGCTGCCACCAGGATATCATCCATGTAATGGTAGCAGCATGCATCAGGAAACTGCTTGCGAACTCTGGCTAAAGCTTGGGCGACATACCACTGACAGATAATTGGGCTGTTCCTCATCCCTTGAGGGAGGACCTTCCATTGGTATCTCTTAGCAGGTTCAGCATTGTTAATGGCAGGCACAGTAAAGGCAAATTTTGGTTTGTCATCAGGATGCAAAGGAATTGTGAAAAAACAATCCTTTAAATCAATGATCAGGATGTCCCACCCCATAGGAATCATGGTGGGAGAGGGCATGCCAGGCAGCAATGCCCTCAAACCTTCCATTACTGCATTAACTTTCCGGAGGTCCTGTAAAAATCTCCATTTTCCCGACTTCTTAATTACAAAAACAGGAGTATTCCAGGGACTAGTAGAAGGTTCAAGGTGCCCCTGTTGTAACTGTTCCTGAACCAGCTGATGAAGGGCCTCTAACTTCTCTTTTGGTAGGGGCCACTGCGCATCAAAGATTGGTGTGTTAGTCAACCACCACAAAGGCAGTGTAGGATACTGTGCGCCCTTACGCACAGTGACCCCTGCTAAAAATTTGTCTCAATTCGTTGCCCCCAAGCTGCCAACACGTCCCGTCCCCAAAGGTTAAGGGAAGTGGTAGTAACATAAGGCCTAACTGTAGCTGCGTGCCCCTCTGAGTCCCTCACCATCACAGGCCGTTCGCTTAAACAGCTCTGTGTGGTTCCTCCTAATACTGCAATGGCCGATCCCACAGGGGCTAGAGGCCATGAGGGAGGCCATGCAGAGAAGGAGATGATAGTTACATCAGCACCCGTATCAATCAAACCTCGCAGCTGAGTACAGGGCAGAAGGGTGTTCGGCAGGATCGGGGTACATATCATCTGTGGCCTTTGGTCATAGCTGTCTGCAGTCCAGAAGGCCTGCGGAAGTCCCGTAGATCCACTGCCGCTATCTTCGCGACTTTGTTGTTCTATCCTGGGGACACAAGACTTAAAAGGCACTAATTTAGCAAGGCAGGTCTTTTCAGGAATAGTGACAGGGGGTTTTTGCGTGGAGACCATAGCGCAAATCTGACCTTTAAAGTCAGCATCAATAACTCCTGAGTGCACTAAGATTCCTTGATGGGCAACATCAGGTTTTCCCACCAGCATCGCACTGGATCCCTGGGCTAAGGGTCCATATGCATCCAAGGGAACCTTATAAATACCGCTAGAGTCTAAGACGACTGCGGCTGCGGTGTGGACGTCAAAACCGTCTGATCCCTGGGTGCCGTCTCCAGGGTGGCTGGGTAGGCCTGTGCCTGTACCTGTGCCACTCTCTGGGTGAGCGACTGCATCGGAGAGCAATTCCCCCTCCTTGCACCCCGGCGGAAGTTTCCCGACAAAGGCCGACCATCGGCATGAGTCAGAGATCTACAATAGTCCAAGCAATGCCCTGGCCTGCCACACCTCTTGCACTGGGGAATTGCTGTGTTCTCTTTTTGGCTCGGCTTAGACCGCTGTATTGGGTTGACCCTGAGTTGATGGACAGTCTTTGAGACCAATGATGCTTCTCACAATTTACATATTTAAACAGCGTGGAAAGGCGGGACTTCCCCCTTTTTGTCGGAGCTCGTCTGCTGGAAGGTGGGGGGGGCTCCGAGCCTCCAGGCCCCGCCGGGCCGGGCCGGGGCCACTGCCCCTTCCCCCCTTTCCCAACACTGCGGCACAGACCCTGGGTCGCTGGGGGGGGGACTGTCCCAGAGCCGCAGGCAGCTAAAACCAGCCATGGACTGCTCACAGCTGGACCCATCCAGCATGGCTTCTGGGGACAGGCGGGTCCTTCTCCTCTCCATTCGGAGCCAGCGGAGTCAACGGGAGCCGGCAGAGCCTCCTGTCTGCAGCTAGCACACTTCGTGCTGAACTGAAGAAGACACCATGCAGCCAGCATCACAAAGGGAGTGAGGCTTTCTCTACCGTAAAGCCTGAACAAGAACACTCTTCCACATGGTGGCTTCAGAGTCAGAGAGAAAGTGAAGTGAGTCATGTGAGATGGAGCTGAAAATGGCGACGGGAGAAAAGAGGGTGGTGCCGCGATTCTCGCGTGTTGCTTAAAAAACCTTCTTGCATGCCGTGGTAAGAAACTGTAATACCACAAACTGTTTGTCTCTTTATTCCATTTGAAGTACATGGGGGGATGGAGAATCCTCGTGTTGCCTGTGAAGATTGTGAAGATTGCCTATGCCAGGCTATATAGAAGTAGTAAGAGGCTGTTAGAGACTTGTGGCAAAGAAAAGCCTTTGTGTGCAGGCCAAAATAACTTATCCTTAAAAAGATGAATAACCCCATGTGATGGCCCATGTTTTGCAGTGTGAAGGAACTGTGAGGTTTTTCATGGGAGAGATGTTCTACACACATGTCATAGGTTAGCAAGCATAGTCCCGGAAGGGACGTCCTTGCTAAGGGGTGCTTACAGTTTCCTCTGGGAACTGATAGAACCTATCAGCTGGCCAGTTTGAATATGGACAATTCTCTAAGCCACTTAAAGTTGTGAACACCTCTGTGATCCACATTTAAGAATAGGCAAACTCCCCCTCCAAGCTCTCTCTCGTTTCCGGCACTGGGACAGGTGGCTGCGGGCCCCGTGTGGGGGCCAGCGGGCCCGGCCTAGCCCTGCTTGGGCCAGGCCGGGCCGGGCCACGGCCATCCTGAAGCCATGGATCTGTTCCAGCCATGGAACCCCCCCCACTGCCTTGCCATGGGCAGCCGGAGCGGCTCGGCTCTCCCCCCTCTCCACTGCGATAAGAAAAATTCAACATTCCAGCTGCAAAGCTGCAAGGCCGAGGTGAGATTAACCCTTTTACTGCTGTGAAGAGCTGAAAACCTGAGGGGAGAGAGAGAGGAGATGCTTAAAGCTGAAATTCTGTTGTGAAGCTATGATATATCAGAATATCCTGTTGTAATTTCATGAAGATATGGGGGGTGGAGTGTTCAACTCGTAAGCAAAAGCACCTGCGCCGAGATAGGCAGATGCTGACGCAGCTGTAATTTCATGAGAAGTTTGGACAGGGAGAGATGAACCAGATGAGGACTTTTGCTCTAAACGGGAAAGGAGAAAACCTCAGTCCCTAGAGATGAACCAGATGAGGACTTTTGCTCCAAACGGGAAAGGAGAAAACCTCAGTACCTAGAGATGCTCCCAGAGATAGTCTTAACGATGAAGATGATGAAGACCCTTTGCTCCCAGGGAAGGAGAAGGGCCTCTGTTTTTGTTTCTGAACGGCTCAACCTTAAAATTGTACCCCAAGAAACTTCAAGAGTGGACCCTCGAAAGCAGTTGCGGGAAAAGCTGCAAGTCGGGGGAAGGGACTCACATGCAGGCAGAGAGACTCCTCTTCCTAAATGGACTGAACAATATTTGGAAGTGGGCGGCTGTCTCGTTGTGATAATGTTTTCATAGCATGAGCAAGAAGAGACTTCTCTTTCTAAATGGACTAAACAAGGTTATTATGGAAGTGGTAAACAGACTGAACATCTTAAGGGTTGTTTTTTCACATTGTCAGTGGGAGAAGGGAGGAAGGTGGGGGGAGGAGGAGAGTTCTGAAGGTGGTATAATTTTTTTTCTTCCCTCTTTTAGAGTTGTTAATAAACTTCTTTATATTCTTTCAAGTTTGGTGCCTGCTTTGCATTTCTCCTAATTCTTATCTCACAGCAGATAAACAGTAATGAGTATTTTGGACCAAACCACTACACTGATGAATCCATAATAAGTTGGATAGTCCGTATTTGGGATGTTGCAGGTGATGATGTGATACTGGACGGTGCTGAAGTGAGGCATTTAGGATCCCTGTCACGTGATCCGGCTATCGATCAAGTGATAATAAGGAGGGCTGACTCTGTCAGTCTCTGGACACGGGTCTTGAGAGGCGTGAGGGATAGATATCTGTGCACAGACAATTTCTATATGCAGCAAACCCAGTCGAAGAGCATAGAACAAGGGATCCAACGCCTGAGAGAACTAGCGGTGGTAGAGATTGTCTTCACAGATGACCCAGGATTGAGGAGTCCGGACAGGGTCAGACTTGACCCAGTGATGTGGCAAAAAGTCCTATGGCTTGGGCCACAAGGATATGTTTCTGCTTTAGCAATGATGAAACCGGATCACGGTGGGAATGCGACCATGCGGGATATGGCGATGAAGCTCTGAGCATATGCAGACTCTGTGCATGGCCCAACACATGCAAGAATTGCAGCTGTGGAAATACGTCTGCAGAAAGTGGAAGAGAAGATGGAGAAGAATCTCCAGGAACTCAAGAAGGAGATTAAAGAGGGCCTTCTCCAAATCTTGGTGGTACAGATCAGAGATTCTGCTACCAAAGGCAGACGTTCCCCAGAGAGAAAGAGAAGGAACAACCCATGAAGTGAGCTGTGGTATTTCCTATATGATAGTGGGGAAAACATGAGGAGGTGGGATAGACAACCCACTACTGCTCTGGTAGCATGAGTGCATGACTTGAAGGAGTGCAAGACTCAGAGAGGAAGTTCCACCACAAAGGAAGTAGCTTCAGTTGCCCGTAGCCGAACTGCCAGAAATGATGGAAGAGATGATGACATGTCCGATTCCCATGAAGGAACCGCTAAGATGCAGGCCCAGGAAAAGAAGGATAACCAGGCATAGAGGGGCCCTGCCTCTAGCCAGGTAGAGGCCAGGGAAAACCGTGCTTTTTGGACTGCGTGGATTCATTGGCCTGGCACATCAGAACCACAAAAATATGATGCCTTGGTAGACAGTGGTGCGCAGTGTACAATAATCCCATCGCAACATGTGAGGGTAGAATCTGTTTCTATTGCTGGTGTGACAGGTAGATCACAAGATTTGACCTTGCTGGAAGCTGTGAGCCTGACTGGAAATGAGTGAAAGAAACATCTCATTGTGACTGGTCCAGAGGCCCTGTGCATTTTGGGCATAGACTTCTGACCCCAGGGGAAATTCCCCATGGCCTCACCCTTTATTCGAATAAAGTAACAGGACTCCTCTGTCTCCTTTTTGGACATAAACCTCTGGTGTTTGTGGATGAATTTTCCTGACAATTGTAATGTCCGAGGCCTGGATTTATGAACTGGTGTATACCTTCTGTGAGGGAAAACTGGCAAATTTAGATTGTTAGATCTCTGGAAGTTATGTAATTGTTGCTCTGGTCCTTAGAAAATAGGTTTTACTGGATCACACTACCATTTTTGCTTTTGTTTAACTTTGTATTTTCAGTAAAATGTAGATTTTGACAGGACTGTTTATTAGAGAAATTTATGGTTACCTGTATGAAACTAGTGTATTTCTGCCTGCAGACAGCATTACATGATTCCTTACTTTAACACTGCTTAGAGAGGTTTAAACTTTGCAAAAGAAATGCTGATATATTGCATGATTAGTAAAACTTGTCATATAAGATGTATACTGCCTTTTCAAGAACTTTGATTTAAAAGTATGACTGAATTAATACTGATTTTTTGCTTAGTTGTAATGATGTTAGATGTTACCATGGAATTAGAAAATTGTATACCTGAAAACATATTTGCAAACCCAATACCCTCAGAGCATCATTTATCACTATGTGAATAATTCAATTTGTGGACAAGATGATTCATATTTGCAAGATATTATTCGACATTTTAATCTTACGCAGCATAGGTTGTAGGTGGCCCCTTAGAAACATCAGTAGATCCCTCCTTGGAAATATTTAGGGTGGATATTAATTGAACAAAATGTGAAACCACATGTACTAGGTTACAATGTAAGATGTAACCAAAAGTATGTATTCTATTATCATCTTCACAAGCTGTTAAAGCAGGTGGGGCAATGTTTGTTATCTCCTCCCATGACTCATCCTTGCTAACTCCTGAGGAGGAGGCTACCTCTGTTTAATGGGCAATCAAGGACCCACCACATGACTCATAGAATTACATCAGCCCATTGTGAGATGCTCTACCCAGGGGGAGGAACCAAGCATTCCCACCTGGATATAATCTGGGGTTTGGAGCAGCACAAGTGGCCCTTACCTACTAGATTCCCAGAGGACAAGAGCTACCACTGGACCTTCAGGTGAAGACCAGACTGTTTCTACAGGATCACCGCTTCGACAGGACCACTTCACCTGGACTGCTACCACCACCTTGACTAACAGGACGTCAGGTTGTATCCTGACTCTGTCAGTGTTCTTGTACTATTGCATTTATTTAATTTTTCTATTAAATTATAATTCTGACTTGTGATCTCCAGCTGGTTTGTTTTCAAACTAGTACATATTTTTATCCACCCCTTATTCTTTTACCATCTACATCATAGCCTAATCAATACCTGTTGGAGTCACTGAGCCAACAGCTGAGCCAGCTGCTGGGCCAGAAAGCCCTGAAATAGCAAAGGCCTGCTGGTGGAAAACTCAGATATTTGAGACACCACTCTCACCTTTGTGTGAGTAAAGGAAAAGCCTCTCCCACAATTCCTTGTGGATGAAATGTAGCCTTACACACCCCCAGACCCTGGTTAAAGAAAACTACCTCTCCCAGCAGCCTGTGCAGTTGCATACCTGACCTGGTCCCCCACTCCGCCCCTTCCCTCTGCTCATTGGTTCCCTTCCCTGGTCCCGCCTTTGTACCGCCCATGTGCCCTCAGATCATTGTCTTTGTTACCCTATGTAAAACTGATCACAAACACGCTGGGCCCTCTCGCATTTGGTCCCCTCTGTGGAGGATAAAATAAACCTTGTCTGTGGAACACGCCATGTGGAGGCCCCTCCTCGGCTCCTTATCTCTGGTAATATTGAGCTATCTGGAATAAGTGTGTGTGTATGTGTATCACCAGCACATAACATCTGCGCAGGGCTGTTACAGTGCGGATACTGCAACACACGAATCAAACAAGGAGGCCCGTGGAAAAGAAATATATATGGACCGATTCTTGATAGATGTTTCAGAGACGTTTATTTCTCCAGCCGCATGGCCGGGTTCTGCCAAGCAACTGTTACAATCACGGGACCCGAGAGTCCTTGCCCATGCAGGGGAACACAAAACAACCAATGGGGAACGAGGCCGACCAGGGGCTAGGGAAACCCTGTGCCTCCCCCCCAGGGCCCCTCTCCCAGGACCACATGGCAGGGCGGAAGGGACTCCAACACGGAGCTGAAAGGAGAAGCCTGCTAGCGTGAACAAACGCACCCGAGTGGTCTTGTGCCCAAGACAGTTTTGGGGAACACAGCAGTGATCTATCAATTGCCCTAACACCACCACACTTTTATAAATACCCTCCTTAATCTCTACACAATGAAAACCCTACACACAGTTCTCAGTTAAGATTAGGTCTCCTTGTGGTACACTGTAGATACAAAAATGCTGCTAGCAAGGATTTTCTTGCTATTTTCTAAGTCCGTGAGAGACTTTTCTCTCTCACAGAAGAGGTAGCAGTTATGTAAACAACCAAACCACCTGCAACCTTGAAAAGTCTGGTTTATGGTACAGTAGAAAAATATTTTGACAATGGATGTTTTAGGATTCTAGCCAATCACCCCCAAGGGGTGGCTGATCCTTTGTCCAATTAGACTATGAAGAAGAAAGTCTATAAAAGAGTTTGTAAAATAATTAAATAAATCAATCTTGCTGCACAATTCCTGCCTGCTGGATCTTCTCTTCTCCTCCTCCCCATGGCTGCGGGACACGGTAATATATCCTAGGGCCTAGGCCTGCGGTAATATTTGGTGCTGCCCGACGTGATCTGCACGCTGCGAAATGTCCTGCTGCTGTGAGCCAAGCCGAATTTCTCTAGAGGTACGCTGTTCCCCTTCCCCCCTGGGACCGGGAGGTCTGACGGGACTGAGAAATGGCGAACAGCGGCTCACAAACCGACGCTGTGGTAATGGTCTGGAAAGGTGTGTTCAGTATAGTGCACACCTCAATTTCTGAGAACTCAGTTTGGGAATTATTAACTTGGGCTACCTTAAAAGGGATTTCCACGGACAGAGATACTGCCCTGGACTTTGCCTTATGGCAGGAACTTGGCTGTGCTGTCCAGCACCAACTCCCGTTTGGGGACCCAGCAGTGTTAGAATTATACCAAACCTGGCGTTCGTTGTTTATTCTGCTGACCGACCTCAACTGTGGCAGCAGAGCTGGCTCGCCTATTTTGGTGATGAGTGATGGAGGAATGTCTGAGGGGGACCCCGCTGACCGAACTCCACAGGAAGAGCCTGCACCAGCTCACCCTGCACAGTCGCAGGACTCCGCGGCCCCCAGGGATCCCACGCCAGCAGAGGCAGGGGTGTTGGGGCAGCGGGAGGGCTCACAGCCTGCCTTGCCACTCTGCTTGGCGGCAGCCACGGCTTATCCAGGGCCGCGAATTCGCGGCTTAGCGAATTGGACCCCTGTGGTGGCTCCTAGCCCGTCTGCACATGCATTGGCTGCGCCAGGAACTCCAGGATCTACCTTCTTAGCCGGCGTAGCACCAGGCGTGCCTGCACCGAGACTGTCTGGGTGTGGTCCATGCCCTCCTTGGCGCTGGACTGTTCTGCGCAGTCGCAGAACCGAGCTGTCGACCTTTTAATACAGCATCTGCCTTTGCTGATAGAGTTACCAAACATATCCCGGCAGCTGGGAGAACTGCTCAGCTTTCAAAAGCAGCTGCTGCAGATGCCAGAGGCACCCCACCGTGCGGGATGTACCGGGCCCACGCCACCAGCACCGCCCGCACAGCGCGTGGAAGGTGCGGGAGATGCAGATCCGAACCAGGAAGCGTCGTGGCCAGGGGCGAACCCAAAAGTAGCGCTGCCGCGGGAAAACCCGGAAGTGGCCGCGGCTGCAGAGCGGTGGCTGGCGCAGCAGCGCCGAACGCAGCAAGGGAGAGAGAAACAGCAGTAGTTTCGGCAGCGGCGCTGAATGCAGCTGTGGAGCAAGGGCCAGCGGCGGCGCCGGGCACGGCTGAAGCGCAGGGAACAGTGATGGTGCCGAACGCTGCCGTGGAGCAAGAGACGAGCGCAGCGCTGGGGGCGGCTGCAGCCCCGGAGAGGGTTGCAGCAGCTGCAGTACCGGTTCGGTAGGGACTGGCCAAGACGGCATCCAGTAAAGAGGCTGCTGTTCGAACTGCAGCGCAGCCAGCTGTAGTCTGTGCTGTCTGTTCTGCCGCTAGCCAACCTAGCCAATGGGCCCCTCTCCGTCCACCTCTGTTTGCTCCCAGCATCTCAGAGTTGCCTTTGCCTGATGACTCATCATCAGGCAGTGAGGCAGATGAGGTTCTGGCCCCAGGTCGTCAGGCGGCTGTAGCCACGCGGTGAAGGAAAAGACTGCGCTTGTCTCGCCCCTGGACCTTTCAGGACTGCACGGTAATAGTGCGTCCAACCCACTACAATCGCTTCTTAGAGTCAGTTAAGATGCGAGCGTTGGAGGAGGGAGTTTGGAAATTATTGGAAACACTTGGAATGCCAAACAGATTTGAGGATTCTGGGGGTAATCAGGAAGCTGTTACACTCCATCCAAAGGCTGTGCCAGCAGTTCAGGATGGTAGTGACTCCCCAGAAGGGGAGATCCAAGCTTTCCCAGTGTATAAGGCTCTCCCAAATTCAGGGGAGCATGACAAGCATGAAGTGATTACTTGGAAGGTTGCACAGGATTTGCAATCCAAGGTGGCACAACATGGGCTAAGTTCTGCTGAGGTTATGCAGATAATAAGGGTGATAAATACAGATTTGCTTGCTCCATTTGATATCAGACACCTGGGTCAAATCCTATTTCAACCTATTCAATTTACAGTTTTTGAGAAAACCTGGAGAAAGCTGGCTGACAAGGCTGCATTAGGGAATATGCAGCTCCCTGATGCCTATCCTCGACGGACAGTGAGAACGGATGCTTTGATGGGGACTGGTCCCTTCTCTGATCCCAGCCTAAACGGTACTTTGTCCTCTAGCATCCTGCAGCAAGCTCAGCAGGTTGGCATGGCTGCCCTGTTGAAAACCATAGAGTTGTCTGAGCCTAGAGAGTGATATACTGAAATAGTTCAAGGGAAATCAGAGTCATTCCTCTCTTTTGTAGATAAAGTCGCTGCTTCTCTCGAGAAGCAGGTTGAAGATGACGGGTTAAGGCAGTTGTTGTTAAGGCAGTTAGTGAAAGATAACGCAAACGAGGAGTGCAGAAAAATCATAGATGCCTTACCAGGAGATCCTGAGGTAACAGACATGGTCGAAGCCTGCACTAAGGTGGGATCTGGGAACCAGAGAAGGTCTGCTTTGGCTGCCTTCCTGCAGCCTGTTCACGCATCTTCTGGTAGTCAACCAAAGCAACCAAAACAGGCGAAAAAACGTAAGCGGCCTAAGCCGAGCCAAAGAGAGAATACAGCCATCCCCCAGTGCAAGAGGTGTGGCAGGCCAGGGCATTGCTTGGACTATTGTAGATCCCAGACTCATGCCGATGGTCGGCCTTTGTCGGGAAACTTCCGCCGGGGTGCAAGGAGGGGGAATTGCTCTCCGATGCAGTCGCTCCCCCAGAGAGTGGCACAGGTACAGGCACAGGCCTACCCAGCCACCCTAGAGACGGCACCCAGGGATCAGACGGCACCCACAGATCAGACGGGTTTGATGTCCACACCGCAGCTGCAGTCGTCTTAGACTCTAGCGGTATTTATAAGGTTCCCTTGGATGCATATGGACCCTTAGCCCAGGGATCCAGTGCAATGCTGGTGGGAAAACCTGATGTTGCCCATCAAGGAATCTTAGTGCACTCAGGAGTTATTGATGCTGACTTTAAAGGTCAGATTTGCGCTATGGTCTCCACGCAAAAACCCCCTGTCACTATTCCTGAAAAGACCTGCCTTGCTAAATTAGTGCCTTTTAAGTCTTGTGTCCCCAGGATAGAACAACAAAGTCGCGAAGATAGCGGCAGTGGATCTACGGGACTTCCGCAGGCCTTCTGGACTGCAGACAGCTATGACCAAAGGCCACAGATGATATGTACCCTGATCCTGCCGAACACCCTTCTGCCCCGTACTCAGCTTCGAGGTTTGATTGATACAGGTGCTGATGTAACTATCATCTCCTTTTCTTCATGGCCTCCCTCATGGCCTTTAGCCCCTGTGGGATCGGCCATTGCAGTATTAGGAGGAACCACACAGAGCTATTTAAGCAAATGGCCTGTGATGCTGAGGGACTCAGAGGGCACACAGATACAGTTAGGCCTTATGTTACTACCACTTCCCTTAACCTTTGGGGATGGGACGTGTTGGCAGCTTGGGGGCAACGAATTGAGACAAATTTTTAGCAGGGGTCACTGTGCGTAAGGGCGCACAGTATCCTACACTGCCTTTGCGGTGGTTGACTAACACACCAATCTTTGAGCCGCAGTGGCCCCTATCAAAAGAGAAGTTAGACGCCCTTCATCAGCTGGTTCAGGAACAGTTACAACAGGGGCACCTTGAACCTTCTACTAGTCTCTGGAATACTCCTGTTTTCATAATTAGGAAGAAATCAGGGAAATGGAGATTATTACAGGACCTCCGGAAAGTTAATGCAGTAATGGAAGGTTTGAGGGCATTGCTGCCTGGCATGCCCTCTCCCACCATGATTCCTATGGGGTGGGACATCCTGATCATTGATTTAAAGGATTGTTTTTTCACAATTCCTTTGCATCCTGATGACAAACCAAAATTTGCCTTTACTGTGCCTGCCATTAACAATGCTGAACCTGCTAAGAGATACCAATGGAAGGTCCTCCCTCAAGGGATGAGGAACAGCCCAATTATCTGTCAGTGGTATGTCGCCCAAGCTTTAGCCAGAGTTCGCAAGCAGTTTCCTGATGTATGCTGCCACCATTACATGGATGATATCCTGGTGGCAGCGTCCACACGGGACGAGCTGCTGAGAATACAGCCTCAGCGGCTCGCTGCTCTGCATGCCTATGGATTAGAGGTAGCTCCGGAGAAAGTTCAACAGCATCCTCCTTGGAAATATTTAGGAGTGAAAAGTTTGGACCAAACTATACAACGCCAAGAGGTGCGATTCTCGGATTCGGTTAAAACCTTGAATGATGCTCAGAAGCTGTTGGGTGTCATCAATTGGTTACGACCTTATTTAGGTCTAACCGCAAAGCAACTTTCCCCACTTTTTAATACATTAAAAGGGGATCCCAATCTGAATTCACCTCGGGAGTTGACTCCGGAAGCACGATGAGCGCTGCAAGAGTTCCAACGGGCTGTTTCCGCTCGTTAGGTTTATCGAGTGGATCCCTCTATTGCTATCACTGTTTACATTACTATTCCAGACCTCCATCCTGTGGAAGGTATCTTTCAGCATTTACCGGGTAGGCTAGTGGTTTATTGCCTTAGAAAGCCTCGAGCAGCCTAGAGAGGTAGCACGGGCGATCTAGCACTTTAATAGCTCTAAAATCGGTACCTGTATCAGCTGCAAAGCAAATACCATCAGCAGAAGCAAAGAGGGAGAAATATAGCTCCCTGCTTGCTCAATTTCCTGCAGTTAGAAGCTTTCAAATGAAACAGACAACAAGAGATGTTCACAGGAAGGTAGCAGAGCCAAGAGAGGGCGGGGCCTCCATCGATCGTCTCTTTTATTTGGAGAAGGAGAAAGCAGAGGACTGGGGGTGGACCCGGGGTGACCGGCCAATCAGACACTGCTAAAGAGTTTGAGTTATATTTGGTTTTGCCCGCGCTTAGAAGAAAGGAGCTCGAAGGACATGGCAGGAGCAAGTGTCTTTGGGAGGGGGAGGGGAAGCTCAGAACAGGCAGCAACACCATCCTGCAGGTATCATTGGCCAGTGTAACGCACCCTATCATTTGCATATCCTAAAATGGATCTTTTTGCCTCACCAGCCGAAAAGGACTGTGACCACAGTGTTTGAATTGGTCGCCTCTCTGATAATCAAATGCCGTCAACGGTGTTTGCAACTGATGGCTGCAGATCCTGCAGTAATTGTCATTCCGATCTCAAAGGAATACTTTGAGTGGAGCCTCATCCATAGCGCTCCTTTGCAAAGCGCGCTGCAAAACTTTTCAGGGCAGATCACTTACCATCTGCCCAGTCATAACTTACTGCAGTTGGCAAAATCGACCATACTTTCCTTGTGGCCGAGAAATAGCCGAGTGCCGGTGCAAGGACCCACCGTCTTTACGGATGGTTCTGGGAAAACTGGGAAAGCCATCGTTACTTGGAAGGCGGGATCGGAATGGCAGGTGCTGAAGGAACGCGAGTCAGGCTCTGCTCAGGTGAATTAAGGGCTGTTACCATGGCTTTTCAACGATTCTCACAGGAACCTTTGAATTTGGTTACTGACTCTGCTTATGTAGCAGATATAATACAACGCTTAGATTGTTCACTTCTGAAGGAGGTGAACAATGCAGGTCTGTTTACACTGTTGCAAACCTTGTGGTCTGCAATTCAGGCTCGAGTGCATCCGTATTACATTCTGCACATTTGAAGCCACACCAATTTACCAGGTTTTCTAACAGAAGGCAATGCCAGGGCTGACATGCTGGCCAACCCTGCGTGGGTAGGGCCTCAGCCTGACAAAATTGCACAAGCCAAGGCATCGCACGGTTTCTTCCATCAAAGTGCACATACTCTGCAGAAGCAGTTTCATTTAATGCCAACCGAAGCGCGCGGCATTGTCAGCGCTTGTGCTGACTGTCACGGACTCGCTGCACCTTGGCCAGCAGGGGTAAACCCCAGAGGGCTAAAAGCCTTGCAGATTTGGCAAATTGATATAACTCACATCCCTGAATTTGGTTGGCTGAAATATGCGCACGTGTCTATTGACACTTTCTCCTCAGCTGTGTGGGCTACTGCTCACACTGGAGAGAAGGGCCGTGATGTCATTGCCCATTGGAAATTGGCTTTCTCAGTCCTGGGCATGCCAGCTTCTGTGAAAACCGATAATGGTCCTGACTACGCCTCGGAGAAGATGCGGCAGTTCTTGCACCTATGAGGTGTAGACCATACCTTTGGTATCCCACATTCTCCTACTGACCAAGCCATTGTCGAACGCGCTCATGGTACCTTGAAGAGTGTTTTGGACAAACAGAAAAGGGGAATGCATGGAGAAACCCCACAGAGCCGACTAGCAAAAGCTTTGTATACAATTAACCACCTTACAGTACCACAAAATTCAAATAATCCTGTTATTCTGAATCATTTTCTCTCATTGCAGTCTTCAGGCGAGACACAACTGCCCCGGGCAAAAGTCTGGGTACGGAATTTACTTACTAACCTGTGGGAAGGCCCGCATGAGCTTATAATTTGGGGTCGTGGGTATGCTTGCGTTTCCACAGATACTGGGGTATGGTGGCTACCTTCAAAATGTGTTTGCCCTGACCTACGGCACCAGAGGCCGAACTAGCAACCTCCAAATTGTGACCGGAACACCAACCACCCAAATGGCAACCAGAATGTAGATAGTCAGCCTAATGACTCTTCTGATGATGACCAAGATGTCAACCATCAGGCAGATGGTCCTTCCACGAGCAGAGACTGAACTTTAAATTTCTTGTTATGGAATCAGATAGTTAAAGCCTTAAGGACATATTTAGAATTAATAACTGATGTAGATTTCTATTTAGGATTAATAGTAGAGTGGTTATCTTATAAAACAAAAAGGGGGAATTGTAGGTACAAAAATGCTGCTAGCAAGGATTTTCTTGCTATTTTCTAAGTCCGTGAGAGACTTTTCTCTCTCACAGATGAGGTAGCAGGGAATGTAAACAACCAAGCCACCTGCAACCTTGAAAAGTCTTGTTTATGGTACAGTAGACAAATATTTTGACAATGGATGTTTTAGGATTTTAGTCAATCACCCCAAGGGGTGGCTGGTCCTTTGTCCAATTAGACTATGAAGAAAAAAGTCTATAAAAGAGTTTGTAAAATAATTAAATAAATCAATCTTGCTGCACAATTCCTGCCTGCTGGATCTTCTCTCCTCCTCCCTATGGCTGCGGGACACGGTGGTATACCATAGGGCCTAGGCCTGCGGTAATAGTACACAATGGGTTTCTCCATCTTTCTGCATTACCCACCAAGTGTAACCAGGTCCTTGAGCAAAAACAATCCCACGGATGGGTTTGCCTTTGCCTGAGTTGGGATTAATCCAGTCTTTCCTAAAATACCTCTCAGGTGTACCACAGGGACTTTATCTCTATCCACTGTGTGCAAGGGTTCAGACTGGAGAGGACCAGCTCGATTGATGGACCCTCGGGTATTAACCATCCAGGTGGCTTTTGCTAAGTTCACTTCCCAATTTTTGAAGGTCCCCCTGACAAGTGCTTTCAAGGTCATCTTAAGTAGTCTTGCACCATTCAATTTTCCCGGAAGCTGGTGCATGATAAGGAATATGATATATCCATTCGATACCGTGTTCTCTGGACCAGGTGCTTATGAGACTGTTCTCGAAATGGGTTCCGTTGTCTGACTCAGTTCTCTCAGGGGTGCCATGTCTACACAGGGCTTGCTTTTCCAGGCCCAAGATGGTGTTCCGGGCAGTAGCATGAGGCACAGGGTAGGTCTCCAACCATCCAGTGGTTGCTTCCACCATGGTCAGCACGTAGCCCTTGCCTTGGCGGGTTTGGGGAAGGGTGATGTAATCAACTTGCCAGGCTTCCCCATACTTATACTTTGACCATCGTCCACCGTACCACAGAGGCTTCACCTGCTTGGCCTGTTTGATTGCAGCACAGGTTTTGCAGCTGTGGATGACCTGTGAGATGCTGTCCATAGTTAGGTCTACCCCTCAGTCACGGGCCCATTGGTATGTTGCATCTCTCCCCTGATGACCAGAGGCATCATGGGGCCAATGAGCTGGAAATAATTCTCCTTTGTGCAGCAGTCCAGATCCACCTGTGATACTTTCACCTTGGCAGCTCGATCCACCTGCTTGTGGTTACAATGCTCTTTGTTATGATGCCTTAGGTTTTAACTTTTATATTTTTCAAATTCTGTACTGCTTAGTGTGTAACTGAAGTTTCTTGTAGCCTGTTAATTTCTGCTCTCTCATGCTTGATAGACATAACAAAGCCTCTCCAGGCTTTGTCTTCAAGGACACCCAGACCGTCCTAGGCCCAAAAGGTATAAACCAAAAGCCTTTGAGAGGGGGGAAAGCTGAGGGGAAATTACATCATTAAACTGAAGCTTTAATTGGAGAATTAACCCTGATATGCAAATGAACCAAACCTATAAAAGTGTGAAGAACTCATGACCTGTCATCCATCTTGGGGCCCATCTTGGCAATAGCCTATGGCTCCCCAGGGTGTACCTTTGAAGGCCTTTCAAATAAATACCTACCTTTATTCCTTTACTCCTGTCTAGTCTCTGTTTTTAGGTGGCCTCTCAAGGCATCAAAACCAACGGGCAACCTTCAGAAGATGATGACGGTGTGGACCATTTGTTGGATGGTCCTGCTTCAGGTTGAGATAGAGCAAGGACTTACCATGTTACCCTCAATGCCAAAGGACAATGTGTGGGTAACCTTTGCCAACGCCCTGAACCAATCGTCTTTGTATATGTCTCTTGCAACACCGCAATCGCCTTTTCACACATTTGGTTGGCGTACCGGTTGAACCTTCTGTGATAGTTCAGGAGGCCAGTAGCCGTGCTCCCAAAACTGCTTGTCGTAGTACCATGAAAAAGTGTATCAGGACATTGACACATGGGATGATGCACTCCTTGTCGCCCTTGCCACAAGATTTAGTGGGGGGGGGGGGGTCCCGGGTGCAGGAGAGCCATCCGGAGTCACGGCCCAAACACTGATACAATTTGAGCATCGTGCTCCAGTTTACCTTCACCAAGTTATACTTTTTCAAAGTTCACTCCCCTTTCCCATGAGAAAGCCTCTAAGCAGCGGGGGAGCTGACTAGTGTATACCTTTTCCCAAGGCTTTTCAAGGCTGCCGGCTAGCAGGTGCCTTGCAAGCCTATCTTCAGCCTGAGGCCCCGTCAGGGGTACTTCTGCAACAGCTCTGGGATGCCCAAGCTCTCCTGGGGTATCCCATGCCCCCACTCCACAAGTGTGAGAAATGAGACAACTCTTAAAAAGATTAATTTATTGAAAACAGAAAAATTGAAAAATTACAGAAATCAGAAAAATATAAAAATTTGGGATCCTATGGCTCAGTAGATGGTATGCCCCAGGAGCGCAGGGATTTGAGATCTTCTGGCTGAGACAGCACTAGACCTCAGGTAGAGAAAAAGAACTTGCAGTACTGGGTTGACTTTAAAAAATTACTAAAAGCCCCTTAAAAGGGGTAAGGCTTTGAATGCCCCAGCACCGATGTCTCCCACAGCTAGTCTGGAGAGAACAAGAGGGGAAGAGAGAAGAGAGCCTGCCTCTCAGCTTCGTCCTTTTTATAGTTTTTGCTCTGCCCCCAGTCCGCCCCTTCGGTCCAAGGCGATTGGTGCTTTCCCTTTGATGGATCATCTCCATCCACCAATGGCTCATCGTTGTCAAGGGGGGGTGGTATCAGTTAGAGATAAGGGAATACAATGCCTTCATTAAAATTCAGGTATTCAGGTTGCCATGGAACTTGCCTGCAGAGTAATGGCCGTGGCTAAAAATAGCTGCTGGCTATTAAGACTGGGTGGGGGGGTTGGCCTTGGAATCAAAATGCAAGTGAAACACCTACAAAAAGTATTAAAATACATCCAACACACCTCAAAACACTTGTAAAAGTATACAGTAAACACAGGAAAGGTAATTCTTATGGTGTACCAGTGGTTTGTAGCTTGAAAAGGGGCAAGTTTGTGATTTTTTACTGGGAAAAATTTTAACTGGGAAGGGTGCAACTCTATTAATAAACTTTAAACAAATGGAAACACTGATAATGGAACTGGATTTTTGTACCTGGGCTGATGGGTTAATTGTAACATTCAATTTAAAAATAATTACCTCAAAATTAATTACTTAAAGCACTTAATATGCAAAGACCAAGCACAAATAGGGATTTCATGCATGACAACAAGGAATTCCTCTACAACAAGAAATTGATATTCTGGGATCAATAAGGGCACCAGCGCGTGTATTTTTTAATTACACACGGACTTGGTGGTTGGACAACACACATTGTCCCAGTACTCAAGACGTGTCACGCACAAATCCTGTATTTCAGAATGCTTCAGCTTGGTGCGATTGGGCAGTTCTAAATCAAGAATCTAAATCAATCTACTACCAAGCTGCCTCAGACCGCACTCCAGGTAAATTGCCCCGAGGAGTGTTCCTGATTTGTGGAGATTGCGTGTGGCCTGCAATGCCCTCACGCGCTGTTGGCGGACCATGTACTATTGGCCGCCTGACTATGCCTCCCCCAAATTTAACTATGCTTGTAAAGCACATGCATGCAACTTGTGACAAATGGCCCTTGCATTCTTTTGCGAGAGGCTGCGATGACACTCTTGATTTCTGGAATTTAGAAAAACGTGTTTTGTCTTCTCTTTTTGTCCCAGGGGTGGCGACAGCAAAGGCATTGGGATTGTTAAATAAGTTAGGTTGCTGGTTTGCTAAACAGACAAATGCCACTTCGCTTGCTTTGTCAGGATTTTTAACTGATGTAGATTCTATTAGACACGCCACCCTGCAAAATCGAGCAGCCATTGACTTTTTGCTGTTGGCACATGGACATGGTTGTGAAGAATTTGATGGTACGTGCTGCATGAATCTTTCTGACCACTCTAAATTGGTGTTTGCTAATATCAAAGAACTACAAATAAGTGTTTCAAAGTTAAGAGAAGAGAGTGAGTCCAGTTGGTTCAATGCTCTGTTTGGTGATTGGCAACTTGCTAAATGGGTCAAAGACCTCCTGAAAATGGGATGTTTGATTGTGATTGTCATCTTTGTCATTTTACTCCTTGTGCCGTGTTTGTTGTCCTTTCTGCAAAGGGGCCTGCAGAGGACCATAAACACTGCATTTCTGGTTGAAAAACAGAAAGGGGGAACTGTGGGAATTAACAGCAGGTCAGTGAGCCTGTCTGATTCCGACATCGATCTTAGCACAATCCATTTGTACCCATGAGAAACTTCGTATCAACAGAAGCAAGAAACCTAAACAACAGAAAGAGAAAACAGCAACAAGGCTGCACCTGGTGTTTTTCTGAATGCTTAGAATGCTTATGCTATAGGTAACCAATAACAGTATGTTGTAGTTAAATAATAGCCAATGAATCTATTGTGCATAAGTGCATAAATGACACTGGCTTTTTAGAATAAACAGCTTTTTGCCTGGAGTTGTTGGTGGGGTTCGTGTGTGTCATGTCCGTGTCAACAACAACAACTTGATAGCAAGGGATGACAACCAGACTGTAATTTGGAATGTACATTCTCCAAAATCCCACAACACTTAAAAAAGCTTCTGTTTCTTTCTTGTTAGTTGTCAAGGACAACACTGTTATCTTATTAATAACATCCTGTCATGGGTTGACGCTGGCCAGATGCCAGGCACCCACAAAAGCCGCTCACTCACTCCTCTCCGCAGTTGGACAGAGGAGAGAAAATATAACAAAGGATTCATGGATTGAGATAAGGACTGGGAGAGATCACACATCAAATACCATCATGGGCAAAACAGGCTCATCTTAGAGGTATGAAGTGAATTTATTCCTAACAAAATCAGAGTGTAGGAACCCAGAGTGCAGAGAATATTTCTCTGCCTGTTTTGAAGGGTTCTACCCCCCTGGACAACACTGGTTTTGACCTTTGTCCTTGGAGAAAATTGCCTACCCTCTGGGAAGAATTAGAATCTACACTGGTGTGAACTAGGTGATAGAATACTGTGTAAGATTGTCACAGGATGAAAAATTTAGAGGATTTGGGTTTGTTAATATAGTAAATAGATAAAAGCAAAAAACTTCAAAATGGAGGATTGTTGTTGTACTCCAGACCTTCTTCTTCTTCTACTACTCCATATTCTGCAGTAGAAGTAGTTTGGGATGATTGGATAAAGAATTCCGCAGTTCCTGTCTACGTGACTAGATGATTTATTATACATTGGTGGAAAAGTAAAAATAATGTACGCTTTTAGTAACCATTGGTTAATTTACCTTTAAAAAGGCTGTGTAACCTTGATAATTTGGCATTCTCCTGCATTCTCTGCTCTGTGCTATGTCTGAGTCACGTTAATGGCCATATTTCTCTGATAAGACTTAATAAACAACTATTTGAAAGCAGAGAAGGCTGAAGGTCCCGTTCGTGTCTCGGACTTCTAGCAAAGACTCTAAAATTCTCCCCCATCAGGGGAGGCATAATTACAGCACGGACAGTGTCATCAGAGCAGGATAATGAGAAGTAAAATAAGCCCTTAAAAAACACCTTCCCTATAGGAGAAAGTTTCACGAAGGATGTCTGGACTTCAGGCGGCTCTCTTGAAAGCTGTTTATTGCATAGGCGAAGTTACAGCATTTCAGGGAGTGGGTATCCAGAGCCAGCCCTACAGCTGCCAGCTCCAGCTGTAGGCATACCTGAAGCCACTTTCCGTTCAAGTTACAAAGCATTATATACTTTTCTTTTCAGAGTATCTTAACACATAACAACCAATAAGCACCATACACAATACCTTTACATTTGCCTATAGCCTATCATAGCTACTACCATCACCATATTACAGTCATTATTATCCAATCACAAAAGTTACAATTTAAGCTTACGGTGGAAAATTCTCAGACCTTTCTTCTTCTTGCTACACCAACATTTCTTGTTTGCCTGCCATATCTCTCTTTTTGCTAAAGACATGTTTTCTATTTACTTATGCTCTTCTTGAGACTTATTTACTTGGTGAAAAACATGTCTTTGTTTGTAGTCACATACCTTTGTCCTACTCCTAAAAATCTCCTTCCAACTCATCTCCAGCCTTTGCCTTCTCAGTTACTCAGCGATCAGTGTTTCAGCAAAACATCTTTTACTCCATATCAAAACTTGCTTCCATTTCTACCTTATCCCCAGTTTCTACATTCCGAGATCTTTCTGCCAAGCCTACATACCTGTGAAACTTTCTTACCAAACTTTCATCCTCCCCAACACTTCCCCACACCCCTCCTGCCTTCCAGCTCTACCTCCTACACCAGTGGAACAAGGAGACAGGGAATGGGGGTTATGGTTGGTTCATCACCCGTGGCTTCTCCTGCTGCTCAGGGAGAGAAGTCCTTCCCCTGCTGCACCATGGGGTCCTTCCCATGGGAGACAGTTCTCCGCGAACTTCTTCAATGTGAGTTCATCTCACAAACAACAGATGTCTGCAAACTGCTACAATGTGAGTCCATCCCACAGGCAATAGTCCTTCTCAAACTGCTGCAGCATAGGTCACTCTTCCATGGGGTGCAGTTCTTCAAGGACAGGCTGCTCCAGCCTGGAAGCAAGGGCCCCTTTCTCCACGGGTCTCCCACAGGATCACAGCCTCCTCTAGGCATCCACCCACTCTGGCATGGGGCTCCTCCACAGACTCTCTGCCTCCCCGCGGACTTCCATGGGCTGCAGGGGGACAGCCTGTTTCAGCATGGTCTTCACCACAGGCTGCAGAGAAATCTCGGCTCTGGTGCCTGGAGCACCTCCTCCCCCTTCTTCACTGACCTTGCTGTCTGCATAGTTATTCTTGTCACATGTTCTCACTCTGCTCTTCTCTGGCTGGAAAATTACAATTGCTCCAACAACTTTTGTTTTGATTTCTTTTTAAATATGTTATCACAGGGGCCCTACCACCATTTCTCATTGGCCCAGCCTTGGCCAGTGGCATATCCATCCTTGGAGCCATCAGTGAGTGGCTCTTCTGGACATTGTGGAAGCTTCTTGCAGCTTCTCACAGAAGTCACCTCTGTTGTCCCCTCCCCCACTCCAAAAAAACAGGCCATGCAAAACCAATACACATCCATTGGGATCTGATGATGCCCATCTTGCCATTTTATTCCTAAAAACTAGCTCTCCTCTGCAGGTCCCTTTATCTTACCTTGTTTTATTGCAAAACCTGCTTTTATAAGGATTTGGATTATTTTCTTGCCTTTCTCAAAAACTTCTACTGTATTTCCCCACCTAATAACATCATCAATATATTGCAGGTGTTCCAGACCTTCACCCTGTTCCAGTGCAGTCCATGGTAGATGGTCGGATTGTTTCCACCCCTGGGGCAGCTGGTTCCAGGTGTATTGGACACCCCTCCAGGTGAAAGCAAATTGTGGTCTGCACTCTGCTGCCAGAGGGATTGAGAAAAACCCATTAGCAATATCGATGGAGGCACCACTGGCCTGCCTTGGACTCCAGATCATATTGAAGTTCCAATATGTTCAGTATGGCAGCACTCAGAGGCACTGCGACTTCATTCAGACCATGATGGTCTCCTGTCAGCCTCCATTCTCCATTAGATTTTGGCACTGGCAATATGGGGCTTTTAAAGGGTGAGTGGGCCCTGCTGATCACTCCTTGGCTCCCCAGGTGACTAATTAGCTCATGGATGGGAATAATGGAATCTCAGTTGGTGTGATACTGCCTCTGGTGTACCATTGTGGTAGTGATTGCACCTGTTCTTCTTCAACTCTCAGCAACCCCAGAACAAAATCCAAGAGACCAGGCAAGGTAGACAACTGTTTCATTTCCTCCATCTCCAGGACAGCTGTACCAAAAGCCCACTGTGTTGGTTTTGCATGGCCTGGTTTTCAGTAGCAGGGGAGCCACAGAGGTGGCTTCTGTGAGAAGCTGTTAGAAGCTTCCACCATGTCCGGCTGAAGATGGACATGCTGCTGGCCAAAGCTGGGCCAATTAGAGAGGTTGGTAACACCTCTGTGATAACATATTTAAGAAGAAAATCAGAACAAAGTGGGGCTTGCACAGTTTTCTTCTAGTCAGAGAAGAGAAGGAGGTGAGAACACGTGAGGGAAAACAACATGGAGACACCAAGGTCAGTGAAGAAGGAGGGGGAGCAGGTGCTCCAGGCGCCGGAGCCGAGATTCCTCTGCAGGCCATGGTGAAGACCATGGTGAAGCAGGTTGTCCCCCTGCAGCCCATGGAGGATCCATGGGGAGGCAGAGATCCACTTGGAGCCTGTGGGGGAGGTGCTCATGCCCAAGCAGGTGGATGCCTGGAGGAGGCTGTGATCCTGTGGGAGAACAGGCAGAGAGGGAGGGCCCTTGCTTCCAGGCTGGAGCAGCCTGTTCTTGGAGAACACTCTGTGGAAGTGACCCATGCTACAGCAGTTTTGGGAGGACTGCTGCTCATGAGATTTGAAACCATGTTGGAGAAGTTCATGGAGAACATTCTCCCATGGGAGGGACCCCAAGGTCTCACAGGGGAAGGACTTCTCTCCCTGAACAGCAGAAGAAAATCCTTGGGTGACGAACTGACCAAACCCCCCATGACCTGTCCCCTGCACTGTTGTTAGGAAGGAGAGAGGGGCTGGGGGAAAAAAGGTGGCTTTTTAAGGGCCTATTTTACTTCTCATTATTCTCCTCTGACTCTGTAAGTAATAAATTCACTTTGTACCTCTAAGATGAGCTTGTTTTGCCTTTGGAGTGTTTTTTTCTCCTAGTCTTTATCTCAACTCATGAACCCTTCATTAATTTTTCTCTCCTCTGTCCAGCTGTGGCAGGGGAGGGTGAGCGAGTGGCTTTCGTGGGTGCCTGGCGTTGGGCCAGTGTCAAACCACGACACCCACCAATACCCTTTGGGGTCCTTGAAATACCCTCTCCTGAGATAGTCTATGCTGAGGAATCACAGACCCTCTGGGCCACTCACAGTAGGGTGCTTTTTTTCCCACTCAGGCTGATCTCAGCCTCAAATACAGTCAGCTGTTTGGATCCCCCTGTCACTCCAGAACTAAAAATAGATTCTGTCCCTACAGAGCTTGATGGTATTAGGGTACACTGTCCTACAGTGCTACAGTGTCTGCTAAAGCCTTGTACTCTGGTGGGGCTGCTGTGCCAGGCCATCAAATCCACACAGTCCAGGAAACCTGGTTATCCCTCTCCTCCACCTGGCTGGAGGCAAGGCCCCTGATCATAAGCTTCCCATGCAGTTCCCATACCCATGCATCTAGGATCAAGGTAGGTTGTCCATTCCACTTTCTTGTATCCTCTCCATGGTCCCGCAGGTAAAACCACAGGGTACCCCATGGTGTGTACCTTCTATATCCTCTCTCTTGAGCAAGAGGACACCTGCTGTCAGTTGTTGAGATACGGGTCTGTACAGGAGGGGAGTAGGACAGATCCTCTGTGAATTGCTGGAACTCCAGAGTCAGTTTATCTGACAGCTTCTCCACAGTTGCAACGATGGAGGAAGGAATACTATTAATGCTGTAAAATATTACCATGTCCCGCAGCCGTAGGGAGGAGGAGAGAAGATCCAGCAGGCAGGAATTGTGCAGCAAGATTTATTTATTTATTTATTTTACAAACTCTTTTATAGACTTTTTCTTCATAGTCTAATTGGACAAAGGATCAGCCACCCCTTGGGGGTGATTGGCTAAAATCCTAAAGCATCCATTGTCAAAATATTTTTCTACTGTACCATAAACATAGTTCTACAAGGTTGCAGGTGTTCTTAGTTTACAGAACTTCTGCTATTATGTTCCATGAGAGAGAAAAGTATCCCATGGTTTAGAAGAAGCAGGAAAATTCCTTGCTAACAGCATTTTTGTATCCACAGAATACTGCCTCGATATTCCTGGAGTTGGCAAATTGCACCACCCACTGTTGGTGCTGCATTATTTTTCCAAAGTAACGTTGTCAAGGGGTTGGCCTGTGCCATTGGTGCACTCTGGATAAATTTCCCCCACATGGGTCGTTGACATAAGATGTCGTCTAGATCTGTGGGGAGCTGTACATTGTCCAGGTCATAATATATCATTTCTCGCATGGCCAGGTCCCTGAGGTATTGAATACCTTTCTCGGTTGCAGTCCATTTGCCTAAGTTAGATGGATTATCATCTTTATAGGGATACCTTGCTCTCACGCTTGATAAGAGTCCCCTCCAGAGACTAAGGACTTGTGTCTTTTTTCCCATTGCTTCGTCAATGCCTGGTTCCTTAACAAGTGATCCCAGCTGCCTGGCTTCCTTACCCTCTAATGCCACACTCTTGGGTCCATTGTCCCAGCACTGGAGCAGCAAGGCTGTAATACGCTCACGTGGATGACGGCTGAAGTCTTTTCATATCTTCCGCAGCTCACTCAGGGATAGGGATCAAGTTGTGGTTGTCTCTTCTGTCTCCTCTTCCTGTTCCTGTGATGGCTTTGATGATGGCTCTGAAATTTGCCCTTGTAATGGTCCTGCTTCTTCATCCTCTTTGCTCTTCTTGTCCTCCTTGACTGTTTTTGCTAAAGCTTTTTTATCTGTGGGAACCGACAGCTGGTCTGAAGGCCTCACAGACATTTCCCTTGATACAATCAGTTTGTACCCGTGAGAATTGCAGAAGCAAGAAGATAAACAACAGAAAGAAGTTGTAACAGCTGCCAAAGGGAGGATACTGGCCTATGTTTAGCAAAGAATGTGTGTACACTATAGACAACCAATAGTATTGTCTTGTAGCAAAATAATAGCCAATGAACATGTAGCTAAGAAAGTATATAAAAGAAGTTGTGTAAATAATAAATGGCTTTTTGCCATTGCTCGGGGCAGAGAGTGTATGTGTGTCGTGACCGCCTCAACAGCGACATGATATAGTGATATAGTCACTTCTTGGCAGGCTGCGGGAAGAGCAGCGGAGGAAGAGCAGCGAGCAGAGCTACCAAACATCTGGATGTGTATCTGCAACCCTTGAGGTGGGCCACTGGGAACAATGGGAGCTAACGTATCCCAAGAAGAAAAGTCTATTGTGAACATTTGGATGCTTATGTTAGGCAGATGTGGTATTAAGTATGGTAAGCATACCTTGAAGGCCCTGTTGCTGTGGTGCAAGAGCCAGGGCTTGGAAGCTACTGCTGAGAATGCTTTTAGTGTAAAAGCCTGGGAGAGAGTCAGACAGCTTATTTTTGATTCTGCCTCCCGAGGCAATGAGACTGCCAAAAATTTGATGATTACCTGGAGTGTGGTGTTGGAGAATTTGAAAGGGGTGAAAAAGGAGTGAGATTTGGAATTGCGGTCCTCCGCAGATGCAGAAAGCTGAAATAAAACTGAGGGCGAAACGGAAAAACAACAGCGACATTTACCAGGTGACTTTCATATACATTTCTTCTGCTTCTGTACAGGGGTCACTGACACCAACACATGGTAATTTGCTGTTTCAGTGGTTTTGATGCCAAACTGATTTTTTCCTTTTTTGCTTTTATATATTCTCTATATTCTTTACACATATATTTGTAGCTCTGTAGCCTATTATTGTATTCGTAGCTAGCATTTTGACTACTCTATTAGACAGAAAGACAAAATAAATTTCCCAGCAGCTCCAAGCACTGGGGGTCCAAGGCTAGGCTCTCTGGGAGCCAAGGTTGAAACCAGACCTCCGAGACACATTTTCGTAAATGAAGTTGTAGTGGGTTGAACCTGATGGACAGTCTCTTAGACTAATGACGCTTCTCACAATTTACATATTTAAACCGCACGGAAAGGCGGGATTGCCCTTTTGTCTGAGCTCGCCTGCTGGAAGGTGGGGGGACTCCGAGCCTCCAGGCCCCGCTGGGCCGGGCCAGGGCCACTGTCCCTTCCCCCCTTTCCCAACACTGCGGCACAGACCCTGGGTCGCTGGGGGGGGGGACTGTCCCAGAGCCGCAGGCAGCTAAAACCAGCCATGGACTGACACACAGCTAAACCCATCCAGCATGGCTTCTGGGGACAGGCAGGTCCTTCTCCTCTCCATTCGGAGCCGGCGGAGTCAACGGGAGCTGGCGTAGCCTCCTGTCTGCAGCCAGCACACTTCGTGCTGAACTGAAGAAGACACCATGCAGCCAGCAGCACAAAGGGAGTGAGGCTTTCTCTACTGTAAAGCCTGAACAAGAACACTCTTCAATATGGTGGCTTCAGAGTCAGAGAGAAAGAGAAAGTGAGTCACGTGAGACGAAGCTGAAAATGGCGATGGGAGAAAAGAGGGCGATGCCACGATTCTTGCGCGTAGCTTAAAAAAACTTCTTGCATGCCGTGGTAAGAAACTGTAATACCACAAACTGTTTGTCTCTTTAATCCATTTGAAGTACATGGGGGGATGGAGAATCCCCGTGTAGCCTGTGAAGATTGTGAAGAGTGCCTATGCCAGGCTATATAGAAGCAGTGAGAGGCTGTTAGAGACTTGTGACGAAGAAAGCCTTTGTGTGCAGGCCAAAATAACTCATCCTTAAAAAGATTAATAACCCCATGTGATGGCCCATGTCTTGCAGTGTGAAGGAACTGTGAGATTTTTCATGGGAGAGATGTTTTACACCACAGCAGATTGTTTCCGGGCAGGTCTGCTGTTGGTGGCAGTTTGGGAACCACGTGCAACTGAAGAAAACCCTTTTTCCTTAAGCATAAGAGAGAGACTTTTCAAGAACTGCAACACTGACTAACATCCCATGTTCTGTTATCCTTTGTGCGAGTTGGGTAAAAGGAGAGAAGTGCTGGAAGGGGGGGGGGGGGGGGGTTTGCTTTAATTTCTTGTTATTTCTCTTTACTTTTAATTCTATTACTAATAAAACTCTTTCATTGTACTGCAACTGTTTAAGGTTTGTGCCTGCTTTGCTTTCTCCTAATTCTTATCTCACAGAAGGAAAATAAGTAAGTAATGAATATTTTGAACCAAAACCACTACAGAAGTTTAGTTCCTATCGGGGGGGGGGGGAATTCAGAAAAGACTAGAACCAGGGGGGAATTATCTCATCACTTATGTCTCTAATTGGAGATTCTTGTCAGTTATGCTAATTTGCTAAACATAAAAATTGTATCCACGTATGCTACATGTGCATCTTCGGCGCTTTCCATCTACCGTGCTGTGCACCTAAGGATCCTTATAAAGGTAACCCCTTTTTATCACCTAACTGTGTTTGGCTCATGATTTTAGGACCAGTGAAAAGGCATAGGTTTTGGTGGCAGTGCCTGTTGCTGCGGTTGGAGCAGCTGCAGTGTCTGTCACGGTGGTTGGAGCAGGTGCAGGGCCTGTTGTCATCTCATTGTCTGATCCAGAGACCTTCTTTTCCCCTGAGGGCACTGAGAAGTGTTGGAAACACCCACATTAATACATATATATATATATACACTATATATGAACAGTGAGCTATATATGAACAGTGTCAGTGACAATCAACAAGCAGGGGTATACAAGCATTTCACATTACAGGTGGTTTTCACCCAAAAATCAGATCTCCCTGTGGTACACAACGTGTTGTTCCATCTTTCTGCATTACCCACCATGTGCAACCAGGTCCCTGAGCAAAGACAACCCCACGGATGGGTTTGTCTGTACTTGAGGCAGAATTTATCCACACAGTCTTTCCTAACAGACCTCTGACATGCACTACTGGGACCTTATCTCCATCTACTGCATGCAGGGATTCAGATTGGGCTGGACCAGCTCTATTGGTGGAACCTCGGGTGTTAACTAACCAGGTGGCCTTTGCTAGATGCTGCTCCCAATTTTTGAAAGTTCCCACATCTAGTGCCTTCAAAGTGGTTTTCAACAATCCATTGCACCGTTGCACTTTGCCTGCAGCTGGTGCATGGTAAGGGATATGGTACACCCACTCAATGCCATGTTCTCTACCCCAGGTATTAATAAGGCTATTCTTAAAATGAGTCCCATTGTCAGATTCAATTCTCTCAGGGGTGCCATGCCTCCAAAGGACTTGCTTTTCCAGGCCCAGGATGGTGTTACGGGCAGTAGCGTGAGGCACAGGGTAGGTCTCCAACCATCCAGTGGTGGCTTCTACCATTGTGAGCACATAGCGCGTGCCTTGGCGCGTTTGAGGCAGTGTGATGTAATCAATCTGCCAGGCCTCCCCATACTTGTATTTGGACCACTGCCCACCATACCACAGGGGCTTCACCAGCTTGGCCTGATTGCAGCGCATGTCTCACAATCATGGATCACCTGGGAGATACTGTCCATGGTTAGATCCAACCCTCGATCTCATGCCCACTTATAGGTGGCATCTCTGCCCTGATGGCCTGAGGCATCATGGGCCCATCGAGCTAGGAACAACTCTCCCTTGTGTTTCCAGTCCAAGTCTACCTGTGACACTTCTATCTTTGCAGCCTGATCTACCTGCTTGTTGTTTTGGTGTTCCTCATTAGCCCTACTCTTGGGGGCATGGGCCTCTACATGACGGACTTTCACAACCAGCTTTCTTACTTGGGCAGTGATGTTTTTCCACTCTTCAGCAGCCCAGATTGGTTTCCCCCTACTCTGCCAATTAGCTTTTTCCCACTTTTCTAGCCATCCCCACAGAGCATTGGCTGCCATCCATGAACCAGTGTAGAGGTAGAGCTTTGGCCACTTCTCTCTTTCAGCAATGTCCAGGGCTAGTTGAACAGCTTTGAGTTCAGCGAGTTGGCTTGATCCACCTTCTCCTTCAGTAGCTTCTGCAGCCCGTCGTGTGGGACTCCATACGGCTGCTTTCCACTTTTGTTTCATCCCTGTGATGCGACAAGAACCGTTGGTGAAAAGAGCGTAGCGTGTGTCTTCTGATTGCAGTTGGTTGTACGGTGGAGCTTCTTCAGCATGTGTCACTTGTTTTTCTTCATCAGCAAGACCAAAGTTTTCACCTTCAGGCAAGTTGGTAATTATTTCCAAAATCCCAGGGCGATTCAGTTTTCCGATTCGGGCACGCTGTGTGATGAGAGCAATCCATTTGCTCCATGTGGCATTGGTGGCGCGGTGGGTAGAGGGAACCTCTGCTTTGAACATCCACCCCAGCACCGGTAGTCGGGGTGCCAGGAGGAGTTGTGCCTCAGTGCCAATTACCTCTGAGGCAGCTTGGATTCCTTCATAGGCTGCCAAGATTTCCTTCTCTGTTGGAGTGTAGTTGGCTTCAGACCCTCTGTAGCTTTGGCTCCAAAATCCCAGTGGTCAACCTCGAGTCTCTCCAGGCACCTTCTGCCAAAGGCTCCAGGACCGGCCATTGTTCCCGGCTGCAGAGTAGAGCACGTTCTTCACCTCTGGTCCTGTCCTGACTGGGCCAAGGGCTACCACATGAGCGATTTCCTGCTTGATCCGGGCAAAAGCTTGTTGCTGTTTGGGGCCCCAATGGAAATTGTTCTTCTTGCGGGTAACCAGGTAGAGAGGACTCACAATCTGGCTATACTCAGGAATATGCATCCTCCAAAAGCCTATGGCACCTAGGAAAGCTTGTGTTTCCTTCTTGTTGGTTGGTGGAGACATTGCAGTGATCTTATTGATGACCTCAGTGGGAATCTGACGCCATCCATCTTGCCATTTCACTCCCAGGAACTGGATCTCTTGATCAGGTCCCTTGACCTAGCTCTTCTTGATGGCAAAACCAGCTTCCAGGAGAATCCGGATAACTTTCTCTCCTTTCTCAAACACTTCTGTTGCGGTGTTCCCCCACACAATGATGTCATCAATGTACTGCAAATGTTCTGGAGCCTCACCCTTTTCTAGTGCAGTCTGGATCAGTCCATGGCAGATGGTGGGACTGTGCTTCCACCCCTGGGGCAGTCGGTTCCAGGTGTACTGCACATCCCTCCAGGTGAAAGCAAACTGAGGCCTGCACTCTGCTGCCAAAGGAATGGAGAAAAATGCATTAGCTATGTCAATAGTGGCGTGCCACTTCACTGCTTTGGACTCCAGCTTGTACTGGAGCTCCAACATGTCCGGCACAGCAGCGCTCAATGGTGGGGTCACTTCATTCAATGCATGATAGTCCACAGTCAATCTCCATTCTCCTTCCGATTTGCGCACAGGCCAAATGGGACTATTTAAGGGTGAGTGGGTCTTGCTGACCACCCCTTGGCTCTCTAGCTCATGGATCATCTTGTGGATGGGAATCACAGCATCTCGAGTTGTCTGGTACTGTCGGCGATGCACTGTCGAGGTAGCAATTGGTACTCTTTGTTCTTCCACCTTCAGAAGGCTGACTGCAGACAGGTTCTCTGATAGCCCAGGCAAAGTGTTCAATTGCTTAATGCCCTCTGTCTCCACAGCAGCTATTCCAAAAGCCCACTTGAGTCCCTTTGGGTCTCTGAAATACCCATTCCGGAGGAAGTCTATGCCCAAAATGCACAGGGCTTCTGGGCCAATCACAATGAGATGTTTCTTCCACTCATTTCCAGTCAGGCTCACCTCAGCTTCCACCAAGGTCAAATTTTGTGATCCACCTGTCACACCAGCAATAGAAACAGATTCTACCCCCACATGCTGCGATGGAATTATTGTACACTGCGCACCAGTGTCAACCAACGCATCATATTTTTGTGGTTCTGATGTACCAGGCACATGAATCTACAAAGTCCAAAAGACACGGTTTTCCCTGACCTCTACCTGGCTAGAGGCAGGGCCCCTCTATGCCTGGTTATCCTTCTTTCCCTGGGCCTGCATCTTAGAGGTTCCTTCATGGGAATCAGACATGCCATCGTCTTTTCCATCATTTCCGGCAGTTTGGCTACAGGCAACTGGAGCTACTTCCTTTTTGGTAGATCTTCCTTTCTGAGACTTGCGCTCCTTCAATTCACGCACTCGTGCTGCCAGAGCAGACGTGGGTTGTCCACCCCACCTCCTCATGTCTTCCCCACTGTCACACAGGAAATTCCACAGCTCACTTCGTGGGATGTACCTTCTCTCTGGGGAACATTGGTGGAGAAGGCACTCTTTAATCTCCTGGTGATTGTTCTTCATTTCATCTTCCATTTTCTGCATATGTGTTTCCACAGCTGCTATTCTTGCGTGTGTTGGGCCATGCACAGAGTCTGCATATGCTCGGAGCTTCACTGCCATATCCCGCATGGTCTCATTCGCACTGTAGTCCAGTTTCATTATTGCTAAAGCAGAAGCATATTCTTGTGGCCCAAGTTGTATGAGTTTTCGCCACATGTATGGAATAACTCTGGCCCAGTCTGGACTCCTCAATCCTGGGTCATTTGCCAAGACAACCTCTACCACCTCTACTTCTCTCAGGCATTGGATCCCTTGTTCTATGGTCTTCCATGGGGTTTGCTGCATGTAGAGATCATCTCCGCACATATCTCTTTCAACCACGCCTGTCAAGACCCGTCTCCAGACACTGGTAGAGTCAGCCTCCCTTTTCATCGCTTGGTTGATCACTGGATCACGTGACAGGGATCCCAAATGCCTCGCTTCAGCGCCGTCCAGCATCACATCATCACCTGCAGCATCCCAAATACGGACCATCCAACTTATTATGGATTCATCAGACCTTCGGGTGTAGTCCTTTCTTAGGCTGTGAAGGTCCTTTATGGACATGGACTCAGTAATGGTTTCTGTGCCTGAGTCCGTTGGTGGTTTTGAGGTTCCTTCCCCTGCATCTGTTGAGGTTCCTTCCCTCGCATTATCCTCATCTTTCACTGGGCGGTCAGTTTTGGTCGTGTGTTTTTTCCTCATGACAGGAGCCACTGTCAGTGGCTTAGACTCTCCATCTGGTTTGGGCTTGCTGTCTGGTTTATCTGCAGCCTGAGTGACTGGGGTATCTGCAGGCTTTGCTGATTGATCTTCCTGCCTATCTACCTTTACCTGCTGCAGTGTGCGATAGGCATATGCCAAAGCCCAACATACTGCAAGGAGCTTGTTCTCATTAGAATTGTCATTGTATTTCTCTTTCAGATATTTCGCCACCTCAGCTGGTTTCTGAACTTGTTCAGGGGGAAAATTGCAAACCATTGGGTCAGAGAATTTCTTCAGGATTTGGCCTATATCCTCCCATTCCCCACACCACTCAGGATGTTCCACCTCTGGGTCAGGTGTCTCGGCAGTCACCCTGGAAATCTGAGCTCTTATTCTAGAGAAGCTGTGAATCATATAGAGGAAGATGACCAGATTAAATACCAGGAGGGTGGTCTCTTTAACATCCAGGGGAAACTGAACATTTTCAAAAGATAACCTATCAAATTTAAAGGGAAGGGAAACCCCGTCTCCTCCTCCTCCAACAATCTGGGTGCAGTTACTAATAAATTCCCAAAACAGGCTAGGACTGGGATTAGGACAGAGAAACCATTTATCATACACACCTCGAACAGCTGCTTGTACCTCTGTCAACTTCTTATAAATCATTATCACCGAGCACAGCAAAATAGAAATCCGAATTTGTGTCCCTGCTCTGCAAAAATTCCTTATCAAGGATAAGATCAGACCAAGTTGTGGATAGGCAAATAAGCCTAGGGAGCAGAAAGGCACTAGTACCTCAGTGAAGCCTAAGGACCAGAAATACATGAATATATCAAGCCAGAGAAACGTTATGAACTCAATCAACATGATGACTATTTTACCCCAACACAGAATAAGTAAATTCAAACCAAAATGTAATTAGCACAGGTTTTTCACTTTCCTTCAAGCCATGCAGTTGGGCGCCACTAAATTTGTACCAGTTTGGCCAAATTTGGAAATATATCCTCTGAGAGAAGGCACAACAACCCCTCCCCCACCAGGTTCGGGAAAAAATAAATTTTCCTTGAAGGAAAGTGAAGAAGATAAAACTATTTATTTAACAAACACACGGGAAAGGAAAATAATGCTAAACGATAAAATCTTTCGCTGTGGAGGAGAAACCTGGGAAAGTGTTAGAGTCCTCCCTTTGGTCTCCTCGGAGCTGGGGCTTGGGCCAGGGCCAGGCCCTCTGTGCCCAGTGGAAAGTCTTCCCGATGTGCTCTGATGTTAAAGCAATCAAGCAGTCCAGTAGAAAAGGGACAAAATCCGAAATTCCAGGGAAGGAAAAATTCAACTCTCAGTCTCTCTCCGGAGAACAAAGCAGCTGAACCACTGGCCAAAAAAAACCTGTCCTCAGGAAACAGGAAGCTGGGTGCTTTCTCCTTCCTCTGCCACAGCTGGGAAACAAATTGCTATCTGTGTGTGACCTTGAACAAGCTGTAAACTGCTTTGAAAAAGTTTTGCTCAGTTTTTTCCTTCCCCCTCTCAGGCTCAGTTTAGAAGCATAGAAAGGCACAGGACTTAATTTCTGGGCATAGGCAGCGATATGGGATACACATCATAAGGTCACCCCAAGACACTGACCTTAAACAAGACCTGAACCATATTCAACAACATGCTGGTTCTGAGCAAAAAGACCAGGTTGGATTCGAGGGTAGTCAAAGGATATTCACAATCTTTAAAATTCTTGACTACCATAATCAGCCTAGAGGACAAGAAAGGAAAAAGAGGACAGAAAAAAATAGGCAGGTGTCTCTGCCATTGGTTTGTTGCTGCCTGTTCTGAGCTTCCCCTCCCCCTCCCAAAGACACTTGCTTCTGCCATGTGCTCTGAGCTCCTTTGTTCAAAGCACGGGCAAAACCAAATGTAACTCAAACTCTTTAGCAGTGTCTGATTGGCCGGTCATCCCGGGTCCGCCCCCAGTCCTCCCCTTTCCCCTTCTCCTAATAAAAGAGATCGTCGAGGGAGGCCCCGCCCTCTCTTGGCTCTGCTACCTTCCTGTGAACATCTCTTGTTGTCTGTTTCATTTGAAAGCTTCTAACTGCAGGAAATTGAGCGAGCAGAGAGCTATATTTCTCCCTCTTTGCTTCTGCTGATGGTATTTGCTTTGCAGCTGATACAGGTACCGATTTTAGAGCTATTAAAGTGCTAGATCGCCCGTGCTACCTCTCTAGGCTGCTCGAGGCTTTCTAAGGCATTAAACTACTAGCCTAGCCGGTATAAAGCTGAAAAGATACCTTCCACATTGGTTGTTCCTCTGAGGAGAAAAAACAAAGGTGTGATTATTAATCGTTCCCAGTAGATGACTCCCAAAGCACAGAGGTGCCTCAATACTGAATACATACACCAGATTGGTGTCCCAACCAGCAACGCTATTACATCATAAGCCCATCCTACGAAATAACCCACAGAGAACACGTACTGCAAGTAAGATTTAACTGGTATAATAGAGACAAAATGCCACAAATATGAGAGCAAATAAGTCCACACTGTAACTAGCAACCATTAAACCAATACAATGAATGGTTATAACAATTTGCTTGTAACACACTCTGGTCGTATTTGTCCTTATCTCAACCCCTTGGGCCCCTGTTTGGGCTGCAAAAAGGACCATTGTGGTTTTAAGCCCAGCTGTAGATGAAGCACCTCACAGCCGCTCGCTCAACCCCCCCTCTCTTCTCGCCTACCCTGGTGGGATGGGGAGGAGAATCAAAGTAAAACTTTTATGTTGAGATAAGAACAGTTTAATAATTGAAAATAAAGAAAATACAATAATAATGGTAAATAACAATAATAAGGATAATAAAAAGGGGGGAAAACCCCCAAATTATGCACAATGCAATTGCTCAGCACTTGCTGAGCTATGTCAGATCCCCCTTCCCAAACCCAGATTGGCCCTTCCAGGTAACTCCCCCCAGTTTATATACTGGGTATGATGTTTTATGGTGTGGAATATCTCTTTGGTCAGTTCGGGTCACCTGTCCCAGCTGTGCTCCCCCCCAGTCTCCTTTGCAAACCTCCTCACTGGCAGAGCATGAGACCAAGAAAAAAAGTCCTTGACTTGGATAAACACGACTTGGCAAGAAACTAAAGCATTGGTGTGTTATCAACACCATTCTCATTCTGAATCCAAAACACAGCACTGTAACAGCCAATGAGAAGAAATTAACTCTACCCTAGCTGAAATCAGGACACCATGGCTCTCCTACAGGTGCAAACTCCCATGGGCTCAGTCTTCCACCTGAGTTCATCTCTTTCTAAGAGGAATTCCTGAAAAGGTGCATGATGCTATCTTTCAGTGGGAAATGACAGTCCAGATAAGCTACAGAGACAGATAGTGCAAATACTGAGAACAGCTTATCATGATCACTGACGTTCTGAACCAAAGGTGATTTGTTGGTGTGACCCAGCCCACTGCGGGGCTGGGGCAGCATGATGCCAATCAATCCCAGCCCATCCCCTGGATTGAGTTTCCCGAAGAGGCAGACTCAGAGGGTGGGTCGAGGGGCGGCTCAGAAGCCTAAGCTGCACCCTCCCCCCTCCCCCCCCAGGGCGGTGCCCGGGTACAAGCCGCCTCCCCCGGTTTGGGAAAATTCTCGGTTACTCGGTTGTTCGCTGGTTCTCTGTTATAACTCCCACCTCTCGGTTTCCCCCAGTGGTTCTTGTTACATTGTATCCTCCCCCTGGCTTGTAACTCATTGGTTGTTTTCCCCTTTCACCATGGTTTTCAAACTCTCTATAAAACTGAGGACAAGCCTCGGGGAAGCATCCCATCGCATTCCATCCCTTCCGAGCTTGTTCGGGTTGCAAAACTTATAACAATAAACCTGTTAGGAGCCAGACCAGAACAGCCTCTCTCTTCCTTTGTCTCCAAGCTAACGTGAGCTGATACCATCGGTTCCTGCCGTGTTCCCTCTGCAAAGAAGCCAGCTAGCTAGCTCAGCCAGCAGCTCTATTCCTGATGCCGAAGTCGCTTCAGCGACGCACGGAAGTAATGCAGATGGACTCTCTCTGACCTGGGGCTTGCCAGAGCTTGTGCCTCGAGCACAAGAACTGCGTTAGGATGGCACACCAAGCATGGCGCTCACGCGAGTGGATCCCTGCAATATCGTGGCTGTTGGTGGACAGTGAGAAGAAGCGACTTTGGGCCTGCCGACGCCTCTCAGTTCAGTCCGCTCTGTTTTGGGAGTGGTGCCCTGAGAGAAGGCTGCTAACTCCCACTGATTCTGCACTGAACTGACTTTGGAGAGCAGCCGTGCCTTGGAGAACCCCACCTGTGCCTTTTAGTTTGGGACCGAACACCTTTTAACTGATTTCTGAAACTTGTGTGAGTATCCTCAATCCCTGATATTTTGTTTCTTTTTTCATTTTGCAGGTGGTGGGTGGAAGAAGTGCTGAGAGAGAGATGGGATCAAAACTCTCTCAGCCCCAAACAGAGGTTTTTCTCCAAGTTGCGAAATTCCTTGCAGTCAATGGTTTTAAATTTTCAAAGGGTCTGTTAAAACAGTTTGTTCACTGGCTTTTCTTTTACCTTCCTCAAGTGTCTTCTGCAAATTTAAAATCTCCTGCCTTCTGGCAGGCTGTGGGGGATAAGATTACTGATTTAAAGTGAAAGGGAGACTCCTCAGGAGAAGAATTCTTTCCTCTAGTTCTAGTCCTTTCGGACTTGCATAAAAAGTAAAAGAAAAGCACAAATCCCCTCACAGTTCTTCCCATATCCCTCCTTCCTCCCCTTTCGTTGGAAAAACTGAATGGGGTGATATGCCCAGAGGCACAGAGTTGCTACCTTCTCTCTGACCCCTCTCAGTCTTTTCAGCCGCCCTGTCGAGTTAGCCCTGGCCAAGCTGCCTCGACCTCTTCCCAAACCCTGTATCCCTCACCCTCTTCCCCAGTTGTAAGCCCAGAAAACTGTTCTAAATGCTGTTTGCCATTGTACCCTCCCCCCACTCCACGTGTCTGAACAATGGCGCTGACAGCATGGCACAGTTCACCCCTCCCCCTCTTCTTCTTCCCACAGTCCCTTTCGCCCTCCTGCCGCCAACCCTTTCCTATCCCCGCCCCCAGATGTGACGTCACAGGGTTCCTCCCACATGTCAGGTACCGCCCCCTGCATCAGGAATCCCCGCCCACCCTGTGACCACGCCTCCTGGTCCTCCAACCCCGCCCCCTGTGGAGGACTTCCTGCTTCCCACGCCCCCCTCTTCTGGTTCCCATGGGGTAGAAACCGGAACCGATGCCATCTTGAAATCTGGTCCGGGAGTCCCCTCAGCCTCCTCCTACCCCTTCGCCGCTCCTGTCACCTATGACAGAGCAGGCAATAATCCCACATGGAAACCTTTTGATCCTGCAGGGCTCAAAGAGCTTTGCAAAGCCCAGAAAGAATTCGGGAGGGAGAGTCAGTATTTTAAGAACCTTCTTAAGATAACTCTCACCAGTACAGTGATTCTGCCACATGACCTCAAAAGCATTTTCTCCTGCTTGCTTTCCCCATCCGAGTTTCAAATGTGGGAAGAAGGTTGGAGAAAGCAACTGGGAGAGGTCCTCCCTATTTTACTGCAGGATCCAAACAATGCGGGGGTTTCTATGGATCATCTTACCAGTGAGGGGTTATTAGCCAAGCCCCAGAACCAGGCTCAAAATACACCAGAGCCAGTCCTGAATGCTGTAAAGCAAGCAGCTCAGCAAGCGTTCTTAATGATGCCTCACATTGGGCGCCAACCTAATGCAGTTCTTCTGCTCGAGGCACGAGCTCTGGCGTGCCCCAGGTCAGAGAGAGTCCATCTGCATTACTTCCGTGCGTCGCTGAAGCGACTTCGGCATCAGGAATAGAGCTGCTGGCTGAGCTAGCTAGCTGGCTTCTTTGCAGAGGGAACACGGCAGGAACCGATGGTATCAGCTCACGTTAGCTCGGAGACAAAGGAAGAGAGAGGCTGTTCTGGTCTGGCTCCTAACAGGTTTATTGTTATAAGTTTTGCAACCCGAACAAGCTCGGAAGGGATGGAATGTGATGGGATGCTTCCCCGAGGCTTGTCCTCAGTTTTATAGAGAGTTTGAAAACCATGGTGAAAGGGGAAAACAACCAATGAGTTACAAGCCAGGGGGAGGATACAATGTAACAAGAACCACTGGGGGAAACCGAGAGGCGGGAGTTATAACAGAGAACCAGCGAACAACCGAGTAACCGAGAATTTTCCCAAACCGGGGGAGGCGGCTTGTACCCGGGCACCGCCCTGGGGGGGGAGGGGGGGGGTGCAGCTTAGGCTTCTGAGCCGCCCCTCAATCCACCCTCTGAGTCTGCCTCTTCGGGAAACTCAATCCAGGGGATGGGCTGGGATTGATTGGCATCATGCTGCCCCAGCCCCGTAGTGGGCTGGGTCACAGCAACAGTGATTAGTGCCTTGTGCCAGGCACACTTCTTCACAGCAGCTCAAACTTTTTTCATCTTTCTGAGGAAAATCTAAGCAACCACTGGGTCAGCAATTGCTGGCAACCCAATCTTATTGCAGTTCATGCCCTGAGATTGTGTCATCAATATACTGCATCAAAACTTTTCATTCTGATATCTGCATATAGTAGAGAAATCATGCCTGTCTGGTTTTTCTCTCTGCTAAGTATGTTCTATCTTCCTTCTCTGAACTATTTCCGGTTTTTTAGTTCCTCCTTCAGCTTTCTTGTTTCCTGCTGTTTTTTGTTGGATTTTCTTTCATCCAAGAATGCAGTCTATAAAGATAAAGCTGGAGGCTGGTTCCAGCTCAAGGATTCCCCTGTAGAAGTCAGATGCTCTCTATTTATAAAGTTGTGTTATTTTCAAGTTTGGTCTGCAAATCTACTTTCTTGTGCCATAGAATGTCAGCAAGCAAAACGAGGCCTTGGCACAAAATGGCCCTATGGTCTCAGCCTGCAATTTTGTGCACAATTATCAATGATGTTGGTATTGCAACTGCATTGTCTGAGTCCCTGGAGTTAGCATTTTGAAGACAGCATGCAGGTGTACTGCTGAGGAAAGGTGTGAATGTGAGATGAACTTTCCATTACAGACTCCTGAAAAGAGGCCATGGGAGAGTGGAGCCACTCTGAATGCATACATTTGTCTAGGGATACTGAATGAGTGTGAGATATGCATCTTGCATGCACACATTAACACTAAGGTATGGACAATCTTTATTCTGTGAGCAGATGTGTTCCTGCAATAGGAAGCTGCTTTTGGAATAATGTGGTATAGAAGTCCTATCCTGTGTGCTTTGTTAAACAGCCAGTCTAGGCTGAGATGGTTGTAAGGCCCCAAAAAACTCATTCAATGAAACCTCTTAAAAGGGCTTACAGTTTTTCATGTACTTTGAGTTAGGCACACAGGAGAAATACTGACAAGATATTCTCAAGAGGTCAAAACAACAAAATAAACTTTACTGGCAGCTTCAGAAAATCAGAGAACTTTGGCAACAGTTTAGAGCAGCATTCAATCAACATAAAACATTCCACAAAGCATTGCCTTAGCCCATTCAACTTAGCAAACGCAAAGCCCATCCGATTTTAAATTACTCAAAACTCTGAGAAGAGGGAATTAGAAGAAGAAAGAGAAGAAAGAGAGAGAAAGACAGAAAACATATAGAAAAGAACATAGCTACCACTCTTGGTTCCAGTAGAACCATGAAATATGTAGTAAAGGGATTACCATGGGCATTATGGCCTGATGATGGGGGTGATAGGACTTATCACAGCAGAGGAAGTTTTTGAGAAAGGGGAGAAGATAATCCAGATCCTCCTGAAGGCTGGTTTTGCTGTAAAACAAAGTAAGGTAAAGGGACCTGCCCAGGAAATTCAGATTTTGGGAGTAAAAAGCCAAGATGGACGTGGTCAACAAAATAGCAGCTATGTCCCCCATGACCAGCAAGAAGACAGGCTTTCCTAGGCGCTGTGGGTTTTTGGAGGATGCATTTTCCAGATTACAGTCAGATTGTAAACCCTCTCTATCATGTGACCCAGAAGAAGGATTTCAAGTGAGGTCCTGAACAACAACAAGCTTTTGAAAAAATTAAATGGGAGATTGTTCATGCAGTAGCCCTTGGATCAGTCACAACAGGACAAGATGTGAAAAATGTGCTCTACACTGCAGCCAGGGAGAATGATCCTTCCTGGAGTCTCTGGCAGAAGGTACCTGGAGACACTCAATGATGACCCCTGGGGTTCTGGAGTCAGGGATAGAGAGGAATTGAAGTCTGTTACACTCCAAGTGAAAAAGAGAGCATGACAGCTTATGAAGGGGTTCAAGCTGCTTCAGAAGTAATTGGCACCAAAGCACAGCTCCTCCTGGCACCCCAACTGCCAGTGCTGGGCTGGACCTTAACAGGGATAATCCCTTCCACACATCATGCCACTGATACTATGTGGAGTAAGTGGGTTGCACTGATCACACAGGGAGCTTGAATAGGAAATAGCAATTGCCCAAGGATCTTGGAGATCATAATGAACTGGCCTGAAGGCAAAAATTCTGGACTATCATCATCAGAGGAGGAAAAGGTGACAGGGGCTGAGGAGGCCCCACCATATAATCAACTACAAGAAAATGAAAAGCAACACGCTTTCTTCACTGACAGTTCCTGCCATATTGTAGGGATACACTGAAAATGGAAAGCTGCCGTATGGAGCCCTACATGGCAAGTTATGGCAGCTGGTTTGGGGTCAGTAGCTCTGACTGAGGGAGCTGTGACCGGTCCGGAGAGATGGTCCCGAAAGAGATCGTCTTCCTGAGGCCCAGTGTCTTCCCTCAGTGTCATAGGTTAGCAAGCTGAGTCTCGGAAGTGATGCTCTTCTTACAGCTTCCTCTATGACCTAACAGAACCTATCAGATGGCCAGTTTGAATATGGACAATTATTTGAGCCACTTAAAATTGTGACCCCCTCTGTGATACACACTTAAGAATAGACAACCCCCCCCCACAGCCTCTTTCTCTTGTTTCCGGTGCTGGGACAGGTGGCTGCGGGCCCCGTGCGGGGTCCCATGGGCCCAGGCCAGGCCACGGCCATCCTGGAGCCAATGGACCTGTTCCACCCGCGGAACCCCCCCACAGCCTTGCTGTGGGCAGCGAGAGCGGCTCGGCTGTCCCCCCTCTTCACTGCGATAAGCCACATTCCAGCTGCAAGGCCTAGGTGAGATTAACCCTTTTAGTGCTGTGAAGAGCTGAAAACCTGAGGGAAGAGAAAGAGGAGATGCTTAAAGCTGAAATTCTGTTGTGAAGCTATGATATATCAGAGTATCCCGTTGTAATTTCATGAAGATATGGGGGGTGGAGTGTTGCAGTGGGGATACTGCAACATGCATATATCAAACCAGGAGTCCCGTGGAAAGGAAATATATATGGACAGACAGATTCTTGATAGCTGTTTCAGAGAGATGTTTATTTCTCCAGCCGCATGGCCGGAGCTCTGCTCAGGAACTGTTACAGTCACCGGACCAAGGGTCCTTCTGCCCGCGCAGGGGAACACAAACCAACCAATGGGAACGAGGCTGAGCAGGGGCAGGGAAACCCCGTGTCTGTCCCCTCAGGGCCCCTCTCCCAGGGCTCCATGGCAGGGGAGGAGACCCCAACACCTCACCCGTTTTATTTTAATAAAAGGAGAATGAAAACAACTGGATAAACATAACAAGAACAGTTTCAAAACAAAACAAGCCACCCTCCTGAGTCTTTAAATGTCCAAACAGATTCTGTGGAACATCTTAGGGCTGACAGAAGGGAGACAGAACTCTCTGAGCATGCTTTGTGGGGAAACTGAGGCAGGAGAGGGTTTAACTTCTTCCCTCCCCCTTATCATCCCCCACTCGGCATTGGAAAGGGATTTTTGGGGAAAAAATTGGCAAAACCATGGTTTTGTGAGGGAAACCATGGATGAAAAAATGGATTTGGAATACACTGGGGGTAATAGGATATAGGATAAAAGGGAAAGGTGGGATTAGGAAAGGGAGACTGTAGGGGGGCCTTATAATGGAGATATTGTCTAATATGACTACGATTTTTAGTATATATACTGCCTTTTACAGAAACACCATCAGGCCCAGTGACATCTGCTGCTTGTAACCCTTTTATACCTTGCACAATTTTGAATTCCACCACCTCTCCATCTCCCAAGCTTGGGATACATTTTTCAGGGTTATTCTTTTTAATAGCAGTTCTATGCACGAATATGTCTTGCTGGTTGTCACACCTTGTTATAAAACCATAATTTTGCTTAACATTATACCATTTTACTATCCCTAAGATCTTAGGTACTATGATCTTTTCCTTTTTCCGAGTGGCTGCTGTTTTCTGTCTCGCTGCGTCTTTGTTCTCTCTTTCGGTTGCTCCCGTGTTGGAATTGTTGGAGCTGCTGGTGCCTGCGCGCTCTTCCCGGGGTCGCATTCGGGGCTGCACGGGCCGGGCCTCCTCTGGTCGCAGCTTCACTGCCGCTGCCAGGCGCTGTACCCACGTCTCGGCCAGGCCCCCAAGCGATGACCCCCCCGTGCCCTGCTCCAGCGCGCATTTCGGCTGGGCGCCGCTCCGTTCTACCGCCATCACCGCCAGCCGCCGCCCGCGCGCCGCCCCTCTTGGTCGGGCGTTCACGGGGCTCGCTCCACCACGCGCTGCGCAGGGCCGGGCGGGCACTGCCGGGTCTCCCCGCTCCTGCTGTGCCTCGCTCTGCCACCGACACTGCGGCTCGCTTGGCTCCGCCCGCACGCGGGAGCTGTCTCGCTGCTGCTCGCAAAGCACTCGGTGCACGTGGCCTGGGCCGCACAGTCCCTGCGCCAGGCTTCCCTTCGCCAAGACACAGCTGACATTGCTCAACAGTCTCGGTAATTAAATAATATTCACGAAAATAGTCTTCCATCGGCATATATTTTGACTCCAATATTAACTGTGTCCAAACGGTTTTCCAAAAGCCCTTGGTAAGAATTGAATCCCAAGAAACATAGAAAAAGTTCTTAAACAATCATGCCAGGAAGTGTTTCAGTTCTTTTTGAGCTTGAATCAAGCTAAAATTTACAAATCGTTGTTCAAGAATCTTTTTAAGTTTAAGATAAATGTCCGTATGCGGCTCTGAGAGCCAACAGTCTTCCCACGGTTCCTCCATAGTTTAGATATGGAATAGCAAAGCAAAACCAAGAAGAGGAATCCAAAGTTTCCAGGGTTTACTCACACAAATCAGTCTCTTAGGAATCGGGGATCGTTCTGCTCACAATTTTCCACCATTATGTTGCAGTGGGGATACTGCAACATGCATATATCAAACCAGGAGTCCCGTGGAAAGGAAATATATATGGACAGACAGATTCTTGATAGCTGTTTCAGAGAGATGTTTATTTCTCCAGCCGCATGGCCGGAGCTCTGCTCAGGAACTGTTACAGTCACCGGACCAAGGGTCCTTCTGCCCGCGCAGGGGAACACAAACCAACCAATGGGAACGAGGCTGAGCAGGGGCAGGGAAACCCCGTGTCTGTCCCCTCAGGGCCCCTCTCCCAGGGCTACACGGCGGGGAGAGGAGACCCCAACAGTGGAGTGTTCAGTTCAACTTGTAAGCAAAAGCACCTGCGCTGAGATAGGCAGATGCTGATGCAGCTGTAATTTCATGAGAAGTTTGGACAGGGAGAGATGGAAGCGATGAGGACTTCTGCTCCAAATAGGAAAGGAGAAAACCTCAGTTCCTAGAGATGGTCCCAGAGATAGTCCTAAAGATGAAGATGAGGAAGACCCTTTGCTCCCAGGGAAGGAGAAGGGCCTCTGTTCTTAGAGATGAAATGCTCCCAGAGATGGGTGAAGAGAACTTTTGTTTCTGAATGGCTCAACCTTAAAATTGTACCCCAAAAAACTTCAAGAGTGGACCATCGAAAGCAGTTGTGGGAAAAGCTGCAAGTTGGGGGAAGGGACTCACATGTGAGCAGAGAGACTCCTCTTCCTAAATGGACTGAACAAGGTTATTATGGAAGTGATAAACAGACTGAACATCTTAAGGGTTGTCTTTTTACATTGTCAGTGGGAGAAGGGAGGAAGGTAGGGGGAGGAGGAGAGTTCTGAAGATGTAGTATAATTTTTTTTTTCTTCTTCTTTTAGGTCTGTTAATAAACTTCTTTATATTCATTCAAGTTTGGTGCCTGCTTTGCATTTCTCCTAATTCTTATCTCACAGAAGATAAACAGTAATGAGTATTTTGGACCAAACCACTACACTAAAATGGTGTTTCTGCCCGGTTACAAACTGAACCCACTACACTCAGCTGCTAGCTGGACTGCCTGTGCAAAGGCTGTCAGCTCTTTAGTGATTGTCATCTCATGATTTCAGCTCAGCTCTGCAGGGCAGCCTCCAGGCCAGACCAGGGAGAGAGACAAGAGGCCCGTGTAGCTGTTCCACAAGAGGTAGCTTTATTAGTCCAGCGAAGGGGAGGCCAGGGATGAGCTCTCTCTGCCCTTGCAGAGGCAGGGGGCTAGCTTTATAGGGATACAGAGGGTGGGTGTCAGAGGGTAAGGGCCAATTGGTTACAAAGGATCTGCATAGGGTCTCCCAGAGGATTCTGGGTTTTTCTTCTTCTCGCCATAACTGAAAAGTAGCTGCCGTTCCAGAGGAGTTCTGCTGGGAGGTTTAGGCACTCTCCTTAGCAGACGTCCCTCCAGGGCGGGGGCTGGGTATGCCCCACAACTCCCCCTTCTGTACTTATTAAAAAGGCATTTCCGTCAGCCTTTCTGCAGCAATGTAGGAGTCAAGAGAACATAAGTAACACGATAATAATTACAATGAATACCCACAAAACTCCCTTAATCAAAGATGCGATCCATCCCGTTATTCCCCATCGTCCAAAAAGGTCAATGACCCAGTCTAGGCTCTTATCTACTTTTAGGTCTTTTACTAGTTCTTGTAGTTTCTGGATGTTCACCTGGATGGATGTTTAGTGCGAAGAAAGATTGAAGCAGCACATCCCTTCAAAGTCTTGGCAGCCATGTCCATAGGCAAGCAGTAGGTAGTCGATTGCTGCTCGATTCTATAGGGTTGCGTGTCTGGTAGTCTCCTCATCTTTTAAAAGATCGCTCAAGGTGGCAGATGTCGCATTGGCCTGCTTGCTTAGCCAACACCCTAGGTGATGGATATCCCCAAGGGCTTTGAGTGCAGCTAACCAAGGAGTGAACACGGAAACTGTGACTTGTTCAGCCTTATTCCAGTTGTAAATGTGGCTGTCACAGCTTTCGTCAAACTCAGTAAAGGATCTCTTTTGGCGTGTCGATACATTTGTTTGTCTCCAATTATGTAACAATGTGATATTTGGGGTGAGGGTAGAAAGCTTGCCAAGGCTACAGGGGCCTCCTTGGAGGCGTGAGGGGATCCCAGCCCATACTCTGTCACCACACACCAAAAACACTCCTCGGAGTAACACTTTGGGGTGGAGAGTGGACATAGAGTGTACATGACTGGTGTAATTGCACCAATCTTGACTATTATAGGCTTTGTTAATTGGTGATATGTCTTTTCTGTATGTGTTTTTTGCCTGGTCAATTCCTGGCCGACATTGGCTTTGCTGTCTAAAATAAAATTTGACACAATATGTTGCTTTGGAGGACCCCAGCAGGTTCAATTCTTGGGGCTCATCTCGAGCATTTGGCAGAATCTTTGTCCACTCGTCTCAGGTGTCTACCGGGTTGGGCCTCTTACCTGCAGTGCGGAGGAGCTCTGGGTTAGTGATGGGCCAATCATCTGCTACTAAAAGAATTCCTACCAGGCACGTAGAGAGTGGGTTGTCTACACTGCCCATGGACAGGCACAGATTGTCTTGATTGAGTGTCTTTGCTAGGGTCACCCAAATATTATGGCTAGGCTGTGGGACAAGCCAGCTGAAGGCATGTGGTATGGCAAAGAGCATCCAGGCAGCGATGAGGACAGCATCAATGTAGATAAATTTAATCTTTGGACAGGGATAGGGCTTCTGAGAGGGAATATAAGTGAGATTTGTTAGCTTTATGGTGAGAAGGGAGGTTTTAGGGTTTAAGGAGGTTTGACAAGGGAAGGGGATATTTTGGGGTAAAAAGGGGTTGGTAACATATAAACTAAGGATCAGTTTTTTCAGGCTGTGTCCAGCCTATGGCTTGACTTTTGCTGTAGCATCTTGTTCAGCTTTCTGTTTTGTCTGCTGCCGTGTGGTGGGACGATCTTTTCTCTGGTTGGTGGGCATTCGGTGACGTCTTCATTTCCATGCAGAGCTGGTCTGGTTTTGGGGAAGTCCTGTATTTGACTCAGAAGAGTTCTTGTTGGTGTTCATGGGAGCAGTGTTTGCAGGGCCTAGGTATGGTTTTATATTTTTTCCTGGGAACCACTTTGGGCCAGATGGTAGCGAGACACAGGCGTAGCCTCTCCCCCAGGTAATCAATTGGAGAGGCCCAGAGACCTGGTGTGATTCTGGGTCCTTCACCAGCACTGGTGGTTTCTCTGTGAGCTTAGCTTGGGTTGAATTTGAGAAGTGGTGGAGTATTGGGGGGACAGGCTCCGATGAGGTACCATTTAGGAAGTTAATGACACAGAGAGCCTTACAGAGTCTTTCAACAGGAGACAAGATTTCTGTTTCTCTCCGTTGCTGATTGAGGACTCTTTTGAGGGTTTGGTGGGTCCTTTCCACGATGGATTGTCCTGTGGGATTGCCAGGTATGACTGTCTTGTGTTTTATTCCCCATTGGTTGAAGAAATCTTCTGACTTACGAGAGGTGTAGGCAGGCCCATTATCCGTTTTGATTTCTTCAGGAACTCCCAGGGTGGCAAATGCAAGGAGAAAATGCTTGATGACGTGGACTGCATTTTCCCCAGCGTGTGCTGACGCAAACACTGCCCCAGAAAACGTGTCGACTGACACGTGCACATATTAGGATCTCCCAAAGGATGGGAAGTGAGTTACGTCAGTTTGCCACAATTGGCAGCTGTTCAGACCACGGGGGTTGACTCCGGTACCCATAGATGGAATTTGGTAATTCTGGCAGTTTGGGCAAGTTACGATGATAACTTTTGTTTGATCTTTCGAGAGCTTAAACATTCTGACGAGTGCAGGAATGTTTTGGTGAAAAAATGCATGTGACAACTTTGCCTGGGCAAAGATGTCAGGGACATTTGCAGTCTCTGCTGGCATGGCCAGTGCATCTGCTCTCCTGTTCCCTTCCGCAATGGTGCTTGGGAGGTCAGTGTGTGACCTCACATGCATAATGTGATAAGGTTGCTTTCTGTGGGAGATTAAATGAATTAATGTGGAAACCAATTGGTATAATTTTTGATTGGAGACCTCTTTGAGAAAAGCATGTTCAGCCCTCATAGCTATTCCAGCAACATGAGCTGAATCTGTGACCAGATTAAAAGGTTCGTCTTTGAATTTCTCAAAGGCTCTGACAACAGCTGCTAATTCCGCAATCTGTGGAGATCCCTCTACTAGTTGGATATCAGACTCCCATTTTTGGGTATTGGGATCCCTCCATGCCATTACTGACCTATGGGATGAACGAAAGCCATCTGTAAAGATGGTCAGAGCTTTGAGAGGTTTTCTACTTTGGATTAATTTTGGGATCAATTTAAAGGCTGCATCACAATTGAAAAGTCTATGTTTTGGCATGTGGATGGAAATTTGGCCTGTGTGGCTATCTAGGGCGAACTGGAGGCTCTCATTGTTCTGGAGCAAATGCTCCAGATCTCCAGTGGTCAATGGCAAGTATATGCATGTGAACTCACACCCTGCAAGAGAGCGGAGGCAGTTCTGGCCTTTTTTATTAAATGTGCTATTACTTCTTGGAAGGTGGTTATTGTTTTTGTAGGTTGATTGCTTGTGAAGACCCATTCAAGTATCAGCAAAGGGTCTCTGAGTTGAGGGTCCCATTGGAAGATCAGTCCGTGGAAACAGGGAGCCTTACCCAGAACTGCAAACTAGAGAGGCAGGCTGGGTTTGACGTGATGGGCTTGGCATGAAGACAGGGCTTCCTGGACTTTGGTGATGGTATCTTGGGCTTCTGGCGTGAGGGCGCGTGGAGAGTCCAAGTCTCCGCTACCACAGAGGAGGTTGAAGAGGGGGCCGAGGTCTTCTGTTGTGACCCCTAGTAGGGGGTGTATCCAGTTTGTGGATCCACACAAGCTAAGTCTCTTAGGGTCTTTGGATCATCTCTGATGGTGAGTTGCTGGGGTACGATGGTTCTCTCATTGGTCTGGATGTGGAGGTAAGTCCATGGGCTGGAGTGCTGCACTTTGTCCTCATGAATCTCGAACCCTGCCTCATCTATGGCTTTAATTGTCTTTTTAAGAGTTCTGTCCAAATAAGCTTTATCTGATGCACAGATTAGGATGTCATCCATATAGTGGTGGATGATTGCTTCTGGGAACAGGCTCCTGATGGGAGACAGTATGTGGGTGACATACCACTGGCAGATGGCCGGGCTGTTCTTCATGCCTTGTGGGAGGACGAGCCAGTGGTATCTTCTGAGTGGGGCTTGTTCACTAAGAGAGGGGAAAGAGAAAGTAAACTGTGGTGCGTCTTGGGGATGGAGCAGGATGTTAAAGAAACAGTCTTTTTTGTCTATGATGGCAAGCATCCAGTCTCGGGGCAGCATCGATGGTGATGGGAGGCCAGGTTGGAGGGGCCCATGTCTTCAATGACCTCATTGATTTTGCGGAGACCATGAAGAAGTCACCATCTGTCTTTGCCAGGCTTTTTCAGCACAAAGATAGGGGAGTTCCAAGGGCTGATGGTCTTGGTGATGTGACCTTTGGCAAGTTGCTCTTCTACCAGGGCTTCCGACACAGGCAGTTTTACTTCTTCAAGGGGCCACTGTTTCTTCCATCTTGGGCTGTCACTCTTGCAGGTGAGCGGGGGAGTGGATGGTAGCGCACGTTTCTCAGTGGCCCTGATCAGAAATCCCAGCTGGGAATGGTGAGGTGTCATAGGTTAGCAAGCATAGTCCCAGAAGGGATGTCCTTGCTAAGGGGTGCTTACAGCTTCCTCTGGGACCTGATAGAACCTATCAGATGGCCAGTTTGAATATGGACAATTCTTTAAGCCACTTAAAGTTGTGACCTCCTCTGTGATACACACTAAAGAATAGACAAACTCCCCCCCCCAAGCTCTCTCTCATTTCTGGCGCTGGGACAGGTGGCTGCAGGGTCCGAGTGGGGGCCAGTGGGCCCGGCCCCTGCTCGGGCCAGACCGGGCTGGGCCACGGCTCCAGGATGACGCACCCAGCAGGGCTGTGGGCAGCCAGAGCGGCTCGGAACTCCCTCCTCCCCCCCCCCCCCCACTGCGGCCAAGATTTCAGCAAAAAGCGGCACCGCTGTCCGGAACAGGAGGTCAGGTGACCAACAGCAATAAGACACATTCCAGCTGCAAGGCCTAGGTGAGATTAACCCTTTTAGTGCTGTGAAGAGCTGAAAACCTGAGGGAAGAGAAAGAGGAGATGCTTAAAGCTGAAATTCTGTTGTGAAGCTATGATATATCAAAGTATCCCGTTGCAATTTCATGAAGATATGGGGGGTGGAGTGTTCAACTCATAAGCAAAAGCACCTGCGCTGAGATAAGCAGATGCTGATGCAGCTGTAATTTCATGAGAAGTTTGGACAGGGAGAGATGGAAGCAATGAAGACTTTTGCTCCAAATAGGAAAGGAGAAAACCACAGTTCCTAGAGATGCTCCCAGAGATAGTCCTAAAGATGAAGATGAGGAGCACCCTTTGCTCCCAGGGAAGGAGGAGGGCCTCTGTTCTTAGAGATGAAATGCTCCCAGAGATGGGTGAAGAGAACTTTTGTTTCTGAACGGCTCAACCTTAAAATTGTACCCCAAAAAACTTCAAGAGTGGACCCTCGAAAGCAGTTGTGGGAAAAGCTGCAAGTTGGGGGAAGGGACTCGCATGCGGGCAGAGAGACTCCTCTTCCTAAATGGACTGAACAATATTTGGAAGTGGGCGGCTGTCTCATTTGTAATAATGTTTTCATAGCACGAGCAAGAAGAGACTTCTCTTTCTAAGTGGACTGAACAAGGTTATTATGGAAGTGGTAAACAGACTGAACATCTCAAGGGTTGTCTTTTTACATTGTCAGTGGGAGAAGGGAGGAAGGTGGGGGGAGGAGGAGAGCTCTGAAGGTATGGTATAATTTTTTTTCCCTCTTTTAGGTCTATTAATAAACTTTTTTATATTCTTTCAAGTCTGGTGCCTGCTTTGCATTTCTCCTAATTCTTATCTCACAGAAGATAAACAGTAATGAGTATTTTGGACCAAACCACTACATGAGGGTAGCCCCCCACTGGGATAGAAGGTCTCTGCCCCATAAGGTGATGGGGGCCCTTACCACGAATGGTCGGGTGGGTGCTATCTTGCCCTCGGGTCCTTTGATGATGACATTTCGTTTGCTCCTCATGGATACTGCGACTCCACCAATCCCGGAGTTCATACCTGCCACTGGCTCCAGTTCCCAATTCCCTGGCCACTTGGAGTGGGTGATGATGGTCACGTCTGCCCCGGTGTTGAGCATCCCCGGACGGTAGATCCCCTCTCCCTTACAGAACAAGCTGCACTCGATGGTCGGTTTGTTTGAGCCCACAATCTCTATCCACATTGCTGTAGGATTGAGGGGAAGCTGTTCTGGGCGGTTCTGTGGAAGTAAAAAGGCTTGTGCAATCAGTGTTCCCTGTGGGAGAAAGAAAGGTGTCTCCGTGCAGCAAAGCTGGACAAGAATCTCTTGTCCAGGATGCACTGTTTGTATCTCAGGTAATACAAAGATTTGTTCTGGACCATGGAGGGTATCACTTAGGATAAGAATGTCCCATGGGCCGTTCTGCGGTCTGTACTTTCCTATGGGGATACGATAAAAATGCTTGTCAACAAAGTTAAGTGACAGTGACGTTACCAGTTGATGCCTGGTTCCCATCGGTAGTGCTCCATGTGTTGGATCCTTCTCATGTGTTCTGGGATCACCTGGAATGATGGTGCTGGGTGAGGTCCAGTTGTCTGGTCCTGGTAATCCAATGTGAAGTTCGCAGCCGGGGCAGGGTAGTATGGCCTTTGATTTGTTATCTGAGTGCGGGGCCTTGATACCACGCTCGGATAGGAGTTTTTTGAGTGCTGCTGGTGCTGTTGCTGTCTCTGGTGCTTTTGGTAGGTGATGCGACGGTCCTGGGTGGGTGACCTTTCTGGGCAGTCCTTTATAAAGTGTCCAAGTTCACCGCAGTAGAAACAGCGGGCATTCTCCTTAGAGACTGCTGCAGCAAATGCACTGGAAACTCCCTCTGTGATGCCCTTTACAACTGCTTGGGTCACTGTGTTTTCAGTGGATGTGTGTCGTGCACAGCTTTCTATCATTTGTTCAATCGTGGGTTCTGTGTCCATGGGTAAAGCCCTTTAGTCTTATATTGTTCATTAGCATTTGCCATGGCAAGTTTACCCGAAATTCTTTTCGTCCATCAGGACTCTCTATCTGTTTCTCTAAGCTCGATTTTAAACCATCAACGAACTTAATGAAATTTTCATTTACTGACTGTTTGATGTTAGAGAAGTGTTGTGTAGGAGCAGAGTCATCAGGGGTAAGGAGCAGCGATGTTTTTGCTGCAATAGATATGTCCTTTAATGCTATTTCAGGTAAGGTGGTAGCTTGGTCTGAGGGTTTCTGGAGGTCACCTTCTCCGGCTAATTGTTCGATTGTCCAATCTGTCTGATTTGTGTCTTTGGCATAGGTGTCAGACAATGTTTTTAAATGTCTCTTCCAATGCCTTTCCCATAGCATATATTCAGCAGGCGAAAGGATGCAGTTAATAATGTTTTTAATATCATGTGGTAAAAGAGTATAGGCGGAGAAGGTGGCTTCCAATAAGTTTGTAAAAAAATATGATCTTCTCCCATGTTCTTTTGCTGCCTTGCAAAGCTCTTTGACTTCTTTGTATGGGATAGGTTTCCATGTTTTTGTAGTTGATGGGCCACCCCTCCTGCCTTTCCCTATAACGACTGGGAAGGCTGAGATCTTTTGGGCTAGCTCCCAGCCCCCCTCTCGGGTGGCTTCCCTGTGAGTGTGTGCCCATCAATCCTCACTATCTGATGCAGAATCGAAGCTGCTGCTACTGTCTTCTGAAAATGAGGAGCTAGCTGTGGCAGGATGGGGCTGGGCTGCAGGGGGCATAGCGCGGCCTTTTTTAAATGCCGGCTTTGCTTTACAGAGGGCGGGAGTTGCGGGCGGTTGGAGGTGTTTTGAGGGATGGGAGGGGGGTGTATTGCAGCAGGGGCGCAGCGGAGAAGCTGTGCAACAGCCGCATGTTGTGAGGGGGGAGGGGCTGGTTGCCACCGATGCTGGTTTTGCAATTCTGTGTGAAGTTGGCATAGGCTGCTGGAGGCTGCAGGGGGGTGGTAGGGGCGGTGGGATTCCTGGCAGGAGCGAGGGAAGTGGGAATTGCACAAGAAAAAGTGGGAGGGGGAGGAGGGGGGTTTGCTGGCATTTGCCAGGCTGGCAGAGCCCCTGCCAGCGAAGGGAAGGAGGAGGGGGTTTCTGGTCTGCGGGTGGCAGCCTGGGGCAGCGGCACGGATGCTGTTTGGCACCATAGCTGCGTTCCGCCAGGGGCGAGGGGGGCAAACACTGGCGGGAGGCATGGTGTTTGCTCTGTACCCCATAGTGCATGTGTGGAATCGTGTAGGGTGGTGCCGCATTTTACAATGCCTGCTCCGTGGGTGCGGGGAGGGGCAGAGGCAGCAGAGAGGCTTGCTGGAACAAGGCTGCCACCGTGGTGTTGGGGTGGGGGAGAGGTGGGGCAGCCGCGGGCTGGAGCAAGGATGCTGCGACGGCAAGCTGCAGCTGGGGTCACGGCAGCGCTGGGGGTCTGGGATGGGCTGGACCAGCGGCGCGGCAGCGGCGGGTGCTGTGGCTGTGTGGAGGTGCGGCGTGGGGCGTTTGCTGCACCATGCTCGCATCGGTGGAGCAGGGCTCCAGTGCTGCCACGGCGGGGTGGGGGGGAGGTCAGAGGCACCACAAGCTGGCGTGGAGATATACTCACAGCTTTTTACTGGCTGGGCTCGTAGTTCAATGCCTTAGAAAGCCTCGGGCAGCCTAGAGAGGTAACACGGGCAATCTAGCACTTCAGTAGCTCTAAAAGCGGCAAATATTAGCTGCAAAGCTGATACCACCAGTAGAAGCAAAGAGGGAGAAATATAGCTCTTAGCTTGCCTAATTCCCGCAATTAGAAGCTTTCAAAAAGAAACAGAAGCACACAGATGTTCGCAGAAGGATTGAAAAGCCAAAAGAGGGCGGCCCCCCCCCCCCCCCCCTTGGTCCTCTCTTTTATTTGGAGAAGGGGAAAGGGGAGGACTGGGGGCAGACCCAGGGTGACCGGCCAATCAGACACTGCTAAAGAGTTTGAGTTACATTTGGTTTTGCCTGTGCTTGGAACAAAGGAGTTCACAACACATGGCAGAGGCAAGTGTCTTGGGGAGGGGGAATGTCGGGGTCCCTCCCCCCACCATGTAGCCCTGGGAGAGGGGCCCGGGGGGGAGGCACGGGGTTTCCCTGACCCTGGTCAGCCTCATTCCCCATTGGTTGGTTTGTGTTTCCCTGCGCGGGCAAGGACTCTCGGTCCCGTGACTGAGGGAGCTCCTCAGGAGATCCCGGCCATGCGGCTAGAGAAATAAATATCTCTGAAACATCTACCAAGAATCTGTCCTTATATACTTCTTTTTACGGGCCTCCTGGTTTGATACATTGTGTTACAGAATCCCCGCTGTAACAGGGGAAAGGAAGCTCAGAACAGGCAGCAACAAGCTGGCGCGAGGGAGGGGAGGGTGTTGTCACGCATGAAGGATTGCGAAATACCAGGGGCGCAGGGGGATTGGGTGGGAGGAGGCTCAGAGCTGTCTGTCCCGGGGGGAGGGGGTGGGGTGGATCCTGTGCGCGCTGCCTGGGGGGTGGCAGCGGGACCGAGGGGGCGAGTGGGGGGGGCTGGGGATGGGAGAACTGTTGGGAATAGGGGATTTGGATTCGGTATAAGGGTGGCTACCGCTCCAGCCTGGCCAGGGCTGAGGGGGCAGGTGGGCTCTGCGCTGGGAGCGGCCTCTGTCCTAGGCGGAGAGGAGGGATGGGGGAGGGGAGGGGCAAGCGAGGGCAGGTTTAGCTGGGAGTTGCTCGCAACGCGACATGTATTTCGTATTGATTTTACAATTAGATGAAATAAAGGGACAAACCGAGAGACAGAAAGGTCTCCCGAAGCTTGAAAAGAATAGAGCTTCTTCCCCACTTTGTCCCAGAACAGATCAGAAAGGACAGAATCTATGTTGACATCAGGAAAATTTCGAGATATCCAAAAACTGAAAGATTTAAGATTTTTCTTAGAAAGAGCACCTTTAGAGAATTTAAAGTCGGTTTCGAGGAGGGGATTTAGGAGAAGGGAGTATAAGTCTCTTTCAGGTTGGAAAAGGCAGGGTTTAGCTTGCCTGTTTCCCATTTTTTGAGTTTTGTGCCTTCCTCAGCAGAAAAAAGGAGAAAAAAACCAAAAAGGACTTAGATAACAGAGATGCTCGCGAAAAGAGGAGCCCAGTTTTTAATCTTACAAATCCCGTCTTCTGGCGTGGCTGGCTCCTGGTGAAGTCCAAAAAAAAATGTCTGCTGAGAGGTGGTCTGGCCCAGTTCGATCTTCAGGAGTTTTTGTCCAAGATGAGAGGTGAGGGTCTCGAACTATCCTCCTTGGAAAGTGTCCACTATAATGCAGATACTGTCTTCAGAGGAACAACGCACGAACGGCTGTTTCTGTCTTGAAGCTGGTCAAGACGCAGCTCAAGCCATGGTCTGGGGTCCAAATGGCTGTTTGGGTGCCAGATGAAGCAGCCAGGATGGGGTCTGTGGCTCAGACCCAGGAAGCTGTGACAGCTCCAGAGAGAGTGTCCTGCAAGGAACAGTCCCTCAGAGGTCTGCGGCAATCCCTCGGCTGCCGGGGTGCCTATGCAGGGAGTGCCTGTCTCAGCAGGCTATCAGCTCTTTAATGATTCAGCAGGAGTGATTTCAGTTCTTGTCCTGCGAGGCAAACCCCAGGCCGGACCAGGAGGAGAGAGATGAGAGACCCGTATAGCAGTTCCGCATGAGGCAGCTTTATTAGTCCACACCCTGCGAAGGGGAGGCTAGGGACGAGTTCTCCCTGATCCCACAGGGGCAGAGGGCTAGATGTTATAGGGGTACAGGGGGTGGGTGTGAGAGGGTAAAAGCCAATGGGTTACAAAGGATCTGCATAGGTTCTCCAAGAGGATCATGGGTCTGTGTCCTCTCTCACCATAACTAAAAGGTGGCTGCCTTTTCCAGGGGGATTCTGCTGGGAGGTTGTGCAATCTCCCTATCTCAGCAGGCTTCTCTCCAAGGCAGAGGCTGGGCATACCCTACACCCCACCATTCACACTCCCTGTCTCACAAAACTGCTGCCATCAGTGAACCAGTTCATGGCATCTGGGAGCAGCTCCTCTTTTAGATCTGGTCGGCTAGAGTACACAGCTTCGATGGTCTCTAGGCAGTCATGTACTTCAGGTTCAGCTTTGGACTTTCCTTGCAGAAAAGAGGCAGGATTAATGACATTGGTCATTTGAATTTCAATATCATTAGATTCGGCAAGGACTGCTTGGTATTTTAGGAACATCAAAGGAGACAGCCAATGGTTCCCTTTCTGTCCTAAAACGGCTGACACCATGTGCAACAGTAAGACAGTCATCTTTTGTCCTAGTGTAAACTGCCATGCCTCTTCAATGTTCACAATCACTGCTGCTACTGCCCTAAGGCTGGGGGGCCAGCCCTTGCTAACAGTATAGAGTTGTTTAGAAAAATAGGCCCTTTTGTAAGGACCCAGGTGTTGTGCCAGAACCCCTAAGGCTATTCCTCGTCTCTCATGTGAGAACAACCAAAATGGTTTACTCATGTCAGGAAGTCCCAAGGCCAGGGCCCTCATCAGCTCACGCTTTAACTCTTCAAAGGTGTGATTTGTTTCAGGGGTCTGCACCACAATATTTTTAGAAACTTTCACTAGCTCATATAAAGGTTTCACCATCAGTCCGTAGTTGTATATCCACAACCAGCACCAACCTGTCATTCCAAGAAAAGTGCAGAGTTCTCTTACATTTTGTGGCTTAGGTGTTTGGCAGATTGCCTCCTTTCGTGTAGTTCTCAGGGATCGTTGTCCTCCAGAGACTTCACATCTGAGATAGGTCACCTGTTGTTGTACGAGCTGAGCTTTCTGTTGAGACGCGATAACCATTTAGTCCAAGAAAATTCAACAGACTTATTGTCCATACAAGGCACTCTTCGATAGTTTTTGTAGCAATCAGTAGATCATCTACATATTTTAGGAGTGTTCCCTCCCCAGGCGGAGACTGCCATTCTTCCAATTCTTTGGCCAATTGATTCCCAAAAATTGTGGGACTGTTTTTGAACCCCTGAAGTAACACCATCCAGGTAAGTTGTTTTTTCCTGCCTGTGCTAGGATTCTCCCATTCAGAAGCAAATATGTTTTGACTTTCTTCTGCAAGTGGCAGAGAGAAGAAAGCATCTTTGAGATCTATCACCGAAAACCAAATGAGATCATCTGGGAGTTTAGTTAGCAAAGTGTATGGATTTGCAACCACTGGGTGGATACTTTTAGCAATCCCATTGACTGCTTGCAAATCTTGCTCTAATCTATAAGTTCCATTACGTTTTTTCACTGGTAGTATAGTGTTGCAGCGGGGATTACTGCAACAAGTATATTTCAAACCAGGAGTCCCGTGGAAACCGAAGTAGATATGGACAGATTCCTGGTAGATGTTTCAGAGATGTTTATTTCTCCAGCCGCATGGCCGGAGCTCTGCTCAGGAACTCCCCGGTCACGGGACCCAAGGGTCCTTGGCCACCCAGGGGAACACAAACCAACCAATGGGGAATGAGACTGACCAGGGGCAGGGAGACCCCGTGTCTCCCCCCCAGGGCCCCTCTCCCAGGGCTCCATGGCAGGGGAGGAACCCCAACATCTCACCCGTTTTATTTTAATAAAAGGAGAATGAAAACAACTGGATAAACATAACAAGAACAGTTTCAAGACAAAACAAGCCACCCTCCTGAGTCTTTAAATGTCCAAACAGATTCTCTGGAACCTCTTAGGGCTGACAGAAGGGAGACAGAACTCTCTGGGCATGCTTTGTGGGGAAACTGAGGCAGGAGAGGGTTAAATTTCTTCCCTCCCCCTTTTCATCCCCCCCTCGGTAGCGGAGAGGAATTGTAGGGAAATGGAATTGTATAGGGAAGCCATGGGGTGAAAAACGGATTAGGAATAAACTGGGGATAGGGTAAACTTAGGAAGGGGTTCATATTGGGTATAGGGTAAAAGGGGAAAGTAGGCTGTGGGTAGGGAAATTGCAGGGATGGATATTGTTTATAATTTTGTGCGTAATGGCTGCCTTTGACTGGAATACCCCCAGGCCCAGTAACATTTGCTGCTTGTAAACCCTTCTTTCCTTGCACTATATCAAACTGTACAACTTCCCCATCTCCTACACTTTGCAGGTAATTTTTAGGGTTATTTCTTTTAATGGCAGTTCTATGGATGAATAAATCTTCCCCTGTATCATCTCGTGTTATAAATCCATAGTTGTTTTTGACATTGTACCATTTCACAGTTCCTGTGACTTTCGTGGCTACAACTCCTCCTATCACGTGCTTGCGTGTTCGTCGTGGCTGCCGGTCCCGCGTAGCCGCTGCCTCGCCAACTCCGACGTCTTGGCCGGGCCCCCATGCTGTGGCTGCTCCGGTGCGTGTCTGGGCTCTGCGCGGCCCCGCGTTGCCATCCCCGCTGGCTCCGTGGCCTGTGAGCGGTTCCACTCCGCCAACTCCACGCTGCTTTGAGAGCAGCCCCGTTCCGGCTCGGCGCTGCGCTGCGCGGCTTCTCGTGTCGCTGTGGAAACCGCCGCTTCTCCCTCCGCAGGGCTCTCTGAGCCGTGTGCTCAGAGCGGGCTGCCACGCCGATGCCCGGTTCATGGCTGCTCGTGGCCCACGGCACCCGCGGCGCCTGCGGCAACGCTCCCTCACTCGCGGCCGCGTGGCCGGGGACCCCGAGACAGGGACCCCGAGGGGGCCGGGCGCATCCAGCACAGGCACCTCCGCCGGCACGGCTGCAGTCATGTGCTCCCGGGATGGCGGCCACGCAGCCTCGGCCACGGGATTAGTATGATCTTCTGCTTTAGGGGTAATGGGACCGTTCAAATGCTCCTCAAGGGCTTCCCTGATTATAAGGTATGCACGGCAAGCTTCTCTTTGATCCCATACTTTATCCCAGATCTCATCCCAGAAACACCCCTCACAAGATACAGGAGGTTCGATATTAAAAAGTAAGTCTCGAGAAATACAGGGGAACCTTTTGAAAAGCCAGATGAAGAAGTGTTCTAGACCTCCCGGTTGCATTACTTTTTTGTTTTGTTGTTCAAGGATTCCTTGTACTTCTAGATACATTTTTCTCTGTGGCTCAGAGAGCCAGTCATTATAGGGAGAGGGAGGAGGGGTGGCCTATCTACAAAAGCATGGGAGCCTTTCCCATACAGAGAAATCAAAGAGCTTAGCAAGGCAGCAAAAGACCATGGGAGAGGATCACATTTCTTTAGAAACTTATTGGAAGCCACTTTCTCTGCCTATACATTAGTACCACATGATATTAAAAACATTATTAACTGCATCCTTTCCCCTGCCGAATATATGTTATGGGAAAGGCATTGGAAAAGACACTTAAAAACACTGTCTGACACTTATGCTAAAGATGCAAATCAGACAAATTGGACAATAGAACAACTGGCTGGAGAAGGTGACCTCCAAAAACCCTTAGATCAAGCTACAACCTTACCTGAAGTAGCATTACAAGACATAGCTATTGCAGCTAAGACATCGCTGTTTCTCACCCCTGATGATTCTGTTCCTACACAATATTTCTCTAACATCAAACAGTCAGCAAATGAAAGCTTCATTCAGTTTGTTGATCGTTTGAAAGCTAGCTTAGAAAAACAGATAGAAAGTCCGGATGGACGAAAAGAACTCTTGAGCAAACTTGCCATGGTAAATGCTAACGAACAATGTAAGAACATCTTGAGGGCCCTACCCATGGACACAGAACCCACAATAGAACAAATGATAGAGACCTGTACTAGACACACATCCACAGAGAACACAATGACCCAAGCAGTTGTAAAGGGCATCACAGAGGGAGTTTCCAGTGCATTTGCTGCATCAGTCTCTAAGGAGAATGCCCGCTGTTTCTATTGTGGTGAACTTGGACACTTTATAAAGGACTGCCCACAAAGGTCACCCACCCAGGACCATCGCGCCGCCTACCAAAGGCACCAGAGACAGCAACAGCACCAGCAGCATCCAAAAAACTTCTATCGGAGCGCGGTGTCAAGGCCCCGCGCCCAGACAACAAATCAAAGGCCATACTACCCTGCCGCAGCGGTGAACTCCACATCGGACCACTGAGAGCAGACAGCTGGACCTCGCCCGGCACCATCATCGCAGGCGATCCCAGAACACATGAGAAGGATCCAACACACGGAGCGCTACCGATCGGAACGAGACGCCACCTGGTAACATCACTGCCATTTAACTTTGTTGACAAGCGTTTTTATCGTATTCCCACAGGAAAGTATGGACCGCATGACGGCCCATGGGACATTCTTATCCTAAGCAATACCATCCATGCTCCAGAACAACTCTTTGTATTACCTGAGATACAAACAGTGCACCCTGGACAAGAGATTCTTGTCCAGCTTTGCTGCACGGAGACACCTTTCTTTCTCCCACAGGGAACACCGATTGCTCAAGTTTTTTTACTTCCACAGAACCGCCCAGAACAGCTTCCCGTCAATCCTACAGCAATGTGGATAGAGATCGTGGGCTCAAACAAACCGACCATTGAGTGCAGCTTGTTCTGTAAAGAAGAGAGGGTCTACCGCCCAGGGATGCTGGACACTGGAGCAGACGTGACCATCATCGCCCGCTCCGAGTGGCCAGGGAATTGGGAACTGGAGCCAGTGGCAGGTATGATCTCCGGGATTGGTGGAGTTGCAGTATCCATGAGGAGCAAACGAAATGTTGTCATTGAAGGACCTGAGGGCAAGATAGCGACCACCCGACCATTCGTGGTAAGAGCCCCCATCACCTTATGGGGCAGAGACCTTCTATCCCAGTGGGGTGCCACTCTTACCATTCCCAGCCAGGATTTCTGACTGGGGCCACTGAGAAACTCGCGCTGCCATCTACTCCCCCGCTCACCTGGAAGACTGACAACCCAAAATGGACAAGGCAGTGGCCCCTTGATAAAGAAAAACTCAGCGCGCTGGAAGCCCTGGTGGAAGAGCAACTTGCCAAAGGTCATATCACTGAGACTACAAGTCCTTGGAATTCTCCTGTCTTTGTACTGAAAAAGCCTGGCACAAACAAATGGAGACTACTCCATGACCTACGAAAGATCAATGAGGTCATTGAAGACATGGGCCCCCTCCAACCCAGCCTGCCATCACCATCCATGCTGCCCCGAGACTGGCTGCTTGCCATCATAGACATTAAAGACTGTTTCTTTAACATCCCGCTCCATCCCCAGGATGCACCACGGTTCGCCTTCTCCATCCCTTCTCTTAACAATAAAGCCCCACTCAGAAGGTACCATTGGCTCGTCCTCCCACAAGGCATGAAGAACAGCCCGACCATCTGCCAGTGGTACGTCGCCCACATTCTATCCCCCATCAGAAGCCTGTTTCCAGAAGCAATCATTTACCACTATATGGATGACATATTAATCTGTGCATCAGAAAAAACTTACTTGGACAGAACTCTTAAAAAGACAATTGAAGCCATAGAAGAAGCAGGGTTCGAGATTCGTGATGACAAAGTGCAGCACTCCAGCCCATGGACTTACCTTGGCCTCCAGATCCATGAGAGAACCATCGTACCCCAGCAACTCTCCATCATAAAGGACCCTAAAACCCTAAGGGACTTACACAGCCTGTGTGGATCCATAAATTGGATACGCCCCCTACTGGGAGTTACAAATGAAGACCTTGATCCCCTCTTCAACCTCCTCCACGGCAGCAAAGACTTGGACTCTCCATGCGTCCCCACACCTAAAGCCCAAGATACCATCACTAAAGTTCAAGAAGCCCTGTCTTCACGCCAAGCCCATCGCGTTGAACCCAGCCTGCCTCTTCAGTTTGCAGTTTTGGGTAAAGCTCCCTGTTTCCATGGACTGATCTTCCAATGGGACCCTAAACTCAGAGACCCTTTGCTGATACTTGAATGGGTCTTCACAAGCCATCAACCTACGAAGAGATTTACCACCTTCCAAGAAGTAATGGCACATTTAATAAAAAAGGCCAGAACTCGTCTCCGCTCTCTTGCAGGGTGTGAGTTCACATGCATATACTTGCCATTGACCACTGAAGATCTGAAGCTGTTTCTTCTGACCAATGAGAGCCTCCAGTTAGCCCTAGATAGCTACACAGGCCAAATTTCCGTTCACATGCCAAAACATAGACTTTTCTACCGTGAAGCAGCTTTTAAATTGATTCCAAAATTAATCCAAAGTAGAAAACCTCTTAAAGCTCTGACCGTCTTTACTGATGGTTCATCACATCGGTCTGTCATGACATGGAGACAACCCAATACCCAGAAATGGGAATCTGATATCCAAATAGTAGAGGGATCTCCACAGATTGCTGAGTTAGCAGCTGTTGTCAGAGCCTTTGAGAAGTTTAAAGATGAACCTTTTAATCTGGTCACAGATTCGGCTTATGTTGCTGGTATAGCTATGAGGGCTGAACATGCTTTTCTAAAGGAGGTCTCCAACCAAAAATTATACCAATTGGTTTCTACATTAATCCATTTAATCTCGCACAGAAAACAGCCTTACTACATTATGCATGTGAGGTCACACACTGACCTCCCTGGCCCCATTGCTGAAGGGAACAGGAGAGCAGATGCACTGGCCATGCCAGCAGAGACTGCAAATGTCCCTGACATCTTTGCCCAGGCAAAGTTGTCACATGCATTTTTTCACCAAAACATTCCTGCACTCGTCAGAATGTTCAAGCTTTCAAAAGATCAAGCAAAAGCTATCATTGCAACGTGCCCGAACTGCCAGAACTACCAAATACCATCTATGGGTACCGGAGTCAACCCCCGCGGTCTGAACAGCTGCCAATTGTGGCAAACTGACGTAACCCACTTCCCATCCTTTGGGAGATCCAAATACGTGCACGTGTCAGTTGACACATTTTCTGGGGCAGTGTTTGCGTCAGCCCATGCAGGAGAAAGTGCCATCCACGTCATCAAGCATTTTCTCCTTGCCTTCGCCACCCTGGGAGTCCCTGAAGAAATCAAAACAGATAATGGGCCTGCCTACACCTCTCACAAGTTAAAAGATTTCTTCAACCAATGGGGAATGAGACTGACCAGGGGCAGGGAGACCCCGTGTCTCCCCCCCAGGGCCCCTCTCCCAGGGCTCCATGGCAGGGGAGGAACCCCAACAGTATAGAAGCATTAAATTCAGATTCACATTTTTTCAACAATCCTAGTGTGAAAAATTTGCTAATAATTGGTTCGATCCCTTTTCTGTCCTCTATTCTCAAGGGATATTTTCTCCTAACTACTGGCCTGGCTCCTGTCTGTAATTCAATCTTAATAGGGTCGGCCAATTTTGATCTCCCAGGAGCATCGGTATTCCATACTCCTGGATATACCTGATTCATTATTTGCTCCAAATAGTTACTATTGTTTGCTGGTCTTGTATCAATTGCCAATCCTAATGCTAAAATCAATTTGCCTTCAGGTACTTTAAATTTCATTTTTCCCTCTCTAAACTCAATTGTTGCCTCTAAATTTTCAAGGAGATCCCTGCCTAATAGGGATTTAGGCGAATTTGGCAGATAGAGGAATTGATGTATTCCCATCTTTTCCCCAAGTTTGTATTCTAATGGTTTTAAGAAAAAGGCATTCTCTGGTTCGCCTGTGGCTCCCATTACCTGGATATGTTTTTCACTCTTAGGCATTAAAGCTTGATTTAAAACTGAAAATGTGGCCCCTGTATCTATTAAGAATTCAACTTCTTTATCATTCCCTAGCTGTATCTTAACCAGCGGGTCCGCTGGGGAAAGATCTGCCGGTCTCTGTCACTCACTGTTTTTTATTGCTGCAACAGTTTCCAGTGTAGTGTTCAGTAAACCTGGGCACTGGCGTTTCCAATGCCCTTCTTTCTTACAGTAAGCACACTGATTTGGCCCTAACCTCCCTTGGGATTGATTTGAGCAGCCTCTACTATTTCCACCTTTACTTCTGCCTCTGCCTCATCCCTGACCATGTTCTCCTCTTTGATGTTGCTCTAAAGCTGCCACTATGGCCCCTGTGAGTTTTTAGTCTTGCTTCTAGTGTGAGCTGTTGCTGGAGTCCATGAACTCGTTCCCTCATCTGGGTCATCTGAGTAATCTCCTTTCTCACTTTTTAATCTACTGCCACTAGGTGATAATTGAGGGGCCCTGGGGACTCTCCTGAGGAGATTAGATTGTAATTCTAAAAGGTCAACCTCACTATCTTCTTCTTCTCTATCTCTCAAGACACCTCTGACCTATACTACATGCAGAACAACACCTTCTCATTTTTCTTTTACCTCTGTCCTTTTCTAGGGCCAAAACTAAGGGATCTTGTGGGGGTAAATTAATCCCACATCCTCTCTGCCACTCTGGTTTCCCTCTCAAGGTAAAGAACACATGCAATACTTCATCAAATCATTTTTCTTTAGATTACCTCCAGGGATCCCTCCTAAATCCTTCCAATGAGCCAAAACACACCCCAACGGACTCTTTTTGACAATCTCCTTACTGCAGGTGCTACCCATTCTTGGTGTTATTCAGATGCCCGCACTTTACAGCAAAAATTATCACTTGTGTTCCTTTCTTTACTCTTATTCCACAGATACTGCAGTGACCACAAATTGGGAATCTTAGTTTTGACCTGCACCAGTATTTGCATTTACAATGTTGACAAGCAATAAACATGGAAGGATCACACAGTCCACTCCTGCACAATCTACCCTGTCCTGATACGCATAACAGACAAGGTAACAGAGTACGATGTGGCATAAGCCAAAAGCCTTTTAACAGACATGCAGGCAAGAAACAAAAATTTATTAACAGACACATGGACAAGAAACACTAGTCTTATATAGAAGACACAAAATGACACATACTACAATCAAACCCAAAATTCCTAGGCCAATACTTAAAGTCATCAGACTTCCTTTTAGGAGACTCTAACCCCTAGGGGACTCTAACCCCTTATGTATCAAGGTCGGGAATTTCACCCCTGATACAGTGCCCTGCTTGAGTCATCACACACGTCTTACGGGAGTTACTTAACCAAGACCAGAAACAAAATTCAAAACAATCAACAAATACCTTAAATTTCCTGCAGTTGGTCCTTGTCTACCCCTGCAGAGAGCCAGTGAAGCATGGAGTCCCTCCAAGAAGTTCTTGGGGCATGCCAAGGGAGTCCGCAGCTCCAGCGGACCTTGCAGCCCAGCAGAGAGTTCCTCCTGCCTGGCTCGCCAGACTGATGCCCAAAACTGGGCAAGAAAATAAAACTCTATAGTCAGACAGCTACAGAGCAGGTGTTTGTTCAGCACTGGACGTCAGGGGGATCTCTCTGCCAAAAACTCGCTCCATCTTCTTTAGCCTTCACTTACATTTAAAAAGTCCTTCCACACAACATCACAATTACCACATAGCATTAGCATACTCATATTTGCGTAAAGCTCTGTCATGGTTTTACAACAGTTTGTCACTTCCGTGCATGCGTCAGTTCCTTCTGTGGTGGTCATCAGTCTTCTGGTGGTCTTTTGATGAAGACTTGCGTAGTCTTCCTCACATTTGAACTTTTAACCTCTGTCTTCAGTGCATGCCTGGTGCTTCTTGTTTTTCAGTCTAACTTATTTTTAGCTAATTTTGCAGTTTGCAAGTTCTGTTAAAACTTGCTATCTTACTTTTGATGGCTCATGTTATCTCACTTGCTTTGCTATCATGCTTGTTCTGCTATTTTGCTTGCTTTACCTGCACATCTTGTTATAATGTTACTTGTGGTTAACCTTTTGTTACATACCACTTAGGTTTCAGGGTGGTCCAGCAGCAGGACCAGGGACCTGCCATGGGGAAGTGGTGGCCAGTAGGGATCAAAGTCTTCTGGAAACCTCCCAGTGAATGGTTATGCCTGGAGGCAGGTACACACTAACATTCCTCCCTGTGTGACAACATCCACAAGAATTAACATTTTGCAGGAATGCAGGGATTTATTCTTCAAGGCCTACAGTATCAGTGAGCGCTATGGCCCAAACACTGCACCAACAGAGCATGTGTTTGATGATAACCCAGGAACTGATGCCAGCAGATTTAATGTGAGACAAGAGGCTCATTGCAGTTTTGCAGACTGCTGGCAGGATCAGATGCAAATATTCTCTCACAGTCAAGGGCATTCAGCTAAGGATTGCAGGCTGGGGGCTTTGTGGTAAATTTGCAACTAATGGGACCATTAATAATCAGACAGTTTAGTTGGCTCACTGGCTGCCATTTATTTTCTCCCCAGTCATTTTTACTACATCTAAATACCATGGGGATGTGGGACTTCACAGAATCACAGAATCACCAGGTTGGAAGAGACCTCTAAGATCATAGAGTCCAACTCATGCCCTAACTGCTGAACCGAGTGGCACATCCAATCTTTTTTTAAACACATCCAGGGATGGTGATCCCACCACCTCACTGGGCAGACAATTCTAGTACTTCACCACTCTTGCCGTGAAAAACTTTTTCCTAATATCCAACCTATATATCCCTTGGCACAGCTTAAGACTGTGTCCTCTCGTTCTGTCAGTTGCTGCCTGGAAAAAGAGACCACCCCCCTCCTGACTACAACCACCTTTCAGGAAGTTGTAGAGAGTGATAAGGTCACCTCTGAGTCTCCTTTTCTCCAGGTTAAACAACCCCAGCTCCCTCAATCATTCCTCATAGGGCTTGTGTTCCAAGCCCTTCACCAGCCTTGTTGCCCTCCTCTGGACACGTTCAAGGGTCTCAATGTCCTTCCTGAACTGAGGGGCCCAGAACTGGACACAGCACTCAAGGTGTGGCCTCACCAGTGCTGAGTACAAGGGAAGAATGACTTCCCTGGTCCTGCTGGCCACACTGTTTTTGATACAGGTCAGGATGCCATTGGCTTTCTTGGCCACCAGGGCACACTGCTGGCTCATGTTCAATCGGCTGTTGACCAGTACCCCCAGGTCCCTTTCCACCTGGGCACTGTCCAAGCACACTGTCCCCAGCCTATAACATTGCAGGGGGTTATTGTGGCCAAAATGCAGGACTCAGCACTTGGACTTATTAAACTTCATCCAATTGGACTCTGCCCATCTATCCAACCATTCCAGGTCTCTCTTCAGAGCTCTCCTACCTTCCAACAGATCAACACACACTCCCAGCTTAGTGTCATCTGCAAATTTACTAATGAAAGACTCAATACCCTCATCCATGTCATCAATAAAAATATTGAACAGAACTGGCCCCAGCACAGACCCCTGAGGGACAGCACTGGTGACTGGCTGCCAACTGGATGCAGCACTGTTCACCAGCACTCTCTGGGCCCGGCCATGCAGCCAGTTCTTAACCCAGCAAAGAGTGCTCCTGTCCAAGCCATGGGCTGCCAGCTTTTCCAGGAGTATGCTGTGGGAGACAGTGTCAAAGGCCTTGCTGAAGTCCAAATACAACATCCACAGCCTTTCCCACACCCACCAGGCAGGTCACCTGGTCAGAAGGAGATCGGATTGGTCAAACACGACCTACCCCTCCTAAACCCACGCTGGCTGATTCTGATCCCCCAGCCATCCTGTAGGTGCTGTGTGATGGCACTCAATATAAACTGCTCCATTACCTTGCCGGGTACCGAGGTCAAACTAACTGGCCTATAATTACTAGGATCCTCCTTCCTACTTTTCTTGTGAATGGGCATCACATTGGCCAGCTTTCAGTCATCTGGAACCTCACCAGTGAGCCAAGACTGCTGGTAAATGATGGAGAATGGCTTCGCAAGCTCATCTGCAAGCTCCCTCATCACCCTGGATGGATCCCATCTGGTCCCATAGATTTATGAACATCCAAGCAGCTCAGCAGTTCTCTGACTGCCTCCTCCTGGATAACAGGGGACCATCCTGCTCCCTAACACCATCTGCCAGCCCAGGAGGACAATTGTCCTGAGGACAAGCCGTCTTCCCACTAAAGACTGAGGCAAAGAAGGCATTAACCACTTCCGCCTTCTCCCCATCTGTAGTTATTAAGTTCCCTCCCACATCCAGTAGAGAACAGAGGCTGGTCTTACCCTTCTTTTTGCCATTAATATATTTGTAAAAACATTTTTTATTATCCTTCACAAGAGTTGCCAAGTTAAGTTCTAACTGAGCTTTGGCCTCTCTAATGTTTTTCCTACATGCCCTAGCAACCCCCTTAAATACTTCCTGAGGGACCTGACCCACCCTCCAAAGATAATACATCCTCTTTTTATTCCTTAGTTCCTTCAAAACCTCCTTGCTCATCCAGGCTGGATGCTTGCCTTGTCAACTCATCTTTCAGCACACAGGGACAGTCTGTTCCTGTGCCCTCAAGATCTTTGTTTTGAAGCGAGCCAGCCTTTCCTGGTGTAGCGGGTTGAGTTCGAAACCGGGCAGAAAACACCAATTAAATGTAGTGGTTTTGGTTCAAAATATTCATTACTTACTCATTTTCCTTCTGTGAGATAAGAATTAGGAGAAAAGCAAAGCAGGCACAAACCTTAAACAGTTGCAGTACAATGAAAAAGTTTTATTACTAATAGAATTAAAAGTAAAGAGACAATAACAAAACAAAATTAAAGCAAATCCCCCCCCCCCCCCCCAGCACTTCTCTCCTTTTACCTAGCTCACACAAGGGATAACAGAACATGGGATGTTAGTCAGTGTTCCAGTTCTTGAAAAGTCTCTCTCTTATGCTTAAGGGAAAAAAGGGTTTTTCCTTCAGTTGCACGTGGTTCCCAAACTGCCACTAACAGCAGATCCGCCCGGAAACAATCAATCTGCTGTGTGTAGAACATCTCTCCCATGAAAAATCTCACAGTTCCTTCACACTGCAAAACATGGGCCATCACATGGGGTTATTCATCTTTTTTAAGGATAAGTTCTTTTGGCCTGCACACAAAGGCTCTTCTTCGCCACAAGTCTCTAACAGCCTTTTACTACTATATAGCCTGGCATCGGGCATTCTTCACAATCTTCACAGGCACACGAAGATACTCCATCCCCCCATGTTCTTCAAATGGATTAAAGAGACAAACAGTTTGTGGTATTACAGTTTCTTACCACGACATGCAAGAAGGTTTCTTTTAAGCTGCCCGCCAGAATCGCGGCACCGCCCTCTTTTCTCCCGTCGCCATTTCCAGCTCCGTCCCACATGGCTCACTTCTCTTTCTCTCTGACTCTGACGCCGCCATGCTGAAGGGTGTTCTTGTTCGGCCTTTACGGTGGGGAAAGCCTCGCTCCCTCTGTGCTGCTGGCTGCGTGGTGTCTTCTTCAGTTCAGCACGAAGTGTGCTGGCTGCAGACAGGAGGCTCTGCCGGCTCCCGTTGACTCCGCCCGCTCCGCATGGAGAGGAGAGGGACCCGCCGGTCCCCAGAAGCCGCGCTGGATGGGTTTAGCTGTGAGCAGTCCATGGCTGGGTTTAGCTGCCTGTGGCTCTGAGGCAGTCCCCCCCCAGCCACCCAGGGTCCGTGCCGCAGCGTTGGGAAAGGGGGAAAGGGGCAGTGGCCCCGGCCCGGCCCGGCGGGGCCGGGAGGCTCCGGAGCCCCCACCTCCCAGCAAGCGAGCTCCGACCAAAGGGGAAGTCCCGCCTTTCTGTGCAGTTTAAATATGTAAATTGTGAGAAGCGTAATTGGTCTTAAAGACTGTCCATCAACTCAGGGTCAACCCAATACACCTGGACTCACTTGTTTTTAAGGGCTGCTTCCCAAGGAACTCTCCAAATAAGTCTCCTAAACAGGTCAAAGTCTGCCCTCTGAAGTCCAATGTAAAAGCTTTATTGATGTTCCTCCTCATTTAACCAAATATTGAGAACTCTATAATTTCATGATCACTATGCCCCAGGCAGCCTCCAACCACCACATCTCCCACCAGCTCATCTCTATTTGCAAACAACAGGTCCAGCGTAGTCCCTTCCCTGGTGGGCTCACTCACCAGCTGTGACAAAAAGTTGTCCTCCACACACTAAGAACTTCCTGGACTGCCTCCTTTCTGCTGTATTAATTTCCCATCAGATGTCTTGTAGGTTAAAGTCACCTACAAGAACAAGGGCTGATGATCCTGAAACATTCTCCAGGTGCTTGTAGAATAAGTTGTCCACCTCTTCTTCCTGGTTGGGTGGTCAATAACAGACTTTGTTGCTGCCTGTTCCAAGCTTCCCTTCCCCCTCCCCAAGACACTTGCCTCTGCCATGTGCTCTGAACCCCTTTGTTCCAAAGCGCGGGCAAAACCAAATGTAACTCAAACTCTTTAGCAGTGTCTGATTGGCCAGTCACCCCTGGTCTGCCCCCAGTCCTCCCCTTTCCCCTTCTCCGAATAAAAGAAGGGCCCAAGGGGGGGCCTGCCCTCTTTGGCTTGCACCCTTTCTGCAAACATCTTGTCTCTGTTTCTATTTGAAAGCTTCTAATTGCAGGAATTGGCAACCAAAAGCTATATTTCTCCCTCTTTGCTTCTGCTGGTGGTATCAGTTTTGCAGCTACTATTGCCGCTTTTACAGCTACTGAAATGCTAGATTGCCCGTGCTACCTCTCTAGGCTGCCCGAGGCTTTCTAAGGCATTGAACTACGAACGCTAGCCAGTAAAAAGCTGTAAGTATCTCCACAAGACTCCCAACAGGATGTCAGCCTTCTTGGCCTTCCCCTTAATCCTTACCCATAGGCATTTGATTTCATCATCATTGGTTTCAATACCTATGGCATCAAAAGCCTCCCTAATTGTCACGATCCGCTAATGCAAGTGGGGGTCGTGATGGTTCGTTTATCGATCTCAGAGTGTAAAAGGACACAAGAGATTTCAGTTTTAATCAAAACAGTGCACCTTTATTAAGTGCCCACAACACAGTAATGCAATAGAAGAGAGTAAGAGAGAGAGAGAGAGAGAGAAAAACAAAGTAGAGAGGGGGAAAAAGAGGGGGCAATAGCTACCAACGGATGAGATGAAGTCCTCGTGGTCTTCCGCCAATAGATTCGTCTTCTTTCCGTGGGGAGATCTCCTACTTGGTTATTTCAGAAAGTCCCTTTATAGTCCTTTTCAGAAGCGAGGGGCAACTGGCCAAGAGGTTGGGAAATCTACAGCCATTGTTATGGGGTCTGTTGCTTTGGGAAGCAGGTACAGGACAGATGTACAAGACAGCTGTACCGGAGAGGTGTACAGGACAGGTCATTCCTTTCCGCTTCAGCGCAGTCCTTCCCGCCTGGGCAGCAAGAACGGCGCAGTCCATTGTGACCTGCACTAATTTTCCTCAGGAATGCGTACCAGTTCCCAGTGGGCACACCCGTAGGCAACACTTGGCAGACAATCCCACCTCAGCCAGGCCAGGACTGCTGTGTTCAGTCTCTGTCTTCGGCGATGATCGTGAGGCAGATGAGGGATTTTCGGACTGTCTCTTACACCACCCCGTGACTCACGATTGTTGTCAAGCGAGCTCCATCAGCACGATTTCATAGTGTCGTTGCGAAGTCTTCAGGACTCGTCAATGTTGGTAGCATATCCCGGAAAAGGGTAGAGAACATAAGAAAGGAAGGAAAAGAAAAGAAAAGAAAAGAAAAGAAAAGAAAAGAAAAGAAAAGAAAAGAAAAGAAAAGAAAAGAAAAGAAAAGAAAAGAAAAGAAAAGAAAAGAAAAGAAAAGAAAAGAAAAGAAAAGAAAAGAAAAGAAAAGAAGGAAACAAAAGAAAGAAATAAATAATTTTTTAATCAGAATCCACATGTAGTTTTTTAATCAAAATACCTCTAATTTCTTATCACATCTTCTTTTAATACTCATGTAGTTCGTCTCGTGTCAACAGCCTTGGGGATGTCCACAGTGGATGGGACGTGGACATCTATTATAGATGTCAATTTTGTTAACCGTTTCATCATTCTCCAATTCATGATGTATAAGACTGCTGATAAAGCAAAACCAATCAAGATCAAAATTAAGAGAACAATGATGGGATGACACAATTTGTTCAGGACACCTGTAGCAGTGGGTGACCACCCAAAAAGAGTATCCCACCACCTGTGTTCAGCATCTTTCTTTACCCTTTCTAGAACACGATGTATTTCTTTCACATTGTGATGAACAGTTACCAAGGTTTTCTGTCCATTTTTCTTGATCTTTTCCAAAATTTCAATTAAATCTTGGTGAAGCAACAATTGCTTTACCAAAGTAAGGTTCATCCCAATGGGGGTAGGCAATAATTGGTGGATCAGTGTGTAACTGCACTGTAAAAGGTGATAAGAAGTAACTGGGGCTAAATATGAAAAATCACATCCTATGATTTTAGTAAAGTTACAAACACAAAAATTTGAATGATTTTTAGTATCTACTACTAAATTTTCTACAAATATTCTATGACAAGCAGTTCTTAAGCATGCACACCCATTACCTATATAGACAAGCACTGTTTCAGAAATCTCGTTAGGATGAATTTCAAAATGACAGATATTTTGTTCTGTATCTAAACAAATGTCTTGAGCTCTAATTGCATTACTTTCACAGATGAACCCTTGTTGTTCTCGGACAATACAAGTTTCTAAATTAACAGTTTGCCACTTCTCACCAATTTGACGGGCCCATTCTCTATGCTCGAAAGGATAGAGAACAGCTCCATCATGGTTCAGCCCTAATGCAATGACAGGGAATATCAAATGCACTGAAGCATTACGTATGGTTAGTACAAAGGCTGTGGCTGTGTTTGTGAGGGGATTGTAGGTAAAATTTACTAAGTTCCACCAGGATTGGAATTCTCTTTCAAAATCAGTAGCACTGTCCCAGATTATTTTCCGAATTTCAGTAGGAAAAGTGCCTTCTTCGCCTTCTCTTATAATTGAGGCAGCAACTGACTGCATCCATAATTGAGCCTGGATGCAGCTGAGAGCCAAAGAAATGTTGTTTTGTGTAGCATCGAGTGCGTCAATTATCAATTTGTGGTCATTCACATTTACCTTTTCCCAATTTGGTAATATGTTTGATAACAACCACTGATGGCTTCCTAAGGCTAATAGGGATGACTGTAGTGGTTATTGTATTTTAGTCAAATCTGTAGTTGTGGCAGCCAATTTATTCATTAGTACTTCTGAATCAATACTATTTAAGATTCCCAATCCTGTTCCCACAACACTGGTTATGTCTCTTTGCGTTCGTTTCTTAGAAGGGTTCCGCTTTCGCAACCAGGTTGTCCACCCCTCGAAGGAAGTTTGCAAAAAAGGTGAACAAGCTGGCTGAAGTTCTGAGACATTATTTTGCATCAGCAATTTAACTTGTTTGAGGGACCATGCCGGATTCTTCATGTCCCTTGGAGTTCTTCTGTGAAAAGCAAACACAACAGAGTCTGCCACCAAAGGCAGAAAAATTAGAATGATGGAATTATGCAGTGTGTATGTATCCGATGCTCTCTTCCTAGGGCATCAGAGGCTACCCATGCATATTTATTCAGAGGGCTTTTTAGCACTAGTGGTACTTCTCTTACAGTAGGAAGGTCTACCAAAACAGGTTGTCCAAGGTAGTGTGCAGGATTCTTAGGATCATTTGGTCCCTGTAGTGAGAGCGTTCCCAAGGCATTTAAAACACAATATCGGTTCTTTGTTGGAACAATTCCACACCTCTGGGCATCTTTCTTTGTCAGCGCAGAAATTTGTGCTCCAGTGTCAATCAGAAAAGTTACAGGTGCCCATTTAGGGCCTGTAATAGCTGTGATCATTATATCTCCTGTTTTATTTTTAGTGAGCATTCTCAGGTATACCCATGCTCTGTCTCTTCACCCACTGACAAGAGACGGAGGGTCTAGTTTCCCTGGTTTTGAGGGAGAGGTTGTTTTGGCTCACTGCACAGACTTTGAGGGACAGGTTGCTTTGACTCACTGCCCAGATTCTGAGGGAGGAGGGGTGCACTGGGTTGAATTGACGGATTCGGTAGAATGGGTTTTCGGCAGTGCCAGTTAGACACTACCTTACTCCGTTTATCAGGGGGTAAGCCATCCATCATATCTCTGGGGATCCCCTTTTTGATGCCTAATAACCACCAATGCTGATGCTTAGGGATCTGTTTTACATTCTCTGGTTTTTCACTATGAGGAGCCCTAATGTACCTGACACCTTTTGTTTTGTCTGATTTTTCCTCTGGGATTTTTATAGGTCCATATTTCCTACTGTAATTAATCAGATCTTCTGCAACCTCACTCCATGTCCAAACTTTGCGATCACCGGCAGGTGAATTCTATTGTGAACCTGGTGGCTGAGAGGGGGTTGAGTATGGAGTAAACCCAGGATCAGTAGATCCGGTTCGGTCGCTCGGGTTTCCAAGGAATCTATCCAGCCTTTCTACGGGACCTACAGCTGCTGTGGTTTTTTGAAGGACAATTGCTGTAGGTTTGAGTGATTCTGGAAGGCCTTGAATTAAAGGGGTCATCAGTTCAGGTTTCACAGGTAATTGCATGGGGGATTCATATCCAGGAGTTAATTTCCTTTCGTGGATCATTTGCAGACAGGGGCTTTGTGGACGCTTTCTAGAAGTTGATCGGGGGTACCAACTATAGCTAAAGGGTCTCCCCTTTCTAAAGGATTGAGTCCCCCGGCCCAGAAAGCTGCACGCTGAGTCAGGGACCATTTGCCACGTTTGTCTCCTGTTGTCAAGAAAACTCCATGTCCCCAGTATCCACTGGCCTCCTGTTCAGTTAATTGAATTTGGTCTCCTCCAGTGAGGGACACTAGGAAAAGATATTCCGTCTCAGATTCGTGGGGGAGCCGCCCATACTCCTTTTTTAACCTAGCCAATTCAACAGCAGTGTATGGTATTTGTTTAGTGGTGATATGCGGTTCAAAATCTTCATCATTGATATAATTATATTCTGTTTTAATCAGAGGTCTCATACGAGGGCAGCAGTTTTCCCCACAATTTTTTACTAGTATTAGTTCTTTCTGGGGGTATATTTGGTTAATGTGAGGAGTTTCCTTTTCCTCTGTCTCTTTTGGTGAGTCAGTATTCTTTGAATTCTTAAAATATTCCTCTTTTAAAGCAGCCTCTAGCAAATGATTTTTATTCTTCTCTTCATCTAATTGTTTCTGTAAAATCTCCACTAGGTTTTGAAGTGAATCTATGATTGCTTTCTCCTCAGTACATCGCTTTAAGTGATGATCTATAGCTGCCGCAAGGCATGCCCCTAAAACAGAGCAGATTATGGTTTTATTTCGGCCAAATTTAAATCTAGTCTCATGTTGTAAAGAACATACTCTATCAGTTACATTATCCAAATTAAACCAGTTATTTTGAGCCCATTCTTCCCCTCCCGGAGAGGGACGGGCATTGTGTTTTGCTAGCAGAGCATAAAACGCAGCTTTAACTTTTGCACTAGGGTTTTCAGTCATTTTATGAAGGGACCAAAACCACCACAGGGAGGTAAAAGTTAATTACACACTGCGACACACACAGCTTCACTGTGTCTCCCTTCGCTTCCCTGGGTGGGTGAAGAGACCAAATCTGCTTGGGAGGTACTCCTTAAGTTACTTATGGTTGTCTCTTCACTACACCAAGCAGTCCAAATTCACGCACACACCAAAAAAACACAGTTCCCCCTTTTACACTAAGAGATCTTTTGCGAAAAATCTGAAGACAGAGCCCTCAACTGAGTATGGGGTGCATTTCACCTCGGAGTGTGCAGTTTGCGGGAAATTCGAGTCACCCCCCTTGCTTTCTAGACACCGATCACCCTTTTCGGGGTGTCGGGCTAGGTGCGGCTGGAGTGAAACGTCCTTCCCCTATTACAGACTACACACAACCTTGCAACCCCTTCTGTCTGTTAGATCCTGTCCGTGACGCCAGTTTAATGTCACGAACCGCTAATGCAAGCGGGGGTCTTGATGGTTCGTTTATCGATCTCAGAGTGTAAAAGGACACAAGAGATTTCAGTTTTAATCAAAACAGTGCACCTTTATTAAGTGCCCACAACACAGTAATGCAATAGAAGAGAGTAAGAGAGAGAGAGAGAGAGAAAAACAAAGTAGAGAGGGGGAAAAAGAGGGGGCAATAGCTACCAACGGATGAGATGAAGTCCTCGTGGTCTTCCGCCAATAGATTCGTCTTCTTTCCGTGGGGAGATCTCCTACTTGGTTATTTCAGAAAGTCCCTTTATAGTCCTTTTCAGAAGCGAGGGGCAACTGGCCAAGAGGTTGGGAAATCTACAGCCATTGTTATGGGGTCTGTTGCTTTGGGAAGCAGGTACAGGACAGATGTACAAGACAGGTGTACCGGAGAGGTGTACAGGACAGGTCATTCCTTTCCGCTTCAGCGCAGTCCTTCCCGCCTGGGCAGCAAGAACGGCGCAGTCCATTGTGACCTGCACTAATTTTCCTCAGGAATGCATACCAGTTCCCAGTGGGCACACCCGTAGGCAACACTTGGCAGACAATCTCACCTCAGCCAGGCCAGGACTGCTGTGTTCAGTCTCTGTCTTCGGCGATGATCGTGAGGCAGATGAGGGATTTTCGGACCGTCTCTTACACTAATATAAAGGGCCACCCCTCCGCCTCTTCTCCCTTTCCTGTGTCTTCTGAAGAGCAAATGAGGACTTGAATGAGGTGGTCTAAGAAATCATCCTAGAATGAGTAGGAGTTACCTCCAACAAAAAGAGCTCAACAGGGATCCAGTGGGGATATCCATAGTGGGTAAGGCCACTAAGGCATGTGAGTTGATTTCATAGCCTCATGGAGATTAATCTCTTCTGTAAGCAAGCAAACCTATAGAGACGTATGAAGTATTGGTCCTATAAAGCATGTTCATAAAGGGGCTGTATTTGAAAGGCTGAGGAGGGGAGGAGAGTCTTTGCGGAGTAAGGAATTGGAGGGTTTTTCGGCCACTGGGAGCTGGCAGAAGGGGGTTTTACCCCTTGCATGCCAACACAAAGAAGCCCAGAGGTCAATGCTGAAACCCCTCTGGAAGGCAGCACTGAGTGCCCATCACACAGTGAAAAAGGGGTAGAGCTCCTCATCCAAAAGGGGCTGTATCTTCCTGTCGCTGTTAAGCAGGCACGTAGGCGAAGGCAAAGAAGTAAAGAGAGGGGACCCTCTGTATGTGTTCCACGCAGGTTTATTCCGGTGAAATGACAGGAACGAAGAGGCCAATTGGTGGGAGGGTCCAGGGATCTTATACTGGGTACAAGATAGGTGGGGAAAGGGATCTCAGCCAATGGGATAGAGACAAGCAGGTGGGGTTGACAGGAAAGGAACCAATGGGAACAACACATAGGAGGGACTCAGGGAAGGATCCAATGGGGCGTCGAGGAACAAGGAACTTTCTAGAACTAATATATATTAAAGAAGGAAAATGAATATACATAACTTCATACATAAAACAAGGAGACAAAGTATTAACCAATCAGGGGAAAACATGCAAAAGGCAAAACAAGGGAATCATGGGTTCTCACCATGACTATAAAGTTACATGCTAAACTTGGGTTGCTAACCACCACAGCTGGTTATCTGAGTTCTCCTCAGGAGAAAGAGTGGCTGGAGCCACCTGCACCACCACCAGGAATGGCTGTGAAACTAAGACACCATGACCTGTTTTTGCCCCAGTTTGATGCTCACAGAAAAAACATCCAAAGCAGAAACTCTGCCACGTAAGTAATATCTCTGCTTTCTACAGTGAGCACTTAGTATAAAATAATTGGTGGCATGATGGGATAATGACAAACTGTGTTGGTTTTAAATGGCCTGGTTTATGGTAGCGTGGGGGCGACAGAGGTGGTTTCTGTGAGAAGCTGCTGGAAGCTTCCACCATGTCCAGCAGAGCCAAACCCTGATGGCCCTGAAGATGGACATGGCGCTGGCCAAGGCTGGCCAATGAGAGAGGTTGGTAGTGCCTCTGTGATAACATTTAAGAAGAAAATCAAAACAAAGTGGGTGTTGGAGTTTTAAGAGGTCTAGTTTTTTTCTGTTAAAGGAATTTTCCCCCAAACTGTTACTAAGACACAAATCGCTGGGTGCTTAAGAGAAAACAAAAGACCTGGCTGCTCCTTTTGTTTTCACCTGGGTGTGTGGGCAGTTCGGTCTCCAGCATTCGGACAGAGAGGAGTCTGCTTGCTTCAGCTGCTTTTCAGTGTGCTGGAAAGCCCCGGGATCCCAAACCCGCCTTCCCTGCCCTGCTGGAGGCTGGGCTGTGGCCGCCCTGCCCTGCCGCTGCTTCGAGCCTTTGCTACGTTGTAGCCATGCTCACCCTGCCTGCCTAGACCTCTGGGGGGTTCCCCGCTTGGATACATAGCATCTGCCACCCGGGATTTGTGCTCGTCCCTGCCGTTCCAGCCTGCCGCTCCAGCCTGCTGTTCCTGAGGGTCCAGCCGGACACTGAGGCCAGCTGCTCAGGGGTTTGTGAAGCCTTTGTTCCATCCTTCCCAGGGACCCCAGGCCACCAGTGCCGCGTGCTCCCCGAGCTCGCTCCAGAGCGCCCCCTGCAGCCGCGGGGGAGCCATCGCACCTGCCCTGCTCACCGGGAGCTGCCAGCGCCCCTGCCGGCTGCAAGCGGAACTGCACCCAAGGGGAAAAGGGCCTAACAGCCAAGAAGGCTGGCACTGGGTTTGTGATTGTTTGCTGTTACTGCCATAGTTATTGTTGTTTGTTTGACTGGTTATATATAGAATAGTAAAGAACTGTTATTCCTATATCCCACATCTTTGCCTAAAAGCCCTTGATTTCAAAATTATAATAACTCGGAGGGAATAGGGTTACATCTGCCATTCCAAGGGAGGCTTCTGCCTTCCTTAGCAGACATCTGTCTTTCAAACCAAGACAGTGGGGCACAGTTTTTTTTCTACTAGTAGGAGAAGAAGAGGAGGTGAGAACATGTGAGGGAAAACAGCATGGAGACACCAAGGTCAGTGAAGAAGGGAAGACGTACTCCAGGTGCCGGAGCTAAGATTCCTCTGCAGGCTGTGGTGATGACCATGGTGAAGCAGGTTGTCCCCCTACAGCCTGTGGGGATTCACAGGGGATGCAGAGATCCAGCTGCAGCCGGTGAAGGAGGTGCTCATGCTGGAGCAGGTGGATGCCTGGAGGAGGCTGTGATCCAGTGGGAGACCTGGTGGAGAGAGAGGGCCCTTTCTTCCAGGCTGGAGCAGCCTGTCCTTGGAGGACTGCACCCCATGGGAAGAGTGACCCACATTGCAGCAGTTTCGGGACGACTGTTTGCCCATGTGGGAAATTCACGTTGCAGCAGTTTTGGGAGGGCTGCTGCTCATGAGACTGGACCCACGCTGGAGAAGTTCATGGAGAACTGTCTCCCATGGGAGGGACCCTATGGTCTCACAGGGGACAGACTCCTCTCCCTGAGTAATGGAAGAAAAGCTCGGGTGACAAACTGACCAAAACCCCCATGCCCTGTCTCCCTGCACTCTCGGTGGGAAGGGGGGAGGGGTTGGGGGAAAAAAGGTGTTTTTAAGGGCTTATTTTACTTCTCATTATCCTCCTCTGACTCTGTTAGCAATAAATTCACTTTGTACCTCTAAGTTGATCCTGTTTTGCCCTTGGAGTGTTTTCTCCTGGTCCTTATCTCAACTCATGAACCCTTCATTAATTTTTCTCTCCTCTGCCCAGCTGTGGCAGGGGAGGGTGAGCGAGCGTCTTTCATGGGTGCCTGGCATTTCACCAGCATCAAACCACAACACAAACCAAGAGATCCCGGGCTGAGCAGACACAGGGTGATGCAAGGATTAACCCAGGGTGTTATTTCACTGCAGAGCTGCCTTTCCAGGACTGCAGACTACTTGGGGTGCAGTCAGCTCTGCACACCTATGGGGAGAAATACGATAGAATGGGGTTGTAAGCTGTAAAACCTGCCTGCAGAAGCACATGGCAGCACAAAGGAGCACATGGCAGCACACAGAGGCTTGCCTCCACCGGACCCTAGGGGGAGGAGGTGTCACGTGGCAGACCCCTATGGAGAGGAGCCTGCCGGGAGCTGACGAATGGGTGAACAGTGAGCGATCATCCCATAGAAGGAAGTGTGTTGCTGATGTGGGATAGGTCACGTAGTGAGGATTACCATATGTACTAGTTTGAAAACAAACCAGTGGGAGGCACCAAGTCAGAATAACAATTTAATGGGGAAATTAAAGAAAAATAAAACAACTAAAAGAAAACACTGGTTCAAACTGACAGAGTCGAGATACAACCTGAGTCCCTGATAGGCAGGGTGGTGGTAGCAGTCTGGTAGAATGGTGGCTGCAGTCCTCTGAAGCAGTGATCCTGTAGAAAAAAGGGTCTGCTCTTCCTCAGAAGGTCCAGTGGTGGCTGTGTAGCTCCTGTCCTCTGGAAATCCAGTGGAAAGGATCTCTCTGGTGTTCAGAGTCTCAGATTATATCCACGATGGGATGCTTGGTTCCTCCCTCAGGGTGGAGCATCTCACAATGGGGTAATGAGTCATGAGGCCAAGTGTTGATTAGGCTCATTAACAGAAGATAATCCGGAGGGAGTTATCTCTGAGTCATGCGGCAGGACAATGATGGGCCATTAACAGAAAGATAGTCCGGGGGCAGGAGGCAAGGAAACACTGCCCCACCTGATTTCAACAGCTCATGAGGATGGTAATAGAATACACTGCAACCCAGGACATCATATAAGGAAATACTGTGCCTTAGAAAAGTTTATAAAACCATCTCACTCCTTTGAATAAACGATTCAGACTCCCTGCCGGTCTGGGTCTGTGCCTCAATTGCTGACACACACCCATCCGATGTAGGGGTCCTTTACAGGCCTTTGCCCCAGCTCAGCACACACTGAGGTTACTGCCATCCAAACAGCCTTTCCCTCTGTTTTCCACACTCGTTTCTACCTTTCTTCCCCCATCATCTCAGAAACAAATTAGGCAGAAGGAACCAAGAGGGAAACAACCACCAATTCCATTAAGTTCTGCTGATGCCAGAATGATTTTTGCTTTTATATTTCCTTCATATATATATATATATATATTTTCTTGCTCTGTTGTTGTATAGTTGTTTAGTTATATAATTCCTAGCTAGCCCCAGTACTTTTCCCTACATTTCCCTACCCTGATAGGCAAAAAGACAAAACACATTCCTGAGGCTCCAAGATGGGTGTCCAAGGCCCCTATCCTATCTTGGTTCTTCTTGGTAGCCAAGGTTGAAAACAGCTCTCCAAGACACATTTTCATAAACGAAGTTTTGTTCCTATCTGAGGGGGGAGGACATAGAAAAGGGTTGGACCCATGGGGGAATTACCTCACCATTCATGTCTCTAATTGGGGATTTTTGTCAAATATGCTAATTTGCTAGACTTATAAAACTGTATTCACCCAATGCAAGGGTGGGCATTTGGGCATTTCCCATATCTGCCCCTTGGAGGCCTATAATAAAGAGCAGCCTTTATATTACCTCCTATACTAATATTATCTTGAAAGTGTGTTGTTTCATTTCTAGGCATCACTACTGCCTGAATTGTATTTTATAATTGAAAAGAAACATTGCTTTATAACTAAAAAAAAAAGTAAAAGTGAGAGAACCCATTTCTCTCCCCTCCTCCTATCCTGAAAATCTTTCTCTTTCATTGGAGAAAAACCATGAAAATAGAGAAAACCAGGCAGGAGGAATGGAAGGGATGTAAACACTCTCAGGTTTCTTGTTGGAACCCAAGGTTTAGAGAATTTAGGTTTCTGGGATTTAATAATATATATATGTGTAACAATATGGAGGATTTTGGGTGTGGATCTGTTCTTCTTTTCTCCTTCTTCTTCACAAATCTGGGTGCTCTGGTATTGGGTCAAAAAACCGACAGTGTGGGTCATGAATAGATAGTTATTGGATTATAATTAAAAACAAGTTACTTGGTTGGGTGATTTGGACTTTAAAAGGCCTTGAACGTTAGAACTCATGGCCATTTCCCACCTTGTTAACTTGGAGACACACTCTGTGCAGCTATCCTATAGATAAGAAAATAATAAACATCTAATGACGCAGTCCACGCCTTAATTGTGTCTCCCCTGATGGGGGAGACTTTTTAGAGTCTTTGACAGGAGTCAGAGACAAATGGGACTTTTGGCTTTCTCTTTCTTCTGTAGTTGTTTATTAAGTCTTATCAGAAAAGTCCAAGCCACTGACGTGACCCAGACATAGCATGAAGCAGAGAATGCAGCAAAAGCGGAATTATCAAGATTGCACAGGCTATTTAAAGACAAATTACCCAATGAAAACTTAAAACGCAAGATATTTTCACTTTTCTACCAATGTCTAATAAATCATCTAGTCACGCAGGAACTGCGGAATTCTTTATCCAGTCATCCCAGACCACTTCTACCGCAGAATATGGAGTATTCTGTCATAGGTTAGCAAGCATAGTCCCGGAAGGGACGTCCTTGCTAAGGGGTGCTTACAGTTTCCTCTGGGAACTGATAGAACCTATCAGCTGGCCAGTTTGAATATGGACGATTCTCTAAGCCACTTAAAGTTGTGAACACCTCTGTGATCCACATTTAAGAATAGGCAAACTCCCCCTCCAAGCTCTCTCTCGTTTCTGGCGCTGGGACAAGTGGCTGCGGGCCCCGTGTGGGGGCCAGTGGGCCCGGCCAGGCCCTGCTTGGGCCAGGCCAGGCTGGGCCACGGCCATCCTGGGGTCGATGGACCTGTTCCAGCCGTGGAACCCCCCCCACTGCCTTGCCATGGGCAGCCGGAGCGGCTCGGCTCTCCCCCCTCTCCACTTCGATAAGAAACATTCAACATTCCAGCTGCAAGGCTGCAAGGCCGAGGTGAGATTAACCCTTTTACTGCTGTGAAGAGCTGAAAACCTGAGGGAAGAGAGAGAGGAGATGCTTAAAGCTGAAATTCTGTTGAGAAGCTATGATATATCAGAGTATCCTGTTGTAATTTCATGAAGATATGGGGGGTGGAGTGTTCAACTCGTAAGCAAAAGCACCTGCGCTGAGATAGGCAGATGCTGACGCAGCTGTAATTTCATGAGAAGTTTGGACAGGGAGAGATGGACCAGATGAGGACTTTTGCTCTAAACGGGAAAGGAGAAAACCTCAGTCCCTAGAGATGCTCCCAGAGATAGTCTTAACGATGAAGATGATGAAGACCCTTTGCTCCCAGGGAAGGAAAAGGGCCTCTGCTTTTGTTTCTGAACGGCTCAACCTTAAAATTGTACCCCAAAAAACTTCAAGAGTGGACCCTCGAAAGCAGTTGCGGGAAAAGCTGCAAGTTGGGGGGAAAGGACTCACACGCAGGCAGAGAGACTCCTCTTCCTAAATGGACTGAACAATATTTGGAAGTGGGCGGCTGTCTCGTTGTGATAATGTTTTCATAGCATGAGCAAGAAGAGACTTCTCTTTCTAAATGGACTAAACAAGGTTATTATGGCAGTGATAAACAGACTGAACATCTCAAGGGTTGTCTTTTTACATTGTCAGTGGGAGAAGGGAGGAAGGTGGGGGGAGGAGGAGAGTTCTGAAGGTGGTATAATTTTTTTTTCTTCCCTCTTTTAGGTCTGTTAATAAACTTTATATTCTTTCAAGTTTGGTGCCTGCTTTGCATTTCTCCTAATTCTTATCTCACAGCAGATAAACAGTAATGAGTATTTTGGACCAAACCACTACAATGGAGAAGAATAAGAAGTTCTGGAGAACAATAACCATACTCCATTTTGATGTTTTTTGCTTTTATCTACTTACTATACTAATAAACCCAAAACCTCTAAATTTATTCACCCTGTGACAATCTTACATAGTATTCTATCACCCAATTCACACCATTGTAGATTCTAATTCTTCCCAGAGGCTAGGCAATTTTCTCCACGGGCGAAGGTCAAAAACAGTGTTGTCCAGGGGGTAGAACCCTCCAAAACAGGCAGAGAAATATTCTCTGTATTCTGGGTTCCCACATCTCCCCCTCCTGTTTGAACCAAAAACAGTTCCTTGGCAGCTTTATCCGTGGCTCGTCTAGCACAGTGAAGTATACATGGCACAAATACTAAAAGAATTACAACAACAGTTAAAACATAAAACCTATCTTCAAAATTTTTCTCCATAAGGGTGTAAGGTCAAACCAATTGAACAAATCATTCAACAATGATCCGCTTTCTTCTCCAAGTTTAGCTATTCCATCCTCTAATTGCCGTATACTTTCATGGATAGATTTGGAATGATCTGACAAATTCATACAACACATACCTTCAAATTCTTCACATCCATGTCCATGCACTAATAGAAGATAATCAATTGCTGCTCTGTTCTGCAGAGTCGCTTGTCTCACACTCTGAACATCAGTTAACATATTGCTCAGTGCGAGAGAGACAGCATGAGAGTTCTTACTTAGCCAACAGCCTAATTGATCCAATTGTCTTAAGGCTGCTCCTGCAGCAGCACCAGGTAAAAGGAGAGCTGCAGAAAACCTTTGTCCAAAATTCCAAGCTACAAATTTGTCATTACAATCAGATTTATATTGCTCAACAAATCTTTTCTCCCTTCTCTTATGTTCTTTTATCATTTTTGCATTAGGCGTTAGCAAAGAAAGCTTTCCAAAGCTGCATGAACCGCCCTTGATATTTGAGGGAACTGCAGGCCAAATTCTGCCCCCACAAATAAGAAACGTCCCTTGTGGCAATTGTAATGGATCCTGGTTGAACGGTGTGTTCATCTTTACTGTTGAATTGCACCAAGATGTTCCATTTCTATATATTTTGTAATTTGGAGTGACATCTGTTATCTTGACTTTATTTTGTTTCAACCCTGGAGAACTGAATACTACACAAAACTCCATTTTTATTGAACCAAGAATTTCCAGTCCCTGAGGTTTGTAAGGAGCCTCCAGAAGGGACTTGGTCCAAACATCCCAACTTTCCACTGGATTTGAACCAAATTGTGAAACTTTTAGATTAGCATGTTTGGAATGTGGCCATTTGTCTGCTGGTAGACCGAACAAATGTTGAGAATAGTTTCTTTGGCCTTGAGTGAGTTAGACTAATGGTATCTAAGCCTGATGCATTGGCCAAAGTCTCCCAGACATTTTCTTTTGGTTGTTTTTCTGGGAAAGCTGCATTGCTTAAGGCAGTCAGTGAGATGATAAGGCATAAATGTAATACCTGATTGAGCTTAATTCTCAACAGCTTTATCCCATATAGGAATCTCTGATCTGTAACACAACTTCTAACACACTCTTATATACAAAATTTACACCATTAACTTTCCCACTATTTGCATAAGACTCAGTCCACAGTTCTTGCACAAAAAGACAACTGATGTCTGTGGCATCGACAGTAGTGTTGACACTGATTCACGTCTGCGTGCTCGCCTCCTTGTTCCCGGAGTCGATTCCTGCTTGTTTTTGGACTTGATAAGGTTTCACGTTTTTTGCTGGAATCCACTTCGGTCCTGCACCTGTTGAGACACAAGCATACCCTTTGTCCCAAGTTATTAGTTGAAATGGACCCTCGATCTTTCCGGTCTCTAAATCTTTGATCAAGACTAAAGGATTTTCCCTCAATTTTGCCGGAGTACTATTTGAAAAATGCCTGATAATTGGTGGAGTAGGTTCTGAAAATGAGCTATTCAAAAAGTTTAAAATATACAAAGCTTTGTTCAATCGCATCTGAGGCGTAGCCTCTGCTTCCCCCCTTTTCTGTTTATCTAAAAGGGATTTTAAGGTATGGTGTGTTGTCTCAATGATGGCTTGGCCTGTAAAAGAATTAGGAATGCCAAATAGATGACAAACACCCCAAATTTTCAAAAATGTGTCAAGGGTTTGTCCTCTGTAAGCTGGACCATTGTCTGTTTTAATTTCTTGAGGAACACCCAATGCTGCAAATGCTTGCAAAAAATGCCGACATGCATGTTTTGCTGTTTCACCTACATGTAGGGAAGCAAAGACTGCACCTGAAAAGGTGTCCACAGATACATGAATATTTTTAAATCTCCCAGAAGGTGGGTATTTTGTAACATCTGTCTGCCATAATTGCAGGCTCTGCAATCCTCTTGGATTGACTGCTCCTGTGGATACAGGGGGTTGCACAAGCTGACAGTCCGGACAGGCACTTATGATGGCCTTCGCTTGATCTTTAGAAATGTGAAATGTCCACATTAGTGCTTGTGCATTCTGATGGAAAAAATGCATGACTCAGTTTTGCTTGTTCAAAAATATTCGGCAAAGTGTTTGAAATGACCATGGTCAATTTGTCTGCTTGTGCATTTCCCTCTACCAAAAATCCCGGAAGAGAAGAGTGTGCTCTGGTGTGAGAGATAAAATATTTGTGCTCTCTCTGATCTAATAGTTTTTTCATACAAACAAGATAAGAACACAGATTCTCATTATCAACTTCTTTCAAAAATGATCCTTCTATTCTTTTAATTATATTTGCTACATAAGCTGAATCTGTAATTAGATTGAATGGTTCTTGAAACAAATGAAATGCACGAACAACTGCTGCTAATTCCACAATCTGGGGTGAGCCTTATACTATCTGAATATCTGATTCCCATTCTTTTGTAGTTGCATTTTGCCATGTTATTACTGACCCATGTGTTTTCCCTGAACCATCAGTGAATTACGATATTGCGTCTAATGGCACTTCACTTATCATGGGTTTTTCTCTAAAGCTTATTTTCGCTTGTAGCAGTTTATGGCTTGGAAAATGAACTGAGCAAACACCTGAGTAATCTAACAATGCAACCTGAAAATCATCTGATTTTTGCATTGCCCAATCAAAATATTTCTTTTTCAAAGGCAGATAGATTGTCGTGAAATCCTTGCCTGCCATTGGTAGCAACCTTGCTCTAGTTCTGATCATAATTTGAGCTGCCATTTCTAAAGTTGTGAAAATTATTTTAGGGGATCTGTAAGGCAGAAAAATCCACTCTAATATCAATTGAGGATCTCACTGTGATGAGTCCCATTGAAATATGAGACCATACAATTGCATCTTTTCTCCTAACACTGCAAGGAAAAACGGTTGGCTCAGTATAAAACAATGTGCTTGTCTCTGTTGAAGAGCTTCAGTAATCTTTCCAAGAGCTTCTCAAGCTTCTGGTGAGAGGGTTCTGGGCAAATTGATATTACAGTCTCCCCTCAAGAGGTTGAAAAGTGGTGCAAGTTCATCATTTGTGATTCCCAAAATTGGTCTGATCCAGTTGATCTCTCCTAAAAGCTGTTGTAGGTCTCGCAGATTTTTAACTTGAGTTCTGACTTGTATCTTCTGTGGTCTTATTACTTGCTCTGTAAGTCTCCATCCTAAATATCTCCACGGTGAATTTTCTTGAATTTTTGAAGTAGAGATTTCCAATCCGGCATTTTGGACTTCTGTAATCACACTGTCACGAGCTTCTTGTAGCTCTTGTTGAGTGGACGCTGCAATGAGCAGATCATTCATATAATGAATGATCATTGATTGTGGATGTTTCTTTCGAGGTGGATATAAGGCTCAAGCCACAAACCATTGACAAATGGTTGGAGAATTTTTGAGACCTTGTGGAAGAACAACCCAATTATATCTTTGCAGAGATTCTTGTCTGTTGATGCTTGGGACAGAAAATGCAAATCGAGGAGCATCCTCTGGATGAAGTGGGATGTTGAAGAAACAATCTTTGAGATCAATGATTACAAGTGGCCAATCTCTCAGGATCATCGAGCGAGATGGAAGTCCAAGTTGAAGTGGTCCCACTTCTTCAGTGACCTCATTAATCTTTCTAAGGTCATGGAGCAATCTCCATGAACCGGAGATTTTCTTGCGAATCACGAATACTGGAGAATTCCAGGGACTATTAGTTGCTTTTATGTGGCCTTTTTGCAATTGTTCTTTAACAAGACTCTTGAGAGCACTCAATTTCTTTTCTTCCAGGGGCCACTAGTCCACCCATACCGGTTCATCTGTTTTCCATGTTAATTTCAAGGTGGTGAGTGCTGCAGCAACCCCTATTAAAAATCCACTTCTATCTTTGTTCCCCATTGTGATAAGATGTCTCTTCCCCATACTGTGATGGGCTTCTGCACAATGAAAGGACGAATTATTGCTGTCTTTCCTCCGGGTCCTGAAACAACAACTGCATGCTCACTCTGCAGGCATAGGGTATTTCCTCCAATACCTGAAAGCGAGTTCAGAGGTGCTCTCAAGTGCCATTCTTTAGGCCAAAAGTGATAAGAGATGACTGTAACATCTGCACCAGTGTCCAACATTCCCTTGATTGAGATTGTCTTGTCTCCACATGTTAAGCTGCAAACGATCACAGGTTGATCACGGCCTATCTGCTTCATCCAGCTGGCATGAATGTCCATGTCTTCAATGTCAACTGAAGCTTGTTGATCAGTCACTGGCATGATCTGTTCTGTGGCATGAGATGGTAAAGCAATAGCTTTGGCTATTGGAGTATTTTCTGGAATAACCAGTGGAGGACGTAAAGGCTAAGCCAAAACTGTTAGCTCTTCATTTTGATCTGCTGAAGCAATTGATGGATAAACAATGAGCCCTATGATGCTACATCTTTCCTTGCCTACAATTAAAAAGTCTTGCCTCTTCCATGATGTTCCAGTGACCCCTGTGGGTATCACTGCATGATTTTCATTCATAAAACATACTAATCTGGAGGCTGCCAATTTGCATTGCGCCCCTGGTGGCAGCAATTCTGGGTCACTGGGAAATCTACAGATGGTCCGGCTGATGGAGTTTGAGTGACCTTCTGCGATAACTGTGTTCCTTGTGGGATTTCAGATTGAGCTGTCGCCATCACTTGTATCATAGCACGTTGGCGCCCCGCGCTCCTTTTCAAGTTTCCCGGAAGTGGTAAAAGATTCCCATCCACATCTGTTTTGGCGCGACATTGATTGGCGTGATGCTTTCCTCTTCTACATCTTGGACAGAGGCCTGACATTTTTACTTTTTTTTCAGGTCCTGGACAATACTTTTTCATGTGTCCATATTGTCCGCATTTAAAGCATAGTCTCCCAATGAATTCTGCTGTCATCACTTCTGTGGAGTTACTTCGTTGCAGATCTGAGCGAAGCGCTGCTATTTGCTCTTTATGAAGTTTTCCAAGTTCTTGTCCAAAAGCATTTGCTTGAACTGTTGCAACATTCTGAGGTGTGCCCACCTTACTGCAGGCTTCTATCATTTCAGTTATGGTTGCATGACCAGGTATAGTACTGATTATACGTTTGAACTCTGCATTAGCTTTTGCAAAAGCAAGACCTTGTAGCAGATGTGGTTTTGCCACTTCATCACTGACTTGTCTGTCCAAGGCTTGCTTTAGATGATCGACCAATGAGGTAAAAGTTTCAGCAAGACCTTGCTTTACTTCTGTGTAAATGCCTTCTGGGGTTCCAGTAGGTGGAATTTGTCAGATTGCTGTTTGTGCTGCTTCTTTGATATCTATAAGCACATTTTGAGGCAAAACCTCTGCCTGATCTTCAGGTCTAGCATGAAGTTCATCACCAGCCAATGGCTCTAATGTAAGAGCTGCATGTGGTCCTCTTGCATATTTTTCTCTCAGCTCACGAAGTGCTTTTCTCCATCTTTCATCCCATAGCAGGAGTTGTGCATCTGTAAGTATTGTTGAGGCAATGCTTCTACAGTCAAAAGGTACCAAATCATAATTGTTAAATGTGCCTCTCAAAAGTTGTTTGAAGTATGGACTTCCCAGTCCATGATTCTTCACTGCATCCATTAAATCTTTGATAACTTGATGATCCATAGGTTGCCATACAGGAGGATTTTGATTTTGTCTGGTATACGTAATCGGCATTACAATACTATCTGTTTCAGCTATAGTAAAATCTCTGTCTTTAAGACCTTTTTTCCTAATACTTGCCCAGTCTGTTGCAACAAGATCTCTTGAAGCATATTTGTTAGGGGAAACCATGTCCATACCAGCATCTCGTGAACTTGCAGCTTGATTGGACTGCAAGGATGCAGGTTCTTCTTCACCGAAGAATCCATGCATTCCATCTTCTTCTCCCCCTCCTGGATGAGGAATAGGGGACGGTATTCACGGCTGTGCACTGTAAGGTAAGAAACGAGGAGTGGCTGAACCTGCCATCGCAGGTGGCTTTGATCTGGATACTGAAGGAAAGGGTACAGTGGATCTGGATAGGGTACTGCCACCATGCGGGATGGGTGAGGGCTGGGGACCCAGAGCAGCAGCTTCTTGAGGTAGATAATCTCCTGCACATTCTCTCAGTCGGAAGGACAGATGACGAACAAAGTCATCTGAAAGCCAAAAGCGACCTTGGAAAAATGAGGGATGCCTGTTGTTGTGGAATTCGAAGCTGTGAAGAAGGCATATGAGAAGTTGGAGTTCTAGTGCTCGTAAAAAAATGAGATGAAGCTTGAGAAGATATAGGAATGCCTTCTGAAGCTGTGATGGTTACCATATTCTCACCACTGAGATCTTGAGCAGGCACTTGAGGTTGAAGAAGTCCCATAAGGTCAGCTAAATATCCCTGAGAAGTTTGAGGAAAATGTGCTGAAAGCATATGTCTCGCTCCGAGACTTCCCTGTTAATAGGGATGATATGCGTTCGATCTTGTTGCCCTCGAAGAGGAGTCAAAATAAATTTTTAAAAGTCTTCTGCTTCTTGTGGAGATAGGATAGATTTTGTTCCCACAATCTAAGTCCGAAGAACAACCTAGCGTCATCTGCCTTTTAATCCAAATGCTGAGTAAAAGAACTCACAATTCAGAGGCAAAACGAAAACAGAGAAAATTAATGTCTTGGGGTATCCCATATCGCTGCCCTATGCCCAGAAATTAACTTTGTGCCTTTCTATGCCTCTAAACTGAGCCTGAGAGGGGGAAGGAAAAACTGAGCAAAACTTTTTCAAAGCAGTTTGCAGCTTGTTCAAGGTTACACAGAGATAGAGACTTTTTTTTCCCCAGCTGCAGCAGGGGAGCTAGGAAGCACCCGGCTTGCTGCTCCCAGGTCAGTTTTTGGCCAGTTGTTCAGTTTCTTTTTTCTCCGGAGAGATACTGAGAGTTGAACTTTTTTTCCTTCCCTGGAATTTCAGATTTTCTCCCTTTTCTACTGGACTGCTTTAATATCAGAGCACATTGGGAGGACTTTCCACCGAGCACAGAGTGCCTGGCCCTGGGCCAAGCCCCAGCTCCGAGGAGACCAAAGGGAGGACTCTAACACTTTCCCAGGTTTTTTCTCCACAGCGAGAGATTTTATTATTTAGCATTGTTTTCCTTTTCCCGTGTGTTTGTTAAATAAATAGTTTTTATCTCTTTCACTTTCCTTTGAGGAAAATTTATTTTTCCCAAACCTGGTGGGGGAGGGGTGGTGACCTGCCTTCTCTCAGAGGATATATTTCTAAATTTGACCAAACTGGCACAATTAATAGTTTCTAAATGTGGAACTAAAAATTTACAGGATAACAGTAATCCCTCCCTGACACTGAATATCTGACCTAAAGTAATGATATCAATCTTGGGCTTGTGCAAATGAGCAATACTTACTAGGAGTATCTTTGACTCCTGTTATTGTGCCATTGCTTTCAGCAACAAGCACCCCACAAAACCAAGAGCCACAACTTTTTCCCATCAGTAGGGGTCACTCAAGCCAAGTGCTCCACTTATGCCTTTTTGCTCCTTCCACAGCAGATCATCACTGGAAGAATAAGGGATGCAATGTCAGCAGCACTGTTCATGCAAAAGGCTGCTGTTTATTTTTCTTGTAATGTCCAGACCAGCTCGCACCAGAATTACTCTACATCTGCAGGTCTTTAAAGGATTTTCCCTTTTCCTTTAATGCTCAGCCCTTTGATGGTGTGGTCCATGCATACTTCTTGTGGCCATTTCTGCAAAGAGGAGGTGTCAGCACACTAATTTTAAAGACAGGGAAATAGAAGCATTAAAGACAATTATTTTGTAGGAGTGTCCTGACTTCAGTCTCCTTGAACAGGACAGCAACAGCTGTTGGGGAGGAGGAAAGTTTGGCAGGGGAATTTCACAGATATGTAGGCTTGGCAGAAAGATCTCTGAATGTAGAAACTGAGGATGAGATAGAAATGAAAGCAAGTTTTGATATAAAGTAAAAGATGTTTTGCTGAACCAGTGATCACTGAATAACTGAGAAGGCAAAGGTGGGAGATGAGTTGGAAGGAGATTTTTATGATTAGGGCAAAGGTATGTGACCACAAACAAAGACATGTTTTTCACCAAGTAAATAAGTCTCAAGAAGAGCATAAGTAAATAGAAAACATGTTTTTACCAAAAAGAGAGATATTGCAGGCAAACAAGACATGTCAATGTGGCAGGTAGAAGAAAGGTCTGAGAATTTTCCACTGTAAGCTTAAATTGTAACTTACTCTTGTGATTGGATAATAATGACTATAATATGGTAATGGTAGTAGCTATGATAGGCTATAGGCAAATGTAAAAGTATTGTGTATGGTGCTTATTGGTTGTCATGTATTAAGATACTCAGCAAAGAAAAGTATAAAATGCTTTGTAACTTGAACAGAAAGCAGCTTCAGGTATGCCTACAGCTGGAGCTGACAGCTGTAGGGCTGGCTCTGGATACACACTCCCTGGACTGCTGTAACTTTGCCTATGCAATAAACAGCTTTTCCAAGAGCCGCCTGAAGTCCAGACATCCTTTGTCGACACTTCTCCTATAATCAGCCTGTTTCTATCAGAGATGCCAAGCTTCTGCAGAAGACACTGACCATTAACCCAGGTTTGAGATGTTCTACTCATATGGAAACAGCATTGAAAGGGTGACATTGCTGCATGCATGGACATGAAAACCTCTCTAATTAAATGCTGCTCCTGAAAAACCTGTTTTATCCTTGTCTTAGTTTAAAAGAATTATACAGGGCAGACTGATTCAAAGGAATCTACTCCACAGCAAGGTACTGTAAAGTAAAGCATACCTTTATTGGCCAGGCCGGGAGCACACAGGGGTTAACACTTCCATGTGCGTTTCCACCATGGTCATCTTACAGATGTTTTTTTATACATTTACAAGTTTGTCATTATATGTTTACAAGTTCATCATCCGGCCTTGTTTTGGTCATTTATTTAAAGTTACAGTCCTAAGGGGTCTTACTTGCGGTTTCCTTATCTTAGGGTTACAAACACAGCACACTATTCTTAATACTTTTATCACATCTATTTTGCTAATACACACTTAATTCTACTATTACACACTTTGTTGCTATATTAGTTAAACTTCATTTATAATTGTGTATTGATTATATTCCTATTCTCCTATTACATTTTTCTATCCTTTTGTGACCGTTCCTCTGTTTGTCATTAAAACGGCAGTTAGCATGTGTCTTCCTCCTCATCGCTTAGCCCATAGGGGGTTAGGCCCTTGTTCTGCAGACAAGCGGTTAGCCAAACCCATTAGCTCACATTCCATTCCCATATCATCCTAGTCCACTCAGGTTTGGTTTTTCCAAGAGCAGTTAGTGTTAGGCCTAGCATCTCCTATTCATTTATCATCATAACCCCTTCCAGGGCTAGGCTTCTTGTCTTGCAAAAGCAGTTGCAGTCGAGCATAGCAGCTAACACCCAATTTTTATTAATCTATACTTTGTACTAAAGCACTTATGTTAAAGGAGTTCTATGTTTCATATGTCAAAGGAGTCCTGTGTTTAAAGGAGTCCTGTGTATCAGAGTCCAAAATGAGTTATCTCCCCTTTAGTTTTAACCAGTCCCCTTTCACCAAAAAGGAGAGACAAATGCGAGAAGATATAAGTGAAAAAATAAGTTTACTAAAAAGAAAAAATCAGCAACAATCAAGATAACAGTAATAACCACTAGATGCAAAGGTGCAGAATCCTAAGGACCCCCACCCCCAGGAACAAAGAAAACAAGATGGCGGAAAAGACCCCTCCTCCCAAGATGCCAGCCCCCATAGCAGCCCACACGGACCAGAGGACAATGACAAGATGGCGGAGAAGATCCCCTTCTCCGGACCATGTGATTGCAAAAGAGGACAAAGGAAAAACAACACAGCAACCGAACCTCTATGGTTCCAGAATTCCCTCCTCCCACAAATAACAACCAATGAGGCACAGGGGAATCAGGGGGGATGGGGAAGCAGAGGTTAAACAATTTGCTAAGAAGTTGTTTGTTAAAAGAAATGCATACAGCTTGTTCAACACTTATTGTGCCTACCAAAGCAGGATGAGAAGATATAAGACTACTGATAAAGGGAAAGAATCTTGACCAAAGATCCTGTTTTCGAACTTAAAACTAACCCAAATCAGTCTTGAAGTTTGGACTTGGGCCAGGGGCATAAAGAGCATGCACAGGGAAGCAAGGTGAAAAGTTCAGGATGAGGAAGACCCTTTACTTCATCTGAGGAAGACCCTTACTTCATCCCAAAGACCCCTGCCCATGACCACCAGACAACACTGCGCAAGCGCAACGCGGATGTAAATGACTTTTGGGCTCATTGTAATATGAGGCGAGGCTAGGCGGGGCTAGGTAATGAATATATATAGGCGTATTGGGAAACTTAATGAATATGGAACTTGTAACCCGATATATACCAAGCTGAATGCAGCTGTTGGCACACATGACTTTGGAGGAACTATCCCCCATGCCTCCCAGCGCTGGAATAAACATACCTATTTTACTACTTATTCCAGTAGTGGAGTCTTTTCTGCCCATCACAGGGACAAAACAAAAACCTGGAAGAACAATTTTTTTTCTTCAAAACAAGTCAATGCTGCTCAGATGCTGGAAGAAACTTCCCGACCATTGCAGCATCGACCCCCCTCAGTGGCTGGAGAGAGGGTTTGACTTCCCGGTGTGGTGCGGCGGCTATGGGCAGCGGTTGGATCTAGGGTAGCAGCTGGAAAACTTGCGGAGAGAGGTTCTGACTCTTTCTTGACAAACAGCACAGCTATCCCAAGCAGCAGCAGTAAAAAAGGTCCTAAGAAAATGTCTCTGGCACCATCAGGCAAGCCTTCCCCTGTCCCCAGTGAAAAGTCAGGCAGCAGGAGTGAAAGGTATTGCAAAATTTGCTCTGAAGCAATTTTGAATTGTGAAATGCAGCTTCTCAGGTTTCGACTTGGAGACCTGCCCCAGGCAACTCCCTCAGGAGCTCAGAGAGAATGAAAGAGCTCTCACAGCATGTTCGTTCCTTCTTTTTAACGGGACCCAGCCCCTCTCCTTTCTCTGAACAGGGGTAAAGCACTCCGGTTCTGCTTCCGGCCCCTGGGTCTTAAAGGGACAGTAAAACAGACTGCAGATGATGTAGAGAAAATATAGAATACACATTTTTTGGGTCATCTAGGACAATCCTTCACCAGCATACTCCAGACATTTAAGTATTTTGGCTTCTTAATTTACATATCATATTGATTTTATCTTTTTGCTGCTTAGAAAGAAGCTTAACTCCTCTCATGTCCTTTCTACCTCCACATCTCATGACTGCTCTGACTCACCACATCTCGTGCTGAGGAAAAAACCAGCCTCAGTCAACCAGTATGCACCTACAAAGACCTTGTGACTACAGCTGAGTGGGACATATTTCTATTTCATATAAAAATGCTCATGACTTAAAAAAACAATCCTCCTCTGCTTTTGGACTGAACTGAGACCTTTAGGAAATCACAGTGGGAATGGAGCCAGGGAGAGAGGAAGAGAGCCATCAAGATGCCTCCAAAACCAGCTACTATCTCCCCAGGCATTGCCCCGCTCACATCAGCTGCTGGGATAAAGCCTCCAACATCCCTACAAGTGCTGTAAATTTTGAGCTTCCTGCTCTTTTAAAGTGGATTATTATCCATTTTACCTTATTTATTATTTGCTACTTATTACAATATCCAGAAATTCCATCTGGGAGCCTGTTCCTATTTGGCCAAATTTAGAAATATATCCTCTGAGAGAAGGCAGGTCACAATCAGCCCTCCCCCACCAGGTTCGGGAAAAAAAATAAATTTTCCTCGAAGGAAAGTGAAAGAGATAAAAACTATTTATTTATCAAACACACAGGAAAAGGATAATGATGCTAAATAATAAAACTTCTCGCTCTGCTGAGAGAAACCTGGGAAAATTTCATAGTCCTTCTGTAGTCTCACTCTCCCCCTCCTTGGAGCTGGGATGGGGTGGTGAGCCCACCTCCAGGGACAAGGCCTTGGTGCAAATTCCTCCCGATGTATTCTGATGTTGAAACAGTCCAGCAGAGGGAAAAAAAAGAAAAAACAAAGTCCCAGGAAAAACAAAAGTTCAACTCTCCATCTCTCTCTGGAGAAAGAAAAAGGAGCTGAAAACTGGCCGAAAGCAAGCCGGGTGCCTTCCTCACTCTTGCTCTGCTACCGCAGCTGAAAAAAAAAGTTTCTATCTCTGTGTGACCTTGAACAAGCTGCAAACTGCTTTGAAGAAGTTTTGTTCAAGTTTTCCTTCCCCCTCTCAGGCTCAGTTTAAAGGCATAGAAAGGTACAAAATTAATTCCTGGGCATGGGGCAGCGATAGGGGATACACATCACAAAGTCACCCCAAGACAGAGCCATGAAATCTTTCCCAGTGAAAATCAAAACCAGGAATATTTCCTTAAAATTATTTGGCTCAACAACCTGTTATTTTGCATGCAGCTCTGGGTGGGAGCCTTCTTCCCCCCAGGCCATTAGGTTTGGGAGAGGTCAGTGCCATACCACACCCTGCATTGATTCCATGATGTGAGAGACTGGAAGGATTGCTAGTTCGAAATATTTCGGGCATGTGTGTGGGGGGAAGAGGCAGGTTGGGCCTTGCCTTTGGTGAGGTGATGTCCTGCTCTGCACACCCCATTGGGGGCCTTTAGCGGGGGGGGGCTCCCGGGTGCAGGGGAACCAGCCGGAGACACGACACGAACACCGATACGATTTGAGCATAGTGCTCCAGTTTTATTGTTTACCTCCACCAAGTTATACTTTGCAAAGTTCACGCCCCTTTCCCATGAGAAAGCCTCTAAGCAGCAGGGGAGCTGACCAGTGTATACCTTTTCCCAAGGCTGTTCAAGGCTGCCGGCTAGCAGGTGCCTTGCAAGCCTGTCTTCAGCCTGCAGGGTACTTCTGCAACAACCCTGGGGTGCCCAAGCTCTCCTGGGGTATCCTATGCCCCCACTCCACAAGGAATTCCTCTACAGAGGCCCATATCCCAGCCCTGCAGTGGCCACCAATCACTGGCACAGCAGAGGCAATGCTCCACACCTGCCTCTGGAGCCCCAATCTAGCCCCAGAATGCCCAGATGACCAGAAGTCCCACCTGAGGGAAGGGCCCAGGAAAGCTAAAGGGTATTTAAACCAAGACACAAGGCAAGCACATCTTGGCTCTACCTTCTCTTGGAATTTCTATCAGCTGAACGCCACTGGAACCAGGAGTGGTAGCTATGTTTGTCCTTTTCTATATCTTTTCTCTCTTTCTTCTTCTAATTCCCTCCTCTCAGAATTTTGAGTAACTTAAAATCAGATGGGCTTGCAGTTTGCTAAGTTGAATAGGGTAAGTTAATGCTATGTGAAATATTTTACGTTGGTTGAATGCTGCTCTGAACTTCTGCCAAATTTCTCTGATTTTCTGAACTTGCCAGTAAAGTTCTTGTTGTTTTGACCTTTTGAGAATATCTTGTTGGTATTTCTCTCATGCATCTAACTCAGCGTACATAAAAAAACTGCAAGTCCTTTTAAGAGGCTCATTTAGCCAGTTTTTGGGGTCTTACAGATGCCCATCACAACAGTTCCTGAGCATCTCCCTGGATGACTAGGGAAGTGATTGTCCCTCTGTACTCAGCACTTGTGAGGCCACCGCTTCAGTACTATGTCCAGTTCTGAGCCCCTCCCTTCAAGAAAGACATTGAGGTGCTGGAGTGAATCCAGAGAAGGGCAAGGAAACTGGTGAAGGGTCTAGAGAGTAAGTCCTATGAGGAGTGGCTGAGGCAGCTGGGGGTTGTTTAGCCTGGAAAAAAGGAGGCCGAGGGGAGACCTTGCTCTGTACATCTACCTGAAAGGAGGTTGTAGCAAGATAGGGGTTGGCCTCTTCTCCCAGACAAGTAGTGACAGGACAAGAGGACATAGCCTCAAGCTGTGCCAGAGGAGGTTTAGGTTGGGCATCAGGAAGAATTTTTTCACTTAAAGGGTTGTTAAGCATTGGAACAGACTGCCCAGGGAGGTGGTGGAGTCACCATCCCTGGAAGTGTTCCAGAAACAACTGGACATGGCCCTTAGTGCTGATTGAGTTGCCCTTGTGGTGTTTGGTCAAAGATTGGACTCAGTCTTGGAGGTTTATTCCAACCTTAATGATTCTATGACTCTACGATCACCACCTTTTGGCTGAAGCAGCCAAGAAGTATTACCACAGGCCTGGTTCCTACGGTATATCACCGTGTCCCGCAGCTATAGGGAGGAGGAGGAGGAGAAGATCCAGCAGGCAGGAATTGTGCAGCAAGATTGATTTCTTTAATTATTTTACAAACTCTTTTATAGACTTTTTTCTTCATAGTCTAAATGGACAAAGGACCAGCCACCCCTTGGGGGTGATTGGCCAAAATCCTAAAACATCCATTATCAAAATATTTTCTACTATACCATAACCAAGACTTTCCAAGGTTGCAGGTGGCTTGGTTGTTTACATTCCCTGCTACCTCTTCTGTGAGAGAGAAAAATCTCTCACGGACTTAGAAAATAAAAAGATGATCCTCACTAACAGCATTTTTGTACCTACAATTCCCCCTTTTTGTTTTATAAGATAACAACCCTACTATTAATCCTAAATAGAAATCTACATCAGTTATTAATTCTAAATATGTCCTTAAGGCTTTAACTATCTGACTCCATAACAAGAAATTTAAAATTCAGTCTCTGCTTGTGGAAGGACCATCCCAGTCTCTGCTTGTAGAAGGACCATCTGCCTGATAGTTGACATCCTGGTCATCATCAGAATAGTCATTAGGCTGATGATCTACATTCTGGTCGCCATTTGGATGGTTGGCGTTCTGGCCATCATTTGGAGGTTGCCTGTTCTGCCTCTGGTGCCGTAGGTCAGGGCGAACGCATTATGAAGGTAGCCACCATATTCCAGTATCCGTGGAAACGCAAGCATACCCACAACCACAAACGATAAGCTCATGAGGGCCTTCCACTGGTTAGCGAGTAAATTCCGTACCCAGACTTTTGCCCAGGGCAGCTGTCTGTCGCCTGCAGACTGCAATGAGAGAAAATGATTCCGAATAACAGGATTATTTGAATTTTGTGGTACTGTAAGGTGATTAATTGTATACAAAGCTTTTGCTAGTCGGCTCTGTGGGGTTTCTCCATGCATTCCCCTTTTCTGTTTGTCCAAAACACGCTTCAAGGTACCATGAGCGCGTTCGGCAATGGCTTGGCCAGTAGGAGAATGTAGGATACCAAAGGTATGGTCTATACCCCATAAGTGTAAGAGCTGCCGCGTCTTCTCCGAGGCGTAGGCAGGACCATTATCGGTTTTCACAGAAGCTGGCACGCCCAGGACTGAGAAAGCCAATTTCCAATGGGCAATGTCATCACGGCCCTTCTCTCCAGTGTGAGCAGTAGCCCACATAGCCGAGGAGAAAGTGTCAATAGACACGTGCACGTATTTCAGCCGACCAAATTCAGGGATGTGAGTTACATCAGTTTGCCAAATCTGCAAGGCTTTTAGCCCTCTGGGGTTTACCCCCGCTGGCAAAGGCGCAGCGAGTCCGTGACAGTCAGCACAAGCGCTGACAATGTTGAGCGCCTCGGTTGGCGTTAAATGGAACTGCTTCTGCAGGGTATGTGTACTTTGATGGAAGAAACCGTGTGATGCCTTGGCTTGTGCAATTTTGTCAGGCTGAGGCCCTACCCACGCAGGGTTGGCCAGCATGTCAGCCCTGGCATTGCCTTCTGTTAGAAAACCTGGTAAATTGGTGTGGCTTCGAATGTGCAGAATGTAATATGGATGCACTCAAGCCTGAATCGCAGACCACAAGGTTGGCAACAGCAAAAACAGAGCGGCATTGTTCACCTCCTTCAGAAGTGAACAATCTAAGCGTTGGGTGATATCTGCTACATAAGCAGAGTCAGTAACCAAATTCAAAGGTTCCTGTGAGAATCGCTGAAAAGCCATGGTAACAGCCCTTAATTCAACTTACTGAGCAGAGTCTGACGCGGATTGGTGCGTTAATCAACACTGCAAAGGCAGTATAGGATACTGTGCACCCTTACGCACAGTGACCCTGCTAAAAATTTGTCCCAATCCATACGCCCCAAGCTGCCAACACGTCCCGTCCCCAAAGGTTAAGGGAAGTGGTAGCAACGTAAGGCCTAATTGTAGCTGTGTGCCCCTCTGAATCCTTTACCATCACAGGCTGTTCGCTTAAATAGCTCTGTGTGGTTCCTCCTACTCCTGCGATGGCCGATCACACAGGGGCTAAAGGCCATGAGGGAGGCCATGCAGAGAAGGAGATGTTAGTTACATCAGCACCCGTATCAATCAAACCTCGAAGCTGAATCCGGGGTGGACGGGCGTTCGGCAGGATCGGGGTACATGTCATCTGTGGCCTTTGGTCAGAGATGTCTGCAGTCCAGAAGGCCTGCGGAAGTCCCGTAGATCCACTGCCGTTATCTTCATGAGTTTGTTGTTCTATCCTGGGGACACAAGACTTAAAAGGCACTAATTTAGCAAGGCAGGTCTTTTCAGGAATAGTTACAGGGGGTTTTTGCGTGGAGACCATAGCGCAAATCTGACCTTTAAAGTCAGCATCAATAACTCCTGAGTGCACTAAGATTCCTTGATGGGCAACATCAGGTTTTCCCACCAGCATCGCACTGGATCCCTGGGCTAAGGGTCCATATGCGTCCAAGGGAACCTTATAAATACCGCTAGAGTCTAAGACGACTGCGGCTGCGGTGTGGACGTCAAACCCGTCTGATCCATGGGTGCTGTCTGATCCCTGGGTGCCGTCTCTGGGGTGGCTGGGTAGGCCTGTGCCTGTACCTGTGCCACTCTCTGGGGGAGTGACTGCATCGGAGAGCAATTCCCCCTCCTTGCACCCCGGCGCAAGTTTCCCGGCAACAGCTGACCATCGGTGTGAGAAATGAGACAACTCTTAAAAAGATTAATTTATTGAAAACAGAAAAAAAATGAAAAATTACAGAAATTTAAAAAAATATATAAAAATTTGGGATCCTATGGCTCGGTAGATGGTATGCCCCAGGACCGCAGGGATTTGAGATCTTCTGGCTGAGACAGCACTGGACCTCAGGTAGAGAAAAAAACTTGCAGTGCTGGGTTGACTTAAAAAAATTACTAAAAGCCCCTTAAAAGGGGTAAGGCTTTTAATGCCCAGCACCGATGTCTCCCACAGCTAGTCTGGAGAGAGCAAGAGGGGAAGAGAGAAGAGAGCCCACTTCTCGGCTTCGTCCTTTTTATAGTTTTTGCTCCGCCCCCAATCCGCCCACAGTCCGCCCACAGCCCGCCCCTTCGGTCCAAGGCGATTGGTGCTTTCCCTTTGATGGATCATCTCTGTCCACCAATGGCTCATCGTTGTCAAGGGGGGTGGTATCAGTTAGAGATAAGGGAATACAATACCTTCATTAAAATTCAGATATTCAGGTTGCCATGGAACTTGCCTGCAGAGTAATGGCTCTGTAGCTAAAAATAGCTGCTGGCTATTAAGACTGGGTGGGGGGGTTTTGGCCTTGGAATCAAAATGCAAGTGAAACACCTACAAAAAGTATTAAAATGCATCAAACACACCTCAGAACACTTGTAAAAGTATACAGTAAACACAGGAAAGGTAACTCTTATGGTGTACAAGTGGTTTGTAGCTTGAAAAGGGGCAAGTTTGTGATTTTTAACTGGGAAAATTTTAACTGGGAAGGGTGCAACTCTATTAATAAACTTTAAACAAATAGAAACACTGATAATGGAACTGGATTTTTGTACCTGGGCTGATGGGTTAATTGTAACATTCAATTTAAAAATAATTAACTCAAAATTAATTATTTAAAGCACTTATTATGCAAAGACCAAGCACAAATAGGGATTTCATGTATGACAATCGGCATGAGTCCGGGATCTACAGTAGCCTGTGCAATGCCCTGGCCTGCCACACCTCTTGCACTGGAGGATTGGTGTGTTCTCTTTTTGACTCGGCTTAGGCCGCTTCCGTTTCTTCACCTGTTTTGGTTGCTTTGGTTGACTACCAGAAGATGCGTGAACAGGCTGCAGGAACGCAGCCAAAGCAGACCTTCTCTGGTTCCCAGATCCCACCTTAGCACAGGCTTCGACCATGTCTGTTACCTCAGGATCCCCTGGCAAGGCATCTATGATTTTTCTGCACTCCTCGTTTGCGTTGTCTCTCACTAACTGCCTTAACAACAACTGTCTTAACCCATCATCCTCAACCTGCTTCTCGAGAGAAGCAGCGACTTTCTCTACAAAAGAAAGGAATGACTCTGATTTGCCTTGAACTATTTCAGTATATCGCTTTCTGGGTGCTGACAACTCTATGGTTTTCAACAGGGCAGCCATGCCAACCTGTTGAGCTTGCTGCAGGATGCTAGAGGACAAGTTACCCTGTAGACTGGGATCAGAGAAGGGACCAGTCCACTCCTGCTGTCTGTCTAGGATCAGCAGCAGGGAGCTGCAAATTTGCTAATGCAGCCTTGTTGGCCAGCTTTCTCCAGGTTTTCTCAAAAACTGTAAATTGTACAGGTTGAAATAGAATTTGACCTAAGTGTCTGATATCAAATGGAGAAAGCAAATCTGTATTTATCACCCTTATTATCTGCATAACCTCAGCAGAACCTAGTCCATATTGTGCCACCTTGGATTGGAGGTCCTGGGCAACTTTCCAAGCAATTACCTCATGCTTGTCATGCTCCCTTGAATCTGGGAGAGCCTTATACACTGGGAAAGCTTGGATCTCTTTTGGGGAATCACTACCATCCTGAACTTCTGGCACAGCCTGTGGATGGAGTGTAACAGCTCCCCGGTTACCCCCAGAATCCTCAGATCTATTTGGCATTCCAAGGATTTCTAATAACCTCCAGTCACCCTCCTCCAATGCTTGCATCTTAAGAGACTCTAGGAAGCGATTACGATGCGTCGGACGCACTGTCACCGTGCAGTCCAGAAAGGTCCAGGGCCAAGACCGGCGCAGCCTTTTTCTTCGCCGCGCGGCTACAGCTGCCTGACGACCTGGGGCCAGAACCTCATCTGCCTCACTGCCTGACGAGGAATCATCAGGCAAAGGCGACTTTGGGGTGCTGGGAGGGAACAGAAATGTACGGGGCGGAAGGGCACTTTGGCTAAGTTCGCCAGAGTCAGAACAGACAGGACAGACTGCAGCTGGCTGTGCGGCAGTTTTTACAGCAGTTTCTTTACGGGAGGCCGTCCCGGCCAGATCCGACCGAGCCGGTACTGAAGCTGCAGCCGTCTGGGGCTACGGCTGCGCCCGGCGCCGCGGCCAGCGCCGCGGTCGTCTCTCGCACAGCAGCCGCGTTCCGCACGGTCGCCGCTTCCGCTGCTGTTTCGCGCTCCCCGGGCGCGCTCGGCGCCGCCGTCTCTGGCCGGCGCTCCGCAGCCGCCGCCGCTTCCGGGTTTTCCCGCGGCAGCGCTGTTTCCGGTTTCGCCGCCGGCCGCGCCGTTTCTCGGCTCGGAGCTGCGTCTCCCACTTCTGGCAGGTGGGGCGCGGACGGCACGGCCGACGCTGGCGCCGCTTGCGGCGCGGGCTCAGGCATTCGCCGCTCTAACAGGATGAGCAAGTCCTCCATCCTACGGGATAGGTTTCGTAGCTCTGACAGAAAGGGTAGATGCTGCATAAAAAGGTCCATGGTTCGGTTCTGCGACTGCGCAGAACAGTCCAGCGCCAGGGAGGGCAGCGGGCCATAGCCGGGCAGTCCCGGGGGGGGGCACGCCCGGCGCAAAGCCCGCTAAGTTAGATCCAGGTGCATAGGGAAGCGAACTAGGAGCCGCTCTGGGGGTCCAGTTGGCTAAGCCGCTGATCTGCGGCCCTGGATAAGCCGTGGCCGCCGTCCAGCCGAACGGCAAGGCAGGCTGTGCGCCCTGCCTCTGCCCTGACCTCCCCGCCTCTGCCGGCGCGGGGTCCCTGGGGGCTGCGGAGTCCTGCGACTGTGCAGGGTGAGCCGGCGCAGGCTCTGTCTGTGGAGCTGGGGGGTTATTCCAAATCCACCATCACTTGCCCAGGAAGCCCAGTCAGCGAGGCCCCCCTCGGACATTCCTCCGTCACTCATCACCGAGATAGGCGATCCAGCCCTGCTATCACAGTCAAGGTCTGTCAGCAGGATAAATAACGAACGTCAGGTTTTGTATAATTCTAACGCTGCCAGCTCCCCTGTCGGGAGCTCGTGTCGGACAGTAGAGCCGAGTTCCTGCCATAAGGCAAAATCCAGGGCAGTATCTCTGTCCATGGAAATCCCTTTTAACGTAGCCCAGTCTAATAATTCCCGAACTGAGTTTTCAGGAATGGAGGTGTGCAATATGCTAAACACACCCTTCCAGACCAGTACGACAGCGTCGTTCTGTGAGCCGCTGTTCGCAATTTCTCAGTTCTGTCGGACCTCCCGGTCCCGGGGAGGAAAAGGAACAGCGTACCTCTAGAGGAATTTGGCTTGGCTAGCAGCAGCAGGACACGTCAGAGAGTGCAAATCACGTCGGGCAGCACCAAATATTACCGCTGGCCTGGTTCCTACGGTATATCACCGTGTCCTGCAGCCATAGGGAGGAGGAGGAGGAGAAGATCCAGCAGGCAGGAATTGTGCAGCAAGATTGATTTATTTAATTATTTTACCAACCTTTTATAGACTTTTTCTTCATAGTCTAATTGGACAAAGGACCAGCCACCCCTGGGGGTGATTGGCCAAAATCCTAAAACATCCATTATCAAAATATTTTCTACTATACCATAACCAAGACTTTCCAAGGTTGCAGGTGGCTTGGTTGTTTACATTCCCTGCTACCTCTTCTGTGAGAGAGAAAAGTCTCTCACGGACTTAGAAAAATAACAAGAAGATCCTCACTAACAGCATTTTTGTACCTACAACCGCAGGCCTGGTTCCTACGGTATATCACCGTGTCCCGCAGACATAGGGAAGAGGAGGAGGAGAAGATCCAGCAGGCAGGAATTGTGCAGCAAGATTGATTTATTTAATTATTTTACAAACTCTTTTATAGACTTTTTTCTTCATAGTCTAATTGGACAAAGGACCAGCCACCCCTTGGGGGTGATTGGCCAAAATCCTAAAACATCCATTATCAAAATATTTTCTACTATACCATAAACAAGACTTTCCAAGGTTGCAGGTGGCTTGGTTGTTTACATTCCCTGCTACCTCTTCTGTGAGAGAGAAAAGTCTCTCACGGACTTAGAAAAATAACAAGAAGATCCTCACTTAACAGCATTTTTGTACCTACAAAGAAGTATTTTGATGTAAATCTTCCTTGCTGTTACTAAGCTATTCTCACTGCTACTGTCATTCTTGGAAGCCAGAGGCAAAGAGCAGGACTCCCCTCCTGGAGCCTGGTGTTGCACAGACAAAAGGAGGACATGTTCCCACCCATCACAGATTTACAATGGCAAGAGGCAACAACTGAATGCAAAGGCACAAGAAGAATAATGAGAAGACATCGTGGTTAAACCACCATATTGTCACAGTAGCTGACAGTCTGACAGGGTTTTGTTGGGACCAGGAATTTTAAAAAAAATTATTAAGTGTCGCTGTTGTCCCCAGGGATGGTGAGAAACGACACAAGTCCAGGATCGGGTTCAAAGGCCAGAAAATGGCTCTATTTAATTATATAATTCAGCTTATATAGCTTTGTTCGCAAGGGTAGCATAAAACCATTGGATGTTTGACCATCCACCTCCCAGAGGGATTGGCTGAACGGCATAACACCCATTTTCAAAATATTTTTCTTCAGTGAACCAAAACAAGTCCGTGCAGGTGTGAGATAGAGAGTTAGTTTACAGAACCGTCTTCCACTGTTTCTCAGCTAAAGCATGAGAAAGGAAACCTTCACAAAATGCTTCAGCAGCTGGAAAATTCCTCTGCTCCTGCTCTTTAGCATCCACAATTAAGTGCTTGGTGATGAGACTTAGCTGATTCATTTCCTGCAGGAGTAAGTCCAGTCATGGGCCTGCAGCTTGAAGACTCTGTCCTCCCTTTTTTCAGGCCACTGCTCTCAGGATGCTGCTTTTCAAGAGGGACCATGCAGCTACAGGAGAGGCTGTGTCCCCATGACACTTTGCTCAAACCCATGCTCCCTGGGGAGAAGTGTTAGCATCATCTCTAGACTCCTGAAACAGGAGGTTCTCAAATAGCTCCCAGAACATGTATTCATCCTGCAGAGTAAGAAATGAAGAGGTTCTGGGAACAATCCCCAAAAGGAGAGCAGCAGTCCCCAGCTGCAACTTATGGCATGTACAAGAGCTATGAGAAAATAGAATAGAATAGTTCAGTTGGAAGGGACCTACAGTGATCATCTAGTCCAACTGCCAACCCACATGGAGTCAGGAGGTAGCTTGGTTGAGCAAGTTTTGTAGGGGTGCTGGGTATGAATTCAGCACTCTGGGAAAGCACTGCCAGAAAGTCAGACTAATTCTCTCCGTCAGTATCTACTAGTCAGGGCTAAAGCAATTCCTATACCTGATTTCCCATTATTTCCCTTGGCTGTTGGCTGGTTTTAGGCTTCCATTTTTTCCTCCTCATCTCTGCCCATCGTTGGCCTGTATTTTTTTTCTGCCTTCTCCCCTGCCATTTTTATACATCATAGACCCTGGTGCCTCCTGTAAGGCCCCAAAAAACTCGCTTGACAAGACTTTTAAAAGGGCTTATGGTTGTTCATGTACTCTGAGATAGACGCATGGGAGAAATACTGACAAAATAATCTCAAGAGGTCAAAACAACAAAGAAGACTTTATTTGCAACTTTAGAAAATCAGAGAACTTTGGCAAAATATTTAGAGTGATACCAAAATGGGCTGGAAAATAAACTTTCTAACATAATTTGAAGTATTAGAAAGCAAGCATTCTTTATGGCAGCACTGGACACACCTGGAGGATACCTCCTCTAATCGAATGTGTGTTGTGAAACTTTACAACAGGGTATTTATTCCATCATAATCATGCATATTCATTACAACGTACTTTGTAGCTAATACATAAACATCACTTTTCCTAGAACTAATTTACATGTATCCATCTCTCACTGGAAGTCCTTTTATGGTCCTAGAGGGCCGTCTTAAGGGGTCCCTGGTGGTCCTACTCACTGAGTGCCCTGATATTACAGGTAACCTTTCCTTGAACTTTTCTTTGGGCATGTGTCAGAGACTGAAAATAGTTCATGCCTCAAACATTGATATAAAGTTTTGTTCATTATAAAGAAGCTACAACCAAAGAAGCTTCCCTGAAGACTGGGATTTTGAACTGAAAGTCAAACTGCTCATTAGATACAGGGAAACCTATTGTTCAATCATCTCAGGCTGAGGGAAAGGTATGCATCCACAAAAGGCCAAAGCCACCAGCTGCAACTATCCCCGGCTGAGTTTGGGGTGGGGGAAGAGCACAGCTCACAGAAGCCAGGTTTACACAGACTCCCCCCAACTGAGGGGCGAGGAGGAGGTTTTGGGTGCATGGTGCAACCTCTGGTGAGAGGCAATAAACATCCATCCTCCGATTACACAAACCAGCCCAGCTGTGGAACCCCCAACCCCACAGGCCACATCCACGGGGCATTCATGTGAAAGGCTTTGTCCCACAGGACTGCACGTGATGCAACAGACCCAGAGCCTGCTGTGAGAGACTGCCCCCCCCCCCCCCCCACCTCCAGGGGGACATGCCCGGACATGCCTACCTAGCCTGAGCATATATACCCATGGGACTCTATGCTTTTCGAGGGGATCTTCACCACCAAGAAGATCAGCTGGAGAGGATCAATGGAACATCTCGGGATCCATGGAGTGGTGATATTTTCCTTATTCTGTCCCTGTCACTCTTTCTGTCCCCCCCACCTATTTTCTACTTCCTTTCCTTCCTTTCCTTCCTTTCCTTCCTTTCCTTCTCTCTCTCTCTCTCATATTTACCATCAAATAAAATCCTTACTATTGTCACTGGCATATGGTCTCGTTTGCACCTTGATTTGGGCAGAGGCATTTCTAAGAACCTTAAAACTGGATCATAACAGCATGTGCTGTTGCTTCTTGTTACACAACTTGCCAAAAACCCCACTATATTCCTCGTTATCTGTTTCTCCACTGGTTCCAGCTACATTTATCATCCTGTGTGCATACTTTTACATTCTTTAATCTTTTTTCCTAGTTAGTCTTTAAGCTCTATCTAGCAACTTCAGGGGAACTGAAAATTTCTGTTCTTTGTGTTATATATCAAGAGCAGTATTCAATCAATATTGAAAGAAATTAATTCAAGTGCTAAATTTTTAGCAACATAATATTGAACATTTATTAGTAGAACAAAGGCAAATCACAGCGAGGGGGCGCTTGGCAATATTGCCAGAGGCGCACTCCATTCATTTTACTGTGGACTTAAGTACTCTCTTAAACTGTTACATATTCATTAAGCCCAGAAAGTAATTTACACTTCACTCAAGTTCCCCTTCCCCCCCCCCCCCCCGCCTCTGGTCTCTGCCCCTTCTGCCAGCACGATGCCGCTTCTGTCCTCTGGATCGCTTCAGAACTGAAGACAGGCACCCTCTCTCCGGTGCCTCTCCAGTCTCCAGCCTAATTTGTAGCTGACAGTTCCCTTGGGAGGTGTGAGTTCTGATGAGAGAACAGTCTTCCTGGGATGCATGCGGTTTATCTTCTTTGTTTCTCTAAGATATCTTGGTTCCTGGCTCTGTAGTTTCTCAGCTCAAAAGACATTTATTACCATGTGTTTATTAATACATTTCTTAACATATTAAAACTATTTTGAAGTTACAATTTACCTTAATCTCATTTCTACTTAACTACATTTTACCTTAACACTATTTCTACATAGTATATTATCACTTCTAAATGTTAAAATCATATATGCGAAAGACAACATTTATCATTCACTCATTTATCACAAACATGAAACATTTCCCAAAGCATTAACTCAGGCCATTCAATTTAGCAAACTTTAAGCCCATTAGATTTTAAGTTACTCAAAAATTCCAAGAAGAGGGAATTAGAAGAAGAAAGAGAAAAAGATATATAAAAGAACACATATAGCTCTCAACTCCTGTGTTCCAGTGATGTTGAGCTAATAGAAATTCCAAGAAGAGGTAGGATCAAGATGTGCTCACCTTGTGTTCAGCTTTAAATACCCCTTGGCCTTGCTGGGCCGTCCCTCAGGTGGGACTTCTGGTCATTTGGCCACTCAGGAGCCGGGTTTATTCTCCTGTTGTGTTTCTCCCAAAGCCTGGCCAGGGCTGTTACAAACCAGTTTAATCACAGAGAAGTAAAGGAAACTAAGTCTCTGTGACTAAAACAGAAAGAACTTTGAAGGTTCAAAATATTCCCAAAATATGAAATAAAAACCAAATGAGATTAAATGTTGATGCCAAAAAAAGGGATATATTTTTATTTAATAGTAAGAGAGGCAAAGAGAAAGAAAATTAGAGAAAAGCTAGAAAAAGCTAAGGTTACTTTAAAAAGCGTAGGATAGGTCACCATCACACATGCTACCTTTGTTGCTGCCTAGACGAGGTGGGGGGAGCGAAGCAGGTTTTGCCTTTTTTTTCCTGCTGTTTGAAGCGTCTTATCTGCCTTCTGTGATCTGGGGAGTAGTTTGGCTGGAATGTGGTGGCCTGTCCTCCGAAATGCAGGCACAGTGCCCGATTGCTGCAGCTGAACTTTGGTCCACTCGCACTGCTCTCACCACAGAACACAGGAGCAGGGGTAGGGATTTCCACAACTCACTCGTGATTTCAGTCCAAGGATGCAGGATCGGGGGGTTTCCCTCAAGCGGACAGCATCTACTCCAGGAGGCCTCAGGGTGTCTTGCAGCAGGCGATGGTGGTAGGGGGTAAGGCAAAGGTCAGGGATTCTGCCCTTCTCTTTCCCCTCCACATTTTGCACCAGTTTTGCCTTCCTTTTTATGGAACTGTCAAAAATAGGTTAGAAACTGTTATACTGTTAATAGTAATATTGTTAAATAGTTAATAATTGTTATGTTAATAATGCATGTACTGTTAAAAGGTTTGGTTATTATATTATAAAAGGGGTGAATCGTGCTGAAACCGGTCCAGGAGACACTTCAGAGACAGAGAAGTGGGTATTTGCTTTATTTGGCGCGCCAGGTGTGTGGGGATCACTCCTCCAAACACGCACACACCGGTGCTCCCTACAACACAGTATTATGGGTTAAATTATGAATATTCATCACATTCCTTGGGACAGGTGCAGTTATACAAATTATTTCTCGGAAGTCGTTAATATCATTAGCATACGGGTCACGCATGCACTGTGTGTCCTGGTGGTCACACTGAGGAAGGCCTCTCCTCTTCCTCGGGGGTCTTTCTGATGAAGGTCAGTAGTCTTCCTCACAGTGCACTCTTCACCTTTCTCCCTGGGCATGTGTAGTCCTTTGAGGAATGATTCAGTGGTCTCTGAGATGATCCTTGTCCCCCCTATCTTGACAAGATTAGGGCAAATTCAGCTTCTTAGGTTTTGTAATTAACATCTGCTGTCTGAACTAACATTTGCTGTCTCCCAATAGTTAACTGTGCTTACATGAGTTAGTTATTGACTGCCCCTTCCTCAATCCCCCCTTTTCTTTGGTCATTTGTAATTCTTTACAAATCTCGCATGTCTTTAAAGTAAGAACCCTTCTCTATCTTATTTCTAAGTTTGTGCTTGTGCCATTGAGCATAAGCATCGCGATTCCAAGTACATAGTATCATACAGCAGTAACTACTAATACAAACACTAAGTAACAATGCAATAACAGAAATAGCTATTACAAACAATTGTTTAAGCCAGGATAAGTTGGGTAACCATGATGTAAGTTTGTCCCATACCTCTTTAAACCCCCAAGAAGTGTCATCCAAGGTGATCTGATGTAGTGTCCATGTTTTTTCTAGAATTGTCTGCAAATCTGTTTCTATTCATTTGTCTAAATCAACATAACTACAACAGCTTGTATTTATAACTGTACATACTCCTCCTTCCTTGGCATACAGCAAATCTAATGCAAGTCTATTCTGTATGGCTAATTGTGAGATGCTCTTAATCTCGATTTGCTGCGCTCTTATGGCATCTGCACTGGCATTTTTTGCTATGACCCAGCCCACTGCGGGGCTGGGGTAGTGAGATGCCAATCAATCCCAGCCCATCCCCTGGATCGAGTTTTCCGAAGAGACAAAATTGGAGGGTGGGTTGAGGGGCGGCTCAGAGACCTAAGCCGCATCCCCCCTCGGGCGGTGCCCAGGTACAAGCCGCCTCCCCCAGTTTGGGAAAATTCTCGGTTACTCGGTTGTTCATTGGTTCTTTGTTATAACTCCCGCCTCTCGGTTTCCCCCAGTGGTTCTTGTTAAATTGTATCCTCCCCCTGGCTTGTAACTCATTGGTTGTTTTCCCCTTTCCCCGCGGTTTTCAAATTCCCTATAAAACTGAGGACAAACCTCGGGGGAGCATCCCATCGCATTCCATCCCTTCCCAGCTTGTTCTGGCTGCAAGACTTCTGAGAATAAACCTGTTAGAAGTCAGACCAGAACAGCCTCTCTCTTCCTTTGTCTCCGAGCTAACGCGAGCTGATCCCATCGGTTCCTGCCGTTTCCCTCTGCCGAGAAGTCAGCTAGCACGCCCAGCAGCACCCATCCTGATGCCGAAGTCGCTTCTGCGACACACAGAAGTAATGCAGCTGGACTCTCTCTGACTGGGGGCACGCCAGGGCTCATGCCTCGAGCACAAGAACTGCATTAGTTATTCATTATGGTTTCTACAGTAGCAGAAAGGTTCACTATTGCTTTCTCTAGTTCACTTACTCTGAGTCCCAGTATAAACCATCTGGCAAAGCTGTGAAATCTAGTGGGCCTATCTATTAAGGGGTTTGATGTCCTTTTGGTCCTCCGTATAAAAGTCCGGAGTAAGCCTTGTAGTTGAGAAGCAACAGTAATGTGGGGAAATTCCGGTCCTATGGCACAGCAGCCTTTCCATCCCAAGAGTAAAACTTTATAGGCATTGTGACCACATATCCAGTACCAACCCCACCCTGTGGGCACTGGCCAGCCCTTGGGCTTTGGTCCTCATCTTGTTTGATTCTTATTCCACATGTTGCCCCCCCCCCCATAGGTCCAGAATTCTGAGCAGTTAGCATAACTCCCTATAAATGTTAAGTTCCCGCATTTGGAGTCTGTCTTATTCCCTCCTGAGTTTTTAGGTACAGATTCTTCCCAGCACCGCTGCATGCAGGATACTGGTGAGGACCCAAGTATTGGCTCTTCAAACTCTAATTTCCACTGAAGTTGATCTAGGGATTTGTTGACATAGTGCGAAAGCCTGTTAGTACTAAGTGCAGCATAGATTGTTGTTGTATATGGGAATGTTGCCCCAACCAAAGGAAAGCCTCTAGCAGAATTCTCAGGCAGCTGGGAACATATCCAGCAATCAGATTAAAATTCTCGACAACACCTTTGAGCAATCGAAGGTATGTATTCTGGTCCCATGCACCTGCTCCAATTATCAATGTTACCAGTATGGTCCAAATCATGTTGTGTTGATTTTTCGTAGCTGAAGGCGCAGAGATCCTGTTCTTCTTGCCTCCCGCTCTTGCTTTAGCACAGGTTTGGTCCTGGTATAATGGATCCAGGTCGGTTTTCCTTGTACTTTAATTGCTGTATGAGTGGTCAGCAGTGTCTGATAAGGTCCTTCCCATTTCTCCTGGAGTGGATCCCTTGAAAGAGACTTAACATAAACCCAATCCCCTGGTTTCCACATTATGAAAGGCTTTATCAGGTGGCGGTGGTTGACAATTAAGAGCTGTAGTGCGTATTGATTGTAATTTTTGACCTAAGTGCTTTACATAATCTATTAGGTAGCTTTGCCCTACCAGAGCCACACTGTCATTGTGAATCACGTTTGTTCCATAGGGCCTTCCATACAGAATTTCAAAGGGACTTAATTTTTGTGAGAAATGAGACAACTCTTAAAAACATTAATTTATTGAAAACAGAAAAATTGAAAAATTACAGAAATCAGAAAAATATAAAAGTTTGGGATCCTATGGCTCAGTAGATGGTATGCCCCAGGAGCACAGGGATATAAGATCTTCTGGCTGAGACAGCACTAGACCTCAGGTAAAGAAAAAAAACTTGCAGTGCTGGGTTGACTTTAAAAAATTACTAAAAGCCCCTTAAAAGGGGTAAGGCTTTTAATGCCCAGCACCGACGTCTCCCACAGCTAGTCTGGAGAGAGCAAGAGGGGAAGAGAGAAGAGAGCCCACCTCTCAGCTTCATCCTTTTTATAGTTTTTGCTCTGCCCCCAGTCCGCCTACAGCCCGCCCCTTCGGTCCAAGGCAATTGGTGCTTTCCCTTTGATGGATCATCCCCGTCCACCAATGGCTCATCGTTGTCAAGGGGGGGGTGGTATCAGTTAGAGATAAGGGAATACAATGCCTTCATTAAAATTCAGGTATTCAGGTTGCCATGGAACTTGCCTGCAGAGTAATGGCCGTGGCTAAAAATAGCTGCTGGCTATTAAGACTGGGTGGGGGGTTTGGCCTTGGAATCAAAATGCAAGTGAAACACCTACAAAAAGTATTAAAATACATCCAACACACCTCAAAACACTTGTAAAAGTATACAGTAAACACAGGAAAGGTAACTCTTATGGTGTACCAGTGGTTTGTAGCTTGAAAAGGGGCAAGTTTGTGATTTTTTACTGGGAAAAATTTTAACTGGGAAGGGTGCAACTCTATTAATAAACTTTAAACAAATGGAAACACTGATAATGGAACTGGATTTTTGTACCTGGGCTGATGGGTTAATTGTAACATTCAATTTAAAAATAATTAACTCAAAATTAATTACTTAAAGTACTTAATATGCAAAGACCAAGCACAAATAGGGATTTCATGTATGACAATTTTTCTTTGAGCCGTGGTTTTACCCTAATTCTTAGCAAAGCCATGAGCAGAGCCTGATACCAATATAAATTAGTTTCTTGACAAATTTTGGCTAATTGTTGCTTTATTAAGTGATTCATCTTTTCTACTTGTCTACTTGCCTGAGGCCTGTATGGTGTATGTAACTGCCAGTGTATGCCCAGTAGATTACTCACTCCCTGCACTACCTGGGCTACCAAGTGTGATCCTCTGTCAGAATTAATTTCTCTGGGTACCCCAAATCGTGGAATAATTTCTTGTATTAAAGCTTTAACAACTTCTCTAGCTTTATTTGTTCTACAAGGGAAAGCTTCTGGCCAACCTGAGAAAGTGTCTGTGAGGACTAGAAGGTACTTGTATCCCCCCTTCCTAGGTAATTCAGAAAAGTCAATTTGCCACACATGCCCTGGTAAAACTCCTTTAGTGATAGTTCCTGTGCTTAGCCTAACAGTGGTATTAGGGTTGTTTTTAAGACAGATTTCACAAGTGGAAGTTATGTCCTCAATTGTTTCCTTTAATTTTGATGCCTTCACTTTGTCCTTCAAATGGTTATATAAAGCATCAACTCCCCAATGTGTCTTAGAATGTTCGCTTTGGATGAATAATTTTAGCAGTTTTCTGGGTATGACAATGAGATCCTTTATTCTAGCCCACCCATCAGATCCTATTTGTCCCTTCCCTTCTTGTATCCAATTTAGATCATCAGTGTCGTATGGTGGGGGTTTTTCACCCATAAGGATGTTAGAAGGGATTAGAGCTAGGGCTTGAATTTGATCCCTGCCACCCACTGCCTTTGCTGTTTTGTCTGCCATAGCATTTCCCAGTTCAGGGATAGTGTTACCCTGGGAGTGTCCCTTACAATGCATTATAGCCACGTTTGAAGGTTTTACCACAGCTTCCAGTAACTGTACGATTTCAGTAGCATACTTGATTTCCTTCTTCTGTGAGGTTAATAAACCCCTTTCTTTCCAGATAGCCCCGTGAGCGTGTACCACCCCAAAAGCATACCTTGAATCAGTCCAAATGTTGATAGGTTTTCCTTTGGCTAATGCCAAGGCTTGAGTTAGGGCTATTATCTCGGCCTTTTGATCTGATGTCCCCACAGGTAATGGTTTTGCCTCAATGACAGCGTCTGTGGTTGTAATTGCATACCCAGCGGACTGCTTACCATTCTTGACATAACTGCTCCCATCGGTGAACCGGTTTTCCGCATTTTCTAGCGGAGAGTCCTTCAGGTCTGGACGGCTGGAGTAAACTGCCTCCATGGTTTCAATGCAGTCATGCTGTACGGGCTCCTCAGTAACGTTGCCTTGGAGGTAAGCTGCTGGGTTTAAAAAGTTAGTTACTTGGATACTCACATCCTCCGATTCTGCTAGGACAACCTGGTATTTGAGAAAGCGAGATGGGGTTAACCAGTGATTTCCTTTCTGTGTGAGCACCGCTGACACTGTGTGAGAGACAAAAACAGTTATCTGCTGTCCCAGTGTGACCTTGTGAGCTTCCTCTATGTACAGGATCACAGCTGCCACTGCACACAGGCAGGCGGGCCATCCTTGGCTGACCACGTCCAGCTGCTTGGAGAAATAAGCCACTGGCCTTCTGTATGGTCCCAGCTTCTGTGCCAAAAGTCCCAGCGCCAGTCCTTGTCTCTCATGTGAGAACAACAGAAGAGGTTTAGTGACCTCGGGTATGTTCAGTGCTGGAGCTTGCATCAACTCACGTTTCAGAGTTACAAATGCATTATTAGTCTCTGGTGTCCAGCATAGGTGAGTTCCCCCAGTCTCTTTTAGGAGTTGGTATAAAGGTTTCACAATGAGTCCATAGTTGTAGATCCACAACCTACACCATCCTGTCATTCCCAGAAAAGTTCTCAGTTCTTTGGTTGTAGTTGGCTGGGGCATTTGACAAATTGCCTCCTTCCTGTTGTCTCCCAAGGCTCTCTCCCCTCCTGCCAGTTCATACCCCAGATATGTAACTTTCTGGGGGACTAGCTGAGCCTTTTCAGGAGAGACTCTATATCCACTTAGTCCCAGAAAATTTAAAAGACTTACGGTCCAGTTCTTGCAGTCTTCACGGGTCCTTGTTGCTATTAGTAGGTCATCAACGTACTGCAGAAATGTACCTTCTCCAAGTGGCAGTGTCCAGGCTTCCAGTTCTTGGGATAATTGACCTCCAAATATCATGGGGCTATTTTTGAATCCTTGTGGCAATACAGTCCATGTGAGCTGACTCTTTCTCCCTGTTTTGGGGTTTTCCCATTCAAAGGCAAAAATTTCCTGACTTTTTAGCTAATGGCAGACAAAAGAAAGCATCTTTTAAATCTAAAACTGAAAACCACACCCAATCACTTTGTAATTTTGTAAGTAAAGTGTAAGGATTGGCTACTATGGGATGCAGTGTTTTTGTTATTGCATTTATTGCCCTCAGGTCCTGGGCTAACTGATAACTTCCGTTTGGCTTTTGTACTGGTAGAATTGGGGTGTTGTAGGGGGACCTACACTCTCTCAGCAACCCTTGATGGATAAATTTGGCAATTATTGGTTCTATACCCACTAGTTCTTCATGCCTTAGTGGATATTGTTTGACTGACACCAGCTGTGCCCCTTCTAATAATTCAATAACCACTGGGGAAGCTCATTTTGATCTTCCCGGTATTTTGACATCCCATACTAGTGGGATCACTTGATGTCTTATCTCATCATCTATGGGTATTCCTCCTTTTTCAGGGACATTTGCTAAACTTAAGGCCAAAATTAATTTTTCTTCAGGAACCTGTAGTCTCATTCCTTGTTCTGTGAATTCTGTTTTTGCTTCTAACCAGGTTAATAGATCTCTGCCTAGCAGGGGTTTAGGCGAGTTTGGAAGATATAGAAATTGGTGTATTCCCATCTTTTTACCTAATGTAAATTTTAAGGGTCTCAAAAAATAGGCTTTCTCAGTTTTCCCTGTAGCCCCAACAACTTGAACATAATCATTACTTACAGGACTTAAAGTCTGATTCAGGACTGAGAACGTGGCTCCAGTATCTACCAAAAACTCCACCTCCCGTTCCCCTAGCTAAACTTTGACCAGAGGGTCGGCTAGGGAGGGACCCACCAGTCCCCGTCACTCATGGTATAGCTGTGCTACAGTCACTGGTCCCAGTGGCGCTGATGATTGTGGCGCTGGGGTCGCGGCACGGTTCATAGGACAATCTCGTTTCCAGTGCCCAGGATGACCGCATAACAAACATCGGTCTGAGCCTGGGCATTGCTGCCTTTGTCCTCTGGGTGGGGGCCTTCTCCCACCCCTGGGGAATCCCGATCCCCTGACCTGGGCCACTGCGACTGTGTGGGGCTGTGCTCTGTTTTTATAAACTTCCCATGCCACTGCTAGAAGTTTCTCTAAGTTTCGGTTATCCGGTTCCTTAATCTTTTGCAGTTTTCTACGTATATCTGGTGCTGGTTGCCCCATCAATAAGGATATTAACTGTTGCTGCCCAATTTCAGAAGCTGTGTCCAGTGTAGTGTGTCTTCTCATATTATCCCTTAATTTTTCTATAAATGCGCCTGGGGATTCAGTGGTTTCTTGGTGAATACTGAATAACAATGACCAGTTAACTGTTTTAGGTATAGCATTTAGTAGCCCCCAGTGTACTAATTTCCTGTATCTAACCAAGAACGGATATGTTTGTGGATCATTGGGGTCCCAGTGTGTATCTCCTGTAGGAAAAATGTTATCTACATTTCCATGCAATGTCCTAGCAGCTATCTGTCCCTGCACATGTGTTCTTGCTGTGGATACTACAGCAGCTTTTTCTGTCTCAGTTAATTCTGATAGCATTAGGTCTATATCCACCCAATCAACATCCTGATTTCTAACAACCAATTCAAACCTCTTTGCTACCTTTTCAGGGTCTTTGCTATACATTCTGGCTGCTTTCCTCCAGGTATCTAAATCCAAAGCTGTAAATGGTGTTTTAACTTTTGTTATTCCCCCGTCTGGCCCCACCACTTGTCTAAGTGGTGCTATGAGCTTCTTTTCTACAGGGGCCTTGCTCCTAGTTCTGGATGATATTCCTGGGCCAGTCTCACTTGTTCTTTCATCCCCACTATCCTCTCAGGATCTTTGGGACGTTGGGGACATTGTTCCTGATGTTAGGGTGCCACCACTGCACCTCATTAGCTCCTGGGTTTCCAAGGGATCCTGGTCTCTCTCAGCTTTGAGCTTTAAACATCTTTGCCCAATATTGCATGATGAGCAACACCTCTTCATGCAGTTTTTTCCTTTTGCCTCCTTTTCTAGGAGGACCATAGAGTCCTGTGGTGCCAGATTGATGCCACATTGTTTCTGCCACTCTGGATTGTGTCTTAAGGTAAAAAAACAATCTGCATAGGCGGTCTCATCCCATTTATTCTCCCTCCTTAAAAATAACATTAATTGCAATAGAGTGTTATATCTTAAAGAGCCATTCTCTGGCCATTTTTCACCATCATCCAATTTGTAGAGTGGCCACCACTGATTACAATATTTAATTAGGGTGCTCTTTTTCATATTCCCTCCAGGGACTCCCCCCAGCTCTTTCCAATGTGCCAGCACGCATCCTAGGGGACTTTTCCGGGTTATTTCATTACTTTCTGATGATCCCATTGCCTCTTTTGTCCTTTCTCCCCCTCTTTTCTCTCTTCCACGGCCAAAAACACCCAAAAACAGAGAACCAACTCCTTCCTTCCACAAAGCCACACTCTGCCACTCTTGTCTAATACCAAGCTCTCCCCTCCAGCAACTTGGACACTGTCCACTCTTTCTAATAGACAATACCACTTTCTAATACATGTACACAAAACCCAAGCTTCACAACTGTTTCCACACTAGGCACGGGATTTCAAAAGGGAAGTCAGCTGGGGCTACATTAGAAAAGCATTGGGGCCTGGGTGTTCTCAATCCAGTAACTAAAATCTTTCTCCTCTAAAAATCCGCCCTCCCTTCGGACAGTAAGGTTGAATTCCAAACCAACGGTTTATATGATTTATACTCATTCACTCTTTGCCAAACGCTTCGCTTTTCTCTGGCCGAGCCTGTCGCTGGGGTACGGAACTGCAGATAGAGCCCCCCACTCGCTTCGTGCTTTAACAGCGCGTCTTATCCACTCTCACTCACACAGCAGCAGAATAGCAACAGACAAAACAAAAATAGCAGTACAATAGCACATGACAGCGGGGTCCAACCCCTTAAAGGTACCTTTCACAGTGGGGTCTAATCCCTGGGGGCCAACCCCTTTAAAAGTACTTTTCCTCCTGCCCAGGACTAATTTTGGAAGACCCAGTCTTCCTCGAGACTTTCAACCCACCCTCAGGGACTCGAACCCTGGACGTGCAGGTATTTCTGTGTTTAAAAGGAATAGCAAATACCTTAATTTGGTGCAGATGGTCCTTGTCTGCCCCTGCCATTAGCTAAAGGACAGCTGAGCTCCCCCTGAAAATTCAGGGGCTCGACTGGGAGGTCTGCTTACCCCTGGATCCAACAGCTGGGCAGAGAGGGTCCCATCTTGGGGTGCCAGATGAATCGCGCCGCAACCGGGCCAGGAGACATTTCAGAGACAGAGTCAGAGAAGTGGGTATTTGCTTTATTTGGTGCGCCAGGTGTGTGGGGATCGCTCCTCCAAACACACACACCGGTGCTCCCTACAACACAGTATTATGGGTTAAATTATGAATATTCATCACATTCCTTGGGACAGGTGCAGTTATACAAATTATTTCTCGGAAGTCATTAATATCATTAGCATACGGGTCACGCATGCACTGTGTGTCCTGGTGGTCACACTGAGAAAGGCCTCTCCTCTTCCTCGGGGGTCTTTCTGATGAAGGTCAGTAGTCTTCCTCACAGTGCACTCTTCACCTTTCTCCCTGGGCATGTGTAGTCCTTTGAGGAATGATTCAGTGGTCTCTGAGATAATCCTTGTCCCCCCTTTCTTGACAAGATTAGGGCAAATTCAGCTTCTTAGGTTTTGTAATTAACATCTGCTGTCTGAACTAACATTTGCTGTCTCCCAATAGTTAACTGCGCTTACATGAGTTAGTTATTGACTGTTCCTTCCTCAATAGGAAAAGGGAAAATTGCCTAGTCACTGGTCAGCCCAGTCTTGTGAACTGTACGCCCTTAATAGAGCCTTGAGGTTATTAGAAAGAAAAGTAGGGACGATCTTTACGGATTCAAAATACGTATATGGGATAGTACACACTTGGGAAAATCTGGGAAGAAAGAGGGTTGTGGGAAACAGAGGAGCAGAAACTTACACAGGCATTAATGAGTCTAATTTACAGCCCTGGAAAGAGCTTGGGTTGATGTAATGACAAAGGTATACAGACTTTAAGCAGAAGAATTATAAACCTAGGTTTCTATAGTTATAAGTAAAAATATGTGTTGGGTGATATGGTGAAGGGTTTTAAGTACAGTAATGTGATTTTATAGCTTAAGAATTTAGATGTTATAATAGAAGTATATGTGTGTACGTGAGCTAGCAAGTTATTGGTTGTGAAACAGATGCAATGCAGTAAAAAATGGCAAAGGTGATAGGTTATAAAGTCAAAACAAAGTTTCGTGTTAATTGCTTATTGGACCAAAAAGTTATAAATTTCCATGTAACTCTGAAACTTGTGACTGTCTTCAGTTATGGCAAATTATTACTAAATCGCGGTCTCTGAGACTGATGCCTTGTTTGATTTTTCAAGTAATAAATTATGATAACCGTGATCGTCCCATCTCTTGGATAAGGTGCCGACAAATTGGGGCCTCTGTGAGGCGGATTTATGGTAAAAAGGTTGGAAGAAAGGTCGGAAGCCACCTCGGTTGACGTGAGAAGTATTACTCATACCCTGAAAGGAAGGATGATCCAGTACCTACTCAAAGCTGAAAGGAAGCTTAATGGATATCACTGGTTCGACATCCACGGAGGTCTGTGTAGTGGGTTGAACCTGAGGTGATGGACAGTCTTTTAGACTAATGACGCTTGTCACAATTTACATATTTAAACCATGCGGAAAGGAGGGAATTTCCTTTTGTTCCAGCTCGCCTGCCAAAAGGCGGGGGGGGGGGGGGGGTTGCCTCCGGGCCCTACCAGGCTAGGCCAGGGCCCCTGCCCCCCCCCCCCCCCCCCGCTTTCCCAACACCGCGGCACGGACCCTGGGTTGCTTGGGGGGGAACTGTCCCAGAGCCGCAGGCAGCTAAAACCAGCCATGGACTGCCACACAGCTAAATCCATCCGGCGCGGCTTCTTGGGAGCCGGCAAAGTCTCCTGTCTGCAGCCAGCACACTTCGTACCAAACTGAAGAAGACACCATGCAGCCAGCAGCACAAAGGGAGCGAGGCTTTCTCTACCATAAAGCCTGAACAAGAACACTTTTCAACACGGCAGTGCCGCATTTCTCGCGCATAGCTTAAAAAACTTCTTGCATGCCATGGTAAGAAACTGTAATATCACAAACTGTCTCTTTAATCCATTTGAAGTAAATGGGGGGAAGGAGAATTCACGTGTGGCCCATGAAGATTGTGAAGAGTGCCTATGCCAGGCTATATAGAAGCAGTGAGAGGCTTTTAGAGACTTGTGGTGAAGAAAGCCTTTGTGTTCAGGCCGAAATAACTCATCCTTAAAAAGATTAATAACCCCATGTGATGGCTCACGTTTTGCAGTGTGAAGGAACTGTGAAATTTTTCATGGGAGAGATGTTTTACACCACAGCAGATTTTTTCTTTCCGGGCGGGTCTGCTGTTGGTGGCACTTTGGGAACCATGTGAAGCAGAAGAAAACCCTTTTTTCCCTTAAGCATAAGAAAGAATCTTTTCAAGAAGCGGCAGCGGCTGCGGAACGGTGGGCAGAGACGGCGGCGCCAAGCGCACCTGGGGAGCGCGAAACAGCAGCGGAAGCGGCGACCGTTCCAAACGTGGCTGCTGTGTGAGAGACGAGCGCGGCGCCAAGTGCGGCGCTGAGCGCGGCGCCGAGCGCAGCCATAGCCCCAGAGCCAGCTGCAGCTTCAGTACTGGCTCCGTTGGAACTGGCCGAGACGGCCTCCCATAAAGAAACTGCTGTAAAAACTGCCGCACAGCCAGCTGCAGTCTGTGCTGTCTGTTCTGGCTCTAGCGAACTTAGCCAAAGTGCCCCTCCTCCCCGTACATTTCTGTTCATTCCCAGCACCCCAAAGTTGCCTTTGCCTGATGATTCCTCGTCAGGCAGTGAGGCAGATGAGGTTCTGGCCCCAGGTCGTCAGGCGGCTGTGGCCGTGCGGCGAAGAAAAAGGCTGCACCGGTCTCGCCCCTGGACATTTCTGGACTGCACGGTAACAGTACATCCGACACATTATAATCGCTTCTTAGAGTCTAATAAGATGCAAGCATTGGAGGAGGGTGACTGGAGGTTATTAGAAATCCTTGGAATGCCAAATAGATCTGAGGATTCTGGGGGTAACCGGGGAGCTGTTACACTCCATCCGCAGGCTGTGCCAGAAGTTCAGGATGGTACTAGTTCCCCAAAAGAGATCCAAGATTTCCCAGTGTATAAGGCTCTCCCAGATTCAGGGGAGCATGACAAGCATGAGGTAATTGCTTGGAAAGTTGCCCAGGACCTCCAATCCAAGGTGGCACAATATGGACTAGGTTCTGCAGAGGTTATGCAAATAATAAGGGTGATAAATACAGATTTGCTTTCTCCATTTGATATCAGACACTTAGGTCAAATTCTATTTCAACCTGTACAATTTACAGTTTTTGAGAAAACCTGGAGAAAGCTGGCCGGCAAGACTGCATTAGCAAATTTGCAGCTCCCTGCTGCTGATCCTAGACAGACAGCGGAAATGGATGCTTTGATGGGGACTGGTCCCTTCTCTGATCCCAGTCTACAGGGTACCTTGTCCTCTAGCGTCCTGCAGCAAGCACAACAGGTCGGCATGGCTGCCCTGTTGAAAACCATAGAGTTGTCAGCACCCAGAAAGCGATATACTGAAATAGTTCAAGGGAGATCAGAGTCGTTCCTCTCCTTTGAAGAGAAAGTCGCTGCTTCTCTCGAGAAGCAGGTTGACGATAACGGGTTAAGGCAGATGTTGTTAAGGCAGTTAGTGAGAGATAATGCCAATGAGGAGTGCAGAAAAATCATAGATGCCTTACCAGGGGATCCTGAGGTAACAGACATGGTCGAAGCCTGCGCTAAGGTGGGATCTGGGAACCAGAAAAGGTCTGCTTTGGCTGCGTTCCTGCAGCCTGTTCACACATCTTCTGGTCGTGAACCAAAGCAACCAAAACAGGTGAAGAAACAGAAGTGGCCTGAGCCGAGACAAAAAAGAGAACAAACCGATCCCCGAGTGCAAGAGGTGTGGCAGGCCAGGGCATTGCTTGGACAATTGTAGATCCCTGACTCATGCCAATGGTCGGCCGTTGCCGGGAAACTGCTGCCGGGGTGCAAGGAGGGGGAATTGCTCTCCGATGCAGTCGCTCCCCCAGAGAGTGGCACAGGTACAGGCACAGGCCTACCCAGCCACCCTAGAGATGGCACCCAGGGATCAGACGGCACCCACGGATCAGACGGGTTTGATGTCCACACCGCAGCTGCAGTCGTCTTAGACTCTAGCGGTATTTATAAGGTTTCCTTGGATGCATATGGACCCTTAGCCCAGGGATCCAGTGCGATGCTGGTGGGAAAACCTGATGTTGCCCATCAAGGAATCTTAGTGCACTCAGGAGTTATTGCTGCTGACTTTAAAGGTCAGATTTGCGCTATGGTCTCCACGCAAAAAAACCCTGTAACTATTCCTGAAAAGACCTGCCTTGCTAAATTAGTGCCTTTTAAGTCTTGTGTCCCCAGGTGTCATAGGTTAGCAAGCATAGTCCCGGAAGGGATGTCCTTGCTGAGGGGTGCTTACAGTTTCCTCTGGGACCTGATAGAACCTATCAGCTGGCCAGTTTGAATATGGACAATTCTTTAAGCCACTTAAAGTTGTGACCGCCTCTGTGATACACACTTAAGAATAGACAAACTCCCCCCCCAAGCTCTCTCTCATTTCCGGCGCTGGGACAGGTGGCTGTATATTACAGCTGGTGGTGGGGTCCGTGGCTGTGACCCAGGAAGAGATGACCGGTCCGGGGAGATGGTCCCGAAAGGAATCGCCTGCCCGAGGCCCGGTGTCTTCCTCTCAGCTGCTGGCAGAGGAGCCCTTGCAGAAGCTATCAGCTCTTTAGTGATTATCAGCTCGTGATTCCAGCTCAGCTCTGCAGGGCTGCCTCTAGGCCAAACCAGACCGGAGAGAGAGGCGAGAAGACCCGTATAGCTGGTTCCGCACGAAGGTATCTTTATTGTGGGCTTCCTCCGGCGAAGGGTGGGCCAGGGACGAATTCTCCTCCCCACAGAGGCAAACTGGTCTTCTTTTATAGGGATACTGGGGATCAGCAAGGGGACCAATGGATTACAGAGGGTCTGGGATAGACCAATGGGTTACAGAATGATCTGCATAGGGCCTCCCAAAGGATTGTGGGTCTAGCTTTCCTCGCCATGACCCAAAAGTTGTTTCCTTTCCAGGGAGTCCTGCTGGGCGATTGCGAAATCTCTTATCTCAGCAGACATCCCTCCAGGGCAGTGGCTGGGCATATCCCACAGCTCCCCCTTCTGTATTTATTAAAAGGGCATTCCCAGCAGCCTTTCTGCAGCAACGTAGGAGGCAAGAGAACATAAGTAACACAATAATAATTACAATGAATACCCACAGAGCTCCCTTAATCAAAGATGCAATCCATCCCGTTATTCCCCATTGTCCAAAAAGGTCATTGTCTACTTTTAGGTCATCAAGGCTGTGGTGAGGATATCATCAATGTAGATACATTTCATCTTTGGGCAGGGATGGGGCTTCTGAGAGGGAATACAAGCAAGATTTTGTTAGCTTTGTGGTGAGAGGGGAGGTTTTGGGGTTTAGGGAAGTTTGACAAGGGTTGAGGGAAGGGGGTATTTTGGGGTAGCAAGGGGTGATAACATATAAACTAGGGATCAGTTTTTCCAGGCTGTGTCTGGCCTACGGCTTGACTGTTTGCTGTAGCTTCTTGTTCAGCTTTCTGTTTTGTCTCCTGCCGTGTGGTGGGACGATCTTTTTCCTGGTTGGTGGGCATCCGGCGACGTTTTCGTCTCCATGCCGAGCTGGTCTGGTTTTGTGGAGGTCCTGTATTTGTCTCAGGAGAGTTCTTGGTGTTTGTGGTAGCAGTGTTTGTAGGGCCTAGGTATGGTTTAATGCTTTTTCCTGGGAACCACTTCGGGCCAGATGGTAGCTGGACACAGGCGTAGCCTCTCCCCCAGGTAATCAATTGGAAAGGCCCAGAGACCTGGTGTGTTTCAGGGTCCTTCACCAGCACTGGTGGCTTCTCCGTGAGCTTAGCTTGGGTTGAATTTGAGAAATGGCGGAGTACTGGTGGGTCAGGCTCTGACGATGTACCATTTAGGAAGTTAATGACATAGAGAGCCTTACAGAGTCTTTCAACAGGAGACAAGATTTCTGTTTCTCTCCGTTGCTGGTTGAGGACTCTTTTGAGGGTTTGGTGGGTCCTTTCTACGATGGATTGTCCTGTGGGATTGCTAGGTATGCCTGTCTTGTGTTTTATTCCCCATTGGTTGAAGAAATCTTTTAACTTGTGAGAGGTGTAGGCAGGCCCATTATCTGTTTTGATTTCTTCAGGGACTCCCAGGGTGGAGAAGGCAAGGAGAAAATGCTTGATGACGTGGATGGCACTTTCTCCTGCATGGGCTGACGCAAACACTGCCCCAGAAAATGTGTCAACTGACACGTGCACGTATTTGGATCTCCCAAAGGATGGGAAGTGGGTTACATCAGTTTGCCACAATTGGCAGCTGTTCAGACCGCGGGGGTTGACTCCGGTACCCATAGATGGTATTTGGTAGTTCTGGCAGTTCGGGCACGTTGCAATGATAGCTTTTGCTTGATCTTTTGAAAGCTTGAACATTCTGACGAGTGCAGGAATGTTTTGGTGAAAAAATGCATGTGACAACTTTGCCTGGGCAAAGATGTCAGGGACGTTTGCAGTCTCTGCTGGCATGGCCAGTGCATCTGCTCTCCTGTTCGCTTCAGCAATGGGGCCAGGGAGGTCAGCGTGTGACCTCACATGCATAATGTAGTAAGGCTGTTTTCTGTGCGAGATTAAATGGATTAATGTAGAAACCAATTGGTATAGTTTTTGGTTGGAGACCTCCTTTAGAAAAGCATGTTCAGCCCTCATAGCTATACCAGTGACATAAGCCGAATCTGTGACCAGATTAAAAGGTTCATCTTTAAACTTCTCAAAGGCTCTGACAACAGCTGCTAATTCCGCAATCTGTGGAGATCCCTCTACTATTTGGATATCAGATTCCCATTTCTGGGTATTGGGTTGTCTCCATGTCATGACAGACCGATGTGACGAACCATCAGTAAAGACGGTCAGAGCTTTAAGAGGTTTCCTACTTTGGATTAATTTTGGAATCAATTTAAAAGCTGCTTCACGGTAGAAAAGTCTATGTTTTGGCATGTGAACGGAAATTTGGCCTGTGTAGCTATCTAGGGCTAACTGGAGGCTCTCATTGGTCCGGAGCAACAGCCTCAGATCTTCAGTGGTCAATGGCAAATATATGCATGTGAACTCACACCCTGCAAGAGAGCGGAGACAAGTTCTGGCCTTTTTTATTAAATGTGCCATTACTTCTTGGAAGGTGGTTAATCTTTTTGTAGGTTGATGGCTTGTGAAGACCCATTCAAGTATCAGCAAAGGGTTCTGAGTTGAGGGTCCCATTGGAAGATCAGTCCATGGAAACAGGGAGCTTTACCCAAAACTGCAAACTGAAGAGGCAGGCTGGGTTCAATGCGATGGGCTTGGTGTGAAGACAGGGCTTCTTGAACTTTAGTGATGGTATCTTGGGCTTCAGGTGTGAGGACGCATGGAGAGTCCAAGTCTTTGCTGCCGTGGAGGAGGTTGAAGAGGGGATCAAGGTCTTCATTTGTAACTCCCAGTAGGGGGCGTATCCAATTTATGGATCCACGCAGGCTGTGTAAGTCCCTTAGGGTTTTAGGGTCCTTTATGATGGAGAGTTGCTTGGGTACGATGGTTCTCTCACAGATCTGGAGGCCAAGGTAAGTCCATGGGCTGGAGTGCTGCACTTTGTCTTCACGAATCTCGAACCCTGCTTCTTCTATGGTTTCAATTGTCTTTTTAAGAGTTCTGTCCAAGTAAATTTTTTCTGATGCACAGATTAGTATGTCATCCATATAGTGGTAAATGATTGCTTCTGGAAACAGGCTCCTGATGGGGGATAGAATGTGGGTGACGTACCACTGGCAGATGGTCGGGCTGTTCTTCATGCCTTGTGGGAGGACGAGCCAATGGTACCTTCTGAGTGGGGCTTCATTGTTAAGAGAGGGGATGGAGAAGGCGAACCGTGGTGCATCCTGGGGATGGAGCGGGATGTTAAAGAAACAGTCTTTAATGTCTATGATGGCCAGCAGCCAGTCTCGGGGCAGCATGGATGGTGATGGCAGGCTGGGTTGGAGGGGGCCCATGTCTTCAATGACCTCATTGATCTTTCTTAGGTCATGGAGTAGTCTCCATTTGTTTGTGCCAGGCTTTTTCAGTACAAAGACAGGAGAATTCCAAGGACTTGTAGTCTCAGTGATATGACCTTTGGCAAGTTGCTCTTCCACCAGGGCTTCCAGCGCGCTGAGTTTTTCTTTATCAAGGGGCCACTGCCTTGTCCATTTTGGGTTGTCAGTCTTCCAGGTGAGCGGGGGAGTAGATGGCAGCGCGCATTTCTCAGTGGCCCCAGTCAGAAATCCTGGCTGGGAATGGTAAGAGTGGCACCCCACTGGGATAGAAGGTCTCTGCCCCATAAGGTGATGGGGGCTCTTACCACGAATGGTCGGGTGGTCGCTATCTTGCCCTCAGGTCCTTCAATGACAACATTTCGTTTGCTCCTCATGGATACTGCAACTCCACCAATCCCGGAGATCATACCTGCCACTGGCTCCAGTTCCCAATTCCCTGGCCACTCGGAGCGGGCGATGATGGTCACGTCTGCTCCGGTGTCCAGCATCCCTGGGCGGTAGACCCTCTCTCCTTTACAGAACAAGCTGCACTCAATGGTCGGTTTGTTTGAGCCCACGATCTCTATCCACATTGCTGTAGGATTGACGGGAAGCTGTTCTGGGCGGTTCTGTGGAAGTAAAAAAACTTGAGCAATCGGTGTTCCCTGTGGGAGAAAGAAAGGTGTGTCCGTGCAGCAAAGCTGGACAAGAATCTCTTGTCCAGGGTGCACTGTTTGTATCTCAGGTAATACAAAGAGTTGTTCTGGAGCATGGATGGTATTGCTTAGGATAAGAATGTCCCATGGGCCGTCATGCGGTCCATACTTTCCTGTGGGAATACGATAAAAACGCTTGTCAACAAAGTTAAATGGCAGTGATGTTACCAGGTGGTGTCTCGTTCCGATCGGTAGCGCTCCGTGTGTTGGATCCTTCTCATGTGTTCTGGGATCGCCTGGGATGATGGTGCCAGGCGAGGTCCAGCTGTCTGCTCTCGGTGGTCCGATGTGGAGTTCACCGCTGCGGCAGGGTAGTATGGCCTTTGATTTGTTGTCTGGGCGCGGGGCCTTGACACCGCGCTCCGATAGAAGTTTTTTGGACGCTGCTGGTGCTGTTGCTGTCTCTGGTGCCTTTGGTAGGCGGCGCGATGGTCCTGGGTGGGTGACCTTTGTGGGCAGTCCTTTATAAAGTATCCAAGTTCGCCACAATAGAAACAGCGGGCATTCTCCTTAGAGACTGCTGCAGCAAATGCACCGGAAACTCCCTCTGTGATGCCCTTTACAACTGCTTGGATCATTGTGTTCTCTGTGGATGTGTGTCTAGTACAGGTCTCTATCATTTGTTCTATTGTGGGTTCTGTGTCCATGGGTAGGGCCCTCAAGATGTTCTTACATTGTTCGTTATCATTTACCATGGCAAGTTTGCCCAAAAGTTCTTTTCGTCCATCCGGACTCTCTATCTGTTTCTCTAAGCTAGCTTTCAAACGATCAACAAACTGAATGAAGCTTTCATTTGCTGACTGTTTGATGTTAGAGAAATATTGTGTAGGGACAGAATCATCAGGGGTGAGAAACAGCGATGTCTTAGCTGCAATAGCTATGTCTTGTAATGCTACTTCAGGTAAGGTTGTAGCTTGATCTAAGGGTTTTTGGAGGTCACCTTCTCCAGCCAGTTGTGCTGTTGTCCAATCTGTCTGATTTGCATCTTTAGCATAAGTGTCAGACAGTGTTTTTAAATGTCTTTTCCAATGCCTTTCCCATAACATATATTCGGCAGGGGAAAGGATGCAGTTAATAATGTTTTTAATATCATGTGGTACTAATGTATAGGCAGAGAAAGTGGCTTCCAATAAGTTTCTAAAGAAATGTGATCCTCTCCCATGGTCTTTTGCTGCCTTGCTAAGCTCTTTGATTTCTCTGTATGGGATAGGCTCCCATGGTTTTGTAGATAGGCCACCCCTCCTCCCTCTCCCTATAATGACTGGAAAAGCTGAAATTTTCTGAGCCAACTCCCAGTCTCCCTCCCGGTTTGCTTCCCTGTGTGTCTGTACCCACCGGTCTTCAGATTCAGAGTCAGAGCTGCTGCTACTGTGATCTGAACAGGAGGGATAGGCTGTGGCAGGGCGGGGTTGGGATACAGGCGTAGCGCGGCATTTTTGAAATGCCGACTCTGCTTTACCCAGGGCGGGAATGGCGGGGGGTCGGGGGTGCTTTGAGGGGTGGGAAGGGGTCCTGTTATGGCAGCATGTGGGTGAAGAGGTTTTACAGCAGGAGGTCGTTTGGGGGGCGGATTACAGGTAGTGCCAGTTTCGCAATTCCATGTGGAGTCGGGGTGGGCGATAGGAGAGTGGGGGGGGGGGGGGGGGCAGTAGGCTCTAGCGCAGCAGTGGGGGGAATGGGGATTGCGCAAGAACCCGTAGTAGGGGGAGGGGGGGTGCAGGGAGAGGGAACATCAGCAGGGATTGCGCAAGATGCAGCTGGGAGGGGGGAGAGCGGGCGTGCCGGCGCCTGCCAGGGTGGCAGAGCCATTTGCGGTGGGGGAAGGGGGGAGGGAGATTCCATTCTATGGGCGATAGCCTGAGGCGGTGCCGCGGATAGCTGCGTTCCACCAGCGGCGAGAGGGGCAGACGCTGGCGGGGGGCGTGACGCTTGTTCAGTGCCCCACAGGGTGTGCACGGAACTCTGCGGGATCGGTCCCGTGTTGTACCATGCTTGCTCCGTGGGTGCGGGGGGGGGCAGCGGCGGCGGGGCGGCTTGTTGGGACATGGCCGCCGCGCTGGGGTGTGGGGGGGACAGGACTGCGTGGAGCAGGGACGCGGCAGGAAGCTGGGACGCGGTGGGGTGGGGGGGGTCGGAGGCACCACGGGCCGGTGCGAGAGGGGGAAGGGTGGTGTCGTGCGGGGAGGGTTGCGGGATACCAGGGGCACAGGGAGTCGGGGCTGGGGGGGGTTCAGAGTCATCCACGCCGGGGAGGGGGGATGAGTCTGGGGTGGGTACCGCGTGCGCTGCCTGGGGGGTGACAGCGGAACCGAGGGGGTGAGCGGGGGGGGCCGGACACGGGGGGACCTCCGGGAACAGGGGATTGGGGAAGGGAAGTGGGGGGGCCGGCGCCCCTGCTGGGCCAGGGCCGGGGCAGCTGGCTGGGTCCGCGCTCTGGCTGGCCAGTACTGGAGGCGGAGAGGGGGGGTGGGAGGGGGAAGGGCAGAGAAGGGGTTTGGCAGAGGGGGGGTTTTCGCACGACATGTTTTAACCAGTAAATGAAATAAAGGAATGAATTTTGAAACTGAGAGGTTTCCCGAGGCTTGAGAGGAATACAGTTTGTTCCCCACACTGTCCCAGAACGAATCAGAAAGAACAGGGAAATTTAGAGATAGCCAATTACTGAAAGATTTGAGATTTTTCTTAGAAAGAGCACCTTTACGGAATTTAAAGTCAGATTTTAAAAGAAGAGTCAGAAGAAAGGGGTATAGGTCTCTCTCAGATTGGGAAAGGCTGGGTTTAGCTTGCCTTTGTCCCATCTTAGTTCCTCCCTCAGCAGAAAAAGAGAAAAAAAACCAAAATAACTTAAAATGCGCGCAAGAGGAGAGCAGAGCCCCAAGTTTAAACTTACAAATCCCGTTTCTGGTGGGGCTGGCTCCTGGAAAGGTCTGCTGGGGGGATGGTCTGGCAGTTCGATCCTCAGGGACTTTGTCCTAGGTGGGAGATGAGGGACTCGAACTGTCCCCGTCCGAAAGGCCTGCTAAAACGCAGGTCTATCTTCAGAGGAGCAGCACACGAACGGCTGGTTCTGTCTTGGCGATCAAGACGCAGCTCAGGCCAGGTCCGGTTCCGGGGTCCAATGGCTGTTCGGGCAGCAGATATTACAGCTGGTGGTGGGGTCCGTGGCTGTGACCCAGGAAGAGATGACCGGTCCGGGGAGATGGTCCCGAAAGGAATCGCCTGCCTGGGGTCCGGTGTCTTCCTCTCAGCTGCTGGCAGAGGAGCCCTTGCAGAAGCTATCAGCTCTTTAGTGATTATCAGCTCGTGATTCCAGCTCAGCTCTGCAGGGCTGCCTCTAGGCCAAACCAGACCGGAGAGAGAGACGAGAAGACCCGTATAGCTGGTTCCGCACGAAGGTATCTTTATTGTGGGCTTCCTCCGGCGAAGGGTGGGCCAGGGACGAGTTCTCCTCCCCACAGAGGCAAACTGGTCTTCTTTTATAGGGATACTGGGGATCAGCAAGGGGACCAATGGATTACAGAGGGTCTGGGATAGACCAATGGGTTACAGAATGATCTGCATAGGGCCTCCCAAAGGATTGTGGGTCTAGCTTTCCTCGCCATGACCCAAAAGTTGTTTCCTTTCCAGGGAGTCCTGCTGGGCGATTGCGAAATCTCTTATCTCAGCAGACATCCCTCCAGGGCAGTGGCTGGGCATATCCCACAGCTGTAGGCCCCGTGTGGGGGCCAGTGGGCCCGGCCAGGCCCTGCTTGGGCCAGGCCGGGCCAGGCCACAGCCATCCTGGAGCCGATGGACCTGTTCCAGCCGTGGAACTCCCCCCACTGCCTTGTTGTGGGCAGCCGGAGCGGCTTGGCTCTCCCCCCTCTCCACTGCGATAAGAAAAATTCAACATTCCAGCTGCAAAGCTGCAAGGCCAAGGTGAGATTAACCCTTTTAGTGCTGTGAAGAGCTGAAAACCTGAGGGAAGAGAGAGAGGAGATGCTTAAAGCTGAAATTCTCTTGTGAAGCTATGATATATCAGAGTATCCCATTGTAATTTCATGAAGATATGGGGGGTGGAGTGTTCAACTCATAAGCAAAAGCACCTGCGCTGAGATAGGCAGATGCTGACTCAGCTGTAATTTCATGAGAAGTTTGGACAGGGAGAGATGGACCAGATGAGGACTTTTGCTCCACACGGGAAAGGAGAAAACCTCAGTCCCTAGAGATGGACCAGATGAAAACTTTTGCTCCAAATGGGAAAGGAGAAACCTCAGTTCCTAGAGATGCTCCCAGAGATAGTCCTAACAATGAAGATGATGAAGACCCTTTGCTCCCAGGGAAGGAGAAGGGCCTCTGTTTTTGTTTCTGAATGGCTCTACCTTAAAATTGCACCCCAAAAAAACTTCAAGAGTGGACCCTCGAAAGCAGTTGTGGGAAAAGCTGCAAGTCGCGGGAAGGGACTCAAATGCAGGCAGAGAGACTCCTCTTCCTAAATGGACTGAACAATATTTGGAAGTGGGCGGCTGTCTCGTTGTGATAATGTTTTCATAGCATGAGCAAGAAGAGACTTCTCTTTCTAAATGGACTGAACAAGGTTATTATGGAAGTGGTAAACAGACTGAACATCTTAAGGGTTGTCTTTTTACATTGTCAGTGGGAGAAGGGAGGAAGGTGGGGGGAGGAGGAGAGCTCTGAAGGTAGTATAATTTTTTTTCCTCTTTTAGGTCTGTTAAACTTCTTTATAGTCTTTAAAGTTTGGTGCCTGCTTTGCTTTTCTCCTAATTCTTATCTCACAGAAGATAAACAGTAATGAGTATTTTAGACCAAACCACTACACTAAATTGGTGTTTCCACCTGGTTACAAACCGAACCCACGACACCAGGATAGAACAACAAACTCACGAAGATAACGGCAGTGGATCTACGGGACTTCCGCAGGCCTTCTGGACTGCAGGCATCTCTGACCAAAGGCCACAGATGACATGTACCCCGATCCTGCCAAACGCCCGTCCACCCTGGACTCAGCTTCGAGGTTTGATTGATACGGGTGCTGATGTAACTAACATCTCCTTCTCTGCATGGCCTCCCTCATGGTCTTTAGCCCCTGTGTGATCGGCCATTGCAGGAGTAGGAGGAACCACACAGAGCTATTTAAGCGAACGGCCTGTGGTGGTGAAGGACTCAGAGGGGCACACAGCTACGATTAGGCCTTATGTTGCTACCACTTCCCTTAACCTTTGGGGACGGGACGTGTTGGCAGCTTGGGGCGTACAGATTGGGACAAATTTTTAGTAGGGGTCACTGTGCGTAAGGGCGCACAGTATCCTACACTGCCTTTGCAGTGGTTGATTAACCTACCAATCCGAGTCAGACTCTGCTCAGTAAGTTGAATTAAGGGCTGTTACCATGGCTTTTCAGCAATTCTCACAGGAACCTTTGAATTTGGTTACTGACTCTGCTTATGTAGCAGATATCACCCAACGCTTAGATTGTTCACTTCTGAAGGAGGTGAACAATGCGGCTCTGTTTTCGCTGTTGCAAACCTTGTGGTCTGCGATTCAGGCTTGAGTGCATCCGTATTACATTCTGCACATTCGAAGTCACACCAATTTACCAGGTTTTCTAACAGAAGGCAATGCCAGGGCTGACATGCTGGCCAACCCTGCGTGGGTAGGGCCTCAGCCTGACAAAATTGCACAAGCCAAGGCATCACACGGTTTCTTCCATCAAAGTACACATACCCTGCAGAAGCAGTTTCATTTAACGCCAACCGAGGGGCGCGACATTGTCAGCGCTTGTGCTGACTGTCACGGACTCGCTGCCCCTTTGCCAGCGGGGGTAAACCCCAGAGGGCTAAAAGCCTTGCAGATTTGGCAAACTGATGTAACTCACATCCCTGAATTTGGTCGGCTGAAATATGTGCACGTGTCTATTGACACTTTCTCCTCGGCTATGTGGGCTACTGCTCACACTGGAGAGAAGGGCCGTGATGTCAGTGCCCATTGGAAATTGGCTTTCTCAGTCCTGGGCGTGCCAGCTTCTGTGAAAACCGATAATGGTCCTGCCTACGCCTCAGAGAAGACGCGGCAGTTTTTACACCTATGGGGTGTAGACCATACCTTTGGTATCCCACATTCTCCTACTGGCCAAGCCACTGTCGAATTCACTCATGGTACCTTGAAGCGTGTTTTGGACAAACAGAAAAGGGGAATGCATGGAGAAACCCCACAGAGCTGACTAGCAAAAGCTTTGTATACAATTAATCACCTTAAAGTACCACAAAATTCAAATAATCCTGTTATTCTGAATCATTTTCTCTCATTGCAGTCTGCAGGCGACACACAACTGCCCCGGGCAAAAGTCTGGGTACGGAATTTACTCACTAACCAGTGGGAAGGCCCGCATGAGCTTATCGTTTGGGGTTGTGGGTATGCTTGCATTTCCACAGATACTGGAATACGGTGGCTACCTTCATAATGCGTTCGCCCTGACCTACGGCACCAGAGGCAGAACAGGCAACCTCCAAATGATGACCAGAACGCCAACCATCCAAATGGCGACCAGAATGTAGATCGTCAGCCTAATGACTCTTCAGATGATGACCAAGATGTCAGCCATCAGGCAGATGGTCGTTCTACAAGCAGAGACTGGGATGGTCCTTCCACAAGCAGAGACTGAATTTTAAATTTCTTGTTATGGAGTCAGATAGTTAAAGCCTTAAGGACATATTTAGAATTAATAACTGATGTAGATTTCTATTTGGGATTAATAGTAGGGTTGTTATCTTATAAAACAAAAAGGGGGAATTGTAGGTACAAAAATGCTGTTAGTGAGGTTCTTCTTGTTATTTTCTAAGTCCATGAGAGACTTTTCTCTCTGTCTTGGTTTTGAAAGACAGGTGTCTGCTAAGGAAGGCAGAAGCCCCCCTTGAAGTGGCAGATATAACCCTTTTTCCCTCCAAGTTATTATATTTTGAAATCAAGGGCCTTGAGGCAAAGATATGGGAAATAGGAATAACAGTTCTTTACTATATATATATATATATATATGTATATGTATATAACCAGTCAAACAAAACAACAACAACTATGACAGTAACAGCACACACAAACCCAGTCTCAGCCTTCTCGGCTGTCAGGCTATTTCCCCTCAGGTGCAGTTCCGCTCGCAGCCGGCAGGGGCGCTGGCGGCTCCCGGTGAGCAGGGCAGGTGCGATGGTTCCCCCGCGGCTGCAGGGGGCGCTCCGGAGCGAGCTCGGGAAACACGCGGCACCAGTGCCCTGGGATCCCGGGAAGGGAAGGAACAAAGGCTTCACAAACCCCTGGGCAGCCGATCCCGGACTCTCAGGAACAGCAGGCTGGAAACGGCAGGCGGGAACAGCGGGCTAGAGCGGCAGGCTAGAGCGGCAGGGACGAACGCAAATCCCGGGTGGCAGGCGAGATGTATCCAGATAGGAGAACCCCCACGGATGCCCAGGCAGGCAGGGCGAGCAGGGCTACAGCGTAGCGAAAACTCGAAGCAGCAGCAGTAGGGCAGGGCAGCCACAGCTCGGCCTCCAGCAGGGCAGGGAAAGCGGCTTTTGGGGTCCCGGCGTTGTTTCCAGCAGCAAGAGAAGAACAGCCAAAAAGAAAGAAACAGCAGCTCCTTTCTCTGCAGCTTCTCTCTCCGGACGCTCAGAGCGAACTGACCCCACACCCAGGTGTAGACAAAAAAAGTAGCCAGGCCCGCCCCACTCCCTTTTTTTGTCTTTCTTAAGTACAGCTATTTGTCCCCTAGCAACATGCATATGGGAGAAAATTCCTTTAACAGAAAAAAAAACCTAAGACTAAACTAAAACCCCAACACACTCTCACAGAAGAGGTAGCAGGGAATGTAAACGACCAAGCCACCTGCAACCTTGGAAAGTCTTGTTTATGGTATAGTAGAAAATATTTTGATTATGGATGTTTTATGATTTTGGCCAATCACCCCCAGGGGTGGCTGGTCCTTTGTCCAATTAGACTATGAAGAAAAAGTCTATAAAAGGTTGGTAAAATAATTAAATAAATCAATCTTGCTGCACAATTCCTGCCTGCTGGATCTTCTCCTCCTCCTCCCTATGGCTGCGAGACACGGCGATATACCGTAGGAACCAGGCCTGCGGTAATAGGTAGTCCACAAGGTGCCTATACGCAAATAAAGCAAGGCCTGACTGAGTCTTACTCTTCTTTTATAGATAGACTGACTCACGCTTTAGAGTGCCAGTGTGATGATGATGTGGCACGCCCAATATTATTACAGAATCTTGCTTGTATAAATGCCAATGAAGAATGTCAGAGAACTATTAGAGCCCTGCCAGGGTTACGGCCAATCCGTTCAGACATGATCGAAGCTTGCAGTAAAATTGGTACTGCACAGCATATGGCTATTGTTCAAGCTGATACATTAGGAGAAAGGCTGGAAAGAGCTATTATTACTCAAGCTGAAGTTATGGACAAAAGATTTGCTACTCAAGCTGAAGTGTTGGATAAAAGACTCACAAAAGTACTTAATGCTCTTACTGTAAGCAATTTCAGAGCAGTACCACAATCTGATACAGATGAGAGAACATGTTTTTGGTGTGGTAAGCCTGGACATGTAATAAAAAACTGTCCAGAGCCTAAAGAGACTACAAGAACACTAATTTGCTGTCCCAGATGTAGAAAGGGAAGACACTATGCAAACAGGTGTCACTCTAGATATTATATAGATGGGAATCTTTTGCTGGGAAATGGATTTTCGAGCGCGCAGATGCACCGCATGAAGAAACAAATAGTGGCAGTTCAACAATCAAAGCTCGAATGTTCTGGAGACCAAAGACACATACAGTAAGCAGAATGGTCAGATGCCTCCCGAGCGACCCAAACCTCCTGCCCCCTGGAGCATTCTGTACCTTGGCAGCCTCCAAATTGATATGTTTTATAAATGGTTCCTATTATTCAATACCTACAGGAGCTCCTGGGACATCTGAAGAAAGGCAGGACTTTTTAATTATGGGCAAAGATGCATGTCGTGTTATAGGTCTCGTAGTTTATCCAACAATTGTTTCAGCAAATTGTCATGAAGAGCTTACAATTTTAGCTCAAACACTACAACCCCCTCTAGTTGTTCCTGCAGGAACACAATTAGCCACAGCTGTTGCAGTGCCTACTACAGCTACATGCAGAGCAATAGAGATGGAAGGTCAGCAACCTCTTACAGAAGGCTCAGACTTAGGACCAGAGATTCTTTGGACAGAACATATCAGATGTAACAGACCAATATTGACTTGCAGTTTAACGCATAACAACAAAACAATCATGGTTAAAGGTCTATTAGACACAGGAGCGGATATTACTATCATTTCTTACTAGTTTTGGCCAAAAGAGTGGAAGCTGGTGACTGCCCTGGATACCCTCGCAGGTATAGGGGGTGCCACTCTATGCTTACTAAGTGAATCTGTGATTACAGTCAAAGGACCTGAAGGAAAAACAGCAGTCATTTGTCCTTTTGTTGTAAAAAAGCCCATTACAGTCTGGGGAAGAGACTTGTTATTTCAATGGGGGGTCAAACTGGAGGTGGATTTTTAGTGGGGGCCATGCAGGCACTCATCACTCCTAAGTTGTCATGGAAAACCAACAAAACTGTCTGGATGAACTAATGGCCCCTAGAAGAAAAGAAATTGTGTGCCCTCAAAAAATTAGTACAGGAACAACTGCAGAAAGGACATATCAAAGAAACAACCAGTCCCTGGAATTCCCTAGTGTTTGTTATACACAAAAAGGCCTCTAACACCTGGAGGCTGCTTCATGATCTCAGAAAGATTAATGAAGTGATAGAAGATATGGGACCTCTCCAGCCTGGACTTCCTTCTCTCTCTATGATCCCAAGAGACTGGCCTTTAGTTATCATTGATTTAAAAGACTGTTTTTTAAATATTCTGCTTCACCCAGACGATGCCCCATGTTTTGTATTCTCTGTCCCAAGTATTAATAGACAAGAACCATTGTTAAGGCATCACTGGGTTGTGCTTTCTCAAGGGATGAAAAATTCACCTACTATATGTCAATGGTTTGTGGCAAAAGCTTTATCTCCAGCTAGAAAAAAACGTCCTCAAGCAAGGATTCTACACTACATGGATGATCTATTGATTTCAGCACCAACACAGAAGGAGATGGAGGAAGCTCGTAACAATGTTGTTACAGAGATTAAAAATGCTGGACTTGAGATTTCTACATCAAAAATACAGGAAACTCCACCGTGGAGATATTTGGGATGGAAAATGACAGAACAAGCAATAATGCCACAGAAAATACAGATTCAAGTTATAATTAATACCTTACAGGATTTGCAGCAGCTTTTGGGAGAGATAAATTGGATCAGATCTGTGTTAGGGATCACCAATGATGAACTTGCTCCAGTTTTTGACTTGCTAAGAGGAAATTGCGACATTACGTCTCCAAGGACTCTCACACCTGAGGCTCAAAAGGCACTTGACAGAGTAGTAGAAGCATTTCAGAAAAGACAAGCGCATCATTGTGTAGCTTTACAACCATTTTTTCTTGCAGTATTAGGAGAAAAAATTCAGTTGTATGGTCTTATATTTTAATGGGATGCCGCTGCAAAAGATTCTTTGCTAATAATAGAATGGGTCTTTTTACCTTACAGGTCTCCAAAAACAATCTTCACGACAATGGAGATGTTAGCACAAATTATAATCAGAGGTAGAGCAAGGCTGTCAGCTATGACAGGCAAAGATTTTGCAGTAATTTATTTACCTTTGAAGAAGCAGTATTTTGATTGGGCACTACAAAAATCAATCATAAATACCTGCCCAGATTGTCAACTGGTGCAACCCCCTGTTTCCACAGTGTAGCGGGTTGAGTTCGAAACCGGGCAGAAAACACCAATTAAATGTAGTGGTTTTGGTTCAAAATATTCATTACTTACTCATTTTCCTTCTGTGAGATAAGAATTAGGAGAAAAGCAAAGCAGGCACAAACCTTAAACAGTTGCAGTACAATGAAAGAGTTTTATTACTAATAGAATTAAAAGTAAAGAGACAATAACAAAACAAAATTAAAGCAAATCCCCCCCCCCCAGCACTTCTCTCCTTTTACTTAGCTCACACAAGGGATAACAGAACATGGGATGTTAGTCAGTGTTCCAGTTCTTGAAAAGTCTCTCTCTTATGCTTAAGGGAAAAAAGGGTTTTTCCTTCAGTTGCACGTGGTTCCCAAACTGCCACTAACAGCAGATCCGCCCGGAAACAATCAATCTGCTGTGTGTAGAACATCTCTCCCATGAAAAATCTCACAGTTCCTTCACACTGCAAAACATGGGCCATCACATGGGGTTATTCATCTTTTTAAGGATAAGTTCTTTTGGCCTGCACACAAAAGCTTTTTCTTCGCCACAAGTCTCTAACAGCCTTTTACTACTATAAAGCCTGGCATCGGCATTCTTCACAATCTTCACAGGCACACGAAGATACTCCATCCCCCCATGTTCTTCAAATGGATTAAAGAGACAAACAGTTTGTGGTATTACAGTTTCTTACCACGGCATGCAAGAAGGTTTCTTTTAAGCTGCCCGCCAGAATCGCGGCACCGCCCTCTTTTCTCCCAGTCGCCATTTCCAGCTCCGTCCCACATGGCTCACTTCTCTTTCTCTCTGACTCTGACGCCGCCATGCTGAAGGGTGTTTTTGTTCGGGCTTTACGGTGGGGAAAGCCTCGCTCCCTCTGTGCTGCTGGCTGCGTGGTGTCTTCTTCAGTTCAGCACGAAGTGTGCTGGCTGCAGACAGGAGGCTCTGCCGGCTCCCGTTGGCTCCGCCGGCTCCGCATGGAGAGGAGAGGGACCTGCCGGTCCCCAGAAGCCGCGCTGGATGGGTTTAGCTGTGAGCAGTCCATGGCTGGTTTTAGCTGCCTGTGGCTCTGAGGCAGTCCCCCCCAGCCACCCAGGGTCCGTGCCACAGCGTTGGGAAAGGGGGAAAGGGGCAGTGGCCCCGGCCCGGCCCGGCCCGGCGGGGCTGGGAGGCTCCGGAGCCCCCACCTCCCAGCAGGCGAGCTCCGACCAAAAGGGGCAGTCCCGCCTGTCTGTGCGGTTTAAATATGCAAATTGTGAGAAGCATAATTGGTCTTAATGACTGTCCATCAACTCAGGGTCAACCCAATACACACAGGAGCGGTTAACCCTTGAGGACTGCAGAGCTTGCAATTGTGGCAAATGGAGATATCACCAAACACCCATCTTTTGGAAAATATAAAAGTATCCATCTGTCAGTGGATACATTTTCCAATGCAGTTTTTGCTTCTGTACACACAAGAGAAACAGCAAGTCATACATGTCAACATTTTTTGCAAGTTTTTGCTTCTCTAGAAGTACCTCAAGAAATAAAACCAGATAATGGTCCTGCTTATACAGCTCAAAAAGTAGCCGCATTTTTAATGAATTTGGGTCTTCGCCACACTTTTGGTATTCCTTATTCTCCCACGAGTCAGGCAATTGTTGAAAGGGCACATCATTCTTTAAAATGTATTTTAGGTCATCAAAAAGGAGATGTAGCACAGGCAACACCACAGATGTGATTAAGTAAAGCCTTGTATGTTTATAACTTTTTGAATAGTTCTTCTGCAGAGCCTGATCCTCCAATATTTAGGCATTTTTCTAACAGCACACATGCAATATTAAAAGAAAATCCTTTAGTTCTAATTAGAAATCCAGAGACAGGACAAATAGAAGGTTCATTCCCATTAATAACCTGGGGCAAAGGGTTTGCTTGTTTTTCTACAGGTATGGGACCCAGGTGGCTTCCTGCAAAAAATGTGAAGCCATACCACACACAGAAACACTTTGACAACCCCATGAGTAGAGGAGAAAGTACACAGATGTGAACTACGCAGACACTACGACTCACACCTGCAATCTCTTGTTTTTATTGTTAAAACTGTGAACTTTAGGTTTTATGTCAATATAAAGAGTGCGAAAAATGAGAATATTGTAAAGCTCTTTTGGCAAATAATCCTCACTTTCCTATTAAAAAAAAAAAAAGGGCACAAAGGTACTTTGTGCCTCATCATTATGTGCTGTTCAAACAAGATTTGGAAAATATAAAGGAATATTCTTAGAAATTAGTTTGAAAATTAAAATTTAAGAAATGAGTCTTTTGCCAAAAGATAGCTTTAAAGAAACATGGAATTTAATCAGATGTTAAGTTTGTTCTTTGCTTTGTTTGCTTTTAGTAGTGTAGCTTTGCCAGTTGATCAACCTAGAACCAATGTTTGGGTGACTTTAGCTAATATTTCAGGTTTGGATACTCTGTGCTTGTCTACTACAACTCCAGAAAATCCATTTTCAACTTGCTTAGTCAGTATATCAGTAGAAAATTGGCCAATACCAAAAAAGGTTGATGAAGCTATACGAGTCACCTTCACTGGGCCACAAGTGTGGGAATATTGTATTCCATTAAATGCATGGGGATGGTGGATGCCTTATCTTCCTAAAGCCTCTGTTGAACCTCAAGAATTAGAACTCCTTGGTTCTGTAAAAGTAAAATTCTGTGTCAAATTCAATTTTACAGAGAACAATCAGTCAGTGATGAGAGATGTCTCTCCACATCACCCTGTGTATAAGAATCGCACCTTTTGATGTAATGATACTTCTGTAGTTCCATCTACATTCACTTCTGTTCCTCTTCAATTACCAAGAGGAATGTTTTTTGTTTGTGGGAACAGAGCATGGCCTGCTATCCCTTCAAACATTAAGGGCAGTCCATGTACTTTAGGGAAGCTTACATTGTTAACTCCTAATATGAAGACAATTGCCAGCATGAGACACAGAGGAAAAAGATCTTTTACCCATCAATATGGACCAGAGTGTAAAGATGATTTCAATCCATGGGGTTTTGGAAAAAGGTTTACAGCATCTCTTCTTTTGCTGCCACTTGCTTCAGCAGTTGCATTAAAGCAGTTAGATTAGTTGGGATGTTGGCTGAGTAAACAATCTAATGCTACATCCCTTGCGTTGAGTGCTTTCTTAGCAGATGTCCAAGGTGTAAGGCATGCAACTTTGCAAAATAGAGCAGCCATTGATTTTATTTTGTTAGCCCATTGTCTTGGTTTTGAAAGACAGGTGTCTACTAAGGAAGGCAGAAGCCTTGGGTTTCCAATTCGGGTGCGCTGCGTGATGAAGGCAATCCATTTGCTCCAAGTAGCGTCAGTGGCGTGATGCGTGGAGGGAACCTTTCCTTTGAACATCCACCCCAGCACTGGTAGTCGGGGTGCCAGGAGGAGTTGTGCCTCTGTGCCGATTACTTCTGAGGCAGCTTGGAGTCCTTCATAAGCTGCCAAGATTTCTTTCTCTGTGGGAGTGTAGTTGGCTTCAGACCCTCTGTAGCTTCGGCTCTAGAATCCCAGTGGTCGGCCCCGAGTCTCACCAGGCACCTTCTGCCAGAGGCTCCAGGACAGACCATTGTTCCCAGCTGCAGAGTAGAGCACGTTCTTCACCTCTGATCCTGTCCTGACTGGGCCAAGGGCTACGGCGTGAGCAATTTCCTGCTTGATTTGGGCGAAGGCTTGCTGCTGTTCAGGGCCCCAGTGGAAATCATTCTTCTTGCGGGTAACCAGGTAGAGAGGACTCACGATCTGGCTGTACTCGGGAATGTGCATCCTCCAGAAACCTATGGCGCCTAGGAAAGCTTGTGTCTCCTTCTTGTTGGTCGGTGGAAACATTGCTGTGATCTTATTGATGACCTCAGTGGGAATCTGACGCCGTCCATCTTGCCACTTTACTCCCAGGAACTGGATCTCTCAGGCAGGTCCCTTGACCTTGCTCTTCTTGATGGCAAAACCAGCTAGCAGGAGAATTTGAATTATTCTCTCTCCTTTCTCAAACACTTCTGTTGCAGTGTTCCCCCACACAATGATGTCATCAATGTACTGCAAATGTTCTGGAGCCTCACCCTTTTCTAGTGCAGTCTGGATCAGTCCATGGTAGGACTGTGCTTCCACCCCTGGGGCAGTCGGTTCCAGGTGTACTGCACGCCCCTCCAGGTGAAGGCAAACTGAGGCCTGCACTCTGCTGCCAGAGGAATGGAGAAAAATGCATTAGCAATGTCAGTAGTGATGTACCACTTCGCTGCTTTGGACTCCAGCTCATACTGGAGCTCCAACATGTCCGGCACGGCAGAGCTCAGCAGTGGAGTCACTTCATTCAGGGCACGATAGTCCACAGTCAATCTCCATTCCCCGTCAGACTTGCGCATAGGCCAGATTGGGCTGTTGAAGGGTGAGTGGGTCTTGCTGACCACCCCTTGGGTCTCCAGATCACGGATCATCTTGTGGATGGGGATCACAGCATCTCGATTTGTCCGATACTGCCGGCGGTGCACTGTCAAGGTGGCAATTGGCACTTGCTGATCTTCCACTTTCAGGAGCCCAACTGCAGAAGGATTCTCTGATAGTCCAGGCAGGGTGTTCAATTGCCTAATGCCCTCTGCCTCCACAGCAGCAATCCCAAATGCCCACCTGAGTCCTTTTGGGTCTTTGTAATAGCCATTCTGGAGGAAGTCTATGCCCAGAATACACGAGGCCTCTGGGCCAGTCAAAATCGGATGCTTTTGCCACTCCTTCCCAGTCAGGCTCACCTCAGCTTCCAAACGGGTCAGCTGCTGTGATCCCCCGGTCACCCCAGCGATGGATACAGGTTCTGCCCCCACATGTCCCGATGGCATTAAAGTACACTGTGCCCCAGTATCAACCAACGCATCATATTTTTGTGGCTCTGATGTGCCAGGCCATCGGATCCACACCGTCCAGAAAACTCGGTTCTCCTGTGCCTCTTCCTGGCTAGAGGCAGGGCCCCTCTAGCCCTGGTTATCATTCTTTCCCTGAGCATACATGCTCGAGGTACCCTCAAGGGGATCCGACATATCATCCTCCCTTTTGTAATACCTGGCAGCTCGGTCACGGGAGGCTGAGGCTACTTTCACCTTAGCGGAACCCCCTCGGTTAGTGCCTCCCTCCTTGAGTTCACGCACCCGCGCTGCCAGGACAGAGGTGGGTTTCCCATCCCACCTTCTGATGTCTTCCCCATACTCACACAGGAAAAACCACAGCTCAGCTCGTGGGGTGTACCCTCTCGCTCTAGCAGGGGGACGACGGGCTCTGACTTGGGGGCCTGTGACTCGCACTGGTGCCACAATGACCTTCCTCATCTCCTCCCTCATCTCCTTCATCTCCTCTTTGAGGTCCTGGACCACAGCAGAGACATGAGCTTTCAGCGGGCCACTGACCATACTGTCATGATTCCTGAGCTTGTTGGCAACAGAGCCCACTGTTTCTCGGTTATTGTCAGCATCAATCGTTGCAATGAAGGTGTTGTATTGCAGTGGCCCTAGCTTTGCCAGGTTCCACATCATCTGTCCTGTGCACCTGACCTTGTCGGGGTCATTATCATGCTGTCCATCCCTCCCAAAGAGTACCTCTAATATTGCCACCTCTCTTAGCTGTTGGATCCCTTCCTCAAGTGTCTTCCACTGCATTCTATGATGGTACTCCTGCATTCTTTCTTTGTGAATGAACCTTTCTCTCACACTCCTTAAGAGCTGCTCCCAGAGAGAAAGGGGCCCTGGCTCCCTCACAAATATCTGGTCCACACCTGGGTCCTGGGTCAACGATCCCAGATACCTTGCCTCACCACTATCCAGTTACACATCTGTGCCCATAAGGTCCCAAACCTGAAGCAGCCAGGTGGTATAAGGCTCACGCCCCCTTCGCACAATGTCGTTTCGCATAGCACGGAGACTGTCGTGCGACAGGGACTCGGTGATGATTTCTGGCTCTGACTCTCCTGCTGGTTGTGAGGGCCCTGGTTGCCCATCATCATTAACTGGTCGTACTGATTTGGTCTTACACTTCCTCCTTTGCACAGGGGCGACTGCTGCTGGCTGTGTTGTCCTTGTGGTTCAGCTGAAACCTGGATGGTTGTAACATCCGTGGGTTCCACTGCTGCACCATCGGGCTCACCCTCTTTGGGGGAGGGAGAGGGTTTTTCACTAGCTGAGGAGGTGTATTCCCTTAGCAATTGGCATATCTCCTGGCACACCTGGCCCATCTCCTGGCACATCTCCTGGCGCACCTGGCCCATCTCCTGGCACATCTCCTGGCGCACCTGGCCCATCTCCTGGCATATCCCCTGGCGCACCTGACCCATCTCCTGGCATATCTCCTGCATCCCTTTTGCCAGTATCCCCACCCAGTTTGGGTAGTCCATTTCTGAGGTGGACTGTTGGGCGGTATCAGTCTATGGGGCAGGGTCTCTAGTGTCTGGGGCTGTGTCAGGGTCTGGGGCAGGATCGGGCTCTGGGGTAGGATCTCTAGTGTCTGGGGCCGTGTCAGGTTCTGGGGCAGGATCAGGCTCTGGGGTAGGATCTCTAGTCTCTGGGACTGGTGTCTGGGTAGTTATCCAAGCCGATCTCAACTTATCCTTGAGTGCTAAATAGAGTAGGCCTACCAGCAACAGATGGTTAGTATTCAGAGGGAATTTAAACCCTTCGAAAATTGATGGGGTGGGCCCAAAGAACTGGTTGAGGGGTTGGGGGAAAACTTCCCCTGGTGTCATTTCCTCACAGAAGGTACCATTTTTAACATAACCCCAAAAACATGTGCTCAGTGTGTGATAGCCATTTATCCATGTGCCCACATTCCGGAGGAAGTTAAAAACCCATGAATTCCTCACCTTCTCGACCCATAGCGCAAGCTGGATAACAGCAATGGTAGCCTTAGTCAGAGGACCCATATTCAAGTAAGGAGCTGCAAAGGGGAAGAATATAGCCACGGCCACATGCCACCCGAACCAGGGTAAACTAGACCATATAGTGCTGCCTAACAAGGTTCCAATATGCAGCACACAAAATTAAGTTATCCAGGAACTATTATTCCTTTTTTCACCTCTCTCTCTTAATGCCCTCAGGCCTCACATTGGGCGCCAAGATCTGTCTTGGTTTTGAAAGACAGGTGTCTGCTAAGGATGGCAGAAGCCTCCCTTGAAGTGGCAGATTTAACCCCTTTCCCTCTGAGTTATTATAATTTTGAAATCAAGGGCCTTTAGGCAAAGATGTGGGAAATAGGAATAACAGTTCTTTACTATATATATATATATATATATATATATATATATAACCAGTCAAACAAAACAACAACAACTATGGCAGTAACAGCACACACAAACCCAGTCCCAGCCTTCTCGGCTGTCAGGCTATTTCCCCTCAGGTGCAGTTCCGCTCGCAGCCGGCAGGGGCGCTGGCGGCTCCCGGTGAGCACCCCTAAGTTATAATGGAAAACCAAGGAAGCTATCTGGGTAAACCAATAGCCCCTAGAAGAAAAAAAGCATAGTGCCTTTAAAAAATTAGTACAGGAACAGCTAGAGAAAGGATATATCAAAGAAACAACCAGTCCCTGAAATTTACCAGTGTTTTTTATACACAAAAAGGCTTCTGACACCTGGAGGCTGCTTCAAGACCTTCGAAAGATTAATGAAGTGATAGAAGATATGGGACCTCTCCAGCCTGGACTTCCTTCCCTCTCTATGATCTTGAAAGATTGGCCTTTAGTTATCATTGATTTAAAGGACTATTTTTTCAATATTCCACTTCGTACAGATGATGCCCTGTTGCTATGACCCAGCCCACTGGGGGCTGGGGCAGCGAGATGCCAATCAACCCCAGACCCTCCCATGGATCAAATTTCCCCAAGACATCGACTTGGAGGATGGGTCGAGGGGTGGCTTAGAAGCTTAAGCCGCATCCCCCGGGGCGGTGCCCGGGCCCAAGCTGCCTCCCCCTGTTCAGGAAAATTCTCAGTTACTCGGTTGTTCATGGGTTCTTTGTTGTATCTCCCACCTCTCGGTTTCCCCCAGTGGCTCTTGTTGAATTGTATCCTCCCCCTGGCTTGTAACTCATTGGTTGCTTTCCCCTTTCCCCGCAGTTTTCAAACCCCCTATAAAACTGAGGGAAAAGTCTCTCGGCGGGATTCCCAGATTAAGATCATTGCCATGTTCTGGTTGCAAAACTTCTGACAATAAACCTGTTGGAAGCCAGACCAGAACCACATCTCTTTTCCTTTATCTCCGAGCTAACATGAGCCTATATCATTGGCTCCTGCCTTGTCTCCTCTGCAAAGAAGCCAGCGAGGGTGCCCAGCAGCGCCTATCCTGATGCTGAGTTGGCTTCTGCGACGCACAGAAGTAACGCAGCTGGACTGTGTCTGATCGAGGGCATGCCAGAGCTTGTGCAACGAGCACAGAACTGCGTTAATGCCCCATGTTTTGCATTCGCTGTCCCAAGTATTAATAGACAGGAGCCACTGTCAAGGTATCATTGGGTTGTGCTTCCTCAAGGGATGAAAAATTCACCTACTATATGTCAATGGTTTGTGGCAAAAGTTCTATCTCCAGCTAGAAAAAAACATCCTAAAGCAAAGATTCTGCATTATATGAATGATCTCTTAATTTCAGCACCAACACAAAAGGAGATGGAGGAAGCTTGTGACAGTGTTGTAACAGAGATTAAAAATGCTGGACTTGAGATTTCTACATCAAAAATACAAGAAACTCCTCCGTGGAAATATTTGGGATGGAAAATGACAGAACAAGCAATAATGCCACAGAAAATACAGCTTTGAATTAAAGTTATTACTTTGCAAGATTTGCAGCAGCTTTTGGGAGAGATAAATTGGATCAGATCTGTGTTAGGGATCACCAATGATGAACTTGCTCCAGTTTTTGACTTGCTAAGAGGAGATTGTGACATCACATCCCCAAGAACTCTCACACCTGAAGCTCTAAAGGCACTTGACAGAGTAGCAGAGGCATTTCAGAAAAGACAAGCACATCGTTGTGTAGCTTTACAACCATTTTTCCATGCAGTATTAGGGGGGGAAATGCAATTTTATGGTCTTATATTTTAATGGTATGCTTCTGCAAAAGATCCTTTATTGATAATAGAGTGGGTCTTTTTACCTTACAGGTCTCCAAAAACAATCTTCACAGTGATGGACATATTTGCTCAGATTATAATCAGAGGTAGATCCAGGCTGTTAACTATGGCAGATGTCTTGGGGTGACTTTATGATGTTGTATCCCATATCACTATTCTATGCCCAGGAATTAATTTTATACCTTTCTACGCCTTTAAACTGAGCCTGAGAGGGGGGAGAGAAAAAATCCAACAAAACTCTTCAAAGCAGTTTGTTTTCAAGGACATAGAGATAGAGAGGACTCTCTGTGTTCAGCTGCGGCAAGAGGAGTGGGAGGAAGCACCCTGCTTGCTTTTTTTTCCAGCCAGCTTTCAGCCAGTTTTTCAGCTCCTTCTCCTCCGGAGAGTTGAACTTTTGTTTTCCTGGGACTTCAGGGTTTTTTTTCCCTTTTTCCCTGCTGGACTGTTTCAACATCAGAATACATCAGGAGGACTTTCCACCAAGGCCTTAGCCCTGGAGGGGGGCCCCACCCCGTCCCAACTCCGAGGAGGAGGAGAGAGGCTACCCACGGAAAGACTCTGAAATTTTCCCAGGTTTTCTCTCTACAGCGAGAGGTTTCATAATTTAGCATTATCATCCTTTTCCTGTGTGTTTGTTAAATAAATAGTTTTTATCTCTTTCACTTTCCTTCAGGGACAATTCATTTGTTCCCAAACCTGGTGGGGGAGGGCTGGTTGTAACCTGCCTTCTCTCAGAGGATATATTTCCAAATCTGCCCAAACCGGCACAAATAATTAGTGGCGCACAACTGCGTGGCTCGAAGGAAAGTGAAAAAACCTGTACTAATTACATTTTGGTTTGAATTTAATTACTTTGTGTTGGGGTAAAGAAGTCACCATGTTGGTTGAGGTCATAATGTCTCTCCGGCTTGATGTACTCTTGTCTTTCTGGTCCTTAGGCTTGATTGAGGTACTAGTGCCTTTCTGGTCCCTAGGCTTGTTTGCCTATCCACAACTTGCTCCTATCTTGTCCCTGATACGTTAATTTTACAGAGGAGGGGGATGAATCCAGATTTCTATCTTGCTGTGCTCGGTGATAATGATTTATAAGAAGTTAACAGAGGCACAGGCAGCTGTTCAAAGTGTGAATGATATGTGGTTTCTCCGTTCTAATCCCAGTCCTAGTTTCAGTAGCCTGTTTTGGGGGTTTATTAGTAATTGCACCCAGTTTGTTAGAAGAGGAGGAGACGGGTTTCCCAGCCATTCATCTCCCTTCCCTTTAAATTTGATACATTATCTTTTGAAAATGTTCAGTTTCCCCTGGATGTTAAAGAGACCACCTTCCTGGTATTTAATCAGGTAATCTTCCTCTACGTGGTTTGCAGCTTGTCTAGAATGAGAGCTCAGATTTCCAGGGTGACTGATGAGACACCTGACCCAGGGGTGGAAAATCCTGAGTGGTGTGGGGAATGGGAGGATATGGGCCAAACCCTGAAGGAAATCTCTGACCCAATCCCTTGGAACTTTCCCCCCTGAAAAAATTCAGAAACCAGCTGAGGTGGGGAAATATCTGAAAGAGAAATGCAATGGTAAGTCTAATGAGACAAAGTTCATTGTAGTATGTTGGGCCTTGGCATATGCCTATTGCACACTGCTAGGTACTGTAGAGCAGCAGGAAAAGGTAGAAGGGCAGGAAGATAAATCAGCAGACACCCCAGTCACTCAGGCTGCAGATAAACCAGACAGCAAACCCAAACCAGATGGAGAGTCTAAGCCATTGACAGTGGCTCCTGTCACAAGGAAAAAACACACAACCAATTTAGGGGGTCCGAGTGCTGGAGAGCTAGCCAGAGTAACGACACATACACCAATACGATTTGAGCATCATTCTCCGTTTATTGTTTGCCTATACAAGCTTATATCTACTTTTGCAAAGAATCACGCCCAGTCCCTCTAGACAGCCTCTAATCTGCGGGGGAGCCGACCAGTGTATTGCTTTGCCAAGGACTTTCAGGGCTGCCTGCAGCCAGGTGCTTTCCAGGCTTGCCTGCAGCCAGGGGCTAGTTCAGGGGTTTTTCCTCAGCAACCCCGGGTTGTCCAATCTTTCCAGGGGTATCATATGCCCCTGTTCCACAAGGAATCCTAACGCAACCGGGGGCTTGTAATCACAAGCGTTAGCCTCCACAGCGTCCTCGCTGGACTGCTCAGTGGAATCAGTGTGAGATGGGTGCGTGCACTGGCTCCTCCTCAGAGGAAACACGTCGGGCAGCCGATGATCAGGCTGGCGTTTGCCTGGAGGCAAAGAAGGCGGGAGGGGCTTCTGGTGTGAGTTCCAACAGGTTTATTTGCAGGAGGGACCAGGGACCAGCAAAAGCCCCGAGGAGGCGCGGGCTAGCCCCTTTATGGGGGGGTGGAGTAAGGCAGGGAAAGAGAAAACAACCAATGGGGTACAAGCAGAGGGGAGGATACAATTTTTCAGAACAAATGGGGAAAACAGGGAGGCAGGAGTCATAACAGGGAACCAATTAATAACTAAAAAAGGGAGAACTTTCTGGAACAGGTGGAGGTAATTTAGGATTGGGAGCCACCCGGGGGAGGTAACCTAGATCTCAGTGATCTCTTCTGGTGACCGACATTTGATGGTTTCAGCCTGAGAGCAGGCTGACCCACCCCAACATCATCCCTCTACACATCCCCCGTTTTCTTTTTGGGCAACCCAGGCCTGGTCGATGATCTTTCGCAGTCCCACTTTAATGCCAGAAAAAATGCACCCAAATACTATTAAGCCTAATATAACTACAAATAGCAATCGGCAGCTTTCTACTACCAAGGTATGCAGCCATCCAGTGATACCCAGACCCTTAAGCCAACCTCCAGTAGGGTCATCTGTCTCCTGAAGGTTGTGCAGGCCCCTCTGGAGGTCAGAGAGGTGCTTGTGAATTGAGACAGAGTGGTCAGAAAGATTCATACAGCACATACCTTGGAAATCTTCACAGCTGTGGCCGTGGGCTAATAGTAGAAAATCAATGGCTGCCCTATTTTGTAATACTGCATGTCTAACACTAGTAACATCTGAACTTAGCTCGTCAAGCATCTGCGAAGTTATGTTTAGTTCATCCCTTGCCCAGCAAGCAAGTTTGTGTAATATTGCGTGCACCCTAGCTGCTGAAGCACCAGGTAAAAACATAGATGCTAGCCAAATTATACCAGGACTCCAAAAGATGGGCTCTTCAGTCCTTTCACATTTGAGCTCATGGACTGAACGCTGCACCCTGGTTTCAGTGTGGTGGGTGATATTTAAGAGTTGATGCAGGTTTGGGTGGAACAGGGTGAGTTTCCCTAAGTAGCACGGTTCCCTATGTGGGCTGGCGGGAACCCCATTTCACGTGCGGTCACCGCATATTAAGAACGTACCACTGGGGAGGCGTTTCGGGGCTTGACCTGTGAGGTTGATTCGGTGGTACATTGCTTCAGACTTGTAGTTTCTCAGAAGCCAGTCTGCAAGAGGGTCAACAGTGGCCCAAAGGCGCCTATAAACATTTAATTGACTGGTAGTGGGTGGCTCGAATGTCATGTAACCATCCCCAGTTTGGTTTGTGGAACCCAGTAGATCTAACTCTTCTGGTATCCCCATAGTAACATTGATGCTTTTCAAGAATGCAGCTTGCCAGCAGGCATGCTGCTGCACAGGCTTGAGTCCGATCAGCCCTGAACAATTGCCATTGCCATTAGGGAGCTGTTGTCTAGCATCCCTCGGAAGTCTTGCGGGTTAACGTATGGGACCCATATTAAGCAGGTGCGAAATGGGTCCCCTGGCGTGGCCAGGCTCAGACACATAGAGACTTGACCCGTTAAATCAGCTAGGGTGACCCACATGTTTTGTCTCTTTTGGATTGCTGTCAACATTGCATGGGACACTGCTAGAATGCTTACGAGAAGCAAACCTCTCAGAATGTTTGTGGGCCCAGCACTGCTTTGTAGCTTCCCAGCACTCGGGGGCCACCACATGCAGCTGCGGGACACGAACCTGTGTGTTACACTCTCACCCTAACACTGCCACACTCCATACTGCCTTCACTCAGTTTAAATGGGCGGACAGCCGATCGAAGATGTCCACCAATACCCTTGTCTCAAGACAGTCAAAAACAATTCCCCACTCTGTGTCTGGTGCTATACCCAAGAATTTACGCAACTCCCCTTCTTGGTTTCGCCTTCGATCACGGTCAGCACAAGGCGGGCACGTATACCACCCACTTTCTAACGTTAGCTTGTGTGTCCAGAGGGTCTGCTGTCAACCACCACAAGTCACTAGCAACTACCCAGGGCAGCTGTTACATTCGCCACAGGGTCTCGCTATTTCCCCCACTTACAGAGAATGGTGAACCTGGCAAGTTCTCAGCCCCCTCACTCAGCCACGTCTGCAGCCTCTCCCAAGGCTTCTCGGGACGGGCGTCCCAGAGCTCCAGCTGTTGTTGTAATGGCATTACTTTCCTCAGGAGTTGATGCTGACTGTGCCTTCTCGCTTCGGGGTCCTGCATGGGCAGCACGGCACCACTTACTGGGCACCCACAGCGGTCCCTCTGGGGAGGAAACACACATATATCCTCGGCCGTTAAATAGCACTGGGCTGGGACCTTCCCACAACCCCGTTCGAGGGTTACGGTACAAAACACTTATTCCTGGAAGGGCCTGCTTGATTCCCCTACAAACCATCTGATGATGGATTGCCACTGGAGGATCCTCCCTATCCCTGGCCAGAGAGAGGAAGTTCAATGTAAACAGCACTTTCCTTAGCCGTTTACTTGGTTCCATCTCTTCCCCTTTCTGTCGGCCCAGATATTCTTTTAGTGTACGATGGGCTCTCTCTACCACTGCCTGACTGGTGGGCGAGTGTGGGATCCCCGTGATATGTTCTACCCCGCACTACTGCATAAATCTGGCTAGGCGACCGCTGGTGTATGCTGGCCCGTTGTCTGTTTTGATCTTTTTGGGTACCCCCATTACTGCGAAGCAAGAGAGCAGATGCCACTCCACATGCAATGCCTTCTATTCTGTCTGAACAGTAGTCCACAGGAAGTGTGAAAAAGTGTCAACTGTGACATGGACATAGCACTGTCGGCCGAACTCAGGGACATGAGTGACTTCCATTTGCCAGAGCTCGAGGGCTTTCAAACCCTTGGGGTTAACTCCCACACCCAACCCAGGGCCATGATGGCTACAGCGGGGACAAGCTCGCACTATGCCTTTCGCTTCTAACAGCGGGATCCTAAACTGTCTCTGCAGGGATTTTGCGTTTTGGTGGAACAAATCATGGTTACATCTGGCTTGCTCAAAAGTGGCCGCGGGCAGGAGATGCACTATGGGGGCACAGGTCACCACCTCATCTGCACGGGCATTGCCCTCTCCCAGCCCGATGTTCCACTGGTGGCTCTGAACATGCAGGATACAGTAGGAGTGTGTCCATTGTTGCAGGGTATGCCACAATGTGATAAGCAGTCTGCCCAAATGTTCGTTGTTAGTACACCGGATTTCTGCATCATGGATCCGTTGGGATACTCCAACATATAGGGAATCACTGACTACATTCACCGGTTCCTTCGACCACTGTTGTAAGGCCCATATGACGGCGTGGAGTTCGAGTGTTTGCAAACTGTCGGCCGGTTCTCCTGCTATGACATGAGTCTTCCAGCGGTCGTTCTCTTTTCACGCACAGGTGGCCCGCTTCATCTTCCTCCCTGCATCCGTGAACACTGTGCGCCCTAGTACTGGCCGTTCTACATTCAGCGGGTGGTCCAGCCACTCATAGCGCCCCAGCAACTGTGCCAGCCTTCCCTGTGGGTGCTTGTTATGGACCATGCCGGTGAATCCAAGCAGAGCTTCTTGCAGTGCCTCCGCATAGCGTAGCATCCACTCCAAGTCCCCTGTCCAGACCGGTATACTGATGTCCTCTGCCTCTCTGCCGTCCAACTCCACCACTTGGTCGTGACTCTTATGGATTAAAAGCGCCACCATCTCTACCCTGGACTGCAGTCTGAAGCGTGGCTGAGTCGGCGGGAAGATCCATTAGAGAATCCAGATGTCCTCGCCCTTTTTCTTTTGCCATTGGTGGATGATGGCATGTGAACCTGCTGTGCCAATCAGGGTGATGAGGATGGCGAGTGGGACTCCTTCTTCTCTGCATGACACCCATGCATACTGCAGCTTATCTGCGACCTTGGCGAGAGCTGCTGCTTGGTCCGGGGAGCATTCTCGAGATTCGGCAGCATTCGTCCCGTGCAGCCATGGCAGGAAGGGGGTGAGGTTGGCGTTCGTGATTCCTGTGACTCCGCAGACCCATTGCAGATCTCCTAGCAGCTGTTGCGCATCATGGAGCGTGGAGATTTCTGTGTTTAGCTTGATCTTTTGGGGCCTAATTTGCAATTCTGATATGAGCCAGCCCAGGTACTTCCATGGTGCAGTCCGCTGGATCTTCTTGGGGGCGATCTCTAATCCAGTCTCATGCAGTTGCTCTCTGACCCATTGCATCTCTTTATCTGGGAACTCTTTAGCAGTAGCTATCAGGATGTCATCCATGTAATGGTAGATGAGTGCTTCTGCGTAGCGTCGGCGAATCGGACGTAGCGCCCAGTCAACATATAGCTGACACAGTGTGGGGGAATTTTTCATTCCCTGGGGTAGGACAACCCACTCGTAGCGCTTAGTAGGCTCACTGCGATTCTTTGTGGGCACTGTAAAGGCAAAACGTTCTGTGTCCTTTGGATGCAGTGGGATTGTGAAAAAGCAGTCTTTTAAGTCAATTACAGTGATTTGCCATCCTGCTGGGATCATTGCAGGAGCCAGTAGGCCAGGTTGCAGCACCCCCATAGTTTGTGTGCACACATTCACTTGTCGAAGGTCATGAGGGAGGCGCCATTTTCCTGACTTCTTTGGGATCACAAAGATGGGGGTGTTCCATGGGCTGACCGAAGGCTTGATGTGTCCTGCCACTAGCTGTTTTACAACAAGCTGTTCTACTATCTTCAGCCTTTCATCTGCTACCAGCCACTGCTCGACCCAGACAGGGTCATCTGTTAACCAGGTGAGAGCCCGTATGGGCTGCTGATTGGCAGCGGCTGTCAGCATAAATGCTGGTCTGTGGTGAGCACAAGGCCTAGCTGCGCAAGGATGTCGTGTCCGATCAGGCCTTGCAGGGTCTGAGGCAGCTTCATAACATGGGGGCAACACACAGTGGTTTGATTGTCCTCAAACTCTAGGGTAATTGGGGTTGTACTTATTTGGGGGATTTGTGTTCCCCCCACCCCTACCAGCGTGGCTGCTGGTTTTTCCAGTCCCCAACCAGGCGGCCATACTGCCTGGTTGATTACGGTAACGTCGGCCCCTGTGTCAAAAAGCAGCTGTATTTTGATGGCTTCTGCCCCCTTTCGCAGGATCACTTCCCGCTGAGGTCTCTGGGCCAGGTTCAATGTCCAAAACACGTCGAACCCAGAGGACCCAAAAGCAGGGTCTCTGCGGACACTGTTGTTGCTGGTTCCCCCATTGGTCATTAGGGGAATGGGGACAATTTGGGCAATGCGACTCCCCTGTGGATAGTCACGGGTGGTTGCAGCGCGTAGGCCATGATCTTAATTTCGCCGGTGTAGTCGGCGTTGATGACTCCAGGGAGCACCACTACTCCCTGCCAGCTGTTTGATGACTGCCCCATGAGTAGGCCACCCAGATGAGGGCCGTCTGATGACAGGGGGCCCTTGGCTGTGGTTGGGATCAGGGTGACCTGGTGGTTCGTCAGTGTGGCTTCTATTGAGGTTGCCACGTCCACTCCGAGGCTCCCTTGGGTGGCTGGCTGGTTCTGCTGAAGGAAACCACTGGGGTTGCACTAGACTCGTGGCTCTTTAGGGCACTCACTTGTGTCTGGGTGCGTGGCCCCCACTGTGCTGTGCTGGCCATTTCCCACATGGTGGCATGCTATGGTGGCATGGGTGCTGGAATTGCAGTTGTGGCACCACACCGTTTTCCGGCAAGTGGGCCTCAGATGTCCCTCTTCACCGCATCGGAAACAAGCTACTCCACCCATCTGGGGACCAGGAGGTGGGCCAGCGGCCTTCGCCCCCTTTTTTCTTTTGGGCCCTCCGGTCAGCACTGCGGCGATGACTTGTCCCTGCTTTTGCAGGACATTCTGCAGCATTACGGTAAATGCAGCTGTTTGAGACGACTGCTCCACATGGCTAGCACGCACGAGCATCTCATCTACTCCTGCTTCCTGGGGCAGTGTGGCAAGAATTGCCTTAGTCTGCCTATTAGCATTTTCAAAGGCAAGGGTCCAGAACATATGCTCTTGGAGCTCTTCGGAGAGCTCAGGTTGCGTCCTTCAAGGCTGCTGACAGACGGTCAATGAACTGACCATATGGATCTGACAGCCCCTGTCGGACTGCTGCATACGGGGGAGACCTTCTTTTCGGGTACTGACAACAAGGCTTTATGGGCAAGAGTCTGTGACAACTGATGAATGATTGTGGGCATGGTCAGCTGCGTCACCGTCTCTCCAAAAGCCCAGCTCCCAGTTAGCATGTTGGCTTGGATCGCATACAGTGGGTCTTGCGTATCACCTTGGTGTTTGCTAGCTTCTTCTTGTGCTAGCCGCTTCCATGTTCGGTCCCAGAGCAGGAACTGTGAAGGGGTTAACAACAACTGTGTGATGCTGATGCAATCATTAGGACACAGGACATCTGCTGTAAAGATAAACTGCAGGATGCTCCATGTAGCTTCAGACCGTAAGCCATGCGTGGTGACGGTTTGCTTTGCTTGCTGCAAGATCTTCCAGTCATGGGGTTCCCACTTTGCGGTGTCCCCTTGTATCAGTACAGGCCAGGCTAGGGCATCTACGGCTTGCCAATCTCCTTCAATAATTGCGTTATGGACAACTCCATTCCATCTCCTTTGCAATGGGTCAGTCCTCACCCTTGAGGCTGATGGAGGCAATGGCTGCACCTCCTCCTGCGGGAAGGGAGGGGCCGTAGGCCCTGTGCCCGGTTCTTCTGATGGGAACGTAGGAGTTCTGGTGGTTGTCTTGACCAGTGGGTCCACGGGACGCCACGGTGCTGATGGTGTGGTTTCTCAAGCCTTAGACTCCAGCGAGTCCTGACGCATAGACAATTAAGCAAGCTTCTTCATTACTTCATGCATCATCTCTCAGTGCTTCTCCTCCTCTTGGGGCTGCCCCCCAGCAGCCCTGGCTGGCTCTGTCTCTGCGGGTGACAAAGTTGTGGTGGCTGCTTCACAGTCGGACGATGATCCACTGTCCGGCAGAGGAGGGTGGGGCACTGCCATTTTTGGCCGGGAGCTAGGACCGCTTGTTTCTCCTCTGCTCATCTGCACCCCGCCCCAAGAGTCGGGAGCCTGTACTTCCGCCTTTTCAGCCATTTCTCCTTCAGGCATCTGTGGGGTAACTTCCTTCCCCGTCACGTCCATCAGCTCCCGCAGCGAACGTACGGGTGCTGTTGTTCCCTTCATCGGTCAACCCGCAGTCAGCCCAAAGAATCATGCAATCCTGGACTCCGCGCTGGTCTCCGGCTGCCGCTCCGTGAGACCCCCGTCTCTTTCTTTTCCAGGGCCGACACCCCCCAGCGCCTCCATAGCTGCAGTGGCCACCTTCCTCTCTGCTTTCATTTCTGCGAGGGTATTAGTCACAGCTTTCCAAGTTAATCCCAGTGCTTTTGCTTCTTTACCTTCCTTTCCACCCTCAATTGTGGACAGCCACAGTCTGTTTCCAACTTCCCATCACTCTTCGGTCGAGAACAAAAGCAAAGTGCAATTCAAAAACCCTTGTTCCCGGGCCCACGTAATTAGGACATAGAGATCTCGATCTTTTACAGTCTCACCTCTCTTAGAGAGGATACTGGCTAGGAGACGAGTGCCAGCCTGGTATTCCATAGCTTCTTACCTGCGGGGGCCCGCTCGGCCGTGCGAGCTCCGTTCTCCAGCTCCAGTCAACTTTTTTGCCGGGACACTCCTGCTCCAGATCTCCAGGCTCTTCACTGTCCGTACGATGATTCGGAGTCTTGTCGCATTCAAGCGAAACGCATTTAAGCGAAAACAAACCGAATCTAAGAGAAAATCACTTGAGTCCCTGCTCAGGTGTCAGGTTTTGGGGGGGGTCCGAGTGCTGGAGAGCTAGCCAGAGTAACGACACATACGCCAATACGATTTGAGCATCGTTCTCCGTTTATTGTTTACCTATACAAGCTTATATCTACTTTTGCAAAGGTTCACGCCCTGTCCCTCTAGACGGCCTCTAATCTGTGGGGGAGCCGACCAGTGTATTGCTTTGCCAAGGACTTTCAGGGCTGCCTGCAGCCAGGTGCTTTCCAGGCTTGCCTGCAGCCAGGGGCTAGTTCAGGGGTTTTTCCTCAGCAACCCCGGGTTGTCCAATCTTTCCAGGGGTATCATATGCCCCTGTTCCACAAGGAATCCCTCTACAAACCAAAACTGATCGCCCAGTGAAAGATGATGATGCAGGGGAGGGAACCTCAAAGCTACCCACTGACTCAGGCACAGAAACCATTACTGAGTCCATGTCCATAAAGGACCTTCACAGCCTAAGAAAGAACTACACCCGAAGGTCTGATGAATCCGTAATAAGTTGGATGGTCTGTATTTGGGATGCTTCAGGTGATGATGTGATGCTGGACAGTGCTGAAGTGAGGCATTTGGGATCCCTGTCACATGATCCAGTGATCGACCAAGCGATAATAAGGAGGGCTGAGTCTGCCAGTCTCTGGAGACGGGTCTTGAATGGTGCAAGAGATAGATATATGTGTGGAGATGATCTCTATATGCAGCAAACCCCATGGAAGACCATGGAACAAGAGATCCAGTGCCTGAGAGCACTAGGGGGAGTAGAGATTGTCTTCACAGATGACCCAGGATTGAGGAGTCCAGACCGGGTCAGAGTTAATCCATTCATGTGGCGAAAACTCACATGGCTTGGGCCATAAGAATACACTTCAGCTTCAGCAATGATGAAACCGAACTACAGTGTGAAAGAGACTGTGGAATATAGCAGTGAAGCTCCAAGCATATGCAGATGCCTTTCATGGCCCAACACATGCAAGAATGGCAGCTGTGGAAACACGTGTGCAGAAAATGGAAGGTAAAATAGAGAAGAATCACCAGGAACTCAAGAAGGAGATGAAAGAGTGCCTTCTCCAAATCTCAGCGGTACAGATCAGAGATTCAGCTACCAAACGTGGACGTTCCCGAGAGAGAAGGAACATCCCATGAAGTGAGCTGTGGAAATTCCTGTGTGACAGCGGGGAAGACACGAAGAGGTGGGGTGGAAAACCCATTTCTGCTCTGGCAGCACGAGTGTGTGAATTGAAGGAGTGCAAGACTCAGAAAGGAAATTCCACCAAAAAGGAAGTAGCTCCAATTGCCTGTAGCCAAACTGCTGGAAATGATGGAAAAGATGATGACATGTCCAATCCCCTTGAAGGAACCTTGTTGCTGCCCGTTCTGAGCTTCCCCTCCCCCTCCCCAAGACACTTGCCTCTGCCATATGCTCTGAGCTCCTTTGTTCTAAGCGCGGGCAAAACCAAATGTATCTCAAACTCTTTAGCAGTGTCTGATTGGCCGGTCACCCCGGGTCCGCCCCCAGTCCTCCCCTTTCCCCGTCTCTGAATAAAAGAGAAGATCAAGAGAGGCCCCGCCTCTCTTGGCTCTGCTACCCTTTCTGCGAAGATCTCTTGTTGTCTGTTTCTTTTGAAAGCTTCTAACTGCGGGAAATTGAGCAAGCAGAGAGCTATATTTCTCCCTCTTTGCTTCTGCTGGTGGTATTTGCTTTGCAGCTGATACAGGTACCGATTTTAGAGCTACTAAAGTGCTATATTGCCCGTGCTACCTCTCTAGGCTGCTCGAGGCTTTCTAAGGCATTGAACTACAAGGGCTAGCTGGTAAAAAGCTGAAAAGATACCTCCTCATTTGGCGCCCAACGTGCTATCTCTGAACCCCAGTTCTGAGAGACTTTTAGGGTGTCCAAGCAGCTGCATGTCTGCTGGAGTTAGCTCTGCACGTCCTGCCATGCCAGCTCTGTGTAGCGAGCTGTTACTTTTTGTGTAACAGTGAGCCCAGAGTCTCAGCCTGTACCCTCCCCCACACTATGTGGCGAGGGAACGGCTGGTAAGTAGAAGACACTTTTCGCTTGTTTTTTTTTCTCCGGACCTGCTTTCCTGTGATAAATCCAGAATTCTGGTGAGTATTTCCCTGCTGGTTTAGGGGGTCCTGTCTTAAGCTGGTGCCGGTGCAATCTTTCTCTTTTATTTTACCTCCTTTTTTGTGATTAGGGGTTGAGGTTTGTGGTGTTGCTTTCATAATGGGATCTGAGGTTTCTGCACACCACAGAGAAATACACTACCAAGTTCAAAGCTACCTTTTTTGTACTAGGCATAAATACCCTAAAAATCTAGTTCAATCTTTTGTACGATGGCTTTTTCAGTACTTTCCTAATCTGACCTCCGAAGACATAAGATCTGCTGAACTTTGGGACAAGGTGGGGAGAAAACTCTCCTCTCTTAGATGTGCAGGAGACGAAAAAGTTTCAAAATTCTTTCATGTCCTGTTACTAAGTTATACTTTGCCAGAGAAAAAAGCAGTACATGAAAAGCATCTGCAAAAACCCCCTGTTAATTCCCTTATACCCTCTTCCAACCCCTGTGTCCTGGACCCCTCTTCCCCTACGCTGGAAAACACAGCTAGAGCAGACTGCTTTTTAGCACAGGAGAGCTATTGTCCTCCTGGCTCACCCGTGTTTCCTCAGCACCCTGCCTTGGACGGGAATCCGGAGCCCGTCCCAGGACCTTTCCAACCCCTTTTCTCCACTCCCTTTTCGCCAGATTCTAGCCCTCATGTTTTAAGCGTGCGTAAAAACCCCTTCTCCCCTGATCTCTTTGTTCCCAGGGACAGCCATTGCCATGTGCTCGCAGCCTGGGAAAAACCCCCTCCCCCCAACCCCTTTCCTCCGAGTTTGTTTGTCTCCAGTAATGGCGGACGCAATGTTTCTTCATCTCCAAACTACACCTCCCACAATCCCTTTCTCCCCCACCCCACAAATCCCTTCTTGTCCCCATCCCCTCCCACTCTCGCGTCGGAACCTGACAATGCCCCCTAACCCCGCCCCCACAGCGTCATGTTTCACCCCTCCCTCTGTTCCTGCCCATGACTCAAGTACCGCCCCTGCCTCCACTCCCCACCCCTGCCCCTCCACTCCCTGCCCCTGCTTCCCATTGTCCTGCCCCAAGTTCCCACAGTCCTGTGACTACCTCTCTAAATCCGGGAACCCATGGCTACCAGGAAGTAACTCCTGCTGCTTCTACTAAACTCTCTCGTACTAGCAATGGAGCAGACCCTGACTGGAAACCCTATTCTTATTCTAATATTAAGGATTTGTGCAAGGCAATTAAGGAGTTTGGAATGCAGAGTAATTATTTTAAGAGCCTTTTAAGTGCTACTTTTGCAACTCACTTAGTTGTACCTCATGATTTAGTTACATTAATGCAAACTCTTCTTACACTTAGTGATTTTGTGATGTGGAAAAAGTAATGGAAAATAATTTTATCTGATTTATTGAAAATTTTGTGGCAAACTCCATATAATTACCTGGACTTTGACAACAATTATATCACATTAGACCTTTTATCTGGTGACAATAATATAGCAAATCCTCAAAAACAAGCAATGCTTATCCCTCGTCCAGTTCTTACTGAAATCACACGTGCTGCTGAAAAGGCCTTAACAATACTACCATCTCAAACTCCTACATCTCATTATACAAACATCAAACAAGTGCCAAATGAAAATATTATTCGCTTTTATAACCGTTTGTGCGAAGCTATCTTTTCCCAGGTCCCTAATCCTGACCTCCAACAAGCGCTCCTACTCGAACTTCTCCAAGTTAATGCAAATGATGCTTGCAAACAAGTCATCCTCACTCTCCCTTTGCATCCCGCTCCTACTGTTGAATCTATCCTCGAAGTTTGTACAAAGAAGCTGCAGCTGAACACAGCTGTTCCCTTTTTGAAAAAAGTGGGGATGGTTGGGGATGTTGTAGAGAATGTTACGGGTACAGGAGAAACTCAATTGCGAGGTAACTTTATATGCTATCGTCAGAAAAAGGGACATGTAGCTCGCAATTGCAGAACAATTATAACTGCTGATAAAAACTCTCCAAAGACTGCTTCCCCAGGTCAACAGCAGGGAAACTAGCGACCCAACGCGTCCTAACAGCTCCACGTTCGGACATAAATAGGGCTACAGACAAACCAACTTGGACTTCTGGACTCGGGTTTAAGGTAACCTATGATGAAACACACCATTTCAAAAACAACAAACAGACTGTAATACCCATCTCATTCCAGAATGTGGACCACATGCCAGAATTTACATACCTTTTTGTTATTGGGGACACTTGGGAAACACCTGCTGGGATAGAGGTTACACCTACACTCATGAAAGTGGATCAGAACGGGTGTTCTAACCTAATTGTACAATGTATATATCCACCGTACTTTATGCCAAAGGGTCAAGTCATTGCACTGCCCAAATACCTGCCCACAGATGGTCATATCCCAGCCATCTGTTGGACTGAGGTCTTGGGAAACGACAAACCTGTAATAGAATGTAAGCTCCGTCACGGATTACATAAAATCAGTATCATGGGAATGATAGACACAGGTGCTGATGTGTCTGTCATTCCATTTGATAAGTGGCCTACGCAATGGGAATTGCAATCTCAGGATATCATACAAGGGATTGGAGGTACCCAAATTGCGAAGCAATCCAAATACACCATTCAAATTGAACGGCCTGAAGGACAAATAGCGACACTTCATCCATATGTCCTAGACACCAAATTCACCCTGTGGGGAAGGGATGCCATGTCTCAGTGGGGAACAAAAATTGATATCACCCCTAGACATCAGAATTTTCCCTTGCAGGCCACTGGACCAGAGTGCCATCCACAGAAATTAACTTGGAAAACAGATGAACCAGTCTGGGTTAACCAGTGGTCGCTAAAAGAAGAAAACTTAGAGGCACTCAAAACATTAGTAGCTGAACAATTGGCAAAAGGAAATACAGTTCCAACTAACAGCCTATGGAACACACCCGTGTTTGTAATACAAAAACCAGGAAAGAACAAATATAGGCTCCTCCAAGACCTTAGAGAAATTAATAAGGTTATTGAAGACATGGGACCCCTTCAACCAGGTATGCCATCACCTTCAATACTCCCACAACATTGGCATTTAGCTGTTCTTGACATTAAAGATTGCTTCTTTCATATTCCACTCCACCCTGCAGATGCCCCTCGATTTGCATTTTCTGTACCCTCTATTAATCATGAAACTCCCATGGAACGTTATCATTGGCTTGTGCTTCTCCAAGGTATGAAAAATTCTCCAAGTCTCTGCCAAGAGTATATTGCTAAAATTCTATCTCCCATCCGTGCCAAAGCAGAGAAAGCCATCATCCTACATTACATGGATGATGTGCTCTCAATAATCAGTATCTCGAGAAGAAACATGGTGATTGAGGCCCTAGAGGCCAAGGGCTTTGAATTACAACCAGAAAAAAATGCAGAGAACAAGCCCTTGGAAATATCTCAGACTCAAAATCACAGAAACCTCTATCACCCTGTAGCGGGTTGAGTTCGAAACCGGGCAGAAACACCAATTAAATGTAGTGGTTTTGGTTCAAAATATTCATTACTTACTTGTTTTCCTTCTGTGAGATAAGAATTAGGAGAAAAGCAAAGCAGGCACAAACCTTAAACAGTTGCAGTACAATGAAAGAGTTTTATTACTAATAGAATTAAAAGTAAAGAGACAATAACAAAACAAAATTAAAGCAAATCCCCCCCCCCCCCCGCCCCCCCCCCCCAGCACTTCTCTCCTTTTACCTAGCTCACACAAGGGATAACAGAACATGGGATGTTAGTCAGTGTTCCAGTTCTTGAAAAGTCTCTCTCTTATGCTTAAGGGAAAAAAGGGCTTTTCCTTCAGTTGCACGTGGTTCCCAAACTGCCACCAACAGCAGATCCGCCCGGAAACAAACAATCTGCTGTGTGTAGAACATCTCTCCCGTGAAAAAATCTCACAGTTCCTTCACGCTACAAAACATGGGCCATCACATGGGGTTATTCATCTTTTTAAGGATAAGTTCTTTTGGCCTGCACACAAAAGCTTTTTCTTCGCCACAAGTCTCTAGCAGCCTCTTACTACTATATAGCCTGGCATAGGCATTCTTCACAATCTTCACAGGCACACGAAGATACTCCATTCCCCCCATGTTCTTCAAATGGATTAAAGAGACAAACAGTTTGTGGTATTACAGTTTCTTACCACGGCATGCAAGAAGGTTTCTTTTAAGCTGCGCGCCAGAATCGCGGCACCGCCCTCTTTTCTCCCGTCGCCATGCTCAGCTCCGTCCCACGTGACTCACTTCTCTTTGACTCTGACGCCGCCATGCTGAAGAGTGTTCTTGTTCGGCCTTTACGGTGGGGAAAGCCTAGCTCCCTTTGTGCTGCTGGCTGCGTGTTGTCCTCTTCAGTTCAGCACGAAGTGTGCTGGCTGCAGACAGGAGGCTCTGCCGGCTCCCGTTGACTCTGCCGGCTCCGCATGGAGAGGAGAGGGACCTGCTGGTCCCAGAAGCCGCGCTGGATGGGTCCAGCTGTGAGCAGTCCATGGCTGGTTTTAGCTGCCTGTGGCTCTGAGGCAGTCCCCCCCAGCCACCCAGGGACCGTGCCGCAGCGTTGGGAAAAGGGGGAAAGGGGCAGTGGCCCCGGTCCGGCCCGGCGGGGCCGGGAGGCTCGGAGCCCCCCGACCTCCCAGCAAGCGAGCTCCGACCAAAAGGGGAAGTCCCGCCTTTCTGTGCGGTTTAAATATGTAAATTGTGAGAAGCGTAATTGGTCTTAAAGACTGTCCATCAACTCAGGGTCAACCCAATACACACCCCAACACCCGTCACCATTAATAATAACCCAAAAACATTAGAGGAAGTGCAACAGATCTGTGGGATATTGAATTTTTTAAGACCCTGGTTAGGACTCACCACAGAAGGTGTAGCTCCTATTGCAAACCTGTTAAAAGGGGAAGGTGGTCCAGCATCCCCTAGATCCCTGACAGAAGAGGCAAGGCAGTCTCTCAAAAAGATACAGGAGATCATTTCCACCAGACAAGCGCACAGGTATCAGCCCTCCCTACCCCTTAAGCTTGTCCTTCTAGGGAAGGTACCATGCTTTCACGGCCTCATATTTCAGTGGGACAAAGAGCAGAAGGAGCCCCTCATCATAATTGAATGGGCATTCCTCCCACTCTAACCTAAGAGCATCACCAAGCCACAAGAACTGATGGCAAAAATTATCATGAAGGGTAGAGCAAGGCTCCGCACCCTGGCAGGATGTGACTTTGCATGCATCTACTTACCTGTAACAACTGACACATTAGATCACCTACTTCAAAATAATATAAATTTACAATTTGCATTAGATAGTTACTCAGGCCAAATCTCCAATCATTACCCAAAACATGACATGTTTAATCTGCCATTCTCTTTCATCCCTCGAGAGATTCAAAGTAGAAAATCCCTCGATGCGATTACCGTTTTTACCGATGCTTCAGGAAAAACTAAAAGGTCCGTGGTCACATGGAAAAATCCAAAAACACAAAAGTGGGAATCTGACATCAAGGTAATCCAGGGATCACCACATGTATCTGAACAAACAGCTGTCATTAGAGCATTTGAGAGGTTCAAAGAACCCTTTAATTTGGTCACAGACTCAGCATATGTAGCTGGAGTAACTGTCAGAGCTGAGCATGCTCTCCTAAAAGAAATCTCAAACAAAAAAATTTATGATTTGCTCTCAAAGCTAATTTATCTGGTTTCCCACAGAGAGCATCCCTATTTTGTCACGCATGTGACGTCACATACAAACCTGCCAGGATTTATTGCGGAAGGTAATGGTAGAGCTGATGCTCTGGCTATGCCAGCAGACATAGTTCTATCAGCTGACTTACCAAAGCTCCCCCAAGTTTTTGAACAAGCAAAATTGAGCCATGCCGTGTACCATCAAAATATTCCTGCTCTTATCCGCATGTTCCATGTGTCGCGGACGCAGTCAAAAGCAATAGTGGCAACATGTCCCAACTGCCAGAAGCTACAGCTTCCATCACTGGGCATGGGGGTCAATCCCAGAGGCATTAATAGCGGTGAAGTATGGCAGATGGACATCACACATTTCCCTGAATTTGGGAGATTAAAATATGTTCATGTTTCTATTGATACCTTCTCTGGTGCTATGTATGCCTCTGCACATGCAGGTGAAAAAGCTAAGGACGTTGAAAAACATCTTGTCCAAGCTTTTGCTGTGCTTGGTATACCTGAAGAGATAAAAACTGATAATGGACGTGCCTACACCTCTCAGGGGTTTAAAAACTTCTGTCAGCAGTGGGGATTTCGACATGTTACAGGTATTCCTCACTCCCCAACTGGACAAGGCATTGTTGAACGTGCCCATCAAACCCTCAAGCGAATGCTGCTACAGCAGTCAGGGACGACTAAACTCAACTCACCTTTCGTCAGACTCAGCAAAGCATTGTTTACCATAAATTTCCTGAACCACACCTTTCCACCTTGGTGGAAGCTGAGGTGAGCCTGACCAGAAATGAGTGGAAGAAACATCTCATTGTGACTGGTCCAGACGCCCCGTGCATTTTGGGCATAGACTTCCTCCGAAGTGGGTATTTCAGAGACCCAAAGGGACTCAAGCGGGCTTTTGGAATAGCTGCTGTGGAGACAGAGGACATTAAGCAATTGAACACCCTGCCTGGATTATCAGAGAACCTGTCTGCAGTAGGCCTTCTGAAGGTGGAAGAAGAAAGAGTACCAATTGCTACCTCGACAGTGCATCGCCGACAGTACCGGACAAATCGAGATGCTCTGATTCCCATCCACAAGATGATCCGTGAGCTGGAGAGCTAAGGGGTAATCAGCAAGACCCACTCCCCCTTCAATAGTCCCATTTGCCCTGTGCACAAATCGGAAGGAGAATGGAGATTGACTGTGGACTATCATGCCTTGAATGAAGTGACTCCACCATTGAGCGCTGCTGTGACGGACATGTTGGAGCTCCAGTACGAGCTGGAGTCCAAAGCAGCGAAGTGGTACGCCACTATTGACATTGCCAATGCATTTTTCTCCATTCCTCTGGCAGCAGAGTGCAGGCCTCAGTTTGCCTTCACCTGGAGGGGGGTGCAGTATACCTGGAATCGACTGCCCCGGGGGTGGAAGCACAAACCTACCATCTGCCATGGACTGATCCAGACTGCACTAGAAAAGGGTGAAGCTCCAGAACATCTGCAGTACATTGATGACATCATTGTGTGGGGGAACACCGCAGCAGAAGTGTTTGAGAAAGGAGAGAAAGTTATCCGGATTCTCCTGGAAGCTGGTTTGGCCATCAAGAAGAGCAAAGTCAAGGGACCTGCTCAAGAGATCCAGTTCCTAGGAGTGAAATGGCAAGATGGATGGCGTCAGTTTCCCACCGAGGTCGTCAATAAGATCACAGCAATGTCTCCACCGACCAACAAGAAGGAAACACAAGCTTTCCTAGGTGCCATAGGCTTTTGGAGGATGCATATTCCTGAGTACAGCCAGATTGTGAGTCGTCTCTACATGGTTACCCAAAAGAAGAACAATTTCCATTGGGGCCCTGAACAGCAACAAGCTTTTGCCCAAATCAAGGAGGAGATCACTCATGCAGTAGCCCTTGGCCCAGTCAGGACAGGACCCAAAGTGAAGAATGTGCTCTACTCTGCAGATGGGAGCCATGGTCTGTCCTGGAGCCTTTGGCAGAAGGTGCCTGGTGAGACTCGAGGCCGACCACTAGGATTCTGGAGCCAAAGCTACAGAGGGTCTGAAGCCAACTACACTCCAACAGAGAAGGAAATCTTGGCAGCCCATGAAGGAGTCCAAGCCGCCTCAGATGTAATTGGCACAGAGGCACAACTCCTCCTGGCACCCCGACTACTGGTGCTGGGGTGGATGTTCAAAGAAAAGATTCCCTCTACCCACCATGCCACCAATGCCACATGGAGCAAATGGATTGCTCTCATCACACAGCACGCCTGTATCGGAAAACTGAATCCCCCTGAGATTTTTGAAATAATCACAAATTGGCCTGAAGGTGAAAACTTTGGTCTCACTGATGAAGAAGAACAAGAACAAGTGACGCGTGCTGAAGAAGCTCCACCATACAACCTATTGCCATCAGAAGACACATGCTACGCTCTTTTCACTGATGGTTCTAGTCGCATTGTAGGGATGAAACAAAAGTAGAAAGCAGCCGTATGGACCCCCACCCAACGGGTTGCAGAAGCTACTGAAGGAGAAGGGGGGTCAAGACAACTTGCTGAACTCAAAGCTGTTCAACTAGCCCTGGAAATTGCTGAAAGAGAGAAGTGGCCAAAGCTCTACCTCTACACTGATTCATGGGTGGTAGCCAATGCTCTGTGGGGATGGCTGGAAAAGTGGGAAAAGGCTAATTGGCAGCATAGGGGAAAACCAATCTGGGCTGCAGAAGAGTGGAAAAACATCACTGCCCGAGTAAGAAAGCTGGTTGTGAAAGTCTGCCATGTAGATGCCCATGTTCCCAAGAGTAGGGCTAATGAGGAACACCAAAACAACAAGCAGGTAGATCAGGCTGCAAAGATAGATGTGTCACAGACTTGGACTGGAAACACAAGGGAGAGTTGTTCCTAGATCGATGGGCCCATGATGCCTCAGGTCATCAGGGCAGAGATGCCACCTATAAGTGGGCACGAGATCGAGGGGTGGATCTAACCATGGACAGTATCTCCCAGGTGATCCATGATTGCGAGACGTGCTGCCATCAAGCAGGCCAAGCAGGTGAAGCCCCTGTGGTATGGTGGGCAATGGTCCAAATACAAGTATGGGGAGGCCTGGCAGATTGATTACATCACACTGCCTCAAACACACCAAGGCAAGCACTATGTGCTCACAATGGTAGAAGCCACCACGGGATTTCTGGAGACCTACCCTGTGCCTCATGCTATGGCCTGTAACACCATCTTGGGTCTGGAAAAACAAGTTCTTTGGAGGCATGGTACCCCTGAGAGGATTGAATCTGACAATGGGACTCATTTTAAGAATAGCCTTATTAATACCTGGGCTAGAGAACATGGCATTGAGTGGGTGTACCATATCCCTTACCATGCACCAGCTGCAGGCAAAGTGGAATGGTGTAATGGATTGTTGAAAACCACCCTGAAGGCACTAGGTGGGGGAACCTTCAAAAATTGGGAGCAGCATCTGGCAAAGGCCACCTGGTTAGTTAACACCCGAGGTTCCACCAATAGAGCTGGTCCAGCCCAATCTGAATCCCTGCATACAGTAGATGGAGATAAGGTCCCAGCAGTGCATGTCACAGGTCTGTTAGGAAAGACTGTGTGGATTAATTCTGCCTTGAGTACAGACAAACCCATCCGTGGGGTTGTCTTTGCTCAGCGACCGGGTTGCACATGGTGGGTAATGCAGAAAGATGGAACAACACGTTGTGTACCACAGGGAGATCTGATTGTTGTGTGAAAACCATCTGTAATGTGAAATGTCTGTATACCACTGCTTGCTAAGTGTCATTTTCACTGTTTGTACATAGCTGTGTATATATATGTATGTATTAATGTGTGTTTGTAGAGTCAGAATATATTAGTTATATTAGTTTGTGAATTGAGCCCATGATATCGGATAAGGGGTGGAATGTCTTGGGGTGACTTTATGATGTTGTATCCCATATCGCTATTCTATGCCCAGGAATTAATTTTGTGCCTTTCTATGCCTTTAAACTGATCCTGAGAGGGGGGAGAGAAAAAATCCAACAAAACTCTTCAAAGCAGTTTGTTTTCAAGGACACAGAGATAGAGAGGACTCTCTGTGTTCAGCTGCGGCAAGAGGAGTGGGAGGAAGCACCCTGCTTGCTTTTTTTTCCAGCCAGCTTTCAGCCAGTTTTTCAGCTCCTTCTCCTCCGGAGAGTTGAACTTTTGTTTTCCTGGGACTTCAGGGTTTTTTTTCCCTTTTTCCCTGCTGGACTGTTTCAACATCAGAATACATCAGGAGGACTTTCCACCAAGGCCTTAGCCCTGGAGGGGAGCCCCACCCTGTCCCAGCTCTGAGGAGAAGGAGAGAGGCTACCCACGGAAGGACTCTGAAATTTTCCCAGGTTTTCTCTCTACAGCAAGAGGCTTCATAATTTAGCATTATCATCCTTTTCCTGTGTGTTTGTTAAATAAATAGTTTTTATCTCTTTCACTTTCCTTCAGGGACAATTCATTTGTTCCCAAACCTGGTGGGGGAGGGCTGGTTGTAACCTGCCTTCTCTCAGAGGATATATTTCCAAATCTGCCCAAACCGGCACAGCAGGTAAAGATTTTGCAATAATTTTTTACCTCTGAAGAAGCAGTATTTTGATTGGGCATTGCAAAAATCAGAAGAATTTTAAATTGCATTATTGAATTACCCAGTCACCTATTCTATTTTTTTTCCTAGTCATAAATTATTACGGGCAAAGTTAAGCTTTAGAGAAAGACCTCTGTTAAGTGAAGTGCCTTTAGATGCTGTGACAATATTTAGTGATGGGTCAGGAAAAACACATCGCTCTGTGGTAGTATGGCAAGACCCAGAAACTAAAGCATGGAAATCAGATATCCAAACAGTAAAAGGTTCAACCTAGATGGTTGAATGTGTAGCAGTAGTCAGAGCATTTCAGCTTTTTCAGGAACCTTTTAATTTGATTATGGATTCTGCTTATGTTGCTAATATAGTTAAAAGAATAGGAGGATCAGTTTTGAAGGATGTGAGCAATGATGCTCTGTGTCGTTATCTTACATGTCTTTATACATGGGCAAAATAGAACTAATCAATATTTTGTCTCCCATATTAGAGCTCATTCATCACTTCCAGGATTTCTGGCAGAAGGCAACTCCAGAGCTGATAAATTACCAGTAGCTGTAGTGAACACCTTACCTAACATTTTTGAACAGGCAAAGCTGAGTCATGCCTTTTTTCATCAGAATGCACAAGCTCTTATGTGAATGTTTCATCTTTCCAGAGATCAGGGTAGAACAATTGTAAATACCTGCCCAAATTGTCAACTGGTGCAGTCCCCTGTTTCTACAGGAGTGGTTAATCCTCGAGGACTGCAGAGCTTGCAATTATGGCAAACAGATATTACAAAATACTCATCTTTTGGAAAATATAAAAATATCCATGTCAGTAGATACATTTTCCAATGCAGTTTTTGCTTTGGTACACAAAGGAGAAACAGCAAATCATGTGTGTCAGCATTTTTTGCAAGCTTTTGCTTCTTTGGGGTACCTCAAGAAATAAAAACAGATAACGGTCCTGCTTATACCGCCCAGAAGGTAGCCACATTCTTAATGAATTGGGGCATTCATCATACCTTTGGCATTCCTTATTTGCCCATGAGTCAGGCAATTGTTGAAAGGACACATCGTTCCTTAAAATGTATTTTAGATCAGCAAAAAGGAGATGTAGCACAGGCAACACCACAGATGCAATTAAGTAAAGCTTTGTATGTTTATAACTTTTTGAATAGTTCTTCTGAAGAGCCTGATCCTCCAATAATTAGACGTCTCTAATAGCACACATGCAAAATTAAAGGAAAATCCTTTAGTTCTAATTAGAAATCCAGAGACAGGACAAATCAAAGGTCCATTTCCTCTAATAACCTGGGGCAAAGGATTTGCTTGTGTTTCTACAGGTATGGGACCCAGGTGGTTTCCTGTGAGGAATGTGAAACCATACCACGCGAAGAAAAACATTGACAACTCCACGAGTAGAGAAGAAAGTACACAGACATGAACTACGCAGAGGCTACGACTCATACCTGCAATCGCTTGTTTTTATTGTTAAAACTGTGAACTTCGGGTTTTATGTCAATATAAAGAGTGTGAAAAAATAGAATATTGTAAAGGTCTTTTGGCAAATAATCCTCATTTTCCTATTTAAAGAAGGCACAAAGTACCTTTGTGCCTCATCATTAAATGAGGTATAAACAAAATTGAGAAAATATAAAAAATATTCTTTAAAATTCATTTACAGATTAAAATTTGAGAAGAGAGTCCTTTTGCCAAAAGATAACTTTAAAGAAACATGGAATTTATTCAGATATTAAGTTTGTTTTTTGCTCTATTTGTTTTGTTTGCTTTTAGTAGTGTAGCTTTGTCAGTTGATCAACCTAAGACCAATGTTTGGGTGACTTTAGCTAATGCTTCAGGTTTGGATACTCTATGCTTGTCTACCACAACTCCAGAAAATCAATTTTCAACTTGTTTAGTCAGTATATCAGTAGAAAATTGGCCAATACCAGAATGAATTCATAGAGCCCTATGAGGTACCTTTGCAGGATCAAACGTTTGGGAGTACTAGACCCCAGTAAATACATGGGTGTAGATACAAAAATGCTGCTAGTGAGGATTTTCTTGCTATTTTCTAAGTCCGTGAGAGACTTTTCTCTCTCACAGAAGAGGTAGCAGAGTTATGTAAACACCTAAGCCACCTGCAACCTTGAAAAGTCTTTTTTATGGTATAATAGAAAAATATTTTGACAATGGATGTGTTAGGATTTTAGCCAATCACCCCAAGGGGTGGCCGGTCCTTTGTCCAATTAGACTATGAAGAAGAAAGTCTATAAAAGAGTTTGTAAAATAATTAAATAAATCAATCTTGCTGCACAATTCCTGCCTGCTGGATCTTCTCTCCTCTTCCTCCCTATAGCTGCGGGCCACGGTGATATACCCTAGGACCCAGGCCTGCGGTAATATTTGGTGCTGTCTGACGTGATCTGCACACTGCGAAGTGTCCTGCTGCTGCGAGTCAAGCCGAATTCCTCTAGAGGTACGCTGTTCCCCTTCCCCCCCCGGGACCGGGATGTCCGACAGGACTGAGAAATGGCGAACAGCGGCTCACAAACCAACGCTGTGGTACTGGTCTGGAAAGGTGTGTTTAGTATAATGCACACCTCCATTCCTGAAAACTCAGTTCGGGAATTATTAGACTGGGCTACGTTAAAAGGGATTTCCATGGACAGAGATACTGCCCTGGACTTTGCCTTATGGCAGGAACTCGGCTGTGCTGTTGGAAACGAGCGCCTGTCTGGGGAGCCAGCAGCGTTAGAATTATACAAAACCTGGCGTTCGTTATTTATTCTGCTGACAGGCCTTGACTGTAGCAGCAGAGCTGGCTTGCCTATTTCGGTGATGAGTGATGGAGGAATGTCCGAGGTGGACCCCGCTGACTGGGCTTCCGGGGCAAATGATGGTGGATTCGGAGGACCCCCCCGGCTCCACAGGCAGAGCCTGCGCCAGCTCACCCTGCACAATCGCAGGACTCCCCGGCCCCCAGGGACCCCGCGCCGGCAGAGGCAGGGGGGTCGGGGCAGCGGGAGGGCGCACAGCCTGCCTTACCACTCAGCTCGGCAGCAGCCACGGCTTATCCAGGGCCACAAATTAGCGGCGTAGCGAATTGGACCCCCAGAGCGGCTCCTAGCTCAGTTGCGTATGCACCCGGATCTAACTTCTTAGCCGGCGTAGCGCCGGGCGAGACTGCACCGAGACTGCCTGGGTGTGGTCCGCTGCCCTCCTTGTCGCTGGACTGTTCTGCGCAGTCGCAGAACCGAGCCATGGACCTTTTAATGCAGCATCTGCCTTTGCTGACAGAGTTACCGAACATATCCCGAAGGGTGGAGGACCTGTTCAGCTTGCTAGAGCAGCGGATGCCCGAGCAACCCTGCCGTGCGGGGCGCGCAGAGCCCGCACTGCCAGCACAGCCCGCACTGCCCGTGGGAGCTGCGGCTCCAAACCAGGAAGCAGTGCGGCCGGCGGCAGACTCGGAAGTAGCACTGTCACGGGAAAACCCGGAAGCGGCGGCGGCTGCGGAGCGGAGGGCAGAGGGAGCGCGGCGCCGAGTGCGGCTGGGGAACACAAAACAGGAGCAGAGACGAGCGCAGCGCCGAGCACGGCCATGGTGCAAGAGACAAGCGCGGCGCCGAGCCCGGCTGTAGCCCCAGAGACGGCGGCAGCAGTTCCAGTACCGGCTCGGTCGGAACTGGCCGAGACAGAACCCTGTAAAGAAGCTGCTGTCCAAACTGCAGTGCAGCCAGCTGCGGTCTGTGCTGTTGGTTCTGGCTCTAGCGAACTTAGCCAAAGTGCCCCTCCCCGTCCATTTCTGTTCACTCCCAGCACCTCAGAGTTGCCTTTGCCTGATGACTCATCATCAGGCAGTGAGGCAGATGAGGTTCTGGCCACAGGTCGTCAGGCGGCTGTAGCCGCGCAGCGAAGAAAAAGGCTGCGCCGGTCTCGCCCCTGGACCTTTCAGGACTGCACGGTAACAGTGTGTCCGACCCACTACAGTCGCTTCTTAGACTCAGTTAAGATGCGAGCATTGGAGGAGGGAGTTTGGAAATTATTGGAAACACTTGGAATGCCAAATAGATCTGAGGATTCTGGGGGTAACCGGGGAGCTGTTACACTCCATCCACAGGCTGTGCCAGAAGTTCAGGATGGTAGTGACTCCCGAAAAGGGGAGATCCGAGCTTTCCCAGTGTATAAGGCTCTCCCAGATTCTGGTGAGCATGATAAGCATGAGGTGATTGCTTGGAAGGTTGCACAGGACCTGCAATCCAAGGTGGCACAATATAGGCTAGGTTCTGCTGAGGTTATGCAGATAATAAGGGTGATAAATACAGATTTGCTTTCTCCATTTGATATCAGACACTTAGGTCAAATTCTATTTCAACGGCCTGTGATGGTGAAGGACTCAGAGGGGCACACAGCTACGATTAGGCCTTATGTTGCTACCACTTCCCTTAACCTTTGGGGACGGGACGTGTTGGCAGCTTGGGAGGTACGGATGGGGACAAATTTTTAGCAGGGGTCACTGCGCGCAAAGGCACACAGTATCCTACACTGCTTTTGTGGTGGTTCATTAACACACCAATCCGAGTCAGACTCTGCTTAGTTAGTCAAATTAAGGGCTGTTATCATGGCTTTTCAATGATTCTCACAGGAACCTTTGAATTTGGTTACAGAGCCGACTATCAAAAGCCTTGTATACAATTAATCACAGTACCACAAAATTCAAATAATCCTGTTATTCTGAAGCATTTTGTCTCATTGCAGTCTACAGGCGAGACACAACTGCCCCGGGCAAAAGTCTGGGTGCGGAATTTACTCACTAACCAGTGGGAAGGCCCTCATGAGCTTATCGTTTGGGGTCGTGGGTATGCTTGCGTTTCCACCGATACTGGGGTACGGTGGCTACCTTCAAAATGTGCTTGCCCTGACCTACGGCACCAGAGGCAGAACAGGCAACCTCCAAATGATGACCAGAACGCCAACCATCCAAATGGCGACCAGAATGTAGATCGTCAGCCTAATGACTCTTCAGATGATGACCAAGATGTCAGCCATCAGGCAGATGGTCGTTCTACAAGCAGAGACTGGGATGGTCCTTCCACAAGCAGAGACTGAATTTTAAATTTCTTGTTATGGAGTCAGATAGTTAAAGCCTTAAGGACATATTTAGAATTAATAACTGATATAGATTTCTATTTAGGATTAATAGTAGAGTTGTTATCTTCTAAAACAAAAAGGGGGAATTGTAGGCACAAAAATGCTGCTAGCAAGGATTTTCTTGCTATTTTCTAAGCCTGTGAGAGACTTTTCTCTCTCACAGAAGAGGTAGCAGGGAATGTAAACAACCAAGCCACCTGCAACCTTGAAAAGTCTTGTTTATGGTGTAGTAGAAAAATATTTTGACAATGGATGTTTTAGGATTTTAGCCAATCACCCCAAGGGGTGGCCAGTCCTTTGTCCAATTGGACTATGAAGAAAGTCTATAAAAGAGTTTGTAAAATAATTAAATAAATCAATCTTGCTGCACAATTCCTGCCTGCTGGATCTCCTCCTCCTCCTCCTCCCTATGGCTGCGGGCCACGGTGATATACCCTAGGACCCAGGCCTGCGGTAATACATGGGAATGGTGGACTCCCTGTCTTCCTAAAGCCTCTGATGAACCTCAAGAATTAGAACTCCTTGGTTGTGTAAAAGTAAAATTCTGTGTTGAATTCTATTCTACAAACATCAGTCAATCAATGATGAGAGATGTCTCTCCACATCACCCTGTGTATAAGAATCGCACCTTTTGATGTAATGATACTTCTGTAGTTCCATCTACATTCACTTCTGTTCCTCTTCAATTACCAAGAGGAATGTTTTTTGTTTGTGGGAACAGAGCATGGCCTGCTATCCCTTCAAACATTAAGGGAGGTCCATGTACTTTGGGAAAGCTTATACGTTTTACTCCTAATATGAAGACAATTGCCAATGTGAGACACAGACAAAAAAGATCTTTTACCCATCAATACAGACCAGAATGTAAAGATGATTTTATTCCATGGGGTTATGGAAAAAGGCTTGCAGCATCTCTCCTTATGCCACCAGTTGCCTCAGTAGCTGCATTAAAGCAGTTGGATCGGTTGGGATGTTGTCTGAGTAAACAATCTAGTGCCACGTCCCCTGCATTAAGTGACCTCTTAGCAGATGTCAAAGATGTGAGGCATGCAACTTTACAAAATAGAGCAGCCATTGATTTTCTTTTGCTGTCCCATGGACATGGATACAAAGACTTTGAAGGGATGTGCTGTATGAATCTGTCTGATCACTCAGAATCTATTCATAAGAGCATACACCAACTTAAAGAGGGTGTGTCAAAAATAAGAATCGATGATGGAACTTGGCTGCATGATTTGTTTAGTGGATGGGATTTAGTGCCGTGGATAAAGAAGTGTCTTACAACAGGCCTATACATCTTGGTAGCCATAGTAATATTTCTCATAATGGTACCTTGTTTGTTTCAATGTGTACAACGAATGATTGATAAATCTATCAATAGAATTTATTTAGTGCGGAAAGGAGGGGGAGATGTGGGAAACAGAGGAGTAAAAACTTCTGCAGTTAGTGGTGGGTTTGATTTACAACCCTGGAAGAAACTAGGTCTGGCATAGTTGTCAGAGATTTATAGACCTTAAGCAAGAGAATTACAAACCTATGTTTCTATTGTTATAAATAAAGTATGTATTGGGTGTTATGGTGAAGGGTTTTAAGCATAATAATGTGATTTTATAGTTTAAGTTAAGAATTTAGATGTTATAATAGAAGCGTCTGTGTGTACGTGACAATCTATTGGTCAAGACACAGCTGCACTGCAGTGAAAAAGTATCATAGGTGATAGGTCATAAAGTCAAAACAAAGTTTCGTTTTAAGTGCCTCTTGGATTAGAAAGTTATAAATTGCTGTGTAACTTTGAAACTTGTGACTATCCTTCGTTATGGCGACTTGTTACTAAACCTCACACCTCTGAGACTGATGCCTTTTTTGTTGTTTTAAGTAATAAGTCATGTATAACTGCGATGGTGCCATCTCTCTTCACTAAATAATCCGACAGGACACCCGAAGAGCGGGATCGATTAGGTGAGTAAAATGGGATCTTCGCGGAGTAAACCTGAGAGGGCTCCCATGGAGGGTAGCAAAGGTAAAGCCGGGAAGGGGCCCTGGTAAAAGGGATGATGACCCCAAATTATCTCCAAAGAATCCCTTGCAAGAATGTGGAGTTGGTTTACACATTCTCCCAGAAGTAATTAAAGACATGGATGCCCAAAGGGGGCAATAAGGGAAAGTCGAGAAAGGGTGTCTACAATCCATGCCCGGGGGGCAATTAGGAGTTGAGAAGGAGTCTTGACAACAGGAGATGGACAAATAGTTTTAATATGTTGAGAAAAAGATTAGTTGAAAGGGAGTGTAGAGAAATATGGTTGAGACAAGGAGCGACAGGACAGGGCATGGAGGTGTGGGATCGGGAGCACAGGCTGAGGGCCTGTGGGGGCTGTGGGACAGTCAGGGCTCAGTGCAGGGCAGTGCCTGACCCCACCACTCCTGGGCATGGGCGGCAGTGGCCACCGGCCCCCATGAAGCTGTGGGACACTGTGGAGATGCAGCTAGAAAGCAGAAGTGAGACCACTGCTAAACTCATGTCAGAAGTAGACGCGCTAACGCTGCTAGGCCGCAAACCATGGCAGGCAGTAAGGCCTATAATGAAACAGTCAGCATAAAAGGTATGCTTGGTATGTACCTGTGATAGTGCTAGCTTCTAGTTTTGCAATGTTATTAAGAAATAGAGATATGGTTGTTATAGTGATTGCTGCTTATATAACTGCTTATATAACTGAAAGGTATAAAAACTCAACCCTGTATCAATAAAATCGGCTTATTGCATCTAAGCAATCTGCCCTGTCTCTTTCATCGCCGACTGTCTCGCGACTGTATCGCGACAACTGGTGCCTCCGTGTGAGGACTGGGCTACTCCTAGGGGACAGTCAGCAACGCCCTGCAGAACTTCAGTAACTTTGCCGAAGGTTAAGCCGCAGGGGAGCAGGAGCCTTCGAAACTGTGGTTAAGCCGCCGGGAGAAGTGGGAGCCACACCGGCCGGCAATTGATCCTCTGGAAAAGAGGTGAATCGCTGCAGGGAACTATGGGCCAGGGTCAGGGGATGACCACCCTAGAAAGAGACGTGCTTGCGCTTATGTCAAAGCTGCTAGACAAACAAGGCAAATCTTTGCCTGCGCACGATTTAAAAACTATACTTCGATGGACTGCTTCTAAATTAGGAGTAACTCAGTCCACGATTTTTACAGCAGATTTATGGGATAAAGTAGGAGTGGAACTTTGGAATGCTGCAGCTAATGATGATAAAAATGCTGCACAAATGATTTCCTCCTGGAAAATAATTTTTGAAGCTTTAAAAGCTCACGAAAAATCTCTTGCTAAAGATAATGGGGATGCCCTTTGCTCCCCCTCCGCAGAAGCGGAGCCTCAGAACTCTTTACAATCTGAAGAGACTGTGACTCCTTCACCAAAAGCTTCAGCCCCCCTTGCAACAAAAAGGGAGAAGGGCTCCTCGCGGTCTGTAAAAGCATTTGCTGCTGGCTATGGTTCAGCTGACAGCAGTGAAGATGAAGGAGAGGATCCCTTTGACCCCAGATCTATTGATCCTGAAAAAGAGCCAGATTTGTTTCCCCCCGACCCTCACGAGACCTGGGTTCGCTTGAAACAACAAGCATTAAAAGAAGGGGACTTAGACTTTGCAGACAAGATTGTGGCTCCGGTCTTGTATACGGGACCGAGAAAACGGAATGCCCATTGGGAACAGATATCTTTCTCAGAGATCAAAGAGCTTCAGCGGGCAGCCACAGAGCACGGTATCAGTTCACCGTATTTTGTGACTTTGCTAGATTCCGTGCTTGCAGCTCATATTATGACACCATATGATTTAAAAACTCTGGCACGGCTTCTGCTATCTCCCACTCAAAACGCTTTATGGGAAAAGGAGTGGGGAAAAGGTCTACAAGATCTGCTTCTAACTTATGTGGGTCACACTAATCAGACCCTGGTGGCCCTCACAATTAGACAGCTTATGGGAACAGGACCATATATCGACCCTAATGTTCAAGCCCGAGAAATTCCTCAGGAAGCTCTTGAAGGGGTCCAAAACGCGGCTCGCCAAGCTTTCCTGAAGGTCCCTGATGCAAAGACACCTCAGAAATCATTTACAATCGTTGTCCAGGGGCCCCAAGAATCCTATATGCAGTTTATCGACCGCCTTAAGCAGGCGCTCGAACGCCAAATTGATAACGCAGCAGCTCGTGAAATTTTGCTTTTGAAGCTCGCTGTTGAGAATGCCAACGCAGACTGTAAAAAACTCCTTAAGTCTCTGCCTAACCAGAATCCGACTCTGGTCCAAATGATTGAGGCATGCAATCGTGTTGGCACCCTGGAACACCAATATTCAGCCATGGCTGCAGCCCTTGCAGCCATGAGAGGGCCCCCTGCAATTTCAGGAGTCTGTTTCAGCTGCGGCAAACCCGCTCATTTGAAAAGGGACTGTCCTGCTCCAAAAAGAGATAAACCTGGGGTGACGATGGTTAGTAAAATGTGTACCTGGTGCCGCAGGGGCCCACATTCCCCTAACCAGTGTCACTCTAAGTATGATTCCGAAGGTCCCCTGCTCCAAGGATGCCAGGGAAACTGGAACCAGGGCGTGGGACGGCAGCGCCACGCTCTGACACGGATGCCTCAGCTGCCCCTGCAGATGCCTGCCCTGCAGATGCCTGCTCCTCAGATACCAGCCTCTCAGATGTCCAGCAGCAGCATCCCTCAAGTCTTCGCCCAGCAACTGCAGGGAGTGCCGGATTGGACCTACACACCTCAACCACAGTAACGTTAAACAATTCTTCTATTCATTTGCTTCCTACAAAAGAGTGCCCTACTCTTAGGAAAGTCTTCTAACAGCCTTCCAGGACTTTCTGTTCTCCCTGTAGTTATGGACTTAAATTTTAAAGATGAACTTAAGATCATAGTTTGGACCTCTAATCCTCCATGTTTTATCCCACAGGGTACCTGTGTTGCTAAATTAATTCCTCTCCCACATGATTCACCATCCATTGTAGAAAAATATAATACCAAGGTGAGAGAATCTGGTTTTGTAATGACCCCACAAATACTATGGGCACAAACAATTTCTGATAAGCATCCTACCTGTCAGTGCACCCTGTCATTGCAGGGACAGCAAATAACACTCACCATACTGGAGCTGAGGTTACTGTCATTTCTCAAGAGAAGTGGCCCTCTAACTGGGCCCTTATGGAGGTGCCTATGGCCCTCACTGGACTAGGAGGAAGTAGTCGCAGTTATCAAAGTTGCCATCTGATTCAAGTGACAGGACCATAAAACCACACAGCCTCTGTAAGGCCATTTGTTCTACCTGTGCCCATAGTGTTACGGGGACGAGATGTACTCTCACAATGGGGTTTCAGAATTCAATCGGATTTTTAATAGGGACCATTGAGGCACGCAACACCCTGAAATTAACCTGGAAAACTGAGACACCTATATGGGTGGATCAATGGTCCCTACCATTGCTTAAACTGCGTGCACTCACCGAATTGGTCCAGGAACAGCTTCGAAAGGGACATATAGTCCCCTCCACCAGTCCTTGGAATTCACCTGTGTTTGTTATTAAAAAACAATCTGGCAAGTGGCGCTTGCTCCATGATCTTTGCAAAATTAATGCTGTTATGGAGGACATGGGAGCCCTCCAGCCTGGTCTCCCATCTCCTACCATGATCCCCCGAAATTGGCACTTGACAGTCATTGATTTAAAAGACTGCTTTTTTGACATTCCCTTGCATCCTGATGATGCACCGAAATTTGCCTTTTCTGTCCCGAGCACCAATATGCAGGCGCCCTTACAAAGATATCACTGGGTTGTCCTGCCCCAAGGCATGAAAAATAGCCCCACTATTTGCCAGTGGTTTGTTGCAAAAATCCTCAGTCCCATTCGCTTAGACATGCCTGACACTCTTTTGTATCATTATATGGATGACATTTTAATTGCTGCAGAAAAACAAGAAGTCATGGAGAAAGCCTTAGCCCTTGTCAGTAAGGCTGTAACTCAAGCAGGACTTTGTGTTGCTCCTGAAAAAGTTCAGCGTCAACCCCCTTGGAAATACCTGGGCTGGCGAATTAGGACCCAGAGTATTTCTCCTCAGCCTTTACAAATTCAAACCAACATTTCTACCTTGCATGATGCTCAGAAACTTTTAGGGACAATTAATTGGGTTCATCCCCTGTTAGGAATCTCAAACGCAGACTTGAGCCCTCTGTTTGCTCTGTTAAAAGGAGAGCCTGATTTACTATCACCTCGGCAGCTTACACTGGAAGCTTGCCAAGCATTGCAAAAGGTAGCTGATGCTATCTCAAATCGGCAAGCAGCCCGTTGGGCTCCAGAGTTGCCCTTTTCTTTAATCATTTTAAATCCAGCCAAACAGCCCCATGCTTTGATTTTTCAGTGAGACCCTAACTTGCCAGACCCTTTATTAATTACTGAATGGATTTTTCTGCCACACCACATCTCTAAAGCTGTCAGTACCCAACATGAAATGTTTGCTTTGCTTATTGTAAAAGCTAGAAAGAGACTTGTTACACTTGCAGGTGTTGATTTCTGTTTGATTTGTTTGCCTGTTACTGCTGTTTATTTACAGTGGCTTTTTCAACAGTCTGAAGTGTTTCAGATGGCTCTTACCAATTTTTCTGGACAACTTTCCACACACCCCCCGAAATACAAGCTCGTGGCAGCAGGTTTTAATCTTTTAACACGACCCAAGAGAAGTGAAATCCCCTTGCAAGCATTAACTGTTTTTACAGATGGGTCTGGTCGCAGCCACAAATCTGTGATGCTGTGGTGGGATTCGAATCTCAACCGATGGGACTCGGATGTCACCACTGTTTCAGGATCTCCTCAAATTGCTGAATTAGTGGCCGTTGTATGAGCCTTTGAACACTGGTCTATTCCTTTTAACCTAATAACTGATTCTGCTTATGTTGCAGGACTTGTGGAAAGAGCTGAAGCTGCTGTGTTGAAAGATGTGCCTAATGCAGATTTGTTTTATTGGCAGCAACAACTTGTCTTTCTTTCAGATAATAAACAAGAATCATATTTTGTAATGCATGTTAGATCTCACACTACCTTACCTGGTTTCATTGCAGAAGGGAACCACCAAGCGGATCTACTTACACTACCTGGGCAAGTAATGCATGATCGCTTTTCCCAAGCAAAAATCAGCCACTCATTGTTTCATCAGAATGCTGCTGCTCTTGCGAGAACTTTTGCTTTGCCTTCTTGCCAAGCCTCTAGCATTGTGGCTGTGTGCCCAGACTGCCAAAGACACTCCTTTCCCTCTCTAGCTGGAGGTGTTAACCCTAGAGGACTCCAGAGCCTCAAAATTTGGCAAACAGATGTTACTCATTTTCCTGAATTTGGCAGTGTCTTTGGGTGACGTTATGATGTGTATCCCATATCGCTGCCTATGCCCAGAAATTAATTTTTGTGCCTTTCTATGCCTCCAAACTGAGCCTGAGAGGGAGAAGAGGAAAAAACTGAGCAAAACTTTCTCAAAGCAGTTTGCAGCTCGTTCAAGGTCATATAAAGATAGCAGGTTTTTTTCCCCCAGCTGCGGCAGGGGAGCGAGGAAGCACCCGGATTGCTGTTTTCCAGTCAGCTTTTGGCCAGCTGTTTTCAGTTTCTCGTTCTCCGGAGAGAGACTGAGAGTTGGACTTTGCTTTTCCTTCCCTGGAATTCCGGATTTTCTCCCTTTCCTACTGGACTGCTTTCAACCTCAGAGCACATCGGGAGGACTTTCCACCGGGCACAGAGGGCTTGGCCCTGGGCCAAGCCCCAGCTCCGAGGAGACCAAAGGGAGGACTCTAACGCTTTCCCAGGTTTTTCCTCCACAGTGAAAGATTTTACCATTTAACCGTATTTTCCTTTCCCGAGTGTTTGTTAAATAAATAGTTTTATCTTCTTCACTTTCCTTCGAGGAAAATTTTTTTTTCCCGAACCTGGTCGGGGAGGGGTGGTTGTGCCTTCTCTCAGAGGATATATTTCTAAATTTGGCCAAACCGGTACAGGCAGACTTAAGTATATACACTCTTCTGTAGACACCTTTTCAGGTGCCCTGTTTGCATCCTGTCATACAGGAGAATCAGCAAAAGATGTTTTACCATCATTTTACGAGTGCCTTTGCAGTCTTGGGAATTCCTTCACAAATTAAAACTGATAATTGTCCAGCATATATTTCCCAGAGAGTTTCCAATTTTCTTGCCCTCTGGGGAGTGAAACACAAGACAGGGATTCCTCATTCCTCCACAGGCCAAGCTATTATTGAGCGAGCCCACTGTTCACTAAAGCGTCTTTTATTACAACAGAAAGGGGGAATGGGGAATGCTACCCCAGCTGAACGCTTACAGAAGGCATTGTATGTGTTTAACTTTTTAAATTGTTCCCTGATGGATCCCAACCCTCCGACTGTAAGGCACTTTGGCAGTAACCAACAGTTAGAAGTTAAACAGAAGGCCCCAGTCCTTGTTAAAGACCCAGAGACAGGTAAGATCCTGGGACCTTATCCCCTCATCACATGGGGAAGGGGTTTTGCCTGTGTTTCTACAGAGAATGGCCTGAGGTGGATCCTAGCCAAGAACGTGAGACCCTTCAGGGAATCCTTAAAAGCTTCTCCTGAGGACTTTGAGGATCTTGATCACCCTGGCACACTATCAGCAGAGACCCCGGCCATCACAGCCTCTGCCTCGGTTCCAGAGACCACAGAGGACACTTCAGCCTGACCATCAGCTCAACCAGCTTCTACTTGATTCCAGAGGACTTACTGACTTTACACCACTTTTTGATTTCCAGGGACGACCCACTCCAGCAGAAGTACAAACTATAATTACAGATCAGATCTGTCTCCATGAGCATTATTGGTTTAAAGAGAGACTTGGACTTGAGAGCAACCCTATTCCTTGTTTTATTTGCAAAAATTATTCTTATCAGGTGTGGGTTTTGTGTCCGTGTCGAAAGCGTCAGAAGCGGTGGTATTGCATATTGCATTGCCGCCGTGGCAACTGTGTGATCCTTTGTGCTATTCCTATGGTAATTGTCTCATTTTAAAATTTGTGTGTGGACATGAATATGGCTGGCTTCCACAATGGTATCTTTGGGAGCCAGACCTGCCTTTTCAGGCTGGTCCTCTTAGCAGGACTCTTTCTCGATGACGGAGAAGTGGCCGCAATGCCACCCCTCCTAGAACATAATGTTTGGCTTACGCTATCTGAATCCTTAAATGAGTTTACGCTGTGCCTGTCCATGACCTTCCCTGGTGACCCTTTCCAAACCTGTTTGGTGGCTATGCCCTTAGTGAAAAGTGAATGGGATACTTTATTCAATTTAACAGTTCGAAGGGAGTGCACTGCTATGGGTCGAACTGAGCCAACCTGGTGGTGCCAGGAAAGTTGGCGAAAAAAGGCTGGTGAATCAGCCTGATGGTACTTTTCTAATGACAAAGGTTTAGGAGTAAATAAGGTCCTTAATTTTCCCCCTTTTCCTATGTAGCCCCAAGAATTGGATATTTTTGGGTTCACACAGTCTTTTATATGTTTTTATCTAAATTATACTAACAGCCCTAACAGAAAATTCGGCTTAGATGTTTCAGGAACAGGAGTTTACACCAATGCTTTTACCTGGTGTAATCATACTCTGCCCCAACCAATCACTCCTGGAAGTGATGCTATTGGATTGCTGGACAATATATTTTTGATGTGTGGAAACAGAGCATGGAAAGGAATACCAGGCAAAGCTATAGGAGGTCCTTGTACTTTCGGGCAACTAACCATGTTTCACTCATTTTGGAGAAACTTGCCATCTCTGCATAAACTAGGGCAAGCACAACTCAGCACACACACATATAGCCAAGATTGTGATGATAATGTTCAATCTTGGAACCTAGGAGCCCGAGTGTTTGCGTCTATCATTCCATCTATCAGAACGGCACATGCCCTGAAAACCCTGACTAACCTTGGCTGCTGGCTTGCAAAACAAACTAATGCTACTAGCTCTGCTTTAACAGGCTTATTAACAGACTGTCATAGGTTAGCAAGCATAGTCCCGGAAGGGGCGTCCTTGCTAAGGGGTGCTTACAGTTTCCTCTGGGAACTGATAGAACCTATCAGCTGGCCAGTTTGAATATGGACAATTCTCTAAGCCACTTAAAGTTGTGACCACCTCTGTGATCCACATTTAAGAATAGGCAAACTCCCCCCCAAGCTCTCTCTCGTTTCCGGTGCTGGCACAGGTGGCTGCGGGCCCCGTGTGGGGGCCAGCGGGCCCGGCCAGGCCCTGCTTGGGCCAGGCCGGGCCGGGCCACGGCCATCCTGGAGCCATGGACCTGTTCCAGCCGTGGAACCCCCCCCCACTGCCTTGCCGTGGGCAGCCGGAGCGGCTCGGCTCTCCCCCCTCTCCACTGCGATAAGGAAAATTCAACATTCCAGCTGCAAAGCTGCAAGGCCGAGGTGAGATTAACCCTTTTACTGCTGTGAAGAGCTGAAAACCTGAGGGAAAAGAGAGAGGAGATGCTTAAAGCTGAAATTCTGTTGTGAAGCTATGATATATCAGAGTATCCTGTTGTAATTTCATGAAGATATGGGGGGTGGAGTGTTCAACTCGTAAGCAAAAGCACCTGTGCTGAGATAGGCAGATGCTGATGCAGCTGTAATTTCATGAGAAGTTTGAACAAGGAGAGATGAACCAGATGAGGACTTTTGCTCCAAACGGGAAAGGAGAAAACCTCAGTACCTAGAGATGCTTCCAGAGATAGTCTTAATGATGAAGATGATGAAGACCCTTTGCTCCCAGGGAAGGAGAAGGGCCTCTGTTTTTGTTTCTGAACGGCTCAACCTTAAAATTGTACCCCAAGAAACTTCAAGAGTGGACCCTCGAAAGCAGTTGCGGGAAAAGCTGCAAGTCGGGGGAAAGGACTCACACGCAGGCAGAGAGACTCCTCTTCCTAAATGGACTGAACAATATTTGGAAGTGGGCGGCTGTCTCGTTGTGATACTGTTTTCATAGCATGAGCAAGAAGAGACTTCTCTTTCTAAATGGACTGAACAAGGTTATTATGGAAGTGGTAAACAGACTGAACATCTTAAGGGTTGTTTTTTTCACATTGTCAGTGGGAGAAGGGAGGAAGGTGGGGGGAGGAGGAGAGTTCTGAAGGTGGTATAATTTTTTTTTCTTCCCTCTTTAGGTCTGTTAATAAACTTTATACTCTTTCAAGTTTGGTGCCTGCTTTGCATTTCTCCTAATTCTTATCTCACAGCAGATAAACAGTAATGAGTATTTTGGACCAAACCACTACACTAAATTGGTGTTTCCGCCCGGTTACAAACGGAACCCGCGACAAAATGGTGGAGATGCTGGGGGCAATTGATGAGAGCTGTGAGATAAAGATTGATTAGGAGGAATACCGGGCAAAGCAAGTATTAAGTCATAAGTTAAGTAGCATGATAGTGAGAAACTTATATTGTAATTGTATTGAACTATCTAGGGGTGGAATATAGTAGAAGTTGAATGTAATTTTGACAATAATTCTTAAATGTGTCTTCACAGAGGTGAGGGGTGGAGAATGTCATAGGTTAGCAAGCATAGTCCCGGAAGGGGCGTCCTTGCTAAGGGGTGCTTACAGTTTCCTCTGGGAACTGATAGAACCTATCAGCTGGCCAGTTTGAATATGGACAATTCTCTAAGCCACTTAAAGTTGTGACCACCTCTGTGATCCACATTTAAGAATAGGCAAACTCCCCCCCAAGCTCTCTCTCGTTTCCGGTGCTGGCACAGGTGGCTGCGGGCCCCGTGTGGGGGCCAGCGGGCCCGGCCAGGCCCTGCTTGGGCCAGGCCGGGCCGGGCCACGGCCATCCTGGAGCCATGGACCTGTTCCAGCCGTGGAACCCCCCCCCACTGCCTTGCCGTGGGCAGCCGGAGCGGCTCGGCTCTCCCCCCTCTCCACTGCGATAAGGAAAATTCAACATTCCAGCTGCAAAGCTGCAAGGCCGAGGTGAGATTAACCCTTTTACTGCTGTGAAGAGCTGAAAACCTGAGGGAAAAGAGAGAGGAGATGCTTAAAGCTGAAATTCTGTTGTGAAGCTATGATATATCAGAGTATCCTGTTGTAATTTCATGAAGATATGGGGGGTGGAGTGTTCAACTCGTAAGCAAAAGCACCTGTGCTGAGATAGGCAGATGCTGATGCAGCTGTAATTTCATGAGAAGTTTGAACAAGGAGAGATGAACCAGATGAGGACTTTTGCTCCAAACGGGAAAGGAGAAAACCTCAGTACCTAGAGATGCTTCCAGAGATAGTCTTAATGATGAAGATGATGAAGACCCTTTGCTCCCAGGGAAGGAGAAGGGCCTCTGTTTTTGTTTCTGAACGGCTCAACCTTAAAATTGTACCCCAAGAAACTTCAAGAGTGGACCCTCGAAAGCAGTTGCGGGAAAAGCTGCAAGTCGGGGGAAAGGACTCACACGCAGGCAGAGAGACTCCTCTTCCTAAATGGACTGAACAATATTTGGAAGTGGGCGGCTGTCTCGTTGTGATACTGTTTTCATAGCATGAGCAAGAAGAGACTTCTCTTTCTAAATGGACTGAACAAGGTTATTATGGAAGTGGTAAACAGACTGAACATCTTAAGGGTTGTTTTTTTCACATTGTCAGTGGGAGAAGGGAGGAAGGTGGGGGGAGGAGGAGAGTTCTGAAGGTGGTATAATTTTTTTTTCTTCCCTCTTTAGGTCTGTTAATAAACTTTATACTCTTTCAAGTTTGGTGCCTGCTTTGCATTTCTCCTAATTCTTATCTCACAGCAGATAAACAGTAATGAGTATTTTGGACCAAACCACTACACAGACGTAGATAGCGTGAGACATGCTACACTGCAGAATAGAGCTGCAATTGACTTTTTGCTTTTAGCACATGGACACGGTCATGATGAATTTGAAGGCTTATGCTGCATGAACCTGTCTGATCACTCCCTGTCTATTCATGCTAACATACAAGCCCTTTGGGATAGTGTCAGCAAGTTGAGAGTTGTAAGCGATAATGACTGGCTTGGAAGCATACTTGGAGGATGGGGACTTACTGGCTGGCTTAAGCATTTAGCTAAAGCAGGAATTTATATTTTAGCCATGCGGTTGCTTATGATGATTTGTCTGCCATGTGTTTTGCAATGTGTTCAGAGACTGATCCATAAGTCAACAAAGAAAATTTTACTCGTGGATAAGAAAGGGAGAGATATGGAGATACAGCTAGAAAGCAGAAGTGAGAGTGTAGGAGCTCTGTCTGGGGGGTGCTCGGTGCGGGTTCGGACGGTCGGGACGGTGACGAGAGATCTCTGTAGTCAGATCTTGGAACATACGGTTTATTGCAAAGGGCGTGGGTACAGGGGCACTGCTTAGAGCTGCAGCTGGCAGCTCTGAGCAGGCCCAAGAGAGCAAGAGAGTAAGCGGGTAAGTAAAGAGAGAGAGGGGGAGAGAGAGGAATGAGGGTGAAGAAGTAGTGAGAGAGAATGTGTGTAGAGTATAGTAAGAGTGTCTGAAGTCCTGGTTACAATACAATAAATCATCTTCTGTACTGAATATTCTAATTGTCACTAACCAATCTAATACAAGATACAAATCCTATAGCATTTACATACAGCCTATAAGAGTTCTTATATTACCATAGAGTGTTACATCTTAACTTCTAAAAACTACTCTTTGGACCCCTTCTGCTGAGCTAGTAGGGTCTGCTCTGACCCTTGGACCTGCCTGCAAGCAGAGGGTATTGTTCAATCAAGAGGGGATTACCTTCAGTCGACCATACCATTGTTTTCCAGTTGTTCAGTAACTAAGATTTGGTATCTCAAAGGTGGCTTTCATTTCGATGTCGCTTATAGTTTTCATATTCCCAAAATCTTTTGTCAGGCAATCATATTTATAAGGCTTTCCTGTTTTATCTTCCCCAACAGAGAGCACTGCTAAACTCATGTCAGAAGTATACACGCTTGTAGATACAAAAATGCTGCTAGCAAGGATTTTCTTGCTATTTTCTAAGTCCGTGAGAGACTTTTCTCTCTCACAGAAGAGGTAGCAGAGAATGTAAACAACCAAGCCTCCTGCAACCTTGAAAAGTCTTGTTTATGGCAGAGAAGAAAAATATTTTGACAATGGATGTTTTAGGATTTTAGCTAATCACCCCAAGGGGTGGCTGATCCTTTGTCCAATTAGACTATGAAGAAAAAAGTCTATAAAAGAGTTTGTAAAATAATTAAATAAATCAATCTTGCTGCACAATTCCTGCCTGCTGGATCTTCTCTCCTCCTCCTCCCTATGGCTGCGGGACACGGTGATATACCCTAGGGCTCAGGCCTGCGGTAATATTTGGGGCTGCCCGACGTGATCTGCACTCTCTGACGTGTCCTGCTGCTGCTACGAGCCTAGCCGAATTTCTCTAGAGGTACCCTGTTCCCCTTACCCGGCGGGACCAGGAGGTCCAATGTGACTGAGAAATGGCGAACAGCGGCTCACAAAACGACACTGTGGTACTGGTCTGGAAAGGTGTGTTTAGTATATTGCACACCTCCATTCCTGAAAACTCAGTTCGGGAATTATTAGATTGGGCTACCTTAAAAGGGATTTCCATGGACAGAAATACTGCCCTGGACTTTGCCTTATGGCAGGAACTTGGCTGTGCTGTCCGACACAAGCTCCCGTCTGGGGACCCATCAGTGTTAGAATTATACCAGACCTGGCGTTCGTTATTTATTCTGCTGACAGACTTTGGCTGTAGCAGCCAAGCTGGCTCGCCTATTTCGGTGATGAGTGACGGAGGAATGTCCGAGAGGGACCCCGCTGACCGGGCTTTCAGGGCAAATGATGGTGGATTTGGAAAAACTGCCCCGGCTCCACAGGCAGAGCCTGCGCCGCCTCACCCTGCACAATCGCAAGACTCTGCGGCCCCCAAGGACCCCGCCCAGGCAGAGGCGGGGGTGTCGGGGCAGCAGGAGGGCGCGCAGTATGCCTTGCCGTTTGGCTCGGCGGCGGCCACGGCTTATCCGAATTAGCGGCTTAGCGAATTGGACCCCCAGAGCGGCTCCTAGCCCGGTTGTGTATGCACCAACAGAGCCAAAATCGCCTGGATGTCCCTTCTTAGCCGGCGTAGCGCTGGGCGAAAGTGCACTGAGACTGCCTGGGTGAGGTCCGCTGCCCTCCTTGGTGCTGGACTGTTCTGCACTGCTGCGAAACTGAGCCATCGACCTTTTAATACAGCATCTGCCTTTGCTGACAGAGTTACCGAACATATCCCGACAGTTGGAGGACCTGTTCAGCTTGCTAGACCGACTTCTGCTGATGCCAGAGGCACCCTGCTGTGCAGGGTGCGCCAGGCCCACACTGCCAGCACCACCTGCACCGCCCGCGGGAGACGCGGCTCCAAACCAGGAAGCGGCGCGGCCAGCGGTGAACATGGAAGTAGCGCTGCTGTGAGAAAACCTGGAAGCGGCGGGGGCATGGAACACGGCCAGGGAGTGACAAACAGCACCGGTTTCGGCAGAGGCGCCGGACGCAGCTGTAGCGCATGGGCCAGAGACGGCGCCGAATGCTGCCCCAGAACAAGAGATGAGCGCGGCGCCGGGGGTGGCTGTTGCCCCAGAGACGGCGGCAGCAGCTCCAGAACGGGTTCGGTCGGGACTGGCCGAGACGTCCTCCTGTAAAGAAGCTGCTGTTAAAACTGCAGCGCAGCCAACTGCAGTCTGTGCTGTCTGTTCTGCCTCTAGCGAACTTAGCCAAAGTGCCCCTCTCCGTCCATCTCTCTTCGCTCCCAGCACCTCCGAGTTGCCTTTGCCTGATGACTCGTCACCGGGAAGTGAGGCAGATGAGGTTCTGGCCCCAGGTCGTCAGGCGGCTGTAGCAATGCGGCGAAGAAAAAGGCTGCGCCGGGCTCGCCCCTGGACCTTTCAGGACTGCACGGTAACGGTGCGTCTGACCCACTACAGTTGCTTCTTTGAGTCAGTTAAGATGCGAGCATTGGAGGAGGGTGACTGGAGGTTATTGGAAACACTTGGAATGCCAAACAGATTTGAGGATTCTTGGGCGTAACCGAGAAGCTGGTACACTCCATCCACAGGCTGTGCCAGAAGTTCAGGATGGTAGTGATTCCCCAAAAGGGGAGATCCAAGCTTTCCCAGTGTATAAGGCTCTCCCAAATTCAGGAGAGCATGACAATCATGAGGTGATTGCTTGGAAAGTTGCCCAGGACCTCCAATCCAAGGTGGCACAATATGGACTAGGTTCAGCTGAGGTTATGCAGATAATAAGGGTGATAAATACAGATTTGCTTTCTCCATTTGATATCAGACACTTAGGTCAAATTCTATTTCAACCTGTACAATTTACAGTTTTTGAGAAAACCTGGAGAAAGCTGGGCGACAAGGCTGCATTAGCGAATATGCAGCTCCCTGCTGCTGACCCTAGACGGACAGCAGGAATGGATGCTTTGATGGGGACTGGTCGCTTCTCTGATCCCAGCCTACAGGGCACTTTGTCCGCTAGCATCCTGCAGCAAGCTCAGCAGGTCGGCATGGCTTCCCTGTTGAAAACCATAGAGTTGTCTGCGCCTAGAAAGCGATATACTGAAATAGTTCAAGGCAAATCAGAGTCATTCCTCTCCTTTGTAGAGAAAGTTGCTGCTTCTCTCGAGAAGCAGGTTGAGGACAACGGGTTAAGACAGATGTTGTTAAGGCAGTTAGTGAGAGACAACGCAAACGAGGAGTGCAGAAAAATCATAGATGCCTTACCAGGGGATCCTGAGGTAACAGACATGGTCGAAGCCTGCGCTAAGGTGGGATCTGGGAACCAGAGAAGGTCTGCTTTGGCTGCGTTCCTGCAGCCTGTTCACACATCTTGTGGTCGTGAGCCAAAGCAACCAAAACAGGCGAAAAAACGGAAGCGGCCTAAGCCGAGCCAAAAAGAGAACACGCCGATACCCCAGTGCAAGAGGTGTGGCAGGCCAGGGCATTGCTTGGACAATTGTAGATCCCTGACTCATGCCTATGGACAGCCGTTGTTGGGAAACTTCCGCCGGGGTGCAAGGAGGGGGAATTGCTCTCTGATGCAGCCGCTCCCCCAGAGAGTAGCACAGGTACAGGCACAGGCCTACCCAGCCTCCCTAGAGATGGCACCCAGGGATCAGACGGCACCCACGGATCAGACGGGTTTGACGTCCACACCGCAGCTGCAGTCGTCTTTAGACTCTAGCGGTATTTATAAGGTTCCCTTGGATGCATATGGACCCTTAGCCCAGGGATCCAGTGCGATGCTGGTGGGAAAACCTGATGTTGCCCATCAAGGAATCTTAGTGCACTCAGGAGATATTGATGCTGACTTTAAAGGTCAGATTTACGCTATGGTCTCCACGCAAAAACCCCCTGTCACTATCCCTGGAAAGACCTGCCTTGCTAAATTAGTGCCTTTTAAGTCTTGTGTCCCCAGGATAGAACAACAAACTCAGGAAGATAACGGCAGTGGATCTATGGGACTTCCGTGGGCCTTCTGGACTGCAGACATCTCTGACCAAAGGCCACAGATGAAATGTACCCTGGTCCTGCCGAACGCCTGTCCACCCCGGACTCAGCCTCGCGGTTTGATTGATACGGGTGCTGATGTAACTATCATCTCCTTCTCTGCATGGCCTCCCTCATGGCCTTTAGCCCCTGTGGGATCGGCCATCGCAGGGTTAGGAGGAACCACACAGAGCTATTTAAGCGAACGGCCTGTGGTGGTGAAGGATTCAGAGGGGCACCCAGCTACGATTAGGCCTTATGTTGCTACCACTTCCCTTAACCTTTGGGGGCGGGATGTGTTGGCAGCTTGGGGCGTACGGATTGGGACAAATTTTTAGCAGGGGTCACTGTGCATAAGGGCGCACAGTATCCTACACTGCCTTTGCGGTGGTTGACTAACACACCAGTCTTTGAGCCGCAGTGACCCCTACCAAAAGAGAAGTTAGACGCCCTTCATCAGCTAGTTCAGGAACAGTTACAACAGGGGCACCTTGAACCTTCTACTAGCCCCTGGAACACTCCTGTTTTCGTAATTAAGAAGAAATCAGGGAAATGGAGATGATTGCAGGACCTCCAGAAAGTTAATGCAGTAATGGAAGGTATGGGGGCATTGCAGCCTGGCATGCCCTCTCCTACCATGATTCCTACGGGGTGGGACATTCTGATCATTGATTTAAAGGATTGTTTTTTCACAATTCCTTTGCATCCTGATGACAAACCAAAATTTGCCTTTACTGTGCCTGCCATTTAGAATGCTGAACCTGTTAAGAGATACCAATGGAAGGTCCTCCCTCAAGGGATGAGGAACAGCCCACTTAACTGTCAGTGGTATGTCACTCAAGCTTTATCCGAAGTTCACAAGCAGTTTCCTGATGCACGCTGCTACCATTGCATGGATGATATCCTAGTGGCAGCGTCCACTCGGGGCAAGCTGCTGAGAATACAGCCTCAGCTGCTCGCTGCTCTGCATGCCTATGGGTTAGAGGTAGGTCCGGAGAAAGTTCAACAGCATCCTCCCTGGAAATATTTAGGAGTGAAAATTTTGGACCAAACTATCCAACGCCAAGAGGTGCAATTCCCGGATTCGATTAAAACCTTGAATGATGCTCAAAAGCTGTTGGGTGTCATCAATTACAGTACCACAAAATTCAAATAATCCTGTTATTCTGAATCATTTTCTCTCATTGCAGTCTGCAGGAGACATACAATTGCCCCGGGCAAAAGTCTGGGTACCGAATTTACTCACTAACCAGTGGGAAGGCCCTCATGAGCTTATCGTTTGGGGTCGTGGGTATGCTTGCGTTTCCACAGATACTGGGATACGGTGGCTACCTTCAAAATGCGTTCGCCCTGACCTGCGGCACCAGAGGCAGAACAGGCAACCTCCAAATGATGACCAGGACGCCAACCATCCAAATGGCGACCAGAATGTAGATCATCAGCCTAATGACTCTTCTGATGATGACCAGGATGTCAACCATCAGGCAGATGGTCCTTCTACAAGCAGAGACTGGGATGGTGTTGGGGTTTTAGTTTAGTCTTAGGGTTTTTTTTCTGTTAAAGGAATTTTCTCCCATATGCATGTTGCTAGGGGACAAATAGCTGTACTTAAGAAAGACAAAAAAAGGGAGTGGGGCGGGCCTGGCTACTTTTTTTGTCTACACCTGGGTGTGGGGGCAGTTCGCTCTGAGCATCCGGAGAGAGAAGCTGCAGAGAAAGGAGCTGCTGTTTCTTCTTTTTGGCCGTTCTTCTCTTCCTGCTGGAAACAACGCCGGGACCCCAAAAGCCGCTTTCCCTGCCCTGCTGGAGGCCGAGCTGTGGCTGCCCTGCCCCGCTGCTGCTGCTTCGAGTTTTCGCTACGCTGTAGCCCTGCTCGCCCTGCCTGCCTGGGCATCCGTGGGGTTTTCCCATCTGGATACATCTCGCCTGCCACCCGGGATTTGCGTTCGTCCCTGCCGCTCTAGCCTGCCGCTTTAGCCTGCTGCTCCCGCCTGCCGTTTCCAGCCTGCTGTTCCTGAGAGTCCAGGATCGGCTGCCCAGGGGTTTGTGAAGCCTTTGTTCCTTCCCTTCCCGGGATCCCAGGGCACCGGTGCCGCGTGTTTCCCGAGCTTGCTCCGGAGCGCCCCCTGCAGCCGCGGGGGAACCATCGCACCTGCCCTGCTCACCGGGAGCCGCCAGCGCCCCTGCCGGCTGCGAGCGGAACTGCACCTGAGGGGAAATAGCCTGACAGCCGAGAAGGCTGGGACTGGGTTTGTGTGTGCTGTTACTGCCATAGTTATTGTTGTTTTGTTTGACTGGTTATATACATATACATATATATATATATATATATATATAGTAAAGAACTGTTATTCCTATTTCCCACATCTTTGCCTAAAGGCCCTTGACTTCAAAATATAATAACTTGGAGGGAAAAAGGGTTATATCTGCCACTTCAAGGGGGGCTTCTGCCTTCCTTAGCAGACACCTGTCTTTCAAAACCGAGACAGATCTTGGCGCCCAATGTGGGGCCTGAGGGCATTAAGAGAGAGAGGTGAAAAAAAAGGAATAACAGTTCTTGGATAACTTTATTTTGTGTGCCAGATATAGGAACCTTGTTAGGCTGCACTATGTGGTCTAGTTTACCCTGGTTCGGGTGGCATGTGGCCATGGCTATATTCTTCCCCTTTGCAGCTCCTTACTTGAATATGGGTCCTCTGACTAAGGCTACCATTGCTGTTATCCAGCTTGCGTTATGGGTAGAGAAGGTGAGGAATTCATGGGTTTTTAGCTTCCTCCGGAATGTGGGCACATGGATAAACGGCTATCACACAATGAGCACATGTTTTTGGGGTTATGTTAACAATGGTACCTTCTGTGAGGAAATGACACCAGGGGAAGTTTTCCCCCAACCCCTCAACCAGTTCTTCGGGCCCACCCCATCGATTTTCGAAGGGTTTAAATTCCCTCTGAATATTAACCATCTGCTGCTGATAGGCCTACTCTATTTAGCACTCAAGGATAAGTTGAGATTGGCTTGGATATCTACCCGGACACCAGCCCCAGAGACTAGAGATCCTGCCCCAGAACCTGACATGGCCCCAGAGAGTAGAGTTCCTACCCCGGAGCCTGATCCTGCCCCAGAAGCTGACATGGCCCCAGACACAAGAGACCCTACCCCAGAGCCTGATGCAGCCCCAGACACTAGAGACCCCGCCCCACAGACTGATACCGCCCAACAGTCCACCTCAGAAATGGACTACCCAAACTGGGTGGGGGTACTGGCAAAAGGGATGTAAGAGATGTGCCAAGAGATGGGTCAGGTGCACCAGGGGATATGCCAGGAGATGGGCCAGGTGCGCAAGGAGATGTGCCAGGAGATGGGCCAGGTGCGCCAGGAGATGTGCCAGGAGATGGGCCAGGTGTGCCAGGAGATATGCCAATTGCTAAGGGAATACACCTCCTCAGCTAGTGAAAAGCCCTCTCCCTGCCCCAAAGAGGGTGAGTCCGATGGTGCACCAGTAGAACCCACGGATGTTACAACCGTCCAGGCTTCAGCTGAACCACAAGGACAACCACAGCCAGCAGCAGTCGCCCCTGTGCAAAGGAGGAAGTGTAAGACCAAATCACTAAGACCAGTTAATGATGATGGGCAACCAGGGCCCTCACAACCAGCAGGAGAGCCAGAGCCAGAAATCATCACTGAGTCCCTGTCGTACGACAGTCTCCGCGCTATGCGAAACGACATTGTGCGAAGGGGGCGTGAGTCTTATACCACCTGGCTGCTTCGGGTTTGGGACCTTATGGGCACAAGTGTGCAACTGGATAGTGGTGAGGCAAGGTATCTGGGATCATTGACCCAGGACCCAGGTGTGGACCAGGTATTTGTGAGGGAGCCAGGGCCCCTTTCTCTCTGGGAGCGGCTCTTAATGAGTGTGAGAGAAAGGTTCATTCACAAAGAAAGAATGCAGGAGTATCATCATAGAATGCAGCGGAAGACACTCGAGCAAGGGATTCAACAGCTAAGAGAGGTGGCAATATTAGAGGTACTCTTTGGGAGGGATGGACAGCATGATAATGACCCCGATAAGGTCAGGTGCACAGGACAGATGATGTGGAACCTGGCAAGGCTAGGGCCATCGCAATACACCACCTTCATTGCAACGATTGATGCTGACAATAACCGAGAAACCGTGGGCTCTGTTGCCAGCAAGCTCAGGCATTATGACAGCATGATCAATGGCCCGCTGAAAGCTCATGTCTCTGCTGTGGTCCAGGACCTCAAAGAGGAGATGAAGGAGATGAGGAAGGAAATGAGGGAGGAGATGAGGGAGGAGATGAGGGAGGAGATGAGGAGGGTCAGTGTGGCACCAGTGCGAGTCACAGGCCCCCAAGTCAGAGCCCGTCGTCCCCCTGCTAGAGAGAGAGGGTACACCCCACGAGCTGAGCTGTGGTTTTTCCTGTGTGAGCATGGGGAAGACATGAGAAGGTGGGATGGGAAACCCACCTCTGTCCTGGCAGCGCAGGTGCGTGAACTCAAGGAGGGAGGCACTAACCGAGGGGGTTCCGCTAAGGTGAAGGTAGCCTCAGCCTCCCGTGACCGAGCTGCCAGATATTACAGAAGGGAGGATGATATGTCGGATCCCCTTGAAGGTACCTCGAGCATGTACACCCAGGGAAAGAAGGATAACCAGGGCTAGAGGGGCCCTGCCTCTAGCCAGGAAGAGGCACGGGAGAACCGAGTTTTCTGGACGGTGTGGATCCGATGGCCTGGCACATCAGAGCCACAAAAATATGATGCATTGGTTGATACTGGGGCACAGTGTACTTTAATGCCATCGGGACATGTGGGGGCAGAACCTGTATCCATCGCTGGGGTGACCGGGGGATCACAGCAGTTGACCCTTTTGGAAGCTGAGGTGAGCCTGACTGGGAAGGAGTGGCAAAAGCATCCGATTGTGACTGGCCCAGAGGCCCCGTGTATTCTGGGCATAGACTTCCTCCGGAATGGCTATTACAAAGACCCAAAAGGACTCAGGTGGGCATTTGGTATTGCTGCTGTGGAGGCAGAGGGCATTAGGCAATTGAACACCCTGTCTGGACTATCTGAGAATCCTTCTGCAGTTGGGCTCCTGAAAGTGGAAGAGCAACGAGTGCCAATTGCCACCTCGACAGTGCACCGCCGGCAGTATCGGACAAATCGAGATGCTGTGATCCCCATCCACAAGATGATCCGCGAGCTGGAGAGCCAAGGAGTGGTCAGCAAGACCCACTCACCCTTCAACAGCCCCATCTGGCCTGTGCGCAAGTCTGATGGGGAATGGAGACTGACTGTGGACTATCGTGCCCTGAATGAAGTGACTCCACCGCTGAGCGCTGCCGTGCCGGACATGTTGGAGCTCCAGTACGAGCTGGAGTCCAAAGCAGCGAAGTGGTACGCCACTATTGACATTGCCAATGCATTCTTCTCTATTCCTCTGGCAGCAGAGTGCAGGCCTCAGTTTGCCTTCACATGGAGGGGCGTGCAGTACACCTGGAACTGACTGCCCCAGGGGTGGAAGCACAGTCCCACCATCTGTCATGGACTGATCCAGGCTGCACTAGAAAAGGGTGAGGCTCCAGAACATCTGCAGTACATTGATGACATCATTGTGTGGGGGAACACCGCGACCGAAGTGTTTGAGAAAGGAGAGAGAATAATTCAAATTCTCCTGTGAGCTGGTTTTGCCATCAAGAAGAGCAAGGTCAAGGGACCTGCCCGAGAGATCCAGTTCCTGGGAGTAAAGTGGCAAGATGGACGGCGTCAGATTCCCACTGAGGTCATCAATAAGATCACAGCAATGTTTCCACCTACCAACAAGAAGGAAACACAAGCTTTCCTAGGTGCTATAGGTTTCTGGAGGATGCACATTCCCGAGTACAGCCAGATCGTGAGTCCTCTCTACCTGGTTACCCGCAAAAAGAATGATTTCCACTGGGGCCCTGAACAGCAGCAAGCCTTTGCCCAGATCAAGCAGGAAATTGCTCATGCCGTAGCCCTTGGCCCAGTCAGGACAGGAGCAGAGGTGAAGAACGTGCTCTACTCTGCAGCCGGGAACAATGGTCTGTCCTGGAGCCTCTGGCAGAAGGTGCCTGGTGAGACTCGGGGCCGACCACTGCGATTCTGGAGCCGAAGCTACAGAGGGTCTGAAGCCAACTACACTCCCACAGAGAAGGAAATCCTGGCAGCTTATGAAGGAGTCCAGGCTGCCTCAGAAGTAATCGGCACAGAGGCACAACTCCTCCTGGCACCCCGACTACCAGTGCTGGGGTGGATGTTCAAAGGAAAGGTTCCCTCCACGCATCACGCCACCGACGCTACTTGGAGCAAATGGATCGCCCTCATCACGCAGCGCGCCCGAATTGGAAACCCAAGTCGCCCTGGGATCTTGGAAATAATTACGAACTGGCCGGAAGGTGAGACTTTTGGGTTATCTTCTGAAGAAGAAGAGGAGCAGGTGACACGTGCTGAAGAAGCCCCACCATATAACGAGCTACCAGAGAGTGAAAGACAATACGCCCTCTTCACTGATGGTTCCTGCCGAATTGTAGGCGCTAGCCGGAAATGGAAAGCCGCTGTATGGAGCCCCACACGACAAGTTGCACAGGCTACTGAAGGAGAAGGTGGATCGAGCCAATTTGCTGAGCTCAAAGCTGTCCAATTAGCTCTGGACATAGCTGAAAGAGAGAAGTGGCCAAAGCTCTACCTCTACACTGATTCATGGATGGTAGCCAATGCTCTGTGGGGTTGGCTGGAAAGGTGGAATAAGGCAAACTGGCAGCGCAGAGGAAAACCAATCTGGGCTGCTGAAGAGTGGAAAGACATTGCCACTCGGGTAGAGAAGCTATCCGTGAAGGTCCGTCATGTAGATGCTCACATTCCCAAGAGCCGGGCTAATGAAGAACATCGTAACAACTAACGGGTAGATCAGGCTGCGAAAATAGAGGTGTCCCAGATAGACTTAGACTGGCAACATAAAGGAGAACTGTTCCTAGCTCGATGGGCCCATGATGCCTCAGGTCATCAGGGCAGAGATGCCACCTATAAGTGGGCACGAGACCGAGGGGTGGATCTAACCATGGACAGTATCTCCCAGGTTATCCATGATTGTGAGACATGCGCTGCGATCAAGCAGGCCAAGCGGGTGAAGCCTCTGTGGTACGGTGGGCGATGGTCCAAATACAAGTATGGGGAGGCCTGGCAGATTGATTACATCACACTGCCTCAAACCCGCCAAGGCAAGCGCTATGTGCTCACAATGGTAGAAGCCACCACTGGATGGCTGGAGACCTACCCTGTGCCTCACGCTACTGCCCAGAACACCATCCTGGGCCTGGAAAAGCAAGTCTTTTGGAGGCATGGCACCCCTGAGAGAATCGAGTCTGACAATGGGACTCATTTCAAGAACAGCCTTATAAACACCTGGGCTAGAGAACATGGCATAGAGTGGGTGTACCACATCCCTTACCATGCACCAGCAGCTGGGAAGGTTGAGCGGTGTAATGGATTGCTTAAAACCACCTTGAAGGCACTGGGTGGGGGGACTTTTAAAAACTGGGAGATGCATTTAGCAAGAGCCACCTGGTTAGTTAACACCCGAGGCTCCACCAGCCGAGCAGGCCCTGCCCAATCCGAACCCCTACAAACAACAGACGGAGATAAGGTTCCAGTGGTGCACATGAGAGGTATGCTTGGAAAAACTGTTTGGGTAAAGTCTGCCTTGAGCAAAGACAAACCCATCCGTGGGGTCGTTTTTGCTCAGGGACCAGGTTGCACCTGGTGGGTGATGCAAAAGGATGGAGAGACCCGATGCTTACCTCAAGGGGACCTTGTTTTAGGGTGAACTACCCATGGCTCTGTACTTGTATCACTATCAGCATGTATATTTGTATATAATTTGGGTAATGCATAGATTTATATGGTTAAGAAAAAAAGTTAAGTTTCATGTAACATGTTAGTATGGGAAAAAATTCGGGGTGGATAATGTTGGGGTTTTAGTTTAGTCTTAGGGTTTTTTTTCTGTTAAAGGAATTTTCTCCCATATGCATGTTGCTAGGGGACAAATAGCTGTACTTAAGAAAGACAAAAAAAGGGAGTGGGGCGGGCCTGGCTACTTTTTTTGTCTACACCTGGGTGTGGGGGCAGTTCGCTCTGAGCGTCCGGAGAGAGAAGCTGCAGAGAAAGGAGCTGCTGTTTCTTCTTTTTGGCCGTTCTTCTCTTCCTGCTGGAAACAATGCCGGGACCCCAAAAGCCGCTTTCCCTGCCCTGCTGGAGGCCGAGCTGTGGCTGCCCTGCCCCGCTGCTGCTGCTTCGAGTTTTCGCTACGCTGTAGCCCTGCTCGCCCTGCCTGCCTGGGCATCCGTGGGGTTTTCCCATCTGGATACATCTCGCCTGCCACCCGGGATTTGCGTTCATCCCTGCCGCTCTAGCCTGCCGCTTTAGCCTGCTGCTCCCGCCTGCCGTTTCCAGCCTGCTGTTCCTGAGAGTCCAGGATCGGCTGCCCAGGGGTTTGTGAAGCCTTTGTTCCTTCCCTTCCCGGGATCCCAGGGCACCGGTGCCGCATGTTTCCCGAGCTTGCTCCGGAGCGCCCCCTGCAGCCGCGGGGGAACCATCGCACCTGCCCTGCTCACCGGGAGCCGCCAGCGCCCCTGCCGGCTGCGAGCGGAACTGCACCTGAGGGGAAATAGCCTGACAGCCGAGAAGGCTGGGACTGGGTTTGTGTGTGCTGTTACTGCCATAGTTATTGTTGTTTTGTTTGACTGGTTATATACATATACATATATATATATATATATATATATAGTAAAGAACTGTTATTCCTATTTCCCACATCTTTGCCTAAAGGCCCTTGATTTCAAAATATAATAACTTGGAGGGAAAAAGGGTTATATCTGCCACTTCAAGGGGGGCTTCTGCCTTCCTTAGCAGACACCTGTCTTTCAAAACCGAGACAGATGGTCCTTCCACAAGCAGAGACTGAATTTTAAATTCTTGTTATGGAGTCAGATAGTTAAAGCCTTAAGGACATGTTTAGAATTAATAACTGATGTAGATTTCTATTTAGGATTAATAGTAGGGTTGTTATCTTATAAAACAAAAAGGGGGAATTGTAGGCACAAAAATGCTGTTGGTGAGGATCATCTTGTTATTTTCTAAGTCCGTGAGAGATTTTTCTCTCTCACAGAAGAGGTAGCAGGGAATGTAAACAACCAAGCCACCTGCAACCTTGAAAAGTCTTGTTTATGGTATAGTAGAAAATATTTTGATAATGGATGTTTTAGGATTTTGGCCAATCACCCCCAAGGGGTTGCTGGTCCTTTGTCCAATTAGACTATGAAGAAAAAAGTCTATAAAAGAGTTTGTAAAATAATTAAATAAATCAATCTTGCTGCACAATTCCTGCCTGCTGGATCTTCTCCTCCTCCTCCTCCTCCCTATGGCTGCGGGACACGGTGATATACCGTAGGAACCAGGCCTGCGGCAATATATAGATATGGTTGTTATAGTGATTGCTGCTTATATACGAATTTATTTTTAGTAACTGCTGAAAAGGTATAAATACTCAGCTCTGTATCAATAAAATCGGTTTATTGCACCCAAGCAATCTGCCCCGTCTCTTTCATCGCCAACCGTCTCGCGACAGGTGACTTTAAAGGCTTCTCACCAGAAATACCTGTACAAGCAAATTCTTGTTAATGATTTTTAACAGGCCATTCAAACATAGTTCACTGCACTGAACCCTAGACACAAAATGGAAGTTACAACAGCACAGTACATGGGATTCAGTGACAATATACAGGGAACCTTATAGGAAGGCTGTTCTTTTTTTATCTGTTGTAAAATACATAAGAACTTATAGTGGTTTGGTCCAAAATACTCATTACTGTTTACCTTCTGTGAGATAAGAATTAGGAGAAATGCAAAGCAGGCACCAAACTTGAAAGAATATAAAGAAGTTTATTAACAGACCTAAAAGAAGAAAAAAAAATCATACCACACCTTCAGAACCCTTCTCCTCCCCCGACCTTTCTCCTTTCTCCCAGTGACAATGTAAAAAGACAACCCTTAAGATATTCAGTCTGTTTACCACTTCCATAATAACCTTGTTCAGTCCATTTAGGAAGAGGAGTCTCTCTTGCCCATGCTATGAAAACATTATCACAACGAGACAGCTGCCCGGGTTGGTTCTCTGATTGTATGTGAGTCCCTTCCCATGACTTGCAGCTTTTCCCACAACTGCGTTCGAGGGTCCACTCTGGAAATTACTGGGGTACAATTTTAAGGTTGAGCCGTTCAGAAACAAAAGTTCTCTTCACCCATCTCTGGGAGCATTTCATCTCTAAGAACAGAGGCCCTCCTCCTTCCCTGGGAGCAAAGGGTCCTCCTCATCTTCATCTTTGGCACTATCTCTGGGAGCATCTCTAGGAACTGAGGTCTTCTCCTTTTCCATTTGGAGCAAAAGTCCTCCTCACTTCCATGTCTCCCTGTTCAAACTTCTCATTAAATTACAGCTGTGTCATCATCTGCCTATCTCAGCACAGATGCTTTTGCTCTCCAGCACAAGTTGAACACTCCACCCCCCATGTCTTCATGAAATTACAATGGGTACTCTGATATATCATAGCTTTACAACAGAATTTCAGCTTTAAGCATCTCCTCTTTCTCTTCCCTCAGGTTTTCAGCTCTTCACAGCACTAAAAGGGTTAATCTCACCTAGGCCTTGCAGCTGGAATTTTGCTTATCACTGTTGGTCACATGATCTTTTGCCAGACAGGGGTGCAGCTTCAGCTGAATCTTGGCTGCACTGGAGAGGGGGAGCCGAGCCGCTCCGGCTGCCCACAGCAGGGCTGTGGCGGGGGGGGGGGGGGGGGGGGGGGTGTTCCACAGGGGGGGGGGGGGTGTTCCACAGATGGAACAGGGGGGCCCATCGGCTCCAGGATGGCTGTGGCCTGGCTCGAGCAGGGCCTGGGCCAGGCCCGCTGGCCCCACACGGGGCCCGCAGCCACCTGTCCCAGCACCGTAAACGAGACAGAGCTGAGGGGGGTGGGAGGTTGTCTATTCGTAAGTGTGGATCACAGACAATTTTAAGTGGCTTAGAGAATTGTCCATATTCAAACTGGCTATCTGATAGGTTCGGTCAGGTCATAGAGGACGCTGTAAGCACCCCTTTGCAAGAACATCACTTCTGGGACTGTGCTTGCTAACCCATGACAAAACTGAAGTGAAAACTGGGTCCAGCTAATGAATAAGAGGGGAAAAAAATCTCTTTCTAGAGCTGTTGAATTGTGATAAAAGATGGATGACATATTTTTAGTTAAATTTCTTTTTGTGGCTCAATGTTGCTTTATTTTCCTGAAAGTACAGCAGTGTCTGTTAACATCCTGGTCTGCAACAGATGTTAAGAGAGCTCAGGGACAAATTCAGGTAGCTGAGTGCAAGATGGAGATTGTTTTACATGAAATGGAGCCTAACAAACTAAAATAATTTTGACTTCAAATACATGATATTGGAGGTTCATTGTGGATGATACTTTTTTCAGATATCATAAACCTGGAATGCTGAACTGTGAAAAAAACTTTAATGCCCTTCTTAGGGCAAGAGTATGCAAATGTGCCACCAGCATCCGTAATGAAGGTATACCTGGCTAAATCAACCACTTTTTACTGTTCTGTCCATCTTAGACATTCAAGACCAGCTGTCATTTCAGCATCAAAGCACTCTCATTAGAAAATTTTTTGTGAACTGTTGCAGTTGAGACGGACGCCACTCATGAATCACGCACACCAACTCTGTTCAAAAGGCAAAAAGCATCTTTAATTCTACAAAGCCTCTTTTATACAGTTTCTTGGCACTTGTGCTGTGTCCCCATTGGCTTCTATGTTAACACCCTACAAAACTTATTGGTAGTTTGCAACCACCACCCATTAGAAAACAAATCTAAGCTAAAAACAACATCCCTCGAACAGCTGCATGTTTTCTTCTCCTTGTTTTGGTTTCTTGCTTCTGTTGATGCTAAAGTTCTCACGGGTACAAGCCAAATTCTCAAGGGTATGGAGTAATTGTGCTCAAATCAATGTCTGTGAAACTTTCTGAGCAGCTGTCGGTTTCCACAGTTCCCCCTTTTTGTTTTCAACTGGAAATCCCATTTTAACAATCCTGATAAAGCAAGCGAGGTGGCACTAGTCTGTTTAGCAACCTACTCCTGGGATTAAGGAGAAACTAAAACAAGTTTTTCTAATCCCCAAAAATCTAAGGTGCTATCGCAGTCTCTTGCAAAGAAATGCAAGGACTGTTTGTCATGAGTTGCATGCGTGTGATTTAAAAGCATAGTTAAATTTGGAGCGAGCATAGTAAGGTGGCCAGTAATGTATGGACCACCAACAGCACATGAAGGTAATGCAGGCCACATGTGATTTCCACAAAAGAATACTCCTCGAGGCAATTTGCATGAACATTTGTCTGAAGGGGCTTGATAGTATGTGACATTGTCTTGGTTTAAAACTGTCCAATTGTATCATGCTGAGACCTTCTGAAATACGGGATTTTTGGGTGACACATTTTGAGTAGCATTAGAAAATGAATCACCTTTGCACCTCTAAAGCCATTATCCTATTAAGACTGTTACTGGTTATCTGCAGGTCACAGGATAAGATACATGGAATACAGATCACAATCAATAAAACCCATCAAGAACAATCATATCACTGACAAGGAGATCAGCAGCATAGGAAAATAAAAGATAGTGTCCAATGTTCCCAGAGAGAGAGCTGCTTCTTCTTCTGCACTTGGCAGTAAATGGCTACTGTTCCAAAGCTCATATGGCTGGAGCTCAGGGGCTGTACTGTTTAGGCAGGAGAGAGTCCATTAGCTGGAAATGCTGACTTTAACATTACCGACTGTCTTTCTGGAAGCATGGAACAGGGAATAGCTGAAGAAGTTCAGCAGGAACACAGAAACATGATGGTAGATGCAGTAGGACACAAGGCCTCTGTTAGCAGGTGTTGCTGTTGTGTGCAGGGACGGAGAAAAAGGATATGTATTCAGGTCAGAGAAGTATGGTCAAAGCCGATCCTTTAATGCCAAAAACCCATCTCTTTATAGCATGGATCACAAAAGAGAAATTACATGATTGGGCCCTTGGCTAGCCACCCACTAAAGTGAGTGGCTGAGCGGTATAACCACCCATCTCAAAATATTTTCTTCAGTGAACCAAAACAAGACCTTATGGTGTCAGATAGAGAGTTAGTTTACAAAACCGTCTTTCACTGTTTCTCAGCTAAAGCGTGAGAAAGGAAAAACTTCACAAATGCTTCAGCAGCTGGAAAATTCCTCTGCTCCTGCCTTTAAGCATCTACAGGCAGGCTGCCTCCGTAAGCTCCCAGGCCTAGCCATGTTCCTGGCAGTCCTACCTCTGCTCCTGCTGTAGCCACGAGGGCTGGATGGTGAATAGGTCATTTTTCCTCTCACTGGGCCTCATTTTCTTGGAGGTGATTGGTGTTTGTCAGGTCAGGCAGGTAACCACATTAGACCTGTGTAAGACTGAAAATAGTTCATGCCTCAAACATTGATATAAAGTTTTGCTCATTATAAAAAAGCTACAACCAAAGAAGCTTCCCTGAAGAGTGGGACTTTGAACTGAAAGTCAAACTGTTGATTAGATAAAGGGAAACACATTGTTCAATCTCAGGCTGAGGGAAAGATATGCATCCACAAAAGGCCAAAGCCACCAGCTGCAACTATCCCCGGCTGAGTTTGGGGTGGGGAAAGAGCACAGCCCACAGAAGCCAGGTTTACACAGACTCCCTCCAACCGAGGGGGAAGGAGGAGGTTTTGGGTGCATGGTGTAACCTCTGGTGAGAGGCAATAAAGACCCATCCTCCGATTACACAAACCAGCCCAGCTGTGGAACCCCCAACCCCACAGGCCACATCCACGAGACTGTCACGTGAGAGGCTTGGCCCCACAGGACTGCACATGATGCAACAGACCCCAAAGTCTGCTGTGAGAGACTGACCCCCCCCCCCCCCCCCCCCCCCCCCCCCTCCAGGGGGACATGCTCGGACATGCCTACCTAGCCTGAGCATACATACCCATCGGATTCTGTGCCTTTTGCGGGGGGACCTTCACCACCAAGAAGACCAGCTGCAGAGGATCAATGGAACATCTTGGGATCCATGGAGTGGTGATATTTTCCTTATTCTGTCCCTGTCGCTCTTTCTTTCCCACCCACCTATTTTCTACTTCTTTCTTTCTCTCTCTCTCTCTCATATTTACCATCAAATAAAACCCTTACTATTGTCACTGGCATATGGTCTCATTTGCACCTTAATTTGCAGAGGAATTTCTAAGAACCTTAAAACTGGATCATAAACCTGTTGGCAATAAAACACATGCATACCTTCTTTCCTAGGTTAGTAAATCAGCTAGGCCTTGTCATTACACACCCAATTGTGGATTCTTACATAAAGCCTTTTTAGAAATTGGTCTCACACATGCAAATTTTCAGACTGGCATCGCTCTGCTGGGGATCAAATTGATGATCTGCCTGCAAAAATTTTTAGTGTAAATATTGCATTATCCAAATGCTCCTGGGGAGCCATATTCCCCCTTTTTGTTTTGTGATAACCTGCACATCTCTCACTGTAAACGTGAAGGCAACATGAAAGCAAGTGAATACATGTAATGAGACAGTAAAGTCACACTGAGCAACAACAAAAGGGATAATACATATAATCCTGAAACATAGATTTAGAAGAAACATAAAGATTTTAGTTATAGGCTATCTGTGTTAAAATTAGTTAGAATAGGAAGGAATTTGGGCCCAATGAGAGTTAATTAAAATAGTTAAGAGAGCTGGACCTGAAATAAGTTTTAAGATGTTAGTAACTGATTACCAAATAACTGATGATCTGTAATTTGTATGTTTGCTTAGCTGTGCTTAGAACGAGGAATAGAAACATTGATAAGTTGGTGTAGGGAACAAGGACAATTACCAATTTCCTCCCTTGGTGGGAACCCGTTCAAAAGTCACGCAAGAGGAAACATAGATGTCACTAAAGTAATTAGGATTGTTAAAGTTCAGAGAGATGAAAAGGTCAAAATGAGGAAGATGAGCATACTTCATCTTTCTTGGGACCACTGACCCAATTCAAGACCTGCGACTCAGTTCAGAACACACACTACACATGCTTAATGACATTTAAGCTCATTTACATACGAAGCGGAGAATGGGAGGTGTTAATGTTATGAATATGCATTTGTATTTTGGATATTCATAATTTTTGTAAATAAAAAGCTTTGTGTTTGCTTAGATTGGGGCCCTGCATCTTAGGGAGCTATCCCACGCAGTGCCTGGCGCCAAATAAAACAGACACTTTCTAACTCTAAACTGTTAGAGTTTTTGTCTGTCTCAGTTGGATATTGATATTAGATTGATATTCATATTTTGGTAAATCAATCCACAGCACATGGCAAAAGGATAGCAACTTAGAACAATACACTTTCAATTGCCTAAATACTGTACCATCACTAACGCAACCGGGGACTTGTCACCACAAGCCCCGGCGTGCCCTCGGGCAGAGGGTGTGGGAGCGTGTCTTGTTTGGTTCAGTCCGGGTCTCCCCTTTGGGTTTTGTGTTACTGTACCATCCCAGTTTATACCCTCCTGGTTTCGTGTTCATAACCCTGCTTTCTCTATTTGTCTCCTCCCAGACCCCTGCCAATCGCCCCGGCACCCCTCCCAAGCTTCTAGAAAGTTCTGGCAGGGGCGTCGAGTGATTGGTCTTGGGGGGAGGATCCCTCCCTTCCTTTCCCGAGATAGGTTCCCTTGTGTGTGCCTCATCCTGCAGACCCGTCCTTCTCCTTCCCTGATTCAATGCCTTTGTCATCCCTCCCCTGTCGCCACCCCCCCATAAAACCCCTGGCAGGCGCGTTCAGGGTTGCTCATTGCTGGACACCCCCAGGGGGTGAGGTCCCCTGTTCGGAGACACAATAAACCTTCCGGATTTCATCCACAATTGAGCCTGCCTCCTTCTCCCACCACCTGCCTCTATTGCCGCGGTCCTGTGGAAGGACCCACGAGCCAGACCTCTGGTCTCCCGGATTCCGGAGGCTGGCCCCCGCAGCCTGCTGCGTCCAGAGCTGACCAGGCAAAGTGGGAACTGCTCCAAAAAGGACGCAGAGGCAAGAGGGGACGCAGCGTTAGCCTCCACAGCGTCCTCGCTGGACAGCTCAGTGGAATCAGCGTGAGATGGGTGCATGCGCTGGCTCCTCCTCAGAGGAAACACGTCGGGCAGCCGATGATCAGGCTCGCATTCGCCCATAGGCAAAGAAGGCGGGAGGGGCTTCTGGTGTGAGTTCCAACAGGTTTATTTGCAGGAGGGTCCAGGGACCAGCAAAAGCCCCGAGGAGACGCAGACTCGCCCCTTTATGGGGGGGTGGAGTAAGGCAGGGAAAGAGAAAACAACCAATGGGGTACAAGCAGAGGGGAGGATACAATTTTTCAGAACAAATGGGGAAAACAGGGAGGCAGGAGTCATAACAGGGAACCAATTAATAACCAAAAAAGGGAGAACTTTCTGGAACAGGTGGAGGTAATTTAGGATTGGGAGCCACCCAGGGGGAGGTAACCTAGACCTCAGTGATCTCTTCTGGTGACTGACATTTGATGGTTTCAGCCCGAGAGCAGGCTGACCCACCCCAACATCTCCCCCTTTTTTATTACATTGAAATGAGGGGAAAGGCTTAAGGGATTTCAAAACCAAACACTTAAAAATGGGAAGGGCTAATAAAATTAACAACTCCATAAAGAAACCCCATACAATGTCCTTGATAATGGAAGGAATCCGGCCACTGGAGCTCCCAGTGTACAGGAGGAGCTGCAGCAGCTGGTGGGACAGCAGAATGTAGGATGTCATCACGCAGTCATGGGAGATAACTTTAGGGACAGTGTAACATAAATAAAATCAATACAAATACAATTAACTTAAATAACAATGGCTCCCTTGGACTCCCCCTCTTTCAAAACAAAGGGCCACTTAGGGGAGGGAAACACAGAGAAGGTGGGAAAGGGAATGTTTGTTTTTCAGGCCTGGAGGAGGAGTCTTTTTTCCAGGTGGCTTGGTTTCTCTTCTTTTCCAGGCTGTGGCAGCTTCTTTTCTTTGCCTGGCTTCTGCAGGTGGTTTCAAAAAGAGTTTGATCCACTTCCCTGGGATCCATCTTGGACCCTCTGGGGTGGAAACACACCCATAGCCTCTACCGTGGGTGACTAGGGGGTACGGGCCACATATCTGTAAAGTGTCAGGGTCCTTTATTAGGACCTCAGGTCTCTCAGTCAGTTTATGTTTGGCAGAGTTTGTGAAGTGTCTCAGGATGGGAGGATCAGGTTCCTCATAGGAACAGTTTAAAAAGTTCAAAGTGAACAATGCTTTGGACAGTCTTATGGTGGGGGCAGCGATCTCATTGCCACCCTTTTGTTGTTCAAGCAGTCTTTTTAGTGTCTGATGTTTCCTCTCCACGATGGCTTGGCCTGTGGGTGAGTGAATGATGCCAGTGATGTGATCCACACCCCACTCACTCATGAATCTGTTTAACTCTGCAGAGGTGTACGCAGGGCCATTGTCAGTTTTTAATTTATTTGGTGTCCCCAACACAGCGAAGGCCTGTACTAGGTGGTTGATGACATCTTTGGCCCTCTCCCCACGGTGAGCTGAGGCAAAGGTTGCACCAGAAAAGGTCTCCAATGAAACATGAATATATTTCTGGCGGCCAAATTGGGGGAAGTGGGTGACATCTGTTTGCCATACCTCACAACTGCCTAGGCCTCGGGGGTTAACCCCCGACCTAATGATGGAAGCTGATGTTTTTGGCAGTTGGGGCATGTTGCCACAAAGACTTTCGCCTGGTCTCTAGTGAGGTGGAACATCCGGAAGAGAGCTGGAGCATTTTGATGGAACATTGCATGGCTCAGCTGGGCTTGCTGGAATCTGTTAGGCAGATTCGCTAACTCGATGGGCATAGCTCGGGCATCTGCTCTCCTGTTCCCTTCGGCAATAAATCCTGGCAGGTCAGCGTGTGACCTCACATGCATTACGTAAAAGGGTTGCTTTCGGTGGGAGAGAATTTGGATTAGCTTCGAAAGCAATTTATAGATTTTTGGATTTGCCACCTCTCTGAGAGATGCTCTTTCTGCTCTGGACACCACTCCTGCTACATATGCAGAATCTGTTACCAAATTAAAAGGTTCGTTGAACCACTCAAATGCTCTGACCACTGCGGCAAGCTCTGCAACCTGCGGTGATCCTTCGACCACCTGCACATCAGACTCCCACTTCTGAGTGCAAGGATTCCTCCAAGCGATGACAGACTTGTGAGATGCCCCAGAACCATCCATAAAGATCGTCAGGGCATTGAGGGGTTCACGACTCTGAATTTCTTTTGGAATTAATTTAGAGTCCGAATTGAACAATTTGTGTTTCGGGTTGTGAGCCGATATTTGTCCCGAATAACTATCAAAGTCAAATTGGAGATGGTTGTTGTTTTGAAGGAGATGGTCCAGTGCATTGGTTGTTAGTGGCAGGTAAACACATGTGAAATCACATCCTGCAAGGGTACGGAGGCGAGACCTAGCCTTTATCACCAACTGAGCCATGAGCTCCTGTGGCGTGGTAATACTTTTGGACGGCTGGTGCGAGGAAAACCCACTCAATAATCAGAAGGGGATCCCTCTGCACCTTGTCCCACTGGAAAACCAGCCCATGGAGGTATGACATTTTCCCCAACACTATAAATTGAAAGGGCAGACCTGGGGCATAACGATGGGCTTGGTGAGATGACAGCACCTCCTGGACTTTGATGAGGGAGTTTCTTGCCTCTTCTGTCAACTGCCTCGGGGATTTGAGATCCTCGTTCCCACAAAGCAGGTTGAACAAAGGGGCAAGGTCCTCAGATGTCAGTCCCAGGAGCTGCCTCACCCAGTTGATGGACCCACAGAGTTGATGGAGTTCCTGCAGAGTCTTGGGGTTATCATTGATCTTTAACGGTTGGGGCACCACCGTCTGCTCCTCTATTTTTTGTCCTAAATATTTAAAGGGTGAGGTCTTCTGGACCTTTTTGGGATGGATTTTGAATCCATCAGCCTCTAAAGCCTTGATTACCTCCCCCAGAGTCCAGTCCAGGTACTGCTGCGTGGGCACACACACCAAAACATCGTCCATGTAGTGTAGGATCACAGCTCTAACTGCCTTTTTCCGGACAGGGGACAGAATGCGAGTGACATACCACTGGCAGATGGTGGGCAAGTATTTCATGCCTTGCGGCAGAACTCGCCACTGCTAGCACTGCATGGGAGCCTCTTGGTTGAGGGAAGGCACTGAGAAGGCAAACCGGGGTGCATCATCCAGATGCAGGGGGATATGGAAGAAGCAGTCCTTGATGTCTATGACTGCTAGCTTCCACTGCCTAGGGAGCATAGAGGGTGATGGCATTCCGGGCTGCAGGGGTCCCATGTCCTCAATGACCTCATTAATTTTCCGCAGGTCGTGAAGGAGTCTCCACTTGTCTGTCCCCGGCTTCCGGATCACAAAGACCGGGGAGTTCCAAGTGCTGTTGGAAGGCTCAATGTTCCCCTTCCCCAGCTGCTCCTCCACGAGTGCAGTGAGCGCTCTCACTTGGTGTGTTTTTAAAGGCCACTGATCCACCCAGACCCTTTTATTGGTGAGCCAATTCAATTTCTGGATGGGGCGCTCGGCAGTGGCCCCTACTAAAAATCCCGGGGTTGAGATGGGATCTCAACCCGGGCTCCCCACTGGGACATGAGATCCCTGCCCCACAATGTAAACCCAGAGTCAATAACAAATGGATGGACTGTTGCAATCCGCCCCTCTGGACCCGCAATCTGGACAAGCGTCCTGCTTCTCTGGGCAGCCACAGATCCTCCGACACCCGTAACAATACCTTCCACCGGTTGCAACCCCCAATGTGACGACTAGTTGTTGGAGGCGATGACCATCACGTCTGCCCCCGTGTCCATCATCCCTGCTAGGCTGATGTCTGAACCCTGGCATGAAATCTTGCAGCTTAGCATCGGCTTGTCCTCCCCTACCACCTCAGCCCAGAAGACAGATGGGTTGTAGTTTTCTGGTGAACTTCTGGGCATGAGGATGGCCTGGGCGAGAACCTGGCCAGCTGCAAGAAAGAAAGGTGGATGAATACATTGGATATTAATTGTAAAGAGTCCTTGTGACCCTACTTGGACAATCTCTGGTGTTATTGAGATCTCTGGTGGTGTACACATGGTGTCTTCTATAACAAACAAGCAGCAGTCTTTCAGTCCTTCGCAACTCACGAGGACCCGTTGAGGTGTGATGGAGTCCATCGTGGTTGCAGTAGTGGTAGTCACAGTTTTTCTGGTTGTGGCTTCTTTATTTATGTCATCACGCGGGGCTGCAGATCCGCGCTGGGTCCTCAGTTTCCCAGCTGTACCTCCACGGGAGTGGGGGATGCTACTTGCCCTGGGGAAACAGCTCGGGAACTTTGATTAATTGGGGCTGGAGCTCTGCAGTTCCGAGCCATGTGTCCTGGCTTGCCACATCTGTGACAAGTCCAGATTCTGTTTGTCATCCTCTTGTCCTGAGGTGCCGGTGCCTCAGTGGCACCCGCAGATCCTACCACATTCCCCCTCATTTTTAAATTTGGTTGGCCAATTGGAACTAAGGTTGTGCAGTGCCGAATCATCTGCTTTAACGTTGGTGGAGGATCAAGTGGAAGGGTCATAATCACTCTCTTACAAGGTTCATTTGCATTAGCTTTTGCTATTTGAGTGATTATGCTTTCTCTAATTCTTGTATCTTCCACTTGCTTCTCCACCACTAATTTTAATTTGTCAACAAAGTCAATAAATGGCTCATTTGGAAGTTGCCGAATTTCAGTAAAATTTAGTAGAGGTGCCGATTTAGGGGGCATCATTAAAAATGCTTGCTCAGCCGCATGCTTTACAGCATTTAAGACCGGCTCTGGGGTGTTTCGGGCCTGGTCTTGTGGCTTGGCAAGCAACCATTCACCGGTAAGGTGGTCCATGGAAACCCCTGCGTTATTAGGGTCTTGCAACCGGATTGGGAGGACCTCTCTTAGTTGCTTTCTCCACCCGTCATCCCACAACTTGAATTTGGCTGGAGAAAGCAAGCAGGAAAAAATGCTTTGGAGGTCTGCTGGGACCAGCACTGTATTAGTGAGGGTGGCCCGCAGGAGATTCCGGAAATAGGGACTCTCCTTCCCAAACCCCTTCTGGGCTTTACAAAGTTCTTTGAGCCCAGCAGGGTCAAAGGGTTTCCAGGTGGGGTTGCCGCCATCTCAGTTATAAGTAACTGGAGCGGCGAAGGGACCGGAGGAGGCTCCTGGTTCCGGGTTCAAGATGGCGTCAGATCCGGTTTCCATAGCGTGGGAACCGGAAGACGAGGCGTGGGAACCAGAAAGCTCCTCCCAGTAGGCGGGGGCTGAGGACAAAGAGGAGTGGCCACGGGAAGGGCGGGGACTCCTGACGCAGGGGGCGGTACCCGGCGCGAAGGAGGAGCTCACAGTCGTCACGTTAGGAGGGGGCGGGGCCAGGAAAGGGCGAGGAGGAGGGCAGAGAAGAGGATTTTGGGAAGAAGAAGGAAAAATGGCGGGCTGTGCCATGCGGTCTCCTCCATTTTGGGGGAGTGCAGGAACAGCAGGGAAAGGGGGCAAAAAGGTGGACGAAGAAAAGCCTTCGCCGTCATTTTCAGGGCAATAAAACTGGGAACTGATTTTTGGGAGAACAACCGGGGAAGAGGGCATAGGAGAGCGGGTTTGGGTAGAAGCCGAAACAGCTTGGCCAGGGCTACTTCAGCAGGGCGGCTGAGAGGATAGAGGAGAGTCAGGGAGATGGTGGCAGCCCTGTGCCTCTGGGCATTTTACAACTCCTGGTCTTTTCAGCGAAGGGGTAGTGGGATGAGGAATGTGAGGGGGGGGAGGAAGGACTTGGGAAGAACTGGGGAGAACTCGGGGCTTTTCTTTTATTTTCCGATTAGCTTTGTGTATATCTCTCAAAGCCCAGACCATGTAGAGAAACCTCTCTCCAGAGGGATCTCCCCTTTGGTTTAATTCTAATATTTTGTTCCCCACAAATTGCCAAAACGTGGCTGACTTTAAATTAGCAGGGGACATCTGGGGAAGATAAAAGAACAGCCACTTAACAAACCTTTTCAAAAACCCCTTTGATAACTCTAACCCACAATTCTTCAGGGACTCCCCAACTTGGAGATAAACCTCCCGCTGAGGCTGGGAAAGCTTAGCTCCCATTTTAACCTCAGCCTCAACTTCACCCACCACCGGCAAAAAGGAGAAATTAAAAATAATTTCCCAAGGGCCGGAAATCACAAGAATACTCACAAGAAGACACAGGCTTCCGGTCCTGGAAACAAAAAGGCATGGTGGGGTCCTCCGGGACAGGCTGCTCTCCTGGCAGGAGTTGGCAACCTCCTCTTGGAGCGCGGCTTTTAAAACAGAGCGCGCTGCCGCGAGAGGCGTCAGCGGCTCTGAATTGCTGACGCTTGCAGCCCCCTGGCAGCGAGGACGATGCAGGAACTCACGTATGTTTCATCCCTGTTCGGGGCGCCAACCTAACGCAACCGAGGGTTTGTCACCACAAGCCCCGGTGTGCCCTCGGGCAGAGGGGACACAGCGTTAGCCTCCACAGCGTCCTCGCTGGACGGCTCAGTGGAATCAGCGTGAGATGGGTGCGTGCGCTGGCTCCTCCTCAGAGGAAACACGTCGGGCAGCCGATGTTCAGGCTCGCATTCGCCCATAGGCAAAGAAGGCGGGAGGGGCTTCTGGTGTGAGTTCCAACAGGTTTATTTGCAGGAGGGTCCAGGGACCAGCAAAAGCCCCGAGGAGACGCAGACTCGCCCCTTTATGGGGGGGTGGAGTAAGGCAGGGAAAGAGAAAACAACCAATGGGGTACAAGCAGAGGGGAGGATACAATTTTTCAGAACAAATGGGGAAAACAGGGAGGCGAGAGTCATAACAGGGAACCAATTAATAACTAAAAAAGGGAGAACTTTCTGGAACAGGTGGAGGTAATTTAGGATTGGGAGCCACCCAGGGGGAGGTAACCTAGACCTCAGTGATCTCTTCTGGTGACTGACATTTGATGGTTTCAGCCCGAGAGCAGGCTGACCCACCCCAACACATCACCCAGAGTCTGCAGTAGCTGGCGAGCCCCGTTTCACAATGAGGACCTGGAGAACCTTCCTGGGCAAGGCTTCCAAGTTTACCTTGAAAGGGGGTCCAGCTTTTAGAAGCCCAAATCAGCAAGTCAAAGTAACTCAATTAAGTTTTTAGTGCAGAAACACCTGGGTCTTTAGATGTGCTTCCTGACCAGACAGGGCCAGGGCTTGGCCAGAGCCAAGGCCTTGACTAGAAGGGTTTCCCTAACATATCCTATAAACAGACCTGTAGTAATGGCAGCTGGGAAAGTTTCTTAAAAAGATACATATCTCACAGATAGCTACACAACAGTATGTGAAAGTTCGTAAAGTAGTCGACTTTGTCATTTATCCTTAGCTAAGTAGTCAATGGTGCCATAAACAAACTGCAAACCACCAAAGAAACGCATGTGTAACATCAGATAATATCTTCTGGATAATGCCTTTTATGAAAAGTCGGTGAATTCATGCTGTTATATTAAGAGCATAAGACATCTACAGTAACATTCTAAGAAATTGAGAGTATACTTGTCTACGCATCTATGCATATAATAACGTGAAGCACTGATGTTCCAGTTTGGCCAAATTTAGAAATATATCCTCTGAGAGAAGGCACAACCACCCCTCCCCCACCAGGTTCGGGAAAAGATAGATCTTCCTAGAAGGAAAGTGAAGGAGATAAAACTATTTATTTAACAAATACACGGGAAAGGAAAATAATGCTAAATAATAAAATCTCTTGCTGTGGAGAAAAAACCTGGGAAAGTGTTAGAGTCCTCCCTTTGTTCTCCTTGGAGCTGGGGCTTGGGCCAGGGCCAGGCCCTCTGTGCCTGGTGGAAAGTCCTCCTGATGTGCTCTGATGTTAAAGCAATCAAGCAGTCCAGTAGAAAAGGGAAAAAATCCGAAATTCCAGGGAAGGAAAAATTCAACTTTCTGACTCTCTCCGGAGAACAAAGCAGTTGAACCACTGGCCAAAACAACTGTCCTGGGCACAGCAAGCCAGGTGCTTCCTCCCTCCCCTGCCGCAGCTGGAAACCAATTGCTATCTGTGTGTGACCTTGAACAAGCTGCAAACTGCTTTGAAAAAGTTTTGCTCAGTTTTTTCCTTCCCCCTCTCAGGCTCAGTTTAGAGGCATAGAAAGGCACAGGAATTAATTTCTGGGCATACGCAGCGATATGGGACACACATCATAAGGTCACCCCAAGACATTCCACCCCTTATCCCATATTGTTGGCTCAATGCCCAAACTAAGATATTCTAATTCTACACCCACATTAATATGTATATATATAAATAGCCAGAGATCTGCCGGGATGAAACACGCTTCTCATAGAGATATGATGCAACTCCGTTTATTCTATTGTCAGACCCATAGTTATACTCTAATTCCCCAAGCACGCATAAGCAAGCTCCATACTATTGGGTTACAGCTACTGTTCACGCGGCTTTTAATAGCAAGCAATTGGTTACAGATTAATATGCACGCGACTAACTAACATAAGTCTTTCTCTTTCTATGGTCAGCATCCCCCTCCCCAACATCCTGTTGCTTGCCACATCAGCATTGCTCGTCTCTTTTTTTCCCTAGTCAAGGACAGTTCACTAATATAGCTTGGATTGTGCACGTACACGTCCCTGTTCACTCAGCCATATCTCTGCAATTCCCCCTTTTTCTTCTTGCACAAGCCAAGCCCGATGAACAACTTTCTCTAAAGCTTTCCGTATGCACCCAAAACCACAACAAATTATTATTGCTACAATTACTAGTGTAGCTAGCAGACGTAATCCTTCTTGAACCAGGTTTCCTAACCACCCTGTCAGACCAAGCAAGGACAGCCACTCAGAGAAGCTGTCTGTATGGATCTGTATCTTTTGAAAAGCATCCTTCAGTTCTGAGAGCTGTCGATGGATACTCTGGGAATGGTCTGACAGGTTCATACAACACATACCTTCAAACTCTTTGCAACCATGGCCGTGAGCTGGCAATAAAAAATCAATCGCAGCTCGATTTTGTACTACAGCATGCCTGATGCTATCTACATCAGTTAAAAGCTCATTTAATATATGGGAAGTCCTATTAAATTCCTTTTCTGACCAACAGGCCAACTTTTTCAGATTGTTATAGCCATGAGCTGCAGCACCACCTGGGTTAAAAATAGCCAATGGTATAAATGCACTCAAACTCATAATGTTTATCTTATCATTACAATCTTTATCAAACGTGGAAACACTACGCTGGTATCTATTTCGCATCCCATTTTTCCAACTTTCTGATGCCGTAATGTTTTTCCATGCTCGTATAGAAGGGGCAAACATAGTTAGCTTTCCCAGGTAGCAAGGACCCCCAATTGGACTATGCAGAATCCCATTCCATGCTCTATCTCCGCATATCAAAAACACTCCAGGAGGTAAAACCTTTCCTCCGGTTGTGTCAATAGACTCAGCTCCTCCCAACGTGGCCGGCACGTTCCAGCCTCCGATGGAGTGTCCTGATACGTTCTGTTTCCATGGAAAGGAGGCCATGCCCTGTCGTGCCTGGCAGTCCTCCCAAGGCTCTCCAAAGAAGAAAACCCCAGACCCATTGGCATATTGCATTGGAGGCACCACATTGGAACAGTTGGTCCATGGTGTTACATTAACAAGCATACTGGGAAAGAGGGACCCATAAAGCTGTAGCTCTTGAAGAGGCAAGGTTGCATTTTTTGTTAAATTGGCAACAATACAGGTTTGCTTCAAGGAGTGCCGATAACTAGACCAACAACCTAAGCATTCGCCCTGGTTTCTTTTGCTTTGCATTTGTTGCTCCACTTCCTCATTGATTTTCCCTATATCTGTCACCCATTTTTGAAACATGTCTTCGAGTGAGATCCATGGCACGCCAATTAGACATGTGCCAAATGGATCTGCTGCTGACCCCATGGCCAGACAGAAATCTGTCTGGTTCACCTGGTGAGCCCATGTTACCCACACGTTTTCTCTTTCTGACACTGAAGTTATCACAGCTTTACTCAGGGTGAAAGTACTTGAGAGGAGGAGCCACATGTAGGGCACCATGCCTGGGTTACAGTGGTCTTTTTACTCACTTGCAGACGTCTGATGGCTTCCTTCCCTGCCCACACTTCCAAGCTTAGTAAAAACTCGTGTGGATCCCTAAATGAGCTAACTCTAATCTGTTGTGGTGGAATTCCGAGCACGATAGACGCACACTGCCTAAAACTTCTTGTCTCAGGCACTTGATAACATTCTCGGCATAAACTACCTCGCTCATCTACATTCCAAGTTCCCCTAGTAAGCTCTTCCCCACAGCCCCCACAGCGCAAGCGCAAGCACAAGCTACTATAACGGCGTAAACAATTTCTGCGGCGATTAGCATGCACACTCGGTGACTGTTCCCAGACTCCGAGTGGTTGTCCAAATGTGAGGTTGTCAGCCACCAAGCGAAGGTTCACTTCCCAAAGGTTGGGAACATCTGCTGTACGTGCCACATCCTGGCTCAGTCAGGAGGTGGAGCGGAGGGCTCAACTCGAGCCCATTCCTGTAGTTGCAGGGCCGTCTGGGCCACACCCTTTCGGGACTCAGTGGGACCCTGTTGTGGCTCATGCTTCTGATGGAGCTTTTCTTCCATAGAAGACAGAGCACAATCAAAATGTTGTTTCATTTGATTCATTGCCTCTTCTACTTGATGAGCCCATCTTTCCAATGCTTGTGGGTTCACACAAGATCCTGGGGGATGAGAAGGTAGCTCATTTGTCACCTCTGTCATTGGTATGTCATCATCTGGCAGAGGAACAGTCTGTGGCTCCGACCGGAAAGCAGTCTGTGGCTCCAGCAGGGAAACAGTCTGTGGCTGAGAAACAGGCTGCGGCAGAGAAAGTCTGTGGTCCGGGATGGATCTCTGCTGGCAGTGGAGGTGGAGGGGGTGGGCAAGCAGGGTAGAGGCGCTGCTGACAAGAAGGACTGCCTGTTGCCCTGCCCATTGACTGGTCGACTGTAACTTCCGTGTTTGCCTTCAGTTTGCTCTGAGGCACGGTGGTGGTAACTTCCTCTTTTGGCTCTGATTGCAAGAGCTCTTTCTCCTGCTCCCGTAGGAGCTCACTGACAGTCTCAAAGTGCTTCTCTGCTTTCTGCCCTTTTATCGCGCTCGGGCTTTTAAACAGTCCGCTCAGCCCCTGGCACTGTGTAGTTCGGGCAGGAGCGACAATCCCAGCCGGTGTTGCAATTGCCTCCACCGCAGCCGCAGCTACTTTTGACTCGGCTTGCATATTTTTCAAGGCATTTATAACAGTTCTCCAGGTGGGCCCTAAGTCTGTAAATTCTTTCCCTTTTCCCTGGATAGTACAGTCCCAGAGGTGATCCCCTACTTCCCTCCACTCGGCTGCATCAAAGAGGAGGGGGGGACTCGCAAATGTCCATGCTCCCGCACCCATAAAACGAGCTTATTTATATCCTTTTCCTTGACCTCCTCCCCTCGCTTAGAGAGGATACTGAGGAGTAATTTCTGTCCTGCCGCAAACTCTAAATCCATGCTAGCAGGGTATCACGGAGGGAAGGTAGTGACCCTTCTTACCGGCCTGACCGACGTCCTTTGACTCACGGTCGACACTCTCCACCCGCAGTATCCCTGTCACTTGTCGTCGTCACCCTCCTTTTGGTGATCAGGGGGTGTATCTTCCTCGAAGGAACGGTCCCTGGTCGGGCGCCAGAAATAGCCAGAGATCTGCCGGGATGAAACACGCTTCTCATAGAGATATGATGCAACTCCGTTTATTCTATTGTCAGACCCATAGTTATACTCTAATTCCCCAAGCACGCATAAGCAAGCTCCATACTATTGGGTTACAGCTACTGTTCACGCAGCTTTTAATAGCAAGCAATTGGTTACAGATTAATATGCACGCGACTAACATAAGTCTTTCTCTTTCTATGGTCAGCATCCCCCTCCCCAACATCCTGTTGCTTGCCACATCAGCATTGCTCGTCTCTTTTTTTTCCCTAGTCAAAGACAGTTCACTAATATAGCTTGGATTGTGCACGTATACATGTCCCTGTTCACTCAGCCATTTTTCTCTCTCTCTCTCTCTCTATATATATATACACAGCTATATATGAACAGTGACAGTGACAATCAGCAAGCAGGGGTATACAAGCATTTCATGCTACAGGTGCTTCCCATACAATAATCAGATCTCCCTGTGGTACACAACGTGTTGTTCCATCTTTCTGCATTACCCACCATGTGCAACCCGGTCGCTGAGCAAAGACAACCCCACGGATGGGTTTGTCTGTACTCGAGGCAGAATTCATCCACACAGTCTTTCCTAACAGACCTCTGACATGCACTACTGGGACCTTATCTCCATCTACTGTATGCAGGGATTCAGATTGGGCCGGACCAGCTCTATTGGTGGAACCTCGGGTGTTAACTAACCAGGCGCCCTTTGCTAGATGCTGGTCCCAATTTTTGAAAGTTCCCCCACCTAGTGCCTTCAGGGTGGTTTTCAAAAATCCATTGCACCCTTCCACTTTGCCTGCAGCTGGTGCATAGTAAGGGATATGGTACACCCACTCAATGCCATGTTCTCTAGCCCAGGTATTAATAAGGCTATTCTTAAAATGAGTCCCATTGTCAGATTCAATTCTCTCAGGGGTACCATGCCTCCAAAGGACTTGCTTTTCCAGGCCCAGGATGGTGTTACGGACAGTAGCGTGAGGCACAGGGAAAATCTCCAGCCATCCTGTGGTGGCTTCTACCATTGTGAGTACATAGTGCTTCCCTTGGCGGGTTTGAGGCAGTGTGATGTAATCAATCTGCCAGGCCTCCCCATACTTGTATTTGGACCATTGCCCACCATACCACAGGGGCTTCACCCGCTTGATTGCAGCGCATGTCTCACAATCATGGATAACCTGGGAGATACTGTCCATGGTTAGATCCACCCCTCGATCTCATGCCCACCTATAGGTGGCATCTCTGCCCTGATGGCCTGAGGCATCATGGGCCCATCGAGCTAGGAACAACTCTCCCTTGTGTTTCCAGTCCAAGTCTATCTGTGACACTTCTATCTTTGCAGCCTGATCTACCTGCTTGTTGTTTGCATGTTCTTCATTAGCCCTACTCTTGGGAACATGGGCATCTACATGGCGGACTTTCACAACCAGCTTCCTTACTCGGGCAGCGATGTTTTTCCGCTCTTCAGCAGCCCAGATTGGTTTTCCCCTATGTTGCCAATTAGCCTTTTCCCACTTTTCTAGCCATCCCCACAGAGCATTGGCTACCATCCATGAATCAGTGTAGAGGTAGAGCTTTGGCCACTTCTCTCTTTCAGCAATTTCCAGGGCTAGTTGAACAGCTTTGAGTTCAGCGAGTTGGCTTGACCCCCCTTCTCCTTCTGTAGCTTCTGCAACCCATCATGTGGGACTCCGTACGGCTGCTTTCCACTTTCGTTTCATTTCTACGATGTGACAAGAACCGTCGGTGAAAAGAGTGTAGCGTGTGTCTTCTGATGGCAGTTGGTTGTATGGTGGAGCTTCTTCAGCACGTGTCACTTGTTCTTCTTCATCAGCGAGACCAAAGTTTTCACCTTCAGGCCAGTTTGTGATTATTTCCAAAATCCCAGGGCGATTCAGTTTTCCGATACAGGCGTGCTGTGTGATGAGAGCAATCCATTTGCTCCATGTGGCATTGGTGGCATGGTGGGTAGAGGGAACCTCTGCTTTGAACATCCACCCCAGCACTGGTAGTCAGGGTGCCAGGAGGAGTTGTGTCTCAGTGCCGATTACCTCTGAGGCAGCTTGGATTCCTTCATAGGCTGCCAAGATTTCCTTCTCTGTGGGGGTGTAGTTGGCTTCAGACCCTCTGTAGCTTCACCTCCAAAATCCCAGTGGTCGACCTCAAGTCTCACCAGACACCTTCTGCCAAAGGCTCCAGGACAGGCCATGGCTCCCAACTGCAGAGTAGAGCACGTTCTTCACTTCGGGTCCTGTCCTGACTGGGCCAAGGGCTACTGCATGAGTGATCTCCTCCTTGATTTGGGCAAAAGCTTGCTGCTGTTCAGGGCCCCAGTGGAAATCATTCTTCTTGCGGGTAACCAGGTAAAGAGGACTCACAATCTGGCTGTACTCAGGAATATGCATCCTCCAAAAGCCTATGGCACCTAGGAAAGCTTGTGTTTCCTTCTTGTTGGTTGGTGGAGACATCGCAGTGATCTTATTGATGACCTCAGTGGGAATCTGACGCTGTCCATCTTGCCATTTCACTCCCAGGAACTGGATCTCTTGAGCAGGTCCCTTGACTTTGCTCTTCTTGATGGCGAAACCAGCTTCCAGGAGAATCCGGATAACTTTCTCTCCTTTCTCAAACACTTCTGTTGTGGTGTTCCCCCACACAATGATGTCATCAATGTACTGCAAATGTTCTGGAGTCTCACCCTTTTCTAGTGCAGCCTGGATCAGTCCATGACAGATGGTGGGACTGTGCTTCCACCCCTGGGGCAGTCGGTTCCAGGTGTACTGCACCCCCCTCCAGGTGAAGACAAACTGAGGCCTGCACTCTGCTGCCAGAGGAATGGAGAAAAATGCATTGGCAATATCAATAGTGGCATACCACTTCGCTGCTTTGGACTCCAGCTCATACTGGAGCTCCAACATGTCCGGCACAGCAGCACTCAATGGTGGAGTCACTTCATTCAAGGCACGATAGTCCACAGTCAATCTCCATTCTCCTTCCGATTTCTGCACAGGCCAAATGGGACTGTTGAAGGGTGAGTGGGTCTTGCTGACCCACAGCTTACGATTAATAATATTCATAACTTGAAATTGTTACTCATCCTTCTCTGCAACCTATGAAAGGTAAAACAGCAAAGATTGTCATGAATAACCATCTTAATTGAGCAATGCAAAACATTCATACCCATAGAATTTGCAATGAATTTAATGATCTAACAAGCTGAATCCTCACATATTTTTACAACTTATTATATTCATAAACAGTCGCTTACCAATTCTTTATCATAATTGTTTCAATCTGTCCATTCTTTTCTCTGTAGCAAAAGAACTGTATCATTCAATTTAAATGAGCAAATTTCAGCAGAAGCTAAACTTCACTCAAAATAAATGTTACTCAAAAGTAACAGGAAGTAAACTGAACAGAACTTAGTTAACATCACTGAAATTGAACAGAAATTAACTTTAATATAACTCAAACTTACAAGACTTTTAAAATAACAAAACTTAAACTGAACATACTTAGACTTGACTTTGCTTAAACTTAACAACACTTTAACAGAACCTTAAATGTAACAGAATATCAAATTAGCAGAACTTAAACTTGACGTGACTTAAATTTAACAACAGGTAAACTTATTAGAACTTAGCCTTAGCATCACTTAAACTGTAAAAACTTCCACTTAGCAAAACTTAATATTAGCAGCACCTAAATTTAACAAAACTAAGGTCAGAGTGGAGAGTGTTCCTTTAAATGTGTCAAATACAGCAGAATGTAACTCATCTTGACTTCATCAGTGCAAGAAAGCTACCAAAAATTTTGTCACATACCAGTTAAAAAACAATAAGCAAACAGACAACTGATTTGTGTTGGAATTGTAAAAGGACGAGAGCCTGGGGATCCCAACGGGGGGAGGAATGCAGTCCAAAACCAATGTGGTTGATAAGCCCAAACTCCGGTTTATTAGCAATCCGAAAGCACTTATATAGTATTCCAGCTTGTTAACTCCTAAGTGGCTTAAAGCTTATCACAGCACATTTCTATTTCTACATAATTGGACTTACATTGGCAAGCCTCCATAGTCATGTTATGATTAAAAGAATTCGGTGTTTACCCCTCCTGTTCCCTGGTTAGCACCTTATCAGGACAGCTGCATCGTTTCAAAACTCCCTCTGTATTCCCAGGCTTGTTTCTCACACCAGTGCTTTCTCATGCAGGCAGTTTCTCACACACAAGGCAGTTTCTCACACACAGGCCTTTTGCTTCTAGGCCTATTGCTTGTACAGTTTTTCTATAGATCCCATAATTCTATCAATGATCCATGCCCCTGATCCTTTAATAATTGCAACAATTTGTAAATGAAATACCATCAACGTTGATTTACTATAGAGATCATAATGGTGTGGCAAATACATTGTAATTTGACATTGTGAAAAATGAGGTTCACTCTTTGTAAAATTTTAAGAAAAGTTTAATAAAAGGGACAATTAGGAGACAATAGCAAAAAGGGCATTATGTCCGGGTGTTTTGGCTGAGCCAAAGGCACACCTCTACATCCAAAAGATCGTCTTTAAAAGTACATCTCATTGCATATTCATCACAATCATGCATGATTCATAAATTCTTTGGAGTTTCTGTGTATCATCCCATCAGCCTTATCTTCTTCTTTAATGGGGAAGTTAAAGAAAAGGAAGGAAAAAAAACTAAAAGATAACACTGGTTCAAACTGACAGAGTCAAGATACAACCTGACGCCCTGTTAGGCAGGGTGGTGGTAGCAGTCTGCTAGAATGGTGGCTGCAGTCCTCTGAAGCGGTGATCCTGTAGAAAAAAGGGTCTGCTCTTCCTCAGAAGGTCCAGTGGTGGCTGTGTAGCTCCTGTCCTCTGGAAATCCAGTGGAAAGGCGTTGTCTCTGGTGTTCAGTCTCAGCTTATATCCACGCTGGGATGCTTGGTTCCTCCCTCTGGGTGGAGCATCTCACAATGGGGTAATGAGTCATGAGGCTGAGTGTTGATTAGGCTCATTAACAGAAGATAGTCCAGAGGGAGTTATCTCTGAGTCATGCAGCAGGACAATGATGGGCCATTAACAGCAAGATAGTCTGGGGAGAGGAGGCAAAGAAACACTGCCCCACCTGATTTCAACAGCTCATGAGGATGGTAATAGAATACACTACAACCCAGGACACTGGTTTTTCTTCTTCTCTGATAAGATACTCCAGGAATGTGAAGACTTTCTCTGCCTATCTTTTCTAAATTGACTACATAAACAATATACATTCTATATCATGTATGACATTACAGAACCTAGGTAAAGTTTTTCTAACATTAAGGAACATGCAAAAAGCCAACATCACAATACATTCATAACAATACCTCCCTTTTCCTTTTATTACAGATCATTTGGCTTGAGCGGTATCCCTTGTTTTCTAGCCTTTATTATTTGCTCATTTTTTTACGAATCAACTTTACTTATTCAAAGGGGTCTTTGATATCATTTTGCTTCTTCTATACCATGATCTTTTGTGCCATTCCAGATGTAGCCAATTTTGGTTCCACAGGCATTGGTACTATTTGCATGCCTTGGACCACAGTAGATATTAATTGAATGAAACAGGGGATCAGGCAAGGGAGAAATATCAAGCCTGCGGTGGCACATAAAAGGAAGAAGCCTAGCTTCTTCCACCATTCTATTCCCAATACGTTATCCCACCAACTAAGTTTTAGTGCGGATTCCTACTTTTGGACCGGTACATGGGCTATTTTTCTGATATTGTTGGCAATATCTAGGACAGGATCCCCATGGTCATCTATCTTCAAACAACAGTCTGATGTATTAAATTTTCCACAAACACCTCCTTCTTCAGCCAACAGATAGTCTAAAGCCAACCTATTCTGATACACCGCAGCTCGTTTGGCTTTGCTGGCTAGCTAGTAATTCCAATGCCTGACCAGTTTGGTTCGTTATAATTTCTACAACTGCTTGGAGTCTTATAATCCGATTCAGAATGTAAATTGGGGTTTGATATCCCCAACTCCCATCTTGTGCCCAGGTGGCTGGCCCATACGTTTCTATTATGCGCTCAGTGGGCCATTCCTCGTCTCTCAATTTTTGAGATCCTCCAATCAATTCTCTTTTATTCCTTTTCAGATCCTCATACACTGGTATTCCTAGTTGATCTCTGTCTGGCTCTGGTAAAAGAAAGAATCCTGGGTGTACGATTCTCAGGGTACAACTATCTTTCCACCGAGAGGGGAGATTTGCATACGCCGTTTTTCCACATATCCAAAATAGGCCATCTGGTGCCTTCCAGTAATCAAATTTTTGTTGATTTATATTTTCTCAAAATTCTGAAATGTCTGGGATCCCAAAATAAGGATTTTTGTTTGTATCATTGCATTGAAAGAGTTTGACCTTATTATTGTACTTACAGTTCTTTTCCTTTGTTTTTCCTGAGTTCAATACAGAGTTGGTTTCTCGGGGACCCACCATGTAACAGTACTATTACTGACCTTATATCTCTTACAGGGAGTATTTCCTACTTCGTTGAGGAAATTGTTCCCAGTACGCCAGAGACACGCCTCTCCTATCACTGTTGAACTCAGTACCCACCCTTCTGATATGTTTTCTCCCCTTATCCTTGTCAGATTCCACTTAAGGAGTTCTATTGGGCTTAAGCTACTGCCTTTCCATGGCCATTCCTCTGTCATCAGAGGCCCTCCACAGACCCAGCTGTAGATACAAAAATGCTGCTAGCGAGGATTTTCTTGCTATTTTCTAAGTCCATGAGAGACTTTTCTCTCTCACAGAAGAGGTAGCAGAATATGTAAACAACCAAGCCACCTGCAACCTTGAAAAGTCTTGTTTATGGTATAGTAGAAAAATATTTTGATAATTGATGTTTTAGGATTTTAGCCAATCACCTCCAAGAGGTGGCTGATCATTTGTCCAATTAGACTATGAAGAAAAAAGTCTATAAAAGAGTGTGTAAAATAATTAAATTAATCAATCTTGCTGCACAATTCCTGCCTGCTGGATCTTCTCTCCTCCTCCTCCCTATGGCTGCAGGACACGGTGATGTACCCTAGGGTCCAGGCCTGCGGTAATATTTGGTGCTACCCGACGTGATCTTCACTCTCTGACATGTCCTGCTGCTACAAGCCAAGCTGAATTTCTCTAGAGGTACAGTGTTCCCCTTCCCCCCCTGGGACCGGGAGGTCCAACAGCACTGAGAAATGGTGAACAGCAGCCCACAAAACCAATGCTGTGGTACTGGTCTGGAAAGGTGTGTTTAGCATATTGCAAACCTCCATTTCTGACAACTCAGTTCGGGAATTATTAGACTGGGCTACCTTAAAAGTGTGAAAAACGAGGTTCACTCTCGTGTGAGGATTTAAAAAGTTTAATATAAAGACAATAAGAGACACATAAAATAAAGCAAAGAGGTAACGGCCGGGTGCCTCGGTGCTCTGCCAAGAGCACACCTGATGCTCGAGGATAGTCCTTTTTATACCATTTTTACTGTCTGTTCTTTATGCATATTCAAACTTTTACAGGAGCTGTTCTGCATGGCCACTCCTTGGTCCCGCCTTTGTAGAGCATGTGTATTCTTCTGCCTTACGGTTTTATTTCTTTTGATTCTTGGGCTTGGGCTCGCTAGGTGAGAGTTGATAGTTGAGTGGGCCTCTTAATTCTCCAGACAGTCAGGACTGATTGCAGCTTTAGGCCTCTTTGGCCCCCCCCCGGGAAGAGCGGTGATAGTGGCTCTGGGCTCTCCTGGCCCCCCGTTCTCCGGGCAGAGTAGCCTTTGGGCCCTTTTGTTCTCTGGACAAAGTGTTGATTAGCAGCTTTTCGGGCCCCATCCTCTGTTCGCTTGGAGGTTATCTTACTTGCTCACACTTGCTAACATCCTTGCTAAAAAGAAAGAAAATTACATCCACACAGCAAAAGCATTTCTAACATTATATAATATCTACTTTAATCCTTCTGAGAAGCCAATATTGCAATATATGTTTATAACAATCCCCCCTTTTTCTATTTTATAAATCATTTGGCTTGAGCAATAATTCTTTTCTTCTTGGCTTCTAATGTCGGTTTGTTCTTTTCACAGATCAATTTGGCTTCTTCGAGAGGGTCTTTTATATCACTTTGTCTTTTTAATACCATAATTTTTTGTGCTGTTCCAGTCATAGCCAGCTTTGGGTCTGTAGGCATTGCCACAACTTGCATGCCTTGAACTACGCTGGTGATTAACCGAATAAAACAGGGGATCAAGCAAGGCAGAAATATTAGACCAGCTGTAGCACATAAGAGGAAGAAACCTAGCTTCTTCCACCATTTTTTCCCCAATATGCCATCCCACCAGTTACCAGTCATCATTGATTCCCATTTTTGGACCGGTACATGGGCTATTTTTCTGATATTGTTGGCAATATCTAGAACGGCATCTCCATTGTCATCGATTTTTAAACAACAATCCGATGTATTAAACTTCCCGCACACACCCCCTTCTTCAGCCAGTAAATAGTCTAAAGCCAGCCTATTTTGATATATTGCAGCTCTGGTTTGGCATTGCTGACTGACTATTAATTCCATAGCCTAGGCTGTTTCATTGGTTATGATTTCTACAAGAGCTTGGAGTCTGATGATACGATTCATCATGTAAATTGGGGTTTGATATCTCCAACTTCCATCTTGTGCCCAGGTAGCTGGCCCATATGTTTCTAATATTCGTTCAGGGGGCCATTCCTCATCTTTCCATTTTTGGAATCCTCCAATCAAATCTCTTTTATTTCTTTTGAAGTCTTCATAGACAGGTATTCCTAATTGATCTCCCTCTGGTTCTGGTAAAAGGAAAAACCCTGGTTGAATGATTCCTAGTGTACAACTCCCTTTCCAATGTGAAGGGAGTCTTGGGTATGCCCTTTTCCCACATATCTAAAGTAAGCCATCTGGTGCTTTCCAATGATCACCTTTTTGTTGATTTATAGTCTCCCAAAATTTGGATATTTCTGGGATTCCAAAATAAGGATTTTTCCCTGTGTCATTACACTGAAAGAGTCCAATTTCATTATCATATACACAGTCCTTTCTTTTTTTCTGAGCCCAATACCAAGTTGGTTTTTCTGGGACCCACGACGTTGAAGTTCTGTTACTTATTTTATACCTTTTACAGGGAGTGTTTCCTACTTCATTAAGAAAGTTTTTCCCAGTTTGCCAGAGGCATTCTTCCCCTATCACTGTTGAACTTAAAACCCACCCTTCAGGTTGGTTCCCCCCTCTTATATTTGTCCAGTTCCATTTAAGGAGTTCTACCGGGCCTATGCTGCTACCTTTCCATGGCCATTCTTCTGTCATTAAAGCTCCTCCACAGACCCAACAGTTGGTTATGTTAAGTTCCTTACCTATCCTCTCCCCCAATTCCCCAAACAGGTTTTTTTCCTAACCGTGGGGTTTTTTCCTCTTTTAACTGTTGTTCAAGCTTTGCATACAGGTAATGACGTGAGGTGAATATAGGGCGAGGTTGCTGTGCTGGCTTTGTATTTTTACTTACCACTTGTTCTTTTACCAAATCTTGGACTGTTCCCCTGGTGGCAGCTGTGAGGTAAATCCATTTTTCTCCTTTTGGACAATTACTTCCTAGTCTGTTTCCACTTGTTCTTAAATTTTCTGTAATCTAATATTTTTCCCCTTTATGCATGCAAATACCTAATTTGGACGAGTCATAACAGTGGCTGTTGATATGGGTATGAGTAATAAGAAAGAAACCCCGGTGTCTTTCCATGTAAAGCTTTTGATAGCATTTGTAACATGGTCTTGCCGGTGTCCCAAAAGGGACCAGGATAAGTGACAAAAGAAGGAATAACAGAGGTCCGGCATGGCTTATACTCCCACCTCCCTTGCCTATGAGTTTGCAACCCATAGCAGGTGTATTGGATCTTCTCGGTGGCGAGTACAGTGGCCAACCCGGTCTTGCCCTCTATTTCCTTGTCACTTCCCTTTTTGTAGCTTTTAGGCAAATCTCTTCTGGCACTTTTTTTAACTGTAGTATCTTATTGTATCTCAGGTATTTCCCATTCAACAGGCACTAGTAATTCTCATCTGCAGAGCAAAGTTATTACTTTTGTTGCTTGTGATTCTGTCTGGATAGAGGGTCGATTTTGTGCTTGACACTCCTTACAACTAGGACGTCGATGGTGTGAGATGCCAATTTTCTCACAGATTAAACACTTATATTTGACCTGGCTGGCATGCCCCGTGTTAGAATGATTCAAACAGGGTATATGATGTGGCACTGATGGAAGTTGTGATTCTCCCCCTTCTTAATACAAGTCACAGGCTAGAATCAGAACATGTGAATTCCCTGTTTGATACAGTCCCAACCCTCCCGTTTGAAGTGGGAGTATTCCTCCCCAAGATGTCCCAGAATTTGTCTAGGGGGCACTTGAAACCACTGATATAAATTTGGCTTTACTTCTGTCCCGGTTTTGAAAGACAGGTGTCTGCTAAGGAAGGCAGAAGCCCTCCTTGAAGTGGCAGATATAACCTTTTTTCCCTCCAAGTTATTATACTTTGAAATCAAGGGCCTTCAGGCAAAGATGTGGGAAATAGGAATAACAGTTCTTTACTATATATATATATATATATATATATATATATGTATATGTATATAACCAGTCAAACAAAACAACAATAACTATGGCAGTAACAGCACACACAAACCCAGTCCCAGCCTTCTCGGCTGTCAGGCTATTTCCCCTCGGGTGCAGTTCCGCTCGCAGCCGGCAGGGGCGCTGGCGGCTCCCGGTGAGCAGGGCAGGTGCGATGGTTCCCCCGCGACTGCAGGGGGCGCTCCGGAGCGAGCTCGGGAAACACGCGGGCAATGGCGGCCTGGGATCCCGGGAAGGGAAGGAACAAAGGCTTCACAAACCCCTGGGCAGCCGATCCCGGACTCTCAGGGACAGCAGGCTGGAAACGGCAGGCGGGAGCAGCAGGCTAAAGCGGCAGGCTAGAGCGGCAGGGACGAACGCAAATCCCGGGTGGCAGGCGAGATGTATCCAGATGGGAGAACCCCACGGATGCCCAGGCAGGCAGGGCGAGCAGGGCTACAGCGTAGCGAAAACTCGAAGCAGCAGCAGTGGGGCAGGGCAGCCACAGCTCGGCCTCCAGCAGGGCAGGGAAAGCGGCTTTTGGGGTCCCGGCGTTGTTTCCAGCAGGAAGAGAAGAACGGCCAAAAAGAAGAAGCAGCAGCTCCTTTCTCTGCAGCTTCTCTCTCCGGACGCTCAGAGCGAACTGCCCCCACACCCAGGTGTAGACAAAAAAGTAGCCAGGCCCGCCCCACTCCTTTTTTTTGTCTTTCTTAAGTACAGCTATTTGTCCCCTAGCAACATGCATATGGGAGAAAATTCCTTTAACAGAAAAAAAACCCTAAGACTAAACTAAAACCCCAACATTATCCACCCCGAATTTTTTCCCATACTAACATGTTACATGAAACTTAACTTTTTTCTTAACCATATAAATCTATGCATTACCCAAATTATATACAAATATACATGCTGATAGTGATACAAGTACAGAGCCATGGGTAGTTCACCCTAAAACAAGGTCCCCTTGAGGTAAGCATCGGGTCTCTCCATCCTTTTGCATCACCCACCAGGTGCAACCTGGTCCCTGAGCAAAAACGACCCCACGGATGGGTTTGTCTTTGCTCAAGGCAGACTTTACCCAAACAGTTTTTCCAAGCATACCTCTCATGCGCACCACTGGAACCTTATCTCCGTCTGTTGTTTGTAGGGGTTCGGATTGGGCAGGGCCTGCTCGGCTGGTGGAGCCTCGGGTGTTAACTAACCAGGTGGCTCTTGCTAAATGCATCTCCCAGTTTTTGAAAGTCCCCCCACCCAGTGCCTTCAAGGTGGTTTTAAGCAATCCATTACACCGCTCAACCTTCCCAGCTGCTGGTGCATGGTAAGGGATGTGGTACACCCACTCAATGCCATGTTCTCTAGCCCAGGTGTTTATAAGGCTGTTCTTGAAATGAGTCCCATTGTCAGACTCGATTCTCTCAGGGGTGCCATGCCTCCAAAGGACTTGCTTTTCCAGGCCCAGGATGGTGTTCTGGGCAGTAGCATGAGGCACAGGGTAGGTCTCCAGCCATCCAGTGGTGGCTTCTACCATTGTGAGCACATAGCGCTTGCCTTGGCGGGTTTGAGGCAGTGTGATGTAATCAATCTGCCAGGCCTCCCCATACTTGTATTTGGACCATCGCCCACCGTACCACAGAGGCTTCACCCGCTTGGCCTGCTTGATTGCAGCGCATGTCTCACAATCATGGATAACCTGGGAGATACTGTCCATGGTTAGATCCACCCCTCGGTCTCGTGCCCACTTGTAGGTGGCATCTCTGCCCTGATGACCTGAGGCATCATGGGCCCATCGAGCTAGGAACAGTTCTCCTTTATGTTGCCAATCTAAGTCTATCTGGGACACCTCTATTTTCGCAGCCTGATCTACCCGTTAGTTGTTACGATGTTCTTCATTAGCCCGGCTCTTGGGAATGTGAGCATCTACATGACGGACCTTCACGGATAGCTTCTCTACCCGAGTGGCAATGTCTTTCCACTCTTCAGCAGCCCAGATTGGTTTTCCTCTGCGCTGCCAGTTTGCCTTATTCCACCTTTCCAGCCAACCCCACAGAGCATTGGCTACCATCCATGAATCAGTGTAGAGGTAGAGCTTTGGCCACTTCTCTCTTTCAGCTATGTCCAGAGCTAATTGGACAGCTTTGAGCTCAGCAAATTGGCTCGATCCACCTTCTCCTTCAGTAGCCTGTGCAACTTGTCGTGTGGGGCTCCATACAGCGGCTTTCCATTTCCGGCTAGCGCCTACAATTCGGCAGGAACCATCAGTGAAGAGGGCGTATTGTCTTTCACTCTCTGGTAGCTCGTTATATGGTGGGGCTTCTTCAGCACGTGTCACCTGCTCCTCTTCTTCTTCAGAAGATAACCCAAAAGTCTCACCTTCCGGCCAGTTCGTAATTATTTCCAAGATCCCAGGGCGACTTGGGTTTCCAATTCGGGCGCGCTGCGTGATGAGGGCAATCCATTTGCTCCAAGTAGCGTCGGTGGCGTGATGCGTGGAGGGAACCTTTCCTTTGAACATCCACCCCAGCACCGGTAGTCGGGGTGCCAGGAGGAGTTGTGCCTCTGTGCCAATTACTTCTGAGGCAGCCTGGACTCCTTCATAAGCTGCCAGGATTTCCTTCTCTGTGGGAGTGTAGTTGGCTTCAGACCCTCTGTAGCTTCGGCTCCAGAATCCCAGTGGTCGGCCCCGAGTCTCACCAGGCACCTTCTGCCAGAGGCTCCAGGACAGACCATTGTTCCCGGCTGCAGAGTAGAGCACGTTCTTCACCTCTGGTCCTGTCCTGACTGGGCCAAGGGCTACGGCGTGAGCAATTTCCTGTTTGATCTGGGCGAAGGCTTGCTGCTGTTCAGGGCCCCAGTGGAAATCATTCTTCTTGCGGGTAACCAGGTAGAGAGGACTCACGATCTGGCTGTACTCGGGAATGTGCATCCTCCAGAAACCTATAGCGCCTAGGAAAGCTTGTGTTTCCTTCTTGTTGGTCGGTGGAGACATTGCTGTGATCTTATTGATGACCTCAGTGGGAATCTGACGCCGTCCATCTTGCCACTTTACTCCCAGGAACTGGATCTCTCGGGCAGGTCCCTTGACCTTGCTCTTCTTGATGGCAAAACCAGCTCACAGGAGAATTTGAATTATTCTCTCTCCTTTCTCAAACACTTCGGTCGCGGTGTTCCCCCACACAATGATGTCATCAATGTACTGCAGATGTTCTGGAGCCTCACCCTTTTCTAGTGCAGTCTGGATCAGTCCATGACAGATGGTGGGACTGTGCTTCCACCCCTGGGGCAGTCGGTTCCAGGTGTACTGCACGCCCCTCCATGTGAAAGCAAACTGAGGCCTGCACTCTGCTGCCAGAGTAATAGAGAAGAATGCATTGGCAATGTCAATAGTGGCGTACCACTTCGCTGCTTTGGACTCCAGCTCGTACTGGAGCTCCAACATGTCCGGCACGGCAGCGCTCAGCGGTGGAGTCACTTCATTCAGGGCACGATAGTCCACAGTCAGTCTCCATTCCCCATCAGACTTGCGCACAGGCCAGATGGGGCTGTTGAAGGGTGAGTGGGTCTTGCTGACCACCCCTTGGCTCTCCAGCTCGCGGATCATCTTGTGGATGGGGATCACAGCATCTCGATTTGTCCGATACTGCCGGCGGTGCACTGTCGAGGTGGCAATTGGCACTCGTTGCTCTTCCACTTTCAGGAGCCCAACTGCAGAAGGATTCTCAGATAGTCCAGACAGGGTGTTCAATTGCCTAATGCCCTCTGCCTCCACAGCAGCAATACCAAATGCCCACCTGAGTCCTTTTGGGTCTTTGTAATAGCCATTCCGGAGGAAGTCTATGCCCAGAATACACGGGGCCTCTGGGCCGGTCACAATCGGATGCTTTTGCCACTCCTTCCCAGTCAGGCTCACCTCAGCTTCCAAAAGGGTCAACTGCTGTGATCCCCCGGTCACCCCAGCGATGGATACAGGTTCTGCCCCCACATGTCCCGATGGCATTAAAGTACACTGTGCCCCAGTATCAACCAATGCATCATATTTTTGTGGCTCTGATGTGCCAGGCCATCGGATCCACACCGTCCAGAAAACTCGGTTCTCCCGTGCCTCTTCCTGGCTAGAGGCAGGGCCCCTCTAGCCCTGGTTATCATTCTTTCCCTGGGTGTACATGCTCGAGGTACCTTCAAGGGGATCCGACATATCATCCTCCCTTCTGTAATATCTGGCAGCTCGGTCACGGGAGGCTGAGGCTACCTTCACCTTAGCGGAACCCCCTCGGTTAGTGCCTCCCTCCTTGAGTTCACGCACCCGCGCTGCCAGGACAGAGGTGGGTTTCCCATCCCACCTTCTCATGTCTCCCCCATGCTCACACAGGAAAAACCACAGCTCAGCTCGTGGGGTGTACCCTTTCTCTCTAGCAGGGGGACGACGGGCTCTGACTTGGGGGCCTGTGACTCGCACTGGTGCCACACTGACCCTCCTCATCTCCTCCCTCATCTCCTCCCTCATCTCCTCCCTCATTTCCTTCCTCATCTCCTTCATCTCCTCTTTGAGGTCCTGGACCACAGCAGAGACATGAGCTTTCAGCGGGCCATTGATCATGCTGTCATAATGCCTGAGCTTGCTGGCAACAGAGCCCACGGTTTCTCGGGTATTGTCAGCATCAATCGTTGCAATGAAGGTGGTGTATTGCGATGGCCCTAGCCTTGCCAGGTTCCACATCATCTGTCCTGTGCACCTGACCTTATCGGGGTCATTATCATGCTGTCCATCCCTCCCAAAGAGTACCTCTAATATTGCCACCTCTCTTAGCTGTTGGATCCCTTCCTCAAGTGTCTTCCACTGCATTCTATGATGGTACTCCTGCATTCTTTCCTTGTGAATGAACCTTTCTCTCACACTCATTAAGAGCCGCTCCCAGAGAGAAAGGGGCCCTGGCTCCCTCACAAATACCTGGTCCACACCTGGGTCCTGGGTCAATGATCCCAGATACCTTGCCTCACCACTATCCAGTTGCACGCTTGTGCCCATAAGGTCCCAAACCCGAAGCAGCCAGGTGGTATAAGGCTCACGCCCCCTTCGCACAATGTCGTTTCGCATAGCACGGAGACTGTCGTGCGACAGGGACTCAGTGATGATTTCTGGCTCTGGCTCTCCTGCTGGTTGTGAGGGCCCTGGTTGCCCATCATCATTAACTGGTCTTAGTGATTTGGTCTTACACTTCCTCCTTTGCACAGGGGCGACTGCTGCTGGCTGTGGTTGTCCTTGTGGTTCAGCTGAAGCCTGGACGGTTGTAACATCCGTGGGTTCTACTGCTGCACCATCGGACTCACCCTCTTTGGGGCAGGGAGAGGGTTTTTCACTAGCTGAGGAGGTGTATTCCCTTAGCAATTGGCATATCTCCTGGCGCACCTGGCCCATCTCCTGGCACATCTCCTTGCGCACCTGGCCCATCTCCTGGCACATCTCCTTGCGCACCTGACCCATCTCTTGGCACATCTCTTGCATCCCTTTTGCCAGTACCCCCACCCAGTTTGGGTAGTCCATTTCTGAGGTGGGCTGTTGGGCGGTATCAGTCTGTGGGGCGGGGTCTCTAGTGTCTGGGGCCGTGCCAGGTTCTGGGGCAGGATAGGGCTCTGGGGTAGGATCTCTTGTGTCTGGGGCCATGTCAGGTTCTGGGGCAGGATCAGGCTCTGGGGTAGGAACTCTACTCTCTGGGGCCATGTCAGGTTCTGGGGCGGGATCCGGCTCTGGGGTAGGAACTCTACTCTCTGGGGCCATGTCAGGTTCTGGGGCAGGATCTCTAGTCTCTGGGGCTGGTGTCCGGGTAGATATCCAAGCCAATCTCAACTTATCCTTGAGTGCTAAATAGAGTAGGCCTATCAGCAGCAGATGGTTAATATTCAGAGGGAATTTAAACCCTTCGAAAATTGATGGGGTGGGCCCAAAGAACTGGTTGAGGGGTTGGGGGAAAACTTCCCCTGGTGTCATTTCCTCACAGAAGGTACCATTGTTAACATAACCCCAAAAACATGTGCTCAGTGTGTGATAGCCGTTTATCCATGTGCCCACATTCCGGAGGAAGCTAAAAACCCATGAATTCCTCACCTTCTCGACCCATAACGCAAGCTGGATAACAGCAATGGTAGCCTTAGTCAGAGGACCCATATTCAAGTAAGGAGCTGCAAAGGGGAAGAATATAGCCACGGCCACATGCCACCCGAACCAGGGTAAACTAGACCACATAGTGCAGCCTAACAAGGTTCCTATATCTGGCACACAAAATAAAGTTATCCAAGAACTGTTATTCCTTTTTTTCACCTCTCTCTCTTAATGCCCTCGTGCCCCACGTTGGGTGCCAAGATCTGTCCCGGTTTTGAAAGACAGGTGTCTGCTAAGGAAGGCAGAAGCCCTCCTTGAAGTGGCAGATATAACCTTTTTTCCCTCCAAGTTATTATACTTTGAAATCAAGGGCCTTCAGGCAAAGATGTGGGAAATAGGAATAACAGTTCTTTACTATATATATATATATATATATATATATATATATATATGTATATAACCAGTCAAACAAAACAACAACAACTATGACAGTAACAGCACACACAAACCCAGTCCCAGCCTTCTCGGCTGTCAGGCTATTTCCCCTCGGGTGCAGTTCCGCTCGCAGCCGGCAGGGGCGCTGGCGGCTCCCGGTGAGCAGGGCAGGTGCGATGGTTCCCCCGCGAATGCAGGGGGCGCTCCGGAGCGAGCTCGGGAAACACGCGGGCAATGGCGGCCTGGGATCCCGGGAAGGGAAGGAACAAAGGCTTCACAAACCCCTGGGCAGCCGATCCCGGACTCTCAGGGACAGCAGGCTGGAAACGGCAGGCGGGAGCAGCAGGCTAAAGCGGCAGGCTAGAGCGGCAGGGACGAACGCAAATCCCGGGTGGCAGGCGAGATGTATCCAGATGGGAGAACCCCACGGATGCCCAGGCAGGCAGGGCGAGCAGGGCTACAGCGTAGCGAAAACTCGAAGCAGCAGCAGTGGGGCAGGGCAGCCACAGCTCGGCCTCCAGCAGGGCAGGGAAAGCGGCTTTTGGGGTCCCGGCGTTGTTTCCAGCAGGAAGAGAAGAACGGCCAAAAAGAAGAAGCAGCAGCTCCTTTCTCTGCAGCTTCTCTCTCCGGACGCTCAGAGCGAACTGCCCCCACACCCAGGTGTAGACAAAAAAGTAGCCAGGCCCGCCCCACTCTTTTTTTTTGTCTTTCTTAAGTACAGCTATTTGTCCCCTAGCAACATGCATATGGGAGAAAATTCCTTTAACAGAAAAAAAACCTAAGACTAAACTAAAACCCCAACAACTTCTCAGTTAGGTGTGATTCTTTGCACATCCCTTGGATTATTTAGATTGTTCCAGTTCATTGCCACCTGGTCTCCATTTAAGAATCAATTTGGTATAACCTGGTTTGGATATTACAGTCCACTCTTCAGGTTCTTTTACAGGTCCTTTGATTCTGCTGGCATGGATCCACCCTCGTTCCCTGGTCCGGATTGCGGCCTTGGTTGTCAGCAGTACCTGAAAAGGACCCTCCCATTGTGGAGTCAAAGATTGTTCTTTCCATGTTTTTACTAGTACCCATTCCCCTGGGTGGATATTATGAATCTTGAATTCCAAAGTTGTGGTTTGAGGGATCATTCCTTTCAGCCGCAAATATTCAAGTGTTCTGGCAATCGTGGTGACATATTTTTTGACACTTACTTCTCCTACTTCATAAGTGGCTGTTTCATGTTGAGTGGTAAGGAAGGGTAATCCGAACATCATCTCATAAGGTGATACTCCCAGGTCTGACCTGGGCTGTGTTCGGACTCTCAACAGAGCCAAAGGTAAGCACTTTACCCACAACATTTGAGTTTCAATCATTAATTTTGTCAAAGTTCTTTTTAAAGTCTGGTTCATTCTTTCTACTCAGCCTGAACTTTGTGGGTGCCAGGGGGTATGTAATTCCCATTTTATTCCCAAGGCTTGAGTTATTTGTTGTAAGACTTTGGATCTAAAATGTGTTCCTCTATCTGTGTCTATTTTATTAACCATTCCATACCTGGGAATAATTTGTTCTAGAAGGGTTTTGCATACTACATTAGCCGTAGCTCTAGTGGCAGGAACTGTTTCCACCCAATGAATTAGATGGTTTACTATTACCAATAGGAACTTCCATCTCTGTACTTGGGGAAGTTCAGTAAAATCTACTTGGATACATTGGAATGGTTGCAGAGCTAACTCACAGCCTCCTAATGTTGTTTTTCTCATTATTTTCCTATTCACTCTTTGGCAAGTTATACAGTCCTCAGTTATTTGTTTTGCTACTCCAAAGATTCCAACACACTCATAATTTCTTAAGAAATGATCACACAAAGCTTGAGGACCCCAATGAGTTTTTTGATGCATATCTTCTAATATTCTCCTAGTGAGTGGCTTATTAAGTAACTGTCTCCCATCAGGGAGTTTCCATTTTCCAGACTGATCTTGTTCTCCCCCTATCTTAGATAATTCCTTTTCTTCTTCTTCACTAAATTTAGGGATTTCCAATTCTTCCCTGTCTGGGGTCAAGATTAACAGAATTCGTTTAGTCCCATTTTCTGCTGCATCTTTGGCTTCTTGACCTGCCAGATTATTCCCTCTTATTTCTGGGGCCATCCCCTTTTGGTGTCCTTTGATATGCACTACGGCTATTTCTTCAGGCAGTTTTAATGCCTCCAAAACTTCTGAAATCAGGCCTTCATGTACCAGTTCCTTCCCCTTTGAATTTAGTAAACCCCTTTCTTCCCAGATCTTTCCAAAGGTATGTATTACCCCAAAGGCATACTTTGAATCAGTATAGATGGTCCCCTTTTTGTGTGCTAAATGCTCCAGTGCTCTTTTTAGGGCGTATAACTCACAAGATTGTGCCGACATATTTGAAGGTAGTTTTCATTTTTCAATGGTCTGCATATTTATCCCATCGACTAAGGCATACCCTGACATTCTTTTTCCTTGCAAGCATCTGGATGAACCATCCACATATATTCTTTCCCCTTCCAAGAGGGCTTGTTCTGCTAGATCTTCCTGAACTTTTGTTTGGTATTGAATAATTTCCAAGCAATCATGTGCCAGGTCATCTTTTGGTTGCCCATACAGGAATTGGCCCGGATTGAGGCTTTTGCTCGTTTCTATAGTTAGATCATTACTGTCAATCAGAATTGCTTCATATTTTAATATCCTGGAGTCTATTAACCATTTTTCAGCTTTTTGATTTAGCACATTTCGGACCGCATGGGGTGTGTATGCAATCAGTTTACTTCCAAAGGTGAGCTTACGGCTCTCCTCCACTAAAATAGCAGTAGCTGCTATGGCTTGAATGCATACTGGCCAGCCACGGCTTACTGGGTCCAATAATTTAGATAAATAAGCTATTGGTCTTCTCACCCCTCCCCATTCCTGGACTAAAACACCATGAGCTACTCCATTTTCTGCATTCGCATATAAATAAAAGGGCTTTTCTAGTGAGGGTAAGCTTAGGGCTGGTACCGAGGCTAGTTTCAACTTGTTTTTCTAATTTATCATCATCATTTGTGGTCCATTGTATATTGTCTCCTCCTGTTAATTTTCCATATAAAAATTTTACTGCTTGTGTATATCCTTCAATCCATAGCCTGCAATATCCCAGTAGCACTAGCAGTCTCCTAACCTCCTTCTTTGAAGAGGGAGAAGGGAGGGATAAAATCCCTAGAATTCTTTCAGGACTTAGTTTTCTGCTACCTTTGCTTATCAGGTGGCCGAGATATTTTACTTCTGATTCCACAAACTGTAGTTTCCCTTTTGAAGCCCTTAGTCCCTTTTCCCCAAGAAAATGTACAAGTTTTATAGTAGCTTCTTTAATTTCAACTTCTCCTGATATTAGAAGATCATCCACATATTGGATAATTTGTATTCCTGGGGGAGTGGGGAAGGTTTGTAATATTTCTCCCAAGGCTTGCTCAAATAAATTTGGGGCCTCACAGTACCCCTGTGGCAGTTTAGTCCACCTCAATTGGTTCTTTTTCCCCGTGTTTGGATCTTCCCATTCAAAGGCGAAAATATTCCGGCTTTCCTCTGCCAGTGGGCAAGCCCAAAAGGCATCTTTAAGATCCACCACACTAAACCACTGATGTTGAGGTGGAATTTTGCTTAAAAGAGTGTAGGGATTAGGAACCATAGGGTAGCAGGCCCGTGTTCTTTTGTTTACTTCCCTTAAATCTTGCACTAATCTATAATTTCCATCAGATTTCTTTTCTGGGAGAATAGGGGTATTATGAGGGGATTTACAAGGTTCCAGTGTCCCATCCTTTATTAATTCTTCTATTACTGGTTTTAAGCCTTTTCTCTCTTCTAAAGATATAGGGTACTGACGTACATGAATGGGACATACTTCTTTTTCAATTGTGACCCTTATGGGGTCAATATCTAGTCCACCCCTATTCCCTTCCCCAGCCCAAACCTTTCTGTTAATTTTTTCCTCATCTTCTTGGCTAAGTTTTAACACTTTGGCCGTCATTTTCCCTTCTTCTGGTATGACTCCAATCCCCAGCTGGATCTGTAAATCCCTTCCCAATAAATTGCTGCCAGCCCCAGGAACTAATAAAACATCCCCTATCCCTACTTTTGTTTCCCCTTCAATGACCACATCTTTAATGACAGGGACCTTAAATCCTTCCCCCTTTGCTCCCGTTACTTTTACCATATCATTACTTACATCACACCCTTTTGGAGTATTCATCACACAAGTCCTTTCTGCCTCAGTGTCAACTATAAATTCTAATACCTCCTCTTGGGGGCCTACTTTTAAAGTTATCAAAGGCTCCAGATGGTATTTATCCCCCAAAAATAGAGCCCATGACTTCCCTATTTTTCTTCTGTGTGTGTCTCTTGAAATATTTTTAGATCCCTCCTCAGGTGGGGGCATTCCCTTTTGTAATGCCCCTCTTCCTTGCAATAGAAACAGGCATCCCTGGGTTGTTCCTGGAATTTTGACCGTGCTGAAGTTTTACTTTTCTCCCTTCCCCCATTTCTGAACCCTGAATGTTTAGGAGTGGTACCTGAGGGCTTTTGATTTAGATTCTTTTGGAAGGTAGTCTCCCGCATAGTGGCTATCATGATCCTTGCTTCCACTTTGGCTTTTTCTTCATCCCTCCGAACATATACCTTCTGAGCCTCCCTTACTAGGTCTTGTAATGGTTTTTCATACTAGTCTTCTATTTTTTCTGATTTTTTCCTAATATCTGGCCAGGCATGAGTGGCAAAGTTAACTCTTAGCAGGGCTTGCCCTGCTAGGGACTCCGGGTCTATCCCAGAGTATTGTTTCATATTCTTTCGGAGCCTCTCCAGCCACTCAGTCGGGGTTTCTTCCTTCCCTTGCTGCCCCTCAAAGGCTTTTCTGACATTTTGTCCTCGGGCTGCCCCCTCTTTTATTCCCTTGATTATCAAATTACGATAATCATTCATATGTCCCCTCCCAGCTTCATCATTTTGGTTCCAGTTAGGAGGTGTAATGGACATTTTCTGATCCCCTCATGGGCCCTGTTGGTTTTCCCTTTCCCAAATTTTTATTCCAGCAATTCTAATCATCTCTCTTTCCTCTTGGGAGAATATTATTTTCATTATTGATTGCATTTCTTCCCAAGTGAAAATGTTGGGACCTAAGAACTGGTCCAACTGTTCAGCTGTACCTATGGGTTCTTCTAATAATCCTTTATTTTCCTTTTTGAAATTCCTAACCTCTGTAGAGGTTAGAGGGGCATTCACAAAACCAGTTCCCCCTCTTCCCATAGGCACTTCTCTTAATGGTAACAAATGAATTTCTCGGCTCCCCTCTGTTTGTTTAGCAATGGAGGGATTGTTGGGCTGCCTCTGAGCCTTAATGGCACCTCTTGTATTCTGGTATGGTGCTCCTTCGTTAAGAAGAGGGTTTATTTGGGAAGAAAGCACCGAACTCCCCTGGGGAGGAGAGGCAGATTCAGAGTCTGGCGCTGAAGCCGAATATTCTGGAGTGCAAAGGGTGGGGATGGGGTCTGGCACTGAAGCCAAATGTTCTGGAGCACAAGGGGTGGAGGCAGGGTCTGACATTGAAGCCGGGTTTCTCAAGGCAGGAGGGGTGGGGGCTGTGACGTTTCCCTTGATTCAATTGAGGGTGCGGGGATTCCTGAGATATATGGGAAGGGTGGGATCCCCGGCATGGGCGGGGGCAGGCCCCCTCCCCCCAGCTCCATTGGGGCGGGAGGGCTGCCGGGTGAAAGGCCCCCGGTGCGGGCCGAGAGATGGCTGGTGGAGGAAACCCCGGAGCCGGGGGGAGGGCAGCCTCTGGCACTGGCGGCGGAGGCAATACCTCTAAAGGGTCCCACCCTTTTTTTCTTCTGTTTGCTTCTCCTCTGGGGTTTCTGATATTTTAAAGACTTTGGTTCCCAGAGGTTCTGTCATTCCTGTCCAGCAAGAAGCATATTCTCCCTCCTCAGGGTTAGATGGCTCTTTTGAATTTACTAATACATTTAGAGCCTGGCAAATCCATGCCTCATCAGACCCATATTTTGGCCAGTACACATGATCAGGTCTGATTTCCTTTTTTACTTACTCTTTCATGCAGAATTGAATCATTTTCACTTTATCTTTTCCTTTTGTAGAAGGATCAGTTTCCCAGTTTTCCAGTTTGATCTCCAGGGGGCTGTCTTGGGGCATATTCTCTGGTACCCTTTTATAATTTGAACTTAATTTACTAGGTTGTTGTCCCATTTTTCCAGGGGTTCTCTGTTCCAACTTACTCTTTTCAAAATATCAATTTATCCCCCCCTTTGAAATACCAACTCATTCCTTTAAAACAACAACTTCACTGCTGTAAAATACTACCCACCCTTTCACAGTACAAAAAAACCAAAAAAAATTTATTATAGCCCACCTTCCCCAAAAACAAAGTTACTTCTAATTACACAGTTTTTCATTCACACATTCACTCATTTTTTAAATTTTTGTTCACTCTCTCATTCTTACTCACAACAGAATATTAAGGTACCTTTTTCAAGTCACTTGTTAGTATCCACCCATGGGTATTATATAATCCTTAGGATTCTGGGTGTTCTTGGATTCCCCTCAACCCAGCACTGCTAGCATCCAACCCCAAATTCTCTTGGGGTACCTTTAGACCCTGGGTGCTCTTGGAGTTTTCCTCAACTCAGCATATGGGGGGGGGGGGGGGGGTAGCTCCCACTTTACAACCCCATCCCTGGGACCCCGTCCTAGTCACCCCGGGAGATTCTTTCACTCTTTTTATCTCTCGCTTCGTCTCCTCGCTGGCCGCTGTTCTCGCGAACAAGTTGGAACTGCAGCTCTCAGAGACTACCGCACTTGCTTTGCAGATCTGGGGGTAACCAGTCCGCGTCTCATTCACACACACTCATCTCCTGTAACCACCCCCTTTTTGTTTGGACAATACTTACCAGTCCTGTTTCTTTTCCAGTGTCCATGGAGTTTTCGAGAGTGCTCTCTTTCATTTGCTTTATTTTTGTGTCTTTCTTGTCCTCCGGGTGTCGCCCTGCTGCCACCAAACCGCGCCAGAGGATGCTAAGCAGGGACCCTGCCCCAAAGTGGGCGGGGGGCACCTTACTCTTGCTTTTTGAATCCTCTCACGCTTTTCAGAGAAGAGGTGTAGATCCTGGGCAAGGCCCCCAGTTGTGAAAAACGAGGTTCACTCTCTGTTGGAATTGTAAAGGGCTGAGAGCCTGGGGATCCCAGCGGGGGGAGGAATGCAGTCCAAAACCAATGTGGTTGATAATCGCAAACTCCAGTTTATTAGCAATCCAAAGGCACTTATATAGTATTCCAGCTTGTTAACTCCTAAGTGGCTTAAAGCTTATCACAGCACATTTCTATTTCTACATAATTGGACTTACATTGGCAAGCTTCCATAGTCATGTTATGATTACAAGAATTTGGTGTTCACCCCCCTGTTCCCTGGTTAGCATACCTTATCAGGACAGCTGCATCGTTTCAAACTCCCTCTTTATTCCCAGGCTTGTTTCTCACACCAGTGCTTTCTCATGCAGGCAGTTTCTCACACACAGGCCTTTTGCTTGTACAGGCCTATTGCTTGTACAGTCCTTCTATTGATCCCATAATTCTATCAATGATCCATGCCCCTGGTCCTTTAATCATTGCAACAATTCCCCCTTTTTCTTTTTGTACAAGCAATACTTGATCGGTCACAGAGGTAATGACTTTGTATATTATCTTTTGCAAGCATTGGAAGGCAAGGTGAACACACTATTATTAGTAACATTACTAGTCCTACAGTAATCAAATGCTACACAAATAAAACTAGCCATGATTTTAAAAGTAATAACTTTAACCATCCCTCTAAGTTGAGACCGTCTTCTTTTTTCTGTGATTGCGCAGTTAATTGAAGTAACTCACTTATCTGGTTGTGAAGTAGGAAAAAGTGGTTAGAAAGATTTATACAGCACATACCTTGGAACCTTCTACAGTCGTGGCTGTGAGTTAATGGCAGAAAATCAATGGCTGCTTAATCTTATATGTCTAACACTAATAACACACACTTAACTTATTAAGCATTTGCAAAGTTATATTAAACTTATCCCTCTCCCAGCAAGCAAGTTTAAACAATATAGCATAAGCCCTGGCTGCTAAAATACTAGGTAAAAACATAAATGCTAGTTAAATTGACTGCTTTCACTTGATCTAAATGGGCAGACAGCTGATTGAAAATGCCTGCTAATGCTCTTGTCTCAAGACAGTCAAAAAACAATCTTTTCACCTTACTTCTATGTTTGGTGTTATACCCAAATTCTCTTATTACACCAATCACAAAGTATTTTAACCCAAGCTCTACAGTTCACAAAACCACAGTTAAAGCAGTTCTTGACATAAGGTGAGCCCTTATTCCAAGTCAGGTTTGCAGTCTATATGCAGAGGGCACAACAGCCCTTTTCAACCTTTCCTCCTCACGTGGATGCACTTCTGGATCCAGGGTCGGTGCTGTTCACTGCAGGCTCTGTCGCAGCACAAGTCCAGCGGCTGGGTACCCACAGAGGTCCTGCTGGGGTAAGCACACACGTACCCCCTGCCTGAATATCGAACCTCAGCGGGCCCCTGCCAGATCCCTGTAGCTGGGTGCCTATACATCACATAAAAAGGCTTTGTTACCTTCCTTCTTGCTTCTGCAATACCACTGTGAAGATAGGCAGGTGCAGCGTCACTATCCCCAAATAAACACAAGTAATTTAATACATTCAAGGCTTTTGCTAATTTTTCCTGCACATCTAAAATGTCCTTGAACTTAGCTAAATATAACTTCAGTGTCTGATTAGCACGCTCCACAATAGCTTGCCCTGTGGGTACATGAGGGATTCCAGTGACGTGCCGCACACTCCACTGCTGACATAACTTTCGCAGCCACTTCCTACTGTAGGCAGGACCGTTGTCTGTCTTGATCTGCTCTGGTACACCCATCACGGCGAAACAGCTGGTCAGGTGTCGTATTACATGAAGGGCCTTTTCACCTGTCTGCACTGATGCCTATATAAATTTGCTGCAAGTGTCTATGGTGACATGCACATATTTCAGTCTGCCAAACTCAGGAACATGGGTCACATCCATTTGCCATGGTTCATTCGGGCCTAAGCCTCGGGGATTAACCCCAACACCGAGACCCAGACCATGATGACTGCATGTAGGACATGCCCGTACTATTCCTTTGGCTTCTTCCATGGTGATGTCAAACTGTCTATGAAGACCTCTGGCATTCTGATGGAATGTTTTATGGGCTTCCCGTGCCTTTGCAAATTCATTCATTGGCACTGTCACAGAGACTAACTGATCTGCATAGGCATTTCCTTTGCCCAGGCCCTCTGTCCATAGATGACTCCTGACATGTATTATAGCATAGGTACACGATCTCTGACCAATAGCTGCTTGGAGCTGGCGCAGTAGTTCAAACAGGCGTCTGTTATTTATGTTTTTGATCCTAGCATCCTCTATCCGCTCCACAATGCCAGCAACATATAATGAGACTGTTACTACATTGAGCTTAACAGACAACTATCGCTTAAAGGCCCAGACCACTGCAGCTAATTCAAGGGTCTGCAAAGAGTCTCCAGGTTCAGCCTCTAGTAGCTGATGACACCATTGTCCTTGAACCTGCCACGTCGCAGCTGCTCGTCGGGACTTCTTTCCAGCATCTGTGAACACTGTTACTGCTTCTTGTAGTGGGTGCTTGCTCCTTTTGGGAATCTGAATCCATGTATGCTGTGTCATCCATTTCAGTACCGGGGCCTTGAGTGGTTGTATTTCAATTTGCTGGGCATTGCTTAGCAAGCTAATTTGCAAAGCTTGAGAATTTTGTAGATACCACTCGAGCTCAGTCCTTTTTATTGGCAAGTAGATCGTTCCTGGATCTTGCCCAGGAACTTGTATTATGCGGATGCGGCCTTTCTGTATCAATTCTGCCACATTATCGATTTTCTGTTGCAATGTTGTTTTAGGCTGTAGGCTTGTAAACATCCATTCTAGGACCTTAACCTGCTCCCTCTTTTTCTTTTTGCACTGAGTCAGTGCACCAATAAGTTGACTCTCTCCGTGGAGGATAGTAAAGTCAACTGGAACATCAGCGTCCATTCGATCAACTGCTCTGTCTGCAATAACAGTACTGATACGCTGGATAGTATCCACCTGCTCTGGTGTGGGCTGAACAGGTGAGGAAGGATCGGTCCCTTTCAGCAGGGGCCGCAGCACCTCCAGATCCTCATTACTGATGCCAACAACCGGCCGCAGCCACTGCAGGTCGCCCAAGAGTTTTTGTGCATCTTTCAGGGTTTTGAGATTGGTTTGAATTGTCACCTTCTGTGGCCTGATTTGTGCCTCAGTGATATTCCACCCCAGGTACTTCCAAACAGGTGTACGTTGAACCTTTTCAGGCGCAACAATCAAGCCATACCGGTTCAGCTGATTGGTGAGCAGGAGCTCCTGTTGGGGCATGATTGGGTCTGGCTGAGCGATCAGTATATCGTCCATATAATGATAAATAATGGCTTTCGGCCACTGCACTCGAACCGGTTTCAGTGCAGCATCAACATACATCTGGCACAAAGTAGGACTGTTCTTCATCCCCTGTGGGAGTACTGTCCACTCATATCAAGAAGCAGGCCCTGCCCTGTTTATGGCAGGGAGAGTAAAAGCAAAACGATGCATATCAGGATGCAATGGTATAGTAAAAAACCAGTCCTTTAGGTCCACTATCAATAAGTGCCAGTTCTCAGGTACAACTGCAGGATTGGGAAGACCAGGTTGCAGGGTCCCCATAGCTTGCATCTGAGCATTAATAGCACGCAAATCATGCAACAGCCGATATTTCCCAGATTTCTTTTTGATTACAAAGATGGGTGTATTCCATGGACTCGTAGATGGTCGCAAATGTCCTTGATTTAACTGTTCACGCACTAGCGCATGGGCTTGCTGCAGACTTTCCTCTTTGAGCGGCGACTGCTCGATCCACACTGAGTCATTTGTAATCCAGTGCAAGGCTATCGGGAAAGTCAGTGCAGCGGCCGCTACCGAAAAGGCATGTCAGTGGTTAGCACAAAACCCAGCTGGTCGAGCATGTCTCTCCTTATTAAAGCGTTAACTTTCTCAGGCAGAGGCATCACTGTAACTACAACAGATGCAGTGCGTCCATCTAGTATGATTTGAAGTCGCTTCCGGCTGCGTTGCACTGAAGCAGTGCCCTCGACACCTTCGACCCCCCCTACTGCCTGTTGAAGGGGCCAATGCGGAGGCCAGCATGAATTGGCCACGATTGTCAGGTCTGCTCCAGAGTCCAAAAGTTCAGACAATGTTATAGAATCACTGCCACGAGTGAACACTGCAGTAGCAACTGGCCGCTGAGCTAGTGGGAGGGTGAGAAGAGCGAGACTCCCCGTTGAACCAAAATTTCCCGTTCCCCGCTCCGGTGTTCCCTCGGCTATAGCTGCAGTCAGGTGGGGCAGAGGAATTAATTGAGCGATCTTGCTCTGTGCTGGGATGTTCACAGGTGGAAAATAAGTTTGAGCCATAATGCAAATTTCTCCTTCATAGTCCTTATCAATTAGACCGGGCAATATAAAAAGTCCTCTCAGGCTACTAGAAGAGCAGCCTAACAGCAAAGCTCCATAGCACTGTCCATTGATAGTCAGGGGCCCTTTAATGCCAGTTGGAATCCTCTGGGGCCGGCCATCGATCAGAGTCACATCTATTGCTGTTGCCAGGTCCAAGCCGAGGCTTCCTCGGGTTGCTGGCCGAAGGCAGCCGGCAGGTTGCAGGGAGCTGCGGAGACTGGCATTGCTACCGCTGGGGCCACTATTGGTGTCCGCGCGCCGCGACCCTTCGCGCTCGGTCTCCCGTTTCCCAGCCTCCTCTGGCAGGCTTCCGTGGAGTGAGTACTGAGATTGCAGTTACGGCACCATACTCGCTGGACCTGACACTGCCGTTTCACATGCCCTTTTCAGCCGCATCAGTAGCACTTGACTTCATTAGAGGTAATATAGCACCCGTCTCTCGGTGCTTCCACCCCTTTCATGGGGGCAAGGGCTGCAAAGGCTTGAGTCTGGGCTTCCACGAGATCTTTCCCTATCTCCTTAACAGCTTCCACTAACATTGCCTGTGGCCCTACTGGCACACGGCTCATTCTATCTAGAATCAGCTCTACCGGCGCGTCAGCTGGCAAGGTAACTATTATGGACCGGGTGTATGGATTGCAGTTCTCCATGACACACTGTCTTAACAATGGTCCCTTCATAAAATCCTGTACATCTGAATTATGTATAGCATTAGTAACCCTATCAACAAAACTCGAAAAGGATTCATCCCTGCTTTGTTTGATTGACGGATAAGAAGGCTGAGGGGGTGCTGTTTTTACAAAGGACATTGCCTGCCGGGCAAGTCTCATAGCCTCCAATAATCTTTCCGGTCCCACTTGCACCTGCATTTCCACTCTGGCAAATTGCCCAACACCCATAAGCTGCTCCACCATAACCCCATGTAAAGGGTCCTGTGCGTCACAGTGAGTATTAGCAGAGGCATCACAAAGGCGTTGCCAGTGCGCCTGCCACAGCATAACCTGTGAAGGGGTCATAATCATTCTCATAATAGTTTTAATATCCTCTGGGCAAAGAATCCCACAGCCCCATACGTAGTTTAACATCTGCTTGGCTGGCTCACTGTGCAGGCTGGACTCATTGACTGTGCCCCGCAGCTGAGTTAACAACTTCCAGTTTACCGGACTATATTCTCCTACTACATCATCCCCAGCTGCTTGGTATATTACCGGGAAGGCAACCGCATCTCCGATCGCCTCGGGGAGTTCGTAATCTTCATTTTCAAGGGCTGTTTTTACGATATTTCTCCAATCAACCCGACTACATTGTAACTTAGGGGTGTTACATGCTCTGCGAATGTCAGCTCCAGCAGGCTCATGGCAACATCTAGCAACTTCTTGACCTAACTGTTTGTTGTCGCCGTCCGATAACTCAGCCTGCGTTCGCACCGGGGGTGCAGTAGATACGGTACCCGGTGACAGATCTGTAGGGGGTTTCACAGGCACGGAACACCCTATTGGTGGCGTGGGAACATAATCGCTCCCAAGTGTCATTATACCTGGCGGAGGATCCTTGCCGTCTAAATGAGCTGTAGCAACTGCTGCTGCCTGCTTCTCTACCCGATAGTGTTTCAAGCAGTTAAGAACTGCTCTCCACGGCTTCATTAACTTCTTAGCTTCCTTATTGTCATCTATAACCAAATTCCACAAACAGTCACCATACTCTTTCCACTGCTGCTCATGAAACAGTGATCCTGACTCTTTAAAATAGCCTCTTGCCATTCCAAACACCACTAACCGCACCAATTCCTTATTAAGGTTTATCTCCTTAATTCCCTGCTTTTCTAAAAAGCGTAAAAATAAACCAAAGGCCACCTCAGTTTCCATAACCGCGTCCTACCGCGAACTGCGTCCCAACCACAAACACACTGCGTCCCAACCGCAAACTGAGTCTTACCACAAACTGTGTCTTACCACAAACTGTGTCTTACCACAACCTGCGTCTACCTGCAAAGCCGCGTCTCACCGCGCTATCCCTGCTGTCAGGGTCGTGCAGCCTTCAGGTTTAGCCTTTGTCAGCCAAATGGCGAACCCCTGATGTCAGGTCAGTCCAGGCTGGGATCAGGCGAGCCTCCGATCCTTACGCCCGCCGGCGCTGCTCCGGCACCGCAGTCGGCTCCCGCCGGGTCAAGAGGAGCGAGTCCGAGGTCGAGTTCCGAGCTCTGAGTTCCGAGATCGAGACTGAGTTCTGAGTTCGGGTGCCAGATGTTGGAATTGTAAAGGGATGAGAGCCTGGGGATCCCGGTGGGGGGAGGAATGCAGTCCAAAAACAATGTGGTTGATAAGCGCAAAACTCCGCTTTATTAGCAATCCAAAGGCACTTATATAGTATACCAGCTTGTTAACTCCTAAGTGGCTTAAAGCTTATCACAGCACATTTCTATTTCTACATAATTGGACTTACATTGGCAAGCTTCCATAGTCATGTTATGATTACAAGAATTCGGTGTTCACCCCTCCTGTTCCCTGGTTAGCACACCTTATCAGGACAGCTGCATCGTTTCAAAACTCCCTCTTTATTCCCAGGCTTGTTTCTCACACCAGTGCTTTCTCATGCAGGCAGTTTCTCACGCACAGGCCTTTTGCTTCTAGGCCTATTGCTTGTACAGTCCTTCTATAGATCCCATAATTCTATCAATGATCCATGCCCCTGATCCTTTAATCATTGCAACAACTCTCTTGTGAGAATTTAAAGGGTTTAATATAAAGACAATAAGAGACACAAAATAAAGCAAAGAGGTAACGGCTGGGTGCCTTGGTGCTCTACCAAGAGCAGACCTGATGCTCGAGGTTAGTCCTTTTTATACCATTTTTACTGTCTGTTCTATATGCATATTCAGACTTTTCCAGGAGCTGTTCTGCATGGCCACTCCTTGGTTCCGCCTTTTTAGAGCATGCGTATTCTTCTACCTTGCGGTTTTATTTCTTTTGATTCTTGGGCTTGGGCTCGCTAGGTGAGAGTTGATAGTAGGGTGGATCTCTTAATTCTCTAGACAGTCAGGGCTGATTGCAGCTTTGGGCCTCTTTGGCCCCCCCCGGGCAGAGCGGTGATAGTGGCTCTGGGCTCTCCTGGCCCCCCCATTCTCCGGGCAGAGTAGCCTTTGGGCCTGTAGCGGGTTGAGTTCGAAACCGGGCAAAAACACCAATTAAATGTAGTGGTTTTGGTACAAAATATTCATTACTTACTTATTTTCCTTCTGTGAGATAAGAATTAGGAGAAAAGCAAAGCAGGCACAAACCTTAAACAGTTGCAGTACAATGAAAGAGTTTTATTACTAATAGAATTAAAAGTAAAGAGACAATAACAAAACAAAATTAGAGCAAATCCCCCCCCCCCCCTCCAGCCAGCACTTCTCTCCTTTTATCTAGCTCACACAAGGGATAACAGAACATGGGATGTTAGTCAGTGTTCCAGTTCTTGAAAAGTCTCTCTCTTATGCTTAAGGGAAAAAAAAGGGTTTTTTCCTTCAGTTGCACGTGGTTCCCAAACTGCCACTAACAGCAGATCCGCCCGGAAACAAACAATCTGCTGTGTGTAGAACATCTCTCCCATGAAAAATCTCACAGTTCCTTCACACTGCAAAACATGGGCCATCACATGGGGTTATTCATCTTTTTAAGGATAAGTTCTTTTGGCCTGCACACAAAGGCTCTTCTTCGCCACAAGTCTCTAACAGCCTTTTACTACTATAAAGCCTGGCATCGGCATTCTTCACAATCTTCACAGGCACACGAAGATACTCCATCCCCCCATGTTCTTCAAATGGATTAAAGAGACAAACAGTTTGTGGTATTACAGTTTCTTACCACGTCATGCAAGAAGGTTTCTTTTAAGCTGCGCGCCAGAATCGTGGCACCGCCCTCTTTTCTCCCGCCGCCATTTCCAGCTCCGTCCCACGTGACTCACTTCTCTTTCTCTCTGACTCTGACGCCGCCACGTTGAAGGGTGTTCTTGTTCAGCCTTTACGGTGGGGAAAGCCTCGCTCCCTTTGTGCTGCTGGCTGCGTGGTGTCTTCTTCAGTTCAGCACGAAGTGTGCTGGCTGCAGACAGGAGGCTCTGCCGGCTCCCGTTGACTCCGCCGGCTCCGCATGGAGAGGAGAGGGACCCGCCGGTCCCCAGAAGCCGCGCTGGATGGGTTTAGCTGTGAGCAGTCCATGGCTGGTTTGAGCTGCCTGCGGCTCTGAGGCAGTCCCCCCCCCAGCCACCCAGGGTCCGTGCCACAGCGTTGGGAAAGGGGGAAAGGGGCAGTGGCCCCGGCCCGGCCCGGCGGGGCCGGGAGGCCCCGAGCTGCCCCCACCTCCCAGCAAGCGAGCTCCGACCAAAAGGGGAAGTCCCGCCTGTCTGTGCGGTTTAAATATGTACATTGTGAGAAGCGTAATTGGTCTTAAAGACTGTCCATCAACTCAGGGTCAACCCAATACAGGGCCCTTTTGTTCTCTGGACAAAGTGTTGATTAGCAGCTTCTTGGGCCTCATCCTCTGTTCCCTTGGAGGTTATCTTACTTGCTCACACTTGCTAACATCCTTGCTAAAAAGAAAGAAAACTACATGCACAACGTAAAAAGCATTTCTAACATTGTATAATATCTACTTTAATACTTGCGAGAAGCCAATATTACAATATATGTTTATAACAGTCCTGACTGTGAACGGATGTTTTCAATAATGTTTCTCGTTTCCATGAGCTATTATCACACCTGAATTATGTTGTTATGAATGTATTGCGATGTTGGCTTTTTGCATGTTCCTTAATGTTAGAAAAACTTTACCTAGGTTCTGTAATGTAATACATGATATAGAATGTCTATTGTTTATGTAGTCAATTTAGAAAAGATAGGCAGAGAAAACCTTCACATTCCTGGAGTATCTTATCAGAGAAGAAGAAGACCTGAAACCAGAGAGAAGAATTTATGGAGGGAGCAGAGACGGAATGGAGCCAAGGAGGAAGATAAGGCTGATGGGATGATGCATATAAACTCCACAAAGAATTCATGAATCATGCATGATTGTGATGAATATGCAATAAGAGATGTACTTTTAAAGACGATCTTTTGGATGTAGAGGTGTTCCTTTGGCTCTGCCAAAGCACCCGGCCATAATATCCTTTTTGCTATTGTCTCCTAAATGTCCCTTTTATTAAACTTTTCTTAAAATTTTATAAAGAGTGAACCTCATTTTTCACAATTGATGGCCCGTACAGGGAAAAAGACCTTGCCTCTGAGATCTCCCGGGGAACCCAGAGCAGGGGGGTGCCCCCGCCCACTTTTGGCAGCCTCGCTTTGTGTTTCCCATCGTGGTCAGGGGGGTTTGCAGGTCAAACACCCGGAGGACGAAAGAGGAGACAATAAAGCAAAAAGAAAGGAAAGAATAGGCTCCCTAAGATACCGCAGTAGTTAAACACGTAAAAATCTTGTGCACGAAGACTCAGAGAAAGGTGAGTATTTTTTCTTTCCTCTTTTTCCTGGCGGGGGGAGTGGATACAGGGGATGAAAGTGTGTGTATGAGACGCGGGCTGGTTACCCCCAGACCTGCGAAGCGAGTGAGGAGATTCTGAGGCTGCATTTCTGCTCTCCCGCGAGGGAAGCAGTCAGTAAAGAGGCGAAGCGAAAGATAAAAGGAGTGAAAGAACCCCCGGTTTAACTGGGACTGGGTTTCAGGGGAGGGACTGCATCCCTTGAAGAAAGGGAGTCAAGAGTTTCCTAGTACAAACCACGAGGAAACGAGACAAAAAGTAAAAGAGCCCCTAAAGATTTGCCAGGTTGAGGATTGGATCCGAGAGATTTAGGTTTTGAGGCTGCCGGATTGAGGATTAAAAATTCCAAGAAATCCGGGCTTACTTCTGCTAAATTGAGGATTGATCCAAGAGATTTAGGTTTTAAGACTGCTGAATTGAGGGTTGATTCCAAGAGATTTGAGCTTAATTCTGCCAAATTAAGGATTACTCCAACAAATTTAGGTTTTGAGACTGCCGGATTGAGGATTAAATTCCAAGAAATCTGGGCTTAATTCTGCCAAATTGAGGATTACTCCAAGAAACCTGGAACATTAGGCCCAGGGGTGAATATTAGCCAACAATTTGGAATTAAAAGGTACCTTAAACTTGTGTGGTTGTGACTGATAGTGCTTGAGAAAGAGAAATTGGAACAATAAAAACGACTGAGTGAGAATGAATGAAAATGTATGTGATAGAAATGTTAAACCCTGAAATATAACTTTATTTTCTAGAGGGAGGCATATTGTATTAAGAGGAGGGAACTTTTGTATTCTAGGAGAGAAAAGGTGAAAGAGAGGGTGGGGTCCAAATTATTGGGGTTTTTTTTTCTATTAAAAAAAATAAAAATATATATATATAGTGGGAAACAAAGGCCTGGGAAGGGTGGCAAAGATTCTGAGATAATGGGACATAAAACCAGTAAGCAAAAATCAGGAAATAAAAAAAAAAAAAGGGGAATGGAGGCGTGCCCGCAGAGATACCCCAGGAAAGCCCTCTGGGAGTTGTGTTAGCTAACTGGAATACTAACCCAAGTACAAGAAAAAAAAAAGAGCAAAGTCAAAATGATACAGTTTTGTATGTTTGATTAGGCCGAGAAGGAAATAAGATCCGACCATGTTTTCTGGCCCAAGTATGGCTCTTTTGAAGTTTGGATCTGTCAGGCTTTACAAGTATTTGTAAATTCAAAAGAACCCTTTAACACAGAAGAAGGCAAGTATGCTTCATGTTGGGTGGGAAACATAGAGCCTAAGGGGATAAGAATTTTTAACTCATCAGAGACCCAAGAAAAGGAGAAAGGGAAAACAAGAAAGACAAGGGCTGGGACCCCCTGGAAGCATTGCCACCTCCATTCCCGCTTGCCCCCCCCCCCCAAGCCCAGGCTCCTGTTGCGCCACTCGCAGCTGCACCGCCGGTCCTGGGGCCCGAGGTCCCGCCTGTCCTGGCTCTTATGGCACCACCCGTGGCTCCACCACCTGTCCCAGCAGCAGCGGCTCTGCCGGTGGCCCCAGCGTTCCCGTCGCCCCCTTCAGCCCCTGTGGGAGCCCAGCCCACTGCTTTTAGGGTCCCCCCCGCCCCTACCCCAGCTCTGGCCCCGGTCCCGGCTCCAATTCCAATGTCCATGGCTGTTCCATCAGCCCCTGTCCCCGCTGCGTTGCCTGCCACAGCTCCACCGGTAGTCCCGGCATTCCCGCCTCCCCCTCCAGCCCCTGCGGGTCCAGTGGCAGCCCAGCCCGCCGCTTTCGGTGTCCTGCCCGTCCCTAGTCCGGGTATCTGCTCTGCGGCAGCCCAGCCCGCTGCTTTTGCCCCCCCCCCCCCCCGCCCCTGACTCTGCCCTGACCCCGGTGGCAGCCCCAGTCCCGGCTCCGGCCCCAGTTCGGATATCCGCGACCATTCCACCAGCCCCTGCCCCCGCTGCATTGTCTGCCACTGCTCCATTGAACCCGACTTTGGCCCCGCGGGCCGTGCTGGGTCCGCCGGCAGCTCAGAGTCCTGCCGCCATGGCTGCTGTGGACCGTGTGCAGAGAGTCCACGCTAAACTTTGGTATCCGCCGGAAGAACTTGTCCCCTTGGCGGTTCCGGTGGCAGTCCCCGCCTATGCCCCCCCACTCCTGGAGTAATCAGCCTCGGAGAGGACTCCTACCCACCCTCCCTCGACTGCACCGTTCCCCTGGCAATGACCGCATCTGCTGTTCCTCCTAAAGAGGAAGCAAAACACCAAAGTACAGGGAGCTCAGTTACAGAACAGCCCTCTCCCGACACCCCTCCAAGACAGGAAAGAAGTATCATAAGAGAAAAAGGACACAAGAATTGGGATGGGGAGGTCCGTTTTTTCCCTTTAAGGGAAGTTCCAATGGGAGCTGGGGGAATAGGATTTGTAAACGTCCCCCTCACTTCTTCAGAGGTTGGAAATTTTAAAAAGGAGATTAAAGGATTATTAGATGATCCCATGGGAACAGCTGAACAATTAGATCAATTTTTAGGCCCAAACATTTTCACTTGGGAAGAGATGCAAGCAATAATGAAAATATTATTTTCTCAAGAGGAACGAGAAATGATTAGAGTTGCAGGTATGAGAATTTGGGAAAGAGAAAACCAGCAGGGACTACCAGGAGACCAGAAGATGCCATTGACACCTCCTGCTTGGAATCACAATGAAGGGGCTGGGTGAAGGAATATGAATGATTACCGTAATTTAGTAATCAAAGGAATAAAAGAGGCAGCACCTCGAGAGCAGAATTTAAAAAGGGCTTTTGAAGGGCAACAGGGAGAGTCTCCAACTGAATGGTTAGAGAGAGACTTAGGAGAAATATGAAACAATTTTCTGGGATAGATCCCGAGACAGTAGCTGGGCAGGCTCTACTAAGAGTCAATTTTGTCACTCATGCTTGATCAGATATTAGGAAGAAATTAGAAAAATTGGAAGACTGGCACGAAAGATCATTAAATGATTTATTAAAAGAGGCTCAAAAAGTTTATGTCAGGAGAGATGAAGAAAAAGCCAAAGTAGAAGCAAAAAATTATGGTAGTCACTACAAGAGAAAGTAACTTTCAAAGGAATCTGAACTCCACAAGGGGAAGGTCTTTTTCAGGTGCTACTGATGACTGAGGCAGCGATCCGGACCAAGGAGTGAGGGTGGATCCACGCCAGCAGAATCAAAGGACCCGTGGAAGAACCTAAGGAGTGGACTATAACATCTAAGTCTGGTGATACCAAGTTAACTCTTAAAAGGGAACTGGGCGGTAATGCACTGGGAAGGCCCAAATGATCCAAGAGATACACCAAGAATCACACCTGATTGGGAAATAAGGCCAAGCTTATATCAGTGGTTTCAAGTGTTGCCTGGACAAGTCCTGAGACACCTCCGATACCCGCCTTGGGGAAGAATACTTCCACTCCAAACAGGAGGATCAGGACTATTTTGGCCTGAGAGTTGTCATATTCTGGCCTTAGCCTGTCACTTATTAAAAAAAAAACCCAAACAAACAGAGAGGAGGAATTGCCACTTCCAACAGTGCCATACCATATACCCTGTCTGATTCATCCTAATACTGGACATGCTAGCTGGGTTAAATGTAAATGTCCTGACTGTAAAAATTATTAGTATTGTAGTTCACTAAAACGACACTCTCACTGCATGAAGTGTCGAATGCCAAATCTATTCCCCATCCAGGTAGAGCAAAGAACAGCTGAAATAGTAACCTTGCTTTGTGGATGGGAATTACAAGTGCCTGTTGAATGGGAGATACCTGAGGAACGGTGGGAAGCTACAATTAAGAAGGGTCAAAAGCAATTTGCCTGGAAATTAGCGAAGAGGAAGTGACAAGGACATAGAGAGCAAGATCGAATTGACCACTGTACCTGCCACCAAGAAGATCATATACCCCTGCTATGGGTAGCAACCCCATAGGCATGGGAGGTGGAGGTATAAGCCATATTGGACCTCCGTTATTCCTTTATCTGTCCCTCCTCTTTTGTCTCTTCCCTCTGGGAATTCTGACAAAGCCATGCCATAGGTGTTACCGAAGGCTGTAGATGGAAAAACACTGAGGTTCCTTTTTCATTGCGCATACCCATGTCAACAGTCACTGTTACAACCCATCCACATTAGAAAACTGTATGCAAAATGGGAAAAAGTACTGGATTGTAGAAAACTTAGGAACAAGTGTTAGCAGGTTGGGAAGTAAATGTCCAAAAGGGGAAAGATGGATTTGTTTCACATGTATCGTTAGGAGTAAAGTCTCAGGCTTAATAAAAGAACAACTGGTAAACAAGAAGGCAAAGCTAGCACAGCAATCTAACTCTATATCAACCCAAATTCAAGACATGTATGTGAAACTCAAACAACAATTAGAAAATGAAAAGGATATCTCAAAATTTGGAAAAAACATGTTTGTGGAATTAGGGGAAAGGATATATAAAGACCTTAATGTAACCAACTGCTGGGTATTACCGCAGGCCTGGGCCCTAGGGTATATCACCGTGTCCCGTAGCCATAGGGAGGAGGAGAAGAGAAGATCCAGCAGGCAGGAATTGTGCAGCAAGATTGATTCATTTAATTATTTTACAAACTCTTTTATAGACTTTTTTCTTCATAGTCTAATTGGACAAAGGACCAGCCACCCCTTAGGGGTGATTGGCCAAAATCCTAAACATCCATTATCAAAATATTTTCTACTATACCATAAACAAGACTTTCCAAGGTTGCAGGTGGCTTGGTTGTTTACATTCCCTGCTACCTCTTCTGTGAGAGAGAAAAATCTCTCACAGGCTTAGAAAATAACAAGAAGATCCTCACTAACATCATTTTTGTACCTACAATTCCCCCTTTTTGTTTTATAAGATAACAACTCTACTATTAATCCTAAATAGAAATTTATCCATTATTAATTCTAAATATGTCCTTAAGGCTTTAACTATCTGACTCCATAACAAGAATTTGAAAGTTCAGTCTCTGCTTGTAGAAGGACCATCTGCCTGGTGGTTGACATCCTGGTCATCATCAGAAGAGTCATTAGGCTGACGATCTACATTCTGGTCGCCATTTGGATGGTTGGCGTTCTGGTCATCATTTGGAGGTTTCCTGTTCTGCCTCTGGTGCCGTAGGTCAGGGCGAACACATTTTTTGAAGGTAGCCACCGTACCCCAGTATCTGTGGAAACGCAAACATACCCACGACCCCAAACGATAAGCTCATGAGGGCCTTCCCACTGGTTAGTGAGTAAATTCCGTACCCAGACTTTTGCCCGGGACTGCTGACTTTCGGGTGGGGGAAGCAATGCAGATAATCAATATGATGGATAAGCAAGCTTCGTTTATTAGCAATACAGAGGCACTTATATAGTATTGTGTACAAGCTTATCAATTCTTTAATTAGTTTAAGCTTACAAAGGCGCATTCTTACTTCTACATAATTGGGTTAGATAAAAACTACATTTGGCAAGCTTTATGTTTTGTCTTGAGAGATCAAAGTCTTTCCTCTCTTCTCATGGTCAGCACATTTTTATCAGAACAGCACTGTACCTCCTAAAAAACTCCCTTTTTGTTCCCAGGCTTGTTTCTCACACAGGCACTTTCTCATGGAGGTTTTTTCTCATGCAGGCCTTTGCCTGCACAGCTCTTCTATTGGTTTTATCAATAATCCATGTCCCTGATCCTCTAATCATTTTGCAACAATTCCCTTTTTTTTTTTTTTTTTGTAAAGGCAATATTTGATTGGCTACAGATGTAGTAATTTTGTATATCATTTTTCACAAGCATTGGCATAGGCAAGGTAAGCACACTATTATTAATAATATTACTAGTCTTACAGTAATCAAATGCTGCACAAATGAAACTAGCCATGATTTTAAACCTAGTAACTTTAACCATCCTTCTAAGCAGCGACCATCTTCTTTCTGTAATTGTGTGGTTAATTGCTGTCACTCACTTATCTGCTTGTGAATCAGGACAGAGTGGTCAGAAAGATTCATACACCACATACCTTAGAACTCTTCACAGCCGTGGCTGTGAGCTAATAGTAAGAAAATCAATGGCTACTTAATTTTGTAATATTGTATGTCTAACACTAGTAACATCTATGCTTAACTCATCAAGCATTTGCAAAGTTATGTTTAACTTATCTCTCTCCCAGCAAGCAAATTTATGCAAAATAGCGTAAGCCCTGGCTGCTAAAGCACCAGGTAAAAACATAGATGCTAGCTAAATTGACTGCTTTCATTCGATCTAAATGGGCAGGCAGCTGATTGAAAATGTCTGCTAATGCTCTTGTTTCAAGACAGTCAAAAAACAATTTTTCACTCTACCTCTGTGTTTGGTGTTATATCCAAAAAATTTATGCAATTCTCCTTCTTAGTTTTGCCTTTGGAGAGAGTTCCCTGACACCCACCACAAGTCACTAGCAACCACCTAGGGCAGCTGTTACATTCGCCCCAGGGTCTCGTTATTTCTCCTGCTACGGAGAATGGTGGATCTGGCAAGTCCTCAGCTCCCTCACTCAGCCATGTCTGCAGCCTCTCCCAAGGCTTCTCGGGACGGAGGTCTCAGAGTTCCAGCTGTTGAAGTAGTGGCGTCACTTTCCTCAGGAGCTGATGCTGACTGTGCCTTCTCGCTTCGGGGTCCTGTAGTACGGCACCACTTGCTGGGCACTCCTCTGGTCAGTGCTGCAACGATGACTTGTCCCTGTTGTTGCAGGACATTCTGCAGCATTGCAGTAAAAGCAGCTGTTTGAGATGACTGTTTTGCACAGGTAGCATGTATGAGCATCTCATCTACACCTGCTCCTTGGGGCAGCATGGCAAGAATTGTCTTAGCTTGCCTGTTAGCATTTTCAAATGCAAGTATTTGGAACATTTGCTCTTGGAGCTCTTTAGAGATCTCAGTTGCATCCTTTAAGGCTGCTGACAAACAATGAACTGACCATATGGTTCTGACAGCCCCTGTCGGACTGCTGCATACGAGGGAGACTTCTTCTTTTCAGGTACTGACAACAAGGCTTTGTGGGCAAAAGTCTGTGACAACTGATGAATGACTACGGGCATGGTCAGCTGTGTTACTGTTGCCCTGTAAGCTCTGCTTCCAGTTAGCATGTCATCTTGGAGTGCATACAGTGGGTCTTGTGTGTCACCTTGGTGTTTGCTAACTTCTTCTTGTGCTAGCTGCTTCCACGTTCGTTCCCAGAGCAAGAACTGTGAAGGGGTTAACAACTGTGCAATGCTGATGCAATCATTCAGACACAGAACATCTGCTGTAAAGATAAACTGCAAAATGCTTTGTGTAGATAAGTCAGAAAGCTTTTTGATTACTTCTTGTATCATTTCTTGGTGCTTCTCTCCCTCCCGGGGCCGACTCCCGGCAGCCCCGGCTGGCTCTGGCTTTGCAGGCGACGAAACTGCAGAAGCCTCTTCGCAGCCGGACGTTACTTCGCTGTTCAGCAGGGGGGGCTTTAGGACCTCTCTGTTGCTCTGCCGCTTTCGGCTGGGCACCAGGACTGCCTGTGTCTCCTTGGCCCGCCTGCGCCCCGCCCCCTGGGTCGGGCGGCTCTGTTTCCGCGTTCACAGCCATTCCTCTCTCAGACGTCGGAAGGATAACATCCTGCCCTGCTGAGTTCAGGAACTCGTGCAGTGAGCGGACAGGTGCTGCTGTGCTTTTAATCGGTTTTCTCGCGGCCAGCCTGAAGGACCGTGCTACCCTGGACTCCACTCCGGTCTCTGCCCGCCGCTCCGTAAGACTCCCGTCTGTTCCTTTCCTGGAGCCACCACACCCAGAGCTGCCACTCTCTATGGCAGCTGCGGCCACTGTCCTCTCTGTTTTCATCTCTGCGAGAGTGCCAGTTACTGCTCTCCAGATTAAGCCGAGAGCTTTTGCTTCTTTAGCTTTCTTTTTGAATGATCTTGGATCAGCTAGTTCCTTACAAAGGTTTACTTCGTTAACTCCCCGCTTTTCTAAAAAGCGTAAAAATAAATCAAGGGTCACCTCTGTTTCCATATCTGCGTCCTACCGCATCTGCGTCTTACCTCAATCCTTGTTGACAGGATTTGTGCAGCCTTTTCCCAGGTTTGCCCTTGTCAGCCGATACGGCGGACCCCTGTGTCAGGTCAGTCCAGGCACGGATCAGATGCTTGCCTGCAGCTGCTGATCTTTTGCCCCCCGATTGCTGCTTTATCGGTGCCACGTTGGTCTCCCACCTTAGTCAAGAAAACGAAGTCCCAGTCCCTGTTCGGGTGCTAAATGCCGACTTTCGGGTGGGGGAAGCAATGCAGACAATCAATATGATGGATAAGCAAGCTTCGCTTATTAGCAATACAGAGGCACTTATATAGTATTGAGTACAAGATTATCAGTTCTTTAATTAGTTTAAGCTTACAAAGGCCCATTCTTCTTCTACATAATTGGGTTAGATAAAAACTACATTTGGCAAGCTTTATGTTTTGTCTTGAGAGATCAAAGTCTTTCCTCCCTTCTCATGGTCAGCACATTCTTATCAGAACAGCACTATAGCTCTTTAAAAACTCTCTTTTTGTTCCCAGGGTTGTTTCTCACACAGGCACTTTCTCATGGAGGTTTTTTCTCATGCAGGCCTTTGCTTGCAGGCCTTTGCCTGCACAGCTCTTCGATTGGTTTTATCAATAATCCATGTCCCTGATCCTCTAATCATTTTGCAACACGGGGCAGTTGTGACGCGCCTGCAGACTGAAATGAGAGAAAATGATTCAGAATAACAGGATTATTTGAGTTTTGTGGTACTGTAAGGTGATTAATTGTATACACAGCTTTTTCTAGTCGTCTTCAGTAACCAAATTCAAAGATTCCTGTGAGAATCATTGAAAAGCCATGATAACAGCCTTTAATTCAACTAACTGAGCAGAGTCTGACTCGGATTGGTGTGTTAATCAACCACTGCAAAGGCAGTGTAGGATACTGTGCACCCTTGTGCACAGTGACCCCTGCTAAAAATTTGTCCCAATCCGTACGCCCCAAGCTGCCAACACGCCCCATCCCCAAAGGTTAAGGGAAGTGGTAGCAACATAAGGCCTAATCGTAGCTGTGTGCCCCTCTGAGTCCTTCACCACCACAGGCCATTCGCTTAAATAGCTCTGTGTGGTTCCTCCTACTCCTGCGATGGCCGATCCCACAGGGGCTAAAGGCCATGAGGGAGGCCATGCAGAGAAGGAGATGATAGTTACATCAGCATCCGTATCAATCAAACCTCGAAGCTGAGTCCGGGGTGGAAGGGTGTTCGGCAGGATCAGGGTACATGTCATCTGTGGCCTTTGGTCAGAGATGTCTGCAGTCCAGAAGGCCTGCGGAAGTCCCGTAGATCCACTGCCGTTATCTTCCTGAGTTTGTTGTTCTATCCTGGGGACACAAGACTTAAAAGGCACTAATTTAGCAAGGCAGGTCTTTTCAGGAATAGTGACAGGGGGTTTTTGCATGGAGACCATAGCGCAAATCTGACCTTTAAAGTCAGCGTCAGTAAGTCTTGAGTGCACTAAGATTCCTTGATGGGTAATGTCGGGTTTCCCCACCAGCATCACACTGGATCCCTGGGCTAGGGGTCCATATGCGTCCAAGGGAACCTTATAAATACCGCTAGAGTCTAAGACGACTGCGGCTGCGGTGTGGACGTCAAAACCATCTGATATCTGGGTGCTGTCTCTAGGGTGTCTGGGTAGGCCTGTGCCTGTACCTGTGCCACTCTCTGGGGGAGCGACTGCACTGGGGAGCAATTCCCCCTCCTTGCACCCCAGCAGAAGTTTCCCGGCAACGGCCGACCATTGGCATGAGTCAGAGATCTACAATAGTCCAAGCAATGCCCTGGCCTGCCACACCTCTTGCACTGGGGGATCGGTGTGTTCTCTTTTTGGCTTGGCTTAGGCCTCTTACGTTTTTTTGCCTGTTTTGGTTGCTTTGGCTCACGACCAGAAGATGTGTGAACAGGCTGCAGGAACGCAGCCAAAGCAGACCTTTTCTGTTTCCCAGATCCCACCTTAGCGCAGGCTTCGACCATGTCTGTTACCTCAGGATCCCCTGGTAAGGCATCTATGATTTTTCTGCACTCCTCATTTGCGTTATCTCTCACTAACTGCCTTAACAACTGTCTTAACCCATCATCCTCAACCTGCTTCTTGAGAGAAGCAGCGACTTTCTCTACAAAAGAGAGGAATGACTCTGATCTCCCTTGAACTATTTCAGTATATCGCTTTCTAGGCGCAGACAACTCTATGGTTTTCAACAGGGCAGCCATGCCGGTCTGTTGAGCTTGCTGCAGGACGCTAGAGGACAAGTGCCCCGTAGGCTGGGATCAGAGCAGGGACCAGTCCCCATCAAAGCATCCATTCCCGCTGTCCGTCTAGGATCCGCAGCAGGGAGCTGCAAATTTGCTAATGCAGTCTTGCCGGCCAGCTTTCTCCTGGTTGTTTCAAAAATTGTAAATTGTACAGGTTGAAATAGAATTTGACCTAAGTGTCTGATTTCAAATGGAGAAAGCAAATCTGTATTTATCACCCTTATTATCTGCATAACCTCAGCAGAACCTAGCCCATATTGTGCCACCTTGGATTGGAGGTCCTGGGCAACTTTTCAAGCAATCACCTCATGCTTATCACGCTCGCCTGAATTTGGGAGAGCCTTATACACTGGGATAGCTTGGATCTCCCCTTTTGGGGAATCACTACCATCCTGAACTTCTGGCACAGCCTGTGGGTGGAGTGTAACAGCTTCCTGATTACCCCCAGAATCCTCAAATCTGTTTGGCATTCCAAGTGTTTCCAATAACCTCCAGTCACCCTCCTCCAATGCTCGCATCTTAACTGACTCTAAGAAGCGACTGTAGTGGGTCGGACGCACCGTTACCGTGCAGTCCTGAAAGGTCCAGGGGCGAGACCAGCGCAGTCTTTTCCTTCGCCGCGTGGCTACAGCTGCCTGACGACCTGGGGCCAGAACCTCATCTGCCTCACTTCCCGATGATGAGTCATCAGGCAAAGGCAACTCTGGGACGCTGGGAGCAAACAGAGGTGGATGGAGAGGGGCACTGTTGGGGAAGATGAAACAGGAAAGCCTTATAAATATGATTGCCTGACAAAAGATTTTGGGAATATGAAAACTATAAGCAACATCGAAATGAAAGCCACCTTTGAGATACCAAGTCTTAGTTACTGAACAACTGGAAAACAATGGTATGGCCGACTGAAGGTAATCCCCTCTTGATTGAACAATACCCTCTGCTTGCAGGCAGGTCCAAGGGTCAGAGCAGACCCTACTAGCTCAGCAGAAGGGGTCCAAAGAGTAGTTTTTAGAAGTTAAGATGTAACACTCTATGGTAATATAAGAACTCTTATAGGCTGTATGTAAATGCTATAGGATTTGTATCTTGTATTAGATTGGTTAGTGACAATTAGAATATTCAGTACAGAAGATGATTTATTGTATTGTAACCAGGACTTCAGACACTCTTACTACACTCTTACTAGACTCTTACTATAGACTCTTACTATACACACTCTTACTACGCTCTTACTCTTACTATAGACTCTTACTATAGACTCTTACTATTCACTCTTACTACGCTCTCACTCTTACTATAGACTCTTACTATTCTCTCTTACTATTCTCTCTCTTTGCTTACCCGCTTACTCTCTTGCTCTCTTGGGCCTGCTCAGAGCTGCCAGCTGCAGCTCTAAGCAGTGCCCCTGTACCCACGCCCTTTGCAATAAACCGCATGTTCCAAGATCTGACTACAGAGATCTCTCGTCCCCATCCGTCTACGCCCGGTCCAGACTGAACACCCTGCTCCTACAGGCACTTTGGATAAGTTCACTAGAGTCAGAACAGGCAGCACAGACTGCAGCTGGTTTCGCTGTAGTTTGAACAGCAGCTTCTTTACGGGATGCCATCTCGGCCAGTCCCAACCGAACCGGTACTGGAGCTGCCGCCGCCGTCTCTGGGGCTACAGCCATGCCCGGCGCCCCGCTCATCTCTCACTCCGCGTCCGCGTTTGGTGCCGTTGCTGGCCATTGTGCTGCAGCCGCGTCCAGCGCCGCACTCATCACTTGCTCCCCAGCCGCGTTCGAGTTTTCCTGCAGCAGCGCTACTTCTGGGTTCGTCGCTGGCCGCGCTGCTCCTTGGTTTGGAGCTGGTGGCGTGGGCAGTGCTGGCGGCGCGGGCCCGGCGCACCCCGTGCGGCGGGGTGCCTCTGGCATCCGCAGCAGCTGCTCTTGCAAGCTGAGCAGGTCCTCCAGCTTTCGGGATATGTTTGGTAACTCTGTCAGCAAAGGCAGATGCTGTATTAAAAGGTCGATGGCTCGGTTCTGCAGCGGTGCAGAACAGTCCAGCGCCAAGGAGGGCAGCAGACCACACCCAGGCAGCCTCGGAGCAGGCACGCCTGGCGCTACGCCGGCTAAGAAGTTAGATCCAGGCGATTTTGGCTCTGTTGGTGCTTACGCACCGCCCTGGGGATTCCATTCGCTAAGCCGCTAATTTGCAGCCCTGGATAAGCTGTGGCCGCCCCCAAGCCAAGCGGCAAGGCATACTGCGTGCCCTCCCGATGCCCCGATACCCCCGCCTCTGCCGGTGCGGGGTCCCTGGGGGCCACGGAGTCCTGTGGCTGTGCAGGGCAAGGTGGCGTAGGCTCTGCCTGTGGAGCCAAGGGTGTTTTTTCGGATTCACCATCATTTGCCCCCTCGGACATTCCTCCATCACTCATCACCAAAATAGGAGAGCCAGCTCAGCTGCTACAGTCAAGGTCTGTCAGCAGCATAAATAACGAACGCCAGGTCTGGTATAATTCTAACACTGATGGGTCCCCAGATGGGAGTTTGTGCCGGACAGCACAGCCAAGTTCCTGCCATAAGGCAAAGTCCAGGGCAGTATCTCTATCCATGGAAATCCCTTTTGTTATAAACATATATTGTAATGTTGGCTTCTCGCAAGTATAAAGGTAGATATTATATAATGTTAGAAATGCTTTTTCTGTGTGGATGTAATGTTCTTTCTTTTTATCAAGAATATTAACAAGTGTGAGCAAGTAAGATAACCTCCAAGTGAACAGAGGATGAGGCCCGAAAAGCTGCTAATCAACACTTTGTCCAGAGAACAAAGGGGCCCAAAGGCTACTCTGCCCGGAGAATGGGGGGGCCAGGAGAGCCCAGAGCCACTATCACCGCTCTTCCCGGGGGGGGGCCAAAGAGGCCCAAAGCTGCAATCAGCCCTGACTGTCTAGAGAATTAAGAGATCCACCCTACTATCAACTCTCACCTAGCGAGCCCAAGCCCAAGAATCAAAAGAAATAAAACCGCAAGGCAGAAGAATACGCATGCTCTACAAAGGCAGAACCAAGGAGTGGCCATGCAGAACAGCTCCTGTAAAAGTTTGAATATGCATAAAGAACAGACAGTAAAAATGGTATAAAAAGGACTATCCTCGAGCATCAGGTGTGCTCTTGGCAGAGCACCAAGGCACCCGGCTGTTACCTCTTTGCTTTATTTTATGTGTCTCTTATTGTCTTTATATTAAACTTTTTATATCCTCACAGGAGAGTGAACCTCGTTTTTCACAACTGGGGACTCGTCCAGGATTTACACCTCGCTTCTGAAAAGCGTGAGGGGATTCAGAGCAAGGGTAAGGCGCCCCCCGCCCAGTTTTCAGCAGGTCCCTGTTCCATATCTTCTGGCATGGGTCGGTGGCAGCAGGGCGGCACCCGGAGGACAAGAAAGACACAAAAATAAAGCAAATGAAAGAGGGTGCTCTCAATAAAAACCTGACGGACACTGGAAAAGAAACAGGACTGGTAAGTATTGTCCAAACAAAAAGGGGGTGGTTACAGGAGATGAATGCATGTGAATGAGATGCGGACTGGTTCCCCCAAGATCTGCGAAGCAAGTGCGGTAGTCTCTGAGAGCTGCAGTTCCAACTTGTTCGCGAGAACAGCGGCCAGCGAGGAGACGAAGCGAGAGATAAAAAGAGTGAAAGAATCTCCCGGGGTGACTAGGACGGGGTCCCAGGGATGGGGTTGTAAAGTGGGAGCTACCCCCCCCCCCCCCATATGCTGAGTTGAGGAAAACTCCAAGAGCACCCAGGGTCTAAAGGTACCCCAAGAGAATTTGGGGTTGGATGCTAGCAGTGCTGGGTTGAGGGGAATCCAAGAACACCCAGAATCCTAAGGATTATATAATACCCATGGGTGGATACTAACAAGTGACTTGAAAAAGGTACCTTAATATTCTGTTGTGAGTAAGAATAAGAGAGTGAACAAAAATTTAAAAAATGAGTGAATGTGTGAATGAAAAACTGTGTAATTAGAAGTAACTTTGTTTTTGGGGAAGGTGGGCTATAATAAATTTTTTTTGGTTTTTTTGTACTGTGAAAGGGTGGGTAGTATTTTACAGCAGTGAAGTTGTTGTTTTAAAGGAATGAGTTGGTATTTCAAAGGGGGGGATAAATTGATATTTTGAAAAGAGTAAGTTGGAACAGAGAACCCCTGGAAAAATGGGACAACAACCTAGTAAATTAAGTTCAAATTATAAAAGGGTACCAGAGAATATGCCCCAAGACAGCCCCCTGGAGATCAAACTGGAAAACTGGGAAACTGATCCTTCTACAAAAGGAAAAGATAAAGTGAAAATGATTCAATTCTGCATGAAAGAGTAAGTAAAAAAGGAAATCAGACCTGATCATGTGTACTGGCCAAAATATGGGTCTGATGAGGCATGGATTTGCCAGGCTCTAAATGTATTAGTAAATTCAAAAGAGCCATCTAACCCTGAGGAGGGAGAATATGCTTCTTGCTGGACAGGAATGACAGAACCTCTGGGAACCAAAGTCTTTAAAATATCAGAAACCCCAGAGGAGAAGCAAACAGAAGAAAAAAAGGGTGGGACCCTTTAGAGGTATTGCCTCCGCCGCCAGTGCCAGAGGCTGCCCTCCCCCCGGCTCCGGGGTTTCCTCCACCAGCCATCTCTCGGCCCGCACCGGGGGCCTTTCACCCGGCAGCCCTCCCGCCCCAATGGAGCTGGGGGGAGGGGGCCTGCCCCCGCCCATGCCGGGGATCCCACCCTTCCCATATATCTCAGGAATCCCCGCACCCTCAATTGAATCAAGGGAAACGTCACAGCCCCCACCCCTCCTGCCTTGAGAAACCCGGCTTCAATGTCAGACCCTGCCTCCACCCCTTGTGCTCCAGAACATTTGGCTTCAGTGCCAGACCCCATCCCCACCCTTTGCACTCCAGAATATTCGGCTTCAGCGCCAGACTCTGAATCTGCCTCTCCTCCCCAGGGGAGTTCGGTGCTTTCTTCCCAAATAAACCCTCTTCTTAACGAAGGAGCACCATACCAGAATACAAGAGGTGCCATTAAGGCTCAGAGGCAGCCCAACAATCCCTCCATTGCTAAACAAACAGAGGGGAGCCGAGAAATTCATTTGTTACCATTAAGAGAAGTGCCTATGGGAAGAGGGGGAACTGGTTTTGTGAATGCCCCTCTAACCTCTACAGAGGTTAGGAATTTCAAAAAGGAAAATAAAGGATTATTAGAAGAACCCATAGGTACAGCTGAACAGTTGGACCAGTTCTTAGGTCCCAACATTTTCACTTGGGAAGAAATGCAATCAATAATGAAAATAATATTCTCCCAAGAGGAAAGAGAGATGATTAGAATTGCTGGAATAAAAATTTGGGAAAGGGAAAACCAACAGGGCCCATGAGGGGATCAGAAAATGTCCATTACACCTCCTAACTGGAACCAAAATGATGAAGCTGGGAGGGGACATATGAATGATTATCGTAATTTGATAATCAAGGGAATAAAAGAGGGGGCAGCCCGAGGACAAAATGTCAGAAAAGCCTTTGAGGGGCAGCAAGGGAAGGAAGAAACCCCGACTGAGTGGCTGGAGAGGCTCCGAAAGAATATGAAACAATACTATGGGATAGACCCGGAGTCCCTAGCAGGGCAAGCCCTGCTAAGAGTTAACTTTGCCACTCATGCCTGGCCAGATATTAGGAAAAAATCAGAAAAAATAGAAGACTAGTATGAAAAACCATTACAAGACCTAGTAAGGGAGGCTCAGAAGGTATATGTTCGGAGGGATGAAGAAAAAGCCAAAGTGGAAGCAAGGATCATGATAGCCACTATGCGGGAGACTACCTTCCAAAAGAATCTAAATCAAAAGCCCTCAGGTACCACTCCTAAACATTCAGGGTTCAGAAATGGGGGAAGGGAGAAAAGTAAAACTTCAGCACGGTCAAAATTCCAGGAACAACCCAGGGATGCCTGTTTCTATTGCAAGGAAGAGGGGCATTACAAAAGGGAATGCCCCCACCTGAGGAGGGATCTAAAAATATTTCAAGAGACACACACAGAAGAAAAATAGGGAAGTCATGGGCTCTATTTTTGGGGGATAAATACCATCTGGAGCCTTTGATAACTTTAAAAGTAGGCCCCCAAGAGGAGGTATTAGAATTTATAGTTGACACTGAGGCAGAAAGGACTTGTGTGATGAATACTCCAAAAGGGTGTGATGTAAGTAATGATATGGTAAAAGTAACGGGAGCAAAGGGGGAAGGATTTAAGGTCCCTGTCATTAAAGATGTGGTCATTGAAGGGGAAACAAAAGTAGGGATAGGGGATGTTTTATTAGTTCCTGGGGCTGGCAGCAATTTATTGGGAAGGGATTTACAGATCCAGCTGGGGATTGGAGTCATACCAGAAGAAGGGAAAATGACGGCCAAAGTGTTAAAACTTAGCCAAGAAGATGAGGAAAAAATTAACAGAAAGGTTTGGGCTGGGGAAGGGAATAGGGGTGGACTAGATATTGACCCCATAAGGGTCACAATTGAAAAAGAAGTATGTCCCATTCATGTACGTCAGTACCCTATATCTTTAGAAGAGAGAAAAGGCTTAAAACCAGTAATAGAAGAATTAATAAAGGATGGGACACTGGAACCTTGTAAATCCCCTCATAATACCCCTATTCTCCCAGAAAAGAAATCTGATGGAAATTATAGATTAGTGCAAGATTTAAGGGAAGTAAACAAAAGAACACGGGCCTGCTACCCTATGGTTCCTAATCCCTACACTCTTTTAAGCAAAATTCCACCTCAACATCAGTGGTTTAGTGTGGTGGATCTTAAAGATGCCTTTTGGGCTTGCCCACTGGCAGAGGAAAGCCGGAATATTTTCGCCTTTGAATGGGAAGATCCAAACACGGGGAAAAAGAACCAATTGAGGTGGACTAAACTGCCACAGGGGTACTGTGAGGCCCCAAATTTATTTGAGCAAGCCTTGGGAGAAATATTACAAACCTTCCCCACTCCCCCAGGAATACAAATTATCCAATATGTGGATGATCTTCTAATATCAGGAGAAGTTGAAATTAAAGAAGCTACTATAAAACTTGTACATTTTCTTGGGGAAAAGGGACTAAGGGCTTCAAAAGGGAAACTACAGTTTGTGGAATCAGAAGTAAAATATCTCGGCCACCTGATAAGCAAAGGTAGCAGAAAACTAAGTCCTGAAAGAATTCTAGGGATTTTATCCCTCCCTTCTCCCTCTTCAAAGAAGGAGGTTAGGAGACTGCTAGTGCTACTGGGATATTGCAGGCTATGGATTGAAGGATATACACAAGCAGTAAAATTTTTATATGGAAAATTAACAGGAGGAAACAATATACAATGGACCACAAATGATGATGATAAATTAGAAAAACAAGTTGAAACTAGCCTCGGTACCAGCCCTAAGCTTACCCTCACTAGAAAAGCCCTTTTATTTATATGCGAATGCAGAAAATGGAGTAGCTCATGGTGTTTTAGTCCAGGAATGGGGAGGGGTGAGAAGACCAATAGCTTATTTATCTAAATTATTGGACCCAGTAAGCCGTGGCTGGCCAGTATGCATTCAAGCCATAGCAGCTACTGCTATTTTAGTGGAGGAGAGCCGTAAGCTCACCTTTGGAAGTAAACTGATTGCATACACACCCCATGCGGTCCGAAATGTGCTAAATCAAAAAGCTGAAAAATGGTTAATAGACTCCAGGATATTAAAATATGAAGCAATTCTGATTGACAGTAATGATCTAACTATAGAAACGAGCAAAAGCCTCAATCCGGGCCAATTCCTGTATGGGCAACCAAAAGATGACCTGGCACATGATTGCTTGGAAATTATTCAATACCAAACAAAAGTTCAGGAAGATCTAGCAGAACAAGCCCTCTTGGAAGGGGAAAGAATATATGTGGATGGTTCATCCAGATGCTTGCAAGGAAAAAGAATGTCAGGGTATGCCTTAGTCGATGGGATAAATATGCAGACCATTGAAAAATGAAAACTACCTTCAAATATGTCGGCACAATCTTGTGAGTTATACGCCCTAAAAAGAGCACTGGAGCATTTAGCACACAAAAAGGGGACCATCTATACTGATTCAAAGTATGCCTTTGGGGTAATACATACCTTTGGAAAGATCTGGGAAGAAAGGGGTTTACTAAATTCAAAGGGGAAGGAACTGGTACATGAAGGCCTGATTTCAGAAGTTTTGGAGGCATTAAAACTGCCTGAAGAAATAGCCGTAGTGCATATCAAAGGACACCAAAAGGGGATGGCCCCAGAAATAAGAGGGAATAATCTGGCAGGTCAAGAAGCCAAAGATGCAGCAGAAAATGGGACTAAACGAATTCTGTTAATCTTGACCCCAGACAGGGAAGAATTGGAAATCCCTAAATTTAGTGAAGAAGAAGAAAAGGAATTATCTAAGATAGGGGGAGAACAAGATCAGTCTGGAAAATGGAAACTCCCTGATGGGAGACAGTTACTTAATAAGCCACTCACTAGGAGAATATTAGAAGATATGCATCAAAAAACTCATTGGGGTCCTCAAGCTTTGTGTGATCATTTCTTAAGAAATTATGAGTGTGTTGGAATCTTTGGAGTAGCAAAACAAATAACTGAGGACTGTATAACTTGCCAAAGAGTGAATAGGAAAATAATGAGAAAAACAACATTAGGAGGCTGTGAGTTAGCTCTGCAACCATTCCAATGTATCCAAGTAGATTTTACTGAACTTCCCCAAGTACAGAGATGGAAGTTCCTATTGGTAATAGTAAACCATCTAATTCATTGGGTGGAAACAGTTCCTGCCACTAGAGCTACGGCTAATGTAGTATGCAAAACCCTTCTAGAACAAATTATTCCCAGGTATGGAATGGTTAATAAAATAGACACAGATAGAGGAACACATTTTAGATCCAAAGTCTTACAACAAATAACTCAAGCCTTGGGAATAAAATGGGAATTACATACCCCCTGGCACCCACAAAGTTCAGGCTGAGTAGAAAGAATGAACCAGACTTTAAAAAGAACTTTGACAAAATTAATGATTGAAACTCAAATGTTGTGGGTAAAGTGCTTACCTTTGGCTCTGTTGAGAGTCCGAACACAGCCCAGGTCAGACCTGGGAGTATCACCTTATGAGATGATGTTCGGATTACCCTTCCTTACCACTCAACATGAAACAGCCACTTATGAAGTAGGAGAAGTAAGTGTCAAAAAATATGTCACCACAGTTGCCAGAACACTTGAATATTTGCGGCTGAAAGGAATGATCCCTCAAACCACAACTTTGGAATTCAAGATTCATAATATCCACCCAGGGGAATGGGTACTAGTAAAAACATGGAAAGAACAATCTTTGACTCCACAATGGGAGGGTCCTTTTCAGGTACTGCTGACAACCAAGGCCGCAATCCGGACCAGGGAACGAGGGTGGATCCATGCCAGCAGAATCAAAGGACCTGTAAAAGAACCTGAAGAGTGGACTGTAATATCCAAACCAGGTTATACCAAATTGATTCTTAAATGGAGACCAGGTGGCAATGAACTGGAACAATCTAAATAATCCAAGGGATGTGCAAAGAATCACACCTAACTGAGAAGTTGTTGGGGTTTTAGTTTAGTCTTAGGTTTTTTTTCTGTTAAAGGAATTTTCTCCCATATGCATGTTGCTAGGGGACAAATAGCTGTACTTAAGAAAGACAAAAAAAAAGAGTGGGGCGGGCCTGGCTACTTTTTTGTCTACACCTGGGTGTGGGGGCAGTTCGCTCTGAGCGTCCGGAGAGAGAAGCTGCAGAGAAAGGAGCTGCTGCTTCTTCTTTTTGGCCGTTCTTCTCTTCCTGCTGGAAACAACGCCGGGACCCCAAAAGCCGCTTTCCCTGCCCTGCTGGAGGCCGAGCTGTGGCTGCCCTGCCCCACTGCTGCTGCTTCGAGTTTTCGCTACGCTGTAGCCCTGCTCGCCCTGCCTGCCTGGGCATCCGTGGGGTTCTCCCATCTGGATACATCTCGCCTGCCACCCGGGATTTGCGTTCGTCCCTGCCGCTCTAGCCTGCCGCTTTAGCCTGCTGCTCCCGCCTGCCGTTTCCAGCCTGCTGTCCCTGAGAGTCCGGGATCGGCTGCCCAGGGGTTTGTGAAGCCTTTGTTCCTTCCCTTCCCGGGATCCCAGGCCGCCATTGCCCGCGTGTTTCCCGAGCTCGCTCCGGAGCGCCCCCTGCATTCGCGGGGGAACCATCGCACCTGCCCTGCTCACCGGGAGCCGCCAGCGCCCCTGCCGGCTGCGAGCGGAACTGCACCCGAGGGGAAATAGCCTGACAGCCGAGAAGGCTGGGACTGGGTTTGTGTGTGCTGTTACTGTCATAGTTGTTGTTGTTTTGTTTGACTGGTTATATACATATATATATATATATATATATATATATATATATATATATATATATAGTAAAGAACTGTTATTCCTATTTCCCACATCTTTGCCTGAAGGCCCTTGATTTCAAAGTATAATAACTTGGAGGGAAAAAAGGTTATATCTGCCACTTCAAGGAGGGCTTCTGCCTTCCTTAGCAGACACCTGTCTTTCAAAACCGGGACAGATCTTGGCACCCAACGTGGGGCACGAGGGCATTAAGAGAGAGAGGTGAAAAAAAGGAATAAGAGTTCTTGGATAACTTTATTTTGTGTGCCAGATATAGGAACCTTGTTAGGCTGCACTATGTGGTCTAGTTTACCCTGGTTCGGGTGGCATGTGGCCGTGGCTATATTCTTCCCCTTTGCAGCTCCTTACTTGAATATGGGTCCTCTGACTAAGGCTACCATTGCTGTTATCCAGCTTGCGTTATGGGTCGAGAAGGTGAGGAATTCATGGGTTTTTAGCTTCCTCCGGAATGTGGGCACATGGATAAACGGCTATCACACACTGAGCACATGTTTTTGGGGTTATGTTAACAATGGTACCTTCTGTGAGGAAATGACACCAGGGGAAGTTTTCCCCCAACCCCTCAACCAGTTCTTTGGGCCCACCCCATCAATTTTCGAAGGGTTTAAATTCCCTCTGAATATTAACCATCTGCTGCTGATAGGCCTACTCTATTTAGCACTCAAGGATAAGTTGAGATTGGCTTGGATATCTACCCGGACACCAGCCCCAGAGACTAGAGATCCTGCCCCAGAACCTGACATGGCCCCAGAGAGTAGAGTTCCTACCCCAGAGCCTGATCCTGCCCCAGAACCTGACATGGCCCCAGACACAAGAGATCCTACCCCAGAGCCCTATCCTGCCCCAGAACCTGGCACGGCCCCAGACACTAGAGACCCCGCCCCACAGACTGATACCGCCCAACAGCCCACCTCAGAAATGGACTACCCAAACTGGGTGGGGGTACTGGCAAAAGGGATGCAAGAGATGTGCCAAGAGATGGGTCAGGTGCGCAAGGAGATGTGCCAGGAGATGGGCCAGGTGCGCAAGGAGATGTGCCAGGAGATGGGCCAGGTGCGCCAGGAGATATGCCAATTGCTAAGGGAATACACCTCCTCAGCTAGTGAAAAACCCTCTCCCTGCCCCAAAGAGGGTGAGTCCGATGGTGCACCAGTAGAACCCACGGATGTTACAACCGTCCAGGCTTCAGCTGAACCACAAGGACAACCACAGCCAGCAGCAGTCGCCCCTGTGCAAAGGAGGAAGTGTAAGACCAAATCAGTAAGACCAGTTAATGATGATGGGCAACCAGGGCCCTCACAACCAGCAGGAGAGCCAGAGCCAGAAATCATCACTGAGTCCCTGTCGCACGACAGTCTCCGTGCTATGCGAAACGACATTGTGCGAAGGGGGCGTGAGCCTTATACCACCTGGCTGCTTCGGGTTTGGGACCTTATGGGCACAAGCGTGCAACTGGATAGTGGTGAGGCAAGGTATCTGGGATCATTGACCCAGGACCCAGGTGTGGACCAGGTATTTGTGAGGGAGCCAGGGCCCCTTTCTCTCTGGGAGCGGCTCTTAATGAGTGTGAGAGAAAGGTTCATTCACAAGGAAAGAATGCAGGAGTACCATCATAGAATGCAGTGGAAGACACTTGAGGAAGGGATCCAACAGCTAAGAGAGGTGGCAATATTAGAGGTACTCTTTGGGAGGGATGGACAGCATGATAATGACCCCGATAAGGTCAGGTGCACAGGACAGATGATGTGGAACCTGGCAAGGCTAGGGCCATCGCAATACACCACCTTCATTGCAACGATTGATGCTGACAATACCCGAGAAACCGTGGGCTCTGTTGCCAGCAAGCTCAGGCATTATGACAGCATGATCAATGGCCCGCTGAAAGCTCATGTCTCTGCTGTGGTCCAGGACCTCAAAGAGGAGATGAAGGAGATGAGGAAGGAAATGAGGGAGGAGATGAGGGAGGAGATGAGGGAGGAGATGAGGAGGGTCAGTGTGGCACCAGTGCGAGTCACAGGCCCCCAAGTCAGAGCCCGTCGTCCCCCTGCTAGAGAGAAAGGGTACACCCCACGAGCTGAGCTGTGGTTTTTCCTGTGTGAGCATGGGGAAGACATGAGAAGGTGGGATGGGAAACCCACCTCTGTCCTGGCAGCGCGGGTGCGTGAACTCAAGGAGGGAGGCACTAACCGAGGGGGTTCCGCTAAGGTGAAGGTAGCCTCAGCCTCCCGTGACCGAGCTGCCAGATATTACAGAAGGGAGGATGATATGTCGGATCCCCTTGAAGGTACCTCGAGCATGTACACCCAGGGAAAGAATGATAACCAGGGCTAGAGGGGCCCTGCCTCTAGCCAGGAAGAGGCACGGGAGAACCGAGTTTTCTGGACGGTGTGGATCCGATGGCCTGGCACATCAGAGCCACAAAAATATGATGCATTGGTTGATACTGGGGCACAGTGTACTTTAATGCCATCGGGACATGTGGGGGCAGAACCTGTATCCATCGCTGGGGTGACCGGGGGATCACAGCAGTTGACCCTTTTGGAAGCTGAGGTGAGCCTGACTGGGAAGGAGTGGCAAAAGCATCCGATTGTGACCGGCCCAGAGGCCCCGTGTATTCTGGGCATAGACTTCCTCCGGAATGGCTATTACAAAGACCCAAAAGGACTCAGGTGGGCATTTGGTATTGCTGCTGTGGAGGCAGAGGGCATTAGGCAATTGAACACCCTGTCTGGACTATCTGAGAATCCTTCTGCAGTTGGGCTCCTGAAAGTGGAAGAGCAACGAGTGCCAATTGCCACCTCGACAGTGCACCGCCGGCAGTATCGGACAAATCGAGATGCTGTGATCCCCATCCACAAGATGATCCGCGAGCTGGAGAGCCAAGGGGTGGTCAGCAAGACCCACTCACCCTTCAACAGCCCCATCTGGCCTGTGCGCAAGTCTGATGGGGAATGGAGACTGACTGTGGACTATCGTGCCCTGAATGAAGTGACTCCACCGCTGAGCGCTGCCGTGCCGGACATGTTGGAGCTCCAGTACGAGCTGGAGTCCAAAGCAGCGAAGTGGTACGCCACTATTGACATTGCCAATGCATTCTTCTCTATTACTCTGGCAGCAGAGTGCAGGCCTCAGTTTGCTTTCACATGGAGGGGCGTGCAGTACACCTGGAACCGACTGCCCCAGGGGTGGAAGCACAGTCCCACCATCTGTCATGGACTGATCCAGACTGCACTAGAAAAGGGTGAGGCTCCAGAACATCTGCAGTACATTGATGACATCATTGTGTGGGGGAACACCGCGACCGAAGTGTTTGAGAAAGGAGAGAGAATAATTCAAATTCTCCTGTGAGCTGGTTTTGCCATCAAGAAGAGCAAGGTCAAGGGACCTGCCCGAGAGATCCAGTTCCTGGGAGTAAAGTGGCAAGATGGACGGCGTCAGATTCCCACTGAGGTCATCAATAAGATCACAGCAATGTCTCCACCGACCAACAAGAAGGAAACACAAGCTTTCCTAGGCGCTATAGGTTTCTGGAGGATGCACATTCCCGAGTACAGCCAGATCGTGAGTCCTCTCTACCTGGTTACCCGCAAGAAGAATGATTTCCACTGGGGCCCTGAACAGCAGCAAGCCTTCGCCCAGATCAAACAGGAAATTGCTCACGCCGTAGCCCTTGGCCCAGTCAGGACAGGACCAGAGGTGAAGAACGTGCTCTACTCTGCAGCCGGGAACAATGGTCTGTCCTGGAGCCTCTGGCAGAAGGTGCCTGGTGAGACTCGGGGCCGACCACTGGGATTCTGGAGCCGAAGCTACAGAGGGTCTGAAGCCAACTACACTCCCACAGAGAAGGAAATCCTGGCAGCTTATGAAGGAGTCCAGGCTGCCTCAGAAGTAATTGGCACAGAGGCACAACTCCTCCTGGCACCCCGACTACCGGTGCTGGGGTGGATGTTCAAAGGAAAGGTTCCCTCCACGCATCACGCCACCGACGCTACTTGGAGCAAATGGATTGCCCTCATCACGCAGCGCGCCCGAATTGGAAACCCAAGTCGCCCTGGGATCTTGGAAATAATTACGAACTGGCCGGAAGGTGAGACTTTTGGGTTATCTTCTGAAGAAGAAGAGGAGCAGGTGACACGTGCTGAAGAAGCCCCACCATATAACGAGCTACCAGAGAGTGAAAGACAATACGCCCTCTTCACTGATGGTTCCTGCCGAATTGTAGGCGCTAGCCGGAAATGGAAAGCCGCTGTATGGAGCCCCACACGACAAGTTGCACAGGCTACTGAAGGAGAAGGTGGATCGAGCCAATTTGCTGAGCTCAAAGCTGTCCAATTAGCTCTGGACATAGCTGAAAGAGAGAAGTGGCCAAAGCTCTACCTCTACACTGATTCATGGATGGTAGCCAATGCTCTGTGGGGTTGGCTGGAAAGGTGGAATAAGGCAAACTGGCAGCGCAGAGGAAAACCAATCTGGGCTGCTGAAGAGTGGAAAGACATTGCCACTCGGGTAGAGAAGCTATCCGTGAAGGTCCGTCATGTAGATGCTCACATTCCCAAGAGCCGGGCTAATGAAGAACATCGTAACAACTAACGGGTAGATCAGGCTGCGAAAATAGAGGTGTCCCAGATAGACTTAGACTGGCAACATAAAGGAGAACTGTTCCTAGCTCGATGGGCCCATGATGCCTCAGGTCATCAGGGCAGAGATGCCACCTATAAGTGGGCACGAGACCGAGGGGTGGATCTAACCATGGACAGTATCTCCCAGGTTATCCATGATTGTGAGACATGCGCTGCGATCAAGCAGGCCAAGCGGGTGAAGCCTCTGTGGTACGGTGGGCGGTGGTCCAAATACAAGTATGGGGAGGCCTGGCAGATTGATTACATCACACTGCCTCAAACCCGCCAAGGCAAGCGCTATGTGCTCACAATGGTAGAAGCCACCACTGGATGGCTGGAGACCTACCCTGTGCCTCATGCTACTGCCCAGAACACCATCCTGGGCCTGGAAAAGCAAGTCCTTTGGAGGCATGGCACCCCTGAGAGAATCGAGTCTGACAATGGGACTCATTTCAAGAACAGCCTTATAAACACCTGGGCTAGAGAACATGGCATTGAGTGGGTGTACCACATCCCTTACCATGCACCAGCAGCTGGGAAGGTTGAGCGGTGTAATGGATTGCTTAAAACCACCTTGAAGGCACTGGGTGGGGGGACTTTCAAAAACTGGGAGATGCATTTAGCAAGAGCCACCTGGTTAGTTAACACCCGAGGCTCCACCAGCCGAGCAGGCCCTGCCCAATCCGAACCCCTACAAACAACAGACGGAGATAAGGTTCCAGTGGTGCGCATGAGAGGTATGCTTGGAAAAACTGTTTGGGTAAAGTCTGCCTTGAGCAAAGACAAACCCATCCGTGGGGTCGTTTTTGCTCAGGGACCAGGTTGCACCTGGTGGGTGATGCAAAAGGATGGAGAGACCCGATGCTTACCTCAAGGGGACCTTGTTTTAGGGTGAACTACCCATGGCTCTGTACTTGTATCACTATCAGCATGTATATTTGTATATAATTTGGGTAATGCATAGATTTATATGGTTAAGAAAAAAGTTAAGTTTCATGTAACATGTTAGTATGGGAAAAAATTCGGGGTGGATAATGTTGGGGTTTTAGTTTAGTCTTAGGGTTTTTTTTCTGTTAAAGGAATTTTCTCCCATATGCATGTTGCTAGGGGACAAATAGCTGTACTTAAGAAAGACAAAAAAAAGGAGTGGGGCGGGCCTGGCTACTTTTTTGTCTACACCTGGGTGTGGGGGCAGTTCGCTCTGAGCGTCCGGAGAGAGAAGCTGCAGAGAAAGGAGCTGCTGCTTCTTCTTTTTGGCCGTTCTTCTCTTCCTGCTGGAAACAACGCCGGGACCCCAAAAGCCGCTTTCCCTGCCCTGCTGGAGGCCGAGCTGTGGCTGCCCTGCCCCACTGCTGCTGCTTCGAGTTTTCGCTACGCTGTAGCCCTGCTCGCCCTGCCTGCCTGGGCATTCGTGGGGTTCTCCCATCTGGATACATCTCGCCTGCCACCCGGGATTTGCGTTCGTCCCTGCCGCTCTAGCCTGCCGCTTTAGCCTGCTGCTCCCGCCTGCCGTTTCCAGCCTGCTGTCCCTGAGAGTCCGGGATCGGCTGCCCAGGGGTTTGTGAAGCCTTTGTTCCTTCCCTTCCCGGGATCCCAGGCCGCCATTGCCCGCGTGTTTCCCGAGCTCGCTCCGGAGCGCCCCCTGCATTCGCGGGGGAACCATCGCACCTGCCCTGCTCACCGGGAGCCGCCAGCGCCCCTGCCGGCTGCGAGCGGAACTGCACCCGAGGGGAAATAGCCTGACAGCCGAGAAGGCTGGGACTGGGTTTGTGTGTGCTGTTACTGTCATAGTTGTTGTTGTTTTGTTTGACTGGTTATATACATATATATATATATATATATATATATATATATATATAGTAAAGAACTGTTATTCCTATTTCCCACATCTTTGCCTGAAGGCCCTTGATTTCAAAGTATAATAACTTGGAGGGAAAAAAGGTTATATCTGCCACTTCAAGGAGGGCTTCTGCCTTCCTTAGCAGACACCTGTCTTTCAAAACCGGGACAGAAGTAAAGCCAAATTTATATCAGTGGTTTCAAGTGCCCCCTAGACAAATTCTGGGACATCTTGGGGAGGAATACTCCCACTTCAAACGGGAGGGTTGGGACTGTATCAAACAGGGAATTCACATGTTCTGATTCTAGCCTGTGACTTGTATTAAGAAGGGGGAGAATCACAACTTCCATCAGTGCCACATCATATACCCTGTTTGAATCATTCTAACACGGGGCATGCCAGCCAGGTCAAATATAAGTGTTTAATCTGTGAGAAAATTGGCATCTCACACCATCGACGTCCTAGTTGTAAGGAGTGTCAAGCACAAAATCGACCCTCTATCCAGGCAGAATCACAAGCAACAAAAGTAATAACTTTGCTCTGCAGATGAGAATTACTAGTGCCTGTTGAATGGGAAATACCTGAGATACAATAAGATACTACAGTTAAAAAAAGTGCCAGAAGAGATTTGCCTAAAAGCTACAAAAAGGGAAGTGACAAGGAAATAGAGGGCAAGACCGGGTTGGCCACTGTACTCGCCACCGAGAAGATCCAATACACCTGCTATGGGTTGCAAACTCATAGGCAAGGGAGGTGGGAGTATAAGCCATGCCGGACCTCTGTTATTCCTTCTTTTGTCACTTATCCTGGTCCCTTTTGGGACACCGGCAAGACCATGTTACAAATGCTATCAAAAGCTTTACATGGAAAGACACCAGGGTTTCTTTCTTATTACTCATACCCATATCAACAGCCACTGTTATGACTCGTCCAAATTAGGTATTTGCATGCATAAAGGGGAAAAATATTAGATTACAGAAAATTTAAGAACAAGTGGAAACATGTTGGAATTGTAAATGGATGAGAGCCCGGGGATCCCGGCGGGGGGAGAGATTCAGTCCAAAACCAATGTGGTTGATAAGCGCAAAACTCCGCTTTATTAGCAATCCAAAGGCACTTATATAGTATACCAGCTTGTTAACTCCTAAGTGGCTTAAAGCTTATCACAGCACATTTCTATTTCGACATAATTGGACTTACATTGGCAAGCTTCCATAGTCATGTTATGATTAAAAGAATTCAGAGTTCACCCCTCCTGTTCCCTGGTTAGTACATCTTATCAGGACAGCTGCATCGTTTCAAAACTCCCTCTTTATTCCCAGGCTTGTTTCTCACACCAGTGCTTTCTCATGCAGGCAGTTTCTCACACAAACCTTTGCTTGCAGGCCTTTTGCTTGTACAGGCCGATTGCTTGTACAGTTTTTCTATAGATCCCATAATTCTATCAGTGATCCATGCCCCGGATCCTTTAATAATTGCAACAGAAACAGACTAGGAAGTAATTGTCCAAAAGGAGAAAAATGGATTTACCTCACAGCTGCCACCAGAGGAACAGTCCAAGATTTGGTAAAAGAACAAGTGGTAAGTAAAAATACAAAGCCAGCACAGCAACCTCGCCCTATATTCACCTCACGTCAGGACCTGCATGCAAAGCTTAAACAACAGCTAAAAGAGGAAAAAACCCCAAGGTTGGGAAAAAAACCTGTTTGTGGAATTAGGGGAGAGGATAGGTAAAGAACTTAACATAACCAACTGTTGGGTCTGTGGAGGAGCTCTAATGACAGAAGAATGGCCATGGAAAGGTAGCAGCATAGGCCCGGTAGAACTCCTTAAATGGAACTGGACAAATATAAGAGGGGGGAACCAACCTGAAGGGTAGATTTTAAGTTCAACAGTGATAGGGGAAGAATGCCTCTGGCAAACTGGGAAAAACTTTCTTAATGAAGTAGGAAACACTCCCTGTAAAAGGTATAGAGTAAGTAAAACTTCAACATGGTGGGTCCAGAAAAACCAACTTGGTATTGGGCTCAGAAAAAAAGAAAGGACTGTGTATATGATAATGAAATCGGACTCTTTCAGTGTAATGACACAGGGAAAAATCCTTATTTTGCAATCCCAGAAATATCCAAATTTTGGGAGAATATAAATAAACAAAAAGGTGATTATTGGAAAGCACCAGATGGCTTACTTTAGATATGTGGGAAAAGGGCATACCCAAGACTCCCTTCACATTGGAAAGGGAGTTGTACACTAGGAATCATTCAACCAGGGTTTTTCCTTCTACCAGAGCCAGAAAGAGATCAATTATGAGTACCCGTCTATGAGGACTTCAAAAGAAATAAAAGAGATTTGATTAGAGGATTTCAAAAATGGAAAGATGAGGAATGGCCCCCTGAACGAATATTGTAAACATATGGGCCAGCTACCTGGGCACAAGATGGAAGTTGGGGATATCGAACCCCAATTTACACGCTGAATCGTATCATCAGACTCCAAGCTCTTGTAGAAATCATAACCAATGAAACAGCCTGGGCTATGGAATTAATAGCCAGCCAGCAACGCCAAACCAGAGCTGCAATATATCAAAATAGGCTGGCTTTAGACTATTTACTGGCTGAAGAAGGGGGTGTATGTGGGAAGTTTAATACATCGGATTGTTGCTTAAAAATCGATGACAATGGAGATGACATTCTAAATATTGCCAACAATATCAGAAAAATAGCCCATGTACCGGTCCAAAAATGGGAATCAATGATGACTGCTAACTGGTGGGATGGCGTATTGGGGAAAGAATGGTGGAAGAAGCTAGGTTTCTTCCACTTATGTGCTACAGCTGGTCTAATATTTCTGTCTTGCTTTATTCCCTGTTTTATTCAGCTAATCACCAGCGTAGTTCAAGGCATGCAAGTTGTGGCAATGCCTACAGACCCAAAGTTGGCTATGTTTGGAACGGCACAAAAAATTATGGTATTAATGAATCAGGGGGAGGGGAAGCAGGAGAATTAGTTTGTTAGGAACAATGCATCTAGCTTGGTCAGCATACCAGGGCAGGAAGAAAAGATAAGAGACCTCTGATAAAACCAGGGGGAGTCTCAGACGGATATCCTGCGAACTAGCTCAAACCAGTCTCAAAGGCCAGGGGTACAAAAGAGCATGCGCAGGGAAGAAAGGTGAAAAGTTCAGGATGAGGAAGACTTCTGACTTCATCAAAAAGACCCTTGGAAGACCCCTACCAAAACCACCAAACAACACTGCGCAAGCGCAACGCGGATGTAAATGACTTTTGGGTTCATTATAATACGAAGCGAGGATGGGCGGGGCTAGGTGATGAATATGTATAGTTGTGTTGAGAAACTTAATGAATATGGAACTTGTAACACGATAAATACCGAGCTGAATGCAGCTGTCGGCACGCATGATTTTGGAGGAGCGATCCCCCGTGCGTCCCAGTGCTGGAATAAAACATACCTACTTTACTACTTATTTAGTAGTGGAGTCCTTTCCGCTCTTCATTAAAAAGACAAAGTGATATAAAAGACCCTCTCGAAGAAGCCAAATTGACCTGTGAAAAGAACAAACCGACATTAGAAGCCAAGAAGAAAAGAATTATTGCTCAAGCCAAATGATTTATAAAATAGAAAAAGGGGGGATTGTTATAAACATATATTGTAATATTGGCTTCTCGCAAGTATTAAAGTAGATATTATATAATGTTAGAAATGCTTTTTGCGTTGTGCATGTAGTTTTCTTTCTTTTTAGCAAGGATGTTAGCAAGTGTGAGCAAGTAAGATAACCTCCAAGGGAACAGAGGATGAGGCCCAAGATGCTGCTAATAAACACTTTGTCCAGAGAACAAAAGGGCCCAAATGCTACTCTGCCCGGAGAACGGGGGACCAGGAGAGCCCAGAGCCACTATCACCGCTCTGCCCGGGGGGGCCAAAGAGGCCCAAAGCTGCAATCAGCCCTGACTGTCTAGAGAATTAAGAGATCCACCCTACTATCAACTCTCACCTAGCGAGCCCAAGCCCAAGAATCAAAAGAAGTAAAACCGCAAGGCAGAAGAATACGCATGCTCTAAAAAGGCGGAACCAAGGAGTGGCCATGCAAAACAGCTCCTGGAAAAGTTTCAATATGCATATAGAACAGACAGTAAAAATGGTATAAAAAGGACTAACCTCGAGCATCAGGTGTGCTCTTGGCAGAGCGCCAAGGTACCTGGCCATTACCTCTTTATTTTGTGTCTCTTATTGTCTTTATATTAAACCCTTTAAATTCTCACAAGAGAGTGAACCTCGTTTTTCACAGGACCTTTCTGGTATAAGCACAATTTTGCAGGATTTTCCAATCTGCAGCTGTGCTCCAAAAAAAAAAAAAGACAACATTCTATGTCTTCCAGTAGTTTTCTGGTATAAGCATAAATCTGGTAGGGTCTTTTAAAGTGCAGTTTTACAAGGCACAGCACAGTCACCAAATCTCTGGCAATCTTCAAGATGTGCTGAAAAATATCGTGGATGTGCTTAAGGTGTTAACAAGCTGTGAGTTAGAACTCACTGGCAACCTTTCCCACACCGTGAACACGGGAAGGGAAAGGAAGAGCAGGGCAGAAGCAGGAAGCTGGACTCTCTTTCTCTTCAGGTGGGATAAATGCCCTACCACTCAGTTCTCATTAATTAAAAAAGGCACTTTGAAAAAGTATGCAGGAATGGAGCTGCATAGTCCTAAATGGGTCCCATGCCCCCCCCCCCCCCCCCCCCCGCACGGGGCGGGTGCCCGAGTCTCTGTTATAATCCAATTATTATTATTATTATTATTATTATTATTATTATGGTTCCTTGGAAAATCCTCTGCCCGAATTAAGGTGCAAACAAGACCATATGCCAGTGACAATAATATGGGGTTTATTGTATAGTAAATATGAGAGAAAGAGAAAAGAAAAGAAGAAAGAAAGAAAGAAAAAGAAAGAAAGAAAGAAAGAAAGAAAGAAAGAAAGAAAGAAAGAAAGAAAGAAAGAAAGAAAGAAAGAAAGAAAGAAAGAAAGAAAGAAAGAAAGAAAGAAAGAAAGAAAGAAAGAAAGAAAGAAAGAAAGAAAGAAAGAAAGAAAGAAAGAAAGAAAGAAAGAAAGAAAGAAAGAAAGAAAGAAAGAAAGAAAGAAAGAAAAAGAAAGAAAGAAAGAAAGAAAGAAAGAGAGAAAATAGGCGGGGGGACGAGGGGTGACAGAGACAGAATAAAAAGAATATCACCGCTCCTTGGGTCCCACTGGCGCCTCGACGATCCTCTTCAGCAGGTCTTCCCGGTGGTGTAAGCCCCCCCCCAAAAAACATAGAATCCCATGGGTATATATGCTCAGGCTAGGTAGGCATGTCCGGGCATGTCCCCCCTGGAGAGGGGATGCAGTCTCTCACAGCAGACTCTGGGTCTGTTGCATCACGTGCAGTCCTGTGGGGCAAAGCCCCTCACGTGAATGTCCCGTGGAGGTGGCCTGTGGGGTTGGGGGTTCCACAGCTGGGCCAGTTTGTGTAATCGGAGGATGGGTGTTTATTGCCTCTCACCAGAGGTTACACCATGCACCCAAAACTTCCTCCTCCCCCCTCGGTTGGGGGGAGTCTGTGTAAACCTGGCTTCTGTTAGCTGTGCTCTCCCCCCCACCCCAAACTCAGCTGGGATTGAAGCCAGAGGCTTTGGCCTTTTGTGGATGCATACCTTTCCCTCAGCCTGAGGTGATTGAACAATGGGTTTCCTTTAATCTAATCAGCAGTTCAACTTTCAGTCCAAAGTTCTTCAAGGAGGTTTCTGTGGCTGTAGCTTTTTTAAAAAAACTTTATATCAGTGTTTGAGGCATAAACTATTTTCAGTCTCTGACAGTCTCCCAAGCGGAGGGTGGGGCGGGTGCCAGGTCAGAAAGCAAGCCTGTTTTGTAAAGCAGTGTCACTTTTAGTCATTTTTCCAGTCCATCACAGCACTTGAGCTGTTTTGATATGAAGTCCAATTCCAACTTATAAGTGGCAAGGAAGAACAACTACGCTTGAGCCACTAAACAGCTGTACTTATTAGAAAAACTGTTACATGTTTGTCCATAATTAAATATCCACAATAAAATTAAATGTCAGAGCTGGCACAGGTCTGTTGCCTCTCGGAGGCGAAGCGACCTGGTTCAGGAACGGCACGACGACCACCTAAGGTCGTTCAGACCATCAGCTCACAGACACCAATGTGGTGGACGGCAAATGGCGTTTATTCATGGGTTACATAGGGTTAAATAACCTGGGTTTGCCGTGTCACTTCCTTCTGCTCACATATTACCTGTAGAGGGGAGGGGTTCTACCTGTCCCGTACAACTCGATATCTTCCGAACGCCTATCCCTAATCACCTACACAGGTCCGTCTGCCTCTGCAGTAGAGAACCATAAATAACTTCCGAGATAACAGTAATGAGGGAGTGAGGAAAGGAATGCTTGACTGATGAATGGCTAAAACCTAGCATGGGCCTCACCCAGCAACCCTTGTAAATCATGCAATGTGTTAACATCGGGTTATAGAGCTAATTGCTATTTTCAAGGAGGATTCTACCAAACTTTCCAAGAGGCTACATAACGATAGGTAATGCTCTGAGGGCACCAAGAAAGGAAATACTTTTCCCGGTACACAAGTTTCTAACAGAGCAAAAATTCGGTATTAAGTCAGTTCAGTCAGACTTTCAAATCAAAATTCTTAAAAGGCAGTACACATCCCACATGACAAGTTGTACCAATCATGCAATATATAAGCATTTCTGTTGAAGAAGTTCAAACCTTGCTAAGCAGCCTCAAAGCAAGGAACTACGTAATGCTACTGTCATGCAAAAAGACAGTACATCCACACCACCTAGCCTTGAATCTCTCCAATAAACAATCCTGTCAGAATTTACAGCTTACTGAAAAAAGAAGTTACTTTTAACAAAAGCCAAAAATGTTCCTGAACCGCGGGGGGAGCTGGCAGCGGAAAAGCTGCTTGTGTAGGAGCTGTCGCTGATGAAGCCGCGGCGGGAGAGGCATCCTGCAGAGCAACTGCTGGGGGGGGGGGGGGGTGGCTCCCTGGGCCACTCATCCGCAGACAAAGGTGGACAAAGTGGATTTGTGGGAGCGAAGGGGGCAAGGCTGCCTGCACAGGACTCATGACCAACCTCGGCTGGCACCCCACTACACAGTTCACCATCGGTTCCAGCTGTATGTGTTGCCGTGGAGCCATCCGCCCCTCCCTTCTGCTCCTTCACTCCGCTCAGACCCTCTGCATCCGCGGAGTTCTGCCATTGCGAGTCCCACTCCTTTTTTACAGTTTTCAAGGTTTCCAGCACCACCCTCCGGGTAATCACCAAAATTTTGGCAGTCTCATTCACACTAAATGCATTTGCAGAGGTAGCTTCTATACCTTGGCTCTTGCACCATTGGAACAGAGCCTTCAACAGGTGCCTGTCATATTTAATACCCCGTTTAGCTAGTAATGATGTCCAAATATTTACAATAGATCTCTCTTCCTGAGATACTTGGGGTCCCATTTTTATCCTCTCAGCAGCTCACCTTTCAAACAGGTTGAATAAGTAGTAGCAGCCCAGGCTTATCACAGCTTTACCGCTGTATTTCATCTGCCGAGGTGTCCATCTCCGGCCACTTGACCGTGGCTTGGCTGTGTGATACAGCTGTAGAGTTGGCATGCCACTTGGTCGGGGTCACCAGATGTCGCAGTTGAGACAGACGCCACACTCACGAATCACACACACCAACTCTGTTCAAAAGGCAAAAAGCATCTTTAATTCTACAAAGCCTCTTTTATACAGTTTCTTGGCACTTGTGCTGTGTCCCCATTGGCTTCTATGTTAACACCCTACAAAACTTATTGGTAGTTTGCAACCACCACCCATTAGAAAACAAATCTAAGCTAAAAACAACATCCCTCGAACAGCTGCATGTTTTCTTTTTGTTTTGGTTTCTTGCTTCTGTTGATGCTAAAGTTCTCATGGGTACAAGCTGAATTCTCAAGGGTACAGAGTAATTGTGCTCAAATCAATGTCTGAAACTTTCTGAGCAGCTATCAGTTTCCACAGTGAACTGCTGATTTCATTTGCAGATGAAATACAAAAATAGAACAGATTAGTCTAAGTGACAGTTTTCACTTAAAATATACTTCGATGCTGCAGCACATGGGAAGCTGAGATTGATAGCCACGTACTCCCACCATGAGTAAAAACTATTTTCACAAAATAGGGGCCTCCTAGTACCATAATGAACTTCAAATGTAAGAACCTCAAGAGTTTTTCTGTAGATAAATAAATATTATAAAGCCATGCTGACCTTCTAAGGACTAGTGGAAGAACTGAACTGTTTATGAAATGTATACTATATAAAGGCAGAGGAAAAGTTGTACTGATACATATGCTTGCAACACTCAAATCCTGAACAGATTAACTGCCTCCTGTTTTTTAAAAGCTGATGGAACTCTGTAAGAGTCAGATCTTTATCTGATTTGTGTGCTGGTTCTGGCTGGGGTAGAGTTAATTTCCTTCCCAGTGGCTGGTATGGGACTGTGTTTTGTGTTTTTGTTGAACACGGAGTTGATAATACAGAGATGTTTTTGTTATTGCTGAGCTTGCACAGAGCCAAGGCCTTTTCTGCTCCTTGTACAGCCATGCTGGGGAGGAGGCTGGAGGTGCGTGGGAGGTTGGGAGGAGACACAGCTGGGACAGGTGACCCCGACTGACCCAAGGAATATTCCAGACCATATGACATCATGCTCAGTATATAAAGTGGGGGGAAGAAGGAGGAAGGGGAGGACATTTTGAGTGATGGTGTTTGTCTTCCCAAGCCACTGTTCTGTGGGCCCTGCTCTCCTGGAGGTGGCTGAACACCTGCCTGCCCTTGGGAAGGACTGAATGAATTCCTTTTTTTGCTTTGCTTGTGTGCAATGCTTTTGCTTTCCCTGTTAAACTGTCTTTATCTCAAACCAGTTTTCCAGCTTTTACACCTCCAATTCTCTCCCTCATCCTGCAGATAGGGGAGTGAGTATGGGGCTTGGCTGCTGGCTGGGGTGAAACCACAAAAGCTGATGGCAGTCTGGAACAGTCAGCTCTTTATCTGATTTATATCAATAAACATAATTTGAAACGAGAGGAGGATTTATAGCAGCTATTTTAGAGCAACACCTTTCCTGTTGTTGTCAATGCCATTATTATAGTTAGTAATTGTCATACATGAAATCCCTATTTGTGCTTGGTCTTTGCATATTAAGTGCTTTAAGTAATTAATTTTGAGTTAATTATTTTTAAATTGAATGTTACAATTAACCCATCAGCCCAGGTACAAAAATCCAGTTCCATTATCAGTGTTTTCATTCGTTTAAAGTAGTTTATTAATAGAGTTGCACCCTTCCCAGTTAAAATTTTCCCAGTTAAAAATCACAAACTTGCCCCTTCTCAAACTTCAAACCACCTATACACCATAAGAGTTACCTTTCCTGTGTTTACTGTATACTTTTACAAGTGTTTTGAGGTGTGTTGGATGTATTTTAATACTTTTTGTAGGTGTTTCACTTGCATTTTGATTCCAAGGCCAAAACCCCACCCAGTCTTAATAGCCAGCAGCTATTTTTAGCCATGGCCATTACTCTGCAGGCAAGTCCCATGGCAACCTGAATACCTGAATTTTAATGAAAGTATTGTATTCCCTTATCTCTAACTGATACCACCCCCCCTTGACAACTATGAGCCATTGGCGGACGGACATGATCCATCAAAGGGAAAGCACCAATCGCTTTGGACCGAAGGGGTGGGCTGTGGGCGGACTGGGGGCGGAGCAAAAACTATAAAAAGGACGAAGCTGAGAGGCGGGCTCTCTTCTCTCTTCCCCTCTCTCTTCTCTCTTCCCCTCTTGCTCTCTCCAGACTGTGGGAGACATTGGTGCTGGGCATTAAAAGCCTTACCCCTTTTAAGGGGCTTTTAGTAATTTTTTAAAGTCAACCCAGCACTGCAAGTTCTTTTTCTCTACCTGAGGTCTAGTGCTGTCTCAGCCAGAAGATCTCATATCCCTGCGCTCCTGGGGCATACCATCTACTGAGCCATAGGATCCCAATATTTTTCTGATTTCTGTAATTTTTCAATTTTTCTGTTTTCAATAAATTAATCTTTTTAAGAGTTGTCTCATTTCTCACAGTAATGGTGATTAACATTCAGGCTCTGTTGAGATTTGATTTCTATTTACAAAGCTATACTGGCTTATAAGTTATGCCTTCAGCAGACAGTACTTTGTAAAATGTTCAGCAGCAGTACCAGTTATTGATATATAGCTACTTAGCAACTGCAACCCACACTCAGAATGTAATGGGTGTGCCTATAGTCAGCTGGATAACTGCACACCTTCTAGAATTGCTAAATACTTATTGATTGAATAGCTTTAATACTAGAGTATATATCATATCTTCTATAAATTAATACTAAGAGGTGGGAGAAAAAGATAGAAAGACCATCACTAGCTTCTGATTACTAAGCATTTCCTGTTCTTCGGAAGAGTTCACATTTTTTTCTGAAAAATATAACTATTAAGTAACAAATATTTCTTTGAGTGTGTTTTGATTAAATAAGAATAACAGAAGTCTCCAGTCATCTGATATTACGGTCCTATATTTTACTTTCCATAGATGCAGTCCTTGAAGGTAACAATGAAGGCAAAGTAAGATTTTGATGGCAGAATATTTTTTCTGTAGTATATTGGCAATGGGCCAGCAAAGATTTTGGACCATTATATCTGACAAACATAGTTTTCCTATTTTTGATACAGCTTTAGCCTTCTAGGTTTTGGGTGGTTGGGGGAAAAATCAAAATCAGTGTTGCCATTGAGATGGTCATGACATACAGACACACCAACTGCTCTGGCAAAAGCTTATCTTTAATACTACGTAGCCTCTTTTATACAGTTTCTTAGCTGTTTACATAGTTTTAAAGCACAACAAACTTGATTCAACCAATCACCATACACCACTATGTGAACACACGATAGTCACGCAGCATGTTTTTCTACCTCTACTTCAGCTATGCTTCTTTCCCATGGTCTTTCTCTAGCTAAAGTAACAGGCCTGAGCCATGATTTTACAAAGGCAACAAGGCCTTAATTTTAAAAGGTTTTACCTATATGCCACAAATCATAGTAGAACTGTAATAGCATTCCATAATAAAGGCCACAGTATGCAATGCAGAGCAAATAAAACAGTGTTTGAAAGAAAGAGAAGTAAAAGTAGAGAAGATATGATGACATCAGAGGACACCATTGGAAGTCACTTGCACAAGCCATCACACTACTCCACATCACTCCAAATAGCAAAGACATGAAAAAACTGTCCTGCAAAATTCACTAGCAGCCATTATTGGTTGCTTCTATGAAATCACCTTTATTTCATATGTTCACATGTGTTTGGATGGACCCCTTAATTACCGCAGGCCTGGTTCCTACGGTATATCACCGTGTCCCGCAGCCATAGGGAGGAGGGGGAGGAGGAGAAGATCCAGCAGGCAGGAATTGTGCAGCAAGATTGATTTATTTAATTATTTTACACACTCTTTTATAGACTTTTTTCTTCATAGTCTAATTGGACAAAGGACCGGCCACCCCTTGGGGGTGATTGGCCAAAATCCTAAAACATCCATTATCAAAATATTTTTCTACTATACCATAAACAAGACTTTTCAAGGTTGCAGGTGGCTTGGTTGTTTACATTCCCTGCTACCTCTTCTGTGAGAGAGAAAAGTCTCTCACGGACTTAGAAAATAACAAGGAAATCCTCACTAACAGCATTTTTGTACCTACACCCCTTGGCTTGTCTGAGAATTCACACCCAACAGACTTCATATCATGTTCTCTAATTCCAGGCAATAACAGCAATACTCACTTTTGAATCTCCTCACCATCTAGTTCCAAAAGCATTGGCTCAATTTGTGGAGTGTGAAAAGTGAATGAGTCTTGATCCTGACACGAAATAGTCATCACATTATGCCTCAAAATCTCTCCAACCAATAGAGGTTTGCATGGATGCTCATTTGTAAGGACTCCTGTAGACCTACAGGACAGACAGATCCCAGGTTGGCATTTTACTTTAGTAAGTCTTCCTCTCTAGCTTACTTTCAGTTTAATTTCTTTTCTGGCTGTGTTTTGGGAGGAAGACATTCAAAATATTACTGACATACACCTTATATTATTTACTATTTATTATTTACATATCAGGCATATAATGCTCTTGAGACTTGAATTTAAGGAGATGGTAGTATTCCTAGTAGAGCCCAGAGTCAGTGTCATGGTTGAACAGCTGAGCAGCTCCCACACCCATCTTAAGACTATCAGTTTTAACCAGCCCTCTAAACTGCAAGATGATTTTTTTTCTGAACTTCTGCTTGTCTGATTTGTGTGCTGGTTTTGGCTGGGTGTCTTGGGGATGCTTTATTATCCCATCCCACTTTTGGGGGCTTGATCTGTTTTGTTTTGATCTGTGCCCAGGGGTGGCTGCTGTCCCTGGCCCACCCCCCATCCTCCCTGGCTCCGGGACTATCACGATGTTTGGGAGCCAAGCTGGGATTTCCGGAGGGAGTTGGGGGCGGGGCGAGAGGCAGCCCCTCTCTTCCGATGCGGGCTGTTCGACTGGACACACGCAGCCAGTGACTCTGACCAGCAAACCTGCTATTTCTGTGGGTTCTGTCTGCTTCTTTTTTGGTTGTGTTTTTTTTTTTGCTTCGGCACTGTGACTGAGCTTGCCGGCTTGGCTTCTTTTGCTGCTCTGCTGTCAGGAAGCCCAGAGCCAGTGCATGTCCCGCCAGGACCCGGGAACATCCCGCTTCCCGCCGGGGGCCGCCCCTCTCCGCATAGCCCAGACCCAGGTTCCAGCCAGTGCTGATGAGAAATCCAGGGGGCCTTTTCCCTGCCGTGTTCCAGAGCTGGGCTGCTGCTGCCCAGCCCCTCTGCTGTTTGCTCCGGGTTTGTGGTACACTGTAGCTTTTCACCCTCTGCCTGCCAGGAGGTCCTGCTGTACCCAGCTGCAGAGTTTCTGCTGCCTCTTGCTTGTTACCTCCAGGTGAGCCCACCCTGCCATTCTAGACTGCTTCTCCTGAGGTTCCTGCTACAGCTCCTTTTGCTATCCAGAGGGGGTACCGGGATCGGCTGCCCCCTGGGGGTTTGTAAAGGAAACCCCTTCTCCATCCCTTCCTGCCGGCTGTGCCCGCCATCGTACACGTGGAGAAAGACAGCTGGACCGGTGCCACAGAGCCCCCTGCAGCCGAGGGTGAGCCTGCCAGCGCCCCTGCTGGCTGCGACCATAACTACACCAAAGGGGAAAGTGCTTAAAGACCGGGAATAAACTGTTTACTGAGTTTTTCTGGTTTATTCTTTCTTTTATTTGTTGTTGCTGACACTTTTGTATGTTTGCCTTGTTATACATACTAGTAAAGAACTGTTATTCCTTTTCTCATATCTTTGCCTGAAAGCCCCTCAATTTCAAAATTACAACAATTTGGATGGAAGAGGGTCATATTTTCCATTCCAGGGGAGGCTCCTGCCTTTCTTAGCAGACACCTGTCTTTCAAACCAAGACACTGGGGTAGAGTTAATTTTCTTTCCATTGGCTGGTATGGGGCTGTGTTTTGGGTTTATGTTGAACACAGGATTGATGATTATATAGAGATGTTTTTGTTATTGCTGAGCTTGCACAGAGCCAAGGCCTTTTCTGCTCCTTGTATGGCCACGCTGGGGAGGGGGCTGGGGGTGCATGGGAGGCTGGGAGGGGACACAGCCAGGACAGGCGACCGAAACTGACCCTTCTTTTTGGAAGGGGTTAGGGTCCCAAGTGCAGGGGAGCCAGATAACTAACAACATGAACACCGATACAATTTGAGCATCGTTCTCCCTTTATTATTTACTTCCACTAACTTATATCTACTTTGCAAAGATTCACACCCTATTCCCACGAGACAGCCTCTAAGCAGTGGGGGAGCCGACCAGTGTGTAACTTTGCCAAGGATTTTCAAGGCTGCCTGCTGCTAGGTGTCTTCCAGGCCTGCCTGCAGCCTGAGGCCAGCTCAGGGGTTTTTCCACAGTAACCCTGGGTTGGCCAGTTTTTCCTGGGGTATCATATGCCCCTGTTCCACAAGGAATCCCTCTACACATCCCCCATTTTCTTTTTGGGCAACCCAGGCCTGGTCAATGATCTTTCGCAGCCCCGCTTTAAGGAAAGAAAAAATATACCCAAATACTATTATGTTGAGAGTCTTTCTGAAGAATGGCTAAAAAGCAAAGGTCATGATAACACAGGAGGCTTAGTAAAGATGCAGACACTGAGTCCTTGAGCAAGAAGTTGCATAGATAACAGAATGTGCATTCAGATAAGTAAGAAGACAGAAACCATATGGAAGAGGAAGATAAGACCACCGTGTTTGCAGATCCCACGGAATAGCTCCCACCAATGAGGAGCTCGACTTTTGCAATATGTATGAGCTAATTAGTAGTACTATAAGTATGTGTAGTTTATGATAATAAACGAGACTTGCTGAACATCATGCCTTGAGTGCTTGTCTCCTGCGACTCCACCCAACATCTGGCGCCCGAACAGGAGAAGTTGCCCTTGCCTTATGCGACGGGGGAGTTGCGTTGGGGTCGGGTCCCGCAGCTAGACGGACGGCGAAAGAGGTCTCGTATACTGCAGCGATTTCCTCCGCGCCCGAGCGACCGCACAGGCGGGCTCGCCGATACGTGCTGCCGAAGCCTGGAGGGGCTAGCAACGGTACCGTCGTAAGTATGGAAAGGAAAGCAGCACAGGAACTTTTTAAGGCTTTTTTGCTTAAGCGTAATTTTAAAGGGATTGATCTTGATAAAGACCTCCCCGCTCTTTTAACGCATGCGCGCTCTTACGGTTTTTTCGCTGACCCCCACTCCATTCATGAATTAAGTCAGTGGCGCGCGTATAGTGACAAACTCTGGGATCTTGTCTTAGATGACGATAAGCCAGCTAAAAAGATAGCTAAACTATGGAGAGTTGTTTATAATGAACTTTTAATGGTACAGGCAGAAAAGAAAGCCGCAGAAAAGATTAAAGTTGCACAGGACCGTAATCGTCTTTACGGGGAACATGGTCCCTCTCCCTTCTCTGGTCCGCCTAATCCCCCCACCTTTGCTACGGTTCACGTACCCCCTGAGGCTCTTGCCTCTGAGTTGCCTTCCGCGCCTCCCCCCCCCCCCACCTCCTGCTCCTCCCACGCCTTCCTTGCCGCAGCCTGCTCCTCCGCCCTTGCCTCACCCGTCTCCGCCGGACTGTTCTCGCTCGCGAAACCCCTTTGTTAGCCCTGAGCCTGTCCCTGGGGCAGAGTCTGACCTCGCGGAGGCCATGGCTAGGGGCCATCGAGAACTTTGGGCTGCGGTTGCTCGTGAGGGCTTACAAAAGGGTGATTCTGACATGCTAGCGGCTGCTCAGGACAGCATAGCGTTCCCTGTCTTATTTGTCCCTAATCCGCAAGGGGGCGGCAATATCGCGCAGGTGACTAATCTGGATTGGAAGCTGTTAGCTCAGCTACGAGCAACGGTGGGGAATTACGGTGTCACCAGTGAACCAGTTAAACAGATGCTTGATTATATTTTTAACGCTTTTACCCTTCTTCCTGCTGACATTAAAGGCATTACTAAGCTCATGTATACCCCGCATCAGCGACTGCTTTTTGAGGCTCGCTGGAGGGAGGAGGCAGCTGTTAGTGCAGATCTCGCTAGACCCCAGGGAGATCCGTTAGCAGATATCACTGTAGATGAACTACTAGGACAGGGTCAACATATGAGGGTTGAGGCTCAGGCTGCACTAGGCCCTGCTAAATTGCGGGAAGCTATGGCAGTTGCTAAGAAAGCTATGGATAAAGTCCGAGCCCCGGGTGGGATCCCTATGTATATGAACATTAAGCAAGGCAGAGAGGAATCTTTAGGCTCTTTTGTTGACAAAGTTATGGAAGCCATCTCAAAAGCTGGGGTTCAAGAGCATATGCATGACCCGTTACTTAAGCAATGCCTTTTACAAAATGGCAATCAAGCCACCCGTGCCCTCATTACTTCCACCCCAGGGGATTGGACTGTCCAGCAACTTTTAGAGAAAGCTGCGACCATGCCCACTGGCTCGCAACTATTCTTAGCACAAGCCTTAGCAAAATTAGGTGAAGGGCTTAAAGAACAGGCTATTAGCTCTCAAAATCAGGTTATGGCAGCCCTTGCTCCTCTCCAAGCGGCAGCAGCACGTCCCCGCCCAGCTCCAGGTGGCCGCATGAAGTGTTATCGCTGTGGAACACCCGGTCATATTCGTCGCGAATGTACAGCCGCAGGAATTTGGTGCAACAAGTGTCAATCCAATACGCACAACTCGAACGCATGCCGTAATAGCAACAAGAAACAGGGAAACCCCCGACCCAGCGCGAACAGCGGCCGCGCGACGACACAAGTAACCGCTCCAGCACCTCTACCTGTCCCCGCCCAGCGACAAGCGGAAGTCTCAGCCTGGACCTGGCAGCTTCAGTAGATACCGAGTTGCTAACATCAGAAATCCATCGCATTCCCACTGGTGTCATCGGACCTGTGTACATTAATGGCCAAGCTATGGGAGGACTTATTGTAGGTCGTTCATCTGCAATTACAATGGGACTCCTAGTAGAGACTGGTCTTGTTGATGCTGACTCCGCTGGAGAAATTTTTATTTTAGCACATACTGATTATCCTCCCGTTAAGATCCCGGCAGGACAAAAGTTAGCACAACTAGTACCATTACCACATCTAGCTTCAAGCATTCCGCCTGTTTGTGATGCACCTAGGTGTCAGCCAAGTCCTGGCTCTACTGGATCTCTGACCTTACTCACTATTGATCTCACCTCCCGCCCACGGAAGCGTTGTCTCCTGCTGTATCAGGCAGAGTCCATCACCTTGGAAGCCCTTCTTGACACAGGAGCTGACTCCAGTGTCATCGACCCTGGAAAATGGCCTTCCAATTGGCCCATTTTGCCCGCTACAACTACAGTCACAGGTATCGGAGGTATGAGACTTGCCCAAAAGTCTCCTTTGCTCCACATTGAAGTTGATGGCAAACAAGTGCCGGCTATAATTTCCATCATGCCCCTACCAACAACTGTGGACTGTTTGCTGGGCAGAGATGTTTTGGCTCAATTAGGCCTCGTGCTGACCAACGACCACCATTTACACTAGAGGCCATTGCTTGGACATTCCCGTTGCCGCTGACATGGACTACTAACGACCCTGTAGTGGTAAAGCAATGGCCTTTAAAACGGGAAAATTTAGAACAAGCCCATGCTTTGGTAACCGAACAACTCCAACAGGGCCACCTAAAACCATCTGTCAGTCCTTGGAATACTCCTATTTTTGTCATACGCAAGAAGTCTGGTGCGTTTCGCCTTTTACATGACCTCCGTGCAGTAAATCAACAGATGGAGTTTATGGGGGCACTACAACCTGGTCTCCCCAACCCAGCCATGTTGCCCCAAAACTGGCCTCTTTTAATTATAGATCTCAAGGACTGCTTTTTTACTATTCCATTGCATCCAGATGACACCAAGCGCTTCGCCTTTACCTTACCTGCCCTGAATAAAGGAGAACCAGCTAGACGATTTGAATGGACTGTATTGCCGCAAGGGATGAAAAACTCACCTACTTTGTGCCAACTGTATGTTGATGCTGCCTTGCAACCCTTACGGAGACAGATGCCTGATGCCATTATTTATCACTACATGGATGACATTCTCTTTGCTCAAAGGGATCCCTTCACCCCTGCCCAGATGCAAATTATTGTTGCCTCCTTGGCTGCCTGGTCCCTTGTTGTGGCACCCAACAAAATACAAGTTTCTGCTCCATGGAAATATCTAGGATGGACTATTACCGCTCAGAGAATAAAGCCTCAGAAGTTACATATTCAAGCATCTATTTCAAACCTAAATGAGGCCCAGAAACTACTAGGAGACCTACAATGGCTTAAACCCATTACAGGAATTCCCAACATGCTATTGGAACAGCTACGTCCTTTGCTAAAGGGCACAGACCCATGTACTCCTGTGCCGCTTATGCCGCAACAGTCTAAAGTCTTGCAGCAAATTACATCCTGTATCTCCAGAGGCTTTGTTGACTGTCTAGACCCCGACACCCCCTTATCCTTAACTGTCTGGAACAGCGGAGAACATCTCTTAGGAGCCATTACTCAGCAAAAGAAAACGGGGGACATCTCTGTTCTAGAATGGATTTCGCCCCCCTTGCAGCAAAGAAAAACAGTTACTCCAAAGATTGAAAATTTAGCAACTCTTTTAAAGAAAGGACGTCTATGCACCTGGGAAATTAGTGGCCTTGAACCTGCAGTTATCTACCTCCCCATGGAAAAACCTACCTTAGACTGGTACCTACTCAACTCCTCGCAGCTCACTGAAGCATTGCTCTCTTCTGGAGCAGAAGTTCGCACCGGCCCATTAGCTCCAAAATTACTCAACTGGTTGGGAAGCTGGACCTGGATATCCAAACCGTTGCAGCACCGAGGGCCTATCCCTGATGCTCTAACAGTTTTTACTGATGCCGGACGCAGAACCAGGACAGCTGCCGTTGTTTGGCACTATAATCAACAATGGTGCCACCATAAGATCGCAGCTACCCCTACTGATACATTACAAACCTTAGAACTTGTAGCAGTACTGTGGGCCGCCCTTCATTTTTTGGAACCCCTCAATGTCATTTCAGACTCTCTTTATGTTGTAGGAATCGTTTCTAGGATCGAGGACGCTGTCATCAAGGAAGTGAAAAACCAGCGACTTTTTGATCTGTTATTACAACTAAAACGTGTGTTGCGGAACAGATCCCACCCTTATGCAATTCTCCATATACGCAGCCATAAGTGGCAAGAAGGCTTAGGAGAGGGCAATGAGAGAGCAGATCAGATCGTGTCACTCAGTCAGAATGTTCCCAAAAATACTAGGGCTCGAGAAAGTCACAGTATGTTTCACCAAAATGCGAAAGGATTAGTAAGAGATTTCCATATCCCCCTACGTGACGCACGCGCCATAGTAAAAGCATGTCCGTTATGTAGCTTTCATAATGCTGGGGTCGGTTTAGGTATAGGAGTCAATCCTCGGGGACTTAAAGCCAATGAAATATGGCAAATGGACGTCACACATGTCCCCAGTTTTGGGCGCTTGAAGTATGTTCATGTGTCAATTGACACATACAGTCATTTCATATGGGCTACGGCTCAGACAGGAGAACAAGCGAGACATGTTGAACGTCATTTGAATAGCTGCATAGCAGTTATGGGAGTTCCTTTAATAATCAAAACTGATAATGGCCCTGCTTATAGCAGCGCCCGCTTTGACAGATATATGCAGAATTGGAGTATTACTCATAAAACAGGCATCCCCCACTCGCCCACAGGTCAGGCTATTGTAGAGAGGGCACATGGTACCCTCAAAACATACCTGCAGAAATATCCTGAATTGTCCAACCCACAAGATAAATTACTAAAATGCCTTTTTGTCCTAAATCACCTTTGTGTGTTCGGTGACAAAGAAGTGCCTCCTGCCATTGTTCATTTTACCTATCCTCAACCCCCGACGCCCATGCCTTGGGTGCGCTACAAAGACCCCAAGACGGGACTTTGGCAGGATCCTGTAAAAACCTTGTACTGGGGAAGAGGTTACTTATGTGTGTCCACTCCGACAGGTCCCCTATGGGTTCCGGCCAAATGGACTAAGCCTGTTGTCACTGATGAGCAACCCACAACAGAGGAAGAAAAGAAGGGTACAGAGGAAGATCTCACAAATCCTGCAGGAAGTTGAGCAGTGGTTTTGCATTACCTTCTTTGTGGACTCTGAACAGGAGATAGAGGGTTATCTCCTCCCACATTTGCAGAGACACTTTTTGCGCTTTTGCCAGTCTAGTTGCTTTGCATGTAATTGTAATAATCATAAGGCGTGGGTAAGATTGCTTTGCGGAGGCTGTAATTTACAGTGGTGGGTCCACCAGCAACATCTATCAGAAGGGTTTTGGTGTCAGTCTTGCAGTTTTCACTGGCACCGTGAGACGGCTCAAGGAGCATTAGTACAATTCACAGGCAAAAATATCATTGACAGTTTGCAATTAGTTGAAAATCTTGAAGATCTGCGGCTAAGAGAATTAGCGTGGTCAGTACAGCATTTAGCAAAAAAGATCTTAGCCGATAGCTACTCTGTAGTTTTGCAATCCTCATGCCAACCAAATATCGGGGTCCCCATTCAGTGGCAAGTTGACCCAAGAAAGTGGGATCATGTTTGCCGGCGGTTTAAGCATCGTGCTGCTAATCGCAGGCTCAGTAATGGGTCACCCCCTTTCCTACCCTCCTAAGGTGTTTGACCCTAGAGATAATATCTGGGTCTCCTTGGCACGTGAATTGAACACCACAACATTCTGTGCCTCCTTAGCCACACCCAGTACCCCATTTTTGACATGCTTAGTTGGAGTACCACTAACAGATAATACATGGCGTAACTTCGTAATCGAGACCCAGAACCAGTTCAAAATTATTAGACCATTAAAATCCACAATGAATATTACTGCTGGCCTACAAGAGTATGATAGCTGGGATGATAAACTCCCGGTGGGCCCTGAGCCACAAGAGATAGAACTAGTTGATTCTCTTAACGCTACAGCCTGTATTTATATTAATAGTTCACATAATTTATGCCAAGAGGGCAGCCTTAATGGCTGTCGACTGAATGAATCCAACCCCACCTTGATTTATCCTATTGGCAATGCTTCACAGTGGGATTTAGAATGGTGCAACGTTACCGTGAGAAATCGATCTCTTGCAGCCCCTGGAACGTTTTTCCCTCGAAAGTTACCCAGAGGGTTTTTCCTAATTTGTGGGAATCGTGCCTGGTCAGGTATTCCATCCAGGCCTGTAGGTGGGCCCTGTACCTTTGGCCAACTGAGTCTTGCACTTCCACAGCACCATCCTAATGCTACACACCGAACACGATGGCGGAGGTCTTTAACAGAAACTATAACACCTGAATGTCAGGATGACCTCACGCTATGGAGCAAATCAGAAGTGCTTTTTACCTCCCTTTTTGTTCCTGGTGCAGCTGCGGCACGAGCCCATCGTCACTTAGAAAAACTGGCATGTTGGGTAGTTAAACAGGCAAACGGTACCAGCCAAGTGTTGTCTGAACTTGCAGAAGATCTGAGTTCAGTCCAACACGCCCTGCTTCAGAATAGAGCAGCTACAGATTTTCTACTCTTAGCCCACGGCCATGGCTGTGAAGACTTTGAAGGAATGTGCTGTATGGAACTTGAGGATCATTCTAAGTCTATCCACGCCGAAATTAAGAATTTGATTGAACACTCCCAAAAAATAAAGAAAGACTCCGGATTTTTCGGATTAGAAGGACTTACAGAGTGGATGGGCTTAGAAGGATGGATGAAAAGTGTGATTAAATCTTTAATGCTGTTGCTAATAATTGTTTTGCTTGGTTTACTTATGCTTAGCTGTATAATGTCATGTGTAAAAAATTTAATTTTGAAGTCAGTCAATATGACTATGATCATGCAAAAAGAAAACAGGGGAAGTGTTGAGAGTCTTTCTGAAGAATGGCTAAAAAGCAAAGGTCATGATAACACAGGAGGCTTAGTAAAGATGCAGACACTGAGTCCTTGAGCAAGAAGTTGCATAGATAACAGAATGTGCATTCAGATAAGTAAGAAGACAGAAACCATATGGAAGAGGAAGATAAGACCACCGTGTTTGCAGATCCCACGGAATAGCTCCCACCAATGAGGAGCTCGACTTTTGCAATATGTATGAGCTAATTAGTAGTACTATAAGTATGTGTAGTTTATGATAATAAACGAGACTTGCTGAACATCATGCCTTGAGTGCTTGTCTCCCGCGACTCCACCCGACACTATTAAGCCTAATATAACTACAAATAGCAATCGGCAGCCTTCTACTAGCAAGGTACGCAGCTATCCGGTGATACCCAGACCCTTAAGCCAATCTCCAATAGGGTCATCTGTCTCCCGAAGGTTGTGCAGGCCCCTCTGGAGGTCAGAGAGGTGCTTGTGAATTGAGACAGAGTGGTCAGAAAGATTCATACAGCACATACCTTGGAAATCTTCACAGCCATGGCCGTGGGCTAATAGTAGAAAATCAATGGCTGCCCTATTTTGTAATACTGCATGCCTAACACTAGTAACATCTGAACTTAGCTTGTCAAGTATCTGCAAAGTTATGTTTAGCTCATCCCTCGCCCAGCAAGCAAGTTTATGTAAAATTGCCTGAGCCCTGGCTGCTGAAGCACCAGGTACAAACATAGATGCTAGCCAAATTATACCACGACTCCAAAAGACAGGCTCTTCATTCCTTTTACATTTGAGCTCATGGATTGAACGCTGCACCCTGGTTTTAGTGTGGTGGGTGATATTTAAGAGTTGATGCAGGCTTGGATGGAACAGGGTGAGTTTCTCTAAGTAGCACGGTCCCCCATGTGGGCTGGCTGGAACCCCATTCCACGCGCGGTCCCCGCATATTAAGAACGTACCTATGGGGAGGTGTTTCGGGGCTTGACCCATGACGTTGATTCGGTAGTAAATTGCTTCGGACTCGTAGTTTCTCAGAAGCCAGTCTGCAAGAGGGTCAACAGTGGCCCAAAAGTGCTTATTAACATTTAATTGACTGGTAGTGGGAGGCTCGAATGTGATGTAACCATCTCCAGTTTGGTTTGTGGAACCCAGTAGATCTAACTCTTCTGGTGTCCCCATGGTAACATTAATGCTTTTCAAGAATGCACCTTGCCAGCAGGCACGCTGCTGCGCAGGCTTGAGTCTGATCAGCCCTGAACAATTGCCTGTGGCGTTCCCTATCAGTGAGCTATTTTCTAGCATCCCTTGGAAGTCTTGTGGGTTAAAATATGGGACCCCGATTAAACAGGTGCGAAATGGGTCCCCTGCCGTGGCCAGGCTCAGACACATGGAGTCTTGCCCTGTTAATTCAGCTAGGGTGACCCACATGTTTTGTCTCTTTTGGATTGCTGTCAACATTGCGTGGGACCCAGTTAGGATGCTTACGAGAAGCAAACCTCTCAGAATGTTTGTGTTACGGACAACTCCACTCCATCTCCTTCGCAATGGATCAGTCCTCACCGTCAGGGCTGATGGAGGCGATGGCTGCACCTCCTCTTGCGGGAAGGGAGGGGCTGTAGGCACTGTGCCCGGTTCTCCCGAATGGAACGTAGGAGTTCTGGTGGCTGTCTTGACTGGTGGGTCCACGGGACGCCACGGTGCTGATGGTGTGGTTTCGCAAGCCTTGGACTCCAGCGTGTCCTGACGTGTAGACAATTCAGCAAGCTTCTTCATTACTTCTTGCATCATCTCTCAGTGGTTTTCCTCCTCTTGGGGCTGACCCCCGGCAGCCCTGACTGGCTCTGGCTCTGCGGGCGACAAAGTCATAGAGGCTGTTTGCCCGTTGGATGATGATCCGCTGTCCGGCAGAGGGGGGTGGCGTGCTGCCGTTTTCGGCTGAGAGCTAGGACCTCTCGTTTCTCCTCTGCTCGCCTGTGCCCCGCCTGCAGGGTCGGGAGCCTGCACTTCTGCCTTTGCAGCCATTTCTCCCTCAGACTTCGAAGGGGTAACTTCCTTCCCCACCAGGTCCAGCAGCTCCCGCAGTGAGCGGACGGGTGCTGCTGTTCCCCTCATAGGTCTACCCGTGGTCAGCCAGAAGAATCGTGCAACCCTGGACTCCACCCTGGTCTCTGGCCGCCGCTCCGTGAGACCCCCGTCTGTTCCCTTCCTGGAGCTGCCATCCCCCAAGGGCTTCCATGGCCGCCATGGCCACCTTCCTCTCTGCTTTCATTTCTGCGAGGGTGTTAGTCACGGTTCTCCAAGTTAATCCGAGGGCTTTAGCTTCTTTAGCTTCCTTTCCACCCTCAATCGTGGACAGCCACAGTTTGTTTCCAACTTCCCACCACACTTCAGTCGAAAACAAAAGCGAAGTGCATTTCAAACACCCTTGTTCCCAGGCCCACGTAATAAGGGCATAAAGATCTCGGTCTTTCACAGTCTCGCCTCTCTTAGCGAGGATACTGGCTAGGAGGCGAGTTCCTGCCTCGTACTCCATAGCTTCATACCTGCGGGTGCTCGCTCGGCCTCGCGAGCTACGGTCTCCGGCTTCACTCGGCTTTGAGACCCTCCCGCTCCGGCTCCCCAGGCTCCAACACCGATGCGATGATTTGGAGTCTTGCCGCATTCAAGCGAAACCGCATTTAAGCGAAAAAAATCACCCGGCTCCCTGTTCGGGCGCCAGGTTTTGCAGGGGGGGGTCCCGAGTGCAGGGGAGCCAGCCAGAGTAACTACACTAACACTGATATGATTTGAGCATCATTCTTCCTTTATTGTTTACTTCCACTAACTTATATCTACTTTGCAAAGATTCACACCCTATTCCCACGAGACAGCCTCTAAGCAGTGGGGGAGCCGACCAGTGTGTAACTTTGCCAAGGATTTTCAAGGCTGCCTGCTGCTAGGTGTCTTCCAGGCCTGCCTGCAGCCTGAGGCCAGTTCAGGGGTTTTTCCACAGTAACCCTGGGTTGGCCAGTCTTTCCTGGGGTATCATATGCCCCTGTTCCACAAGGAATCCCTCTACACCTTATTCTCTCCCCATCCCACTGGTGTGGGAGTAAACAAGCATCTGCGTGGGGCTTGGCTGCTGGCTGGGGTTTAATCACAACACACTGCCAGTGGCCTTCCTTGCTCCCTTATCTTCCAGTGCAAACTGGCTCTGGGGTGCGGTCTCCTTTTACTTAACTAGGTAAAAGTTCAACATATCTAGGAAAAAGTTCACAGCTTGCAGGCTGAGGCTTCAGCAAATTTAACTACTAATGCTAAGCAAGTTATGCTAAACAAGTTCTATCTAAGTAGTGTACCAAATCGCACAACAGGCTCTACAGAAATGTTTTTCTCTTGCATAATAGCATACATCTGGCTTGCTCTTGGCATGACAATAAAGTCATGCACAGAAGTCATTGTGGAACGGATGGAATGGAGACGTGTTGAATCTTCTGATACAAAGAAGATTCCTTGCAAATGACTGATATCACTACAGGAAAAAGTAGTTGATTTCATCCGTCTAATTGTATATTTGAAAAGCTATTAGGACAAATTATGAACCATTCATTTAATAGCTCCCATCTAATCTGACAGAACAATTAGAAGGATCAAGCCATAAGTAAAAAATAAAGAAATACTATGGAAAATGACATGGGGGAAAAAAAGCAATCTGTCAGAAAAAAAACATGAATTAATGAAAAATAAGCAAGCCATCAACCTTGTCTGGATAGGTAGAAGGTGTTGCAGTGAAAAAACTAAATTATTTTTAGTTATTGTCTTGTGTTTTGGTCCTATAGTGGTAACTAGCAATATTTTTATTTGAATTACAAGCTATTGGAGATTTAGTTCTAAAAATTATATCTACAGAGATTTAAAGCTAACCTTCATATCTTTTAAATGAAGAAGGCAGCAACATTCCTCATTTTCCTGGTTCCTGCCCAGATCAACAGGAGAGGGAGACGCCAAGCTATTGTGTCATTCAATACCACATTATGTCATTGCCAGGGGTGGGGAAAAGGGACTCTTGCTTCCGGGAAGGAGGGGTGTCCCTTTCCAGTGAAACAAAGCGTGGCAGGGTGGGGAACCTGTCAGTCATTGTTCATTGTCTTGGGGTCTGTGGTGAGAATTTCTGCATGTCAATCATTCTCTTTTTGTATATATTTGATATTAATATTGTTGCTGTTACAGTTATTTTCTTATCTCATTGCTGTTTCCAGTAAATTTTTCTTATCTCAGCCTGTGATCTCTGGCTTTTGTGCCTCCAATTCTCCTCTCTGGCCACCCACTGGGAGGGGGTGAAAGAGGGGGAAGGGAGAGCAAGCAAGCAACAGTCTGGTTTGGAAAGTCTCAGTGGGGGCACTGAATTGGGGAGTTATTAAAAAAAATGCCCTAGGGTATATTACCGTGTCCCACGGCCGTAGGGGGGAGGAGGAGAGAAGATCCAACAGGCAGGAATTGAGCAGCAAGATTGATTTATTTAATTATTTTACAAACTCTTTTATAGACTTTTTCACCCTTGGGGGTGATTGGCTAAAATCCTATGCAGCGGGTTGAGTTCGAAACCGGGCAGAAAACACCAATTAAATGTAGTGGTTTTGGTTCAAAATATTCATTACTTACTTGTTTTCCTTCTGTGAGATAAGAATTAGGAGAAAAGCAAAGCAGGCACAAACCTTAAACAGTTGCAGTACAATGAAAGAGTTTTATTACTAATAGAATTAAAAGTAAAGAGACAATAACAAAACAAAATTAAAGCAAATCCCCCCCCCCCCCCCCCCCCCCAGCACTTCTCTCCTTTTACCTAGCTCACACAAGGGATAACAGAACATGGGATGTTAGTCAGTGTTCCAGTTCTTGAAAAGTCTCTCTCTTATGCTTAAGGGAAAAAAAAGGGTTTTTTCCTTCAGTTGCACGTGGTTCCCAAACTGCCACTAACAGCAGATCCGCCCGGAAACAATCAATCTGCTGTGTGTAGAACATCTCTCCCATGAAAAATCTCACAGTTCCTTCACACTGCAAAACATGGGCCATCACATGGGGTTATTCATCTTTTTAAGGATAAGTTCTTTTGGCCTGCACACAAAGGCTCTTCTTCGCCACAAGTCTCTAACAGCCTCTTACTACTATATAGCCTGGCATCGGGCATTCTTCACAATCTTCACAGGCACACGAAGATACTCCATCCCCCCATGTTCTTCAAATGGATTAAAGAGACAAACAGTTTGTGGTATTACAGTTTCTTACCACGGCATGCAAGAAGGTTTCTTTTAAGCTGCCCGCCAGAATCGCGGCACCGCCCTCTTTTCTCCCGTCGCCATTTCCAGCTCTGTCCCACGTGACTCACTTCTCTTTCTCTCTGACTCTGACGCCGCCATGCTGAAGGGTGTTCTTGTTCGGCCTTTACGGTGGGGAAAGCCTCGCTCCCTTTGTGCTGCTGGCTGCGTGGTGTCTTCTTCAGTTCAGCACGAAGTGTGCTGGCTGCAGACAGGAGGTCCTGCCAGCTCCCGTTGACTCCGCCGGCTCCGCATGGAGAGGAGAGGGACCCGCCGGTCCCCAGAAGCCGCGCTGGATGGGTTTAGCTGTGAGCAGTCCATGGCTGGTTTTAGCTGCCTGTGGCTCTGAGGCAGTCCCCCCCAGCCACCCAGGGTCCGTGCCACAGCGTTGGGAAAGGGGGAAAGGGGCAGTGGCCCCGGCCCGGCCCGGCGGGGCCGGGAGGCTCAGAGCCCCCACCTCCCAGCAAGCGAGCTCCGACAAAAGGGGAAGTCCCGCCTTTCTGTGCGGTTTAAATATGTAAATTGTGAGAAGCGTAATTGGTCTTAAAGACTGTCCATCAACTCAGGGTCAACCCAATACATCCTAAAACATCCATTGTCAAAATATTTTTCTACTCTACTATAAACAAGACTTTTCAAGGTTGCAGGTGTTTCATTGTTTACATAACTCTGCTACCTCTTCTGTGAGAGAGAAAAGTCTCTCACGGGCTTAGAAAATAGCAAGAAAATCCTTGCTAGCAGCATTTTTGTATCCACAGGGAGTACCATTCTGTAGTGGGTTGATGCTGGTCGGATGCCAGGCACCCACCAAAGCCTATTTCTCACTTCCTTCTGCAGTTGGGATAGAAAATTTAAAAAAGAATTCATGGGTTGAGATAAGGACCAGGAGAGATCACTCATCAAATACAGTCATGGGCAAAACATAACAGCCTTAATTGGTGTCCAAGTCGGGCACGAAGGATTGAGATAACAACAGATCTGCCCAGAGTGGTTTGGAAACAAATTTGATCTAAGCATTTGTTGTATTGGGTATGGAGCCACTGGTCACAATGTTGCTTGGCCTGTTCACATGGGTGTGGTACCTATCCCTGAATATACTCCTAAATGTGCTCTTCCTGGGGATCTTTTTCAGAGCAGGGAGAGGGATCAGGATTCCTTTGTTGCTGTACCATGGGATATCAGTTTATGACATGATAACATCAAGGGCAATGAGGGTCATTTGGACTGTGTATTCAGTGCTGCTCTCCTGCCCTTACCTCGGGCACTACCTTTGGGAGTCCATTAATAATCATACCCAATCTGTGGGGATGTCGCTGTTGTCCGCGGGACAGCGCAAAGAACGACACGAATTCAGGATTGGGTTCAAAGGCCAGAAATGGCTATATTTAATTATATAAATCAGCTTATATAGCTTTGTTCGCAACAGTGGCATAACACCATTGGGTGCTTGACCATCCACCTCTCAGAGGGATTGGCTGAACAGCATAACACCCATTTCCAAAATATTTTTCCCAATGTGGAAAACAAAGACACAAACAGCTTGCACCTCCAATATAGTTTACAGAACCTCAAACCGTTTTTCCCAGCCAGTTAGCGTGAGAAAGGAGACTTTCCACAGGTGGCTGTAAAAATAGGAAAATCTCTCTGCCAGCCTCTTTAGCATCTACAGTGGGGGGGAACAGGGGAGGATGATTTTCCCCAGCCTTTCACCCCCTTTTCCTCCTTTAGGCCTGTTACAGCAGCTTTTGAGAATTTACAAATTCCTTTGGATGTTAAGGAAAGCATATTCTTGTTGCTAAATCTGCTGGGTCTCCTCAGTGGGGTCCACACCATGTGTAGAGTTAAGAAAGGGATTTCTAGGGAGGTGTCTTGGGGTGATTTTATGATAATACTGTATTTCCCTATCGTCTGCTTTATGCCCAGAAATGGGTCCCATAGCTTTAAGCTGGGTCCAGGAGGGAGAGAAGCCAGGCGAATTGTTCAGTGCAGTTTGTGTTCAAGGACTCACACACTCCCCCACGTTCTCACCACTGCAGAGCCGAGGGAGCGCCTTCCTGCTTTTAGGTAGCCTGTTAGTTCAGGCGAGACATTTTCCCATACCGGCATTATTATTATTATTATTATTATTATTATTATTATTATTATTATTTTTCTTCTTCGTCTTTGTCTTCGTCTTCTTCTTCGTCTTCTTCGTCTTCTTCGTCTTCTTCTTCGTCTTCTTCGTCTTCTTCTTCTTCTTCGTCTTCTTCTTCTTCTTCGTCTTCGTCTTCTTCTTCTTCGTCTTCTTCGTCGTCTTCTTCGTCGTCTTCTTCATCGTCTTCTTCGTCTTTTTCTTCTTCTTCTTCTTCTTCGTCTTCGTCTTCTTCTTCTTCGTCTTCTTCGTCGTCTTCTTCGTCGTCTTCTTCGTCTTCTTCGTCTTCTTCTTCTTCCTGCTGTGATCTGAGAACCAGATCATCGGACCCCGTGGACCAGCAGGGAGGCTGTGGGGATGACCTTGGGAGGGGCCGAGCCAGCTACAGAAAAGAACTCTGAATCCACCAGCTTTCTCCACATTGAGGAGGTTTATTATCTAACATCATTCATTTGTTTCCTGTGCCTTGCTGGCACTCTGCTTGTTAAATAAATAGTTCTTTTCTCTTTCATCCAAGAAATTCCTTTCATATTGGTGGGGGAGGGAGTGCTGAAACCTGTCTTCTGGGCAGGAGACGTTCCTTCCAGAGCGTTTCCCCCTAAACTTGTCTCAAACTGAGACAGGAGGTCATTCAGAGATCTGCCCTGAGAGTGGATAGTCATGAGTGGCAGGGAATGTGGGATGACATGGGCCAGTGTGGGGGGAAATTGTCTGCTCCGATGGTTTGAAAGTTCACCCCTGAACAAATACAGAACCCTGATGAAGCGACAGAATATTTGAAAGAAAAATGCTGTGGTAACTCCAGAGGAGCAACTTAGTGCAGTGTTGGGCCCTGGCTACTCTTTACCTGACACTGCTTGTCACTAGACAGCACCCTCAGGGGGAGGAGGAGGAAAGCAGACCAACAGGCACTGTGGCCACTCAAACTGCAGCTAAATGAGAGGAACAACCCATGTCGGTAACAGTTGCCTCTATACAGAAGAAATCCAAGACCAAATCAGTTTGCTTAGTGAGGGATTAAGAGGAAGCAGTGCTGTCACAATAGGAGGAAGAGGCAGGGCCAAAGATAATCACCCAATCCCTATCAGCGGGTGACCTGTGAGATATACGAAAAGATTTCAGCCACCAGTTGGGTGAGCCCCTGGTGACCTGGCTGCTCCGATGCTGGGATATCATGGCCCACGATATGAAACTAGATGGTAGTGAAGCCAAGCAACCCTGTCCCAGGATGTGGAGATTGATAAGGGGATTGGGAAAAAGACAGAAATTCTTAGCCTCTGGAGGTGACTCCTGTCAAGCATGAGGGAAAGGTATTCTCTCAAGGATGATCTAGGAGTGTGCCCAAGCAGGTGGAATGCCATGGAGGAAAGTATACAGTACCTGAGAGAATTAGCTGTGCTGGAGGTAATCCATAGGGATTCAAATAACAAGCAGTCCTCTGTAGACTCTGATGAGGTCCAATGCACGCAATCCATGTGGTGAAAGTTTGTACGGAGCGTGCCATCATTGTACGCCATCTCATTAGCAGTGATGTCAATGAAAGAAGGAGAACAAAGAGTGCTTCAGGTGACTACCCAACTCCAGCAATATGAAGATCATCTTTTTTTCTCCCCACCATCTGTGGAAAAACTGTCCACGACTGCGGACAGATTCAAAACACTTGAGCAAACTAGAGAGGAAATGTCCCATGCCCCACCAGTATGGACCAGAGTCTCTGCTATTGGGAGCAAATACCGCCCTGCTTGAGAGAGAGGGGACACACTACAAGGTAACCTGTAGTTTTACCTTCATGACCACAGAGAGAACATGAGGAAGTGGGATGGAAAACCCACCTCTGCTCTGGCAGCATGGGTACGTGATTTGAAAGGAAGGAAAAACCACCGCAGGAAGTTCTTCAAAGATAAATGCTGCTTCAGTTTCCAGTGGGCAGGTCCTCAGACAGAAGGGCTGATGTTACTTCTGATCCTCTTGAAGGGACCTCCAGTTGATATTTATAAGAAGTGAGCAACGAGTACCATGACCAGAATTAGAGGGGCCCTGCCTCCAGACAGGTGGAGGAGAGGGACAATTGGATCTATTGGGCTGTGTGGATCCGCTGGCTTGGCACAGCAGACCCACAAGTGTGTAAGGCTTAAGTTGACACTGCTGTACAATGTACCCTGATGCCATCAAGATATGTAGGGGCAGAAACCACCTCTATTTCTGGGGTGACAGGAGGATCCCAGCAGCTGACTGTACTGGAAGCTGAAGTGAGTTTGACTGGGAACGAGTGGCAGAAACGCCCCATTGTAACTGGTCCAGAGGCCCTGTGCATCCTCGGCATAGACTAACACAGAAGTGGGTATTTCAAAGCCCCAAAAGGACATTGCTGGGCTTTTGGGATAGCTGCTCTAGAGACAGAAGAAATCAGACAACTGAATACCCTGCCTGGTCTCTTAGACGACCCCTCTGCTGTGGGACTGCTGAGAGTGGAAGAACAACAGGTACCAATTGCCACAACAACAGTGCACTGTCGGCAATATTGCACCAACCGAGACTCTGTGATTCCCATCCAATAGATGATTCATAAACTGGAGAGCCAAGGGATGGTCAGCAAGGCTTGTTCACCCTTTAACAGCCCTATATGGCCAGTGTGTAAGTCCAGTGGAGAATGGAGACTGGCGGTGGATTAACGTGGTCTGAACAAAGTCACACCATGACTGAGAGCTGCTGTGCTGGACATGCTGGAACTTCAGTATGAATTGGAGTCCAAGGCAGAAAAATGGTGCCACCACTGACATTGCTAATTGGATTTTCTCCATTCCTCTGACAGCAGAGTGCAGGACAAAGTTTGCTTTTGCCAGGAGAGGCATGTAGTATATGTGGAACCAACTGCCCCAGGGGTGGAAACATAGCCCCACTATTTAATCACAGAAGTAACTAGGTTGAAAAAGACCTCTGAGATCATCGAGTCCAACCTATGACCTTGTCTTGGGGTGATTTTATGATGATACTTTATTCCCTAACTGTCTGCTTTATGCCCAGAAGATAGCTGCTGTAGCTTTAAGATGGACCCAGGGGGTGGGGCAGGGAGCCTTGAGCTCCTGCGTGGTTTGGTTCAATCTCTCTCTCCGGCATGGTTGGCGGCTACACGGATTGTTACTTCGCTGCCTTTGCTGGATTAATTTTTGCCAGTTTAGGCAAGAAGCTTCTGTTTTTTCTGTTTTTTCTGTTTTTTCCTTCCCCTGGCCTGGAGGCTTTTCACCGGCAAATCCTTTCAGCGGCTTTTTTGGTTTTTTCCTTGAACTGTCTCGGTTTGTTTTTTTTTCTTCGGCCTGAGGAGCCTGCGGGGGCAGCCCCGGATGGTCCTAACCCTGGAAAGACCGAGCCAGAGAAAGAAGGGACATTAAACTCCACTGTAATGAATTCCGGGACTCAATCTGCTAATTACAATTTTATTTATTAACAGCAAGCAAGCAAGGCAAAAGCAAATACAGCGCTGGGCGGCAGGGGAGTCTCCGCTCCACCAACTGCCGCACTTTTCGCCAGTTCCAGTTCCTTCTTATACAGTCTCTTTTCCTGTTAACGTGTCTTTTTCATGGTATTCTGCGCATGTGTGACTTGTTGCTAGGGGGTCTTTTTTTCCTCCTGGTGGTCGCAGAATGAAGGTTAGTAGTCATCCTCCGGTGTCTTTTGGTTGCCCCTTCCTTGTATGGTCATTATGCTCAAGGTCCTGGAACTAAAAGCTGATTAAGCAAGTACAGATAGGGATTAGGCAAGCACATATTTGTCTCTGGCTCTTATCTGGGTATAGGCAGCTGGTTTCCTGCTACTTGATATTTAGTGGACAAAACATCCTGTATCCTTCACAATCCCCCATTTCTCTTCTTTATTCATTTTTGTTCACTGAATCTTTGTAATTCTTGTTTAGCCAGTTCTAATGTTTCTAAGTTTTCTTCTTCAAGTATTCGTTTATACTTAGCTCTAACAAGCATAATGTGTGCCGCTTCTAAGCGGCTTCTTATTATAGAAATTAGTTTATTAAATATACATGGTCCAAAGGTGAGTCCAAGCACTAACAAAATTAATGGTCCTGCAATGGTTGAAAGCAATGTAGTCAGCCAGGGGGAATGATTAAACCAGTTTTCATACCAGCTTTGGTGTGTTTCCTTGTCTCGTTTCCTTTGTTCTAGCTGTTTTCTTAATTCGTTCATGGTGTTTATTACCACTCCGATGTGACCGGCATAGGAGCAGCATTCTTCTTTGAGTGCTACGCAAAGACCCCCTTGTTGTAAAAACAGTAAGTCTAGTCCCCTGCGATTCTGTAGGATCACTTCTGACAGTGACCTGACTGACTTGACTAATCCGTCAATTGCTTGCTCTATTTTACTTAAATCTTCGTCTACAGAGATCCTTAGTGCTTTAAACTCTTTTTGCTGGTTAATTAGTGAGGTTATTCCTGTTCCAGCTCCCACTCCTCCTACTGTTAAGAGGGTTGCTATGGTTAGGGCGGTGAAAGGTTCTCTCTTCATCAAGTGGTGTTCAGGGGTGATATGTTGCTTGAAAACATAGTCTTTAGGGTGGTAAGTGATTCTAGGTATGATGTTTACCTGAATACAATAGTCATGAGTATGATTAAAAACTTCAAGGGACAAACAAGGAGTTATTCCTATGCTTTGGCAGACCCATCTGGTATTGGCGGCCGGGATTAACCATGCTGCTGGCTGTCTCTGCTTTGGATTTTTCACTGTGATGTTGCATAAATGTTTTTTCTTTTCGGGAACAGTACCTACACATCGTCCTTGTCCTGATACTTGGGAAAGTGTTATCCCCTGCTCACTCACTTTGTTCTTTTTCCAAGAGCACTGTTTTGGGTTGCTCTCGTTGAGTCTTTGTGGTTTACCCATTATTCCGACAGCCTCATAAAAGGGAGGCCTGATATTATAGCATAGCCAACATCCTTCTGTCAGTTCAGGGCTGGTCTTATTTAAAATGCCAAAGCTGGCTTGCATTACTTTCCATAAGGTGCTGTATTCCCTCAATTCCTTTTGGTCTGATTCAGTTTGATTATAAATAGTCGGTGTTTGAGCAGTGTGGTCTTCCTCTGCCGCTTGATTACCCTGGGACTGAATTTTTATAGGGGGGTTAATAACTACATTGGGGCCTATGGCTTCAGCACTCGGTGGTATCTCTTCCCTTTTTATTAGAAAGTGCCCACCTCGATCTGTACCGGATTCCCATAATCTGGCTCCCCAGGTTTTTCCTATTGCCCATCCGGAATCCATTTTATTAGTCACATTTATCTGAATTCCGTGACAATTTCCACCCTGCTTTATTCCTGTGTCTGGCCCTACCTCTGGGGGCTGACACCCGCTGGGCCTCCACCCGACCTTGATATATTTGTCTTTTCCTCCTCCAGGGGAAAACCCAAAGGCGACTGTTTCACAGCCCCAGTATGCACAGTAGTAGTGTCCAGGCCAGTTACAATAGGTTTTCCCTGGGTTAGATGCTGGGCAGAAATAAAATCCTTTTTTGTTCAGGCATGGTTTTACTTGTATAATATCACAGAGTTGACAACTAAAGCTTGGGTTACTTGGCGTAGTTACTGTTTGTATAACCTTCTGATCTTCCCACCGTATTAATGACCATTTAAATGGTTGGTGTGATAGGGATTCTGTTGCGCTAGCTTCATTTAAATACAATGTAAGCACAAGAAGGGTAATATGCTGGGTCAAGCAACGAGCATCACTAAAGGCGTGGGAAGTACAAAAGTATGTTTGAGGATTCCTCCAATTTACACACTGCGACCTGCCCTCCCTCCAGGGATCCTTGCTCTTAATCTTACTTTTGAGGCATTTCCATGAGCATAGTTTTATTATCCCATTCTGGGGGTTCTTTCCTCCACAGCCTTCTACTCTTCTGCCTCGCTCGTCGACTCGGTTGCTTCGAGCCACGAGGGGTACCATCTTCTCGGCAGCAAGAGTATTCTTCAGGAGACCCCTGGGGGCAGCTCTGTCGCTCTTGTTGCCTCTTAACGTAGGAGTCCCAGTTACAGTTCTTAACCTGAGGTGTATCACACCGGATTCCCTTCAGGTGGGTACGACAGGTGCAATGAATAATTTCGACTATAAAGGGGATTGGCTCATTAGGATGATAGCAATAATATTTTGGCTCAATCCCGTATGCAAGGATCTTCCACTATTCTTCAGATTCCTTTTTTATTAATCCTTCATGCATCACTTTATACTTTAGGATCTAATCAGTTAAGTCCCGCTGGAGCGTCCAGCAAGGAATACAAACCCCTCTAGGGGGAACCCTTCGCCTACAGTGACTCCGCTACTTGTCCCCGCATACTTTACAGATGTAGCATACGAACGGATAACAGTGACACTTGGGGTCCCCACACTTTATTTTAATATCCGCGCTAGAATTAGTCCTTCCTCAATATAATATGGTTCTGGTGCATATTCTACCCGATGTTTGCTCATGAATGATTTTTCTTCTGAATCTTTAATGTCAGGTCTCCGGGGCGGCTGGTCACCTGCCACTCGGGGGTTGGGCCCGTCACTGGTCCTTTGATTCTGCTAGCATGCGTCCATCCTTTTTCTGCTGTTCTAACTGCAGTCTCTGTGGTAAGTAGTACAAGATAAGGACCTTCCCACAGTGGGAGTAGGGTTGCTTCCTTCCAGGATTTTATCATCACCCAATCTCCTGGTTGTACCCGGTGTAGTTTAAGGTCTAATGGGGGTCTCTGGGCTAGCATTCCCTTTTTCCACAGATTCTCTCTATACTTCATTAAACTTGTGATATACATATTTATATTCTGATCTCTTAGGCTTGGGTGGTCTTGAGGCTCTTCCATATTATAGGGCATTCTGTACAACATTTCGAAAGGAGATATTCCCATGTCTGACCTAGGTTGGGTTCGAATGTTCAATAATGCTAGAGGTAGACACTTTACCCATGACAATTTGGTTTCCATCATAAGTTTTGTCAGTTGCTTCTTGATTTCCCCATTCATTCTTTCCACTCTCCCCGAGCTTTGGGGGTGCCAGGGAGTGTGGTAGTCCCATTTTATCCCCATTACTGTCATGATTTCTTTGATCACTCTTGACACAAAATGTGGTCCTCTGTCTGAATCAGTGGTTTCTATTATCCCGTATCTTGGGATAATATGTTCTAACAAGGTTTTAATTGCAACTTGCGCCGTTGCTCTTGCAGTCGGGAATGCCTCTACATAATGGGTTAAATGGTCCACTATTACCAGTAGGTACTTATATCTTCCGGTTTTTGGCAACTCAGTGAAGTCTAACTGAATGTTGGCGAATGGCCTACATGCTGTAGGCTGTCCCCCCATTAGGGATTTCCTTAGGTTCGTCTTATTTACCTTTAGGCAAATAACACATCCCCTCACTATTTGTTTTGCTAGATCATTTGCTCCGATACACATATACTTAATGGCAAACTGGTCTACCAATGCCTGTGCTCCCCAATGTGTTTTGCTATGCATTCTCTTCATAATTTCCATGGCTAATGATTTTGGTAGCACGATCCTGTCATCTTCTGGGAGTCTCCATTCCCCCTTCGAATTTTCCCTCAATCCCATTTTCTGCATCTTTTCTTTCTCTTGGGCTGTAAAACTATAAATCTGCCAAATTTTACCGTGGAAAAGACAATGCTTAGCCCCTGGTGTCTCACAGGCGCATTCTATAGCATCCATACCCCAATTGTCCCAACAAGCATAGCAAGGAGGGTCCTGTAGATTTCCCCCGCAAGTATGGCACTTCCTTCTCTCAGCTGCTGGATCCTCTTTGGGAGTAGGTCGTAATGCTAATAGTCCGGCCCTTTTTGCTTCCTGATCTGCTGCATTATTTCCCCTGCTTTTGAAGTCCAGCCCTCTCTGGTGTCCTTTTAGATGTACAACAGCGATTCTTCTTGGCCCCCTCAAAGCTTGTAACACTTGTTTTATTAGATCTTGATGGACTAAGTCCTTTCCTTGGGAATTTATTAGTCCCCGTTCTTCCCATATTTTCCCAAAAGTGTGCACAACCCCATAGGCATACTTAGAATCAGTGTATATTGTTCCTAACTTATTTTTTAATAATTGCAGTGCTCGTAACACGGCATAAAGCTCACAGGCTTGTGTGGACCAGGATCTATTCAATGGTCCTGATTCTATCACCTTAAACTCTTCCCCTCCTATTATTGCATAACCGGATACTCTTTTTCCATTGATTACTCGAGATGATCCATCTACAAACAATCTATCCCCTTCTTCTAATTCTTCCTCTTCAAGATCTGGTCTTATTTTAGTTTGCTCTTCTATGGTTAACAGGCAATCATGGGCCAATTTAGCTTCATCGGGCTCTCCATACAAAAACTGAGCAGGATTTTGTAGCGTTGTTACCTCCAGGGTTAATTTCGGGGAGTCTAATAGGATCCCTTCATACTTTAAGAGTCTGGCATCGGTTATCCATTTGTCTGCTTTTTGTTGTAGAATTCCCCTAATATTATGAGGGGATAATACCCTTAGTTCTCCATTGAGGGTAATCTTGTTAGCCTCTTCTACCAGGAGAGCACAAGCTACTATTGCCTGCAGGCATGTGGGCCACCCTTTACTGACAGGATCTAACAATTTTGATAAGTACCCCACAGGTTTCTTTTTTCCAGCCCATTCTTGGGTTAGTACTCCATGGGCCGTTCCATTGTCAGCATTTATAAATAGATAGAAAGGTCTTTTTAAATCTGGTAGGCTCAGGACAGGGGCATTGACTAGATCATGCTGCAATACTCTTAGATGTTGGTCATCCTCCTCGCTCCACTTTATTAAACCCTCTTGGCTTAACTTATCATATAAGAACTTAACCTTGTTACTATAGTTCTCAATCCACTGTCTACAATACCCCACTAGACCCAGTAACTGCCTCACTTGTCTTTTGTTCTTAGGGGGTGGTATGGACAGAATCCCTTTTACTCTTTCAGAGTCTATTTTCTTTTCTCCTTTACTCAGATAATGGCCTAAATATCTCACTTCCTCTTCCACAAATTGTAATTTTGCCTTAGATACTTTTAGTCCTTTAACACTGAAAAAATTCAATAGTCTGATGCTTTCTGCTCGTACTTTGTCCTCTGCTCCTCCTGCAATTAAAAGGTCATCTACATACTGAATGAGGACCACTCCTTCTCTAGTCTGATATTCTTGCAGGATTTGCTCTAAGGCTTGTCCAAATAAGTTCGGAGACTCTGTAAATCCCTGGGGGAGCACTGTCCATCTTAATTGCTGTCTCTTATGTGTTACTGGGTCTTCCCACTCAAAGGCAAAATAGTCCCTACTTTTCTCGTCTAGGGGGCATGTCCAAAATGCATCTTTAAGATCAATTACACTATAATACTGATTTTCGGGACCTAATCTGCTCAATAAGGTATAAGGGTTGGCCACTACCGGGAAGCGCGCTACTGTTCTTTTATTTATTTCCCTTAGATCGTGAACTAGTTTGTATGACCCATCTGCCTTTCTTACTGGCAAGATAGGGGTGTTAAAAGGGGACATACAAGGTTCTAAAAGACCTTTACTCAGTAGCCTGTCAACTTCGGGTTTTAATCCCCTTTTTCCCTCTGGAGAAATGGGGTATTGTTTGACCCTTATTGGCACCTCAGGATTTTTAATGGTTACCGAGAAGGGAGGTATTTCGAGTCTTCCCACACTCTGGGGTGTACCATACTTCTGGATTAATCTTCTCTTCATCCTCCACTCTCAAGGGAAAAAGTCTAACTTTTAATTCTTTATTCACTACTTCTACATTAATGCCTATCTCTATAATTAAGTCCCTTCCTAACAAATTATAATCAGCTTCTGGAACTAATAAGAGGCTCCCTATTCCCATTTTAGATCCTGTTTCTACTAATACATTCTTTATAATGGGGACCTCAAAGGGTTCCCCTTTTGCCCCAACCACTTGGGCAGTATCCCGGGAAATTTTGCACCCGGTGGGCAATACTTGTATTGTGGACCGTTCCGCTCCAGTGTCCACCAAAACCTCAAATTCCTGCTGCTGAGGACCTATCTTAATTTTTATCAAGGGCTCCTGATGTTTCCGTGCCCCTAGCAAATAGAGCCCCTGACCCCTCTAATCTTCTTTAAACATCCTCTCGTCCTTCAGCCTTTTTCTGCAGTTTTTCTTAAAGTGCCCTCTATTTCCACAATAAAAACACACATTTACATCCCTTTTCTCTACTCGTGTGTCCCCTCCCCCATTTCTCTGGGGCATTTGACGCGGTCTGCGAGGAGGGGGAGGATCGTTTCCTCTTGTCTCCCTAACTGCCGCCACCATCATTTTTACTTGCTTCCTGTGATTCTCTTCATCCCTTCTAACATACACTTTTTGTGCTTCTCTCAACAATTCATCTAAACCTCTATCTTGCCAATTTTCTAGCTTTTCCAGCTTTTTCCTAATGTCTTCCCATGATTTAGCCACAAACTGTGTCTTTAACAATGCCTGTCCTAGTTGTGTTTCGGGGTCTAAACCTGAGTACATCTGCAGATTTTTTCTCAGGAGCTCTAACCACTCTGTGGGTGTCTCTTCCTTTTTTTGTCTTTCATTGAATGCTTTGTTAATATTCTGCCCCCTAGGCACTGCTTCTCTAATTCCTTGTATTATGATTATTCTCAGATCCTGCATGTGACCTCGGTCTGCCTGCTGCTGGTGATTCCAATTGGGATCCTGCAGAGACCACTTAGTATCTCCTAATGGTCCTTGTGCATGTTGTGCATCCCATATTCGCATTCCTGCCCTCCTAATCATATTCTTTTCTTCGGCCATAAAAAGAATATTTAATATGGCCTGTAATTCACCCCAAGTGTATATACTGGGCCCCAAAAACTGGTCTAACCTTTCTGCCACCCCCAGTGGATCTTCCAGGAGGTTCCCCATCTCCTTCTTGAATTCCCGTACATCACTAGAACTAAGGGGTACTGAGATGAATCCTATTGCGGGTTGAGGACCCGGGCCTCCCATGGGCATTTCCCTTAATGGGTATAAGTTATGTTGTCTGGCCCGGCCCCTAGTCATAGGTCCCTGTTCCTCCTCTTGGGGCTCGGGGTTACCTCCCACCCCCTGGGGCTCCCTTAGAGGTGCATTTGGGGGTTGGGGATCCTGAGGGAGTACATAGGGGGGAGGGATCAAAGGGATGTCTTCTTCCTTATTCTTATCTTTCTTTCGCTTTCCTTCCTTAAGGGGAAACAGGAGCACTTCATCTTCAGGTGTTGCTGCCCAAACGCCAGCATAATCACTCTCTTCCTGACTAAAAGGAGTTTTTGTATTCACCCAGGTGTTAAGTTTCTGCTTTACCCATCCTTCAGATGATCCAAATATAGGCCAGAAAACACCCTAGGAAATTTCCTTCCCGCCCCATATTTCTATACAATAATGAATCATTGTAGCTTTATCCTTACCCCCTGTGCTAGGGTAATGTCTCCAATTATCTAACATAAACCCCAGTGAGCTATCTCTAGGCACCGGGGGAAGTTTTATGGGTACAGAGGGCTTGCTTTTCCCCTGTCCCATCTTCTGGAGTGCCCTCAAGCGCGTCTGTGATGCAGATTCACTCGCTTCCCCTGGTTCGTGGCTCACGCCCTCGCGGGCAATGAGAACCGCACTACTGAGGGTCCACACTCGCTTGGAGAATCCGAGCTGCCAGTTCCCCTCTCATGCACACACTCGCAGCACTCCAGGATACCCGACCCAGACCAAACGGATCCTTCCGCACAGATACTCACACGTCCTGCGTCTTCGTTCGGACCTTTGTGCACAAAATTTACAGGGTCTGCCGGCTTCCTTTGCCTAATGCCTTGAATTTAGGTTGGTCGGTGCAACTGAGGTAGGGATCGGGACCACCAGGGCCGCCGACGGGTCGGCGGGGTGCCTCCTCGGTAGAGCTGTTACCCCGTCGTACAAGTTGCATCCGAGTCACGGCACCAATTTGTAATAAATTCCGAGACTCAATCTGCTAATTACAATTTTATTTATTAACAGCAAGCAAGCAAGGCAAAAGCAAATACAGCGCTGGGCGGCAGGGGAGTCTCCGCTCCACCAACTGCCGCGCTTTTCGCCAGTTCCAGTTCCTTCTTATACAGTCTCTTTTCCTGTTAACGTGTCTTTTTCATGGTATTCTGCGCATGTGTGACTTGTTGCTAGGGGGTCTTTTTTTCCTCCTGGTGGTCGCAGAATGAAGGTTAGTAGTCATCCTCCAGTGTCTTTTGGTTGACCCTTCCTTGTATGGTCATTATGCTCAAGGTCCTGGAACTAAAAGCTGATTAAGCAAGTACAGATAGGGATTAGGCAAGCACATATTTGTCTCTGGCTCTTATCTGGGTATAGGCAGCTGGTTTCCTGCTACTTGATATTTAGTGGACAAAACATCCTGTATCCTTCACATCCACCAACTTCGCCTGCTGCGAGAAGACCCACGCCAGAAATCCAACAGGTTCCCAGCTGCTGTGTGAACTCTTTTTCTCCCCCTTCCCTGAGACAAAGAAGGGCAGCCGCCATCTTTGCCTCTCGGCCATGCAGCGAGGTGTGGGTGGGGTGTAAGGTTAAATTTTCTTTTTTTCCTGTGCTTTGTGGGTATCTTCCTTTGTTAATAAACAGTTTTACTTTTTTTTTTTTGTTTTTTCACTTTCATCTCCTGGTATCCATTTCTCTCTTTTGCAGAAGAAAAGGGAGTTTGCGAAGCCCTTTCCCTCTAGAGGAAATGCTCATTCTAGGGCGTTTCCTCCTGAAATTTGTCTCCAAAACCGAGACAGACCTAACATGACTTTGTCAACTAGACCATGGTACTAAGTGCCACATCCAGTCTTTTCTTAAACACCTTCAGGGACAGTGACTCCATCACCTCCCTGGGCAGTCCATTCCAATGCCCAATCACTCTTTCTGTGAAGAACTTCTTTCTAATGTCAAGCCTAAACCTCCCCTGGCACAGCTTAAGACTCTGTCCTCTTGTCCTGTTGCTGGTTGCCTGGGAGAAGAGACCAACCCCCACCTGGCTACAACCTCCTTTCAAGTAGTTGTAGAGAGTGATAAGGTCTCCCCTGAGCCTCCTTTTCTCTCTCTTTTTATTTGACATGGACTGATCCAGACTGCACTGGAAAAGGGTGCGGCTCCATAACACCTGCAATACATTGATGACATCATTGTGTGGGGCAACACAGCAGAGGAACTTTTTGAGAAAGGGGAAAAGATAATCCAGATCCTCCTGAAGGCCATTTTTGCCATGAAACAAAGGTCAAGGGACCTGCCCAGGAAATTCAGTTCTTAGGATTAAAATGGCAATATGGGCATCATCAGATCCCAATGGATGTGGTCAATGAAATAGCAGCTATGTCCCCACCAACCAGCAAGAAGGAAACAAACTTTCCCAGGCTCTGTGGGTTTTTGGAGGATGCATATTCCAGAGTACAGTCAGATTGTAAACCCTCTCTGTATTATGTGACACGAAAAAAGAACGATTTCAAGTGGCACCCTGAACAACAATAAGCTTCTGAACAGATCAAACAGGAGATTGCTCATGCAGTAGCCCTTGGGCCAGTCAGGACAGGACAGGACAGGATGTGAAGAACATGATCTACACTGCAGCTGGGGACAATGATCTTTCCTGGAGCTTCTGGTAAAAAGCACCTGGAGAGACTTGAGGATGACCCCTGGGGTTCTGGAGTTGGGGATAAAAAGGATCCAAGGCCTGTTATACCCCAAGTGAAAAAGAGATACTGGCAGCTTATGAAGGGGTTTGAGCTGCCTCAGAAGTGATTGACACCAAAGCACAGCTGCTCCTGGCACCCTGACTACCAATGCTGGGCTGGATGCTTAAAGGGAAAGCCCACTCCACACATCATGCTACTGATGCCATGTGGAGTAAGTAGATTGTTCTGATCACACAGCGAGCTTGAATAGGAAATCCCAATCATGCAGAGATTTTCTCTCTCTTAATTCTCCTGTCTGACTGGAGAAAGAGCTGAACAGACAGGTGTGGTTGTATTGGTTTTGCATGGCCTGTTTTTTGGTAGCGGAGGGCCACAGAGGTGGCTTCTATGAGAAGATGCTAGAAGCTTCCACCATGGCTGGCAGAGCCAATCCCTGATGGCTCTGAAGATGGACGTGCCACTGGCCAAAGCTGGGCCAATTAGAGATGGTGGTAACACCTCTGTGAGGACATATTTAAGAAGAAAATCAATACAAAGTGGGCCATGCACAGTTTCTTCTTCTAGTCAGAGGAGGAGGTGAGAACGTGTGAGGGAAAACAACATGGAGACACCAAGGTCAGTGGAGAAGGAGGGGGAGGAGGTGCTCCAAGTGCCAGAGCCAAGATTCCTCTGCAGGCTGTGGTGAGGACTATGGTGAAGCAGGTTGTCCCCCTGCAGCCCATGGGGGTCCACAGGGGATGCAGAGATCCACCTGCAGCCCATGGGGGAGGTGCTCACGCCAGAGCAGGTGGATGCCTGGAGAAGGCTGTGATCCAGTGGAAGAGCCAGTGGAGAGAGGGCCATTGCTTCCAGGCTGGAGCAGCCTGTCCTTGGAGGACTGCACCCCATGGATGAGCAACCCACGCTGCAGCAGTTTTGGGAGAACTATGTACCCATGGGAGGGACTCAGGTTGCAGCAGTTTTGGGAGAACTGCTGCTCATGAGATTTGGAGCCACGCTGGAGAAGTTCACAGAGAACTGTCTCCTGTGGGAGGGACCCCACAGTCTCACACGGGAAGGACTTCTCTCCCGGAGCAGCTGAAGAAAACCTTGAGTGATGAACTGACCAAAACCCCCACACCCTGTCTCCCTGTGCTGTCAGTGGGAAGGAGGGAGGGGTTAGGGGAAGAAAAGGTGTTTTAAGGACTTATTTTACGTCTCATTATCCTCCTATGATTCTGTTAGTAATAAATTCACTTGTCAACTTTAAGCCTGTTTTGCCCTTGAAGTGTTTTCTCCCCTTCCTTATCTCAACTCATGAACCCTTCGTTTAATTTTTTCTCTCCTCTGCTCAAATGCGGCAGGGGAGGGTGAGCAAGCGGCTTTCATGGGTGCCTGGCATTGGGCCAGAGTCAAACCATGACAGTGGTTTACAGTTTGTTGCAGACAATTGCATTACAATACTGTGCCTTTAACTCCTGCTGTTCTGAATTTTGCGGAGCTGGTAACTCAAATTCAAAAAGTGTCCCAATCATGGATGGCAGTCCTGGATGCAAGGGATATGTTTTTTATGGAAGGGGCATATCTTTTACATCCAAGGTTTTCACTTCTGGAACATGACAAAGTGCAATTCATGCTTGCCTGGAAAGGAGTGACATACACCTTTAACAGAGTCACACAGGAATATAAACATTCACTCATGATTACACACATTGCACTTGCTGAAATTTTACAGTCTCACTCTTTCTGGATATTCTGATTGGAGGAAACAGCCCCTGAAACTGTAGGGTTTAGTGGGGGGGGGGGGGGGGGGGGGGTTCCAAGCGCAGGGGAGCCGGCCGAAGTCACGATACGAACACCGATACGATTTGAGCATCGTGCTTCCTTTATTATTTACTTACACTCACTTCTATCTACTTTACAAAGATTCACGCCCTATTCCCACGGGACAGCCTCTAAGCAGGGGAGGAGCCGGACCAGTGTGTAACTTTTCCCAAGGCTGTTCAAGGCTGCCTGCTGCCAGGTGCCTTTCAAGCCTGTCTGCAGCCTGAGGCCCCTTCAGGGGTCCTTCTGCAGCAACCCTGGGGTGCCCAGACTGTCCAGACTGTCCTGGGGTATCATATGCCCCTGTTCCACAAGGAATCCCTCTACAGTAGGGAAAGCTGCAAGTCATGTGGCAAGCACTTAACAAAGTGGAAGTTGAGATTCCGCCTGAATCCCAAAATCTTATTTTAAATTAACACTTCCAGTTGCATTTTCAACCGGGCATATTTCCTTTCTTTTCTGTTTCACAGTGTTCCGGTTTGGCCAAATTTAGAAATATATACTCTGAGAGAAGGCACAACCACCCCTCCCCCACCAGGTTCGGGAAAAATAAATTTTCCTCGAAGGAAAGTGAAGGAGATAAAACCATTTATTTACCAAACACACGGGAAAAGGAAAATAATGTTAAATAATAAAATCTCTCGCTGTGGAGAAAAAAACCTGGGAAAAGTGTTAGAGTCCTCCCTTTGGTCTCCTCGGAGTTGGGGCTTGGCCCAGGGCCAGGCCCTCTGTGCCTGGTGGAAGGTCCTCCTGATGTGCTCTGAAGTTGAAAGCAGTCCAGTAGAAAAGGGAGAAAATCTGAAATTCCAGGGAAGGAAAAGCAAAGTTCAACTCTCAGTCTCTCTCCGGAGAAAAAGAAACTGAAACAACTGGCCAAAAGCTGACTGGAAAGCAGCAAACCAGGTGCCTCCTCCCTCCCCTGCCGCAGCTGAGGAAAAAAACCTGCTGTCTCTGTGTGACCTTGAACAAGCTGCAAACTGCATAGAAAAAGTTTTGCTCAGTTTTTCCTTCCCCATCTCAGGCTCAGTTTAGAGGCATAGAAAAGCACAAAGTTAATTTCTGGGCATAGGGCAGCGACATGGGATACGCATCATAAAGTCACCCCAAGACACACAGGAATGCTGAATGAACTGCATGTGGATAGATGGATCAGGCTACACCACCCTTGAACGTATACAAGAAATACTATCATTCGTTTTTTCTTTAATACTATTTCTGCTCTGCATAATTATCTGGAAACCTAAATTTTAAAGATAGCAAACCAACAGGTTGGATTTATGATATTATTCTATGCCCTGACAATGCAATTCCCCTTGACTCATAATGAAGACAGAATGGCCATGGTCCCAAGCTTATGTTAAATATACCAGAAGTGTTGGGATTCCACACAAAAGTAAGGCCAACCTGAACCTTGCTGTTGTGGTTGCACATGATCTTAAAATTAGTGGAAAAAGAATTAAGATAACTTATGACAACCATGACATTTCTGAGCAATGCTCAGGGAAGAAATAAAAACTAGGATACAGAGCAACCAATGGGTCTACTCACGAAAAACCCACTGCAATTAAAATATACCATACTGATTTTACTAAACCAAATAACAACAAAAAATCCTGTTATCAGATATCAGAATCAAATTGTTAATACAATTTTACTTTTATACAACCCAGGCTTGCATTTTGTTCATGGGGAAAACAGGGTGTAGAAATATAGTTTGATTTTCCTAACTATAGAATGAAAATGTGAAATTTGTGTATGATGGTGTAGTGGGTTGACACTGACCAGTTGCCAGGCACCCACGAAAGACGCTTACTCACCCTCCCCTGCCACAGCTGAGCAGAAGAGAGAAAATATAATGAAGGGTTCATGAGTTGAGACAAGAACTGGGAGAAAACAGTCCAAGGGCAAAACAGGATCAATTTAGAGATACTAAGTGAATTAATTACTTACAAAATCAGAGCAGGATAATGAGAAGTAAAATAAGTCCTTAAAAACACCTTTTCTTCCCCCAACCCCTCCCTCCTTCCCACTGACAGCACAGGGAAACGGGGTGGTGTTGGGGTCTCCTCCCCCTGCCATGGAGCCCTGGGAGAGGGGCCCTGGGGGGGAGACACGGGGTCTCCCTGCCCCTGGTCAGTCTCATTCCCCATTGGTTGGTTTGTGTTCCCCGGGGTGGCCAAGGACCCTTGGGTCCCGTGACCGGGGAGTTCCTGAGCTGAGCCCCGGCCATGCGGCTGGAGAAATAAACATCTCTGAAACATCTACCACGAATCTGTCCATATCTACTTCGGTTTCCACGGGACTCCTGGTTTGAAATATACTTGTTGCAGTAATCCCCGCTGCGACAAACTGGTGGAGGAATGCGGGCAAGATACCGATCCCTGAGGACAATTCGTGAGTAAAATAACCACTCTAGACCTCTCTCTTCTCATCTTGGTTTGGATATTCTCTCTGGACTATGGAAGAATCGTGGGAAATGGGGCTCTCTGAGCCACAGAGAAAAATGTATCTAGAAGTAAAAGGAATCCTTGAACAACAAAACAAAAAAGTAATGCAACCGGGAGATCTAGAACACTTTTTCATCTGGCTTTTCAAAAGGTTCCCCTGTATTTCTCAAGACTTACTTTTTAATATCGAACCTCCTGTATCTTGTGAGGGGTGTTTCTGGGATGAGATCTGGGATAAAGTATGGGATCAAAGAGAAGCTTGCCGTGCATACCTTATAATCAGAGAAGCCCTTGAGGAGCATTTGAACGGTCCCATTACCCCTAAAGCAGAAGATCCTACTTATGCCGTGGCCGAGCCCGCGCGGCCACCATCCCTGTGGCACATGACTGCAGCCGTGCCGGCGGAGGTGCCTGTGCTGGATGCGCCCAGCCCCCTCGGGAGCGCGCGCCTTATCGCGGACCCCATCCCTGTCTCGGAGTCCCCGGCCGCTAGACCGCGAGTGAGGGAGCGATGCCGCAGGCACCGCGGGTGCCGTGGGCCACGAGCAGCCAGGAACCGGGCATCGGCGTGGCAGGCCGCTCTGAGCACACGGCTCGGAGAGCCCTGCGGAGGGAGAAGCGGCGGTTTCCACAGCGACACGAGAAGCCGCACAGCGCAGCGCCGAGCCGGAACGGAGCCGCACCCAAAGCAGCGTGGAGTTTGCGGAGCGGAACCACTCACAGGGCACGGAGCCAGCGGCGATGGCAACGCGGGGCCACGCAGAGCCCGTACATGCGCCGGAGCAGCCACAGCATGGGGGCCCGGCCGAGACGTCGGAGTCGCGGAGGCAGTGGCCACGCGGGACCAGCAGCCACGACGAACACGCAAGCACGTGATAGGAGGAGTTATAGCCACGAAAGTCACAGGAACTGTGAAATGGTACAATGTCAAAAACAACTATGGATTTATAACACGAGATGATACAGGGGAAGATTTATTCATCCACAGAACTGCCATTAAAAGGAATAACCCTAAAAATTACCTGCAAAGTGTAGGAGATGGGGAGGTTGTACAGTTTGATATAGTGCAAGGAAAGAAGGGTTTACAAGCAGCAAATGTTACTGGGCCTGGGGGTATTCCAGTCAAAGGCAGCCGTTATGCACAGAATTATAAACAATATCCATCCCAGCAATTTCCCTACCCACAGCCTACTTCCCCCTTTTACCCTATACCCAATATGAACCCCTTCCTAAGTTTGCCCTATCCCCAGTTTATTCCTAATTCGTTTTTCACCCCATGGCTTCCCTATACAATTCCATTTCCCTACAATTCCTCTCCGGTACCGAGGGGGGGATGAAAAGGGGGAGGGAAGAAATTAAACCCTCTCCTGCCTCAGTTTCCCCACAGAGCATGCCCGGAGAGTTCTGTCTCCCTTCTGTCAGCCCTAAGATGTTCCACAGAATCTGATTGGACATTTAAAGACTCAAGAGAGTGTCTTGTTTTGTCTTGAAACTGTTCTTGTTATGTTTATCCAATCGTTTTCATTCTCCTTTTATTAAAATAAAACGGGTGAGGGTGGGGTTTTGGTCAGTTTATCACCCATGATTTCTCTCACTGCTCAGGGAGAGGAGTCATTCCCCTGCTGCACTGTGGGGTCCCTTCCCACAGGAGATAGTTCTCCACGAACTTCTCTGACATGGCTCCATGTCACGAGCAAAAGTCCTCCCAAAACTGCTGTGACATGGGTCAGTCTTCCACAGGGTGCAGTCCCCCAAGGACAGGCGGCTCCAACATGGAAGCAAGGCCCCTCTCTCTACAGGTCTCCCATAGGACTACAGCCTCCTCTGATGCCTTAGGTTTTAACTTTCATATTTTTCAAATCCTGTACTGCTTAGTGTGTAGCTCTGAAGTTTTTTGTAGCCTGTTAACTTCTGCACTCTCATGCTAGGTAGACATAACAAAGCCTCTCCAGGCCTGCTCTCCAAGGACACTCAGACTGTCCTAGGCCCAAAAAGTGTAAACCAAGAGCCTCTAAAGGGGGGGCAAGCTTGGGGAAACTACAACATTAACTGAAGCTTTAATTGGAGAATTAACCCTGATATGCAAATGAACCAAACTTATAGAAGTGTGAAGAACTCATGACCTGTTGTCCATCTTGGGGTCCATCTTGGCAGTAGCCTCTGGCTCCCCAGGGTGTACCTTTGAAGGCCTTTCAAATAAATACCTACCTTTATTCCCTTATTCTTGTCTAGTCTCTGTTTCTAGGTGGCCTCTCAAGGCATCACCTCCAGGCATCTAACAACTCTGGCATGGGCACCTCCCCGACAGGCTGCGAGTGGATCTCTGCATCCCCCGTGGTCCCCAATGTGCTGCAGGGGAACAACCTGCTTCACTGTGGTCCTTATCACGGCCTGCAGAGGAATTTCGGCTCCGGCACATGGAGCACCTCCTCCCTCTCCTTCTCCACTGACCTTGGTGCCTGCATTTTGTTCTCCTCTCACATATTCTCACTCCTACTCTGTCTGGAATTAAAACTGTGCAACAACCTTTGTTTTCATTTCTTCTTAAATATGTTCTCACAGAGGTGTTACCACCATCTCTGGCCCAGCCTTGGCCAGCAGGACATCCACCTTCAGAGCCATCAGGGATTGGCTCTGCCGGAAATGGTGGAAGCTTCTAGCAGCTTCTCACAGAAGCCACCTCTGTGGCCCCCACTGCTACCAAAACTAGGCCATGTGTAGTGGTTTGGTCCAAGATACTCATTACTGTTTACCTTCTGTGAGATAAGAATTAGGAGAAATGCAAAGCAGGCACCAAACTTGAAAGAATATAAAGCAGTTTATTAACAGACCTAAAATAAGAAGAAAAAATTATACCACACCTTCAGAACTCTTCTCCTCCCCTCACCTTCTTCCCTTCTCCCAGTGGCAATGTAAAAAGACAACCCTTAAGATGTTCAGTCTGTTTACCACTTCCATAATAACCTTGTTCAGTCCATTTAGGAAGAAGAGTCTCTCTTGCCCATGCTATGAAAACATCATGAGACAGCCGCCCACTTCCAAATAACTGTTCAGTCCATTTAGGAAGAGGAGTATCTCTGCTCACATGCAAGTCCCTTCCCCCAACTTGCAGCTTTCCCACAACTGCTTTCGAGGGTCCACTCTTGAAGGTTTTTGGGGTACAATTTTAAGGTTGAGCCATTCAGAAACAAAAGTTCTCTTCACCCATCTCTGGGAGCATTTCATCTCTAAGAACAGAGGCCCTTCTTCCCTGGGAGCAAAGGGTCTTCCTCATCTTCATCTTTAGGACTATCTCTGGGAGCATCTCTAGGAACTGAGGTTTTCTCCTTTCCCATTTGGAGCAAAAGTCCTCATCGCTTCCATCTCTCCCTGTCCAAACTTCTCATGAAATTACAGCTGCATCAGCATCTGCCTATCTCAGCGCAGGTGCTTTTGCTTACGAGTTGAACACTCCACCCCCCATATCTTCATAAAATTACAACAGGTACTCTGATATATCATAGCTTAACAACAGAATTTCAGCTTTAAGCATCTCCTCTTTCTCTTCCCTCAGGTTTTCAGCTCTTCACAGCACTAAAAGGGTTAATCTCACCTAGGCCTTGCAGCTGGAATGTGGCTTATCACTGTTGGTCACCTGACCTCTGCCGGACAGCGATGCAGCTTCAGCTCAATCTTGGCAGCACTGGAGAGGCGGGGGAAGCCGAGCCGCTCCGGCTGCCCACAGCAGGGCTGTGGGGGGGTTCCGCGGGTGGAACAGGGCCCATCAGCTCCAGGATGGCCATGGCCTGGCCCGGCCTGGCTCGAGCAGGGCCTGGGCCGAGCCCGCTGGCCCCCGCATGGGGCCCGCAGCCACCTGTCCCAGCACCGGAAACGAGAGAGAGAGGCTCTGCCTCGGAGTTTCCTATTCTTAAATGTGGATCACAGAGGCAGTCACAACTTTAAGTGGCTCAAAGAATTGTCCATATTCAAACTGGCCAGCTGATAGGTTCTGTCAGGTCAGGTCACAGAGGAAGCTGTAAGCACCCCTTTGCAAGAACATCACTTCCGGGACTATGCTTGCTAACCCATGACACCATGCAAAACCAACACCTTCCCCCCACCTGTCTTGGGTTACAATGGAAGATGTAACCAAAAGTATGTATTCTATTACCATCTATATAAGCTGTTAAGATAGGAGGGGCAGAGTTCTTTATCTTCTCCATGACTCGGCCCTGATAACACCCTCTGGGGAAACAGCTGCCACCCTGAGGGGGCCATCTCCACTAATGGGCCATCAAGGTCTCCCAGCATGACTCATAGAATTACATCATCCCATTGTGAGATGCTCTGCCGAGGGGGAGGAACCAAACATTCCTACCTGTATATAATCTGAGGCTTGGAAAACCACGGGCAGCACTACCCACTGGATTCCCAGAGGACAAGAGCTACATAACCACTACTGGACCTCCAGAGAAGGACCAGATCTTTCTAGAAGATCACCGCTTCGACAAAACCACATCCATCACTCCAAAAGGACTGTAGCCACCATGTAATCAGACTGCTACCACCACCCTGACCGACAGGGTGTCAGGTCGTATTGTGACTGTCAGTTTTAGGCCGTGTTTCTGTACTATTGCCTCTATTTTTAATTTTCCTATTAAATTGTAGTTCTGACTTGGAATCTCCCACTGGTTTCTTGCAAACTAGTATACCACACCTCCCTCCTTCCCAGCTCTACCTCATCCCATCAACAGCGAAGGGAGGCAGGGAATGGGGGTTATGGTCAGTTCATCACCCATGGTTTTGTTATGAATGTATTGTGATGTTGGCTTTTTTTTCATGTTCCTTAATGTTAGAAAAACTTTACCTAGGCTCTGTAATGTAATACATGATATAGAATGTCTATTGTTTATGTAGTCAATTTAGAAAAGATAGGCAGAGAAAGCCTTCACATTCCTGGAGTATCTTATCAGAGAAGAAGAAAACCCAAAACCAGAGAGAAGAATTTATGGAGGGAGCAGAGACGGAATGGAGCCAAGGAGGAAGATAAGGCTGATGGGGTGATACACAGAAACTCCAAAGAATTTATGAATCATGCATGATTGTAATGAATATGCAATAAGAGATGTACTTTTAAAGATGATCTCTTGGATGTAGAGGTGTGCCTTTGGATCTCTGCCAAAGCACCTGGCCGTAATACCCTTTTTGCTATTGTCTCCTAATTGTCCCTTTCATTAAACTTTTCTTAAAATTTTACTAAGAGTGAACCTCATTTTTCACAGTTTCTTCTGTTGCTCAGGGAGAGGAGTCATTCCCCTGCTGCACTATGGGGTCCCTCCCATGGGAGACAGTTCTCCACTAACTTCTCCAACGTGAGTCCATCTCATGAGCAACAGCTCTGCAAACTGCTGCAATGTGAATCCATTCCATGGTGTCTTGGGGTGACGTTATGATGTGTATCCCATATCGCTGCCTATGCCCAGAAATTAATTTTTGTGCCTTTCTATGCCTCTAAACTGAGCCTGAGAGGGGGAAGAGGAAAAAAACCGAGCAAAACTTTCTCCAAGCAGTTTGCAGCTCGTTCAAGGTCATATAAAGATAGCAGGGTTTTTTTTCCCCCCCAGCTGCGGCAGGGGAGTGAGAAAGCACCCAGCTTGCTGTTTTGCAGTCAGCTTTTGGCCAGTTGTTTTCAGTTTCTCGTTCTCCGGAGAGAGACTGAGAGTTGGACTTTGCTTTTTTCTTTCTCTGGAATTCCGGATTTTCTCCCTTTCCTACTGGACTGCTTTCAACCTCAGAGCACATCGGGAGGACTTTCCACTGGGCACAGAGGGCCTGGCTCTGGCCCAAGCCCCAGCTCCGAGGAAACCAAAGGGAGGACTCTAACGCTTTCCCAGGTTTTTTCCTCCACAGTGAAAGATTTTACCATTTAACATTATTTTCCTTTTCCCGGGTGTTTGTTAAATAAATAGTTTTATCTTCTTCACTTTCCTTCGAGGAAAATTTATTTTTTTTCCCGAACCTGGTGGGGGGAGGGGTGGTTGTACCTTCTCTCAGAGGATATATTTCTAAATTTGGCCAAACCGGAACAAATTTAGTGGCACCCAACTGTGTGGCTCGAAGGAAAGTGAAAAAAACTTGTGCTAATTACATTTTGGTTTGAATTTACGTATTTTGTGTTGGGGTAAAGTAGTCACCATGCTGGTTGAGTTCATAACATTTCTCTGGCTTGATGTATTCATGTATTTCTGGTCCGTAGGCTTGTTTAAGGTACTAGTGCCTTTCTGGTCCCTAGGCTTATTTGCCTATCCACAACTTGGTCCAATCTTATCCTTGATAAGGAATTTTTGCAGAGCAGGGACACAAATTCGGATTTCTATTTTGCTGTGCTCAGTGATAATGATTTATAAGAAGTTGACAGAGGTACAGGCAGCTGCTCGAAGTGTGTATGATAAATGGTTTCTCCGTCCTAACCCCAGTCCTAGCTTCAGTAGCCTGTTTTGGGAATTTATTAGTAACTGCACCCAGATTGTTAGAGGAGGAGGAGTCGGGGTTTCCCTTCCCTTTAAATTTGATAGGTTATCTTTTGAGAATGTTCAGTTTCCCCTGGATGTTAAAGAGACCACCTTCCTGGTATTTTATCTGGTAAGCTTCCTCTATGTGGTTCGCAGCTTGTCTAGAATAAGAGCTCAGATTTCCCGGGCGACTGCCGAGACACCTGACCCAGAGGTGGAACATCCTGAGTGGTGTGGGGAATGGGAGGATATAGGCCAAATCCTGAAGAAATTCTCTGACCCAATGGTTTGCAATTTTTCCCCTGAACAAGTTCAGAAACCAGCTGAGGTGGCAAAATATCTGAAAGAGAAATACAATGACAATTCTAATGAGAACAAGCTCCTTGCAATATGTTGGGCCTTGGCATATGCCTATCGCACACTGCAGCAGGTAATGGTAGAGAGGCAGGAAGATAAATCAGCAAAGCCTGCAGATACCCCAGTCACTCAGGCTGCAGATAAACCAGACAGCCAGCCCAAACCAGATGGAGAGTCTAAGCCACTGACAGTGGCTCCTGTCACGAGGAAAAAGCACACAACCAAAACTGATCGCCCAGTGAAAGATGATGATGATGATTCAGGGGAAGGGACCTCAAAAGATGCCAGGGAAGGAACCTCAAAACCACCAACGGACTCAGGCACAGAAACCATTACTGAGTCCATGTCCATAAAGGACCTTCACAGCCTAAGAAAGGATTACACCCGACGGTCCGATGAATCCATACTAAGTTGGATGGTCCGTATTTGGGATGCGGCAGGTGATGATGTGATGCTGGACGGTGCTGAAGCGAGGCGTTTGGGATCCCTGTCACAAGATCCAGTGATCGACCAAGAGATGAAAAGGGAGGCTACCTCTACCAGTCTCTGGAGACGGATTTTGACAGGCGTGATTGAAAGATATATGTGTGGAGATGATCTCTACATGCAGCAAACCCCGTGGAAGACCATAGAACAAGGGATCCAACGCCTGAGAGAACTAGGGGTGGTAGAGGTTGTCTTCACAAATGACCCAGGATTGAAGAGTCCAGACCGGGCCAGAGTTATTCCATACATGTGGCGAAAACTCATACATCTTGGGCCACCAGAATACGCTTCTGCTTTAGCAATAATGAAACCGGACTACGGTGCGAATGAGACTGTGAAAGATATGGCAGTGAAGCTCAGAGCATATGCAGACTCTGTGCATGGCCCAACACATGCAAGAATCACAGCTGTGGAAACACATATGCAGAAAATGGAAGATGAAATGAAAAAGAGTCTCCAGGAGATTAAAGAGTGCCTTCTCCGCGGACGTTCCCCAGAGAGAAGGTACATCCCACAAAGTGAGCTGTGGAATTTCCTGTGTGACAGTGGGGAAAACATGAGGAAGTGGGGTGGACAACCCACTTCTGCTCTGGCAGCACGAGTGAGTGAATTGAAGGAGCGCAAGTCTCAGAAAGGAGGATCTACCAAAAAGAAAGTAGCTCCAGTTGCCTGTAGCCAAACTGCCGGAAATGATGGAAAAGATGATGGCATGTCCAATTCCCATGAAGGAACCTCTAAGATACAGGCCCAGGGAAAGAAGGATAACCAGGCATAGAGGAGCCCTGCCTCTAGCCAGGTAGAGGTCAGGGAAAACCGTGTATTTTGGACTGTGTGGAGTCGTTGGCCTGGTACATCAGAACCACAAAAGTATGATGCCTTGGTTGACACTGGTGCGCAGTGTACAATAATTCCATCGCAGCATGTGGGGGTAGAATCTGTTTCTATTTCTGGTGTAACAGGTGGATCACGAAATTTGACCTTGGTGGAAGCTGAGGTGAGCCTGACTGGAAATGAGTGGAAGAAACATCTCATTGTGACTGGCCCAGAGGCCCCGTGCATTTTGGGCATAGACTTCCTCCGGAACGGGTATTTTAGAGACCCAAAGGGACTCAGGTGGGCTTTTGGAATAGCTGCTGTAGAGACAGAGGGCATTAAGCAATTGAACGCTTTACCTGGATTATCAGAGAACCCATCTGCAGTAGGCCTTCTGAAGGTGGAAGAACAAAGAGTACCAATTGCTACCTCGACAGTGCATCGCCGACAGTACCGGACAAATCGAGATGCTGTGATTCCCATCCACAAGATGATCCGTGAGCTGGAGACCCAAGGGGTGGTCAGTAAGACCCACTCACCCTTCAACAGCCCCATTTGGCCTGTGCGCAAATCTGAAGGAGAATGGAGATTGACTGTGGACTATCGTGCCTTGAATGAAGTGACTCCACCACTGAGTGCTGCTGTGCCAGACATGTTGGAGCTCCAGTATGAGCTGGAGTCCAAAGCAGCGAAGTGGTACGCCACTATTGACATTGCCAATGCATTTTTCTCCATTCCTCTGGCAGCAGAGTGCAGGCCCTAGTTTGCTTTCACCTGGAGGGGTGTGCAGTACACCTGGAACCAACTGCCCCAGGGGTGGAAGCACAGTCCCACCATCTGCCATGGACTGATCCAGACTGCACTAGAAAAGGGTGAGGCTCCAGAACATTTGCAGTACATTGATGACATCATTGTGTGGGGGAACACTGCAACAGAAGTGTTTGAGAAAGGAGAGAAAGTTATCCAGATTCTCCTGGAAGCTGGTTTCGCCATCAAGAAGAGCAAAGTCAAGGGACCTGCTCAAGAGATCCAGTTCCTGGGAGTGAAATGGCAAAATGGACGGCGTCAGATTCCCACTGAGGTCATCAATAAGATCACAGCAATGTCTCCACCAACCAACAAGAAGGAAACACAAGCTTTCCTAGGTGCCATAGGCTTTTGGAGGATGCATATTCCTGAGTACAGACAGATTGTGAGTCCTCTTTACCTGGTTACCCGCAAGAAGAATGATTTCCATTGGGGCCCTGAACAGCAACAAGCTTTTGCCCGGATCAAGCAGGAAATCGCTCATGTGGTAGCCCTTGGCCCAGTCAGGACAGGACCAGAGGTGAAGAATGTGCTCTACTCTGCAGCTGGGAACAATGGTCTGTCCTGGAGCCTTTGGCAGAAGGTGCCTGGTGAGACTCGAGGTCGACCACTGGGATTCTGGAGCCGAAGTTACAGAGGATCTGAAGCCAACTACACCCCAACAGAGAAGGAAATCTTGGCAGCCTATGAAGGAATCCAAGCCGCCTCAGAGGTAATTGGCACTGAGGCACAACTCCTCCTAGCACCCCGACTACCAGTGCTGGGGTGGATGTTCAAAGCAGAGGTTCCCTCTACCCACCACACCACCAATGCCACATGGAGCAAATGGATTGCTCTCATCACACAGCGCGCCCGTATCGGAAAACTGAATCGCCCTGGGATTTTGGAAATAATTACAAACTGGCCTGAAGGTGAAAACTTTGGTCTCGCTGATGAAGAACAAGTGACACGCGCTGAAGAAGCTCCACCATACAACCAACTGCCATCAGAAGACACACACTACGCTCTTTTCACCGACGGTTCTTGTCGCATCGTAGGGATGAAACGAAAGTGGAAAGCAGCCGTATGGAGTCCTGCACGACAGGTTGCAGAAGCCACTGAAGGAGAAGGTGGATCAAGCCAACTCGCTGAACTCAAAGCTGTTCAACTAGCCCTGGATATTGCTGAAAGAGAGAAGTGGCCAAAGCTCTACCTCTACACTGATTCATGGATGGTAGCCAATGCTCTGTGGGGATGGTTAGAAAAGTGGGAAAAAGCTAATTGGCAGCATAGGGGAAAACCAATCTGGGCTGCTGAAGAGTGGAAAAACATCGCTGCCCGAGTAAGAAAGCTAACTGTGAAAGTCCGCCATGTAGATGCCCATGTCCCCAAGAGTAGGGCTAATGAGGAACACCAAAACAATGAGCAGGTAGATCAGGCTGCAAAGATAGAAGTGTCACAGGTAGACTTGGACTGGAAACACAAGGGAGAGTTGTTCCTAGCTCGATGGGCCCATGATGCCTCAGGCCATCAGGGCAGAGATGCCACCTATAAGTGGGCACGAGATCGAGGGGTGGATCTAACCATGGACAGTATCTCCCAGGTGATCCATGATTGTGAGACATGCGCTGCGATCAAGCAGGCCAAGTGGGTGAAGCCCCTGTGGTATGGTGGGCGATGGTCCAAATACAAGTATGGGGAGGCCTGACAGGTTGATTACATCACACTGCCTCAAACACGCCAAGGCAAGCGCTATGTGCTCACAATGGTAGAAGCCACCACAGGATGGCTGGAGACCTACCCTGTGCCTCATGCTACTGCCCGGAACACCATCCTGGGCCTGGAAAAGCAAGTCCTTTGGAGGCATGGTACCCCTGAGAGAATTGAATCTGACAATTGGACTCATTTTAAGAATAGCCTTATTAATACCTGGGGTAGAGAACATGGCATTGAGTGGGTGTACCATATCCCTTACCATGCACCAGCTGCAGGCAAAGTGGAACGGTGTAATGGATTGTTGAAAACCACTTTGAAGGCACTGGGTGGGGGAACTTTCAAAAATTGGGAACAGAATCTAGCAAAGGCCACCTGGTTAGTTAACACCCGAGGTTCCACCAATAGAGCTGGTCCAGCCCAGTCTGAATCCTTGCATACGACAGATGGAGATAAGGTCCCAGTAGTGCATGTCAGAGGTCTGATAGGAAAGACTGTGTGGATAAATTCTGCCTCGAGTACAGACAAACCCATCCGTGGGGTTGTCTTTGCTCAGGGACCTGGTTGCACATGGTGGGTAATGCAGAAAGATGGAACAACGCGTTGTGTACCACAGGGAGATCTGATTGTTGGGTGAGAACCACTGTAATGTGGAATGCCTGTGTACCACTGCTTGCTGAGTGTCACTGTCACTGTTCATATATAGCTGTGTATATATATATATACGTATTAATGTGTGTGTAGAATTAAAATATCTTAGTTTGGGCATTGAGCCAACAATATGGGATAAGGGGTGGAATGTCTTGGGGTGACGTTATGATGTGTATCCCATATCGCTGCCTATGCCCAGAAATTAATTTTTGTGCCTTTCTATGCCTCTAAACTGAGCCTGAGAGGGGGAAGAGGAAAAAAACTGAGCAAAACTTTCTCCAAGCAGTTTGCAGCTCGTTCAAGGTCATATAAAGATAGCAGGTTATTTTTCCCGAACCTGGTGGGGGGAGGGGTGGTTGTACCTTCTCTCAGAGGATATATTTCTAAATTTGGCCAAACCAGAACATATGGGCAACAGTCCTCCTCAAAGTGCTGCAGCGTAGGTCACTCTTCCATGGGGTGCAGTCCTCCAAGAACAGATTGCTCCAGCATGGACCCCTCTCTCCATGGGTCTCCAATGGGCTCACAGCCTCCTCTAGGCTCTTCCATGGGCTTCGGGTGTATCTCTGTATCCCCGTGGATCTCCATGGGCTGCAGGGGCACAGCTGCTTCACCATGGTCTTCACCATGGGCTACAGAGGAATCTCGGCTCCGGTGCCTGGAGCACCTCCTCCCCCTCTTTCTTCACTGACCTTGCTGTCTGCATAGTTGTTCCTCTCACATGTTCTCATTCCACTCTTCTCTGGCTGCAAAAACAACTGTGCAGCAATGTCCTAGGTTACAATGTAAGATGTGCCCACAAGCATGTATTCTATCACCATCTTCATGAGCTGTTAAAACCAGGTGGGGCAGTGCTCCCTGCCTCCTCCCTCAAGACTATGTCCTGTTAATGGCCCATCAGTGCCTTATCTCATGACTCATCATTCCATTGTGAGGTGCTCCACCCAGAGGGAGAAACCAAGCATCCCATCCTGGATATAAACTGCGATTTTTGAAGACCACAAGCAGCCTTTTCCCACTGGATTTTCCAGAGGACAAGAGCTACATACCTACCACTGGACCTTCTGAGGAAGACCAGATCTTTCTACACAGGATCACCGCTTCAACAGAACAACATCCATTCACTTCAGGAGGACTGCAGCCGCCACCTTATTGGACTGCTCCTGCTACCCTGACTAACAGGGTCAGGTCATATCTGACTCTGTCAGTTTAAATCAGTTTTGTTCTGGTTTTTTTCCTGCCTTGTTTTATTTATATATATATATTAGTAAAGAACTGTTATTCCTATTTCCCATATCTTTGCCTGAAAGCCCCCTGATTTCAAAATTATAATAATTTGGAGGGAAGGGGGGTTGCATCTGCAATTCCAAGGGAGGCTCCTGCCTTCCTTTGAATCAGGGGGATGGGAAGCAGAAGAATTAGTTTAAGAACAATGCATTGAGCTTGGTCAGCATACCAAAGCAGGAAGAAAAGATAAAAGACCACTGATAAAGGCAGGGGGAGTCTCAGACAGACATCCTGTGCTCAACCCAAAACTAGTTCAAACCAGTCTCGAAGCTTGAACTCGGGCCAGGGGTATAAAGAGCATGTGCAGGGAGGAAAGATGAAAAGTTCAGGATGACTCCTGCCTTCATCAGAGGAAGACCCTCGGAGACCCCTACCAAAGCCAACAGACAACACTGTGCACGCGCAACGCAGATGTAAATGACTTTTGGGTTCATTATAATACGAAGCAAGGCTGGGCAGGGCTAGGTGACGTATAGGCGTATTGGGAAACTTAATGAATATGTTACTTGTAACCCGAACAATACCAAGCTGAATGCAGCTGTCGGCAAGCATGGTTTTGGAGGAGCTATCCCCCATGTGTCCCAGCGCTGGAATAAACATACCTATTTTACTACTTATTTAGTAGTGGAGTCTTTTCCGCTCATCAGTTTAGCATAACTTGCTTAGCATTAGTAGCTAAATTTGCTGAAGCCTCAGGTCAGAGGCCATAAACTTTCACCTAGGTATGTTGAACTTTTACCTAGATAAGTAAAAGAAGGCCCCAGAGCCAGTTCAAGCCAGATGATAAGGAAGCTACATTCATTAACAGAAGCTGCAACCTTAGAGAGAAGAAATGGCCCACCTAGAGACAATGAAATGTCTCGATGAAGAACCAGAAGACACAAGACCCTAATATTACTACTGGTCTGAACTGTTGCATGAGGGGTGGGGAATTGAGATTATAAGGGTATAATTGCCCAGTGATTTTTTTTGTTCGAGGTCCCTCTTCAGACACATCCAGCTTAAGCTATAGTGCTATTAATAAAAAGGACTACATAGAAGAAGCTCCTTTCAACTTATTGATTCAGCAGAAACCTAGAATTGAACCCTATTATGGCGGTTAGCATATATAATTTCCATAACACAGTAAAGGCAGTCAATTATTGCCAACACTTGGTTACAAGTAATTTGCACGTACTTGTTGGTTCATTTATGAAACTGGCAAACGTAGAGACTTTTAAGTCTGGGAAGAAAACGACCGTGTTTAATCTTATCCTAATGATGAATTAAATTGCATTTTTCTTTCATGTTCAGAAAGCACCCGTGTTCCTCCTAGGGGTGGAAGAGTCGAAGCCACTCCCACAGCCAACCGTCCTGCCAGGCGCAATGGCCACCCGCCGGCGCTAGGACTCCCGCCACAGCTCAGGACTGGGACTGCACGAAATAACCGTCGGAGCCGCAGGTTCCCACGGCTGCCCCACCCCGCGTGGGCACTACCTGCTCCCCTGCGGAGAGAGCTAGCGACGCGGAGGCGGGCCAATCCTAGGGGAAGTAGCCCCCCTGCCCTCTCCCCCCACCGTTCCCAAGCCCAACCCGGCTGCGGCGCCTCACGGCGGCGTCACCCACCCCCAACGGCCGCTCTCCACCCGCAGCCGTATGGTGCTGACACACGCACGCAATCCCAAACAAACTCTCAGAATGCTCCGAGCAGCCGAACCCCGCCCCTCACTACCTGCGCACCCTGTCGTGTGAAAGGTAACCCTACCGTCACTTCCGCACGCTGTGCAGGCCGGGAATGCGAGTAGCGATTGGCCGGCGCCTGCCCCGCTTTTCAACGTGCAGGGGAGCAGGAAGCGGTAACGGCAGAGCGAGCGCGGCAGGGTGAGTGGCTCCTTACGGTGAGTTACCCAGTAGAACTGCCTCCAGTGTGACCTGCCCGGGAATTGAAAAGGAATCGATTTAATGCGCCCTTTGATGACGCAATAACGACTAATGAGGTGGCGGTGTTGCTAAACGCGTGGTTTGGGCCGGCACTGGTCGGGTTCCCTCCTCAGGGGTGTCCTCATGGGATACTCGCGCCTGCCGGCGGTTGCGCACACCTCTCTCGGAATGCCCGTGCCCGTGTCCGGCAGGCACTTAGTGCTGACTAGGCCTTCTGCCACTTCTGAGACTCGGCGGGCGCACATTTGCTTCTCCACCTGAGGCGGGCTCTGCTGCCGCCTTACGATTGGCGGGGTTCGCGCAGACTACTGTCAGCGCCCGCCAGTGGGACTGCGACTGTCCGCGGGGCTGTGAGGGGCTTTGACAGGGCTGGGCCTTGGCCTCGCTTTCGAGAGCTCCGCGCAGACTCGAGCCGGCGGAAACTACAAGGGGTTTTGGTGGCGGGTCGCAGTTCCGCCTCTCAGCCGCTATGGACAACGTGAGGCCTCTGCTGCCCCTTGGAAGTGCGACACCCAATGTGTGCCCTGCCCTGCCCTGCTTGTCAGGGCGTGGGTGCCTTGGTCGCCTCTGTCTTAGCGATAGCGAGGCCTTGTATGTGATTGAGAGGGAACGGAGGGGCTGGCTCGTGTCCTTTCTCTGTGGTTGCTATCTTTGAAGAAAAATAAATAGAAAAGTGCACAAGAAGTTCTCGTGTCTGTGTTATTTTGAAGCAACTACTGCTGTTACCCACCAAACACCCCTCATTCTCCTTTTCTGATGTGGCTACAATGAGATGGCAGTGGTTTGGCCAGTGCTCAGTCTGCTGTTTTGTGTTGTCTGCTTTGCCTGCCTGCATTTGTGTACAATACATATAGACAAAGAAAAAAAATATCTTGTGCCTGAAATAAGAGGAGTTCCTGTTGAAGTCCAGGAGTGTGGAAGTAATAAGATGGCTTCACTGAGGTAGATTTATAAGAACAAATTTGCTAATTGTGTGCATATTGTGTGAGATGTGTCTAGTGTCAGAAGTTAATAAGGTTAAGTCAGTAGTCAACTGGGTCTACTGAAAAATCCAGGTAAATATCTGAATTAATCCAGTTTTCATCACTCATGAATGAGTCTGCATGTAAGTGACAACTTGGATCACGTCTGTCTGCCTTCCTTGGCATCTTGGTTTTTCTCTGAGGACTGCATTTCACTTCTTGCTCCAAAGTAGTCATGCTCTCATTGAACATATGCTGTTCTGTTGGGCTTTCTTCTGCAATATCACTGAGTTTAAAATTAGAAGGTTCAATGAATGGTGCAACTGTATTTCGATGGGTGATAAATTCACTTTTTTTTTTACTAGTCTTGTGTTAATTCAGGACAATAAATTATCTATCATAAGTTGTTTTTTTATTTGTGATTTTTAGTGTTCTGAGAGACTGAAACTTTTTAAAATTTCTTCGATTGGGGAGCTTACTCTGTTATTTTGGGGGGTGTAAGATCTCCCTATAAACACGCAATTTGGAAGTAAATTCTGGATAGGTGGAAATAATGAGATTTGAGGTTGAAATTTTGTTTGGTTTAACTTTTAGGGAATTACACTTTTAACTGCAAGTCATCTATCAATGTACAATGTGTCAAAAATGGGCAAGAAAAATTAAACAGTGAAGTAAATGGCTGACAACTTTCTACATAAAACTTCATAGAATGATGGATGGAAGAAAGATGCTGATCATCTGTCTTAGACCCATCATTATAGATGAGGTGAAGGCAGCAGCATTTCCTTCAACCTCACTTTCTCTCTTGCCGTCACAAGATCCTGATATGTATTTCAGCATCTGCTTGGCAAAGCAGTGATAGCAGATAGAACTAGACTTCCATAAGCAGTTGCTTCTGCTCTTTTCCATCTCTTGGCAAAATGATTTCTCTGTGGGACAGTTTTTCTGAGATGCAAGAGTGTGTTTTGTGGTAATAATAGGAATTTCACAATTTTCTTTACTTGATGTCTGTTAGTCATAAGAGAATAACTTTGCTTTTATCATAACCAGGTAATTCTTCTTCGGTATGTGTTTGTTGGAAGCAAGGTAGAATTTACACAGCTGCACAGGGGTGTTAACAACCATGGTGGCATCAGCTCAGGACTTTTCAATTCCAATCACATACAAAAAATCTGCACAAGTTAGGGAACACTTGCTATCTAGTTTCTTCTAGCACTCTAAAGAAAACTTCTTTGCCACACCTTAATTTTCCATCTCTGTATTCAATGTTTGGCTTATTACTAGACGCTCTCCTAACTTTCTTCCTTTTGTCCATACTAAGTACAAAAATAAAGGAATTTGAGACATACCCTTCACTATAAAACTCATTCAAGCCTAATGACCATCTCTCAGAAACCATATGTTCTTCAAAGTGAGTTAGACTATGACAAGAAACAAAGTTTCTGCATTAATGTGACTTTGAATTGTCTTTGCTTTTTCTGTGGCATTCTCAGTGTGAGCCATGTGAATGTAGAAGTTGAAGATGAGTGCTGCTGCACAGATCTGAAGTAATTTTGCCCAGAGTTAATTTGTGAAATGCTTTCATTGAAGAATTTGAACTCTCTCCAGAGATTCTTTTGCATCAGCAGTACACCATCCATGTCTCATCCACAGGCTCAGACTTCTGCTAAACTTTTTCAAGTCTGAGGATCTCTGCAACTCCTACCTCCAGCTATGTTTGTTGTATAAGTAAGGGAGGAAGAGCCATGAGATTACAAGCCTACATGTCTCTTTTAAAAGTTGGCAAAGAATATTTCACCTTGTAGGGGGAGAAGTGTAAGAAGCCTGGGTGAATAAGAAGCTCTTTGCTCCTGGGTGTGACAAAACATTAAATCCCTGGCAACTCCTGTGTACCCAGAAGTTGAAAAGTGCTTTTATTACATCCTTATTTAAAGGAAGTAAACATCTTGTGTTTACTAGATACAAAATGTGACTTAAGTATGAAAAGTTTTAGAACCATTCTTTCACAAAGAGGATTGGTAGAATTGCAAGAAGTAACTATAAAGATTCTGACTTTATGTTGCCGAGATGGAGAATAGTTAGCTGTGGAGATGTTACACCCCTGCAGTATTTGCTTCAAGGGAGGTGGGTCCCTGCTGAATTTGTAGAATAAAGAAATGCATTTACCAACTTTGACTGTTTCTTCATGTGTATAAATAAGGCCATACTTCATTAACCCTCATGTTTCCTACCTGACAACTAAAATCAGATAAACCTGTTACCAAGACAGTTTGGTGTTTCCATTGGTTTTGTAGTCTTTAAAAAGTGCTAGTTCATGTTTGTATAATAAGCTGACTGTGCATAGTACTTTCTAAGTGGCACAGTATTCTTACTGTCCTACCACATCTTTTGCAGACTAATCCTTTTGCCATGGAAGACGAAGAAATTATGGAATGTATCCAGGAATTCCCTGAACACTATAAAGTTATTTTGGATAGACTGAATGAACAACGTGAACAGGACCAGTTTACAGATATCACGCTGATTGTTGATGGTATGTATACACCTGAGAACCAGTTGGTATCCAGAGAATTCTGAAAGCTATGCTGGGAAGCTGTTGGGTTTGTCACAGGTCAACTGTCAAACTGGGCTGCGAACATTCTTGGCTCTGTATTGGTGTGTGAGTTGCTTGCGGAGTTTCAGTTATTAATCTTGGGCTGAACAGAGTCTCCAGCAGAGATTAATAATTTTGCTTCTGCTTTTTATAGAATCCCAGAATGTCCTGGGTAGAAAGGGACTTTAAAGATCATCTAGTTCTAACCCCCTGCCATGGGCAGGGACACCTTCCATTAGACCAGGTTGCTCAAAGCCCCATCCAACCTGGCCTTGAACACTTCCAGGGATGGGGCAGCCACAGGTTCTCTGGGCAACCTGTGCCAGGGCCTCACCGCCCTTACAGGGAAGAATTTATTCCTAACATCTAATCTAAATCTCCCCTCTTTTAGTTTAAAACCATTCCCACTTGTCCTATCACTATCTGTTCATGTAAAAAGTCAGTCTCTTTTTTTATAAGCCCCCTTTAGGCACTGGAAGGTGCTCTAAGGTCTCCTCAGAGCCTTTTCTTCTCCAGGCTGAACAGCTCCAACTCTCTCTGCCTGTCTTCATAGGAGAGGTGTTTCAGCCCCGTGAACATCTTTGTGACCTCCTCTGGACCTGCTATAACAAGTCCACATTATTCTTGTGCTGAGGACTCCAGACCTGGATGCAGTGCTCCAGGTGGGGTTTCATGAGAGCAGAGTAGAGGGGGAGAGTAGGGAGCTCCTTCCAAACAAGGAGCTGAACTTGTAAAAAATATTGGTTTATTATTTAAAAAAAAAAAAAGAAAAACCAGCTTGAAATAAGGTCGCCTTCTTGCTTCTTGGGTATCTGCCTACTATTTTAATCTATAATTAAAATAGTGTAGAACAACTCACTTATCTTTTTCTACGTGTTCTAAAGACATAAGTATTAGTTTAAAAGGAAGATGGAAATGCAAATGCTTATTATCTCATTAGAAAAGGTGGTGTCTGATAGGTCACCTAAGATTGCTTCTTATCCCAAACATGTCTTAGAATGGATGAGCACTTCAATGAAGATAGGCAGTGTCCACTAGGACAGACCTAGCTAAAGGATCCTTAAAAAGATAGCAAGAATTCACTTGAAAGAAAATGTACCTACAGAGCCTGGATTAGAAAAAAGTAAGCAAATGAAGAAAAAAATTATTCTTTGGAATCACCGTAGTTTTACTGATGCTTGTACAAAACTTATCCTGAATGTTTGTTCCTGCTCTAGTATTACCACAACCACGTGTTGAGCTCAAAACTTTTCTTGTGCAGCTGTGTAGTTCTAATACATGTTGGTTCTCTTACCTGTGTTCCACGGAGCCTTCTGGGTGTCCGTGCCTGCACCAGGGAGAAGGCAACACAGTGATGGAGAATACACAGTCTGGAAAACAGGAAGAACAGAGCTAAACCACTTTTGTTCTGCAGGGATCTTTATGCTGGCAGAAGTGATGATTGAATACATCCATATGTAAGAGCAGCAAAAACCAAGGAGAGCTTGGATAAAATCTGAGATCTGAGCCCAAGACACACAGGAAAAAGTTTGAACAGGAATTTCCCACAACTTAAATATTTGAAAAGAGAAACACTCTTGAGTGAGTCATTCAGCTGACTGAATTGCAGAGCTTCAACAAGGTCAATGATGTCAGCAAGGATCTGCATAAGATGGGACAGGCTAGCTGCAGTGATATCCCATGTTACAAGGAGACATGCTAAGTGACTATGTGCTGCTGGAATAGATTTGTAGACTGGGTGATTCTGCAGCTGTTCTCTTCTCTGCATCTGCACTTATTCTGCACCATGAGTAAAGAAGGTGTTATCCTAAATCAAACTTTTTGTCTCTCTTTGTAGGTCACCATTTCAAAGCTCATAAGGCCGTTCTTGCTGCCTGTAGCCAGTTCTTCTACAAATTCTTCCAAGATTTCACTCAGGAGCCCTTGGTGGAGATTGAAGGTAGTCTGATTCATGCAAATTAAAACCTTCAGAGTTGTGTGCCCATGCTCAAAATGAATGTAGTATCCCTGGTATGGGCTTAAATGCATGCTTGATCGTATTGATTAGCTTTCTAGATATCAGCTCTTGAATTGTGAGGTAATGTTGTGGTTTAACCCTGATTGGCAACCAAGCACCACAGAGCCAGGCTGGCTCATTTTCCACCAGTGGGATGGGGGGGGAGAATCAGAAGGGTAAAAGTGAGAAAGGACCTCATGGACTGAGATAAAACCAGTTTAATAATTAAAAAGAAATTGTAATTTTGTAAAAATTATAAGTAAAAGAGAAAGGAAAGAGGAAAAAACCAAGGAAGACAAGTGATGCAAATTAAAACAGTTGCTTGCCACCAACTGACCAATGCCCAACCAATCCCCTAACAGTGGCCCCTCCACCTGCCTCCCACACACACTATATACTGAGCATGATGTCATATGGTCTGGAATATCCCTTTGGTCAGTTGGAGTCACCTGTCCTGGCTGTGTCTCCTACCAACTGCCCACACACCCTCAGCCCGCTTGCTGTCAGAGCAGTGTGAGAAGCAGAAAAGGCCTTGGCTCTGTGTAGGCGCTGCTCAGCAGTAACTGAAACATCAGTGTGTTATCAACACTGTTTCAGCACAGGAAGGACATCGACCTGTTGGAGCGAGTCCAGAGGAGGCCACCAGGATGATCAGAGGGCTGGAGCACCTCTGCTATGAGGAAAGGCTGGGAGAATTGGGATTGTTCAGCCTGGAGAAGAGAAGCTTCAGGGTGACCTAATTGGGGCCTTCCAGTACCTGAAGGGAGTCTATGGGAAAGATGGAGAGAGACTATTTACAAAGGTCTGGAGTGACAAGACAAGGGGGAATGGCTTCACACTGACAGACAGTAGGTTTAGATTAGATATTAGGAAAAAATTCTTTACTGTGAGGGTAATGAGGCCCTGGCACAGGTTGCCCAGAGAAGTTGTGGACTCTTCATCCCTGGAAGTGTTCAAGGCCAGGTTGGATGGGGCTTTGAGCAACCTGGTCTAGTGGAAGGTGTCCCTGCCCATGGCAGAGGGTTCAAACTAGATGATCTTTAAAGTCCCTTCCAACCCAAGCCATTCTGATTGAGCACAGATCCAAAACATAGCCCCATGCTAACTACTATGAAGAAATTTAACTCTGTCCCAACTAAAACCAGTACAGGTAGCTATTGCCACTGGAAAAGAACTTCTCCTGAAGAAAAATTAAAAATAAAAAGATACCTTGGCTGGGGTGCAAGAACAGGATAGATGTGGAGCAATACCTGCCTGGTGGGTAAGAAGAAATTTCCTGGAGCAATTCAGCTTCTGGTAACTTGCTGCTCAGAGATCTCTTGAAAGAGAGAGATCATTTTTTATGTTTAAATTTGAACTTTTTAATTTTATACAAGTAGCTTTTTGTCCATCTTATCCTTCTTTTTATCTTTGTCATGGAATGACTGTAGTTATCCCATATTCACCTGTTTCTATAGACTTTTTACTCCAATGTGAGCCTTTCAAGGGTGGCATCTTCTCGAAACTGGCTATTGGAGTACTGTGAGCAGGGAAGTGTGAAAGACTGAGGAATTGTTAAAAGAAGCTGTTTTTCTTGCTTGTAAACAGGTGTAAGTAACATGGCATTTCGTCACCTAATTGAGTTCACCTATACAGCAAAACTAATGGTCCAAGGTGAGGAAGAAGCAAATGATGTTTGGAAAGCAGCTGAGTATCTACAGATGTTAGAAGCGATCAAAGCACTTGAAATCAGGTAAACACATAAGTCTCTTTTTCTTCCCAACACTGAAATGTAGTCTTAAGAATCCTTGTATGAGAGCTGCCAGTATTTTGCAGTGCTCTTCTTTATCCTGAAACCTTCTAAACTCATGTGGTATCATATACTCTTCTACTATAAGATATGGGTCAGAATTATACAGGCTAAAAAAATGAATGTCACATTCTTTGGGCTAGAACTCGATGACAAGTGACATGGCTGGTAAATGTTGCAGACATTGTAGGGCTGTGACTTTGTGATAACTAATATCAGGCCTCTGTACTGACTGCCTGCACCAGTGACAGCTGGCTGTACAGTGATGATATCTCTCAGGTAATTAGACCACATTAACAAGTTTGCACTGCTCTTTTGATTTCATGCAGCTTTCTGCTTTCAAGAGAATAGGCAGTGATTTTAAAGCTTCTCTTGTTGCAAATTTAGTCTCTCAAACTTCTTGAACAAACATAGTTGTTATAATTGGTTTTATATGGGATCAGTACTTAATCAAATGTTGCTGTAGCACCTTTTATCCAGTACAAAGAACTGTAATCCATTACCAAACTCCAACCTGAGAAAAGCAGGTGCTATTCCCATCATGCTATTTTTCTTCCCCTTCTTTCTCTTTCACAAAGTGCTGTCATGTTCTCATTTCTTCTGTATGCTATACTGTTCTTCTGTCATGAAGCAGGGGGAGGGCCAATAAATACCTCTGAGCATTACCGTTATCCTTGCTTTCTCTTCTAGACATGCTGAAAGGTCTTTGTGTTCAAGCTAAGGAAAGACTTATTTTTTCTTTATCTCCACATAGACACACTAAGCTGAGTGGCATTGACACTGAGTTCCTCTAGTAGCCAAACAAATTATAAAACCTCCATGACATGGTACCCTGGAAACTTGGTTTTCAACATCAGTGGTTTTTTTGTTTTTTGGAATCAAGTTATTCTGTTGATTGGTAGCAGAGCTGAATAACTATGTTGGGGTTTTTTTAATAGAAAAGACAGGATTGTGCCTTTCTAGTTCTACTCTCCAACCCAACAATACCCTTTTTTGACATTATTGAAATTAAACATGGTATCACCAAAAGAACTTTTTTTTTATATTTAGGGAAAAGCAGACCTTTGCTGTCTGTTTAAAAAAATTAAGACACTTGAAATTGAAAAACTATGTTCTAATTGGTATCATTTTGAGTCTGTGTACACTGGTAGAGCTGTTTAACCAGGATTCAGATCAGTCCGTCAAGCTAAACTGTCTAGTCTGCAATTAATTCCCACTATTGTATAATGTTTGTTGGTTATGCATCACTAGTAAATGCTGTAATTCTCATGTTACAAGGAAATAAATGTTTGGCTTAACACACACATGTGCAAGCCAGTTTATTCTTAGAATTATTTCCATTGTTCATAGATTTTTGGTTGGGTGTTTTTGGTTAGGAAAACAAACTTGAGTACCACTGTCAGTTTTCTCCTTCACAGTAGGAAGGGGATGAATTGCAATACAGTGCCTGTATCTGAGCTTTGACTAAAAGCGGCAAACATCAGAAACTTCAGCTAAAGTAGAGGTTATTATAGAACTAACCATTTGTGTAATGCATCAAAGAGTTGCACAGCACATAATCTAGACTTGAAAGAAAACAACTAGCTGTTATTCCTTCAAGTACAATGTATTGTATGTGTGTATCCCCATTCAGTTTCACACCTGAGCCACACAATGTACTCAAGGACAGTAGTCTCCTCTTTGCTGAGCAGATTATTATTTTTGTACGTGGTCCTGGAGCTCCTTGCAGTAATGTGCAAAGTAACTGTCACCTTCTAGGCATCAGAAATATGGCCTAGATGAAACTCTTTAAGTTTAGCTGCTGTGTCTTCCTCTGTCTGAATATAGTAAGGTGCAGTTTAATAAGCTGTATCCTGCATTAGGTTATTAGCCACACATCTCTGCTGTATGACATCCCAATACTGGGGAAAAACCTTATCACCCCTATTATTAGAAAACCTGAAAGTGATAGGGAGTAGGTTACATAAAAGGATTTATCAGGCTGCAAAGGAAGGTAAAAGTACAAATTACTCTGATTACAGTCTGATTTGAGGAGAAGATAGCCACTCATTTTCAAAACTGATAATCAGTAGTAAAACCTCCAGCATGTAAGTGCTGTGGATAATCATGAGTGTGTGATTTGAAAGCATTGGCCCAGTCAGCTCTGTCCATGTTTGAGATGGGATGCTATCTCTGACATTTTGGAGGAAGGGGGTTGTGTATTTATGGTGCAAGGAAAAGAAGAACAGAGCTGGGGGCCATGCTTAAGCCCAGATAAATTAAATTAAAATTCTCTTTTCACATCCCAGTGGCTTTTTTTTTTACTACAACTGTTAGCTGTGTGTTTTCCTGAAGTACTAGATGATATAGTAATCATTGTGTGAAGTCACAGCTGTAGTGTTTTATAAGAAGCTGTAAGTGCTGCAGGCAATTGCATGCACTCTAGAGCTTGGGAGTTGAATAATGTAGGAAGAGCTTGAATCTTATTTCTGAGTAGGCAGGCCAAAGTACAGAATTTTGCATTTCTTATATAAACCTATGTCATTAGACTAATTGGCCTTTCTTCTTGATAGGTGCTTTGTATCATTCAAGTGGAGCTATTTAAAACACTTTAATAACCGTATGTTAAAGGCTCCACAGCTTTAACTGTGCTATTCTACAGCTCTAAGGAGTATAGATTAAGGACAAATTAACATCTGAAATGGGTGCAGGTTATGTGGTCACTCATCATTCAGCTTCTTTGAGAAACATCTAGCTAGTGTTTAATGCAGAAGCTCAGCATCAGGCAGGGATTGTTATGTAAGTGCTTATGGATCTTAACTATGTTTATGTAAATGTTTTGCAGGAACAAAGAGAATTCATCACCCTTAGAATCAAATCAAAGGCAAGGTAAAAATAAGGCAAAAAAGAGGAAGATTGCTGAAACATCTAATGTTATCACAGAAACACTGCCATCTGCAGAATCAGAGCCTGTTGAAATTGAGGTTGAGATTGCTGAAGGATCGATTGAAGTGGAAGATGACAGCATTGAAACACTTGAAGTAGCTTCTGCAGAGCAATCTATAAAGTACATACATACAACAGGTACATCAGATGAATCTGCTTTGGCTCTTTTGGCAGATATCACCAGTAAGTATCGTCAAGGAGAGACAAAATGCCAGATCCAAGAAGGTGGTAGTGCAACTGATCCCTCGTGCAAACAGGTAGAAGATATTGAAATTGTGGAACTTCAGCTGTCACATGTGAAGAATTTATTCCACTGTGAAAAATGTAACCGTTCATTTAAATTGTTTTACCATTTTAAGGAACACATGAAAACACACTCTGCTGAGAGTTACAAGTGTGACATATGCAGTAAAAGGTACCTACGAGAGAGTGCTTTGAAACAACACCTCACCTGTCACCACCTTGATGAAGGTGGTGCTAGCAAGAAGCAAAGACCTGGCAAGAAAATACATATATGCCAATACTGTGATAAGCAGTTTGATCACTTTGGACATTTTAAAGAGCACCTCCGAAAGCACACAGGTAAGAACTGTACTTGTGGCTTTGGCTCTAGCATTTTGGGGTTTTGCATGTTTTGGGGAAATAGAAAATATGCTGAAGAAAATGCATGAGTCCTGAGTGCTAGAAATACTTGGCTTGTAGTTGCAACTAAAATGCTGGTTTGGTTTTTTAATTTAATTTAATTTTATTTTTTTGTTTTACATTGGTATAAACTTTGAGGGATTGAGGTGGCTAAAAATAGATGCCTAAAACCAGAAAGCACTAATGAAGCTTCTCTCTTCAGTCTATTAAATCTTAAAATATTTCTTTTAAAATTATTTCTTAAAGCATGTTTTTTTTTTTCTTGAAAAGTACCAAACTGAGGAGCCGCTTTTATTTTTACAATTCTACTAGTAAATGTTTCTGTTGAAATATGATCTAAACCATGAGCTTCTCAGTGGAATATACATTTTAAAGAGTTTCTTTAACTAACAGAACGTATGAGCAAATGCCTATTAATGCATTAGGCATAAAATACCCCCTTGCTCTTGACTTCTCATCTGATTTAATTTTCTTTGTTAATTAACGCAGCAAAACATTTCTAGTGACTATAGTAGACTTTTGTTACTGTAAAATCTGCCTCTTTGAAATCTGAACAGTATCTTTTGAGTATAAAATTACTTGTGCTTCTTCTATATAATATGGGAGGTTAAGATACTATTTCTTCATGTCACTGAAAAGTCTGTACTATCTGAATAGGTACTGAGCATTATATAGATAGCTCTCTGAATATAAAATATATGTTGTCCTGATCTTTCAGATGTTTTTTTTAATATGTCAGTCATGAGTCATCAGTAAGAATTTAATAGAGGGTAGCAGTCTTATTTCTTTTGCAACTTGCTGTTGCAAAAGCCTTTTAATTGGAACTTCTTTGCACCTGTATATGACACTGCATCAAATCTACTCCAAATAGCCCCTTAAAAGTTGCATTTATGAAAACTCTTTGGCAAATCCTTATTCCCTATGAAGCAGGCAGTGTTTTTCCATTATGACCAAGCCAAATGCAAGCTACCTAACAAAAGTCTTTTCAGAGAAAATTTGTGGAGGATTAACAGAATAAACCAAATATAACAATATATTCGTTGCTGTTGTGACAGAAGGATTTTGGGGATGAAGCAACTTAGCATATCACAGGAGGTGCAGAGTACTTTCTAAATATTTATTGATGCAAGTATCACACATGGAATCTAATTACTTCCAGTTCCAGTGATATGCTTGAAGCAGCCAAATTAATCAGCCCATGTCTGAAAACTCTGTAATTGAAGTAATTTGTATGCAGATTATACAAACTTCTTGGGAAAAATTCGTCAAGGTCTTTGCCATTCTTCATTAATCCAAAATATGTTTCACAGGAAGTGTACTTTGAACTGCAAATAACATCTTCCATAGGAGTGAATAAATGGACTCTATTTACATACCATGAATAAATGATCCCAAGAAGTCCATTTGATAAATGCCTGCCTTTGTGTTTCTGGGGGAGAAAAAAAGAAAGCAAGCCAAACAAAAAACCCCAACAAACCTTACTATTTCTCTCTAAACCCAATCTAAATAATGATATGGCAGCTTTATGGTTATGGGTGAATTCCCTGGTATTTCTTACATATTGGGCAAATAGAAGTCACTGTGTTATTATGAATCTTTGGGTTAAAAAATATTTATTTCGGGTGGTTCCCTTCCTGTGGCTGCAGGATTGTAAAGGTCCAGCAAAATATTGGACTATCTTAGATTAGAATTTCTGTCCTGTGAGTTACTTATGATTGGCAAGTGAAATCTCGCCTGTTCTCATAAATGGAAAAAAATTGTTAGATCAGGCTAAGAACCCTCCCTCTTTAGTCTTATCTAAGTGAGATTTTATAAACTCATAGTTTAATGACACCCGGGGGAAGAGAAGCAAGTTGTCACCTTTAGCAGAGGAGTTCAGTTCCCAGCTCAACAGTGTACTTCTCGAGCTAGAGGCAGGCTGATACACTCGTTGTTTTCCATTGCTGCTGCTGAAGTCACAGCATTGATTTGCACTGTGCAATAACGCAGCGTTTGGTGCTCGAGACACGAGCTCTGGCATGCCCCAGGTCAGAGACAGTCCAGCTGCGTTACTTCTACCTGTCGCAGAAGCGACTTCGGGATCAGGAAAAGAGCTGCTTGCTGGGCTAGCTAGCTGGCTTCTCGGCAGAGGAAACACGGCAGGAGCCGACGGGATCAGCTCACGTTAGCTCGGAGACAAAGGAAGAGAGAGGCTGTTCAGGTCTGGCTTCCAACAAGTTTAATGCGATGGGATCATGATGAGGTCGGATTGATGGGATGGGAATCGATGGGATGGGATGGCTCCTTGGAGCCTTGTCCTCAGTTTTATAGGCAATTTGAAAACCCCGGTGAAAGGGGAAACCAACCAATGAGTTACAAGCCAGGGGGAGGATACAATTTAACAAGAACCACTGGGGTAAACCGAGAGGCGGGAGTTATAACAGAACCAATGAACGACCGAGTAACCGAGAATTTTCCCGAACTGGGGGAGGCGGCTTGTACCTGGGCACCGCCTGGGGGGGTGCGGCTTAGGCTTCTGAGCCGCCCCCTGAGTCTGACTCTTCGGGGAACTCGATTCAGGGGAGGGGCTGGGATTGATTGGCATCACGGAGCCCCAGCGCCGCAGTGGGCTGAGTCACCCCAACATCTCCCCCTTCTTTATTACTTTGAAATGAGGGGAAAGGCTTAAGGGATTTCAAAACCAAACAGTTAACAATGGGAATGGCTAATAAAATTAACAACTCCATAAAGAAACCCCATACAATGTCCTTGATAATGGAAGGAATCCAGCTGCTGGAGCTCCCGGTGCAGAGGAGGAGCTGCAGCAGCAGGTGGGACAGCAGCAGGTAGGATGTAATCACGCTGTCAAGGGAGGTAACTTTAGGGACAGTGTAACATAAATAAAATTAATACAAATACAATTAGCTTAAATAACAATGGCTCCCTTGGACTCTCCCTCTTTCAAAACAAAACTGAGGGGTCATTTTGGGAAGGGAGACACATTTTAAGGAGACTGGGAGGTGGAAGGTTTGTTTTTCAGGCCTGGAGGAGTCGTCTTTTTTCCAGGTGGCTTGGTTTTTCTTCTTTTCCAGGCTGTGGCAGCTTCCTTCCTTTGCTTGGCATCCGCAGGTAGTCTCAAAAAGGGTTTGATCCACTTCCCAGGGATCCATCTTGGACCTTCTGGGGTGGAAACACACCCATAGCCTCTACCGTGGGTGACTAGGGGGTACGGGCCACATATTTGTAAAGTATCAGGGTCTTTTATTAGGACCTCAGGTCTCTCAGTCAGTTTATGTTTGGCAGAGTTTGTGAAGTGTCTCAGGATGGGAGGATCAGGTTCCTCATAGGAACAGTTTAAAAAGTTCAATGTGAACAACGCTTTGGACAGTCTTATGATGGGGGCAGCGATCTCACTGCCACCCTTTTGTTGTTCAAGCAGTCTTTTTAGTGTTTGATGATTCCTCTCGACGATGGCTTGGCCTGTGGGCGAGTGAGGGATGCCAGTGATGTGATCCACACCCCACTCACTCATGAATCTGTTTAACTCTGCAGAGGTGTACGCAGGGCCATTGTCAGTTTTTATTTTATTTGGTGTCCCCAACACAGCGAAGGCCTGTACTAGGTGGTTGATGACATCTTTGGCCCTCTCCCCATGGTGGGCTGAGGCAAAGGTTGCACCAGAAAAGGTATCCACAGAAACATGAATATATTTCTGGCGGCCAACTTGGGGGAAGTGGGTGACATCTGTTTGCCATACCTCACAACTGCCTAGGCCTCGGGGATTAACCCCCTGACCTAATGATGGAAGCTGATGTTTTTGGCAGTTGGGGCATGTCGCCACAATGGCTTTCGCCTGGTCTCTAGTGAGGTGGAACATTCGAATGAGAGCTGGAGCATTTTGATGGAACATTGCATGGCTCAGCTGGGCTTGCTGGCTCAGCTGGGCTTGCTGGAATCTGTTAGGCAGATTCGCTAACTCGATGGGCATAGCTAGGGCATCTGCTCTCCTGTTCCCTTCTGCAATAAATCCTGGCAGGTCAGTGTGTGATCTCACATGCATGACATAGAACGGGTGCTTCCGGTGGGAGATCAGTTGAATCAATTTCAAAAGCAAGTTATGAATTTTTGGGTTTGCAACCTCCTTTAGTAAGGCTCTCTCTGCCCTGGAAACTACACCTGCTACATAGGCTGAATCAGTTATCAAATTAAATGGTTCACTGAACTGCTCAAATGCCCTGACCACGGCTGCAAGTTCTGCTACTTGTGGGGATCCTTCAACTACCTGCACATCAGACTCCCACTTCTGAGGGGGGGGGGGGGGTGTCCTTCCATGTGATGACAGATTTGCGAGAACGACCGGAGGCATCTGAAAAGATTGTCAAGGCATTTAATGGTTTTCTGCTTTGAATTTCTTTTGGAATTAGTTTGAAGACTGAAATAAACAGTTTGTGTTGTGGATGGTGTATAGAAATTTGGCCTTTGTAGCTGTCTAGGGCGTATTGGAGGTGCTCATTGTTTTGAAGGAGGTTATCAAGTGAATCGGTTGCCAATGGTAGGTAGATACATGTAAAGTCACACCCTGCAAGGGTGCTGAGGCGGGATCTAGCTTTCATCACCAACTGGGCCATGAGCTCCTGTGGTGTTGTGATACTTTTGGACGGCTGGTGCGAGAGGAAAACCCACTTGATGATTAACGGGATCACTCTGCACCTCGTCCCATTGAAATATCAGCCCGTGAAGGTATGGCATTCCCCCTAATACAATAAATTGAAAAGGCAGACCTGGGGTGCAGCGGTGTGCCTGCTGGGACAACAGCACTTCCTGTACCTTACAGATGGACTGTCTCGCCTCCTCTGTTAGATGCCTGGGTGATGTGAGGTCATCTTTCCCTTGCAGGAGGTTGAAAAGAGGAGCGAGATCTTCTGTCATCAGCCCTAGGAGTGGCCTCACCCAATTTATGGACCTGCAGAGCTGATGGAGTTCCTGCAAGGTCTTAGGGTTATCATTAATTTTGACTTGTTGGGGAACCCCAGTCTGTTCATGGATTTTCAGTCCAAGGTATTTAAATGGAGAGGTTTTCTGGACCTTTTCAGCCTGGATCTCAAATCCATTTGCCTCTAAGGCCTCGATTACCTTCCCCAATGTCCAGTCTAAATACTGCTGGTTAGGAGCACACACCAAAACATCGTCCATATAGTGGAGCACTATTGCCTTTGCTGCTAACTTTCTGATGGGGGACAGAATGCGGGCAACATACCACTGGCAGATGGTGGGTGAGTTTTTCATGCCTTGCGGCAAAACTCACCACTGGTAGCGCTGCATGGGAGCCTTTCGGTTGATGGAAGGGACCGAGAAGGCAAACCTGGGAGCATCATCTGGGTGCAGAGGGATCTGGAAGAAACAGTCTTTAATATCAATGACTGCTACCTTCCACTGCCTGGGGAGCATAGAGGTTGAAGGCATTCCGGGCTGCAGGGGTCCCATGTCTTCAATGACTGCGTTTATTTTCCACAAGTCCTGTAGGAGGCGCCACATGTCTTTCCCCGACTTTTTGATTACAAATACCGGGGAATTCCAAGGGCTATTAGAGGGTTCAATGTTACCCTTTCTCAATTGCTCCTCCATGAGTGCGGTGAGTGCCTTTAATTTGTCATTTTTCAAAGGCCACTGATCCGTCCAGATGTATTCGTCAGAGATCCAATTTAATTTCTGGAAGGGGCACTCCGCAGTGGCCTTTACTAAAAATTCTGGGGTTGAGATGGAATTTTGACTCGAGCCCCCCCCGGGACATGAGATCCCTGCCCCACAATGTAAATCCAGAGTCAATTACAAAAGGACGGACTGATGCTACCTGTCCCTCTGGACCCTCAATTTGGACAACTGCCTTGCTTCTCTGGGCAGATATAGATCCACCCACACCCATCACAATACCTTCTTCCAGCTGCAGCTCCCAGTGTGACAGCCAATTGTGGGAAGAAATGACTGTCACATCTGCTCCCGTGTGCATCATTCCTGCCAGGCTGATGTCCGAGCCTTGGCAAGACAGTTTGCAATTAAGCATGGGTTTGTCGTTCCCAACTACCTCAGCCCAGAAGACAGAGGGGTTGCAGTCCTGTGGCGGACTACTGGGCATGAGAATAGCTTGGGCCACAACCTGGTTAGCAGCAAGAAAATAGGGAGGGTTAACACACTGGATATTGACAGTAAAGAACCCTTGTGGCCCCACTTGAATAATTTCTGGTGTAACACAAATGTCAACTGGTGAATGTACAACATCTTTTAACACAAACAATATACAGTCTCTCAGATTCTCACAACTCACGACGATTCTCTGGGGTGTCACCGAGTCCATTTGAGTTGCAGAGGTCGTGGTGACCATTTTCCTGGTGGCAGTTTCTTGATTTGTTTGCCCGTGTGGCCCTGCCACTCCACGCGGTCCAGTCAGTTTTTTGGCTGCATCCCATCAGCAGCAGGCGATGACATTTGCCCTGGAGAGACAGCTGGGAACCTTGATTAATTGGAGCCGGAATGCTGCAGTTTTGGGCCAAGTGCCCTGGTCTGCCACACCTGTGACAGACCCAATTAGCATTTCTTTTGTCCTGAGATGCTGTTGCATCAGCAGCGGCTGCTGTTCCTAGTAAGTTTTCCCCGTTTTTAAATTTGGCTGATGAATCGGCACCAATGTCGTGCAAGCACGAATCATTTGACTTAAGGTTGGTGGAGGTTCAAATGGAAGACCCAAAATCACTCTTTTACAAGCATCATTGGCATTAGCTTTTGCCATTTGCATTATAATATGCTCCCTTGTTTTCAGATCTTCTACTTGTCTTTCCACCACGAGCCTCAGTTTATCCACAAAATCAATAAATGGCTCATTTTGCAGTTGCCAAATCTCAGTATAATTCAATTGAGGTGCGAATTTAGGAGGCATCATTAAGAATGCTTGCTCAGCTGCTTGCTTTACAGCATTCAGGACCGGCTCTGGTGTATTTTGAGCCTGGTTTTGGGGCTTGGCTAATAACTCCACACCGGTAAGGTGATCCATAGAAACCCCCGCATTGTTTGAATCCTGTAGTAAAATCGGGAGGACCTCTCCCAGTTGCTTTCTCCAACGTTCTTCCCACATTTGAAACTCAGATGGGGAAAGCAAGCAGGAGAAAATGCTTTTGAGGTCATGTGGCACAAGAACTGTACTGGAGAGAGTTATCTTAAGAAGGTTCTTAAAATACTGACTCTCCCTCCCAAATTCTTTCAGGGGTTTGCAAAGCTCTTTCAGCCCTGCAGAATCAAAAGGTCTCCATGTGGGATTATTGCCAGTTCGATCATATGTTACAGGAGCAGCAAAGGGATAGGAAGGGGCTGAGGGGACTCCCGGACCCGATTTCAAGATGGCGTCGCTTCTGGTTTTTGCCCCGTGGGAACAGGAAGAGGAGGTGTGGGAACCAGGAAGTCCTCCACAGGGGGCGGGGTTGGAGGACCAGGAGGCGTGGTCACAGGGTGGGCAGGGATTCCCGATGCAGGGGGTGGTACCCGATGTGTGGGAGGAGCCCGATGACATCACGCCCAGGGGCGGGGATAGGAAAGGGTTGGGGGTAGGAGGGCAAAAGGGATTGTGGGAAGAAGAGGGGGGAGGGGTGGACTGTGCCATGCGGTCGGTGCCATTGTTCAGACACGTGGAGTGGGGGGGGGAACAATTGCAAACAGCATTTAGAACAGTTTTCTGGGCTTACAACTGGGGAAGAGGGCAAGGGATACGGGGTTTGGGAAGAGGTCAAGGTGGCCTGGCCAGGGCTACTGCGACAGGGTGGCTGAAAAGACCGGGAAGAGTCAGAGAGAAGGCAGCAACTCTGAGCCTCTTGGCATATTACTCCATTCGGTTTTTCCAACGAAAGGGAAGTGGGATGAGGAGCAGGAGGGGAGGAAGGAGGAATATGGGAAGAACTGCGAGGGGATTTGTGCTTTTCTTTTACTTTCTGATCCATTTTATGCAAGTCCTGAAGGACTAGAACGAGGGGAAAAAATTTTTCTCCCGAGGAGTCTCCCTTCCGCTTTAAATCAGCAATCTTATCCCCCACAGCCTGCCAGAAGGCAGGAGTTTTTAAATTTGTGGGAGATACTTGAGGAAAGTAAAAGAAAAGCCAGCGAACAAACTGTTTTAGTAGACCCTTAGAAAATTTAAAGCCACTAACTTGAAGGGATCTCACAACTTGGAGAAAAACCTCTCTTTGGGGCTGAGAGAGTTTTGATCCCATATCTCTCTCAGCACTTCTTCTACCTGCCACCCTCAAAACGAAAAAAGAAACAAAGTATACGGGACCAGGGATACTCACACAAGTTTCAAATCAGCACAAATTCGTCCGGTCACAAAGTAAAAGGCACAGGTGGGGTTCTCCTTGGCACGGCTGCTCTCCAAAGTCAGTTCAGTGCAGAATCAGTGGGAGTTAGCAGCCTTCTCTCAGGGCACTGCTCCTAAAACAGAGCAGACTGCACCAAGAGGCGTCGGCAGTCCAAAGTCGCTTTTTCTTGCTGTCCACCGACAGCGACGACGTCGCAGGGATCCACTTGCGTGAGCTCCACGCTTGGGCGCCAACCTAACGCAGCGTTTGGTGCTCGAGGCACGAGCTCTGGCGTGCCCCAGGTCAGAGACAGTCCAGCTGCGTTACTTCTGCCCGTCGCAGAAGCGACTTCGGGATCAGGAAAAGAGCTGCTTGCTGGGCTAGCTAGCTGGCTTCTCGGCAGAGGAAACACGGCAGGAGCCGACGGGATCAGCTCACGTTAGCTCGGAGACAAAGGAAGAGAGAGGCTGTTCAGGTCTGGCTTCCAACAAGTTTAATGCGATGGGATCATGATGAGGTCGGATTGATGGGATGGGAATCGATGGGATGGGAATCGATGGGATGGGATGGCTCCTTGGAGCCTTGTCCTCAGTTTTATAGGCAATTTGAAAACCCCGGTGAAAGGGGAAACCAACCAATGAGTTACAAGCCAGGGGGAGGATACAATTTAACAAGAACCACTGGCGTAAACCGAGAGGCGGGAGTTATAACAGAACCAATGAACGACCGAGTAACCGAGAATTTTCCCGAACTGGGGGAGGTGGCTTGTACCTGGGCACCTCCTGGGGGGTTGCGGCTTAGGCTTCTGAGCCGCCCCCTGAGTCTGACTCTTCGGGGAACTCGATTCAGGGGAGGGGCTGGGATTGATTGGCATCACGGAGCCCCAGCGCCGCAGTGGGCTGAGTCACCCCAACAGTGCAAGAAGTCACACAATGTCTTTTTGACCTTTGGATATTGCCACTGTTGTCTTTGAATTGTCAGTTTCAGATACTTTGGGCAGAATATGAAGATTGTTGAAGAATTTGGGAAAAAATAGAATAAATCTGTCCTTAACTGGGCAGTGCATTGCTTCAAGTAACTCTTTAAATGTGACCAGATCGCAGAGCAGGTGAAGGTTTGTGGTGGGAATTTTGTTCTGTAATATTCATAGAATCATAGAATGGCCTGGATTGGAAGGGACCTTAAAGCTCATCTCATTCCAGCCCCTCCTGCCATAAGCGCCTTCCACTAGACCAGGTTGTTCCAAGCACTGGCCAACCTGGCCTTGAACACCTCCAGGGATGGGACAGCCAGAGCTTCTCTGGGCAACCTGTGCCAGGGCCTCACCCTCCTTACAATAGTTTTTTCCTAATATCTAATCTAAACCTACTCCTTTTCAGTTTGAAACCATTCCCCCTTGTCCTCTCACTCAAGGCCCTTGTAAATAGTCTCTCTCCATCTTTCTTGTCAGCTCCCTGTAGAACCTGTAAGGTCACAATTAGGTCACCCTGGAGCCTCTCTTCTCCAGGCTGAACAATCCCAATTCTCTCAGCCTTTCATAGGAAAGTGTCTCGGTTTAAAAGACGGATGTCGGGCAAAGAAGGTGGGAATCTTCCCAGAATGGAAAAGATTACCCTCTCCCTCCAAATTATTATAGCTTCAAAATTATGGGGTTTCCAGGCAAAAATATGGGAAAAGGATTAACAGTTCTTTACTGGCAAATATATATATACATAAAAAACAGAACAAACAACAACAACAAAAAGAAACAATAACAGAAGTTTCCCCACCTGTAAATTTTTGCCTTGGGTGTAGTTACAACCACAACCGGAAGGGGGCACTTTTGGCTCCTGGCAGGGCAGAGAGGCTGCAGTGACTCCCCCGAGGCTTCAGGGGTGCTCTGACACGAGCTTGGCAACCTCTTCAGGTGGTGGTGGGTGCTAGGGTGAAGAGGATGGGAGATTGCTCCTTTTGCAAAGCTCACGGACAGCAGTTGGTCCCGGTACCCCCACCGGCAGCCGGCACATTCTGGGGAGGTGGGTGTAGGGTAGGTGGGCAGGGCTTGGTCGCAATGTCAGGCTACTGTGCAGAGAAGTGGCCCGGTGGGGGCAGCCCCAGTCCTGGCGGCACCCCACACGTTTGCTCTAGACCCCCAAACAGCTGGGAAACAGGGAAAAAATGAGCAGGCTTGCAGTGTAGAAACCTCAGCAGATCGAAGTCCTGGAACCTAACACACAGGAGTAGCCACGGCCACCACACTGCAGGCCAGGGTCCGGTGGAACATGGTCCCAGTGGAACATGGTCCCGGTCCCAGGTGGCACCACACGCACTGGCTCTAGGCTCCTGAATGACAGGGAAGCAGGGAAGCAAGCAGGCAGGCCCTGGTTGCAGTGCCGGGAAAAAACCACAGGGCAACAGTATTTCAAGCCAGATGCACTCACTGTGCCCCCACGCGGCCGCTACCTCGATCCTGAACCAGAAGAGCACAAGAGCGAGAGCCCCCGGCCTCAACCCCCCCCCCCTCCAGGTCCTGGGCCGAGCTTACACCTCTCATGATATCCCCATAGCTGTGAAAAACCTGGACAGCAAGGCTTTTAAAAATGCCCTCGCAGAAACAGGGGCTCTCCCCAGCCCCACACACATCCAGTCCTTTGCCTTAAAGATACAGCAACTATTTTTTGGGCACAAAGCAGAGGATCAGGAAATATGCTATCATAATAACTCACTCCAGGACAGAAAGATGCTCCATCCCTTTGATCATCTTGGTGCCTCCTCTGGACTTGCTCCAACAGGTCCGTGTCCCTTCGTTGCTGGGGGTCCCAGAGCTGGGGGCAGCACTGCAGGTGGGGTCTCACCAGAGCAGAGGGGCAGAATCCCCTCCTCCTCTGCTGCCCACACTGTGGGATCAGCCCAGCATGCAGGGGGTTTCTGGGTGCCAGTGCACATGGCCAGGGCATGTCCAGCCTCTCACCCACCAGTACCCCCAGGTCCTTCTCCCCAGGGCTGCTCTCGATCTGTTCATCCCTCAGCCTGCATTGATCCTGGGAGTTGTCCCGACCCAGGTACAGCACCAGCACTTGGTCTTTTTAAACCTCATGAGATTCCCATGGGCCACTTCTTAAGCTTGTCCAGGTCCCCCTGGATGGCCCCGTCCTTCAGGTGTGTCACCTGCACCACTCAGCTTTGTGTCATCTGCAAACCTGCTGAGGGTGCCCTTGACTCCTTTATCTGTGTCATTAATGAAGATATTAAATAACACTGGTCCCAATACAGACCCCTGAGGGACACCACTTGTCACTGATGTCCATTGGGACTTGGTGCTATTGACCACAACCCTCTGGATGAGACCGTCCAACCACTTTCTTACCCATCTAAGAGTCCACCCATCTAATCTATCTCTCTCCAATTTAGAGAGAATGATGTTGTGGGGCTCCATGTCAAAGGCTTTATAGAAGTCCACAGAAAGGACATCTGTAGCCCTTCCCTTGTCCACTGATGGAGTCACTCCATCAGAGGAGGCCACTGGGTTGGTCAGGCAAGACTTGCCCTTGATGAAGCCATGCTGGCTGTCCCAAATCACCTCCCTGTCTTCCATGTGCCTTTGCAGAGCTTCCAGGAGGATCTGTTCCATGATCTTCCCAGGCACGGGGGTGAGGCTGACAGGGCGGTGGTTCCCAGGGTCCTCCTGTCTACACTTTTTAAAGATGGGGACAATGTTTCTCTTTTTCCAGTCACCTGGGACTTCACCTGACTGCCATGGCTTTTCAAATATCATAGAGAGTGACTTGGCAACTACATCAGCCAATTCCCTCAGGACTCTGGGATGCATTTTATCAGGTCCCATGGACTTATGTATGTTCAAGTTCCTCAGGTGGTCATGAGCCTGATCTTCACTTAGAGTGGGAGGGACTTTGCTCCCCCAGTCCCCGTCCTGCTGTCCATCCATTCAACAGGTGTGGGAAGAGAGGTTGGCATTGAAGACTGAGGGAAAAAAGTAGAGTACCTCAGTCTTCTCCTTGTCCATTGTTACCAGTTTTTCAGCACTGTTTATCAGAGGGTAACACCTTCTTTGACCTTCCTTTTCTGGCTGACAGACCAGTAGAAGCCCTTCCTGTTATTCTTTGTGTCCCTTGCCAGGTTCAGTTCCAGCTTCACCTTGGCCTTCCTCACCCCATCACTACACAACCAAACTCCATCTCTATACTCTTCCCAGGATAGCTGTCCTTGTTCCCACTGCCTGTGCATTTCCTTCTTTCTCTTTAGTTTGTCCAGCAGCTCCCCAGTCAGCCATGCCAGTCTCTTGCCTTCCTTGTCCAGTTTTTTACTCCTGGGGATCACCTCCTGGGGTATTCTTTAGGCTCACCAATGTATTTGGTTGCTCGTGCAATATCTGTGATTTTTGATCTGCGAGACAGATGGGAGTTCAGCATACTCTGCATTACCTGTACAAAAGTTTCCAAAAATGTAGCCTTTTATAACCATTATGGGGAATGTTCCCTCCATTTAATGTTTTTCTGTGGCCTTTAGGTGTATAAGTGAGAATTATAGGCTACTTGTGGATTTCTTTTGAAAAGTTAGTTAGGTGCTGCTGAATGTCTTTATTTCTGAAAATACAGGTTTATTTGTTTTCCATCTCAGTTGTCAATAATTACTACATCCCTGAAAATGTAGGCTTTTAAACTGAATCAAGCTAGAATAGATTCTTATGTTATTCAGTGAAATGTCTCAGCCTCTTTTGGAGTCCATTAAATAGTTTGTTTCAATAGTGATGTCGGTATCAGTACCTCCACAAATTATCAGACTTAGAAGAAACATACTGTTACTAATTTTTTGTACTTTAATTCCCTAGAACTTCATTGTATTTGTGAATGATGAAATTAATAAACAGATACAACAGTTGTTCTTTACTATTTGATGATGGTAACAATATACTACTTCGAATTAAAGTTTCTGGACTTGATTTGTTTTAATACCAATGCATTGTTACTTCATGGTCATTCTGTGACAACTTCTTTTTCTGGAGCTTAGTTTCGGCTCTCAAGCATAAGCTGTCATTGTTCTTGAAAATAAAACTTTGTATTATTTAAATACCTCCTTCTTTAATGTGTCACTTTGTATATACTAATGTTGAGTCTTTAACTGTATCAGGTGAAAAGAGAGAAATAGCTCCTATTTCTTTAAGATATTTCATCAGAATAATAGCCTAACTTTCATAAAAACCTGAGTATACCTTAAATGACACTGGGAATTATGTTACATTATCATGTCTGTGGATTTTGTTTTGTTCAGTTTATTTTGTTTTGTTTTTATAAATGAGAGTTGTGACTCCACATTAGGTTTTTGCCATTTTATTTACATAAAATTTACATAGAATGTCTTTTTCTTCTGTAGAATAGTCCAGTTGGCCACATCTTTACAGCATATTTATCAACCTACACAAAAGGAAGAGCTGACAAAAAACTGGCTGTTTTTATACACTTACAAATCCCTGTGTCTGTCTTAACAGGTGAAAAGCCATTTGAATGTCCAAACTGCCATGAGCATTTTGCTAGGAATAGTACACTCAAATGTCACCTGACGGCCTGTCAGTCTGGAGCTGGAGCTAAAAAGGGAAGAAAGAAGCTGTATGAATGTCAGGTGGGTAATAGAAGTAGCAGAGTCTGAGGCTAGTCACCTCCTTCCTGTGCTGCGGGAAGGAGTGTGAGAGTACTGAGAAGGAAAGGCATAAAGGGTGGACTTTTGTCTCCAAGAACTATTTTTAGTAAAATAAATTATAAAGGTTGCATTCAACCATGACATGAGGGTAAATTCTTATATTTAAGTAGTTCCATTTAAAATATGAAATTACTGATATGTAGCTTCATAATAGTTAATCAGAGAGATTCTTGTGAGTAGGTAAGTGTTAATCTGCATCTTACTGATCTTTCTGCTTCCTTTTCAAGGTTCTTGATGCACAGACCTAGGCCTTTCCTGCTTGTGAGCATGCTTCACTAAAGTCCAAAATACAAAGTACTATTTTATTTCCTAATTTATTATTTTTCTTCTTAATACCAATATATTGACTGGCTGGAAAGTCATTTCAACTTATGATGACAATCTGTAATGTCTTTTAAGCAAATATAAATGCTGTTAGATGGATAGCTAGGGTACTTGGTCACTACACAAGTGGCATGTGAAAAGCTGTTCAGAAGAATATTACTTAGCTTTTAAAAGTTGATTCTGAAAAGCTAGAAAATATGAGAGCTGAGGTTGGTTGTAGCATTTTTATTTGTCATTTTGCTGCCCCAGAGCTGTGACAGTCTCAAATAAGGCTCTCACCTTATTCAGTTCACAGAATTGCTGTGGTTTGAGGTTAAATTGGGTCATGTAGTAAAGAAAACTGTTGGATATTGGCTTTATTTGTTCGAAAAAAAAAAGAGTGATCTTATTCACAGAAAGCAGCAAATACTGCAGGAGGTGAATAAATTAATTTAATCATTTAATCAGAAGTTTCACCAATGCTGTGGCATTGCTTAGTTGTTATGCTAGACTGAAGTTAATTCTTGGGAGCATGCCTTTGTCTTAAAGATAAGTTTGTTTTGAACATGAGAACTACTATATAATGCAAAGCTGTACCTGGTAGCTTCATTGAAGATACTGTTTGTAGCTTTCTCTGTAAGAGATAACTGTGAATGTGGGTTAGTGTTATTTCAGCCTGCAGCAACTGCAAGAATTCTTGGATAAATTCTTCTTGATTTTTTTTTTTCTCTTTAGAACTGAATAGTGTTCTGTAAATAAAATCTTGGCTCGTTGAACAAGGAAAAAACAAAATTGCACTTGCTTGATGAGCACTTTTGCTGCTCTTCAGTAAATGCCTTGAGTACTGAATTAGGCTCCACATGGCAAGAACAGTAATAATGTGCTTAGGCATTACTGATAGTCATTATCTATATGTATGACTAATTAATTTTGAGTGCTTATCTATAAGGTTAGTATTTTAAGAAGTCTGTGTGTACAACTTCTTTCTAAAGCATGAGCCTAGGGGACACACATATACAAAAAGCATGTTACTAGCATCACAAATGTGGTTTTAAGATTTCAACAGCAAAATGGGGATATTCAGCTCCATTACACAGACCTGTTCCTTGAGTTAATCCCTGTCAGATACTCCATCATCATTTTGTGCTTTTACTGTAAATTGAGGAGATGGAACATTCTGTTTCAAAATTATTTGCCAACAGTGAAGAGGTTCTGTACTAGTTTGAAAGCAAACCAGTGAGAGACTCAAAATCAGAACTACAATTTAATAGGAAAATTAAAAATAAATACAGTAGTACAGAAACATTGACAGAGTCAGAATACAACCTGACACCCTGCTGGGCAGGGTGGTGGTAGCAGTCCAATTAAATGGTGGCTGCAGTCCTCCTGAAGTGATAGATGTGGTTCTGTTGAAGCAGTGGTCCTGTAGAAGGGTCTGGTCTTCCTCTGAAGGTCCAGTGGTGGTTATGTAGCTCTTGTCCTCTGGGAATCCAGTAGGTGAGGGCTGAGTGTGGTGTTCCAAACCTCAGATTATATCCAGGTAGGAATGCTTGGTTCCTCCCCCCCCCCCGGGTGGAGCATCTCACAATGGGATGATGTAATTTTATGAGTCATGCAGTGAGGCTAGATGGCCCATTAACAGAAGATATCCCCTCATTCATTCCTGCAGTCTTTGTGTATTGTTTTCAAGCTACTTACCTCACTGCCAGCTGAAGGGAAGGAAGTGTGCTCATGTGCTTTATGAAAATAGTATGTCTGCAGTCAAAGCGGTACTTTTATCTGGAAGAGACTTGAAAAGATGGAGTTTTAAGAGATTTTTATCTGCTAAACTTGCTTAAATATTTTTTTTTGAAATGGCAAAATATGAGAGTTTAGTTTATCCAGGTAAATCATACAATGCCATGAACAAATGAAAACTGATAAGTAAAAGTAGGCTATTAGTATTTGTCCTGGGGTGACTGTATGATACTGTATTCCCTACCTCTAAAATGTATGCCCACGGAAGGAAGGATAACCAGGACATTATTGCATCTAGAACTTCAGTAAAAGGACAGTTTGAATTGCACTTTGATCATATGATATTATTACATAAATAGATTTCCACTCAAAATTCTAGCACCAGACATTTATTGCAGTGTGAATCTATATGTGAATTTCACATAAAGTTAAAATAAGAAAGCTTTTACATGCTGTATTGACTCATTAATTTTGTAGGTATCCTCTGTATGCACAACTCAAAATGGCACACTGTATCTTAAAAATAAATAAATACCAGGTCTTCTGTTCATTTGAAGCTGACTTTTCAGCTTTTACTTCTAACATACATGGTGGGGGTTTTTTAATCCAAGTAGCAAGAAGCTACACTATGTGAAGCCATGATCTGAAATAGGCACTATACTTTGTTATATTTCTGTTGGCACTGTTTAACACACTGTATCTTTTATTTTAGGTTTGTAACAGCATGTTTAACAGCTGGGATCAATTTAAAAATCATTTGGTAATACACACTGGTGACAAACCCAACCACTGTACCTTATGTGATTTGTGGTTTATGCAAGGCAGTGAGCTGAGAAGGCATCTCAAAGACATGCACAATATTTCAGAACGAATAGTGACAGAAGAGATTCTTCCAGTGGAAGCTATGGAAGCGGAACCAGTAACGTCAATGACAATAATAGAACAAGTGGAGCAAGTCCATGTCCTACCAGTAATTCAGGTACAAGTGGATCCTGCACAGGTAACTGTGGAACAGATGCACCAGGATCTCGTACAGGACAATGAAGTGAAAGGCATACAGATGGAGGAACTGCAAGAACAGGTGCAAATTAGTTATTTAGAAGTTGAACACATTCAGACTGAACAAGGTGCTGAAGTTCATGTGGAGCAATTACATGTTGGGCATGTAAATCGAATACAGATGGAAGAAGTACAGGCAGAACTTATAGATGGAACAAACCTTGAACAAGGAGAATACAAAAGTGTTGATCAAAGAGAAGCAGAAGAAAATGAAACTAGTCAAGTAGATGATACAGATATGGAAGATCATGAACAAGCTGAAGACTTAAAAACTCAACAATTAGTGGACACACAGAATGAAAAGGTGGATAACTAGGACAAATAACCACACTGTGCAGCTTTAGGAATGAAGTACCCAATTATTTTTGCTAGCTTTTACATTGGTTTTTGAACCAATGGTCAGTGGTCACCTTTCCAATATTCTGTCCTTAGGAAGCTGGACAAGTGGACCAAAGTTAGTTTTCTTCATGTACAACTAAACCTTTCATATGTGAAAAATAACTTTATCATTCATGTAATGCCGTGGAACAGAAACCACCACAGCTTTGTGAGGATTTTGATAATGAATAGCTTGTATCATTTACATCATCCCTGGGTATATGTAACAGTAACTTTACCTCTTTTCCTCTTGGTATAGAAGCAAACTTGTTATAGATTTGCAGAGTGTCTGTGGCAGAAGAATCAGTAAAATCTGGTGGGTTCTAATGTAAGTGGATAATCAGGTACCTGTGAATTTTCTGGGCAGACTATTTGTTTGCTGTTTCCTAACAGCAGTCCCTAAATTTCAGGCTGAGGAAAAAACATTGTTGCTGGAGGTCTCAGAGCACAAAAATACCGTGCCTTTTAGACAAGGGTGAAATTTCCACAAAGCTCCTTGTAGCGGTTTGGTCCAAGATACTCATTACTGTTTACCTTCTGTGAGATAAGAATTAGGAGAAACACAAAGCAGGCACCCATCTTGAAAGAATATAAAGAAGTTTATTAACAGACCTAAAAGAAGAAGAAAAAATTATACCACACCTTCAGAACACTTCTCCTCCCCCCACCTTCCTCCCTTCTCCCACTAACAATGTGAAAAGACAACCCTTGAGATGTTCAGTCTGTTTATCACTTCCATAACAACCTTGTTCAGTCCATTTAGGAAGAGGAGTCTCTCTTGCTCATGCTATGAACACATTATCACAACAAGACAGTTGCCCACTTCCAAATAACTTTGTTCAGTCCATTTAGGAAGAGGAGTCTCTCTGCCTGCATGTGAGTCCCTTCCCCCAACTTGCAGCTTTTCCCACAACTGCTTTCGAGGGTCCACTCTTGAAGTTTTTTGGGGTACAATTTTAAGGTTGAGCCGTTCAGAAACAAAAGTTCTCTTCACCCATCTCTGGGAGCATTTCATCTCTAAGAAATCTTTGGGAGCATCTCTAGGAACAGGTTTTCTCCTTTCCCATTTGGAGCAAAAGTCCTCATTGCTTCCACCTCTCCCTGTTCAACTTCTCATGAAATTACAGCTGTGTCAGCATCTGCTTATCTCAGCGCAGGTGCTTTTGCTTACAAGTTAAATTGAACACTCCACCCCCCATGCCTTCATGAAATTACAATGGGTACTCTGATATATCATAGCTTCACAACAGAATTTCAGCTTTAAGCATCTCCTCTTTCTCTTCCCTCAGGTTTTCAGCTCTTCACAGCACTAAAAGGGTTAATCTCACCTAGGCCTTGCAGCTGGAATGTGGCTTATCGCAGTGGAGGGGGGGGGGAGCCGAGCTGCTCCGGCTGCCCACAGCAGGGCTGGGGGGGGGGGGGGGGGGGGGTTCCGCAGGTGGAACAGGGCCCATTGGCTCCAGGATGGCTGTGGCCCCGCAGCCACCTGTCCCAGCACCGGAAACGAGACAGAGAGCCTCTGCCTCAGGGTTTCTATTCTTAAGTGTGCATCACAGAGGTGGTCACAACTTTAAGTGGCTTAAAGAATTGTCCATATTCAAACAGGCCAGCTGATAGGTTCTATCAGGTCATAGAGGAAGCTGTAAGCACCCCTTTGCAAGAACATCACTTCTGGGACTATGCTTGCTAACCCATGACACTCCTAGAGAGAGTGTTCAACCTAGTTCAATAAAAGGCAATGTGGGTAATGTTATAGCACTTCATATTTTGGCTTAAAACTGTCAGCTACTGATTTAGGATTTTTTTTCCAATAAATTTAGGAGGGGATGAGGAAGGAAACAGATTCCATGTGGAGGCAGCAGGACACTCTAAAAGGGACACTTTAAATTAGGAAAAGCTCAGTAGAATCTGTGGTAAACATGAGCTGGAAGAACGCCTCCAGCAGACTCTTTTATAAATTGTCATTTTTGAAAAGGAATATTTTTAAACATAGAGAAGGCTTGTCTAGATGGTATCAGGTTCCTGACTTTTTAAAATGAAATTCTGACACTTGACACAGACATTGTACTAAAAGTAAAAGCCATAGGTATGAATGCTAAAATGTGAATTGCAAAGTAGGAGTGTAAATATTTTAATTAGTATTAGACAACAAAACAATAGCATCCATGAAATATTGCATTATTTGCTTAATCCAATAAATTAGGAACAACTGAGTGACTGTCAATTACAGTGCCAGATCCCAGTGGCAAGAATCAACATAATTTTAATAACTGTACAGTAATGACCTATTAATCTTAAGTTTGTTTAGAAAACACTTTTCTGGCTCTATGTTTAAGGATGCTAAGAACTTCCAATTCTCAATTATTGCCTTCAGATTAGAGGTGCCTCCCTACTTCTGAAAAACTTTGTTTTCAAAGCCCTAAGTAAAGGGAGGAATTTTTGCAGGGATGTTCCCTAATGCTCTTGGTATTCCTGTAGATCTTGCTTAAAATCAGGCTTTTCTATTCAGTCTTCTCCAAATACAAAATTATTTCTTGCGATTTGTGTTTTTATTTAGTATCATTCAAAATGATTCTTGTGTTTCCTTGTAGCTAGCCTTGGATAAACTGTTGCAAAACAAACATGAATCTCAATTAAAATTTTGAACAATTTAATTAACGTAACTTGCATTCTTTTTTTATGATGTTTTGTATTTTCTGAGATGCAAGTAATATGGGATGAGATAATGTGCAGAGGAAAGAATGTGGCCTGATGTTAATCATGAAAGTAAAAGTTAGCTATTGGATTTATACCTGGCTTCTGATAAGAAGCCTGTCTTTTGATAACATGGAGGGGATGCAACTTGCTTAGCTGCATAACTCTAAATTTTTAGGCATTTATGCATATAGACACCAGATCTGTATCAGTGGAATTAAAGGAACAATCTGGTTGTGTCTAATTAATGAAACTAACTTAGTCAATTTAAGTCCAATGTAAATTGAGCAGTTAGGTGATATTGATAGCAGAGCTGTAATTTGGTAAGCGCAGTTGGGCTATTTTTTTGATCTCCCCTTTTTAACAACAGCTTGCAAATTTGGTAGGAGAGAAATGATGCTTTGTTGTTGTTGTGCCCAGTGCTGCCTCTATCCAGACTTCTGTTGAGCCTGGGTGGGAATGCAGTGGGGGCATGACCAATCCCCTCCTCACCCCAAGGGACAGGGTGAAAGGCTCTTCTCAAGTAATAACTCCACGGGAAAATGTTTCCCTTTGCAACCCCCTCTTCCCTAGAATTTACTTCTCAAATTGCTTCTACCAGTGGAGTCCCCTATGCCTCCTTACTGCAACAGCAACTGCAACTGTGGGAGGGATGACGGACTTGGAGAGTCAGAAGTTCTGGTTGCCCTCTGTAACAGCCACCTTGCCATCCTCTTTCTGCCACAAATGTTTGTATAGACACACAGACCTCTCCAAACTATATACCTATGCACCATTGGAGGAGTTCTTCCCTTTAAATAAATATATACTGCTGGTCCCCAGAGTGCCCCATGTTATGCAGGTGCTGGTCTGTAGCTTGCAATGAGGCAGCATGCAGCTGCACTTGTTGTTGTAACTGCTAGACTCTGCCTAGCAGGCTGCTGCTCCCTGAAAGCTCAGCGAGGGTTTCCTAGGGCCATGCGATTAATCGCATCCCGGAGTCCATTTCGGACAGCCCCGCGATCTGGCTCCGGCAGCTGGCAGTGTTACAGTGCAGTGGATGGCAAAGGAGGCGAGAAGGGTCTCTCATGAGGGTTTAAGATGGCTTTAATCACATCTTGTCCCGACGCCCTTGGTGGTAGAGAGAGACCCCCGTGGTCTGGGTGCGGGGTGGTTTTTTCAGGGTCCCAAGGGCGGTCCCTGGGCAGGGTTGGGGTACAGGAGCAAATAGGGAGAAACCGAGGGAGTGGCCAGGGCTAAGGCAGGGAACAGGGGGAACATGTGGAATAGGAAAAGCAATGGATTAACAGATCCCCACATCTCACCCTTTTCAATTTAAAATGAAAAGGGAAGGGCTTCATTTTTACACAGTATAAAAATGGTAAAATAATGCAAAATAATTGAATTATAAATGATGATGCAGCTGGTTGTTGTCTTTGGGGATCGGTGCAGGCTGGGTTCTCACACAGCAGTTGCTTTCGTGGCTTGTTCTGCTGAGGCTGCTAGGATAGCATCTTTTGGTTACTGCTTTCTTCACTTCTCGTCAAGGTGGCGTGGCGAACGGGGAAGGGGGCTGCTGCGCTGCTCTTTCTGCGTCGTCCGCAGCTGCTGATCGGGTCAGACCGGGTCGCATGATCCCCGGGCCGGGTCCGCTCCGCGGGTCCGATCCGGGGCTGGGGCTCCCACAGGCGCAGGCACCGCTCCTGCTGCCGACACTGCCCGGGGCCGGGGCGGCCCCACGCAGTCCCGGGGCTGGGGCAGCCCTGTGCAGTCCCGGGACCGGGGCGCCTCGCCGCTTTTTTTTTTTTTTTTTTTTTGTTTTTTGTTTTGTTTTGTTTTGCGGCGCAGCGCGGTGCTGCGGTCACGGCGTGGCCGGAGCCGGCTTCCAGGGAGGGGCGGGGGGGATGGCTCGGGGCAGGGGCGGGACGGGACGGGCTCACCGGTGAATGGGGGCGTGCCGGGAAGGGAGAAGCCGCCGCGGCAGCCCACGCAGGCACGAGGGGGGGGTAGGGGGGCGTGCGGTTGGAATGGACCACGCGATGACGGGGGAGAGGGGCTGCCGGGGGCGCACGCGGCGCTGCAGGGACAGGGACTCAGCGGGGGGGGGGGAGGGGGGGGAAGGGAGCCGACGCAGCATAGCGACCGACATAGGGGGTGGGATGAGGGAGGAGCCAAAGGTTTTCGCACGCGCGGGAAGATACAAGAAGAAAAAGGCAAAGTGGCCGGGCCGAACCACGAGGCGGCGGCCATCTTGGCTGCTACTTATAGCCGGCACAGAGGGGGTTTGGAGGGTCAATATAGAGGTTTAGGGGGGCTCCCGGACCAGGGTGATCAGCCTTAGCAAGGTAAGGAGACAGGGGAGGCACGGGAGGGTCGGAACATTTTCCGATCTCTCCTGAGGGTCAGAGGGAGAGGATCCGAGGTTTCTGTTTCCAATTGTGAAAAACGAGGTTCACTTTCCTGTGAGAATTTAAAAAGTTTAATATAAAGACAATAAGAAACACATAAAATAAAGCAAAGAGGTAATGGCCGGGTGCCTTGGCGCTCTGCCAAGAGCACATTTGGTGCTCGAAGATAGTCCTTTTTATACCATTTTTACTGTCTGTTCTTTATGCATATTCAAATTTTTCCAGGAGCTGTTCTGCATGGCCACTCCTTGGTCCCGCCTTTTTAGAGCATGCGTATTCTTCTGCCTTGCGGTTTTATTTCTTTTGATTCTTGGGCTTGGGCTCGCTAGGTGAGAGTTGATAGTTGAGTGAGCCTTTTAATTCCCCAGACAGTAAGGGTTGATAGCAGTTTTGGGCCTCTTTGCCCCCTGGGCAGAGTGGTGATTAGCCGCTTTGGGCCTCATCCTCTGTTCGCTTGGAAGTTATCTTGCTCACACTTGCTAAATTCTTGCTAAAAAGAAAGAAAACTACATCCACACAGCAAAAGCATTTTTAACATTATATAATATCTACCTTAATACTTGCAAGAAACCAATTTACAATATATGTTTATAACAATCCCCCCTTTTTCTATTTTATGAATCATTTGGCTTGAGCAATAACTCTTTTCTTCTTGGCTTCTAATGTCCGTTCGTTGTTTTCACAGATCAATTTGGCTTCTTCGAGAGGGTCTTTTATATCCCTTTGTCTTTTTAATACCATAATTTTTTGTGCCGTTCCAGACATAGCCAACTTTGGGTCTGTAGGCATTGCCACAACTTGCATGCCTTGAACTACGCTGGTGATTAGCCGAATAAAACAGGGGATCAAGCAAGGCAGAAATATTAGCCCAGCTGTAGCACATAAGAGGAAGAAGCCTAGCTTCTTCCACCATTCTTTCCCCAATACGCCATCCCACCAGTTAGCAGTCATCATTGATTCCCATTTTTGGACCGGTACATGGGCTATTTTTCTGATATTGTTGGCAATATCTAGAACGGCATCCCCATTGTCATCGATTTTTAAACAACAATCTGATGTATTAAACTTCCCACATACACCCCCTTCTTCAGCCAATAAATAGTCTAAAGCCAGCCTATTTTGATATATTGCAGCTCTGGTTTGGCGTTGCTGACTGGCTATTAATTCCATAGCCCAGGCTGTTTCATTGGTTATGATTTCTACAAGAGCTTGGAGTCTGATGATACGATTCAGCATGTAAATTGGGGTTCGATATCCCCAACTTCCATCTTGTGCCCAGGTAGCTGGCCCATATGTTTACAATATTCGTTCAGGGGGCCATTCCTCATCTTTCCATTTTTTAAATCCTCTAATCAAATCTCTTTTATTTCTTTTGAAGTCCTCATAGACGGGTACTCATAATTGATCTCTTTCTGGTTCTGGTAAAAGGAAAAACCCTGGTTGAATGATTCCTAGTGTACAACTCCCTTTCCAATGTGAAGGGAGTCTTGGGTATGCCCTTTTCCCACATATTCAAAATAAGCCATCTGGTGCTTTCCAATAATCGTCTTTTTGTTTATTTATATTCTCCCTAAATTTGGATATTTTTGGGATTCCAAAATAAAGATTTTTCCCTGTGTCATTACACTGAAAGAGTCCGATTTCATTATCATATACACAGTCCTTTCTTTTTTTCTGAGCCCAATACCAAGTTGGTTTTTCTGGGACCTACCACGTCGAAGTTTTATTACTTACTCTATACCTTTTACAGGGAGTGTTTCCTACTTCATTAAGAAAGTTTTTCCCAGTTCGCCAGAGGCATTCTTCCCCTATCACTGTTGAACTTAAAATCTACCCTTCAGGTCAGTTCCCCCTTCTTATATTTGTCTGGTTCCATTTAAGGAGTTCTACCGGGCCTATGCTGCTACCTTTCCATGGCCATTCTTCTGTCATTAAAGCTCCTCCACAGACCCAACAGTTGGTTATGTTAAGTTCCTTACCTATCCTCTCCCCCAATTCCACAAACAGGTTTTTTCCCAACTTTGGGGTTTTTTCCTCTTTTAACTGTTGTTTAAGCTTTGCATACAGGTCCTGACGTGAGGTGAATATAGGGGGAGGTTGCTGTGCTGGCTTTGTATTTTTACTTACCACTTGTTCTTTTACCAAATCTTGGACTGTTCCCCTGGTGGCAGCTGTGAGGCAAATCCATTTTTCTCCTTTTGGACAATTACTTCCCAGTCTGTTTTCACTTGTTCCTAAATTTTCTGTAATCCAATATTTTTCCCCTTTATGCATGCAAATACCTAATTTGGACGAGTCATAACAGTGGCTGTTGATATGGGTATGAGTAATAAGAAAGAAACCCCGGTGTCTTTCCATGTAAAGCTTTTGATAGCATTTGTAACATGGTCTTGCCGGTGTCCCAAAAGGGACTAGGATAAGTGACAAAAGAAGGAATAAGAGAGGTCTGTCATGGCTTATACTCCCACCTCCCTTGCCTATGAGTTTGCAACCCATAGCAGGTGTATTGGATCTTCTCGGTGGCGAGTACAGTGGCCAACCCGGTCTTGCCCTCTATTTCCTTGTCACTTCCCTTTTTGTAGCTTTTAGGCAAATCTCTTCTGGCACTTTTTTTAACTGTAGTATCTTATTGCATCTCAGGTATTTCCCATTCAACAGCCACTAGTAATTCCCATCTGCAGAGCAAAGTTATTATTTCTGTTGCTTGTAATTCTGCCTGGATAGAGGGTCGATTTTGTGCTTGACACTCTTTACAACTAGGACGTCGATGGTGTGAAATGCCAATTTTCCCACAGATTAAACACTTATATTTGACCTAGCTGGCATGCCCCGTGTTAGAATAATTCAAACAGGGTATATGATGTGGCACTGATGGAAGTTGTGATTCTCCCCCTTACTAATACAAGTCACAGGCTAGAATCAGAACATGAGAATCCCCTGTCTGATACACTGCCAACCCTCCCGTTTGAAGTGGGAGTATTCCTCCCCAAGATGTCCCAGAATTTGTCCAGGGGGCACTTGAAACCACTGATATAAATTTGGCTTTACTTCTCAGTTAGGTGTGATTCTTTGCACATCCCTTGGATTATTTAGATTGTTCCAGTTCATTGCCACCTGGTCTCCATTGAAGAGTCACTTTGGTATAACCTGGTTTGGATATTACAGTCCACTCTTCAGGTTCTTTTACAGGTCCTTTGATTCTGCTGGCATGGATCCACCCTCGTTCCCTGGTCCGGATTGCGGCCTTGGTTGTCAGCAGTACCTGAAAAGGACCCTCCCATTGTGGAGTCAAAGATTGTTCTTTCCATGTTTTTACTAGTACCCTGTATTGGGTTGACCCTGAGTTGATGGACAGTCTTTAAGACCAATTACGCTTCTCACAATTTACATATTTAAACTGCACAGAAAGGCGGGACTTCCCCTTTTGGTCGGAGCTCGCCTGCTGGGAGGTGGGGGCTCCGGAGCCTCCCGGCCCCGCCGGGCCGGGCCGGGGCCACTGCCCCTTTCCCCCTTTCCCCACGCTGTGGCACGGACCCTGGGTGGCTGGGGGGGACTGTCCCAGAGCCACAGGCAGCTCAAACCAGCCATGGACTGCTCACAGCTAAACCCATCCAGCACGGCTTCTGAGGACCGGCGGGTCCCTCTCCTCCCCATGCGGAGCCGGCGGAGTCAACGGGAGCCGGCAGAGCCTCCTGTCTGCAGCCAGCACACTTCGTGCTGAACTGAAGAAGACACCACGCAGCCAGCAGCACAGAGGGAGCGAGGCTTTCCCCACCGTAAAGCCCGAACAAAAACACTCTTCAGCATGGCGGCGTCAGACTCAAAGAGAAGTGAGTCACGTGGGACAGAGCTGGAAATGGTGGCGGGAGAAAAGAGGGCGGGGCCGCGATTCTGGCGGGCAGCTTAAAAGAAACCTTCTTGCATGCCGTGGTAAGAAACTGTAATACCACAAACTGTTTGTCTCTTTAATCCATTTGAAGAACATGGGGGGATGGAGTATCTTCGTGTGCCTGTGAAGATTGTGAAGAATGCCGATGCCAGGCTTTATAGTAGTAAAAGGCTGTTAGAGACTTGTGGCGAAGAAGAGCCTTTGTGTGCAGGCCAAAAGAACTTATCCTTAAAAAGATGAATAACCCCATGTGATGGCCCATGTTTTGCAGTGTGAAGGAACTGTGAGATTTTTCATGGGAGAGATGTTCTACACACTGCAGATTGTTTGTTTCCGGGCGGATCTGCTGTTGGTGGCAGTTTGGGAACCACATGCAACTGAAGGAAAAACCCTTTTTTCCCTTAAGCATAAGAGAGAGACTTTTCAAGAACTGGAACACTGACTAACATCCCATGTTCTGTTATCCCTTGTGTGAGCTAGGTAAAAGGAGAGAAGTGCTGGCTGGAGGGGGGGGGGGGATTTGCTTTAATTTTGTTTTGTTATTGTCACTTTACTTTTAATTCTATTAGTAATAAAACTCTTTCATTGTACTGCAACTGTTTAAGGTTTGTGCCTGCTTTGCTTTTCTCCTAATTCTTATCTCACAGAAAGAAAATGAGTAAGTAATGAATATTTTGAACCAAAACCACTACATTTAATTGGTGTTTTCTGCCCAGTTTCGAACTCAACCCGCTACATACCCATTCCCCTGGGTGGATATTATGAATTTTGAACTCTAAGGTTGTGGTTTGAGGGATCATTCCTTTCAGCCGCAAATATTCAAGTGTTCTGGCAACTGTGGTGACATATTTTTTGACACTTACTTCCCCTACTTCATAAGTGGCTGTTTCATGTTGAGTGGTAAGGAAGGGTAATCCGAACATCATCTCATAAGGTGATACTCCCAGGTCTGACCTGGGCTGTGTTCGGACTCTCAACAGAGCCAAAGGTAAGCACTTTACCCACAACATTTGAGTTTCAATCATTAATTTTGTCAAAGTTCTTTTTAAAGTCTGGTTCATTCTTTCTACTCAGCCTGAACTTTGTGGGTGCCAGGGGGTATGTAATTCCCATTTTATTCCCAAGGCTTATTTGTTGTAAGACTTTGGATGAAAAATGTGTTCCTCTATCTGAGTCTATTTTATTAACCATTCCATACCTGGGAATAATTTGTTCTAGAAGGGTTTTGCATACTACATTAGCTGTAGCTCTAGTGGCAGGAACTGCTTCCACCCAATGAGTTAAATGGTCCACTATTGCCAATAGGAACTTCCATCTCTGTACTTGGGGAAGTTCAGTAAAATCTTCTTGGATACTTTGGAATGGTCGCAGAGCTAACTCACAGCCTCCTAATGTTGTTTTTCTCATTATTTTCCTATTCACTTTTTGGCAAGTTATACAGTTCTCAGTTATTTGTTTTGCTACCCCAAAGATTCCAATACACCCATAATTTCTTAAGAAATGATCACACAAAGCTTGAGGACCCCAATGAGTTTTTTGATGCATATCTTCTAATATTCTCCTAGTGAGTGGCTTATTAAGTAACTGTCTCCCATCAGGGAGTTTCCATTTTCCAGATTGATCTTGTTCTCCCCCTATCTTAGATAATTCCTTTTCTTCTTCTTCACTAAATTTAGGGATTTCCAATTCTTCCCTGTCTGGGGTCAAGATTAACAGAATTCGTTTAGTCCCATTTTGTGCTGCATCTTTGGCTTCTTGATCTGCCAGATTATTCCCTCTTATTTCTGGGGTCATCCCCTTTTGGTGTCCTTTGATATGCACTACGGCTATTTCTTCAGGCAGTTTTAATGCCTCCAAAACTTCTGAAATCAGGCCTTCATGTACCAGTTCCTTCCCCTTTGAATTTAGTAAACCCCTTTTTTCCCAGATCTTTCCAAAGGTATGTATTACCCCAAAGGCATACTTTGAATCAGTATAGATGGTCCCCTTTTTGTGTGCTAAATGCTCCAGTGCTCTTTTTAGGGCGTATAATTCACAAGATTGCGCCGACGTATTTGAAGATAGTTTTCATTTTTCAATGGTCTGCATATTTATCCCATCGACTGAGGCATACCCTGACATTCTTTTTCCTTGCAAGCATCTGGATGAACCATCCACATATATTCTTTCCCCTTCCAAGAGGGCTTGTTCTGCTAGATCCTCCCAAACTTTTGTTTGGTATTGAATAATTTCCAAGCAATCATGTGCCAGGTCATCTTTTGGTTGCCCATACAGGAATTGGCCCGGATTGAGGCTTTTGCTCATTTCTATAGTTAAATTGTCACTGTCAATTAGGATTGCTTCATATTTTAATATCCTGGAGTTTGTTAACCATTTTTCAGCTTTTTGACTTAGCACATTTCGGACCGCATGGGGTGTGTATGCAATCAGTTTACTTCCAAAGGTGAGCTTATGGCTCTCCTCCACCAAAATAGCAGTATGCTATGGCTTGAATGCATACCAGCCAGCCACGGCTTACTGGGTCCAATAGTTTAGATAAATAAGCTATTGGTCTTCTCACCCCTCCCCATTCCTGGACTAAAACACCATGAGCTACTCCATTTTCTGCATTCACATATAAATAAAAGGGCTTTTCTAGTGAGGGTAAGCTCAGGGCTGGTACCGAGGCTAGTTTCAACTTCAGTTTTTCTAATTGATCATCATCATTTGTGGTCCATTGTATATTGTCTCCTCCTGTTAATTTTTCATATAAAAATTTTACTGCTTGTGTATATCCTTCAATCCATAGTCTGCAATATCCCAGTAGCCCTAGCAGTCTCCTAACCTCCTTTTTTGAAGAGGGAGGAGGGAGGGATAAAATCCCTGGAATTCTTTCAGGACTTAGTTTTCGGCTACCTTTGCTTATCAGGTGGCCGAGATATTTTACTTCTGATTCCACAAACTGTAATTTCCCTTTTGATGCCTTTAGTCCCTTTTCCCCAAGAAAATTTAGAAGTTTTATAGTAGCTTCTTTAACTTTAATTTCAACTTCTTCTGATATTAGAAGGTCGTCCACATATTGGATAATTTGTATTCCTGAGGGTACTAGTTTGAAAACAAACCAGTGGGAGGCACCAAGTCAGAATAACAATTTAATGGAAATTAAAGAAAAGGGAAAAAAAAGTAAAAGAAAACACTGTCAAACTGACAGAGTCAAGGTACAACCTGACACCCTGTTAGGCAGGGTGGTGGTAGCAGTCTGGTAGAATGGTGGCTGTAGTCCTCTGAAGCAGTGATCCTGTAGTAAAAGAGTCTGCTCTTCCTCAGAAAGTCCAGTGGTGGCTGTGTAGCTCCTGTCCTCTGGCAATCCAGTGGGAAGGGTTGTCTCTGGTGGTCAGAGTCCCAGCTTATATCCACGCTGGGATGCTTGGTTCCTCCCTCTGGGTGGAGCATCTCACAATGGGGTAATGAGTCATGAGGCAAAGTGTTGATTAGGCTCATTAACAGAAGATAGTCCGGAGGGAGTTATGTCTGAGTCAGGCGGCAGGACAATGATGGGCAATTAACAGAAAGATAGTCTGGGGGGAGGAGGCAAGGAAACAGTGCCCCACCTGGTTTCAACAGCTCCTGAGGATGGTAATAGAATACACTGCAACCCAGGACACTGGGGGAGTGGGGAAGGTTTGTAGTATTTCTCCCAAGGCTTGCTCAAATAAATTTGGGGCCTCAGAATACCCCTGTGGCAGTTAGTTTAGTCCATCTTAATTGGTTCTTTTTCCCCGTGTTTGGATCTTCCCATTCAAAGGCGAAAATATTCCGGCTTTCCTCTGCCAGTGGGCAAGCCCAAAAGGCATCTTTAAGATCCACCACACTAAACCACTGATGTTGAGGTGGAATTTTACTTAAAAGAGTGTAAGGATTAGGAACCATAGGGTAGCAGGCCCATGTTCTTTTGTTTACTTCTCTTAAATCTTGCACTAATCTATAATTTCCATCAGATTTCTTTTCTGGGAGAATAGGGGTATTATGAGGGGATTTACAAGGTTCCAGTGTCCCATCCTTTATTAATTCTTCTATTACTGGTTTTAAGCCTTTTCTCTCTTCTAAAGATATAGGGTAGTGACGTACACGAATGGGACATTCTTCTCTTTCAATTGTGACCCTTATGGGGTCAACATCTAGTCCACCCCTATTCCCTTCCCCAGCCCAAACCTTTCTGGTAGTCTTTTCCTCATTTTCTTGGCTAAGTTTTAACACTTTGGCCATCATTTTCCCTTCCTCTGGTACGACTCCAATCCCCAGCTGGATCTGTAAATCCCTTCCCAATAAATTGCTGCCAGCCCCAGGAACTAGTAAAGCAACCCCTATTCCTATTTTTGTTTCTCCTTCAATGACCACATCTTTAATGACAGGGACCTTAGATCCTTCCCCCTTTGCTCCCGTTACTTTTACCATATCATTACTTACATCACACCCTTTTGGAATATTTATCACACAAGTCCTTTCTGCCCCAGTGTCAACTATAAATTCTAATACCTCCTCTTGGGGGCCTACTTTTAAAGTTATCAAAGGCTCCAGATGGTATTTATCCCCCCAAAAATAGAGCCCATGACTTCCCTATTTTTCTTCTGTATGTGTCTCTTGAAATATTTTCAGATCCCTCCTGTCTTGGTTTGAAAGACAGGTGTCTGCTAAGGAAGGCAGAAGCCTCCCTTGGAATGGCAGATGTAACCCCTTTCCCTCCGAGTTATTATAATTTTGAAATCAAGGGCTTTTAAGCAAGGATGTGGGAAAATAGGAATAACAGTTCTTTACTATTCTATATATAACCAGTCAAACAAAACAACAATAACTATGGCAGTAACAGCAAACAGTTACAAACCCAGTCCCAGCCTTCTCAGCTGTCAGGCCCTTTCCCCTTGGGTGCAGTTCCACTTGCAGCCGGCAGGGGCGCTGGCGGCTCCCGGTGAGCAGGGCAGGTGCGATGGTTCCCCCGCGGCTGTAGGGGGCGCTCCGGAGCGAGCTCAGGGAGCACGTGGCACCGGTGGCCTGGGGTCCTTGGGAAGGATGGAACAAAGGCTTCACAAACCCCAGATGGCTGGCCCCGGTGTCCGGCTGGAGCCTCGGGAACAGCAGGCTGAAGCGGCAGGGATGAGCACAGATCCCGGGTGGCAGACGCAATGTATCCAAGCGGGGAACCCCCCGGAGGTCCAGGCAGGTTGAGCACGGCTACAAGGCAGCGAAGGCTCCAATCAGCGGCGGGGCAGGGCAGCCACAGCCCGGCCTCCAGCGGGACAGGGAAGGTGGGCCGCGGGTCCTGGGATCTTTCTCTGCAGAAAGAAAAACAGCCGAAAAGAACCAGGCTCCTCTCCCCGAGAATGCTGAGAGCGAACTGACCCCACACCCAGGTGAAAACAAAAGAGTAGCCAGGTCTTTTGTCTTCTCTTAAGTACAGCCATTTGTCCCCTAGCAACATGCATATGAGAAAAAACTCCTTTAACAGGAAAAAAACTAGGACTAAACTAAAACCCCAACACCTCCTCAGGTGGGGGCATTCTCTTTTATAATGCCCTTCTTCCTTGCAATAGAAACAGGCATCCCAGGGTTGTTCCTGGAATTTTGACCGTGCTGAAGTTTTTTTTTTCTCCCTTCCCCCATTTCTGAACCCTGAATGTTTAGGAGTAGTACCTGAGGGCTTTTGATTTAGATTTTTTTGGAAGGTAGTCTCCCGCATAGTGGCTATCATGATCCTTGCTTCCACTTTGGCTTTTTCTTCATCCCTCCGAACATATACCTTCTGAGCCTCCCTTACTAGATCTTGTAATGGTTTTTCGTACCAGTCTTCTATTTTTTCCAGTTTTTTCCTAATATCCGGCCAGGCATGAGTGACAAAGTTAACTCTTAGCAGGGCTTGCCCTGCTAGGGACTCCGGGTCTATCCCAGAGTATTGTTTCGTATTCTTTTGGAGCCTCTCCAGCCACTCAGTCGGGGTTTCTTCCTTCCCTTTCTGTCCCTCAAAGGCTTTTCTGACATTTTGTCCTCGGGGTACCCCCTCTTTTATTCCCTTGATTATCAAATTACGATAATCATTCATATGTCCCCTCCCAGCTTCATCATTTTGGTTCCAGTTAGGAGGTGTAATGGACATTTTCTGATCCCCTCGTGGACCCTGTTGGTTTTCCCTTTCCCAAATTTTTATTCCAGCAATTCTAATCATCTTTCTTTCCTCTTGGGAGAATACTATTTTCATTATTGATTGCATTTCTTCCCAAGTGAAAATGTTGGGACCTAAGAACTGGTCCAACTGTTCATCTGTACCTATGGGGTCTTCTAATAATCCTTTATTTTCCTTTTTGAAATTCCTAACCTCTGTAGAGGTTAGAGGGGCATTCACAAAACCAGTTCCCCCTCCTCCCATAGGCACTTCTCTTAATGGTAACAAATGAATTTCTCGGCTTCCCTCTGTTTGTTTAGCAATGGAGGGATTGTTGGGCTGCCTCTGAGCCTTAATGGCACCTCTTGTATTCTGGTATGGTGCTCCTTCGTTAAGAAGAGGGTTTATTTGGGAAGAAAGCACCGAACTCCCCTGGGGAAGAGAGGCAGATTCAGAGTCTGGCGCTGAAGCCGAATATTCTGAAGTGCAGAGGGTGGGGATGGGGTCTGGCACTGAAGCCGAGTATTCCGGAGTGCAAGGGGTGGAGGCAGGGTCTGGCACTGAAGCCATGTTTCTTAAGGCAGGAGGGGTGGGGGCTGAAGTCGGGAGATGTGACGTTTCCCTTGATTCAATTGCGGGTGCGGGGATCCCCGAGATATATGGGAAGGGTGGGATTCCCAGCATGGGCGGGTCAGGCCCCCCCCCCCAGCTCCATTGGGGCGGGAGGGCTGTCGGGGGAAAGGCCCCCAGTGAGGGGGAAGGGATGGCTGGCGGAGGAAACCCCGGAGCCGGGGGGAGGGCCGCCCCCGGCACCAGTGGCGGTGGTAATATTTCTAAGGGGTCCCACCCTTTTTTCTCTTGTGTTTGCTTCTCTTCTGGGGTTTCTGATATTTTAAAGACTTTGGTTCCCAGAGGTTCTGTAACTCTTGTCCAGCAAGAAGCATATTCTCCCTCCTCAGAGTTAGATGGCTCTTTTGAATTCACAAACACATTTAAAGCCTGGCAAATCCATGCCTCGTCAGACCCATATTTTGGCCAGTACACATGATCAGGTCTGATTTCCTTTTTTACTTACTCTTTCATGCAGAATTGAATCATTTTTACTTTATCTTTTCCTTTTGTACAAGGATCAGTTTCCCAGTTTTCTAGTTTGACTCCCGGGGGGCTCTCTTGGGGTATATCCTCTGGTACCCTTTTATCCTTTGAACTTAATTTACTAAATTGTTGTCCCATTTTTCCAGGGATTCTCTATTCCAACTTACTCTTTTCAAAATATCCATTTATCCCCCCCTTTGAAATACCAACTCACTCCTTTAAAACACCAACTTCACTGCTATAAAATACTACTCACCTGTTGGGGTCTCCCCCCCTGCCATGTAGCCCTGGGAGATGGGCCCTGGGGGGAAGGCACGGGGTTTCCCTGCCCCTGGTCAGCCTCGTTTCCCATTGGTTGTTTTGTGTTCCCCGGTGTGGCCAAGGACCCTGGGGTCCCGTGACTGCAGAGTTCCTGAGGACAGCCCCGGCCATGCGGCTGGAGAAATAAACATCTCTAAACATCTACCACGAATCTGTCCATACATACTTCTTTTCCACGGGACTCCTGGTTTGATATATGCTTGTTACCGTAATCCCTGATGCAACAAACTGGTGGAGGAATGCGGACAAGACACCGATCCCTGAGGAAGATTCGTGAGTAAAATAACCACTCTAGACCTCTCTCTTCTCATCTTGGTTTGGATATTCTCTCTGGACTATGGAAGAACCGTGGGAAATGGGGCTCTCTGAGCCACAGAAAAAAATGTATCTAGAAGTAAAAGGAATCCTTGAACAACAAAACAAAAAAGTAGTGCAACCGGGAGATCTAGAACATTTTTTCATCTGGCTTTTCAAAAGGTTCTCCTATATTTCTCGAGACTTACTTTTTGATATCGAACCTCCTGAATCTTGTGAGGGGTGTTTCTGGGACGAGATCTGGGATAAAGTAGGGGATCAAAGAGAAGCTTTCCGTGCATACCTTATAATCACAGAAGCTCTTGAGGAGCATTTGTATCGTCCGAATACCCCTAAAGCAGAGGATCCTACTTCTCCCGCGGCCGAGGCCATGCGGCCGCCATCCCGGGAGCACATGACTGCAGCCATGCCGGCGGAGGTGCCTGTGCTGGATGCGCCTGGCGCCCTCGGGAGCGCGCGCCTTATCGCAGACCCCATCCCTGTCTCGGGGTCCCCAGCCACGCCGCCGCGAGTGAGGGAGCAATGCTGCAGGCACCGCGGGAGTCGTGGGCCACGAGCAGCCAGGAACCGGGCATCGGCGTGGCAGGCCGCTCTGAGCGACTGGCTTGGAGAGCCCTGCGGAGGGAGAAGCGGCGGTTTCCACAGCGACACGAGAAGCCGCGCAGTGCAGCGCTGAGCCAAAACAGGGCCGCGCTCAAAGCAGCGTGGAGTCTGTGGAGCGGAACCACTTACAAGGCGCGGAGCCAGTGGCGATGGCAACGCGGGGCCGCGCAGAGCCCAGACACGCGCCGGAGCAGTGCCGCTCGGAGAGCGCGGAGCAGCCGCAACGCGGGGGCCTGGCCGAGACGTCGGAGTCGGCGAGGCAGCGGCCACGCGGGACCGGCAGCCACGACAAATGCGCAAGCATGTGATAGGAGGAGTTGTAGCCACGAAAGTCACAGGAACTGTGAAATGGTACAATGTAAAAAACAACTATGGATTTATAACACGAGATGATACAGGGGAAGATCTATTCATCCATAGAACTGACATTGAAAGGAATAACCCTAAAAATTACCTGCAAAGTGTAGGAGATGGGGAAGTTGTACAATTCGATATAGTGCAAGGAAAGAAGGGTCTACAAGCAGCAAATGTTACTGGGCCTGGGGGTATTCCAGTCAAAGGCAGCCGTTATGCACAAAATTATAAACAATATCCATCCCAGCAATTTCCCTACCCACAGCCTACTTCCCCCTCTTACCCTGTACCCAATATGAACCCCTTCCTAAGTTTACCCTATCCCCAGTTTATTCCTAATCCGTTTTTCACCCCATGGCTTCCCTATACAATTCCATTTCCCTAAAATTCCTCTCCGATGCCGAGGGGGGGATGAAAAGAGGGAGAGAAGAAATTAAACCCTCTCCTGCCTCAGTTTCCCCACAAAGCATGCCCGGAGAGTTCTGTCTCCCTTCTGTCAGCCCTAAGATGTTCCACAGAATCTGTTTGGACATTTAAAGACTCAGGAGGGTGGCTTGTTTTGTCTTGAAACTCTTCTTGTTACGTTTATCCGGTTGTTTTCATTCTCCTTTTATTAAAATAAAACGGGTGAGATGTTGGGGTCTCCCCCCCTGCCATGTAGCCCTGGGAGATGGGCCCTGGGGGGAAGGCACGGGGTTTCCCTGCCCCTGGTCAGCCTCGTTTCCCATTGGTTGTTTTGTGTTCCCCGGTGTGGCCAAGGACCCTGGGGTCCCGTGACTGCAGAGTTCCTGAGGACAGCCCCGGCCATGCGGCTGGAGAAATAAACATCTCTAAACATCTACCACGAATCTGTCCATACATACTTCTTTTCCACGGGACTCCTGGTTTGATATATGCTTGTTACCGTAATCCCCGCTGCAACACTCACCCTTTCATAGTACAAAAAAAAAAAAAGATTTATTATAGCCCACCTCCCCCCAAAACAAAGTTACTTCTAATTACAGTTTTTCATTCACACATTCACTCTTATTATTTTTTTTTTTAATTTTTGTTCACTCATTCTTACTCACAACAGAATAATAAGGTACCTTTTTCAAGTCACTTGTTAGTATTCACCCATGGGTATTATATAATCCTTAGGATCCTGGGTGTTCTTGGATTTCCCTCAACCCAGCATTGCTAGCATCTAACCCCAAATTCTTTTTAGACCCTGGGTGCTCTTGGATTTTTCCTCAACCCAGCATATTGGGGGCTGGCTCCCACTTTCTAACCCCTTCCCTGGGACCCCGTCCCAGTCACCCGGGGAGATTCTTTCACTCTTTTTATCTCTCGCTTCGTCTCCTCGCTGGCCGCTGTTCTCATGAACAAGTTGGAACTGCAGCTCTCAGAGACTACCGCACTTGCTTCGCAGATCTTGGGGGAACCAATCCGCATCTCATTCACATGCATTCATCTCCTGTAACCACCCCCTTTTTTGGACAATACTTACCAGTCCTGTTTCTTTTCCAGTGTCTGACAGGTTTTTATTGAGAGCACCCTCTTTCATTTGCTTTATTTTTGTGTCTTTCTTGTCCTTCGGGTGTCGCCCTGCTGCCACCGATCCACGCCAGATGATACGGAGCAGGGATCCACTGAAAACTGGGCAGTAGGTGCCTTACCCTTGCTCTGAATCCCCTCACGCTTTTCAGAGGCGAGGTGTAGATCCTGGATGAGTCCCCAGTTGTGAAAAATGAGGTTCACTCTCCTGTGAGAATTTTAAAAGTTTAATATAAAGACAATAAGAGACACATAAAATAAAGAGGTAACGGCCAGGTGCCTTGGCACTCTGCCAAGAGCAGACCTGGTGCTCAAGGATAGTCCTTTTTATACCGTTTTTACTGTCTGTTCTTTATGCATATTCAAATTTTTCCAGGAGCTGTTCTGCATGGCCTCTCCTTGGTTCCACCATTTAGAGCATGCGTATTCTTCTGCCTTGTGGTTTTATTTCTTTTAATTCTTGTGCCTGGGCTCGCTAGGTGAGAGTTGATAGTTGAGTGGGCCTCTTAATTCCCCAGATAGTAAGGGTTGATAGCAGTTTTGGGCCTCTTTGCCCCCCGGGCAGAGTGGTGATTAGCCGCTTTGGGCCCCTTTCTTCTCCGGGCAGTGTTGATTAGCCGCTCTTGGGCCTCATCCTCTGTTTGCTTGGAAGTTATCTTACTCGCTCACACTTGCTAAATTCTTGCTAAAAAGAAAGAAAACTACATCCACACAGCAAAAGCATTTCTAACATTATATAATATCTACCTTAATACTTGCGAGAAGCCAATATTACAATATATGTTTATAACACAGATGACTGAGTGAAACAAAAGAAAGGTTAGTCCTCTCGCGCGCAAAGACCCCTCACGCGCTGCTAAAATTAACTCCCAAAACTAGGGGCACTAACTTGTATCTTCTCTTGTTAGGGATAGTGGTTTTTTTTCTTGCTGAAGCTTTCATGAGGCATGACCTCCTTCACCTAGACAAGAACCCACCCCCAACCCTCCACCCATACCAAGGCAAAAGGCTTAAACTAAAAAGAAAAATGACCCCCTGAACCAGGACATTCTCGGCTCCCTTCTGAGGCTTACCAGCAACAAAGAGTTTCCCACTCTTTTTACCAGGCCTACCAGGCTCCTCTTCAGGGCTTTCCAGAACAGAGAATAAACAAAAAGCATTCGGTTTAGTCCATCACTGCCAGCCGACCTCTATCAAAAGCGCTACTGTTCTCCAGAGGCTACCGGCTGTCCCTTTAGTCAGGGAAATGGCTTCCCAAAGGCAACTAGGCTCTCCAGGGCACATATTGCCTCACATTGGGTGCCATTTGTTGTAACCGCTAGACTCTGCCTAGCAGGCTGCTGCTCCCTGAGAGCTCAGTGAGGGTTTGCTAAGGCCATGCGACTAATCGCATCCCAGATTCCATTTTGGACAGCCCCGCGATCTGCCTACGGCAGCTAGCAGCGTTACAACGCAGTGGATGGCAAAGGAGGAGAGAAGGGTCTCTCATGAGGGTTTAAGATGGCTTTAATCACATCTTGTCCCAGCGCCCTCAGTGGCAGATACCCCGTGGTCTGGGTGCAGGGTGGTTTTGTCAGGGGCCCAAGTGTGGTCCCTGGGCAGGGTTGGGGTACAGGAGCAAATAGGGAGAAACCGAGGGAGTGGCCAGGGTTAGGACAGGGAACAGGGGGAACATGTGGAATAGGAAAAGCAATGGATTAACAGATCCCCACAACTTGTTGCCTGGGGCCTGCAGTGGGCCTTGTGACATGAGGTGAATGCTTGAATTTATGCTGAATGAAACTAATTGGCTAAAGCAGTGGGGTCTAGGCAGTGAGAAATGGAAAAGCTGGAATGAACAAAAATCTGTGAGGTGTGTCTGGATGTAGGTACAAAAATGCTGCTAGCGAGGATTTTCTTGCTATTTTCTACGTCTGTGAGAGACTTTTCTCTCTCACAGAAGAGGTAGCAGGGAATGTGAACAACCAAGCCACCTGCAACCTTGAAAAGTCTTGTTTATGGTATAGTAGAAAAATATTTTGACAATGGATGCTTTAGGATTTTGGCCAATCACCCCCAAGGGGTGGCTGGTCCTTTGTCCAATTAGACTATGAAGAAAAAAGTCTATAAAAGAGTTGGTAAAATAATTAAATAAATCAATCTTGCTGCACAATTCCTGCCTGCTGGATCATCTCTCCTCCAACTCCCTATGGCTGCGGGACACAGTGATATACCGTAGGAACCAGGCCTGCAGTAATATCTGGATACAAATTAAAAAGGGAACTTTAAATTGAGACTTGTGGATTTATATATGTCTTGGGGTGACTTTATGATGTGTATCCCATGTCCCTGCCCTATGCCCAGAAATTAACTTTGTGCCTTTTTATGCCTCTAAACTGAGCCTGAGAGGGGGAAGGAAAAACTGAGCAAAACTTTTTCAAAGCAGTTTGCAGCTTGTTCAAGGTCACACAGAGAGAGCAACTTTTTTTGGTTTTTTTCCCCAGCTGTGGCAGGGGAGGGAGAAAGCACCCAGCTTGCTGCTTTCCAGTCAGCTTTTGGCCAGTTGTTCAGTTTCTTTTTCTCTGGAGAGAGACTGAGAGTTGAACTTTGTTTTTTCCTTCCCTGGAATTTCGGATTTTCTCCCTTTTCTACTGGACTGCTTCAACCTCCGATCACATCAGGAGGATTTTCCACTGGGCACAGAGGGCCTGGCGCTGGGCCAAGTTCCAGCTCCGAGGAGACCAAAGGGAGGACTCTAACACTTTTCCCAGGTTTTTTCTCCACAGCGAGAGATTTTATTATTTAGCATTATTTTCCTTTTCCCTTGTGTTTGGTAAATAAATAGTTTTATCTCCTTCATTTTTCTTTGAGGAAAATTTATTTTTTCCCGAACCTGGTGGGGGAGGGGTGGTTGTGCCTTCTCTCAGAGGATATATTTCTAAATTTGGCCAAACCGGAACAATATACAATATTCATGAGAGGCCACAAGCTAGTTCTGAAAGAAGGGCAGGGAGAGGAAAGGGAGCTGATCAGTAGTTTGAGATCTGATGTGTTATTCACACAATATAAGAAAGGATTAGCTGCGTTTTTTGAAAACAGCTGCAAAAGCCTATTTCAGCTGCAGGCTTAAGACGATGGAATTGAATGTCAGTCCTGTGTGAGATGGTCACTAGAGGAGGATCTTGCAGCTTCTGCTGTTTCATGCCTGCAGTGGAATTTTTAATTAGCTAGTGGTGCAGCATATGGTTGTCTCTTACACAAATTCTGTAACTCAGTATTATTTTGAAAGAGGAAACATTTAAATAGATATTTAATTTGGTTGCTTACTTTTAAGGACTGAAGTATCTGTTCTATAAGGGACTATTTTGAAAATGTAACATGCATGTACTAGTTTGAAAACAAACCAGTGGGAGGCACCAAGTCAGAATAACAATTTAATGGGGAAGTTAAAGAAAAGGAAAGAAAAAAAACTAAAAGAAAACACTGGTTCAAACTGACAGAGTCAAGATACAACCTGAGTCCCTGTTAGGCAGGGTGGTGGTAGCAGTCTGCTAGAATGGTGGCTGCAGTCCTCTGAAGCGGTGATCCTGTAGAAAAGAGGGTCTGCTCTTCCTCAGAAGGTCCAGTGGTGGCTGTGTAGCTCCTGTCCTCTGGAAATCCAGTGGAAAGGCCTTGTCTCTGGTGTTCAGCCTCAGCTTATATCCACGCTGGGATGCTTGGTTCCTCCCTCTGGGTGGAGCATCTCACAATGGGGTAATGAGTCATGAGGCCAGGTGTTGATTGGGCTCATTAACAGATGATAGTCCAGAGGGAGTTATCTATGAGTCATGCAGCAGGACAATGATGGGCCATTAACAGCAAGATAGTCTGGGGGGAGGAGGCAAGGAAACACTGCCCCACCTGATTTCAACGGCTGATGGGGATGGTAATAGAATACACTGCAACCCAGGACACATGCAGCTAAAATTTTTTTTGTGTTATTTCTAACAACTTCCTTCTTAAACTGTCGTGTTTGCTTCTAGAAAATAATTTTAAAATTAAAGCCACCTGTTTACAATGAAAATACAAATAATTTGTAGCTTGTTAAACACTTGGCAGCTCAGGCAGGTACAACAGAAGCTGGAGCTCACTAGCTCAGATCTCGTAAAGCTTCAGCCATTGGCTGGACCTAACTATGGGATCATGCCTGTGTTTGCATCCTGGCCACAGCTTTGCATGCAGTGTGAGTAATGCTGTCACAGCTCCCTCAAACTTTTTTCCCTAACTGGAACCTTGACATCTATAAATGTCTCTTCTGGGACTTGTCTTTCCAATTCCTTTGAGAGCTTGGTGGCCTGTTAAGGAAATAATTTGTGCCATTAATAATCTGAAAGTAGAAAGGGGGGTGCAGCATGTAGATCCTAGGGTGAGGGTCTCTAACATGGGGGTACAAGAAGCCGGAGGGTGTAAGTGGTGTGCAGGGGGCTGTGCCTGGCAGGTGCTAGCCGGTCATGGGATTGCAGCCCATTGCCACCAGAGCTGTCCAAGGTTTCATAACAGATTGCTGCAGTGGCTGCCTAGCCTGGACTGCCAGCCCTCTCAGCCAGGGTGTTGGGAGTTGGGCAAGCAGGGGACATGGTGAGGCAGAGCGGCCCATCTCCATCTCATGAGAAGAGTGATGGTGGGTGGTTGGCAGGGGCTGCAGTGGTGCTGAGGCCCATGATCCCAGGCAGGCCTCCTCTGCCCAGAGTTAGCCTGCTGGAAGGGTGAAAGAGGCAGTGAGGCACTGCAGAGCTGAGGCTGGAGGGAGACAGTTTTCAGGTACAGCGGTGGAACCATGGCACCAGTGGTGGCTGGCTATGTCCCCTGCTCGGGTGAAGATCTGGCCCCTGGAGGTGGCTCTGCCTCAGCCAAGCATCCCAGGCTGGTCCTTGTCAGATTCTGCCAATGGATTGTTGTGGGAAATGGAGGCTGAGCCACCGCACGTTGCCAGCTTGCTGTGAACATGCATGGACTCTCCACACCCGTATGTGCTAAATTTTATAATTATGGTGCTCTTCCAGCACAGCTGGGTCTTAAAGGTGTTATGGGTTGACTCTGGCTGAACAGGTACCCACCAAGACACTCTATCACTCCACTCCTCAACTGGACAAGGGAGAGAAAATATAATGAAAGGCTCATGGGTGGAGATAAGGGCACAGGGAGATCACTCACCGAATACCATCACAGGCAAAACAGCTCAACTTGGGGAAACTAGCTTAATTTATTATCAATCAAATCAAAGTAGGATAGCAAGAAAATAAAAACTAAATCTTAAAACACCTTCCCCCAACCCCTCCTTTCTTTCTGGGCCTAACTTTACACCCAAATTCTTTACCTCCTCCCCCTCAGCAGTGCAAGGGGACAGGGAATAGGGCTGCAGTCAGTTCACACGTTGTCTCTGTTGCTGTTGTACCAAGAATGGCAAAGAATGACACGAGTCCAGTTTCAGGATAAGTGGCTAAAATGGCCCATATTTAATTATATAAATCAGTTTATATAGCTTTGTTTGCAATGGTGGCATGACACCATTGGCTGCTTGACCATCCAGCTTTCAGAGTGATTGGTGGAACGCTATAACACCCATTCAAAATATTTTTCCAGTGTAGCATAATATTACTGTATCCCACAGCCGTAGGGAGGGAGAGGAGAGATCCAACAGGCAGGAATTGTGCAGCAAGATTGATTTATTTAATTATTTTACAAACTCTTTTTTAGACTTTTTTCTTCATAGTCTAATTGGACAAAGGATCAGCCACCCCCTGGGTGGATTGGCTAGAAATCCTAAACATCCATTGTCAAAATATTTTTCTACTGTACCATAAACATAGTTCTACAAGGTCGCAGGTGTTCATAGTTTACAGAACTTCTGCTAATCTCTTTGTGAGAGAGAAAAGTATCTCATGGCTTAGAAAGAAGCAAGAAAATTCTTGCTAGCAGTAATATTGTATCCACACCATAATAATACTTGGAAAACAAGTTTGCAGCTGTGAGATAAAATCTTGGTTTACAAAAACCTCAAACTGTTTCTCAGCTATCTTGCATGAGAAAGAAAAACTTCACAGGATGCTGCAGCAGCTGGAAAATTCCTCTGCTCCTAGCTTTTTAGTATCCACATGTCTCTACTACTCCTTCTTCCTCAGGGGAGGACTCTTCCCCTGCTCCAACATGGGTCCCTTTCCACAAAGTCAGTCCTTCAGGCGCAGCCTGCTCCAGAATGGGCTCCTCCAGGGGCTGCAGGTACACAGCTGCCTCACCGTGGGCTGCACCACAGGCTGCAGGGGAATCTCAGCTCTGGCACCTGGAGCACCTCCTGCCCCTCCTTCTGCACTGACCTGGGTGTCTGCAGAGTTGTTCCTCTCACATATTCTCACCCTGCTCTCCCAGCTGCTATTATCTCACAATTTTTCTTCCCTTCTTAAATATGTTGTCCCAGAGGCACTGCCACTGGAGAAGTTTCAATAATTTCAGTAATATTTTGTTGCTGCTGTTTTAATTTGTATGCTAATTTGCTTAGAGAAAGTATACTGCTAAAGGGAACTTTTTTCTTCGTAAAGTTACTTTTATAAGATCCCACATTTTTCTAATGCTGACTTTTCTTTAACATATTTTAAACAAAATAAAGTGTTTCCAATTGTTCTCTTCAGATGGAGGTCTTATTCTGCATATCCTTTGCTGGGGCTGTAATCTGATTCATGAAAATGCTGTCATATCCTGGTGCTTTGTCCTGAAAAAGGAGCAGAGAAACCCACTGCCTTTCAGGGGCCATGCTGCAAGAATGGTGCTTCATGGTCAGACTTGCCTAAGGGGCACACAAATGAACTACACAGAGGGGAGAAGAGGGGTTTTTCTTGTTAAAATTGAATAAACAAGAGAGTGACAATGTGTAACGCAGTGCTAGTGCTCGAGGCACGAGCTCTGGCGAGCCCCTGGTCAGAGAGAGTCCAACTGCGTTACTTCTGTGCGTTGCTGAAGCGACTTCGGCATCAGGAAGGGTGCTGCTGGCTGAGCTAGCTAGCTGACTTCTTTGCAGAGGGAACACGGCAGGAGCTGATGATATCGGCTCATGTTGGCTCGGAGACAAAGGAAGAGAGAGGCTGTTCTGGTCTGACTCCTAACAGGTTTATTGTTAGGAGTTTCGCAACCAGAACAAGCTCAGAAGGGATGGAATGTGATGGGATGCTTCCCCAAGGATTGTCCTCAGTTTTATAGGCAATTTGAAAACCGTGGCAAAAGGGGAAAACAACCAATGAGTTACAAGCCAGGGGGAGGATACAATTTAACAAGAACCACTGGGGGAAACCGAGAGGCAGGAGTTATAACAGAGAACCAGTGAACAACCGAGTAACTGAGAATTTTCCCGAACCGGGGGAGGTGGTTGTACCCGGGCACCGCCCAGGAGGGGTGCGGCTTAGGCTTCTGAACCGCCCCTCGATCCACCCTCTGAGTCTGCCTCTTTGGGAAACTCGATCCAGGGGATGGGCTGGGATTGATTGGCATCACGCTGCCACAGCCTCGCAGTGGGATGGGTCACAGCAACAAATGTTGATGTTTTTAAATTGTTATTTACATGCAGATTATTTGAAAGACATGTATTTTATCTGACACCCTCTTCTTATGCTAGGGCTAATTGGAGCCTGAAGCCAAAACATTTTCAGTCTAAGAAATCCTATACTGTATTTAACATAAGAAGCATATGAATAATTCCATGGAAGAAGCCAGAACATGCTTCTGTGTTTTCTGGATTGGGGTATTATTCCTTATATTGTATAATCGGTTCATATAGCTTTAGAGTGGCTGGCACAGTTATTGATAAACAGAATAGCATGTGTCACGAGAAATTTGTAGTTTCAGGGCTTTCTTCTTTAAGGATGTAGACTGATGTTTCAGTTGATTCACACCAAATGGATTTGTTGAAGTCATGGGGATGCATATATGTTACAGCATGTTTAGATTGCCCCCCTCCACAGTTAAGGAGGGAAATACAGTAAACTAAAAATTGGTACTCATTTTCAGGGAGAGAAGGGTGTTTGTGCATGTGTGTGTAAAAAAAAACAGAATTAAAAAGAATTGTTCTATCAAAAAGAGTCCTAAACGATATATATAGCCATGTCTTCATTCCCTATTGCATCTCCTTTACTAACATGACCACAGGGAAACATATTTTTTTATACTGTTTTTCTTCTTACGATTTTTTTAAACTATTTTTACTTGCACTAATTTTTTTTAAATATATTCTCAGATATAAAGCAATTTCCGGGGCTGAGCAACCCCATCGGTGTATGTAGTGGTTTTGGTTCGAAATATCCATTACTTACTTATTTTCCTTCTGTGAGATAAGAATTAGGAGAAAGCAAAGCAGGCACAAAACTTAAAAGAATATAAAGAAGTTTATTAACAGAAATAAAAGAAGTCAGAATCAGACTAAACCCTCAGAACACGTCTCCCCTCACCTTTCTCCCTTCTCCCACTGACAATGTAAAAAGACAACCCTTGAGATTTTCAATCAGTTTACCATCTCTATAATAATCTTTTTCTCAGTTCACTTAGGGAGAGGAGTCTCTCTTGCTCATGCTATGGAGACATCTCCACAAGAAACAGTTCTCTCATGGCTTCAATGTCACAGCAAGACAGCCACCCGGGCTGGTTCTCTGCTTGCATGTGTAAGTCCCTTCCCTCGACTTACAGCTTTCCCCACAACTGCTTTCGAGGGTTCAATCTTGAGCTAATGGGGTACCATTTTAAGGATGAGCTGTTCAGAAGCAAAGGTTCTCTTCATCTATCTCTGGGAGCATCTTCATCTCTAGGAACAGAGGTCTTCTTCTTCCCTGGGAGCAAGGGTCTTCATCACTTTCATCTCTCTCTCTGTTCAAGCTTCTCACCAGATCACACTTACTTCAACATTTACTTATTTCAGCACAGGTACTTTTGCTCATGATTATGGCTTGAAAGCTCCACCCCCCATGCTTTCATGAAATTAAAACGGGTACTCTGATGTATCATAGTCCATCACCATAGCTTTACAACAGAATTTCAGCTTCTAGGTTTGAAGCATCTCCTCTTTCTCCTCTCTTGGGGTTTCAGCTCTTCCTTCTTCACTGACTTTGGTGTCTTTATGGTGTTTTCTTCATGTGCCTTCACCTTTCCCTTTCCTTTGACTTGGGAGAGGATTTATGCCTGCAAGCTTCATCTGTTCAGGAGGAATCTTACAGCACTAAGAAAGTTAATTGCACCCGGGCCTTGCAGCTGGAATTCGCCTTTTGCTGTTCGTCACCTAATCTCTCCTGGGCGGTGGCTGGAGCTCATTTCAGTGTAGCATTTCATTTCAGCGGCCGCACTGGGAGGTATTACCACAGGCCTGGGCCCTAGGGTATATCACCGTGTCCCACAGCCATAGGGAGGAGGAGGAGAGAAGATCCAACAGGCAGGAATTGTGCAGCAAGATTGATTTATTTAATTATTTTACAAACTCTTTATAGACTTTTTTCTTCATAGTCTAATTGGACAAAGGACCAGCCACCCCTTGGGGGTGATTGGCCAAAATCCTAAAACATCCATTGTCAAAATATTTTCTACTATACCATAAACAAGACTTTCCATGGTTGCAGGTGGCTTGGTTGTTTACATTCCCTGCTACCTCTTCTGTGAGAGAGAAAAATCTCTCACGGACTTAGAAAATAGCAAGAAAATCCTTGCAAGCAGCATTTTTGTATATACAATTCCCCTTTTTTGTTTGATAAGATAACAACTCTACTACTAATCCTAAATAGAAATTTACATCAGTTATTAATTCTAGATATAGCCTTAAGACTTTAACTATCTGACTCCATAACAAGAAATTTAAAGTTCAGTCTCTGCTTGTGGAAGGACCATCCCAGTCTCTGCTTGTAGAAGGACCATCTGCCTGATGGTTGACATCTTGGTCATCATCAGAAGAGTCATTAAGCTGATGATCTACATTCTGGTCGCCATTTGGATGGTTGGCATCCTGGTCATCATTTGGAGGTTGCCTGTTCTGCCTCTGGTGCCGTAGGTCAGGGCGAACGCATTTTGAAGGTAGCCACCGTACCCCAGTATCTGTGGAAATGCAAGCATACCCACAACCCCAAACGATAAGCTCATGAGGGCCTTCCCACTGGTTAGTGAGTAAATTCCGTACCCAGACTTTTGCACGGGGCAGCTGTCTGTCGCCTGCAGACTGCAATGAGAGAAAATGATTCAGAATAACAGGATTATTTGAATTTTGTGGTACTGTAAGGTGATTAATTGTATACAAAGCTTTTGCTAGTCGGCTCTGTGGGGTTTCTCCATGCATTCCCCTTTTCTGTTTGTCCAAAACACGCTTCAAGGTACCATGAGAGCATTCGACAATGGCTTGGCCAGTAGGAGAATGTGGGATACCAAAGGTATGGTCTACACCCCATAGGTGTAAGAACTGCCACGTCTTCTCCGAGGCGTAGGCAGGACCATTATCGTTTTTCACAGAAGCTGGCACGCCCAGGACTGAGAAAGCCAATTTCCAATGGGCAATGACATCACGGCCCGTCTCTCCAGTGTGAGCAGTAGCCCACATAGCTGAGGAGAAAGTGTCAATAGACACGTGCACATATTTCAGCCGACCAAATTCAGGGATGTGAGTTACATCAGTTTGCCAAATCTGCAAGGCTTTTAGCCCTCTGGGGTTTACCCCCACTGGCAAAGGCGCAGCGAGTTCATGACAGTCAGCACAAGCGCTGACCATGTCGCGCGCCTCGGTTGGCGTTAAATGAAACTGCTTCTGCATGGTATGTGCACTTTGATGGAAGAAACCGTGCGATGCCTTGGCTTGTACAATTTTGTCAGGCTGAGGCCCTACCCACGCAGGGTTGGCCAGCATGTCAGCCCTGGCATTGCCTTCTGTTAGAAACCCTGGTAAATTGGTGTGGCTTCGAATGTGCAGAATGTAATACGGATGCACTCGAGCCTGAATTGCAGACCAAGAGGTTTGCAACAGCAAAAAACAGAGCCGCATTGTTCACCTCCTTCAGAAGTGAACAATCTAAGTGTTGGGTGATATCTGCTACATAAGCAGAGTCAGTAACCAAATTCAAAGGTTCCTGTGAGAATCGCTGAAAAGCCATGGTAACAGCCCTTAATTCAACTAACTGAGCAGAGTCTGACTCGGATTGGTAGGTTAATCAACCACCTCAAAGGCAGTGTAGGATACTGTGCGCCCTTACGCACAGTGACCCTGCTAAAAATTTGTCCCAATCTGTACTCCCCAAGCTGCCAACATATCCCGTCCCCAAAGGTTAAGGGAAGTGGTAGCAACATAAGGCCTAATTGTAGCTGTGTGCCCCTCTGAATCTTTCACCATCACAGGCCGTTCGCTTAAATAGCTCTGTGTGGTTCCTCCTACTCCTGCGATGGCCAATCTCTCCGGGCCTAAAGGCCATGAGGGAGGCCATGCAGAGAAGGAGATGATAGTTACATCGGCACCCGTATCAATCAAACCTCGAAGCTGAATCCGGGGTGGACAGGTGTTCGGCAGGACCAGGTTACATGTCATCTGTGGCCTTTGGTCAGAGATGTCTGCAGTCCAGAAGGCCTGCGGAAGTCCCGTAGATCCACTGCCGTTATCCTCATGAGTTTGTTCTATCCTGGGGACACAAGACTTAAAAGGTACTAATTTAGCAAGGCAGGTCTTTTCAGGAATAGTGACAGGGGGTTTTTGCGTGGAGACCATAGCGCAAATCTGACCTTTAAAGTCAGCATCAATAACTCCTGAGTGCACTAAGATTCCTTGATGGGCAACGTCAGGTTTCCCCACCAGCATTGCACTGGATCCCTGGGCTAAGGGTCCATATGCATCCAAGGGAACCTTATAAATACCGCTAGAGTCTGACTGCAGCTGCTGTGTGGACGTCAAAACCGTCTGATCCCTGGGTGCCATCTCTAGGGTGGCTGGGTAGGCCTGTGCCTGTACCTGTGCCAATCTCTGGGGGAGCGACTGCATCAGAGAGCAATTCCCCCTCCTTGCACCCCAGCGGAAGTTTCCCGACAAAGGCTGACCATTGGCATGAATCTGGGATCTACAATAGTCCGAGCAATGCCCTGGCCTGCCACACCTCTTGCACTGGGGTATCAGTGTGTTTTCTTTTTGGCTCGGCTTAGGCTGCTTCCTTTTTTTCGCCTGTTTTGGTTGCTTTGATTCACGACCAGAAGATGCATGAACAGGCTGCAGGAACGCAGCCAAAGCAGACCTTTTCTGGTTCCCAGATCCCACCTTAGCGCAGGCTTCGACCATGTCTGTTACCTCAGGATCCCCTGGTAAGGCATCTATGATTTTTCTGCACTCCTCGTTTGCATTATCTCTCACTAACTGCCTTAAAAACAACTGTCTTAACCCGTCATCCTCAACCTGCTTCTCCAGAGTAGCAGCGACTTTCTCTACAAAAGAGAGGAATGACTCTGATTTCCCTTGAACTATTTCAGTATATCGCTTTCTAGGTGCAGACAACTCTATGGTTTTCAACAGGGCAGCCATGCCGACTTGTTGAGCTTGCTGCAGGACGCTAGAGGACAAGTTACCCTGTAGACTGAGATCAGAGAACAGACCAGTCCCCATCAAAGCATCCATTCCCGCTGTCCGTCTAGGATCCGCAGCAGGGAGCTGCATATTCCCTAATGCAGCCTTGTCGGCCAGCTTTCTCCAGGTTTTCTCAAAGACTGTAAATTGTACAGGTTGAAATAGAATTTGACCTAAGTGTCTGATATCAAATGGAGAAAGCAAGTTTGTATTTATCACCCTTATTATTTGCATAACCTCTGCAGAACCTAGCCCATATTGTGCCACCTTGGATTGGAGGTCCTGGGCAACTTTCCAAGCAATTACCTCATGCTTATCATGCTCCCCTGAATCTGGGAGAGCTTTATACACTGGGAAAGCTTGGATCTCCCCTTTTGGGGAGTCACTACCATCCTGAACTTCTGGCACAGCCTGCGGACGGAGTGTAACAGCTCCCCGGCTACCCCCAGAATCCTCAAATCTATTTGGCCTTCCAAGGATTTCTAATAACCTCCAGTCACCCTCCCCCAATGCTTGCATCTTAAGAGACTCTAGGAAGCGATGACAATGCGTCGGACGTACAGTTACCGTGCAGTCCGGAAAAGTCCAGGGGCGAGACCAGCACAGCCTTTTTCTTCGCCGCGCGGCTACAGCCGCCTGACGACCTGGGGTCAGAACCTCATCTGCCTCACTGCCTGACGAGGAATCATCAGGCAAAGGCAACTTTGGGGTGCTGGGAGTGAACAGAAATGTACGGGGCGGGGGGGGGGGGGGGGGGGGGGGCACTTTGGCTAAGTTCGCCAGAGCCAGAACAGACAGGACAGACTGCAGCTGGCTGTGCGGCAGTTTTTACAGCAGTTTTTTTACGGGAGGCTGTCTCGGCTGTCTCGGCCAGTTCCGACCGAGCCGGTACTGAAGCTTCAGCCACCGTCTCTAGGGCTATGGCTGCGCCCGGCGCCGCGGCCCGCACCGCGCTCGTCTCTCGCACAGCAGCCGCGTTCGGCGCGGTCGCCACTTCTACTGCTGTTTCGCGCTCCCCGGGCGCGCCAGGCGCCACCGTCTATGGCCGTTGTCTGCGGCCGTTCCCGGCGCCACCGCCTCTGCCCGCCGCTCAGCAGCCCCTGCCGCTTCCGGGTTTTCCCGCGGCAGCGCTGTTTCCGGTTTCGCCGCCGGCCGCGCCTTTTCTCGGCTCGGAGTCGTATCTCCCGCAGCTGGCGGGGGGGGCCGGGGACGGGCTTGGGCATTCACCGCTCTAACAGGCTGAGCAAATCCTCCATCCTTCGGGATAGATTTGGTAGCTCTGACAGAAAGGGCAAATGCTGCATAAAAAAGTCCATGGCTCGGTTCTGCGACTGCGCAGAATAGTCCAGCGGCAGGGAGAGCAGCGGATCACACCCAGGCAGTCCCGGGGGGGGGGGGGGGGGCACGCCCGGCGCTACGCCCGCTAAATTAGATCCAGGTGCATACGGAACCGAACTAGGAGGCTCTCTGGGCGTCCAAGTTGCTAAGCCGCTGATCTGCGGCCCTGGATAAGCCGTGGCCGCCGTCCAGCCGAACGGCAAGGCAGGCTGTGCGCCCTGTCTCTGCCCTGACCCCCCCGCCTCGGGCGGCGCGGGGTTCCTGGGGGCTGCGGAGTCCTGCGATTGTGCAGGGTGAACCGGCGCAGGCTCTGCCTGTGGAGCCGGGGGGGTTATTCCAAATCCACCATCACTTGCCTCGGAAGCCCAGTCAGCGAGACCCCCCTCGGACATTCCTCCGTCACTCATCACCGAGATAGGCGATCCAGCCCTGCTATCACAGTCAAGGGCTGTCAGCAGGAAAAATAACGACCGCCAGGTTTTGTATAATTCTAACGCTGCTGGCTCCCCTGTCGGGAGTTAGTGTCGGACAGTGCATCCGAGCTCTTGCCATGAGGAAAAGTCCAGGGCAGTATCTCTGTCCATGGAAATCCCTTTTAAAGTAGCCCAGTCTAATAATTCCCGAACTGAGTTTTCAGGAATGGAGGTGCACAATATGCTAAACACACCTTTCCAGACCAGTACAACAGCGTCGTTCTGTGAGCCGCTGTTCGCCATTTCTCAGTTCTGTCGGACCTCCCGGTCCCAGGGGGGAAGGGGAACAGCGTACCTCTAGAGGAATTCGGCTTGGCTCGCAGCAGCAGGACACGTCAGAGAGTGCAAATCACGTCGGGCAGCACCAAATATTACCGCAGGCCTGGGCCCTAGGGTTTATCACCGTGTCCCGCAGCCATAGGGAGGAGGAGAAGATCCAACAGGCCGGAATTGTGCAGCAAGATTGATTTAATTATTTTACAAACTCTTTTATAGACTTTTTTCTTCATAGTCTAATTGGACAAAGGACCAGCCACCCCTTGGGGGTGATTGGCCAAAATCCTAAAACATCCATTATCAAAATATTTTCTACTATACCATAAACAAGACTTTCCATGGTTGCAGGTGGCTTGGTTGTTTACATTCCCTGCTACCTCTTCTGTGAGAGAGAAAAATCTCTCACGGACTTAGAAAATAACAAGAAGATCCTCACTAACAGCATTTTTGTACCTACAGGGAGGGGGCCTGGTCGAGACGCACCACAGGCCCACCCACATGGAGCAGGGCCGCAGGTGGAACAGGGCCATGCAGCTCCAGGGTGGCTGTCTCCCGGCCAGCCCAGCCCACAGTGACTGGGCTGCGCCAGGTGTCCAGCAAAGCAGAAGCGGCTGAGATCTTAACCAAGCTGTGCCGCGGCCGACCTGGCCGGGCCGCGCCGAGCAGGGCCCGGCCTGGCTCTGCTGGCCCACGCCGCGGGCCCCCAAGTTACCTGTCCATAAGCTGGAAGCAAAAGAGGTTTCCTGGGGTTTGTTCGTTCTTAAATGTGGATCACAGAGGCATGTCAAGCTTCTTAAGTGGCTTAAAAAAGTTGCCAATATTCAAACTAGCCAGTTGATTGGTTCTGTTGGGTCTAGAGCAAGCTGTAAGCACCTCTTTGCAAAAGAATCACTTCCGTGGCTGATGGAGCCCTCCTTAACTAAAAAGCCAAGCTATGCTAAACCATGACAGTGTAAATGGCAGGCAATAATTTGGCTGAGTTTATTTTTCCTGACCACTTAAATATTATCACCCATCTTCTAGTGCCTTTAATTCAACTGATACTTCTTTTCTTAATAGTATCTTATCCCACAAATAGATGCAAGGACTTTAGAATTTTAGTTAGTTCTAGACAGTTGATCTGTTTTGGATTCAGAAACTAACGCCTTGTGGAGAAGGACTTGGGGATTCTTGTGAATGAAAAGCTGAACATGAGCCAACAGTGTGCACCCGCAGCCCAGAAGGCCAACCATATCCTGGGCTGCATCAAAAGAGGTGTGGCCAGCAGGTTGAGGGAGAGGATTCTTCCCCTCTACTCTACCCTTGTGAATCACAGAATCATAGAATGGTTTGAGTTGGAAAGCACATTAAAGATCATCTAGTTCTAACCCCCCTGCCATGGGCAGGGACACCTTCCACTAGACCACGTTGCTCCAAGCTTGCCCCATCCAACCTGGCCTTGAATACTTCCAGGGATGGGACAGCCACAGCTTCTCTGGTCAACCTGTGCAAGTGCCTCATTGCCCTCACGGGGAAGAATTTCTTCCTAATAGCTAATCTAAACCTGTTGTCCTTCACCTTAAGGCCATTCTCCCCCTTATCCTATCACTCCATGCCCTTGTCAAAAGTCCCTCTCTAGCCTTCTTGTAAGCTCCCTTTAGGTACTGGAAGGTTGCTCTAAAGTCTCCCTGGAGCCTTCATTTTTCCAAGCTGAATAACCCCAAACTCTCTCAACTTGTCTTGATAGGAGAGGTGTTTCAGCCCTGTGAGCATCTTCGTGGTCTCCTGTGGACCTACTCCAGCAAGTCCACATCCTTCCTTATGTTGGGGGGCCCCAGAACTGGATGCAGTACTCCAGGTGAGGTCTCACAAGAGCATAGTAGAGGGGCAGAATCACCTCCCTCAACATGCTGGTCACACTTTTTCTTATCAAACCCAGGACAGGGTTGGCTTTCTGGGCTTCAAGCTCACATTGCCAGGTCATGTCACGCTTCTGATCCACCAACATTCCAAAGTCCTGCTCCTTGGGGCTACTCTCAACCCATTCTCTGCCCAGCCTGTACTGCGCTTGGGATTGCCCCAACCAGGGTGTAGAACCTTGCACTTGGTCTTGTTGAACTTCATGAGGTTCGCACTGTCCCACCTCTCAAGCCTGTCCAGGTCCCTCTGGATGGCATCCCTTCCCTCCAGCATGTCAACTGCAGCACACAGCTCGGTGTCATTGGCAAACTTGCTGAGGGTGCCCTCAATCCCACTGTCCATGTTGTTGACAAAGATGTCAAACAGTGTTGGTCCCAATACTGACCCCTGAGGGACACAATTCGTCGCTGGTCTCCACTTGGTCATTGAGCTATGGACAGCAACTCTTTGAGCATTACCATCCATCCAATTCCTTATCCACTGAGTGGTCCATATGTTAAATCCATGTCTCTCCAGTTTAGAGACAAGGATATCATGTGGGACAGTGTCAAATGCTTTGCACATTTCCAGACATCAGTCACCTGTAGATACAAAAATGCTGCTAGCAAGGATTTTCTTGCTATTTTCAAAGTCCGTGAGAGACTATTCTCTCCCACAGAAGAGGTAGCAGAGTATGTAAACAACCAAACAACCTGCAACCTTGAAAAGTCTTGTTTATGGTATAGTAGAAAATATTTTGATAATGGATGTTTTAGGATTTTAGCCAATCACCCCAAGAGGTGGCTGATCCTTTGTCCAATTAGACTATGAAGAAAAAAGTCTATAAAAGAGTTTGTAAAATAATTAAATAAATCAATCTTGCTGCACAATTCCTGCCTGCTGGATCTTCTCTCCACCACCTCCCTATGGCTGCGGGACATGGTGATATACTTAGGGCCCAGGCCTGCGGTAATATTTGGTGCTGCCCGACATGATCTGCACTCTCTGACGTGTCCTGCTGCTGCGAGCCAAGCCGAATTCCTCTAGAGGTATGCTGTTCCCCTTCCCCCCCGGGAGGTCTGACGTGACTGAGAAATGGCGAACAGCGGCTCACAGAACGACGCTGTGGTAATGGTCTGGAAAGGTGTGTTTAGCATATTGCAAACCTCCATTTCTGAAAACTCAGTTCGGGAATTATTAGATTGGGCTACCTTAAAAGGGATTTCCATGGACAGAGATACTGCCCTGGACTTTGCCTTATGGCAGGAACTCGGCTGTGCTGTCCGGCACAAACTCCCATCTGGGGACCCATCAGTGTTAGAATTATACCAGACCTGGCGTTCGTTATTTATTCTGCTGACCGACCTCGACTGTGGCAGCAGAGCTGGCTCGCCTATTTCAGTGATGAGTGATGGAGGAATGTCCAAGGGGGACCCCGCTGACCGGGCTTCCGGGGCAAATGATGGTGGATTCGGAAAACCCCCCCTGGCTCCACAGGCAGAGCCTGCGCCGGCTCACCCTGCACAGCTGCAGGACTCCGCAGCCCCCCAGGGACCCCGCGCCGGCAGAGGCAGGGATGTCAGGGCAGCAGGAGGGCGCGCAGTATGCCTTGCCGCTTGGCTCGGCGGCGGCCATGGCTTATCCAGGGCCGCAGATCAGCGGCTTAGCGAACTGGACCCCCAGAGAGCCTCCTAGCCCGTTTGCGTATGCACCAACAGAGCCAAAATTGCCCGGATGTCCCTTCTTAGCCGGCGTAGCGCTGGGCGAGAGTGCACTGAGACTGCCTGGGTGTGGTCCGCTGCCCTCCTTGGCACTGGACTGTTCTGCTCCGCCGCAGAACCGAGACATCGACCTTTTAATACAGCATCTGCCTTTGCTGACAGAGTTACCGAACATATCCCGGCAGCTGGGAGAATTGCTCAGCCTGCAAAAACAGCTGCTGCAGATAACAGAGGCACCCGCCCGTGCCGCCCGCAGGAGCCACGGATCCAAACCGACGAGCGGCGTGGCTGGCAGCGAACCAGGAAGTAGCGCTGCCGCGGGAAAACCCGAACACGGTCGGGGAGCAAGTGACGAACGTGGCACCTGGCGTGGCTGCAGCACAAGGGCCAGCAACGGCGCGGAACGCTGCCGCGAAGCAAGAGATGAGCGCGGCGCCGGGGAAAGAGAAACAGCAGCGGAAGAGGCGACCGCGCCGAACGCGGCTGCTGTGCAAGAGACGAGTGCGGCGCCGGGCACGGCTGTAGCCCCAGAGACAGTGGCAGCAGCTCCAGTACCGGTTCAGTCGGGACTGGCCAAGACAGCATCCCGTAAAGAAGCAGCTGTCCAAACTGCAGAACAGCCAACTGCAGTCTGCGCTGTCTGTTCTGGCTCTAGCGAACTTAGCCAAAGTGCCCCTCTCCGTCCACCTCTGTTCGCTCCCAGCGTCTCAGAGTTGCCTTTGCCTGATGACTGATCATCGGGAAGTGAGGCAGATGAGGTTCTGGCCCCAGGTCGCCAGGCGGCTGTAGCCACGCCGCGAAGAAAAAGGCTGTGCCGGTCTCGCCCCTGGACTTTTCCGGACTGCACAGTAACAGTGTGTCCGACCCATTACAGTCGCTTCTTAGTTAAAATGCGAGCATTGGAGGAGGTTGACTGGAGGTTATTGGAAACACTTGGAATGCTAAATAGATTTGAGGATTCTGGGGGTAACCGAGAAGCTGTTACACTCCATCCACAGGCTCTGCCAGAAGTTCAGGATGGTAGTGACTCCCCAAAAGGGGAGATCCGAGCTTTCCCAGTGTATAAGGCTCTCCCAAATTCAGACGAGCGTGATAAGCATGAGGTGATTGCTTGGAAAGTTGCCCAGGACCTCCAATCCAAGGTGGCACAATATGGGCTAGGTTCTGCTGAGGTTATGCAGATAATAAGGGTGATAAATACCGATTTACTTGCTCCATTTGATATCAGACACTTAGGTCAAATTCTATTTCAACCTGTACAATTTACAGTTTTTGAGAAAACCTGGAGAAAGCTGGCCGACAAGGCTGCATTAGGGAATATGCAGCTCCCTGCTGCGGATCCTAGACGGACAGCGGGAATGGATGCTTTGATGGGGACTGGTCCATTCTCTGATCCCAGTCTACAGGGTAACTTGTCCTCTAGCGTCCTGCAGCAAGCTCAACAGGTTGGCATGGCTACCCTGTTGAAAACCATAGAGTTGTCTGCGCCTAGAAAGCGATATACTGAAATAGTTCAAGGCAAATCAGAGTCATTCCTCTCTTTTGTAGAGAAAGTCGCTGCTACTCTGGAGAAGCAGGTTGAGGATGACGGGTTAAGACAGTTGTTGTTAAGGCAGTTAGTGAGAGATAACGCAAACGAGGAGTGCAGAAAAATCATAGATGCTTTGCCAGAGGATCCTGAGGTAACAGACATGGTCGAAGCCTGCGCTAAGGTGGGACCTGGGAACCAGAAAAGGTCTGCTTTAGCTGTGTTCCTGCAGCCTGGTCATGCATCTTCTGATAGTGAACCAAAGCAACCAAAACAGGCGAAAAAAAGGAAGCGGCCTGTCTCGGTTTTGAAAGACAGGTGTCTGCTAAGGAAGGCAGAAGCCCCCCTTGAAGTGGCAGATATAACCCTTTTTCCCTCCAAGTTATTATATTTTGAAATCAAGGGCCTTTAGGCAGAGATGTGGGAAATAGGAATAACAGTTCTTTACTATATATATATATATATATATATGTATATGTATATGTATATAACCAGTCAAACAAAACAACAACAACTATGACAGTAACAGCACACACAAACCCAGTCCCAGCCTTCTCGGCTGTCAGGCTATTTCCCCTCGGGTGCAGTTCCGCTCGCAGCCGGCAGGGGCGCTGGCGGCTCCCGGTGAACAGGGCAGGTGCGATGGTTCCCCCGCGGCTGCAGGGGGCGCTCCGGAGCGAGCTCGGGAAACACGCGGGCAATGGCGGCCTGGGATCCCGGGAAGGGAAGGAACAAAGGCTTCACAAACCCCTGGGCAGCCGATCCCGGACTCTCAGGAACAGCAGGCTGGGAACGGCAGGCAGGAGCGGCAGGCTAGAGCGGCAGGGACGAACGCAAATCCCGGGTGGCAGGCGAGATGTATCCAGATGGGAGAACCCCACGGATGCCCAGGCAGGCAGGCAGGCAGGGCTACAGCGTAGCAAAAGCTCGAAGCAGCAGCAGTGGGGCAGGGCAGCCACAGCTCGGCCTCCAGCAGGGCAGGGAAAGCGGCTTTTGGGGTCCCGGCGTTGTTTCCAGCAGGAAGAGAAGAACGGCCAAAAAGAAAGAAACAGCAGCTCCTTTCTCTGCAGCTTCTCTCTCCGGACGCTCAGAGCGAACTGCCCCCACACCCAGGTGTAGACAAGAAAGTAGCCAGGCCCGCCCCACTCCCTTTTTGTCTTTCTTAAGTACAGCTATTTGTCCCCTAGCAACATGCATATGGGAGAAAATTCCTTTAACAGAAAAAAAAACCCTAAGACTAAACTAAAACCCCAACATTATCCACCCCGAATTTTTTCCCATACTAACATGTTACATGAAACTTAACTTTTTTTCTTAACCATATAAATCTATGCATTACCCAAATTATATACAAATATACATGCTGATAGTGATACAAGTACAGAGCCATGGGTAGTTCACCCTAAAACAAGGTCCCCTTGAGGTAAGCATCGGGTCTCTCCATCCTTTTGCATCACCCACCAGGTGCAACCTGGTCCCTGAGCAAAAACGACCCCACGGATGGGTTTGTCTTTGCTCAAGGCAGACTTTACCCAAACAGTTTTTCCAAGCATACCTCTCATGTGCACCACTGGAACCTTATCTCCGTCTGTTGTTTGTAGGGGTTCAGATTGGGCAGGGCCTGCTCGGCTGGTGGAGCCTCGGGTGTTAACTAACCAGGTGGCTCTTGCTAAATGCATCTCCCAGTTTTTGAAAGTCCCCCCACCCAGTGCCTTCAAAGTGGTTTTAAGCAATCCATTACACCGCTCAACCTTCCCAGCTGCTGGTGCATGGTAAGGGATGTGGTACACCCACTCTATGCCATGTTCTCTAGCCCAGGTGTTTATAAGGCTGTTCTTGAAATGAGTCCCATTGTCAGACTCGATTCTCTCAGGGGTGCCATGCCTCCAAAGGACTTGCTTTTCCAGGCCCAGGATGGTGTTCCGGGCAGTAGCGTGAGGCACAGGGTAGGTCTCCAGCCATTCAGTGGTGGCTTCTACCATTGTGAGCACATAGCGCTTGCCTTGGCGGGTTTGAGGCAGTGTGATGTAATCAATCTGCCAGGCCTCCCCATACTTGTATTTGGACCATCGCCCACCGTACCACAGAGGCTTCACCCGCTTGGCCTGCTTGATCGCAGCGCATGTCTCACAATCATGGATAACCTGGGAGATACTGTCCATGGTTAGATCCACCCCTCGGTCTCGTGCCCACTTATAGGTGGCATCTCTGCCCTGATGACCTGAGGCATCATGGGCCCATCGAGCTAGGAACAGTTCTCCTTTATGTTGCCAATCTAAGTCTATCTGGGACACCTCTATTTTCGCAGCCTGATCTACCTGTTTGTTGTTACGATGTTCTTCATTAGCCCGGCTCTTGGGAATGTGAGCATCTACATGACGGACCTTCACGGATAGCTTCTCTACCCGAGTGGCAATGTCTTTCCACTCTTCAGCAGCCCAGATTGGTTTTCCTCTGCGCTGCCAGTTTGCCTTATTCCACCTTTCCAGCCAACCCCACAGAGCATTGGCTACCATCCATGAATCAGTGTAGAGGTAGAGCTTTGGCCACTTCTCTCTTTCAGCTATGTCCAGAGCTAATTGGACAGCTTTGAGCTCAGCAAATTGGCTCGATCCACCTTCTCCTTCAGTAGCCTGTGCAACTTGTCGTGTGGGGCTCCATACAGCGGCTTTCCATTTCCGGCTAGCGCCTACAATTCGGCAGAAACCATCAGTGAAGAGGGCGTATTGTCTTTCACTCTCTGGTAGCTCGTTATATGGTGGGGCTTCTTCAGCACGTGTCACCTGCTCCTCTTCTTCTTCAGAAGATAACCCAAAAGTCTCACCTTCCGGCCAGTTCGTAATTATTTCCAAGATCCCAGGGCGACTTGGGTTTCCAATTCGGGCGCGCTGCGTGATGAGGGCAATCCATTTGCTCCAAGTAGCATCGGTGGCGTGATGCGTGGAGGGAACCTTTCCTTTGAACATCCACCCCAGCACCGGTAGTCGGGGTGCCAGGAGGAGTTGTGCCTCTGTGCCAATTACTTCTGAGGCAGCCTGGACTCCTTCATAAGCTGCCAAGATTTCCTTCTCTGTGGGAGTGTAGTTGGCTTCAGACCCTCTGTAGCTTCGGCTCCAGAATCCCAGTGGTCGGCCCCGAGTCTCACCAGGCACCTTCTGCCAGAGGCTCCAGGACAGACCATTGTTCCCGGCTGCAGAGTAGAGCACGTTCTTCACCTCTGCTCCTGTCCTGACTGGGCCAAGGGCTACGGCGTGAGCAATTTCCTGTTTGATCTGGGCGAAGGCTTGCTGCTGTTCAGGGCCCCAGTGGAAATCGTTCTTCTTGCGGGTAACCAGGTAGAGAGGACTCACGATCTGGCTGTACTCGGGAATGTGCATCCTCCAGAAACCTATAGCGCCTAGGAAAGCTTGTGTTTCCTTCTTGTTGGTCGGTGGAGACATTGCTGTGATCTTATTGATGACCTCAGTGGGAATCTGACGCTGTCCATCTTGCCACTTTACTCCCAGGAACTGGATCTCTCGGGCAGGTCCCTTGACCTTGCTCTTCTTGATGGCAAAACCAGCTTGCAGGAGAATTTGAATTATTCTCTCTCCTTTCTCAAACACTTCGGTCGCGGTGTTCCCCCACACAATGATGTCATCAATGTACTGCAGATGTTCTGGAGCCTCACCCTTTTCTAGTGCAGTCTGGATCAGTCCATGACAGATGGTGGGACTGTGCTTCCACCCCTGGGGCAGTCGGTTCCAGGTGTACTGCACGCCCGTCCATGTGAAGGCAAACTGAGGCCTGCACTCTGCTGCCAGAGGAATAGAGAAGAATGCATTGGCAATGTCAATAGTGGCGTACCACTTCGCTGCTTTGGACTCCAGCTCGTACTGGAGCTCCAACATGTCCGGCATGGCAGCGCTCAGCGGTGGAGTCACTTCATTCAGGGCACGATAGTCCACAGTCAATCTCCATTCCCCATCAGACTTGCGCACAGGCCAGATGGGGCTGTTGAAGGGTGAGTGGGTCTTGCTGACCACCCCTTGGCTCTCCAGCTCGCGGATCATCTTGTGGATGGGGATCACAGCATCTCGATTTGTCCGATACTGCCGGCGGTGCACTGTCGAGGTGGCAATTGGCACTCGTTGCTCTTCCACTTTCAGGAGCCCAACTGCAGAAGGATTCTCAGATAGTCCAGACAGGGTGTTCAATTGCCTGACTTTCCTCAGGAGCTGATGCTGACTGCGCCTTCTCGCTTCGGGGTCCTGTATGCGTAGCACGGCACCACTTGCTGGGCACCCACAACAGTCCTTCTGGGGAGGAAACACACATATGTCCTCGACCGTTAAATAGCACTGGGCTGGGGCCCTCCCACAAACCCGTTCGAGGGTTACGGTATGACACACTTATTCCTGGAAGGGCCTGCTCAATTCCCCTATGAACTGTCTGATGATGGATTACCACTGGAGGCTACTCCCTATCTCCAGCCAGAGAGAGGAAATTCAATGTAAACAGTACCTTGCTTAACCGCTTACTTGGCTGCATCTCTCTCCCTTTCTGTTGGCCTAGATATTCTTTTAGTGTACGATGGGCTCTCTCTACCACTGCCTGACCGGTGGGCGAGTGTGAGATCCCCATGATATGTTCTACCCCCCACTGCTGCATAAATTTTGCTAGGCGACCGCTGGTGTATGCTGGCCCATTGTCCGTTTTGATCTTTTTGGGTACCCCCATTACTGTGAAGCAAGAGAGCAGATGCTGCTCCACATGCAATACCTTCTCTCCTGTCTGAGCGGTAGCCCATAGGAAGTGTGAAAAGGTATCAATTGTTACATGGACATAGCGCTGTCGACCGAACCCAGGGACGTGAGTGACATCCATTTGCCAGAGTTCGAGGGCTTTCAGACCCTTGGGGTTAACTCCCACACCCAACCGTGGGCCGTGATGGCTACAGCGGGGACAAGCCCGCACTATGCCTTTCGCTTCTGTCAGCGGAATCTTAAACTGTCTCTGCAGGGATTTTGCGTTTTGATGGAACAAATCATGGCTACATCTGGCTTGCTCAAAAGTGTTCGCAGGCTGGAGATGCACTATGGGGGCACAGGTCACCTCCTCATCTGCACGGGCATTGCCCTCTCCCAGCCTGATGTTCCACTGGTGGCTCCGAACGTGCAGGATACAGTAGGGGTGGGTGTGTCTGTTGTTGCAGGGTGTGCCGCAATGTAATGAGCAGTCTGCCCAGATGTTCGTTGCTGGTACGCCGGATTTCTGCATCATGGATCTGTTGGGCTACTCCAACGACATATAGGGAATTGCTGACTACATTCACCGGTTCTTTCAACCACTGTTGTAAGGCCTATATCACGGCCCTCAGTTCGAATGTTTGCAAGCTGTCGGCCAGCTCTCCCGCTATGACATGAGTCTTCCAGTGGTCATTCTCTTTCCATGCACAGGCGGCCAGCTTCGTCTTCCTCCCTGCATCCGTGAACACTGTGTGCCCTAGTACTGGCCGTTCTACATTCAGCGGGTGGTCCAGCCACTCATAGCGCCCCAGCAACTGTGCCAGCCTTCCCTGTGGGCACTTGTTATGGACCACGCCGGTGAATCTGAGCAGAGCTTCTTGTAGTGCCTCCACATGGTGTAGCATCCACTCCAAGTCCCCTGTTCGGACTGGTATACTGATGTCCTCTGCCTCTCTGCTGTCCAACTCCACCACTCGATCACGACTCTTTCGGATTAAAAACGCCACCATCTCTACCCTGGACTGCAGTCTGAAGCATGGCTGAGTCGGCGGGAAGATCCATTCAAGAATCCAGATGTCCTCTCCCTTTTTCTTTTGCCATTGATGGATGATGGCATGTGAACCTGCTGCACTGATCAGGGTGATAAGGATGGCAAGTTGAACTCCTTCTTCTCTGCATGATACCCATGCGTGCCACAGCTTATCTGTGACCTTGGCAAGAGCCGCTGCTTGGTCTGGGGAGCATTCTCGAAGCTCGGCAGCGTTCATCCCATGCAGCCATGGCAGGAAGGGGGTGAGGTCAGCATTCGTGATTCCCACGACCCCGCGGACCCATTGCAGATCTCCTAACAGCCGTTGTGCATCATGGAGCGTGGAGATTTCTGTGTGTAGCTCGATCTTCTGGGGCCTAATTTGTGAGTCTGATATGAGCCAGCCCAGGTACTTCCATGGTGCAGTCCGCTGGATCTTCTTGGGGGCAATCTCTAACCCAGTCTTATGCAATTGTTCTCTGACCCATTGCATCTCTTGGTCTGAGAACTCTGTGGCAGTAGCTATCAGGATGTCATCCATGTAATGGTAGATGAGTGCTTCTGCATAATGTCGTCGAATCAGACGGAGCGCCCAGTCAACATATAGCTGACACAGTGTGGGGGAATTTTTCATTCCCTGGGGTAGGACAACCCACTTGTAGCGCTTAGCAGGCTCACTGCGATTCTTAGTGGGCACTGTAAAGGCAAAACATTCTGTGTCCTTTGGATGCAGTGGGATTGTAAAAAAGCAGTCTTTTAAGTCAATAACAGTGATTTGCCATCCTTCTAGAATCATTGTAGGAGCTGGTAGCCCAGGTTGCAGTGCCCCCATAGCTTGCATGCGTGCATTTACTTGACGAAGGTCATGAAGGAGGCGCCATTTTCCTGATTTCTTTGGGATCACAAAGACGGGGGTGTTCCATGGGCTGACTGAAGGCTTGATGTGTCCTGCTGCTAGCTGTTCTGCAACAAGTTGTTCTACTATCTTCAGCCTTTTGTCTGTTACTGGCCACTGCTCGACCCAAACAGGGCCATCTGTTAATCAGGTGAGAGCCCATATGGGCAGCTGATCGGCAGCAGCCATCAGCATAAATGCTGGTTTGTGGTGAGTACAAGGCCTAGCTGCGCAAGGATGTCGCATCCAATCAGGCCTTTTAGGGTCTGAGGGAGCTTCATAATGTAGGGGCGACGCACAATGGTTTGACTGTCTTCAAATTCTAGGGCGATCGGGGTTGCACTTACTTGGGGGATTTGTGTTCTTCCCACCCCTACCAGTGTGGCTGCTGGTTTTTCCAGTCCTCAACCAGGTGGCCATATGGCTTGGTTGATTATGGTAACATCAGCACCTGTGTCGAAAAGCGGCTATATTTTGATGGCTTCTGCCCCCCTTCGCAGGATCACTTGCCGCTGAGGTCTCTGGGCCTAGTTCAATGTCCAAAACACGTCGAACCCAGAGGACCCAAAACCGTGGTCTCCGCGGACATTGTTGTTGCTGGTCCCCCCGTTGGTCATTAGGGGAATGGGGACGATTTGGGCAATGCGACTGCCCTGCGGGATAGTCACGGGTGGTTGCAGCGCGTAGGCCATGATCTTAATTTCACCAGTGTAGTCGGCGTTGATGACTCCAGGGAGCACCACTACTCCCTGCTGGCTGGTTGATGATCGCCCCACGAGTAGGCCACCCAGACGAGGGCTGTCTGATGACAGGGGGCCCTTGGCTGTAGTTGGGATCAGGGTGACCTGGCGGTCCGTCAGCGTAACTTCTATTGAGGTTGCCACGTCCACTCCAAGGCTCCCTCGGGTGGCTGGCTGGTTCTGGTGAAGGAAACCACCAGAGTTGCACTCGACTCGTGGCTCTTTGGGGCGCTCATTTGTGTCCTGGTGCGAGACCCCATCACGCTGTGCTGGCCGTTTCCCGCATGACGGCATGCCATGGTGGCATGGTTGCCGGAATTGCAGTTGTGGCACCACACTGGTTTCTGGCAAGTGTGCCTCAGGTGTCCCTCTTCACCGCATTGGAAACAGGTTACTTTGCCCGTCTGGGGACCAGGAGGTAGGCCAGCAGCCTTCACCCCCTTTTTCCTTTGCACCCCTCTGGTCAGTGCTGCAGCGATGACTTGTCCCTGTTGTTGCAAGACATTCTGCAGTGTTGCAGTAAAAGCATCTGTTTGAGATGACTGTTCTGCACGGGTAGCACGCACGAGCATCTCGTCCACACCTGCTCCTTGGGGCAGCGTGGCAAGAATTGTCTTAGTTTGTGTTGGGGAAGATGAAACAGGAAAGCCTTATAAATATGATTGCCTGACAAAAGATTTTGGGAATATGAAAACTATAAGCGACATCGAAATGAAAGCCACCTTTGAGATACCAAGTCTTAGTTACTGAACAACTGGAAAACAATGGTATGGCCGACTGAATGTAATCCCCTCTTGATTGAACAATACCCTCTGCTTGCAGGCAGGTCCAAGGGTCAGAGCAGACCCTACTAGCTCAGCAGAAGGGGTCCAAAGAGTAGTTTTTAGAAGTTAAGATGTAACACTCTATGGTAATATAAGAACTCTTACAGGCTGTATGTAAATGCTATAGGATTTGTATCTTGTATTAGATTGGTTAGTGACAATTAGAATATTCAGTACAGAAGATGATTTATTGTATTGTAACCAGGACTTCAGACACTCTTACTAGACTCTTACTATAGACTCTTACTATTTTACTAGACTCTCTTACTATAGACTCTTACTATTCTCTCTTACTATTCACTCTTACTACTACTTCCACTCTCTCTCCTTACTTACCCGCTTACTCTCTTGCTCTCTTGGGCCTGCTCAGAGCTACCAGCTGCAGCTCTAAGCAGTGCCCCTGTACCCACGCCCTTTGCAATAAACCGCATGTTCCAAGATCTGACTACAGAGATCTCTCGTCTCCACCCGTCTCCATCCGTCACCGTCCCGACCGTCTGAACCCGCACCGAGCACCCCCCAGACAGAGAACCCACAAGTTTGCCTATTAGCATTTTCAAAGTCAAGTGTTCGGAACATTTGCCTTTGGAGCTCTTCAGAGAGCTCAGTTGCATCCTTTAAGGCTGCTGACAGTCGATGAACTGACCATATGGCTCTGACAGCCCCTTTCGGACTGCTGCATACGGGGGAGACTTCTTCTTTTTGGGTACTGACAACAAGGCTTTGTGGGCAAGAGTCTGTGACAACTGATGAATGATTACGGGCATGGTCAGCTGTGTCGCCGTTGCTCCATAAGCCCCGCTCCCAGTTAGCATGTCAGCTTGGAGTGCATACAGTGGGTCTTGTGTGTCACCTTGGTGTTTGCTAGCTTCTTCTTGTGCTAGCCGCTTCCATGTTCGCTCCCAGAGCAGGAACTGTGAAGTGGTTAATAATAACTGTGCGATGCTGATGTAATCATTCTGACACAGGACATCTGCTGTAAAGATAAAGTGCAGAATGCTTCGTGCAGCTTCAGACCGCAAGCCATGAGTGGTGACCGTTTGCTTGGCTTGCTGCAAGATCTTCCAGTCATGGGGTTCCCACTTTGCAGTGTCCCCTTGTATCTTTACAGGGCAAGCAAGGGCATTCACTGCTTGCCAATCACCCTCAATGATTGCATCACGGATAACTCCATTCCATCTCCTTCGCAATGGGTCAGTCCTCCCCGTCGGGGCTGATGGAAACGATGGCTGCACCTCCCCTCGCGGGAAGGGAAGGGCTGTAGGCACTGTGCCCGATTCTCCCGACGGGAACGTAGGAGCTCTGGGTGCTAACTTGACCGGTGAGGCCACGGGACGCCACGGTGCTGATGGTGTAATATCACAAGCTTTAGACTCTAGCGCGTCTTGCCGTGTAGATAAGTCAGCAAGCTTTTTGATTACTTCTTGCATCATTTCTTGGTGCTTCTCCCCCTCTTGGGACTGACCCCCAGCAGCCCTGGCTGGCTCTGGCTCTGCAGGCGACGAAATCGCAGAAGCTGCTTCGCAGCCGGATGTTGCTCCGCTGTCCGGCAGAGAGGGGTTGCGCTCTGCTGCTTTCGGCCGTGCTTTAGGACCGCTGGTTTGCGCTGCCGCTTTCGGCCGGGCACCAGGACCGCCAGTTTCTCCTTGGTCCGCCTGTGCCCCGCCCCCTGAGTCGGGCAGCTCTGCTTCAGCCGACTCAGCCATTTCTCCCTCAGACGTCGGTGGGATAACTTCCTTCCCTGCTGAGTCCAACAACTCCCGCACAGACTCCCCCGAAACAGAGTCCAATTGACTGGTTACCATGGTTACTGGTTACCATGGGTCCACCCTCTGCTCTCCCCTTTCCCCTCCCCCAAATAAAGGTGGCCAATAGCAGCTCGCCCGCTCCGTTTCTCCTGCTTCTGCCTTCTGTGAACAGAGTCTCTCGTCCCTCCCGGGATGGGAGGAATAAAGAAAACAGGAATACAGGCATGGAGTGTGGGCTATATTTCTACCTCTGCTTCTGCTTTTGATGATAGCCTAACAGCTACCACTTGCTGCATTTCGGAGCCCCTGAGCCGCCAGATCGCCCGTACCGTCTCACCAGGCAGCTCGAGGCATTCCAGGGCATAGAACGGTGAGTCTGCCAACTGAGTGAGCAGTGAATTCTCGTCAGACACGTGTTCTGGGGCAGTGTTTGCGTCAGCCCACGCAGGGGAAAATGCCGTCCATGCCATCAAACATTTTCTCCTTGCCTTTGCCACCCTGGGAGTCCCTGAAGAAGTCAAAACAGATAATGGGCCCGCCTACACCTCCTGTAAGTTGAAAGATTTCTTCAACCAATGGGGGGTAAAACACAAGAAAGGTATATCCAGTAATCCCACAGGACAATCCATGGTAGAAAGGACCCACCAAACCCTCAAAAGAGTCCTTTATCAGCAGCGGAGAGAAACAGAAATTCTGTCTCCTGTCGAAAGACTCTGTAAGCTCTGTAAGGCTCTCTACGTCATTAACTTCCTAAATGGTACCTCATAAAAGCCTGACCCCCCAATACTCCACCACTTCTCAAATTCAACCCAAGCTAAGCTCACAGAGAAACCACCAGTGCTGGTGAAGGACCTAGAATCACACCAGGTCTCTGGGCCTTTCCAATTGATTGCCTGGGGGAGAGGCTACGCCTGTGTTCAACTACCATCTGGCCCGAAGTGGTTCCCAGGAAAAAATATAAAACCATACCTAGGCCCTACAAACCCCGCTCCCACAAACACCGCTCCCACAAACACCAACAAGAACTCTCCTGAGTCAAATACAGGACCTCCCCAAAACCAGACCATTTCTGCATGGAGATGGAGACATCGCCGAATGACTGCAAACCAGAGAAAAGATCATCCCACCACACGACAGCAGACAAAACAGAAAGCTGAACAAGATGCTACGGCAGAAGTCAAGCCGTAGGCCAGACACAGCCTGAAAACATTGATCCCTAGTCTATATATTACCACACCTTTTTTACCCCAAAATATCCCCCTCCCTCAACCCTTGTCAAACCTCCTTAAATCCTAAAACCCTCCCCTCTCACCACAAAGCTAACAAATCTTGTTTATATTCCCTCTCAGAAGCCCCATCCCTGTTCAAAGATGAAATTTATCTACGTTGATGCTGTCCTCATCGCTGCCTGGTCGCTCTTCGCCATACCACATGCCTTCAGCTGTCTTGTCCCACAGCCTAGCCATAATATTTGGGTGACCCTAGCAAAGACACTCAAGACAATCTGTGCCTGTCAATGGGCAGCGTAGACAACCCACTCTCTACATGTCTGGTAGGAATTCCTCTAGTAGCAGATGATTGGCCCATCACTAACTCAGAGCTCCTCGGCGCCACAGGTAAGAGGCCCAACCCAGTAGACACTTGGGATGAGTGGACAAAGATTCTGCCAAATGCTTGATATGAACCCCAAGAATTGAACCTGCTGGGGTTCTCCAAGGCAACATATTGTGTCAAATTTTATTTTAGGCAGCAAAGCCAACTTTGGCCAGGAATTGACCAGGCAAAAAACACATACAGAAAAGACATATCACCAATTAACAAAGCGTATAATAGTAAGGATTGGTGCAACTACACCAGTCACGCACTCTCTGTGTCCACTCTCCACCCCAAAGTGCTACCCCGGGGGGTGTTTCCTGTCTGTGGTGACAGAGTATGGGCTGGAATCCCCTCACGTCTCCAAGGAGGTCCCTGTAGCCTTGCCAAGCTTTCTACCCTCACCCCAAATATCATATTATTACATTACTGGAGACTAACAAACGTATCCACACACCAAAAGAGATACTTTGCTGAATTTGATGATAATTGCGACAGCCGCATTTACAATTTGAATAGGGTAGAGCGAATCGCAGCTTCCGTGTTCACTCCTTGGTTAGCTGCACTCAAAGCCCTTGGGGATATCAATCACCTAGGGTGTTGGCTAAGCAAGCAGGCTAATGCAACATCTGCCACCTTGAGCGATCTTTTAAAGGATGAGGAGACTACCAGATGCAACCCTACAGAATCGAGCAGCAATCGACTACCTACTGCTTGCCCATGGACATGGCTGCCAAGACTTTGAAGGGATGTGCTGCTTCAATCTTTCTTTGCACTCAACATCCATCCAGGCAAACATCCAGAAACTACAAGGACTAGTAAAAGACCTAAAAGTAGATAAGAGCCTTGACTGGGTTGATGAACTTTTTGGACGATGGGGAATAACGGGATGGATTGCATCTTTAGTTAAGGGTGTTTTGTGGGTATTCTTTGTAATTCTTATCGTGTTACTTATGTTCTCATGCCTCCTATGTTGCCGCAGAAGAGCTGCTGGATATGCCTTTTTAATAAATACAGAAGGGGGAGTTGTAGGGTATGCCCAGCCTCTGCCCTGGAGAGAGGCCTGCTGAGATAGGGAGATTGCACAACTTCCCAGCAGAATCCCCCTGGAAAAGGCAGCCACCTTTTAGTTACGACAAGAGAGGACACAGACCCATGATCCTCTTGGAGAACCTATGCAGATCCTTTGTAACCCATTGGCCTTTACCCTCTCACACGCACCCCCTGTACCCCTATAAGATCTAGCCCTCTGCCCCTGTGGGATCAGGGAGAACTCGTCCCTAGCCTCCCCTTCACGGGGTGCGGACTAATAAAGCTGCCTCATGCGGAACTGCTACATGGGCCTCACATCTCTCTCCTCCTGGTCTGGCCTGGGGTTTGCCTCACAGGACAAGAGCCGAAATCACTCCCGCTGAATCACTAAAGAGCTGATAGCCTGCTGAGACAGGCACCCCCTGCAAAGGCAGCCGAGGGATCGCTGCAGACCTCTGAGGGACTGTTCCTTGCTGGACACTCTCTCTGGAGCTGTCACAGCTTCCTGGGTCTGAGCCACAGACCCCATCCTGGCTGCTTCAGCGAGGTACACTGACTACAGTCTTGGAGGTAATTGAGTCAAACACATTACCAGCAGGAACTTCAGCGCAAAAGGCTGAGCTGACAGCCCTCACTCGAGCATTAGAACTGGCAAAGGGAAAGAAAGTTATTTGGACTGATTCCAAATACGCTTATGGCATTGTTCATGCCCATGGAGACATATGGAGAGAAAGAGGACTCCTGACTGCACAAAAGAAGATTGTCAAATATGCAACCGAAATCCTTAGGCTCCTCAAGGCAATGAAACTCCCATTGCAAGTGGCAATTATACATTGCCGAGGGCACTCCAAAGGTAACACCCTCCTGGAAGCAGGTAACAAATTTGCAGATTATGAAGTTAAAATCGCTGCTGAAAAAAATGAACTAATTGTGGCAGATTTAATACCTACTATAGTATCAACTAAGCAGCCTGTAAAATACCAACCCTCTGATTATAAATGGATTAATGAAAATAAAGAAAAACTTTTAGAGAATGGTTGGGGACAATTAGAAACAGGTCAACTAATAATACCAGAAAAGTCAATGAGACATTATGTAAAATCTGAACATGATAAGACCCACTGGGGAGCAGAACCCTTACACCAATACCTAAGGGAACGAATTGCAGGCCCAGGCTTGCAAGACGTTGTTAAAGAAGTAACATCACGATGTGTGACTTGTTTGAAGAATAATCCAAATACAACAGTTAGGCTAGAACAAGGGGTTATTAGCAGAGGAGCTTTTCCTAGAGACTTGTGGCAGATAGATTTTTCTGAACTCCCAAGAAAGGGGGGTTTTCAATATTTGCTGGTACTTACTGATACTTTCTCTGGGTGGCCAGAAGCGTTCCCTTGTAGGACAAATAAAGCTAGAGAAGTAATAAAAGTACTGTTGAATGAGATCATACCTAGATTTGGTGTACCTAGGGAAATATCCTCTGACAGACGATCACACTTTTGTGCACAAATTGTACAAGCTGTCAGCAAGGCCTTGGGAATTGAGTGACAACTCCATACTCCTTACAGGCCACAAGCTAGTGGTCAAGTAGAGGAAATGAACCACATGCTTAAACAACAAATAGCTAAGATCTGTCAGGAGACAAATTTGTACTGGTACCAGGCATTACCCATTGCCCCATTGCCCTCATCAGAATCAAGGTAGAGCCAACGTCAAAAGATTAGCCCATTTGAAATCTTGTATGGTAGACCTTATGGGTTAAATGCCACTCATGATGAAAACCTGACCCAGGTTGGTAATCAATATATTTATGAATACTTAAAAACCATTAACGCTCAGTTGCATCAGAAGTATAACACTGTATTTGAAAACCAACCTCAGCAACCAGATCATAAATTACACACAATTGATACTGGTGACTGGGTGTATGTTAAGAATTTTTCAGGTGATCCTCTACAGGAGAAGTGGGATGGACCATTCCAAGTCCTCCTGACAACCTTCACTGCAATTAGTGTGAGAAAAAAACCCTACCTGGATTCATTATACCCAAGTGAAGAACTCTCCTGTTGCACCTTGGACAGTAACAACCACTGATAATGATGGACTGAAGCTGAAACTCAGCTGTAAATCATGAATACTTTGTTATGCTTTGCTGCTTTTTGGCAGATTGTAGTAACTTTTGATGTAAATAAGTATGTAGCTTTGCTTGAGGCAATAGCTAATCATACTGGAGTAAGAGACTGTTGGCTGTGTGGAGAGGTACAACAATTACCATTGTTAAGGGTGATGCCTTTTCCTGGTCTTAAAATCAAGAATCATACACGGTTAGAAGGGAAAAAGGGATTTTACCTCTGTATTTATTTTAAGGATCCTTAGGTGCACTACATCCAGGTGGAATGCACCCAAATGCACACCCACAAAAGATCTGGTATAGCATTATAGGTCTTACTAATTAGCATATCTATCAAAAATTCCCCAATGAGAGGCTCGAGCGAGCCCCCCTCCCCAAGGAACCTTCCCCTGGATGGTTCTATCTTAGTTTACAGAATGTGTTCTGGGGAGGACCTTGGTGTCTCGGGCATTCTGATCCCTAACTACGAAGCTTCTAAAATGTTTAGCCTCCTAGCTTGACAAACAAGCCCAAGAACGTAGGCAAAAAGCACTAAGAATACAGAAGTTGTAAAAAGGTATAAAAGGGGTATAAAAGAAAAGGTAAAAAGCACTAAGAATACAGAAGTTGTAAAAAGGTATAAAAGGGGTATAAAAGAAAAGGCAAAAAATCATCATGGCATCAAGGGTACCCTCTAGTTATTGGACTGAATTAAGACTGTATACCTTGTATAATAGTAATACACAATGCAAACAAACAGGTTCACCTTTAGGAAGACCACTTTTTCAGTTATCACTCATCAATCAATCCATTATGTATGTAGAGTCAAACTTTACAGGACCAAACTTTGGCCAGTTTAATAACACTACCAATTGAACCAGAATTACCGCCATTCTACGAAACATGTCAGATGTAAATTCACCACCTACCTCACCAGATTTTAAAGTTCAATTTGCTCAATGGCATGACTATTTGTTTGCAAGACATACTAACAATTCCAAAATGAGCATCACAACTAGTTGTGATTTGCCAGATGGCTTTTGGTGGTTGTGGGGAAATGGAATAGCCCTTAAGCAACTACCTGGAAATTGGACAGGTCAGTGTACTATGGGGTATCTTGTCCCACCTATACAAGTTATAAATCATACTAGTTTAATTACAGGAATCCTTAGAGGAATTTGGAGAAACGGATTTAGTCGAAGTATACCTTCTAATCCTCTGACTAGATACAATACAGGCTTTGACAGCTTTGTCAGAGCTTTATTCCCAACTTTAGGAATTGTATACTTAGAAAAAGCAATCGTGAACATCTCAGCAGAGATGGAAATAATTACAAACTCAATGGCAGATGCCATTGGATGGTTGCAAACAGAAATTAATTCTTTAAAAGTAGTATTTCAAAACCGTATGGTATTAGATATGATCACAGCACAAATGGGAGGAGTCTGCATGTTGATAAATAGCAGTTGTTGTACTTATATAAATCAATGAGGGAAAATAACAACAGATATACATACAATCTGGCAACATGCAAAGATACTCCATGAAGTAACAAAGGAGGATACATCTTGATCAACTTACTTATGGGAGACACGTTTTGGCTCCCTAATCTAAACTGGTTGAAACAATTATTCTTAGGAATCTTGTTGTTAGGAATAATCATTTTGTGTGTATGCATATTTAGTCAGTGCTTTTTGTGGTGCTGTCAGCGAACCACAATGTCTTATGATGATTGGAAGAAATATAAATTGAGACATAGAGTAGAAAGAGGAACCTATTTCCAGAGAATAAACACACAATAATTTGTGAAAGAATTCACAAAAGTAAAAAGAAAGGGGGGATTTGAAACCTAAGTGGTATGTAACAAAAGGCTAACCACAAATAACATTGTAACAAGATGTGCAGGTAAAGCAAGCAAGCTAGCAGAACAAGCATGATAGCAAAGCGAGATAACATGCGCCATCAAAAGCAAGATAGCAAGTTGTAACGGAATTTGCAAACTGCAAAATTAGCTAAAAATAAGTTAGACTGAAAAACAAGAAGCACCAGGCATGCACTGAAGACAGAGGTTAAAAGTTCAAACGTGAGGAAGACTATGCAAGTCTTCATCAAAAGGCCACCAGAAGACTGACAACCATCGCAGAAGGAACTGACGCATGCGCGTAAGCAACAAACTGTTGTAAAACCATGACAGAGCTTTATGCAAATATGAGTATGAATTGCCAGAGATCTGCCGGGATGAACCACGCTTCTCATAGAGATATGATGGAACTCTGTTTATTCTATTGTCAGACCCATAGTTATACTCTAATTCCCCAAGCACGCATAAGCAAGCTCCATACTATTGGGTTACAGCTACTGTTCACGTGGCCTTTAATAGCAAGCGATTGGTTACAGATTAATATGCACACGACTAACTAACATAAGTCTTTCTATGGTCAGCATCCCCCTCCCCAACATTCTGTCAGCTTGCCGCATCAGCATTGCTCCTCTCTTTTTTCCCTAGTCAAGGACAGTTCACTAATATAGCTTGGATTGTGCACGTATACATGTCCCTGTTCACTCAGCCATTTCTCTACAAGTATGCTAATGCTATGTGGTAATTGTGACCTTGTGTGGAAGGACTTTTAAAATGCAAGTGAAGGCTAAAGAAGATGGAGTGAGTTTTTGGCAGAGAGATTCCCCTCACTGCCAGTGCTGAACAAACACCTGCCCTGTAGCCGTCTGACTAGAGAGTTTTATTTTCTTGCTCAGTTTTGGGCATCAACCCTTCATCAAGAACTAACTTCTTTTTTGCCACTCTTTGTTGTGCCATTTTCCCAGATGCCTCTGAGCAACATGAAGTGATTTTTGTTATGGTTTTTATCTCTTTTCACCCTGGTTATGCCTTGCATTAGTCCCCATGTTGCTCTGGTTGAGCATGTTGTTCTTGTAGAGACCCTCAGGTGATCTTACCCCATCTCCAGCCACAGCAGAGCTGTGCAGGAGCACAGGCTGAAAGCCAACAAGAGCTTTGTGTGTCCTGACATCTATTCCCTATGTCTAAGCAGACAGATGTAATTCAGCATTGTCCTAGGTGACTCATGTATTCCATATCTTTTCTACACCAACCTGCCCAAGATTATTACTGTCTCTTTAAGTGAATGATGCCTTAGGTTTTAAGTTTTATATTTTTCAAATCCTGTATTGCTTAGTGTGCAACTGAAGTTTCTTGTAACCTGTTAATTTCTGCTTTCTCCTGCTAGGTAGACATAACAAAGCCTCTCTGGGCCTGCTCTTCAAGGTCACTCAGACCGTCCTAGGCCCAAAAAGTATAAACCAAAAGCCTTTGAGAGGGGGGCAAGCTGAGGGGAAATTACATCAGTAAACTGAAGCTTTAATTGGAGAATTAACCCTGATATGCAAATGAACCAAACCTATAAAAGTGTGAAGAACTCATGACCTGTCATCCATCTTGGGGCCCATCTTGGCAATAGCCTCTGGCTCCCCAGGGTGTACCTTTGAAGGCCTTTCAAATAAATACCTGCCTTATTCCCTTAGTCCTGTCTAGTCTCTGTTTTTAGGAGGCCTCTTAAGGCATCATCCCAGCAACCTGGGAAGTGGAACTTGTGTGCTTTACCCCAAGTTCATAGAAGGGGAGTTTGGAGTCCCTTTAAAAACAGTGTACAGACATGTGGAGAGCTCTCTGATGCTCTCTCTGGGCTCCCAAGAGGGTTACTGTTGGGGTTCTTCCCCCCTGCCATGTGGTCCTGGGAGAGGGGCCCTGGGGAGGAGACACAGGGTTTCCCTAGCCCCTGGTCAACCTCGTTCCCCATTGGTTGTTTTGTGTTCCCCTGCATGGGCAAGGACCCTCGGGTCCCGTGATTGACGCAGTTTCCTCGGCATCCTCAGCCATGCAGCTAGGAAAAGAAACATCTCTCTGAAACTATCTACCAAGAACCTGTCCATATATATTCTTTTCCACGGGCCTCATTGTCTGATACACGTTGCAACAATCCCCATTGTAACAGGTTACCTTGGGCAGGTCTCTGAGTTGCAACCCAGGAACCTGCAGCAGTGTGAGGCAGAAGCTCTTTTCTTTTTGTTCTCCCTGGGCTTTAGAGAATTTCGCAGTACCTTTTTGGCCACTGTTGCTATGGCAACCACCCTTTCTGGAGCCGAGGAGGACGTTTCCTTGGACATTTTTTGCTGCTGCCGCTCCAGACCACTTGACTGGGTGCCGCATTTTTTCAGTGCCCAGTGATACACAGGACTCCTTTGACATATGAAACATAGAACTCCTTTAACATAAGTGCTTTAGTATAAAGTATAGATTAATAAAAATTGGGCGTTGGCTGCTATGCTCGACTGCAACTGCTTTTACAAGACAAGAAGCCTAGCCCTGGAAGGGGTTATGATGATAAGTGAGTAGGAGGTGCTAGGCCTAACACTAACTGCTCTTGGAAAAACCAAACCTGAGTGGACTAGGATGATACGGGAATAGAATGCAAGCTAATGGGTTTGGCTAACCACTTGTCTGCAGAACAAGGGCCTAACCCCTATGGGCTAAGCGATGAGGAAGACGCATGCTAACTGCCGTTTTAATGACAAACAGAGGAACGGTCACAAAAGGGTAGAAAAATGTAATAGGAGAATAGGAATATAATCAATACACAATTATAAATGAAGTATAACTGATATAGCAACAAAGTGTGTAATAGTAGAATTGTGTATAAGCAAAATAGGTGTGTGATGAATGTATTAGATAATAATAGCATGCCGTGTTTGTAACCCCAAGATAAAGACACCACAAGTTATGTAAGACCCCAACCCTTTAAGACTGTAACCTTTAGATAAACAAACAGAAAGGGCGGATGCCAAACTTGTAAACATATAAATAACCTCTGTAAGATGAACATGGCAGACAAGCACATGGAAGTGTTAACCCCTGTGTGCTCCTGGCCTGGCCAATAAAGGTATGCTTTACTTTACAGTACCTTGCTGTGGAGTAGATTCCTTTGAATCACCGGTGGGACCATTTCTTCTCCCCTGCAATGCAGCAGTGACTCAGAACTGCAACGCTGACACCAATGGGGTCCAGCCAGGCCAAAAGGGAGCAGGGAGGCTGACACCGCAGGACCCGAGCTGCCCCAGACAATGCCAGCACCCCCCAAATCTGCCACCAGAACTGCTTCATAAGCTCCTACCTTCACAGTTTTTTGTTCTGGGGGAATGTTGAACTGAGAGTGGCTTCTCTGCCATCTTGTCTTTATCCTCTGGTCCATGTGGGCTGCTGCATTGCCCACCATCTTGGGAGGAAGGCCTTTTCCGCCATCGTGATTTCTTTGTTCCCGGGGGACCACATGACTCGGCACCTTTGTATCTAGTTGTTGGGGTTTTAGGAGTTCTCCTGGGTTTTTTTCTGTTAAAGGAATTTTCCCCATACATGTTGCCAGGGGGACAAATTACTGGATACTTAAGAAAAACAAAAGACCTGGCCACAGAAGTGGGGTGCATCTTGCTACTCTTTTTTTTCACCTGGGTGTGTGGGCAGTCAGTTCCCAGCGTTTGGACGGAGAGAGAGGCTGCTTCTTCGGCTGCCTTCCTTCTACCAAAGAGACCCCGGGACCCCAAGCCCGCCTTTCCCTGCCCTGCTGGGAGCTGGGCCGTGGCTGCCCTGCCCCTGCCGTTGCTTTGAGCCTTCGCTACATTGTAGCCCTGCTCGCCCTGCCTGCCCAGACCTCCAGGGGTTCCCACTGCAGCTCCACAGTTTGGATACATCTCGTCTGCCACTCGGGATTTGTGCCCGTCCTTGCTGTTCCAGCCTGCTGTTCCCGAGGGTCGGCCTGGACACCGGGATCAGCTGCCCAGGGGGTTTGTGAAGCCTTTGTTCCATCTCTTCCCGGGATCCCAGGCCGCCAGTGCCGCGTGCTCCCCGAGCTCACTCCGGAGCGCCCCCTGCAGCCACGGGGGAGCCATCACACCTGCCCTGCTCACCAGCTGCGACCAGAACTGCACCCAAGGGGAAAGGGCCTGACAGCCGAGAAGGCTGGGACTGGGTTTGTGGTTCTGTTTGCTGTTACTGCCATAGTTATTGCTGTTTGTTTACTTTGTTATACACATATAGATATATAATAGTAAAGATCTGTTATTCCTATTTCCCATATCTTTGCCTGAGAGCCCCTTGATTTCAAAATTATAATAACTCGGAGGGAAGGGGGGTTGCATCTGCCATTCCAAGGGAGGGTCCTGCCTTCCTTAGCAGACACCTGTCTTTTCAAACCAAGACACTAGTGGTTATTGCTGTTGTCAGGAAAATTAACCCACAAACACCAGAGGTTTATGTCCAAAAAGGAGACAGACGAGTCCTGTTACTTTATTCGAATAAAGGGAGAGGCCATGGGGCATTCCCCTGGGGTCTCTCAAATTGTTAGAGGACGCAGCCTCCTTTTTATCCTGATTTCCTGGCTGCATTTCCCTCTCTTTCCCCATTAGCTGAGGTACTTGAGAGGTACAGGCTTCCCGAATTGCCTAATACAGACCCTTCTAATCTATACCCCTCTTTTTCTTTTCCTATGGAATTCATGGCTTCCCCCTTTGCTTCTTTCATCTCTCAGCATCTAGCTTTTACCTTTCAGCAGACCCACAGTTTGTTTGTAAAGACAAATCCCTCTCATTCCTTTCAATCCCTCCTCTTTTATTTTTTAATAATTGTCTTTAAAAACTTTAGTTATCATTGATTTAATTTTCTTTTCCTGGGTCTTTTTTGGTTTTGCAATTATTTGCAGTGACATCATTTTCTGTCCTTTTGTAGCCATCACTGTATCTGTAGGCGTGGCTGCTTCCTGCATCTCCTTGATCACGTTGAATAAGTTGCACTAAGCAAGGAATCACGCATGGTAAAAAGATTAGAGTTGCTACAGCACATAAGAGGAAAAAAACCATTTGTTTAACCCATAGTCCACCAGGTAACCACGAAAACATGTCCCATTCCCATCCTTTCCATGTTTGGACTGGTACATGAGCTAACTTTCTTATTCCCTTTGTTATTCGTTTCACCACTTTTCCATTGTCATCTATTTGCAAACAGCAGTTTGTGTCATTTAATTTTCCACACACTCCCCCTTCTTCTGCTAATAAATAAACTCAAAGTCCAGTCACAAACACTTTTTCCCATGTATACTCCTGCTGTTCTATTTAGATAATAAATGCCTCTTTCAGAAGAATGAAGTCACCATGGACTTCCTTCTTCACCCCAAAATCCCATTCTGTTATGGACCTCACTCTGGGTGCTGACTCACCATTTAGGTTTGACTGGGCTGGCCACCTACAGACAGTTTTCAGATCCTCTTGGCCCTCCACAGACCCAGCAATTGCTAAGGTTAAAGGTTTTTGCTACTTCTTCTCCTAGGATGGAAAAAACTATTCTGCCACCTCTGGCCCAAAGCTAACTGACAATATAAACGTAAGATTATTAAGAGAAAAATTCTAATGGTGTAATCTAATCTCCTAATCTAATTTTCACGTTGTCTTCCACACTACCTGTGGCAAGCGAAGGCACAGAAACAGCTTAACATAAAGAAAACAATGACAGTGAGGATTAGCCCTCCAATGACTGGACATCCAAAAGGAGGTATGCCCATACAGACTATTTCAGCAGACACTCTGTGGGCAGGCACACGAGGCTTCCCCCGATGTCAACGCACTGGCTACTGCTCCAGTCCACTCCTGTGGAGTGTCAGTCATAGCCTCCTATAGGAGAAAGGTTCATGAAGGATGTCTGGACTTCAGGCGGCTCTCTTGAAAGCTGTTTATTGCATAGACAAAGTTACAGCATTTCAGGGAGTGGGTATCCAGAGCCAGCCCTACAGCTGTCAGCTCCAGCTGTAGGCATACCTGAAGCTGCTTTCTGTTCAAGTTACAAAGCATTTTATACTTTTCTTTGCAGAGTATCTTAATACATGACAACCAATAAGCACCATACACAATACCTTTATGTTTGCCTATAGCCTATCATAGCTACTACCATCACCATATTACAGTCATTATTATCCAATCACAAGAGTAAGTAAGTTACAATTTAAGCTTACAGTGGAAAATTCTCAGACTTCTTTACTTCTTGCTACATCGACATTTCTTGTTTGCCTGCAATATCTCTCTTTTTGGTAAAAACATTTTTTCTATTTACTTAGGCTCTTCTTGAGACTCATTTACTTGGCGAAAAACATGTCTTTCTTTGTGGTCACATACCTTTGCTCTAATCATAAAAATCTCCTTACAACTCATCTCCAACCTTTGCCTTCTCAGTTATTCAGTGATTGCTGGTTCAGCAAAACATCTTTTACTCTATATCAAAACTTGCTTTCATTTCTATCTCATCCTCAGTTTCTACATTCAGAGATCTTTCTGCCAAGCCTACATATCTGTGAAACTTTCTTACCAAACTTTCATCCTTCCCAACAGCCTCCCATTCTTCTCCTCCAGCTGAGACGTCCAAATTTCTGGGGCCTCAGAGACCTTGACCCAAATGTGATGGGTCCACCCGTGTTCAGCTGTCTTGATGGCTGTTTCTGTGGTCAATAACACTTGGAAAGGTCCACGCCACTTTGCCACCAGTGGTGCTTCTTTCCACTCCTTAACTAGGACCCAATCTCCTGGTTGGATGTTGTGAACAGCAAAGTCCAAAGGCAGGGTCTGTGCCAGCTGAGCTTCCTGTCGCAGAGATTTCACAAGAGACAGTATCCTGGCTACATATTGTTTTAAATATACATCACTTATTTCACACCCCCCCCCCCCCACACTAGGTTGAGAATTACAAGGATAAGGAATTCCAAACATCAATTCAAAAGGAGATAATTGAATATCTCCTCTGGGCCTGGCCCTTATTCTTGCTAAGGCCAGTGGCAAAAGTCGTACTCGTGGCATCTTAGTTTCTATCACCAGCTTCAGAAGGTGTTTCTTTATTTCTCTATTCATTTTTTCAACCCTGGCCCGAGCTCTGGGGGTGCCAGTGGGTACAGAGGTTCCATTGTATTCCTAAAGCAAGCATAACCCCCTGAAGAATTTTTCTTGTAAAACGAGTTCTCCTATCTGAGTCTATTGCTTCTATTGCTTCTGGCCACTCTGTTAGCTGACATACTATTACCAGAAGATATTTAAACCTTGCCACCTGGGGCATTTTGGTAAAATCCATCTGGCATCTTTGGAAGGGACGTACAGCCCAAGGTCTCCTTCTGGCAATTTTCTTTATAACCCTGTTATTGGTTTTAGCACAAATTAAACAACCCTCAACAGTTCGCTTTACTAAAGTAAAAAGACCCACAGCAGCATACATTTTGAGGAAGGCTTCTGCCAGTCCTCGGGAGCCCCAATGACTCCCTTCGTGAAGTTGTTTTAATATCTGTAAGGCCAGAGCTTTTGGTATCCACTGCTTACCATCCCTTGTAAACCAATTATCCCCTTTCCTCTGCCCCACTCTTCTTAATTATCTCAAGCTCCTCTGGTGGAAAAGACAGCTTCTCTGGCAGCGGTGCAGTTACTGGGAGCAAGGGGAGGATCTGAGAGATTTCTGGCAACAGTGCAGCTTTCTGAGCCTCTTCATCAGCCAGTTGGTTACCTATTGCCTCCTCTGAGCACCCTGCCTGGTGTCCCCTGATGTGTATAATTGCCACCCTTTTTGGTAAATTCACCACCTCCAATAGGTGAGACATTAGGCTCTCATGAGCCAACATTTTTCCCCTGCAGGTTAATAAACCTCTTTCTTCCCATAATTTCCCAAATGCATGTATCACCCGATATGCATATTTAGAATCAGTAAAAATATTCACTATTTTGTCCCAATATAATTCACAGGATCTCACAAGCACACACAGCTCTGCTGGCTGAGCTGACCAGGTGGGTGGCAACCTCCCCCCTTCCTTTAATTCCCATCCATTAATGATAGTGTATCCAGTAAATTGCTTCCCTTCTACCACCCTTGAAGACTCATCAATAAACACATTTTCTCCCTCAGGCCAGGGAGTGTCTCGTAAATCTTCCCTAGCCTGGGTCTGGAGATCTATCACTTGAATGCAGTCATGGGTTTCTTCCCAGCCCCCCTTTTCAGGGCCATTCAGACGGGAGGCTCAGTTAAACCCTTCCCCACTTTTCAATTCTAAATCCTCCTGTTCCATTAAACAAGATTCATACTGTAATAACCAAGTGCTGGTCATCCGCTTAGAGGCTCTTTCAGTTAACAAAGCTTTAACTTGATGTGAAACTTTAACAATCAGATACCCTCCCCTTGTCAGCTTTTGGGCCTCAGTTACCATCAAGGCCGTGTGTCCTAGAGTGACTTTGTGATGTGTATCCCCTATTGCTGCTCTATGCCCAGAAATTTTGTGCCTTTCTGTGCCTTTAAACTGAGCCCAAGAGGGGGTAGAGGAAAATCCGAGCAAACTTTTCAAAGCAGTTGTTCAAGGACACACATACACACTCCTCTGCGTTCTCCTGCTGCAGTAGCAAGAGCAGGGGAAGCACCATTCTTGCTTTTCAGCCAACTTTCAGCTCCTTTTCTCCGGAGGGAGACGGAGAGTTGAATTTTGTTTTCCTGAGACTTCGGTTTTTCCCTTCTTCTCTTCTGGACTGTTTTAACATCAGAACACATTGGGAGAATTTTCCACCAAGGACCTGGAGGTGGGCCCATGACCCAGCTCCAAGGAGGAGGAGAGAGACCACATCTACAGAAGGACTCTGAAATTTTCCCAGGTTTCTCTCCACAGTGAGAGGTTTTATTATTTAGCATTATTATCCTTTTCCTATGTGTTTGTTAAATAAATAGTTTTTTATCTCTTTCACTTTCCTCCGAGGAAATGTTTTTTTTTCCCAAACCTAGTGGGGGAGGGCTGGTTGGAACCTGCCTTCTATCAGAAGATATTTTCCTCCAAATTTGTCCAAACTGGCACACCGTGGCTGCACAGTTCTGCAGACAATGAGGCCAGCCTCTGGTCACTGGGTGTAACAGCTTAGAAAAATAAGCAACAGGCCCCCGTGTTCCCTTGTGCTCTTGCACCAAAATTCCTTTAGCATGGCCCTGTTTAACATCCACATATAGCTCAAATTCCTTTTCTGAGTCTGGAAGAGCTAAGCCTGGCACATTAACCAATTTGTCTTTTAATTTCCTAAAGCTTTGTTCTTCTTCTGGTTAAAAAGTCATATAAAGGTTTGGCTAAAACAGAAAAATCCTCAATCCATGCTCTGCAGTACCCCACCAACCCTAAAAACTGCCATAACTCCTTTTTTTGTCTGGGGCAATGGTACTTGTAAAATTCCTTGTATTCTTTTTGGATCAGTACACCATAAACCTCCAGTCAAAATGTATCCCAAATATTTAACCTTTTTCTCTGCCAACTGCACTTTTTTTTTTTTCAGACATTCTAAGCCCCCTTTTAGCATGAAAATTAAGCAGCTTCACAGTAGCATCTTCAACCACCTTTTCCTGTTCCCCTGATAAAAGCAAGTCATCCATATACTGCAATAACCTGAGGGTGGAGTAAACTCTCTTAATATTTTCTGCAAGGCTTGCCCAAACAAAACCAGTGACTCTGTATATCCCTGCAGGAGGACTGTCCAGGTCAGTTGTTGCTTTACCATTTTCCCTCCTTCCTCCTGTTTCCACTCAAAGGCAGAATACTGTTTACTGTCCTCTGTAATGGGACACCCCCAGAAAGCATCCTTCAAATCCAGTTCTGAATGATACTGATGTGAAAAAGGGATCTGATGCAGGATGGTATAGGGATCTGGAACCGTGGGATGCCTTGGTTTGACAATTTCATTTATTATTCTTAAATCCTGCACCATTCTGTCGGTTCCATCTGGTTTCTTAACCAGAAGGATAGGAGTGTTATAGGGAGATATACATGGCTCCAAAAGCCCTGCCTTTAGCAGGGACTCAGTGACAAGCTGTAATCCCTTCCTGCCCTCCCTTGAAATAGGGTATTGCTTTTTAGTCACCACTTCTCCTGGTTGCTTCAAAGTAATTTGGAGAGGCTCCATATCTAATTTTCCATATGTCTTGGGGTGACTGTATGATGTGTATCCCATATCGCTGCACTATGCCCAGAAATTAATTCTTGTGCCTTTCTATGCCTTTAAACTGAGCCTGAGAGGGGGAAGGAAAAACTGAGCAAAACTTTTTCAAAGCAGTTTGCAGCTTGTTCAAGGTCACATTGAGATAGCAATTTTTTTACCAGCTGCGTCGGGGGAGCGAGGAGGCACCTGGCTTGCAGGTTTTTTTCCAGTCAGCTTTTGGCCAGTTGTTCAGTTTCTTGTTCTCCGGAGAGAGACTGAGAGTTGAACTTTTTTCCCTTCCCTGGAATTTCGGATTTTCTCCCTTTTCTGCTGGACTGCTTCAACCTCAGAGCACATTGGGAGGACTTTCCACCGGGCACAGAGGGCCTGGCCCTGGCCCAAGCCCCAGCTCCGAGGAGACCAAAGGGAGGACTCGAACACTTTCCCAGGTTTTTTGTCCATAGCGAGATTTTATTATTTAGCAGTATTATCCTTTTCCCGTGTGTCGTAAATAAATAGTTTTTATCTCTTTCACTTTCCTTTGAGGAAATTTTTTTTTCCCGAACCTGGTGAGGGGAGGGGTGGTGACCTGCCTTCTCTCAGAGGATATATTTCTAAATTTGACCAACCAGGAACAGTCATCATCAGAGGGATCATTTGATGAATGATCTACATTCTGGTAATCATTTGAAAGTTGACTTGGAGGTTGTCTGTTCTGCTGCTGGTGCCATAGGTCAGGGCGAATGCATCTTGCGGATAGCCATTGCACCCCTGTATCTGTGGAAATGCAAGCATACCCACGACCCCAAGCAATAAGCTCGTGCGGGCCTTCCCACTTCTTAGTGAGGAGGTCCCGTACCCAGACTTTTGCTCGAAGCAGGTGCGTCTCGCCTGCAGACTGCAATGAGAGAAAATGGTTCAAAATAACAGGATTATTTGAATTTGGTGGCACTGTAAGAGGATTAATTGTATATAACGCTTTTTCTAGTCGGCTCTGTGGGGTTTCTCAATGCATTCCCCCTTTTTTTTTTTCCAAAACACGCTTCAAAGTGCCGTGAGTGTGTTCAACAATGGCTTGGCAAGTAGCAGAATGTGGAATACCCAAGGTATGATCTACACCCCATAGGTGCAGAAATTGCGGCATCTTCTGAGAGACATAGGCAGGGCCATTATCGGTTTTCACAGAAGAAGGCACGTCCAAGATTGAGAAAGCGAGTTTCCAATGGGTGATGACATTGCGGCCTTTCTCCCCAGTATGAGCAGATGCCCACATAGCTGAGGAGAACGTGTCAATAGACACATGCACATACTTAAATCTGCCAAATTCAGGAATGTGTGTTACATCTGTTTTCCAAAGCTGCAAGGCTTTTAGGCCTCTGGTGTTTACCCCTGATGGCAGAGATGCAGCAAGTCCGTGACAGTCAGCACAAGCACTGACTGTGTCCCCAGCCTCAGTTGGTGTTAGGTGGAACTGCTTCTGCAGGGTATGCGCACTTTGATGGAAGAAATTGTGTGATGCTTTGGCTTGTGAAATTTTGTCAGGCTGAGGCACCACTCAGGCAGGGTTAGCTAGCCTGTCAGCCCTAGCATTGCCTTCTGTTATGAAACCTGGCAAACTGCTGTGGCTTCAAATATGCAAAATGTAATATGGATGCACTCGAGCTTGAATTGCACTCCAAAAGGCCCTCAATAGTGAAAACAAAGCCACATTATTGACTTCCTTCAAAAGTGAATAATCTAAGCGTTGAGTTGTATCTGCTACATAAGCAGAATCAGTGACCAATTTCAAAGGTACCTGAGAGAATCGCTGAAAAGCCATGGCGATGGCCCTCAGTTCAACCAGCTGAGCTGAGCCTGACTCATGGCCTTCCAGCCTCTGACACTCAGATCCTTCCTTCCAGGTAACTATGGCTTTCCCAGTTTTCCCAGACCCATCGGTGAAGACGGTGGGCCCTTTCACTGGCATCCAACTATTTTTTGGTCGTAAAGTGAAGCTTGTTGATTTTGCCACTTGCAGTAATTTGTGGCTGGGCAGATGATAAGCAATCTGTCCCGAAAGGTTTTGCAGCACACTTTGCAAAGGAGCACTGTTAACCAGGCTCCACTCAAAGTATTCCTGCCATATTGGAAGAAAAATTGTTGCAGGATCTGTTGCCATTAATTGCCTCTATTCCAGGGTCCCCTCCCCCCGGACCCCACACCAGGGGGCAGGAACCCCAACACTGGTGAATCCAAATAGATTTGCGTACTAGCCACTTCAAAGGCAGTGTAGGATATACTGCGCCCTTTGGCACAGTGGCACCCATCAAAAATTTGTCCCAATCAGCACCCCCCAAGCTGCCAACACATCCCGTCCCCAGAGGTTAAGCGGAGCTGTAGTGACATAGGGCTGAACTGTAGCTGTTTGTCCCTCTGCATTTTTCACCGCCATAGGTTGTTCGCTTAAATAGCTCTGTGCGGTTCCTCCCAACCCTGTGATGGCCGACCCCGCAGGGGCCAAAGGCCAAGTGGAAGGCCACGCACAGGAGGAGATAATTGTCACATCAGCGCCCCTGTCGATCAAACCTTGGAGCTGGATCTTAGGCGGCTGGGCATTTGGCAGGATTAGGGTACACATCATCTGCGGCTTTTTGCTGGAGATGTCTGCAGTCCAGAAGACCTGTGGAGGTCCTGTAGATCCAAAGCCACCATCTCCGTGACTGCGTTGTTCTGCCCTGGAAACACATGACTTAAAAGGCACAAGTTGAGCAATTCTAGTCTTTTCAGGAATAGTAAAGGGGGGTGGGTGTGGAAACCATAGCACAAATTTGACCTGTAAAGTCAGCATCAATAACTCCTGGGTGTAAAAAGATCCCCTGAATGGTAACACTAGATCTGCCCACAAGCAATGCACTGAATCCCTGTCCCAGGGGCCCAAATGCATCCAAGGGAACCTTATGAACACGACAGGAGTCTAAGATGACTGTTGCTGCGGTGTGCACATCCACCCCGACTGATCCCCGGGTGCTGGCTGCAAGCTAGCTGAGTAGGCCTGTGTCGGAGGAGCTTGGGGAAACATTTGTATCTGGGCACAATTCCCCCGTGCGCCCCACAGCCCGTTTTTTCCCGGGAGTATCAGGGATTGACCATTGACGTGGTATGCAGATTGACAGTAGTCTGAAGAATGACCCGGTCTACCGCACCTCTTGCATAGAACAACTCCCCTGTTTTGCTTATTTCTCTTCTTTTGCCTAATCTGTTCCTGCTTGCCCCCAGTCTTAGGTTGTCCTTTTTGTCCACCAGAATTTAATTGAAGAGGCCGTAGAACTGCAGCCAGAGCAGACTTATGATCCCCAGATCCCACCTTAGCACAGGCTTCAACCATCTGTGTAAGTGTGGGTTCTCCTGGCAAGGCATCTATGATCTTTCTGCATTCATCATTAGCATTATCTCTTGCTAGCTGTCTGCACAACAGCTGCCTCACGGCCTCATCTTCGACCTGCTTCTCAAGGGCCGCAGCAATCTTTTCCACAAAAGATAAAAAGTGCTCTTTTGACCCCTGAGATATTTTCACATATCGTGTTTTAGGAGCAGCCATGTCTATGCCCTTCAATAAGGCTCCCATACCAATCCTCTGAGCCTGTTCAAGGATCTGAGGATGCCAGGTAGCCTGGGCATCAGGGTCCCAATAATTATTGAGTCCTATGAGAGCACCTGCCAGAACTCTACATCTGGGATCAGTTTGAGGCAACTGCGTATTCCCAGCTGCAGCCTTCTCAGCCATCCTTCTCCAGTTGGCTTCAAAAACTTGATATTGTACAGGATGAAATAACACTTGACCTAAATGCTTAATATCAAAGGGAGAAAGCAGATCAGTATTCAGTACTCTAATAATCTGCATGACCTTGGGAGAACCCAATCCATACTGAGCAACCTTAGTTTGCAGATCCTGTACCACCTTCCAAGCAAAGGTTTCATGCTTGATAGGCTGGCCTGAATTAGGAAGAGCCTTTTGTACAGGAAAAGCTTGGAGTTTACCCTTTGTATTACTACCAGCTTGGTCCCTCATTAAATCACTTTGACCTGCCTGATTCTGAGGTAAGGTAGCAACCTGTTCAGGTCCCCTTTCCTCTTCAGGCATCCCAACTCTTTCTAGTAAATCCCAATCCCCAGCGTCCAATGCCCGCCTTTTAACCTCCTCCCAGGACCGTTTTGAATATTTTGGGTGAACAATCACCATGCATTCCAGAAGGGTCCGAGGGTGGTTGCAGGCTAGCAGAGTTCCTGACTGCTGGCGCCTGAGTGCCTTCACAGACTCCCGTAGCGAAGTAAGCGTTTCCGTAGCAACGCTGCTCGCATCGTCAGACGGAGGTGTGTCCGATCTCCCGGGAGGCTGACAGGACGCAGACGCCGGGCCAGTGGGCGGTGCGGCGGCAGAGGCTGGAGCGGGGGGAGCCGTAGGCGGCGGCACGGAGGGCAGCGATGTACCTATTTGGAGCCGTACAGCTTGGGGTGTTGCCGCTTGGGGCGGTACGGCTGTCCCGGCAGGCACTGTTATCTGCGCAGGTTCCAGAGCTACTCTCGGTGTCCCGGCCGGGGATGGCTGCGCCGATCCCAGCGCGGGTCCAGCAACGACAGCCTGCTGCACCAGCTCTGGCAGCGCTGCGAACTCGTGTCGGAGAGGGGATGAGCGTACTGTTCATGCTCTCTTGAGTTAGACCTTCCTCAGTTAACTCATTATCTGCTGCAGATCCCGCAGAATCTCCTCCCCCAGATTCATCAGAGCTCGGGTGCTCCTTTCTATCTCTTCCTGTCACCCATTTCACAATCACCTCGTACAAGGTCCCCCATGTATGAAATCAATCGACTGCATTCTTATCGCCAAATGCGACCTCTTGTATTAATTAATCCCCCAGCCTTTTCCAGGTTTCTGGGCACAGAGCATTGTCAGATTCTGCGGTGAACCCATGGTCCGCAGCCCAGTCAAGTAGCGCACAGAGAGCTTCATCATTTATAGCAGCTCGTGAGATCATTATCACAGATTTAAAAGCAGAAAATACTGTGTTTTCTTTTGAAACTCTATGTCCCATCTTCGCAGCTTAGGGTCCCGTCCCCGCAGCTGGGGGTGGGGGGGGGGGGGGGGGGGGGGGGGGATGTGTGGTCACCAGATGTCACTGTTGTACCAAGACGGTGCAAAGAATGACACAAGTCCAGGATCGAGTTCAAAGGCCAAAAGTGGCTATATTTAATTATACAATTCTGTAGGTACAAAAATGCTGTTGGTGAGGATTTTCTTGTTATTTTCTAAGTCCGTGAGAGACTTTTCTCTCTCACAGAAGAGGTAGCAGGGAATGTAAACAACCAAGCCACCTGCAACCTTAGAAAGTCTTGTTTATGGTATAGTAGAAAATATTTTGATAATGGATGTTTTAGGATTTTGGCCAATCACCCCCAAGGGGTGGCTGGTCCTTTGTCCAATTAGACTATGAAGAAAAAAGTCTATAAAAGAGTTGGTAAAATAATTAAAGAAATCAATCTTGCTGAACAATTCCTGCCTGTTGGATCTTCTCTCCTCCTCCTCCCTATGGCTGCGGGACACGGTGATATACCATAGGAACCAGGCCTGCGGTAATATTTGGTTCTGCCCGACGTGATCTGCACTCTCTGACGTGTCCTGCTGCTGCGAGCCAAGCCGAATTCCTCTAGAGGTACACTGTTCCCCTTCCCCCCCGGGACCAGGAGGTCCGATAGGACTGAGAAATGGCGAACAGCGGCTCATAGAACGATGCTGTGGTACTGGTCTGGAAAGGTGTGTTTAGCATATTGCACACCTCCATTCCTGAAAACTCAGTTCGGGAATTATTAGACTGGGCTGCTTTAAAAGGGATTTCCATGGACAGAGATACTGCCCTGGACTTTGCCTTATGGGAGGAACTTGGCTCTGCTGTCTGACACGAGCTGCCGACTGGGGACCCAGCAGCGTTAGAATTATACAAAACCTGGCGTTCGTTATTTATTCTGCTGACAGACCTTGACTGTGATAGCAGGGCTGGATCGCCTATCTCGGTGATGTGTCCGAGGGGGGCCCCGCTGACTGGGCTTCCGGGGCATTTGATGGTGGTGGATTCGGAACAAGCCCCCCGGCTCCACAGGCAGAGCCTGCACCAGCTCACCCTGCAAAATCGCAGGACTCAGCAGCCCCCAGGGACCCCGCGCCGCCAGAGGTGGGGGGGTCAGGGCAGCGAGATGGCGCAGCCTGCCTTGCCGTTCGGCTGGGTGGCGGCCACGGCTTATCCAGGGCCGCAAATCAGCGGCTTAGCAACTTGGACGCCCAGAGCGGCTCCTAGCTCGGTTCCGTATGCACCTGGATCTGACTTCTTAGCCAGCGTAGCGCCGGGCGTGCCTGCCCCGAGACTGCCTGAGTGTGATCCGCTGCCCTCCCTGGCGCTGGACTGTTCTGCGCAGTCGCAGAACCGAGCCATCGACCTTTTAATGCAGCATCTGCCTTTGCTGACAGAGCTACCGAACCTATGCCGAAGGATGGAGGACCTGCTCAGCCTGTTAGAGAGGCGGATGCCCGAGCCAGCGCCGGCCGTGCCGCCAGCGCCCCCCCGCCAGCCGTGGGAGACGCGGCTCCGAGCCAGCAAATGGCGCGGCCAGCGGCAAAACCGGAAGCAGCGCCGCTGCCAGCAAACCCGGAAGCATCAGTGGCAGCGGAGCGGAGGGCAGAGGCGGCAGCGCCAGGCACAGCCGCAGAGAACAGGCCAGCGGCGGAGCCGGGTGCGTCCGCAGAGCGCGGCCCAGAGACAGCGGCGCCGAGCGCGGCCGGGGAGCGCGAAACAGCAGCGGAAGCGGCGACCGCGCCGAACGCGGCTGCTGTGTGAGAGACAAGCGCGGCGCCGGGCGCGGCCATAGCCTCAGAAACGGCTGCAACAGTCCCATTACCGGCTCAGTGGGGACTGGCCGAGACAGCCTCCCGTAAAGAAACTGCTGTAAAAACTGCCGCACAGCCAGCTGCAGTCTGTGCTGTCTGTTCTGCCTCTAGCGAACTTAGCCAAAGTGCCCCTCCTCCCCGCACATTTCTGTTCACTCCCAGCACCCCAGAGTTACCTTTGCCTAATGATTCCTCGTCAGGCAGTGAGGCACATGAGGTTCTGGCCCCAGGTCGTCAGGCAGCTGTAGCCGCGCGGCGAAGAAAGAGGCTGTGCCGGTCTCGCCCCTGGACCTTTCAGGACTGCACGGTAATAGTGCGTCCGAACCATTATAATCGCTTCTTAGAGTCTATTAAGATGCGAGCATTGGAGGAGGGTGACTGGAGATTATTAGAAACCCTTGGAATGCCAAATAGATCTGAGGATTCTGGGGGTAACCGGGGAGCTGTTACACTCCATCCGCAGGCTGTGCCAGAAGTTCAGGAGGGTAGTGGTTCCCCGAAAAAGATCCAAGCTTTCCCAGTGTATAAGGCTCTCCCAGATTCAGGGGAGCATGATAAGCATGAGGTAATTGCTTGGAAAGTTGCCCAGGACCTCCAATCCAAGGTGGCACAATATGGGCTAGGTTCTGCTGAGGTTATGCAAATAATAAGGGTGATAAATACAGACTTGCTTTCTCCATTTGATATCAGACACTTAGGTCAAATTCTATTTCAACCTGTACAATTTACAGTTTTTGAGAAAACCTGGAGAAAGCTGGCCGACAAGGCTGCAATAGGGAATATGCAGCTCCCTGCTGCTGATCCTAGACAGACAGCAGGAATGGATGCTTTGATGGGGACTGGTCTCTTCTCTGATCCCAGTCTACAGGGTACCTTGTCCTCTAGCGTCCTGCAGCAAGCACAACAGGTCAGCATGGCTGCCCTGTTGAAAACCATAGAGTTGTCAGCACCCAGAAAGCGATATACTGAAATAGTTCAAGGCAAATCAGAGTCATTCCTTTCTTTTGTAGAGAAAGTCGCTGCTTCTCTCGAGAAGCAGGTTGAGGATGATGGGTTAAGACAGTTGTTGTTAAGGCAGTTAGTGAGAGATAATGCAAACGAGGAGTGCAGAAAAATCATAGATGCCTTACCAGGGGATCCTGACGTAGCAGACATGGTCGCAGCCTGCGCTAAGGTGGGATCTGGGAACCAGAGAAGGTCTGCTTTGGCTGCATTCCTGCAGCCTGTTCATGCATCTTCTGGTCGTGAACCAAAGCAACCAAAACACGCGAAAAAACAGAAGTGGCCTAAGCCGAGCCAAAAAGAGAACACACCGATCCCCCAGTGCAAAAGGTGTGGAAGGCCAGGATATTGCACGGGCTACTGTAGATCTCTGACTCATGCTGATGGTCAGCCTTTGTCGGGAAAATTCCACCAGGGTGCAAGGAGGGGGAATTGCTCTCCGATGCAGTCGCTCCCCCAGAGAGTGGCACAGGTACAGGCACAGGCCTACCCAGCCACCCTGGAGACAGCACCCAGGGATCAGACGGCACCCATGGATTAGACAGGTTTGACGTCCACACCGCAGCCCCAGTTGTCTTAGACTCTAGCGGTATTTATAAGGTTCCCTTGGATGCATATGGACCCTTAGCCCAGGGATCCAGTGCGATGCTGGTGGGAAAACCTGATGTTGCCCATCAAGGAATCGTAGTGCACTCAGGAGTTATTGCTGCTGACTTTAAAGGTCAGATTTGCGGTATGGTCTCCATGCAAAAACCCCCGTCACTATTCCTGAAAAGACCTGCCTTGCTAAATTAGTGCCTTTTAAGTCTTGTGTCCCCAGGACAGAACAACAAACTCACGAAGATAACGGCAGTGGATCTACGGGACTTCCGCAGGCCTTCTGGACTGCAGACATTTCTGACCAAAGGCCACAGATGACATGTACCCTGATCCTGCCGAACGCCCGTCCGCCCCGGATTTAGCTTCGAGTTTTGATTGATACGGGTGCTGATGTAACTATCATCTCCTTCTCTGCATGGCCTCCCTCATGGCCTTTAGCCCCTGTGGGATTGGCCATCGCAGGATTAGGAGGAACCACAGAGAGCTATTTAAGCGAACGGCCTGTGGTGGTGAAGGACTCAGAGGGGCACCCAGCTATGATTAGGCCTTATGTTGCTACCACTTCCCTTAACCTTTGGGGACGGGATGTGTTGGCAGCTTGGGGCGTACAGATTGGGACAAATTTTTAGCAGGGGTCACTGTGCGTAAGGGCGCACAGTATCCTACACTGCCTTTGCGGTGGCTGACTAACACACCAATCTTTGAGCTGCAGTGGCCCCTACCAAAAGAGAAGTTAGATGCCCTTCATCAGCTGGTTCAGGAACAGTTACAACAGGGGCACCTTGAACCTTCTACTAGCCCCTGGAACACTCCTGTTATTGTAATTAAGAAGAAATAGGGGAAATGGAGATTATTGCAGGACCTCCAGAAAGTTAATGCAGTAATGGAAGGTATAGGGGCATTGCAGCCTGGCATGCCCTCTCCCACCATGATTCCTATTGGGTGGGACATCCTGATCATTGATTTAAAGGATTGTTTTTTCACAATTCCTTTGCATCCTGATGACAAACCAAAATTTGCCTTTACTGTGCCTGCCATTTAGAATGCTGAACCTGTTAAGAGATACCAATGGAAGGTCCTCCCTCAAGGGATGAGGAACAGCCCAATTATCTGTCAGTGGTATGTCACTCAAGCTTTATCCGAAGTTCATAAGCAGTTTCCTGATGCATGCTGCTACCATTACATGGATGATATCCTGGTGGCAGCGTCCACTCGGGGCAAGCTGCTGAGAATACAGCCTCAGCTGTTCGTTGCTCTGCATGCCTATGGATTAGAGGTAGCTCTGGAGAAAGTTCAACAGCATCTTCCTTGGAAATATTTAGGAGTGAAAATTTTGGACCAAACTATCCAACGCCAAGAGGTGCCATTCCCGGATTTGGTTAAAATCTTGAATGATGCTCAGAAGCTGTTGGGTGTCATCAATTGGTTACGACCTTATCTAGGTCTAACCGCAAAGCAACTTTCCCCGCTTTTTAATACATTAAAAGGGGATCCCGATCTGAATTCACCTCGGGAGTTGACTCCGGAAGCGCGAGGAGCGCTGCAGAAGGTCCAAGGGGCTGTTTCTGCTCGTTGAGTTTATCGAGGGGATCCCTCCATTGCTATCGCTGTTTACATTACTATTCCAGACCTCCATCCTACAGGTATCATTGGCCAGTGGAATGCACAATGGCCTGATCCTTTGCATATCCTAGAATGGGTCTTTTTGCCTCACCAGCCAAAAAGGACTGTGACCACAGTGTTTGAATTGGTCGCTTCTCTGATAATCAAATGCAGTCAACGGTGTTTGCAACTGATGGCTGCGGATCCTGCAGTAATTGTCATTCCGATCTCAAAGGAATACTTTGAGTGGAGCCTCATCCATAGTGCTCCTTTGCAAAGCACGCTGCAAAACTTTTCAGAGCAGATCACTCACCATCTGCCCAGCCAGAAATTACTGCAGTTGACAAGATCGACCGTACTTTCCTTGCGGCCGAGAAATAGCCGAGTACCGGTGCAAGGACCCACCGTCTTTACGGATGGTTCAGGGGAAACTGGGAAAGCCATTGTTACCTGGAAGGAGGGATTGGAATGGCAGGTGATGAAGGAACACGAGTCAGACTCTGCTCAGTTAGTTGAATTAAGAGCTGTTACCATGGCTTTTCATCGATTCTCACAGGAACCTTTGAATTTGGTTACTGACTCTGCTTATGTAGCAGATATCACCCAACGCTTAGATTGTTCACTTCTGAAGGAGGTGAACAATGCGGCTCTGTTTTTGCTGTTGCAAACCTCTTGGTCTGCAATTCAGGCTCGAGTGCATCCATATTACATTCTGCACATTCGAAGCCACACCAATTTACCAGGGTTTCTAACAGAAGGCAATGCCAGGGCTGACATGCTGGCCAACCCTGCGTGGGTAGGGCCTCAGCCTGACAAAATTGCACAAGCCAAGGCATCGCACGGTTTCTTCCATCAAAGTGCACATACCCTGCAGAAGCAGTTTCATTTAACGCCAACCGAGGCGCGCGACATGGTCAGCGCTTGTGCTGACTGTCCCCGACTCACTGCACCTTTGCCACCAGGGGTAAACCCCAGAGGGCTAAAAGCCTTGCAGATCTGGCAAACTGATGTAACTCACATCCCTGAATTTGGTCGGCTGAAATATGTGCACGTGTCTATTGACACTTTCTCCTCGGCTATGTGGGCTACTGCTCACACTGGAGAGAAGGGCCGTGATGTCATTGCCCTTTGGAAATTGGCTTTCTCAGTCCTGGGCGTGCCAGCTTCTGTGAAAACCGATAATGGTCCTGCCTACGCCTCGGAGAAGACGTGGCAGTTCTTACACCTATGGGGTGTAGACCATACCTTTGGTATCCCACATTCTCCTACTGGCCAAGCCATTGTCGAATGCTCTCATGGTACCTTGAAGCGTGTTTTGGACAAACAGAAAAGGGGAATGCATGGAGAAACTCCACAGAGCCAACTAGCAAAAGCTTTGTATACAATTAATCACCTTACAGTACCACAAAATTCAAATAATCCTGTTAATCTGAATTATTTTCTCTCATTTCAGTCTGCAGGCGAGACACAACTGCCCCGGGCAAAAGTCTGGGTACGGAATTTACTCACTAACCAGTGGGAAGGCCCTCATGAGCTTATCGTTTGGGGTCGTGGGTATGCTTGCATTTCCACAGATACTGGGGTACGGTGGCTACCTTCAAAATGCGTTCGCCCTGACCTACGGCACCAGAGGCAGAACAGGCAACCTCCAAATGATGGCCAGAACGCCAACCATCCAAATGGCGGCCAGAATGTAGATCATCAGCCTAATGACTCTTCTGATGATGACCAGGATGTCAACCATCAGGCGGATGGTCCTTCTACAAGCAGAGACTGGGATGGTCCTTCCACAAGCAGAGACTGAACTTTAAATTTCTTGTTATGGAGTCAGATAGTTAAAGCCTTAAGGACATATTTAGAATTAATAACTGATGTAGATTTCTATTTAGGATTAATAGTAGGGTTGTTATCTTATAAAACAAAAAGGGGGAATTGTAGGTACAAAAATGCTGTTAGTGAGGATCTTCTTGTTATTTTCTAAGTCCGTGAGAGACTTTTCTCTCTCACAGAAGAGGTAGCAGGGAATGTAAACAACCAAGCCACCTGCAACCTTGAAAAGTCTTGTTTATGGTATAGCAGAAAATATTTTGACAATGGATGTTTTAGGATTTTAGCCAATCACCCCCAAGGGGTGGCTGGTCCTTTGTCCAATTAGACTATGAAGAAAAAAGTCTATAAAAGAGTTTGTAAAATAATTAAATAAATCAATCTTGCTGCACAATTCCTGCCTGTTGGATCTTCTCTCCTCCTCCTCCCTATGGCTGCGGGACACGGTGATAAACCCTAGGGCCCAGGCCTGCGGTAATACAATTCAGCTTTTATAGTTTTATTCTCAAGGGCAGCATAAAACCATTGGATGATTGACCATCCGCCTCCCAGAGGGATTGGCTGAACGGCATAACACCCATTTTCAAAATATTTTTCCCAGTGTGGAAACAAACAGCTTGTGCACCTGTGAGATAGTCTACAAAAACACAGACAGCTTTCCCAGCTGGTTAGCGTGAGAAAGGAGACTTTCACAGGCGGCTGTAAAAATAGAAAAATTTCTCTGCCACCTTCTCTTAGCATCTACAGAGCACCATAACTGCATATGCTCCAAAGACAAGGTTAAAAAGTTCAAGATATGAGGAAGATGCAAGCCTTCATTGGAGAAGACCCCTGAAGACCCCCATGATCATAAAACACATGCTCTAAAAGTGTGTGGGGGAGGGACTATGTTAAACCCTTCTAAAAAAATTGTAAATTAGTTCACAGAAAAAAACAATGCATGTACACTGTAGTTTATTAATATGCATAATGTTAAAGCATATAACTAGGAAGTTTGTGTAAGTGTGCGTGCCTCTGGCTATGAGCTAAGCAACCAGCGCTGTCTGTTTGCTTCAAATGACCTTTGTCCCATATTGTCCCTTATTAAATTTATAAAACCCCAAAGAGAGGAGTGGGCTTAGTTTCTCAAGATTTGGTGACCCTTATGTGATTAATACTTGGTCTCCGTGATCCTATGGAGTTGCAAACGAAAGGCGTGCCCCGCCGATTTTGGCAGCTAGCTCAGCTTCTCCTAGAGGTATCGGCAATTGCAGGTCAACACCTTGAGGACAAGAAGGGGCACTTAAAGCAAACAGCGGGGATAGAAAGCCCTCCCTTCTTTTTAAAGGATCCTCAAAGGCTCCCTAAACTGCAGTAAAACACCCATAACTCTTTTGCACAAAGACCCCGACAGGAAAAAGGACTTTTAAGTACTGTTTCAGGGGGGCGGATAGGGGAATGCCTGGCGTGTGCGTGTGAGACGTAGGCTGGACAGTCCGGACCTATGAAGCAAGTGAGAAGTCTTTCTAGCCACAGTTCCATATCTCCGCAAGGAGACTGGCTGGCGAAGTGACGAAGCAAAAGATAGAGTGATTGATCCCCCGGGATAAGTGGGACCAGGTTAAGGGTCCCAGGGATACCAGACTGGATCCCTAATAGAGACAGAGTAGTCTCAGATAACAGTAATAAGGGAGCAGAAGGATTTCCTAGCCAGTCCACTAGGAAATATGGGATGAGAGTAAGCATCCCCTAGTTACAAAAGAATACCAAATTGAGGGTTAGGATTTACAAAGTGTGGGTGGTAATACCCGAAAGACTAGATTGAGGATTCAATATCCAATAGATGGGAAGTGGTGTCGAATCGAGGGCTAGGAAATTATCTTATGGACGGGACATGTTGAATTGGAGGCTAGGAAAATTTCCTACAGGTGGGAAGAGGAGCACTGAGGGTTAATACAATATCCTAGAAATCCTATACCCAAAGTATTTGAAGTTGGCCAACAATAACATTCACAACTTAATTAATGAGACTCTCTTAGCTCAGCTGTCAAATCCAGAGGAGACAGATCTCTTGGTTGCAACCCTGAATTTTCAGTTCTGCTGTCCTTTGGCTCATAGCGGGAGCAGACAGAGATCATATGCCCCAGATTAGAGTATTTTTCTTTGAAAAATAATACCCGCCGATGAATGTTAATAAGTGATATAAAATCAGAAATTGTGATTTAAACATTTAAATTTTGAGAAAAAATTAGGTGTTTAATAGAGCTTTTTGGGGGAGTTTTTTTGTAGAGTATAAGTGAATACTTTCGGTGTTTTGTGATGAGATCAATGGGAATGAAGGAGGTGAGTGGCCGGCATGGAATTAATGTGGAGTTTATTTAGGTGGTTGTTGTGACAAATGAGTAGAAAATGGTGAGACTTATAGACACGAAGCCATTGTGAGGCTTTATTTGTGTTGTATAAATTGTGGGTTTGAGGTTTGACCTTGTTATCCAGGGAGAGGTTTGCGAAAAGAATTTATTGTGGTTTTGGTGTGTAGAGAAGGGGGAGTGGTTCCCCAGAGGTGTGTAAAAGGTGCAAAGAAAGTGAGTGGAAGGTACAGAAAAAAGTGCGTAGAAGGTGAAGAGACAAAATAGATTGGCAGAAGTAGGAATAGAGAGAGAGGGGCTGGAGGCCTCAGGAACGGAAGTAGCTGAGGGTTGAAGGCCCTGAGGTTGAGCCCCAGTTGAAGCATGTGGAGTCGAGAGAATCCCCCCGAAATATCATGGGACAAAAGACTAGAAAGTCAAGTCCCAAGGAGGACATAAACAAAGCTATACTGACCAAAATTCCCCCAGATAGTCCACTGGGAGTCAAAATAGCTAATTAGGAATATAATTCATGCACAAAAGGAAAAGATGAAGTTAAGATGATTCAATATTCCATGATTGAATGGGTAAAGGAGGAAATTACATTGGATCATTTATATTGGCCAAAATATGGGTCGTTTGAAGGGTGGATTTGTCAAGCTCTAAATATTTATGTAAATGCTAAGGAACCTGTTAATCCAGAAGAGAATGAATATGCTTCATGCTGGAAAGGAGAAATCTGGCCTATGGAAGTAAGAACTTTTAAAGTAGCAGAAGTAAAAAAGGAAGAAAATAAAGAGGAAAAGACGTGGGAACCGTTAGAGGTATTATCCCCCCCCTTATGCAGTACCCACTGCCCCCCCCCCCCTCCGGCACATGAGGGACCTTCTCGGAACACAAGAGGGAGCTCAAAGGCCAATAAAAGGGAAAACTCGATAGAAGAGGAGGAAAAAAGACTATCATATTTCCCCTCAGGGAGGTACCAATGAGAGGGGTCCAGGGAGGAGTAGGGTTTGTGAATGCCCCTTTAACTTCCACTGAAGTTAGAAATTTTAAGAAAGAAATTAAAAGTTTGTTATGATGCCATGAAGATTTTTTGCCTTTTCTTTTATACCCCTGTTATACCTTTTTTACAACTTCTGTATTCTTAGTGCTTTTTGCCTACATTCTTGGACTTGTTTGTCAAGCTAAGAGACTAAACATTTTAGAAGCTTCGTAGCTAGGTGTTGGGGAGGATGAAAGTTTGGTAAGAAAGTTTCACAGGTATGTAGGCATGGCAGAAAGATCTCTGAATGTAGAAACTGAGGATGAGATAGAAATGAAAGCAAGTTTTGATATAGAGTAAAAGATGTTTTGCTGAACCAGCAATCACTGAATAACTGAGAAGGCAAAGGTTGGAGATGAGTTGTAAGGAGATTTTTATGATTAGAGCAAAGGTATGTGACCACAAAGAAAGACATGTTTTTCGCCAAGTAAATGAGTCTCAAGAAGAGCCTAAGTAAATAGAAAAAATGTTTTTACCAAAAAGAGAGATATTGCAGGCAAACAAGAAATGTCGATGTAGCAAGAAGTAAAGAAGTCTGAGAATTTTCCACTGTAAGCTTAAATTGTAACTTACTTACTCTTGTGATTGGATAATAATGACTATAATATGGTAATGGTAGTAGCTATGATAGGCTATAGGCAAATGTAAAGGTATTGTGTATGGTGCTTATTGGTTGTCATGTATTAAGATACTCTGCAAAGTATAAAATGTTTTGTAACTTGAACAGAAAGTGGCTTCAGGTATGCCTACAGCTGGAGCTGACAGCTGTAGGGCTGGCTCTGGGTACCCACTCCCTGAAATGCTGTAACTTTGTCTATGCAATAAACAGCTTTCAAGAGAGTCGCCTGAAGTCCAGACATCCTTCATGAAACTTTCTCCTATAGCTAGGGATCAGTGTGCCCCAGACCCCAAGGTCCTCTCCAGAACACATTCTGTAAACTAAAATAGAACCATCCAGGGGAAGGCTCCTTGGGGAGGGGGGCTCACTTGAGCCTCTCATTGGGGAATTTTGATAGACATGCTAATTAGTAAGACCTATAATGTTATACCTGATCTTTTGGGGTGGGCATTTTTGCGGGGTGCATTTCGGTGCATTTGACCTGGATGTGTGCACCTAAAGATCCATAAAATAAATACCAAGGTAAAATCCCTTTTCCCCTTCTAACCGTGTATGACTCTTGATTTTAAGACCAGGAAAAGGCATCAGTTAGAAGATCCTATAGGCCTCTCGGAACAATTCGATCAGTTTTTGGGACCTAATATTTATACATGTGAACAAATGCGGTCTAAAATGTTTATTGTATTTTCACAAGAAGAGAGAGAAATGATCAGGACAGCTGGAATGAGAATCTGGGAGAGGAAGAATCAACAGGGGCCACAGGGAGATCAAAAGATGCCCACGACCTCTCCCAAATAGAACCACAATGCTGAGGCAGGCAGGCGGAATATGAGCGATTATCATAACTTACTGGTTAGGGGGATAAAAGAAGCTGCTCCTTGTGGATGCTAAAAGGCAGGAGCAGAGGAATTTTCCTGTGAAACTTTTCTTTCTCATAAGAAAGCAGTTAGAGAAATCCAGCTTCTCACAGCTTCTCTGTGAAAGCTTTCGTTCTCATGTGAACTGGATGGACAACAGTTTGAGAGAATGTAAACCATTTCTGCACCTGCAGGTTGCTGTGAGAACTGTGGAATTGTTTTCAGTCTTGTGAGAATAATATTTGGAAATGGGTGTCTTACTGCTCAGCCTATCACCTTGAGAGGTGGTGAGTGAATAAGCCAATAGTGTAATTTCTTTATTGCGAACCACACTATAAAAGATGAGCTATTCATTAAATGGGGTCTTAGCTCTGCTCTGCTCTGCTTTGGCCATATCATTTGACCTGGATTTATGTTGTGATTTCGCCATTCTCTGGGGATAACAGCGACAGCTCTTCAAGGGCAGAATGTAAGTAAAGCTTTTAACAGTGAGCAGGGAAAGGAAGAATCCCCAACTGAATGGCTGGAAAGACTTCGGAAAAATATACAGCAATATTCTGGTACAGATCCAACCAGTCCAGCAGGCCAAGCATTATTAAAAGTCAACATTGTCTCACATGCTTGGCCAGATATTAAGAAAAAGCTTGAAAAACTAGATGATTGGCAAGATAGAGGATTAAATGAACTGTTAGGAGAAGCACAAAAAGTTTGTGAAGAGAGGAAGAAAAGGCCAAAAGCAAAGCAAAAATCATGGTGGCCACAATGCAAGGGGTTAACACATTTAAACCTATGATCCCCTCTAGGGCAGAAACCCCTAGAAACAATGCCCCAATGTTGGGGTTTTTTAGGAGTTCTAGGTTTTTTTCTGTTAAAGGAATTTTCCCCCCCATACTGTTACTAAGACAAAAAATCGCTGGATACTTAAGAAAACAAAGAGCTACCCACTGAGGGTGGGGTGTGCCTGGCTACTCTTTTGTTTCACCTGGGTGTGGGGTCAGTTCGGTCTCGTTCGGAGAGAGAGGAGCTGCTGGTTCTTTTTCGGCTGCTTTTCTTTCTGCTGGAAGCAACACCGGGATCCCAAAGCTGCCTTCCCTGCCCCGCTGGAGGCCGGGCTGTGGCCGCCCTGCCCTGCCGTTGCTTCGAGCCTTCACTACGTTGTAGCTGTGCTCGCCCTGCCTGCCCAGACCTCTGGGGGGTTCCCCGCTTGGATACATCGCGTCTGCCACCCGGGATTTGTGATCGTCCCTGCCCTTCCAGCCCGCCGTTCCAGCCTGCCGCTGGACACCGGGGCCAGCTGCCCAGGGGTTTGTGAAGCCTTTGTTCCATCCTTCCCTGGGACCCCAGACCACCGGTGCCGCGTGCTCCCCGAGCTCGCTCCGGAGTGTCCCCTGCAGCCGCGGGGAAACCATCGCACCTGCCCTGCTCACCGGGAGCCGCCAGCGCCCCTGCCGGCTGCAAGCAGAACTGCACCCAAGGGGAAAGGGCCCGACAGCCGAGAAGGCTGGGACTGGGTTTGTGATTGTTTGCTGTTACTGCCATAGTTATTGTTGTTTGTTTGACTGGTTATATATATAATAGTAAAGAACTGTTATTCCTATTTCCCACATCTTTGCCTAAAAGCCCTTGATTTCAAAATTATAATAACTCGGAGGGAAAGGGGTTACATCTGCCATTCCAAGGGAGGCTTCTGCCTTCCTTAGCAGACACCTCTTTCAAACCAAGACACCCAAGTAACAGGGGAAGAGGGAGGAGCAGACTGCTAATGGGAGCAAGAGACCGAAACCCGAATTATAGCCAGGATGTTTCAAACAGTGCCTTCTTTTATTGTGGAAGGGAGGGCCATTTTAAGAGGGAATGCCCAAAGTGGAATAGAGACCTGGAGGTGTGTAAAGAAGTACAACAGGACAGAATACAGGACTAGGGGTGTAAGGGGCTCTACCTCTTGGGGGATAAATATAATTCAGAGCCGTTGATAATGTTGAAAGTAGGGCCCCAGGAGGAGGCATTAGAATTTATAGTTGATACTGGGGCAGAAAGAACTTGTGTGGTTACTATTCCAAAGGGGTGTAATGCAAGTGATGACACAATAAAAATAATGGGAGCAAAGTGAGAAGGTTTTAAGGCTCCTGTAATCTAAGGGGAAACTAGAATAGGGATGTGAGATGTTTTATTAGTTGCTGGAGTAGGTTGTAAGTTATTAGGGAGAGACATGCAGATAGAATTAGGAATAGGGGTTATACCTGAAGAAGGAAAAATGACAGCCAAAGTGCTACAGCTCCACCAAGAAGATGAGGAAAGAATTAACCAAGAAGTTTTGGGCTGGAGAGGGGAATAGGGGAGGATTGGATATTGACCCCATAAAAATAACAATTGAAAAGGAAGAATGTCCTATACGTGTACGTCAGTACCCCATATCATTAGAAGGAAGAGAGGGCTTAAAGCCAGTAATCATTGATAACGGAGGGGACATTAGAACCTTGTATGTCTCCTCATAATACCCTTATTCTCCCAGTAAAGAAGCCAGATGGGACTCATAGATTAGTCCAGGACTTAAGGGAGGTTAACAAAAGGACTAAGACTTGATACCCAGTGGGGTTTTTTTTCCCCAGCTCCTTTTCCTCCGGAGAGTTGAACTTTTGTTTTCCTGGGACTTCGTTTTTTTCCTTTTCTCTCTGCTGGACTGTTTAAACATCAGTATACATCGGGAGGACTTTCCACCAAGGCCTTGGCCCCAGAGGTGGGCCCACCACCCCGTCCCAGCTCCAAGGAGGGGGAGAGAGAGATCTATGGAAGGACTCTGAAATTTTCCCAGGTTTCTCTCAGCAGAGCAAGAGGTTTTATTAATTTAGCATCATTATCCCTTTTCCTGTGTGTCTGTTCAAGAAATAGTTTTTATCTCTTTCACTTTCCTTCGAGGAAAATTTATTTTTTCCCGAACATGGTGGGGGAGGGGTGGTTGTAGCCTGCCTTCTCTCAGAGGATATATTTCTAGATTTGGCCAAACCAGAACAGTCTCCAAATTTATTTGGGCAAGCCTTAGAGGAAATATTGCAGACCTTCCCTAAATCCCCTAGGATAAGAATTATTCAGTATGTAGATGACCTTTTAATATTGGGAGAAACCGAAGTTAGAGAGGCTACCATAACACTTTTGAATTTTCTTGGGAGCAAGGGATTGAGGGTGTCAAAGAAGAAATTACAATTTGTGGAATCAGAAGTGAAGTATCTTTGTCATTTAATAAGCAAGGGTAGTCAGAAATTAAATCCTGAAAGGATCACTGGGATCTTATCCTTTCCCCCTCCTTCTTCAAAAAGGCAAGTTAGAAAATTGCTAGGGCTACTAGGCTATTGTTGGCTGTGGATTGAAGGATATACTCAAGCAGTAAAATTCTTATGTGAGAAATTGATAGAGGGAGACAAGGTAAAGTGGACCAAAGAAGATAACAGTAAACTAGAGGAGTTAAAGCTTAAATTGATCTCAGTACCAGTATTAGGTTTACCATCAGTAGAAAAACCCTTTTTCCTGTATGTGAATGTGTGACACTGAACCATGCCATAAATCAAATCCCTCCTGATGGGAGAGACTTTTCTAAAAGTCCTTGCAAGGAGTTTCAAAGATAAACCGAGACTTTTCCTTGATTTTCAATGCTTCCAGATAGCTGTTTATTAAGTCTTATCAGAGGAACAGAGCCACTAGCGTGACCCAGGTACAGCATAGAGCACAGAAAAGCAGGCTCTCTATCAAGATTTACACAGCCTTTTAAAGATATTTTAACCAATAGTTACTGAAAACGTACATTATTTTCTCTTTCCTACCAATTATTCAGTAATTTCTAGTTCTTGTCTGATCGTTGGTAATTTTTTCCAAGGTTGGCGGCTAAAACAGTGTTGTTCAGGGGGGTAATAACCCTTAAAAACAGGCAGAGAAATATTCTTGGCACTCTGGGTTCCTACAAATGTGGAAGATGGAGTAGCTCATGGGGTTTTAGTTCAAGAATGGGGAGGGGTAAAAAAACCTGTAGCTTATTGTACTAGTTTGAAAACAAACCAGTGGGAGGCACCAAGTCAGAATAACAATTTAATGGGGAAGTTTAAAGAAAAGGAAAGAAAAAAAAACTAAAAGAAAACACTGGTTCAAACTGACAGAGTCAAGATACAACCTGAGTCCCTGTTAGGCAGGGTGGTGGTAGCAGTCTGCTAGAATGGTGGCTGCAGTCCTCTGAAGCAGTGATCCTGTAGAAAAGAGGGTCTGCTCTTCCTCAGAAGGTCCAGTGGTGACTGTGTAGCTCCTGTCCTCTGGAAATCCAGTGGAAAGGCCTCCTCTCTGGTGTTCAGCCTCAGCTTATATCCACGCTGGGATGCTTGGTTCCTCCCTCTGGGTGGAGCATCTCACAATGGGGTAATGAGTCATGAGGCCAGGTGTTGATTGGGCTCATTAACAGATGATAGTCCAGAGGGAGTTATCTATGAGTCATGCAGCAGGACAATGATGGGCCATTAACAGCAAGATAGTCTGGGGGGAGGAGGCAAGGAAACACTGCCCCACCTGATTTCAACGGCTGATGGGGATGGTAATAGAATACACTGCAACCCAGGACACTTATTTATCTAAATTATTGGACCCAGTGAGCTGTGGTTGGCCAGTATGTATTCAAGCCATAGCAGCCATCGCTATCCTAGTGGAAGAGAGCCGTAAACTTACTTTTGGAGGTAAACTAATTGTATACACACCTCATGCAGTTCAAAATGTGCTGAATCAAAAAGCTGAAAAAAGGTTAACTGATTCGAGGATGTTAAAATATGAAGCCATTTTGATAAACAGTGAAGATTTAACACTGAAGGTAGACAAGACTTTAAATCCAGCTCAATTTTTATATGGGAAACCAGAGTGATTTAACACACAATTGTTTAGAAGTTAACCAATATCAAATGAAACTCTGAGGAGATTTAGCAGAACAGGCCGTCCCAGAAGGGGAGAAAGTATACGTGGATGTTTCATCTAGATATATACAAGGGAAAAGAATGTCAGGATATGCTTTAGTTGATAGGGAGAGTATGCAAACCATTGAAGAAGGGAAATTACCTTCTAGTTGGTCTGCTCAATCTTGTGAATTATACGCTCTAAAAAGAGCACTGGAGAATTTAGCATATAAAAAAGGAACTATATATACTGACTCAAAATATGCAATTGGAGTAGTGCACACTTTTGGAAAAATTTGGGAAGAAAGAGGGTTGTTGAATTCAAAAGGCAAAGGGTTGATTCATGAGGGACTTGTTTTAGAGGTTTTAGAAGCACTAAAATTGCCCGAGAGCATAGCTGTATGGCATGTGTAGTGGTTTGGTCCAAAATACTCACTACTTACTTATTTACCTTCTGTGAGATAAGAATTAGGACAAAGCAAAGCAGGCACAAAACTTAAAAGAATATAAAGAAGTTTATTTACAGACCTAAAAGAAAGAAAAAAAGTCAGACTAAACCTTCAGAACACTTCTCCTCCCACCACCTTTCTCCCTTCTCCCACTGACAACGTAAAAAAACAACCCTTGAGATTTTCAGTGAGTTTACCACTTCTATAATAACCTTGTTCAGTCCACTTAGGGAGAGGAGTCTCCCTAAGTCATGCTGTGGAGACATCTCCACAAGAAACAGTTCTCTCATGGCTTCAGTGTCACAGCAAGACAGCCGCCTGGGTTGGTTCTCTGCTTGCATGTGAAAGTCCCTTCCTTCAACTTACAGCTTTCCCTACAACTGTTTTTGAGGGTCCAATCTTGAGCTACTGGGGTACCATTTTAAGGATGAACCATTCAGAAGCAAAGGTTCTCTTCATCTATCTCTGGGAGCATCTTCAGCTCCAGGAACAGAGGTCTTCTCCTTCCCTGGGAGCAAGGGTCCTCATCAAATTACAGCTACTGTCATTTGCTTATTTCAGCACAGGTGCTTTTGCTCACAATTGCAATTTGAACGCTCCAATCCCCCATGCTTTCATGAAATTACAACGGGTACTCTGATGTATCATAGTCCATCACCATAGCTTTACAACAGAATTTCAGCTTCTAAGCTCAAAGCATCTCCGCTTTCTCCTCCCTCAGGGTTTCAGCTCTTCCTTCTTCACTGACTTTGGTGTCTTTATGGTGTTCTCTTCACTTGCCATCACCCTTCCCTTTCCTCTGACTCGGGAGAGGATTGATGTCTGCAGGCTTCATCTGTTCTGGAGGAAACTTACAGCACTAAAAGGGTTAATCTTACCCGGTCCCGCAGCTGGAATTCGCTTTTCACTGTTGGTCGGTCCCGCAGCTGGAATTCGCTTTTCACTGTTGGTCACATGATCTTTGCCAGGCATCGGGACAGCCTCAGACGAATCTTCTGCTGCACTGGAAGGGGGGAAGGTGGGGAGCCGGACCACGCCGCCTGCACGGAGCAGGGCTGTGAGGGGGTGGCGGATGGAACAGGGCTGTGCCACGGCTGACCCAGCCGGGCCGAGCAGGGCCCAGCCTGGCCCCGCTGGGCCGCCTGCAGGCCCCCCCCCCGATACCTCTCCGAAAGCCGGAAGACAAGAGAGCTTTCCTGGGGTTTGTTTGTTCTTAAATGTGGATAACAGAGGCATGTCAAGCTTCTTAAGTGGCTTAAAGATCTGCCAATATTCAAACTAGCCAGTTGATAGGTTCTTTTAGGTCATAGAGGAAGCTGTAAGCACCTCTTTTCAAGAGAATCGCTTCTGTGGCTGATGAAGCCTTCTTTACTAAAAAACCAAAGTATGCTAAACCATGACAGCATGTCAAAGGACACTGTCTTGGTTTGAAAGACAGGTGTCTGACAAGGAAGGCAGGAGCCTCCCTCGAGATGGAAAATGTAACTGCTACGGTGCCTGCTGGGCTAGCATCCTGACACCGAGCAAACTTCTGCCTGCCCTGAGCGGGTACAGATGGAGACCGAATGCGGAGCGGGGGGACGGGCGAAGCACCAGCTCAGGTTCGCCTCGCCTCCCATTGTCTAGGGCACGCGAAGGAGGTAGGATGAAAGCGGAGGGGCTCCTTGTGGGGGAAGAGGGTTTATTCAGGAGCAAAATCCATGGAGCAAGCCAAAGCCTCGCAGCTTGCGGGGGCGTTTTGTACCCCTGCCAAAGGGATGTGGAAAATGCACAGTAACCAATAATACATCAATCAGGGGGTGTTACAGAGGCAGGGAGAAGGAATTACAACAAATGGGGGAAGGGGTAGGCGGGGGAGGAGTAACAGAGACCAATTAGCTGCTGAAGAACCTAGATCTCTCTGGAAAAGCGGCCAGATATGAGAAATATGGGGAAGGCAGGGCTGCGGCCAATGATAAGGCATGGATTTATGTATTTTTCACAGCCTTATGAATGCTCAGGGCTCTTGGGCTGGGGCAGCATCCAACCAATGGAACTTTGGGTCCACTTGATCCAGCTGACCCTGGCTTTGGCCATGGCTCACTGCAACATGTAACCCCCTTCCCTCCGAATTATTATAATTTTGAAATTAGGGGGCTTTCAGGCAAAGATATGAGGAATAGGAATAACAGTTCTTTACTATGTTATATATATATATGTATGACAAGGCAAACAAGCAACAATAACTATGGCAGTAACAACAAACAGAACCAGTAATCCAGTGCCAGCCTTCTCGGCTGTCAGGCCCTTTCCCCTTTGGTGCAGTTACAGTCACAGCTGGCAGGGGCGCTGGTGGCTCCCGGTGAGCAGGGCAGGTGCGATGATTCCCCTACTGCTGCAGGGGGCGCTCCAGAGTGAGCTCGGCGAGCACGCGGTAATAGCAGCTTGGGATCCTGGGAAGGGATGGAAAAACAGCTTCACAAACCCCCTGGGCAGCCGATGCTGATGCCCGGCCGGACCCTCGGGAACAGCAGGCTGGAACAGCAGGCATTAGCACAAATCCCGAGTGGCAGATGAGAGGTATCAGACTCCGGAGCTGCAGCAGGAACCCCGGGACGTCCTGGCAGGCAGGGCGTGCGGAGCTACAGTGCAGCAAAGGCTCAAAGCAACAGCAAAGGAACGGTGGGGGCAGGGCAGCCGTGGCCCGGCTCCCAGCAGGGCAGGGAAAGGCAGGCTTGGGATCCCGGGGTTTTCGCTGAGGAACCTGAGCAGATGGTGAAAAGGTCCCTCTTTTAGTGAGGGTAGGGTGTTAGGGTCCCATTGTAATGGCTGCACCAGCGAGCAAGCGCCACACACAGTAAAAGGAAGGCAGCGGAAGGCAGAAACCTGCAGCAATGATGAATTCTCTCCACAATGATGGCAGCCTTTTTTTCCCTCCGAACACCGGGAGAACAAGAGCCCTAGGGGCTGTACCCAACCCTGTAGGGTATGCCCAGCCACTGCCCTGGAGGGATGTCTGCTGAGATAAGGAGATGGACCAATCTCCCAGCAGGACTCTCTGGAAAGGGAGCTACTCTTCAGTTATGGCGAGGAAAAGATAGACCCAGAATCCTCTGGGAGACCCTATGCAGATCTTTTGTAACCCATTGGCCTTTACCTTCTGACACCCACCCCCTGTATCCCTATAAAAGCTAGCCCTCTGCCCCTGTGAGGGAGAGGGCTCGTCCCTAGCTTCCCCTTCGCCGGGTACGGACCAACAATAAAGCTACTTCGTGCGGAACCAGCTACACGAGCCTCTCGTCTCTCTCTGGTCTGGCCTGGAGGCTGCCCTGCAGAGCTGAGCTGAAATCACGAGCTGATAATCACTAAAGAGCTGACAGCTTCTGCACGGGCCCTCCTAGCTAGCAGCTATGGGAAGATACCGGGCTTCAGGAAGGCGATTCCTTTTGGGACCATCTCTCCGGACCGGTCACCTCTTCCTCGGTCAGAGCTACTGACCCCTCACCAGCTGTAATACAACCCCTTTTTCCCAGTTCAGATCTCATGGCATCCCTGCCCTACATGAGAAAACCCCATGTGAAAGAGAGTAGCCAGTTGGACCCTTCCACCTGTGGCCAGGTCTTTTTGTCTCCTGGCAACACATTTAGGGAAAATTCTTTAATAGAAAAAGAAAAACAAAAGGAGAACTCCTAAAACCCCAACAGATACCAAAAAGGGATGACCCCAGAGATAAGAGGGAATAATTTGGCAGACCAAGAAGCTAGAGATGCAGCAAAAAATAAGAATAAAAAAGTTATGCTGATTTTGACTCAAAGCCAGGGAGAATGGGAAATTCCAAAATTTATTACAGCAGAAGAGAAAGAATTAAGTAAGATAGGGGGAGAACAGGATCAATCTGGAAAATGGAAACTCCCTGATGGGAGACAACTACTCAATAAGCCCCTGTCTAAAAAAATATTAGAAGATATGCACCAAAAGACTCATTAGGGTACCCAGGCTTTGTGTGATCACTTTTTAAGGAATTATGGGTGCATTGGGGTTTTTGGACTAGCAAAGCTAGTAACTGAGAGATATATGAGTTGCCAAAAAGTAAATAAAAAGGTTATGAGAAAAACACCATCAGGAGGTTGGGAGTTAGCCATGCGACCATTCCAAAGCATCCAAGTGGACTTTACCGAACTTCCTCAAGTACAGAGATGGAAGTTTCTATTAGTAATAGTAGATCACTTGACTCATTGGGTAGACGTGATTCCAGCTGTTAGAGCCACAGCAAACATAGTATTGAAAACCCTTTTGGAACAAATCATTCATAGGTATGGAATGGTTAACAAAATAGATCCAGACAGGGAAAACACACTTTACATCAAAGGTATTACAGCAAATTACTCAGGCCCTGGGAATAGAATGGGAGTTACATACCCCGTGGCACCCACAGAGTTCGGGCCGGGTAGAGAGAATGAATCAAACTCTGAAAAAGACCTTAACCAAACTGATGATTGAAACCCAGATGTCATGGATAAAGTGTTTGCCTTTAGCATTACCAAGGGTCCGGACACAACCCAGATAAGGTACAGGAGAGTCGTCCTATGAAATTGTAATGAATTCGAGACTCAATCTGCTAATTACAATTTTATTTATTAACAGCAAGCAAGCAAGGCAAAAGCAAATACAGCGCTGGGCGGCAGGGGAGTCTCCGCTCCACCAACTGCCGCGCTTTTCGCCAGTTCCAGTTCCTTCTTATACAGTATCTTTTCCTGTTAACGTGTCTTTTTCATGGTATTCTGCGCATGTGTGACTTGTTGCTAGGGGGTCTTTTTTTCCTCCTGGTGGTCGCAGAATGAAGGTTAGTAGTCATCCTCCGGTGTCTTTTGGTTGCCCCTTCCTTGTATGGTCATTATGCTCAAGGTCCTGGAACTAAAAGCTGATTAAGCAAGTACAGATAGGGATTAGGCAAGCACATATTTGTCTCTGACTCTTATCTGGGTATAGGCAGCTGGTTTCCTGCTACTTGATATTTAGTGGACAAAACATCCTGCATCCTTCACAATCCCCCATTTCTCTTCTTTATTCATTTTTGTTCACTAAATCTTTGTAATTCTTGTTTAGCCAGTTCTAATGTTTCTAAGTTTTCTTCTTCAAGTATTCATTTATACTTAGCTCTAATAAGCATAATGTGTGCCGCTTCTAAGCGGCTTCTTATTATAGAAATTAGTTTATTAAATATACATGGTCCAAAGGTGAGTCCAAGCACTAACAAAATTAATGGTCCTGCAATGGTTGAAAGCAATGTAGTCAGCCAGGGGGAATGATTAAACCAGTTTTCATACCAGCTTTGGTGTGTTTCCCTGTCTCGTTTCCTTTGTTCTAGCTGTTTTCTTAATTCGTTCATGGTGTTTATTACCACCCCGGTGTGATCGGCATAGGAGCAGCACTCTTCTTTGAGTGCTACGCAAAGACCCCCTTGTTGTAAAAACAGTAAGTCTAGTCCCCTGCGATTCTGTAGGACCACTTCTGACAGTGACCTGACTGACTTGACTAATCCGTCAATTGCTTGCTCTATTTTACTTAAATCTTCATCTACAGAGATCCTTAGTGCTTTAAACTCTTTTTGCTGGTTAATTAGTGAGGTTATTCCTGTTCCAGCTCCCACTCCTCCTACTGTTAAGAGGGTTGCTATGGTTAGGGCAGTGAAAGGTTCTCTCTTCATCAAGTGGTGTTCAGGGGTGATATGTTGCTTGAAAACATAGTCTTTAGGGTGGTAAGTGATTCTAGGTATGATGGTTACCTGAATACAATAGTCATGAGTATGATTAAAAACTTCAAGGGACAAACAAGGAGTTATTCCTATGCTTTGGCAGACCCATCTGGTATTGGCGGCCGGGATTAACCATGCTGCTGGCTGTCTCTGCTTTGGATTTTTCACTGTGATGTTGCATAAATGTTTTTTCTTTTTGGGAACAGTACCTACACATCGTCCTTGTCCTGATACCTGGGAGAGTGTTATCCCCTGCTCACTCACTTTGTTCTTTTTCCAAGAGCACTGTTTTGGGTTGCTCTCGTTGAGTCTTTGTGGTTTACCCATTATTCCGACAGCCTCATAAAAGGGAGGCCTGATATTATAGCATAACCAACATCCTTCTGTCAGTTCAGGGCTGGTCTTATTTAAAATGCCAAAGCTGGCTTGCATTACTTTCCATAAGGTGCTGTATTCCCTCAATTCTTTTTGGTCTGATTCAGTTTGATTATAAATAGTCGGTGTTTGAGCAGTGTGGTCTTCCTCTGCCGCTTGATTACCCTGGGACTGAATTTTTATAGGGGGGTTAATAACTACGTTGGGGCCTATGGCTTCAGCACTCGGTGGTATCTCTTCCCTTTTTATTAGGAAGTGCCCACCTCGATCTGTACCGGATTCCCATAATCTGGCTCCCCAGGTTTTTCCTATTGCCCATCCGGAATCCATTTTATTAGTCACATTTATCTGAATTCCGTGACAATTTCCACCCTGCTTTATTCCTGTGTCTGGCCCTACCTCTGGGGGCTGACACCCGCTGGGCCTCCACCCGACCTTGATATATTTGTCTTTTCCTCCTCCAGGGGAAAACCCAAAGGCGACTGTTTCACAGCCCCAGTATGCACAGTAGTAGTGTCCAGGCCAGTTACAATAGGTTTTCCCTGGGTTAGATGCTGGGCAGAAATAAAATCCTTTTTTGTTCAGGCATGGTTTTACTTGTATAATATCACAGAGTTGACAACTAAAGCTTGGGTTACTTGGCGTAGTTACTGTTTGTATAACCTTCTGATCCTCCCACCGTATTAATGACCATTTAAATGGTTGGTGTGATAGGGATTCTGTTGCGCTAGCTTCATTTAAATACAATGTAAGCACAAGAAGGGTAATATGCCGGGTCAAGCAACGAGCATCACTAAAGGCGTGGGGAGTACAAAAGTATGTTTGAGGATTCCTCCAATTTACACACTGCGACCTGCCCTCCCTCCAGGGATCCTTGTTCTTAATCTTACTTTTGAGGCATTTCCATGAGCGTAGTTTTATTATTCCATTCTGGGGGTTCTTTCCTCCACAGCCTTCTACTCTTCTGCCTCGCTCGTCGACTCGGTTGCTTCGAGCCACGAGGGGTACCATCTTCTCGGCAGCAAGAGTATTCTTCAGGAGACCCCTGGGGGCAGCTCTGTCGCTCTTGTTGCCTCTTAACGTAGGAGTCCCAGTTACAGTTCTTAACCTGAGGTGTATCACACCGGATTCCCTTCAGGTGGGTACGACAGGTGCAATGAATAATTTCAGCTATAAAGGGGATTGGCTCATTAGGATGATAGCAATAATATTTTGGCTCAATCCCGTATGCAAGGATCTTCCACTATTCTTCAGATTCCTTTTTTATTAATCCTTCATGCATCACTTTATACTTTAGGATCTAATCAGTTAAGTCCCGCTGGAGCATCCAGCAAGGAATACAAACCCCTCTAGGGGGAACCCTTCGCCTACAGTGACTCCACTACTTGTCCCCGCATACTTTACAGATGTAGCATACAAACAGATAACAGTGACACTTGGGGTTCCCACACCTTATTTTAATATCCACGCTAGAATTAGTCCTTCCTCAATATAATATGGTTCTGGTGCATATTCTACCCGATGTTTGCTCATGAATGATTTTTCTTCTGAATCTTTAATGTCAGGTCTCCGGGGCGGCTGGTCACCTGCCACTCGGGGGTTGGGCCCGTCACTGGTCCTTTGATTCTGCTAGCATGCGTCCATCCTTTTTCTGCTGTTCTAACTGCAGTCTCTGTGGTAAGTAGTACAAGATAAGGACCTTCCCACAGTGGGAGTAGGGTTGCTTCCTTCCAGGATTTTATCATCACCCAATCTCCTGGTTGTACCCGGTGTAGTTTAAGGTCTAATGGGGGTCTCTGGGCTAGCATTCCCTTTTTCCACAGATTCTCTCTATACTTCATTAAACTTGTGATATACATATTTATATTCTGATCTCTTAGGCTTGGGTGGTCTTGAGGCTCTTCCATATTATAGGGCATTCCGTACAACATTTCAAAAGGAGATATTCCCATGTCTGACCTAGGTTGGGTTCGAATGTTCAATAATGCTAGAGGTAGACACTTTACCCATGACAATTTGGTTTCCATCATAAGTTTTGTCAGTTGCTTCTTGATTTCCCCATTCATTCTTTCCACTCTCCCCGAGCTTTGGGGATGCCAGGGAGTGTGGTAGTCCCATTTTATCCCCATTACTGTCATGATTTCTTTGATCACTCTTGACACAAAATGTGGTCCTCTGTCTGAATCAATGGTTTCTATTATCCCGTATCTTGGGATAATATGTTCTAACAAGGTTTTAATTGCAACTTGCGCCGTTGCTCTTGTAGTCGGGAATGCCTCTACATAATGGGTTAAATGGTCCACTATTACCAGTAGGTACTTATATCTTCCGGTTTTTGGCAACTCAGTGAAGTCTAACTGAATGTTGGCGAATGGCCTATATGCTGTAGGCCGTCCCCCCATTAGGGATTTCCTTAGGTTCGTCTTATTTACCTTTAGGCAAATAACACATCCCCTCACTATTTGTTTTGCTAGATCATTTGCTCCGATACACATATACTTAATGGCAAACTGGTCTACCAATGCCTGTGCTCCCCAATGTGTTTTGCTATGCATTCTCTTCATAATTTCCATGGCTAATGATTTTGGTAGCACGATCCTGTCATCTTCTGGGAGTCTCCATTCCCCCTTCGAATTTTCCCTCAATCCCATTTTCTGCATCTTTTCTTTCTCTTGGGCTGTAAAACTATAAATCTGCCAAATTTTACCATGGAAAAGACAATGCTTAGCCCCTGGTGTCTCACAGGCGCATTCTATAGCATCCATACCCCAATTGTCCCAACAAGCATAGCAAGGAGGGTCCTGTAGATTTCCCCCACAAGTATGGCACTTCCTTCTCTCAGCTGCTGGATCCTCTTTGGGAGTAGGTCGTAATGCTAATAGTGCAGCCCTTTTTGCTTCCTGATCTGCTGCATTATTTCCCCTGCTTCTGAAGTCCAGCCCTCTCTGGTGTCCTTTTAGATGTATAACAGCGATTCTTCTTGGCCCCCTCAAAGCCTGTAACACTTGTTTTATTAGATCTTGATGGACTAAGTCCTTTCCTTGGGAATTTATTAGTCCCCGTTCTTCCCATATTTTCCCAAAAGTGTGCACAACCCCATAGGCATACTTAGAATCAGTGTATATTGTTCCTAACTTATTTTTTAATAATTGCAGTGCTCGTAACACGGCATAAAGCTCACAGGCTTGTGTGGACCAGGATCTATTCAATGGTCCTGATTCTATCACCTTAAACTCTTCCCCTCCTATTATTGCATAACCGGATACTCTTTTTCCATTAATTACTCGAGATGATCCATCTACAAACAATCTATCCCCTTCTTCTAATTCTTCCTCTTCAAGATCTGGTCTTATTTCAGTTTGCTCTTCTATGGTTAACAGGCAATCGTGGGCCAATTTAGCTTCATCGGGCTCTCCATACAAAAACTGAGCAGGATTTTGTAGCGTTGTTACCTCCAGGGTTAATTTCGGGGAGTCTAATAGGATCCCTTCATACTTTAAGAGTCTGGCATCGGTTATCCATTTGTCTGCTTTTTGTTGTAGAATTCCCCTAATATTATGAGGGGATAATACCCTTAGTTCTCCATTGAGGGTAATCTTGTTAGCCTCTTCTACCAGGAGAGCACAAGCTACTGTTGCCTGCAGGCATGTGGGCCACCCTTTACTGACAGGATCTAACAATTTTGATAAGTACCCCACAGGTTTCTTTTTTCCAGCCCATTCTTGGGTTAGTACTCCATGGGCCGTTCCATTGTCAGCATTTATAAATAGATAGAAAGGTCTTTTTAAATCTGGTAGGCTCAGGACAGGGGCATTGACTAGATCATGCTGCAGGACTCTTAGATGTTGGTCATCCTCCTCGCTCCACTTTATTAAACCCTCTTGGCTTAACTTATCATATAAGAACTTAACCTTGTTACTATAGTTCTCAATCCACTGTCTACAATACCCCACTAGACCCAGTAACTGCCTCACTTGTCTTTTGTTCTTAGGGGGTGGTATGGACAGAATTCCTTTTACTCTCTCAGGGTCTATTTTCTTCTCTCCTTTACTCAGATAATGGCCTAAATATCTCACTTCCTCTTCCACAAATTGTAATTTTGCCTTAGATACTTTTAGTCCTTTAACACTGAGAAAATTCAATAGTCTGATGCTTTCTGCTCGTACTTTGTCCTCTGCTCCTCCTGCAATTAAAAGGTCATCTACATACTGAATGAGGACCACTCCTTCTCTAGTCTGATATTCTTGCAGGATTTGCTCTAAGGCTTGTCCAAATAAGTTTGGAGACTGTAAATCCCTGGGGGAGCACTGTCCATCTTAATTGCTGTCTTCTATGTGTTACTGGGTCTTCCCACTCAAAGGCAAAATAGTCCCTACTTTTCTCGTCTAGGGGGCATGCCCAAAATGCATCTTTAAGATCAATTACACTATAATACTGATTTTCGGGACCTAATCTGCTCAATAAGGTATAAGGGTTGGCCACTACCGGGAAGCGCGCTACTGTTCTTTTATTTATTTCCCTTAGATCGTGAACTAGTCTGTATGACCCATCTGCCTTTCTTACTGGCAAGATAGGGGTGTTAAAAGGGGACATACAAGGTTCTAAAAGACCTTTACTCAGTAGCCTGTCAACTTCGGGTTTTAATCCCCTTTTTCCCTCTGGAGAAATGGGGTATTGTTTGACCCTTATCGGCACCTCAGGATCTTTAATGGTTACCGAGAAGGGAGGTATTTCGAGTCTTCCCACACTCTCTGGGGTGTACCATACTTCTGGATTAATCTTCTCTTCATCCTCCACTCTCAAGGGACAAAGTCTAACTTTTAATTCTTTATTCACTACTTCTACATTAATGCCTATCTCTATAATTAAGTCCCTTCCTAACAAATTATAATCAGCTTCTGGAACTAATAAGAGGCTCCCTATTCCCATTTTGGATTCTGTTTCTACTAATACATTCTTTATAATGGGGACCTCAAAGGGTTCCCCTTTTGCCCCAACCACTTGGGCAGTATCCCGGGAAATTTTGCACCCGGCGGGCAATACTTGTATTGTGGACCGTTCTGCTCCAGTGTCCACCAAAAACTCAAATTCCTGCTGCTGAGGACCTATCTTAATTTTTATCAAGGGCTCCTGATGTTTCCGTGCCCCCAGCAAATAGAGCCCCTGACCCCTCTAATCTTCTTTAAACATCCTCTCGTCCTTCAGCCTTTTTCTGCAGTTTTTCTTAAAGTGCCCTCTATTTCCACAATAAAAACACACATTTACATCCCTTTTCTCTACTCGTGTGTCCCCTCCCCCATTTCTCTGGGGCATTTGACGGGGTCTGCGAGGAGGGGGAGGATCGTTTCCTCTTGTCTCCCTAACTGCCGCCACCATCATTTTTATTTGCTTCCTGTGATTCTCTTCATCCCTTCTAACATACACTTTTTGTGCTTCTCTCAACAATTCATCTAAACCTCTATCTTGCCAATTTTCTAGCTTTTCCAGCTTTTTCCTAATGTCTTCCCATGATTTAGCCACAAACTGTGTCTTTAACAATGCCTGTCCTAGTTGTGTTTCGGGGTCTAAACCTGAGTACATCTGCAGATTTTTTTCTCAGGCGCTCTAACCACTCTGTGGGTGTCTCTTCCTTTTTTTGTCTTTCATTGAATGCTTTGTTAATATTCTGCCCCCTAGGCACTGCTTCTCTAATTCCTTGTATTATGATTATTCTCAGATCCTGCATGTGACCTCGGTCTGCCTGCTGCTGGTGATTCCAATTGGGATCCTGCAGAGGCCACTTAGTATCTGCTAATGGTCCTTGCGCATGTTGTGCATCCCATATTCGCATTCCTGCCCTCCTAATCATATTCTTTTCTTCGGCCGTAAAAAGAATATTTAATATGGCCTGTAATTCACCCCAAGTGTATATACTGGGCCCCAAAAACTGGTCTAACCTTTCTGCCACCCCCAGTGGATCTTCCAGGAGGTTCCCCATCTCCTTCTTGAATTCCCGTACATCACTAGAACTAAGGGGTACTGAGATGAATCCTATTGCGGGTTGAGGACCCGGGCCTCCCATGGGCATTTCCCTTAATGGGTATAAGTTATGTTGTCTGGCCCGGCCCCTAGTCATAGGTCCCTGTTCTTCCTCTTGGGGCTCGGGGTTATCTCCCACCCCCTGGGGCTCCCTTAGAGGTGCATTTGGGGGTTGGGGATCCTGAGGGAGTACATAGGGGGGAGGGATGAAAGGGATGTCTTCTTCCTTATTCTTATCTTTCTTTCGCTTTCCTTCCTTAAGGGGAAACAGGAGCACTTCATCTTCAGGTGTTGCTGCCCAAACGCCAGCATAATCACTCTCTTCCTGACTAAAAGGAGTTTTTGTATTCACCCAGGTGTTAAGTTTCTGTTTTACCCATCCTTCAGATGATCCAAATATAGGCCAGAAAACACCCTGGGAAATTTCCTTCCCGCCCCATATTTCTATACAATAATGAATCATTTTAGCTTTATCCTTACCCCCTGTGCTAGGGTAATGTCTCCAATTATCTAACATAAACCCCAGTGGGCTATCTCTAGGCACCGGGGGAAGTTTTATGGGTACGGAGGGCTTGCTTTTCCCCTGTCCCATCTTCTGGAGTGCCCTCAAGCGCGTCTGTGATGCAGATTCACTCGCTTCCCCGGTTCGTGGCTCACGCCCTCGTGGGCAATGAGAACCGCACTACTGAGGGTCCACACTCGCTTGGAGAATCCGAGTTGCCGGTTCCCCTCTCATGCACACACTCGCAGCACTCCAGGATACCCGACCCAGACCGAACAGATCCTTCCGCACAGATACTCAAGCGTCCTGCGTCTTCGTCCGGACCTTTGTGCACAAAATTTACAGGGTCTGCCGGCTTCCTTTGCCTAATGCCTTGAATTTAGGTTCGTCGGTGCAACCGAGGTAGGGATCGGGACCACCAGGGCCGCCGACAGATCGGCGGGGCGCCTCCCCGGTAGAGCCGTTACCCCGCCGTACAAGTTGCATCCGAGTCACGGCACCAATTTGTAATGAATTCGAGACTCAATCTGCTAATTACAATTTTATTTATTAACAGCAAGCAAGCAAGGCAAAAGCAAATACAGCGCTGGGCGGCAGGGGAGTCTCCGCTCCACCAACTGCCGCACTTTTCGCCAGTTCCAGTTCCTTCTTATACAGTCTCTTTTCCTGTTAACGTGTCTTTTTCATGGTATTCTGCGCATGTGTGACTTGTTGCTAGGGGGTCTTTTTTTCCTCCTGGTGGTCGCAGAATGAAGGTTAGTAGTCATCCTCCGGTGTCTTTTGGTTGCCCCTTCCTTGTATGGTCATTATGCTCAAGGTCCTGGAACTAAAAGCTGATTAAGCAAGTACAGATAGGGATTAGGCAAGCACATATTTGTCTCTGGCTCTTATCTGGGTATAGGCAGCTGGTTTCCTGCTACTTGATATTTAGTGGACAAAACATCCTGCATCCTTCACAAAATGATGTTCGGATTGCATTTTTTGAGCTCCCATCAGGAAACTGCCACTTACAAGGAAGGGGAAGCAAGAGTTAAAAAATATGTCACCATAACTGCACAGACTTTAAAAAATTTGAGATTGAAAGGAATAATCCCTCAAACCACACCTTTAGATTTTAAAATCCATAATATCTACCCTGTGTTGCTGCCTTCTCTGAGCTGCCCTTCCCCCTCCCTGGTCAAACAAGCCAGGACTTGTCCCTGCCATGTGCTCTGAACTCCTTTGTTCCAAGCGCGGGCAAAACCAAATGTAACTCAAACTCTTTAGCAGTGTCTAATTGGCCAGTCACCCCGGGTCCACCCCCAGTTCTCCCCTTTCCCCTTTTCCGAATAAAAGAAGGACCCGAGAGGGGGCCCGCTCTCTTTGGCTTTGCATTCCTTCTGCGAACATCTGTGTGTCTCTGTCTCTTATTGAAAGCAGGACTATAGCTTAAGCTGAGAGCTATATTTCTCCCTCTTTGCTTCTACTGGTGGTATCAGCTTTGCAGCAACCATTTGCCACTTTCAGAGCTACTGAAATGCTAGATTGACCGTGCTACCTCTCTAGGCTGCTCGAGGCTTTCTAAGGCATTGAACTACAAGCGCTAGCCGGTAAAAAGCTGTGAGTATTCCACAACCCTGGGGAATGGGTATTGGTTAAAACATGGAAAGAACAATCTTTAACTCCACAATGGGAAGGTCCTTTTCAGGTACTGCTGACGGCTGAAGCAGCAATCCGGACCAAAGAAAGAGGGTGGATCCACACCAGCCAGATCAAAGGACCTGTGGAAGAACCTAAGGAGTGGACCATAACATAGATGCCTGGTGATATGAAATTGACTCTTAAGCGGGGATTGGGTGGTAATGAACTGGGATGACCCAAATAATCCCCCAAGGATAACAGACAACTGGGAAGTAAGGAGAAGCTTATATGAGTGGTTTCAAGTACCCACTGGAGAAACTCTAAGGAAACTCAGATACCCTCCCTGGGGAGGGATAATTCCCCTCCAAACAGGACGATCTGGTTTATATAGATCTCAAACCCAGAAAATATTGGCTATAGTTTGTGATTCGTATAAAGAAGAAAATCGCTTATATCCTGACCTAAGGGTCGAATTACAGCCACCTCCTGTACCAATGCATATACCGTGCCTTATACACTCCAATACAAGACATGCTAGCTGTGTTATATGTAAATGTACAGATTGTAAACGAAAATGGTATTGTAGCTCTCATAAAAGGCACCTGCATTGTATGACGTCACACAAGTGACCTACCAGTTTTGAACAGACAGCTGTTATTAGAAGTAGAAATAGTTAGTTTAATCTGTGGTTAGGAATTATTGATACCAAGTGAGTGGGAAGTCCCTGAAGAGCAGTGGGAATCCACAATATCCGAATGTAAGCAGAGGTTTGCCTGGAAATTGGATAAGAGAAAATAACCTGCTTTGTGGATGGGGACTACTAGTGCCTGTTGAAGAGTGAAAAACCCCAATACTGAAGTGCCAAAAGTGATTTACTTAGAAAAAGAGCGATAGGGAAATAGAGGGCAAGACCGGGTTGGCTGCTGTACTCGCCACCAAGAAGATTATAGGCACCTGCTATGGGTAGCAACCCCATAGGCATGGGAGGTGGGGATATAAGTCATACCAGACCTCTGTTACTCCGTCTCTTCCCTTTTGGAGCTCAAGAAAATTCATGTCACAAATGCTATAAATCGCTTTACTTCAGTAACACTCAAGGTTCCTTTTCCACTGCTCACACTCATATGGACAGTTACTGTTATGACCCATCCAAATTAGAAACTTGCACGCAAGATGGGCAAACATATTGGGTTGCAGAAAATTTAGGATTAGATGGTCAAAGGATTATAAGAAGTGAGTGTCCAAAAGGAGAAAGACGGATTTGCTTTACATTTGCCCTAGGGGGTGGAATCCAGGTCCACGATCTGGTAAAAGAACAAATAGTAAATGAAGTGACAAAACACCACAACCTAACCTCAGGTCAACCCCACATGAAGATTTATACACAAAAAGCAAGCAACAATTAGAAAAGGAGATTGAAACCTCTAGATTAGGGAAAAACCTATTTGTAGATCTGGGAGAAAGAATAAAGAACTAAATGTAACTAACTGCTGGGTTTGTGGAGGGGCCTTAATGACAGAAGAAGGGCCATGGAAAGGCAGTAGCCTAGGCCCTGTTGAACTCCTTAAATGGAACAGAAAAAATATAAAAGGGGAAAACCAGCAAGAAGGATGGATTTTAAGTTCAACAGTAATAGAAGAAGAGTGCCTCTGGCGAACTGGGAAAAATTTTCTTAAAAGAGTAAGAAATACCCCCTGTGTTGGGGTTTTAGTTTAGTCTTAGTTTTTTCCTGTTAAAGGAATTTTCTCCCATATGCATGTTGCTAGGGGACAAATAGCTGTACTTAAGAAAGACAAAAAGGGAGTGGGGCGGGCCTGGCTACTCCTTTGTCTACACCTGGGTGTGGGGTCAGTTCGCTCTGAGCGTCCGGAGAGAGAAGCTGCAGAGAAAGGAGCTGCTGCGTCTTTCTTTTGGCCGTTTTTTTCTTCCTGCTGGAAACAACGCCGGGACCCCAAAAGCTGCTTTCCCTGCCCTGCTGGAGGCCGGGCTGTGGCTGCCCTGCTCCGCTGCTGCTGCTTCGAGCTGTAGCTCTGCTCACCCTGCCTGCCTGGGCCTCCGTGGGGTTTTCCCATCTGGATACATCTCGTCTGCCACCCGGGATTTTGTGCTCGTCCCTGCCGCTCCAGCCTGCCGTTCTAGCCTGCTGCTCTAGCCTGCTGTTCCAGCCTGCCGTTCCAGCCTGCCGTTCCTGAGAGTCCGGGATCGGCTGCCCAGGGGTTTGTGAAGCCTTTGTTCCTTCCCTTCCCGGGATCCCAGGGCACTGGTGCCACATGTTTCTCGAGCTCGCTCCGGAGCGCCCCCTGCAGCCGCGGGGGAACCATCGCACCTGCCCTGCTCACCGGGAGCCGCCAGCGCCCCTGCCGGCTGCGAGTGGAACTGCACCCGGGGGGAAATAGCCTGACAGCCAAGAAGGCTGGGACTGGGTTTGTGTTTGCTGTTACTGCCATAGTTGTTGTTGTGTTGTTTGACTGGTTATATACATATATATATATATAGTAAAGAACTGTTATTCCTATTTCCCACATCTTTGCCTAAAGGCCCTTGATTTCAAAATATAATAACTTAGAGGGAAAAGGAGTTATATCTGCCACCTCAAGGGGGGCTTCTGCCTTCCTTAGCAGACACCTGTCTTTCAAAACCGAGACACCCTGTAAAAGATATAAAGCTAGCAATGAGACTTCTACATGGTGGATTCCTGAAGAACCAATGCAGTATTGGGTCCGCAAAAAACTTAAGGGGAAGAGTTGCAAATATAATACCAAAGTTGAACTTTTCTTGTGTGAAGATGCAGGCAAAAGTCCCTGTTTTAATATTCCAGAGATATCCAAATTTTGGAAAAATATAAATCAACAGGGTACTGACTATTGGAAAGCACCAGATGGCCTATTTTGGATATGTGGGAAAAGAGCTTACCCAAAACTCCCCCCCAGTGGAAAGGGAGTTGTACTCTGGGAATTATACAACCAGGATTCTTTCTTTTACCAGGACCGAACAGGGATGATTTAGGGGTACCAGTTTATGAGGCCTTAAAACGAAAAACAAGGGCAGTAATTGGAGGATCTCAAAAGTGGGCAAATGAAGAATGACCCCCTGAACGGATACTTGAAACATATGGGCCAGCCACCTGGGCTCAGGACAGGAGTTAGGGATATCAAACCCCAATTTATATGCTAAACATTATCATAAGACTTGTCGCTGTTGCATGCGGGGATGGCAAAAAATGACATAACTTCAGGTCAGACAAGATGGTCGAAGCCGACCCTTTAATGCCAAAACCCCATCTTTTTATAGCATGGATCGCAAAGGGGAAATTACATGATTGGCCCCTTGGCTAGCCACCCACCAAAGTGAGTGGCTGAGGGGTAAAACCACCCATTTCAAAATATTATTCTCAGTGAACCAAAAACAATTCCACTATGTTCTCATAACAGCCCTGCACCTGCAAATGTTTACCAACTAGCAAACCATCAGACAGATAGCTTGCGTGAGAATGGAGACTTTCACATGAGACAGTAAAAAGTGGAGAATTTTTCTCTGCTAGCCTCCTCAGCATCTACAAAGACTCCAAGCAGTCATGGAAAAAATAATGAATAAAACTGCCTTAGCACTGGAATTAATATCAAACCAACAAAAACAAACAAGGGCTGCTGTTGGAACCCTGGCTTCTGAGAATTTCAGCCTTTCAGTGCTGACAAGCAGTGATCCTCAGATGCACACAGTATTTGACCCGAAACCTTGGGAAGAGCTTCCTAAATTGTGTGATAGCACTGAGGTTATTGCTGTGTAATTAAAAGTTATATCACTGGGTGGAATATGTAGAAATGTAGAAAATTACGTTTAGGGGATATAGGTAATAATAGGTTACAATATGGAGGATTTGGGGTGTGGATTTATCTCTTCTTCTTTCTCCTTCTTCTTCACAAATCTAGGGGTTATGGTATTGGTTCAGAAGTCCTGCACTGCGGGATATGAAAAGTTAGTAATTGGGTTGTAATTAAAAACATATTACTTGTTATTTCATAATTGGTTAATTTAGACTTTAAAAAGCCTTGGAAGTTAAGACTCATGGCCATTTTCCACCCTGCCAACTAAGAGGCACATACTGTGCAGCTGTATTATAGATAAGATATAATAAACAACAAAGTCCGAACAAGAATTCTCGATCTCCTGCATCTTAATTCAAACTCTGAGTAAAAGAACTTGAAATTCAGAAACAGAGAAAATTAATAGGCTGCAGTGTATCAGAATAGATTGGCATTGGACTACCTATTAGCAGAAGAAGGGGGTGTGTGTGGGAAATTTAATACATCTGATTGTTGCCTGAAAATAGATGATAATGGAGATGCCATTCTGGATATAGCCAAGGATATCCGGAAAATAGCCCATGTCCCAGTTCAAAAATGGGAATCGATGCTAAAAGCCAGCTGGTGGGACAATTTATTTGGAACAGAATGGTGGAAAAAGCTTTGCTTTTTCCTCCTATATGCAACAGCGGGTTTATTATTTCTGCCTTGTATGATTCCTTGTTTCATTCACCTAATCACCAGTGTGGTACAAAGAATGTCAATAGTGGCAATGCCTATGGACCCCAAACTAGCTACATCTGGATCGGCACAAAGGTAATAATGGTGTTAAAGAAACAGAGTAAAACAAAGGATCTTGACCCCTATGAAGAGGCTAAACTGATTCTTGAAAGGCATGAGCATATTACTAAGGTTAAAAACAATTATTGCTCAAGCCAAATGGTTTAATAAAAAAAGAAGAGGCGGGATTGTGATAAACAGCTATTATAGCATTGGCTTTCACGGGTAGTGAAATGTAAGAAATATTATGTATTGGAATATGTTAGGAAAAAATATGTGCATGTTAAGAATAACTTTGCTATGCAGATATTTACTAGTTAACATTATAACTAGGGTTAAAGTTACAAGATGATTATATAGCTCGAGTTATAAGATACCTATATAATTTGAATTATAACTTTTTATACAATGTAATAGCTAGTATATAGTTAACTAATCGCTTAATGCTTAAATAAATGGAAAGCCAGGTGGATAATCTCAAAAATAGACAAGATAAGAGAAGCAGCAGGATGTGCTACTGAGAAAGGAATTCAAACAGGTTGGACCCAGAAAGACCTAGGAACATCATAACTGCGCATGCTCCAAAGATAAAGTTGAAAAGTTCAGAGTAAAGGAGAACTCAAGCCTTCATCAGAGAAGACCCCCGAAGACTCTCACATCGTAATACACATGCTCTAAAAGGCGGGTCGGCGGAGGGATTATGTTAATCCCTTCTAAAAAAAAAAGTAAATTAGTTCACAGAAAAACTATGCATGTGCATTGTGGTTCATTAATATGCATAATGTTAAAGCATATAACTAGGAAGTTTGTGTAAGTGTGCGTGCCTCTGGCTATGAGCTAAGCACCCAGCACTGTCCTTTGCCTTAAGTGACCTTTGTCCCCTATTGTCCCTTATTAAATTTATAAAACCCCAAAAAAAGAGGAGTGGGCTTCGTTTCTCACAGCATATCTGACAAGAATCCCCTAATTAGGAACCCGCCTGGTGAAGTAATTCCCCCAGTTCTAGTACCTTCTAGATTCTTCCCCCCTTAGGATGAGATCCAGGCCCTGTTTACAAAAGTATGTCTCAGAAAGCTGGTTTCAGCCTTGGTTTCTAAGGAGAACCAAGATAGCATAGGGATCTTGGAATTTGTTTTGTCTTTCTGCCTAGGAAAATGTTGAAACTAAGCTACAATATGAAGCTACAAAGCTACAAGTATATGTGTAAAGGATACAGAGAATATATAAAAGAAAAAAGGGTAAAAACCTGTTCCGGTTTGGCCAAATTTAGAAATATATCCTCTGAGAGAAGGCACAACCACCCCTCCCCCACCAGGTTTGGGAAAAGATAGATTTTCCTCGAAGGAAAGTGAAGAAGATAAAACTATTTATTTAACAAACACACGGGAAAGGAAAATAATGCTAAATGATAAAATCTCTCGCTGTGGAGAAAAAAACTGGGAAAGTGTTATAGTCCTCCCTTTGGTCTCCTCGGAGCTGGGGCTTGGGCCAGGGCCAGGCCCTCTGTGCCCGGTGGAAAGTCCTCCCGATGTGCTCTGATGTTAAAGCAATCAAGCAGTCCAGTAGAAAAGGGAAAAAAATCTGAAATTCCAGGGAAGGAAAAATTCAACTCTCAGTCTCTCTCCGGAGAACAAAGCAGTTGAACCACTGGCCAAAAAACTGTCCTGGGCGCAGCAAGCCGGGTGCTTCCTCCCTCCCCTGCCGCAGCTGGAAACCAATTGCTATCTGTGTGTGTGACCTTGAACAAGCTGCAAACTGCTTTGAAAAAGTTTTGCTCAGTTTTTTCCTTCCCCCTCTCAGGCTCAGTTCAGAGGCATAGAAAGGCACAGGAATTAATTTCTGGGCATAGGCAGCGATATGGGATACACATAATAAGGTCACCCCAAGACAAAACCAAAATGACATCACCTGTTCAAAAGAGGAAATCCAAGAGCAAATCAGTTTGCATAGTGAGTTACAAGGGGGAGGCAGGACCCTCGCAAACAGTTGAAAAGACAGGCCCAGAGATAATCACCCAATCCCTGTCCCTGGGTGACCTGTGAACAGTTCACCCACTGGACAGTTGAGTCCATATTGACCTGGCTGCTTCGACTATGGGATGCTGCGTCCCAAGAGAAGAACCTAGAGGATAGTGAAGCCAGACAACTAGGATCTCTGTCCTGGGATGTGGTTATTGACCAGGGGGTTGGAAAGAAGCAAGAAAATCTCAGCCTCTGGAGGTGACTGCTGTCAAGTGTGAGGGAAAGATACCTTTGCAGGGAAGACCTCTATGTGCAGCAAGGCCAGTAGAGCACTATGGAGCAAGGTATCCAGTGCCTGAGACAACTAGCTGTGATGGAGATAATTTTTTCAGAGGACAAACAATTCCCTAAAAGTCCAGACTGTCTGGTGTACATCACAGATGTGGATGGAATTTGTATGGCTTGGGCCAAGCATATATTCCCACTACCTAGCACTGAAGCAATGGAAGAAGGGAGAAGACACAGTGGGCACTTTGATTACCACACTCTGGAGATATGAAGACACTATTGTCCCGTTTAAGGCCCACGTCTTGGCCATGCAAACAGACCTGGCCAAGCATATCCAGAAATTGGAAGATAAAATTGAAGAAGGCCATCAGAAACTCAGGAACTTAGGGAGGGAATGATCCATGTCTCACCAGTAGAGACCAGAGCCCCTGCTATTAGGAGAAGGTGCCCCCCTGGCCAGGGAGAGAGGGTACACACCACGAGGTAATCTGTGGTTTTACCTGCATGACCATGGAGAAGACATGAGGAGATGGGATGGAAAACCTACCTCTGCCCTAGCAGCATGAGTACATGAGTTGAAAGGAGGAGCAACTACCACAGGAAACTCATCAAGGATAAATGCCTCTCTGGTCTCTCATGGGCAAGCCCCTAGGCAGAATAGAAGGGATGATGTTATGTCTGATCCTCTGGAAGGGGCCTCCAGGTCATACTTATAGGGAAGGAGAAACAAGTACAATGACCAGAACTAGAAAGGCCCTGCCTCCAGCCAGGTGGAGGAAAGGAACAGTTGGATATATTGGACTGTGTAGATCTGATGGCCCACAAGAGTATAAGGCTTTAGCTGATACCAGTGCACAATGTACCCTGATGCCATCAAGATATGTAGGAACGGAATCTATCTCCATTTCTGAGGTGACAGGCAGATCCCAACAGCTGACTGTACTGGAAGCTGACGTGAGCTTGACCAAGGGGGAGTGGCAAAAACACCCCATTGTGACTGGTCCAGAGGCCCTGCGTATCCTTGGCATAGATTACCTCAGAAGCGGGTATTTCAAAGACCCAAAAGGGCACTGTTAAGCCTTTGGGATAGCTGCTGTGGAGACAGAAGAAACAAGACAGTTTAATGCTTTGTCTGGTTTCTCAGAGGACCCTTCTGCTGTGAGACCACTGTGGGTTGAAGAACAACAGGTACCGATCGCCACTGCAATGGTGCATTGCCAGCAATACTGAACCAACCAAGACTCCATGATTCCCATCCATAACATGATTCATGAACCGAAGAGCCAGGGAGTGGTCAGCAAGACTCACTTGCCCTTTAATAGCCTGTGTTGGCTTTGCACAGCCTGGTTTTTGGTAGCAGGGGGGCCACAGAGGTGGCTTCTGTGAAAAGCTGCTAGAAGCTTCCACCACGTCCAACAGAGCCAATCTCTGATGGCACTGAAGATGGATATGGCGCTGGCCAAGACTGGGCCAATTAGAGATGATTGTAACACCTCTGTAATAACATATTGAAAGGAATGAGATAGATTTGTCTTTACAAACAAACTGTGGGTCTGCTGATAGGTAAAGCAAGATACTGAGAGATGAAAGAAGCAAAGGGGAACCATAAATTCCATAGGAAAAGAAAAAAAAGGGGGGGTTACATTAAAAGGGGATCTGTATTAGGCGATTCAGGAAGCCTGTACCTCTCAAGTACCTCAGCCAATGGGGAAAGAGAGAGGGAAATGCAGCCAGGAAATTAGGATAAAAAGGAGGCTGCCTCCTCTAACAATTTGAGAGACCCCATGGGAAATGCCCATGGCCTCTCCCTTTATTCGAATAAAGTAACAGGACTCTGTCTCCTTTTTGGACATAAACCTCTGGTGTTTGTGGATTAGTTTTCCTGACAATATTTAAGAAGAAAATCAAAACAAAGTGGGGGCAAAGTTTTAATTCCAGCTAGAGAAGAAGATGAGGTGAGAACATGTGAGGGAAAACAACATGGAGACACCAAAGTTGTGGTGGCTGGTGAACATACATTACAAGAGACAGAGAGTGTCACTGTTGTACCGGGGACGGCGAGAAGAATGACACAGAATTCAAGTCCAGGATAAAATGGGATTATTTAATTAATTACAAACTCGTTTATATAACTTGGTTCGCAAGAATGGCTAAGGCTATTGCTCTCTTAACCATATACCTCTGTGCCGGTTTGGCCAAATTTAGAAATATATCCTCTGAGAGAAGGCAGGTTACAACCACCCCTCCCCCACCAGGTTTGGGAAAAAAACCTAAATTTTCCTTGAAGGAAAGTGAAAGAGATAAAAATTATTTATTTAACAAACACACAGGAAAAGGATAATGATGTTAAATAATAAAACCTCTTGCTCTGCTGAGAGAAACCTGGGAAAATTTCAGAGTCCTTCCATAGATCTCTCTCTCCCCCTCCTTGGAGCTGGGATGGGGTGGTGGGCCCACCTCCGGGGCCAAGGCCTTGGTGGAAATTCCTCCTGATGTATTCTGATGTTGAAACAGTCCAGCAGAGAGAAAAAAGGAAAAAACGAAGTCCCAGGAAAACAAAAGTTCAACTCTCCATCTCTGGAGAAAGAACAAAGAGCTGAAAAAACCTGGCCGAAAGCAAGCAGGGTACTTTCCCCACTCTCGATCTGCTGCCACAGCTGAAAAAAAAGTTGCTATCTCTGTGTGACCTTGAACAAGCTGCAAACTGCTTTGAAGAAGTTTTACTCAGGTTTTTTTCCCTCCTCTCAGGCTCAGTTTAAAGGCACAGAAAGGCACAAAATTAATTTCTGGGCATGGGGCAGCAATATGGGATGCACATCACAAAGTCACCCCAAGACAACTTCTCAGAGTGATTGGCTGAATGCTACGACACCCCATTCAAAATATTATTCTCAGTGAACCAAAACATTCCCACACAGCCGACACCTGCAAGATAGTTTACAAATTCTCGAACTGCTTTCCCAGCTAGTTTGCATGAGAAAGAACACTTTCACAGGAGGCTGTAAAAAGCTGGAAAATTTCTCTGCTAGCTTTTTTAGCTTCTACAAGAGAGTTCTCAGTAAGACAGGTCCCTAGTACCACAGGAGCCACTTTGTGTTGGGGTGGCCAAGGGGGCTTCCCCAGGATGCTTGTTCTGTTATGTTAATCTATCCCAGTTTAGATTCCCCACTTTAACATCAACAGAAGCAAGAAACCAAAACAAGAGGAGAAAACATGCAGCTGTCCGAGGATGATGTTTTTAGCTTAGATTTGTTTTCTTATGGGTGGTGGTTGCAACCTATCAATAAATTTTAAGAGGTGTTAATGTAGAAGCCTATGAGGACACAGCATGAGTGCCAAGAGACTATATAAATGGAGACTTTGTAGAATAAAATGTCTTTTCTGTCCTTTTGCCTTCTGACGGAGGTGGTGCGCATTATTCGTGAGTGTCGCGTCCGTCTCAACTGCAACAGTCTAGGAGCTCACCTCCCTCTCTGGACAGGAGGAATGGTGGTTGATTGTCACTTAGGATCACATTTGGCTTGGCAATTCCAGTAGGCCTGATAAGGCCACTTGTTTATTCACAACTAAAGTCACAAAAGGACTTAATGTGAGACAACAATCCTGTATCTGTATACTCCCTGCTGCCTGCTGGGCTCTTCCAGGGCAGGTTAAGGGATGCAGCCCCCCTTCCAGCCCCAGGAGCACATCCAGAGGAGATATGTGAAGCAGACACATTGTGAGCTGCTTGGCAGAAAACCTGCAGCAGGCAGGGTGGGAACATCTTTGCCATAGAATAGCCTCTCACCTTGTGGTTAGGGAGAAGCTTTGAAACCTCTCAAGAGAACAAAATTGAAAGTGGGTCTCCCATGTCCTGGTAGTGTGCTGTGGCCACCATGCTGTTGGGTTAAGATGGGCACTGTCCCTTTCTACCATCAGGAGATGGTAGAAACCTTTACTGCCCTTGATGCCTTTTTCTCTGGTTCTAGAAATACGAGCCAGACACAGTTAGGGTGATAAAAAGGGGTTACCTTTATATAAGGATCTGTAGTGGTTTGGCCCAAAATACTCATTACTGTTTATCTTCTGTGAGATAAGAATTAGGAGAAACGCAAAGCAGGCACAAAACCTGAAAGAATATAAAGAAGTTTATTAACAGACCTAAAAGAAGGAAGAAAAAAATTATACCACACCTTCAGAACTCTTCTCCTCCCCCCCCACCTTCCTCCCTTCTCCCACTGACAATGTAAAAAGACAACCCTTAAGATGTTCAGTCTGTTTACCACTTCCATAATAACCTTGTTCAGTCCATTTAGGAAGAGGAGTCTCTCTGCTCGCATGTGATTCCCTTCCCATGACTTGAAGCTTTTCCCACAACTGCTTTTGAGGGTCCACTCCTGAAGGTTTTTGGGGTACAATTTTAAGGTTGAGCCGTTCAGAAACAAAAGTTCTCTTCACCCATCTCTGGGAGCATTTCATCTCTAAGAACAGAGGCCCTTCTCCTTCCCTGGGAGCAAAGGGTCTTCCTCATCTTCATCTTTAGAACTATCTCTGGGAGCATCTCTAGGAACTGAGGTTTTTTCCTTTCCCATTTGGAGCAAAAGTCCTCATCGCTTCCATCTCTCCCTGTCCAAACTTCTCATGAAATTACAGCTGCATCAGCATCTGCCTATCTCAGCGCAGGTGCTTTTGCTTACGAATTGAACACTCCACTCCCCATATCTTCATGAAATTACAACGGGATACTCTGATATATCATAGCTTCACAACAGAATTTCAGCTTTAAGCATCTCCTCTTTCTCTTCCCTCAGGTTTTCAGCTCTTCACAGCAATAAAAGGGTTAATCTCACCTCGGCCTTGCGGCTGGAATGTGGCTCATCGAAGTGGAGAGGGGGGAGAGCCAAGCTGCTCCGGCTGCCCACAGCAAGGCAGTGGGGGGGGGGGTTTCCACAGATGGAACAGGGCCCATCGGCTCCAGGATGGCTGTGGCCTGGCTCGGCCTGGCCCGAGCAGGGCCTGGGCCGGGCCCACTGGCCCCCACACGGGGCCCGCAGCCACCTGTCCCAGCACTGGAAATGAGAGAGAGAGCTGGGGGGGGGTTTGTCTATTCTTAAGTGTGTATCACAGAGGTGGCCACAATTTTAAGTGGCTTAAAGAATTGTCCATATTCAAACTGGCCATCTGATAGGTTCTGTCAGGTCATAGAGAAAGCTGTAAGAAGAACATCACTTCCGAGACTTAGCTTGCTAACCTATGACAGGATCCTTAGGTGCACAATTTGTCAGGTGGAAAACACCGAAGATTCACACCCTGCATAACATGTGTACAATTTTTATAGATTTTGCAAATTAGCATATCTGACAAGAGTTCCCCATTAGAAGCACACTCGGTGAAGTCATGCCCCCCCATCTCTAGCACCTTCTAAATCCTCCCCCCTCAGATGAGGACTAAACCCTGCTTATAAAAAATATGTCTCAAAGAGCTGGTCTCAGCCTTGGTTTCTAAGGAGAACCAAGATAGCATAGGGGTCCTGGAATTTGTTTTGTCTTTCTGCCTAGGTAAATACTGAAGCTAAGTTACAGTAATAGACTACAGAACTACAAATATATGTGCAAAGAATACAGAGAATATATAAAAGAAAAAAGACAAAAATCAAGACAGCATCACCCTTGCGATGAGCCCTTTGCAGAAGGATGCTACAGGCAGAAGCTTCAAGAACACAAAGTAGAGGAACAGTTCTGGTCTGAACAGTGTTGGATCTTTGTGTTCAATGCCTGCTAAAAGATTGAGGTCTTCCTGGGCATGCACAGCACAGCCTATGGAATTGACATTCCAGTAGGATTAGGAGGTGGCTGCCTCTTACACAGGAGTTTTCAGGGACATGATTTTGGACTTACATGCCTGTATTTTCTGCTTAGGATCCAAAAGTTCAAGTCAGCTCATACAAGCTAAATATCCAAGGCAGTTGGTGCACTGGGGGAATAATCTGGGTAAATCTCAAGAAGGGCACATGCTCAGCTGCCTCAGTCCTGATCTCAGCACCAGATATGTGCTAGGCTGCCTCAGAGCAGTTGTTAACCTCCCAACAAAGCTGAAAACATGCATTTTATTTCCTGACACCATCAGCAGAAGCTCATACCTTTACACTTCCACCACTGCAAGCCCTCAGCAGCTGAGTGTAAACAGTTCCATGTTTCAGGGAAGCAGAATTAAGTAACAAAAAAATGTGCCATTTGTTTTGGACTTGATTGATGAACACAATGACTAGGTAATAATTCCCACCATGTGTCAACTACTTATGTTTCACACCTCTCTTCCAGCTTTCTCTGAATGTTTTGTTGTTTCTGTGATCTGCTGCTAACAAGAAGCTGCATGTGAAGGTGCTTCCCATGAAAAGGCCCTTTTCCTCCACTGGCAGTACATGTAATTTTTAGAAAGCTTTCCCTTAAAGGCAAAGGTACATTTTAAGGCAGATAAATAGAGAGCTGCAGTCACAATTAGAGCTCTACAGTTTTCAGCCATGTAAATATTTGTCATAGTTCAAATATTTTCTTCTTCCCATCTGGGTGAAGTCCTAGCTTCAGAGCTATGGAAGTTTTTAGCTCTAAACAAGAGATTCAAAAATAGCCTCCTGCTCAGAGCATTTATACAGGCAGTAAGTTCTTGCTCTGCTTATTTCTAAACACAGAGTTAAACCCAGACTCTCGTGCCAGGGAGGTGCCTGGACACCAGACTACTGGCTGCTCGGGAAGTAATTTCTCTTTTTCTTCCCACTCTGTCAAACTTTTCTTTATGAGCCTTTTGCTGGAGCTGAGTTCCACTTTCAGGAAATGTTTTGGTTTTATTGAACCACTGCTTTGTCAGATTTCCCAAGCAAATCTAGTTGCAAACGCTGCCTAAAATGGAAAAAAAACCCCAACTTTTTACTTTAACAAGTCATTTAAATTATTTTTTTTTAATGGTGCAATAAATACCAGTTGTGATTTATAAACATGAATAGACTGTTCGGTATCGTCTCCTGGATACCTGTTAAACGATGTGCTTCCCTATTCTCATCCTGAGCTGCCATCTAGCTGCAGCCCTTGGCCTTGCTCCTGGGTCTGGTTTCGGCTGATTTCTGGTCTGCAAACAACAGTGGCCTTGAGCTGAGAGTGGACAGACGGTGTGTCCCGCGGAGAGACACGAGGACGCTGGCTGATGGGCACGCACGTTTTACTTCCACACCTCGGGCTCGCACATGGGGATGTGCCATCCTGACCGGTCCCTCACCCCTCCCGTCGCCGCGCCTTTACCGACGGTCCCTCCCACTCCCTTCGCTCGGCGCGGCGCAGCGCCAGGACTCTCGCGAGAGCGGGTGGCTCTAGATGCTCCCGGCACCTCCTACATTTCCTCTTCCCTGCCGCTGTCTGGAGGTGAGGACTTAAGGCCGTCAGTGAGCCGTCTCAATCCGCCCCCATCCTGCTCAGGGCGCTCTGGAGAGGCGATGAGGGGGCGAGAGCTTGAGGTCTCGGTCCGCCTCAATGTATTCGCCCCTTGGTATTTGCAGGGCTGGCGCGGGGGAGGACGGGTAGAGGTTGGAGATCGCGAGCTTGGGGGTAGCTGGCTGGTGTGAGGTAGAAGCAGGCCCTAGGGAGAGGCTATGGCAGTGGTGATGACTTTCTTAGGACACCTTTGGATTTAATTGTGAAAAGACAGTGTAATTTCTGAGCAGCTCCTGTAGTTAGTTATCGGCAGTAAGGTGAACAATCCAGGTTCTGCTTATCAGTGTTAGAAGCTTTAATATGGGGTTTTTAATTGCTTTTTTTGCAGCTGAGATCCAAAAATGGTGCGCTACTCTCTGGATCCAGAGAATCCCACAAAATGTGAGTTGTTTTTGTGAATGTTTGAGTAGAACTTGACCAAAGTCATTGAGATTGTAATTCCAAAAGTTCATCTTTTTTTTTTTCTCCTGCAGCATGCAAGTCACGGGGATCCAACCTGCGAGTGCATTTCAAGGTAGGCAGTGTGTGCATAGTAAGAAATGCAATTTCATTTGGTTTTGGTTTGGTTTTGGTTTTTTCTGTTGGGCATTTTTTGAAGAAAGTGTCTCTTATTCTGTATCATTACATGGTTGCTTAAGGGTGGTAGTGTAGGTTATGGCCTATGTTTGCTTTAGCTGCTTGTAATGGTTTTCATCCACAGGATCAAAAATAAGATACTGTGTCCTAAAGAGTTTTCTCTCTAATACAGATAACAAAATACACTAGGAAAACGGTTACAGTGAATTTAGCAGGAGGAATGGGGCTAAGTGAAATGTGACATTTGTTTCATTTGTCTTGCTCTGCCTTTCTGGTTGTTTGGAAGGAACATTGGATTCACCTGCTTATGTTGCTGCTCAAGAAGTATGGGAGGGGAGGCATGCGGTGTTTGGCATGAGGGCATAGGTCCCTCTGGAAAAGGTTTAGGTGTGGCAGTAAATCCAGGACACGTTTAAGTTAACCATGAAACCAAAGCTGAGCAGATGCTTTTCTGCTCCACAGTGGTACATAATTCATGTGAAAAGAGATTTCTGTTATCTTGATTTGCTTTTTTACTATGATCAGGTAGGATTATAGTTACTCTCTGACTTCTGCATTTAGTATGTCTTAAGCACTAATACTTTAGCCTTAATTTTTCTTTCTTTTCTCCCCTTTATAATTCACTTACAGAGATACTTAGATTGTTTCTATCTTGTGTTCTCATCACTTCCTCTGAGGTGCCATATTTGACATTTTAGTAGGAATTTATCCTTCAGGCTCCTGCTTCTTTGGATTAGCAGCCAAGGAGGAGCTATGAAAAGCATAAATACTCAAATTTTAATTTTGTTGGTTGGAAAGATCTAGGCATTAGGTAAAAAACAATAAATATGTGTTAGAGCTGCAAATTCAGTAATGGTAGTCATCCCAAAGGTTAGAAAAGTAGATAGCAAAAAAAAAAGTGTTCTTAATTATTCTTCATTCTTTAATTTAGGTGTGGGGCTTTTTAATGTGTGAGTGCTTCCTTTAAATTGAGTTTGTAGCAAAAAGAATAGGATCCAGGAAAGAGGAGTGGTTTTGCTCACGTTGTAACGTGTACAGATGTGTTAACAACTTCACTGTGCTCTGTATTGCTAGAACACTCGAGAGACTGCCCAGGCCATCAAGGGCATGCACGTCCGCAAGGCCACCAAGTACTTGAAGGACGTCACCTTGAAGAAGCAATGCGTTCCCTTCCGGCGCTACAACGGGGGAGTTGGTAGATGCGCCCAGGTGAGGTCCAAGATGAAAATGTGGGAAGGATGCTGTGTCTGATTAAAAGGAAAAAATGATTTTGAGATGGTATGGAGAATAGTCTGTCATTGTTGATTATAACTTTGTATTAAAATATAGAATCATAGAATGTTTTGGGTTGGAAGGGACCTTAAAGATCATCTAGTTCCAACCCCCTGCTATGGGTAGGGACACCTTCCACTAGACCAGGTTGCTCAAGAGGGAGAGAAGAGTTAATTCCGGTACAGCATTACATCTACTTGCAGTGTCAAGCAATTGATCAAAATTATTTGTTTTGTTATGCAATGTTAATAGAAGAGGATGTAATGGCAAGTTAATGGTGCCTGAAAGGTAAATTGTATTGTACTGGGACAAAAATGGAATTATTGTTGTCTTCTTCCAGGCCAAGCAGTGGGGCTGGACGCAGGGACGCTGGCCCAGGAAGAGTGCGGAGTTCTTGCTGCACATGCTCAAAAATGCAGAGAGCAATGCTGAGCTCAAGGTAGGCTGTGTCAGCATTACTGAATGCAAAGTGTTCATGTCGTGCTGTGTGTCAGCACTCCTGAACTGGGTGTTTCTGACATGGAAGGCCAGGTAATGACTGCTTTGTCAATGAAACTGAATTGTATCAAGGTGTTGGTATACTCTTTGTTTGAATTAGGCTGTGTGTGTTTTTCAAGTTAAAATGAGAGTAATAATTTTTCACAGGGGGATAGTTTGCACATGGTTATCAACTGTTTAAGTGGTGTTTAGGTCTCCTAAAAACTACAAAACAAAGCAAAATGTGAACTCTTGGTCAGTTTGTATCTTTGTAATATACTTGGTGCTTAATTTAGTAATTTTGATGGCAGTGGTGACTGTCTTAGGACACCTTTGGAGTAACCGTGAAATAATAATTGTCTCTTTCTGAGCCATCAGCATAATTTTAAATTGATTGTGATGCGTAGAGGGGTGGTCTCTGTTTTTCTGATTTTGGAACTTGCTCAGTTCTGTGACATTGCCAAGTTCGGCTATTTTATTTGCCAGCAGTGGTATGTGTCTGGGGGGGGGGTGATTATTCATGTTTTTGCTGTGGAGACTATTTATTTGAAGATAAAAAACAAGTCACAAATTTTATTCCTCTCCCTGCTAGGGTCTTGATGTGGATTCTCTAGTCATTGAGCACATCCAGGTTAACAAGGCTCCCAAAATGCGCCGACGCACATACAGAGCACATGGTAGGATCAATCCCTACATGAGCTCCCCCTGCCACATTGAGATGATCCTCACTGAGAAGGAGCAGATCGTTCCCAAGCCAGAGGAGGAAGTTGCTCAAAAGAAAAAGGTAGAGCATCATACCCTTAAGTCCTCTTTAATGTCAGCAGCAGGAAAGCTGATTGTTCATACTTGGCATTTTTCAGGCAGAAGGGTTGCTGTGATGACTATCTTAGGACACCTTTGGAATACCTATGAAAAAAACCAATAAGTTCTTTCTGAGCAACCTCAATATTTATTGTGAACACAACATTGATAACTTCCGAAAATGGTTTTCAGGGGTTTATATCGTACAGGGAGTTTGTTCTTCCCTTCCCCAGTCCATGTGTGTGAAACCAGGATGTGCTGCAATAAAAATTAAGTTGCAAGCCTGTAAGCAATGTAGTACTTATAGGGACACTTATGTATGTGCAAGTATGATCAGTGGATCATTTTGTAAACAGGTAAACAAATTTCTAACAGTTCTCAGTACCTTCAAAAGATAACTGTACATTTATTTGTAACATGTTTTGTGAAGGTATTGTCTCATTTTGCCACTTTCTCATTTCTGTGTTTGTTTTTCAGATATCCCAGAAGAAGCTGAAGAAGCAAAAGCTAATGGCTCGGGATTAAATCTGCTCTGACAGCTGTACATAAATAAAATGAGAAAGTTTAGATTTATTGTGTGCATTTCTCTGCTTTGGCTTCGGTAGGGTGTTGCTGTGGGACAGCCACAGGCAGTGAGCACAGTAGTCGGGATGCTTGTTGTTGCAACGCTGGGGATGCTGTTGACTTACCGCTATTATTCATATATAAAGCGAGAACACGCTCGCAGGAGCGTGGAACGTGGGAACACGCGCAGGCGTTCACTTTCCTTACCCCACTGTCCTGGCCCGTTCGGGCTACCTGATGGTGGCTGCAGCCCGAGCGCGGTGACTAGCAGCCACCGCCGGGCGCTGACGCGACTTCTGGGGGCGGGGCGTAGGCCACATGACGCGGACACCGCCTTCTCCCATTGGCCGCGAGTGAGTCGGAAGTGTGGGGACCACTTCCGGTGTGGTGGAGGAGGCTGCGGCGGCCGGTAACGGTGCTGGATTGGTGCCGGCGGAGGTGAGTGTGGGGTGGCCTCCGACGGGACTGAGGCTGCTCCCCCAGAGTCTTTTCGTGGTCTGCCGCTCCTCTAGCCCGGCTGGGGGCTGCCCTTCTATGGGGCCGGAGCGGCTCCGTTAACCGGGAGCGGACGGAGTGAACCCCGAAATGTAATAGCCCATGCTAAGGTGTGGAGCTCTTGTGTTTCAACGCGTGTTTGAGTGGAACTTCACCGATTCGGAAAAATCTTTGTGCTCCCGCCTTTCTTTCAGCGGGAGGGGGAAACGCTGCTGCGTTTTTCTTATTTTTTTTTTCTTACTAACCAAGGAACAGAGCATCACCAAATCACAGAAGAAACTTGTGAACGGTATTTTACTCTATTAGGACGGGTGTTATACTTCCAGTGGCTTGCTTTTACATCTGGCAGAGCTACGACTTATTTTTTGGTCTGAAATCTTCACACAAACTGGCTGCAGAGACACGTACAGTTAGCTCAGAAGGCCAGCCTGGGGTGTTCCCTCCAGCCATGTTCTTTAGCTGGTGGATGAATCCACAAGATATTGCTGGAAATTTTGTATCTAGGAAGTTCTGGCAGAGAGTATCTGAATTATCTTTTTGAATGGTTTTAAAGGATTAATTCATTTGTGTTCTCTTGACTGAAGATTTCTTTCTGACTTCAGAAAGTAGATCCTGGAAAACTATATTTGAAGCAGCCAAAGCTACACTTGGAAGTAGTCAACTGAAAACTGATATTTTGTTCTTCCACAGGGCTAAAAATCTTTAGGATAGCTCAAAAAAAAGAGTGAAATTGATCCCAGATGAAGTGTGCACATCTACCTCTTCATTCTCCATCTTGGAAAGCTTTTGTTTTGCTTCTTAATGTAAGAATTCAGAGAGCAGCCTAAAAAGGAGGAATGTGAAGGGCAATGTTTCTGCTGTGCAGCAGAGCATATATATTGCCCATTAGCGATATATATAATATAATACAATATATATTGCTCATCATCACTGAGAGGGTGTGCCGGTTTGGCCAAATCTAGAAATATATCCTCTGAGAGAAGGCAGGCTATAACCACCCCTCCCCCACCAGGTTCAGGAAAAAATGAATTTTCCTCAAAGGAAAGTGAAAGAGATAAAAACTATTTCTTGAACAGACACACAGGAAAAGGGATAATGTTGCTAAATCATAAAACTTCTCAATCTGCTGAGAGAAACGTGGGAAAATGTCAGAGTCCTTCCATAGATCTCTCTCTACCCCTCCTTGGAGCTGGGACGGGGTGGTGGGCCCACCTCTGGGGCCAAGGCCTTGGTGGAAAGTCCTCCCGATGTATTCTGATGTTGAAACAGTCTAGCAGAGAGAAAAGGGAAAAAAATGAAGTCCCAGGAAAACAAAAGTTAAAATCTCTGAAGGAAAAGGAGCTGGGGAAAAAAAACCTGCTGAAAGCTGGCTGGAAAGAAAAGCAAACTGGGCGCTTCCCTTCCCTCTCGCTCTCCTGCTGCAGTTGGAAAAAAAAAAAAATCTCTATCTCTGTGTGACCTTGAACAAGCTGCAAACTGCTTTGAAAAAGTTTTGCTCAGTTTTTTCCTCCCCCCTCTCAGGCTCAGTTTAAAGGCATAGAAAGGCATAAAATTAATTCCTGGGCATGGGGCAGCAATAGGGGATGCACATCACAAAGTCACCCCAAGACAGAGGGACAGCTCTAATCCTACTTAACTGCTTCCTCTCCCAGTTGTACCTTTCTGCCCCTGTGCTTTGGTTTTCCCCTTTTTTTCATCGCAGACTTCAGGTTCCTGTTTTTGAAGAGTTCCTCCTGGTTTGTGGAGAGAGGGAAGGAATAATTTTCTAATAGTTTGGCCAATTGTATGGGATTGGTGTGGGATCAAGTGATTCTTCTTGCACAGGAGGAAGTAACCCATATTTTCTTCTCTCAAATCCTGACTGGGATTCTCTTCCCCCCTCCCACTGACCTGCCCTTCAGTGGTAGCCAGCCATTGGGTAGATTTGAGTCCTGTTGTTTAATTTCACCTTAAATAAAAAGGGAATATGAAAAACAAACCTTTTGGACCCACTGTTATAATATAGTAAGAACTGGATTAATATCTGCAGCTTGCTGCCCAAACTATTTTTGTGTGGTTTAAGCAAACACTTTTATTTTCTAAATTTGTTTTTCAAAGTTGCAGCTGTAGGACTAATGAATTAATAGCAAGCTCCTTTTTTGTTAAAATATCAAGAATGTTTCCCTTGTTGAGAACTTTATAAAATTGAACCACACAGGATTTTTGAAACATTAACAGCTAGTGTATAATTTAAGAATGTTTTACGTTTGAATATTGACTAAAATCTTTCTTCATTATTTAAAGACTTTTTTTTAGCTCATGGCATACAAACAGTCATCCTAAGTTGTTTTTGTTTTTTTTCCTCACCAGCTTTGTCACAGAACAAGAAGAAGCTATGGTGTGCATTCCTTGCATTGTCATTCCGGTCCTCCTCTGGGTCTACAAGAAATTCCTGGAACCGTATATCTATCCCATTATCGCACCTTTCATTAAGCATGTATGGCCCAAGAAAGCCGCGCAGGAAATGACAGCCACAAAACAAGGTCGAGGAGGCAGTGGTGGAAATCCACAGGCACCTTCAGCCACAAAAAGAGATCAGGAGGATGAATGTGGAATTTATAAAGTAAGATTAATGCATTTAGCTAACCAGGGAAACTGCGGATAAAGTACCCAGCAATAGTTAAGCAGGGGCACCGTAAAACAGTAAATCGTTGCATGTTTTTACAGACATTTTTGAGGCTATTTTCTTATGAAAGGGAGTTGCTGGTACTGAGCCAGCTAGAAATAGTTGCTTCAAGACTGCTTCTGGTAGGTCTTGGAAGGATAGGAATTGCACCTGTTTTCTGAAACAGCTTAGTTAATTTCTTTTTTTTTTTTTAATGCCTGGCTATTCTTTTAGAGAAGAAAAAAGTCAAATAATTGGTACATCACACCAGATACATGAAGCAGAATTAAAAATAAACAACAAACCACTCTTCAGCCACCTCTGCCTCTTGTAATGGGGGAAAATGTTTAGTGCATCTAAATTGTGCATTTATTATTTATCTCTTCTTTCAAAATGCAAAGGTTTATATATCTTGTCTCTGCCCTCGTTCCCCTCCTGAAGTAATAATTATTTGTAGATCTAAAGAGACACCACCACTTTGGTTTTTGCTGCAGATTTCTTCATAGATCATTACTGGCCCTGCTTCTAAAAGCCATTTTCATCACCGGCTGTTACTGTTCTGGGTGTGAAGTCCTTTTTTGACATCCCATTTATCATGCTGTCTTTTATTTGCAGTTTGAAAGCAATGGCGTTGCAATTGGAATTGCCACAAAGAGGTCCACAGAAGTTTGTGACAAGAAAATGGATTAAAGGAATTAAATCCTAAGGATTTTATTCCCTTGTGTCCAATATGAACTCATGGTATTTCTCCTCTCACTTTGAGACTTTTTTCTTTGCATGTTTTAGCTGAATAAAACCCCTTATCACTTACAGGAGAGAGTTTATTTTGCCACAAAAATGGTGGCTAGTACATTTATTAATTTAAAATGTTGGAAAACTGAAGTTTTTCTATCTTCCTCACTGGAACTACTTTTCATCTATCATCTATTTGATGTGATTGGAATTTATGTTTAATAACTTAGGAATAAATATAGCTTTGAAACGTAAATGTATCTTAGCATCTTAATTTTATTAACTGCTAGTGTAATCCTTCAGGCTTTCACCTTAAAAGCTATGGCTGTTCTTGACCTTGCTTAAGAACTATGGATTGCATTGTGGTGACAGACGTGTCATGGTTAAATTATGAAGAGTTTAGATTTGTCATGCCAAATCTCTGGATGAGCTAAAGGAGTTACGCTATATGTAAAATTTACTTAACTTACTAAAAGCAGAAAGTCTTGATATGCTACTTCCATTAATCATTTTCCTGGAAATATTGTGCGTTTCTTTCCTGAAGAGGAGCAGCAGAGGCACGATGCAAGAGAATTGTTGCCTTATATTCTGTTGCAGTGGTTTAGAATGCTGTAGTTCTGTCTTCCAAGAAAAGCCCCACCCTCCAACTAAAATCTCTTTAACATGCTTGAGGAATTTGAATTATAATAAACCAGGATTTTATTTAAAAATAAGTTGCTTCATACAATTGTTCTTAGTCTTCTGAGCTATAAATATATAAAGCGATAACAAAGTTTTTGAAAACCTGGAGACAGACCCCAGGCAGAAGATCATAAAACAACTGACTTCATAATAAAGACCAGCTTTGCCTCCTCCTGGGAAGATGCATTCTGTTACTGACCCGCATCCCAATTGTGAAGTGTTTTAGATGTCCCTGTGCTTAGTAAGGAATAAAAATTAATTCCTGCTTTGTCCTCTCTGCCAAAACAGAGTGCTCTTTAAAAGATTCAAAACCATTTCAGCAGTTTTAGATTGTTAAGATTTATTTTCCCTAAAATCCTACCTAAGATATGCCTAAAAAGGCTATGCTATTTTCCCATTGTTTTTGACTTCTGTATCATTGGATATTTTGCCCACATTGTTGCAACAAATTGTACCCTTATCAGTGAGAACTTCACCTGGTAAAAGGTGGGTGTAATTTTTGCTGGGGTGGATTGGGTTTTCTAAACCAATCAACCTCCATCTCACCCTAAACAATAAGTTCCTCTCCTACCACTACTGTCACAGTTCATGCTCTAAATCTGAAAGCTGGGAGCTTTCTAAGGGTCTAGAATCACCTTGCAGTGAGAAAGGAGTAAACTGCCTGAGAAAGTCACTCCCACGTATTTCAAATTGAATCAGGGGAAGAAGGGGAAGCAGAGATTAAATGATTTGCTAAGAAGTTGTTTGTTAAAAACAATGCATACAGCTTGCTCAACACTTATTGTGCCTGTAATGAATTCGAGACTCAATCTGCTAATTACAATTTTATTTATTAACAGCAAGCAAGCAAGGCAAAAGCAAATACAGCGCTGGGCGGCAGGGGAGTCTCCGCTCCACCAACTGCCGCACTTTTCGCCAGTTCCAGTTCCTTCTTATACAGTCTCTTTTCCTGTTAACGTGTCTTTTTCATGGTATTCTGCGCATGTGTGACTTGTTGCTAGGGGGTCTTTTTTTCCTCCTGGTGGTCGCAGAATGAAGGTTAGTAGTCATCCTCCGGTGTCTTTTGGTTGCCCCTTCCTTGTATGGTCATTATGCTCAAGGTCCTGGAACTAAAAGCTGATTAAGCAAGTACAGATAGGGATTAGGCAAGCACATATTTGTCTCTGGCTCTTATCTGGGTATAGGCAGCTGGTTTCCTGCTACTTGATATTTAGTGGACAAAACATCCTGCATCCTTCACAATCCCCCATTTCTCTTCTTTATTCATTTTTGTTCACTGAATCTTTGTAATTCTTGTTTAGCCAGTTCTAATGTTTCTAAGTTTTCTTCTTCAAGTATTCATTTATACTTAGCTCTAATAAGCATAATGTGTGCCGCTTCTAAGCGGCTTCTTATTATAGAAATTAGTTTATTAAATATACATGGTCCAAAGGTGAGTCCAAGCACTAACAAAATTAATGGTCCTGCAATGGTTGAAAGCAATGTAGTCAGCCAGGGGGAATGATTAAACCAGTTTTCATACCAGCTTTGGTGTGTTTCCCTGTCTCGTTTCCTTTGTTCTAGCTGTTTTCTTAATTCGTTCATGGTGTTTATTACCACCCCGGTGTGATCGGCATAGGAGCAGCACTCTTCTTTGAGTGCTACGCAAAGACCCCCTTGTTGTAAAAACAGTAAGTCTAGTCCCCTGCGATTCTGTAGGACCACTTCTGACAGTGACCTGACTGACTTGACTAATCCGTCAATTGCTTGCTCTATTTTACTTAAATCTTCATCTACAGAGATCCTTAGTGCTTTAAACTCTTTTTGCTGGTTAATTAGTGAGGTTATTCCTGTTCCAGCTCCCACTCCTCCTACTGTTAAGAGGGTTGCTATGGTTAGGGCGGTGAAAGGTTCTCTCTTCATCAAGTGGTGTTCAGGGGTGATATGTTGCTTGAAAACATAGTCTTTAGGGTGGTAAGTGATTCTAGGTATGATGGTTACCTGAATACAATAGTCATGAGTATGATTAAAAACTTCAAGGGACAAACAAGGAGTTATTCCTATGCTTTGGCAGACCCATCTGGTATTGGCGGCCGGGATTAACCATGCTGCTGGCTGTCTCTGCTTTGGATTTTTCACTGTGATGTTGCATAAATGTTTTTTCTTTTCGGGAACAGTACCTACACATCGTCCTTGTCCTGATACCTGGGAGAGTGTTATCCCCTGCTCACTCACTTTGTTCTTTTTCCAAGAGCACTGTTTTGGGTTGCTCTCGTTGAGTCTTTGTGGTTTACCCATTATTCCGACAGCCTCATAAAAGGGAGGCCTGATATTATAGCATAACCAACATCCTTCTGTCAGTTCAGGGCTGGTCTTATTTAAAATGCCAAAGCTGGCTTGCATTACTTTCCATAAGGTGCTGTATTCCCTCAATTCTTTTTGGTCTGATTCAGTTTGATTATAAATAGTCGGTGTTTGAGCAGTGTGGTCTTCCTCTGCCGCTTGATTACCCTGGGACTGAATTTTTATAGGGGGGTTAATAACTACGTTGGGGCCTATGGCTTCAGCACTCGGTGGTATCTCTTCCCTTTTTATTAGGAAGTGCCCACCTCGATCTGTACCGGATTCCCATAATCTGGCTCCCCAGGTTTTTCCTATTGCCCATCCGGAATCCATTTTATTAGTCACATTTATCTGAATTCCGTGACAATTTCCACCCTGCTTTATTCCTGTGTCTGGCCCTACCTCTGGGGGCTGACACCCGCTGGGCCTCCACCCGACCTTGATATATTTGTCTTTTCCTCCTCCAGGGGAAAACCCAAAGGCGACTGTTTCACAGCCCCAGTATGCACAGTAGTAGTGTCCAGGCCAGTTACAATAGGTTTTCCCTGGGTTAGATGCTGGGCAGAAATAAAATCCTTTTTTGTTCAGGCATGGTTTTACTTGTATAATATCACAGAGTTGACAACTAAAGCTTGGGTTACTTGGCGTAGTTACTGTTTGTATAACCTTCTGATCCTCCCACCGTATTAATGACCATTTAAATGGTTGGTGTGATAGGGATTCTGTTGCGCTAGCTTCATTTAAATACAATGTAAGCACAAGAAGGGTAATATGCCGGGTCAAGCAACGAGCATCACTAAAGGCGTGGGGAGTACAAAAGTATGTTTGAGGATTCCTCCAATTTACACACTGCGACCTGCCCTCCCTCCAGGGATCCTTGTTCTTAATCTTACTTTTGAGGCATTTCCATGAGCGTAGTTTTATTATTCCATTCTGGGGGTTCTTTCCTCCACAGCCTTCTACTCTTCTGCCTCGCTCGTCGACTCGGTTGCTTCGAGCCACGAGGGGTACCATCTTCTCGGCAGCAAGAGTATTCTTCAGGAGACCCCTGGGGGCAGCTCTGTCGCTCTTGTTGCCTCTTAACGTAGGAGTCCCAGTTACAGTTCTTAACCTGAGGTGTATCACACCGGATTCCCTTCAGGTGGGTACGACAGGTGCAATGAATAATTTCAACTATAAAGGGGATTGGCTCATTAGGATGATAGCAATAATATTTTGGCTCAATTCCGTATGCAAGGATCTTCCACTATTCTTCAGATTCCTTTTTTATTAATCCTTCATGCATCACTTTATACTTTAGGATCTAATCAGTTAAGTCCCGCTGGAGCATCCAGCAAGGAATACAAACCCCTCTAGGGGGAACCCTTCGCCTACAGTGACTCCACTACTTGTCCCCGCATACTTTACAGATGTAGCATACAAACGGATAATAGTGACACTTGGGGTTCCCACACCTTATTTTAATATCCGCGCTAGAATTAGTCCTTCCTCAATATAATATGGTTCTGGTGCATATTCTACCCGATGTTTGCTCATGAATGATTTTTCTTCTGAATCTTTAATGTCAGGTCTCTGGGGCGGCTGGTCACCTGCCACTCGGGGGTTGGTCCCGTCACTGGTCCTTTGATTCTGCTAGCATGCGTCCATCCTTTTTCTGCTGTTCTAACTGCAGTCTCTGTGGTAAGTAGTACAAGATAAGGACCTTCCCACAGTGGGAGTAGGGTTGCTTCCTTCCAGGATTTTATCATCACCCAATCTCCTGGTTGTACCCGGTGTAGTTTAAGGTCTAATGGGGGTCTCTGGGCTAGCATTCCCTTTTTCCACAGATTCTCTCTATACTTCATTAAACTTGTGATATACATATTTATATTCTGATCTCTTAGGCTTGGGTGGTCTTGAGGCTCTTCCATATTATAGGGCATTCCGTACAACATTTCAAAAGGAGATATTCCCATGTCTGACCTAGGTTGGGTTCGAATGTTCAATAATGCTAGAGGTAGACACTTTACCCATGACAATTTGGTTTCCATCATAAGTTTTGTCAGTTGCTTCTTGATTTCCCCATTCATTCTTTCCACTCTCCCCGAGCTTTGGGGATGCCAGGGAGTGTGGTAGTCCCATTTTATCCCCATTACTGTCATGATTTCTTTGATCACTCTTGACACAAAATGTGGTCCTCTGTCTGAATCAATGGTTTCTATTATCCCGTATCTTGGGATAATATGTTCTAACAAGGTTTTAATTGCAACTTGCGCCGTTGCTCTTGTAGTCGGGAATGCCTCTACATAATGGGTTAAATGGTCCACTATTACCAGTAGGTACTTATATCTTCCGGTTTTTGGCAACTCAGTGAAGTCTAACTGAATGTTGGCGAATGGCCTATATGCTGTAGGCCGTCCCCCCATTAGGGATTTCCTTAGGTTCGTCTTATTTACCTTTAGGCAAATAACACATCCCCTCACTATTTGTTTTGCTAGATCATTTGCTCCGATACACATATACTTAATGGCAAACTGGTCTACCAATGCCTGTGCTCCCCAATGTGTTTTGCTATGCATTCTCTTCATAATTTCCATGGCTAATGATTTTGGTAGCACGATCCTGTCATCTTCTGGGAGTCTCCATTCCCCCTTCGAATTTTCCCTCAATCCCATTTTCTGCATCTTTTCTTTCTCTTGGGCTGTAAAACTATAAATCTGCCAAATTTTACCGTGGAAAAGACAATGCTTAGCCCCTGGTGTCTCACAGGCGCATTCTATAGCATCCATACCCCAATTGTCCCAACAAGCATAGCAAGGAGGGTCCTGTAGATTTCCCCCGCAAGTATGGCACTTCCTTCTCTCAGCTGCTGGATCCTCTTTGGGAGTAGGTCGTAATGCTAATAGTGCGGCCCTTTTTGCTTCCTGATCTGCTGCATTATTTCCCCTGCTTCTGAAGTCCAGCCCTCTCTGGTGTCCTTTTAGATGTACAACAGCGATTCTTCTTGGCCCCCTCAAAGCCTGTAACACTTGTTTTATTAGATCTTGATGGACTAAGTCCTTTCCTTGGGAATTTATTAGTCCCCGTTCTTCCCATATTTTCCCAAAAGTGTGCACAACCCCATAGGCATACTTAGAATCAGTGTATATTGTTCCTAACTTATTTTTTAATAATTGCAGTGCTCGTAACACGGCATAAAGCTCACAGGCTTGTGCGGACCAGGATCTATTCAATGGTCCTGATTCTATCACCTTAAACTCTTCCCCTCCTATTATTGCATAACCGGATACTCTTTTTCCATTAATTACTCGAGATGATCCATCTACAAACAATCTATCCCCTTCTTCTAATTCTTCCTCTTCAAGATCTGGTCTTATTTTAGTTTGCTCTTCTATGGTTAACAGGCAATCGTGGGCCAATTTAGCTTCATCGGGCTCTCCATACAAAAACTGAGCAGGATTTTGTAGCGTTGTTACCTCCAGGGTTAATTTCGGGGAGTCTAATAGGATCCCTTCATACTTTAAGAGTCTGGCATCGGTTATCCATTTGTCTGCTTTTTGTTGTAGAATTCCCCTAATATTATGAGGGGATAATACCCTTAGTTCTCCATTGAGGGTAATCTTGTTAGCCTCTTCTACCAGGAGAGCACAAGCTACTATTGCCTGCAGGCATGTGGGCCATCCTTTACTGACAGGATCTAACAATTTTGATAAGTACCCCACAGGTTTCTTTTTTCCAGCCCATTCTTGGGTTAGTACTCCATGGGCCGTTCCATTGTCAGCATTTATAAATAGATAGAAAGGTCTTTTTAAATCTGGTAGGCTCAGGACAGGGACATTGACTAGATCATGCTGCAGTACTCTTAGATGTTGGTCATCCTCCTCGCTCCACTTTATTAAACCCTCTTGGCTTAACTTATCATATAAGAACTTAACCTTGTTACTATAGTTCTCAATCCACTGTCTACAATACCCCACTAGACCCAGTAACTGCCTCACTTGTCTTTTGTTCTTAGGGGATGGTATGGACAGAATTCCTTTTACTCTCTCAGGGTCTATTTTCTTCTCTCCTTTACTCAGATAATGGCCTAAATATCTCACTTCCTCTTCCACAAATTGTAATTTTGCCTTAGATACTTTTAGTCCTTTAACACTGAGAAAATTCAATAGTCTGATGCTTTCTGCTCGTACTTTGTCCTCTGCTCCTCCTGCAATTAAAAGGTCATCTACATACTGAATGAGGACCACTCCTTCTCTAGTCTGATATTCTTGCAGGATTTGCTCTAAGGCTTGTCCAAATAAGTTTGGAGACTGTAAATCCCTGGGGGAGCACTGTCCATCTTAATTGCTGTCTTCTATGTGTTACTGGGTCTTCCCACTCAAAGGCAAAATAGTCCCTACTTTTCTCGTCTAGGGGGCATGCCCAAAATGCATCTTTAAGATCAATTACACTATAATACTGATTTTCGGGACCTAATCTGCTCAATAAGGTATAAGGGTTGGCCACTACCGGGAAGCGCGCTACTGTTCTTTTATTTATTTCCCTTAGATCGTGAACTAGTCTGTATGACCCATCTGCCTTTCTTACTGGCAAGATAGGGGTGTTAAAAGGGGACATACAAGGTTCTAAAAGACCTTTACTCAGTAGCCTGTCAACTTCGGGTTTTAATCCCCTTTTTCCCTCTGGAGAAATGGGGTATTGTTTGACCCTTATCGGCACCTCAGGATCTTTAATGGTTACCGAGAAGGGAGGTATTTCGAGTCTTCCCACACTCTCTGGGGTGTACCATACTTCTGGATTAATCTTCTCTTCATCCTCCACTCTCAAGGGACAAAGTCTAACTTTTAATTCTTTATTCACTACTTCTACATTAATGCCTATCTCTATAATTAAGTCCCTTCCTAACAAATTATAATCAGCTTCTGGAACTAATAAGAGGCTCCCTATTCCCATTTTGGATTCTGTTTCTACTAATACATTCTTTATAATGGGGACCTCAAAGGGTTCCCCTTTTGCCCCAACCACTTGGGCAGTATCCCGGGAAATTTTGCACCCGGCGGGCAATACTTGTATTGTGGACCGTTCTGCTCCAGTGTCCACCAAAACCTCAAATTCCTGCTGCTGAGGACCTATCTTAATTTTTATCAAGGGCTCCTGATGTTTCCGTGCCCCCAGCAAATAGAGCCTCTGACCCCTCTAATCTTCTTTAAACATCCTCTCGTCCTTCAGCCTTTTTCTGCAGTTTTTCTTAAAGTGCCCTCTATTTCCACAATAAAAACACACATTTACATCCCTTTTCTCTACTCGTGTGTCCCCTCCCCCATTTCTCTGGGGCATTTGACGGGGTCTGCGAGGAGGGGGAGGATCGTTTCCTCTTGTCTCCCTAACTGCCGCCACCATCATTTTTATTTGCTTCCTGTGATTCTCTTCATCCCTTCTAACATACACTTTTTGTGCTTCTCTCAACAATTCATCTAAACCTCTATCTTGCCAATTTTCTAGCTTTTCCAGCTTTTTCCTAATGTCTTCCCATGATTTAGCCACAAACTGTGTCTTTAACAATGCCTGTCCTAGTTGTGTTTCGGGGTCTAAACCTGAGTACATCTGCAGATTTTTTCTCAGGCGCTCTAACCACTCTGTGGGTGTCTCTTCCTTTTTTTGTCTTTCATTGAATGCTTTGTTAATATTCTGCCCCCTAGGCACTGCTTCTCTAATTCCTTGTATCATGATTATTCTCAGATCCTGCATGTGACCTCGGTCTGCCTGCTGCTGGTGATTCCAATTGGGATCCTGCAGAGGCCACTTAGTATCTGCTAATGGTCCTTGTGCATGTTGTGCATCCCATATTCGCATTCCTGCCCTCCTAATCATATTCTTTTCTTCGGCCGTAAAAAGAATATTTAATATGGCCTGTAATTCACCCCAAGTGTATATACTGGGCCCCAAAAACTGGTCTAACCTTTCTGCCACCCCCAGTGGATCTTCCAGGAGGTTCCCCATCTCCTTCTTGAATTCCCGTACATCACTAGAACTAAGGGGTACTGAGATGAATCCTATTGCGGGTTGAGGACCCGGGCCTCCCATGGGCATTTCCCTTAATGGGTATAAGTTATGTTGTCTGGCCCGGCCCCTAGTCATAGGTCCCTGTTTTTCCTCTTGGGGCTCGGGGTTATCTCCCACCCCCTGGGGCTCCCTTAGAGGTGCATTTGGGGGTTGGGGATCCTGAGGGAGTACATAGGGGGGAGGGATGAAAGGGATGTCTTCTTCCTTATTCTTATCTTTCTTTCGCTTTCCTTCCCTAAGGGGAAACAGGAGCACTTCATCTTCAGGTGTTGCTGCCCAAACGCCAGCATAATCACTCTCTTCCTGACTAAAAGGAGTTTTTGTATTCACCCAGGTGTTAAGTTTCTGTTTTACCCATCCTTCAGATGATCCAAATATAGGCCAGAAAACACCCTGGGAAATTTCCTTCCCGCCCCATATTTCTATACAATAATGAATCATTTTAGCTTTATCCTTACCCCCTGTGCTAGGGTAATGTCTCCAATTATCTAACATAAACCCCAGTGGGCTATCTCTAGGCACCGGGGGAAGTTTTATGGGTACAGAGGGCTTGCTTTTCCCCTGTCCCATCTTCTGGAGTGCCCTCAAGCGCGTCTGTGATGCAGATTCACTCGCTTCCCCGGTTCGTGGCTCACGCCCTCGCGGGCAATGAGAACCGCACTACTGAGGGTCCACACTCGCTTGGAGAATCCGAGTTGCCGGTTCCCCTCTCATGCACACACTCGCAGCACTCCAGGATACCCGACCCAGACCGAACGGATCCTTCCGCACAGATACTCAAGCGTCCTGCGTCTTCGTCCGGACCTTTGTGCACAAAATTTTACTGGGGAAAATTGACTGGCAAAGATAAAGCCCTTACAAAAGCAGAATTCGGCTTTTCACACTGATCTGGCCAGTTTATAGGTTAGATAACCAGCAAAGGTGGCCCCAATTTGGTAGCCTAGATGAAGAATTAATATCGAGTTTAATATCAAGCCTCCAAAAACACCACTGCTTCTTAGAAATCGAGTATGCAAGACTCTTTGTAGTTATAGCCCAGTTACAAGAATCAAAGAAGGAGCACATACTACTTTTAAAGAAAAAATAGAAAAAGGAAAAAGCAGCTTTAGATGGCTCTGCCAGTGAAAAAGGAGGAAGTGGAGGCAGCCCCTCCTCCTCCCCCTCTGCCGCCTCGGCCCCTCCTCCGCTGCCCGCGGCCCCGATCCCTCCCCCTCCCCCGCCCGCGATCGCAGCCGTGGTTTCGCTGCGGCCGCCGAAATGGGGGGGGGAGGAGGGAGGGTGGCCCTAGCCACCAGGAAGCTGGCCGTGACAGCCCTGCTTAGCGCATGCGTCCTACTCAGCTCTCGATTGCATGCCGCCCCTGTCTCTCTCCACCTTTCTTCCAGTCATTACTGGGGGGGAGGGACCGAGAGGAGGGGACAGCCAGTGCGTACAGCCCACGTCACCTCCCTTAGAGGTGAAGCCGGGAGGCAGGGCTTTCCACCAAGAGGGCGGGGAGGGAACCTCCCGTAGAGGGAGTAGTGTTCCTCCCACTCTCAGGCCCTTGAGTTTCCATAGCAACGCCGCGCGCCTGGAGACCGGCTCAGAGGATGACGTCATCAGAGTGAGCCGAGTTCTTTCGGTAAAGAAAACTGATGGTAAGAGTTACCGATTAGTGCAAAATTTAAAGGTAATTAGCAGAATTACAGAAGACATACACCCAATAGTAGCAAACCCCTACATCCTTTTGACCACACTGACAGATGAATTAGGGTGGTTTACTGTTGTGGACCTGAAAGAGGCCTTTTTCTGCATTCCTGTGCATAAAAACAGCCAGGAGCTTTTTGCTTTTGAGTGGGAGAATCCCGAAACGGGGAGGAAAAGTCAGCTTACTTGGACAGTCCTACCCCAGGATTTCAAGAATAGCCCAACAATATTTGGAAAACAGCTAGCAAAGGAATTAGAAGATTGGAGGAGACAAGAGCCAGGAGGGGTTATCCTTCAGTATGTTGATGACATCTTGATTGCAGCTAAGACCAGAGATGACTGCATCCAATTCACTGTAAGCTTGTTAAACTTTTTGGGACAGAGTGGATACAGAGTTTCCAAAGACAAAGCACAGATCGCCAAGGAATCAGTAGTTTCCTTGGAACATGAGATCTTCCGTGGACACTGACAGCTCGGCAAAGAACGGAAAGAAGCCATCTGCTGACTTCCAGAGCCACACACCATGAGAGAGATGCAAGCCTTTCTGGGAATGGTAGGTTGGTGTCGTTTGTGGATAGCAAATTATGGGTTGTTGGTGAAACCCTTGTATGGAGCAATAAAAGCAGCTGAAAATGGCATTATAATTTGGACTGAAAGCACAAGGGCTGCATTTAAACAGCTGAAACACTCTCTAATGTCAGCTCCAGCACTGGGCTTATCAGACTTGACTAAGCCTTTTGAACTTTTTACACGAGAGACTTAATGTGGCACTGGGCGTATTAGCACAGCGCCTCGGAAGCCAACGGAGGGCTGTGGCCTATTTTTCCACACAGCTGGACAATGTTTGCCAAGGGGGGCCTGGGTGTTTGAAAGCCATGGCGGCTACTGTCATCCTGATTCAAGAGGCCTGGAAACTCACCCTTGGACAACACATTGTAGTATGTGCCACATGCAGTAGCAGCTGTACTGGAACAGAAAGGAGGACATTGGCTGTCCGGCAACTGAATGCTTAGATATCAGTCACTGCTGTTGGAACAGGATGATGTTACCCTGAAAACAACTTCTGTTGTTAACCCTGCCATGTTTCTGTCCTCTACCTTAACCGACAATGTGCCTGAGCATGACTGTTTGCAGACAATCGAGGAGGTCTATTCCAGCAGACCAGACCTGAAGGACATGCCCCTAGAAGATCCAGACTGGGAGCTGTTTACAGATGGGAGCAGCTTCATGAGAAATGGTAAATGAATGACAGGTTATGCAGTAACAACCCAGGACAAGGTGTTCTAGGCGAAGGCCCTGCCAGCAGATGTGTCATCGCAGAAAGCTGAACTGATTGCATTAATGAGGGCCCTGGACCTGAGCAAAGGAAAGAAGGTAAATATATGGACTGACTCTAAATATGCATTTAGTGTTGTCCACGCCCATGGAGGCAACTGGAAGGAGAGAGGACTGTTGAACGCTCAAGGTAACCAGATCAAACATGCTGAACAAATCCTTGCCCTCTTAGAGAGCATCAGAAAACCCACAGAAGTAGCCATCATGCATTGTAGGGGTCACCAGAAAGGGAAAACCATTCCAGAATTGGGAAATCACTTTGCTGATGAAACAGCAAAAGAAGCTGCAGAAAAAGGTATTTTTGCAGTAATTCCACAAAAAGAGATTGATTTGTCAGGGTTCACCCCAAAATATGATCAGGCAGACCACAAGTTAATCAATTTTCTTAAGGCTGAGATCACAGAAAATGGATGGGCTGTTACACCAGCCAATCAGGTTGTAGTCCCACCTCTAATTCTTCGAGAGTTAGCTTGAAGAGAACATGAAAGCACACATTTCGGGGTTGAAAATCACCTGAAACATCTGAAAAAGGTAGTCATAGGAAAGGGAATGGCACATATTGTACAATCAGTAGTAAGTGTGAAATCTGCTGCCGAAACAATCCTGATACGAGGAAAAGAGTTGTATTAGGAGTAACAAAGGCAGGGGATCTTCCTGGAGATTACTGGCAAATAGACTTTGCTGAGTTACCACACAAAGAGGGATACAGGTACATACTGGTGTTGGTTGACGCCTTCAGTGGATGGCCTGAAGCTTATCCCTGTCGCGCAAACACAGCCAAGGAGGTGGTGAAAATTTTGCTTAATCATATAATACCAAGGTTTGGGGTTCCTTTGGGTATGTCCTTGGATAGGGGACCACATTTTGTTGCAAATGTGATTCAAGAAGTTAGCCGGATTTTGGGAATTGCTTGGGATCTGCACACACCTTACAGACCCCAAGCAAGCGGTAAGGTGGAACTCATGAATGGGACCCTTAAGGCACAAATTAGCAAAATTTGTCAAGAGGCATCCATGATGTGGGTTCGGGCCTTGCCTATAGCTTTACTGAGGATCTGCATACAACCGAGGCGAAGGGATAGCATCAGTCCCTATGAAATATTGTATGGCAGGCCATATCAAATTCCACATGTTCCAGGTGAAATTCACGAGGGGAAAACTTAATTTACAGAAATATCTAATGGCTTTAGGTTCCACTTTGCAGAAGCTCCAGAATTACATTGTGTTATCCAGACCCATAGGACTGGACACCCCTGCACATCCCTTCCAGCCTGGAGACTGGGTCTATGTTAAATGGTGGGACAGTGACCCTCTACAGGCCAAGTGGAGAGGGCCATTCCAGATTTTGCTGACCACCCTCACCGCAGTTAAAGTTGCTGTCAAAGGGCCCTGGATTCATTACTCCACAGTTAAGAAGGCTTCTGCTCCTGAAACAACTGAGAAAACAGAGACTGATACAAATGAAGATGATGTAGTTTAAATGATTTTTTCCTCTGCTTATTATCTACACAGTTGGTAACTCTAACTCAGGTTTGGAACCAAATTTTGCATATGATTCTAGTCCAAAGTGTACCCAAAGACATTCATTTGGATACAAAACTAAAAACTGACATGTAAACTGAAGTGAAAAGATCAACAAAATTTGTTTACAATTTGAGAACTAACTTAGATCTTACAATCAGCTTTGAATGTTATCCAATGTATCTTCCACACCCTGATTTCATGGTTACCAAACTGACCCTGGATTAAAGATTGTTTATAATGATTGTAATTATAATTATTGTTTATAAATATATACAGCTGTTAGACACATATTATTAGAAGATATTTAGAATATTTAGAATAGAGCCTGGACAAGACAGAGGCCTTGTCAGGCCTCTAAAGGGGGGGGAAATGATTTCTTAGGTTTTAACTTTTATATTTTTTAAATTCTGTACTGCTTAGTGTGTAGCTCTGAAGTTTCTTGTAGCCTGTTAATTTCTGCTCTCTCGTGCAAGGTAGACATAACAAAGCCTCTCCGGGCCTGCTCTTCAAGGACACCCAGACCATCCTAGGCCCAAAAGGTATAAACCAAAAGCCTTTGAGAGGGGGGCAAGTGGAGGGGAATTACATCATTAAACTGAAGCTTTAATTGGAGAATTAACCCTGCTATGCAAATGAACCAAACCTATAAAAGAGTGAAGAACTCATGACCTGTCGTCCATCTTGGGGTCCATCTTAGCAATAGCCTCTGGCTCCCCAGGGGGTACCTTTGAAGGCCTTTCAAATAAATACCTACCTTTATTCCCTTACTCCTGTCCAGTCTCTGTTTCTAGGAGGCCTCTTAAGGCATCACAGTTGGCTCCATATATTAGAAAGAAACTTCAGACACTGGAGGGGGAAGATTCTAGGAACATAAACAGATTATTGGAAACTGCCTGGGAAGTATATAATAACTGAGAGAATGTCAAGGAAAGCAGGGATAGGAAATTCATAGCAGCTTTAATGAGCCCGAAGGTCCAGGGGGGGAGGATACAGAATAAGGGATTAAGGGAACCCAGAGAGGGGTGGCTCTCATAGTCAGCCTCTAGGTAGAAATCAGTGTGCAAGATGTAAAAAAGGTCATTGGACACGTGACTGCCCATGAAGAAATGGGCACACCCCTGATCAGGCTGCAAAGCTCTTAACATTAGATGAAGCATAAAGGGAACAAGGGGAGTAATCCCCAGCTGAATCCCTGGTTACCCTGATGCAGGGGAATGAACAGGTAGATTTTCTGGTGGATACAGGGGCAACTTACTCTGTTCTAGATACATGTAAAGGAGCTTTTAGCCAAGATACTGTAAATGCCATTGGTGTCACTGGGGAGAGTGAAAATCTGCTGGTTTTCCAACCTTTAAAATTCAAGATAGGTAAACAGTGGTTAGCACATCAATTTCTATATATGCCTGAATGCCCAATGCCTTTGTTAGGGAGAGATATTTTAAGTAGATTAAATGCACAAATAATATTTGAAAATGGACAAATACAAGTATGTATTCCAGAAAGTAAAGCCATGTAGGCCCAGGTTTTTATGTTCTTACAGCAACCAAACGCAACAGAGGGAATCTTAGAGGAGGTGGAAAATGCTGTCACTCCATTGGTGTGGGCTGCTGGAATTCCAGGGAAATCAAAAGCAGCAGAACCAGTAAGAATGCAGTTGAAACCTAATGGCAGACTGGTAAGACAGAAACAATATCCCTTGAAATTAGAAGCTAGAAAAGGGTTAGAAGAATTAATTGCTACATTTGTGCAACATGGATTACTAAGGGAATGTGAGTCAGAATATAATACTCTTATCCTACCAGTAAAGAAGCCACATACTAATGAATACAGGCCAGTGCAAGATCTCAGTGCTATTAATAAAATACTGCAAGACATACACTCCGTGGTAGCAAATCCTTATACACTTTTAACTGCAATTAAGGAATCTGACACTTTTAACTACAGTTAAGGAATCTGATGAATGGTTCACTTTGGATCTTAAGGATGCTTTCTTCTGCATACCCCTTGAAACTGAAAGTCAACCCTTGTTTGCCTTCAAATGGGACGTAAAACCCAATTAACATGGACTGTTTTCCCTCGAGGGTTGAAAAATAGCCCCACTTTGTTTAGGAACCAATTGGCAAAAGAATTGGAGATCGGGAAAAAGGAGAACAAAGAAATCACTTTGCTGCTGTATGTAGATGATATTTTAATTGCTATAGGAACTCAAGGCGGATGCATTGAAATGACTATAAGTTTGCTAAACTTTTTGGAACAAGATGGTTACAGGGTATCCAAGAAGAAGGGCCAAATTGCAAAAGAGCATGTTACATATCGGGGATTCACCATATCCTGAGGATAATGAAGCCTTGGAACCAAAAGGAAGGAGGTGATTTGCCAAACTCCGGAGCCAAGATCTGTATCTGAGTTAAGAACATTTCTGGGAATGGCTGGTTGGTGTCAGCTATGGATTCCTAATTATGGACTGTTAGTAAAACCTTTATGAGTCCCTGAGAAACCCTAAGGGGGTATTACAGTGGACTCAGAACGCCATATGGCTTTCAGAGACTTAAAGAGAGCTCTGTCGGCCCCTGCATTGGGATTACCTGGCTTGACTAAGCCTTTTGAGCTGTTTGTGCATGAATGCTTATACCTTGCATTAGGTGTGTTAGATCAGAGGTTGGGGACGTGGAAAAGAGCTGTGGGATATTTTTCCAAACAACTGGACAATGTAAGTAAGGGATGGCCCACCTGCCTTAGATCTGTAGCAGCAACTGTCCTTTTAATACAAGAAGCCCAGACATTGACCATGGGCCAGAAAATAACTGTTTATGTTCCACACATGGTTTTCCTCTGATTTAGAACAAAAGGGAGTCACTGGTTATCCCCAAGTCGAATGCTTAAATATCAAGTTGTCTGTTGGAACAGGATGATGTGGAACTGAAAATGACTACTATCTTGAATCCAGCTATGTTTCTTGAATCTGTATCAGAATGCCAAGAAGCCTTACAACATGACTGTGTTCTAGCTATTGAGCAGGTTTACTCCAGCAGAGAAGGTTTAAGGGATACTCCAATAGAAGATTCGAACTGGGAACTGTTCACAGATGGGAGAAGTTTTGTGCGTGAAGGAAAGCGGAAATCTGGGTATGCAGTAGTGACACAAACCGAGGTAATTGAAGCCAACCTGTTACCTTGTTACCACCTCTGCACAAAAAGCTGAGTTCATCACTCTGTGGCAAGCCCTAGAATTTTCTGAAGGTAAGAAGGTCAACATATGGACTGATTCTAAATATGCATTTGGAGTAGTAGATGCCCATGGAAAAGAAAGAGGGCTCCTTTCCAGCACAAGGATCTCCTGTCAAATATGGAGACATTATTAGACAATTACCAGAAAGTGTTCAATTACCAACCAAAGTGGCTCTCATGCATTGTGAAGCTCATCAGTTTGGAAATATGCCAACTAATGTAGAAAATTGATTAGCAGATAAAACTGCTAAAGAGGTGTGGAGATTGAAGAGGCACGGACTCTGCTGGGTGTTAGCAAGCAAAGCCAGTTTATTGTACAAGTTACCAGTGTTTTATAGTTTACTACTCCTGGGGAAATCCATAGGTTCAAACCCCCCTGCCCCTATTCCCATAGCAACACTATGGAGTCCTTGCAGGTTGCCTCTTGCGACAGCGGTGTCCTGGCTAATCATCCTTTTGTGCCACAGGCTCAGGTCATGGCGTCCTGTTTGTCCCGTGTTTGCCTCTTGTTCTTGCCTTGGGCTTTCTTTAGTCTCTGCTTCTTGTTATTGCCTTGAGTTTTTATCTGTCCCATGGCTTTCACAGCACCAAGGGTAGAAGATCTGCACAGCTATCAGCTTTCGTTGCTCTCTGGCTCCTGTCAATTTTCCCTCTCTGTTCAACGATCATTATTTGCTTTACTGATTTATTAATTAATCTCTGAATACATTGAATCAAGCAAGGCAAGCATATCACTATGATTAACAGCACTTCCTAATACAAACATTCCCATCTTAACTAAATTTTTGATCCATCCAGTGATCCCCCAGTCTCCAAAAAGACTATTAAACCAATCAGCACTATCATCTACTTTTCATTTTGCTACACTATCTTGTAAAGCTTTAATACTTACATGAACCGATTGTGAGTGATCAGAAAGGTTCATACAGCACATTCCATCAAAGTCTTCGCATCCATGTCCGTGCACTAGAAGCAAAAAAACAATAGCAGCTCTATTCTGCAATGTAGCATGTCTAATTGAATTGATATTGGTTAACAATCCTGTTAAAGCAAGCAAAGTAGCATTAGTTTGTCGAGCTAGCTATTGGGGTTTTAAGAGTTCTAGTCTTTTTTTCTGTTAAAGGAATTTTCCCCCCATACTGTTACTAAGACAACAAATCGCTGGGGTACTTGAGGAAGACAAAAGAGCTACCCACTGAGGGTGGGGTGCACCTGGCTACTCTTTTGTTTCACCTGGGTGTGGGGTCAGTCGCTCTCTGAGAAGCTGCTTGTTCTTTGCTTGTTCTCTTTCTGCGGAGAAAGACCCCAGGATCCCCGGGGGCCCACCTTCCCTGCCCCGCTGGAGGCCGGGCTGTGGCCGCCCTGCCCCGCCGCTGTTTCGAGCCTTCGCTACGCTGTAGCTGTGCTCACCCTGCCTGCCTAGACCTCTGGGGGGTTCTCCATTTGGATACATCTCGTCTGCCATCTGAGATTTGTGCCATTCCAGCCTGCCATTCCAGCCTGCTGTTTCAGCCTGCTGTTCCCGAGGGTCTGGCCGGACACTGGGGCCAGCTGTCCGGGGGTTTGTGAAGCCTTTGTTCCATCCTTCCCTGGGACCCCAGACCACCGGTGCCGCATGCTCCCCGAGCTTGCTCCGGAGCGCCCCCTGCAGCCGCAGGGAAACCATCACACCTGCCCTGCTCACCGGGAGCTGCCAGCGCTCCTGCCGGCTGTGACCAGAACTGCACCCAAGGGGAAAGAGCCTGACAGCTGAGAAGGCTGGCACTGGGTTTGTGATTGTTTGCTGTTACTGCTATAGTTAATGTTGCTTGTTTGACTGGTTATATATATATATATATATAATAGTAAAGAACTGTTATTCCTATTTCCCACATCTTTGCCTAAAAGCCCCTTGATTTCAAAGTTATAATAACTCGGAGGGAAGGAGGTTACATCTGCCATTCCAAGGGAGGCTACTGCCTTCCTTAGCAGACAACTGTCTTTCAAACCAAGACACTAGCCCGCACCCTAGGTTGTTAAACAATCCCAGTGCCTTTCCGGCCGCTACTCCTGGAGCAAAAAGGGAGGCTGCCCAACTTCGCTGTAGTGACCAAAAGAGGTTATCATCACAATCAGGGGCAAACGCATGAATACTGCACTTTTCTTTCTGCGGAAATCTATGTTGCAAAATCATGGATGTGTTGGGTGTTAACACAGAGAATTGCCCTAAACTACAGGGGCCTCCCTTAATATGTGATGGAATAGCAGCCCAAGCTCTGTCTCCGCAAATAAAAAACACTCCTGCTGGTAGCAATAGTGGAGTATTAGTAGAACGAGAGATAATATTAGTAGTGTAATTACAGCAAACACTTGTATTTCTAAATATAGGATGGGTCAGAGAAACATCCCATGCTTTGGATTGGTTGCTCCTGGAATAATAAAACAGAGGTCCATTTTTATGGACCCCAAAAGCTCTATTTTTTGGTGGCTCAAGAGTTGCATGAGGGAGATATGGGACCCATTTGTCCCAAGCATCGGCATGATTCTCCGAGTCCATAATGTGAGCTTGAGAGGGACGTGGCCACACATCTAAAGGTAAACCAACAAGGCAAGTAGAAAATGGATTCTCAGGAGAGGCCATGGCCAAGCATAAAGTATCCTGCCCTGTTAGATTGGCTAAAGTTATCCATACATTTGTTTTTGGCTAATTAACAGGCCAAGCAAAAGTGACAGAAAGAAGCATTAATACTAAAAAAGCTTTTGTTAGCATAAAGCAAACTTTACCTTTTAACAAGAGTACTACTAGAATATTTGGCCACTGTAGTGGGCCATTGTTCAGCAAAGACTTCCAAGTGTTCAGGCAAACCATAGCTGTGCCCACACACTAGAGTCTTTATCTGTATATTTATATGATTACGTCTTAAGGGGTCACAATGTTGACAGTCAGCTCTTCTTTTATGAGATGCACAATACCAAAGGCAACCACAATTTTGACACTCACACAGAGTCCATTCTTGATGATCCCTTGTGTGACAAGCCAAGGAGGGAAAAGAAATTAAAAGACCTGCAGAAAGTTCACGTTCAAAAGAGATTACAAACTGGCTGGGGTCAGGGTATTGCCAGTCTAAAGCAAGAATGCTGTCATCAAAAGGGAAAGAAGCATAGTACCAACCATGTTTGGATGAATGATCAACAGGTTCTCCAAGGGAGGAGGATCTATCTTTTCTTACTCTGACGTCCCTAGGCAACCCAAACCACCGATTCAAGGGCATTAATCCTTTTGTGTATTCTGATCAGCTGGTTGTTCGATGAAGGGTCTGATGTTCTTAGCTGGAACCTAATGAGGACCGGTATCTGTGGAAACACAAGCATAACCCCTTCCCCATGTAATGAGGGGAAATGGATCTATGATTTTCCCACTTTCTGGGTCTTTTACAAGGACTCTTGCTTTCTGCCCTGTGTCTAATGACATTTCCTTAGAAGTGGAAATGTGTTTTATTATAGGGGGAACCTTGCTATCACCATAGCAATTAAAAAAATTAAAAACATACAGTGCCTTGTGTAGCCTTTCCATTGGTGTGCACCCCTGCATTCCCCCTTCTGTTGTGCTAGAAGATGCTTAAGTGTTGAATGAGCATGTTCAATAATTGCTTGTCCTGTGGGGGAGTGAGGAATGCTGGTAATATGAGAGATTCCCCATAGTGTGAAAAAGGAGGAAAGTCATTGAGAAGTGTAAGCAGGACCATTATCAGTTTTAATCTGTTGAGGAATCCCTAAAACTGCAAAAGCTGCCAAAAAAGGGCAACAAACATCTTTGGCAGTTTCTCCTGTGTGACATGATGCAAAAAATGCACCTGAGAAGGTGTCAATAGATGAGTGAACATATTTGAGGCGGCCAAATTCAGGACAGTGAGTGACATCAGTTTGTGTAGAGGGATTCCTTGTGGAACAGGGGCATATGATACCCCTGGAAAGATTGGACAACCCAGGGTTGCTGAGGAAAAAACCCCTGAACTGGCCCCTGGCTGCAGGCAAGCCTGGAAAACACCTGGCTGCAGGCAGCCTTGAAAGTCCTTGGCAAAGTTATACACTGGTCGGCTCCCCCGCGGATTAGAGGCTGTCTAGAGGGACTGGGCGTGAATCTTTGCAAAGTAGATATAAGCTTGTATAGGTAAACAACAAAGCAGAGAACGATGCTCAAATCGTATCGGTGCATGGGTCGTTACTCTGTCCGGCTCTTCAGCACTCAGTCCCTAAAAGTTTGCCATACCTGGAGGCTTTGTAGGCCATGTGGGTTAATTCCCACAAAATTATGACACTGACAATCAGGGCAAGCAGCAATGATGTCTTTCGCTTGTTGGCGCTTTAAAGCAAATGTGCGACAAAGGGCTGCAGCATTCTGGTGAAAAAAGGAATGGCTAAGTTTGGCTTGTGCAAAACGATCGGGAAGTACCTGAACAGGTAAGGTAAGCAAATCAGGTTGTCGGTTTCCTTCTGCTATAAAACCAGGTAACGTTGTGTGAGAGCAAACATGCATAACAAAATAAGGGTGTCGACTGGTATCTAAAAGGAAAATTAATTGTTGCAACCACTGAAAAAGATCAACATTAGAAACTTCTCTCAAAACAGCAGCTTCAGCTCTTTCAACAATACCTGCAACATAAGCAGAATCTGTTATCAAATTTAAAGGCGTAGGCCATTTTTGAAAAGCACAAACAACTGCAGCTAATTCCACAATTTGTGAGGACCCAGAAACTAGTCACATTGGAGGCCCGTGTACCAGTCTTATCATCCCTCCAAACTAAAACAGATTTGTGGGATCATCCAGAACCATCAGTAAATACTGTAAGAGCTTTTAAAGGAGTTTCACTGCGCTTGGGTTTTTAAAGAATATTAAAATTAGTAGTTAACAATTTATGAGGTGGTGAATGGAGGGTAATCTGACCTGAAAAATCAGCAAGTGCAGACTAGAAAGGTCCTGATGTCTGCAAAAGCCAATCCAGATAAACAGTAGTTATAGGTATACAAATTTGTTTAAAATCACGACCTGCCAACATTTGCAATCTCTGACGTGCCTTAATGATAAGCTGTGCAAACATTTCATGTTGAATAACAATTGTCTTTGTCATCTGATGAGGTAAAAAAATCCATTCAATGATAAGCAGGGGGTCAGCTATATTAGGATCCCATTGGTACAACAAGGCATGTGGCTGTCATGAAGGGTTTAAAAGAATCAGTGAAAATGGAAGATCAGGTGCCCATCGTGATGCTTGCCTGTGGGCAATGGCATCTGCTACCTTTTGCAAGGCCAATTGTGCTTCATGATTCAAATGTCTTGGGGAAGACAAATCAGGCTCTCCTTTTAATAATGCAAAAAGGGGAGCTAGATCTGAATTTGTGATTCCCAGTAAGGGCCTTACCCAATTAATAACTCCTAATAATTTCTATGCTTCATGTCATGTAGAAATTTTGTTTTGAATTTGTAATTGCTGTGGCTGTACAGTTTGAGATCTAATACGCCAACCTAGATATTGCCACGAGGGCATTTGTTGAATCTTATCCTGGGCTATTTGCAATCCTGCACATTTTAGAGCCTCTGTGGTAAGGGGCAAGGTTTCTTTCATGTCTTCTTGTTTTTCAGCTGCAATGAGAATATCATCCATATAGTGATATAGTAACACATGAGGCTTTGCCTGTCGTACTGGGCTAAGGGCCCATGCGACAAACCACTGACAAATTGTAGGGCTGTTTTTCATCCCTTGGGGTAAAACCACCCAGTGGTATCTTTGCAAAGGCTCTTGCATATTCAAGCTGGGCACAGAAAAGGCAAATCTCGGTGCATCCTCTGAGTGCAGAGGAATTGTAAAAAAGCAATCTTTTAAATTGATGATTGTCAAGTGCCAATCTCAAGGAATCATAGTAGGTGATGGGAGTCCCGGCTGCAGGGCTCCCATGTCTTCCATGACTGCATCTATTTTTCTGAGATCATGAAGCAAACACCACTTACCACTCTTTTTCTGAATGACAAATACAGGAGAATTCCAAGAACTTGTGGAGGGGACAATACGTCCTGCTTGTAGTTGTTCTTTAACTAAATTTTGTAAAGCACACAATTTTTCAGTTTTCAAGGGCCACTGAGGAACCCCAATTGGGTCGTTAGTTTTCCAGACCACCTTTAGGACAGTGTGCTATTCAGTGGCCCCTACAAAAAGTCAGATCCAGTCCTGACTCCCACTTGAGAAAGCATGTCACGGGCCCATAACACCATGGGAATTTGCAAAACAAAAGGCTTGATGGTAGCAATATGTCCATCAGGACCCACAATTTGAATGAAATCTTTACTTTGGAAGCTGGCACTGTTCCCCCCAATACCAGTGAGTGCTTGGGGGACTGCAGTAAGTGGCCACGTATGGGGCCACTTAGCTTGTGAAATGACTGTAACATCAGGTCCCGTATCAATAATACCTGTGAGCGTGACATGCTGTCCCTGCTGGGACAGTTTACACTTACAAGTGGGATGCTGTAGTTAACTGCTGAGCCCAAAAGATTTGAGGTGCTCCTGTGGATCCAAAGCCCTCCTCCCCCCTGTTTTTGCACTGTGTTAGTAGGCATTGATGCTGTAAAAAATATTAACTGAGCAATTTTGGACCCTTGGGGTACAGTAAATGGGGGAAAGGGAGTCCAGACCATGATTTTGATTTCTCCTAGAAAGTCTGCATCAATCACACCTGGAAGTACAAACAGTCCCGTTAAAGTAGTTGAAGAGCACTCCAAAAGCAACGCACTCCATCCTTGTCCTAAAGGTCTGTTGACCCCTGTGGGGATCAGATGGACGGAGGAGTCTAAAATAGTTACTGTAAATACGGCGATGAGATCCAAGCCGGCGCTACCAGAGGTGGCTGGTTGCAAGGCTGAAACACTCCTGCTGCTGCCGAGGGGGTCAGCTGAGGGATTTGTGTCTGCGCGCAGGGCCGACTCCCGCTCTGTTTCGCGTTTCCTGGAATTGGTTTGCCGTCAATATCATATTTAGACCGACACTAATTCGCAAAATGCCACCCTTTTTGACAGCGCAGGCAAACTCCAGGTTTTTTGGACTTTGCTCCCTTTGAGGCATAGCAGTCTTTCTTAAGGTGGCCCAGTTTTCCACAGCCAAAACAAGTCTGTCCCGTGGGACCAGGAGCTGCCTTAAGAGCAGCAAAGGCAGCAGCCATGGCTTCATATTTGTGTTCAACCGTTCCAATACAATTGCAAGCTTCAACCATTTCTACAATTGTGGGGTTTTAAAGTGGCCTTAATACTTTCTGGCAGTCTGAATTTGCATTCTCAACCTCCAATTTTAAAAGAATAACATTGCAGGCCTCCTGATGGGCTACCTGTCTCTCTAACACCTGTCGCAATCGGTCTATGAACTGCATGTAAGACTCTTTCGGCCCCTGGGTTATGGATGTAAAAGACTTGCGGCTTGCTGACATCAGGGACTTTCATAAAAGTGTGGTATGCATCATCTCTGATATCACCTAGGGCTTCACGCGGGATATCCTGAGCTTGAGCTTCTGGTGTGGAGTGCTGACCCATTCCCATGAGGTGGTCAAGTGTTAAAGCTGCGAGCTGTTGATTTGCATTCCCCGCCTAAGTTTGCAATCTCACTTCTAACAACCTCCTCCACTCTGCTTCCCAAAGCGCATACTGCATAGGCAAAAGGAGCAGCTGGGAAGAGATTTTAAATTGTGGGGCGTCATAACATAAGAATTGAGCAGAGTAGAAAGCATATTAGTGAAATAAGGAGAGGAAATACCATAATCAGTTACGCAAAGTCTTAATTACTTAATAACTGTTTTGGGGTGACCTTATGATGTGTATCCCATATTGCTGCCTATACCCAGAAATTAATTCCTGTGCCTTTCTATGCCTCTAAACTGAGCCTGAGAGGGGGAAGGAAAACCTGAGCAAAACTTTTTCAAAGCAGTTTGCAGCTTGTTCAAGGTCACACACACAGATAGCAATTGGTTTCCCAGCTGCGGCAGGGGAGGGAGGAAGCACCCGGCTTGCTGTTTCCCAAGGACAGTTTTTGTTGGCCAGTGGTTCAGCTGCTTTTTCTCTGGAGAGAGACTGAGAGTTGAATTTTTCCTTCCCTGGAATTTCAGATTTTTTTCCCTTTTCTACTGGACTGCTTGATTGCTTTAACATCAGAGCACATCGGGAGGACTTTCCACCGGGCACAGAGGCCCTGGCCCTGGCCCAAGCCCCAGCTCCAAGGAGACCAAAGGGAGGACTCTAACACTTTCCCAGGTTTTTTCTCCACAGGGAGAGATTTTATTATTTAGCATTATTATCCTTTTCCCATGTGTTTGTTAAATAAATAGCTTTTATTTCTTTCACTTTCCTTTGAGGAAAATTTATTTTCCCTGAACCTGGTGGGGGAGGGGTGGTGATCTGCCTTCTCTCAGAGGATATATTTCTAAATTTGGCCAAACCAGAACAACTACTCCTGGGCAAATCCATAGGCTCAAACCCCCCTGCACCTATTCCCATAGGAAGACTATGGAGTCCTTGCAGATTGCCTCTTGTGACACCGGTGTCCTGGCTAATCATCCTTTTGCACCAGAGGCTTAGGTCATGGCATCCTGTTCATCCCTTGTTTGCCTCTTGTTCTTGCCTTGGGCTTTGTTTAGTCTCTGCTTCTTGTTCTTGCCTTGAGTTTTTATCTGTCCAATGGCTTTCACGGCACCAAGGCTAGAAGATCTGCACAACTATCAGCTTTCGTCGCTCTCTGGCTCCTGTCAAAGAGGTGGCAGAGAAAAGCATCCTAATAGTTGCTCCCTCAAAATGTGCTAACCTTTCAAATATAACCCCAGAATAGCAAGCCCAAGATGAAAAGCTAGCTGAAGTTTTCGGTGACAGGGTCTTACCAGAGCAGAGGAGAGCAGGAGAATAACCTCCCTTGGCCTCCTGGCCACCTTGCTTTTGATGCAGTCCAGGACACAATTTGCTTTCTGGGCTGTGAGTGGACATTGCCGGTTCATGTTGAGCTTCTCCTCAACCAACACCCCTGAGTCCTCCTCAGGGCTGCTCTCAATGACTTTTTTTTCTCCCATTCTATACTCATGTCTGGAATTGCCCTGACCCAGGTGCAGCATCGCAAGCTATGACAGCGAGCCCATGTCCCCGAGCTCCCCAGGGTTATTGAGGAAAGCCTCTTGCCCTCGGAAAAGCTCATCTGGAGGATGACAACCTCCCTGGGGAAAGCCAGTGCCCGGAGAGACACGGAGTGGAGGCAGCTGGGCCTACCTGTAGGAGCAAGGGGGTTCGGTCGGGACGGTCGGATGGTCGGGGGAGACGGGTGGTGACGAGAGATCTCTGTAGTCCGGGGGTCTTGGAACATGCGGTTTATTGCGAAGGGCGTGGGTACAGAGGCACTGCTTAGAGCTGCAGCTGGCAGCTCTGAGCAGGCCCAAGAGAGCAAGAGAGTACGCGGGTAAGCAAAGAGAGAATAGTAAGAGTCTACAGTAAGAGTGTATAGTAAGAGTGTAGTAAAAAGGTAGTAAAAAGTGTGTCTGAAGTCCTGGTTACAATACAATAAATCATCTTCTGTACTGAATATTCTAATTGTCACTAACCAATCTAATACAAGATACAAATCCTATAGCATTTACATACAGCCTATAAGAGTTCTTATATTACCATAGAGTGTTACATCTTAACTTCTAAAAACTACTCTTTGGACCCCTTCTGCTGAGCTAGTAGGGTCTGCTCTGACCCTTGGACCTGTCTGCAAGCAGAGGGTATTGTTCAATCAAGAGGGGATTACATTCAGTCGGCCATACCATTGTTTTCCAGTTGTTCAGTAACTAAGACTTGGTATCTCAAAGGTGGCTTTCATTTCGATGTCGCTTATAGTTTTCATATTCCCAAAATCTTTTGTCAGGCAATCATATTTATAAGGCTTTCCTGTTTCATCTTTCCCAACATCTCCCCCGTTCCGATGAACAACTAAGATATTAGACACAGTCCTACTCGTCATTTTTTGCACACACTGAAGTATACAAGATACTGCTACTAGAACTATAATTATTACTACTAGAATAATCAAGCCTATTTTACAGAGTTCCCTTAGCCAGGGTGCAAAGCTCCAACCATTAAACAAACTGTCTAGCCAAGACAGGTTATCTGTTGTAATTTGGTTAGCTAGGTCCCTTAGGTTTTGTAACTGTACTAAAACCTTCTGGGAAAGGCACTCTATAAGTTGAGAAAGGTTTGTCAGGGCTTGTGTCAGATAGACAGATGGTATCGGAGCCTGCAGATTTGGCTAAAGCAACCCAAACATTTGTCTTTGGTTGATTTACAGGTAAAGCTTCACTGCAAAAACAAAAAAACAAAAGGTAAAAAATAACATGCATCTACACAAATAATACTAGAACTCCATTCTTTTCTTGAGCCGTTTCTGGCAGACGATCTTCTCTCAGTGGTTCTGCCTAGTTCACATTTGGGTGACGGCTTCTCGGCTCCCACTCGCGGGGTCACTGGCTGAAGTGGAACCGACAGCAGGCTTTGATGCGTGGTACAGCTTCACCTTCTTTGCTGGAATCCACTTGGTTCCTTCACCTGTGGAGAGACATGCAAATCCCTTTCCCCACATTATGAGATTGTATGGTCTTTCTATTTTTCCTGATTCTAGAATCTTAATTAAAACTGGGGGGTGTTTTTTCAGTTTTGCTTTTTTATTGTTCAAGAAATATCTGAAAATGGGGGGGTCAGGCTCTTCTGCAGAGCCGTTCAAGAAATTAAAAACATACAAGGCTTTATTCAACCTTCTTTGAGGTGTAGCCTGGGCTTTTCCCCCTTTCTGTTGATTTAAAATGCGTTTTAAAGTTTGATGTGTTCCTTTTAGGGTACTTTTTAGCAGTTGTTTAAGATACGGTGAGCAAATGCCACTGTATCTTACAGCCTTTTTTAGTTTTTTAATTTCGAGAGTGGGGATGGGAGCCCACGTTTTAGGACTGTTAGGCTGTTGGCTAGCTATCACAGGCTTAGCTAATAAACTAAGACTTCCATCTTTATAGATTTGGAGTCTTATTTCATGCCAATCTGTTAATTGAGCATAATCTGAGCACTTTGGAGGATTTTTTGATTCAGAAGGTAGCGCTGACAAACTCTCAGCACTCGCTTTCTCTCTATGGGTTGCGGAGTCTGTCCCAAACACTGGGGGGACAGTGAACCTGTTTGGGAACAGACTTAATTCTTTTTCGGAATTGTTTTGTATTGGGATTAAGGTGTTGGCATTTGCAGGGGCAAAATAGTTCTCAGTCTGTCCTGTATTTATAAAAGTAGGTGTCATATTCCACCCTCCCCCTCCTCGTTGCACGGCTTGTGTGCCTGGCTGTGGCAGTGCGATCGATTGGTGATACAAAGTAGTCCCATTCGGTGCCAGGAGCGCGGAGGGCGATAGCGCGGCTGGGTGTTCGAGGGAGTGCGGGCGTGATTCGGTGCTGCTTGGGTTGGCTCCGGGATGCGGCGGCGGAGGCAGGGAGGCAGGTGGCGGAGCCGCGGGGTGATGTGCGGCTGGTCCCGGGAGCGGTGCTGCGGCTGGAGGAGTGTGAGCGGAGTGATATCGCTGGTCCGGGCGTTGCAGCGATTGCGCATGCGTGGGTTGCGTCATCAGGGCAACGTGGCAGGCTGTGATGGCGGCAGTCCGTGTGGCGGGCGGTTCGGGCAGAGCGGGAGATGGCAGGACTGCAGAACCAGGGGCTGGGGCTGCGGCCGCGGTCGAGGGAGGGGGCGATGGGACGATCATGGATGCCGGTGGCGGTGGGACTGCACTATTTGGCAGCTGAGAAGCGGGAGGCTGCGGTGGATACAGCAGGGTGCGGTCTGGGGCCACGGAGGCGGGCGGCGGCGGCAGGGCTGCCCTGTCGGCAGGAGAGGATCTCGGGGCGGCGGGAGGCAGGAGGGCCGGCGGCTGGATCGCGGCGGGCAGGAACGACGCTGCCGGAGCGGCGGTGCCGGGAGACGGGGCTGGGACAGCGGCAGGCACGGAGGGGGCTCCAGTCATCCGTGCAGACGCTGCGGCACCAGCAGCAAGTGGCTCGCTGGGCTGGGGCGCTCCGCGTTCCAGCGCGAGCGATGGTGTGCCGGGATCGGGGGATTGCGCAGGGACGCCGGCAGGGACGGGAGTAGACATAGGCGTCTGTGCTGCCGCGGGGCCGGGGGACAGCTCGGGGCGTGCTGTGTGCGCTTGAACGGTAGGGTGAGGGGGCAGGGTTCCCGCGGCAACGTGTACCGGGGGCACCGGGGGCCCCAGCGCGGTCGTGACAGGCGCTGTCGGTACTGGTGGTTCGGGAGCGGCTGGAGACTGTGAAGACGCAGCAGCGACGGACGCGGATGGGCTATTAGCTACCACCGGCGCCGTGTCGGTGGCGGCAAGGGGGACCTGGGGGGCTGGAAGAAGGGTCGCCGCTTGGCTTTGCGGGGGGCCGGCTATAATGGCAGCCACGGCCATAACCGGCGCGGCTGGGGGAGCGGTAGCACCCGTAGCTAGCAGGGGGGTGGCCGCCGCCCCCGCCGGGGTATCGCCGGGGGACGGGGCTACGAATATGCCAGCAGTGGGGGGTGGGGTAACAATGACGGCAGCAGCGGGGGGGCACGTGGGGGCAGGGGCAAGGGGCGGGGTGATAGAAGCGAGGGGCGGGGCCGCGAAGACGCTGGAACCGAGGGCGGGAGCCGGGACAGCGGGGACGAGCGGGATGGCGGGGGCGGGGATGGTGGGAGGGGCCGTAGGGTCCGGAGGGGTGGCTGGGGCCGGGGCAACGGGTGCCGGGACCGTGAGCGCGGGGGGCGTGGCGGCGCGAGTCAGCCGGACCGCGGGTACTGGAGCCGCGAGGACCGGCGGAGAGGCGGGGGCCGCGCCCCATTGCAGGCTCGCGGCGGCAAGGGGCGGGCTCACAGCAGGAGCCGGGCTCGGCGGGGTGACTGCTGCGGGCGGCGCCTTCGCAGCAAACAGCTCCACCAGCGCTCTGCAAGCTGGGAGCAGCTGCGCGGCAGCCATATCCCGGTAGGAAATATTATTAAAGAGCTTAACCCCAACTGTGTCCCAGAAGTCTCTTGTAAAGACGGCTGAACGGTCAGCATTTGGGAAATTAATCAGAGTCCATTCTAAGAGGTTTTTTAGCTCCTGTTTAGGTAATTGTCTTGAACTAGAGCTTAGTAAATGCTTAAGTTGCTTATAGAGATCTCTGTCATGGGCAGAGTGCATTTGTCCCATTATCAGACCAGTATGATACTCACTTAGATGCTGTCGTAGGAGCAGTGTCCTTGCTCAGGGGTCCGTCGTGGGGGGCTGGCCAGGCACTCCACTCGGCGCTCAGGACGCTGCTTTTGGGTCCTCTCTCAGAGCTCCGGTTTTAGGCGTCGCGTGGCAACGGCTTTCCGTGCTCAGGACCTCACGGGTGGGTCACACTAAGAGCTCCAGTGCGGGCGGTGCTGAGCACTACTCGCCTGTGCTCGGGGCGCGCGGCAGGGTCCCTCCTTAGAGCTCCGGTCAGCACTGCTTAGCAGCGTGTCCGTGCTCGAGGGGTGCCACGGCAAACTTCCTCAAAGAGCTCCAGGGAGCCGCTGCGCAGCAGTGGCCGCCTGTGCTCGAGGACTGCCAGGCAATTCCCTCCAAGAGCTCCAGGTAATCCCCGTGCTCGAGGGCTGCCTCGGCAGAATTATAGAGCTCCGGCTTTTACGATGCGCAGCAACGGTATGCCGTGCTCACGACACGTTCTAGGTGGCAATAACTGGTCTTTTAGTTACCGTCCATGGACAAGTCTCCCACAGATGGAGAAAGCTGAACCGAGCCTTCAATCACGTTGTGCGCCAGACTGTAGGTTCTGGGGGGTTCGGCAATCACGATGGGCGCCAGACTGTAGGAGCAAGAGGGTTCGGTCGGGACGGTCGGATGGTCGGGGGAGACGGGTGGTGACGAGAGATCTCTGTAGTCCGGGGGTCTTGGAACATGCGGTTTATTGCGAAGGGCGTGGGTACAGAGGCACTGCTTAGAGCTGCAGCTGGCAGCTCTGAGCAGGCCCAAGAGAGCAAGAGAGTACGCGGGTAAGCAAAGAGAGAATAGTAAGAGTCTACAGTAAGAGTGTATAGTAAGAGTGTAGTAAAAAGGTAGTAAAAAGTGTGTCTGAAGTCCTGGTTACAATACAATAAATCATCTTCTGTACTGAATATTCTAATTGTCACTAACCAATCTAATACAAGATACAAATCCTATAGCATTTACATACAGCCTATAAGAGTTCTTATATTACCATAGAGTGTTACATCTTAACTTCTAAAAACTACTCTTTGGACCCCTTCTGCTGAGCTAGTAGGGTCTGCTCTGACCCTTGGACCTGTCTGCAAGCAGAGGGTATTGTTCAATCAAGAGGGGATTACATTCAGTCGGCCATACCATTGTTTTCCAGTTGTTCAGTAACTAAGACTTGGTATCTCAAAGGTGGCTTTCATTTCGATGTCGCTTATAGTTTTCATATTCCCAAAATCTTTTGTCAGGCAATCATATTTATAAGGCTTTCCTGTTTCATCTTTCCCAACACCTACCCACCCCAGACCACACTTCCCGGCATGCCTCGTGGTGGTGCTGCTTCACCCTCCATGCCTCATCTGTGCATGTGCAGCGGGCCACGCTGGAGACGTGGAGGTGGGCGGTAGCAGTGGGTGCACGCGTCTGCGCTGTGCGGGAGTTGTGGGCAGCGGCCGTTGAGGGGAGTGGGCTCTGTGGCGGGGGCGTGGCTAACCGCACCAGTGGGAGCCATCCTGGCGGTGGGCTGGGCCTGCTGGGGTACCAGGGCCATGGTACTGGTCACCTCAGCATTGTAATGCGGCAGGACTAGTGGACGGGTGCCGCAGATGGGGTAAGCGGGGCATTGGCAGTACCTCTGGCCTCACCCCAGTTCAGGGGCTGGCTGGGCGGCCAAGGGGCTTGGGCGGGTGGACCCCTGGGATTCTGCTCCATCCCTGAACTTCAGTGCCAGCTCCGAAAGGAGCGGGAGCGCAGGGAGTTGCCACACGCCCTGAAATATCCTGATTGTCCTGGTGGCCACCATTACCTTGTGGCTCGGCACCATATCACGACAGAGGCCTGCAGTTGTGCTGTAGCACCGTCACTGCAGAGAGTTCCCGGTGTCACCGGCTCTGCTGGGTGTCCGCTCCCGCGGTGATACTGATATCGACCAGAAAATAAACTTTCTAACACAATTTGAATCATTAGAAAGCAAGCATTCTTTATCAGCGCTGGACACATAGAGGGGTATCGCCTTTAATCTGATGTGTGTGGTGAAACTTTACAACGGGGTATTTATTCCATCATAATCATACATATTCATTACAATGTGCCTTCTAGCTAATACATAAACATCCCTTTTCCTAGAACTAATTTGCATGTATCCGCCTCCTACTGGAAGTCCTTTTATGGTCCTAGAGGATCATCTAAAGTGTTGAGCTTTTGATGGGATACCCTTCCTTCTCGGACCAGGGTAAAAGAGCAGAGGAGGCTGCTGTTCTGCTAACTTCTTTATTTCCTAGTCTCATAGTGTTTAGCAGGGGGGGGTCCTGGGTGCAGGAGAGCCCGCTTGAGAAACGACACGAACACCGATACGATTTGAGCATCATGCTCCAGTTTTATTGTTTACCCTCACCAAGTTATACTTTGCAAAGTTCATGTCCCTTTCCCATGAGAATGCCTCTAAGCAGCGGGGGAGCTGACCAGTGTATACCTTTTCCCAAGGCTGTTCAAGGCTGACGGCTAGCAGGTGCCTTGCAAGCCTATCTTCAGCCTGAGGCCCTGTCAGGGGTACTTCTGCAACAGCCCTGGGATGCCCAAGCTCTCCTGGGGTATCCTATGCCCCCACTCCACAAGGAATTCCTCTACATATCCACCGTTTTCTTTTTGGGCAACCCAGGTCTGGTCGGTGATTTTTTGCAGCCCCGCTTTAAGGCAAGAAAAAGTACACCCAAGTGTTATTAAGCCTAATATAACTACAAATAGCAATCGGCAGCCTTCTACTACCAAGGTATGCAGCCATCTGGTGATACCCAGACCCTTAAGCCAATCTCCAATAGGGTTGTCTGCCTCCCGAAGGTTGTGTAGACCCCTCTGGAGGTCAGAGAGGTGCTTGTGAATTGAGACAGAGTGGTCAGAAAGATTCATACAGCACATACCCTGGAACTCTTCACAGCCGTGGCCATGAGCTAGTAGTAGAAAATCAATGGCTGCTCGATTTTGTAATACTGTATGTCTAACACTAGTAACATCTGCACTTAGCTCATCAAGCATCTGAGAAGTTATGTTTAACTTATCCCTCTCCCAGCAAGCAAGTTTATGCAAAATAGCGTGAGCCCTGGCTGCCGAAACACCAGGTAAAAACATAGATGCTAGCCAAATTAACTGTTTTCACTCGATCTAAATGGGCAGACAGCTGATTGAAAATGTCCACTAATCCTCCTGTCTCAAGACAGTCAAAAAACAATTTCTCACTCTACCTTTGTGTCTGGTGCTATACCCAAAAATTTATGCAACTCTCCTTCTTAGTTTTGCCTTTGGACAGGGTTCCCCGACACCCACCACAAGTCACTAGCAACCACCTAGGGCAGCTATTACATTCGCCCCAGAGTCTCGCTATTTCTCCTGCTACGGAGAGTGGTGGATCTGGCAAGTCCTCAGCTCTCTCACTCAGCCACGTCTGCAGCCTCTCCCAAGGCTTCTCGGGACGGAGGTCTCAGAGTTCCAGCTGTTGTAGTAGTGGCGTGACTTTCCTCAGGAGCTGATGCTGACTGCGCCTTCTCACTTCGGGGTCCTGTATGCGTAGCACGGCACCACTTGCTGGGCACCCACAACAGTCCTTCTGGGGAGGAAACACACATATGTCCTCGACCGTTAAATAGCACTGGGCTGGGGCCCTCCCACAAACCCGTTCGAGGGTTACGGTATGACACACTTATTCCTGGAAGGGCCTGCTCAATTCCCCTATGAACTGTCTGATGATGGATTACCACTGGAGGCTACTCCCTATCTCCAGCCAGAGAGAGGAAATTCAATGTAAACAGTACCTTGCTTAACCGCTTACTTGGCTGCATCTCTCTCCCTTTCTGTTGGCCTAGATATTCTTTTAGTGTACGATAGGCTCTCTCTACCACTGCCTGACCGGTGGGCGAGTGTGAGATCCCCATGATATGTTCTACCCCCCACTGCTGCATAAATTTTGCTAGGCGACCGCTGGTGTATGCTGGCCCATTGTCCGTTTTGATCTTTTTGGGTACCCCCATTACTGTGAAGCAAGAGAGCAGATGCTGCTCCACATGCAATACCTTCTCTCCTGTCTGAGCGGTAGCCCATAGGAAGTGTGAAAAGGTATCAATTGTTACATGGACATAGCGCTGTCGATCGAACCCAGGGACGTGAGTGACATCCATTTGCCAGAGTTCGAGGGCTTTCAGACCCTTGGGGTTAACTCCCACACCCAACCGTGGGCCGTGATGGCTACAGCGGGGACAAGCCCGCACTATGCCTTTCGCTTCTGTCAGCGGGATCTTAAACTGTCTCTGCAGGGATTTTGCGTTTTGGTGGAACAAATCATGGCTACATCTGGCTTGCTCAAAAGTGTTCGCAGGCTGGAGATGCACTATGGGGGCACAGGTCACCTCCTCATCTGCACGGGCATTGCCCTCTCCCAGCCCGATGTTCCACTGGTGGCTCCGAACGTGCAGGATACAGTAGGGGTGGGTGTGTCTGTTGTTGCAGGGTGTGCCGCAATGTAATGAGCAGTCTGCCCAGATGTTCGTTGCTGGTACGCCGGATTTCTGCATCATGGATCTGTTGGGCTACTCCAACGACATATAGGGAATTGCTGACTACATTCACCGGTTCTTTCAACCACTGTTGTAAGGCCTATATCACGGCCCTCAGTTCGAATGTTTGCAAGCTGTCGGCCAGCTCTCCCGCTATGACATGAGTCTTCCAGTGGTCATTCTCTTTCCATGCACAGGCGGCCAGCTTCGTCTTCCTCCCTGCATCCGTGAACACTGTGTGCCCTAGTACTGGCCGTTCTACATTCAGCGGGTGGTCCAGCCACTCATAGCGCCCCAGCAACTGTGCCAGCCTTCCCTGTGGGCACTTGTTATGGACCACGCCGGTGAATCTGAGCAGAGCTTCTTGTAGTGCCTCCACATGGTGTAGCATCCACTCCAAGTCCCCTGTTCGGACTGGTATACTGATGTCCTCTGCCTCTCTGCTGTCCAACTCCACCACTCGATCACGACTCTTTCGGATTAAAAACGCCACCATCTCTACCCTGGACTGCAGTCTGAAGCATGGCTGAGTCGGCGGGAAAATCCATTCAAGAATCCAGATGTCCTCTCCCTTTTTCTTTTGCCATTGATGGATGATGGCATGTGAACCTGCTGCACTGATCAGGGTGATAAGGATGGCAAGTTGAACTCCTTCTTCTCTGCATGATACCCATGCGTGCCACAGCTTATCTGTGACCTTGGCAAGAGCCGCTGCTTGGTCTGGGGAGCATTCTCGAAGCTCGGCAGCGTTCATCCCATGCAGCCATGGCAGGAAGGGGGTGAGGTCAGCATTCGTGATTCCCACGACCCCGCGGACCCATTGCAGATCTCCTAACAGCCGTTGTGCATCATGGAGCGTGGAGATTTCTGTGTGTAGCTCGATCTTCTGGGGCCTAATTTGTGAGTCTGATATGAGCCAGCCCAGGTACTTCCATGGTGCAGTCCGCTGGATCTTCTTGGGGGCAATCTCTAACCCAGTCTTATGCAATTGTTCTCTGACCCATTGCATCTCTTGGTCTGAGAACTCTGTGGCAGTAGCTATCAGGATGTCATCCATGTAATGGTAGATGAGTGCTTCTGCATAATGTCGTCGAATCAGACGGAGCGCCCAGTCAACATATAGCTGACACAGTGTGGGGGAATTTTTCATTCCCTGGGGTAGGACAACCCACTTGTAGCGCTTAGCAGGCTCACTGCGATTCTTAGTGGGCACTGTAAAGGCAAAACATTCTGTGTCCTTTGGATGCAGTGGGATTGTAAAAAAGCAGTCTTTTAAGTCAATAACAGTGATTTGCCATCCTTCTAGAATCATTGTAGGAGCTGGTAGCCCAGGTTGCAGTGCCCCCATAGCTTGCATGCGTGCATTTACTTGACGAAGGTCATGAAGGAGGCGCCATTTTCCTGATTTCTTTGGGATCACAAAGACGGGGGTGTTCCATGGGCTGACTGAAGGCTTGATGTGTCCTGCTGCTAGCTGTTCTGCAACAAGTTGTTCTACTATCTTCAGCCTTTTGTCTGTTACTGGCCACTGCTCGACCCAAACAGGGCCATCTGTTAATCAGGTGAGAGCCCATATGGGCAGCTGATCGGCAGCAGCCATCAGCATAAATGCTGGTTTGTGGTGAGTACAAGGCCTAGCTGCGCAAGGATGTCGCATCCAATCAGGCCTTTTAGGGTCTGAGGGAGCTTCATAATGTAGGGGCGACGCACAATGGTTTGACTGTCTTCAAATTCTAGGGCGATCGGGGTTGCACTTACTTGGGGGATTTGTGTTCTTCCCACCCCTACCAGTGTGGCTGCTGGTTTTTCCAGTCCTCAACCAGGTGGCCATATGGCTTGGTTGATTATGGTAACATCAGCACCTGTGTCGAAAAGCGGCTATATTTTGATGGCTTCTGCCCCCCTTCGCAGGATCACTTGCCGCTGAGGTCTCTGGGCCTAGTTCAATGTCCAAAACACGTCGAACCCAGAGGACCCAAAACCGTGGTCTCCGCGGACATTGTTGTTGCTGGTCCCCCCGTTGGTCATTAGGGGAATGGGGACGATTTGGGCAATGCGACTGCCCTGCGGGATAGTCACGGGTGGTTGCAGCGCGTAGGCCATGATCTTAATTTCACCAGTGTAGTCGGCGTTGATGACTCCAGGGAGCACCACTACTCCCTGCTGGCTGGTTGATGATCGCCCCACGAGTAGGCCACCCAGACGAGGGCTGTCTGATGACAGGGGGCCCTTGGCTGTAGTTGGGATCAGGGTGACCTGGCGGTCCGTCAGCGTAACTTCTATTGAGGTTGCCACGTCCACTCCAAGGCTCCCTCGGGTGGCTGGCTGGTTCTGGTGAAGGAAACCACCAGAGTTGCACTCGACTCGTGGCTCTTTGGGGCGCTCATTTGTGTCCTGGTGCGAGACCCCATCACGCTGTGCTGGCCGTTTCCCGCATGACGGCATGCCATGGTGGCATGGTTGCCGGAATTGCAGTTGTGGCACCACACTGGTTTCTGGCAAGTGTGCCTCAGGTGTCCCTCTTCACCGCATTGGAAACAGGTTACTTTGCCCGTCTGGGGACCAGGAGGTAGGCCAGCAGCCTTCACCCCCTTTTTCCTTTGCACCCCTCTGGTCAGTGCTGCAGCGATGACTTGTCCCTGTTGTTGCAAGACATTCTGCAGTGTTGCAGTAAAAGCATCTGTTTGAGATGACTGTTCTGCACGGGTAGCACGCACGAGCATCTCGTCCACACCTGCTCCTTGGGGCAGCGTGGCAAGAATTGTCTTAGTTTGTGTTGGGGAAGATGAAACAGGAAAGCCTTATAAATATGATTGCCTGACAAAAGATTTTGGGAATATGAAAACTATAAGCGACATCGAAATGAAAGCCACCTTTGAGATACCAAGTCTTAGTTACTGAACAACTGGAAAACAATGGTATGGCCGACTGAATGTAATCCCCTCTTGATTGAACAATACCCTCTGCTTGCAGGCAGGTCCAAGGGTCAGAGCAGACCCTACTAGCTCAGCAGAAGGGGTCCAAAGAGTAGTTTTTAGAAGTTAAGATGTAACACTCTATGGTAATATAAGAACTCTTACAGGCTGTATGTAAATGCTATAGGATTTGTATCTTGTATTAGATTGGTTAGTGACAATTAGAATATTCAGTACAGAAGATGATTTATTGTATTGTAACCAGGACTTCAGACACTCTTACTAGACTCTTACTATAGACTCTTACTATTTTACTAGACTCTCTTACTATAGACTCTTACTATTCTCTCTTACTATTCACTCTTACTACTACTTCCACTCTCTCTCCTTACTTACCCGCTTACTCTCTTGCTCTCTTGGGCCTGCTCAGAGCTACCAGCTGCAGCTCTAAGCAGTGCCCCTGTACCCACGCCCTTTGCAATAAACCGCATGTTCCAAGATCTGACTACAGAGATCTCTCGTCTCCACCCGTCTCCATCCGTCACCGTCCCGACCGTCTGAACCCGCACCGAGCACCCCCCAGACAGAGAACCCACAAGTTTGCCTATTAGCATTTTCAAAGTCAAGTGTTCGGAACATTTGCCTTTGGAGCTCTTCAGAGAGCTCAGTTGCATCCTTTAAGGCTGCTGACAGTCGATGAACTGACCATATGGCTCTGACAGCCCCTTTCGGACTGCTGCATACGGGGGAGACTTCTTCTTTTTGGGTACTGACAACAAGGCTTTGTGGGCAAGAGTCTGTGACAACTGATGAATGATTACGGGCATGGTCAGCTGTGTCGCCGTTGCTCCATAAGCCCCGCTCCCAGTTAGCATGTCAGCTTGGAGTGCATACAGTGGGTCTTGTGTGTCACCTTGGTGTTTGCTAGCTTCTTCTTGTGCTAGCCGCTTCCATGTTCGCTCCCAGAGCAGGAACTGTGAAGTGGTTAATAATAACTGTGCGATGCTGATGTAATCATTCTGACACAGGACATCTGCTGTAAAGATAAAGTGCAGAATGCTTCGTGCAGCTTCAGACCGCAAGCCATGCGTGGTGACCGTTTGCTTGGCTTGCTGCAAGATCTTCCAGTCATGGGGTTCCCACTTTGCAGTGTCCCCTTGTATCTTTACAGGGCAAGCAAGGGCATTCACTGCTTGCCAATCACCCTCAATGATTGCATCACGGATAACTCCATTCCATCTCCTTCGCAATGGGTCAGTCCTCCCCGTCGGGGCTGATGGAAACGATGGCTGCACCTCCCCTCGCGGGAAGGGAAGGGCTGTAGGCACTGTGCCCGATTCTCCCGACGGGAACGTAGGAGCTCTGGGTGCTAACTTGACCGGTGAGGCCACGGGACGCCACGGTGCTGATGGTGTAATATCACAAGCTTTAGACTCTAGCGCGTCTTGCCGTGTAGATAAGTCAGCAAGCTTTTTGATTACTTCTTGCATCATTTCTTGGTGCTTCTCCCCCTCTTGGGACTGACCCCCAGCAGCCCTGGCTGGCTCTGGCTCTGCAGGCGACGAAATCGCAGAAGCTGCTTCGCAGCCGGATGTTGCTCCGCTGTCCGGCAGAGAGGGGTTGCGCTCTGCTGCTTTCGGCCGTGCTTTAGGACCGCTGGTTTGCGCTGCCGCTTTCGGCCGGGCACCAGGACCGCCAGTTTCTCCTTGGTCCGCCTGTGCCCCGCCCCCTGAGTCGGGCAGCTCTGCTTCAGCCGACTCAGCCATTTCTCCCTCAGACGTCGGTGGGATAACTTCCTTCCCTGCTGAGTCCAACAACTCCCGCAGTGAGCGAAGGGGTGCTGCTGTGCCTTTAATTGGTCTTTTCGCGGCCAGCCCGAAGAACTGTGCAACCCTGGACTCCACCCTGGTCTCTGGCCTCCGCTCCGTAAGACCCCCGTCTGTTCCCTTCCCGGAGCCGCCACACCCGGAGCTGCTACTCCCTAAAGCCTCTATGGTGGCCGCGGCCACTGTCCTCTCTGCTTTCATCTCTGTGAGAGTGCCAGTTACTGCTCTCCAGGTTAAGCCAAGAGCTTTAGCTTCTTTAGCTTCCTTTCCTCCCTCAATCGTGGACAGCCACAATTTGTTTCCAACTTCCCCCCACGCTTCGACTGAGAACAAAAGCGAAGTGTATTTCACACACCCATGTTCCCGGGCCCACGTAATGAGGGCATTCAGATCTCGGTCTTTCACAATCTCACCTCTCTTAGAGAGGATGCTAGCTAGGAGTCGAGTCCCCGCCTCGTAATCCATAGCTTCTTTGCTGCCGGTACTCACTTAGCCAAGCGAAAATACGGTCTCCGGCCACTCGACTTTGAGGTTTAGCCCCCGGCTTTACTCGGCTTTGGGACTTATCCTCCGGCCTTCTATTCTTCTTCGAGACCGGGCCCCCGGCTTTACTTGGCTTTGGGGCCACCCGCTCTGGTTCCCCTGGCTCCGCCGCACGGATACGATGAAATTCGGAGTCTTACCGCGTTTAAGCGAACCTGCATGTAGCAAAACTCACTCGGGTCCCTGCCGTTCGGGCTCCATGTTTAGCGGGGGGGGGGGGGGGGGGGGAGGGGTGACCCGGGTGCAGGAGAGCCAGCCTGAGACACGACACGAACACCGATACGATTTGAGCATCGTGCTCCCCTTTTATTGTTTGGTTACACCAAGTTATACTTTTTCAAAGTTCACGCCCCTTTCCCATGAGAATGCCTCTAAGCAGCGGGGGAGCTGACCAGTGTATATCTTTTCCCAAGGCTCTTCAAGGCTGACGGCTAGCAGGTGCCTTGCAAGCCTATCTTCAGCCTGAGGCCCTGTCAGGGGTACTTCTGCAACAGCCCTGGGATGCCCAAGCTCTCCTGGGGTATTATATGCCCTCACTCCACAAGGAATTCCTCTACAATAGTGTAGGAACCCGGAGTGCAGAGAATATTTCTCTGCCTGTTTTTAAGGGGTTTTACCCCCCTGAACAACACTGTTTTGACCTCCAACCTTGGAAAAAACTGCCTAGTATTAGAAAAGAACTAGAAACTAAACTGGTGTGAATTAGGTGATAGAATACTACCCCACTCTATCAGCATCACGTCTACCCCCCACTATCCCTCTGACAACACCACTCAGAGAATTATCACAATAATCGCACGATGTTAAACCACATCTCCCACACAGCTTCAGTGAGACAAGATCTATGCTATCTCCAGAAGAGAAGGAGGACTTTTTCAAATATATCCTGACTCCTTTTCCACCACAGCAAGATGAAGCACATATTATCCCTGTTAAAAGCGAAGTCTCAGAGCAAGACATATCAATTCAAGCACATTCTCCTCAAACTTCTCAGGGACACTCAGCTGATTTTATGGGACTTTTTCATCCTCAAGTGCCTGTTCAGGACCTCAGTGGGGAGGATATGGTGATCATCACAGCTTCAGAAGGCATTCCGATATCTTCTCAAGCTTCATCTCATTTTTTTACAAGCAGTACGATTCCAACTTTTCGCATGCCTCTTTCAAGGCTTTGAGTTCCACAACAGCAGGCATCTGATCCTTCATCGTTCCACCGTCGCTTTCAGCTTTCCGATGACTTTTTCGTCATCTTTATTTCCGACTCAGGGAATGTGCAAGAGATTATCTACCTCAAGAGGTTGGAGCACTGGGTCCCCAGCCCTTACCCATCCCGCATGGTGGCAGGACCCCACCCAGATCCACTGTACCCTCTCCTCCCGTGTCTAGATCAAAGCTACCTGCTGTGGCAGGTTCAGACATTCCTCATTTATTACCTCACAGTGCACAACCGCGGATACCCTTCCCTATTCCTCATCCAGGAGAGGGAGAAGAAGACGGAATGCATGGATACTTCGGTGAAGAAGGACCTGCATCCTCTCAAGCTGCAAGTCCATAGAATGCTGGTATGGACTTGGTTTCATTTAACTGTGGGAGTGTGTCTTGTTTGGTTCAGTCCGGGTCTCCCCTTTGGGTTTCGTGTTACTGTACCATCCCAGTTTATACCCTCCTGGTTTCGTGTTCATAACCCTGCTTTCTCTATTTGTCTCCTCCCAGACCCCTGCCAATCGCTCCGGCACCCCTCCCAAGCTTCTAGAAAGTTCTGGCAGGGGCGTCGAGTGATTGGTCTTGGGGGGAGGATCCCTCCCTTCCTTTCCCAAGATAGGTTCCCTTGTGTGTCCCTCATCCTGCAGACCCGTCCTTCTCCTTCCCTGATTCGATGCCTTTGTCATCCCTCCCCTGTCGCCACCCCCCCATAAAACCCCTGGCAGGTGCGTTCAGGGTTGCTCATTGCTGGACACCCCTGGGGGCGAGGTCCCCTGTTCGGAGACACAATAAACCTTCCGGATTTCATCCACAATTGAGCCTGCCTCCTTCTTCCACCACCTGCCTCTATTGCCACGGTCCTGTGGAAGGACCCACGAGCCAGACCCCTGGTCTCCCGGATTCCAGAGGCTGGCCCTCGCAGCCTCCTGCGTCCAGAGCTGACCGGGCAAAGTGGGAACTGCTCCAAAAAGGACGCAGAGGCATCTAACAAATATGTCTCAAGAGATACATCTGGTTCAACAGACTGGGCAAGTATTAGGAAAAAAGGACTCAAAGAGAGGGACTTTAATATGGCCGAAACAGATAGTATTGTAATGCCAGTTACGTATTCCACACAAAATCAAAATCCTCCTGTATGGCAACCTATGGATCATCAAGTCATCAAAGATTTAATGGATGCAGTGAAAAATCATGGATTGGGAAGTCCATACTTCAAACAACTTTTGAGAGGCACATTTAACAATTATGATTTGGGACCTTTTGACTGTAGAAGTATTGCCTCGACAATTTTTACAGATGCACAACTCCTGCTATGGGATGCAAGATGAAGAAGAGCACTTCGTGAACTGAAAGATATGCAGGAGGACCACATGCAGCTCTCACATTAGAGCAATTAGCTGCTGACGAACCTCATGCTAGACCAGAAGATCAGGCAGTGGTTTTGCTTCGAAATGTGCTTAAAGATATCAAAGAAGCAGCGCAAAAAGCAATCTTACAAATTCCACCAACTGGAACCCCAGAAGGCGTTTACACAGAAGTAAAACAAGGTCCTGCTGAAACTTTTACCTCATTCGTCGTCTTACGCAAGCCTTGGACAGACAAGTCGGTGATGAAGCAGCAAAACCATATCTGCTACAAGGTCTTGCTTTTGCAAAGGCTAATGCAGAGTGCAAACTTATAATCAGTGCTATGACTGGTCAACCAACCATAGCCGAAATGATAGAAGCATGCAGTAAGGTGGGCACACCTCAGCATGTTGCAACAGTCCAAGCAAACATTTTTAGACAAGAACTTGGAAAAATCCTTAAAGAGCAAGTGGCAGCGCTTTGTTCAGATCTACAACAAAGTAACTCCACAGAAGTAATGGCAGCAGAACTATCAAGAAGGCCATGCTTCAGGTTTAGAAAATTTGGAGACATCAAGAGATTTTGCCCTGAGTCTACAGAGGATACAAGAGTACCGAATCACTGCACAAGATACAGCGCTTAGAACCTGCTTCAACAATCGGCAGGATCTACAGTAGCTCTTAGGAACAATAAATTGAATTAGAACAATTTTGGAGAACACCAATGATGGACTGTCATGGGTGAGCAAAGCATAGTCCCGAAGTGATGTTCTTGCAAAGGGGTTCTTACAGCTCCTCTATGACCTGACAGAACCTATCAGCTGGCTAGTTTGAATATGGACAATTCTTTAAGCCACTTAAAATTTTGACCGCCTCTGTGGTCCACATTTAAGAATAGACAAACCCCGGGCAGAGCTCTCTCTCGTTTCCGGCACTAAGACAGGTGGCTGCGGGCCCTGTGCAGGGGCCAGCGGGCCCGGCCCAGGCCCTGCCCGGGCCAGGCCAGGCCGGGCCGCAGCCATCCTGGAGCCAATGGACCCTGTTCGACCCGTGGAACGGCCCCCCCCCCCCCCCCCCCTCAGCCCTGCTGTAGGCAGCTGGAGCAGCCCGGCTTCCCCTCTCCAGTTGTCTCGGTTTTGAAAGACAGGTGTCTTCTAAGGAAGGCAGAAGCCCCCCTTGAAGTGGCAGATATAACCCTTTTTCCCTCCAAGTTATTATATTTTGAAATCAAGGGCCTTTAGGCAAAGATGCGGGAAATAGGAATAACAGTTCTTTACTCTATATATATATATATATATATGTATATGTATATGTATATAACCAGTCAAACAAAACAACAACAACTATGGCAGTAACAGCACACACAAACCCAGTGCCAGCCTTCTCGGCTGTCAGGCTATTTCCCCTCGGGTGCAGTTCCGCTCGCAGCCGGCAGGGGCGCTGGCGGCTCCCGGTGAGCAGGGCAGGTGCAATGGTTCCCCCGCGGCTGCAGGGGGCGCTACGGAGCGAGCTCGGGAAACACGCGGCACCCGTGCCCTGGGATCCCGGGAAGGGATGGAACAAAGGCTTCACAAACCCCTGGGCAGCCGATCCCGGACTCTCAGGAACAGCAGGCTGGAAACGGCAGGCGGGAACAGCAGTCTAAAGCGGCAGGCTAGAGCGGCAGGGACGAACGCAAATCCCGGGTGGCAGGCGAGATGTATCCAGATGGGAGAACCCCACGGATGCCCAGGCAGGCAGGGCGAGCAGGGCTACAGCGTAGCGAAAACTCGAAGCAGCAGCAGTGGGGCAGGGCAGCCACAGCTCGGCCTCCAGCAGGGCAGGGAAAGCGGCTTTTGGGGTCCCGGCGTTGTTTCCAGCAGGAAGAGAAGAACGGCCAAAAAGAAAGAAACAGCAGCTCCTTTCTCTGCAGCTTCTCTCTCCGGATGCTCAGAGCGAACTGCCCCCACACCCAGGTGTAGACAAAAGGAGTAGCCAGGCCCGCCCCACTCCCTTTTTTGTCTTTCTTAAGTACAGCTATTTGTCCCCTAGCAACATGCATATGGGAGAAAATTCCTTTAACAGAAAAAAAACCCTAAGACTAAACTAAAACCCCAACACCAGTGCTGCCAAGATTCAGCGGAAAGGTGCCCACCGCTGCCCGGCAAAGATCATGTGACCAACAGCGATAAGCAACATTCCAGCTGCAAGGCCTAAGTGAGATTAACCCTTTTAGTGCTGTGAAGAGCTGAAAACCTGAGGGAAGAGAGAGAGGAGATGCTTAAAGCTGAAATTCTGTTGTAAAGCTATGATATATCAGAGTACCCGCTGTAATTTCATGAAGGCATGGGGGGTGGAGCATTCAACTTGTGAGCAAAAGCACCCGCGCCGAGATAGGCAGATGCTGAAGCAGCTGTAATTTCATTAGAAGTTTGAACAGGGAGAGATGGAAGCGATGAGGACTCTTACTCCACGTGGAAAGGGGAAGACCTCTCTTCCTAGAGATGCTCCCAGAGATAGTCCTAGAGATGAAGATGAGGAGGACCCTTTGCTCCCAGGGAAGGAGAAGGGCCTCTCTTCTTAGAGATGAAATGCTTCCAGAGATGGGTGAAGAGAACTTTTGTTTCTGAACAGCTCAACCTTAAAATTGTACCCCAAAACCTTCAAGAGTGGACCCTCTAAAGCAGTTGTGGGAAAAGCTGCAAGTCGTGGGAAGGGACTCACATGCGAGCAGAGAACCAACCCGGGCGGCTGTCTCGTTGTGATAATGTTTTCATAGCATGGGCAAGAGAGACTCCTCTTCCTAAATGGACTGAACAAGGTTATTATGGAAGTGGTAAACAGACTGCACATCTCAAGGGTTGTCTTTTTACATTGTCAGTGGGAGAAGGGAGAAAGGTGGGGGGGAGAAGAAGTGTTCTGAAGGTGTGGTATGATTTTTTTTCCCTTCTTTTAGTTCTGTTAATAAACCTCTTTATATTCTTTCAAGTTTTGTGCCTGCTTTGCATTTCTCCTAATTCTTATCTCACAGAAGGTAAACAGTAATGAGTATTTTGGACCAAACCACTACATGGACTTGCTCTAGTTTTTGACTTGCTAAGAGGAGACTGTGACATCATGTCTCCCAGGACTCTTACTCCTGAGACTCAAAAAGCTCTTGACAGAGTGGCAACTGCCAAATACTCATTTTTTAGAAAATATAAAAATATTAATCTGCCAGTGAATACATTTTCCAATGCGGTATTTGCTTCCCTGCGTACGGGAGAGACATTAGAACATGCATGTCAGCATTTTCTGCAAGCATTTGCATCATTAGGTATACTTTAAAAGATAAAAACAAACAATAGTCTAGCTTATATAGCAAAAAAGCTACATAAATTCTTAATGAGTCAGGATGCACGTCACTCCTTCGGTATTCCTCATTCTCCTACAGGGCAAGCAATCATTAAAAGAACACACCAAACTTTAAAATCCCCTTTTGGATATACAAAAAAAGGGGGGAGGCAGAGGCTACGCCTCAAATGCACTTGAATAAAGCGCTGTGCGTTTTAAATTTTTTAAACAGTTGTTGGAAAAAAGGTCCGCAGACTCCGGCGGGGGGAGGAATTGCAGTCCAAACCAATATGGTTGATAAAAGCAAGCTCCGTTTATTGGCAATCCAGAGGCACTTATATAGTGTACCAGCTTGTTAACTCTTAAGTTGCTTAAAACTTATCAAAGTGCATTTCTGCTTCTACATAATTGGACTTCCATTGGCAAGCTTCTACAGTTATGTTATGATTAAAAGAATTCAGAGTTCAGCCTCCCTCCTCCTGGTCAGCACATCTTATCTGCACAGCTGCATCGCTTCAAAACTCCCTTCTTGTTTCCCAGACCTGTTTCTCACACAGGGATTTTTCTCATGCAGACAGTTTCCCACACTAACCTTTGCTTGCAGGCCTACTGCTTGTATAGTTCTTTTATTGATCCCTTAATTCTATCAATGATCCATGTCCCTGATCCTCTAACCATTTCCCAACAAATTCCCCCTTTTTCTTTTTGTACAAGCAATACTTGATTGGCTACAGATGTAGTGACTTTGTATATCATCTTCTGCAAGCACTGGCATAGGCAAGGTAAACACACTATTATTAATAATATTACTAGTCCTACAGTAATCAAATGCTACACAAATAAAACTAGCCATGATTTTAAACATAGTAACTTTAAACATCTTTCTAAGCTGAGACCATCTTCTTTCTGTAATTGTGTGGTTAATTGATGTAACTTACTTATCTGCTTGTGAATTAGGACAAAGTGGTTAGAAAGATTCATACAGCACATACCTTGGTACTTTTCACAGCCGTGGCTGTGAGCTAATAGTAGAAAATCAATGGCTACTTAATTTTCTAATATTGTATGTCTAACATTAGTAACATTTACACTTAACTCATTAAGCATTTGCAAGGTTATATTAAACTTATCCCTCTCCCAGCAAGCAAGTTTATGCAAAATAACGTAAGCCCTCGCTGCTAAAATACCAGGTAAAAACATAAATGCTAACTAAATTGACTGCCTTCACTTGATCTAAATGGGCAGACAGCTGATTGAAAATGTCTGCTAATGCTCTTGTTTCAAGACAGTCAAAAAACAATTTTTCACATTACTTCTGTGTTTGGAGTTATACCCAAAAATTTATGCAACTCTCCTTCTTAGTTTTGCCTTTGGACAGGGTTCCCCTACACCCACCACAAGTCACTAGCAACCACCTAGGGCAGCTATTACATTCGCCCCAGAGTCTCGCTATTTCTCCTGCTACGGAGAGTGGTGGATCTGGCAAGTCCTCAGCTCCTTCACTCAGCCACGTCTGCAGCCTCTCCCAAGGCTCCTCGGCACAGAGAGTTCCAGCTGTTATGGTAGTGGTGTGACTTTCCTCAGGAGCTGATGCTGACTGCGCCTTCTCGTTTTGGGGTCCTGTAGTACGGCACCACTTGCTGGGCACCTCTCTGGTTAGTGATGCAGCAATGACTTGTCCCTGTTGTTGCAGGACATTCTGCAGCATTGCAGTCCACGTTCGTTCTCAGAGCAGGAACTGTGAAGGGGTTAATAACAACTGTGCGATGCTGATGCAATCATTTGGATACAGGACATCTGCTGTAAAAATAGACTGCAAAATGCTTTGTGAAGATAAGTCAGCAAGCTTTTTGTTTACTTCTTATATCATTTGTTGGTGTTTCTCTCTGTCCCAGGGCCTATTCTGAGCAGCCCCGGCTGGCTTTGTCTTTGCAGGCAACAAAACCGCAGAAGCCGGTCTGCTGCCGGACGTTCTGCTGTTTGGCGGGGGGGTGGGGGGGGGTGCTCTCTGCCGCTTTTGGCTGGGTTTTAGGACCTCTGGGTTGCTCTGCTGCTTTCAGCCGGGCACCAGGATTGCCTGTGTCTCTTTGGCCCGCCTGTGCCCCGCCCCCTGGGTCGGGTGTCTCTGCTTCCGCGTTTGCGGCCATTCCTCTCTCAGACGTCGGAGAGGTAACTTCCTGCTCTGCCGAGTTTAGCAGCTCCTGCAGTAAGCGGACGGGTACTGCTGTGTTTTTAACCGGTTTTCTTGCGGCCAGCCCGAAGGACCGTGCCACTCCGGGCTCCGCTCCGGTCTCTGCCCGCCGCTCCGTAAGACCCCCGTCTGTTTCTTTCCCGGAGCTACTACAGCCAGCGCTGCCACTCTCTAAAGTCTCTGTGGCGGCTGCGGCCACTGTCTTTTCTGTTTTCATCTCTGCAAGAGTGCCAGTTACTGCTCTCCAGGTTACTTTGAGAGCTTTTGCTTCTTTAGCTTTCTTTTTAAACGACCTTGGATCAGCTAGTTCCTTATAAAGGTGCACTTCTTTAAGTCCCCGCTTTTCTAAAAAGCGTAAAAATAAATCAAGGGCCACCTCGGGTTCCATAACTGCGTCCTGTCGCAAGCCTGCGTCTCACCACAATCTGCGTCCAACCGCACCCACTGCGTCTAACCGCAACCTGCGTCCAACCACACACTCTGCGTCTAACCGCACACTCTGCATCTATCCGCAATTCCGCGTCTTACCGCGCTGTCCTTGCTGTCAGGGTCGTGCAGCCTTTTCAGGTTTAGCCCTTGTCAGCTAAACGGCGGACCCCGCTGTCCGGGCGGTCCAGGCTGGGATCAGGCGCTGGTCCGCAGCTGCCAATCCGTACGCCCACCGGCGCTGCTCCGGCGCCGCAGTTGGCCTCCCGCCGAGTCAAAAGGAACGAAGAGCCAGTCCGAGTTCGGGCGCCAAATGTTGGAATTGAGGGTCCGTGGACTCTGGCGGGGGGAGGAATTGCAGTCCAAACCAATATGGTTGATAAAAGCAAGCTCTGTTTATTGGCAATCTAGAGGCACTTATATAGTGTACCAGCTTGTTAACTCTTAAGTGGCTTAAAACTTATCAAAGTGCATTTCTGCTTCTACATAATTGGACTTCCATTGGCAAGCTTTTACAGTTATGTTATGATTAAAAGAATTCAGAGTTCAGCCTCCCTCCTCCCGGTCAGCACATCTTATCTGCACAGCTGCATCGCTTCAAAACTCCCTTCTTGTTTCCCAGACCTGTTTCTCACACAGGGATTTTTCTCATGCAGACAGTTTCTCACACTAACCTTTGCTTGCAGGCCTATTGCTTGTATAGTTCTTTTATTGATCCCTTAATTCTATCAATGATCTATGTCCCTGATCCTTTAACCATTTCCCAACAAACAGTTCTTTTGCAGAATCAAATTCGCCTATAATTAGACATTTTTTCAACACCATATAGGCAAAGTTAAAGGCAAACCCTTTGGTTTAGATCAGAAATTCAGAGATAGGGAAAATTGAAAGTCCATTTCAACTAATAACTTGGGGCAAAGGGTATGCTTGTGTCTCAACAGGTGCAGGACCGAAGTGGATTCCAGCAAAAAACGTGAAACCTTATCAAGTCCAGAAAAAACCAGGAATCGACTCTGGGAACAAGGAGGCAAGCACGCAGACGTGAATCAGTGTCAACACTACTGTCGATGCCACAGACATCAGTGATCTTTCTGTGCGGGAACTGTGGATTGAGTCTTATGTAAAACAGTGGGAAAGTTAAGGGTGCAAATTTTGTATGTAAGTGTGGTAGAAGTTATGTTACAGATCAGAGATTCCTAAGTTAGATAAAGCTGTTGAACGTGAAGCTCAATCAGGTATTACACTTGTGCCTTATCATCTCACTGATTGCCTTAATCAATGCAGCTTTCCCAGTGAAACAACCAAAAGAAAATGTCTGGGAGACTTTGGCCAACGCATCAGGCCTAGATACCATCTGTCTAACTCATTCAAGGCCAAAGAAACCATTCTCAACATGTTTGGTCGGTCTACTAGCAGACAAATGGCCACCTTCCAAACATGCTAATCTAAAACTTTCACAATTCGGTTCGAATCCAGTGGAATGTTGGGATGCTTGGACCAAATCCTTTCTGGAGGCTCCTTACGAACCTCAGGAATTGGAAATTCTTGCTTCAATAAAAATGGAGTTTTGTGTAGTATTCAGTTGTCCAGGGTTGAAACAAAATAAAGACAAGATAACAGATGTCACTCCAAATTACAAATATATAGAAATGCAACATCTTGGTGCAATTCGACAGTAAAGATGAACACACCGTCCAACCAGGCTCCATTGCAATTCCCATGAGGGATGTTTCTCATTTGTGGGGACAGAATTTGGCCTGCAATCCCCTCAAATGTCAAAGGCCGTCCATGCAGCTTTGGAAAGCTTTCCTTGCTAACACCTATTACCGCAGGCCTGGTTCCTACGGTATATCACCGTGTCCCGCAGCCATAGGGAGGAGGAGGAGAGAAGATCCAGCAGGCAGGAATTGTGCAGCAAGATTGATTTATTTATTTTACAAACTCTTTTATAGACTTTTTTCTTCACAGTCTAATTGGACAAAGGACCAGCCACCCCTTGGGGGTGATTGGCTAAAATCCTAAAACATCCATTGTCAAAATATTTTTCTACTATACCATAAACAAGACTTTTCAAGGTTGCAGGTGGCTTGGTTGTTTACATTCCCTGCTACCTCTTCTGTGAGAGAGAAAAGTCTCTCACAGAAAATAGCAAGAAAATCCTCACTAGCAGCATTTTTGTATCTACAAACGCCTAATGCAAAAATGATAAAAGAACATAAGAGTAGGGAAAAAAGATTTGTTGAGCAATATAAATCTGATTGTAATGACAAATTTACAGCTTGGAATTTTGGACAAAGGTTTTCTGCAGCTCTCCTTTTACCTGGTGCTGCTGCAGAAGCAGCCTTAAGACAATTGGATCAATTAGGCTGTTGGCTAAGTAAGAACTCTCGTGCTGTCTCACACTGAGCGATACGTTAACGGATGTTCAGAGTGTGAGACAAGCGACTCTGCAGAACAGAGCAGCAATTGATTATCTTCTATTAGTGCATGGACATGGATGTGAAGAATTTGAAGGTATGTGTTGTATGAATTTGTCGGATCATTCAAAATCTATCCATGAAAGTATACGGCAATTAGAGGATGGAATAGCTAAACTTGGAGAAGAAAGAGGATCATCATTGAATGATTTGTTCAATTAGTTTGACCTTACGCCCTTATGGAGAAAAATTTTGAAGATAGGTTTGTATGTTTTAACTGTTGTTGCAATTCTTTTAGTATTTGTACCTTGTATACTTCACTGTGCTAGATGAGCCATGGACAAAGCTGCCAAGGAACTGTTTTTGGTTCAAACAGGAGGGGGAGATGTAGGAACCCAGAGTGCAGAGAATATTTCTCTGCCTGTTTTTAAGGGGTTTTACCCCCCTGAACAACACTGTTTTGACCTCCAGCCTTGGAAAAAACTGCCTAGTATTAGAAAAGAACTAGAAACTAAACTGGTGTGAATTAGGTGATAGAATACTATGTGAGATTATGACAGGATGAAAAATTTAGAGGTTTTAGGTCTATATGCATAGTAAATAGATAAAAGTAGAAAACCTCAAAATGGAGGATAAGTTGTAGTTAAAAGCTTCTTTCTCCTTCTTCACTAACTCCATATTTTGCAGCAATAGTGGTCTGGGATGATTGGATAAAGAATTCCGCAGTTCCTGTCTATGTGATTTACGAACTTGTTGGACACTGGTAAAAAAGTGAAAATATCTTGTGTTTTAAGTTTTCATTGGGTAATTTAAAAGGCTGTGTAAATCTTGATAATTAGGCTTTTCTCCTTCATTCTGTGCTCTATGCTGTGTCTGGGTCACACTAGTGACTCTGTTTCTCTGATAAGACTTAATAAACAACTATCTAGCAGCAGCGAAGGCTGAAAAGTCTCCGTTTGTCTCTCGAACTAACTCCTGGCAAGGACTTTAAAAACTGTCTCCCATCAGGAGAGATTTGATTTATGGCACGATCAGTGTCACATAGCTTTCTTGAAGGCAGAGTTCAAGGGGGTTACATGATAAGGCCAAGCAGCAACAACAAACAACAGGCAAACAGCTGCTTCTTCTAATTCCAGTTTCTTCTATATTTTTTTTCTTACAGAAGTGTGGATTATATTTGTTAATTGACCAATAAGATTAACACATGATTCTAGTTTTCCTTTTCTTAACCTATCCTGGTCTAACAGTCGTAAGTCTTACACAAGTATTACATAGGTATTACACCGATTTGCATATATAGTTTCTATCAGCTCTTATTATTTATGTGAACACTATCTAAAAAAATGTGAGCAGTATAGTTCTATCTATATTTTGTCTAAAGTAAAGAAATTCTGTGAAAAGGTAACACTGCTGCAGTAAGAACTGTGTTGTAAGGTCTCTGCTGCAGCTTTTTAATGTTTAAGGCACTTAGCATATATTTTTACTAGAAGTTAAAAATCTATATTTCTATTTCACTTTGGTGTGGCTTCATGTATCTCAGCTTGTCCAAAGGTTTTAATTCAACCCCTGTGCTTTGGCTTTCCTCTGGGCCTGAGTCCAGAGAAGCTTTCACTCTAACACTAAAGGGGTCTCTGGTGGTCGTAATCACTGAACGCTTCGATATTATAGAGGACCTTTTGTTGAACTTTTTCCTTGGGCATGGGCTATTGCTTCTTGTTACATAACTTGCCAAAAAAACCACTCTAGTCCTCATTATCTGTTTCTCCACTGGTTTCAGCTATGTTTATCATCCTGTGTGCATACCTGTCATAGGTTAGCAAGCATAGTCCCGGAAGGGATGTCCTTGCTAAGGGGTGCTTACAGTTTCCTCTGGGACCTGATAGAACCTATCAGCTGGCCAGTTTGAATATGGACAATTCTCTAAGCCACTTAAAGTTGTGACCACCTCTGTGATCCACATTTAAGAATAGGCAAACTCCCCCTCCAAGCTCTCTCTCGTTTCCGGTGCTGGGACAGGTGGCTGCAGGCCCCGTGTGGGGGCCAGCGGGCCCAGCCAGGCCCTGCTCGGGCCAGGCCGGGCCGGGCCACGGCCATCCTGGAGCCGATGGACCTGTTCCAGCTGTGGAACCCCCCCCACTGCCTTGCCATGGGCAGCCGGAGCGGCTTGGCTCTCCCCCCTCTCCACTGCGATAAGAAAAATTCAACATTCCAGCTGCAAAGCTGCAAGGCCGAGGTGAGATTAACCCTTTTTATTGCTGTGAAGAACTGAAAACCTGAGGGAAGAGAGAGAGGAGATGCTTAAAGCTGAAATTCTGTTGTGAAGCTATGATATATCAGAGTATCCCGTTGTAATTTCATGAAGATATGGGGAGTGGAGTGTTCAACTCGTGAGCAAAAGCACCTGCACTGAGATAGGCAGATGTTGACACAGCTGTAATTTCATGAGAAGTTTGGACAGGGAGAGATGAACCAGATGAGGACTTTTGCTCTAAACGGGAAAGGAGAAAACCTCAGTCCCTAGAGATGCTCCCAGAGATAGTCCTAACGATGAAGATGATGAAGACCCTTTGCTCCCAGGGAAGGAGAAGGGCCTCTGTTTTTGTTTCTGAACGGCTCAACCTTAAAATTGTACCCCAAAAAACTTCAAGAGTGGACCCTCAAAAGCAGTTGCGGGAAAAGCTGCAAGTCGGGGGAAGGGACTCACATGCAGGCAGAGAGACTCCTCTTCCTAAATGGACTGAACAATATTTGGAAGTGGGCGGCTGTCTCATTGTGATAATGTTTTCATAGCATGAGCAAGAAGAGACTTCTCTTTCTAAATGGACTGAACAAGGTTATTATGGAAGTGGTAAACAGACTGAACATAAGGGTTGTCTTTTTACATTGTCAGTGGGAGAAGGGAGGAAGGTGGGGGGAGGAGGAGAGTTCTGAAGGTGGTATAATTTTTTTTCCCCTCTTTTAGGTCTGTTAATAAACTGCTTTATATTCTTTCAAGTTTGGTGCCTGCTTTGCATTTCTCCTAATTCTTATCTCACAGAAGATAAAGAGTAATGAGTATTTTGGACCAAACCACTACAATACCTTTACATGCTTTTATCTTTTTTGCTAGTTAGTCTTTAAGCTCTATCCAGCAACTCCAGGGAAACAGAAAATTTATATTTTAAGGGGCACTAGCACATGCTGTGTCCCCACCTGGGTGCTCCCTGCCAGGGACTCCAGGAATCTTTCAGGGTTCAGAAGTTGTGCTTGCTGTCCCTTTGTACGTGCTCAAATACAGAATGAGAGAGGTTCATACCTGTATTTCTCATTTTGTTCTCTTAATAACATTTATTATTAATGAAAAGACGATAAAATGACATATTTTCCATTCTGCTTCTGTGAACCAGGGCATTTTCTAGTGCTCAGTGGTTACGCCTGCAGTATAACAGGTCTGTTCAGTCTCACTTTGCTTCCTGCCCACTCTTGCTAGTTTGTTTTCATACTTCTGAAAGATAATATTTATCAAAAGTGGCAAATACTTTAGTTTAAATGAGAATTTGTATCTAAATTATCAGGTTTTGTATTATCTTGTATGCTTTCATGCCAAGCACTGTTGTTTGTTTATTCTTTTTATTCTTTTGTACTGTCAATTCCCAAGTAAAAAACGTTGAAGTTGCTCCATTTGGGGTGACTGAAAAATTGTCATTGCTCCTTAAATTGCCAGGAGCTTGGAAACTCCCCCTTCTGTTCTCTCCCTGGACTGTTTTCTCTTTTTACATTGCTCCTGCATTTGGAAAAGCCCATGGACAGCCCGGGGAATAATGGACCCTGCTCAGCACTCTCACCTGGCTGAAGGAACCATTAGCTCCTTCTCTTCCAGTCCTGTGCTGATGCTTTACTAGAACAGCTTCTAATGCTTGATATTGTGTGCTAAATTCAATAGAAAAGTATTTATAGCAAATTATTACTAAACTTAGGTGGCTCTGGCATTTCCAGTGATTTTACCATATTAATAGAAGGATATCATGATGTTTTTAACATGCTGATGACTGACAGAAGGTATTCAAAAGAAGAAATTCTGTTTCCTGGCTGATGAACTGTTGTCCAAGTATAACACACTGTATGTGGGTTTGTGAAGGGTAGCTGTGTTTCCCTGAAACATCCCTGGCAAAGGATCGTTCCGGTGGGTGCAGTATAGCACTCCAGCAAGCTTACTCCTTTCACCCGCGCAGCTGTTAGGCACAGATTCTTCACACACACACACGCACACTCAAGCCGGATAGTGTGGTGATCTGTTCACCCATTGCTTTTCCTATCTCACATTGTTTCCTATTACCGCAGGCCTAGGCCCTAGGGTATATCACCGTGTCCTGCAGCCGTAGGGAGGAGGAGGAGAGAAGATCCAGCAGGCAGGAATTGTGCAGCAAGATTGATTGATGGAGTGTAACAGCTTCCCGATTACCCCCAGAATCCTCAAATCTATTTGGCATTCCAAGTGTTTCCAATAACTTCCAATCACCCTCCTCCAAAGCCCGCATTTTAACTGACTCTAAGAAGCGATTGTAGTGGGTCAGACGCACTGTTACCGTGCAGTCCTGAATGGTCCAGGGGCGAGACCGGAGCAGCCTTTTCCTTCGCCACCCGGCTAAGGCAGCCTGACGACCCGGGGCCAGAACCTCATCTGCCTCACTGCCCGATGATGAATCATCAGGCAAAGGCAACTCTGAGACGCTGGGAACGAACAGAGGTGGGCGGAGAGGAGCACTTTGGCTAGGTTGGCTAGTGGCCGGACACACAGCACAGACTACAGCTGGCTGCGCTGCAGTTTGAACAGCAGCCTTTTTACAGGATGCCGTCTCGGCTGGTCCCGACTGAACTGGTACTGGAGCTGCTGCAGCCGTCTCCGGGGCTACAGCCGCACCCGGCACTGTGCTCGTCTCTTGCAATGTGCCAGCGCCCGGCACTGCTGCCGAAACTGCTGCTGTTTCTCGTTTCCCGGCCGCGTTCGGCGCCGCCGCCCCCGGCCGCCGCTCTGCAGCTGTGGCCATTTCCGGGTTTTCCCGCGGCAGCGCTACTTCCGGGTTCGCCGCTGGCCGCGCTGCTTCCTGGTCGGCCCGGCGCACCCCACGCGGCAGGGTGCCTCTAGCATCTGCAGCAGCTGCTTTTGCAAGCTGAACAGTTCTTCCAGCTTCCGTGATATGTTCGGTAACTCTGTCAGCAAAGGCAGATGCTGTATTAAAAGGTCGATGGCTCGATTCTGCAGTGGTGCAGAACAATCCAGCATCAAGGAGGGCAGCGGACCACACCCAGGCAGTCTCGGTGCAGGTCACGCCTGGCGTTACGCTGGCTAAGAAGGGACATCCGGGCAGCTTTTGCTCTGCTGGTGCATACACAAATGGGCTAGGAGCCGCCACAGTTCAATTCGCTAAGCCGTTAATTCACGGCCCTGGGTAAGCCGTGGCTGCCGCCGAGCCAAGCGGCAAGGCAGGCTGTACGCCCTCCTGCTGCCCCGACACCCCTGCCTCTGCCGGCGCGGGGTCCCTGGGGGCCGCGGAGTCCTGCGATTGTGCAGGGTGAGGCGGCGCAGGCTCTGCCTGTGGAGCTGGGGGTGTTTTTTCGGATTCACCATCACTTGCCCCTGGAGCCCGGTAAGCAGGGTCCCCCTCGGACATTCCTCGGTCACTCATCACCGAAATAGGCGAGCCAGCTCTGCTGCCACAGTCAAAGTCTATCAGCAGCATAAATAATGAACGCCAAGTTCGGAATAGTTCTAATGCTGCTGGGTCCCCAGACGGGAGTTCGTGCCGGACAGCACAGCCGAGTTCCTGCCATAAGGCAAAGTCCAGGGCAGTATCTCTGTCCATGGAAATCCCTTTTAAGGTAGCCCAAGTTAATAATTCCCGAACTGAGTTCTCAGGAATGGAGGTTTGCAATATGCTAAACACGCCTTTCCAGACCATTACCACAGCGTCGCTTTGTGAGCCGCTGTCTGCCATTTCTCAGTCCTGTCAGACCTCCCGGTCCCAGGGGGGAAGGGGAACAGCGTACCTCTAGAGAAATTCGGCTTGGCTCGCAGCAGCAGGACACTTCGTAGCGTGCAGATCACGTCAGGGTCACCAAATATTACTGTATCCCGCAGCCATAGGGAGGAGGAGGAGAGAAGATCCAACAGGCAGGAATTGTGCAGCAAGATTATTTAATTATTTTACAAACTCTTTTAATAGACTTTTTTCTTCATAGTCTAATTGGACAAAGGATCAGCCACACTCTGGGTGGATTGGCTAGAAATCCTAAAACATCCATTGTCAAAATATTTTTCTACTGTACCATAAACATAGTTCTACAAGGTCGCAGGTGTTTATAGTTTATAGAACTTCTGCTAATCTCTTCGTGAGAGAGAAAAGTATCTCACAGCCTAGAAAGCAGCAGGAAAATTCCTTGCTAACAGCATTTTTGTATCCACACCCTGGTTGGCTCCTGGTGTTAGCCACACCCCCATACTTAAGCCTGAGCTGTCACGTGCTCGGGGTCATTTGCCTCTAGAAACCTTCACAAGTTGTAGCAATAAACTGCTTTCTGTGGAACTCTACGCAAGGACCCTTCTCAACTCCTTGCCATCGGCTTAATATAACTGAAGCTATCCCTGTGTCTGTGTGTTCATGCATATGAGCCACAGAACCATAGGGAACTCGGTAATAAAAGCAAGACAATATATGTAATAAAGCAATAAACTCACACTGAGCAAAAATAAGCAAGGTAATACATGTAATCCACAGCACACGACAAAAGGATAGTGGTTTAGAACAATACACCCTCAATTGCCTAAATACCGTACTGTTGCTATGACCCAGCCCACTGCGGGGCTGGAGCAGCAAGATGCCAATCAATCCCAAGCTGCCTCCCCGTGTTCGGGAAATTTCTCGGTTACTCGGTTGTTCATGGGTTCTTTGTTATAACTCCTGCCTCTCGGTTTCCCCCATTGGTTCTTGTTGAATTGTATCCTCCCCCTGGCTTGTAACTCATTGGTTGTTTTCCCCTTTCCCCGCAGTTTTCAAAACCCCTATAAAACTGAGGGAAAAGCCTCTTGGCGGGATCCCAGATTAAGATCATTGCCATGTTCTGGTTGCAAAACTTCTGACAATAAACCTGTTAGGAGACAGACCAAAACCACCTCTCTCTTCCTTTATCTCCGAACTAACGTGAGCCTATATCATTGGCTCCTGCCGTGTCTCCTTTGCAAAGAAGCCAGCGAGCGGGCCCAGCCAGTGCCTATCCTGATGCCGAAGTAACTTCTGCGGCGCACAGAAGTAACGCAACTGGACTCTCTCTGATTGAGGGCACTCCAGAGCTCGTGCCACGAGCACAGAACTGCGTTACTGTACCATCACCCAGAGTCTGCAGTAGCTGGCAAGCCCTGGTTCACAATGAGGACCTGGAGAAACCTTCCTGGGCAAGGCTTCCAAGTGTACCTCGAAGGGGGGTCCAGTTGTTATAAGCCCAAATTGGCAAGTCAAAGTTACCTGATTATATGTTTAGTGCAGAAACACCTGGGTCTGTTGGCATACCTCCCAACCAGGTAGGGCCAGGGCTTGGCCAGAGCCAAGGCCTTAACTGGAAGGGTTACCCAAACATATCCTAGAAACAAGCCTATATTAATAGCAGCTGGGAAAGTTTCCTAAAAAGATACATGTCTTGCAGATAGCTACACAATGGTATGTGAAAGCTTGTAAAGCAGCCAGCTTTGTCATTTATCTTTAGCTAAGTAGTAAATGGTACCATGAACAAACTGCAAACAACCAAAGACATGCATATGTGTAACATCAAATAATATGCATAATGCCCTTTATAAAAAGTGAATTCTTGCTATGACATTAAGAACATATTCAGAATCGATAATACAGCAACAGCAACTGATCTAAGAAATCAAGAGTATATTTCTCCACACATCTATGTATGTATGACAATAAAGCAAAATAAAAGCAAGCAAGAAAGCACTAAACAGTTTACAATCAATAATATCCATAACCTGGAATTGTTATTCATCCTTCTCTGCTACCTATGAAAGATAAAAAAGCAAAGACTGTTATGAATAATCATCTTAAGTGAGCAATACAGAGCTCTTATACCCATCGAATTTTAACTTCACTCAAACTTAACATCATTTAAACATAGCAAAGTAAACCGAACAGAACTTAAAGTTAACATCACTGAAACTGAACAAAAATTAATCTGAATATAATTTAAACTTAACAGAAATTAAAATAACAGAACTTAAACTGAACACACTTAAACTTGAAACTTAGCAGCACTTAAATGTGTCAGAAATTAAACTCAACAGAACTTAAGCTTAACAGAACTTAAATCTAATAGAACCTAATCTTAACAGAACTGAAATGTAACAGAACTTCAAATTAACAGAACTTAAACCTAACATCACTTAAATTTTACAGAGCTTAAACTTAACAGAACTTAAAATTAACATCACTTAAATAGAACAAAACTAAAGTCAGAAAATTACAACATCGTATGTCTTTCAGTACCTTCCTGGTATAAGCATAAGTTTGCCAGGGTTTGTTTGTTTTTTTTTAACGTGCAGCTTTACTCAGAATTGCACTTAAAACCTGCTCAGTTCGCAGATGGTAAGACAGCCTTTCATGATTGTCAGTACAATAGAATTGACCTTGGACTATTAAAAGTAATGGGATATGAATACGTAAGGATAAAATACCGAGGACCTAGTTATATAATACTGCCTTGAGTTTTGCACACGTAACTCTGTTAGGTCAGTGGGTGTATAAAACTGACATGTATATATAAACAGCTACAAAGCCATGGTTTCAGATAATTCTAAAGGAGTGTGCTACTGTTTACTCCACTGTGATACTTTTTCCATAAGAACAGAGAATATTAGAAATTCAGCCACTGAGCAGATAACACATACTCATTGGGCAAGTCTGTTCTGTAAGGTGGTGTCACTTGTAGTCAATCTTCTGGTCCATCACTGTACTTAAACTGTTTTGATATCAAGTCCAATTTATAAGTGGAAAGGAAGAATAACTGCACTTGAACCACTAAATAGCTGTACCTATTTGAAAAGCTGTCACATGTTTGTTCATGGCAAAATATCCACAATAAAATTACCTTATGAAAGCTGTGGGGCAAAAAAGCAAGCGAAGTAGTAAAGCTAGCACAAATCTGCCTGCCTTTACAGTGGGGAGTCGTGAGGCAACTGTATTTATAACTCAAATAGCTTCTGCAGATAACATTGATAGGGGAGCAAGGAAAGGAATGCTCAATTGATGAGTGGCTAAACTTACCATGGGCCTCACCCAGCTAATTGCTCCCAGTACCTCTTGTAAATCATTCAAAGTTTTGACATCAGGCTTTAGAGTTCTAAGGGGCCACAGAATAATAAGTTATGCTCTGAGGGCACCGAGATTGTAAATATTTTTCCAGGTATACAAGTTTCTAATTTTTGTGGTAACAGCTGACATTGTACCTGAGCAAAGAATCAGTATTAATTCAGACCAATTAGACTTTTTAAAATCAAAATTCTTAGAATGGCAGCATACATCTTACATGACAAGTTGTACCAATCATGCAATATATAAGCATTTCTGTTGAAGAATTTTGGACCTTGCAAAGCAGCCTCAAAACAAGGAATTACGTAATTCTACTGGCATGCAGAAAGACACTACATTCATAACGCTAGCCTTGAATCTCTCCAATAAACAATCCTGTCAGAACCTACAGCTTACTGAAAATACAAAGTTACTTTTAACAAAAGCCAAAAATGTTCTTGAGATGCAGTAAAATGTATTTTTTAACATGAGTAATTTTCATTTGTAAAGACACTGACTGAGTTTAGGACAAATTAAGTGTTTCCCAGAAGCTCAAAACAAGATAGAAGTTTCCCTAACTATGAAATGGAATGTAAACATATGGTCTTGTAGGTTACTTTATCTCTTCACTTCAAAGTAGCTCTTGGCAAGGGGGGGCCATGTAGCCCACAGAGTCCGGGGGGCCCAGAAGGGGGGAGGCCCTGTCACCGCCGCGGGGGCCTACTGTGGCCTGGGGGCCTGTCATGGCAGCTGGGGGGGGGGAGGGCTGGTGTTGGGGGGGGGGGGCAGCCAGCGAAGGAGCCATGGTGGGGGAAGCTGGCAGCAGAAAAGCCACTTGTGTAGGAGCTGTCACCGAAGAAGCCGCGGCAGGAGAGGCACCCTGTAGAGCAGCTGCTGCAGGGGGGCACCGGAGGGGCCGACAGCCCTGGGAAGTCAGCTTCTAAAGCCAGCCGAGCTGTTCCAGGGGGTCAAGAGGGAGTGTTCTGCTCCAGGAGGAGCTCCGGTGGGGCATGAGTCATGCCCGTATCACCATGCATATCGTAAGTTCATTACTCTAAGTTGAGGATCGATCAGTTCCCTGGATCTGTTCTCTGGATCTGTGCCCTGGATCTGTGCCCAGGTTCATTATCGGTAGCCTTCCTAGCAGTCCCTGTTGCAGATACGTGCAGGAGTTTTTTTAACATCAAAGCCGTTCTAATTTAGGAAACAGTTACAGGGTCTTTTAACCCATAATGAAAGTTGCTCCAATGTGGAGAATGTGCTGCAATATCTTTAAGCTGCACCTACGCTCCCGGGGCACCTCCCCAGTACCAGGACACTCACAGTCCCGTGGTTCTTCGTCCAGCAAACACCAGTGACGTAACCTTATAGGCTGTGCCAGCATCTTGCTCTCCGTCAGATTGTGGTCTGCAAAAAAGTCCCCTGTCTTCGTAGCAGGGTCTGAGCTCTGCTCTCTGCCCGCAGAGTCCCCAAGTCTATGTTCCCAGTCGCTCACCTTTGGTCGGGTGTCTCTTTCTGCTTTCGTAAATCGTCCGGACTTCTAGGCTCTCACTCTCCACCTGTCTTGATTGATTGGGCTCCACCGCTGGCTGCTCTCAGGTCCACAGTCATGATCTTATCACGTCGGGGTCACCATTTGACGGTAGACAAAAGACTGACGCTGAAGATGGTGGCAAGCATCAGCACTTTATTACAAAAACCCAGCCTTTTTAAGCAGTTAGCTGGTTATCAGTTTACATCGTTTTAAAGCATAACAAGCATAATTCAACCAACCACCATACACCATCATGTAAACACGCGATGGTCACGCAGCATGTTTTTCTACCCCGAATTCAGCTGAGTCATTACCCAGAATCCTTTTCTACTTAACCGAAGTAACAGAAATAGGCCATGATTTTACAAAGGCAACAAGGCCTTCATTTTATAAGGTTTTACCTATACGCCACAGAAAACCCTTTCTGTATTTGTTGTAATTAAAGTCTCTTTTTGGCTACTGGAAGAAGATATGGTCAAACCAGTAATATTTGTACTGATATGCAGTATATTCTTAAGCTGTAAAGTCAGGTATGGGTTGTGCATATTCTTGATAAGTTTTTTTTTAAGCTCCGCATTCCCTTGAGATTCTTGTTTAAAATTCAGTTTGTTCTTCTAATTTTACAGTTTCAGTACAGCTGTCCTGTAAGCAGCAGGAATCTCACTGGTGAGGGCAAACAAAACTTAAAAAAAAATATCTGCCCATTGCAAAGATCAGAATTAGTATTTGAATGTTCACTTCTTGAATCTTTTGGAAAATATCTTATATACTTAAATAGTTATTTAACAGGTGGAGAAAAGTCTTCTAATGGTGTTTTGCTAATTGGATTAAAGAAATTATTTCTGCACGTGTTCCAGAAAACACTCGCTTTGTTTGAATTCTGACTGATATACGGAAAAGACTCCACTACTGGAATAAGTAATAAAGTAGGTATGTTTATTTCAGCTCTGGGACGCATGGGGGATAGCTCCTCCAAAGTCATGCGTGTGTTGGGGTCTCCTCCCCCACCGTGTAGCCCTGGGAGAGGGGCCCTGAGGGGACAGACATGGGGTTTCCCTGCCCCTGGTCAGCCTTGTTCCCCATTGGTTGGTTTGTGTTTCACTGCGCGGGCAAAGGACCCTTGGTCCGGTGACTGTAACAGTTCCTGAGCACAGCCTCGGCCATGCGGCTGGAGAAATAAAGATCTCTGAAACGGCTATCAAGAATCTGTCTGTCCATATATATTTCCTTTCCACGGGACTCCTGGTTTGATATAGGCGTGTTACAGTAATCCCCACTGCAACATGTGTGCCCACAGCTGCATTCAGCTTGGTGTATATCGGGTTACAAACTCCATATTCATTAAGTTTCCCAATAGACCTATACATATTCATTACGTAGCCCTGCCTAGCCTCACCTCGTATTATAATGAGCCCAAAAGTAATTTACATCTGCGTTGCGCTTGCGCAGTGTTGTCTGGTGGTCGTGGGCAGGGGTCTTCGGGATGAAGTAAGGGTCTTCTTCAAATGAAGTAAAGGGTCTTCCTGATTCTGAACTTTTCACCTTGCTTCCCTGCGCATGCTCTTTATGTCCCTGGCCCAAGTCCAAACTTCAAGTCTGGTTTAAGTTAGGTTCAAAAACAGGATCTTTGGTCAAGATTCCTTCGCCTTATCAATAGTCTTCTATCTTTTCATCCTGCTTTGGTAGGCACAATAAGTGTTGAGCAAGCTGTATGCATTGTTTTTAACAAACAGCTTCTTAGCAAATCATTTAACGTCTGCTTCCCCTTCTTCCCTGATTCATGACTTAAACTTGGGATGTAAGAATGTAAGAGTAAAGATAGAGGTAATTTTTTTTTTTAATTTCTCCCATACCACTTCTTCTTCCCCACTATGATAGGATGTATTTCTAAAACTGCTGTTACCATTCTACTCTCAAATTGGTAGGCTTGATACAGTAATTATTTCATTAAATGTTATTTAGGAATTATGTAGGAGGTCAGAAAAAATTATCTATGTAGTTTTTGCAGCTTTAAATTTTGTTAATTCTTTTTAAATTTTAGAGACTTGAACATTAGGGAGATTTGACCACAAGTATTGTGTTTCAGTGTGGAAGCATAACTAGCAACATTAGACATGAACAAAATTAAGGAGTCCCTAACAGATCTTGTGGAATTTTATATTAATGAACTAGAGATATGTTTTGTTGCATGTGTGTAAATTAGACAAAGAAGTACTTAAATGCTAGAAATGCATATTTACCTGTAAAAGTGATAAGACTGATCAACAGTTAACTCATGTAAGCACAGTTAACTATTGGGAGACAGCAAATGTTGATCACAAAACCTAAGAAGCAGGATTCACCTTAATCTTGTCAAGATCAGAGGAACAAGAATTTACTTGAGACCAACACAGAAGCTGCTGTATCATCCTACAAAGGACTGCACATGCCCCAGAAAGAAAAGTGAAAAGTGCATTGTGATGAAGACTACTGATCTGCATCAGAAAGACCCCCGAGGAAGAAGAGGAGCCTTCCTCAGTGAGACCACCAGGACACACCATGCATGTGTGACACATATGTTAATGGTATTAATGACTTCTGAGAACTAATTTGTATAACCACTCCTATCCCAAAGAATGTGATGACCATTCATTAATTTTACCCATAATATTGTGTTGTAGGAAGTGCAGTGTGTGTGTGTTTGGAGGAGTGATCCCCCACACACCCGGCGCCGAATAAAGCAAATACCCACTTCTCTGACTCTGTCTCTGAAGTGTCTTCTGGCCCAGTTCGGGCCAATTCAAAAGTTAAATGGAAGCTCTCTCACCTTTTTAACAAAAAGATGTTTGTGGGAATTGCATCCCATCAGCAAAAGCTTTTTCAAGAGGTTTAATATATTCCTCCTGTCTTGCCTCTGATGAAACATTGTGACTGAGGGGAGAGAGAACAAATAAACTTGATATAAATTAGTAGTGTCATTTTATGGGTTTTGATGCCTTTTCTTGGTCTTAAAATCAAGAGTCATACACGGTTAGAAGGGGAAAAGGGATTTTACCTTGGTATTTATTTTAAGGATCCTTAGGTGTACACATCCAGGTCATATGCATCGAGATGCACCCCGCCGAGTCTATCTCTGTGTCTCTCCCCCCAACATTGGGTATAACATTATAGGTTTTACTAATTAGCATATCTATCAAAGATTCCCCAATGAGAGGCTCAAGTGAGCCCCCCTCCCCAAGGAACCTTCCCCTGGATGGTTCTATCTTGGTTTACAGAATGTGTTCTGGAGAGGACCTTGGGGTCTGGGGCACACTGATCCCTAGCTACGAAGCTTCTAAAATGTTTAGTCTCTTAGCTTGACAAACAAGTCCAAGAATGTAGGCAAAAAGCACTAGGAATACAGAAGTTGTAAAAAAGTATAACAGGGGTATAAAAGAAAAGGCAAAAATCTTCATGGCATCAGTTTCTGTTGGAGGTTAGGATTTTTTCATTCTTTTTTTCTTTCTCTCAGGGAATTTTGTCCCTTTTGTTGCCTAAGAGAAGATAACGATTAGTACTTATGAGACAAAAGAAGTGGCCAAGGTGGGAGAAAGGGTGCAGCTGGCTGCTCTCTTAGCTGGGGGGTTTCTCTTGGGAAGGGCAGAGAGAGATTTTGGCTGGGGGGTCAGGGGGCTGGGCTCAGCTCCGAGTTCTCCCTCTCTCTCACTCTTGGATCAGAGGGGAATGGTCGAGTTGCTGCTACCGTGGGGAGAATTCGCTGCCCCCGTGGAGTCCAGCCCCTTTACTGCTTCTTCCTTACCATGGGTGAGCCTTTGCTCGTAAGAGCAGCTGGTGAACTGGGACCTTATTAACACCCGATCGCACTGGAAAGGACCCTCACTATCTTCTCGGGTTCCACAGGGGAAAAACCTGGGACCCTGAACTCCTCCCCCTTCCCCGAGGGCACGTCTCCTGGCTTGTGTGCGGCAGCTGCTTGCAGAAACTCGGCTGCAGCTGCTCAGCCCCACTGTTTTCTGTCACTGCCTCAGGGGTTGGGGTTTTTTTGCTACATTTTAACCCAACACCCCGTGCCTGCTGGGACACCCCGCGGCCCCTGCTATGGCTGCGGAGTTTCTGCTACATGTTGCTTGTCACTCCAAGTCTGCTCACCTCTGCTGTTCCAGCTTGCTGCTCCAAGGTTTCTGCTACAGTCCATTTCACTATCCGGAGGGGCACCGGGACCGGCTGCCCCTGTGATTTTGTAAAGGAAGCCCCTTTTCTATCTCTTCCGCCGGCTCGTCCGCCATTACCGTGTAGAAAGAGATGGCCGAACTCGTGCCACAGCGCCCCCTGCAGCCGTAGGGGAATCGTCGCACCTGACCTGCCTGGCTGGGAGCCAACAGTGCCCTGCCAGCTGTGACCATAACTACACCAAAGGGGAAAGTGTTTGACAGCTGAGAGAAGGCTGTTATTGGGTTTCTGGTTTTGTTTGTTGCTGTTGCCATTGTGGTTGTTTGCCTTGTTATACATATATATATCTATAAAAGTAAAGAACTGTTATTCCTTTTCCCATATCTTTGCCCGAAAGCACCCTAATTTCAAATTTATAATAATTTGGAGGGGAATCATATTTTCCATTCAAAGGGAGGTTCCTGCCTTACTTGGCAGACACCTGTCCTTCAAGCCAGGACAGTTTTTTACCCCGCTTTGTGGGTATGTGCTAATGGAAGGGCTGATACATGGTGGATGGAAATATGATTTCGAGGTTTAGGTCTTCAAAACAAGATTATCACTTGCCACAAGCATATATTTGCTTCTTGGTGTCCAGTGCCGTAATGTAAAGTAGTTAGTGATTATATTTCATTATAAAGAATGAAATAAAATGTGTTTTTTGTTCCTGAGATGGCACTGAGCAAATACATTAGCCATACATCTTGATCTTAGTTATAAAATTTAGGTTTTATTTTTCTGTCACCTCTTTTTCAGAACACTTCATTAAAAATCAGCAAACTGAGGGATTACCATAGAGTGAACTGGCAAAGACAAAAGTGATTTATAGTGTCTCTTGTTGAGCAGTTTGGTCAACAACCACAACATCTTGGCTCACTCACATCTGATTTCTTCTGCTTGAAATATGCTACCTAACCAAGGAGGTCTTGAAAAATCTCATCTGCAGTTGTGAGCAGAACTGCTGTCCTGTAGGTGGGATGCAAAGTAAGCATATTGTGTGTTGGGGTTCCTCCCCCCTGGTGTGGGGTCCTGGGAGAGGGGCCCCAGGGTGGAGGCACGGGATTTCCCTAGCCCCTGGTCAACCTCATTCCCCATTGGTTGTTTTGTGTTCCCCTGCCTGGCAAGGACCCTCTGGTCCTGTGATTGCCACAGTTCTTCAGCAAGTTGCCGGCCATGTGGCTGGAAAATAAACATCTCTCTGAAAACATCTACCAAGAATCGATCCTTATATTTCTTTGCCACAGGCCTCACTGTATATACGTGTTGTAGGAATCCCCACTACAACAAATGGTGAAGAATGCGGGCAGAATGATTCCCTAAAGACAGCGACTGTGATTTGTGAGTAAACTCTTTAGATTTCTCTTCTTGCTTTTGTTTTGCTGTTCCATAAACTATGGAGGAACCGTGGGAAGACTCCTGGCTCTACAAGCTGCATTGGGACATTTATCTTAAACTTGAAAAGATTCTTGAACAAAGATATGTAAATTTTAGCTTAATTCAAGCTCAAAAAGAACTAAAACGCTTCCTGGCATGGTTGTTTAAAAATTTCTACTTTTCTTGGGACTTGATTCTTACCAAAGACTTTTGGAAGACTGTTTGGACACAGTTAATTTCTGAGTCAAAATATATGCCGATGGAAGAATATTTTCGTGAATATTATTTAATTACCGAGACTGTTGAACAGTATCAGCTCTGTCCTTGCAAAGGGAAATGTGCCTCAGGGATCGTGCGGCCTCGGCCACATGCGCCGAGTGCTCTGCGAGCAGCAGCGAGGCAGTTCCCGCCCGCGGGCAGAGCAGCGCCAGCCGTGGTGCTGGCAGTGGAGCGAGGCGCGGTGGGAGCAGCGCGACCCCGCGGTGCCCGCCTGGCCCTGCACAGCGTGTGGTGGAGCGAGCCCCGTGAACGCCAGGCCAAGAGGGGTGGCGCGCGGGCGGCAGCCGGAGGCGATGGCGGTGGAGCGGACCCACACCTAGCCGAAACATGCCCTGGAGCAAGGCGTAGGGGGGCCATCGCTCAGGGGCTCTGCCTAGATGTGGGCGTGGCCCCAGGCAGTGGCAGTGCAGCTGTGACCAGAGGCAGCAGAGGCGGCAGTATGCAAGGAGCTGAGTGGCACTGGCAGGACCCGCAGCTCCAACACGGGAGCAAGCGAAAACGAAAGTGAAAGCAAAACCACAGCGAGACAGAAAACAGCAGCCACTCGGAAAAAGGAAAAAATCATCATAGCTAAGGTTTTAGGAATAGTAAAATGGTATAATGTTAAACAAAATTATGGTTTTATAACGAGATGTGACAACCGAGAAGTCATATTCGTTCATAGAACTACCATTAGAAAGAATAACTCTGAAAAATACCTCCCAAGCTTAGGAGATGGAGAAGTAGTAGAGTTCAGGATTGTCCAAGGAAGGAAAGGTTTGCAAGCAGCAAATGTCACTGGGCCTGATGGTGTTTCTGGGAAAGGCAGTATATATGCTAAAAATCATAGTCATGTTAGACAATATCCCCATTATAAGCAACCCATACAGCCTCCCTTTCCTAATCCTACCTTTCCCCTTTTTCCTATATCCTATTATCCCCAGTGTGTTCCCAATCCGTCTTTTTCACCCATGGTTTCCCTCACAAAACCATGCCTTTGCCAATTGTTTCCCCAAAAATCCCTTTCCAGTGCCTAGTGGGGGATGACAAGGGAGAGAGAAAGAAATTAACTATTGTTGTTTAGAGTTCCAACAGTGCGGGAGCTCGGGTGTGGGTCGGACGGTCGGGACGGACGGAGACGAGAGATCTCTGAAGTCAGATCTTGGAACATGCGGTTTATTGCAAAGGGTGTGGGTACAGGGGCACTGCTTAGAGCTGCCAGCCGCAGCTCGGAGCAGGCCCAAGAGAGTAAAAGTGTAAGCGGGTAAGTAAAGAGAGAGAGAGAGAGGAATGAGAGTGAAGAAGTGATGAAGTCCTGGTTACAATACAATAAATCATCTTCTGTACTGAATATTCTAATTGTCACTAACCAATCTAATACAAGATACAAATCCTATAGCATTTGCATACAGCCTATAAGAGTTCTTATATTACCATAGAGTGTTACATCTTAACTTCTAAAAACTACTCTTTGGACCCCTTCTGCTGAGCTAGTAGGGTCCGCTCTGACCCTTGGACCTGCCTGCAAGCAGAGGGTATTGTTCAATCAAGAGGGGATTACCTTCAGTCGGCCATACCATTGTTTTCCAGTTGTTCAGTAACTAAGACTTGGTATCTCAAAGGTGGCTTTCATTTCGATGTTGCTTATAGTTTTCATATTCCCAAAATCTTTTGTCAGGCAATCATATTTATAAGGCTTTCCTGTTTCATCTTCCCCAAAACAACAGGTTCAAATAGAAGAAACCCTCTCCTGCCTCAGTTTCCCCACAAAGCATGCTCAGAGAGTCCTGTCTCCCTTCTGCCAACTCAGGAGGGTGGCTTGTTTTGTTTTGAAACTGTTCTTGTTATCTCATGTTTATCCAGTTGTTTTCAATGTTAAGTTTTAAATCTCTTTTTGTTAAAAATAAATGGGTGAAGTGTTGGGGTTCCTCCCCTCTGCCATGTGGTCCTGGGAGAGGGGCCCCAGGGTGGAGGCACGGGGTTTCCCTAGCCCCTGGTCAACCTTGTTCCCCATTGGTTGTTTTGTGTTCCCCTTCCTGGCAAGGACCCTCTGGTCCCATGATTGCCACAGTTCTTCGGCATGTCGCCAGCCATGTGGCTGGAAAATAAACATCTCTCTGAAAACATCTACCAAGAATCGGTCCTTATATTTCTTTTCCACAGGCCTCACTGTATATACTTGTTGTAGGAATCCCCACTACAACAACTGTGCTCTTCAGAATTAAGCTTTTCTTGATGACTGACTCCCACAAAAAATGTGTGTGTAACAGGAACTAGAGCAGAAAACAGTCTAGTTTTTTCAGCTGTTAGCCTTCCCTCAGAGAAGCCTTCTTTTCCTGCAGTAAATCTATCAAGATTAATCACTTCTGCTATGTGCAAGACTCTTTAGGCTTTAGTGGAAGCCAGAAGGACCATACTAATCTCACTGCAGTGCTGCTTTGTTCAGGCTCTTGCTACAGAAGAGGAAGGAACTAGAGCAAGTTACTGGCCAGGAGGATCAAAAAAGATGATGTTTGTTCATCCAGCAGAGTAAACAGTGGAGAACTCAGATAAATTATGTCAACGGCTACATAAAAGACCTCAAAAGAGGGTTTTCTTTATTTTTCTTGTACTTAAGCGTTGTGGGGACTACTTCATAATTGTGTTGCATTTCTTACTGCTGTCCAAAAGTACATCTGTCCTGAGGTATTGGCCTTTAAGGAAACTTACTTTGGTACCTGGTTGTTGGGGTTTTAGTTCTCCTCCTCTTTTTCTTTTTCTCTTAAAGGAATTTTCCCCTTACATGTTGCCAGGGGGACTAATCGCTGGATGCTTAAGGAAAACAAAGGATCTGGCCACAGAGGGAGGGGTGCATCTCTTTCACCTAGGTTTGTGGGCAGTCAGTTCCTGGCGTTTGGATGGAGAGAGAGGCTGCTTCTTTGGCTGCCTTCCTTCTACCGGAGAGACCCTGGGATCCCAAGCTCTCCTTTCCCTGCCCTGCTGGGAGCCGGGCAGTGGCTGCCCTGCCCCCGCTGTTGCTTCGAGCCTTCGCTACATGGTAGCCCTGCTTGCCCTGCCTTCCCAGACCTCCAGGGGGTTCCCACTGCAGCTCCTGAGTTTGAATACATCTTGTCTGCCACCCGGGATTTGTGCTCGTCCCTGCTGTTCCAGCCTGCTGTTCCCGAGGGTCGGGCCGGACACCAGTATCGGCTGCCCAGGGGTTTGTGAAGCCTTTGTCCCATCTCTTCCTGGGATCTCAGGCCACCAGTGCCACGTGCTCCCCAAGCTCACTCCGGAGCGCCCCCTGCAGCCACGGGGGAACCATCACACCTGCCCTGCTCACTGGGAGCCTCCAGCGCCCCTGCCGGCTGCGGCCAGAACTGCACCCAAGGGGAAAGGGCCTGACAGCTGAGAAGGCTGGGACTGGGTTTGCGATTGTTTGCTGTTACTGCCATAGTTATTGTTGTTTGTTTGCCTTGTTATACATATATAGATATATAATAGTAAAGAACTGTTATTCGTATTTCCCACATCTTTGCCTAAAAAGCCCCTTGATTTCAAAATTATAATAACTCGGGGGGAAGGGGGGTTGCATCTGCCATTCCAAGGGAGGTTCCTGCCTTCCTTAGCAGATACCTGTCTTTCAAACCAAGACACTGGTGAATGGTTAGTGTGCTCTGCTGCTACAAAGATATATTGTTAAAGGTTGTAGGTACAGCAGAGACTTTCATAACCCCAGACAGTAGCCATCAAACTTGGTAGAGTCTGAAAAATAGTGTGTAGAGGAGAAATAGAGAATTTGACCAATATCTAGAAAACTATGAAAGGTGATATTTGCTCCCAAGTTTCAAAGATAGACCCCTTTATGGTCAACCAGGTTCTCTGAAAGAGCTCATGTTATATTTTTCACAAAAGCAGCTTGCCTGTCTCCTATTTTGCACAAAATCATTTTGTATGTGTCTGAATGGTTTCAGTGCAGAAAAGTAAGAGGCGTGGGTAAAAGGAATTTGAGAAAGGAAGGGTTGCCAAATATGAAGTAGAAAAGGGAAGGAAGATTGAGAATCAATGAAAAATAAAATGAGCAGAAACAGTCTTTCCTGCTGTCGTGAAAAGGGGAGATTTCCTCAAACCCCCAGTGTTTGATTTGTCTGTCAGCACCTCAGAAAAGTCAAGACCCTTATGCCTGACCAGTCTGTCAACGTCCTGTTAAGGGGACCATTCACTGAGCAGTCCTGCTGGATCAGAGGGCAGTTGGACTGACTTGTTCAGGGTCACATGCCAACATAGAGACCCCCTCCCGGGTCTCCACACCTTTATCCGAGTATGTTACCCGATGCCGCTGACTGCCAGCACCTGTGAAGGACTCATACTAACAGTTTACAGAATAATACTTTATTAATAAAATAGTGTCAGGTTAAGGTTTAAGGATTACCAGTGACATTATCTGACTGCAAAAATGTATTCAAAACAATATATGGATAAACTCTAATCCCTAACAAAAGCTGTCTCGAGATAATAATTCAGCATGCACAGAGTACAGTTCTTACCCAATTGGCATCCCTATGGGGGAGAAGACAGGTTCAGCCTGTTGACAGATCCCAGAAGTTATGATGGAGTCTTTCCTGACTTCTCCCCATTCTTAACTTACTTTTATACTATTTCTTTGCATTTAGGTGGAGCTTGAGTGACTCTAGTCACAGTGTGCTCAGTTGAGGGGTGGTCATACCTTGGAGGTGGGTAACTTTGGGATGGAGGTGTGCACCAGTATTGCATCCGAGGAGAGTGATTTCGCCATGGTTCCTGGTTCAACAGCAGGACATCCTCTTTTATCTCTGTTGGTTGACAGCTGCTGTGTGGCTTATCAGCAAAAAGTATGTAGTTGGTTGAAAATGGCTGGATGCCAGGCACACACCAAAGCCGCTCTCTCACTCCCCTCCACAGCTGGATAGGGGAGAGAAAATATAACAAAGGGTTCATGAGTTGAGAAAAGGATTGGGAGAGATCATTCATCAAATACCATCATAGGCAAAACAGGCTGTAATTTAGACATATGAATTGAATTTATTACTGACAAAATCAGAGCAGGATAATGAGAAGAAAAATAAGACCTTAAAAACACCTTCCCCCCACACCTCTCTCCTTCCCAGCTCTACCTCCTGCCCCAGCAGTGCAAGGAGATGGGGAATGGAGGTTATGGTCAGTTCATCACCCATGGCTTCTTCCACTGCTCAGGGAGAGGAGTCATTCTCCTGCTGCACTGGGGTTCCTCCAACGGGAGACAGTTCTCCATGAACTTCTCTGATGTGAGTCCATTTCATGAGCAACAGGTCTCTACGACCTGCTGCAACGCAAGTCCATCCCACGGGCAACAGTCCTCCCAAGACTGCTGCAGCGTGGTGAGGGAGGTATCTTTCCAGCTTTTTACCTGCTAGCACTTGTAGTTCAATGCCTTAGAAAGCCTCGAGCAGCCTAGAGAGGTAGCATGGGCAATCTAGCATTTTAGTAGCTCTAAAATCGGTAACTGTATCAGCTGCAAAGCAAATACCACCAGCAGAAGCAAAGAGGGAGAAATATAGCTCTCTGCTCGCTCAATTTCCTGCAGTTAGAAGCTTTCAAAAAGAAACAGACGACAAGAGGTGTTTGCAGAAAGAGTTGCAGAGCCAGAGAGGCGAGGCCTCACTTGATCTTGTCTTTTATTCGGAGAAGGGGAAAGGGAGGACTGGGGGTGGACCCGGGGTGACCGTCCAATCAGACACTGCTAAAGAGTTTGAGTTACATTTGGTTTTGCCCGCACATGGAACAAAGGAGTTCAGAGCACATGGCAGAGGCAAGTGTCTTGGGGAGGGGGAGGGGAAGCTCGGAACAGGCAGCAACAATTCCCTATTTTTTTTTTTAAAGCTGGGTTGCAACTCTTAGTAACTTAAAAGTGCATAGAACAGTAACAAAACAACAGTGCAAAACATGATTGGAATCTATCGTCCCTACAACTCGACAGTACCTAGGATGTCTTTAAACTAGTTCCCAAGTTAAAACTCAGGGGTTTAGCCAGGACATCTATGGTATGGGGTATCAGGAAGAAGATTTACAAAATACAGTGCAAAACCTGAGTGCAAAACAATGCAATTTAACTTAAGGGATTAACATCAAAATCTGCAGTAGGGGGTTTACATGAGGGTGCAAAATCAGGATCCTTTTTACAGCGTCTCTTCCAGGAGGCAGTTTTAACATCCTTAACTTTTGAGGAAGTGACATAAGGTTTTATCCATTTCCCTGGGATCCACCTCAGTCCTTGAGGGGTAGATACACTGGCATACCCACGTCCCCAAGTTACAAGTTTGTATGGTCCTTGGATTTTTTGAGTCTCTGGGTCCCAGATCAGGACTTCTGGATTTTCCTTCAGTTTCTGTCTCCCGGTGTTCTGGAAATGACGATAGATGGGAGGGTTTGGATCCTCAAAGGTGCCAGTCAGGAAGTTTATGGTAAACAATGCTTTGCTGAGTCTGAGGACAGGTGAGTTGAGTTTAGTGGTCCCTGATTGTTGTAGCAGCATTCGCTAGAGGGTTTGATGGGCACATTCAACAATGCCTTGTCCAGTTGGGGAGTGAGGAATACCTGTAACATGTCAAAATCCCCACTGCTGATGAAAGTTTTAAAACTCTTTGAGAGGTGTGGGCAGGTCCATTATCAGTTTTTATCTCTTCAGGTATAACAAGCACAGCAAAAGCCTGGACAAGATGTTTTTCAACATCCTTAGCCTTTTCGCCTGCATGTGTAGAGGCATACATAGTACCAGAGAAGGTATCAATAGAAACATGAACGTATTTTAATCTCCCAAATTCAGGGAAATGTGTGATGTCCATTTGCCACACTTCACCGCTATTAATGCCTCTGGGATTGACCCCCATGCCCAGTGATGAAAGCTGTAGCTTCTGGCAGTTGGGACATGTTGCCACTATTGCTTTTGCCTGTGTCTGCGACAGATGGAACATGCGGATAAGAGCAGGGAATATTTTGATGGTACATGGCATGGCTCAATTTTGCTTGTTCAAAAACTTGGGGGAGCTTTGGTAAGTCAGCTGATAGAACTATGTCTGCTGGCAGAGCCAGAGCATCAGCTCTACCATTACCCTCTGCAATAAATCCTGGCAGGTTTGTATGTGACCTCACATGCATGACAAAATAGGGATGCTCTCTGTGGGAAACCAGATAAATTAATTTTGAGAGCAAATCATAAATTTTTTGTTTGAGATTTCTTTTAGGAGAGCATGCTCAGCTCTAACAGTTACTCCAGCTACATATGCTGAGTCTGTGACCAAATTAAAGGGTTCTTTGAACCTCTCAAATGCTCTAACGACAGCTGCTAGTTCAGCTACTTGTGGTGATCCCTGGATTACCTTGATGTCAGATTCCCACTTTTGTGTCTTTGGGTTTTTCCCTGTGATCACGGACTTCTTACTTTTTCCTGAAGCATCGGTATAAATGGTAATCTCATCGAGGGGTTTTCTACTTTGAATCTCTCAAGGGATGAAAGAGAATGGCATATTAAACATGCCATGTTTTGGGTAATGACTGGAGATTTGGCCTGAGTAACTATCTAATGCAAATTGTAAATTTATATTATTTTGGAGTAGGTGATCTAATGCGTCAGTTGTTACAGGTAAGTAGATGCATGCAAAGTCACATCCTGCCAGGGTGCAGAATCTTGCTCTACCCTTCATGATAATTTTTGCCATTAGTTCTTGTGGCTGTGTAATAGTTTTAGGAGGTTGGAGCGGAAGGAATACCCATTCAATTATGATGAGGGGTTCCTTCTTGTACTGGTTTGGCCAAATTTAGAAATATATATCCTCTGAGAGAAGGCACAACCACCCCTCCCCCCACCAGGTTCGGGAAAAATAAATTTTCTTCCAAGGAAAGTGAAGGAGCTAAAACTATTTATTTACCAAACACACAGGAAAAGGAAAATAATGCTAAATAATAAAATCTCTCCCTGTGGAGAAAAAGCCTGGGAAAAAGTGTTAGAGTCCTCCCTTTGGTCTCCTCGGAGCTGGGGCTTGGCCCAGGGCCAGGCCCTCTGTGCTCGGTGGAAAGTCCTCCTGATGTGCTCTGAGGTTGAAGCAGTCCAGCAGAAAAGGGAGAAAATCCAAAATTCCAGGGAAGGAAAAGCAAAGTTCAACTCTCAGTCTCTCTCCGGAGAAAAAACCAAACTGAACAACTGGCCAAAAGCTGACTGGAAAGCAGCAAGCCGAGTGCTTCCTCGCTCCCCTGCCGCAGGTGAAAAACAAAATGTCCCTATCTATTACAGTTGGTGGAGGGGGTCAGTGGCTCTAACCCAGGATGAGGTGACTGGTCCGGGGAGATGGTCCCGAAAGGAATCGCCTTCCCGAGGTCCGGTGTCTTCCCTCAGCTGCTGGCAGGAGGGCCCTTGCAGAGATTGTCAGCTCTTTAGTGATTATCAGCTCGTGATTCCAGCTCAGCTCTGCAGGGCAGCCTCCAGGCCAAGCCAGACCAGAGAGAGAGACGAGAAGGCTCGTGTGGCTGGTTCCGCACGAAGGTAGCTTTATTGTTGGTCCCCTCCGGCGAAGGGGAAAGCCAGGGACGAGAACCCTCTCTGAGAGCGACAGGGGCCAGAGGGCTTGCTTTTATAGGGATACAGGGGATGGGTGAGGAGCAATGGGTTACAGAGGATCTGGGATGGGTGAGGACCAATGGGTTATGAAGGATCTGCATAGGGTCTTCTAAAGGATTGTGGGTCTGTCTTTTCTCGCCATGACCAAAGAAGTGGTTGCCTTTCCAGGGAGTCCTGCTGGGCGATTACGAAATCTCTTATCTCAGCAGAGATCCCTCCAGGGCAGGGACTGGGCATACCCCACACCTATCTCTATGTGACCTTGAACAAGCTGCAAACTGCTTTGAGAAAGTTTTGCTCAGTTTTCCTTCCCCCCCTCAGGCTCAGTTTAAAGGCATAGAAAGGCACAAGAATTAATTTCTGGGCATAGGGCAGTGATATGGGATGCACATCACAAAGTCACCCCAAGACATTTCTGTTCTTTGTCCCACTGAAATATGAGGCTGTGAAAGCGTGGTACCTTCCCTAGAATGACAAGCTTAAAGGGTAGGGAGGGCTGGTACCTGTGTGCTTGTCTGGTGGAAATGAGCTCTTGTATCCTTCTGAGAGACTGCCTTGCCTCTTCTGTCAGGGATCTAGGGGATGCTGGACCGCCTTCCCCTTTTAACAGGTTTGCAATAGGAGCTACATCCTCGGTGGTGAGTCTTAACCAGGATCTTAAATACTTCAGTGTCCCACAGATCTGTTGCACTTCCTCTACTGTTTTTGGGTTATTATTAATGGTGACGGGTGTTGGGGTGATAGAGGTTTCTGTGATTTTGAGTCCGAGGTATTTCCAAGGGCTTGTTCTCTGCATTTTTTCTGGTTGTAATTCAAAGCCCTTGGCCTCTAGGGCCTCAATCACCATGTTAAGTGTCTGCTCGAGATAATGATTATTGGGAGCACACACCAGCACATCATCCATGTAATGTAGGATGACGGCTTTCTCTGCTTTGGCACGGATGGGAGATAGAATTTTAGCAATATACTCTTGGCAGAGACTTGGAGAATTTTTCATACCTCCAGGAAGCACAAGCCAATGATAACGTTCCATGGGAGTTTCACGATTATTAGAGGGCACAGAAAATGCAAATCAAGGGGCATCTGCAGGGTGGAGTGGAATATGAAAGAAGCAATCTTTAATGTCCAGAACAGCTAAATGCCAATGTTGTGGGAGCATTGAAGGTGATGGCAGACCTGGTTCAAGGGGTCCCATGTCTTCAATAACCTTATTAATTTCTCTAAGATCTTGGAGGAGCCTATATTTGTTCTTTCCCGGTTTTTGTATTACAAACATGGGTGTGTTCCATGGGCTGTTAGTTGGAACTATATTTCCTTTAGCCAATTGTTCAGCGACTAATGTTTTGAGTGCCTCTAAGTTTTCTTCTTTTAGTGACCACTGGTTAACCCACACGGGTTCATCTGTTTTCCAAGTTAGCTTTTGTGGCTGGCACTCTGCTCCAGCGGCCGCAAGAGAAAATTTTGATGTCTAGGGGTGATATCAATTTTTGTTCCCCACTGAGACATGGCATCCCTTCCCCACAGGGTGAATTTGATGTCCAGGACATATGGACGGAATGTCGCTATTTGTCCTTCAGGACCTTCAATTTGAATGGTGTTTTTGGATTGCTTCGCAATTTGGGTACCTCCAATTCCTTGTATGATACCCTGAGATTGCAATTCCCATTGCGCAGGCCACTTATCAAATGGAATGACAGACACATCAGCACCTGTGTCAATCATTCCCATGATACTGATTTTATGTGATCCTTGACGGAGCTTACATTCTATTACAGGTTTATCGTTTCCCAAAACCTCAGTCCAACAGATGGCTGGGATATGACCATCTGTGGGCAGGTATTTGGGCAGTGCAATGACTTGACCCTTTGGCATAAAGTACGGTGGATATATACATTGTATCATTAGGTTAGAACACCCATTCTGATCCACTTTCATGAGTGTAGGTGTAACCTCTATCCCAGCAGGTGTTTCCTGCGTGTCCCCAATAACAAAAAGGTATGTAAAGTCTGGCATATGGTCCACATTCTGGAATGAGATGGGTATTACAGTCTGTTTGTTGTTGTTGAAATGGTGTGTTTCATCACAGGTTACCTTAAACCTGAGTCCAGAAGTCCAAGTTGCTTTGTCTGCAGCCCTATTTATGTCTGAATGCAGAGCTGTTAGGATGCGTTGAGTCGCTAGTTTCCCTGCTGTTGACCTGGGGAAACAGTCTTTGGAGAGTTTTTATCAGCAGTTATAATTGTTCTGCAATTGCGAGCTACATGTCCCTTTTTCTGACAATAGCATATAAAGTTACCTCAAGATTGAGTTTCCCCTGTACCCATAGCATTCTCCACAACCTCCCCAACCATCCCCACTTTTTTCAAAAAGGGAACAGCTGTGTTCAGCTGCAGCTTCTTTGTACAAACTTCGAGGATTGATTCAACGGTCGGAGGGGGATGCAAAGGAAGAGTGAGGATGACTTGTTTGCAAGCATCATTCGTATTCACTTGGAGAAGTTCGAGTAGGAGTGCTTGTTGGAGGTCAGGATTAGGGACCTGAGAAAAGATTGCTTCACGCAAATGGGTATAAAAGTGAATAATATTTTCATTGGGCAATTGCTTGATGTTTGTATATTGAGATGTAGGGGTCTGAGATGGTAGTAATGTTAAGGCCTTTTCAGCAGCACATGTGATTTCAGTAAGAACTGGACGAGGGATAAGCATTGCTTGTTTTTGAGGATTAGCCATATTATTGTCACCAGATAAAAGGTCTAATGTGATATAATTGTTTTCAAAATCCAGGTAATTATCTGGAGTTTGCCACAAAATTTGCAATAAATCAGATAAAATTATTTGCCATTGTTGTTTCCACAACACAAAATCACCAGGTGTGAGAAGAGTTTGCATTATTGTAATTAAATCATGAGGTACAAGTAAGTGAGTTGCAAAAGTAGCACTTAAAAGGCTCTTAAAATAGTTACTATGCATCCCAAACTCCTTAATTGCCTTGCACAAATCCTTAATATTAGAATAAGGAAAGGGTGTCCAGCCAGAGTTAGCTCCTGTACCAGAGAGTGTAGTAGAAGCAGTTGGAGTTACTTCCTGGTAGCCATGGGTTCCCGGATTTAGAGAGGTAGACACATGATTGTGGGAATCTGGGGTGGGACAATGGGAAGCAGGGGTGGGGAGTGGAGGGGCAGGGGCGGTACTTGAATCATGGGCGGGAACAGAGGGAGGGGTGAAACACGACGCTGTGGGGGCGGGGTTGGAGGCGGGGTCAGGTTCCGACGCGAGAGTGGGAGGGGATGGGGACAAGAATAGATTTGTGGGGTGGGGGAGAAAGGGATTGTGGGAGGTGTAGTTTAGGGATGAAGAACCATTGCGTCCACCATTATTGGAGACAAACAAACTCCGAGAAAAGGGGCTGGGGGGAGGCGGTTTTTCCCAGGCTGCGAGCACATGGCAATGGCTGTCCCTGGGAACAAAGAGGTCAGGGGAGAAGGGGTTTTTAGGTGCACTAAAAACATGAGGGCTAGAAACTGGGGAAAAGGGAGTGGAGAAAAGGGGTTGGAAAGGTCCTTGGACTGGGTCCGGATTCCAATCCAAGGCAGGGTGCTGAGGAAACACGGGTGAGCCAGGAGGATGATGGCTCTCCTGCGCTGAAAAGCAGTTTTCTCTATCTGTGTTCTCCAGCGTAGGGGAATAGGGGTCAGGGACACAGTGGTTGGAAGAGGGTGTAAGGGGATTGAAATAGGGTTTTTGCAGAGGCTTTTCATGTACTGCTTTTTTCTCCGGCAAAGTATAACTTAGTAACAGGAGAGGAAAAAATTTTGAAACTGTTTCATCTCCTGCACGCCTAAGAGAGGAGAGTTTTCTCCCCACCTTATCCCAAAATTCAGGAGATCTCATATCCTTGGAGGTCAGATTAGGAAAGTACTGAAAAAGCCATCGTACAAAAGATTGAAGTAGATTTTTAGGGTATTTATGCCCAGTACAAGAAAGGTAGCTTTGAACTTGGTAGTATATTTCTCTATGGTGTGCAGAAACCTCAGATCCCATTATGAATGCAGCACCACAAACCTCAACCCCTAATTGCAAAAAGGAGGGAAAAAAAAGAGAAAGCTTGCACCAGCACCAGCTTAAGACAGGAGTCCCTAAACCAGCAGGGAAATACTCACTAGAATTCTGGATTTATCACAGGAAAGCAGGTCCGGAGAAAAAAAAACAAGCGAAAAGGGACTTCTACATTCAAGCCGTTCCCTCGCCACGTGGTGTGGGGGAGGGTAAAGGCTGAGACTCTGGGCTCGCTGTTACGCAAAAAGTAACAGCTCGTTACACAGAGCTGGCACAGCAGGAGGTGCAGAGCTAACTCCAGCAGACACGCAGCTGCTGGGACACCCTAAAAGTCTCTCAGAACTGGGGTTCAGAGATAGCATGCTGGGCGTGGTGAGGGAGGTATCTTTTCAGCTTTTTACCTGCTAGCGCTTGTAGTTTAATGCCTTAGAAAGCCTCGAGCAACCCAGAGAGGTAGCACGGGCAACCTAGCATTTTAGTAGCTCTAAAATCGGTAACTGTATCAGCTGCAAAGCAAATACCACCAGCAGAAGCAAAGAAGGAGAAATACAGCTCTCGACTCACCTAATTTCCCGCAGTTAGAAGCTTTCAAAAAGAAACAGGCAACAAGAGATGCTCGCAGAAAGAGTTGCAGAGCCAGAGAGGCGGGGCCTCACTTGATCTCTTTTATTCGGAGAAGGGGAAAAGGGAGGACTGGGGGCGGACCTGGGGTGACCGTCCAATCAGACACTGCTAAAGAGTTTGAGTTACATTTGATTTTGCCTGCACATGGAACAAAGGAGTTCAGAGCACATGGGCAGGAGGCGTCTTGGGGAGGAGGAGGAGAAGCTCAGAACAGGCAACAACAGTGTGGTTCACTCTTCCATGGGTACAGACCTTCAAAGACAAGCTGCTCCAACATGGGCTCCTCTCTCCACGGGTCTCCCAAAGGGGTCACAGCCTCCTCTCAGGCATCCGCCTGCTCCAGCATGGGTGTCCTTCACAGGCTGCAGGTGGATCTGCATCCCCATGGGTCTCCATGGGCTACAGTGGAACAGCTGTTTCACTATGGTCTTCACCACAGGCTGCAGAGGAATCCCAGCTCCAGTGTTGGGGTTCCTCCCCCCTGGCGTGGGGTCTGGGGGGAGGGGGACCGTGGGGTGGAGGCACGGGGTTTTCCTACTCCCTGGTCAACCTCGTTCCCCATTGGTTGTTTTGTGTTCCTCTGCGCGTGGAAAGATGTGGAAGGTATCTTTCAGCTTTTTACTGGCTAGGCTAGTGGTTTAATGCCTTAGAAAGCCTCGAGCAGCCTAAAGAGGTAGCATGGGCAATCTAGCACTTTAGTAGCTCTAAAATCGGTACCTGTATCAGCTGCAAAGCAAATACCATCAGCAGAAGCAAAGAGGGAGAAATATAGCTCTCTGCTCACTCAATTTCCTGCAGTTAGAAGCTTTCAAAAGAAAGAGACAACAAGAGATGTTCACAGGAAGGTAGCAGAGCCAAGAGAGGGTGGGACCTCCCTCGATTGTCTCTTTTATTCGGAGAAGGGGAAAGGGGAGGACTGGGGGTGGACCCGGGGTGACCATCCAATCAGACACTGCTAAAGAGTTTGAGTTACATTTGGTTTTGCCTGCGCTTAGAACAAAGGAGCTCAGAGCACGTGGCAGAGGCAAGTGTCTTTGGGAGGGGGAAGGGAAGCTCAGAACAGGCAGCAACAGAAAGACCCTGCTGGTCCTGTAATTGAGACACTTCCTTGGCAGTCCCCCGGCCATGTGGCTGGAAAATAAACATCTCTGAAAACTTCTATCAAGAGTCGGTCCTTATATTCTTCCACGGGCCTCGCTGTCTTATGCATGTTGCAAGAATCCCCACTGCAAAACTCCAGTGCCTAGAGCACCTCCTCCCCCTCCTTCTCCACTGACCTTAGTGTCTGCATAGTTTTTCCTCTCACATGTTCTCACCCCACTCTTCTTTGGTTGCAATTACAGCTGCACAATCACTTTTTATCTTTCTTTCTTCTTAAATATGTTATCCCTGAGGCGTTGCCACCATTTCTAATTGGCCCAGCCTTGGCCAGTGACACATCCGTCTTTGGAGCTGTCAGGGATTGGCTCTGCCAGACACAGAGGAAGCTTCTAGTAGCTTCTCACAGAAACCACCCCTGTAACCTTCCCTGCTACCAACCTAGCCATGCAAATCCAATACAAAGTACCACCAAGTTCCCTCCTTTGCAAGGATTTCAACAGAGCCTGGCCATGATTTCTCAACTCGCCTCCACCATCCATTTAGTCCCCCTTAGATTGTGTGTGGGAAGTCAGACATGCTGACTGCATTCAGCAACAGCATTTCCCCCTATTATTTTCATTCTGTTGTGGGGAAAATCACGCTATGAAAAGCCAGTGTCCATAGAAGAGACAGAGGAGTCCTGCAACTTTATTCAAATAAAGGGAGAGAGTTGACTGGGGTACATGCCCATGGGATTTTCTCTCTCGAGGTTTTGGATGGCGTAACCTCCTTTTATCCTAAACTCCCGGTTGCATGTTGCCCTCTTCCTTTCCCCATTGGCTGATGTACTAGGAAGATACAGACTTCCCCAACTGCCTACCACATATTCCTGCCGTGAACATGTCATTTCCCCCCAAAGTTCAGAAACTCAGGCTTGTGTGGACCCATTTGTCTGTTTCAGGAGTCAAACTGTCTGGGTTCTGTAACAAACCTGCATCTTGAAGTTTGTAGAGACATTAAGACCCATTTTAAAGATGTTAACACCCAAACCCTCACCCATGGAATTGTTTGTAAGGACATTAGGACACATCTTTTCTATCACTGTTGTAACTGTGTCTATAATTTTCAATTTTTCTTTAATTTTATCTCCAGATTTTCCCCCACACCTGTGCAATTCATTAACTTAAAAACATTAGGAACCATTTCTAATTTGTCATCATGAAGAATCATTTATTCCAGTCTGAAATCTTCCAAACAACTTGGTTATAAGTGTCTGGTGTATCAGAGAAGGTGTGTTGGGTGGAGTCGCGGGAGACAAGCACTCAAGGCATGATGTTCAGCAAGTCTCGATTTATTTTTCAAAACTACACTTACTTATAGTACCTTTAATTAGCTCATACATATTGCAAAAGTTGAGCTCCTCATTGGTGGGAGCTATTCCGTGGGATCTGCAAACACGGTGGTCTTATCTTCCTCTTCCATATGGTTTCTGTCTGCTTACTTATCTGAATGCACATTCTGTTATCTATGCAACTTCTTGCTCAAGGACTCAGTGTCTGCATCTTTACTAAGCCTCCTGTGTTATCATGACCTTTGCTTTTTAGCCATTCTTCAGAAAGACTCTCAACACTTCCCCTGTTTTCTTTTTGCATGATCATAGTCATATTGACTGACTTCGAAATTAAATTTTTTACACATGACATTATACAGCTAAGCATAAGTAAACCAAGCAAAACAATTATTAGCAACAGCATTAAAGATTTAATCACACTTTTCATCCATCCTTCTAAGCCCATCCACTCTGTAAGTCCTTCTAATCCGAAAAATCCAGAGTCTTTCTTTATTTTTTGGGAGTGTTCAATCAAATTCTTAATTTCGGCGTGGATGGACTTAGAATGATCCTCAAGATCCATACAGCACATTCCTTCAAAGTCTTCACAGCCATGGCCGTGGGCTAAGAGTAGAAAATCTATAGCTGCTCTATTCTGAAGCAGGGCGTGTTGGACTGAACTCAGATCTTCTGCAAGTTCAGACAACACTCGGCTGGTACCGTTTGCCTGTTTAACTACCCAACATGCCAGTTTTTCTAAGTGACGATGGGCTCGTGCCGCAGCTGCACCAGGAACAAAAAGGGAGGTAAAAAGCACTTCTGATTTGCTCCATAGCGTGAGGTCATCCTGACATTCAGGTGTTATAGTTTCTGTTAAAGACCTCCGCCATCGTGTTCGGTGTGTAGCATTAGGATGGTGCTGTGGAAGTGCAAGACTCAGTTGGCCAAAGGTACAGGGCCCACCTACAGGCCTGGATGGAATACCTGACCAGGCACGATTCCCACAAATTAGGAAAAACCCTCTGGGTAACTTTCGAGGGAAAAATGTTCCAGGGGCTGCAAGAGATCGATTTCTCACGGTAACGTTGCACCATTCTAAATCCCACTGTGAAGCATTGCCAATAGGATAAATCAAGGTGGGGTTGGATTCATTCAGTCGACAGCCATTAAGGCTGCCCTCTTGGCATAAATTATGTGAACTATTAATATAAATACAGGCTGTAGCGTTAAGAGAATCAACTAGTTCTATCTCTTGTGGCTCAGGGCCCACCGGGAGTTTATCATCCCAGCTATCATACTCTTGTAGGCCAGCGGTAATATTCATTGTGGATTTTAATGGTCTAATAATTTTGAACTGGTTCTGGGTCTCGATTACGAAGTTGCGCCATGTATTATCTGTTAGTGGTACTCCAACTAAGCATGTCAAAAATGGGGTACTGGGTGTGGCTAAGGAGGCACAGAATGTTGTGGTGTTCAATTCACGTGCCAAGGAGACCCAGATATTATCTCTAGGGTCAAACACCTTAGGAGGATAGGAAAGGGGGTGACCCATTACTGAGCCTGCGATTAGCAGCACGATGCTTAAACCGCCGGCAAACATGATCCCACTTTCTTGGGTCAACTTGCCACTGAATGGGGACCCCGATATTTGGTTGGCATGAGGATTGCAAAACTACAGAGTAGCTATCGGCTAAGATCTTTTTTGCTAAATGCTGTACTGACCACGCTAATTCTCTTAGCCGCAGATCTTCAAGATTTTCAACTAATTGCAAACTGTCAATGATATTTTTGCCTGTGAATTGTACTAATGCTCCTTGAGCCGTCTCACGGTGCCAGTGAAAACTGCAAGACTGACACCAAAACCCTTCTGATAGATGTTGCTGGTGGACCCACCACTGTAAATTACAGCCTCCGCAAAGCAATCTTACCCACGCCTTATGATTATTACAATTACATGCAAAGCAAGCAGATTGGCAAAAGCGCAAAAAGTGTCTCTGCAAATGTGGGAGGAGATAACCCTCTATCTCCTGTTCAGAGTCCACAAGGAAGGTAATGCAAAACCGCTGCTCAACTTCCTGCAGGATCTGTGAGATCTTCCTCTGTACCCTTCTTTTCTTCCTCTGTTGTGGGTTGCTCATCAGTGACAACAGGCTTAGTCCATTTGGCCGGAACCCATAGGGGACCTGTCGGAGTGGACACACATAAGTAACCTCTTCCCCAGTACAAGGTTTTTACAGGATCTTGCCAAAGTCCTGTCTTGGGGTCTTTGTAGCGCACCCAAGGCATGGGCGTCGGGGGTTGAGGATAGGTTCCAAGGTGATGGACTCTGCCTGATGCAGCAGGAGACAACGCTTCCGTGGGCGGGAGGTGAGATCAATAGTGAGTAAGGTCAGAGATCCAGTAGAGCCAGGACTTGGCTGACACCTAGGTGCATCACAAACAGGCGGAATGCTTGAAGCCAGATGTGGTAATGGTACTAGTTGTGCTAACTTTTGTCCTGCCGGGATCTTAACGGAAGGATAATCGGTATGTGCTAAAATAAAAATTTCTTTAGCGGAGTCAGCATCAACAAGACCAGTCTCTACTAGGAGTCCTATTGTAATTGCAGATGAACGACTTACAATAAGTCCTTCCATAGCTTGGCCATTAATGTACACAGGTCCGATGACACCAGTGGGAATGCGATGGATTTCTGATGTTAGCAACTCGGTATCTACTGAGGCTGCCAGGTCCAGGCCGAGACTTCCGCTTGTCGCTGGGCGGGGACAGGTAGAGGTGCTGGAGCGGTTACTTGTGTCGTCGCGCGGCCGCTGTTCGCGCTGGGTCGCTAAATTCTTGCGGCTGTACATTCGCGACGAATATGACTGGGTGTCCCACAGCGATAACACTTCATGCGGCCACCTGGAGCTGGGCGGGGACGTGCTGCTGCCGCTTGGAGAGGAGCAAGGGCTGCCATAACCTGATTTTGAGAGCTAATAGCCTGTTCTTTAAGCCCTTCACCTAATTTTGCTAAAGCCTGTGCTAAGAACAGCTGAGAGCCAGTGGGCATGGTAGCAGCCTTTTCTAGGAGCTGCTGGACAGTCCAATCCCCTGGGGTGGAAGTAATGAGGGCACGGGTGGCTTGATTGCCATTTTGTAAAAGGCATTGCTTAAGTAACGGGTCATGCATATGCTCTTGAACCCCAGCTTTTGAGATGGCTTCCATAACTTTGTCAACAAAAGAGCCTAAAGATTCCTCTCTGCCTTGCTTAATGTTCATATACATAGGGATCCCACCCGGGGCTCGGACTTTATCCATAGCTCTCTTAGCAACTGCCATGGCCTCCCGCAATTTAGCAGGGCCTAGTGCAGCCTGAGCCTCAACCCTCATATGTTGACCCTGTCCTAGTAGTTCATCTACAGTGATATCTGCTAACGGATCTCCCTGGGGTCTAGCGAGATCTGCACTAACAGCTGCCTCCTCCCTCCAGCGAGCCTCAAAAAGCAGTCGCTGATGCGGGGTATACATGAGCTTAGTAATGCCTTTAATGTCAGCAGGAAGAAGGGTAAAAGCGTTAAAAATATAATCAAGCATCTGTTTAACTGGTTCACTGGTGACACCGTAATTCCCCACCGTTGCTCGTAGCTGAGCTAACAGCTTCCAATCCAGATTAGTCACCTGCGCGATATTGCCGCCCCCTTGCGGATTAGGGACAAATAAGACAGGGAACGCTATGCTGTCCTGAGCAGCCGCTAGCATGTCAGAATCACCCTTTTGTAAGCCCTCACGAGCAACCGCAGCCCAAAGTTCTCGATGGCCCCTAGCCATGGCCTCCGCGAGGTCGGACTCTGCCCCAGGGACAGGCTCAGGGCTAACAAAGGGGTTTCGCGAGCGAGAACAGTCCGGCGGAGACGGGTGAGGCAAGGGCGGAGGAGCAGGCTGCGGCAAGGAAGGCGTGGGAGGAGCAGGAGGTGGGGGGGGGGGGGGGGGGGGAGGCGCGGAAGGCAACTCAGAGGCAAGAGCCTCAGGGGGTACGTGAACCGTAGCAAAGGTGGGGGAATTAGGCGGACCAGAGAAGGGAGAGGGACCATGTTCCCCGTAAAGACGATTACGGTCCTGTGCAACTTTAATCTTTTCTGCGGCTTTCTTTTCTGCCTGTACCATTAAAAGTTCATTATAAACAACTCTCCATAGTTTAGCTATCTTTTTAGCTGGCTTATCGTCATCTAAGACAAGATCCCAGAGTTTGTCACTATACGCGCGCCACTGACTTAATTCATGAATGGAGTGGGGGTCAGCGAAAAAACCGTAAGAGCGCGCATGCGTTAAAAGAGCGGGGAGGTCTTTATCAAGATCAATCCCTTTAAAATTACGCTTAAGCAAAAAAGCCTTGAAAAGTTCCTGTGCTGCTTTCCTTTCCATACTTACGACGGTACCGTTGCTAGCCCCTCCAGGCTTCGGCAGCACGTATCGGCGAGCCCGCCTGTGCGGTCGCTCGGGCGCGGAGGAAATCGCTGCAGTATACGAGACCTCTTTCGCCGTCCGTCTAGCTGCGGGACCCGACCCCAACGCGACTCCCCCGTCGCATAAGGCTAGGGCAACTTCTCCTGTTCGGGCGCCAGATGTTGGGTGGAGTCGCGGGAGACAAGCACTCAAGGCATGATGTTCAGCAAGTCTCGATTTATTTTTCAAAACTACACTTACTTATAGTACCTTTAATTAGCTCATACATATTGCAAAAGTTGAGCTCCTCATTGGTGGGAGCTATTCCGTGGGATCTGCAAACACGGTGGTCTTATCTTCCTCTTCCATATGGTTTCTGTCTGCTTACTTATCTGAATGCACATTCTGTTATCTATGCAACTTCTTGCTCAAGGACTCAGTGTCTGCATCTTTACTAAGCCTCCTGTGTTATCATGACCTTTGCTTTTTAGCCATTCTTCAGAAAGACTCTCAACAAAGGTGAATTCTTAGTAGTCATTTGATGGTGTTTGATGATTGCCAGACATTAAGTTATTGCTGAAATACTTTGACTTGTTAACATGCTTTAAAAACAAAGATTATTTCAGTGCTTTTCTCTGATTAAAAATGGCAAAAAATTTGAAAGTTTGAGGATTGTAAAGATTTTTTTTCCCCTAAAGATCCCTTTTACAGGCATTAGTTTGGGTTAGCAAAATGTTACCGATTTGACTGGTAAAGCCAAAATTTTAATGCTTTTGTATCTCATTTTGCAGTATGTGTGAAATGCAATGAATGACTTCCTGGTATGGGAGAAATACTTGTCTAACTGCTTTTTATATTTGAAGAAAGATCAAATCGCATTTCTTGGGGTTTTTTTCAGCCTCATTAATAGCACCTAAACTTCCCCAAAACAATTTCCCAAGCAGTGCAGTTTAGTAAAGACTTAATATGCCGGGAAAGCTGCAAAACCATCCTTATTAAGGGAGCTTTGTCACTTTGCTTTTCAGATATATAAGTGTACGCGTTGCAGAGCTAATGTAACTGTGGTTTAAATTACAAGGTCTGCTCACTATTGACTTCTTTTCTGGAATTGGGCAGAAAACAACTAGAGATTATATAGGTAAGAGAAACTGTAGTTTAGCTGCTGAAATCAAATATCTTTGGTTTTACAGTATCACTGCTCATTTCATAGACTCGCAGAGTGGTTTTGGTTGGAAAGGACCTTAAAAATAATCTAGTTCCAACCCCCCTGCCATGGGCAGATGTCACTGAAACTGTGGGAAAAACAAAAACTCTCCAACAACATTTTTAGTGTTAGAGAATCAAGGCATTAATTTATTCTGGCCAAGATGTTGTTCTGGCCAGGATGTGCAACAGAAATAATTTCATCCACACATTGCCTGGGTTGTGCAGAGAAAATCCTTCCATTGCACATGTTCTTTACTAGATTTTTCATGAACTTATACAGTCAAAACCCATAGAAATTAATTGGTTCAATGTTCATTGGTCCCAAGTTACACAATTTTTAATATTTGGTTTCTTATTGGTTATGTATTTCTTCACCTCTGATGCAATGTCTGGGGCTGATGTTCGTTAATGTCCATTGATGGTTGCTTATCTGCTGGTATCTGTGTGTCTGCTGGCTACTCCCAATCTATGTAGATGTTAAACTCATCAGGTTTCACCAGGTGAAACAGAGTCATTTGAAAAGAAACTTCAGCTCCCTTTTCCCCTGGACAAAGACAAATAAACCTGACTAAAGTTACATTAAAAAAATTTTAAACTTTTGACCGATAGGTAAAGCTTTGTAAAGGGAAGGCCTGGTAAAATCATGTCTCCGGCCTGTTACTTAGCCTAAGTAGAAATTGATGGTTGGAGAATTTAGCAATACGGTCTCAAGCCACTCCGCTTTGAGGTTTAGCCCCCGGATTTACTTGGCTTTGGGACTTATCCTCCGTCATTCTATTAGTCTTTGAGACCGGGCCCCCAGCTTTACTCAGCTTTGGGGCCACCCGCTCTGGTTCCCCTCGCTCTGCCGCACCGATACGATGAAATTCGAAGTCTTACCACATTTAAGCGAACCTGCATGTAGCAAAACTCACTCGGGTCCCTGCCGTTCGGGCGCCATGTTTTGCAGGGGGGGGTGGGTCCCGGGTGCAGGAGAATCCAGCCTGAGACACGACATGAACACCAATACGACTTGAGCATCGTGCTCCAGTTTTATTCTTCACTTACACCAAGTTATACTTTTTCAAAGTTCACGCCCCCTTCCCACGAGAATGCCTCTAAGCAGCGGGGGAGCTGACCAGTGTATACCTTTTCCCAAGGCTGTTCAAGGCTGACGGCTAGCAGGTGCCTTGCAAGCCTATCTTCAGCCTGAGGTCCTGTCAGGGATACTTCTGCAACAGCCCTGGGATGCCCAAGCTCTCCTGGGGTATTATATGCCCCCACTCCACAAGGAATTCCTCTACATATCCACCGTTTTCTTTTTGGGCAACCCAGGCCTGGTCGATGATCTTTCGCAGCCCCGCTTTAAGGCAAGAAAAAGTACACCCAAGTATTATTAAGCCTAATATAACTACAAATAGCAATCAGCAGCCTTCTACCAAGGTATGCAGCCATCCGGTGATACCCAGACTCTTAAGCCAATCTCCAATAGGGTCGTCTGTCTCCTGAAGGATGTGTAGGCCCCTCTGGAGGTCAGAGAGGTGCTTGTGAATTGAGACAGAGTGGTCAGAAAGATTCATACAGCACATACCTTGGAAATCTTCACATCCATGGCTGTGAGCTAGTAGTAGAAAATCAGTGGCAGCCCGATTTTGTAATACTGCATGTCTAACACTAGTAACATCTGCGCTTAGCTCATCAAGCATCTGCGAAGTTATGTTTAACTCATCCCTCTCCCAGCAAGCAAGTTTATGCAAAATCACGTGAGCCCTGGCTGCTGAAGCACCAGGTAAAAACATAGATGCTAGCCAAATTATACCACGACTCCAAAAGACAGGCTCTTCATTTCTTTTACGCTGGAGCTCATGGATTGAATGCCGCGCCCTGGTTTCAGTGCGGTGGGTGATATTTAAGTGTTGATTCAGGCCTGGATGGAACAGGGTGAGTTTCTCTAAATAGCACGGTCTCCCATGTGGGCTGGCAGGAACCCCATTCCACGCACGGTCCCCGCATATTAGGAACGTACCACTGGGGAAGCACTTCAGGGCTTGACCCGTGAGGTTGATTCGGGGGTAAATTGCTTCGGACTCGTAGTTTCTCAGAAACCAGTCTGCAAGAGGGTCAACAGTGGCCCAAAGGCGCCTATTAACATTTACAGGGCAAGCGAGGGCATCCACTGCATGGCAATCACCCTCAATGATTGCATCACGGATAACTCCATTCCATCTCCTTCACAATGGGTCAGTCCTCCCCGTTGGGGCTGATGGAGGCGATGGCTGCACCTCCCCTCGCGGGAAGGGAGGGGCTGTAGGCACTGTGCCCCATTCTCCTGATGGGAACATAGGAGCTCTGGGTGCTAACTTGACCGGTGGGGCCACAGGACGCCACGGTGCTGATGGTGTAATATCACAAGCCTTGGATTCCAGCACGTCTTGCCATGTAGATAATTCAGCAAGCCTCTTGATTACTTCATGCATCATCTCTCAGTGGTTCTCCTCCTCTTGGGGCTGACCCCCGGCTGCTCTGGCTGGCTCTGGCTCTGCAGGCGACGAAACCGCAGAGGCTGTTTTGCCGTCAGACATTGCTCCGCTGTCCGTCAGAGGGGGGTTATGCTCTGCTGCTTTCGGCCAGGCGCTAGGACCACTCGTTTCTCCTTCGCCCGCCTGCTCCCCGCCCCCTGAGTCGGGCGGCTCTGCTTCCGCCTTCGCAGCCATTTCTCCCTCAGACGTTGGAGGGATAACTTCCTTCCCCGCCAAGTCCAGCAACTCCCGCAGCAAGCGGACGGGTGCTGCTGTGCCCTTAATCGGTCTACCCGCGGCCAGCCCGAAGAACCGTGCAACCCTGGACTCCACCCTGGTCCCCGGCCCCCGCTCCGTAAGACCCCCGTCTGTTCCCTTCCCGGAGCCACCACGCCCTAAAGCCTCAATGGCCGCCGCAGCCACTGTCCTTTCGGCTTTCATCTCTGTGAGAGTGTTAGTTACTGGTCTCCAGGTTAAGCCAAGAGCTTTAGCTTCCTTTCCTCCCTCAATCGTGAACAGCCACAATTCGTTCCCTACTTCCCACCATGCTTCAGTCAAAAACAAAAGCGAAGTGTAACTCAATAATCCATGCTCCCGGGCCCACGTAACGAGGGCATTCAGATCTCGGTCTTTCACAATCTCACCTCTCTTAGAGAGGATACTAACTAGGAGTCGAGTCCCCGCCTCGTAATCCATAGCTTCTTTGCTGCGGGTACTCGCTTGGCCGCGCGAAAATACAGTCTCCTGCCACTCCACTTTGAGGCTTAGCCCCCGGCTTTACTCAGCTTTGGGGCTTATCCTCCGGCCTTTTAATCGGCTTTGAGACTGGGCCCCCAGCTTTACTCGGCTTTGGGGCCACCCGCTCTGATTCCCCAGGCTTCAGCACTGATACGATGAGTCGAAGTCTTACCACATTTAAGCGAACCTGCATGTAACAAAACTCACTCGGGTCCCTGCCGTTCGGGGGCCAGGTTTAGCGGGGGAGGGGGGGGTCTTGGGTGCAGGAGAGCCAGCTGGAGTCACGACACGAACACCGATACGATTTGAGCATCGTGCTCCAGTTTTGTTGTTTACCTCCACCAAAGTTATACTTTGCAAAGTTCACGCCCCTTTCCCATGAGAAAGCCTCTAAGCAGCGGGGGAGCTGACCAGTGTATATCTTTTCCCAAGGCTCTTCAAGGCTGACGGCTAGCAGGTGCCTTGCAAGCCTATCTTCAGCCTGAGGCCCTGTCAGGGGTACTTCTGCAACAGCCCTGGGATGCCCAAGCTCTCCTGGGGTATTATATGCCCTCACTCCACAAGGAATTCCTCTACAATTGATTTCTCTAGCTCACTTACTCTGAGGCTGGGTATAAACCATCTGACAAAGCTGTAAAATCCAGTGGGTCTATCCATCAAGGGGTTTGATGTCTTTTTGGTCCTGTGTATAAAAGTTCGAAGCAAGCCTTGTAGTTGAGAGACAACTTTAATGTGGGGAAATACTGGTCCTATCGCACAGCGGCCTTGCCATCCTAAGGGTAAAACTTTATAGGCGCTGTGTCCACATATCCAGTGCCAACCCTGTCCTGAGGACACTGGCCAACCCTTGGGCTTTGGTCCTCATCTTGTTTGATTCTTATTCTACATGTTAGCCCCCCTATAGGTCCAAAAACTTGAGCAGTTGGGGTAGCTGCCTATAAATGTTAAGCTCCCACATTTGGAATCTGTCTTATTTCCTCCTGAGTTTTTGGGTATAGATTCCTCCCAGCACTGCTGCACGCAGGGTACCAGTGAGGACTCATTTATTGGCTCCTCAAGCTCTAATTTCCACTGAAGTTGATCTAGGGATATGTTGACATAATGTGAAAGGTTATTAGTACTAAGTGCAGCATGGATTTCTGTTGTATTAGGGAATGTTGCCCCAACCAAAGGAAAGCCTCTGGCAGAATTTTCAGGCAGCTGGGAACATATCCAGCAATCAATTAGATTAAAGTTCTCAACAACACCTTTGAGCAATCGAAGGTATGTATTTTGATCCCATGCGCCCGCCCCAGTTACTAATGCCACTAATATGGTCCAAATCATGTTGTGTTGATTTTTCGTGTTTGAAGGCGCAGAGGTCCTGTTCTTCTTGCTTCCCACTCTGGTTTTGGTGCAGGTTTGGTCGTTGTATAATGGATCCAAGTCAGTTTTCCTTGTACTTGAATTGCTGCATGAGTGGTCAGCAGTGTCTGATAAGGTCCTTCCCATTTTTCCTGAAGTGGATCCCCTGAAAGACAGTTAACATAAACCTAATGTTTTGGATTCACAATATGAAAGGGTTTATCAGGTGGTGGCAGTTGAAAATTAACAACTGTAGTGCGTATTGATTGTAATTTTTGACCTAAATGCTTTACATAATCTATTAAGTAGCTTTGCCCTACCAGAGCCACACTGTCATTGTGAATCACGTTTGTTCCATAGGGCCTTCCATACAGAATTTCAAAGGAACTTAGTTTTTCCTTAAGCTGTGGTTTTACCCTAATTCTTAGCTGTTGGGGAAGATGAAACAGGAAAGCCTTATAAATATGATTGCCTGACAAAAGATTTTGGGAATATGAAAACTATAAGCGACATCAAAATGAAAGCCACCTTTTGAAATACCAAGTCTTAGTTACTGAACAACTGGAAAACAATGGTATGGCCGACTGAAGGTAATCCCCTCTTGATTGAACAATACCCTCTGCTTGCAGGCAGGTCCAAGGGTCAGAGTAGACCCTAGTAACTCAGCAGAAGGGGTCCAAAGAGTAGTTTTTAGAAGTTAAGATGTAACACTCTATGGTAATATAAGAACTCTTATAGGCTGTATGTAAATGCTATAGGATTTGTATCTTGTATTAGATTGGTTAGTGACAGTTAGAATATTCAGTACGGAAGATGATTTATTGTATTGTAACCAGGACTTCATCACTACTACTTCCATTCTCTCTCTCACTACTTCTTCACTCTCATTCCTCTCACTCTCTCTCTCTCTTTACTTACCCGCTTACTCTCTTGCTCTCTTGGGCCTGCTCAGAGCTGCAGCTGGCAGTTCTAAGCAGTGCCCCTGTACCCACGCCCTTTGCAATAAACCGCATGTTCCAAGATCTGATTTCAGAGATCTCTCGTCTCCGTCTGAACCTGCACCGAGCACCCCCCAAAGCTCCCACATTTAGCAAAGCCATGGGCAGAGCCTGATACCAATATAAATTAGTTTCTTGACAAAGTTTTGCTAATTGTTGTTTTATTAAGTGATTCATCTTTTCCACTTGTCCACTTGCCTGAGGCCTGTGTGGTGTATGCAACTGCCAGCATATACCCAGTAGATGACTCACTCCCTGCACCACCTGGGCTACAAAGTGTGATCCCCTATCAGAATTCATTTCCCTGGTCACCCCAAATCGTGTGATAATTTCTTGTATTAAAGCTTTAACAACTTCTCTAGCTTTATTCATCCTACAAGGGAAAGCTTCTGGCCAACCTGAGAAAGTGTCTGTGAGGGCTAAAAGATACCTGTATCCCCCTTTTTTAGGTAATTCAGAAAAGTCAATTTGCCACACATCCCCTGGTAAAGCTCCTTTAGGGATAGTCCCTGTGTTTAACCTAACAGTAGTATTAGGGTTGTTTTTAAGACAGATTTCACAAGTGGAAGATATGTCCTCAATTGTCTCCTTTAATTTGGTGCTATCACTTTGTCCTCTAAGTGGTTATGCAGAGCATCAACTCTCTAATGTGTCTTAGAATGTTTGCTCTGGATAAATAATTTTAACAGTTTTCTGGGTATGACTATGAGACCCTTTATCCCACCCCACCCATCTGTTCCCATTTGTCTCTTTTCTTGTATCTAATTTAAATCATCAGTGTCGTATGGTGGGGGGTTTTCACCCATAAGGATGTTAGAAGGGATTAAAGCTAGGGCTTGGATCTGAACCCCACTGGCCACTGCCTTTGCTGTTTTGTCTGACATAGCATTTCCCAGTTCAGGGATGGTGCTGCCCTGGGAGTGTCCTTTACAATGCATTATAGCCACTTTTGAAGGTTATAGCACCGCTTCCAGCAACTGTAAGATTTCAGTAGCATGCTTGATTTCTTTCTTCTGTGAGGTTAATAAACCCCTTTCTTTCCAGATAGCCCCATGAGCATGTACCACCCCGAAGGCATACCTTGAATCAGTCCAAATGTTGATAGGTTTTCCTTCGGCTAATGCCAGGGCTGGAGTCAGGGATATTATTTCAGCCTTTTGAGCTGATGTCTCCACAGGTAACGGATTTGCTTCGATGATGGCATCTATGGTTGTAACTGCATACCCAGCAAACCGCTTACCATTCTTGACATAACTGCTTTCATCAGTCAACCAGTTTTCCACGTTTTCTAGCAGAGAGTCCTTCAGGTCTAGACTGCTGGAGTAAACTGCCTCCACGGTTTCAATGCAGTCATGCTGTACGGGCTCTTCAGTAACTTTGCCCTGGAGGTAAGCTGCTGGATTTAAGATGTTAGTTACTTGGATACTCACGTCCTTTGATTCTGCTAGGACAGCTTGGTATTTGAGAAAGCAAGATGGGGTTAACCAGTGATTTCCTTTCTGTGTGAGTGCTGCTGACACTGTATGAGAGACAAAAACAGTCATCTGCTGGCCCATTGTGAACTTGTGAACTTCCTCTATGTTCAGGATCACAGCTGCCACTGCACGCAGACAAGGGGGCCATCCTTGGCTGACCATGTTGTCTTGGGGTGACATTATGATGTGTATCCCATATCGCTACCTATGCCCAGAAATTAATTTTTGTGCCTTTCTATGCCTCTAAACTGAGCCTGAGAGGGGGAAGAAAAAAAAACTGAGCAAAACTTTCTCAAAGCAGTTTGCAGCTCGTTCAAGGTCATATAAAGATAGCAGGGTTTTTTTCCCCCCAGCTGGGGCAGGGGAGCGAGGAAGCACCCGGCTTGCTGTTTTCCAGTCAGCTTTTGGCCAGTTTTTTTCAGTTTCTTGTTCTCCGGAGAGAGACTGAGAGTTGGACTTTGCTTTTCCTTCTCTGGAATTCCGGATTTTCTCCCTTTTCTACTGGACTGCTTTCAACCTCAGAGCATCGGGAGGACTTTCCACCGGGCACAGAGGGCCTGGCCCTGGCCCAAGCCCCAGCTCCGAGGAGACCAAAGGGAGGACTCTAACGCTTTCCCAGGTTTTTCCTCCACAGTGAAAGATTTTACCATTTAACCTTATTTTCCTTTCCCGGGTGTTTGTTAAATAAATAGTTTTATCTTCTTCACTTTCCTTCGAGGAAAATTTTTTTTTTTTTCCCGAACCTGGTGGGGGAGGGGTGGTTGTGCCTTCTCTCAGAGGATATATTTCTAAATTTGGCCAAACCGGTACACATGTCCAGCTGCTTGGAGAAATAAGCCACTGGCCTTTTGTACAGTCCCAGCTTCTGTGCCAAAAGTCCCAGCGCCAGTCCTTGTCTCTCATGTGAGAACAACAGAAAAGGTTTAGTGACATCCGGTATGCCCAATGCTGGAGCTTGCATCAACTCACATTTCAGAGTTACAAATGCATTATTAGTTTCTGGTGTCCAGCACAGGTGAGTTCCCCCAGTCTCTTTTAGGAGTTGGTATAAAGGTTTCACAATTAGTCCATAGCTGTAGATCCATAATCTACAACATCCTGTCATTCCCAGAAAAGTTCTCAGGTTTTGTTTTTTTTATTGTAGTTGGCCGGGGCATTTGACAAATTGCCTCCTTCCTGTTATTTCCCAAGGCTCTCTCTCCTCCCGCCAGTTCATATCCCAGATATGTAACTTTCTGGAGGACTAGCTGAGCCTTTTCAGGGGAGACCTTATATCCACTTAGTCCCAGACAGTTTAAAAGACTTACAGTCCAGTTCTTGCAATCTTCACGGGTCCTTGTTGCTATTAGTAGGTCATAAATGTACTGCAGGAGTGTACCTTCTCCAAGTGGTGGTGTCCAGGCTTCCAGTTCCTTGGCTAATTGATCTCCAAATATCGTGGGGCTATTTTTGAATCCTTGTGGCAATATAGTCCATGTAAATTGGCTTTTTCTCCCTGTTCTGGGATTTTCCCATTCAAAGGCAAAAATTTCCTGACTGCTTTCTGCTAATGGCAGACAAAAGAAGGCATCCTTTAAATCTAAAACTGAAAACCACACCCAGTCACTTTGTAATTTTGTAAGTAAAGTGTAAGGATTGGCCACTACGGGATGAAGTGTTTTTGTTATTGCCTTTATTGTCCTTAGGTCCTGAACCAATCTATAACTTCCATTTGGCTTTTGTACTGGTAGAATTGGTGATTTACAAAAATATGGGCATTGATTTAATATAGACACCCAACTAAGACGGACAAAGACTCTCTAACAGTTTAGAGTTAGAAAGTGTATGTTTATTCCAGCGCCGGGCAGCTGCACTGGATAGCTCCCTAATACACAGTGCAAAGTTACAAGCCAATACAAAGTCTATTTATTTACAAAAGTTCTGAATATTAAAAATACAAATGCATATTTTTAACATCAACACCTCCCATTCTCTGCTTTGTATGATAATTAGCTTAAAAGTTATTAAGCATGCGTGGTATGTTCTCTGAATTGGGTCAGTGGTCTCCTTATTTGGGGAGGGGTCCTGGAAGATGAAGTAAAACTACTCTTCCTCACTCTGACCTTTCTACCTTTCTGGGTTTTGACAATACAGATTACTCTTGGTGAACTTCCAGTTCCTCTCTTTGTGACTTCTAAATAGGTTCTCAGATGGCGGAAATTAGTAATTGTCTACATTTCTTTAGATCTATCAATGTTTCTGTTTCTCATTATAAGCACAGCTAAACAAATATAAAAGTAACAAGCAATCAATTACCTAGCAATCAGTTACATCTTAAAAGCTCATTTCAGGTCTGGCTCTTCTTAACCAATTATTAACTTTTAATTGATTCCAGCTGGGCTTACATATCCATCTATTTTAACTAATTTCAACAAATCTAACCTTTAACTAAAATCTTAATATTTCTTTTAAAATCCATGTTTCATTGGGGTATTGTAGGGAGACCTACACTCTCTCAACAACCTTTGATCAATAAATTCAGCAACTATTGGTTCTATTCCCACTCTTGCTTTTTGTCTTAGTGGATATTGTTTAAGTGACACTGGTCGTGCGCCTTCCAGTAGGTCAATAATCACCGGGGAAGCCCGTTTTGATCTCCCTGGAATTTCAACATCCCATACTAGTGGGATCACTTGATCTGTTATTTCACTATCCATGGGTATTTCTCCTCTTTCAGGGAAATTTGCTAAACTTAAGGCCATAATTAATTTTTCCTTGGGAACCTGTAGTCTCATTCCTTGTTCTGTAAATTCTATTTTTGCTTCTAACCAAGTTAATAGATCCCTGCCTAGCAGTGGCTTTGGTGAATTTGGAATATATAAAAATTGATGCATTCCCATCTTTTTACCTAGTGTAAATTTTAAGGGTCTTAAAAAGTAGGCTTTTTCTGTTTTCCCTGTGGCCCCAATAACTTGGACATAATCACTGCTTATAGGACTCAAAGTCTGATCCAGGACTGAGAATGTGGCTCCAGTATCTACCAAAAATTCCACCTCCCGTTCCCTGAGCCTAACTTTAACCAGCGGTTCTGCTAGGGAGGGACAGCCAGTCCCCGTCACTCCTGATACAGTTGTGCTACAGTCACTGGTTCTGATGGCACTGATGATTGTGTCGTCGGAATTGCAGCATGATTCATAGGACAATTCCACTTCTAATGCCTGAGCTGGCCACACAGTAAACATTGGTTAGGGGCTGGGCGTTGCTGTCTTTGCCCCCTAGGTGGAGGCCTCCTCCCACCCCTGGGGAATCTGGGTCCCCTAACCTGGGCAACCACGACCGTAAGGGGCCGTGCTCTGTTTTTATAAACTTCCCACGCCACTGCTAAAAGTTTCTCTAAGTTTCGGTTATCTGTTTCCCTGATCTTTTGCAATTTTCTGTGTATATCTGGTGCTAACTGACCCATCAATAAGGATATTAACTGGTGCTGCTCGATTTCAGAAGCTGGATCCAGTGTAGTGTGTCTCCTCATATTATCCCTTAGCCTTTCTACAAATGAGCCTGGGGACTCAGTGGTTTCCTGGTGAATACTGAACAATAATGACCAATTAACCGTTTTAGGTATAGCGTTTAGCAGTCCCCAGTGTATTAATTTCCTGTATCTAACCAAAAACGGATATGTTTGTGGATCATTTGGGTCCCAATGTGGATCTGCCATGGGGAAAATGTTATCTATGTTACCGTGTAATATCCCAGTAGCTATTTGTCCCTGCACGTGTGTTCTTGCTGTGGATATTACAGCTGCTTTTTCTGTTTCAGTTAACTCTGATAGCATTAAGTCTATATCCTCCCAATCAACATCCTGATTTCTAACAACTAATTCAAACCTCTTTGCTACCTTTTCAGGGTCTTCTCTATACATTCTGGCTGCCTCCCTCCAGGTATCTAAATCCAGAGCTGTAAATGGTGCTTTAATTTTTGTTATTCCACCATCTGGCCCTACCACTTGTCTGAGCGGTGCTATGAGCTTCTTTTCTACAGGGGCCTTGCTCCTAGTTCTGGATGATATTCCTGAGCTAGCCTCACTTGTCCCTTCATTCCCACTACCCTCAGGGGATGTTAGGGATGCTGGGGATATTGTCCCTGATGTTAGGGTGTCACCACTGCATTTCATTAACTCCTGGGTTTCTAAGGGATCCTGATCTCCCTCAGTTTCGAACTTTAAACATCTCTGCCCTATACTGCATGATGAGCAACACCTCTTCATGCAGCTTTTCCCTTTTGCCTCCTTTTCTAAAAGCAGGACCATTGAATCCTGGGGTGCCAAATTGATACCACACTGTTTCTGCCACTCCGGTTTACGTCTTAAAGTAAAAAAACAATCCGCGTAGGAAATTTCATCCCATCTATTCTCCCTCCTTAAAAATAACATTAATTGAAGTAAGGTGTTGTAGTTTAAAGTCCTATTTTCTGGCCAGTTTTCACCATCATCTAATTTGTATAGTGGCCACCATTGGTTACAGTATTTAATTAGGGCGCTCTTTTTCATAGTCCCTCCGGGGATTCCTCCTAGTTCCTTCCAGTGTGCCAACACACATCCCAGCAGACTCTTCTGGGTTATTTCCTTGCTTTCTGACGATCCCATTGCCACCTTTGTCTGTTCCTCTCCTTTCTCTCTATCTTGGGGTGACTTTATGATGTGTATCCCATATGCCCAGAAATTACTTTGGTTCCTTTCTATGCCTTTAAACTGAGCCTGAGAGGGGGAAGGAAAACCTGAGAAAAACTTTTTCAAAGCAGTTTGCAGCTTGTTCAAGGTCACACAGAGACAGAGACTTTTTTTTCAGCTGCGGCAGGAGAGCGAGGAAGCATCCGGCTTGCTGCTTTCCGGTCAGCTTTTGGCCAGTTTTTCAGCTTCTTTTTCTCTGGAGAGAGACTGAGAGTTGAATTTTTTTCCCCTGGAATTTCAGATTTTTCTCTTTTCTGCTGGACTGCTTCAATATTAGAACACATTGGGAGGACTTTCTACCAAGCAGAGAGGGCCTGGCCCTGGGCCAAGCCCCAGATCCGAGGAGACCAAAGGAAGGACTCTAACACTTTTTCCCAGGTTTTTTTCTCCACAGCGAGAGATTTTATTATTTAGCATTATTTTCCTTTTCCTGTGTGTTTGGTAAATAAATAGTTTTTATCTCTTTCCTTCGAGGAAAATTTATTTTTTCCTGAACCTGGCAGGGAAGGGGTGGTTGTAGCCTGATTTCTCTTAGAGGATGTATTTCTAAATTTGGCCAAACCAGCACACTCTCCCTCTCTTCTCTCTTCCACGCAAGCCTTCCTGCACATCTCCTCCCACTTTTCTTTCCAAGCCTCCCAAATCCACACACTAAAGCCACAATAAACCTCTTACTATTCTCTGTCACTCTCCCCTTACTTTAACATTACCTACACTCTCATTTTGGACACTACGCATTTCTTCTAGTACAATACCACTTTCTCTCACAATTAATACATGTACAAAAAGTCCAAGCCTCACAACTGTTTTCATGGAATTTCAGAAGGGAAGTAAGGTGGAGCGACATTAGAAAAGGGGTTGGGTGTCTGGGTGTTCTCTAATGTCTAAAATCTCTCCCCTCCAGTGATATAATCCACCTCCCTCCGTATAACAAGGTTGAATTCTAAACCAATAGTTTATATGATTGACTTGGGGAGACTTTGTGATGTGTATCCCCTATCGCTGCCTGTCTTGGTTTTGAAAGACAGGTGTCTGCTAAGGAAGGCAGAAGCCTCCCTTGGAGTGGCAGATGTAACCCTCTTCCCTCTGAGTTATTATAATTTTGAAATCAAGGGCTTTTAGGCAAAGATGTGGGAAATAGGAATAACAGTTCTTTACTATTATACATATAACCAGTCAAACAAACAACAATAACTGTGGCAGTAACAGCAAACAATCACAAACCCAGTCCCAGCCTTCTCGGCTGTCGGGCTCCTTTCCCCTCGGCTGCAGTTCTGGTCACAGCTGGCAGGGGTGCTGGCGGCTCCCGGTGAGCAGGGCAGGTGCGATGGTTCCCCTGCGGCTGCAGGGGGCGCTCCGGAGCAAGCTCGGGGAGCACACGGCACTGGTGGCCTAGGATCCCGGGGAAGGATGGAACAAAGGCTTCACAAACCCCCAGACAGCTGGCCCCGGTGTCCAGCTGGACCTTCGGGAACAGCAGGCTGGAACGGCAGACTGGAGCAGCAGGCTGGAGTGGCAGGGATGAGCACAAATCCCGGATGGCAGACGCGATATATCCAAATGGAGAACCCCCAGAGGTCTAGGCAGGCAAGGCGAGCACGGCTACAATGCAGCAAAGGCTCGAATCAGCAGCGGGGCAGGGCGGCCACAGCCTGGCCTCCAGCGGGGCAGGGAAGGTGGCCCAGGGATCCTGGGATCTTTCTCCACAGAAAGAAAAACAGCCGAAAAGAACCAGCAGCTTCTCTCTCTGGAACGCCAAGAGCGAACTGCCCCCACACCCAGGTGAAAACAAAAGAGTAGCCAGGTCCTTTGTCTTCCTTAAGCACAGCCATTTGTCCCCTAGCAACATGCATATGGGAAAAATTCCTTTAACAGGAAAAAAAACCTAGGACTAAACTAAAACGCCAACATTATCCACCCCAAATTTTTCCCATACTAACATGTTACATGAAACTTAACCCTTTGAACCATATAAATACATGCATCATCCGAATTATATACATATATACATACTGATACTGGTACAAGTACAGAGCCATGGGTAGTTCACCCTAAAACAAGGTCCCCTTGAGGTATGCATCGGGTCTCTCCATCCTTTGGCATCACCCACCAGGTGCAACCTGGTCCCTGAGCAAAAACAACCCCACAGATGGGTTTGTCTTTGCTCAAGGCAGACTTAACCCAAACAGTTTTCCCAAGCATACCTCTCGTGCACCACTGGAACCTTATCCCCGTCTGTTGTTTGTAGGGGTTCGGATTGGGCAGGGCCTGCTCAGCTGGTGGAACCACGGGTGTTAACTAACCAGGTGGCTCTTGCTAAATGCACCTCCCAGTTTTTGAAAGTCCCCCCACCCAGTGCCTTCAAGGTGGTTTTAAGCAGTCCATTACACCACTCAACCTTCCCAGCTGCTGGTGCATGGTAAGGAATGTGGTACACCCACTCAATGCCATGTTCTCCTGCCCAGGTGTTGATAAGGCTGTTCTTGAAATGAGTCCCATTGTCAGACTCAATTCTCTCAGGGGTGCCATGCCTCCAAAGGACTTGCTTTTCCAGGCCCAGAATGGTGTTTTGGGCAGTAGCGTGAGGCACAGGGTAGGTCTCCAGCCATCCAGTGGTGGCTTCTACCATTGTGAGCACATAGCGCTTGCCTTGGCGTGTTTGAGGCAGTGTGATGTAATCAACCTGCCAGGCCTCCCCATACTTGTATTTGGACCACCGCTCACCATACCACAGGGGCTTCACCTGCTTGGCCTGCTTGATCGCAGCGCATGTCTCACAGTCATGGATCACCTGGGAGATACTGTCCATGGTTAGATCCACCCCTCGATCTCGTGCCCACCTATAGGTGGCATCTCTGCCCTGATGGCCTGACGCATCCATGGGCCCATCGAGCTAGGAACAACTCTCCTTTATGTTGCCAATCCAAGTCTATCTGGGACACCTCTATTTTCACAGCCTGATCTACCTGTTTGTTGTTATGATGTTCTTCGTTAGCCCGGCTCCTGGGGATGTGAGCATCTACATGACGGACCTTCACGGATAGCTTCTCCACCCGAGTGGCAATGCCTTTCCACTACTCGGCAGCCCAGATTGGTTTTCCTCTGCGCTGCCAGTTTGCCTTATTCCACCTTTCCAGCCAACCCCACAGAGCATTGGCTACCATCCATGAATCAGTGTAGAGGTAGAGCTTTGGACACTTCTCCCTTTCAGCTATGTCCAGAGCTAATTGGATTGCTTTGAGTTCAGCAAATTGTCTCGATCCACCTTCTCCTTCAGTAGCCTGTGCAACTTGTCGTGTGGGGCTCCATACAGCGGCTTTCCATTTCCGGCTAGTGCCTACAATGCGGCAGGAACCATCAGTGAAAAGGCCATATTGTCTTTCGCTCTCTGGTAGCTCGTTATATGGTGGGGCTTCTTCGGCACGTGTCACCTGCTCCTCTTCTTCTTCAGAAGATAACCCAAAAGTCTCTCCTTCCGGCCAGTTCGTAATTATTTCCAAGATCCCAGGGCGACTTGGGTTTCCAATTCGGGCGCGCTGCGTGATGAGGGTGATCCATTTGCTCCAAGTAGCGTCGGTGGCGTGATGCGCGGAAGGAACCTTTCCTTTGAACATCCACCCCAGCACCAGTAGTCGGGGTGCCAGGAGGAGTTGTGCCTCTGTGCCGATTACTTCTGAGGCAGCTTGGACTCCTTCATAAGCTGCCAAGATTTCTTTCTCTGTGGGAGTGTAGTTGGCTTCAGACCCTCTGTAACTTTGGCTCCAGAATCCCAGTGGTCGGCCCCGAGTCTCACCAGGTACCTTCTGCCAGAGGCTCCAGGACAGACCATTGTTCCTGGCTGCAGAGTAGAGCAGGTTCTTCACCTCTGGTCCTGTCCTGACTGGGCCAAGGGCAACGGCATGAGCGATTTCCTGCTTGATCTGGGCAAAGGCTTGCTGATGTTCAGGGCCCCAGTGGAAATCGTTCTTCTTGCAGGGAACCAGGTAGAGAGGACTCACGATCTGGCTGTACTCGGGAATGTGCATCCTCCAGAAACCTATGGCACCTAGGAAAGCTTGTGTTTCCTTCTTTATGGTCGGTGGAGACATTGCTGTGATCTTATTGACGACCTTGGTGGGAATCTGACATCGTCCATCTTGCCACTTTACTCCCAGGAAGTGGATCTCTCGTGCAGGTCCCTTGACTTTGCTCTTCTTGATGGCGAAACCAGCTTCCAGGAGAATTTGAATTATTCTCTCTCCGTTCTCCAACACTTCTGTTGCGGTGTTTTCCCACACAATGATGTCATCAATGTACTGCAAATGTTCTGGGGCTTCACCCTTTTCTAGTGCAGTCTGGATCAGTACATGACAGATGGTGGGACTGTGCTTCCACCCCTGGGGCAGTCAGTTCCAGGTGTACTGCACACCCCTTCAGGTGAAAGTAGACTGAGGCCTGCACTCTGCTGCCAGAGGAATGGAGAAAAATGCATTAGCAATGTCAGTAGTGGCATACCACTTCGCTGCTTTGGACTCCAGCTCGCACTGGAGCTCCAACATGTCCGGCACGGCAGCACTCAGCGGTGGAGTCACTTCATTCAAGGCACGATAGTCTACAGTCAATCTCCATTCCCCATCAGACTTGCGCACAGGCCAGATGGGGCTGTTGAAGGGTGAGTGGGTCTTGCTGATCACCCCTTGGCTCTCCAGCTCGCGGATCATCTTGTGGATGGGGATCACAGCATCTCGATTTGTCCGATACTGCCGGCGGTGCACTGTCGAGGTGGCAATTGGCACTCGTTGCTCTTCCACTTTCAGGAGCCCAACTGCAGAAGGATTCTCTGACAGTCCAGGCAGGGTGTTCAATTGCCTAATGCCCTCTGCCTCCACAGCAGCAATCCCAAATGCCCACCTGAGTCCTTTCGGGTCTTTGTAATAGCCATTCTGGAGGAAGTCTATGCCCAGAATACACGGGGCCTCTGGGCCGGTCACAATCGGATGCTTTTGCCACTCCTTCCCAGTCAGGCTCACCTCAGCTTCCAAAAGGGTCAACTGCTGTGATCCCCCGGTCACCCCAGCGATGGATACAGGTTCTGCCCCCACATGTCCCGATGGCATTAAAGTACACTGTGCCCCAGTATCAACCAATGCATCGTATTTTTGTGGCTCTGATGTGCCAGGCCATCAAATCCACACCGTCCAGAAAACTCGGTTTTCCCGTGCCTCTTCCTGGCTAGAGGCAGGGCCCCTCTAGCCCTGGTTATCATTCTTTCCCTGGGTGTACATGCTCGAGGTACCTTCAAGGGGATCCGACATATCATCCTCCCTTCTGTAATATCTGGCAGCTCGGTCACGGGAGGCTGAGGCTACCTTCACCTTAGCGGAACCCCCTCGGTTAGTGCCTCCCTCCTTGAGTTCACGCACCCGCGCTGCCAGGACAGAGGTGGGTTTCCCATCCCACCTTCTCATGTCTTCCCCATGCTCACACAGGAAAAACCACAGCTCAGCTCGTGGGGTGTACCCTCTCTCTCTAACAGGGGGACAACAGGCTCTGACTTGGGGGCCTGTGACTCGCACTGGTGCCACACTGACCTCCCTCATCTCCTCTCTCATCTCCTTCATCTCTTCTTTGAGGTCCTGGACCACAGCAGAGACATGAGCTTTCAGTGGGCCATTGACCATACTGTCATAATTCCTGAGCTTGTTGGCAACAGAGCCCACTGTTTCTCGGGTATTGTCAGCATCAATCGTTGCAATGAAGGTGGTGTATTGCGATGGCCCTAGCTTTGCCAGGTTCCACATCATCTGTCCTGTGCACCTGACCTTATCAGGGTCATTATCATGCTGGCCATCCCTCCCAAAGTGTACCTCTAATACTGCCACCTCTCTTAGCTGCTGGATCCCTTCCTCGAGTGTCTTCCACTGCATTCTATGATGATACTCCTGCATTCTTTCTTTGTGAATGAACCTTTCTCTCACATTCATTAAGAGCCACTCCCAGAGAGAGAGGGGCCCTGGCTCCCTCACAAATATCTGGTCCACACCTGGGTCCTGGGTCAATGATCCCAGATACCTTGCCTCACCACTATCCAGTTGCACACTTGTGCCCATAAGGTCCCAATCCCAAAGCAGCCAGGTGGTATAAGGCTCACGCCCCCTTCGCACAATGTCTTTTTGCATACCACGGAGACTGTCGTACGACAGGGACTCAGTGATGATTTCTGGCTCTGGCTCTCCTGCTGGTTGTGAGGGCCCTGGTTGACCATCATCATTAACTGGTCGTACTGATTTGGTCTTATACTTCCTCCTTTGCACAGGGGCGACTGCTGCTGGATGTGGTTGTCCTTGTGGTTCGGCTGAAACCTGGATGGTCGTAACATCCATGGGTTCCACTGCTGCACCATCGGACACCCTCTTTGGGGCAGGGAGAGGGTTTTTTACTAGCTGAGGAGGTGTATTCCCTTAGCAATTGGCATATCCCCTGGCACACCTGGCCCATCTCCTGGCACATCTCCTGGCGCACCTGGCCCATCTCCTGGCAAATCTCCTGCATCCCTTTCACCAGTACCCCCACCCAGTTCAGGTAGTCCATTTCTGAGGTGGGCTGTTGGGCAGTATCGGGCTGTGGGGCAGGGTCAGTCTGTGGGGCAGAATCTCTAGTGTCTGGGGCTGTGTCAGGCTCTGGGTCTGAATCAGGCTCTGGGGTAGGATCTCTAGTTTCTGGGGCTGTGTCAGGCTCTGGGGCTGGATCAGGCTCTGGGGTAGGATCTCTAGTGTCTGGGGCCATGTCAGGTTCTGGGGCAGGATCAGGCTCTGGGGTAGGATCTCTAGTCTCTGGGGCTGGTGTCTGGGTAGTTATCCAAGCCAATCTCAACTTATCCTTGAGTGCTAAATAGAGTAGGCCTACCAGCACCAGTTGGTTAGTACTCAGAGGGAATCTAAACCCTTCGAAAATTGATGGGGTGGGCCCGAAGAACTGGTTGAGGGGTTGGGGAAAAACTTCCCCTGGTGTCATTTCCTCACAGAAAGTACCATTGTTAACATAACCCCAAAAACGTGCTCAGTGTGTGATAGCCCTTTATCCATGTGCCCACATTCCGGAGGAAGTTAAAAACCCATGAATTCCTCACCTTCTCGACCCATAGTGCAAGCTGGATAACAGCAATGGTAGCCTTAGTCAGAGGACCCATGTTTAGGTAAGGAGCTGCAAAGGGGAAGAATATAGCCACGACCACCTGCCACCCGAACCAGGGTAAAGTAGACCACATAATGCTGCCTAGCAAGGTTCCTATATCCAGCACACAAAATTAAGTTATCCAGGAACTGTTATTCCTTTTTCACCTCTCTCTCTTAATGCCCTCAGGCCCCACGGCTGGGCGCCAAGATCTGTCTTGGTTTTGAAAGACAGGTGTCTGCTAAGGAAGGCAGAAGCCTCCCTTGGAGTGGCAGATGTAACCCCTTTCCCTCTGAGTTATTATAATTTTGAAATCAAGGGCTTTTAGGCAAAGATGTGGGGAATAGGAATAACAGTTCTTTACTATTATACATATAACCAGTCAAACAAACAACAATAACTGTGGCAGTAACAGCAAACAATCACAAACCCAGTCCCAGCCTTCTCGGCTGTCGGGCTCCTTTCCCCTAGGGTGCAGTTCTGGTCACAGCTGGCAGGGGCGCTGGCAGCTCCCAGTGAGCAGGGCAGGTGTGATGGTTTCCCCCGCAGCTGCAGGGTGACAGTTTAACGTACCATAAATTGAGTCTCTCCTGATGGGAGAGAATTTGGTGAAAGTCCTTGCAAGGCGCTTAAACCGAGACGTCTTCTGTAGTTTCAATGCTTCTAGATAGTTGTTTATTAAGTCTTATCAGAGGAACTGAACCACTAGCATGACCCAGGTACAGCATGGAAGGAGGAAAAGTAGGAGTGAGAGCAATTATCAAGACTTACACAGCCTTTTAAAGACATTTTAACCAATAGTTACTAAAAACGTACATTATTTTTACTTTCTTACCAATTATTCAGCAACACTACTAGGAACTGTGGAATTTTATATCCAGTCATTCCAAACTACTTTTACTGCAAAATATGGAGTGGTAGGAGAAGGAGAAGAAGGTTTAGAGAACAACAACAATCCTCCATTTTGATATTTTTTACTCTTATCCATATACTACAAGGAGAAGCCCAAAACCTGTAAAACTTTCACTCTGTGACAATCTTACATAGTAGTCTATAACCTAATTCACACCACTGTATTCTCTAGCTGTTGTCCGACTGTTTGTATTTTTTTCCAAGGTTTAAAGCTATACCAGTGGTGTCCAGGGGGGCAAAAACCCCCCAAAACAGGCAGAGAAATATTCTCGGCACTCTGGGTTCCTACACAGGGGGCATGCCAGAGCGAGCTCAGGGAGCACGTGGCACCGGTGGCCTGGGATCCCGGGGAAGGATGGAACAAAGGCTTCACAAACCCCCAGACAGCTGGCCCCGGTGTCCGGCTGGACCTTCGGGAACAGCAGGCTGGAATGGCAGACTGGAGCAGCAGGCTGGAGTGGCAGGGATGAGCACAAATCCCGTGTGGCAGATGCGATGTATCCAAACGGGGAACCCCCCGGAGGTCCAGGCAGGCAAGGCGAGCACGGCTACAAAGCAGTGAAGGCTCGTAGCAGCGGCGGGGCAGGGTGGCCACAGCCTGGCCTCCAGCGGGGCAGGGAAGGTGGGCCGGGGATCCTGGGATCTTTCTCCACAGAAAGAAAAACAGCCGAAAAGAACCAGCAGCTTCTCTCTCCGGAACGCCGAGAGCGAACTGCCCCCACACCCAGGTGAAACAAAAGAGTAGCCAGGTCCTTTGTCTTCCTTAAGCACAGCCATTTGTCCCCTAGCAACATGCATATGGGAAAAATTCCTTTAACAGGAAAAAAAACTAGGACTAAACTAAACCCCCAACACTGCCCCATGCCCAGAAATTAATTTTGTGCCTTTCTGTGCTGTTGGGGTGGCTCAGCCTGCTCTCAGGCTGAAACCATCAAATGTCAGTCACCAGAAGAGATCACTGCCGTCTAGGTTACCTCCCCCTGGGTGGCTCCCAATCCTAAATTACCTCCCCCTGTTCCAGAAAGTTCTCCCTTTCTTAGTCATTAATTGGTTCCCTGTTATGACTCCTGCCTCCCTGTTTTCCCCATTTGTTCTGAAAAATTGTATCCTCCCCTCTGCTTGTACCCCATTAGTTGTTTTCCCTTTCCCTGCCTTGCTCCACCCCCCCATAAAGGGGCTAGCCCACGTCTCCTCAGCGCTTTTTGCTGGTCCCTGGTCCCTCCTGCAAATAAACCTGTTGGAACTCACACCAGAAGCCCCTCCCGCCTTCTTTGCCTCCGGGCTAACGCCAGCCTGATCATCGGCTGCCCGACGACGTGCTTCCTCTGAGGAGGAGCCAGCGCATGCACCCATCTCACGCCGATTCCACTGAGCCGTCCAGCAAGGACGCTGTGGAGGCTAACGCTGCGTCCCCTTTGCCCGAGGGCACGCCGGGGCTTGTGCTGACAAGCCCCCGGTTGCGTTAGGTTGGCGCCCGAACAGGGACGACACACACGTGCGTTCCTGCATCGTCCTCGCTGCCAGGAGGCTGCGAGTGTCAGCGATTCGGAGACACCGACGCCTCTCGCGGCAGCGCAATCTGTTTTAAAAGCCGCGCTCCGAGAGGAGGCTGCCAACTCCTGCCAAGAGAGCAGCCTGTCCCGGAGGACCCCACCGTGCCTTTTTGTTTCCAGGACCGGAAGCCTGTGTCTTCTTGTGAGTATTCTTGTGATTCCCGGCCCCTGGAAAATTATTTTTAATTTCTCCTTTTTGCCAGTGGTGGGTGAAGTAGAGGCTGAGGTTTAAGATGGGAGCTAAGCTTTCTCAGCCTCAGCGGGAGGTTTATGTCCAAGTTGGGGAATCCCCGAAGAATTGTGGATTAAAGTTATCAAAGGGGTTTTTGAAAAGGTTTGTTAAGTGGCTGTTCTTTTATTTTCCCCAGATGTCCCCTGCTAATTTGAAGTCAGCCACGTTTTGGCAATTTGTGGGGGACAAAATATTAGAATTAAACCAAAGGGGAGATTCCTCCGGAGAGAGGTTTCTCTACATGGTCTGGGCTTTGAGAGATATACACAAAGCTAATCGGAAAATTAAAGAAAAGCCCCGAATTCTCCCCAGTTCTTCCCAAGTCCTTCTTTCCCCCCCTCGCATTCCTCATCCCACTACCCCATCACTGAGAAGACTGGGAGTTGTAAAATGCCCAGAGGCACAGGGCTGCCACCGTCTCCCTGACTCTCCTCTATCCTCTCAGACACCCTGCTGAAGTAGTTCTGGCCAGGCTGTTTCGGCTTCTACCCAAACCCTCTCTCCTATGCCCTCTTCCCCGGTTGTTCTCCCAAAAAGCGGTTCCCAGTTTTATTGCCCTGGAAATGACGGCGAAGGCTTTTCTTCCTCCACCGTTTTGTCCTCTTTCCCTGCTGTTCCTGCACTCCCCCAAAATGGAGGAGACCGCATGGCACAGCCCGCCTTTTTTCCTTCTTCTTCCCAAAATCCTCTTCTCCCCCCTCCTCCTCACCATGTCCTGGCCCCGCCCCCTCCTAACGTGACGTCTGCGAGCTCCACCTTCGTTCTGGGTCCCACCCCCTGCGTCGGGAGTCCCCACCCTTCCCGTGGCCACTCCTCTTTGTCCTCAGCCCCCGCCTACCGGGAGGAGTCTTCTGGTTCCCACACCTCGTCTTCCGGTTCCCACGCTGTGGAAACCGGAACCGACGCCATCTTGAACCCAGAACCGGGAGCCTCCTCCGGTCCCTTCACCTCTCCGGTTACTTATAATCGAGCTGGAAACCCTTTGACCCTGCTGGGCTCAAAGAACTTTGTAAGCCCAGAAGGAGTTTGGGAGGGAGAGTCCCTATTTCCGGAATCTCCTGCGGGCCACCCTCACTAATACAGTGTTGGTCCCAGCAGACCTCCAAAGCATTTTTTCCTGCTTGCTTTCTCCAGCCGAATTCGAGTTGTGGGATGACGGGTGGAGAAAGCAACTAAGAGAGGTCCTCCCAATCCTGTTGCAAGACCCTAATAACGCAGGGGTTTCCATGGACCACCTTACCGGTGAGGGGTTGCTTGCCAAGCCACAAGACCAGGCCTGAAACACCCCACAGCCGGTCTTAAATGCTGTAAAGCATGCGGCGGAGCAAGCATTTTTAATGATGCCCCCTAAATCGGCGCCTCTACTAAATTTTACTGAAATTTGGCAACTCCCAAATGAGCCATTTATTGACTTTATTGACAAATTAAAATCAGTGGTGGAGAAGCAAGTGGAAGATACAAGAATTAGAGAAAGCATAATCACTCAAATAGCAAAAGCTAATGCAAATGAACCTTGTAAGAGAGTGATTATGACCCTTCCACTTGATCCTCCACCAACGTTAAAGCAGATGATTCGACACTGCACAACCTTAGTTCCAATTGGCCAACCAAATTTAAAAACGAGGGGGAATGTGGTAGGAGTTGCAGGTGCCGCTGAGGCAACGGCACCTCAGGACAGGAGGATGACAAACAGAATCTGGACCTGTCACAGATGTGGCAAGCCAGGACATGTGGCCCGGAACTGCAGAGCTCCAGCCCCAATTAATCAAAGTTCCCAAGCTGTTTCCCCAGGGCAAGTAGCATCGCCCACTCCCATGGAGGTACAGCCGGGAAACTGAGGACCCAGCACGGATCTGCGGCCCCGCGTGATGACATAAATAAAGAAGACGCAACCAGAAAAACTGTGACTGCAGCCACTGCAACCATGATGGACTCCATCACACCTCAACGGGTCCTCGTGAGCTGCAAAGGACTGAAAGACTGCTGCTTGTTTGTTATAGGAGACACGATGCGTACACCACCAGAGATCTCAATAACACCAGAGATCATCCAAGTAGGATCACAAGGACTCTTTACAATTAACATCCAATGTATTCACCCACCTTTCTTTCTTGCAGCTGGCCAGGTTCTCGCCCAGGCCATCCTCATGCCCAGAAGTTCACCAGAAAACTACAACCCATCTGTCTTCTGGGCTGAGGTGGTAGGGGAGGACAAGCCGATGCTAAGCTGCAAGATTTCATGCCAGGGCTCAGACATCAGCCTAGCAGGGATGATGGACACGGGAGCAGGTGTGACGGTCATGGCCTTCAACACCTGGCCGTCACATTGGGGGTTGCAACCAGCAGAAGGTATTGTTACGGGTGTGGGAGGATCCATGGCTGCCCAGAGAAGCAGGACTCTTGTCCAGATTGAGGGTCCAGAGGGGCGGATTGCAACAGTCCGTCCATTTGTTATTGACTCTGGGTTTACATTGTGGGGCAGGGATCTCATGTCCCAGTGGGGAGCTCGGGTTGAGATCCCATCTCAACCCCGGGATTTTTAGTAGGGGCCACTGCCGAGCGCCCCACCCAGAAATTGAATTGGCTCACTGATAAAAAGGTCTGGGTGGATCAGTGGCCTTTAAAAATACACCAATTGAGAGCGCTCACTGCACTCGTGGAGGAGCAGCTGGGGAAGGGGAACATTGAGCCTTCCAACAGCGCTTGGAACTCCCCGGTCTTTGTGATCCGGAAGCCGGGGACAGACAAGTGGAGACTCCTTCACGACCTGCGGAAAGTTAATGAGGTCATTGAGGACATGGGACCCCTGCAGCTTGGAATGCCATCACCCTCTATGCTCCCTGGGCAGTGGAAGCTAGCAGTCATAGACATCAAGGACTGCTTCTTCCATATCCCCCTGCATCCGGACGATGCACCCTGGTTTGCCTTCTCGGTGCCTTCCCTCAACCGAGAGGCTCCCATGCAGTGCTACCAGTGGCGAGTTCTGCCGCAAGGCATGAAAAACTCGCCCACCATCTGCCAGTGGTATGTCGCTTGCATTCTGTCTCCTGTCCGGAAAAAGGCAGTTAGAGCTGTGATCCTACACTACATGGACGATGTTTTGGTGTGTGCGCCCACGCAGCAGTACCTGGACTGAACTCTGGGGAAGGTAATCAGGGCTTTAGAGGCTGATGTATTCGAAATCCATCCCGAAAAGGTCCAGAAGACCTCACCTTTTAAATATCTAGGACTCAAATTTGAGGAGTAGACAGTGGTGCCCCAACCATTAAAGATCAGTGATAACCCCAGGACTCTGCAGGAACTCCATCAACTCTGCGGATCCATTAATTGGGTGAGGCAGCTCCTGGGACTGACATCTGAGGACCTTGCCCCTCTGTTCAACCTGCTTCGTGGGAATGAGGATCTCAAATCCCTGAGGCAGTTGACAGAAGAGGCAAGAAACTCTCTCATCAAAGTCCAGGAGGCGCTGTCATCTTGCCAAGCCCATCGTTATGCCCCAGATCTGCCCTTTCAATTTATAGTATTGGGGAAAATGCCATACCTCCATGGGCTGGTTTTCCAGTGGGACAAGGTGCAGAAGGATCCCCTTCTGATTATTGAGTGGGTTTTCCTCTCTCACCAGCCGTCCAAAAGTATTACCACGCCACAGGAGCTCATGGCTGAGTTGGTGATAAAGGCTCGGTCTCACCTCTGTACCCTTGCGGGGTGTGATTTCACATGTGTTTACTTGCTACTGACAACCAATGCACTGGACCATCTCCTTCAAAACAACAATCATCTCCAATTTGCCTTTGATAGTTATTCGGGACAAATATCGGCTCACAACCCGAAACACAAATTGTTCAATTCGGCCTTTAAACTAATTCCAAAAGAAATTCAGAGTCGTGAACCCCTCAGTGCCCTGACAATCTTTACGGATGGTTCTGGGGCATCTCATAAGTCTGTCATCTCTTGGAGGAATCCTTGCACTCAGAAGTGGGAGTCTGATGTGCAGGTGGTCGAAGGATCACCGCAGGTTGCAGAGCTTGCCGCAGTGGTCAGAGCATTTGAGCGGTTCAACGAACCTTTTAATTTCATAACAGATTCTGCATATGTAGCAGGAGTGGTGTCCAGAGCAGAAAGAGCATCACTCAGAGAGGTGGCGAATCCAAAAATCTATAACTTGCTTTCGAAGCTAATCCAAATTGTCTCCTGTTGGGGTCCCTTCCCCCCGCCATGTAGCCCTGGGAGAGGGGCCCTGGGGAGGAGACACAGGGTCTCCCTGCCCCTGCTCAGCCTTATTCCCATTGGTTGGTTTGGTGTTCCCTGATAACGCCAAGGACCCTTGGGTCCCATGACTGCGGAGTTCCTGAGCTGAACCCGGGCCATGCGGCTGGAGAAATAAACATCTCTGAAACATCTACCACGAATCCTTCCATATATACTTCGTTTCCACAGGACTCCTGGTTTGAAATATGCTTGTTGCAGTAATCCCCGCTGCGACAAACTGGTGGAGGAATGCGGGCAAGACACCGATCACTGAGGAAGATTCGTGAGTAACATAATCACTCTAGACCTCTCTCTTCTCATCTTGGTTTGGATATTCTCTCTGGACTATGGAAGAATCGTGGGAAATGGGGCTCTCTGAGCCACAGAAAGAAATGTATCTAGAAGTAAAAGGAATCCTTGAACAACAAAACAAAAAAGTAATGCAACCGGGAGATATAGAACACTTTTTCATCTGGCTTTTCAAAAGGTTCTCCTATATTTCTCGAGACTTACTTTTTGATATCGAACCTCCTGTATCTTGTGAGGGGTGTTTCTGGGACGAGATCTGGGATAAAGTACGGGATCAAAGAGAAGCTTGCCGTGCATACCTTATAATCAGGGAAGCTCTTGAGGAGCATTTGTGTGGTCCCATTGCCCCTAAAGCAGAGGATCCTACTTCTCCCGCGGCCGAGGCTGCGTGGCCGCCATCCCGGGAGCACATGACTGCAGCCGTGCCAGCAGGAGTGCCTGAGCTGGATGCGCCCGGCCCCCTCGGGAGCGTGCACCTTAACCCCGACCCCATCCCTGTCTTGGGGTCCCCGGCCATGCGGCCGCGAGTGAGGGAGCGATGCCGCAGGCGCCGCGGGTGCTGTGGGCCACGAGCAGCCAGGAACTGGGCATCAGCATGGCAGGCCGCTCTGAGCACACGGCTTGGAAAGCCCTGCGGAGGGAGAAGCGGCGGTTTCCACAGCGACACAAGAAGCCGTGCAGCGCAGCGCCGAGCTGAGCCGAAACGGGGCTGCACTCAAAGCAGCGTGGAGTTTGCGGAGCGGAACCGCTCACAGGGCACGGACCCAGCGGCGATGGCAACGCGGGGCCGCGCAGAGCCCAGACACGCGCCGGAGCAGCGCCCCTCGGAGAGCGCGGAACAGCCACAGCATGGGGGCCCGGCCGAGACGTCAGAGTCGGCGAGGCGGCGGCCACGCGGGACCGGCAGCCACGACGAACACGCAAGCACGTGATAGGAGGAGTTGTAGCCACGAAAGTCACAGGAACTGTGAAATGGTACAATGTCAAAAACAACTATGGATTTATAACACGAGATGATACAGGGGAAGATTTATTCATCCATAGAAGTGCCATTAAAAGAAATAACCCTAAAAATTACCTGCAAAGTGTAGGAGATGGAGAAGTTGTACAATTTGATATAGTGCAAGGAAAGAAGGGTTTACAAGCAGCAAATGTTACTGGGCCTGGGGGTATTCCAGTCAAAGGCAGCCGTTATGCACAGAATTATAAACAATATCCATCCCAGCAATTTCCCTACCCACAGCCTACTTCCCCCTTTTACCCTATACCCAATATGAACCCCTTCCTAAGTTTACCCTATCCCCAGTTTATTCCTAATCCGTTTTTCACCCCATGGCTTCCCTATACAATTCCATTTCCCTACAATTCCTCTCCGGTACCGAGGGGGGGATGAAAAGGGGGAGGGAAGAAATTAAACCCTCTCCTGCCTCAGTTTCCCCACAGAGCATGCCCAGAGAGCTCTGTCTCCCTTCTGTCAGCCCTAAGATGTTCCACAGAATCTGATTGGACATTTAAAGACTCAGGAGAGTGTCTTGTTTTGTCTTGAAACTGTTCTTGTTATGTTTATCCAATTGTTTTCATTCTCCTTTTATTAAAATAAAACGGGTGAGATGTTGGGGTCCCTTCCTCCCGCCATGTAGCCCTGGGAGAGGGGCCCTGGGGAGGAGACACAGGGTCTCCCTGCCCCTGCTCAGCCTTGTTCCCATTGGTTGGTTTGGTGTTCCCTGATAACGCCAAGGACCCTTGGGTCCCGTGACTGCGGAGTTCCTGAGCTGAGCCCAGGCCATGCGGCTGGAGAAATAAACATCTCTGAAACATCTACCACGAATCCTTCCATATATACTTCGTTTCCACGGGACTCCTGGTTTGAAATATGCTTGTTGCAGTAATCCCCACTGCGACACTCTCCCACCGAAAGCAACCCTTTTACGTAATGCATGTGAGGTCACACACTGATCTGCCAGGATTTATTGCCGAAGGGAACAGGAGAGCAGATGCCCTAGCTATGCCCATCTAGTTAGCGAATCTGCCTAACAGATTCCAGCAAACCCAGCTGAGCCATGCAATGTTCCATCAAAATGCTCCAGCTCTCATCCGAATGTTCCACCTCACTAGAGACCAGGCGAAAGCCATTGTGGCGACATGCCCCAACTGCCAAAAACATCAGCTTCCATCATTAGGTCAGGGGGTTAACCCCTGAGGCCTAGGCAGTTGTGAGGTATGGCAAACAGATGTCACCCACTTCCCCCAATTTGGCCACCAGAAATATATTCACGTTTCTGTGGATACTTTTTCTGGTGCAACCTTTGCCTCAGCTCACCGTGGAGAGAGGGCCAAAGATGTCATCAACCACCTGGTACAGGCCTTTGCTGTGTTGGGGACACCAAATAAATTAAAAACTGACAATGGCCCTGCGTACACCTCCCTCTGCAGAGTTGAACAGATTCATGAGTGAGTGGGGTGTGGATCACATCACTGGCATCCCTCACTCGCCCACAGGCCAAGCCATCGTGGAGAGGAAACATCAGACACTAAAAAGACTGCTTGAACAACAAAAGGGTGGCAATGAGATCGCTGCCCCCACCATAAGACTGTCCAAAGAGTTGTTCACTTTGAACTTTTTAAACTGTTCCTATGAGGAACCTGATCCTCCCATCCTGAGACACTTCACAAACTCTGCTAAACATAAACTGACTGAGAGACCTGAGGTCCTAATAAAGGACCCTGACACTTTACAGATACGTGGCCTGTACCCCCTAGTCACCCAGGGTAGAGGCTACGGGTGTGTTTCAACCCCAGAAGGACCTAAATGGATCCCTGGAAAGTGGATCAAACCTTTCTTAACAAAGACATCAAAACCAAAGCAGCCTGAAAACGCAGTAGCAACTGCCTGGAAGAGGAGGAGAAACAAGAACTCCTGAATAAAAAAGAAATTCTCCTCCCAGGCTGCAAAGACAAACATTCCCTTTCCCACCTTCTCTAATGTGTTTCCCTCCCCTAAGTGGCCCTTTGTTTTGAAAGAGGGGGAGTCCAAGGGAGCCATTGTTATTTAAGTTAATTGAATTTGTATTAATTTTATTTATGTTACACTGTCCCTAAAGTTATCTCCCATAACTGCATGATGACATCCTACATGCTGCTGTCCCACCTGCTGCTGCAGCTCCTCCTGTACACTGGGAGCTCCAGTAGACGGATTCCTTCAATTATCAAGGACATTGTATGGGGGTTTCTTTATGGAGTTGTTAATTTTATTAGCCCTTCCCATTTTTAAGTGTTTGGTTTTGAAATCCCTTAAGCCTTTCCCCTCATTTCAATGTAATAAAAAAGGGGGAGATGTTGGGGTGGCTCAGCCTGCTCTCGGGCTGAAACCATCAAATGTCAGTCACCAGAAGAGATCACTGCCGTCTAGGTTACCTCCCCCTGGGTGGCTCCCAATCCTAAATTACCTCCCCCTGTTCCAGAAAGTTCTCCCTCTTTTGGTTATTAATTGGTTCCCTGTTATGACTCCTGCCTCCCTGTTTTCCCCATTTGTTCTGAAAAATTGTATCCTCCCCTCTGCTTGTATCCCATTGGTTGTTTTCCCTTTCCCTGCCTTGCTCCACCCCCCCATAAAGGGGCTAGCCCACATCTCCTCAGCGCTTTTTTCTGGTTCCTGGACCCTCCTGCAAATAAACCTGTTGGAACTCACACCAGAAGCCCCTCCCGCCTTCTTTGCCTCCGGGCTAACGCCAGCCTGATCATCGGCTGCCCGACGACGTGCTTCCTCTGAGGAGGAGCCAGCGCACGCACCCATCTCACGCCGATTCCACTGAGCCGTCCAGCGAGGACGCTGTGGAGGCTAACGCTGCGTCCCCTCTGCCCGAGGGCACGCCGGGGCTTGTGGTGACAAGCCCCTGGTTGCGTTACTGTGCCTTTAAACTGAGCCTGAGAGGGGGGAGAGACAAAACCGAGGAAACTTTCTAAGCAGTTGGTTTTCATGTTTTCAAGGACCCAGAGATAGAGACGGCTCTGTGTTCAGCTGCGTCAGCAAAGCGAGAGTGGGGGAAGCACCCTGCTTGCTTTCGGCCAGTTTTTTCAGCTCCATTTTCTCTCTCTGGAGAGAGATGGAGAGTTGAACTTTTTTTTTCCTGGGACTTCGTTTTTTCCTTTTTTTCTCTGATGGACTGTTTCAACATCAGAATACATCAGGAGGAATTTCCACCAAGGCCTTGGCCCTGGAGGTGGGCCCACCACCCCATGCCAGCTCCAAGGAGGGGGAGAGAGAGACTACGGAAGGACTCTGAAATTTTCCCAGGTTTGTCTCAGCAGAGCGAGAGGTTTTATTATTTAGCATCGTTATCTATTTTCCCATGTGTTTGTTAAATAAATAATTTTTATCTCTTTCACTTTCCTTCGAGGAAAAAGTTTCTTTTTTCCTGAACCTGGTGGGGGAGGGATGGTTGTAACTTGCCTTCTCTCAGAGGATATATTTCTAAATTTGGCCAAACTAGCACAATGATTTATACTCATTCACTCGCTGCCAATCACTTCACTTTCCACTGGCCGCAGTTGAGCAGCTGAGCTCCCCCTGAAAATTCAGGGTTGCGGCTGGGAGGTCTGCTTACCCCTGGATTCAGCAGCTGGGCAGAGTTAGGGTCCCATCTGGGGTGCCAGTTGAATCGACCTAAACTGGGCCAAGAGACACTTCAGAGACAGAGTCACAGAAGTGGGTATTTGCTTTATTCAGCGCCGGGTGTGTGGGGGATTGCTCCTCCAAACCCATACACATGGCACTTCCTACAACACAATATTATGGGTAAAAATCATGAATAGTCATCACATTCTTTGGGATAGGAGTGGTTATACAAATTAGTTCTCGGAAGTCATTAATACCATTAGCATATGTGTCACACATGCGTGGTGTGTCCTGGTGGTCTCACTGAGGAAGGCTCCTCTTCTTCCTCGGGGGTCTTTCTGATGCAGATCAGTAGTCTTCATCACAATGCACTTTTCACTTTTCTTTCTGGGGCATGTGCAGTCCTTTGTAGGATGATACAGCAGCTTCTGTGCTGGTCTCAAGTAAATTCTTGTTCCTCTGATCTTGACAAGATTAAGGTGAATCCTGCTTCTTAGGTTTTGTGATCAACATTTGCTGTCTCCCAATAGTTAACTGTGCTTACATGAGTTAACTATTGATCAGTCTTATCAGTAGGAGCTTATGAAGCAGTTCTAGTGGCAGATGGGAACTGCTGGCATGTGGGGTCAGTGCTGCCACTTTCTGCCATGTCCTGCCTCCCGTTGGACTCTACTGGTGTTCGTGCTGCTGTCTCAGGTCTGTCAGAGACTGAAATATTATAGTTTATGACTTAAACATTTTCTTAAATGACTTTTAAATCTGTATTACAAAAGCTGCAAAGAAGACTACCGCACTGTGCTGATTTGGCCAAATTTAGAAATATATCCTCTGAGAGAAGGCAGGTTACAAACCACCCCTCCCCCACCAGGTTCGGGAAAAAAAAACTTTTTCCTCGAAGGAAAGTGAAAGAGATAAAAACTATTTATTTAACAAACACAGAGGGAAAAAATACTAATGCTAAATCATAAAACCTCTCGCTGAAGAGGGAACCCTGGGAAAATTTCAGAGTCCTTCCGTAGTCTCTCTCTCCCCCTCCTTGGAGCTGGCATGGGGTGGTGGGCCCACCTCCAGGGCCAAGGCCTTGGTGGAAGGCCCTCCCAATGTATTCTGATGTTGAAACCGTCCAGCAGAGAAAAGGGGAAAAAAACCGAAGTCCCAGGAAAACAAAAGTTCAACTCTCCGAAGGAAAAGGAGATGAAAAACTGGCCAAAAGCTGGCTGGAAAGAAAGCAAGCCGGGTGCTTCCCTCTGCTCTCGGTCTCCTGTCCCAGCTGAACGCAGAGAGCCATCTCTATCTCTGTGTGACCTTGAACAAGTTGCAAACTGCTTTGAAGAAGTTTTGCTCAGTTTTTCCTCTCCCCTCTCAGGCTCAGTTTAAAGGCATAGAAAGGCACAAAATTAATTCCTGGGCATAGGGCAGCAATATGGGATACACATCATAAAGTCACCCCAAGACACACACCCTGGATGGGGCCCTGACTGAGGCCTTACACCTCTTGCTGATGAAGATAAGATAAAGTAACAACTCAGGGCTGGGGAAATTCACAAAGCACAGGCTTAACACCTCCAAGGTGGAAACCACAGCCTCAGGGCTATCAGCTGCCAGGCTCGAACAGACCCTCCACCAAAGGGCGGGGTGAGGAGAGGCTTTGGGTATCTTGGAAAAGCCTGTGGTCTGAAGCTTATCCACAGAAAAAGGGGTGACATGGCCCATCACAGGGGCCCCCCTCAAAGGGGTCCCCAGACCCTGCACCAGAGCACCAGAGATGATGCAACAGGCCCTCTGTGTTGCAAGGGACAGTGTCAAGCCAGCCCCTGCAAGGGGAGACACGTGGGCATTCCCACCTGGCCACGGGATTCTGTACTCTTTGGCATGTGGCGGCGTGGTGCGGCATGTGGTGGTGTGTGGCGGCGTGGCCATGGTGGCGACGGGGGACCCTCACCACCAGAAGACCAGATGGAGGGGAGCAACGAGACGTCATTGGGACCCTTGGATGGGTGATATGCTTCCACCTAACCCCTGTCACCTCTCCCTGTCCTCCCACCCCCCGTGCACACTTCTTTTTTTCATTTCTTTCTCTCTTTCTTTTCTCTTCCCTTCTCTTTGCCTCTCTACTAATAAATAAAATACTTCCATTTTTTGGCATCAACATCTAACCTCATTTGGTTTTAATCTCGTTTCTGGGAATATTTTGAACCTTCTAAGTTCTTTCCGGTTTATGCACAGAGACTTAGCTTGCTTTGCTTTTCTGAGTTTAAACCGGATTGTAACCGGGTCCCTGTTCCAATGGGGGGGAAAAAGAATAGATGCTTAAGCACCAATGAGTGGTGGCCTGACTCTGGAGCAGCTCTGGCTTTACACTGTGGACAGGTGTTGCAAAATTCACTGTGAAACAGTTTTCTTTGTGAAATGCAGCTTCTCAGGTTGCTACTGTTGCCAGTAGAGCCAAGAAGCAAGAGAGCGCTCTGCTTGGGCAAGCCAACTTTTTAAAAGCCCCAGCTCCCCCCTTCCCCCCTGAAGTTCTGTTTCTGGTTGGAGGGTCTTAAAGAAACAGTAACAATTTGGGGCACAGATAGATAGGGAATACAATAACATTTTGGGTTTCCCAGGATGCAAATTTAACAGTATATATACAGTATGTTGAGTTATACTTATGAGCTCAGTGGCCTTCTGTGATGAAGCAATGTGGTGCGTTGATCTTAGCTGCCTCATCCCTGGCATTGTTCAAGGCCAGGTTGGATAGGGCTCTGAACAATCTGGTTTAGTGGAAGGTGTCTGTGCCTGGAGGGGTTTTCAGCTACTGAGAGCTGGCAAAAGGGGGTTTTACCCCTCGCGTGCCGACACAAAGCAGCCCAGAGGTCAACGTTGAAACCCCTCTGGAAGGCGGCACTCAGTGCCCAACACACAATGAAAAAGGGGTAGAGCTCCTCACCCATATCTTCCTGTCACTGTTAAGCAGGCACACAGGCGAAGGCAAAGAAGAGAGGGGACTCTTTGTATGTGTTCCACGCGGGTTTATTCCAGTGAAATGACAGAGACTAAGAGGCCAATTGGTGGGAGGGTCCAGGGATCTTATACTGGGTACAGAATAGGTGGAGAAAGGGATCTCAGCCAATGGGATAGAGACAAGCAGGTGGGATTGACAGGAAGGGAACCAATGGGAACAACACATAGGAGGGACTCAGGGAAGGATCCAATGGGGCGTCGAGGAACAAGGAACTTTCTAGAACTAATACATATTAAAGAAGGAAAATGAATATACATAACTTCATACATAAAACAAGGAGACAAAGTATTAACCAATCAGGGGAAAACATGCAAAAGGCAAAACAAGGGAATCATGGGTTCTCACCATGACTGTTAAGTTACATGCTAAACTTGGGTTGCTAACCACCACAGCTGGTTGTCTGAGTTTTCCTCAGGACAAAGAGTAGCTGCAGCCACCTGCGCTGCTACACGTGCCCATGGCAGGGGGGTTGGGACTAGATGATCTTTAAGGTCCCTTCTAATCATAACCATTGTATGATTTTAAGTTGTGTCTGTAGTTTTTTAATTTTTAGCAAATATTTAGTTTAATTGCTTTTCAATATAAGATTGTTTTATGAACCATATATTTATTTAGTGTATTTCAATGAAAAAAAATAGGGTGTATTTTTTTTCTAATTTACTGCTGGGGTTAGGACTGACTTTTCTGGACTGAAAGGGGGTTTCCTATGAATTGGTGTTTCTTGTGGCTATCTCACTTCACTCTGTGAGGAAGCAGAATCTTTTTAACCTTGTCTTTTGCAGTGTTTTGGGGATCTTCTGGAACTGCCTTTCTGTGCAGTCAGGGCTGTTATGAAAGTCAGGTTTAGGAAAGATCATAGATATGTAAGTATTAGATACTATTTAAAACATACTGTTGTATTTGTATTCCAAATACTGACCAACTTTTTATTTTGTCTGAAGATTTCATCCTCTACTGCCTTAACCAGCATACAGTGTTAGAGGAACAGTAGTAGTGCCTCTTAATCAAAAGCAATGTACCAATTTAAGTGGTTACATGTTTTGAGTGATCTTTTCAGCTAAAGGCAGCTGTTTCTAAAAGAAACAAGTCTGCTATTATTTAATAGCATGTTTGAAAATGATTTAAGGTGATGACTGGCATTTAATATTATTTAGTTGCATATGTCTTGGAATTGTGCTTGAGGTCATGGACAGCATATAACCATCTATGGTAAAGCATTGGTGTTAATCTGTTACTGTTGATAAAATGCCAGGAAATTAAATGTTGATTTAAAAATACCTTTTAAATTATTTTTAGGTATTTTTCCTGTAGGATATTAATGAACTTAGAAGGAAAGACTTGTTTCCTTTGTTACCTGATTACTGGAGTTCCTCAGAAATGTCTGACTTCTTTAAAGCTTGGCCTATGGCTGTTTAGGTTGTAAGTACTCAGGCTGCATCATAAAGTCATCGTAGATGTGAAAAACGAGGTTCACTTTTTGTAGAATTTAAAAAAGGTTTAATAAAAGGGACAATTAGGAGACAATAGCAAAAAGAGTATTATGGCCAGGTGCTTTGGCAGAGATCCAAAGGCACACCCTCTACATCCAAAAGATCCTCTTTAAAAGAACATTGCTTATTGCATATTCATCACAGTCATGCATGATTCATAAATTCTTTGGAGTTTCTGTGTATCATCCCATCAGCCTTATCTTCCTCCTTGGCTCCATTCCGTCTCTGCTCCCTCCATAAATTCTTCTCTCTGGTTTCTGGTCTTCTTCTCTGATAAGATACTCCAAGAATGTGAAGACTTTCTCTGCCTATCTTTTCTAAATTGACTACATAAACAATAGACATTCTATATCATGTATTACATTACAGAACCTAGGTAAAGTTTTTCTAACATTATGTAACATGCAAAAAGCCAATATCACAATATATTCATAACAATAGAGCACTTCAGCTAACTTTGAGATAAGTTCCTGATGGAAGGAGTTAAGCTTTGTTACACCTGTTATGTGTTGTTTCTAAGTAATCTACAATAAGGATCAGTAGAAGTTGCTGAGATTTTTATTTTAGAGGTGTCTTAGTTTAAGATAATTATATGGGGTGAAGACTCCAAAATAAGTTACCTTGCCTTTAGTTTTAACCACTCCATTTTCACCCGCAGAGATGAATGCAAGAAGATATAAGTGAAACAATAACAGTTTGCTAAAAAGAAAAGTAGCAACAACCAGCAATAACCACTAGATACAAAGGTGCTGAGTCATGTGGCCCCCTGAGAACAAAGAAAACAAGATGGTGGAGAAGCCCCTTCCCCAAGATGGTGGCCACCGTAGCAGCCCATGTGGACCAGAGGACAAAGACAAGATGGTGGAGAAGCCCCTCTCAGCTCAACCTTCCCCCAGAACAAAAAACCCAGGAACGGTAGGAGCTTATGAAGCAGTTCTGGTGGCAGATAGGGGGTGCTGGCATTGTCTGAGGTAGCTCCGGCCCTGTGGTGTCAGCCTCCCTGCTTTCTTTCTGCCTGGCTAGACCCAGGTGGTGTTGGTGCTGCTGCATTGTAGGGGGGGGAGCGGTCCTGCTGAGCACTGAAAAGATGTGGTCCCGGGCCTGGTGGTTCCAAGTGGAGGCTGCAAAAAGGTATTGCAAAATTCGCTCTGGAGCAGTTTCCGATTGTGAAATGCAGATTCTTGGGTTGCGACTCATAGACTTGCCCCAGACAAGCCCCTCAGGGGCCCAGAGAGAGCAAAACAGAGCTCTCTGCATGTCTGTTTCCCATTTTTAAAGGGACCCCGCACCCTCCCCTTTTGTGAACCCAGAGTAAAACACACAAGTTCTGCTTCTGGTCCCAAGTCTTAAAGAGACAGTGAAACAGACTGCGGATGACATAGAGAAAATATGGAATACACAATTTTGGGTCACCTAGGATAAGAGGACTATAGTGAATATAACATTCTTAGAAGAGGAAAAAGCCTCCTGGGATATAAGAGAGAGAAAAAAATCTGCATGTTTATTTGCTCTAAGATTTGATGGCTCACAAGGTCCACATATCCACAAACTGCTGCCTGTTAACTAACTCTACAAGTATGTAGAGCTCAGGATAGCAATTGGATTCTTTTTATGGCTCTCAATGGCTTGATATTTATTTCATTTAGAGGAAAAAATCGACTAGTGCCTTATTTTTCTGTCACTTTGAGGAAGTGCTGTGGAATTAAAAATGTTTGCATTTTGGATGGAGACAGCTGGGCAGTAGGGCTGAGAGCTTGCAAGGGATTCTAGCCAGTAACTTCCCCTGTTGCTTGAGAATATGGCTTTGGCCATGGAACTGTGGTTCTTGGGTAATGTGAATTTTACACTGGCTCTGAAAATGGACAATAAATATTTTGCTAAAACTTGCTTTTAAAGTACAATTTATTTTGCAGGATTTGTTTTAATGGAATTTAATCTGTTGAGATACTGCAGGAAATCTGGAAAGTCTGCAGACTCTTTTTCAAGAACTAGCTTGCAACCTGTTCCCATTGCTCTCGTATTTCTGGGAAAATGGGTTAAATGGTGGGCTTTGGGAGCTGCCGCAAGCTGTGAGAATAGGTTGTGAAATAGAGAATATGGTGACTTGATGCCTTTTCCTGGTCTTAAAAATTAAGAGCCAGACACGGTTAAGGGAAAAAAGGGGTTTTTACCTCGGTATTTAATAAGGATCCTTATGGTGCACCACTTTGCCAAGGTGGAATGTGCCAAAATGCACACACATGATAGGTCGTGTATACAATTTATAGACCTTGTAAATTAGCATATCTATCAAAGGTTCCCCAATAAGAGGCTTGAATGATTAGCGTGATATCCCTCCATCCCAAGGAATTTCCCCTTGGATGGGCCTAATCTTAGTTTACAGGATGTGTTCTAGAAAGGACCTTGGTTTCTCAGGATAGCATAGAGCTTTCTGGCCTCCAACTGCGAGGCTGTAGGTTCTTTGTCTGGGGGGTGCTCGGTGCGGGTTCGGACGGTCGGGACGGTGACGGATGGAGACGAGAGATCTCTGTAGTCAGATCTTGGAACATTCGGTTTATTGCAAAGGGCGTGGGTACAGGGGCACTGCTTAGAGCTGCAGCTGGCAGCTCTGAGCAGGCCCAAGAGAGCAAGAGAGTAAGCGGGTAAGCAAAGAGAGAATAGTAAGAGAGAATAGTAAGAGTCTATAGTAAGAGAGTCTAGTAAGAGTCTATAGTAAGAGTCTATAGTAAGAGTCTAGTAAGAGTGTAGTAAGAGTGAATAGTAAGAGTCTATAGTAAGAGTAAGAGCGTAGTAAGAGTGAATAGTAAGAGTCTATAGTAAGAGTCTATAGTAAGAGAGTCTAGTAAGAGAGTCTGAAGTCCTGGTTACAATACAATAAATCATCTTCTGTACTGAATATTCTAATTGTCACTAACCAATCTAATACAAGATACAAATCCTATAGCATTTACATACAGCCTATAAGAGTTCTTATATTACCATAGAGTGTTACATCTTAACTTCTAAAAACTACTCTTTGGACCCCTTCTGCTGAGCTAGTAGGGTCTGCTCTGACCCTTGGACCTGCCTGCAAGCAGAGGGTATTGTTCAATCAAGAGGGGATTACCTTCAGTCGGCCATACCATTGTTTTCCAGTTGTTCAGTAACTAAGACTTGGTATCTCAAAGGTGGCTTTCATTTCGATGTCGCTTATAGTTTTCATATTCCCAAAATCTTTTGTCAGGCAATCATATTTATAAGGCTTTCCTGTTTCATCTTCCCCAACATCTCCCCCGTTCCGATGAACAACTAAGATATTAGACACAGTCCTACTCGTCATTTTTTGCACACACTGAAGTATACAAGGTACTGCTACTAAAACTATTACTACTAGAATAATCAAGCCTATTTTACAGAGTTCCCTTAGCCAAGGTGCAAAGCTCCAACCATCAAACAAACTGTCTAGCCAAGACGGGTTATCTGTTGTAATTTGGTTAGCTAGGTCCCTTAGGTTTTGTAACTGTTTGTGAATGGAAACAGAATGATCGGATAAGTTCATACAGCATAGTCCTTCAAAATCTTCACAGCCATGCCCATGTGCTAATAAAAGATAATCAATTGCAGCTCTATTTTGTAAAGTGGCATGTCTGACTGCTTCCTCATCGGTTAATAAGTCACTGATCATAGTAGAGGTGGCATTTACCTCCTTGCTGAGCCAACATCCCAACTTGTTTAACTGTTTTAACGCAATTGAGGAACTTAACTGAGGTAGAAAGATGCTCGCAACAATTGATTTTTCAGAGTTCCAAGGGTGAAAGTTACTATCACAGTCGCTCTCATACTGATGTCCCCAGGAGGATCTAATCTTTCTGCTTTTCTTTTTGGTTACTTCTTTGACACTGGGAGCAATAATTGTAAGTTGTCCCAGAGCACAAGGGCCACCATCTATTTTTGAAGGTATACCTTGCCAGGCTCTGTCTCCACAGATGAGCCAAATTCCTCTAGGGAATCGAATAGGAAGTTTGTTAAAACGATCTGCATAAGGTTCATCATATATAAGAAGCTTTGCTTGATTGCACCAAGAAGTTACATTGCTATAAGCTGGGTGATATGGGGTAACGTTTAAAGACCATTTTCTCCTAGAAAGTGAAAGAAATAGCAGGTATCCATAGTTAACGAGCCTAGGATTTCTAGCTCTTGAAGGTCAGATTTATCAATTTTAGAATTATCAATATAAGTTTGGTGTTTATGGCTGGTAGTTGGAGATACTTGATGATCGTCGTATGGCCAGTACTTATCTAGAGTAACATTATCAAAACCTTCTGGAAAAGGTATTCCAACTAAACAGGTTGAAAAAGGTTTGTCAGGGCTTGTGTCAGATAGACAGATGGTATCGGAGCCTGCAGATTTGTCTAAGGCAACCCAGACATTTGTCTTTGGTTGATTTACAGGTAAAGCTTCACTACAAAAACTAAAACATAAGAAAAAAAGCAACATGCACGCGCGCAAATGAGAAAACTCCATTATTTTCTTGAGCTGTTTTTGGCAGATCGCTTTCTTTTGGTGATTCTGCGCACTTCAGGTCTGGGTGCTTGCTTCCTGGCTTCCACGTGCAGGGTCACTGGCTGGTGTGGAGGCGTCGGCAGGCTTTGGTGCGTGGTATGGCTTCACGTTTTTTGCTGGAACCCACTTGAGCTCTCCACCTGTGGAAACACACGCAAACCCCTTCCCCCATGTTATAAGATTGTATGGTCCTTCTATTTTTCCTGATTCTAGATTCTTAATTAAAACTGGGGGGTGTTCTTTCAGCTTTGCTTTTTTGTTGTTTAAGAAATGTCTGTAAATGGGGGGGTCAGGCTCTTCTGCAGAGCTATTCAAAAAATTGTAAACATACAAAGCTTTATTCAACTTTCTTTGAGGTGTAGCCTGGGCTTTTCCCCCTTTCTGTTGATTTAAAATGCGTTTTAAAGTTTGATGTGCTCCTTTTAGGGTACTTTTTAGCAGTTTAAGATACGGTGAGCAAATGCCACTGTATCTTACAGCCCTTTTTAGTTCTTTAATTTCAAGAGTGGGGATGGGAGCCCACGTTTTAGGACTGTTAGGCTGTTGGCTAGCTATCACAGGCTTAGCTAATAGACTAAGACTTTCATCTTTATAGATTTGGAGTCTTATTTCATGCCAATCTGTTAATTGAGCATAATCTGAGCACTTTGGAGGATTTTTTGATTCAGAAGGTAGCGCTGACAAACTCTCAGAACTCGCTTTCTCTCTATGGGTTGCGGAGTCTGTCCCAAACACTGGGGGGACAGTGAACCTGTTTGGGAACAGACTTAATTCTTTTTCGGAATTGTTTTGTGTTGGGATTAAGGTGTTGGCATTTGCAGGGGCAAAATAGTTCTCAGTCTGTCTTGTATTTATAAAAGCAGGTGTCATATTCCACCCTCCCCCTCCTCGTTGCACGGCTTGTGTGCCTGGCTGTGGCAGTGCGATCGATTGGTGATACAAAGTAGTCCCATTCGGTGCCAGGAGCGCGGAGGGCGATAGCGCGGCTGGGTGTTCGAGGGAGTGCGGGCGTGATTCGGTGCTGCTTGGGTTGGCTCCGGGATGCGGCGGCGGAGGCAGGGGGGCAGGCGGCGGAGCCGCGGGGTGATGTGCGGCTGGTCCCGGGAGCGGTGCTGCGACTGGAGGAGTGTGAGCGGAGTGATATCGCTGGTCCGGGAGTTGCAGCAATTGCGCATGCGTGGGTTGCAGCAATTGCGCATGCGTGGGTTGCGTCATCAGGGCAACGTGGCAGGCTGTGATGGCGGCAGTCCATGTGGCGGGCGGTTCGGGGAGAGCGGGAGATGGCAGGACTGCAGAACCAGGGGCTGGGGCTGCGGCCGCGGTCGAGGGAGGGGGCGATGGGACAATCATGGATGCCGGTGGCGGTGGGACTGCACTATTTGGCAGCTGAGAAGCGGGAGGCTGCGGTGGATACAGCAGGGTGCGGTCTGGGGCCACGGAGGCGGGCGGCGGCGGCAGAGCTGCTCTGTCGGCAGGAGATGATCTCGGGGCGGCGGGAGGCAGGAGGGCCGGCGGCTGGATCACGGCGTGCTGCCGCTGGGAGCTTGTAGGCTGGGCTGGGGTGGGTGGTGGTGCGGCGGGCAGGAACGACGCTGCCGGAGCGGCGGTGCCGGGAGACGGGGCTGGAGCAGCGGCAGGCACGGAGGGGGCTGCAGCCATCCGTGCAGACGCTGCGGCACCGGCACCAAGGGGCTCGCAGGGCTGGGGCGCTCTGCGTCCCAGCGCGAGCGATGGTGTGCCGGGATCGGGGGATTGCGCAGGGACGCCGGCAGGGACGGGAGTAGACATAGGTGTCTGTGCTGCCGCGGGGCCGGGGGACAGCTCGGGGCGTGCTGTGTGCGCTTGAACGGTAGGGTGAGGGGGCAGGGTTCCCGCGGTAACGTGCACAGGGGGCACCGGGGGCCCCAGCGCGGTCGTGACAGGCGCTGTCGGTACTGGTGGTTCGGGAGCGGCAGGAGACTGTGAAGACGCAGCAGCGACGGACGCGGATGGGCTATTAGCTACCACCGGCGCCGTGTCGGTGGCGGCAAGGGGGACCTGGGGGGCTGGAAGAAGGGTCGCCGCTTGGCTTTGCGGGGGGCCGGCTATAATGGCAGCCATGGCCATAACCGGCGCGGCTGGGGGAGCGGTAGCACCCGTAGCTAGCAGGGGGGTAGCCGCCGCCCCCGCCGGGGTATCGCCGGGGGGCGGGTCTACGAATATGCCAGCAGTGGGGGGTGGGGTAACAATGACGGCAGCAGCGGGGGGGCACGTGGGGGCAGGGGCAAGGGGCGGGGTCGCGGAGACGCTGGCGGACGGGGTGATAGAAGCGAGGGGCGGGGCCGCGAAGACGCTGGAACCGAGGGCGGGAGCCGGGACAGCGGGGACGAGCGGGATGGCGGGGGCGGGGATGGTGGGAGGGGCCGTAGGGTCCGGTGGGGTGGCTGGGGCCGGGGCAACGGGTGCCGGGACCGCGAGCGCGGGGGGGGGGGGCGGCGCGAGTCAGCCGGACCGCGGGTACTGGAGCCGCGAGGTCCGGCGGAGAGGCGGGGGCCGCGCCCTGTTGCGGGCTCGCGGCGGCAAGGGGCGGGCTCGCAGCAGGAGCCGGGCTCGGCGGGGTGACTGCTGCGGGCGGCGCCTTCGCAGCAAACAGCTCCACCAGCGCTCTGCAAGCTGGGAGCAGCTGCGCGGCAGCCATATCCCGGTAGGAGACATTATTAAAGAGCTTAACCCCAACTGTGTCCCAGAAGTCTCTTGTAAAGACGGCTGAACGGTCAGCATTTGGGAAATTAATCAGAGTCCATTCTAAGAGGTTTTTTAGCTCCTGTTTAGGTAATTGTCTTGAACTAGAGCTTAGTAAATGCTTAAGTTGCTTATAGAGATCTCTGTCATGGGCAGAGTGCATTTGTCTCATTATCAGACCAGTATGATACTCACTTAGATGATGTCGCAGGAGCAGTGTCCTTGCTCAGAGGTCCGTCGTGGGGGGCTGGCCAGGCACTCCACTCGGCGCTCAGGACGCTGCTTTTGGGTCCTTTCTCAGAGCTCCGGTTTTAGGCGTCGCGTGGCAACGGCTTTCCGTGCTCAGGACCTCACGGGTGGGTCCACACTGAGAGCTCCAGTGCGGGCGGTGCTGAGCACTACTCGCCTGTGCTCGGGGCGCGCGTCAGGGTCCCTCCTTAGAGCTCCGGTCGGCACTGCTTAGCAGCGTGTCCGTGCTCGAGGGGTGCCACGGCAAACTTCCTCAAAGAGCTCCAGGTAGCCGCTGCGCAGCAGTGGCCGCCTGTGCTCGAGGACTGCCAGGCAATTCCCTCCAAGAGCTCCAGGTAATCCCCGTGCTCGAGGGCTGCCTCGGCAGAATTATAGAGCTCCGGCTTTTGCGATGCGCAGCAACGGTATGCCGTGCTCACGACACGTTCTAGGTGGCTATAACTGGTCTTTTAGTTACCGTCCGTGGAGAAGTCTCCCACAGATGGAGAAAGCTGAACCGAGCCTTCAATCACGTTGTGCGCCAGACTGAAGGTTCTTGGGGGGTTCGGCAATCACGTTGGGCGCCAGACTGTGGGTGCAGGGTGTTCAGTCTGGACCGGGCGTAGACGGAAGGAGACGAGAGATCTCTGTAGTCAGATCTTGGAACATTCGGTTTATTGCAAAGGGCGTGGGTACAGGGGCACTGCTTAGAGCTGCAGCTGGCAGCTCTGAGCAGGCCCAAGAGAGCAAGAGAGTAAGCGGGTAAGCAAAGAGAGAATAGTAAGAGAGAATAGTAAGAGTCTATAGTAAGAGAGTCTAGTAAGAGTCTATAGTAAGAGTCTATAGTAAGAGTCTAGTAAGAGTGTAGTAAGAGTGAATAGTAAGAGTCTATAGTAAGAGTAAGAGCGTAGTAAGAGTGAATAGTAAGAGTCTATAGTAAGAGAGTCTAGTAAGAGAGTCTGAAGTCCTGGTTACAATACAATAAATCATCTTCTGTACTGAATATTCTAATTGTCACTAACCAATCTAATACAAGATACAAATCCTATAGCATTTACATACAGCCTATAAGAGTTCTTATATTACCATAGAGTGTTACATCTTAACTTCTAAAAACTACTCTTTGGACCCCTTCTGCTGAGCTAGTAGGGTCTGCTCTGACCCTTGGACCTGCCTGCAAGCAGAGGGTATTGTTCAATCAAGAGGGGATTACCTTCAGTCGGCCATACCATTGTTTTCCAGTTGTTCAGTAACTAAGACTTGGTATCTCAAAGGTGGCTTTCATTTCGATGTCGCTTATAGTTTTCATATTCCCAAAATCTTTTGTCAGGCAATCATATTTATAAGGCTTTTCTGTTTCATCTTCCCCAACACGAGGCCTCTAGGATGTTTGGTCTTCTGGCCTAGCAGAATACCAGGACTATGCTAAGATATCAGGCTTAAAGAATTACAAGTACGTATGCTAAAAACACTGAGGATACATAAAAGCTATATAAAAGGCATATAAGAGGTATATAAAAGAAAAGACAAAAAAATCATCATGGCATCAATCTTAGGCGAATGAGCTATTTAGGGCATGGTTGATGCCATGAAGATTTTTTGCCTTTTCTTTTATACCCGTTATACCTTTTTGCAACTTCTGTATTCTTAGTGCTTTTTGCCTACATTCTTGGACTTGTTTGTCAAGCTGTAGTGGGTTGAACCTGAGTTGATGGACAGTCTTTTAGACTAATGATGCTTCTCACAATTTACATATTTAAACCGCACAGAAAGGCGGGAATTGCCTTTCGTCTGAGCTCGCCTGCTGGAAGGTGGGGGGGCTCCGAGCCTCCAGGCCCCACTGGGCTGGGCCAGGGCCACTGCCCCTTCCCCCCTTTTCCCAACGCCGCAGCACGGAACCTGGGTTGCTGGGGGGGGACTGTCCCAGAGCCGCAGGCAGCTAAAACCAGCCATGGACTACCACACAGCTAAACCCATCCAGCGTGGCTTCTTAGGACAGGCGGGCCCTTCTCCTCTCCACGCGGAGCCGGCAGAGTCAACGGGAGCCGGCGTAGCCTCCTGTCTGCAGCCAGCACACTTCATGCTGAAGAGGACACCATGCAGCCAGCAGCACAAAGGGAGCGAGGCTTTCTCTACCATAAAGCCTGAACAAGAACACTCTTCCACATGGCGGCTTCAGAGCCAGAGAGAAAGAGAAAGTGAGTCACGTGAGACGAAGCTGAAAAATGGCGACAGGAGAAAAGAGGGTGGTGCTGTGTTTCTCGCACGTAGCTTAAAAACCTTCTTGCATGCCGTGGTAAGAAACTGTAATATCAAAGACTGTTTGTCTCTTTAATCCATTTGAAGTACATGGGGGGATGAAGAATTCACGTGTGGCCTCTGAAGATTGTGAAGAGTGCCTATGCCAGGCTATATAGAAGCAATGAGAGGCTTTTAGAGACTTGTGGCAAAGAAAGCCTTTGTGTGCAGGCCAAAATAACTCATCCTTAAAAAGATTAATAACCCCATGTGATGGCCCATGTTTTGCAGTGTGAAGGAACTGTGAGATTTTTCATGGGAGAGATGTTTTACACCACAGCGGATTGATTGTTTCCAGGCGGGTCTGCTGTTAGTGGCAGTTTGGGAACCACGTGCAACTGAAGAAAACCCTTTTTCCTTAAGCATAAGAGAGAGACTTTTCAAGAACTGCAACACTGACTAACATCCCATGTTCTGTTATCCTTTGTGCGAGTTGGGTAAAAGGAGAGAAGTGCTGGAAGGGGGGGGGGGGTGTGGTGGTTTGCTTTAATTTCTTGTTATTTCTCTTTACTTTTAATTCTATTAGTAATAAAACTCTTTCATTGTACTGCAACTGTTTAAGGTTTGTGCCTGCTTTGCTTTTCTCCTAATTCTTATCTCACAGAAGGAAAATAAGTAAGTAATGGATATTTTGAACCAAAACCACTACACTTAATTGGTGTTTCTGCCCGGTTTACGAACTCAACCTGCTACACAAGCTAAGAGACTAAACATTTTAGAAGCTTTGTAGCTAGGGATCAGTGTGCCCCAGACCCCAAGGTCCCCTCCAGAACACATTCTGTAAACTAAGATAGAACCATCCAGGAGAAGGCTCCTTGGGGAGGGGGGGCTCACTTGAGCCTTTCATTGGGGAATCTTTGATAGATATGCTAATTGGTAAGACCTATAATGTTATACTCGATCTTTTGGGGTGGGCATTTTTGCGGGGTGCATTTCGATGCATATGACCTGGATGTGTGCACCAAAAGATCCTTAAAATAAATACCAAGATAAAATCCCTTTTCCCCTTCTAACTGTGTGTCTTGGTTTGAAAGACAGGTGTCTGCTAAGGAAGGCAGAAGCCGCCCTTGGAATGGCAGATGCAACCCCCTTCCCTCCGAGTTATTATAATTTTGAAATCAAGGGGCTTTTTAGGCAAAGATGTGGGAAATACGAATAACAGTTCTTTACTATTATATATTTATATGTGTATAACCAGTCAAACAAACAACAATAACTATGGCAGTAACAGCAAACAATCACAAACACAGTGCCAGCCTTCTCGGTTGTCAGGCCCTTTCCCCTTGGGTGCAGTTCTGCTCGCAGCCGGCAGGGGCGCTGGCGGATCCTGGTGAGCAGGGCAGGTGCAATGGTTCCCCTGCGGCTGCAAGGGGCGTTCCGGAGCGAGCTCAGGGAGCACGCGGCACTGGTGGCCTAGGATCCCGGGGAGGGATGGAACAAAGAAGCTTCACAAACCCCTGGGCAGCCGATCCCGGTGTCCAGCCGGACCCTCGGGAACAGCAGGCTGGAACAGCAGGCTGGAACGGCAGGGATGAGCACAAATCCCCGATGGCAGACGAGGTGTATCCAAACGGGGACCCCCCAGGAGGTCTGGACAGGCAGGGCGAGCATGGCTACAACGTAGCAAAGGCTCGAAGCAACGGTGGGGCAGGGCGGCCATGGCCCGGCACCTAGCTGGGCAGGGAAGGCGGCTTTGGGATCCCGGGGCTTTCCAGCACAAGGAAAAGTAGCTGAAGAAAGCAGACTTCTCTCTGTCTGAATGCCGGAGACCCAACTGCCCACACACCCAGGTGAAACAAAAGGAGCAGCCAGGTCTTTTGTTTTTCTTAAGCCACCAGCTATTTGTTCCCCTAGCAACATGTATTGGGGGGGGGGGGGGGGGGGGGGTGGGAATTCCTTTAATAAAAAAAAAAAAAACAGGAGAGCTCCTAAAAACCCCAACACCGTGTATGACTCTTGATTTTAAGACCAGGAAAAGGCATCATGGTCAGTGCTCTGGCATGGGGAACTTAAGAATTATAGGTTAAGGTGGAGGAATTTGTAGGCAGGGTTCCAGCTACCTCTTGTTTCTCTTCTCTCTTGGGTGTTCATCTTGGAGCAAGTGAGCTGAAAAGTGTGAGCAGAGGATGGGAACTTAAGGCAGACACAAACCTGATCTGTCTTTACTCCAAGAAATAAAGGTTTTGTGGCCCTCTGCTGGACCCTCTCCAGTAGCTCATTGTCTTTCTTGTATTGAGGAGCCCAGAACTGGACACAGTATTCCAGATGCTGCCTTACTAGTGCCAAATAGAGGGGGAAGGACCACCTCTCTCAATCTGCTGGCCACACTCATCCTGACACACCCCAGGATACCATTGGCCCTCCTGGCCACATTGCTGGCTCATGGTCAACTTGTCATCCACCAAGACTCCCAGGTCCTTCTCAGCAGAGCTGCTCTCTAGTAGGTCAGCTCCCAACCTCTACTGGTACTTGGAGTTATTCCTCCCCAGGTACAGGACCCTACACTTGCCCTTGTTGAACCTCATTAGGTTTCTCTCTGCCCAGTTCTCCAGCCTATCAAGGTCCTGTTGAATGGCAACAGGACCTTTAGGTGAATCAGCCACTGCCCCAAGTTTCATATCATCAGCAAACTTGCTGAGGGTACATTCTATCCCTTCATCCAGGTCACTGATAAACAAGTTGAATAAGACTGAAGCCAGTATTGATCCCTGAGGAATGACACTGACTATAGGCCTCCAACTGGATTCTACTGGATTTCTATTTAGAAAATAATATCAGTAATAAACATTTTCCTCATTTTTGTCAGATCTCACCTTTTAAAGACTTCTTTATTGCTTAATAGTGTCCTATATTCTTTTTGCTGGCAATTCGTTGTTTCTGAAATATTTGGGTACTGTTAATTTGCTCTAAATCCCAAATATAAGTTCTTCAGAGACCCTCCACAATGGCTGCAAACATTGCAGCTTTTTGTTGCATCTTGTAGTTTATTTTTAGTAAGCTTTCCTCATTTTTATGTTGTTCTTTATTAATATTAACTGCTTCTAGATTTGTCTTTTCTGGAAGTAACTGCTGCTGCAAAGATGATGAGTTCTAAGAGAATCCATACTGGAGTGATTCTTGAAACAGGTCCTGTACCTTTGTCAAGTTTAAGGGAAGAGTTGCTGCTGAGTAGTAGCTCACATCTAATATAGCTGTCCCTGTTCTTATGTCTTCTGCCAACTTAGGAGTGAGTATTTAGGTTACACAGTAATATGCTGCACAGTGCTTTTATCTTGATGGGGGTGGTTTTTTTTAAATACCAACCTTTAAAGCTATTGGTCACAGTTATTTCTTCTCAAAAGATAGAAGATTATTGAAGCTGATGTCCTGGAATGATGCAAATTGCATAGGAGCATCACTGGCACATAGTTAATAGCATTGTGGTGTTATTTTCTTTAATTAAATTGTTTATAAAGGTGAGAAGTGCTGAAAAGCAGCATGGAGAATTGAAAGCTTCTCATTCTTTGCATAGATCAAGTACAACACAGCTAATAATGAAAAGAGGGTTTGGAGTGCCAACTTCTGTGGTATTGCTTCAAAAAGCAGTTGTGTTTCTGATGTGTTCATTTTTTAGTTTTTCCCCTCTTGAAGTAGTTGACTGGAACTAACCACATTATTTTACAAATATCAGGAGGTTCATGTATGGTCAGTGGTACCTTTCCTCACTTTATTGAGGTTCACTGTGCAGCATGATAACAGCTGTGCTTACTCTGGCAAGGCAGGAGCTTTCAAGGTGTAGATCATTGATGGCATACAGGAATTAGCTGCATGATGGACTCTCTTTCTTGAGAATAGGAGTAATTTTCTATCCATATTCAGTTGGAAAAAATATTTTTTAATATCTCGTCAACTTGACAAGCCCATTTAAATTGTGAATTCCTTGCAGTTTTTCCCACTGATAACAGCCCTAGTACTGATTAAACTGTGATGCTGTTCTTGCCAAGTGTAATTTATGGAAATCCAAGTAAGATGATGGCTGAAGTTTATATATAGCACAGTAATTTTTAACTTCTTTGGATGAAGATATTATTGTCCTAAGTTTGTTGAAAGAAAATCCTTTTAATGTCTTCCTATGCACCTGTTTTCTAAATTTCACTAATTTTTCAAGGGAATGAACTAAAGCTCTACTGGTAGCTAATTTAGGGTCTCTGTATTCCTTATTTCTATAAAAGACTTTAATTTTTTTCTCTATTTATTTTTTTCCCTTTGTCCCAGTTTGAGACAAATTAAGGGAAACGCTCTGGAAGGAGCGTCTCCTCCAAAGAAGGCAGGTTTCAGCCGCCCCTCCCCACAGGTTTGGGAAGAAATTCCTCGGAGGAAAGTGAAAAAGAAGTTATTTATTTAACAAGCAGAATGCATGCAGGCACGGAAAAAGAATAATGCTAAATAATAAAACCTCTCACTGTGGAGAGAACCTAGTAAAATTCAAAGTCCTTTGTAGGCGTCGCTCTGCTCTCTCTCTCTGGAGCTGAGGTTTGGTGTGGGCCCCTCCAGGCTGCGGTGTAGGGCCTCCCAGTGATGTTCTGGTGTTCTGGTGTTCTGAACAGTTCCAGAAGAGTTCTTGCCTCAGCTAGCAGGCCAGCGAAAAAAGCAAAGAATTTTAACTCTGTCTCTCTCCTGAGAAAAGGAACAGAGAGCTGGTAAAAGCAGGAAAAGTTATTTTCTCTGCTCTGCCGCAGCGGTAAGAGAGCGCAGGGGAGTGTATATGTCCTTGAAATACAAACCGCTCTGAAAAAATTCGCCTGGCTTCTCTCCCCCCTCTCCTGAGAAACAGCTTAAAGACACAGGAAGGCACAGGATTCATGTCTGGCATAGAGCAGACGATAGGGAATACAGTATCATACAGTCACCCCAGGACACCCTTGAAGAAATGAAAAGTTAGAGATTTGCCAAATAAAGAAGATGGGAGCAAATAGCAGCAGCATCAGTGAGCTTCCAGAAAATCAGTACTTAGAAAAATCAGCAGGAGCAGAGCCTATCTCTGAGAACGACCCGTTCTGCTGTCTTTTAGCTTTACCACTCCAACAAACAGGTAAGAGGGTGCTTGAAGAACTAAACTTTGATACTATATTTATAGAAGTGATAAGTTTGAAAGCAAATCAGTGGTTCTGTTAATTTTTCCTGGTTTAGGTAGCAGAGGAATAAAGGTCTATATAAAATGGACTGTTTTTTCTAATTTTGGAAGCTTTTTCCACCACCTCTTCCATTCCTGTGGGTTTCTTTCTTCTTCATAATAGCTGTAGTTGCTATTGATTCTCCTGGTAGCTGGGAAAGATCAGAAGTAGAATCTGTAGTGTTGGGGGGGGAGCTTTTTTTTTGGTTTGGTTTTTTTGTTGTTGTTTTGTTCATCTCTAAATTCAATGGCCTGTGTGTTGATTATCAGTCTTGCAAGAACAATCTGGTATTACCTAATACTTTTAAGTATTACTTAAACTGTTTTTACAGTTTACAATGTGACCTGATACTTTTCTGTCAGGTGAATGTCTTATGTATCCCCTTTATTGCTGGCGGGACCTAGCTTTTTTATAAAGGGTCATAACAGGCTATCTCTAACTGTGATGTATGAATGCGAGACTCACAAGCTGAGAGCAAAATGAATCTGTTTATTGTACAGTTAAGACAGTACTTATACTATTAGTGTGAGAATCTCTGTTCAGTCCTTCGCTCGCAACCTGGTTTCAGGCCTGTAATAAATCTGTTGGCCTGACAGTTTGTTATTTTTCTCAAGGTTTGCAGGCTTCGAAGAAACAGGACGCCTTTCCTGTTTTCAGATCATTTGTAATCTGCTTTCTCCTGTGCTTCTCAAGGTTTTTCTGCAGCGTCAGGCTTCCTGTATGTCCACATCTAACCATTTGTATAACAAGTTTAAAAAGACCTGTCTTGGGGTGACTTTATGATATGTATCCCATATTGCTGCCCTATGCCCAGAAATTAATTCTTGTGCCTTTCTATGCCTTTAAACTGAGCCCGAGAGGAGGAAGGAAAAACTAAGCAAAACTTTTTCAAAGCAGTTTGCAGATTGTTCAAGGTCACACAGAGATAACAACTTTTTTTTTTCCAGCCAGCTTTCAGCCAGTTTTTCAGTTTCTTTTTCTCCGGAGAGAGACTGAGAGTTGAATTTTTTTCCTTCCCTGGAATTTCAGATTTTTCCCTTTTTTCTGTGGATTGCTTCAATACCAGAACACATCAGAAGGACTTTCCACCGAGCAAAGAGGGTCTGGCCCTGGGCCAAGCCCCAGATCCGAGGAGACAAAAGGGAGGACTCTAACACTTTCCCAGGTTTTCTCTTCACAGTGAAAGGTTTTATTATTTAGCATTATTTTCCTTTTTCCGTGTGTTTGTTAAATAAATAGTTTTTATCTCTTTCCTTTGAGGAAAATTTATTTTTTCCCGAACCTGGTGGGGGAAAGGGGTGGTTGTGCCTTCTCTCAGAGGACATATCTCTAAATTTGACCAAACCGGAACAAATTTAGTGGTGCCCAACTGCGTGGCTCGAAGGAAAGTGAAAAGTTTGTGCTAATTACATTTTGGTTTGAATTTACTTATTCTGTGTTGGGGTAAAGTAGTCACCATGTTGGTTGAGTTCATAACGTTTTTCTGGCTTGATATATTCATGTATTTCTGGTCCGTAGGCTTTTTTAAGGTACTAGTGCCTTTCTGGTCCCTAGGCCTTTTTGCCTATCCACAACTTGGTCCGATCTTATCCTGGATAAGGAATTTTTGCAGAGCAGGGACACGAATTTGGATTTCTATTTTGCTATGCTCGGTGATAATGATTTATAAGAAGATAACAGAGGTACAAGCAGCTGTTTGTAGTGTGTATGATATGTGGTTTCTTCGTCCTAATCCCAGTCCTAGCTTCAGTAGCCTGTTTTGGGAATTTATTAGTAATTGCACCCAGATTGTTAGAGGAGGAGGACATGAGGTTTCTCTTCCCTTTAAATTTGATAGGTTATCTTTTGAGAGTGTTCAGTTTCCCCTGGATGTTAAAGAGACCACCCTCCTGGTATTTTATCTGGTAATCTTCCTCTATATGATTCACAGCTTCTCTAGAATGAGAGCTCAGATTTCCAGGGTGACTGCTGAGACACCTGACCCAGAGGTGGAATATCCTGAGTGGTGTGGGGAATGGGAGGATATAGGCCAAATCCTGAAGAAATTCTCTGACCCGATAGTTTGGGATTTCCCGTCTGAACAAGTTCAGAAACCAGCTGAGGTGGCGAAATATCTGAAAGAGAAATACAATGACAATTCTAATGAGAACAAGCTCCTTGCAGTATGTTGGGCTTTGGCATATGCTTATCGCACACTGCAGCAGGTAATGGTAGAGGGGCAGGAAGATAAATCAGCAAAGCCTGCAGACACCCCAGTCACTCAGAATGCAGCCATACCAGACAGCAAGCCCAAAACAGATGGAGTCTAAGCCACTGACAGTGGCTCCTATCACAGAAAAAACACACAACCAAAACTGATCGCCCAGTGAAAGATGAGGATGATGCAGTGGAAGGAACCTCAAAGCCATCAACTGACTCAGGCACAGAAACCATTAGTGAGTCATTGTCCATAAAGGACCTTCATAGCTTAAGAAAGGACTATACCCGATGGTCTGATGAATCCATAATAAGTTGGATGGTCCGTATTTGGGATGCGGCAGGTGATGATGTGATGCTGGACGGTGCTGAAGTGAGGCATTTGGGATCCCTGTCAGGTGATCCAGTGATCGACCAAGCGATGATAAGGGGGGCTGACTCTGCCTGTCTCTGGAGACAGGTCTTGACAGGCGTGATTGAAAGATAAATGTTGGAGTCTCCTCCCCCTGCCATGTAGCCCTGGGAGAGGGGCCCTGAGGGGAGGCACGGGGTTTCCCGAGCCCCTGGTCAGCCTCGTTCCCGATTGGTTGTTCTGTGTTTCCCTGCGCAGGCAAGGACCCTCGGTCCCGTGATTGTGAGAGTTCCTCGGCAGAGCTCCGGCCATGCGGCTGGAGAAATAAACATCTCTCTGAAACATCTACCAAGAATCTGTCCATATATATTTCCTTTCCACGGGACCCCTGGTTTGATATATGCATGTTACAGTATCCCCACTGCAACATAGATATGTGCGGAGATGATCTCTACGTGCAGCAAACCCAGTGGAAGACCATAGAACAAGGGATCCAATGCTTGAGACAACTAGGGGTGGTAGAAATTTTCTTCACAGATGACCCAGGATTGAGGAGTCCAGACCAGGTCAGAGTTAATCCATTCATGTGGCGAAAACTCATATGACTTGGGCCACAAGAATACGCTTCTGCTTTAGCAATAATGAAACCAAACTACAGTGCAAATGAGACCATGCGGGATATGGCAGTGAAGCTCCGAGCATATGCAGACTCCATGCATGGCCCAACACATGCAAGAGTCGCAGATGTGGAAACACGTATGCAGAAAATGGAAGATAAGATGGAGAAGAATCATCAGGAACTCAAGGAGATTAGAGTGCCTTCTCCAAATCTAGGCAGTACAGATCACAGATTCTGATACCAAACGTGGACGTTCCCAAGAGAGAAAGTACATCCCACGAAGTGAGCTGTGGGATTTCCTGTGTGACAGTGGGGAAAACATGAGGAAGTGGGGTGGACAATCTACTTCTGCTTTGGCAGCAAAAGTGAGCGAATTGAAGGAGCGCAAGTCTCAGAAAGGAAGTTCTACCAAAAAGGAAGTAGCTCCAGTTGCCTGTAGCCAAACTGCCGGAAATGATGGAAAAGACGATGACATGTCCGATTCCCATGAAGGAACCTCTAAGATGCAGGCCCAGGGAAAGAAGGATAACCAGGCATAGAGGGGCCCTGCCTCTAGCCAGGTAGAGGTCAGGGAAAACCGTGTTTTTTGGACTGTGTGGATTCGTTGGCCTGGTACATCAGAACCACAAAAATATAATGCCTTGGTTGATACTGGTGCGCAGTGTACAATAATCCCATCGCAGCATGTGGGGATAGAATCTGTTTCTATTTCTGGCTTAACAGGTGGATCACAAAATTTGACCTTGGTGGAAGCTGAGGTGAGCCTGACTAGAAATGAGTGGAAGAAACATCTCACTGTGACTGGTCCAGAGGCCTCGTGCATTTTGGGCATAGACTTCCTCCGAAGCGGGTATTTAAGAGACCCAAAGGGACTCAAGTGGGCTTTTGGAATAGCTGCTGTGGAGACAGAGGGCATTAAGCAATTGAACACTTTGCCTGGACTATCAGTGAACCCATCTGCAGTAGGCCTTCTGAAGGTGGAAGAACAAAGAGTGTCAATTGCTTCCTCGACAGTGCATCGCCGACAGTACCGGACAACTTGAGATACTGTGATTCCCATCCACAAGGTGATTCGTGATCTGGAGAGCCAAGGGGTGGTCAGCAAGACCCACTCACCCTTCAATAGTCCCATTTGGCCTGTGCACAAGTCTGAAAGAGAATGGAGATTGACTGTGGACTATCGTGCCTTGAATGAAGTGACTCCACAGCTGAGCGCTGCCGTGCCGGACAGGTTGGAGCTCCAGTACGAGCTGGAGTCCAAAGCAGCAAAGTGGTACGCCACTGCTGACATTGCTAATGCATTTTTCTCCATTCCTCTGGCAGCGGAGTACAGGCCTCAGTTTGCCTTAACCTGGAGGGGCATGCAGTACACCTGGAACCGACTGCCCCAGGGGTGGAAGCACAGTCCCACCATTTGCCATGGACTGATCCAGACTACACTAGGAAAGGGTGAGGCTCCAGAACATTTGCAGTACATTGATGACATCATTGTGTGGGGGAACACCGCAACAGAAGTGTTTGAGAAAGGAGAGAAAATCATCGAGATTCTCCTGGAAGCCGGTTTTGCCATCAAGAAGAGCCAAGTCAAGGGACCTGCTCAAGTGATCCAGTTCCTGGGAGTGAAATGGCAAGATGGATGGCGTCAGATTCCCACTGAGGTCGTCAATAAGATCACAGCAACGTCTCCACCAACCAACAAGAAGGAGACACAAGCTTTCCTAGGTGCCATAGGCTTTTGGAGGATGCATATTCCTGAGTATAACCAGATTGTGAGTCCTCTTTACCTGGTTACCCGCAAGAAGAACAATTTCCATTGGGGCCCTGAACAGCAACAAGCTTTTGCCCAAATCAAGCAGAAAATCACTCATGCTGTGTTCCGGTTTGGCCAAATTTAGAAATATATATCCTCTGAGAGAAGGCACAATCACCCCTCCCCCCACCAGGTTCGGGAAAAAAAAAATAAATTTTCCTCGAAGGAAAGTGAAGAAGATAAAACTATTTATTTAACAAGCACACAGGAAAGGAAAATAATGTTAAATGGTAAAATCTTTCGCTGTGGAGGAAAAACCTGGGAAAGTGTTCGAGTCCTCCCTTTGGTCTCCTCGGAGCTGGGGCTTGGCCCAGGGCCAGGCCCTCTGTGCCCGGTGGAAAGTCCTCCTGATGTGCTCTGATGTTACAGCAATCAAGCAGTCCAGTAGAACTGGGAGAAAATCCGAAATTCCAGGGAAGGAAAAGTTCAACTCTCAGCCTCTCTCCGGAGAACAAGAAGCCGGAAAAAAACTGGCCAAAAGCTGACTGGAAAAGCTGCAAGCCGGGTGCTTCCTCGCTCCCCCCTGCCCCAGCTGGAAAAAAAACCTGCTATCTTTATGTGACCTTGAACAAGTTTCAAACTGCTTTGAGAAAGTTTTGCTCAGTTTTTTCTTCCCCCTCTCGGGCTCAGTTCAGAGGCATAGAAAGGCCAATAATTAATTTCTGGGCATAGGCAGTGATATGGGATACACATCATAAGGTCACCCCAAGACATGCTGTAGCCCTTGGCCCAGTCAGGACAGGACCCAAAGTGAAGAATGTGCTCTACTCTGCAGCTGGGAACAATGGTCTGTCCTGGAGCCTTTGGCAGAAGGTGTCTGGTGAGACTCGAGGTCGACCACTGGGATTCTGGAGCCAAAGCTACAGAGGGTCTGAAGCCAACTACACTTCAACAGAGAAGGAAATCTTGGCAGCCTATGAAGGAATCCAAGCCGCCTCAGAGGTGATCGGCACTGAAGCACAACTCCTCCTGGCACCCCAAATACCAGTGCTGGGGTGGATGTTTAAAGCAAAGGTTCCCTCTACCCACCATGCCACCAATGCCACATGGAGCAAATGGATTGCTGTCATTACACAGCGCGCCCGTATCGGGAAACTGAATCGCCCTGGGATTTTGGAAACAATCACAAATTGGCCTGAAGGTGAAAACTTTGGTCTCACTGATGAAGAGGAAGAAGAACAAGTGACACGTGCTGAAGAAGCTCCACCATACAACCAACTGCCATCAGAAGACACACGCTACGCTCTTTTCACTGATGGTTCTTGTCGAATGGTAGGGATGAAACGGAAGTGGAAAGCAGCCGTATGGAGTCCCACACGACGGGTTGCAGAAGCTACAGAAGGAGAAGGTGGATCAAGTCAACTCGCTGAACTCAAAGCTGTTCAACTAGCCCTGGACATTGCTGAAAGAGAGAAGTGGCCAAAGCTCTATCTCTACACCGATTCATGGATGGTAGCCAATGCTCTGTGGGTATGGCTGGAAAAGTGGGACAAAGCTAATTGGCAGTGTAGGGGAAAACCAATCTGGGCTGCTGAAGAGTGGAAAGACATCGCTGCCCGAGTAAGAAAGCTAACTGTGAAAGTCCGCCATGTAGATGCCCATGTCCCCAAGAGTAGGGCTAATGAGGAACACCAAAACAACAAGCAGGTAGATCAGGCTGCAAAGATAGAAGTGTCACAGGTAGACTTAGATTGGAAATGCAAGGGAGAGTTGTTCCTAGCTCAATGGGCCCATGATGCCTCAGGTCATCAAGGCAGAGATGCCACCTATAGGTGGGCACGAGATCGAGGGGTGGATCTAACCATGGACAGTATCTCCCAGGTGATCCATGACTGTGAGACATGCGCTGTGATCAAGCGGGCCAGGCGGGTGAAGCCCCTGTGGTATGGTGGGCGATGGTCCAAATACAAGTATGGGGAGGCCTGGCAGATTGATTACATCACACTGCCTCAAACCCGCCAAGGCAAGCGCTATGTGCTCACAATTGTAGAAGCCACAACACGATGGTTGGAGACCTACCCTGTGCCTCACACTACAGCCCGTAACGCTATCCTGGGTGTTGAAAAGCAAGTCCTTTGGAGGCATGGTGTGAGAAATGAGACAACTCTTAGTTAAAAGAAATTAAAATAATTTATTGAAAACAGGAAAATTGAAAAATTACAGAAATTAGAAAAATGTAAAAATTTGGGATCCTGTGGCTCGATAGATGGTATGCCCCAGGAGTGCAGGGATCTGAGATCTTCTGGCTGAGACAGCACTGGACCTCAGGTAGAGAAAAGGACTTGCAGTGCTGGGCTGACTTTTAGCTGGTCCAAAAGTCAGGAAAAAAAATTATTAAAGGCTCCTTAATAGGAATAAGGCTTTTAATGCCCAGCACTGATGTCCACCACAGCTAGCCTGCAGAGAGCTTCTCTCTGTCTGTTTTTTTGAAGCCTGTCTCGTTGTTTTATAGTGCCTTTGCTCCGCCCCAGTCCGCCCACAGCCCACCCCTTCAGTTTAAAGTGATTGGTGCTTTCCCTTTGACAGGTCATCTCCGTCCACCAATGGCTCATCGTTGTCAGAGGGGTGGTATTAGTTGAGATAAGGGTGCTAAAATGCCTTCATTAAAATTCAGGTTGACATGGAGCTTGCCTACAGGGTAACGGCTATGGGGCTAAAAATAGCTGCTGGCTGTTAGAACTGGGGTTTTTGGAGTTAGCCTTGGAACCAAAGTGCAAGTAAAAACACCTAAAAAAAGTATTAAAATACATCCAACACATCTTAAAACACTTGTAAAAGTATACAGTAAACACAGGAAAGATAACTCTTATGGTGTACAGGTGGTTTGAAGTTTGAAAAGGGAGCATAAGTTGGGATTTTTAACTGGGGAATTTTTAACTGGGAAGGGTGCAACTCTCTTAATAAACTACTTTGAACAACTGAAAACACTGATAATGGAACTTGATTTTTGTACCTGGGCTGATGGGTTAATTTTAACATTCAATTTAAAAATATTTAACTCAAAATTAATTAATTAAAGCACTTAATATGCAAATACCAACCACAAATAGGGATTTCATGTATGACACATGGTACCCCTGAGAGAATTGAATCTGACAATGGGACTCATTTCAAGAACAGCCTTATCAACACGTGGGCTAGAGAACATGGCATTGAGTGGGTGTACCACATCCCTTACCATGCACCAGCAGCTGGGAAGGTTGAGTGGTGTAATGGACTGCTTAAAACCAACCTGAAGGCACTGGGTGGGGGAACTTTCAAAAATTGGGAACAGCATCTAGCAAAGGCTACCTGGTTAGTTAACACCCGAGGTTCCACCAATAGAGCTGGTCCAGCCCAATCTGAATCCCTGCATAGAGTAGATGGAGATAAGGTCCCAGTAGTGTATGTCAGAGGTCTGTTAGGAAAGACTGTGTGGATGAATTCTGCCTCGAGTACGGACAAACCCATCTGTGGGGTTGTCTTTGCTCAGGGACCTGGTTGCACATGGTGGGTAATGCAGAAAGATGGAACAACATATTGGGTACTGCAGTGAGATCTGATTGTTGGGTGAAAACCACCTGTAATGTGGAATGCCTCTATACCAGTGCATGCTGAGTGTCACTGTCACTGTTTGTACATAGCTGTGTATATATATATGAGTATGTATTAATGTGTGTGTGTAGAATTAAAATATATTAGTTTGGGCATTGAGCCAACGATATGGGATAAGGGGTGGAATGACTTGGGGTGACTTTATGATATGTATCCCATATCACTGCCCTATGCCCAGAAATTAATTCTTGTGCCTTTCTATGCCTTTAAACTGAGCCTGAGACGAGGAAGGAAAAACTGAGCAAAACTTTTTCAAAGCAGTTTGCAGCTTGTTCAAGGTCACACAGAGATAGCAACTTTTTTTTCTTCCAGCCAGCTTTCAGCCAGTTTTTCAGTTTCTTTTTCTCCGGAGAGAGACTGAGAATTGAACTTTTTTTCCTTCCCTGGAATTTCGCATTTTTTCCCTTTTTTCTGTGGATTGCTTCAATATCAGAACACATCGGAAGGACTTTCCATTGAGCAAAGAGGGCCTGGCCCTGGGCCAAGCCCCAGATCCGAGGAGACAAAAGGGAGGACTCTAACACTTTCCCAGGTTTTCTCTTCACAGCGAAAGATTTTATTATTTAGCATTATTATCCTTTTCCCGTGTGTTTGTTAAATAAATAGTTTTTATCTCTTTCACTTTCCTTCGAGGAAATTTTTTTTTTCCCGAACCTGGTGGGGGGAGGGGTGGTTGTGCCTTCTCTCAGAGGATATATCTCTAAATTTGGCCAAACCGGAACAAGACCACAGTGTGTTACTGCTAAAATTGGGAAATGCTTTTAATCTGTAATAAATTGGAAATGTGTTCGAGATTTTGAGCTTTCGATTTTTTTTTTTTTTATTTTTGCTGTGTAGTGGTTTGGTTCAAAATATCCATTACTTACTTACGTACTACTGATGGAGCCCTCCTCAACCAAAAACCCAAACTATGCTAAACCGTAACATTCTGTTAAAACAGAACTGCTGTCAAAATGAATGGTAGCCAAATGGGGTTTCTTTTCAGAAGGGGAAAAATTAGTGCAGATGTATGACTACCCTGAGCTCCTTGAATATAAATTAGTGATTGAATGAAGAATGGAATACAATTTCTGGTGAGGTATAGTTTATATGTGACATGACTTCCCTCTTTGCTGTCTTGTGTGCAGTAGCTTCTGAAAGACAAAGAACCAAATTTATTTTCATAACACTTTGGAGTGGATCAGGTAGATAAACTGTGTCCTACTACTGTGTTCCTGTGAGTAAGTGAAAGTTCAGGCAACTGGAATCGAAAATGAATTGTTAAGTTTGGAAAAGACCTTCAAGATCATTGACTCCAACTGTTAACCCAACACTGCCAAGCCCACCACTAAACCATGTCCCTAAGTGCCACATCTACATGTCTTTTAAATCCCTTCAGGGATGGTGACTCCACCACTGCCCTGGACAGCCTGTTCAAATGCTTGGCAACCCCTTCAGTGAAGAAATTTTCCCTAATATCCAATCTAAACCTCCCCTGGCACAACTTGAGGCCATTTCCTCTCGTCTTGTTACTTGGGAGGAGAGACTTACATCTTCTCACTTTGACAAAAGATTCACTTTTTAATATTATTTCCTGTTTTATAGTCACTGTACTTGAAATGCATGTTGCAGTGCCTGATAGTAGGATGACTGAGCACTGGAATGGGTTGCCCAGAGAGGTTATGGAGCTATTCAAAAGCCACCTGGACATGGTCCTGGGCAACTGGCTCTAGGTGGCCCTGCTTGAGTAGGGAGGTTGGACAAGGTGACTTCCAGAGGTTCCTTTTTACCTCAGCCCCTCTGTGCTTCTGTAATATCTATGTAAACCAGCTAATGGGTTGGGAAAATTAAGTGCTTCATAGAAATATTTAATTGCTACTTTGTAGTGAATTTTCACTTCAAGTACAGGAACCCAATTGCTTGTGTAACCATTTTTATTTTTCCCCCCTTCCCTAGTGCTGAGTTAAAGCTCTTGGAAGGAGCCACAATCTCAGTCTGCAAGTCTTTAGGTGAGAAATTGACATCTTTTTTTCCATGTGCTTAATCAGAAAAATTAGGAAACAGCATTCATGTGCACATCCATGTCTTCAGTATTCTTACTGCTACCTGTATGTTTCACTAATAAGAATAGTGTGTTTATATATAGCCCAAAGTTTTAGAAACTTCCATCATTAACTGTTTTGTAGAACTTGAAATGACTGAAAGGTTTAAGAAAAATAACTACATCCCTGCTATGTCTTTTTCCCTCTGCCCTCTAAGCTGATGAGTAAGAGGAAAGAATCAGATGATGAAAGAAAGGGATAATATAAATGTGATCAAAGATGTTTCAAGAAGGTAAAAGGTAGTTGTGAAAACCTGCCCAGTTTTCTGACAAGAGACTATTGTGCTGTAGACAAGCCTTGGAAAGGAAGCAATGTGAGTTCCATATTTGGGATATTTTAAATCTAGGATGAATAGTATGTTTAGAGAACAATTATGGAGTAGTAAAGCATGCAATGGAGAAACTTAAGAGAAGAACAATACCTGTGCAGAAAAGCAGACATACTGTGCTTTATGTAGAAATATTTAAGGCATTGAAATTTCATTTCATTCTGTATATTGTTGGAACTAAATAGTGTCAACTTATGCATGCTATATAATCATATCTTATTTTTCCTCATCTAGTCGAGAAGAATCCTCAAACAGGAAACCTTGGTTCATTGATTAAAGTCTTTCTTTCTAGGACCAAAGAGTTAAAAATTTCAGCAGAATGTCAGAAGTAAGTCCCTGGAAAAAAGCTGTGCATGTCATTTCACTTTCTAAATGTTCCTTTTGTTGCTACCTTTTGAGATTTTACTAACATACTCACAGACCAAAATTTAGAATTCTCCTCAGTTGTTATTTGAAACAGAACAAGTATCTAGTACTTTTTCAAACACGGAAGATTAAGTGTAATGGGTAAATAGATTGCTCGGGGAAAAAGACGTTTGTATTCATTCTGTGTGTTAGATGACCACATTTGTGTACAAATGGTGTAACTTATGGTTTAGAGATCTTTAAAAATCACCTGAACTATATTTAGCTCAATCTTAGTGTATGAGCCAGTATTTTATCTTGGAAATATTTTAAATTGGGTTGGATTTGAACACAAACTTCTGTATAAAGATATTACTTTCAAATCACATCATGCAACTGCCATTGGTTTTGCTTGCCCCTTTCAGCAATAGGAAAGAACTCCAAGAGGTTATGTGTGCAGGACTGTATTGTGTGTGTTGCATAGAAAAATCATTTTATTGTGCTCATGAAGTCTGTAAATGCCTATGGTCATCTGAAGGATATTTTGACTGGGAGAAGTTTCAGGGAGCCAGAGTAGCTTTCAAGTCTGAACCTGTTGGAAATTTTCAAATGTCTGAGTGCCTTGTGTCTATAGTATCTAAAAACATTTAGAAGTATGATGAGCCATTTGGTGAGCTCTTCAATGAGTAGTACTTCTGACAACTGTAGTGTTTTTAACAATACAAATTTATTTAGGAATAAGACTGTATTTTCTTGGGGGAAGAAAAAAATACATTTGTCATAGGTTAGCAAGCATAGTCCCGGAAGGGATGTCCTTGCTAAGGGGTGCTTACAGTTTCCTCTGGGAACTGATAGAACCTATCAGCTGGCCGGTTTGAATATGGACAATTCTCTAAGCCACTTAAAGTTGTGACCACCTCTGTGATCCACATTTAAGAATAGGCAAACTCCCCCTCCAAGCTCTCTCTCATTTCCAGCGCTGGGACAGGTGGCTGTGGGGCCCGTGTGGGGGCCAGTGGGCCCGGCCAGGCCCTGCTTGGGCCAGGCCAGGCCGGGCCACGGCCATCCTGGAGCCGATGGACCTGTTCCAGCCGTGGAACCCCCCCCACTGCCTTGCCATGGGCAGCCGGAGCGGCTTGGCTCTCCCCCCTCTCCACTGCGATAAGAAAAATTCAACATTCCATCTGCAAAGCTGCAAGGCCGAGGTGAGATTAACCCTTTTTATTGCTGTGAAGAGCTGAAAACCTGAGGGAAGAGAGAGAGGAGATGCTTAAAGCTGAAATTCTGTTGTGAAGCTAAGATATATCAGAGTATCCCATTGTAATTTCATGAAGATATGGGGGGTGGAGCGTTCAACTCGTAAGCAAAAACACCTGCGCCTAGATAGGCAGATGTTGATGCAGCTGTAATTTCATGAGAAGTTTGGACAGGGAGAGATGAACCAGATGAGGACTTTTGCTCCAAACGGGAAAGGAGAAAACCTCAGTCCCTAGAGATGCTCCCAGAGATAGTCCTAACGATGAAGATGATGAAGACCCTTTGCTCCCAGGGAAGGAGAAGGGCCTCTGTTTTTGTTTCTGAACGGCTCAACCTTAAAATTGTACCCCAAAAACTTCAAGAGTGGACCCTCAAAAGCAGTTGGGGGAAAAGCTGCAAGTCAGAGGAAGGGACTCACACGCAGGCAGAGAGACTCCTCTTCCTAAATGGACTGAACAATATTTGGAAGTGGGCGGCTGTCTCGTGATAATGTTTTCATAGCATGAGCAAGAAGAGACTTCTCTTTCTAAATGGACTGAACAAGGTTATTATGGAAGTGGTAAACAGACTGAACATAAGGGTTGTCTTTTTACATTGTAAGTGGGAGAAGGGAGGAAGGTAGGGGGAGGAGGAGAGTTCTGAAGGTGGTATAATTTTTTTTTCCCTCTTTTAGGTCTGTTAATAAACTTTTTTATATTCTTTCAAGTTTGGTGCCTGCTTTGCATTTCTCCTAATTCTTATCTCACAGAAGATAAACAGTAATGAGTATTTTAGACCAAACCACTACACTAAATTGGTGTTTCCGCCCGGTTACAAACCCAACCTGCGACAACATTTTCAGTGTGTTTGCTGTGGCATCAACTGAAGACTCCCTGCTTGAGCACTTGGGCTTTTCCTTGCTTCAACTGTAGGAACCCCTTTGTTTACTCTGGCATTTATTTTCTTGTGTTTTTTGATGCATGTTCACAGGTGAAGCATTACTGATTCTTGTTTGTTCCTGCTTCTTTTCTAGTCACCTCTTTATTTGGCAGGCTCACAATACACTGTTTTTTATTTTCTGTTTGCTGAAAGTATTCATCAGTCAAATGTCATAAGAGGAGCTGCAACTTCATTTTACTTATGAAGAGAAAGCACTAGGCTCATACGGTAGGTGTACACTATTGCTAGTGAAACAAATGTCCCACAAGACATAAAAACGTTTTGATGTTTGTAGATGTGGTGCTGAGAGGAACCAATCTGATTTTTATTCATGCCTCAATATATGTTATACACGAGGTGAAAAATCACTCTAGGGGCTGTACACGTGCTGAGAACCCTGTCCCTGGGGAGGCTTTGCCTGACAGCCAATCAGGAGAGGAAGCTTCCACGATTAGGCTACAAGTGACCCCCCACTGGCTGGTGGGGCAGATCCCCGGATGCCCAGGAAAAATGCCCAGGAAATCGGGCTGTGGGAGGAGCCTTAGCACATAAAAGCAGTTAACTGCAACACAATGGGGGCCATTTTGCTTTGGGTTTCTTGGACGGATGAGGGGCTCGCCCAGAGGATCAGCTTGGCCCTCCTCCCCCCCCACCTTTTTCCTCCCTGCGGTCCTGCTTTCCTGTCCGTACCTGTCCTGCCCTGCTTCGCTGCTTCCCTGAGGTAGCTCGTTGCTGGGACGACCTGGTGCTCTGCTGTTTGCCCGACGGAGCAGACACTGCCTGCACCCAGCCACGGCCATCGCCACCACCGTGTTTCACACGTTGTCCGTGGCAGCCATCCCACTGCACCAGCCTGCAGCAGCCAGCCCACAGTGGCCAGACTGCAGCAGCCGGCCCACAGCCGTCATTTGCCAGTGCCGGAGACACACTGCCGCTTGGAAATCGCACCGAGCCGCTCATAAAAGCTATGCGGGCTTGTTGCTGCTCACAGCACGCACTCTTCATCTGCCGAGTTGACGCCAACAGGGTGCCCGGGGTACAGCAGTAACGGTCTGTTTCTGTCTTCTGTTTGTCTCTCTTTTTCCCCTCTCTTCTCTCTTTTCTATCCCACTTTGGTAGGAACACTTACCCTTCTTTATCAATAAACAGTTCTCAGATATAATAGTGCCGCGTTTGGGCTTTATTTTCATCCAAGAAACCTATCAAAAAGAATCCTCCCCGACTCCCCCTTTGTAGTGGGTTCAGTTCATAAACCAGGCAGAAACACCAATTTAGTGTAGTGGTTTGGTTCAAAATATCCATTACTTACTTATTTTCCTTCTGTGAGATAAGAATTAGGAGAAAGCAAAGCAGGCACAAACCTTAAACAGTTGCAGTACAAAGAAAGAATTTTATTACTAACAGAATTAAAAGTAAAGAGAAATAACAATAAATTAAAGCAAACCCCCTCCCCCTTTCCAGCACTTTCTTCCTTTTACCCAACTCACACAAAGGGTAACAGAACATGGGATTTTAGTCAGTGTTGCAGTTCTTGAAAAGTCTCTTTCTTATGCTTAAGGGAAAAAGGGTTTTCTTCAGCTGCACGTGGTTCCCAAACTGCCACCAAACGCAGACCCGCCCGGAAAGAAACAATCTGCTGTGGTGTAAAACATCTCTCCCATGAAAAATCTCACAGTTCGTTCACACTGCAAAACATGAGCCATCACATGGGGTTATTAATCTTTTTAAGGATGAGTTACTTTGGTCTGAACACAAAGGCTTTTTTTTCTCCACAAGTCTCTAAAAGCCTCTCAATACTTCTATATAGCCTGGCACAGGCACTCTTCACAATTTCCACAGGCCACTGTCTCGGTTTTGAAAGACAAGTGTCTGCTAAGGAAGGCAGAAGCCCCCCTTGAAGTGGCAGATATAACCCTTTTTCCCTCCAAGTTATTATATTTTGAAATCAAGGGCCTTTAGGCAGAGATGTGGGAAATAGGAATAACAGTTCTTTACTATATATATATATATATATATATGTATATGTATATAACCAGTCAAACAAAACAACAACAACTATGACAGTAACAGCACACACAAACCCAGTCCCAGCCTTCTCGGCTGTCGGGCCCTTTCCCCTCGGGTGCAGTTCCGCTCGCAGCCGGCAGGGGCGCTGGCGGCTCCCGGTGAGCAGGGCAGGTGCGATGGTTCCCCCGCGGCTGCAGGGGGCGCTCCGGAGCGAGCTCGGGAAACACGCGGGCAATGGCGGCCTGGGATCCCGGGAAGGGAAGGAACAAAGGCTTCACAAACCGCTGGGCAGCCGATCCCGGACTCTCAGGAGCAGCAGGCTGGGAACGGCAGGCAGGAGCGGCAGGCTAGAGCGGCAGGCTAGAGCGGCAGGGACGAACGCAAATCCCGGGTGGCAGGCGAGATGTATCCAGATGGGAGAACCCCACGGATGCCCAGGCAGGCAGGGCGAGCAGGGCTACAGCGTAGCAAAAGCTCGAAGCAGCAGCAGCGGGGCAGGGCAGCCACAGCTCGGCCTCCAGCAGGGCAGGGAAAGCGGCTTTTGGGGTCCCGGCGTTGTTTCCAGCAGGAAGAGAAGAACGGCCAAAAAGAAAGAAGCAGCAGCTCCTTTCTCTGCAGCTTCTCTCTCCGGACGCTCAGAGCGAACTGCCCCCACACCCAGGTGTAGACAAGAAAGTAGCCAGGCCCGCCCCACTCCCTTATTGTCTTTCTTAAGTACAGCTATTTGTCCCCTAGCAACATGCATATGGGAGAAAATTCCTTTAACAGAAAAAAACCCTAAGACTAAACTAAAACCCCAACATTCACACATGAACTTTTCATCCCCCCATCTACTTCAAATGGATTAAAGAGACAAACAGTTTGTGGTATTACAGTTTCTTACCACGGCATGCAAGAAGTTTTTTTAAGCTATGTGCAAGAATCGCGGCACCGCCCTCTTTTTCTCCTGTCGCCATGTTCAGCTTCGTCTCATGTGACTCTCTGACTCTGAAACCACCATGTTGAGGAGTGTCCTTGTTCAGGCTTTACGGTGGAGAAAGCCTCGCTCCCTTTGTGCTGCTGGCTGCATGGTGTCTTCTTGCTGGTTTTAACTGCCTGCGGCTCTGGGACAGTTCTCCCCCCATCGACCCAGGATCTGTGCCGTGGCATTGGGAGGCGGGGGGGGGGGGGGGGGGGGGGGGGGGGGGAAAGGAGCCCCGGCCCAGCCCAGCGGGGCCCAGAGGGCCAGAGGCTCGGAGGCCCCCCACGTTATGGCAGACCAGCTCGAACGAAAGGCAATTCCCGCCTTTCCGTGCGGTTTAAATATGTAAATTGTGAGAAGCGTCATTAGTCTAAAAGACTGTCCATCAGCTCAGGTTCATCCCACTACACCCTTTTACAGCAGGATGGGACAGGTGCTTAGGGACATGGTTTAGTGGTGGACTTGGTAGAGCTAAGTTAATGGCTGGACTCAGTGACCTTAAGGAATCTCCAGGAAATGGAGCATGTATTACACAAGACAAAAGATGGCAGGGAAGATGCTCTCTTTCTGCTATCAGCTCCTTTTTGAATGTGAGTAATGCAAATGTCCTCAAACTCAGTTTGATTACAGCAAAAAGAAAGTCATAACACTCTCTGCCACAAATCTTTGTATAACACTGTATCAAGATACCCTTACAGAACACATGATGGATAATGCTGGCACAGGAGCCTTGATTTCCTTTGCTTTGTTGTAAATCATAGAATCATTTAGTTTGGAAAAGACCTCTAAGATCACTGAGTCTAACCATTAACCCAGCACTGCCAAGTTAAGGTACTGTTGATTTTGTAATTACATGTTGTTTATTGCATAAAGCAAAAAATGGTGTCAGAATGTTAATACAGTGTTAGTGGATTGTGGAAGAACAGCCAAATGTATCTGACTGTGGACTTCCCTGAACAAGGACACGTGTTGAGGATGCTTAATAGCTGTTTGCTTATTGAATAGTGAAGACTGTTCATTAAAATCTGTTTTAACTCCTTGGCGCCTGCCATTGCTATAGGGAAATCAGACTTCTGGTGCCAAAAGATTAAGTACTACATGTTCAAATGGTTTAATGTATTTAAACTGTTACGAGTGATATCCAAGAATGAAGTCAGCTAGCTGATGCATTAGAAAGGAAAACCTATTTATAAGCTATCACTGCAGACTGCTCATGAGTTTATACTTGGTTTAAAAAAATTGCCCACCTCTTCCTTCAGTGGTGTTTACACAGTTTTATTAGTACTTTAATAAAGTTTTACATGCTTAACACTGTGATGAACATACTTTATAAAGTTCTTCTTACTTATCCTTGCTTGCTGTCTTTTCATTTACCAGAGCATGATACTGTTTTACTTTTCTTCAATTGCAAGCATGATAAAACAAACCTTATGAAAGACATTATTAACTATATAATGTAAATAAAATATTCATCTAGATAAGAGCTTTAATACAGTATCTGAATTTTAAAGTTTACTTATTTTCTTAATGGCTGGTGAGTAGCTATTGGAAAGAACAGTACAACCAACCAACACCACAAACAACCTTTCTGATCTTTGTATGCCTTGTTCAATCTCTCAACCTTTTGGGAAAAGGTAACCATTCTTTTCAGGATTACCTTAAAACTCCTTTGGAAATCACTGTGTGGTGGTGTTTGTTTCCCTGTTTAAACTATGAGCATAATTTTTTTTCTTCTAGTCAGAGAATATACCCTAGTACCATGTTCTCTGAGTTTAAATATAGCACCTGGGAATTCAGAGTGCAAAACTGCAGTGTCAACACATTGGGATGCTCACACTGCAGTTGGTCAGAGCATCAGCTCCTGCTGTGTGGTATTTGGTACGTTGGGCAGAAGTGTATAGTGTATGATAGTAATGGTGTATGGAAAACAACCTTGTCACTGGCTACTCAGCAATATGTCTTGTATTTTGACACGTTATATATGATAGAGGCACTATTGTTTGGTTATTTTTTATAATTGTCTTATCTGGAAGAATTCTCCTCTCAGATTTTGCAGTTCGAATACTTTCACTTTTTCTGAATGTCCAATTTGTACTTTTTCCCTGCTAGACTGTGTTTTAAACCCAGAAGAAAGCTGTGAAATTGTGCTTTGTCATAAAATGGGATTATCGAGGTTTTTCATTTTGCAAAAAGTTTGAGTGCATGGCTATGTTTTAGCCTACCATTGTAAAGTTGTAATGAATAAATTGCACAAAGTCGAGTCTCTGCTAACAGCACTATTGATTTCCTTCAAGAATAGTCAGACCACTAGTAGAAGTTTGTTCTGTTTGACAATTTTCAGATGGTTCTTTAACCCAGGAAGTGCAACCTTTGACTCTTCATCCATAATTAGGAATTTGCATATAATTTTGGAGGATATTGCACAATTTTAATTGTAGGAAAATCCTTATAGAGACTTAAACCATATTCTTTAAGAGTCAACTAAAAAAAATACTGATATTAATAAATCCTATACTGAACCCAGCATATGCTGATCTGAAGCTGGAGTTACTCTCATTAACACAAATAATTCACCTTTCTGCTGTCTGTAGCCCATAATTTCTGCAGTCTTTATTGTGATTCAGTGGTATAGGAGGGCATATGCTGTGTATTGTATTCTAAATCAAACCATCAGTTTATTTAACCTATTCCCTGAGCTGTAGTAGGAAACTTTATCCATTCTCTATAGAGAAGTTTTTTATTACGAGACTGCTAAGGACTGTATTTGGTGTATTAAAGGAAATGACAGGACATAGAGGAGGAAATAAATAACAATACATTTAATGCAAACTTTAAATGATTTAATGAATGTTCAGCTATCATATAAAGGAAATGAGGGATTGCAATTAGTTTATGTACTCATTATTAAGTGAAAGTTGGGAGCTATTGAGAGATCAAACCACAAAACCCAAAGAAGCCTTAAGTCTGCTGGTTGTATAATAAATTGAATGGATGGGGCTTTAGGTACTGGTTTGTAAGTAATGAATTATTTCATTACTGGTGTCTAGGTTCAATCCTATCTGTAGGAGCAATAGGGCAGAAAAACAAGTAGCATCTAAGGTGATGCTATACCTTGCTATTGCTTGAATATCTTATTAATATTAGACACATCCAGCTGATACAGCAGCTCAGTTCAGGTCTTGACAATATAATAGGTTTTTGAGAAGAAAGACTTATACTGTCTATGTTAGACCCTGAATCATGGCCAAGGATGGAGCCGGGCTAGTTTTAGCAGAAGTGGAGTCTCCTGTCAAATATGCTTTATTCTGGCTAAGCCATTTTGCCTGTGTGGCATCTGCTAATCCAATGTCTGTAATGTGCATAGATTTGAAAAAGTTTAAAAATAAAAATAAAAATTTATTATTTGTGTTAATTTTATTATTTATTTTAAAATATTGAAATTATTTATGTGAAAACCCCACACCAAACCCAAAACAAACAAACCTCACCAAAAAGCCAAAATCTTACAGTCTTGGGGTGATTTTATGATGTTTAATCTATTCCCTGTCTGCTTTATTCCTAAAAATGGCTGTTGTATCTTTAAGGTGGGTCCAGAGGGCAGGGGGAGCCTTGGGGCTCTTTGTCGGGCTTTTTCAAAGCCTCACTCCCCAGGCATCTGGGTTCCATGCATTCTGGTTTTTTTTTTTTTTTTTTGCTAAGCTAGCTTGGTTGTTTTGTTAGCTTAGGCAAGAAGTTTTTCCGTTCCCTGGCCTTGGAGAGGTTGCAGTAGCAATCCTTGGGCAGCTTTTCGAAGTGAACTGGACAGTTTGGTTTTGGTCCAAGATCAGAGAGAACAACCAGTGGTAGAGGAGTCGGCTGGGACTGGCGGGAAAGGTGAGGGGCCACTCCATTTCAGCAGAACGTCTTGGAAAAAGCTGAGCTGGTGAGAGAAAGCACACCAAGCCCATCTGCTTCATCTGCTGCGAAGAGGGGACCAAGACCAGGGATTCACCAGGTTCCCATCTGTTTGCCTGAGCTGCTGCGTGAACCTTTTAGTTTGATTTTTTCCTGAGGCAGGAGCCAGCATCATCTTTCTCCCCACCACGTGGCAGGTTTTTTTCTTTCCCTGGCATTTTGGGTTTTTGTTCCAGTGTGTGTTTGGGGGGTGGGGGGGTAATGTCTGACAGTTCAATATCTAGCATTTATTTACCTTTTCTTGTGCCGTGTGGGTACTCTATTTGTCAATAAACGGTTGGGTTTTTTCACTTTTATCCACTGGTATTCATTTCCTACTGGCAGAAAGGGATAGTTGGAACCCCTGTTTTTTAGAGGAAACACGCATTCTAGAGTGTTTTTCTCCTAAACTTGTGTCTCAACCTGATACGCGGAAAAGACTCCACAACTCAAAAGTTGTAAAGTAGGTATGTTTTAATCAGCTGAGACGCATGAGGGATCTTTCCTCCAAAGACATGCGCACCTTCAGCGGCTCTTGACTTAGTATTTATCCAGTTACAAACTACATATGCATCAAATTACACAGTACACCTATACATATTCATTGCCTGTCCCTGCTTCGTATTATAATTAGCCCTAAAGTTGTTGCCGTGAACCATAGCCAACCCCAGGGTCAGCCGGATCAAGTGGACCCAAAGGTCCATTAGTTTCATGCCTCCACAGCCCAAAAGCCTTAAAGTCACAGGCAGCACCCAAAAGGCTGTGAAAAATATCTGTGCCTTACCATTGGCCACTGCCCTCCCCTCCCCTTATTTCTCATATTTGGTTGTCTTTCCAGAGAGTTCTATGTTCTTTGGTAGTTGATTGGCCCCTTGTTACTCCCCCCTGCCTACTCCTTCTCCCATTTGCTACCCTGCCTTTGTAGCGCCCCCTAACTGAAGTGTTATTGGTTACCCCGTGTTCCCCCTGCCCATTCTGTGGGGGTATAAGACCCCATGTCAGCCCCATTTTCTCGGCTTCTCCGTGGTTTTCCTGTGTTCTCCAATAAACCCTTTCCCCCACAAAGAAGTCCCTCCGCTTTTTTCTTGCCTCCTTTGTGCACCTTCGCCATCGGTGGGCAAGGCAAACCCGACCTGGAGCTTCGGGTGCCCTCCTGCACTGTGATCGGCCTCCGTCCTCCCCTTCGGGGCAGGCAGAAGATTGCCTGGTGCCTGGGGCAGCATGCTAGCTGGCAACGGCACCGAGGCAGCTGGCACCCATCGCGGGGCAGCTGACCAACTGACCAGCTGTCCATCACCCTGCCTGCCTCCGGCAGAGGCGGATTGGAGCATCCCCGCCGGCTGAGGCCAGCGTGAGTTGTAGCCAGACGCCAATTGCCTGTTTGTGGAGCGCACCGCTGCTAGCGTGCGCCGCGGCAGCTGCCAGCGTGCAGCTCCTCAAGGGTCTGCGGGACACCTCGCCGGAGACCTGCAGCCAGAAGGAGGATGCTCACTGGATTTTCTGTTCCAGGGTATTCCTGCAGTAAGTGCACCCCTGGAGGGCTCGGCGCGTGGCGCTTAGAGTGTGACGCGAGCAGCTCCGAGACAGGGGCGAAAGATACCCAGGTTTTCCGTTTATTTCTCCGTTTTACACCCGGTGGAGGGGAGGAACACAAGTCATGGGGAATAAATTCTCCCAGGCTTAGCAGAGTTTTTATGTCCCAGTTGTGGGTATTCTTCAGGGTTATGATTTTCAGTTTTCTAAAAGCCTTCCTAAGCAGTTTGTGAGGTGGATTTTCCACTGCTTCCCTGCCGCCGCTGCAGACCGAATTCGAGACCCTACGTTTTGGGGTCGAGTCGGGGAGCGGCTAAGAGAAGCAGCTGCCACAGGAGACAGAGCGGTTTATCTGTTCATGCCTCTGTGTTCCGCTGTCATAAATGCTCTTAGGAGGTCCAGGGGGGAGGGCGACCCCAGTTCTACCCCCAGTTATGCCCCTTCGTCTTCCCCTGCCCCCGGCTCTCCATCTCCCCGTGCCCCTAAAGGGACTAGTCTCTGAGGTGCATCCCGCCTGATGGCGCAGAGCTGCTCTCGTCTCCCCGGCTGTCCGGAGGTTCCTCCCCACCCCCCTCAAGCTGGGTCTGTGAACCCCAACTTGAGCTCTTCCCTCAACCTCTTCTCCTCTCCCTCATCCCCTGTTTTGCCCAAGAAAGAGTCCATTGTACCCCCTAAAGACCTCAATCCCTTCTTGCCCCTGTGTCCCCCCCATCCTATTCTTCTCCACTTAATCAGTTCCTACCAACCCAAGATGGCACCTGTGCCCTTGTGGCTGCCCCTGCCATCTTGGGGCAAGACAAAGGGTCCTCCATTTTGTGTCCCTTGTCCTCTCAGTTTCCGGCCGCTTCACTAAGCTCTGCCCTCGGCCCCTCCTTTGTTCCCCCCCCTTCTCTCCTCCCTCCTCCTCCACGTCGGCACCTCCCACTTCTGCGTCGATAGGCCGATAGGTGTTCCGGCATTGGGCCCCTCCTACCTTGTCAGGTCCCTCCCCCTCCCCAGCTCCTCCCCGCTGGCTCCTCCTCACACCGGAAGCTCCACCCCCTACGCCCCTTAATCCGGTTCCCACGCTTCCTCTTCCCGTTCCCACAGCTCCAGAACCAGAAGTCAGGATGCAGAAGGCCAAATGCTGAGTCAAATACAGGCTGCCCCAGTTATTTATAACCAAGCTGAAGTGTACCTACAATGGGAACCCTTCCCCCATGCAGATCTAAAGGAGCTGTGCAAAGCAAGCAAAGAGTTTTGGTCCCTCATGACATTAAGAATGTCATGGCCTGTTTCCTTTCCCAGATCGAGTATCTCCTCTGGGAAAGGACGTGGAAAAGTGTAGGGTATGCCCAGCCACTGCCCTGGAGGGATGTCTGCTGAGATTGCATAATCGTCCAGCAGGACTCCCTGGAAAGGCAACCACTTCTTTAGTCACGGCGATAAAAGACAGACCCACAATCCTTTAGGAGACCCTATGCAGATCCCTTGTAACCCATTGGCCTTTACCCTCAGAAACTCATCCCCTGTATCCCTATAAAAGCTAGCCCTCTGCCCCTATGAAGGGAGATGCTCGCCCGTAGCTCCCCTTCGCCGGAGTACGGATAATAAAGCTACCTCGTGCGGAACCAGCTACTCGAGCCTCTCGTGTCTCTCTGGTCTGGCTTGGCCTGGAGGCTGCCCTGCAGAGCTGAGCTGAAATCATGAGCTGACAATCACTAAAGAGCTGACAGTCTCTGCACGGGCCCTCCTAGCTAGCAGCTGAGGGAAGACACCGGGCCTCGGGAAGGCGATTCCTTTCGGGACCATCTCTCCGGACCGGTCACCTCTTCCTCAGTCAGAGCTACTGACCCCATCACCAGCTGTCATAGAAAAGGGGGCTGCGAGATCTTCTTGCCTCTTACCAAAGCTATCCCCAACTTGCAGTGCTCTCTATGGACCATCTCTGCGAGCAAGAGACTTGGACTAAGCCCCAAGATCAGGCTGCTAGCATCCCTGAAGCAGTCCTGCAAGACATCAAGCAGGCCACCTAGAGAGCTCTGTTCCTCACTCCCACCACTGCCACCCATAAGCCCCACTTCACAGAGGTCCTTCAAGGGCGATCAGAACCCTTTGTAGACTTTGTAGAGCGCCTTACACAGGCCGTTTGCTCGCAGACAGCGGGGCACAAATTTCAACAGCAGCTTCTGACAGAGATGGCCAGCTCCAACCCAAACAAAGCCTGCAAAGCAGTTCTCAGAGCCCTACCTTTAGATCCTCCTCCCACCTTAGACCAAATGATTGAAGCCTGTGTGAAATTGGTATCACTCAATCCTGAAGTTCAAAATAATAAAAAAGGGGGAGTTGTAGGTGTGGTGAGTCAAGGAGGGAAACCTCCATCTCAGAGCCGGTGTCACTGCTGTGGGAAGCTGGGGCACTGGGTGAAGGGATGTAAGGAACCCCAGGCAGTAACACCTGTGCCCGAGCCTCTCATTTCAGGTTTGGGCCACCCGGGGCAGGGATGTGGCTGCAGCCGCCGACAGAATACCCAAGCACCACCCTTGGGAAACTGAGTAGACAGCGCAACACAGCTCCACGCAGGAACATAAATGGAGATGCGGTACCATCAAAAAGAGGCACCTTACAGGACTGGACAGAAGCTGAGCTAGCCAATGCGGCAGTTAAATTTTATACCTGGAGACTGGGTAGGACAGGGCCAATCGTCCTGACCTCCAGCCTCATCTTCAAAAAACCTGGTGACAGAACTATTCTGGCTCAACCGGCAATATCCATCCCGCTAGAGTCAGACATTTTTATTACTGGACTTGCAGCACCTGAGCACCTGGAAATCCAAGTCTTCCCATCCATACTTACCACCGACAGGGGAGGAGGGCTTGTATTTCTAGTCAAATGTCATCATGCTCCTCTTTTCATTCCAGAGGTGCAGTGGTTTGGTCCAAAATACTCATTACTATTTACCTTCTGTGAGATAAGAATTAGGAGAAAGCAAAGCAAGCACAAAACTTGAAAGAATATAAAGAAGTTTATTAACAGACCTAAAAGAAGGGAAAAAAGGAAAAAGAAATCATACCACACCTTCAGAACTCTTCACATCCCCCCACCTTTCCCCCTTCTCCCACTGTAAAAAGACAACCTTTGAGATCTTCTGTTACAGCAGGGAAACTGCAACATGATGTATCAGACAATGAGGCCCCGGGAAAGAAATATATATGTACAGATTCTTGATTGATGTTTCAGAGAGATGTTTATTTCCCCAGCCGCATGGCTGAAGATCTGCCGAGGAACTGAGGCTATCACAGGACCTGAGGGTCCTTGCCCATGCAGGGGAACACAAAACAACCAATGGGGAACGAGGCTGACCAGAGGCTAGGGAAACGCCGTGTCTCCCCCCCAGGGCCCCTCTCCCAGGACCACATGGCAGGGGGAGGGCCCCAACAATGTTCAGTCTGTTTACCACCTCCATAATAACCTTGTTCAGTTCACTTAGGGAGAGGAGTCTCTCTTGCTCATGCTATGGAGACATCTCCATAAGAGATTCTGTCATGGCTTCAGTATCACAACGAGACAGCTGCCCAGGTTAGTTCTCTGCTCGCATGTGAGAGTCCCTTCCCCCGACTTACAGCTTTTCCCACAACTGCTTTTGAGGGTCCAATCTTGAGCTACTGGGGTACCATTTTAAGGTTGAGCTGTTCAGAAACAAAAGTTCTCTTCACCCATCTCTGGGAGCATTTCATCTAAGAATAGAGGCCCTCCTCCTTTCCTGGGAGACAAGGGTCCTCATCATCTTCATCTCTAGGACTATCTCTGGGAGCATCTCTAGGAACTGAGGTCTTCTCCTTCCGATTGGAGCAAGAATCCTCATCACTTCCATCTCTCCCTGTTCAAACTTCTCATCAAATTACAGCTGCTTCAGCATTTGCTTATTTCAGCACAGGTGCTTTTGCTCACAAGTTGAATGCTCCACCCCCCATGCCTTCATGAAATTACAACGGGTACTCTGATAAATCATAGCTTTACAACAGAATTTCAGCTTTAAGCATCTCTTCTGCACGTAGCAGGGCTGTGGGGGGGCCTTGGGTGGAACAGGGCTTATCGGCTCCAGGATGGCTGTGTCCCGACCCGGGCCCGGCCTGAGCAGGTCCCAGCAGGCCCTCTGGGCCCTGTATGGGCCCAGCCCAGTTACGTGTCCCCTGGCCGGAAGCAAGAGAGAGGGCTTCCCGGGGTTTGTCCATTCTTAAATGTGGACCACAGAGGCGGTCTAAATTCTAAGTGGCTTAAAAAATTGTCAGTATTCAAACTAGCCAGTTGATAGGCTCTTTCAAGTCACAGAGGAAGCTGTAAGCACCTCTTTGCAGGAAAATCAGGAGCTATGCTTGCTAACCCATGACATGATTGCACAAGGACGAGTCATCCCGAAAGGTTGTCTAACAACCCACCAAGAGTCACAAGTGTTCTGGGCAGAAGTGATGGGACCCAATTGGCCAACCCTCAAGTGTGAGTTGAGCCAAGGGGGTGAGTGAGTTCGCATGCCAGGTATGGTGGATACAGGGGCAGACATCACTGTGATCTCTTGTAGAGAGTGGCCCCAAGCATGGGAACTCAAACCAGTGGCCAAGAACATTGCTGGGGTTGGGGGTAAAGCTATGGCTTTAAGGAGCACCCAAAATGTGACCATCCATGGTCAGGAAGGAAATTTGGCTACTGTCCAGCCATTTGTTACTGATGCAGGGTTTACCCTGTGGGGAAAAGATACCTTGTCCCAGTGGGGAACTCGAGTTGTCGTTCCAGCAGCCCAGGGTTTTTAGGGCGGGCCACTGTTGAGTGCGACCACCCACACATTAATTGGCTAACTGACACCCCAATTTGGGTGGAACAGTTGTCTTTATCCATCAAAAAGTTTCGTGCCCTCGAGTCCCTCATGGAGGAGCAGCTTAACAAGGGCCACATAGTTCCAACTAATAGCCCTTGGAATTCCCCCGTGTTCGTTCTCTCAAAACTGAAAATAAATGGGTGGAGGCTCCTACACAATCTGCGTAAAATTAACACAGTCATGGAGGATATGGGACCCCTGCAACCAGGCATGCCCTCACCGTCGATACTCCCTCGTACGTGGAAGTTAGCTGTCATAGACATCAAAGACTGCTTCTTCCACATACCTCTACACCCCAGCGATGCTCCTAGATTTGCCTTCTCAGTGCCGTCTGTTAATTGGCAAGCCCCCATGCACAGATATCATTGGACAGTGATGCCCCAGGGCATGAAGAACAGCCCCAGCATTTGCCAATGGTATGTTGCGCGGGTCCTGTCCCCTGTCCGGAAACAGGCCCTAGAGGCAATCATCCTTCATTACATGGATGACGTCCTTGTGTGTGCCCCAGAGGAGACATACTTAGACCTAACCCTAGATCTGACAATTCAGGCAATTGAAGCTGCAGGTTTTATAGTCCATCCTGACAAGATCCAGTGCTTGTGCCCCCTGACCTACCTTGGCCTCCAGATCCATGAGACGACCATCACTCCCCAACAGCTTGCCATCGCTGATGAGCCCCGGACCCTCCGTGACCTGCAGTAACTGTGTGGTACAGTGAACTGGGTCCAGCCCCTGTTAGGGATCTCCACAGAGAGCCTCACCCCCCTCTTTAACCTGCTGCAAGGCAATGGTGCGTTGGACTCTCCCCGATCTCTAACCCCTGAGGCACGAGAGGTCCAGAAAACTCTTTCCACCAAGCAGGCACACCAGATGGAACCACACCGGCACTTCAAGTTTAGAATTATGGGCCAACTACCACATCTGCAAGGCCTTATTTTCCAGTGAGACGAGAGGATCAATGACCCCCTCCTGAGCATAGAGGGGGTGCTCTTGCCTCACCAGCTGTCCAAAAGGATTATCACGCCACAAGAATTGATGGTGCAACTGATAAGGAAGGACAGGTCTCGTCTCCGCGTTCTCACAGGGTGCAAATTTGCGTGCATTTACATGCCATTTAAATTAGACGATGTTGAATTTGCCCTACAGAGCAGCGAGTGCCTCCAGTTTGCCCTAGATAGTTACTCAGGGCAACTCTCTAGCCACTGCCTGCCACACAAATTGTTTAATATAAATTTCAAATTAGTCCCTAAATTGTTTCAGAGTAACAAACTGCTCCGAGCCCTGACAGTCTTCACCGACAGCTCAGGGGCTTCTCATAAGTCGGTTATGACTTGGAAGAACCCCCAAACATCTGAGTGGGTAAAAGATGTTGAAGTAGTTGAAGGATCTCCTCAAATTGCAGAGTTAGCCACCATAGTCAGGACCTTTGAGCAATTCCAAAAAGAACCAATAAACATCTTCACCGATTCGGCCTATGTAGCTGGAGTGGTAGAGAGAGCAGAGCACTCAATGCTCAAAAAAGTATTAAATCCTAAATTCCTAGTACAAGCAGCTGCTTCAACTCTAGTACTATTTTCAAGCATAACTAATGCATGATACACTGGACAATGAGACATTACCCAGTTAACCCACCCAACATCCTCCCTAATCTTAACTACAGCTATTTCAATGAAGTTAGGACTAGTACCATTCCACTTTTGATTCCCAGAAGTACTACAAGGTTCCCCCCTGACTACCGGTCTTCTTCTATCCACAGTCATAAAATTCCCACCAATTACTCTACTCTTTATAACCTCTCAATCACTTAACCCTACGCTACTAACCACTATGGCTATTCTCTCCGCAGCTCTGGGGCGATGAATAGGATTAAATCAGACACAAACCTGGAAAATCATAGCCTTCTCCTCCATCTCCCACTTAGGCTGAATAGCCATTATTCTCATCTACTACCCCAAACTCACCCTACTCAACTTCTACCTATACACCATGATAACTGCTGCTGTGTTCCTAACCCTAAATTCAAGAAAAATCCTAAAACTATCAACATTAATAACTGCATGAACAAAAGCACCTTCACTTAGCACAATCCTCCTACTAACACTCCTATCTTTAGCCGGCCTCCCCCCTCTGACTGGCTTCCTCCCAAAATGACTCATTATTCAAGAGCTAACCAAACAAGATATAGCCCCAGCAGCAATGATTATCTCACTTCTATCCCTACTAGGGCTCTTCTTCTACCTTCGCCTCGCATATTGCACAACAATTACACTTCCACCACACACTACAAACCACATAAAACAATGACATGTCAACAAACCTATTAATGCCTCAATTGCTGTTCTAACCACCCTTTCCATCATGCTCCTCCCCATTTCCCCTATACTCATCACCATCATCTAAAAAGAAATTTAGGATTACTTAAACCGAAGGCCTTCAAAGCCTTAAACAAGAGTTAAACCCTCTTAGTTTCTGTTAAAATCCGCAGGACATTACCCTGCATCCCCTAAATGCAACTCAGGTGCTTTAATTAAGCTAGGATTTTACACCCCTAGACAGATGGGCTTCGATCCCATAATACTATAGTTAACAGCTATATGCCCAAACCAACAGGCCTCTGCCTAATGGACCCTGGTGTACAGCTAGTACACATCAATGAGCTTGCAACTCACCATGAACTTCACTACAGAGCCGATAAGAAGAGGAATCAAACCTCTGTGAAAAGGACTACAGCCTAACGCTTACACACTCAGCCATCTTACCTGTGACTTTCATTAACCGATGACTATTCTCAACCAACCACAAAGACATTGGCACTCTGTACCTAATCTTCGGGGCATGAGCCGGGATAGTAGGTACCGCTCTAAGTCTCCTTATCCGAGCAGAACTAGGTCAACCTGGTGCTCTATTAGGAGACGACCAAATTTATAATGCAATTGTTACAGCCCATGCCTTCGTTATAATCTTCTTCATAGTAATACCTATCATAATTGGAGGATTCGGAAACTGACTAGTCCCTCTAATAATTGGTGCCCCAGACATAGCATTCCCACGAATAAACAATATAAGCTTCTGACTTCTTCCTCCTTCATTCCTACTCCTTCTAGCTTCTTCAACAGTAGAGGCAGGAGTAGGAACAGGATGAACTGTATGCCCCCAATAGCTGGCAACCTAGCCCATGCTGGAGCCTCAGTTGACCTAGCTATTTTCTCACTGCATCTGGCAGGTATCTCCTCTATTCTAGGGGCAATCAACTTCATCACAACAGCGATTAATATAAAACCGCCAGCCCTATCACAGTATCAAACTCCCCTATTCGTATGATCCGTACTAATCACTGCAGTACTACTCCTCCTCTCCCTCCCCACTCTTGCTGCCGGAATTACCATGCTTCTAACAGATCGCAATCTCAATACCACATTCTTTGACCCAGCAGGGGGAGGAGACCCAGTACTATATCAACATCTATTCTGATTCTTCGGACATCCAGAAGTTTACATCTTAATTCTACCAGGATTTGGCATCGTCTCCCAGGGCGTCTTTTTGCTGTCCCACCGAGAGCAACCCTATTATGTTATGCACGTGAGGTTGCACACCAACCTCCCAGATCCTATTGTAGAAGGGAACCGGAATGCCAACGCCTTCGCTGCCCCGGTGCAATTACCATCACTACTGGGAATGTTCCAACAAGCAAAGTTGAGCCATCGATTCTACCACCAAAATGTCCCAGCTTTTGTCTGCATGTTCCATCTCACGTGCAGCCAAGCTAAGGCCGTTGTGACAACATGCCCGGACTGTCAGAAACATCAGATCACATCGTTAGGCTCCGGTGTGTGTCTGCGTGGTCTCAATAGCTGCCAGCTGTGGCAGACCGATGTGATTCGCATCCCTGAATTTGGAAGGTCTAAGTATGTCCACGTCTCTGTTGATACCTTCTCAGGAGCAGTTTTTGCCTCTTCTCATTGCGGGGAGAAGGCAAAAGATATCATTAAACACTTTCTGCTAGCATTCATCACTCTGGGAGTGCCAGCAGAAGTTAAGACAGAAAACAGTCCCCCATACATCTCAAAGGACGTCCACCGGTTCTTCAACACATGGGGGATTCACCACACTACAGGTATCCCTCATTCCCCTGATGCCATGAAGATTTTTGCCTTTTCTTTTATACCCCTGTTATACCTTTTTACAACTTCTGTATTCCTAGTGCTTTTTGCCTACATTCTTGGACTTGTTTGTCAAGCTAAGAGACTAAACATTTTAGAAGCTTCGTAGCTAGGGATCAGTGTGCCCCAGACCCCAAGGTCCTCTCCAGAACACATTCTGTAAACCAAGATAGAACCATCCAGGGGAAGGTTCCTTGGGGAGGGGGGCTCACTTGAGCCTCTCATTGGGGAATGTTTGATAGATATGCTAATTAGTAAAGCCTATAATGTTATACCCAATGTTGGGGGGAGGGAGACAGAGATAGACTCGGCGGGGTGCATCTCGATGCATATGACCTGGACGTGTGCACCTAAGGATCCTTAAAATAAATACCAAGGTAAAATCCCTTTTCCCCTTCTAACCATGTATGACTCTTGATTTTAAGACCAGGAAAAGGCATCAGTTGCTGGCGACCACGAAGGGACCCTAAAGACCTTGAAACTCGCAGTCTTGGGTTGAAACACATCTTGCTTTGCCCCTCTCTTTGCCGGCAAATTACAGAGGGGCCAGAGCAACAATCTGTGACCAGGACTTTAGGACCCAGCACGGAAAGGCAGAAGCACGGAAAGAGGTGAGTGAAAAGGGGATCAGTACCACTGAGACTGTGCTAGCACTAGGGAAGGAGATCTCCGAGGGGGTTGGAAAGGTTGGAGGCAGAGAAGCCCACGAAAGGGGAAAGCTTAAACTTTTCCCCTGCAAACTGTGGAAAGGAGGGGACGCCCTCCGTGGAATCCATAGGAGCCCAGAGGCTGCACCCTACGCAGCCGCAGGAGTGGCTCAGAGGTTGGTTGGTTGGTTGGTTGGGACGTCAGGAAGCTGCGGGTTCGAGTTCTTTTGAGACCAGATTTTCGCGGGCGCGCATTTACTGCTTGCTAAACCTAGTTGCTTTTTAGTATTTTAAAGTGCTGTTTTGAAATGTTTGTGTAGTAAGCTAGATAAACTGCCTGGGAAATCAGAATTCCAAGGCCGGATTGCAGGCTGAATTCCAGAGTTAAGAGCTTTCCTCTGGCAGAGTTTTCCTGTCTGTGAGCAAACATGGGTGGTGTGAATGAAAAAATCCCTCCTAACAGCCCATTAGAGCTGATAATAAAACATTGGAGATGGCTGACGGCGAAAAACTACTTTGGACCCCCGAGAATTGATCAGACTGTCCACACAGGTTTGGCCGACTTTAAAATTAAGTCAAGGAAATTGGCCTTGCTATGGGAGTTTGGAAAATAACATCATTAATAACCTGATGGTAGAATTGAGATCATTACGTAGGTTTGATGAACTAAGATATGCAGAACTTTTTATTATGTATTTGAACGGGGAAGAAGCATATGTGGTGGACAAAAGTAATATAGAAATGACTTTGAGGAAGAGAAAGGGAAAGAAAAAGCCGCAGCAAGCTGACTCGTATACTAAAACGGACAGAGAAATTGATATGACAGATACAGATATAGTAGCACCAGCTTTGCGCAATGGGAGAGGGTCTCCCCACCCTGTTCATCCGCCGGGGCAGCCCGCACAGGGGGGAGATGGGGGAGTGGTGGCTCCACCGCCGCCGCCTCCGCCTCCGCCGGCAGGGCAGGCCACACAGGTGGCAGCGGGGGATGGGGGAGCAGTGGCTCCGCCGCTGCCGCCGCCGCCGGTGCGTCCGCCTCTGCCTCCGCTGTCCCCGCCACTGTCCGAGCGGGGTCAGGGGAGGGGGCAAACAGCCGGCTCCAAGCCGGAGGAGCGGCGTGGGGCCCCCCCACCCCCAGCCTCCTCGGGGGCGGAGGGCGGGCGTGGAGGTAGGAGAGATGCAGATTGGCCACCGCCCCCTGACTTTTCCAGAGGCAGGGAAGGGGTGGATTGGCCACCGCCCCCTGACCGGTCCAGAGGCAGAGAAGGTGCAGATTGGCCGCTGCCCACTGACTTTTCCAGAGGCAGAGACGGGGAAGGGGGAGGGGAAGGGGCAGGCTGGCCGCCTTTCCCCGAGTACCCTGAACACAGAAGTGAAGGTAGAAATGGACACGGGCAATTGCGGCGGCATTCCCCAATACAGAGAACCGCAAGTTTCCGAACCAGAGACAGGAGGAGCCGCTCGCTCTCCCCACCCTGCGGCACAGGCAGTGTTAAAGCTGAGGGCAGATGGGATGACCCCGACCCAGGCGCCTCTTACAGAGCTAGGGACGGGAGAACCTGCTTGCAGCCCCTGCCTCCCTACCCCTCCACTGACGCAAAGAGCGAGACAGTTCCTGATCAACATTCGCCTGGAACAAGTTTTAAAACCAATGAACCAATTTCAATTAAAAGCGAATGGGATGATTTTGATACAGATGGTTCTCATGAGGAGGGTGGTAGAAGGAGGAGCAGGATAGCCCGAGAAGCTATGAAAGCAGTCAGTCCTGTCACTAAACACACAAGGTCCAAAACAGATAAAGGAGGGGGGGAAGAACTTGTATTAGAAGCTCCTCTGAGACCGGCTGTGGGAAATCAAGGAGTCATTTATATAAAAGTACCATTTTCTCACGGAGAATTACAGCAGTAGAAAAACTCAATTGGGAAGTACAGGGACAACCCAGAGAGAGTAGCTATGCGTGTAGAAATGGCCATAAAACCCCAAAACCCAGATTGGGGTGATCTAAATGTTATGCTAGATGAATTATTGGATAAAACAGAGAGAGAAATGGTCAACAAAGCTGCTATATCTGCTATAGAAACTCAAATTGCAACTGGGAGTCTTCAAGGGTCAGTTAATGATATCTATGCCCTAGCAAACCCTAACTGGGATCCTAATGTCCCAGAACAGATGGAAAAGCTGAAGCGATACCAAAAATGGGTGGTTGTTGGGTTAAAATGTGCTGTTCCTAAAGCAGTGAATTGGGCTAGGTTATATGAGATCAAACAAAATCCAAATGAGACCCCCACAGTTTCTAAATAGGCTTAAAGAGGCTGCACAAAAATACACTACCTTAGACCCTGACTCACCTGAGCAGCAGATCCACCTGGCCTACCTGTTTATAGGTCAATCCGCTAATGACATAAAGAAAGATAGATGGGCCACCGGACGTAAGTAAATTGTTGAATGTAGCCTGGAAGGTATACCAGAACAGGGACTTAGCAGACAAAGATAAACATCATAAACCCCACTACAAGAAGAAGTATGATAAGGAAAAGTCATCTGAGACATCAAAAAGGGGTCCCCCTTTTCCCCTAGCTGAGGACCAATGCTCAATTTGCAAAAAAAGGGGGCACTGGAAAAATGAGTGTCCATCAGGAGCAGAAAAGAAGCCCCCAGTTTCAGAACTAACTGTAAATACGGACTGACGGGGACCGAAGGTAACTATCCCAGCAGAGCCTTTGGTTGTAGCTAAGCTGGGGAATGATTATGTTGAATTTTTGGTTGATACAGGGGCAACATATTCTGTGTTAAATACTTTAAAAGGTAAACTGAGTCAAGACACTGTGGATGTGATTGGAGCTACAGGGGTAAGTGAAACAAGGCCTTTTCTCCAACTTTTAAAATTTAAATTGGAAAAACACTGGGTCACTCACCAGTTCCTGTATATGCCAAATTCCCCAATGCCATTGTTAGGCAGAGATTCATTGGAAAAATTGGAAGCAGAAATTAAGTTTTCAAAGGAAGGGGGAGTGAAAGTTATAATCCCAGAATCTAAAATTATCGAAGCAGCTGCTATACTTGTACAGGAATGCCATGGAAAAATTCCCAAAGAAGTTGAAGAGGCTGTCATTCAAATAGTGTGGGCCAATGATTCTCCTGGGAGATCCAAAAAAGCTGAACCTGTGAGTATCACACTCAAAGCAGGGGCTACACCAGTAAGGCAAAGACAATATCCTCTGAAATTAGAAGCTCGTAAGGGATTAGTACCTGTGTTTGAAAAGTTTCTCAAATTTGGGTTGTTAGTAGAATGTGAATCCAGGTACAACACACCAATCTTGCCAGTAAAGAAAGCTGATGGTAAAAGCTACAGGTTGGTACAGGATTTGAGAGAAATTAACAAGATAACAGAGGACATACATCCAGTGGTAGCAAATCCTTACATACTTTTGACAACACTAACAAATGAATTTAGGTGGTTCACTGTTTTAGATCTCAAGGATGCCTTTTTCTGCATTCCTGTGCATAAGAATAGCCAAGAACTCTTTGCTTTTGAGTGGGAGAATCCAGAAACAGGGAGGAAGACCCAGCTCACCTGGACAGTTTTACCACAAGGATTCAAAAACAGCCCGACCATATTCGGAAACCAGCTGGCAAAGGAGCTTGAGGACTGGAGGAAACAAGAACCAGGAGGAGCAGTTCTCCAGTATGTTGATGACATCTTGATAGCAGCCAAGACACGAGATGACTGCATCGAGCTCACTGTAAGTCTGTTGAACTTTTTAGGCCAAAGTGGGTATTGGGTCTCGAAAGAGAAGGCACAGGTTGCCAGGGAAACAGTAGTATACCTGGGCCTGGAAATTTTCCGTGGACATCGACAACTCAGCAGAGAACGGAAGGAAGCCATCTGTCGACTTCCAGAGCCCCATACCGTAAGGGAGATGCAGGCCTTCCTGGGAATGGTAGGTTGGTGTCATCTATAGATATCAAACTACGGTATACTGGTGAGACCTTTATATGAGGTCCTTAAAGCAGCTGAAAAGGGGACAATCATGTGGACAGAGAATGCCAGGGCTGCATTTAAACAGCTGAAACATTCCTTGATGTCAGCCCCAGCTCTGGGGCTGCCGGACTTGACTAAACCTTTTGAATTCTTTACACGTGAGCGACTGAATGTTGCTCTGGGGGTACTGGCACAGCACCTTGGAGACCAGCAAAGAGCTGTGGCCTATTTTTCAAAACAACTAGACAATGTAGCCCAGGGTTGGCCAGGATGCTTGAAAGCTGTGGCAGCAACAGTCCTTCTGATACAGGAGGCCTGTAAATTCACCCTTGGGCAGCACATTGTCGTGTATTGTACCCCATGCAGTGATAAATGTGCTGGAGCAAAAGGGGGGACACTGGCTCTCCCCTAGCAGGATGCTCAAATAGCAATCTGTGTTGTTAGAACAGGACGATGTTACTCTAAAGACAACTTCTGTGGTAAACCCTGCGATGTTTTTATCATCCGCATTACTTGACAGTGTGCCTGAGCATGATTGTTTGCAGACACTAGAGGAAACTTATTCCAGCAGACCAGACCTGAAAGATGTTCCTTTGAAGGATCCAGACTGGGAACTGTACACTGATGGGGGCAGCTTCATGAGAAACGGTAGGAGGATGACCGGTTACGCCATAACCACCTCAGATAAAATCATTGAGGCAAAAGCCTTGCCTCCAGATGTATCATCACAGAAAGCTGAACTCATTGCACTAACGAGAGCTCTAGAACTGAGTGAGGGGAAGAAGGTGAACATATGGACTGATTCCAAATATGCCTTCAGTGTTGTTCATGCCCACGGAGCTATTTGGAAGGAACTTGGCCTGCTGACTGCTCAAGGTAATGAGGTTAAGCATGCTAAACAGATTCTTGCACTTTTACAGAGCATTTGGAAGCCTACAGAAGTAGCTATCATGCATTGCAAGGGTCATCAAAAAGGGAAAACAGCCCCTGAACTGGGAAATCGTTTTGCTGACAAAACAGCAAGGCGGGTTGCAGAAAAAGGCATTTTTGCAGTGGTACCACAAAAAGAGATAGATTTGTCATCATTTACCCCAAAATATGATCAGAGGGATCACAAATGAATTAAGTTCCTTAAGGCTGAAATCAAAGAAGGTGGGTGGCTGTTACCCCAGTAGGACAAGTCGTAGTTCCACCCCTGATCCTTCGGGAAATAGCCCAATGAGAGCATGAAAGTACCCACTAGGGAACAGAAAATCTTTTAAAACATTTGCGGAAAGTAGTGATAGGGAGAGGAATAACTGATATTGTACAATCTGTAACAAGCAAGTGTGAAACCTGCTGTAAAAACAACCCTGACACAAGCAAGAGAGTTGTGTTAGGAGTTACAAAGACAGGAGATCGCCCAGGAGATTATTGGCAAATAGATTTTGCTGAGATGCCACGCAAAGAGGGATGCAGGTATATACTGGTACTGGTTGACACCTTCAGTGGATGGCCTGAGGCTTTCCCGTCGCACGAACACAGCAAAAATGTAGTAAAAGCTTTGCTTAATCATATAATACCAAGATTTGGGGTTCCTTTGGGAATGTCATCAGATAGGGGACCACATTTTGTTGCAGCGGTGGTTGGGGAAGTTAGCAGGATTTTGAGACTTACCTGGGACCTGCAGACACCATACAGGCCCCAGGCAAGTGGCAAAGTTGAACGCATGAATGGGACCCTCAAAACTCAGATTTGCAAGATTTGTCAAGACCCATCCATGACATGGGTTCAAGCCCTGCCTATAGCCTTGCTGAGAGTCCGCATACAGCCAAGGTGAAGGGACAACATCAGTCCCTATGAAATATTATATGGCACGCCATACGAGGTTCCACACATCCCGGGGGAAATTCATCTGAGAGGTAAAAATGATTTGCATAAATATTTAATGGCTCTGAGTTCCACTTTGCAGAAGCTCCAGAGATTCGTCGTGTTATCCAAACCAATAGGATTGGACACACCTGCTCATCCATTCCAGCCTGGAGACTGGGTCTACATCAAGTGGTGGGACAGCGACCCCTTGCAAGCCAAGTGGAAGGGACCATTCCAAGTTTTGCTGACCACTTTTACTGCGGTCAAGGTTGCTGGCAAGGGACCGTGGATTCACTACTCCAGGGTGAAGAAAGCTTCTGCTCCTGAAATCACCAAGAAGACAGAGACTGATACAAATTAAAAAGATGCAGTCTAAACTGTTTTTTACGTTTGTTTTTTGCCCAACTGGTAACCATGGTTCAGGGTTCACCCCATGATTTGCATAAGATTGTGGTTCAAAATGTGTCCAAAATTCTTAATAAGAGCGATTGCTGGATCTGCACTCAGTTACCGTCCCTAGATGGGAAGGGTCACTGGCCATTGATTGGCATTTTAATAGAAAAATTAAGAAAGATTTGGATGAAATTTGGAAGGGAACTCAAATTCTACATGAAGTAGCTTCTAGATATAACACCTTAAAATTTGATCATATTTTTGATACCCTCACCTCATGGTTACCAAACTGGGCCTGGGTAAAAGAAATATTCATCATAGCTGTAATTGTAGTTATTATCTGTGTAATTTCCTGTGGAGCAGCCGGTTGTGTAAACTGGTTCTGTGGGTAAAAAATAGAGTAGAGACTAGACAAGATAGAGTTTTGTTAGTCTCTAAAAGGGGGGAAATTATGCCATGAAGATTTTTGCCTTTTCTTTTATACCCCTTTTATACCTTTTTACAACTTCTGTATTCCTAGTGCTTTTTGCCTACATTCTTGGACTTGTTTGTCAAGCTAAGAGACTAAACATTTTAGAAGCTTCGTAGCTAGGGATCAGTGTGCCCCAGACCCCAAGGTCCTCTCCAGAACACATTCTGTAAACCAAGATAGAACCATCCAGGGGAAGGTTCCTTGGGGAGGGGGGCTCACTTGAGCCTCTCATTGGGGAATGTTTGATAGATATGCTAATTAGTAAAGCCTATAATGTTATACCCAATGTTGGGGGGAGGGAGACAGAGATAGACTCGGCGGGGTGCATCTCGATGCATATGACCTGGACGTGTACACCTAAGGATCCTTAAAATAAATACCAAGGTAAAATCCCTTTTCCCCTTCTAACTGTGTATGACTCTTGATTTTAAGACCAGGAAAAGGCATCACCCCCACGGGCCAATCTATAGTCGAGCGTACCCATCAAACGCTAAAAAGAGTCCTTGCCCAACAGCGGGGAGGAGCAGAGACTAATTTGCCCATTGAGAGACTATGCAGGGCCCTCTTTACTATTAACTTTTTAAATTGTTCCTTAAAGGAGCCCAATCCCCCCATATGCCAGCATGTTAGAAATTCAACCAGAACTAAATTGAAAGAAAACCCACCAGTGTTGGTCAAAGACCCTGAGACTCACAAAGTTGATGGCCCATTCAAGTTAGTAGCTTGGGGAAGGGGATATGCCACCGTGTCGACCCCGGCTGGACCAAAGTGGGTGCCAGCAAAGTTCATCAAGTCACACCTAACCTCGCCAGGTAGTGACGACCCCAAAGCAACAGCTTGGAAGAGGCACCGACACCGGACAGCATCTGAAGAAGAACTTGCTGCCTTCTTCCTGCTGTTCCCTTTCCCTGAATGTTTTCCCTTTTCCCCTACTCCCTAACTTCCCACACCCACCTTTTAATTTGAGAAACAGGGAGCTAACAAGAGGCCAATGTTTCTTTAGAAGTTTCAAGCCATTTACCCTTTCTGTTTGTTTTACCCACAGAAATCTCAGCAAAATTTCTAGTCTCCAGGATGGTGACCTGTAGGTACAAAAATGCTGTTAGTGAGGATTTTCTTGTTAGTTTCTAAGTCCGTGAGAGATTTTTCTCTCTCACAGAAGAGGTAGCAGGGAATGTAAACAACCAAGCCACCTGCAACCTTGATAAGTCTTGTTTATGGTATAGTAGAAAATATTTTGATAATGGATGTTTTAGGATTTTAGCCAATCACCCCCAAGGGGTGGCTGGTCCTTTGTCCAATTAGACTATGAAGAAAAAAGTCTATAAAAGAGTTTGTAAAATAATTAAAGAAATCAGTCTTGCTGCACAATTCCTGCCTGCTGGATCTTCTCCTTCTCCTCCTCCCTATGGCTGCGGGACACGGTGATATACCGTAGGAACCAAGCCTGCGGTAATATTTGGTGCTGCCCGACGTGATCTGCACTCTCTGACGTGTCCTGCTGCTGCGAGCCAAGCCGAATTCCTCTAGAGGTACGCTGTTCCCCTCCCCCCCCCCCCCCCCCCCCCCCCCCCCCCCCGGGACCGGGAGGTCCGACAGAACTGAGAAATGGGGAACAGCGGCTCATAGAACGATGCTGTCGTACTGGCCTGGAAAGGTGTGTTTAGCATATTGCGCACCTCCATTCCTGAAAACTCAGTTCGGGAATTATTAGACTGGGCTACTTTAAAAGGGATTTCCATGGACAGAGATACTGCCCTGGACTTTGCCTTATGGCAGGAACTCGGCTCTGCTGTCCGACACGAGCTCCCGACTGGGGACCCAGCAGCGTTAGAATTATACAAAACCTGGCGTTCGTTATTTATCCTGCTGACAGACCTTGACTGTGATAGCAGGGCTGGATCGCCTGTCTCGGTGATGAGTGACGGAGGAATGTCCGAGGGGGGCCACGCTGACTGGGCTTCCGGGGCAAATGATGGTGGATTAGGAAAAACCCCCCCGGCTCCACAGGCAGAGCCTGCGCCGGCTCACCCTGCACAATCGCAGGACTCCGCAGCCCCCAGGGACCCCGCGCCGGCAGAGGTGGGGAGGTCGGGACAGCAGGAGGGTGCACATCCTCATGGTTTATCCAGGGCCGCAAATCAGCGGCTTAGCAACTTGGACGCCCAGAGCGGCTCCTAGCTCGGTTCCGTATGCACCTGGATCTGACTTCTTAGCCGGTGTAGCGCCGGGCATGCCTGCCCCGAGACTGCCTGAGTGTGATCTGCTGCCCTCCCTGGCCCTGGACTGTTCTGCGCAGTCGCAGAACCGAGCCATCGACCTTTTAATGCAGCATCTGCCTTTGCTGACAGAGCTGCCGAACCTATCCCGAAGGATGGAGGACCTGCTCAGCATGTTAGAGCAGTGGATGCCCGAGTCCGCTCCGGCCACGCCGGCCGCGCCCCCCCCCAGCCAGCCGCGGTGACCCAGACCTTCCTCCTTGGCCTCAGACTTCTTGTCCTGCCCTTTCCACTGGTAACAGCGTGGATCGTGCAGCAGCCCCAAGCTAATGTTTGGGTTACATTAGCCCAGGCATTTAATGAAACTGGAGTTTCAAGGACTCTGCTGCCTCAATTTAACATCTCACAGCAAATCGATCCACGCCCAGATTGAGGAGATCCACAAGTTACCCATCTCAAAGAGGAAGGAGACGACTGGTTTACCAATATCTTTTCATCCTGGGGACTCTCTAGCTGGGTTTCTACAATAGTCAAAGGCACTGTTTGGGCCATACTCACCTTTTTGCTAATCCTACTTGCTCTCCCTATACTTAGATGTTTCATTCTAAAATCCATTAAAACTTACGTCCATTTGTTTCAAAATAATAAAAAAGGGGGAGATGTTGCGTTGAACCATGGCCAACCCCAGGGTCAGCCGGATCAAGTGGACCCAAAGGTCCATTAGTTTCATGCCTCCACAGCCCAAAAGCCTTAAAGTCACAGGCAGCACCCAAAAGGCTGTGAAAAATATCTGTGCCTTACCATTGGCCACTGCCCTCCCCTCCCCTTATTTCTCATATTTGGTTGTCTTTCCAGAGAGTTCTATGTTCTTTGGTAGTTGATTGGCCCCTTGTTACTCCCCCCTGCCTACTCCTTCTCCCATTTGCTACCCTGCCTTTGTAGCGCCCCCTAACTGAAGTGTTATTGGTTACCCCGTGTTCCCCCTGCCCATTCTGTGGGGGTATAAGACCCCATGTCAGCCCCATTTTCTCGGCTTCTCCGTGGTTTTCCTGTGTTCTCCAATAAACCCTTTCCCCCACAAAGAAGTCCCTCCGCTTTTTTCCTGCCTCCTTTGTGCACCTTCGCCATCGGTGGGCAAGGCAAACCCGACCTGGAGCTTCGCGTGCCCTCCTGCACTGTGATTGGCCTCCGTCCTCCCCTTCGGGGCAGGCAGAAGATTGCCTGGTGCCTGGGGCAGCATGCTAGCTGGCAACGGCACCGTGGCATAAAGTCTTTAACATATCTGTGCACTTGAGCAGTGCCGCCTGGTGGTTGCAAGGTGGGGTCTCTGGGATGAAGTAAAGGTCTTCCTCCGATGAAGTAAGTAGTCTTCCTCAGGTTGAACTTTTAACCTCGCCTTCTTGCACATGCTCTCTGAGTTCCTGGCCCAAGTCCAAACTTCAGAGCTGGTTTGGGCTGGTTTCAGGGTCCGAGCAGGATCTTCGGTCACGGTTTCTTCCCCTTATCAATGGTCTGCTACATCCTCCCTTTTGCTTGGCAAGCTCAATAAATGTTAAACAAGCAGTAAGCATTGTTTAGCAAGCAGCTACAAAGTTCAGCAATACTAGGAATACCACGGTCAATAGTTAATTCTTAAAATCCTAAGCCCCTTGTATCAGTCCTCCCTTTTCTATAAAGTTAGTAAATTCTTTTACTAATACACAGATTCTTCTTCTAACAAACTCTTACGGTAAGCATCTCTTAGTGTTTTACCATGCGCATTTATCAGAATGGTTAAAAAGGATAATTTTCTTAATATCCTATAATTCCAAACAAGCAGCATGATGGATAACAGAAGGCTAACACCTACCAAAATCAACAACACAATTATGGGGTGACATAACATATTCAAAATGCCAGTTGCAGTAGGTGACCATCCGAATAGCACATCCCACCAATTGTGAGTTGCATCTTGTTTTACCCTCTTCAAGACCTTGCTTATTTCTTGTGTGTCATGATGGACCGTAACCAAGGTCTTTTTCCCATTTCTTTGGATTTCTTTTAAAAGTTTAATCATATCTTGATGTTTTACTAATTGCCTTACTAATGTAAGGTTCATTCCAATAGGTGTGGGTAACAATTGGTGGTACAGGGTGTAGTTTGACCTTACCAATTGATGGGGTACAACTGGTGCTGAATACGAGAAGTCACACCCAATAATCCTGGTAAAATTAAAAACACAAAGACTAGAATAGTTTTTAAAAGAAACACTGTCATTATCTATTTCTATAAAAGTACAAGTGGTTCTCAAACTTACACAACCTTGGCCGATATATGATGCAGCTGGTGTGGGGTCTGTAGCTCAGACCCAGGAAGCTGTGACCAGTCCGGAGAGATGGTCCCGTGAGGAACCGTCTTCCCGGGGCCCGGTGTCTTCCCTCAGCCATAGCCGGAGTGCCTTTGCAGAGAAGCTATCGGCTCTTTAGTGATTTTCAGCTCTTGCTCTGCAGGGCAATCTCCAGGCCAGACCAGGAGGAAAGAGACGAGAGACCTGTATAGCAGTTCTGCATGGGGCAGCTTTATTAGTCTGCACCCTGCGAAGGGGAGGCTAGGGATGAGCTCTCTCTCACAGGGGTAAAGGGCTAGATCTTATAAGGATACAGGGGGTGGGTGTCAGAGGGTAAAAGCCAATGGGTTACAAAGGATCTGCATAGGGTCTCCAAGAGGATTCTGGGTCTGTCTTCTTCTCACCATAACTGAAAGGCGGTTGTCTTTCCAGGGGAGTTCTGCTGGGAGGTTATGCAATCTCCTTATCTCAGCAGGCCTCCCTCCAGGGCAGAGGCTGGGCATACCACACAGATATATATGAATACCGTCTCCTGGGTAGTATCTGGCTGGATTTCAAAATGCCTTGCTCAGCATCACGGCATATCGTCTTTGGCACCAATTGTGTTACCTTTGCAGATAAACCCTTGTTGTTCCTGTGTGATACAAGATTCCAAATTCACAGTTTGCCACTTTTCTTCTACCATTTGGGCCCACACTCTATGTTCGGAGGGGTAAAAGACTGTTCCCTCATGATTCAATCCTAGTGCAACAATAGTGAGGATTAAGTAAACGGTGGCATAACATATGGTTAAAACAAAGGCTGTAGCTATATTAGTAATTGGATCGTGTTGCTACGACCCAGCCCACTGCGGGACTGGGGCAGTGAGATGCCAATCAACTCCGGACCGTCCCATGGAAGACACAGACTCAGAGGGTGGGTTGAGGGGCAGCTCAGAAGCTTAAGCCGCATCCCCCCTGGGCGGCACCTGGGTCCAAGCTCCCTCCCCCTGTTTGGGAAATTTCTCGGTTACTCGGTTGTTCATGGGTTCTTTGTTATAACTCCCACTTCTCGGTTTCCCCCATTGGTTCTTGTTGAATTGTATCCTCCCCCTGCCTTGTAACTCATTGGTTGTTTTCCCCTTTCCCCACGGTTTTCAAACCCCCTATAAAACTGAGGAAAAGCCTCTTGGGGAGATCCCAGATTAAGATCATTGCCATGTTCTGGTTGCTAAACTTCTGACAATAAACCTGTTAGAAGCCAGACCAGAACCACATCTCTCTTCATCTCCTAACTAACATGAGCCTATATTATCGGCTCTTGCCGTGTCTCCTCTGCAAAGAAGCCAGTGAGCACGCCCAGCCAGTGCCTATCCTGATGCCGAAGTAACTTCTGCGACGCGCAGAAGTAATGCAGCTGGACTGTCTCTGATTGAGGGCACGCCAGAGCTTGTGCCGCAAGCACTGAACTGCTTTAGGATCATAAGTAAAATTTACCAAAGTCCACCAGGATTGAAGTTTTCTTTCTAGCCCAATGGCATTATTCCAAACAGCTTCTCTAATCTCAATAGGAAAAACGCCTACATTCCCTTCTTTTATGATTAAGGAGGCTGTTGACTGCATCCATAACTGAGCTTGAATGCAGCTAAGGGCTAGTGAGACATTGTCCTGGACCACACCAAGCACGTTAATTATCAATTTGTGATCTTGATCATTAGCTTTTGCAAAATCCAGGAATATTTTTGAAACTTGCCACTGATCGTTCCCTAATGATAATAGGGAAGACTGTAGGGGTTGTTTTAACTTGGTCAGGTCACTGATTGCTGTGCTCAATTTATTCATCAGTATTTCTGAGTCAATTCCATTTAGGACTCCCAGTCCTGTTCCTAGCATGCCAGTCAAATCTCTTTGCATTCTACTTTTGAGGGGTGTTTGCTTTTGCAGCCAGGCTGTCCACCCTTCAAAGGATGTTTGTATTAAAGGGGAGCAGGCTGATTGTATCTCAGAAACATTAATTTGCATTAGTAATTCTACACATTTAAGAACGTAAAATTATACCAACAATTTAATTCACTTGAATGAATACAAATTTCATCGTGTCTGTTTGTAGGAGTGGTTGAGACACTAATTTGGGTTGCCTTTTTATGAGTAGTTCCATTAATCATTCGGCATCCTATTTTAATTTCTTCTCCTACAGTCCCTTGAAGTTGCCAAGTTTTTTGTCTTTCCCATTCTTGCCTTGTATATACTTGATTTCCGTGCATGACCACAGTTAATAGATTTAAGTCCTTTAGATCAAAATATTTTCCCATGAGTCCAGTAAACCTAATAAAGGCTTGGGACCAGAGGTCTTTTTGTCCATGGACAGCCTCACAGCCAAAAATTACAGATATGACTGCAAAAGGAATGATCAAACCCATGATGGGTTGGCCTTTATCTCTTCCCAATTTGATTTGGCTATTTCGCAGTCGCATTCTGGGACTTCTCAATTGCGTGGCAATGTGATTTGTTTTCCACACAAATATCCACAAATTAACAACTCCTTGTTTTCTCCTCTAAAACACCTTCTACACCTTGGTCATGCTCTAGAAATGGGGCAATAAAAACATTCCCCACAGCTATAACAATAACACAATACCCACGGTTTACAGTTTGCACAGCTGCACTGGTTAGGATGAGTTGTGAACTCATTATTTGTCAGCCACGGATTCTACCTCCGGTAAGCTTTAGTTTTAGTTCATCACCACCAGGGGTCACTCTCCATGGGGCCTCTGGAGCCTTCTTTACTCTGGTGTGATGAATCCAGGTGTTCTGTTCTTTAATCTTGATTGCCATGAAAGTAGGGAGAAGCACCTGGAATGGTCCTTCCCACTGTGGCTCCAGAGTCTTTTCTGCAAGAGACTTAACATATACATAATCCCAAGGCTGTATATCGTGTACAGGACCATCTAAACCCGGGCTTCAGGTTCCAGCCACATGCTTTTCAATTTTCCTGAGCTGCTTGCTCAAAGCTACCATATAGGTGGCTAGTGTTTCTTCCCAATTTGATTAGATATTCCTTTTTGCACTCCGTATGGTCTTCCATAAAGCATCTCAAAAAGATTTAACTTTTCCTTAGTTCTGGGTTTTGTCCTTATTTGTAACAATGCAAGTGGGAGAGATTGGGGCCAAGATAAGTTTGCTTCTTGTCCTAACCTCACAATTTGTTGTTTAATTAAGTGGTTCGTTTTCTCTACTTGGCCACTTGATTGAGGGTGATACAGAGTGTGAAGCTCCCAATCTATACCCAAATGACAGCTAATCTGCTGTAACCACCTTTGAAATAAAGTGTGGTCCTCTGTCTGAGGAGATTGTGGCTGGGACTCCGAAACGTGGTATTATTTCTTGTAACAATGCTTTAGTTACCTCCCAAGCTGACACTGTCCGTGCCGTAATTATGCCTCCCCTGATGGGGGAGAATTTTAGAGTCTTTGCCAGGAGTCCGAGAGACGAACGGGACCTTCAGCCTTCTCTGATTTCAGATAGTTGTTCATTAAGTCTTATCAGAGAAATAGGGCCACTTAACGTGACCCAGACAGCACAGAGCAGAGAATGCAGGAGAATGCCCCATTATCAAGATTTACACAGTCTTTTAAAGGTAAATCACCCAATGAAAACTTAAAACGAAAGATATTTTCACTTTTCTTCCAATGTCTAGTAAATTGTCTGGTCACGTAGACAGGAACTGCGGAATTCTTTATCCAGTCATCCCAAACTATGTCTACTGCAGAATATGGAGTAGTAGAAGAAGAAGGTCTGGAGAACAATAACAATCCTCCATTTTGAAGTGTTTTGCTTTTATCAATTTACTACATTAACAAACCCAAATCCTCTAAATTTTTCACCCTGTGACAATCTTACATAGTATTCTATCACCTAGTTCACACCAGTGTAGATTCTAATTCTTCCCAGAGGGTAGGCAATTTTCTCCAAGCACGAAGGTCAAAAACAGTGTTGTCCAGGGGGGAGAACCCTTCAAAACAGGCAGAGAAATATTCTCCGCACTCTGGGTTCCCACACCAAGCTTTAGTGGTTCTGGTGGGGAAGGCTTCTGGCCATCCTGAAAAGGTATCTGTTAATACTAACAAATATCGGTACCCCCCTTTTCTCGGGAGTTCCATGAAATCAATCTGCCACTGTTGCCCAGCCCCATGGCTCTTCCCAATTTGACCCATTTTTGGTTTAGGGGTATTCTTGGGCTTAGTCTGGAGGCAAATATCACGTTGTCGGGTTTCCTGTATAACAGTAGCTTGTAGGTTTCTTGTGATAATTCTTTCAATTAAATAGTTATATAGGGCATCTGTTCCCCAGTGGGTTTTCTGGTGTTCTTCCTTTACTAATGACCACAACAAATAAGAGGGAATGTGGGACGCTAGCTGGGGATTACCCAAAGGGGCACAGCGTCCTCTCTGCAGATGTCCGCGGCTGAGCAGCTGCAGCTCACGCAGGCTGGCTCCTCTGCTCTAGGAGCAAACCCCAGGAAAAGATAACAGGAGTGTCGGAGGAGGCAAAGAAGAGGGAGAGGTTCTCTGTATAGGTTCCACAAGCGAGGTTTATTCCATGTACAGGTGAAGGGTCCAGGGACAAAGAACAATTTGAGGGTAGGGTCCAGGGTTCTTATACTCAGTGGATTAGGGGTGGAGAGAAGGGAAACAACCAATCGGATAGCACCAAATGGGATGGACTTACAGGGAGGTATTCAATGGGAATAACTTGGAAGAGGGATTTATAACAATGAGCCAATAGGACATCTAGCTGAGAAGAACTTTCTAGACTTAATGCGTAGTCAAACAGGGAAAATACATATGTATAAGCATATACATAAAACTGGGTGGGAAATGCATTAATCAATCAATATCAAGTATATAAATAGTGAACACAAGGGTCTGTGGGAACTCGCCCTAACCTTTGGGGAATGTGCTATACCTCAGTGCCTGTCCACCAGGACTTAAGGTCCTTGCTGGTCATGGTGGCCACAGCCACACGCACCACAACATCTCCCCCTTTTTTGTTTTTTATGAAAGAGTTTCCCGCAGCCTGAATGAGAAAGTTTTTAAAGTAACTTAGAACAAACAAAATAAGGATGACAATCAGGACAAACTAAATTATGGACTTAATAATAGAGGATCCTCATCCCGACAACCCAAATTTTTTTAACAAGTTGTCTGCCCAGTCCTCCGATTCCTCCTTGATTTTCTGGATGTGGTTCCTCATCTCCTGGAGCGTCGCATAAATGCTTTTACTTCTCAATGTCAAATTAAAACAGCATAGTCCTTCAAAGTCCTCACAGCCGTGTCCACGGGCCGGTAGCAGGAAATCTATCGCAGCTCTGTTTTGTAGGGTCACATGCCTGGTGGTTTCTTCATCTTCCAGTAACTGGCTTAAAGCCCTGGATGTTAAGTTGGCCTGCTTTGTTATCCAGCACTCCATGTGGGAAATATTCCCTAGGGCTTTAGCGGCTGCTACCTAAGGCAGAAAAACAGAAGCCCCTGCCGTTTTCAAGTGTGACCAATTCACAATTTCATCATCGCAATTTGGGTCCAATTGTTTAACTTCTCTCTTCTGGCCATCTCCATGCTACCGAGGTGACATCTCTGGGCTCATCTTCAATTTGCAGTTTCGGTGGCTGATTAAGTGTGGTTTGTTGAGCAGATTCTATGTACAGTTTGACCCATTTCTTTGGTACCCACCTTGGCCCTGATGGTGTGGATACACACGCGTATCCTCTTCCCCATGCAACAAGTGGGTATGGGCCCTGAATCTGCTGCATTTCCGGGTCTTTGATGAGAACTGGTGCCTTTTCTTTAAATTTATTTTGTCTGTCATTGCTAAAATGTCTCATAACCGGAGGATTGGGTTCCTCAAACGAATTGTTTAAAAAGTTTATCATAAACAAGGGCTTGCATAACCTTACTACGGGAGAGTTAACCTCAGATCCTCTGCGTTGCTGCTCTAGGACTCTTTTCAGCATCTGCTGAGTCCTTTCTATTATAGATTGTCCTGTTGGGCAATGGGGAATGGCTGGGATGTGGTTCACTCCCCACTGTTGTAAAAAAAGCTGGAATTTGGAGGAAACATATACAGGTCCATTGTCTGTTTTTATCACATGGGGAACACCCAGGGTGGCAAATGCCTGGATTAGATGCTTCTGTACATCAGCTGCTTTTTGCCTGGCAAGAGCTGATGCATAAACAGCCCCTGAGAAGGTATCTACTGAGACATGCATGTATTTAAGTCTCCCAAATTGTGCAAAGTGTGTTACATTAGTTTGCCAAACTTCGCAGCTGTTCAAACCTCGAGGGTTAACCCCTATGCCCATAGATGGTAGCTGGTATTTTTGGCAGTTAGGGCATGTAGCCACAATAGCTCTTGCTTGATCTTTGCTTAAATGGAACATTGTAGCGGGTTCAGTTTGTAAACCAGGCAGAAACACCAATTAGAGTGTAGTGGTTTGGTCCAAAATATCCATTACTTATTTACCTTCTGTGACATAAGAATTAGGAGAAAGCAAAGCAGGCACAAAACTTAAAAGAATATAAAGAAGTTTATTAACAGACTGTTCCAGTTTGGTCAAGTTTAGAAATATATCCTCTGAGAGAAGGCACAACCACCCCTCCCCCCACCAGGTTCGGGAAAAAATAGATTTTCCTCGAAGGAAAGTGAAAGAGATAAAAACTATTTATTTAATAAACACAAGGGAAAAGAATAATAATGCTAAATAATAAAATCTTTTGCTGTGAAGAAAAAACCTGGGAAAGTGTTAGAGTCCTCCCTTTGGTCTTCTTGGAGCTGGGGCTTGGCCCAGGGCCAGGCCCGCTGTGCTCAGTGGAAAGTCCTCCCAATGTGTTCTAATATTGAAGCAATCCACGGAAAAAGGGAAAAATCTGAAATTCCAGGGAAGGGAAAAAAGTTCAACTCTCAGTCTCTCTCTGGAGAAGAAGAAACCAAAAAAAAAAAAAAAAAAAAAAAAAACCTGGCTGAAAGGAAAGTTGGCTGGGAAAAAGAAGTCACTATCTCTGTGTGACCTTGAACAAGCTGCAAACTGCTTTGAAAAAGTTTTGCTCAGTTTTTTCTTCCTCCTCTCAGGCTCAGTTTAAAGGCATAGAAAGGCACAAGAATTAATTTCTGGACATAGAGCAGCGATATGGGATACACATCATAAAGTCACCCCAAGACACAGACCTAAAAGAAAGAAAAAAATCCGACCACACCTTCAAACACTTCTCCTCCCCCCACCTTTCTCCCTTCTCCCACTGACAATGTAAAAAAGACAACCCTTGAGATTTTCAGTCAGTTTATCACTTCTGTAATAACCTTGTTCAGTTCACTTAGGAAGAGGAGTCTCTCTTGCTCATGCTATGGAGACATCTCCACAAGAAGTTGTCTCATGGCTTCAGTATCACAACGAGACAGCCGCCCGGGTTGGTTCTCTGTTCACATGTGAGAGTCCCTTTCCCCGACTTACAGCTTTCCTCACAACTGCTTTTGAGGGTCCAATCTTGAGCTACTGCGGTACCATTTTAAGGATGAGCTGTTCAGAAACAAAGGTTCTCTTCACCCATCTCTGGAAGCATCTTCATCTCTAGGAATAGAGGCCCTCCCCCTGTCCCTGGGAGCAAAGGGTCCTCATCACTTTCATCTCTAGGAATAGAGGTCTTCTCCTTCCGATTTGGAGCAAGAGTCCTCATCACTTCCATCTCTCCCTGTTCAAACTTCTCATCAAATTACAGCTGCTTCAGCATTTACTTATTTCAGCACAGGTACTTTTGCTCACAAATGCAGTTTGAACGCTCCACCCCCGCATGCTTTCATGAAATTACGATCGGTACTCCGATATATCATAGTCCATCACCACCATAGCTTTACAACAGAATTTCAGCTTCTAAGCATCTCCTGTTTCTCCTCCCTCAGGGTTTCAGCTCTTCCTTCTTTACTGACTTTGGTGTCTCTATGGTGTTTTCACCTTCCCTCTTCCTCAGACTCTGAAGAGGATTGATGTCTGCAGGCTTCATCTGTTCTGGAGGAAACTTACAGCACTAAAAAAGGGTTAATCTCACCTGGGACTTGCAGCTGGAGTTTGCTTATTGCTGTTGGTCACATGATCTTTGCCGGGCAGCAGGGCAGCCATCTCACATGACCCCTGGCCCCACCAGGGGCTGCCTGCACGGAGCAGGGCTGGAGGGGGGGGCCGCCTACACAGAACAGGGCTGGGGGGGGGCCCGTGGATGGAACAGGGCCACATGGTTCCAGGATGTCTGTGTCCCGGAAGCAAGAGAGAGCTTTCCCGGGGTTTGTTCATTATTAAATGTGGACCACAGAAGCGTGTCAAGCTCTTTAAGTGGCTTAAAAAGTTGTCAGTATTCAAACTAGCCAGTTGATAGGTTCTGTCAGGTTATAGAGGAAGCTGTAAGCACCTCTTTGCAAGAGAATCACTTCCGTAGCTATGCTAACCCATGACACGAGAGCTGAAAAATTTTGGTGGTACATAGCATGGCTCAGCTTGGCCTGTTGGAAAATATCTGGGATGGTAGTGAGTTGAGCTGGCATAGCCAGGGCGTCTGCTTTCTGATTACCTTCTGCTATTGGTCCTGGGAGATTTGTGTGCAATCTCACATGCATAATGTAGTAAGGCTGCTCTCAGTGGGAGATAAGATATATCAATTTTGAGAGCAAGTTATAAATGTTTCGATTGGAAACTTCTTTTAGCAAAGCATTTTCTGCCCTTGCAGTAACTCTGGTTACATAGGCCAAATCTGTGACTAAGTTGAATGGTTCTTTGAACCTCTCAAATGCCCTAACCACTGCAGCTAATTCTGCAACCTGGGGTGATCCATGGACCACCTTGATGTCAGCCTCCCACCGCTGCGTCTTAGGATCCCGCCAAGTCATAACTGACTTGTGGGATTTCCTGGAGCCGTCTGTAAAAACTGTTAGGGCATTGAGGGGTTTCCTACTTTGGATTTCTTTTGGAATCAAGTGAAAGGTCAAATTGAACAATTTATGCTTTGGATAGAGCACTAAAATTTTGCCAGAGTAACTGTCCAGTGCAGACTGCAAATTTACCTTGTTTTGAATCAAATATTCCAATGTCTCTGTGGTGATGGGCAGATATATGCATGTGCGATCACACCCTGCAAGGGTGTGGAGGCACGCCCTGGCCTTCATGACCAGCTGAGCCATCAGTTCCTGTGGTGTGGTTATACTCTTGGACAGTTGATGAGGGAGAAACACCCACTCAATGATGATGAGGGGATCTCCCTGCACCTTGTCCCACTGGAACAGCAGTCTGTGTAAGTATGGTATTTTTCCCAGAATGGCAAACTGGAAAGGAAGGTCTGGTTGGTATCAGTGTGCTTGTCGAGTGGATATTGCCTACTGTACCTTCTTGATGGAGTTTCTTGCTTTGTCCATGAGAATCCGCGGGGAGTTCAGGTCATCATTCCCCCTCAATAACTTAAAAAGAGGTGCCAAGTCGTCTGTATTAATTCCCTGCCAAGGCCTGACCCAATTAATCGACCCACACAATTGGTGTAGTTCTTGTAGTGTCCTGGGGTTATCATTAATTACCAATTGCTGGGGTACTGTTATCCGCTCTGTTATTTTCAGGCCCAGGTACTTCCAAGGGCCTTTTCTGGCTGGAGTTCAAAATGATGTTTCTCTAGAGCTTTAATTACAAAGTGCAATGTCAAGTCTAGGTATTCGTCTTTGGGGGCACAAATTAAAACATCATCCATATAATGATGGATGATTGCTCTGCAGGCCATCTTGCGAACCGGGGACAGAATGTGGGCGACATACCATTGGCAAATGATTGGGCTGTTCTTCATACCTTGCGGTAAGACCTTCCAATGGTAGTGCCGCATGGGAGCTTCTCGGTTGATGGAAGGCACCGAGAATGCAAACCAGGGTGTAGAGGGATCTGAAAGAAGCAGTCTTTAATATCAATCACTGCCAATTTCCAATTCTGTGGGAGCATCGAGGGAGATGGCATCCCTGGTTGCAGGGGTCCCATGTCCTCAAGAACTTCATTTATCTTCCACAGGTCATGGAGGAGCCTCCATTTATCTCTCCCCAGTTTTTTTATGACAAACGCCGGGGAATTCCAAGGGCTCTTGGTTCTATATTTTCCTTGGCAAGTTGCTCCTCAACGAGTGCATTGAGCACCTTTAATTTTTCCTTTGACAAGGACCACTGGTCCACCCACACCGGGGTATCCATTTTCCAATTTAGTGCTTGGGTGGGGCGCTCTGCAGTGGCCCCAATCAAAAATCCTGGGGCTTCTTGGGTATATCAACCCAAGCCCCCCATTGGGACATAAGATCCCTGCCCCACAGGGTAAAGCCAGTGTTAATTACAAACGGGTAAATGGATGCCGTTTGCCCATCAGGTCCCTCAATTTGAATAACGTTTGCTCCTTTCTGCTCTTGCAGGTCCCCCTATACCACTGACGGTGTCACTTACCAGTTGCAGCTCCCATTGTGACGGTCACTCGGTGTTAGATATGACCATCACATCTGCCCCTGTGTCCACCATTCCGGGCAGTGTGATGTTAGTTTTACCGTTTTGGAGTTTGCAGTTAATCATTGGTATTTCTTTTCCTACCACCTCCGTCCAGCACACTGATGGAGTCCTAGAGTCTCTTGGCCGGTCCTTCGGAAGGACGATAGCCTGGGCGATGGTACTGCCTGGTGGTAGGAAGTACGGAGGACTGATACATCGTATCATTACAATAAAGGCTCCATCTGTTTATGTTTTTACAACTGCAGGCGATATTTCTAATTCTGATGGCGATTGCACAGTGTCCCCAATAACAAAAATATATATGTCTGTTAGGGTTCCTCCCCCCTGGCATGGGGTCTGGGGGGGAAGGGGACCCTGGAGTAGAGGCATGGCCTACGGGGTTTCCCTACTCCCTGGTCAATCCTGTTTCCCATTGGTTATTTTGTGTTCCCCTGCCTGAAAAGGACCCTGCTGGTCCCCTGATTGTGAAGTTCTTCAGCAGGACCCTGGCCATGTGGCTGGAAAATAAAGATCTCTGAAACATCTATCAAGAAGAATCAGTCCCTATTTCTTTCCATGGGCCTCACTGTCTATACATGTTGCAGAAATCCCCGCTGCAACATATGTCTGGTATAGATTTTTGTAAACTTACAGGTACTGCAGTCCAATGTGTTGTCTCAAAGCAGTGTCCTTTGGCATTGGTTACCTTAATCCTTTCTCCAGGTGTCCAAATGTCTTTATTTTTTGACGCTTTGCAAGGGTTTGTGGTATGCTTACTTTTGTCCTCGCGTGAAGCCAATCCACGCTGACCTCCTAGTTTCCCTGAGGTGTTCGAAGCTGGTTGACTGAAGAAACGGCTTTGGGATTTCTGTTAATTGGGGCTGATGCCCTGCAGTTCTTCGAAATATGTCCCATTTTTCCACATCTACAGCATATCACTTCCACCGTCCCCACCGCTGCGACAGTGTCCATGGCTCCTATCATTCCCCCTTTTTTTCTTTTGGTCAGGCTCAAGAGTAGCTAGCTTTGTACAAGCTTCAAGAATTAAGTCTAGTGTGGGGGCCAGGTCAAAGGGAAGTGTCAAGATGATACGCTTGCACATTTCATTGGCATTTGCCTTAGCAAGCTCACATAATAGCTCTTCTTGCACTTCACAAATGTTTATTTGCTTCCCCACAGCTTGACACAGGTGTTCAACAAAATCTATAAATGGTTCAGCTGGAGCCTACTTAATATTAACATAACTGATTTTAGGGGATTTAGATGGCATTAGTAAGACTACCTTCTCTGCAGCTCCCTTAATGCTGTTCAGGACTGGCCTTGGTGTTGGGCCTAGTCCTGTGGCTTGGCCAATTCCCCCTCGCCACACAGGTGATTAAAAGTGATTTCAGCATGGTCCAGGTTTTGTAAGAGAATTGGGAGGAGGTCCTTTAAAAGCCTTTTCCATTCTCTCTCCCACAAGATGTATTCAGTTGGGACGAGTAGACACGACAAGATGCTTTTAATGTCATGTGGTACTAGCATGTTGGAGGAAAAGGTAGCTTGCAATAGGCTTTTAAAATAGGAGCTCTCCCTCCCAAATTCCTTTTGTGCTTTGCACAATTCTTTTAAATGCTGATATGGGAAAGGTTCCTAATGTGGGTTCCTTCCCATCCGGCTGAAATGCACAGGTGCGGCAAAAGAGTTGGCTCTTGTTTCCGGGTTCCTATGCCCATAGGTGTCACATCTGGTTTGAATGTCATGTAGGCCAGATGTGAGACCGTGGGAACTGGAAGTTTGGGAGGTATAGGTGGGGCCACAAGTGGGAGGGACAGTGGGCAGAGCAGTAGGTGGGGTGGTAGGCGGGCAGGGCCTGACATGGAAGGGGAGTGGTCCAATGGATGGGAGGGGCCCGACGCAGGAAAATCCAGTAATGGGAAGAAAGGGTTACAAGGACAGGGACAAAAAGGATTATGGGGACAAGAAGGCAAGGTGGAGGACCGAGCCATGTGCTTGCCACCATCTTGCGTGGAACCACCATTTTGTAAAATTCTTTGTAATACAACTGGGGATGAGGGAAAGGGAAATGGGACTTGGAAAGAGTCCGAGGTGACCTGGCCATAGCCATCTCGGCAGGGGAGTTGAGGACACCAAGGAGGGCCAGGGAGACTGTGGCAACCTTGTGCTTTAGAGCAGTCTCCACCTCCTGGTCTCATCAACAATGCGGAAAAAGCGTTAGGATTGTAGGATGAGGGATATGGGAGAGGGTTGACAGAAACTGGGGAAGAACTTAAATCCTGGGGTTTTTCTCTCTCTTTCCCCTCCTTTTTTTTAACATCATAAATTAACACCATTAATGGGAAAAGTTTTACAACAGAAGTGTCCCCACTCTGTCTCAAAGAGGTCAGTTTATCACCCACGCTGTCCCAGAAGGGCAGCGTTTTAATCTGTTCTGGGGACACTTGGAGAAAGTAGAGAGAAACCCATAGAATAAACTTTTTTAACAAACCCCTAGAAAACTTTGCTCCCCCGCCTTTAGGGATCCCTCAACTTGGAAAAAAAACCTCCCTATGGTGCACAGACAACTTATTTCCCATTTTAAAAATGCACCAATGCTTCACCCCCCAACTGCAGCAGAAAGAAAAACAGAAGAAAAACACCCAAGGACCCAAAAGAGTCAAAATCCCCACCCCTGAGGAATTTGAGTTACCCACAAAGTGAATCCACACAGATTGGCTCCTTGGAAAGAAAATCTGCAGCTGGAATCCTCTGCCCAAGACCGGTCTCCTCTCTAGGAGATTGATGGTCTCCCCTCGGAGCACCACCGACTAAAACGTGGCGTGCTTCAACGAGGGGTAGTAACTGCCCAAAACGACTTACTCCTGGCAATTCCGAGTTGCCAGGAACGTCTTTCAGGGAGCCTCCTCGTGGAGGTCCCTGCTCGGGTGCCATGTGGGATACTGGCTGGGGATTACCCGAAGGGGCACAGCGTCCTTTCTGCAGATGTTCCCGGGTGAGCAGCTGCAGCTCGCGCAGGCGGGCTCCTCTGCTCTAGGAGCAAACCCCAAGAAAAGATAACAGGAGTGTGGGAGGAGGCAAAGAAGAGGGAGAGGTTCTCTGTATAGGTACCACAAGTGAGGTTTATTCCATGTGCAGGTGAAGGGTCCAGGGACAAAGAACAATTTGAGGGTAGGGTCCAGGGTTCTTATACTAAGAGGGATAGGGGAGGGGAAAAGGGAAATAACCAGTGGGGTACAACAAGAGGGGTGGAACTTTTTGAACAACAACCAATGGGGACAACATGGAGGCGGGAGTTAGGTCAGGGAGCCAATGGGTTGTCAAACTTAACAGAACCTTCTAGAGAAGGGTGGCGGCCTCAGATCTCAGTTCCACCCATGGATCTGCCCTCAGATCCCTCCTCGGATCTGCCCTCATCCAGCCATTGGAAGGCTAGAGTCTCGTGGGCATTTGATCACCACAGCCCATTGATGGGCTGGGCCACTGCAACAACTCAGGACAGAGTCAGTATGATTTTGAGAAACCTGACTTGCAGACTTCCTAGCGCATCACCATAAACAAATAAATTAATAATAACAATAATTGTTATTATTATACTTGGCATGCAAGGACAATAGCTGTTGGGGCTGTGAATGGGATGATTCTTGCAAAGCACTGTTTATGGTGCTGGTCATATCACGCAGTCTGGCAGGAAGTCTGCAACTCGGATTTCTTAAGAGCTTTAGGAGGTGGTAATTGTCTCACTTTTGCTTCAAACATAGAGTTAATTATGTTTTTAAACAGTGACTATAAACTTGTCCTTTAATTCTTTGTAAAGTGCTCTTCCCTGTCTCTATGATCTGGGGAGGTAAGTGTTGGAAGGATTTGGGGGGGGTGCCACAGTTAAATACCATCACTAAGGCTATCAAACAACAAGCCTCTCTTTTTAATTTTGCTCATTGTAGTTGATACACTTTAATCTCAAAGATCTTTCTCTAATCTTAAAGGCACAGTTAGCATAGGATCCATTAGAGTGCACTTTCCCTCTTTGCTTCAAATCAGTTTTCTTCTCTATTCCATATGTGGGGTTAGGTTGTTCAACTTTGTGTCATTAATTTATGACAGTAACCCCCCCAAAAAACACAAAATGTGTCCTGGTTGTAGAGAAAGGACAGAGTTTAGAGCTGTGTGGGCGTGGCTAGGTTGCTATTCTATACCACCCTGTCATCACTGGGGGGAGAAAAAACCCCATACCTCTGGAAATGTGCCATTTTGTCTCACTGTATTGATTGGGGACGTTGCCAGGATCAGCCCTGTGAAACCTGTCCTCTGCCGCTAGCACCCATCTCCTTCCCGTTCCTCCGAGACATGTCTCAGAGATGTGGTTCTGAAAAAGCAGCAATTGCAGCTCCATGATGTAGTGCTGAAAAGTGGCACTGATATAGGAAGTCACAGAACTGAGCCCACGTGGTCCTGGAAGCAGCTGCACAGAATCGAGTCCAGAGTCCAAAGTGGCAGCGTCACATGATGTGGAAGATCTAGCTTTTGGGAGTTTGTCTGTCATTGTTTTCTGTTGTCAAGAGAGACCGCTGTGGGAAGTGCCCACCATCTTGTCTTTCTCTGACGAAACCAAGTGGTGCCATGCCCAGGAACAGCCACCATCTTGTCTTTGTCCGGGCGGCCATGCAGAACTAAGTTGAGGTGGTGAATACCTTTCTTGTGTGTAAAGCGCCTTCTCTGTTGTATACTTTTGTTATTAATATTGTTGTTGTTACTGCACATTTCCTATTCCATTGCTGTTTGCTTTCAGTAAATTCTTATCTTAACCCATAGTCTCTGCCCCTCTCTTGCCAGAGCAGGGGGGAAGGGGAGTAGCTTCTTTGGAGTTGAATTTCTGGCTGGTGTTAAACCACTACAAAGGAAAAAAACCCAAAAAAGTACCTGTAATATCCTTTGGATATTTCAGATCCAGAGTTATTTTTATGTCTTTGAAAAAACCCCAAATATCAATACATGTGGGAAATAGTGGGCTGTGTTCTGCAGTCCCTAGAAGACCTGAAACCTAAGTGGTATGTAACAAAAGGTTAACCACAAGTAACACTGTAACAAGATGTGCAGGTAAAGCAAGCAAGATAGCAGAGCAAGTGAGATAACATGCGCCATCAAGAGCAAGATAGCAAGTTTTAATGGAACTTGCAAACTGCAAAATTAGCTAAAAACAAATTAGACTGAAAAACAAGAAGCACCAGGCATGTGCTGAAAATAGAGGTAAAAAGTTCAAATGTGAGGAAGACTACAGAAGCCTTCATCAAAAGACCACCAGAGGACTGACGACCACCACAGAAGGAACTGACGCATGCGCAGAAGCAACAAACTTGTAAAACCATGGCCAGAGGAGTTTCTAGTCGCTTCAGCAACTATTTGATCAGTTAACAAATGATTTCTGAATATGGGATTGTGAAGGCAGTAGACTTGTGTTGCTGCCTGCCCCGAGGTGCAGCCTGGCCCCGGGACTGCCCAGGCATGTCCAGACTAGTCTTTGCCATGTGCTCTGAATCCCCTTTTTTCCAAGCGTGGGTAAAACTTGAAAGTAGCACGGACTCCCCCGAAACAGGGTCCGATTGGCTGGTTACCCCAGGTACACCCCTAGCTCTCCCCTTTCCCCGAATAAAGAGTGATCTGAGTGGGCTCCGCCCCTCTTGCTCCTGCCTCCCCTTCTGTGAACAGGCTCTCTCGTCTCTCCCGGGATGGGAGGAATAAAGAAAACAGGAATACAGGCACGGAGTTTGGGCTGTATTTCTACCTCTTTGCTTCTGCTTTTGACATTAGCTTTACAGCTATCACTTGCCGCATTTTGGAGCCACTGAGGTGCTGGATCACCTGTGCCGCCTCTCCCAGCAGCTAGGGGCATTTCCAAGGCACAGAACAGTGAACCAGCCGACTGAGCGAGCAGTGAGCATATCGTCAGACTTGGACAGGGGAACCCATTTTACAGGGGGATCCTTCAAGGATTCAGTGGGACGTCCATACCCCCTGGCACCCTGAGAATTCAGGTCAAGTAAAAAGGAATAAAAAAACACCCTTTGACAGAAACTATGCCACGGGTACAGCTTTGCCATTAGCTTTGGCAAGAATAAGAGCCAAACCCCAGGGAATATTCAATTATTCCCATTTGAATTGTTTGGGATTCTTACCCTGATAATTTTCAATGTGGTGTGGAGGTGAAGATGTATATTTAAACCAGTCTGTGGCCAGGATACTGTGTCTTGTGTAATCTGTTTGACAGGAAGCCCAGTTAGCACAGACGCTGCCTTTGGACTTTGCTGTGCAGAACAACCAACCAGGACTGCAGAGACAGGAGTCAGAACAGCTGAACACAGGTGGACCCATCAAACTCGGGTCAAGGCCTCTAAAGCCCTGGAGATTTGGACTTCTCAGCTGAAAGAAAAGGATGGGAGACCTCGGCTAGCAGTAGCCACGGATCATCTACAAGGATTAATGGGCTAATATGAACTGTCATTGTCTACTTTGTTCTCTGTATTTACTTGCCACACCTGGTGCAGGGACCAGACATGGAAAAGATGGGAGGGGATGTTTCAAATATTCCAGGTTGTTAAAAAAGAAAGGGTTAAGATAATAATAACTAGGGTTTGTAAAGACAAATTGAGAAATAAGAAGAGGAGGGATTGAGAGGAAAGATGTGTGCCAATGTCTTTACAAACAATTCCATGGGTGTTAACGTCTTTTAAATGGATCTTAATGCCTCTACTGACTTTGAGCAGCAGGTTCATTACCGGGCCCAGACTGCTTGGCTCCTGAAATAGACATGGGTCTGCACTGATGCCTTAAGAGGCCTCCTAGAAACAGGGACTAGACAGGAGTAAGGGAATAAAAGTAGGTATTTATTTGAAAGGCCTTCAAAGGTACCCCCTGGGGAGCCAAAGGCTACTGCCAAGATTGACCCCAAGATGGACAACAGGTCACGAGTTCTTCACACTTTTATAGGTTTGGTTCATTTGCATAGCAGGGTTAATTCTCCAATTAAAGCTTCAGTTTAATGATTTAATTCCCCTCCACTTGCCCCCCTCTCAAAGGCTTTTGGTTTATACTTTTTGGGCCTAGGACGGTCTGGGTGTCCTTCAAGAGCAGGCCTGGAGAGGCTTTGTTATGTCTACCTAGCACGAGAGAGCAGAAATTAACAGGCTGCAAGAAACTTCAGGGTTACACAGTAAGCAGTACAGAATTTGAAAAATATAAAAGTTAAAACCTAAGGCATCAGCACAAGCCTGAACTTCTCAACTTTGGGGTAAAACAGCAGGTTCAAGGGGGATATGGGGTAGGCGGTTCGGGAAGGCTGTACCTTCCTAGTACCTCATGGGGAAAGGAAGAGGGCAACATGCAGCTGGGTGTTAGGATAAAAGGGAGGCTGTGCCCTCCGAAACCTTGAGAGAGAAAACCCGCAGGCATGTGCCCAGTGGACTGTCTCCCTTTATTCGAATAAAGTTGAAGGACTCCTCTGTCTCCTTTATGGACATAAACCTCTGGTGTTTGTGGATTTTCCTGACAGGGGGAATGAAATAAAGCTGTCCGTGGAAGAAGCACGTGGTGAAGAGCCCTGGATTCTCACCCAGGAGCAACCTTTTGTGTGAAAAGTTTGGACCAATTGGAGGAGAGAGAACCCTTCTTTCTCCCCACTCCAAAACGTGCTAAAAGTTACCAGGAGAATGTGGGAGGAAGCTTGCCTCCAACCAATGCACAAGAAACACCTGATGCCCTGTCAGCCTTCTCCCGTGTTATTGTTATTTATTGCAAAATTTAAGGATTGAGACCGAGAAAACAAACTCTCAGCATCGCCCTCAGTAAGTGAGCTGGGAGGGGGTGGCGAATTCAAATATCCAAAAAAACTCACTGGAAATAAATGGAAATTTAGTTACCCTGTATTCACAGTAGAGCTTTGCAAAATGCTCCTGCACTGCCACCTTCTGGTAGTAGTGAGTATAGAGCCTTGCCTGCCACTAGAGGAGAGGAAAGGAATTGCTGAAGTCATTCTCAAATTAAAAGCCACAGATACCTCTGGCAGAAAATACAAAATACCAGCAGATGGACAGTTCATTCTTTTTAAGACTGGTTCAGGTGGGATGGAGTTTCTTGTCTCCTCTTACTAGTACTCCAAAAGGAGAGGTGTTTCATGAGAAGATGAAGTGGCGACAGGACTAAAGAGTTGTTGTTCTTCACTGCATCAATTGTTGACATGGTTTTATCTTGATAAGTTTTAAGATATTTAGGTTTGCATATGTTTTATATGTTTGTTGCAAGCAATGTTTTAAAATTTTTTTACTTCCTCTCTGGTTGTCACAGTGGGTGGAAAATATTTCTCCCTCAATTTAGTTTTGGGAGCTCACATAGGATTTCATATGATTATGGAATCAAATTTGTGTACCTCTTCCTACCTCCTCAGAGCAAAGCATAAAATTACTATACCGAGGGAAGCTCATGTAGAAATGGTAAGAGATGTGTAAAGCATAATTGTGCCAAAGAAGGGGATGTTGAACTGTTGATGAACCCTGGAAGAAGGGAGAAAGTTTGTTTCAGCTGTAAAGAAAGAAGGCATAAGTGGTTAAGCTGACAAAAAATAGAAGAAAGATTTGGGGTTTGAGAACCAATGAAGGGTTTGGTAAAGTTGGAAAAGTATTTGGTCTGAACCCAAGACCCTGACTGAAACAATATGTGGAGGAGGTTGGAACAACTCAAGTTTTGTTATATCTTTGCTCCAGGCACCAGAGCTGAGATTCCTATGCAGCCCATGGAGGACCACGGGGGATACAGAGATCCACCTGTAGCCTGTGGAGGACCCCCTGCCAGAGCAGGTGGATGCCTAGAGGAGACTGTGATCCTGTGGGAGACCAGTGGAGAGAGGGACCCTGTCCCCAGGCTGGAGCAGCCTGTCCTTGAAGGACTGCACCCCGTGGAAGAGTGACTCACACTTGTCTTGGGGTGACTTTATGATGTGTATCCCCTATTGCTGCTCTATGCCCAGAAATTAATTTTTTGCCTTTCTGTGTCTTTAAACTGAGCCTGAGAGGGGGGAGAGGAAAAAAATACCGAGCGAACTTTCAAAGCAGTTGTTCAAGGACACACACACTCCTCTGCATCCTGCCATGGCGAGAGGTGCAGGGGAAGCACCCTGCTTGCTTTTTAGCCAGCTTTCGGCCCTTTTTCTCCAGAGAGAGACAGAGAGTTGAACTTTGTTTTTCCTGGGACTTTGAGTTTTTTCCCTTCTTCTTTTTTGGACTGTTTCAACATCAGAACACATCGGGAGAGTTCTTCATCAAGGCCCCGGAGGTGGGCCCACCATGACCCAGCTCCAAGGAGAGGGAGAGAGACTACGGAAGGACTCTGAAATTTCCTCAGGTTTCTCTCCACACTGAGAGGTTTCATTATTTAGCATTATTATCCCTTTCCTGTGTGTTTGTTAAATAAATAGTTTTTATCTCTTTCACTTTCCTCAGAGGAAAATTTCTTTTTTCCCAAACCTGGTGGGGGAAGAATGGTTGTAACATGCCTTCTATCAGAGAATATTTTTCCTCCAAATTTGTCCAAACTAGCACACGCTGCAGCAGTTCACGGGGAGCTGCTGCTCATGAGATGGAGTCATGTTGGAGATGCTCGCAGAGAACTGTCTCCCATGGGAGGGACCCCACGGGGCAGCAGGGGAAGGACTCCTCTCCCCGAGCAGCAGAAGAAGCTATGGGTGATGAACTGACCATAACCCCCATTCCCTATCTCCCTGTGCTGCTGGGGTAGGAGGTAGAGCTGGGAAAGAAGGAGGGGTGGGGGGAAGGTGTTTTTAATGGTTTATTTTACTTCTCATTATCCTGCTCTGATTTTGTTAGTAATAAATTCACCTTATATCTCTAAGTTGAGCCTGTTTTGCCTTTGATGGTGATTGATGAGTGTTTTCTCCGGGTCCTTATCTCAACCCATGAACCCTTTGTTAAATTTTCTCTCCTCTGTCCAGCTGCAGAGGGGAGTGAGCAAGCAGCTTTTGTGGGTGCCTGGCATCTGGCCAGCATCAACCCACAACACCCATGGTGGTCACTGACTTTTCCCTCTTTCCTTGGGTACAGGTTCTGGGGATCCCCCTGAAACCTGGTTGGTGGGAGGGATAAGGGTGATAATCTGGGACATATATATTTTTTTGGGTTATAATGATACCTGGATTTGTAAGATTACGGACCCCAAAAGGCAAGGCAGCCTAACTATTCGAAATTGATCTATCCTTAAAGTCTGTATTTTTTGACAAGGAGTGCAATACACTGCAATATCAATAAACAATAAATAATCTGAAATTGAACACACCATGCTATTTTGGGGCTCATCTTAAAAGTCCAGCAAGTATCAAAAATGGTTTTGTTAAATTGCCTAATGTTTGAGATGTTATTACTAAACGAACAAGGAATATGTAAAATGCCATACCTCACTGAAGAAAAATACCGTGCCAACAAACACGAAGGAAATCACTGGCACACTGATTGCAATGCTCCACACCCTGCCTCTAGAACCCCCAACCCAGTTCCTGAGTAGCCAGATGACTAGAAGTCCTGCCTGGGGGAAGGGCCCAGGAAAGCCAAAGGGTACTTGCACCGAGACACAAGGCAAGCACGTCTTGACCCTACCTCCTCTTGGAATTTCTATCAGCTGAACATCCCTGGAACTAGGAGTGGCAGCTATATTTGCTCTATTCTATATCTCCTGTCTCTTTCTCTTTCTTCTTTTTTTTCTAATTTCCTCTTCTCAGAGTTCTAAATAACTTAGAATTGGATAGGCTTGGAGTTTGTGTCTCGGTTTTGAAAGACAGGTGTCTGCTAAGGAAGGCAGAAGCCCCCCTTGAAGTGGCAGATATAACCCTTTTTCCCTCCAAGTTATTATATTTTGAAATCAAGGGCCTTTAGGCAGAGATGTGGGAAATAGGAATAACAGTTCTTTACTATATATATATATATATATATGTATATGTATATAACCAGTCAAACAAAACAACAACAACTATGACAGTAACAGCACACACAAACCCAGTCCCAGCCTTCTCGGCTGTCAGGCTATTTCCCCTCGGGTGCAGTTCCGCTCGCAGCCGGCAGGGGCGCTGGCGGCTCCCGGTGAGCAGGGCGGGTGCGATGGTTCCCCCGCGGCTGCAGGGGGCGCTCCGGAGCGAGCTCGGGAAACACGCGGGCAATGGCGGCCTGGGATCCCGGGAAGGGAAGGAACAAAGGCTTCACAAACTGCTGGGCAGCCGATCCCGGACTCTCAGGAGCAGCAGGCTGGGAACGGCAGGCAGGAGCGGCAGGCTAGAGCGGCAGGCTAGAGCGGCAGGGACGAACGCAAATCCCGGGTGGCAGGCGAGATGTATCCAGATGGGAGAACCCCACGGATGCCCAGGCAGGCAGGGCGAGCAGGGCTACAGCGTAGCAAAAGCTCGAAGCAGCAGCAGCGGGGCAGGGCAGCCACAGCTCGGCCTCCAGCAGGGCAGGGAAAGCGGCTTTTGGGGTCCCGGCGTTGTTTCCAGCAGGAAGAGAAGAACGGCCAAAAAAGAAAGAAGCAGCAGCTCCTTTCTCTGCAGCTTCTCTCTCCGGGCGCTCAGAGCGAACTGCCCCCACACCCAGGTGTAGACAAGAAAGTAGCCAGGCCCGCCCCACTCCCTTTTTGTCTTTCTTAAGTACAGCTATTTGTCCCCTAGCAACATGCATATGGGAGAAAATTCCTTTAACAGAAAAAAAAACCCTAAGACTAAACTAAAACCCCAACATTATCCACCCCGAATTTTTTCCCATACTAACATGTTACATGAAACTTAACTTTTTTCTTAACCATATAAATCTATGCATTACCCAAATTATATACAAATATACATGCTGATAGTGATACAAGTACAGAGCCATGGGTAGTTCACCCTAAAACAAGGTCCCCTTGAGGTAAGCATCGGGTCTCTCCATCCTTTTGCATCACCCACCAGGTGCAACCTGGTCCCTGAGCAAAAACGACCCCACGGATGGGTTTGTCTTTGCTCAAGGCAGACTTTACCCAAACAGTTTTTCCAAGCATACCTCTCATGTGCACCACTGGAACCTTATCCCCGTCTGTTGTTTGTAGGGGTTCGGATTGGGCAGGGCCTGCTCGGCTGGTGGAGCCTCGGGTGTTAACTAACCAGGTGGCTCTTGCTAAATGCATCTCCCAGTTTTTTAAAGTCCCCCCACCCAGTGCCTTCAAGGTGGTTTTAAGCAATCCATTACACCGCTCAACCTTCCCAGCTGCTGGTGCATGGTAAGGGATGTGGTACACCCACTCTATGCCATGTTCTCTAGCCCAGGTGTTTATAAGGCTGTTCTTGAAATGAGTCCCATTGTCAGACTCGATTCTCTCAGGGGTGCCATGCCTCCAAAGGACTTGCTTTTCCAGGCCCAGGATGGTGTTCCGGGCAGTAGCATGAGGCACAGGGTAGGTCTCCAGCCATCCAGTGGTGGCTTCTACCATTGTGAGCACATAGCGCTTGCCTTGGCGGGTTTGAGGCAGTGTGATGTAATCAATCTGCCAGGCCTCCCCATACTTGTATTTGGACCATCGCCCACCGTACCACAGAGGCTTCACCCGCTTGGCCTGCTTGATCGCAGCGCATGTCTCACAGTCATGGATCACCTGGGAGATGCTGTCCATGGTCAGATCCACCCCTCGGTCTCGTGCCCACTTATAGGTGGCATCTCTGCCCTGATGACCTGAGGCATCATGGGCCCATCGAGCTAGGAACAGTTCTCCTTTATGTTGCCAATCTAAGTCTATCTGGGACACCTCTATTTTCGCAGCCTGATCTACCTGTTTGTTGTTACGATGTTCTTCATTAGCCCGGCTCTTGGGAATGTGAGCATCTACATGACGGACCTTCACGGATAGCTTCTCTCCCCCAGTGGCAATGCTTCCCACTCCTCAGCAGCCCAGATTGGTTTTCCTCTGCGCTGCCAGTTTGCCTTATTCCACCTTTCCAGCCAACCCCACAGAGCATTGGCTACCATCCATGAATCAGTGTAGAGGTAGAGCTTTGGCCACTTCTCTCTTTCAGCTATGTCCAGAGCTAATTGGACAGCTTTGAGCTCAGCAAATTGGCTCGATCCACCTTCTCCTTCAGTAGCCTGTGCAACTTGTCGTGTGGGGCTCCATACAGCGGCTTTCCATTTCCGGCTAGCGCCTACAATTCGGCAGGAACCATCAGTGAAGAGGGCGTATTGTCTTTCACTCTCTGGTAGCTCGTTATATGGTGGGGCTTCTTCAGCACGTGTCACCTGCTCCTCTTCTTCTTCAGAAGATAACCCAAAAGTCTCACCTTCCGGCCAGTTCGTAATTATTTCCAAGATCCCAGGGCGACTTGGGTTTCCAATTCGGGCGCGCTGCGTGATGAGGGCAATCCATTTGCTCCAAGTAGCGTCGGTGGCGTGATGCGTGGAGGGAACCTTTCCTTTGAACATCCACCCCAGCACCGGTAGTCGGGGTGCCAGGAGGAGTTGTGCCTCTGTGCCAATTACTTCTGAGGCAGCCTGGACTCCTTCATAAGCTGCCAGGATTTCCTTCTCTGTGGGAGTGTAGTTGGCTTCAGACCCTCTGTAGCTTCGGCTCCAGAATCCCAGTGGTCGGCCCCGAGTCTCACCAGGCACCTTCTGCCAGAGGCTCCAGGACAGACCATTGTTCCCGGCTGCAGAGTAGAGCACGTTCTTCACCTCTGGTCCTGTCCTGACTGGGCCAAGGGCTACGGCGTGAGCAATTTCCTGCTTGATCTGGGCGAAGGCTTGCTGCTGTTCAGGGCCCCAGTGGAAATCGTTCTTCTTGCGGGTAACCAGGTAGAGAGGACTCACGATCTGGCTGTACTGGGGAATGTGCATCCTCCAGAAACCTATAGCGCCTAGGAAAGCTTGTGTTTCCTTCTTGTTGGTCGGTGGAGACATTGCTGTGATCTTATTGATGACCTCAGTGGGAATCTGACGCCGTCCATCTTGCCACTTTACTCCCAGGAACTGGATCTCTCGGGCAGGTCCCTTGACCTTGCTCTTCTTGATGGCAAAACCAGCTTGCATGAGAATTTGAATTATTCTCTCTCCTTTCTCAAACACTTCGGTGGCGGTGTTCCCCCACACAATGATGTCATCAATGTACTGCAGATGTTCTGGAGCCCCACCCTTTTCTAGTGCAGTCTGGATCAGTCCATGACAGATGGTGGGACTGTGCTTCCACCCCTGGGGCAGTCGGTTCCAGGTGTACTGCACGCCCCTCCATGTGAAGGCAAACTGAGGCCTGCACTCTGCTGACAGAGGAATAGAGAAGAATGCATTGGCAATGTCAATAGTGGCGTACCACTTTGCTGCTTTGGACTCCAGCTCGTACTGGAGCTCCAACATGTCCGGCACGGCAGCGCTCAGCGGTGGAGTCACTTCATTCAGGGCACGATAGTCCACAGTCAGTCTCCATTCCCCATCAGACTTGCGCACAGGCCAGATGGGGCTGTTGAAGGGTGAGTGGGTCTTGCTGACCACCCCTTGGCTCTCCAGCTCGCGGATCATCTTGTGGATGGGGATCACAGCATCTCGATTTGTCCGATACTGCCGGCGGTGCACTGTCGAGGTGGCAATTGGCACTAATTGCTCTTCCACTTTCAGGAGCCCAACTGCAGAAGGATTCTCAGATAGTCCAGACAGGGTGTTCAATTGCCTAATGCCCTCTGCCTCCACAGCAGCAATACCAAATGCCCACCTGAGTCCTTTTGGGTCTTTGTAATAGCCATTCCGGAGGAAGTCTATGCCCAGAATACACGGGGCCTCTGGGCCGGTCACAATCGGATGCTTTTGCCACTCCTTCCCAGTCAGGCTCACCTCAGCTTCCAAAAGGGTCAACTGCTGTGATCCCCCGGTCACCCCAGCGATGGATACAGGTTCTGCCCCCACATGTCCCGATGGCATTAAAGTACACTGTGCCCCAGTATCAACCAATGCATCATATTTTTGTGGCTCTGATGTGCCAGGCCATCGGATCCACACCGTCCAGAAAACTCGGTTCTCCCGTGCCTCTTCCTGGCTAGAGGCAGGGCCCCTCTAGCCCTGGTTATCATTCTTTCCCTGGGTGTACATGCTCGAGGTACCTTCAAGGGGATCCGACATATCATCCTCCCTTCTGAAATACCTGGCAGCTCGATCGCGGGAGGCTGAGGCTACCTTCACCTTAGCGGAACCCCCTCGGTTAGTGCCTCCCTCCTTGAGTTCACGCACCCGCGCTGCCAGGACAGAGGTGGGTTTCCCATCCCACCTCCTCATGTCTTCCCCATGCTCACACAGGAAAAACCACAGCTCAGCTCGTGGGGTGTACCCTCTCTCTCTAGCAGGGGGACGACGGGCTCTGACTTGGGGGCCTGTGACTCGCACTGGTGCCACACTGACCCTCCTCATCTCCTCCCTCATCTCCTCCCTCATTTCCTTCCTCATCTCCTTCATCTCCTCTTTGAGGTCCTGGACCACAGCAGAGACATGAGCTTTCAGCGGGCCATTGATCATGCTGTCATAATGCCTGAGCTTGCTGGCAACAGAGCCCACTGTTTCTTGGTTATTGTCAGCATCAATCGTTGCAATGAAGGTGGTGTATTGCGATGGCCCTAGCCTTGCCAGGTTCCACATCATCTGTCCTGTGCACCTGACCTTATCGGGGTCATTATCATGCTGTCCATCCCTCCCAAAGAGTACCTCTAATATTGCCACCTCTCTTAGCTGTTGAATCCCTTGCTCGAGTGTCTTCCACTGCATTCTATGATGGTACTCCTGCATTCTTTCTTTGTGAATGAACCTTTCTCTCACACTCATTAAGAGCCGCTCCCAGAGAGAAAGGGGCCCTGGCTCCCTCACAAATACCTGGTCCACACCTGGGTCCTGGGTCAATGATCCCAGATACCTTGCCTCACCACTATCCAGTTGCACACTTGTGCCCATAAGGTCCCAAACCCGAAGCAGCCAGGTGGTATAAGGCTCACGCCCCCTTCGCACAATGTCGTTTCGCATAGTGCGGAGACTGTCGTACGACAGGGACTCAGTGATGATTTCTGGCTCTGGCTCTCCTGCTGGTTGTGAGGGCCCTGGTTGCCCATCATCATTAACTGGTCGTACTGATTTGGTCTTACACTTCCTCCTTTGCACAGGGGCGACTGCTGCTGGCTGTGGTTGTCCTTGTGGTTCAGCTGAAGCCTGGACGGTTGTAACATCCGTGGGTTCTACTGCTGCACCATCGGACTCACCCTCTTTGGGGCAGGGAGAGGGCTTTTCACTAGCTGAGGAGGTGTATTCCCTTAGCAATTGGCATATCTCCTGGCGCACCTGGCCCATCTCCTGGCACATCTCCTTGCGCACCTGGCCCATCTCCTGGCACATCTCCTTGCGCACCTGGCCCATCTCCTGGCACATCTCTTGCATCCCTTTTGCCAGTACCCCCACCCAGTTTGGGTAGTCCATTTCTGAGGTGGACTGTTGGGCGGTATCAGTCTGTGGGGCGGGGTCTCTAGTGTCTGGGGCTACGTCAGTCTCTGGGGTAGGATCTCTAGTGTCTGGGGCCGTGCCAGGTTCTGGGGCAGGATAGGGCTCTGGGGTAGGATCTCTTGTGTCTGGGGCCATGTCAGGTTCTGGGGCAGGATCAGGCTCTGGGGTAGGAACTCTACTCTCTGGGGCCATGTCAGGTTCTGGGGCAGGATCTCTAGTCTCTGGGGCTGGTGTCCGGGTAGATATCCAAGCCAATCTCAACTTATCCTTGAGTGCTAAATAGAGTAGGCCTATCAGCAGCAGATGGTTAATATTCAGAGGGAATTTAAACCCTTCGAAAATTGATGGGGTGGGCCCGAAGAACTGGTTGAGGGGTTGGGGGAAAACTTCCCCTGGTGTCATTTCCTCACAGAAGGTACCATTGTTAACATAACCCCAAAAACATGTGCTCATTGTGTGATAGCCGTTTATCCATGTGCCCACATTCCGGAGGAAGCTAAAAACCCATGAATTCCTCACCTTCTCAACCCATAACGCAAGCTGGATAACAGCAATGGTAGCCTTAGTCAGAGGACCCATATTCAAGTAAGGAGCTGCAAAGGGGAAGAATATAGCTACGGCCACATGCCACCCGAACCAGGGTAAACTAGACCACATAGTGCAGCCTAACAAGGTTCCTATATCTGGCACACAAAATAAAGTTCCAAGAACTGTTATTCCTTTTTTTCACCTCTCTCTCTTAATGCCCTCAGGCCCCACATTGGGCGCCAAGATCTGTCTCGGTTTTGAAAGACAGGTGTCTGCTAAGGAAGGCAGAAGCCCCCCTTGAAGTGGCAGATATAACCCTTTTTCCCTCCAAGTTATTATATTTTGAAATCAAGGGCCTTTAGGCAGAGATGTGGGAAATAGGAATAACAGTTCTTTACTATATATATATATATATATATGTATATGTATATAACCAGTCAAACAAAACAACAACAACTATGACAGTAACAGCACACACAAACCCAGTCCCAGCCTTCTCGGCTGTCAGGCTATTTCCCCTCGGGTGCAGTTCCGCTCGCAGCCGGCAGGGGCGCTGGCGGCTCCCGGTGAGCAGGGCGGGTGCGATGGTTCCCCCGCGGCTGCAGGGGGCGCTCCGGAGCGAGCTCGGGAAACACGCGGGCAATGGCGGCCTGGGATCCCGGGAAGGGAAGGAACAAAGGCTTCACAAACTGCTGGGCAGCCGATCCCGGACTCTCAGGAGCAGCAGGCTGGGAACGGCAGGCAGGAGCGGCAGGCTAAAGCGGCAGGGACGAACGCAAATCCCGGGTGGCAGGCGAGATGTATCCAGATGGGAGAACCCCACGGATGCCCAGGCAGGCAGGGCGAGCAGGGCTATAGCGTAGCAAAAGCTCGAAGCAGCAGCAGCGGGGCAGGGCAGCCACAGCTCGGCCTCCAGCAGGGCAGGGAAAGCGGCTTTTGGGGTCCCGGCGTTGTTTCCAGCAGGAAGAGAAGAACGGCCAAAAAAGAAAGAAGCAGCAGCTCCTTTCTCTGCAGCTTCTCTCTCCGGGCGCTCAGAGCGAACTGCCCCCACACCCAGGTGTAGACAAGAAAGTAGCCAGGCCCGCCCCACTCCCTTTTTGTCTTTCTTAAGTACAGCTATTTGTCCCCTAGCAACATGCATATGGGAGAAAATTCCTTTAACAGAAAAAAAAACCCTAAGACTAAACTAAAACCCCAACAGTTTGCTAAGTTGAATGGGCTAAGTTAATGCTTTGAGAAGTGTTTTATGTTGACTGAATGCTGGTCTAACCTTTTGCCAACGTTCTCTGATTTTCTGAAGTTTTTTTGTTGTTTTGACCTCTTGAGAATATCTTGTTGGTATTTCTCCCATGCATCTGACTCAGAGTATATAAAAAAACCATAAGCCCTTTTAAAAGGCTTGTCGAGCCAGTTTTTGGGGCCTTACACCCTCCAACACTGGCCCCCATTCATTTTTCCTTTCTCCACAGCACACTGGGTCTGGCCTGATCCTTGCACCATGTATATTCTTCTTTGATGGACATCATTATACCAGCATCTTACGTTCCAAGCAGCAAATTCTTCCACTAGAATTAGGGAGATATTATATATATTTAATATAAATGTTTATATATTTAATTTCCTTTATGTTGGTGATGCCTTAGGTTTTAACTTTTATATTTTTCAAATTCTGTACTGCTTAGTGTGTAACTCTGAAGTTTCTTGTAGCCTGTTAATTTCTGCTCTCTCGTGCTAGGTAGACATAACAAAGCCTCTCCAGGCCTGCTCTTGAAGGACACCCAGACCGTCCTAGGCCCAAAAAGTATAAACCAAAAGCCTTTGAGAGGGGGGCAAGTGGAGGGGAATTAAATCATTAAACTGAAGCTTTAATTGGAGAATTAACCCTGCTATGCAAATGAACCAAACCTATAAAAGTGTGAAGAACTCGTGACCTGTTGTCCATCTTGGGGTCAATCTTGGCAGTAGCCTCTGGCTCCCCAGGGGGTACCTTTGAAGGCCTTTCAAATAAATACCTACTTTTATTCCCTTACTCCTGTCTAGTCCCTGTTTCTAGGAGGCCTCTTAAGGCATCATTGTCATAAGGGAGTCCGGGTAAGGAGACTTGCCTTGTTTTTAACCTCTCTCTAGCTACAAAACTTGAGCAATACAACATTTGTGTGGTCAAACCATGTAGGAGCTTGGGTGGGTTGGATGGTTGGGACGGACGGAGACGAGAGATCTCTGAAGTCAGATCTTGGAACATGTGGTTTATTGCAAAGGGCGTGGGTACAGGGGCACTGCTTAGAGCTGCCAGCCGCAGCTCGGAGCAGGCCCAAGAGAGCAAAAGTGTAAAAGTAAGAGCAAGTAGGTAAGAGTGGAGTAAGAGTGAGCAAAGAGGAGGTAAGTAAGAGAGTAAGGGAAGAAGTCCTCATTACAATACAATAAATCATCTTCTGTACTGAATATTCTAATTTTCACTAGCCAATCTAATACAAGATACAAATCCTATAGCATTTACATACAGCCTATAAGAGTTCTTATATTACCATAGAGCGTTACATCTTAACTCCTAAAAACTACTCTTTGGACCCCTTCTGCTGAGCTAGTAGGGTCTGCTCTGACCCTTGGACCTGTCTGCAAGCAGAGGGTATTGTTCAATCAAAAGGGGATTACCTTCAGTCAGCCATACCATTGTTTTCCAGTTGTTCAGTAACTAAGACTTGGTATCTCAAAGGTGGCTTTCATTTCGATGTTGCTTATAGTTTTCATATTCCCAAAATCTTTTGTCAGGCAATCATATTTATAAGGCTTTCCTGTTTCATCTTCCCCAACATCTCCCCCGTTCTGATGAACAACTAAGACATTAGACACAGTCCTACTCGTTATTTTTTGCACACACTGAAGTATACAAGGTACTGCTACTAAAACTATAATTATTACTACTAGAATAATCAAGCCTATTTTACAGAGTTCCCTTAGCCAAGGTGCAAAGCTCCAACCATCAAACAAACTGTCTAGCCAAGACGGGTCATCTGTTGTAATTTGGTTAGCTAGGTCCCTTAGGTTTTGTAGCTGTTTGTGAATGGAAACAGAATGATAGGATAAGTTCATACAGCAAAACCAGAAAGCTAACAGAATTTCAGCTATCAAAGCACATCATTTAAGTCAGGCATGTGTGAGTGCTTTGATGAATCAAAATATTTCCATGGCTGAATGAGTCCCCCAGAGCCAGCACCAGTGCTTGCTATAGCTGCTGATGGACACTTGATTTGGATGGATCGATTCCCAGGGCTTGAGAAAGGAGTGTTTTTCCCCCTGCCTGATAAGCACAGGCAAGGGTCTAGCTCACCATGCTTTTTTCTCATTTATAGGATCATAGAATCCCAGGATGGTTTTGGTTGGAAGGGACCTTCAGTATCATCTCATTCCAACACCCCTGCCATTGGCAGGTACACCTTTCACTAGACCAGGTTGCTCAAAGTCCTATACAACATGGACTCTAACACTTCCAGGGATGGAACATCTATCACCTCCCTGGACAACATGTGCCAGTGCCTCACCACCCTCACAGTCAAGAATTTCTTCTGAATATCTAATCGAAACCTCTCTCTGTCAGTTTTAAGCCATTGCCCCATGTCCTATCCCTCCATGCCCTTGTCCAAAGTCCCTCTCCAGCTCTCTTGTAGCCCCTTTAGGTACAGGAAGGTGCTCTAAGGTCTCCCTGGAGCCTTCTCCAGATGGAACTGAATTATGCCACAACCGGGCCAGGAGACACTTCAGAGACAGAGTCAGAGAAGTGGGTATTTGCTTTATTCGGCGTGCCGGGTGTGTGGGGATCGCTCCTCCAAACACACACACCTGGTGCTCTCTACAACACAGTATTAAGGGTTAAATTATGAATATTCATCACATTCCTTGGGACAAGTGTGGTTATACAAATTATTTCTCGGAAGTCATTAGCATATGGGTCACGCATGAGCTGTGTGTCCTGGTGGTCGCTCTGAGGAAGACCTCTCCTCTTCCTTGGGGGTATTTCTGGTGAAGGCCAGTAGTCATCCTCCCAGTGAACTTTTCACCTTTCTCCCTGGGCATGCGTAGTCCTTTGAGGAATGATTCAGCAGTCTCTGAGATGATCCTTGTCCCCTCTATCTTGACAAGATTAGGGTGAATTCGGCTTCTCAGGCTTTGTAATTAACATCTTCTGTCTGAACTAACATTTGCTGTCTCTCAATAGTTAACTTGTGCTTACATGAGTTAGTTATTGACTGCCCCTTCTTCAGAACAACCCCAACTCTCTCAGTCTGTCCTCTTAGGAGAGGTGCTTCAGCCCTCTGTGTATCTTTGTGGCCTCCTTTGGACTCGCTCCAACAGGTCCACATCCTTCTTATATTGGGGGCCCCAGAACCAAACAAAATGAATCTCCCTTGCACCCACTTGCAGTGAATCTTCTTTCCAACATATGGAACCTTGGAGTGTCTGCTAGTACCCTAGAGCACCAGCACTGAAATTATGGTTTTAGCTTGTGGTGCTACATGAGAAGAGTGAGAGCATGAGGTCTATGTCTCCCTATGACCTGCTGCTCAGTATATAGCAAGGCTGCCTGAAGAAGGGTTTTCTTTGCATACCTGAGGTCTCATAGCTTGAATCTGCTCTGTCTGTGTGAACTGCTGAAGTGGAAGGAGACTTCAGATACAGCCAAAATGGCCTTGTAACCTGGACTTTGAATGTTGCTTGAGAGTTCTGCTCTGAAAATAAGGTGTAAAAATGGAAGCATGGCTACAAGCTTAGCTATTCCTAATGTCCGCAAAGGATGGGAGAGTGCCAGGACCCTGCCTGCACTGCCTCTACCCTGCCTTCAGCCTGACTTGTTCTCTCCTACCTACCCTGAATGGCTTTTCACTGCTCTGAAAAAGATGACATACCCCCAAAAGAGCAAAGTGTGTCTGTTATTGACCCTATTTGTTTGTACCCGGTAATGATGTCAGGAAAAGGGTGTTGTTTTCTTAAGCCTCCTTTTATCCCCTTTGTTGGAAGTGCCTTTGGTGAATCTCACACCCTGGTGCTATTAGCAAAACAATTAGGTTAACAATGCCTTGGCTCCGTCTGTCAAAGGCTGAATTGCAATGCAAATTAACTCAGCTTTAGCTCTTCAAAGCCAGCTTCGGGAAAGGTCCCCAGAAATCTCCATGAGAATGGAGGTCTAGGGATGGCGAGTGTGGGCTCAGTGGAATTTTACATCCAGGACCTAATGTGTTTGGCAAGGAGGGATACAAACATTGTACAGATATATTATACAAATCCTTTCAATACTTAAAGGGGGCTTAGAAAAAAGATTGGGACAGGTTTTAGCAGGGCCTAGGACAAGGAGTGATGGTTTAAGCTAAAATAGGGGATGATGCCTTAAGAGGCCTCCTAGAAACAGAGACTAGACAGGAGTAAGGGAATAAAAGTAGGTATTTATTTGAAATGAAGAGCGGAAAGAACTCCACTACTAAATAAGTAGTAAAGTAGGTATGTTTTATTCCAGCTGGGATGCACAGGGGATCGCTCTTCCAAAATCATGCGTGCCGACAGCTGCATTCAGCTCGGTATTTATCGGGTTACAAGTTCCATATTCATTAAGTTTCGCAACACGACTATACATATTCATCACCTAGCCCCGCCCAGCCTCGCTTCGTATTATAATGAACCCAAAAGTCATTTGCATCTGCATTGCGCTTGCGCAGTGTTGTTTGGTGTTTTTGGTAGGGGTCTCCGAGGGTCTTTTTGATGAAGTCAGGAGGTCTTCCTCGTCCTGAACTTTTCACCTTTCTCCCCTGCGCATGCTCTTTTGTACCCCTGGCCTTTGAGACTGGTTTGAGCTAGTTTGCAGGATGTCTGTCTGAGATTCCTCCTGGTTTTATCAGAGGTCTCTTATCTTTTCTTCCTGCCCTGGTATGCTGACCAAGCCGGATGCATTGTTCCTGACAAATTCTCCTGCTTCCCATCCCCCTGATTCAGAAAGGCCTTCAAAGGTACCCCCTGGGGAGCCAGAGGCTACTGCCAAGATTGACCCCAAGATGGACAACAGGTCACGAGTTCTTCACACTTTTATAGGTTTGGTTCATTTGCATAGCAGGGTTAATTCTCCAATTAAAGCTTCAGTTTAATGATTTAATTCCCCTCCACTTGCCCCCCTCTCAAAGGCTTTTGGTTTATACTTTTTGGGCCTAGGACGGTCTGGGTGTCCTTCAAGAGCAGGCCTGGAGAGGCTTTGTTATGTCTACCTAGCACGAGAGAGCAGAAATTAACAGGCTGCAAGAAACTTCAGGGTCACACACTAAGCAGTACAGAATTTGAAAAATATAAAAGTTAAAATCTAAGGCATCAGGAAGAATCAGACTAGATATAAGGAAGAAGGTTTTTACACTGAGGGTGGTAAGTCACTGGCACAGGTAGTCCAGAGAAGTGGTAGATGCCCCATCCCTGGAAGTGTTCAAGGCCAGGTTGGATGGGGCTCTAAGCAAGTTTGTCTAATTGAAGATATCCTTGCTCATTACAGAGGGGTTGAACTAGATGATCTGTAAAAGTCCCTTGCAACCCAAAGCCTTCGATGATTCTATGATTCAAACAGATTTTATTCCTTGTGGGTTAACAGTGCCACTGGTATGTTGTGATGTCCGCTGAAGATTAGGATACAGTCTATTCTCTTTGTTATACAAATCACAGGCTAAGGCTAAAACATGAGGACTCTGACAGAAACAGTCCTGATCCTCCAGTTTGGAGTGGAAGTATTCCTCCCCAAGGGGGTGTCAGAGGTTCCTCAAAACTTGTCCAGATGGCACTTGATATAAGCTTGGCCTTATTTCCCAATTAGGTGTGATTCTTGGTACATTCCTTGGATCATTTGGGTCTTCCCAGTTCATTACCACCCAGTCCTCGCTTAAAAGTCAACTTGATATCACCTGGCTTAGATGTTATAGTCCACTCCTTAGGTTCTTCCAGAGGTCCTTTAATTCAGCTGGTGTCGCTGTTGCGCGCAGGGAACGGTGAAAATTACGACAAAAGTCCAGGTGAGATGATATGGCCCAAGCGACCTTGTTTAATCACCCATACCTTTTATAGCATGGTTCGCAAAAAAGAAATTACATGATTGGCCTATTGACCCACAACCTCTCAAGGTGATAGGTTGAGCAGTAAGACACCCATTTCCAAATATTATTCTCACAAGACTGAAAACAATTCCACAGTTCTCACAGCAACCTGCAGGTGCAGAAATGGTTTACATTCTCTCAAACTGTTGTCCATCCAGTTCGCATGAGAACGAAAGCTTTCACAGAGAAGCTGTGAGAAGCTGGATTTCTCTAACTGCTCTCTCATGAGAAAGAAGAGTTTCACGGGAAAATTCCTCTGCTAGCCCTTGCTAGCATCCACAGGCTGGCATGGATCCACCCTCTTTCCCTGGTTCAGATCACTGCCTCGGTTGTCAGTAGTACCTGAAAAGGACCTTCCTATTGTGGAGTTAAAGATTGCTCTTTCCATGTTTTTACTAGTACCCATTCCCCTGGATGGATATTAAGGATTTTAAATTCTAAAGGTGTGGTTTGAGGGATTATCCCTTTAAACCTCAAATTTTCAAGCATTCTTGCAATTGTGGTGACATATTTTCTATCACTCATTTACCCTACTTCATAAGTAGCAGTTTCATGTTGGGTGGTCAGAAAGGATAATCTGAACATCATCTCATAGGGTGACACTCCCAGGTCTGACCTGGGTTGTGTTCGGACCCTTAACAGGGCCAAAGGTAAACATTTTACCCATGACATTTGTGTTTCAATCATTAGTTTTGTTAAAGTTCTCTTTAAAGTCTCTTTCATCCTCTCTACCTGGCCCGAACTTTGTGGATGCCATGGAGTATGTAATTCCCATTTTATTCCAGAGGCTTGAGTTATTTGCTGTAAAACTCTTGACGTAAAATGTGTCCCCCTATCTGAGTCTATTCTATTAACCATTTCATACCTGGGAATAATTTGTTCCAAAAAGGTTTTTGTTCCAGTTTGGCCAAATCTAGAAATATATCCTCTGAGAGAAGGCAGGCTATAGCCATCCCTCCCCCACCAGGTTCGGGGGGAAAAAAAAATTTTCCTCAAAGGAAAGTGAAAGAGATAAAAACTATTTATTTAACAAACACACAGAAAAAGGATAATGATGCTAAATCATAAAACCTCTCGATCTGCTGAGAGAAACCTGAGAAAATTTCAGAGTCCTTCCATAGATCTCTCTCTCCCTCTCCTTGGAGCTGGGATGGGGTGGTGGGCCCACCTCCAGGGCCAAGGCCTTGGTGGAAATTCCTCCCAATGTATTCTGATGTTGAAACAGTCCAGCAGAGAAAAAAGGGAAAAAACGGAAGTCCCAGGAAAACAAAAGTTCAACTCTCCGAAGGAAAAGGAGCTGAGGAAAAAAACCTGCCAAAAGCTCACTGGAAAGAAAAGCAAGCCGGGTGCTTCCCTTCCCTCTCGCTCTCCTGCCGCAGCTGAAAAAAAGTCTTTATCTCTGTGTGACCTTGAACAAGCTGCAAACTGCTTTGGAAAAGTTTTTGCTCAGTTTTTCCTTCCCCCTCTCAGGCTCAGTTTAAAGGCATAGAAGGGCACAAAAATTAATTTCTGGGCATAGGGCAGCGATATGGGATACACATCATAAAGTCACTCCAAGACAGTTTTACATACCACATTAGCTGTAGCTCTGACAGTGGGAATGGCTTCTACCCAATGAGTTAAATGGTCTATTATTGCTAATAAAAACTTCCACCTGTGCACTTGGGGAAGTTCAGTAAAGTCCACTTGGATACTTTGAAACAGTCACAGAGCTAACTTGTGGCCTCCTGGTGTTTTCTCATTACCTTTTTATTTACCTTTTGGCAAGTTATACATTTCTCAGTTACTTGCTTTGCCAATCCAAAGATCCCAATGTACCCATAATTCCTTAAAAAGTGATCACACAGAGCTTGAGTACCCTAATGAGTTTTTTGATGCATGTCTTCGAATATTTTCCTAGTAAGTGGCTTATTAAGTAACTGCCTCCAATCAGGGAGTTTCCATTTCCCAGATTGGTCTTGCTCTCCCCCTATCTTACTTAATTATTTTTCTTCTGCTTCACTAAATTTTGGAATTTCCAATTCTTCCTTGTCTGGGGTCAAAATTAACAACCTTTTTGGCCCCATTTTCTGCTGCATCTCTAGCCTCTTGATCTGCCAAATTATTCCCTCTTATTTCTGAGGTCATTCTCCTTTGGTGTCCTTTAACATGTACTACAGCTATTTCTTCAGGCAATTTTAATGCCTCTAAAACCTCTAGAATGAGTCCCTCATGTATCAGTCCCTTTCCTTTTGAATTAAGTAATCCCCTTTCTTCCCAATTTTTTCCAAAGGTGTGTACTACCCCAAAGGCATACTTTGAATCAGTATATATGGTTCCTTTCTTTTGTACTAAATATTCCAGTGCTCTTTTTAGAGCGTATAATTCACAAGATTGAACCGACCAATTTGAAGGTAATTTCCCTTTTTCGATGGTCTGCATATTTTTCCCATCAACTAAGGCATCTCCTGACATCCTTTTTCCTTGTAAGCATCTAGATGAACCATCAACATATATTTTTCCCCTTCTGGGAGGGCCTGTTCTGCTAGATCTTCCCAAATTTTAGTTTGGTATTGTATAATTTCTAAACAATTATGTGTTAAGTTACTCTTTGGTTCTCCATATAAAAATTGAGCTGGATTCAAACTTTTGTTTACTTCTAGTGTCAAGTCATCACTATCTATCAGAATTGCTTCATATTTTAACATCCTAGAATCTGTTAACCATTTTTCAGCTTTTTGATTTAACACATTTTGGACTGGGGTGACTTTATGATGTTGTATCCCCTATCACTGCTCTATGCCCATAAATTAACTTTGTGCCTTTCTGTGCCTTTAAACCAAGCCTGAGAGGGGGTAGAGGAAAAAACCCGAGCGAACTTTTCAAAGCAGTTGTTCAAGGACAGACATACACACTCCTCTGCTTCTAACAGCAGCAAGAGCGGAGGAAGCGCCCTTCTTGCTTTTCAGCCAGCTTTCAGCCCTTTCCTCCGGAGGGAGACGGAGAGTTGAACTTTGTTTTCCTGGGACTTTGGTTTTTTCCCTTCTTCTTTTTTGGACTGTTTCAACATCAGAACACATCAGGAGAGTTCTTCATCAAGGCCCCGGAGGTGGGCCCACGACCCAGCTCCAAGGAGAGGGAGAGAGACTACGGAAGGACTCTGAAATTTTCCCAGGTTTCTCTCCACAGTGAGAGGTTTTATTATTTAGCATTATTATCTTTTTCTTGTGTGTTTGTTAAATAAATAGTTTTTATCTCTTTCACTTTCCTTTGAGGAAAATATTTTTTTTTCCCAAACCTGGTGGGGGTGGTTGTAACCTGCCTTCTATCAGAGGATATTTTTCCTCCAAATTTGTCCAAACTGGCACAATGAGGTGTACACACAATTAGTTTACTCCCAAAAGTAAGCTTACAGCTCTCTTCTACCAGAATAGCCGTAGCTGCTTTCGCTTGAATACATACTGGCCCGCCATGGCTCACTGGATCCAGCAATTTAGATAAATAAGCTACTGGCCTTTTCACTCCTCCCCATTCCTGGGCTAAAACTCCATGAGCCACTCCATTTTCCACATTCACATACAGATGAAAGGGTTTTTCTAATGAGGGTAAGCTCTAAGCTGGTACCAAGGCCAATTTCAATTTCAGTTCTTCTAATTTATTATCATCTTCCCTGGTCCACTTTATATTGTCTCCCTCTGTCAATTTTTCATATAAAAATTTTGCTGCCTGTGTATATCCTTCGATCCATAGTCTACAATATCCCAATAATCCAAGCAGTCTTCTAACTTCCTTCTTTGAAGAAGGAGGGAGAAGAGATAAAATCCCTGCAACCCTCTCAGGATTTAGCTTTAGGCTACCTTTACTTATTAAGTGACCAAGATACTTCACTTCCGATTCTGCAAATTGTAGTTTCCCTTTTGATACCCTTAATCCTTTTTCCCCAAGAAAATTCAAAAGTTTTATAGTAGCCTCCCATCTTGGTTTGAAAGACAGGTGTCTGCCAAGGAAGGCATGAGTCTCCCTTGAAATGAAAAAAAATTGCAACTCCTTTCCCTCCGAGTTATAATTTTGAAATTAAGGGGCTTTCAGGCAAAGATATGAGGAACAGGAATAACAGTTCTTTACTATTATATATCTATATATGTATAACAAGGCAAACAAACAGCAATAACTATGGCAGTGACGGCAAACAGAACCACAAACCCAGTGCCAGCCTTCTCACTGTCAGGCCCTTTCCCCTTTGGTGCAGTTCCGGTCGCAGCTGGCAGGGGCTCTGGCGGCTCCTGGTGACCAGGGAAGGTGTGATGGTTCCCCCCGGCTGCAGGGGGCGCTCCGGACCGAGCTCAGGGAGCACACGGTAATGGTGGCTTGGGATCCCGGGAAGAGATGGAACAAAGGCTTCATAAACCCCCTGGGCAGCCAATCCCGGTGCCTGGCCGGACCCTCGGGAACAGCAGGCTGGAACAGCAGGGTCGAGCACAAATCCCAGGTGGCAGACGAGATGTATCAAACTCTGGAGCTGCAGCGGAAACCCCCGGAGGTCTCAGCAGGCAGGGCGAGCATGGCTACAGTGTAGCGAAGGCTCGAAGCAACGGCAGGGGCAGGGCAGCCGCAGCCCGGCTCCCAGCAGGGCAGGGAAAGCCGGGCTTGGGAATCCTGGGGTTTCTCCGGTAGAAAGAAGGCAGCCGAAAAAGCAGAAGCCTGCCATGCTGACAAATTCCTTCCAGCCTCTCTCTCCGTCCAAACGCCGGAACAAACAGCCCACAAGCCCAGGTGAAAGAGAGTAGCCAAATGGAACCCTCTCTCTGTGGCCAGGTCTTTTGTTTTTCTTAAGCACCCAGTAATTTGTCCCCCTGGCAACATGTATGGGGAAAATTCTTTAAGAGAAAAAGAAATCAGAAGGAGAACTCCTAAAACCCCAACAACTGTCTTTTGGTGTTTCTCTTCTTTCAGTTTTGTTTGTCTGTTTTAAGTAGTAAATTGCCTTCATCACATTCTTCACCTACAACTGATATTGCAGAGTGTGCTATAAATAGGAGGCATGAGGAAAAGTTAAAATACTCTCTTAAGACATATGGCATGAGATTCGACAGCACATAAGTTTGAGAGTTGGTAGAAGGCTTTTTTGTATTTTATTCATGTCTTATCTGCAGTCCATGGCTACCTTTTTGTTTAGGAAGGGGGATCCAATCATTTTTCATGTAGCATTTGCTTGTGTTTTGTCAAGATTCTTTAATTGACTAATTAGAAAATCTAAAAAGTTTAGCCAGATTATAATAATTTTGAAGCCTTCTAAAGCAGAGCTGGGAAGGTTAGTCCATATTTGTAGGATTTCAAATATGTATAAATTCTTATACCAACTCTCAGGATAATATTGGTTGAGCCAAATTATACATCTATAAGACCTTAGCTACAACATTTTTCAGTAAAAAGACAAAACAAGTTAGACAAAAGTTAAGAATATGTAGAATGTTTTAACTTCTATTTGATCTCTCACCAAGTCACTTGCAATGAAAACGCAAACAAATTACAATTCAGATTTTTTCCCTTTTTCTGTAGACTGCTTCAATATTACCGCAGGCCTGGTTCCTACGCTATATCACCGTGTCCCGCAGCCATAGGGAGGAGGAGGAGGAGAAGATCCAGCAGGCAGGAATTGTGCAGCAAGATTGATTTCTTTAATTATTTTACAAACTCTTTTATAGACTTTTTTCTTCATAGTCTAATTGGACAAAGGACCAGCCACCCCTTGGGGGTGATTGGCCAAAATCCTAAAACATCCATTATCAAAATATTTTCTACTATACCATAAACAAGACTTTCCATGGTTGCAGGTGGCTTGGTTGTCTACATTCCCTGCTACCTCTTCTGTGAGAGAGAAAAGTCTCTCACGGACTTAGAAAAATAACAAGAAGATCCTCACTAACAGCATTTTTGTACCTACAATTCCCCCTTTTTGTTTTATAAGATAACAACCCTACTATTAATCCTAAATAGAAATCTACATCAGTTATTAATTCTAAATATGTCCTTAAGGCTTTAACTATCTGACTCCATAACAAGAAATTTAAAATTCAGTCTCTGCTTGTGGAAGGACCATCCCAGTCTCTGCTTGTAGAAGGACCATCTGCCTGATGGTTGACATCCTGGTCATCATCAGAAGAGTCATTAGGCTGATGATCTACATTCTGGTCGCCATTTGGATGGTTGGCGTTCTGGTCATCATTTGGAGGTTGCCTGTTCTGCCTCTGGTGCCGTAGGGCAGGGCGAACGCATTTTGCAGGTAGCCACCGTATTCCAGTATCTGTGGAAACGCAAGCATACCCACAACCACAAACGATAAGCTCATGAGGGCCTTCCCACTGATTAGGGAGTAAATTCCGTACCCAGACTTTTGCCCGGGGCAGTTGTCTCTCGCCTGAAGACTGCAATGAGACAAAATGATTCAGAATAACAGGATTATTTGAATTTTGTGGTACTGTAAGATGATTAATTGTATACAAAGCTTTTGCTAGTCAGCTCTGTGGGGTTTCTCCATGCATTCCCCTTTTCTGTTTGTCCAAAACACGCTTCAAGGTACCATGAGCGCGTTCGACAATGGCTTGGCCAGTAGGAGAATGTGGGATACCAAAGGTATGGTCTACACCCCATAGGTGTAAGAACTGCCACGTGTTCTCCGAGGCGTAGGCAGGACCATTATCGGTTTTCACAGAAGCTGGCACGCCCAGGACTGAGAAAGCCAATTTCCAATGGGCAATGTCATCACGGCCCTTCTCTCCAGTGTGAGCAGTAGCCCACATAGCCGAGGAGAAAGTGTCAATAGACACGTGCACATATTTCAGCCGACCAAATTCTGGGATGTGAGTTACATCCGTTTGCCAGATCTGCAAGGCTTTTAGCCCTCTGGGGTTTACCCCCGCTGGCAAAGGCGCAGCGAGTCCGTGACAGTCAGCACAAGCACTGACAATGTCGCGCGCCTCGGTTGGCGTTAAATGAAACTGCTTCTGCAGGGTATGTGCACTTTGATGGAAGAAACCGTGCGATGCCTTGGCTTGTGCAATTTTGTCAGGCTGAGGCCCTACCCATGCAGGGTTGGCCAGCGTGTCAGCCCTGGCATTGCCTTCTGTTAGAAACCCTGGTAAATTGGTGTGGCTTCGAATGTGCAGAATGTAATATGGATGCACTCTAGCCTGAATTGCATACCACAAGGTTTGCAACAGTGAAAACAGATCCACATTGTTCACCTCCTTCAGAAGTGAACAATCTAAGCGTTGGGTGATATCTGCTACATAAGCAGAGTCAGTAACCAAATTCAAAGGTTCCTGTGAGAATCGCTGAAAAGCCATGGTAACAGCCCTTAATTCAACTAACTGAGCAGAGTCTGACTCAGATTGGTGTGTTAATCAACCACTGCAAAGGCAGTGTAAGACACTGTGCGCCCTTACACACAGTGACCCCTGCTAAAAATTTGTCCCAATCTGTACGCCCCAAGCTGCCAACACGTCCCGTCCCCAAAGGTTAAGGGAAGTGGTAGCAACATAAGGCCTAATTGTAGCTGTGTGCCCCTCTGAATCCTTCACCACCACAGGCCGTTCGCTTAAATAGCTCTGTGTGGATCCTCCTAATCCTGCGATGGCCGATCCCACTGGGCCAAAGGCCATGAGGGAGGCCATGCAGAGAAGGAGATGATAGTTACATCAGCACCCATATCAATCGAAGCTGAGTCCGAAGTGGACGGGCGTTCGGCAGGACCAGGGTACATGTCATCTGTGGCCTTTGGTCAGAGATGTCTGCAGTCCAGAAGGCCTGCGGAAGTCCCGTAGATCCACTGCCGTTATCTTCCTGAGTTTGTTGCTCTATCCTGGGGACACAAGACTTAAAAGGCACTAATTTAGCAAGGCAGGTCTTTTCAGGAATAGTGACAGGGGGTTTTTGCGTGGAGACCATAGCATGAATCTGACCTGTAAAGTCAGCATCAATAACTCCTGAGTGCACTAAGATTCCTTGATGGGCAACGTCAGGTTTTCCCACCAGCATCGCACTGGATCCCTGGGCTAAGGGTCCATATGCGTCCAAGGGAACCTTATAAATACCGCTAGAGTCTAAGACGACTGAGGCTGGGGTGTGGACGTCAAACCCGTCTGATCCGTGGGTGCTGTCTGATCCCTGGGTGCCGTCTCTAGGGTGGCTGGGTAGGCCTGTGCCTGTACCTGTGCCACTCTCTGGGGGAGCGACTGCATCGGAGAGCAATTCCCCCTCCTTGCACCCCGGCGGAAGTTTCCCGACAAAGGCCGACCATCGGCATGAGTCTGGGATCTACAGTAGCCCGTGCAATGCCCTGGGCTGCCACACCTTTTGCACTGGGGGATCGGTGTGTTCTCTTTTTGGCTCGGCTTAGGCCGCTTCCGTTTCTTCACCTGTTTTGGTTGCTTTGGTTCACGACCAGAAGATGTGTGAACAGGTGTTCCGGTTTGGCCAAATTTAGAAATATATCCTCTGAGAGAAGGTACAACCACCCCTCCCCCACCAGGTTCGGGAAAAAATAAATTTTCCTCGAAGGAAAGTGAAGAAGATAAAACTATTTATTTAACAAACACCCGGGAAAGGAAAATAATGTTAAATGGTAAAATCTTTCACTGTGGAGGAAAAAACCTGGGAAAGCGTTAGAGTCCTCCCTTTGGTCTCCTCGGAGCTGGGGCTTGGGCCAGGGCCAGGCCCTCTGTGCCCGGTGGAAAGTCTTCCCGATGTGCTCTGAGGTTGAAAGCAGTCCAGTAGGAAAGGGAGAAAATCTGGAATTCCAGAGAAGGAAAAAAGCAAAGTCCAACTCTCAGTCTCTCTCCGGAGAACGAGAAACTGAAAAAACTGGCCAAAAGCTGACTGCAAAACAGCAAGCTGGATCCTTCCTCACTCCCCTGCCGCAGCTGGGGGGGAAAAAACCTGCTATCTTTATATGACCTTGAACAAGCTGCAAACTGCTTGGAGAAAGTTTTGCTCAGTTTTTTTTTTTCCTCTTCCCCCTCTCAGGCTCAGTTTAGAGGCATAGAAAGGCACAAAAATTAATTTCTGGGCATAGGCAGCGATATGGGATACACATCATAACGTCACCCCAAGACAACAGGCTGCAGGAACGCAGCCAAAGCAGACCTTCTCTAGTTCCCAGATCCCACCTTAGCGCAGGCTTCGACCATGTCTGTTACCTCAGGATCCCCTGGCAAGGCATCTATGATTTTTCTGCACTCCTCGTTTGCATTATCTCTCACTAACTGCCTTAACAACAACTGTCTTAACCCGTCATCCTCAATCTGCTTCTCGAGAGAAGCAGCGACTTTCTCTACAAAAGAGAGGAATGACTCTGATTTCCCTTGAACTATTTCAGTATATCGCTTTCTGGGTGCCGACAACTCTATGGTTTTCAACAAGGCAGCCATGCCAACCTGTTGTGCTTGCTGCAGGACTCTAGAAGACAAGTTACCCTGTAGACTGGGATCAGAGAAGGGACCAGTCCCCATCAAAGCATCCATTCCTGCTGTCTGTCTAGGATCAGCAGCAGGGAGCTGCAAATTTGCTAATGCAGTCTTGCCGGCCAGCTTTCTCCAGGTTTTTTCAAAAACTGTAAATTGTACAGGTTGAAATAGAATTTGACCTAAGTGTCTGATATCAAATGGAGAAAGCAAATCTGTATTTATCACCCTTATTATCTGCATAACCTCAGCAGAACCTAGCCCATATTGTGCCACCTTGGATTGGAGGTCCTGGGCAACTTTCCAAGCAATTACCTCATGCTTGTCATGCTCCCCTGAATCTGGGAGAGCCTTATACACTGGGAAAGCTTGGATCTCCTTTGGGGAACCAGTACCCTCCTGAACTTCTGGCACAGCCTGCAGATGGAGTGTAACAGCTCCCCAGTTACCCCCAGAATCCTCAGATCTATTTGGCATTCCAAGGATTTCTAATAACCTCCAGTCACCCTCCCCCAATGCTTGCACCTTAAGAGACTCTAGGAAGCGATTATAATGCGTCGTACGCACTGTTACCGTGCAGTCCGGAAAGGTCCAGGGGCGAGACTGGCGCAGCCTTTTTCTTCGCCGCGTGGCTACAGCCGCCTGACGACCTGGGGCCAGAACGTCATCTGCCTCACTGCCTGACGAGGAATCATCAGGCAAGGCAACTTTGGGGTGCTGGGAGGGAACAGAAATGTACGGGGGGGTGAGGCACTTTGGCTAAGTTCGCCAGAGCCAGAACAGACAGGACAGACTGCAGCTGGCTGCGCGGCAGTTTTTACAGCAGTTTCTTTACGGGAGGCTGTCTCGGCCAGATCCGACCGAGCCGGTACTGAAGCTGCAGCCGACTCTGGAGCTACGGCTGCGCTCGGCGCCGCGGCCGGCACCGCGCTCGTCTCTCTCACAGCAGCCGTGTTCGGCGCGGTCGCCGCTTCCACTGCTGTTTCGCGCTCCCCGGGCGCACTCGGCGCCGCCGTCTCTGGCCGGCGCTCCGCGGACGCGCCCGGCGCCGCTGCTGGTCCGTTCTCTGTGGACGCTCCCAGCGCCGCCGCTTCTGCCTGCCGCTCAGCAGCCGCCGCCGCTTCCGGGTTTCCCCGCGGCAGCGCTGTTCCCGGTTTCGCTGCCGGCCGCGCCGTTTCTCGGCTTGGAGCTGCGTCTCCCGCTTCTGGCGGGGGCGGCGCGGGCGGCGAGGCCGGCGCTGGTGCCGCTTGGGCGCGGGCTCGGGCATTCGCCGCTCTAACAGGCTGAGCAACTCCTGCATCCTACGGGATAGGTTTCGTAGCTCTGCCAGAAAGGGCAAATGCTGCATAAAAAGGTCCATGGTTCGGTTCTGCGACTGCGCAGAATAGTCCAGCCCCAAGGAGGGCAGCGGACCATAGCCAGGCAGTCCCGGGAGGGGCACGCCCGGCGCAACGCCTGCTAAGTTAGATCCAGGTGCATACGGAAGCGAACTAGGAGCCGCTCTGGGGGTCCAGTTGGCTAAGCCGCTGATCTGCGGCCCTGGATAAGCCGTGGCCGCCGTCCAGCCGAACGGCAAGGCAGGCTGTGCACCCTGTCTCTGCCCTGACTCCCCCGCCTCTGCCGGCGCAGGGTTCCTGGGGGCTGCGGAGTCCTGCGACTGTGCAGGGTGAGCCGGCACAGGCTCTGCCTGTGGAGCCGGGGGGGTTTTTCCTAATCCACCATCACTTGCCCTGGAAGCCCAGTCAGCGAGGCCCCCCTCGGACATTCCTCCGTCACTCATCACCGAGACAGGCGATCCAGCCCTGCTGTCACAGTCAAGGGCTGTCAGCAGAATAAATAACGACCGCCAGGTTTTGTATAGTTCTAACGCTGCCGGCTCCCCAGTCGGGAGCTCGTGTCGGACAGTGCATCCGAGCTCTTGCCATAAGGCAAAGTCCAGGGCAGTATCTCTGTCCATGGAAATCCCTTTTAAAGTAGCCCAGTCTAATAATTCCCGAACTGAGTTTTCAGGAATGGAGGTGCGCAATATGCTAAACACACCTTTCCAGACCAGTACGACAGCGTCGTTCTGTGAGCCGCTGTTCGCCATTTCTCAGTTCTGTCGGACCTCCCGGTCCTGGGGGGAAGGGGAACAGTGTACCTCTAGAGAAATTCGGCTTGGCTCGCAGCAGCAGGACACGTCAGAGAGTGCAAATCACGTCGGGGTCACCAAATATTACCGCAGGCCTGGTTCCTACGGTATATCACCGTGTCCCGCAGCCATAGGGAGGAGGAGGAGGAGAAGATCCAGCAGGCAGGAATTGTGCAGCAAGATTGATTTCTTTAATTATTTTACAAACTCTTTTATAGACTTTTTTCTTCATAGTCTAATTGGACAAAGGACCAGCCACCCCTTGGGGGTGATTGGCCAAAATCCTAAAACATCCATTATCAAAATATTTTCTACTATACCATAAACAAGACTTTCCAAGGTTGCAGATGGCTTGGTTGTTTACATTCCCTGCTACCTCTTCTGTGAGAGAGAAAAGTCTCTCACGGACTTAGAAAAATAACAAGAAGATCCTCACTAACAGCATTTTTGTACCTACAGCTTCAATATCAGAACACATCGGGAGGACTTTCCACCGAGCACAGAGGGCCTGGCCCTGGGCCAAGCCCCAGCTCCAAGGAGACCAAAGGGAGGACTCTAACACTTTTCCCAGGTTTTTTCTCCACAGCGAGAGATTTTATTATTTAGCATTATTTTCCTTTTCCTATGTGTTTGTTAAATAAATAGTTTTTATCTCCTTCACTTCCCTTCGAGGAAAATTTATTGTTTCCCGAACCTGTTGGGGGCGGGGTGGTGACCTGCCTTGTCTCAGAAGATTTATTTCTGAATTTGGACAAACCAGCACAGCAGTCCAGCAACAACCAATATCCACACAGACATATAAGCAACCCAACAACACTCAAACCAGCTACTAGTAGCCAAAATATTCGTAACGCTCACTTGTAATAACTTCAGGATCCTGCTTATATTTTCCCCAATACAATCATCAACACGTTCTGGTGGAAACCCCCCTGGAATCACCCAATCAGCTCTCAGGATCGCTAGCAGCCGCTCTATCAGTAGGTGACTCCCCCTTGCGGGCTCCCGTAGCTGGCTGCCCCTGCTGGCTCTCGTAGCCAGCCACTTGCAATCTCCAACTTTGGCCACACAGGGACCATGCTGTGCGCCAGATGTCTCTGCGCGGCTTACCAGCAGCCCTGGCCACATGCACGACTTTCAGGCACCCTAAATCCAGAACATACCATTTTATCCGCAGTCCCAGCAGGTTGTTGTCTGCCCCTACAGTGAGTGAGCTGAGAGACGGAGTTCCCCCAGGAAAAGCCCTGGGACCCGCCTAGGATTCTCCTGCCTGGCTCACCAAAATGATATGCAGAAAAGACTCCACTACTGGAAGAAGTAGTAAAGTAGGTATGTGTACTAGTTTGAAAACAAACCAGTGGGAGGCACCAAGTCAGAATAACAATTTATAGGGAAGTTAAAGAAAAGAAACTAAAAGAGAACACTGGTTCAAACTGACAGAGTCAAGATACAACCTGAGTCCCTGTTAGGCAGGGTGGTGGTAGCAGTCTGGTAGAATGGTGGCTGCAGTCCTCTGAAGCGGTGATCCTGTAGAAAAAAAGGGTCTGCTCTTCCTCAGAAGGTCCAGTGGTGGCTGTGTAGCTCCTGTCCTCTGGAAATCCAGTGGAAAGGCCTTGTCTCTGGTGTTCGGAGTCCCAGCTTATATCCAGGATGGGATGCTTGGTTCCTCCCTCTGGGTGGAGCATCTCACAATGGGGTAATGAGTCATGAGGCAAAGTGTTGATTAGGCTCATTAACAGAAGATAGTCCGGAGGGAGTTATCTCTGAGTCAGGCTGCAGGACAATGATGGGCAATTAACAGAAAGATAGTCTGGGTGGAGGAGGCAAGGAAACACTGATTTCAACGGCTGATGGGGATGGTAATAGAATACACTGCAACCCAGGACAGTATGTTTATTCCAGCACTGGGACGCATGGGGGGTAGTTCCTCCAAAGTCATGCGTGCTGACAGCTGCATTCAGCTTGGTATATATCGGGTTACAAACTCCATATTCATTAAGTTTCCCAAGACGCCTATACATATTCATTACCAAGCCCTGCCTAGCCTTGCCTCATATTACAATGAGCCCAAAAGTAATTTACATCTGCGTTGCGCTTGTGCAGTGTTGTCTGGTGGTCGTGGGCAGGGGTCGCTGGCATGAAGTGAAGGGTCTTCCTGATTCTGAACTTTTCACCTTGCTTTCCTGTGCATGCTCTTTATGTTCCTGGCCCAAGTCCAAACTTCAAGGCTGGTTTGGGTTAGTTTTAGGTTCGAAAACAGGATCTTTGGTCAAGAAGATCAAGATTCCTTCCCTTTATCAATAGTCATATCTTCTCATCCAGCTTTGGTAGGCACAATAAGTGTTGAGCAAGCTGTGTGCATTATTTTTGACAAACAACTTCTTAGCAAATCATTTAACCTCTGCATCCCCCTCCTCCCCCTGATTCAATACATATAGCATCCATTTTAACATTTGCAGAAAGCCAATATTATAATATGTGTCTATCACAAGGCTGACATTGGCCTACCCAAGAGCAATGCATCTACAGCAGCACAGGCTATGGGAATCACCCTTCTTTCTGACCATCCCTCCAATCCAGGTTCCATGCCCATTTTTATCAGCTTCATTATGTTTATTTCTGTATTTTCCATATGGGCACATATATATGGTCTGTTTAAACAAGTTTGCAGGGTTAATTAGAAAGCAGTTCTTTACTGGTCATTTAATATTTTACACTTCTGGAGTAATTTTCACCTGCAGAGATTGCAAAGGCAATTGCTGGTGGCCCAGCTGTACTTCAGGGAAAGGGATGTGCCCAAGATCACCTAGACTACCCATGACAGGGCCAAAAAATTATATTATTGACTCCTGGACCCCATTCCTGTTCTCTATCCCTTCACAGCATACATAACATTATACTTTTTGTCACTCTGTTTATGACAATAAAGAAATTGCAGTCATCATTGGTGAGACAAGAGGAACCACAAAGGGGAAAAAAACCCCTAAAAACATTTATACCAGCCTGTAAAGTTTTAAAAATTTTAAAAGTGTAATGCATGGATTAATGGGCATGTCCAGTGTGCCTTTCATTGGCAAATACGGGAATAAGAAGGAACTATTTTTACCCTATCAATTTACCATATGCATCACAGTGGGAAAGGGATTGAAGTCCACTAAGGAAGAAAGGAAATTGGCCTTGATGTATATGAGGTCACTCTGGAGGCTGGTGAATGAGATTTTAAACTAAAAGTATTTCCCAAATTCCATTTTTCAGGATACAGAAGCAACCATTTTAAAAGCAGTGGGATTTCCTTGTGCATGCAGCAGACCCAGATGTTGATGCTGTTCTCCTTTGGCCTCCTCCTCTGTCACCTCAAGGCCAGAGGGCTGTGCCCTGGGCTTCACGCAGCTCACCCCACCTCTGAAACTGCCTTGGCTGCAGCATCATCAACTGCAGAATTTAATGAGCATCTTCTGCTGTTAACTATTTGGAGGTGAAGTGAGAAGTCCCCTTCCCTTCCAACACCTTCCTCAGACTCCAGTTTCAGAACAAACCATCCTGAATTATTCTTTCTGACTCCAGCAAATTATGTTCTTCCCCTCCTCATTTTTTTCATACTATTAATCCAGATTTTAAGCAGATTTTGGGCCTAGATTAGATAAGTATAGTTTCATAAATATTTAATAAGGCTGTCCCAAAATTTCGTCCCTTTCTAACTAATTTAGATCCAGATTTTGCAAATACCATACCCATTTGAAGACTCCCTGACCTGCTCACATGAATATTTGCACTACTGGGCTTTAAAATTATCCCTGCACTCCTGCCAGCACCAAAGGCAGGGGCTCATGACAGGCACCCCAGGGATGCCCTGCCTGCATGGTGTGTTAGTTTTATGTGGTTTATGGTTGGTATTGCATTTAGTTGGGTGCAATTGTTTTAGAATTGGATTAGCTTATAGCATCCATGATTTGAGTCTTCACTTCTCCTTCCAATGTGATTACTGACTTACTGAGTGACCCTGAAGCAACTTATCCACCTGCACATATGAAAAAGGAGCTACTCCTCCGTGGGAATGCATGTGGGATGGGGACCCTTAGGGGCTTCTGCCCTGCCAAACCTGGCGCTAGGAAGTCTGGCTGGACTTCCCAGCTCTGCCACAGAGCGCAGCGGGGCTGGTAGAGCTGCACAGCCTCTTGGTGGCTCAGTTTCCCCATCCTCTGCAGGTCCAGAGTTGGAATGTGGGATCTGCGGAGCTCCCAGGGTGCAAGGGATTATTACTGTGAAAAATGAGGTTCACTCTTTGTAAAATTTTAAGAAAAGTTTAATAAAAGGGACAATTAGGAGACAACTGCAAAAAGAGTATTACGGCCGGGTGCTTTGGCAGAGATCTAAAGGCACACTTCTACATCCAAAAGATCGTCTTTAAAAGTACATCTCTTATCGCATATTCATTACAATCATGCATGATTCATAAATCCTTTGGAGTTTCTATGTATCATCCCATCAGCCTTATCTTCCTCCTTGGCTCCATTCCGTCTCTGCTCCCTCCATAAATTCTTCTCTCTGGTTTTGGGTTTTCTTCTTCTCTGATAAGATACTCCAGGAATGTGAAGACTTTCTCTGCCTATCTTTTCTAAATTGACTACATAAACAATAGACATTCTATATCATGTATGACATTACAGAATCTAAGTAAAATTTTTCTAACATTAAGGAACATGCAAAAAGCCAACATCACAATACATTCATAACAATACCTCACTTTTCCTTTTATTACAGATCATTTGGTTTGAGCAGTATACCTTGTTTTCTAGCCTTTATTATTTGCTTCTTTTTTTCACAAATCAATCTTGCTTCTTCAAAGGGGTGTTTGATATCATTTTGCTTCTTTAACACCATGATCTTTTGTGTCATTCCAGATGTAGCCAATTTTGGTTCCACAGGCATTGGTACTATTTGCATGCCTTGGACCACGGTAGATATTAATCGAATAAAACAGGGAACCAAGCAAGGGAGAAATATCAAGCCTGCAGTGGCACATAAAAGGAAGAAACCTAGCTTCTTCCACCATTCTATTCCCAATACGTTATCCCACCAGCTAAGTTATAGTGCGGATTCCCACTTTTGGACTGGTACAATGGCTATTTTTCTGATATTTTTGGCTATATCTAGGACGGCATCCCCATGGCCATCTATCTTCAAACAACAGTCTGATGTATTAAATTTTCCACAAACACCTCCTTCTTCAGCCAACAGATAGTCTAAAGCCAACCTATTCTGATACACCACAGCTCTTGTTTGGCTTTGTTGGCTAGCTAGTAATTCCAATGCCTGACCAGTTTGGTTCGTTATTATTTCTACAACTGCTTGGAGTCTTATAATCCGATTTAGCATGTAAATTGGGGTTCGATAGCCCCAACTCCCATCTTGTGCCCAGGTGGCTGGCCCATACGTTTCAATTATGCGCTCAGCGGGCCATTCTTCATCTCTCTATTTTGAGATCCTCCAATCAATTCTCTTATTTCTTTTTAGATCCTTATACACTGGTATTCTTTGTTGATCTCCATCTGGCTCTGGTAAAAGAAAGAATCCTGGGTGTATGATTCTCAGGGTACAACTCTTTTTCCACCGAGAGGGGAGCTTTGCATATGCCCTTTTTCCACATATCCAAAATAGGCCATCTGGTGCCTTCCAGTAATGAAATTTTTGTTGATTTATATTTTCCCAAAATTTTGAAATGTCTGGGATCCCAAAATAAGGATTTTTGTTTGTATCATTGCACTGAAAGAGTTTGACCTTATTATTGTACTTACAATTCTTTTCCTTTGTTTTTTCCTGAGTTCAATACAGAGTTGGTTTCTCAGGGACCCACCATGTAAAAGTTCCATTACTGACCTTATATCTCTTACAGGGAGTATTTCCTACTTCGTTGAGGAAATTGTTCCCGGTACGCCAGAGACACTCCTCTCCTATCACTGTTGAACTCAGTACCCACCCTTCTGGTCTGTTTTCTCCCCTTATCCTTGTCAGATTCCACTTAAGGAGTTCTATTTGGCTTAAGCTACTGCCTTTCCATGGCCATTCCTCTGTCATCAGAGGCCCTCCACAGACCCAACAGTTGGTTACATTAAGCTCTTTACTGATCCTTTCCCCTAATTCCACAAACAGATTTTTTCCAAATTTTGAGATATCCTTTTCATTTTCTATTTGTTGTTTGAGTTTCACATACATGTCTTGAATTGGGGTTGATATTGAGTTAGATTGCTGTGCTAGCTTTGCTTTCTTGTTTACCAGTTGTTCTTTTACTAAGCCTGAGACTTTACTCCCAACAATATATGTGAAACAAATCCATCTTTCCCCTTTTGGACATTTACTTCCCAACCTGCTATCACTTGTTCCTAAGTTTTCTGCAATCCAGTATTTTTTCCCATTTTGTATACAGTTTTCTACTTTGGATGGGTTGTAACAGTGACTGTTGACATGGGTATGCGCAATGAAAAAGGAACCTTGGCCGTTTTTCCATATACAGCTTTAGGTAACACCTATGGCATGGCTTTGTCGGTATCCCCAGAGGGAAGAGACAAAAGAGGAGTGACAGATAAAGGAATATCGGAGGTCCAATATGGCTTATACCTCCCCCTCCCATGCCTATGGGTTTGCTACCCACAGCCGGGGTATATGATCTTCTTGGTGGCAAGTACAGTGGTCAATTCGGTCTTGCCCTCTATTTCCTCGTCACTTCCTTTTCGCTAATTTCCAGGCAAATTGCTTTTGACACTTCTTAATTGTAACTTCCCACCGTTCCTCAGGTAACTCCCATTCAACAGGCACTTGTAATTCCCATCCACAAAGTAGGGTTACTATTTCAGCTGTTCTTTGCTCTACCTGTATGGGGAATAGATTTGGCGTTCAATACTTCATGCAGTGAGAGTGTCGTTTTAGTGAACTACAGTACCAATAATTTTTACAGTCTAGACATTTACATTTAACCCAGCTAGCATGTCCAGTATTGGGATGAATCAGACAGGGTATGTGGTATGGCACTGTTGGAAGTGGCAATTCCTCCTCTTTTTTTTAAATAAGTCACAGGTTAAGGTCAGAATATTAGAACTCTCAGACCGAAATAGTCCTGATCCTCCTGTTTGGAGTGGAAGTATTCCTCCCCAAGGAGGGTATCGGAGGTGTCTCAGGACTTGTCCAGGCAACACTTGAAACCACTGATATAAGCTTGGCCTTATTTCCCAATCAGGTGTGATTCTTGGTGTATCTCTTGGATCGTTTGGGCCTTCCCAGTGAATTACCACCCAGTTCCCTTTTAAGAGTTAACTTGGTATCACCAGACTTAGATGTTATAGTCCACTCCTTAGGTTCTTCCACGGGTCCTTTGATTCTGCTGGCATGGATCCACCCTCGCTCCTTGGTCCGGATTGCTGCCTCAGTCATCAGTAGCACCTGAAAAGGACCTTCTCCTTGTGGAGTTCAGATTCCTTTGAAAGTTACTTTCTCTCATAATGGCTACCATAATTTTTGCTTCTACTTTGGCTTTTTCTTCATCTCTCCTGACATAAACTTTTTGAGCCTCTTTTAATAAATCATTTAATGATCTTTCGTGCCAGTCTTCCAATTTTTCTAATTTCTTCCTAATATCTGATCAAGCATGAGTGACAAAATTGACTCTTAGTAGAGCCTGCCCAGCTACTGTCTTGGGATCTATCCCAGAAAATTGTTTCATATTTCTCCTAAGTCTCTCTCTAACCATTCAGTTGGAGACTCTTCCTTTCCCTGTTGCCCTTCAAAAGCCCTTTTTAAATTCTGCTCTCGAGGTGCTGCCTCTTTTATTCCTTTGATTACTAAATTATGGTAATCATTCATATTCCTTCACCCAGCCCCTTCATTGTGATTCCAAGCAGGAGGTGTCAATGGCATCTTCTGGTCTCCTGGTAGTCCCTGCTGGTTTTCTCTTTCCCAAATTCTCATACCTGCAACTCTAATCATTTCTCGTTCCTCCTGAGAAAATAATATTTTCATTATTGCTTGCATCTCTTCCCAAGTGAAAATGTTTGGGCCTAAAAATTGATCTAATTGTTCAGCTGTTCCCATGGGATCATCTAATAATCCTTTAATCTCCTTTTTAAAATTTCCAACCTCTGAAGAAGTGAGGGGGACGTTTACAAATCCTATTCCCCCAGCTCCCATTGGAACTTCCCTTAAAGGGGAAAAACGGACCTCTCCATCCCAATTCTTGTGTCCTTTTTCTCTTATGATACTTCTTTCCTGTCTTGGGGGGTGTCGGGAGAGGGCTGTTCTGTAACTGAGCTCCCCGTACTTTGGTGTTTTGCTTCCTCTTTAAGAGGAACAGCAGAAGCGGTCGTTGCCAGGGGAACGGTGCAGGCGAGGGAGGGGGGGGGTAGGAGGTGGGAATCCTTTCCGAAGCTGATTCCTCCAGGAGTGAGGGGGGGCATAGGCGGGGACTGCCACCGGAACCGCCAAGGGGACAAGCTCTTCCGGCGGATACCAGAGTTTGGCGTGGACTCTCTGCACACGGTCCACAGCAGCCATGGTGGTAGGACTCTGTGCTGCCGGAAGACCCAGGGGGTCTTCTTCGGGGCCGAAGCCAGGTTCAATGGAGCCGTGGCAGACAACGCAGCGGGGGCAGGGGCTGGTGGAACGGCCGCGGACATCGAAACCGGGGCCGGAGCCGGGACCGGGGCCAGAGCTGGGGTAGGGGCGGGGGGGACCCCAAAAGCAGTGGGCTGGGCTGCCACAGGACCCACGGGGGCTGAAGGGAGCGGCGGGAACACCGAGGCCACCGGCGGAGCCGCCGTCGCTGGGACAAGTGGTGGAGCCGCGGGTGGTGCCATAAGAGCCAGGATGGGCGGGACCTCGGGCCCAGGACTGGAGGTGCAGCTGTGAGTGGCGCAACAGGAGCCTGGGCTTGGCGGGGGGGGCAAGCGGAAATGGAGGGGGCAATGTTTCCAGGGGGTCCCAGCCCTTGTCTTTCTTGTTTTCCCTTTGCTCCTTTTCTTGGGTCTCTGATAAGTTAAAAATTCTTATCCCCTTAGGCTCTATGTTTCCCACCCAGCATGAAGTGTACATGCCGCCTTCTGTGTTAAAGGGTTCTTTTGAATTTACAAATACTTGTAAACCCTGACAGATCTAAACTTCAAAAGAGCCATACCTGGGCCAGAAAACATGGTCAGATCTTATTTCCTTCTCGGCCCAATCAAACATACAAAACTGTATCATTTTGACTTTACTCTTTTCCTTTGTACTTGGTGTAGTGGGTTTGGTTCTGTAACTGGGCAGAAACACCAATTTAGTGTAGTGGTTTGGTCCAAAATACTCATTACTGTTTATCTTCTGTGAGATAAGAATTAGGAGAAATGCAAAGCAGGCACCAAACTTGAAAGAATATAAAGAAGTTTATTAACAGACCTAAAAGAGGGAAAAAAAAAATTATACCACACCTTCAGAACTCTTCTTCTCCTCCCACCTTCCTCCCTTCTCCCACTGACAATGTAAAAAGACAACCCTTAAGATGTTCAGTCTGTTTATCACTTCCATAATAGCCTTGTTCAGTCCATTTAGAAAGAGAAGTCTCTTCTTGCTCATGCTATGAAAACAGTATCACGAGACAGCCGCCCACTTCCAAATAACTTTGTTCAGTCCATTTAGGAAGAGGAGTCTCTCTGCTCGCATGTGAGTCCCTTCCCACGACTTGCAGCTTTTCCCACAACTGCTTTCGAGGGTCCACTCTTGAAGGTTTTTGGGGTAGAATTTTAAGGTTCAGCTGTTCAGAAACAAAAGTTCTCTTCACCTATCTCTGGGAGCATTTCATCTCTAAGAACAGAGGCCCTCCTCCTTCCCTGGGAGCAAAGAGTCTTCCTCATCTTCTTTAGGACTATCTCTGGGAGCATCTCTAGGAACTGAGGTTTTCTCCTTTCCCATTTGGAGCAAAAGTCCTCATCTGGTCCATCTCTCCCTGTCCAAACTTCTCATGAAATTACAGCTGCGTCAGCATCTGCCTATCTCAGCGCAGGTGCTTTTGCTTACGAGTTGAACACTCCACCCCCCATATCTTCATGAAATTACAACGGGATACTCTGATATATCATAGCTTCACAACAGAATTTCAGCTTTAAGCATCTCCTCTTTCTCTTCCCTCAGGTTTTCAGCTCTTCACAGCAATAAAAGGGTTAATCTCACCTCGGCCTTGCAGCTGGAATGTGGTTTATCGCAGTGGAGAGGGGGTAGAGCCAAGCCACTCCGGCTGCCCACGGCAAGGCAGTGGGGGGGGTTTCCACGGATGGAACAGGGCCTATTGGCTCCAGGATGGCTGTGGCCCGGCTCAGCCTGGCCCGAGCAGGACCTGGGCCGGGCCCGCTGGTCCCTACACGGGGCCCACAGCCACCTGTCCCAGCTCCGGAAACGAGAGAGAGAGCTGGGGGGGAGTTTGTCTATTCTTAAGTGTGTATCACAGACAGGGTCACAATTTTAAGTGGCTTAAAGAATTGTCCATATTCAAGCTGGCCAGCTGATAGGTTCTGTCAGGTCACAGAGAAAGCTGTAGGAAGAACATCACTTCCGAGACTTAGCTTGCTAACCTATGACACTTGGGTTTTTATTTCAGTTAGCTAACATAACTCCCAAATGGCTTTCCTGGGGTATCTCTGCTGGCACGCCTCTATTCCCTTTTTTATTTCCTGATTCTTGCTTACTGGTTTTATGTTCCATTTTCTCAGAATCTTTTCCACCCTTCCCAGGCCTTTGTTTCCCACTATATATATATATATATTTTTTTTTTTAAATAGAAAAAAAACCTCCAACAATTCAGACCCCACCCCCTCTTATTACTGCAGGCCTGGTTCCTACGGTAAATCACTGTGTCCCGCAGCCATAGGGAGGAGGAGGAGAGAAGATCCAGCAGGCAGGAATTGTGCAGCAAGATTGATTTATTTAATTATTTTACAAACTCTTTTATAGACGTTTTTCTTCATAGTCTAATTGGACAAAGGACCAGCCACCCCTTGGGGGTGATTGGCCAAAATCCTAAAACATCCATTGTCAAAATATTTTCTACTATACCATAAACAAGACTTTTAAAGGTTGCAGGTGGCTTGGTTGTCTACATTCCCTGCTACCTCTTCTGTGAGAGTGAAAAGTCTCTCACGGACTTAGAAAATAGCAAGAAAATCCTTGCTAACAGCATTTTTGTACCTACAATTCCCCCTTTTGTTTTATAAGATAACAACTCTACTATTAATCCTAAACAGAAATCTACATCAGTTATTAATTCTAAATATGTCCTTAAGGCTTTAACTATCTGACTCCATAACAAGAAATTTAAAGATCAATCTCTGCTTGTGGAAGGACCATCCCAGTCTCTGCTTGTAGAAGGACCATCTGCCTGATGGTTGACATCCTGGTCATCATCAGAAGAGTCATTAGGCTGATGATCTACATTCTGGTCGCCATTTGGATGGTTGGCGTTCTGGTCATCATTTGGAGGTTGCCTGTTCTGCCTCTGGTGCCGTAGGGCAGGGCGAACGCATTTTGCAGGTAGCCACCGTATCCCAGTATCTGTGGAAACACAAGCATACCCACGACCCCAAACGATAAGCTCATGCAGGCCTTCCCACTGGTTAGTGAGTAAATTCCGTACCCAGACTTTTGCCCAGCGCAGTTGTGTCTCGCCTGCAGACTGCAATGAGAGAAAATTATTCAGAATAACAGGATTATTTTTGTGGTAATGTAAGGTGATTAATTGTATACAAAGCTTTTGCTAGTCGGTCTCAGTAACCAAATTCAAAAGTTCTTGTGAGAATCATTGAAAAGCCATGATAACAGCCCTTAATTCAACTAATTAAGCAGAGTCTGACTTGGATTGGTGTGTTAATCAACCACTGCAAAGGCAGTGTAGGATACTGTGCGCCCTTACACACAGTGACCCCTGCTAAAAATTTGTCCCAATCTGTACGCCCCAAGCTGCCAACACATCCCATCCCCAAAGGTTACGGGAAGTGGTAGCAACATAAGGCCTAATTGTAGCTGTGTGCCCCTCTGGGTCCCTCACCATCACAGGCCATTCGCTTAAATAGCTCCGTGTGGTTCCTCCTAATCCTGCGATGGTCGATCCCACCGGGGCTAAAGGCCATGAGGGAGGCCATGCAGAGAAGGAGATGTTAGTTACATCAACACCCATATCAATCAAACCTCGAAGCTGAGTCCGAAGTGGACGGGCGTTCGGCAGGATCAGGGTACATGTCATCTGTGGCCTTTGGTCAGAGATGTCTGCAGTCCAGAAGGCCTGCGGAAGTCCCGTAGATCCACTGCCGTTATCATCGTGAGTTTGTTGCTCTATCCTGGGGACACAAGACTTAAAAGGCACTAATTTAGCAAGGCAGGTCTTTTCAGGAATAGTGACAGGGGGTTTTTGCGTGGAGACCATAGCGCAAATCTGACCTTTAAAGTCAGCATCAATAACTCCTGAGTGCACTAAGATTCCTTGATGGGCAACGTCAGGTTTTCCCACCAGCATCGCACTGGATCCCTGGGCTAAGGGTCCACATGCATCCAAGGGAACCTTATAAATACTGCTAGAGTCTAAGATGACTGAGGCTGCGGTGTGAACGTCAAACCTGTCTGATCCATGGGTGCCGTCTGATCCCTGGGTGCCGTCTCTAGGGTGGCTGGGTAGGCCTGTGCCTGTACCTGTGCCACTCTCTGGGGGAGCGACTGCATCGGAGAGCAATTCCCCCTCCTTGCACCCCGGCGGAAGTTTCCCGACAAAGGCCGACCATTGGCATGCGTCTGGGATCTACAGTAGTCCGAGCAATGCCCTGGCCTGCCACAACTCTTGCGCTGTGGGATCGGTGTGTTCTCCTTTTGTCTCGGCTTAGTCCGCTTCCGTTTCTTCATCTGTTTTGGTTGCTTTGGTTCACGACCAGAAGATGTGTGAACAGGCTGCAGGAACGCAGCCAAAGCAGGCCTTTTCTGGTTCCCAGATCCCACCTTAGCGCAGGCTTCGACCATGTCTGTTACCTCAGGATCCCCTGGCAAGGCATCTATGATTTTTCTGCACTCCTCGTTTGCATTATCTCTCACTAACTGCCTTAACAACAACTGTCTTAACCCGTCATCCTCAATCTGCTTCTCGAGAGAAGCAGCGACTTTCTCTTCAAAGGAGAGGAACGACTCTGATTTCCCTTGAACTATTTCAGTATATCGCTTTCTGGGTGCCGACAACTCTATGGTTTTCAACAGGGCAGCCATGCCGACCTGTTGAGCTTGCTGCAGGACGCTAGAGGGCAAGTTACCCTTTAGACTGGGATCAGAGAAGGGACCAGTCCCCATCAAAGCATCCATTCCTGCTGTCTGTCTAGGATCCGCAGCAGGGAGCTACATATTCCCTAATGCAGCCTTGTTGGCCAGCTTTCTCCAGGTTTTCTCAAAAACTGTAAATTGTACAGGTTGAAATAGAATTTGACCTAAGTGTCTGATATCAAATGGAGAAAGCAAATCTGTATTTATCACCCTTATTATCTGCATAACCTCAGCAGAACCTAGCCCATATTGTGCCACCTTGGATTGGAGGTCCTGGGCAACTTTCCAAGCAATTACCTCATGCTTGTCATGCTCCCCTGAATCTGGGAGAGCCTTATACACTGGGAAAGCTTGGATCTCTTTTGGGGAACCAGTACCATCCTGAACTTCTGGCACAGCCTGCGGATGGAGTGTAACAGCTCCCCGGTTACCCCCAGAATCCTCAGATCTATTTGGCATTCCAAGGATTTCTAATAACCTCCAGTCACCCTCCTCCAATGCTCACATCTTAACTGACTCTAAGAAGCGACTGTAATGGGTCGGACGCACTGTTACCGTGCAGTCCTGAAAGGTCCAGGGGCGAGACCGGAGCAGCCTTTTTCTTTGCCGTGCGGCTACAGCCGCCTGACGACCTGGGGCCAGAACCTCATCTGCCTCACTTCCTGACGAGGAATCATCACGCAAAGGCAACTCTGAGGTGCTGGGAGTGAACAGAAATGGACGGAGAGGGGCACTTTGGCTAAGTTCGCTAGAGCCAGAACAGACAGTACAGACTGCAGTAGACTGCGCTGCAGTTTGGACAGCAGCTTCTTTATGGGAGGCCGTCTCGGGTGGTCCCGACCGAACTGGTACTGGAGCTGCTGCCGCCGTCTCTGGGGCTGCAGCCGCGCTCGGTGCTGCGATTACCTCTTGCACCGCGGCTGCATTCGGCGCGGTCACCGCTTCCGCTGCCGTTTCTCGCTCCCCGGCCGCGCTCAGTGCCGCAGCCCCTGCGGGTGTTTCGCGCTTCCCGGCTGTGCCCGGCGCTGCCGTCTCTGGCTGCGTCTCTGCAGCTGCCGCCGCTTCCAGGTTTTCCCGCAGCAGCATTGCTTCCGGTTTCGCCGCTGGCCGCACAGTTTCCTGGCTCGGAGCCGCGTCTCCCGCACGGCAGGGTGCCTCGGGCATCCGCTGCTCTAGCAGGCTGAGCAGGTCCTCCATCCTTCGGGATAGGTTCGGCAACTCTGTCAGCAAAGGCAGATGCTGTATTAAAAGGTCGATGGCTCGGTTCTGCGACTGCGCAGAACTGTCCAGCCCCAAGGAGGGCAGAGGACCACAGCTAGGCAGTCTCGGGGCAGGCACGCCCGGCGCAAAGCCCGCTAAGTTAGATCCAGGTGCATAGGGAAGCGAACTAGGAGCCTCTCTGGGGGTCCAGTTGGCTAAGCCGCTGATTTGCGGCCCTGGATAAGCCGTGGCCGCCACCCAGCCGAATGGCAAGGCAGGCTGCGCGCCCTCCTGCTGCCCCGACCCCTCCACCTCTGCCAGCACGGGGTCCCTGGGGGCTGCGGAGTCCTGCGATTGTGCAGGGTGAGCCGGCACAGGCTCTGCCTGTGGAGCTGGGGGAGTTTTTCCGAATCCACCATCATTTGCCCCGGAAGCCCAGTCAGCGGGGCCCCCTCGGACATTCCTCGGTCACTCATCACCGAAATAAGCGATCCAGCCCTGCTATCACAGTCAAGGTCTGTCAGCAGAATAAATAACGAACGCCAGGTTTTGTATAATTCTAACGCTGCTGGGTCCCCAGTCGGGCGCTCGTGTCGGACAGTACAGCCGAATTCCTGCCATAAGGCAAAGTCCAGGGCAGTATCTCTGTCCATGGAAATCCCTTTTAAAGTAGCCCAGTCTAGTAATTCCTGAACTGAGTTTTCAGGAATGGAGGTGTGCAATATGCTAAACACACCTTTCCAGACCAGTACCACAGCGTCAGTTTGTGAGCTGCTGTTCGCCATTTCTCAGTCCTGTCGGACCTCCCGGTCCCGGGGGGAAGGGGAACAGCGTACCTCTAGAGAAATTCGGCTTGGCTCTCAGCGTGCAGGACACGTCAGAGAGTGCAGATCACGTCGGGCAGCACCAAATATTACCGCAGGCCTGGTTCCTACAGTATATCACCGTGTCCCGCAGCCATAGGGAGGAGGAGGAGAGAAGATCCAGCAGGCAGGAATTGTGCAGCAAGATTAATTTCTTTAATTATTTTACAAACTCTTTTATAGACTTTTTTCTTCATAGTCTAATTGGACAAAGGACCAGCCACCCCTTGGGGTGATTGGCCAAAATCCTAAAACATCCACTGTCAAAATATTTTTCTACTATACCATAAACAAGACTTTCCAAGGTTGCAGGTGTCTTGGTTGTTTACATTCCCTGCTACCTCTTCTGTGAGAGAGAAAAGTCTCTCACGGACTTAGAAAATAGCAAGAAAATCCTTGCTAGCAGCATTTTTGTACCTACACCCTCTTTCCCCTTTTCCTCTCTTAGAATCAAAAGTTCCCCCCTCTTAATACAACATGCCTCCCTCCAGAAAATAAAGTTATATTTCAGGGTTTAACATTTCTATCATATACATTTTCATTCATTCTCACTCACTCATTTTTTTTTTATTGTTCCAATTTCTCTTTCTCAGTCGCTATCAGTCACAACCGCACAAGATTAAGGTACCTTTTAATTTAAAATTGTTGGCCCATATTCACCCATGGGCCCAATGTTCCAGGTTTCTTGAATTTATCCTCAATTTGGCAAAATTAAGTCTGGATTTCTTGGAATTTAATCCTCAATCCGGCAGTCTCAAAACCCAAATTTCTTGGAGTAATCCTCAATTTAGCAGAATTAAGCCCGGATTTCTTGGAATTTTTAATCCTCAATCCGGCAGTCTCAAAACCTAAATCTCTTGGATCCAATCCTCAACCTGGCAAATCTTTAGGGGCACTTTTACTTTTTGTCTCGTTTCCTCGTGGTTTGTACTAGGAAACTCTTGACTCCCCTCCTTCAAGGGATCCAATTCCTCCCCTGAAACCCAGTCCCAGTTAAACCGGGGGTTCTTTCACTCCTTTTATCTTTCGCTTCGCCTCTTTACTGACTGCTTCCCTCGCGGGAGAGCAGAACTGCAGCCTTAGAAGCTCCTCACTCGCTTCGCAGGTCTGGGGGTAACCAGCCCACGTCTCATACACACACTTTCATCCCCTGTATCCGCTCCCCCCCCAAGAAAAAGAGGAAAGAAAAAAATACTCACCTTTCTCTGAGTCTTCGTGCACAAGATTTTTACGTGCTTAACTACTGAGGTATCTTAGGGAGCCTTTTCTTTCCTTTCTTTTTGCTTTATTGTCTCCTCTCTTGTCCTCCGGGTGTTTGACCTGCAAACCCCCCGACCCACGCCGGGAAACACAAAGCGAGGCCACCAAAAGTGGGTGGGGGGCACCCCCCCACTCTGGGTTCCCCGGGAGATCTCAGAGGTGAGGCCTTTTCCCTGTACGGGCCACCAATTGTGAAAAACGAGGTTCACTCTTTGTAAAATTTTAAGAAAAGTTTAATAAAAGGGACAATTAGGAGACAACTGCAAAAAGAGTATTATGGCCAGGTGCTTTGGCAGAGATCCAAAGGCACACTTCTACATCCAAAAGATCATCTTTAAAAGTACATCTTTTATTGCATATTCATCACAATCATGCATGATTCATAAATTCTTTGGAGTTTCTATGTATCATCCCATCAGCCTTATCTTCCTCCTTGGCTCCATTCCATCTCAGCTCCCTCCATAAATTCTTCTCTCTAGTTTTGGGTTTTCTTCTTCTCTGATAAGATACTCCAGGAATGTGAAGACTTTCTCTGCCTATCTTTTCTAAATTGACTACATAAACAATAGACATTCTATATCATGTATGACATTACAGAATCTAAGTAAAATTTTTCTAACATTAAGGAACATGCGAAAAGCCAACATCACAATACATTCATAACATTGCCACTAGTATTACCCATAACGAGAACATCAGAGTGCTATGTGCTAATCATTTCTGCTTTGCGTTTGATGCGAATTGAAGTGTACCAACCCTCTATGAAATATTTTCCCATCCTTTGGCGACAGGTGCAGTAAAAGTGGAAAGTATTATTATTATTGCTTTTTGTGCCATGTCCTCTTTCGATGCCCAGAACCATCTACACACATATATATCTATATAATTTTTTAAAATGTTTATGACTGATTTGGCTTAATATTTCAATACTTAGAGTGGGCTCCGGCACACCCTGGCCCCGGAGGCTCCCTCTGCTGTGCCCTGCTGGGTGTAGGGGAGAGACCAGCCGCTCCGCACCCTCGCCGTGCTCCCGGAGAGCCCCCCCATCCTGGGACAGGTGTGGAGGTTGGGGAGGGGGAACGGGGACGGGGGGACCCACAAGATTTCAACAACCCGAGTCACCGATTGCGCAAGGCGGTTGGAGGTAAATATAATATGATTTTTTTTTTTTTCCCACGGAGCGACACGGTGTCTAGACGCCCACGTGGCGGGGCCGGGGCCGAGCTGGGTCCGCGCCACTGCGCACTGAGAGCCGCCGCCGGAGCCAGGGGGGGAGCAGAGCCGGGGACTGAGCGGAGGGGAGGGGGCGCAGGCACCGCGCTGCTGTCGGCTCCGTTCCCACTGTGCCCCGCTCTGCCGCCGGGGCTCCTCTCTCCCGCATCAAGGAAAATACGGAGGCCCTCGTGGGGGGAGGGCGGCTCGTTGCAGTGAGTGGAAGGAAGGAAAAAACAAACAAACAAAAAGAAAAACAAGAACGAAGGAGGAGGACGAGGAGAAGGAGGAGGACGAGGACGTGGACGTGGACGAGGAGGGGAGGGGAAGGCGGGAAGAAGGGGAAGGAAGTAAGGCAGGCAGGAAGGAGGAGAGAGGAGGAAAAAAACCCAAAACACCGAAACAGAGGCGCCGGCAGCAAGGAGAGGGTGGCCAGGCGGTGGGCAGCCCCGCACCCATGTAAGCACCGCCGGGAGCGGAGGGTGGCTGGCGCGGCTCGGCGCGGCTCTCCCCCGCCGCGGCACCCTGCTGGGAAAGGCAAGGAGGAGGGGACACAGCCCCACTTTCGTTTTTCCCCCCCTCTTCGTAGCAGTCGGATCTAGATTCCGTGTGTTCATGTGGATTAAAACCTTTGGAAAAAACGAGGGAAAAAACCGACCTCGACCACCCCCTCAAGACGATCTGGGCTTTAAAAAGGGATACAACACTGGATGCGCTTGTTCGTCTCTTTTGTGACAGATGCTTAAACCAACGTCCAAACCTTAGGGTTGGTGTTTCGGGGTTTTTTAATTTTTTTTTTTTTTTTTTTGCTAGACACCCTTTTGGCCGTATCACTGCCTCATCATCCCTCCGCACTCCCTCCCGTGCCTGGAGGGTTGATGGGCTCTGCGGCCCCTGGGCAGCCGAGGCCCTCCCGCGGCTCCGGCCGCTGTCCGCCGTCGCACAGGGCGGCGCGGAGCCGACAGCCTCCGCCCGCCTCACCCCGCGCCGGGCGCCGCAGGCTCTAGACGGGCCTTTTATTTTTCTTTTAAGGGCAAAGCCTAGGCGACCAGCGGCTCTCCACTCCTCCCCGATTTTTTTCCTAATTTGATTTTTTTTTCCTCTCTCGCTCGCTCGCAGCGGGCGGAGGCGCGGCCGGCGCAGCCCCACGCGGGAGGCGGTGGGACCCGCGGCCCCAGCGCGGAGACTGGCGCATGTCACAGCTCGCCTTGGCCCCGCCGCCGCCCGCCCCTGTCCGCCGCCGCGTCTCGGCTCCCGGCCCCTTCATGCGCGGAGGACGATATGCCCGTTTTGTAGCCAGGGCACCCTCCTCTCGTTCCGTATGTTCAGGACCAAACGTTCGGTGCTCGTCCGGCGGCTCTGGCGGAGCCGCGCGCCCGGCGGAGAGGAGGAGGAGGAGGCGGCGGCGGCGGCGGGCGAGTCCGGTACGGCCGTGGCCGTGGCCGAGGCCCGGGCGTCTGCCTGCGGCGGGGGGCGCGAGTGCTGCCCGGGCAAAGCGGGCCGCGGCGGGCGGGCGGCGGCGGGCGCGGAGGCGGAACTGAAGGCGCTGACCCACGCCGTGCTGAAGCGGCTGAAGGAGCGGCAGCTGGAGGGGCTGCTGCACGCCGTGGAGTCCCGCGGCGGGGCGCGGACCCCCTGCCTGCTGCTGCCCGCCAAGGCCGACTCGCGGCTGGGACAGCACTGGTACCCGCTGCCCGTGCTGCTCTGCAAGGTGTTCCGCTGGCCCGACCTCCGCCACTGCTCCCAAGTGAAGCGGTTATGTTGCTGTGAATCCTACAGCAAGGCTCACCCCGAGCTTGTCTGCTGCAACCCGCACCACCTCAGCCGGCTCTGCGAGCTAGGTACGGTGGCGAAGGGAGCGGGGGTACGGGGAGATGGAGGGGATGTGGGGAGATGGAGGGATGAAGCCCCATTCGCCTTCCAACCCACCAATCTTTTTTTTCCTTCTGGAAAAAAAAAGAACAACAAACCAACACACGAAACCTCCTTTCCATTGCCTTGGTTTATGTATTTTTTTCTGTTTAGGGGAGGGGGTGAGTTCCTGCCCCGGGGTCCCGGTGCGGCGGGCGGAGCAGTCTCCTCTCCGTCTCCGTGCGGTGCCGGGGATTAAGAGCCGGGCGGCCCTAGCGCTGCTGCGGTTCCGCCGAGCCAAGGAGGCCCCGATCAGACAGTCCGAGCGGCAGATAGCAGGGAGACTGGCGCCAGACGGCCCCTTTTGTTTATCTGACAGTTAAATATCAAGGCAATCACGACCTCTGCCCTGCCTCCAACCCCCAGAGCTAAGACAAACAGTTTTGCTAAAAGAATGCCACTGTTATAATAATTTCCTATTTTTTTCTTTTTTTTCCCTTTCTTATGGCTCTGCCTTTATTTTCTCTGTACTTTTCTAATTCCAGAGTCTCCCCCTCCACCCTACTCCAGATATACAATGGATTTTCTCAAGCCAACTGGTAAGTGGACTTTTTGCAATGCAGACTACAGATAAAAGGGAAAACTGCCCCTTTCTTAGCTAAGGGAAACATCTCCTGCCTTTGTCATGCTTTTTGCTTTTAGTCTGCTTGCCTCTGTGCTTCTTGCTACCCCTTGAAGAATTAACATATGTTGCAGTGGGGATACTGCAACATGCATATATCAAACCAGGAGTCCCGTGGAAAGGAAATATATATGGACAGACAGATTCTTGCTAGATGTTTCAGAGATGTTTATTTCTCCAGCCGCATGGCCGGGGCTCTGCCCAGGAACTGTTCCAGGCACGGGACCGAGGGTCCTTCTGCCCGCACAGGGAACACAAACCAACCAATGGGAACGAGGCTGAGCAGGGTCAGGGAAACCCCGTGTCTGTGCCCTCAGGGCCCCTCTCCCAGGCTCCATGGCAGGGGAGGAGACCCCAACACCTCACCCGTTTTATTTTAATAAAAGGAGAATGAAAACAACTGGATAAACATAACAAGAACAGTTTCAAGACAAAACAAGCCACCCTCCTGAGTCTTTAAATGTCCAATCAGATTCTGTGGAACATCTTAGGGCTGACAGAAGGGAGACAGAACTCTCTGAGCATGCTTTGTGGGGAAACTGAGGCAGGAGAGGGTTTAACTTCTTCCCTCCCCCTTTTCATCCCCCACTCGGCATTGGAAAGGGATTTTTGGGGAAACAATTCGCAAAAGCATGGTTTTGTGAGGGAAACCATGGATGAAAAAACAGATTAGGAATACACTGGGGGTAATAGGACATAGGGTAAAAGGGAAAGGTGGGATTAGGAAAGGGAGACTGTAGGGGGGGCTTACAATGGAGATATTGTCTAACATGACTACGATTTTTTGCATATATACTGCCTTTTACAGGAACACCATCAGGCCCAGTGACCTGCGATGCTTGTAACCCTTTTCTCCCTAGCACAATTTTGAATTCCACTACCTCTCCATCTCCCAAGCTTGGGATGCATTTTTCAGGGTTATTCTTTTTAATAGCAGTTCTATGCACGAATATGTCTTGCTGGTTGTCACACCTTGTTATAAAACCATAATTTTGCTTAACATTATACCATTTTACTATCCCTAAGATCTTAGTTACTATGATCTTTTCCTTTTTCCGAGTGGCTGCTGTTTTCTGTCTCGCTGTGTCTTTGCTCTCTCTTTCGGTCGCTCCCGTGTTGGAATTGTCGGAGCTGCTGGTGCCTGCGCGCTCTTCCCGGGGTCGCGTTCGGGGCTGCGCGGGCCGGGTCGGGCCGCGCTGCTCAGTTCTCTGTGCGTCGCCTCCTCTGGTCGCAGCTTCGCTGCCGATGCCAGGCGCTGTACCCACGTCTCGGCCGGGCCCCCGAGCGACGACTCCCCCGCGCTCCGCTCCAGCGCGCGTCTCGGCCGGGCCCGGCTCCGTTCTACCGCCATCGCCGCCCGCTGCCTCCTGCACGCCGCCCCTCTCGGCCGGGCGTTCCCGGGGCTCGCTCCACCACGCGCTGTGCTGGGCCGTGCGGGCACCACCGGGTCCCGCCGCTCCCGCCGCGCCTCGCTCCGCTGCCGACACTGCAGCTCGCTTGGCTCCGCCCGCACGCGGGAACTGCCTCGCTGCTGCTCGCAGAGCACTCGGTGCACGTGGCCTGGGCCGCACGGTCCCTGCGCCAGGCTTCCCTTCACCAAGACACAGCTGACATTGCTCAACAGTCTCGGTAATTAAATAATATTCACGAAAATATTCTTCCATCGGCATATATTTTGACTCCAATATTAACTGTGTCCAAACGGTTTTCCAAAAGCCCTTTGTAAGAATTAAATCCCAAGAAACATAGAAAAAGTTCTTAAACAACCATGCCAGGAAGTGTTTCAGTTCTTTTTGAGCTTGAATCAAGCTAAAATTTACAAATCGTTTTTCAAGAATCATTTTAAGATAAATGTCCATATGCGGCTCTGAGAGCCAAGAGTCTTCCCACGGTTCCTCCATAGTTTAGATATGGAATAGCAAAGCAAAACCAAGAAGAGGAATCCAAAGTTTCCAGGGTTTACTCACACAAATCAGTCGCTTAGGGATCGGGGATCGTTCTGCTCACAATTCTCTACCATTATGTTGCAGTGGGGATACTGCAACATGCATATATCAAACCAGGAGTCCCGTGGAAAGGAAATATATATGGACAGACAGATTCTTGATAGCTGTTTCAGAGAGATGTTTATTTCTCCAGCCGCATGGCCGGGGCTCTGCCCAGGAACTGTTCCAGTCACGGGACCAAAGGTCCTTCTGCCCGCGCAGGGAACACAAACCAACCAATGGGAACGAGGCTGAGCAGGGGCAGGGAAACCCCGTGTCTGTGCCCTCAGGGCCCCTCTCCCAGGGCTACACGGCAGGGGAGGGACCCCAACAAACATATACTCAACATATAATTTATCTAAGACACCCTCTGCATAAAGTAGGATTTTAAAACTTTGGCAAGAAACTCTAGGAGGGATTGCAGTGCAGCGCAGGCCTGCACTGCTCGAGTCAGCCAGGAAAATAATGGGCTCCAGTTGGAAATGGCAGTGCTCCCGCACCCCTGGGTGAATTTTGTAGGGATTTATGCTGGGAGCCAGCACAGCATCTCCCTAATTCCTGGGAATCCCAATGAACCTTGATAAATGGACTTCTTAGAAATCTTTATGTGTTTTAAAGGAAACTAATCCCACCTTGTCAGGTTGAAAAAAATTAGGAAAAGGGGTTGAAATGTTTTTTTTCTTATTTTTTTTTTTGCATGCCTGTTGCTTGTAATTGAGTGTCAAGGTACCAGGGGAGAAGCCCATTTGAGGCTGGCACCAGCTCTTTTGCGATTGTCTTCATAAACGCTTGGTTGGCAGTGAGCTTGCCGGGTGTGAGATAAATCAGTCTGGAAGAAGGAGGAGATGTGGGGAGAATCTGAAATGGGGGGAGCTCAGGAAGGAGCAGCTCCTGGCTCCTCAAGGATTAGTGGATCTGGAATGTTGGCTGGAGCACGGTGGTCTCTGTGGTCATGTCCCATGGTCATGGCAGGCAGGAGGGGCAGGGTGGTACACAGAGGCAAAGAAGACCAATACTAGGTTACTGGGGCTTTTTTTTTTCCAAAAGAGCATTTTCTGTAAAATTGTTGCTCATCAGTTTCTTGGGACTAAAAGAAACCCCAACCTTGAGGTTGCTTTGGTACCGTGTGGGGTCCCATCTTGCCTACTGCTCCTTTGGAGGCTGGACTGTTGTTTTTCCCCCCTCTGCAAACTTTTTTAAGAAACACTGATAAGTCTTTTTATGACTTGTGGAAATAAGAAAAGATATTTAACAAAAAATTGGGTCACAAAGCATGAACTATTTTGCCTCAGCATGAAAAAAACAGGAGATAAAGAGTCATGAATGAAAGAAGGATATCTGGAGTAGGTTCAACATCCTGAGCACATGCTGGTATGCAGAAGGGTTGTTCTGTAATAGACTTTGAGGGTCTGCTAGGTTGCAAAATTTTGTGGGTTTGTGTGAGATTGGCATCATTTTGCCTGCATCCCTGCAGTGCTTCCCCAAAAGTTTCTATTACTTCTGCCTTTATTGCTTTCCTTTCCACTCACCAATGATCCTGACATGGGGTGTAAAGGGCTTCAGAGCTGCAAGAGAGAAGGGTTACAGCTTGATTTTGGTTTCCTGCAAAGATGTTAGGATAAATCTGTTAGCAGGGTTTAAACATCCAATCTGCCTCTGCTAGGACCTCATTTTCAGTTACCCCAGTGATATATTTATTAATCATCAAGTGTTGACATAAGGTAGCAAAATGTGTGTAAACAGAAAAGCTGCATAACATGAATGTGCCATTTTGAAAGGAAAAGTTATTCCTATTGGCCAATAGGAAGTGATTAACACTGTCCATCGGAAATACAGGAAAAAATGGGTTACTCACCAAAAAATCCTCCTTTTTTTTCCTTTTTGAAAGAAAAATCCGTTTTACAGCTGAACTCTAACTGGGCTGCAACAGGCTGAAGTGGAGCCTGGAAGTCTGTTGTTGCAGGTGGGTTTTGCAAGCTCAGGGTTTCTTGGCATTTCTTCTGGGGAGGGACCAAGAGTTTCCTGTCCCAGCATCAGTATCATCTCCTGTGTCAGTTTCCCACCTGATGTTGAGGATTGTTTAGATGGGAGAGGGACAGTAGATGATGATGGGAAGGTGTGAAACCTTTTACCTGGCTGATGTACATCAGCCATCTTCTCCCCTGGGACCTTGGGGGGAGGATGGTCCCTCCATTTAGACTTGGGCAGCTGCATCTGCTGATAGAGCTGAGAACATGCATTCAGCAGGAAACTTTTGCTTTTCCATCAAGTGTGATAGTGGTAACAAAAATATTAAAGTATTTAGTGCCGTGCCTTGTGTTTCATTTGGACAGACAGACAGGAATACCAGGACAAATATGGGCTCTCAAAGTGGTCGCCAGGGCCCATGATCATAGAATCACAGAATGGTTTGGGTTAGAACGGACCTTTAAAGCTCATCCAATCCAACCCCCCTGCCATGATCTGGGACATCTTCAACCTGACCATGTTGCTCAGACCCCTGTCCAACCTAACCTTGAATGTTTCCAGGCATGGGGCATCTACCACCTCTCTAGGCAACCTGTGCCAGTGTTTCACCACCCTCATTGTAAAAAATTTCTCTGTTCTGTCTAGTCTGAATCTCCCCTCTTTTAGATTAGAACCATTATTATGGGAATTAAATTGGTTTCTTGGAGGTGATGGAGGCTGATACAGGCCGTGTCCCTGGCTGGAGGAAAGCAGGGATGGACAGGGAGCTGGGGGTCTGCTGCAGGCAGTGAAATTCCACATCAGTTTGTGCATTGGCAGGATAGATCTGGCAGAGCGGAAAGATCTGGCCTTGATGGCCAGGTTACCTGCGGGAAGGTTGGAGGTCCAGGCTGGCTTGCTCATTCATAGAATCCTAGAATGGTTTGGGTTGGAAGGGACCTTAAAGACCATCTAGTTTCAAGTCCCCTGCCATGGGGCAAAGACACCTTTCACTAGACCAGGTTGCTCAAAGCCCCATCCATCTTGGCCTTGAACACTTCCAGGGATGGAGAGGACATTCATCAAGGAGAGGACTTCCCCTCTTCCTTACACAGGACATTTGCAGGGATGGGTGACAGTGGCTTGCACGGGGCTAGGCTCACCCTGCAAGCCTGGAGGCATGTGGGCGCTCAGCATCCCTGATGTCCCTGCAGGAGCTGCTGCTTGCAGCTGTGTTGGAAGTGAGATGGAGAGCAGTGCCTCCAAATAATTCAAGCAGGTATTTTGACCCATCATTAAGTGGGACAAGGGGCTGCAAGTGGCTGTGTCCATCATGCTTCTGGGTGGGTGGTCATGGTGGTGCTGGAGTATGAGAGTTCAGGAAACCCACTGAGATGTCACTGCAGAGCTGAATGCCCTCCTGTGGCATTGAATTTCAGGGGAGCTGAAGGTTTGGCAGCTTCCAGGAGCTATTGGACGTTGCAAGGTTCTGCTGGTGGCCACCAGGATTAATTTTATGTCTCTGCGATAATTTTATATTGTGAGAAATATTGCATCTTCTAAAGAGACTTCAGAGGATAATTCATTGATGAGAAGAACTGGCTGTGGGTGATGGGATACAAGAAGGGAGCTGATAAGTCATGAAAGCACATCACCCCAGTGCTAGGTTTATGCATTTTAAATTGGGATAGGATTCTCTCCTGCCATCCTGTTTGATGTGCTAACAGGGGACCTGGTTGCATATGATCCCTAGAACAAGACAACATGGAAAGGGCAAATGATGTCCTCTATCCCACAGGGACTCTTCAGGGAGCTGTAGCTGGGGGCAGAAGGAGCCCAGTGCAGAGCAGGGTGGTCCAGCCTGCATTTGGAAAGCATCTGTAGCCCAAGCAGTTGTAGCCATCCCAGGAGAGGGGCAGGGGGAATCTTCTGCCTGGACTAGAAAGGGTTAAAAAAAAGGACCACACCACACCCCCTCCTCACACACCCCCCATATTTCTTAAAGCATAGAAAGAGTGACAAGGCATCATATACAGTATTTTGCAAGTAAGTCTATTTCCTGTCTCCCCTACTGATTTTGGTTTGATTAAGTATATCCTGTTAAACTGTCTATTTCTGTTAGGGCTTTACTCTGATAAAATGAGGTTATACAGACAGGAATTTCTTATTCACTTGGATTTCAGGGATGAAATCTTGAAAAATTACTTTATCAGTAGGGAGAAAATGATCTTGACTCTCCTGGTGATGGCCCTTGCTTTGAGATACAGCTGTGAGCAAATTGATGTCATTAGAGAGCCCAAATTTGACAAAACCCAAAGTCTCAGAGAACTTGCTGAGGAGCAGAAGGTTGTGTGAACTTCACAGGCCTTCTCAGGCTTGTCCTTGAGCTTGTCCCACACAGGGTAGTGACCAAAAAGGTGAAGTGTGCCTGCAGGAAAAAGGGATTGGTGTTGGCTTCTGGCTGTTCTCACTTGGAGGAACAAGCATGGGATGGAAAGTTCCAAATCTTAACCTCCAATACATTCATGCATCAGGAGAAACTTTTAATAGGGCTGCCAATCTTACTCTGCCCTTTGGTGGTGCACAGAGGAGTTGATCCAGTTGCCCACCTGTCTTAGGAGGTGACAGCAGGGTATAAGATCTACCAGCAGCTGGTGATGACAAAAATTGAGTGGAGAAATGCAAATGTAGACTGTTTGCTGCAAAAGGGCAGCAATGAGACATTTCCTTTTTGGTTCCCATTTGTGCTGGTTTGGGCAAATTTGGAAATATATCCTCTGAGAGAAGGCAGGTTACAACCATCCCTCCCCCACCAGGTTCAGGAAAAAATAAATTTTCCTCGAAGGAAAGTGAAAGAGATATAAACTATTTATTTAACGAACACACAGGAAAAGGATAATAGTGCTAAATAATAAAACCTGTCGCTGTGGAGAGAAAAACCTGGGAAAATTTCAGAGTCCTTCCATAGGTAGCCTCTCCCCTCCTCCTGGAGCTGGTACAGGGTGGGCCCACCTCCAGGGCCAAGGCCTCGGTGGAAAGTCCTCCCGATGCATTCTGATGTTGAAACAGTCCAGCAGAGAAGAAGGGAAAAATCGGAGTCCTAGGAAAACAAAGTTCAACTGTCTGGAGGAAAAGGAGCTGAAAAACTGGCTGAAAGCTGGCTGGAAAAAAAACCAAGCAGGATGCTTCCTCCCACTCCCGCTGCTGCTGTTAGAAGCAAGAGGAGTCTGTGTGTATATCTGTGTGTCCTTGAAACACTGCTTTGAAAGTTCTCTGGGTTTTTTTCCCTCTCCCCCCTCTCAGGCTCAGTTTAAAGGCATAGAAAGGCACAAAATTAATTTCTGGGCATAGTATAGCGATATGGGATACACATCATAAAGTCACCCCAAGACACCATTTCAGTGAGTTACAGGTGTTGAGTAAATTGGAAGTGTAAAACATTTGTACATTTAAGCATCTAATGTGGGATAAACAGAATTGCCCAATCAAAATATATAAAAGAAGTAACATTTATTATGCGACCGAAATATCGGTTTCAAAAGCCACGATGGAGAAAAGCAGAACTGAGCCCGGGGTCAGAGCTGGGTGAACACACATAGATCTGATCTCTATCGCACCAGACCTCCCAAGTTCACTTTGGCTGGTCCCTTCTTATACAGTTTTTGGGCAGAGTCCGAATTAATTCTATTCTTCTCGTAATTTTAGCATATTCATGAAGTTTTCTTGTCTCGGAGTTGGGCTGCACAAAGCCTTTCCTGGGTCTGATGAATTGTCCATCCTGGGTGATGAGTGGGCCATTTCTGGTGATGGAAGGGCCATCTCTGATGATGGATGGGCCATCTCTGGTTCCTGGAACAGTTATTTTTAGTTCCTGGAATGTCCTGATTCCTTATCAGATGAGATGTAGATATCAGAGTGTGGTGATCAAGTTGTCATGGTGCAAATGTCCTGGTGATAAGATCTAACCCCACCTAGGTGGAATCCTCACTTGTTGTGAGAGAACTTCTTTTAGTGTTGTAAAATTTTTCTCTCAGCCAGGCTGGTGGAGGGATTTTGAAACTCTGTCTCTACATGGTCTGATTACATTCCAGTTTTATACATAATAGCACGAATTACATACTTTATTTATAACATAATGCATTCAAACATTTTTGGGAGCTCGCTTACATCAGAATGGCGACAACCTTGATCTTTTTACCCAGTGACTTGGGCAGAGACGTGGCAGCCAGTCTATAAGTTTTGCCAGTCTATAATCAGCGTTGGATGGTGTCATAGGTTAGCAAGCATAGTCCCGGAAGGGATGTCCTTGCTAAGGGGTGCTTACAGTTTCCTCTGGGAACTGATAGGTTCTATCAGCTGGCCAGTTTGAATATGGACAATTCTCTAAGCCACTTAAAGTTGTGACCACCTCTGTGATCCACATTTAAGAATAGGCAAACTCCCCCCCAAGCTCTCTCTCGTTTCCGGTGCTGGGACAGGTGGCTGCAGGCCCCGTGTGGGGGCCAGCGGGCCCGGCCAGGCCCTGCTTGGGCCAGGCCGGGCCGGGCCACGACCATCCTGGAGCCGATGGACCTGTTCCATCCGTGGAACCCCCCCCACTGCCTTGCCGTGGGCAGCCGGAGCGGCTTGGCTCTCCCCCCTCTCCACTGCGATAAGAAAAATTCAACATTCCAGCTGCAAAGCTGCAAGGCTGAGGTGAGATTAACCCTTTTATTGCTGTGAAGAGCTGAAAATCTGAGGGAAGAGAGAGAGAGGAGATGCTTAAAGCTGAAATTCTGTTGTGAAGCTATGATATATCAGAGTATCCCATTGTAATTTCATGAAGATATGGGGGGTGGAGTGTTCAACTCGTAAGCAAAAGCACCTGCGCTGAGATAGGCAGATGCTGACGCAGCTGTAATTTCATGAGAAGTTTGGACAGGGAGAGATGGACCAGATGAGGACTTTTGCTCCAAACGGGAAAGGAGAAAACCTCAGTCCCTAGAGATGAACCTGATGAGGACTTTTGCTCCAAATGGGAAAGGAGAAAACCTCAGTTCCTAGAGATGCTCCCAGAGATAGTCCTAACAATGAAGATGAGGAAGACCCTTTGCTCCCAGGGTGGGAGAAGGGCCTCTGTTTTTGTTTCTGAATGGCTCAACCTTAATATTGTACCCCAAAAAACTTCAAGAGTGGACCCTCGAACGTGGGAAAACCAATTGCTATCTGTGTGTGACCTTGAACAAGCTGCAAGTCATGGGAAGGGACTCACATGCAGGCAGAGAGACTCCTCTTCCTAAATGGGCTGAACAATATTTGGAAGTGGGCGGCCGTCTCATTGTGATACTGTTTTCATAGCATGAGCAAGAAGAGACTTCTCTTTCTAAATGGACTAAACAAGGTTATTATGGCAGTGGTAAACAGACTGAACATCTTAAGGCTTGTCTTTTCACATTGTCAGTGGGAGAAGGGAGGAAGGTGGGGGGAGGAGGAGCGTTCTGAAGGTGGTATAAATTTTTTTCCCTTCTTTTAGGTCTGTTAATAAACTTCTTTATATTCTTTCAAGTTTGGTGCCTGCTTTGCATTCCTCCTAATTCTTATCTCACAGAAGATAAGCAGTAATGAGTATTTTAGACCAAACCACTACAGATGCTGATGAAGCATGGTGTGCAGGCTTGACTGAGGCAATGAGTTAGGGTGGATGCTTCTTGATGAACTACAGTCTCTGTGCTGGACAATTAGTATTTGTTTCTTGCTAAGCCCTTTGGAATGTGTGTTCTGCTCATGGCATTGCTGGGAGCCTGCAAAGAGCTGCCTATATACTGGTTTTTTTTCTTTGCCTCTGCTCCATCAGATTTTCCAGATTCTGTGCCTTCCTCCACTGAAACAGGGAGAACTAATTGTCTAGCCCCTGGGGGGCTTTCAGGTAAGACATCTCTTTTTTTCCCTTGTGTTGCTGTGACCCAGCCCACTTCGGGGCTGGGGGCCTGATGCCAATCAATCCCAGCCCATCCCCTGGATCGAGTTTCCCGAAGAGGCAGACTCAGAGGGTGGGTTGATGGGCGACTCAGAAGCCTAAGCCGCAGCCCCCCTGGGCGGTGCCTGGGTACAAGCCACCTCCCCCGGTTCGGGAAAATTCCCGGTTACTCGGTTGTTCATTGGTTCTTTGTTATAACTTCCGCCTCTCGGTTTCCCCCAGTGGTTCTTGTTAAATTGTATCCTCCCCCTGGCCCTTAACTCATTGGTTGTTTCCCCTTTCACCGCTGTTTTTAAACTCTATAAAACTGAGGACAAGCCTCAGGGGAGGATCCCATCGCATTCCATCCCTTCCGAGCTTGTTCGGGTTGCGAAACTTCTGACAATAAACCTGTTAGGAGTCAGATCAGAACAGCCTCTCTCTTCCTTTGTCTCCGAGCTAACGTGAGCCAATCCCATTGGCTCCTGCTGTGTTCCCTCTGCTGAGAAGCCAGCTAGCTAGCTCAGCCAGCAGCCCTTTTCCTGATGCCAAAGTCGCTTCTGGGACGCACAGAAGTAACGCAGCTGGGCTCTCTATGACCTGGGGCACACCCGAGCTCGTGCTTCGAGCACAAGTACTGCGTTACCCTTGATCTTGGATGCGGGTTGAGTTGACCAAGGGTCCCAACAGAAGGGGAAGTGATGCTGAGGAGTTGATGCTGTGCATTGTTGAGAAAGGCATGCTTGAAGGGGAAATTGGGTTTCATTTCAGTAGCAGTCACATACTTCTCATGCAGAGGATGTGTTGAAATCCCAGGTGAGGTTCTCCATCCCCAAAAGCCCATATTTCCTTTGAATTCCAGCCTTATGCTCCATTAATTTTTGGACGGAGGCAGGAAGAAGCCTGTTGGGGAAGGCTAAATGATGTTGGCTGCTCATTTGTTTAGATACATGGATTATGCGAACAGGTGCAGTTGTGCCTTGCAGAAGGATTTGGTGTCAAGGTTTCCTTGACTTGGTGGTGGTGGCACCTCTTGTCTCTGGGATGAGAGTTGTGCTTGGGCTTTGCTCCTGGTAGGGTAACCAGTATCCTGCATCTAATGTGTGAGGCTAATGGTGCCTGGGAAGGAAAGGTGACCCCATTTTTTGCAGAGGACATTGCAGAAGGAGCTGAGCTCAATAATCCTTATGGATTCATTCCAACTTGAGATACTCTATGGTTTTGATAATTTTCCTGTTTGCCATTTCCTTTAGCCTCCAGGTACTGTTATGGGATGGAGGTTTGGAGGGTGGTTTCCCCACCCCTCTTGGGCTTTGGGTTGGAACAGACCTTTAATGCTCATCTAGTCCAACTCCCACCCCTTTTCCAAGGTGTGATGTCTTCAGCACCTCATCTTCCATCCTGGATGGGCCAAGTCGGTGGGTGGGCTCTGTCTCTACCAGGATTAGAGTGTCTGAAACCATGTACCTGCATGTACTCACTAATGTTTGAAGGTCCTTCCCTTTGTGCTGATGTTTCCTTGATTTATGCTTTATTCATCACCCTGAAACAAATTTCAGAAATAGGTCATTGGTGACTGCATGTACGCATCTGCCCCGCCTCTCTTCAGGAATTGCATTTGGTGTGGATGTCTTTAAGTGAGCCTTGTTTGTTTTTATTTGTGTCTAATATATACCTTGTCTGTTATTTGAGAGGAGAGCATATTGTTTGCTCAAAGGCCCTAATGAGAATTAATCAAAGGAAGGGGGAGAGGGAACAGAGAAACTTGTCACCTTTTTTTTTAATACAGAAGACTTTTGGTTTTTGAGGTTTTTTTTGTTGTTGTTATTGGAGCCTATAGCTTTGGGGAATTTAAAAAAAAGAGACTGTAAAAAGAAAAAAGACAAGAAGCAAAACAATAAAATAAGGATGTTGTTAGATTTTATTTTCTTTTTCCTTCTGAAATATACTCATTGCAAAGGGGAGGAGAGAGTTCAGTTCCTCAGGATACCACATGAAATAAGCAGAGGAAGTACTCGCTTTTAAAAGGGGGTTTTCTATAAGGGTCAACCTATTGATAGCATCTTGTCTGGCTGCTCTGCTCCCAAAGGGAAGGTGGGAGGTGGGGGCTTGGGCTGCAGGAAATAACTTGGCTTGTTCTGGGCGCCTCCTGAAGGCCCCTGGGAAGGGGACCTCCAGCTCCTCAGTAGAGCTTCCTTCCCAAAAGAAAGCACATTTGGCCCTGAAAATGCTTTTTTTACTTATTATATTTTTATCATTTCATTGGATTTCATTATTTTTGGTCTTATCAAAGGTTCCTCCCCCATCAAGTCTGGAAACAGAACCTTTTATGATCATTACCTGCTCTTTTTTCCTCCCCAAATGTAATTGTAGCCATTTAATTTTATGAGGAGCTGATAGGATAGTTGAGTCATGAAGGAATACAGTTAACTACCCAGGCCGTGAAACAAAGCTGAATGCTTCCACATGAAAGAGCATTTTCTTTTTAATTTGCTGTGATTTACTGACATCTCCCTTCTGCATGCAGAAGTGCAGAGCTGAAAATTCCCAACTGGAAAGACCCAGTCAAGAAAGGAAAATAAATGCACTTTGCAGCAATGCTCCAAAACTCACTTTCTCATGCTTTTTTCTACTCCTTCCTGCATATTTTAGTTAGCAGAAGAATGTATTTGAAGAGGGCTTTAATGAGTTATTGGCAGGGTTCGTGGCAAGTGCTTTGGCTTGGTCTTATCTAGTTTGGGCAGATGGGGATCCATAATGCCAGTTGGAGAATCCAGCATCCCTCATCCTCTCCAGATCAGGGCTTTACACTCTTCTTGATGCTCCTTGATGAAAGAATGGCTTTAATAAAAGCAAAAAAATGCCAATTTTGCTAGATTTGGAAACTGGAGTAGGTGGCTGAGGAAGAAGACATCATGGGTGAATGGTGGTAGTGGTTTCCTATAGCACCGTAGGCTTTGGCCACCAGTGATGGGCAGTGGATGCTGGTGTAGTAACGGTGTTCAAGGCCAGTAGACCTCTAATGTCTTGAAGCTGGAAGGGCAGGATTTAGTGAGGCAGATTGCTCTCAGCAATGAGAATTTGGGAACGGGGCCAGCCTGGGGTTCACAGCCATTCTGTCAGGGAAATCACATGGGGGGGGGGTTGAGAGAATGATGGCAAGAGGAGCATTAAAAAGGGGATCAAAGCGAGTGCCCTTGCAGCTCTCCACAAGGTTCCTTTGATGATCAGGAGTCTGAGATCCAGGCACCACTGGGGTCTCAATCTCCGTCTGGAGGCTGAAAGCAGTTTCATTGATGGATACCAGAGGCACTGGAGGATGTGGGAGGGGGAGCAGTGAGGCCAGGGGGATGTATGGGGAGTGTTTTTCCTTTGCAATAACTGATCTGAGCTGCTCTTTCCCTTCCCCCCTCTATTTTCTGTTCTCCTTCCTGGCCCAGGAATGCAATATTGGATAGTCCTTCATGCTGTGCTGGTGTTCTCTTCTCATCCCACCTATGCTGTCTCTTCCCCAGCCATCCCATTCTCCAGCTGATGTACCCCTTGTTCTCCCCGAGGCACTGGCTCTCAATTATTCTTACCTTTATTTTCATTGGTGGTCACTCTATGGGGCGGTAAGGACTCCTCGTTCATGGTGTCTCCCACTGACATGGTTGTACTCAGCCCAGATACTTTCTATCCTCAATGTGGTTAAAAAAGAGGACAAAAATATCCCATTGCAGACAAAAATAAATTCTGTAAATGTGAGACAGAGGGGAGTTTTTCCTGTATTTTGAGCTGACTAATTCTTGGCAGATGTGTTTGGTTATGACTCTTCTTTCAAACAAGATAAGCCATGCTTGGAAAGCCTGGAGGTGGCTGGCCTGTGGTCTGGAGGCATTAGATTGGTGGGAGATGAATTCCCATATGACCCATGGAGAAAGTTCTGTTGCAAGGGTAGAAGTGAGCTGATGGTGCTTGATGGTGTCAATGCTGGATCTCCATGGTATGGTCTCCACCCAGCCCTGGACATCTCCCTCTTGACCCATGTGTGGTGTGAGACTGGTGGCTCTTGGCTGATGGAAGGTTATGGTGCTCATGGTGGGTGAGAAGGTGTCTCTCTTGCAGGATAGATGAATGGTGCTGGATCTGCTGGCAAAGTGAAGCTCTCCAAGAAGCCCAGAGCTGGCCATCATAGAGGGAAAGCAAGATGAACGGGCTTATGTCCTCACCACCTCCACTACTTTTGTATTTATAGGGGTTATTCATAAAATACCAAACCTGGAAGTTTACCCAGATTTCAGCCCAATCCCATTGACGTTTTGTCATAGGTTAACAAGCATAGTCCCGGAAGGGATGTCCTTGCTAAGGGGTGCTTACAGTTTCCTCTGGGAACTGATAGGTTCTATCAGCTGGCCAGTTTGAATATGGACAATTCTCTAAGCCACTTAAAGTTGTGACCGCCTCTGTGATCCACACTTAAGAATAGACAAACTCCCCCCCAAGCTCTCTCTCGTTTCCGGTGCTGGGACAAGTGGCTGCGGGCCCCGTGTGGGGGCCAGCAGGCCCGGCCAGGCCCTGCTTGGGCCAGGCCGGGCTGGGCCACGACCATCCTGGAGCCGATGGACCTGTTCCATCCGTGGAACCCCCCCCACTGCCTTGCCGTGGGCAGCCGGAGCGGCTTGGCTCTCCCCCCTCTCCACTTCAATAAGAAAAATTCAACATTCCAGCTGCAAAGCTGCAAGGCCGAGGTGAGATTAACCCTTTTATTGCTGTGAAGAGCTGAAAACCTGAGGGAAGAGAGAGAGAGGAGATGCTTAAAGCTGAAAGTCAGTTGTGAAGCTATGATATATCAGAGTATCCCGTTATAATTTCATGAAGATATAGGGGGTGGAGTGTTCAACTCGTAAGCAAAAGCACCTGCGCTGAGATAGGCAGATGCTGACGCAGCTGTAATTTCATGAGAAGTTTGGACAGGGAGAGATGGACCAGATGAGGACTTTTGCTCCAAACGGGAAAGGAGAAAACCTCAGTCCCTAGAGATGGACCAGATGAGGACTTTTGCTCCAAATGGGAAAGGAGAAACCTCAGTTCCTAGAGATGCTCCCAGAGATAGTCCTAACGATGAAGATGAGGAAGACCCTTTGCTCCCGGGGAAGGAGAAGGGCCTCTGGTATTTTTCTGAACGGCTCAACCTTAAAATTGTACCCCAAAAAACTTCAAGAGTGGACCCTCGAAAGCAGTTGCGGGAAAAGCTGCAAGTTGGGGGAAGGGACTCGCAGGCAGAGAGACCTCTTCCTATATGGACTGAACGATATTTGGAAGTGGGTGGCTGTCTTGTTGTGATAATGTTTTCATAGCACGGGCAAGAAGAGACTTCTCTTTCTAAATGGACTGAACAAGGTTATTATGGAAATGGTAACAGACTGAACATCTTAAGGGTTGTCTTTTTACATTGTCAGTGGGAGAAGGGAGGAAGGTGGGGGGAGGAGGAGAGTTCTGAAGGTGGTATAATTTTTTTTTCCCTTCTTTTAGGTCTGTTAATAAACTTCTTTATATTCTTTCAAGTTTGGTGCCTGCTTTGCGTTTCTCCTAATTCTTATCTCACAGAAGATAAACAGTAATGAGTATTTTGGACCAAACCACTACACTAAATTGGTGTTTCTGCCTGGTTACAAACCCAACCCGCTACACTTTTCCTGACTCTGGAACTGCCCCAGGGTCTCCTGGAGCCCTAGTGGATGTTGAATGACAATGCTTGGTGGATGCTGGACCAAGCAAGGCTTTGCAAGGCTTGAGGCTGGGAGACCCACAGGGCTCTTCTGCAGCAAGCGCAGCCTCAGTTTCTCCTTCCCAACTCCTCTGCAACAAAAAGACAGGAAAAGACCTCTGGAGCCTGGAGAAGCATCAGCATCACTCTCTTCTCTGGTTCTTCTGACGGTGGGACCTCATCTGGTTTAAGGGACCACTTGGCTGAATGACATTATGTTGGGGTTTTAGTTTAGTCTTAGTTTTTTTTCCTGTTAAAGGAATTTTCTCCCATATGCATGTTGCTAGGGGACAAATAGCTGTACTTAGACAAAAAGGGGAGTGGGGCGGGCCTGGCTACTCCTTTGTCTACACCTGGGTGTGGGGTCAGTTCGCTCTGAACGTCCGGAGAGAGGAGCTGCAGAGAAAGGAGCTGCTGCTTCTTTCTTTTTTGACCGTTCTTTTTTTTTTTTCTGCTGGAAACAACGCCGGGACCCCAAAATCCGCTTTCCCTGCCCTGCTGGAGGCCGGGCTGTGGCTGCCCTGCCCCGCTGCTGCTTCGAGCTTTCGCTACGCTGTAGCCCTGCTCGCCCTGCCCGCCTGGGCCTCCGTGGGGTTCTCGCATCTGGATACATCTTGCCTGCCACCCGGGATTTGCGTTCGTCCCTGCCGTTCCAGCCTGCTGCTCCAGCCTGCCGTTCTAGCCTGCTGTTCCAGCCTGCCGTTCCAGCCTGCCGTTCCTGAGAGTCCGGGATCGGCTGCCCAGGACTTTGTGAAGCCTTTGTTCCATCCCTTCCCGGGATCCCAGGCCACCAGTGCCGCGTGTTTCCCGAGCTCGCTCCGGAGCGCCCCCTGCAGCCGCGGGGGAACCATCGCACCTGCCCTGCTCACCGGGAGCCGCCAGCGCCCCTGCCGGCTGCGAGCGGAACTGCACCCGAGGGGAAATAGCCTGACAGCCGAGAAGGCTGGGACTGGGTTTGTGTTTGCTGTTACTGCCATAGTTGTTGTTGTTTTGTTTGACTGGTTATATACATATATATATATATATATATACAGAGTAAAAAACTGTTATTCCTATTTCCCACATCTTTGCCTAAAGGCCCTTGATTTTAAAATATAACTTGGAGGGAAAAGGGGTTATATCTGCCACATCAAGGGGGGCTTCTGCCTTCCTTAGCAGACACCTGTCTTTCAAAACCGAGACACATTTCATTTCAAAATCACAGGCAGGCCAGAAATGTTTCAGTATGCCTCTGATCCCTGCTGGTATCTGCTCACCAGGGAAGAAGCACCTTGCCCAAATCCAGAGCTATTTGTGCCTCAAAGTGGCTCCTCATTATATATCCCCATGTAAACATGATCCCCATGCTGTTTTTCTGGCAGAGTCCTGCCTGTGTGTTCCGGTTTGGCCAAATTTAGAAATATATATACTCTGAGAGAAGGCACAACCACCCCTCCCCCCACCAGGTTCGGGAAAAAAAAAAAATTCCTCGAAGGAAAGTGAAGAAAATAAAACTATTTATTTAACAAACACACGGGAAAGGAAAATAATGTTAAATGGTAAAATCTTTCGCTGTAGAGGAAAAACCTGGGAAAGTGTTCGAGTCCTCCCTTTGGTCTCCTCGGAGCTGGGGCTTGGCCAGGGCCAGGCCCTCTGTGCCCGGTGGAAAGTCCTCCCGATGTGCTCTGATGTTACAGCAATCAAGCAGTCCAGTAGAAAAGGGAGAAAATCCGAAATTCCAGAGAAGGAAAAGTTTGACTCTCAGTCTCTCTCCGGAGAACAAGAAGAACCGGAAAAAAACCTGGCCAAAAACTGACTGGAAAAGCTGCAAGCCGGGTGCTTCCTCGCTCCCCCCCCACTGCCCCAGCTGGAAAAAAAAACCTGCTATCTTTATGTGACCTTGAACAAGTTTCAAACTGCTTTGAGAAAGTTTTGCTCAGTTTTTTTCTTCCCCCTCTCAGGCTCAGTTCAGAGGCATAGAAAGGCCAATAATTAATTTCTGGGCATAGACAGTGATATGGGATACACATCATAAGGTCACCCCAAGACACTGTGTTTTCCCATTTCCTCTCCTTCCACCTCCCTTTTCTATGGAGTTTTTAACCTCCTGTGAAACACCTTTATTTAAAAATTGGCATCCTATTATAATCTGAAATTGACATCTTCCTGTGGAACTGGGATTGTATATTTGTCCCAGGGATAAACAATTGCTTGGGATTTTTTTTTTTTTAAGTCACTTATTCTTGGTTTATTTTTGAGCATGCATAATTTTAATTTTTTTTTTTTTTTTTTTTTTTTTTTGCTTTGAGCATCACAGGGCATTGAACCCTTTCTTTCCCAGCTTCATTGGAGAGATGACCTCCCCTCCCTGCTTATCTAAAAACCCACCATTCTGTCCTAGAAAGGACAAGGTTATGAGGGGTTGATGCCAAGATGTCAGCAGTGGAGCCTCTGGAGCAGAGCAGGCTGCCTGCCAGACTAGGAGCCTCTCAGCTTGCCTTGCACATCATCTGACTGTGGCCGACAGGGAGGAGGGAGTCAGGAGCTTGGCACCAACCCTGGGACTCTTGGCTCGGCCACCCGCTCTGGCTCCTTCAGCCTTGTGAGATTTTTTTTTAAGGGGGTTCTTGCCCTGCAGGGACCCCCCAGGAACATCCCAGGATAACCCCTCTGCTGCTGTGGGGATGCTGAGGTCATCCTCCTGCTGGCTCCGGGGTCTTCGCTAATTAAAATTCCCCCAAAGCAAATAGGACCCTTTTAATAATTAATTTTTAAATGCTCTAGAGCCTTTTGAACCTTTCCTAGATACTCTTCTATGATGGGTTTTAAACAGAAATGATGGCAGAGGTGGTGCCCCCCATTAAATGCTGGGTATTTCAATCCATCCCTGTATAGCTCCATTAAATCCATTTTTCTGGATACTGATAGATTTTCCCAACCAAATGGTCCCTTGAGAGCAGCTGATGATAAAATGCAGAAGAGCCCACCACCAGCAAGTCCTTCATGATGGGGACCACTCGTGTTTTATTCTGCAACCTGACACATTTTGGGGAGGAATGAGGATAAAAAGGTGAATTTTGGAGGTTAGGTGTCAATTCAGACCGTGCCATGCTTGCAAAAGCTGTCCCCATGAACACTGGCAACTAGATCATTGGGGACATTTAAAACTCGATGGGACAAAAACACTTGTAGAGGAGCAGCCCCAGGCTGGCAGGAATGTGGGCTGTATTGTTTCCATCCCTGCTGTCTGCCAGTGGCTATTACTTACACTAGAGGAACCAGTACTACTAACCACATGCATTTCCCTGCTGCCAGCATGGGAGATGTCTATTTCAAACTGCAGCAGCCAAGACCATAAACTTCCATGCTGACTTAAGATACACCCCATTTTTGGGTGTACATGGAATAAATGGTGTGTAAGGACTCCCTCCCCAGCCCTAACCAGGTGCTTTAGGAGGGTGATGGGCTGGGCAACGAGTGGATGCCAGGTCCTTCTGCCATCCCCTGCCTGGCCGCCTGCCTACTGTCACAAAGGAGCTTCCTTTCCAGTTTATTTTCAGCACTGAGATATTAACCGCTGAGGCATGGTCTCTGTTCTAACCACCCTCACTGTTTTGCCTAAATTGTTTGTTTTCACCCCTCATCAGCATGCTGAGGCTGTTGGCTTGGCTTTGGTGCTGCCGGGGTACTGGCTGAGTCACAGTTGCTGTTGAGGAACAGGAAGGCACAGAGGAGAGAGTGGCCTGATCCTGCACAGGGCTGAGGTCAAGGAGGGGAAGGAGCTCAGCAGCTCCCAGGATTTCTGTCCACTTGCTTTGGCTTATTCCCTTTGTTCCGGGTTTTTTGTTTGTTTGTTTTTTATTCTTTAACTTTGTTTAATAAAAGCAACATCTTGGGTGTTGCCAGCTGCCTCTTTCTCTGCAGTTTATTATTTTATTTTATTTTATTTTATTTTCTTATTTTTTCATTGGTCCTCCTTCCTCCTCGTCCTCCTAATGCAAGAAAAGAGCTTTTCTGGGCAAGTATTGCAGGGATTTTCCATTCTCATCCAGGGAAGAGCGGGGGCTTGCATCCCTTGTACACAGACCTACTGTGGGAGCCACCCCTGGGGGATCTTTGTTGATGGGCTCAAGTTGTTGGGTCCAAAAAGCTTTGTCCAGGGGATTTTGTGCTGTTGGGGATGTGACATGGTGCTTGCTAATAGACAGCCCTTCTCTCCCCTTTCTTTTTTCTTTTCTCTTTATTTTTCCTGGGTTTTTTTCCCCTCCTCTCTTTCAGGTAGACATTTAAATGCATGATGATAACTTTCACCCTGTTAATTAACAGGAAACATTGGATCAAGACAGGAAATTGCATCAGTCTTTTATGAGGAAAGAGCCAAGGGAAAGAAAATACAAGAAAACATAGTTATTAGTGAAAGAAAGTGCTGGGGGAGGAGGAGAAAGAAAAGGAGAAAAAAGGAGGAAAAACACATCCCATGGGCCCTGCTTTTCCAAGGGAGGCTGCTCCAGTACTTGATTTTATTTTTATTATGTCAGAAAAATATTTGACTAACAGGATCACCTTTGCCTGAGTGTGAGCTCCAGCTTCCCAAGGAATCTTTTTTTTCATGCTTTTTCTCAGCTTTCTTTCCCAAACTGTGAGGCCTAGGAAGCTCTCATCTGAGACTAATTTTGGTTAGGCTGCTCAGCCCTTCAAATTGGTCCACACACAGTATCATTATCTTGGTTTTAACTTGCAAAGGGAAAAAAAATCCCACCCTTTAAGAGCTGGCTCAGCCTTTTTCTACCCTTTTAACCTCTCTGCATAAAAAACTTCCTGGCTTCAGCTCCCCTGTTGGGTTGTGCTGACAATGCCAAAGCACTGTAGGGTGGTTGCAGGAAGTCCTGATTATGCTCTCACTGATGCTCCTCCATGTGTGATGGCAAGTACCAGGCTCTGTGGCCTATCATCATCCTCCCTCAGGGATGAAGTAAGATGCTCAGTGAGGTAGTTGCAGGAGGTCTCAGTGATGCTCCTCCATGTGTGATGGCAGGTACCTGGCTCTGTGGTCCTTCCTCATCCTCCTTCAAGGATGAAGTAAGATGCCCAGTGGGGTGGTTGCAGAAGATCCTGGTGATGCTTTCAGTGATGCTCCTCCATGTGCAATGGCGAGTATCTGGCTCTGCAGTCCTTCCTCATCCTCCCTTGGGGATGAAGTAAAATGCCTGGTGAGTTTTTGGTGATGCTCCTTCATGTGCAATGGTGGATACCTGGCGCTGTGCCCCATCCTTCAGGGATGAAGTAAGATACCTGGTGGAGTGCTGGGGTTTGGTGAGCTATCTTTGAGGTAAAGTCCTGGCTCTCATGGACTTTCCTGGCTTTTCCCTGAATTCCTGAGCAGGTGGAAAGGCAAATATTGCTATTAAATGAATAATTCAGAAGCACTTGGGCTGTTAAGCCTTGTTGCAAATATGTACCTATATGTGTACATAATGAATCAGACTATGGATGGTTATATATTCAGCAAAATCTATTCAGCCTATATATATATATTCAATATATATAATTATATATAATATATGGGTATATTCAGTATATAATGAATATATTCTATATATATAGGTTGAATATATTAAATATATAAATTGTATATTGAATATATCTTATATTTTTATAGAATTCTATACAATACATATAGAGGTTGAATAGATTTTGTTTGTAGAGCTGCCAAATCTGCATCAATAAGAGTTGGCTTTGTGTTGGAGAAACTCAGGTGTTGGGAAGGTGGTGGAAGTTCAAACATCCTTTACTTTTACAACCAGTGAAGTTGGCTCTGGATCCAATGATTTTCAGTGATGGAAAGCAATGGGTTGAATTTATGGATGCTAAAAATTGCTGGGCATCACTGCTGGTGATGCAAAGTAATACCAGAGGGGTTGTGTGGAAGGATGGCTGCAAGAAAAAGGACATGAAACTTAAAGCTCAGCAACTAACCACAAGAATGAGCAAGGTCAACATGACCATGAGCCTGCCTGCTAGACAAAGATAGGATCTTGCGGTCAAGCAAGACAAGGATGTGAGTTACAGCCCTAACCACAGCTGGGCAGAGCTAAGAAAATGTAACTTTTAAGAATTATCCAATCAACTAAGGACAACTATGATTAGCTAATAAAGCCGGCTATAAATGTAATCGCAGAATCACTAATAAACGAAGCTTGCTTAACAATCATATTGATTGTCCGCATCTTCCCTCGTCCTCCGCAAATGGTGACCCCCGACGTGATAAGCAAGACGCCACAATAAGAGGACGAGCGAGAAAGCCCCGGTAAGCAGCGACCGGGAGGCGAAGGAACCATAGTGCTGACACTTCCTGTTCCCGTGCCTGGACCGACCCGATAACGGAGTGTCCGCCGCTCGGTGAGTTGCCTGCAGGGGAAAGGCTGCAACGGGTACCCGTACTAATAGGCGGAAAAAATGGAAAGACAGGCAGCTCTTGATTTACTCGCTTTTTAGAAAAGCGTAGAGTTCAGGACCTCGATATAAAAAGGGACCTGCCCAGATTGTTAGCTTATGGCAACACGCAGGGGTTCTTTAAAGACCCTAATACCGTGTTTGATGTGGCTGAGTGGCGGAGGTATGGGGACCAGCTCTGGGAGAAAGTTATTGATGATGATAAGGCTGCGAAAAAGCTTATGAAACCATGGCGTGCAGTCATTAATGGATTGAAACATCACCACATTGAGCAGAACCTTGCCACAGTGGCCAATTCCTACCTGAGTGGGGGAGGCACAGCCTCTCACTCAGGTACGAACGAGCTGGAGGTGAAGCCAGGGCAGTTGGTCTTGGGAAGTGATCATGTCCCCGTGCCTCCCACAACTCGGACAATATCAGTCGCTGCACGATCTAGCAGTTCCCCGACTGAATCCACATCGTCAGCCTGCACGGTGGAACCATCAGCCCCCCCTGCAGAAGAAACTTGCTCCAAACCCACAGTTAAAGGAGTGGATTGGGGCCAGATAAAAAGGGAAGCCTTACAAGCCGGCGACAGCACTATTTTAAAGGAGCTTGAGGATGACTGGGCATTCCCTGTGGTATATGGCCAAGATAATCAGGGAAATGTCACTGCCACATACAGCCCTCTAGATTGGAAATTACTATCCCAGCTCCACAGCACTGTCGCTGAGTCTGGCATCCACGGAGAGCCAGCAAAACAGATGCTGAATTATATTTGGGGAACTGGCATTTTACTGCAAGAAGATATTAAAACCATTATGAAAATGATTCTAACCCAATCCCAATTAATGCTATGGAAGTCTCATTGGAATGATCTATGCAACACTGCGGCCCATCTCCCCAGACCCGCCGGCGATCCTCTAGCCGGATTCACAGCAGACCAGTACACAGGAATAAGGATGTATGCCTCCATAGAGGAACAAGCTCGGCTAGGACCAGAATTACTGCGAGAAGCCATGCGACTAGCTAGGGCTGCCCTAAGTCGGGTCAGGACTGCCCTGCCAACCCCTTCTTATATGGGAATCAAGCAGGGGAGAGATGAAACTTTTGCCTCCTTTATTGACAGAGTCACCGATGCTATCAATAGGGCTGATGTACAGGAATGGATGAAAGGTGCTCTGTTGAGGCAATGTGCGATAGAGAATGCTAACTCTAGCACTCGAGCGATCCTAGTAACCCTGCCAGGAGATGCCACCGTAGAAGCAATGTTAGAGCGAATGAGCAGAGTCCCAGTAGGAGAGCATGCCATGCTAGTAGAAGCAGTGAGAGAAGTAGGGCGCAGTATCAAAGAAAACCAGGGACAAGTACTGGCCGCCCTAGCCCCCCTGCAGGCCAGGCCAGCGGCGGCACCAAGGGGTTCGGCATGCCTTCGATGTTTTCGCTGCGGCCAGCAAGGACACATTCGCCAAGAGTGCACCGCCTCGGAAGTATGGTGTCAGAGATGCCAGATGGACAACCACAGCACCTCAGCATGCCGACACAGACAGGGAAATGGGAAGTCGAGCGCTCAGAGCCGTGGCGCGATGACACCAACAGCAGCTCCTGCAATAGCATCAGCACTCCACCCCACCCGCTCTAGCCAGCCAGTCGCCTCCATCCCAGCACCTCAGGAAGCCTCGGCTTGGACTTGGCAACCACAGTAGACGTTATCCTTGCAGACAAAGAGGTCACATGCGCACCCACTGGGGTGTGTGGCCCTTTAAGGCACAATGGACAAACCTATGGAGCACTACTAATAGGCCGCTCCTCAGCAGCCCTGAAGGGCCTCCTCGTTATTCCCGGACTCATTGACGCCGACTACACAGGGGAAATTAAAATCATGGTTCAAGCACAGTTTCCCCCATTGATCATACCTGCCGGCAGCAAGATAGCTCAATTAATTCCTCTACCGCACTTTATCCAAAGTGCGAATAGCCGTGCCTTAGAACCCAGAGGCAATCGAGGGTTTAGATCTACCGGAGGCCTGGCGCTCCTGACAGTACCTATGAACTCTCGACCAGTAGTCCGCATTACACTCAGCCATGGCTCAGAAAAAATTCACCTGCAAGCCCTCCTGGACTCTGGAGCCGATATCACTATTGTCTCCCACTGAGAGTGGCCGCCTCATTGGCCCCTGCAGAATGTAGCCGGAGCAGTAGAAGGAGTCGGAGGGACATCAACAGTACAACAGAGTGCTCCTGTGCAGCTGGCCCTTGATGGTCGCCAACTTACCCTCGCACTTAGTGATGCCACTGCCAACGGGCGTATCTGCCTTAATTGGACGTGACGTGCTAAGCCAACTCGGTGCCATACTTACCACAGAAGTGGCTTTTCACTAGCGGCCATTGCATGGACTTTCCCCATTCCGCTCACATGGCTCAGTGACAATTCCGTCTGGATTGAGCAGTGGCCGCTAAAAGAGGAAAGTCTTGTCCAAGCACACTCCCTGGTGCAAGAGCAGCTAAACCAAGGTCATGTTCGGCCGTCTACCAGTCCCTGGAATACGCCCATATTCGTAATCAAGAAGAAATCTGGCAAGTACTGACTACTACATGACCTGAGGGCTGTGAACACCCAGATGCAAGCAATGGGAGCACTACAGCTAGGGCTGCCCAACCCAGCAATGCTACCCGAGGGTTGGCCCCTGCTGATCATAGACCTAAAGGACTGCTTTTTCACCATCTGCCTGCACCCTGCAGGCACGCCGAGATTTGCCTTTACCTTACCATCAATTAATAAACAAAGCCCTGCACAACACTTTGAATGGGTTGTGCTGCCGCAAGGCATGCGTGACTCTCCCACCCTGTGCCAGCTCTTTGTAGATGCTGCTTTGCAACCCCTTCGGCAAAGATGGACACAAACAATCATTTATCATTACATGGATGATATCCTTCTAGCTCAGCCAGAGCCCTTCACCCCAGCACAAGAGCATGAGCTGGTAGAGCAACTGAAACTGCATGGCCTAACAGTGGCACCAGAAAAAATTCAACGCACTCCTGCTTGGAAATACCTTGGCTGGGAAATCACAGAATCGCACATTCGACCTCAAAAACTTGCGCTGCAGACAAAGGTGCGCACACTCCACGATGCGCAACGCCTGCTCGGAGATCTGCAGTGGCTGCGACCAGTCGTTGGCCTGTCCAACGACGACCTTAGACACCTGCGCCCCCTACTCAAAGGTGTTGACCCAGCAGCTCCAGTGCACCTAACGCCTCAACAAGAAGCACAAATTCAACAAATAAGTGACCTAGTCGCACAGCGAGCAGTAGCACGTCGGGACCTCACAGCACCTATAGACCTTACAATCCTTACCGGTCCCAAGCAGCTCGCCACCGCTCTCACACAAGAAAAGAAAATGGGGGAGCCACGAGTCCTAGAATGGCTCTTTTCAACCTTGCAGCCAAAGACAACACTGCAAGAGCAAATTGAAAATCTGGCCGAGCTGATCCGAAAAGGGCGAGACCAAGCACTTCAAGTAACGGGCCGAGAACCCAACACTATTTATGTCCCCATAAAGAAAGACGTACTAGATTGGTATCTACAGCATTCCAATGCCATCCGTGCCAGCCTGCTCACAGAAGGGACTCCAGTTGATACCCGGCCAGTTAAAGTGCCTATGCTACAGTGGATGCAGTTACACACTTGGATGCCTAAGCCAAAGCTCTCGCTACAACCCTTGAGAGACGCCATGACAGTGTTTACCGACGCAGGAAGAAGATCAATGAGAGCCGCCGTCGTATGGCACGATGGCAAACAGTGGTGCCAACATGTCCTGCCAACAGACCCAGATGATTCCTTGCAGACACTGGAACTGGCCGCTGTCGTTTGGGCACTCAGCAACTAGCTGAAAGACCGTGTCAACATCATTACAGACTCCCTGTACGTTGCGGGCGTGGCACAGTGAATCATAACCGCTCGCATTAAAGAAGTGTCCAATAAAAGGTTGTTTACCCTACTGTGCCAGCTAAGACAAGCAGTACAGCAGCGAGAAGAAGCCTACGCAGTACTCCACATCCGCAGTCACAAGTGGAACGAAGGCCTAGGAGAAGGCAATGCCCTCGCAGATCGACTAGTGACCGCCATCGCCGTGCCCCTCGATCAATTTCAGCTCGCACGACAAGCCCATGAGACATTCCACCAGAATGCCAAAGGTTTGCATCGGCAGTTCCGCATTACAATGGAAGACGCGAGAGGTATTGTGCGAGCCTGCCCCACATGCGGTCATCATGGACTAGGCCTAGGAATCGGAGTCAACCCCCGCGGAACAGGTCCCAATAGCCTCTGGCAGATGTATGTGACCCATGTCCCTGCTTTTGGTAAATTACAATATGTGCATGTCGCCATAGACACCTTTAGCCATTTCATATGGGCTACGGCACAGTCAGGTGAGAAGGCGCTACACGTAGCTAGACATCTCACAGTCTGCTTTGCAGTCATGGGAGTGCCAAATCAGTTGAAAACAGACAACGGCCCTGCTTACGCCAGCGCGAACATGAGACGGTTCTGCCAAAAATGGGGCGTGAAGCATGTTCTAGGGATCCCGCACTCTCCAACAGGACAGGCCATCGTCAAGCGAGTGCACCAGACACTTAAGCAATACCTAGAAAAGCACCGTGAAGTCAAGGACCCCCAAGAACGACTAGCGAAAACGCTCTTTGTACTGAACTACCTTTGTATTACAGGAGACAGAGATGTTCCGGGCGCCATAACACATTTTAAGGAATCAGAAGCCAAACCAAAGACACCGTCCATGAAAGTCTTATATTGGAACCCCTGAACCGGACATTGGGAAGGGTCAGCAGAAGTACAATATATAGGGAGAGGTCACATGTGTGTGCTTACTCCCACAGGTCCGTTGTAGGTACCAAGCCGTTGGACCCGACCTGCTCTAGCAGATGACAGATAGTCGCCACGAGATCAGGCAAAGATATCTGTTCTGACTCCACCTAGCAACTAGAGATCCGCTTCAACAACTCGAGAAACTTTTGGGTCAATCCCTCCACTGGACTACACAGCGGGAACTATTGGACCCAATAAGCTTGATTAAAAGGCAAGGGTGCCAAGGTGTGCAGTGTAACGCTTACACTGCGGACAAATAAGGCGTCGCGCTTGGGTAAAAATACTGTGTGGGGGTTGTCATCGCAAGGTGTGGATTTTCCAAGAGCGATTACGCTCCCGGTGGTGCCACGACTGCTATTCCAGGTGGACGCAGAGGTCTTGGGCGAGAGACTTGGCCGATTGGACAGGATACCCCACCGGAGTAGCAGTCAGCCTCATTGAGGACTTAGACACAAGAGCGCGGTGGGTCCTGGTGTGGGACCTCAGGCAGGCAGCAATTCGTTTGACTGCCCAAACAACTACACACATACTGGGGCACTGGTGTAAGGTGGGGCTCAAAATTCCCCAGCTGTGGGAGGTTGAAGATGGGGATTGGGACCGCCTTTGCCGTCGCTTTGCTGTGGTCCCTAGGGTGGACCGCCAGGGCAATCATGCACCGCATCGACCACCGAGAGAACATGTGGGTCACCTGGGCTAACCAGACAGGCCAAAAGTCCTTCTGCTTATCACTAGCCACACCTTCCGATCCCTTCCGTACCTGCCTTATCTGGGTCCCATTGACAAAAGCCAGTAGCCTCAAAAGCTACACCTCTAAATATCAAGAGCCAGAAGCCGCACTCTTGGCCTTTTGTGTTGTTAGGAGTGGTAGCACAACGCTCGACATCTGCAAGACCCTTCAAATTAAGCAAAACCCTCTAGCCACCCAAGCGCAGGTAATCGCCCAAGGCCTTAATACATCTACGCTCGAACCGCAAGAGCTAGATCTCTTAGGCTCCTAGCCTGGTCCCTATTGCCTTATGTTTGGATACTATGGCTATAACGGCAATTTAAGGTCCCAACAGCCGATCAATGATAGCACATGGCTTAGCCCCACCACCTCATGGTACTCCAACAGCACAGCCTACTGCAATGGCTCAGTGTGGCCAGTTAATGACTCTCCACAAAAACCTAGGGCGTTACCCTCGGGAACCTTCCTTATTTGCGGAGATAGAGCATAGCCAGGAGTGCCTTCTAAGCCGATGGGAGGGCCGTGTTATTTTGGGAAGTTAACGTTGTTTGCCCCTAGCATCCAGCAAATCCTAAACATCACGCACAAACGATCACGACAGAACATTCGTCAGTTAGGCCCTGATTGCAGAGACAATGTGGAATTATGGGAACCCCCTGCTGTCTTTTTTGCCTCACTCCTAGCACCAGGGGTCACCTCAGCACACGCCCTCACCCAGCTTAAGAAGCTCGCATGCTGGGCAGGCAAGCAAGAAAATGTCACTTCAGACGTGTTGAACGAACTCGCTACAGATGTAGATAGCCTGCACCATGCACTGCTGCAAAATCGTGCAGCCATTGACTTCTTATTGCTAGCACAAGGCCATGGCTGCCAAGAATTTGAAGGAATGTGCTGCTTTAATCTATCCGATCACAGCACTTCCATCCATAAGCAGCTGCAACGGCTGCGAGAGCATACTCAGAAGCTTACTGTAGAAAGCAACCCCTTTGATCAATGGCTTGTTAGCCTCTTTGGTAATCTTTCCCCTTGGATGCGAACCATTTTAACGGAAGCTTTTCGCTGGCTCAGTATAATTTTTGCCATGCTGCTTATTATCCGAATAGCTTATTCTTGCATTATTCGCCAAGTAACAAAGATCATAAACAATGTCCTGCTTGTGCAAAAAGAGAAAATGGGAATTGTGGAAGGATGGCTGCAAGAAAAAGGACATGAAACTTAAAGCTCAGCAACTAACCACAAGAATGAGCAAGGTCAACATGACCGTGAGCCTGCCTGCTAGACAAAGATAGGATCTTGCGGTCAAGTGAGACAAGGATGTGAGTTACAGCCCTAACCACAGCTGGGCAGAGCTAAGAAAATGTAACTTTTAAGAATTATCCAATCAACTAAGGACAACTATGATTAGCTAATAAAGCCGGCTATAAATGTAATCGCAGAATCACTAATAAACGAAGCTTGCTTAACAATCATATTGATTGTCCGCATCTTCCCTCGTCCTCCGCAGGGTTGTATGTCTGTTTGCATGTTAGTGTGCAAGGTGAGGTTTTGAGTAGAAAAGCAGGGAAAGTGACAAAATAGTTGAGAAATTAAACCATAAGATGAGGTCCTACTTGCCCACACAGGACAGCTGCTAATGACCCCGTGTCTGGGCTCTGGCAGCACCTTCCCAGGCAAAGAAGACAGAGTAAATAACTCCATATAATCATCCTTTGAGCAGGAATAAAATAACAGGAGTTTTATTTGGAAAAAGAGTTGGGACCCTGAAGTTACATCACTATGTTTGAACTGATGAATTTATTTTCTTTGTAAGCTAGGCTGAGACTTTTTAGCTCATGATAAGGAACAAACCCATAAGTCATACACAGTGGCCCATAGTTTTCCTGTTCTTTGTCACAGCCAGGCATAGAAAATGTATCCTGGGTGTCAAGACCATGAAGCCTTGGCTTACCTGAGATGTTGCACTAAGGTTTTTTTCTGGAGCAGCCAGTGTGGTTGGTGCTGGGTTTGCTGAACAGCAGTGCTGAGCCCCAAATCCCCTGGGATTTGTCCCCATGGGAGAATGCTGCTGGGTGTTGGTGAGACCCTAAATCCCCTGGGCTTTGTCACTGTGGGAGGATGCTTCTGGGTCTTGGTAGTGCCACCCTGGCTGGCAGTGGCACAGTCCATGCCCGGGTCACATCTCAGCCGCTGCACCCAAAAGTGAGGTGGGATGAGCCACAAGGAGCTTTTTGGGTTGTTTTTTTTCTTTCTTAATCTGTATGCTGCCTACCTGCCCTGATTTATAGCCCAGAGCAAACCTCTGCTGGCCTCCATCTGCAAAAAGAGGGTGCCAGCTCTGCTGGAGCGTCAGGAGGGTTAATTAGTTAGTGAATGCAATATTCTCTATAATTGCTACACATTATTAATCCAGAGCAAAGTGAGAGGCGAGGGGAGGGATGTGTGCATGGTCAAGCTTGTGAACTCTATCCAAACACTGTGCATTCTGTCTGTCCATGCCTTGCCTGCTCCCTACCTGGGTAGGGGCTGATGCTGTTTGTCTATTGGTCCATCCCTGGGTGGTGACCCTGCCTGTACAACAGCATGCTTCACTGCCTGATCTTAGGAATAGGCATGATAGATTATAAAGGCAGACAAGTAATGATTAGCTTTTTCAGTCTGCATGCTGTCTCCAGTCTGGCACTGGGTGTTGTTATTTTCCCCCCTATGTAGGCCCTGGCCCTGCATCGACAGAGTATTAGGTTGTAAAGAAAGCCAGGAGGAATAAAGGGAAGGGAGGGAGGGGGAAGGGGGCAGCAGGGAGCCCTTTTCATCAGATCCAGGACTGGAATTTATTAGCAGGAATGCAGTAAATGCTCCAAATGCCAGCCCAGCTAAACAGTTTTCATAATTGTTACAGATCAGGGCACAACAAGCATGAAAAGGACTTTTGTTCCAACTCTGCTTTTACCATGTATTTACATCCCTGTGAGGGATGCTGCTCACAGGGAGCAGCATGGGCGGGGTGAACTTTTTTTGGTGTGGGAGGGAAGCATGTTTTTATGTCTGTTTTCAGTCTTTGGGGAGAATTCTTGATTGATGTACTGAGCAGAGAGACTTTTTTTGGTATTTGAATGAGAGCGGCAGCGATGCCATGTGTGTGCATGGAACACATTTGGGGGGGAATCCTTACACACATCTGTGTATTAGGTGTGGGGTATGCCCAGCCCCTGCCCTGGAGGGATCTCTGCTGAGATAAGAGATTTCGTAATCGCCCAGCAGGACTCCCTGGAAAGGCAACCACTTCTTTGGTCACCACGAGAAAAGACAGACCCACAATCCTTTAGGAGACCCTATGCAGATCCTTTGTAACCCATTGGTCCTCACCCATCCCCTGTATCCCTATAAAAGCAAGCCCTCTGCCCCTGTGGGACTCAGAGGGAGTTCTTGTCCCTGGCTTTCCCCTTCGCCGGAGTACAGACTGATAATAAAGCTACCTTCCGTGCGGAACCAGCCACACAAGCCTCTCGTCTCTCTCTCTGGTCTGGTCTGGCCTGGAGGCTGCCCTGCAGAGCTGAGCTGAAATCACAAGCTGATAATCACTAAAGAGTTGACAGTCTCTGCACGGGCCCTCCTGGCCAGCAGCTGAGGGAAGACACCAGGCCTCGGGAAGGCGATTCCTTTCGGGACCATCTCCCCAGACCGGTCACTTCTTCCTGGGTCAGAGCTACTGACCCCATCACCAGCTGTAATAATTAGGTATCAGTGTGTATTTTTGTTTAAAACCCAGTGGGAAAATTGAATCCACTCAAGCTGCCTCTTTTGCCCCACCCCCTTCTGATAGTGGAGGAAACACTAGGAGAAATTATAAGATGGAATGACAATTTACTGAAAAATTGCAATAACAACAAAAATATTAATAAGAGTATGCAAAAGAGAGAGTGTTTTACCCACAAAAGGGTATTCACCACTGAACAAACAAAAATGCTTCTCGAAGACAGCACCCGGCATGGTTTCCCAGACAAAGGCAAAATGGCGACTGGCCCTCCACTGGGCCACGTGGTGTATGGGAAAACAAAAGTAGTATGTTGGGGAGGCTTGCGGCTTAACTTTCTTACCCCAGCCAAAAACAATGGAAGAAACAGGGACAAGACAAAACCTGGTGGGACCTGACAGGGCTCTGAAACAGGTCAGGGGACCCTTCTCCTGGGCCTGACTTTGCTGGAGCAGGACTGGAGTGCTTGGTGGTTCTGTCTGTGGCTTGGGCTCTGGCTGCAGCTATGGCAGCTGCTGCAGTTGCAGCGGCTGTGGCTTGGGGTCCACACGGCTTAGCTGGGCTGAGCTCCATGCTGCTGCTGCTCTCTCCCTATTCTTTTTCTTGGAGCGGTGTTTTGGGCTCACCAGTGCTGTCTTTCAGCACCAAACCAGAAAAAATGTGGCTTGGAGAAATGGGAAAGGGACTGCCAGTGGCAGAGAGGAGCTAGGTCCACGGGGCTGACCCCAAAACCTGAACACCCCTCCCTTGAGCCCAGAAAAAGATGATGACCCTTCTGCCCTGGCTTCCTCCTGCTGAAACCATGCCACCGCCATGATGTGCTAGAAACTCCACCCCTTTTCTCTATAACCATGACAATTTGGAAATCTTAGACTGCTCTGCTTCAGTTTTTATTAAGGTCTTAACAAGGTTTTTAACTTGCCACCCACACAGCTACGTGTTGTCAGTGGAGAGCTGTGGCTTTCCTAGGGACTATATCCCTGCCTTCCCAAGGGCATCACTGGGTACTAGGCAACCTTGTGACAGTGGAGCTTTATTTTTCATTTCAAAAGCTTTTTAAAGTCTTCATCCTCTAAACCCGAGCTTGGTGTCTGCGTTGAGGGGAGCTGTGACCCCAGGGTTGGCGTGGCCCCTGGCTTCTTGTGGCTTCAGCATTAAAATAGGATTTCTGGGGATTTTCCACATGGATCTGCATGCCCTTGTGCCTATTGGTGTGGCCCAGGAATCTTAAAAATCCCTGTGGATGTTGGCAGCAAACGTCTGGAAGGGTCTCCCCTCTTGAATCATCCCTTTATCCTACCTGACTGCCATGTTGAGGCTTGGGGAAGGGATTCCTGTCCTACTGCTTTTTTGAAACAAGGGAAAAGTTTTCCCACACCTTTGAGGGGAATAGAAGGAGATGCAGATAAAGAAGGCTCTTTAAATGCAAACTTCAAAAATAATTAGACTGACTTGTCCGTTTCCCGCGCTTTCATGTGTCGGAGGAAAATAACTTTAAGTGATGGGACTATGCAATTATGTGAATTTATTGTTTAAAATAACAAACGCATCAGTAGAGGTGTGAGATTTTACACCACCTCTGAGTAATGGCAACTAGTCACAAGATATAGGGTTACATCGTAATTTATAACTTTCTAATCCAATAGATACTTAAAACGACACTTTGTTTTAGATTAATGACCTATCACCTGTGGCACTTCTCACTGCAATGCAGCTATGTCTTGACCAATAACTTCTCATGTCACGTACACACAGTTGTCTCTCTTATACCATCTACATTCTTAACTTAAACTACATAAAATCACACTATTATATTTTAAAACCCTTCACCAAAACACCCAGTGTACAATTTTACTTGTAATTATAGGAATACAAGTTTGTAATCCTTTTGCTTAAAGTCCACAAATCTCTGTCAATTAAGCCAGACCTAGTCTCTTCCAGGGTTGTAAATCAAAGCCTCCTTTAATTGCAGGAGTTTCTACTCCTCTGTCTCCCACACTGACTGTATACTAAACAACAGCAAAGAAGCCCATTTGCTGTAAATATTATGAATGGATTTGGCTGGCTACTTTATCCCCACCCTTCCTCTAAGGCTTTTCTCTAGGCTGAGTCAAAATTTGTCCTTCAGACAGCATGGTACTCTATAATTTGCATGACTGATGGAGGCCCAAAGCCTGGTATAGAGGAAACTGGAGTCAGCCAGCTCCTCTCTAACTGCTGGAGACAGGCAGACAGGCATTTTTGGTGTGTGCCTGTGTATTTCCTGCCTCACTTCGTAGCTCCAGCCTTACATGGCTTTTAAAGAAAATGGGCACAAAAAAAGAGGTTCTTCTCAAGTTGATTTTAGCTGTGGTAATTGATTAATCACCATAATTAGACAGTAGCAGAGACTAATAAGAAGTTTATGAATCAAATTTCTGGTTTGGTGCACTCCATTAAATCAATGGTTTCGCTTTGGTTCTTTCTTTGCCATCCTTTGATGCAGGGGACATCAATCACCCCATATTTTTCAAGCTTGGACATTCCTCCTGGGCCAGTGCAGTGGTTTGGTTCAAAATACTCATTACTGTTTACCTCCTGTGAGATAAGAATTAAGAGAAAAGCAAAGCAGGCACAAAACTTGAAAGAATATAAAGAAGTTTATTAACAGACCTAAAAGAAGAAAAAAAATCATACCACACCTTCAGAACACTTCTCCTCCCCCCTCCTTTCTCCCTTCTCCAAGTGACAATGTAAAAAGACAACCCTTGAGATGTTCAGTCTGTTTACCACTTCCATAATAACCTTGTCCAGTCCATTTAGGAAGAGGAGTCTCTCTTGCCCATGCTATGAAAACATTATCACAACGAGAGAGCCGCCCGGGTTGGTTCTCTGCTCGCATGCGAGTCCCTTCCCACAACTTGCAGCTTTTCCCACAACTGCTTTCGAGGGTCCACTCTTGAAGTTTTTTGGGGTACAATTTTAAGGTTGAGCCGTTCAGAAACAAAAGTTCTCTTCACCCATCTCTGGGAGCATTTCATCTCTAAGAACAGAGCCCCTTCTCCTTCCCTGGGAGCAAAGGGTCTTCCTCATCTTCATCTTTAGGACTATCTCTGGGACCATCTCTGGGAACTGAGGTTTTCTCCTTTCCCATTTGGAGCAAAAGTCCTCATCGCTTCCATCTCTCCCTGTTCAAACTTCTCATGAAATTACAGCTGCTTCAGCATCTGCCTATCTCAGCACTGGTGCTGAAATCACAAGTTGAACACTCCACCCCCCATGCCTTTGTGAAATTACAGCGGGTACTCTGATATATCATAGCTTTACAACAGAATTTCATCTTTAAGCATCACCTCTTTCTCTTCCCTCAGGTTTTCGGCTCTTCACAGCACTAAAAGGGTTAATCACACCTAGGCCTTGAGGCTGGAATTTCGCTTATCACTGCTGCTCACATGATCTCTGCAGGGCAGCTTCAGCTGAATCTTGGCCGAACTGGAGAAGGGGAGCCGAGCTGCTCCGGCTGCCCACAGCCCTGCTGTGGGGGGGGGTGGGGGGGGGGGGTGTTCCATGGGTGGAACAGGGCCCATTGGCTCCAGGATGGCCATGGCCCGGCCTGGCCTGGCCTGAGCAGGGCTTGGGCCGGGCCCACTGGCCCCCGCACGGGGCCCGCAGCCACCTGTCCCAGCACCGGAAACGAGACAGAGCTGTGGGGGGGGTTGTCTATTCTTAAGTGTGGATCACAGAGGCGGTCACAATTTTAAGTGGCTTAAAGAATTGTCCGTATTCAAACTGGCCAGCTGATAGGTTCTATCAGGTCACAGAGGAAGCTGTAAGCACCCCTTTGCAAGAACATCCCTTCCAGGACTATGCTTGCTAACCCATGACGGCCAGCCTTGGCATTTGCCGTACTGGTGCCCAGTCACGAGGCTTTTCAGGTCTGTAACAACATGTTTGTAAGGACCCTTTCTCACTTTATTTTCTTGCTATTATTATCCTATCCCTAAATTAACCCTCAAACGTCAGGCCTGGGTTCCAGGTTGGGAGAAGGTTGACTCAAGGTACCACCAAGTTGGTGTGGTAACTTGAGAGGATCAGTCATCTCTACCCACTGTCTAACCCAACCTTGTGTTTGTCCTGATTTCACAAGAGGGTTTCCCAGCTGTGGCGAAGGAGATGGAAGTTCTTGGTTGGATCACAAGGGGACTGAGCAGAGCGCTCCCAAGCTTGTAGGTTGCCGCTAACATGAGTCTGAACCAAAGAAACATTTCCCTAGAAATATCAGGAAATCCCAGACTCCTTTCCCTGTTGGCTTCTGCCACATTTTATCCCCTTTGTTCCCATCAGGCTTGCAAGGTTACAAATCCACTGGCAACATCTCGGCTTCTGGATATCAGTCTTTAGAAAATATCATCCAACTGAATTCTTGGGGGGAAATCAATTGGACATTTATTTTCATGCAAGGTTGACTGATTTTGCTAGGAGCAAAGAGCCATTTGAATGATTAGGTGGACAACTTGTTAAAAAATTTAAGAAATAATCTTAAGACTCTTTAGCCTGCATGACTACTGTCTATGATGAGTAATAAGAGCTGCCTAGTTAGACATAGACACAAATTTATGGTCTAGCCTGTCAATCTGCAGATTAAGGACTTCATAAGTACCTACTGACACAATGGGCTGTAATAGCTCCTAAAGAGATATTAGGGTTTATTGTGTCAATAGTCCACAGATTAAAGACTCCCTAAGTATATGTTGATGTGACTGACTGCCTCAGCTCTTTGAGGGCTCTTGTGTTGGTGTGGAAGGGCCCCATGGGCCACCTTGGGTGGTGGCATCCCTGCAGTAGGTAAGGGTTTATTTTCTCTGCAAACAACAGGAGCTTAACAAATGACCATCCCATCCTCTAAATTAGCTTTTCAGAAACCATCCCAGACATCAAAAGCTGGGGGTGACACTGTCTAGCCCTTGTGTGTAGGGAGATATAAAAGGTTTGGGGCAAATATTTCTATGGGTGGTGTCTCTGGGCTGCCACAAACTCTGTTAAAGGCACAAAGATCCTTTTCTGCAGCAGGATATATGCTTTAATTTTAATGTTTTTCCTTTGTTTTTTAAAGCATACCTGTAAATCTGTCTTTAAGGATTTTTCTTGGGGTTTTTTTTTTGTTTGTTCTCCCACCCAAATAGCCTGTAAATTATCTGAGAAACTAGAAAGGAAGAAAAATTTCCCTTTTTGTGCCTGTTTTTCCTTGTTTTGATGAGCTGTGTGGTTGCACATTGTTGGGGTTTTAGGAGTTCCCCTTCTGTTTTTTTTTTTTCTCTTGAAGAATTTTCCCCATATATGTTGCCGGGGCGACAAATTGCTGGGTGCTTGGGAGAAACAAAAGACCTGGCCACAGAGGGAGGAGTCCAACAGGCTTTTTCACCTGGGCTTGTGGGCTGTGAGTTCTAGGCGTTTGGACAGGGAGAGAGGCTGGAAGGAATTCGTCAGCACGGCAGGCTTCTGCTTTTTCGGCTGCCTTCCTTCTACTGGATTCCCAAGCCCGCCTTTCCCTGCCCTGCTGGGAGCCGGGCTGCGGCCGCCCTGCCCCCACCATTGCTTCCAGCCTTCGCTATTCTGTAGCCCTGCACACCCTGCCTGCTGAGACCTCTGGGGGGTTCCCACCGCAGCTCTGGAGTTCGATACATCTCGTCTGCCACCTGGGATTTGTGCTCGACCCTGCTGTTCCAGCCTGCTGTTCCCGAGGGTCCGGCCGGACACCGGGATCGGCTGCCCAGGGGGTTTGTGAAGCCTTTGTTCCATCTCTTCCCGGGATCCCAAACTGCCAGTGCTGCGTGCTCCCCGAGCTCGCTCCGAAGCGCCCCCTGCAGCCGCCGAGGAACCATCACACCTGCCCTGCTCGCCAGGAGCCGCCAGCTCCCCTGCCGGCTGCGAGCGGAACTGCACCCGAGGGGAAAGGGCCTGACAGCCGAGAAGGCTGGCAGTGGGTTTGTGATTGTTTTGCTGTTACTGCCATAGTTATTGTTGTTTGTTTGCCTTGTTATACACACACACACACACACATATATATATATAATAGTAAAGAACTGTTATTCCTGTTCCTCATATCTTTGCCTGAAAGCCCCTTGATTTCAAAATTATAATAATTTGGAGGGAAGGGGGTTGCATTGGTTTTTTTTCATTTCAAGGGAGGCTCCTGCCTTCCTTGGCAGACACCTGTCTTTCAAACCAAGACACATCATGCTTAGTGTTTTCCTTGCCTTGATGTTCGCTTCTTGAGTAAAAGTTCAGGGAGGTGTTTTTCCTGAGATCCTGCAAAACCAACACTTGCCAGTAACATGAGGGGCAAAACTGCAACTGGAGTGCCACAAACTGTCCTGAGAACAGTCCAGAAAAGCATGCAAAAACCCATAAAAAACTCTGGGGTTTGTGTCTCCATCTCTTCCATTTTAACAAGCAGGAGAAGATGGGAGTCATGGCTCTGCCTCAGGCTTGCAAATGCCGCTTAAGTTCAGCCAAGAGAGATTATTGGGCATGAGATGCGCTGAACTTGGTCTCAGCTTTGGTCCCAGTCAAATAACATGTCGTACTGACGCTAGTTCAGCCAACTTTTTTTAAGCACAATGTGCTGATGGATAAAGGAGGAAGGACTATAGGTTCTTCTCTTCATTAGTGGTGCCCACAGTATTTATTTTCCAGCAGAGAGCTGCCTCCTGGGAACATAAGAAGGACATGGACCTGTTGGAGAAAGTCCAGAAGAGGCCATGAAGGTAATCAGAGGGCTGGAGCACCTCTCCTAAGAGGACAGGCGGAGAGAATTGGAGTTGTTCAGCCTGAAGAAGAGAAGGTGCCGGGGGCACTTTAGACCACCTTCCCGTACCTAGAGGGGCTACAAGAGAGATGGAGAGGGACTTTTGACAAGGGCATGGAGTGACAGGACAAGGGGGAATGGATTCAAACTGACAGAGGGCAGGGTTAGATTAGATATTGGGAAGAAGTTCTTGATTTTGAGGGTGGTGAGGTACTGGCACAGGTTTCCCAGAGAGGTGATAGATGCCCCCATGCCGGAAGTGTTCAAGGCCGGGTTGGATGGGGCTTTGAGCAACCTGGTCTAGTGGAAGATGTCCCTGCCCATGGCAGGGGGTTGGAACTAGATGATCTTTATGTTTCCTTCCAACCCAAACTATTCTAGGATTCTATGATCTCCTTGCTGCCCCAGGGCCTCCCATCTGGGTCCTGGCCCTTCTAGGAGAGGTCCATAAGACCAATCTGCTTTTGGTGCTATGATTTCTTGGTGGACATCTACAGTAATTTATCTGTTGCCTTTACCTGTTCATGTTGGATTATTGGTTGTGTGTGCAGTGTCACCTCCACAAGTGGCCAAAGTGAGGGTACCACAAAACCTGAACATCCTGATCTAGTGGAAGGTGTCCTTGCCCATGGCAGAGGGGTTGGACTAGATGGCCTTTAAAGGTCCCTTCCAACCCAAACCATTCAATGGTTCTATGAAAATTAGGAGACTTTTGTTAGCAGTTCAGGGTAAATGATATCATGGTGAGTGTTGCATCAGGGTTGATGTTTGGTGGGAAATCCAGCCCTAGGGATCACAGAGGAATGAAGGAGAGGAGACGGTGAGATGGTGAGAAGTTTAGGAAGAGCATGAGAAGATGCATTGGGTCAAAGGTGTGCTCTTTAAAAAAATCTATAAATGTATATATATATATAAATTCATAGTTTGAAACACTTCTGCAATTGCATAATTTATTTTCTGTCTAATCCTAATATCATTGAGGAAAGATCCAATTACAGACATTTAAAAACCTTATCAGGAACACAGTTGTATTCCCATTTACAGTGACAAGTTGTTATTATTGCAGATATCAGTGGTGATTTAGATAGCTCTTGACTTGATTGGCTGGGAGTAGTCCCAGCAGGTGAGATAGCTCACTGTGTACTAAACTTGATGTTTCCTCTCAAGGTTGTTGATTACAGGAAAACCTTTAGCTATGTCAAAACAAAACAAGCAAAACAAGAGACCCAGCCTATCTCCCCTTTACATTCTTGAACTTGGCACCAGGACAAGGCTGAGAGCTGAGAACTGGACTCAACCTGTGTTATTTTTTTTATTATTGTTATTTAAATTCAATTTTGATAAAATGTTTTGGTTTTTCCTGAATGAAAAAAAAAAAAAGAACTTTTTCTTCCCAAACTCCTAATAAAAGTGCTGGAGCTTGGAAAGAAAAAGTATAGATGACATGGTTTCATCATCTTAAAAGTGTTCATGTGTCAAGGAGAAAAGCCACTCCAGAATTTTCCTGCCACTTCCAATTGATGGGAGATGTGAGTCGTCCTGCCACAGCTTGGGAGAACCAAGCATGGAGCCATTACTGATAAATTTGGGTGTTTCCATGGTGTGAATCTCCCACATCCACCTTCATCTGGACTTTCTTGGTTTCAGCAGCTTTTAATTTTTTGTGGTTATTGCTTTGGTGTCCCATCCTCCAGGATTTCTGTATGGATGTAGCAGTTTCTGCAGCATCTCTGCCCAGAGCAGGATGATGCTCCAAGCCCACAGGCATCAGGTGCACACTCGACGCTAGAGAAATCCTGGCTGTGGCCTTTTACTGAGCAATTTTGAGCAGGATTTGATGTTCGTGAGAGTTGAGGCAGGTGGTGGGAAGCCTCACAACCTCTTGTATTGGGTGATGTATTGGGAAGTAGCTGGTCAAGTCAGGTCAGCCCCTCAGGAAAATTCAGGAGGGTATAAAAAATATGGGGAAAAAAATGAATAATGTGGTTGTGCTGGGGCATCACTGGTGATGAACATCTGCACCAAATTTCCAAGCAATGTTGCCCCAACGACTTTGGGGGCATCAAGGTATTGCCTTGATTTCTTCCCTCTGTGCAGAACTGCGCTCTGCTCTGGATGTCTGTTCTCTGTAGACCCAACTATGAATGATCAATACAACTAATTCCCTAAATTCCTGAGAGCAGAGTCACTTTTCTTTCAGTCCCTTTCCCTTTTTTTTTTTGTCCTCTCAAAATAAGCTTGCACAATATGCTGAGGGGAGCCTGCTGGAGCCCTGAGGGGGCTTTTGCAGGAACTCAGGGAAAAAAAGAGGATGCATCACCTTTGGAAAAAGGGGCAGGTAACTCAGGAAATGTTAGTGTTTGTCATTAGATCATGCAGAAGGAAAATTAGAGACAAAAGCTCAATTAAAACTTAATCTGGCCTGTAAAGGATAATAAAAAGTGTTTTTATAAATACACTAATAACAAAAGGAGGGCCAAGGAAAATCTCCATTCTTTATTGGACGCAGGGGAATATAGTTACTAAAGATAAGGAAAAGGCTGAGGTACTTAACACCTTCTTTGCCTCAGTCTTCAACAGTAAGACCGGTTATCCTCAGGACAACCAGCCCCCTGAACTGGTAGACAGGGATGGGAAGCAGAATAGACCCCCTGCAATCCAGGAGGAAGCAGTTAGAGACCTGCATAGCCACTTAGATGCTCACAAGCCTACAGGACCAGATGGAATCCATCCTAGGGTGATGAGGGAGCTGGCAGAAGAGCTTGCCAAGCCACTCTCCACAATTTATCATCAGTCCTGGCTAACTGGGGAGGTCCCAGATGACTGGAAGCTGGCCAATGTGATGTCCATCCATAAGAAGGGCTGGAAGGAGCATCTGGGAAACTACAGGCCTGTCAGCCTGACCTCAGTGCCTAGCAAGGTTATGGAGCAGATCATCTTGAGTGTGATCACACAGCACTTACAGGATAACTAAGGGATCAGACCCAGCCAGCATGGATTTAGGAGGGGCAGGTCCTTCTTGACCAACCTGATCTCCTTTTATGACCAGGTGACCTGCCTGGTGGATGAAAGGAAGGCTGTGGATGTTGTCTACCTGGACTTCAGCCAAGCTGTCTCCCATAGCATATTCCTGAAAAAGCTGGCAGCCCTCAGCTTGGACAGGAGCACTCTTCACTAAGAACTGGCTAGACAGCCGAGCCCAGAGAGTGGTGGTGAATGGTGCCACATACAGTTGGCGGCCAGTCACTAGCAGTGGCCCCCAGGGATCAGTGTTGGGCCCAGTACAGTTTAATATCTTTATTGATGATCTGGATGAGGGGATCAAATCTACCATTAGCAAATTTGTGGATGACACCAAGTTGGAAGGGGGTCTCAATTTGCTGGAGGGTAGGAAAGCCCTGCAGAGGGACCTGGATAGATGGGCTGAGACCAACAGCATGAGGTTTAACAAGACCAAGCGCCATGTCCTACACTTCAGCCACAATAGTCCCATGCTGGGGACAGGCTGGGGGCAGAATGGCTGGAAAGTGGCCCAATGGAAAAGGACCTGGGAATGCTGGTTGACAGCTGGCTGAACATGAGACAGCATGTGCCCAGGTAGTCAAGAAGGCAAATGGCCTCCTGGCTTGTATCAGAGACAGTGTGGCCAGCAGGACCAGGGGAGTGATTGTCCCCCTGTACTCAGCACTGGTGATGCTACACTTCGAGTGCTGTGTCCAGTTCTGGGGCCCTCACTACAAAAAAGGCATTGAGGTGCTCGAACATGTCCAGAGAGGGGCAACAAGGCTGGTGAAGGGTCTGGAGCACAAGTCCTATGACGAGCAGCTGAGGGAGCTGGGGATGTTTGGTCTGGAGAAAAGGAGGCTCAGAGGGAACCTTATCATTCTCTACAACTCCCTGACTCCCTGAAAGGAGGTTGTAGCCAGGTGGGCATCAGCCTCTTCTCCCAGGCAACTAGCAACCAGATGAGAGGACATAGCCTCAAGCTGTGCCAGGGGATTTTTAGGTTGAATATTATAAAGAAATTCTTCACAGTAAGGGTGATAGGTATGGGAATGGGCTGTCCAGGGAGGTGGTGGAGTCATCATCCTTGGAAGTGTTTAAGGAAAGACTGGACATGGCACTTAGTGCCATGGTCTAGTTGACATGGTGGTGTTTGGTTATAGGTTGGACTTGATCATCTCAGAGGTCTTTTCCAACCTAATTGATTCTGTGATTCTGTGAAACCATGGAAAATCCTAATAACCTAGTGATAGCAGCAAATGGAGGGATGCTTAATAATGAAATAATAGTGCAGATGTTTATAGCATTAAACATTATCATTGTTTGCTGGAATATGAGAACACTCCCAGTTTGCTGGGAGTTTTCCAGGCATTTAGAAAGGGATGTGTTTTCTCCAAGGAGCTTGTAAGAAACAATGCTTTTAACTCAAACAAGAATCCCAAAGCATTGGGTGATGTGGCTGCAGATTTCCTGGGATCTGGGTTTTTTGTGAGTTGGCAGCCGGCAGAGATGGGAGTTGGATAGTGGGTCAGTGCCATGACTCCAGGTTGCACAGGATGAACACACTGGGGTGTTTTGGGGCAAAATCCATCTATTTGCTTCATTTGCCCAGATCCATGCTCATTGCCACCAAAAAAGCCTTTTGGGGAAAAAAAATGTCCATCGCTGTAGGAAGCATCTCTGCATCATTTTTTCCTCCTCTTCTGCCTCTGCTGCCCAAGTGATGCTACTGGCTTTTCCCACCTCTTTTCCCAGTGGATGCCAGAATCAGGAAGGCAGGTGGGAGCAGGGAGGCTCTGCTGGGGTCCCAACAACCATGAAAAGCAGCTTTGGTGGCAGCTGGCAGGGAGGCCTGAGACTACTTATCCAAGCTCAACCCTTATATTCTCATGTGTTTTGACTAGACATCCAGTCAACAGCCGAAGTCCACAAATGAAAGCGGTTCTGGCATATTTATATTGTGTGCTGGTATTGTCTCCTAAAAAAAAGTATCCCAGATTACCTAAGGCTTGTCCTTGAGGTCTGGTCACCCCACATAATTGAAAATCCTAGTGGGATTCATTCATGAACTTCCAGCCCTCCATAAAGGTCTCTTCATTCATTGCCAAGGCAGTTGGTTTTTTGTGGTTTGGGGTTTTGTTTGTTTTTTTAATGTTCTGGCAATTAAATAACTCTTTGTAAGCAGCAATGAGCTACTTGTTAAGTGGTCTTTACTAATGCAAGCACAAAAATCAAGTGAAAAAGGCTTTCCCCCCCCCCACTGCTTCCTGAAAGGGATGCTTTTATGTCCAAATAAATAAAAACCTATAAGAATTTCAGCATGTTCAATGTGTTGCTCCAAAATTCCCTCAACTGCTGTAAAACAAAACCCCAGAAGCTCTGAGCATCACTGGCAGGCAGTTGGCAGGAGGGGAGTGATGGGTGGTCAAGATGAGGATGGATACAGGAGCATCCCCCCCATGGATTGAGGAGCATCCCTCCAAATTCCTCTATCTCCTGAGCATTCGCCTCCTTAATGGGTGGAGGAAACACTATCCTGGGGATGTTTCTTGCCCAACTGGGGGCACCCCATTTGGGTTAGGGGAGAGGTAATTTAAACCACCCACCTTATCCCCCTTCATTCCCTCGTGTAGTGCCAGGTTTCAGCAGGATATAAAATTATTGACAACAAAGTCTTGGGAGGCACTGAAAGGGGGAGGTGGAAAGACAAACTGGGGTGCACCTTGATGGATGCTGTCCCAGGGACCACCCCCCCACTGCTGGAACTCCCATCCCCACTTTCACCCAAAAGTGAGGGTCCCTATTTTGGGGCATACACAGCCAGGCCCATTTTTAGTAGCTGCCTCCAGCAACTGGAAAAATATTTTCCTCACTGGGATAGAAATGAGGAAATTAAAAGTGTGTGGCTGGGTTTTGTTTTTTTCTCTTAAAAGCACAGTGAAGGGCTTGAAGCACAACTCAGAGACAGGAGAAAAATGCCTGCACTGGGGAAATGGGCTTATTAATAACAAAAAATTAAGAAAACAGGGCAGCAAACATGTCGCTGCCATTGCTTATGCTGGGCCAGAGGGGTTTGGGGGTCCACAGAAAGAGCTTTGGGGTGCTGGGTCACCCACTATTCCCATTCCCATATTTGCTCCCATGCTGCAGGGGATTATTTTGGTAGCACTTACTCTCATACCAAGCTTGATTTTTTTTTTAAATGCAATTATACAGATTAATAGTTCCCAGGCCTTAACATGATGTCATAGGTTAGCAAGCATAGTCCCGGAAGGGATGTCCTTGCTAAGGGGTGCTTACAGTTTCCTCTGGGAACTGATAGGTTCTATCAGCTGGCCAGTTTGAATATGGACAATTCTCTAAGCCACTTAAAGTTGTGACCACCTCCGTGATCCACATTTAAGAATAGGCAAACTCCCCCTCCAAGCTCTCTCTCGTTTCCGGTGCTGGGACAGGTGGCTGCGGGCCCCGTGTGGGGGCCAGCGGGCCCGGCCAGGCCCTGCTTGGGCCAGGCCGGGCTGAGCCACAGCCATCCTGGAGCCGACGGACCTGTTCCATCCGTGGAACCCCCCCCACTGACGTGCCGTGGGCAGCCGGAGCGGCTCAGCTCTCCCCCCTCTCCACTTCGATAAGAAAAATTCAACATTCCAGCTGCAAGGCCGAGGTGAGATTAACCCTTTTACTGCTGTGAAGAGCTGAAAACCTGAGGGAAGAGAGAGAGGAGATGCTTAAAGCTGAAATTCTGTTGTGAAGCTATGATATATCAGAGTATCCTGTTGTAATTTCATGAAGATATGGGGGGTGGAGTGTTCAGCTCGTAAGCAAAAGCACCTGCGCTGAGATAGGCAGATGCTGACGCAGCTGTAATTTCATGAGAAGTTTGGACAGGGAGAGATGAACCAGATGAGGACTTTTGCTCCAAACAGGAAAGGAGATAACCTCAGTCCCTAGAGATGCTCCCAGAGATAGTCCTAACGATGAAGATGATGAAGACCCTTTGCTCCCAGGGAAGGAGGAGGGCCTCTGTTTTTGTTTCTGAACGGCTCAACCTTAAAATTGTACCCCAAAAAACTTCAAGAGTGGACCCTCGAAAGCAGTTGGGGGAAAAGCTGCAAGTCGGAGGAAGGGACTCACATGCAGGCAGAGAGACTCCTCTTCCTAAATGGACTGAACAATATTTGGAAGTGGGTGGCTGTCTCGTTGTGATAATGTTTTCATAGCATGAGCAAGAAGAGACTTCTCTTTCTAAATGGACTAAACAAGGTTATTATGGAAGTGGTAAACAGACTGAACATCTTAAGGGTTGTCTTTTTACATTGTCAGTGGGAGAAGGGAGGAAGGTGGGGGGAGGAGGAGCGTTCTGAAGGTGGTATAATTTTTTTCCCCCTCTTTTAGGTCTGTTAATAAACTTCTTTATATTCTTTCAAGTTTGGTGCCTGCTTTGCATTTCTCCTAATTCTTATCTCACAGAAGATAAACAGTAATGAGTATTTTAGACCAAACCACTACACATGACTACCAAGGCTGGAAGGAATTACCTGCTGAGCTGTGCCAGGCTGCTAGGGATCCTCCATCAGGAAAAGGGGCCTTTTCACATTTCTCAGCCCTCCCCCCTTTGCTTTTTCCTCCTACAATGTATCCCTGCTGCTTGCACAGGATAGCTATGCCCAAGGAAGTAAAAAATAAGGTTACATGAATTAATTTCTTGGGGGGGGGGGGTTAGGCCATTTTTGTTAACAAGTGTGAGATTTTCGATTCCCACAATCTCTCAGCGCCTCCCACAAGTTGGGGCATCATCCAATGTCTCCATCCTCTCAATCACCCAGTGTTGCGATGGGGTCTCCTGAAACATGTATCGGACAGCAAGGCCCGTGGAAAAGAAATAGGGACCGATTCTTGATAGATGTTTTTCAGAGATCTTTATTCTCCAGCCACATGGCTGGGGTCCAGCCCACGAACCCTTAATCACGGGACCAGCAGGGTCCTTCCCCGCGCAGGGGAACCCAAAGCAACCAATGGGGAACGAGGTTGACCAGGGAGTAGGGAAACCCCGTGTCTCTACCCCAGGGTCCCCTCCCCCCCGACCCCACGCCAGGGGGGAGGACCCCCAACAACCCAGGCTCTGCCTATGGGCAGGGAAAAGCCCTGTGAACTAAAGTAGGTCAGTCCTTGTGATGCCTTGTCCTGATCTTAAAATCAAGAGTCAAACATGGTTAGAAGGGGAAAAGGGATTTTACCTTGGTATTTATTTTAATGATCCTTAGGTGCACACATCCAGGTCAAATGCACCGAAATGCACACCGCAGTGCACACTCAAAAGATCTGGTATAACATTATAGGTTTTACTGATTAGCATATCTATCAAAAATTCCCCAATGAGAGGCTTGAATGAGCCCCCCTCCGCAGGGAACCTTCCCCTGCATGGTTCTATCTTAGTTTACAGAATGTGTTCTGGAGAGGACCTTGGGGTCTGGGGCACACTATCCTATACCTGCAAAGCTTCTAAAATGTTTAGTCTCTTAGCTTGACAAACAAGTCCAAGAATGTAGACAAAAAGCACTAAGAATACAGAAGTTGTAAAAGGTATAACAGGGGTATAAAAGAAAAGGCAAAAATCTTCATGGCATCATTTCCCCCCTTTTAGAGATTAACAAAACTCTACCTTGTCTAGTCTCTACTCTACCTTTTACCCGCAAAACCGGTTTACACAACCGGCTGCTCCACAAGCTATTACACAAATAGTAACTACAATTACAGATATTATGAATATTTCTTTTACCCAGGCCCAGTTTGGTAACCATGAGGTGAGGGTATCAAAAATATGATCAAAATTTAAGGTGTTATTTCTAGAAGCTATTTCATGTAGAATTTGAGTTCCCTTCCAAATTTCATTCAAATCTTTCTTAATTCTCTCACTTTGGTCCACATAAGAACCTTGGACACATTTTGGACCACAGTCTTATGCAAATCATGGGGTGAACCCTGAACCATGGTTACCAGTTGGGCAAACAGCAAACATGTGAAAAACAGTTTAAACTGCATCTTTCTGATTTGTATCAGTCTCTGTCTCCTTGGTAGTTTTGGGAGCAGAAGCTTTCTTCACCCTGGAGTAATGAATCCACGGTCCCTTGCCAGCAACCTTGACCGCAGTAAAAGTGGTCAGCAAAACTTGGAATGGTCCCTTCCACTTGGCTTGCAAGGGGTCGCTGTCCCACCACTTGATTTAGACCCAGTCTCCAGGCTGGAATGGATGAGCAGGTGTGTCCAATCCTATTGGTTTGGATAACACAACGAATCTCTGGAGCTTCTGCAAAGTGGAACTCAGAGCCATTAAATATTTATGCAAATCATTTTTACCTCTCAGATGAATTTCCCCCGGGATGTGTGGAACCTCGTATGGCGTGCCATATAATATTTCATAGGGACTGATGTTGTCCCTTCACCTTGGCTGTATGCGGACTCTCAGCAAGGCTATAGGCAGGGCTTGAACCCATGTCATGGATGTCTCTTGACAAATCTTGCAAATCTGGGTTTTGAGGGTCCCATTCATGCGTTCAACTTTACCACTTGCCTGGGGCCTGTATGGTGTGTGCAGGTCCCAGGTAAGTCCCAAAATCCTGCTAACTTCCCCAACCACCGCTGCAACAAAATGTGGTCCCCTATCTGATGACATTCCCAAAGGAACCCCAAATCTTGGTATTATATGATTAAGTAAAGCTTTTACGACTTCTTTTGCTGTGTTAGTGCGACAGGGGAAAGCCTCAGGCCATCCACTGAAGGTGTCAACCAGTACCAGTATATACCTGCATCCCTCTTTGCGTGGCATCTCAGCAAAATCTATTTGCCAATAATCTCCCGGGAGATCTCCTGTCTTTGTCACTCCTAACACAACTCTCTTGCTTGTGTCAGGGTTGTTTTTACAGCAGGTTTCACACTTGCTTGTTACAGATTGTACAATATCAGTCATTCCTCTCCCTATCACTACTTTCCTCAAACGTTTTAAAACATTTTCTGTTCCCCAATGGGTACTTTCATGCTTTTGTTGGGCTATTTCCCAAAGGATCAGGGGTGGAACTACGACTTGTCCTACTGGGGTAACAGCCCACCCATCTTCTTTGATTTCAGCCTTAAGGAACTTAATTAATTTGTGATCCCTCTGATCGTATTTTGGGGTAAATGATGACAAATCTATCTCTTTTTGTGGTAGCACTGCAAAAATGCCTTTTTCTGCAATCCCCCTTTCTGTTTTGTCAGCAAAACAATTTCCCAGTTCAGGGACTGTTTTCCTTTTCTGATGACCCTTGCAATGCACGATAGCCACTTCCGTAGGCTTCCAAATGCTCTGTAAAAGTGCAAGAATCTGTTTAGCATGCTTAACCTCATTACCTTGAGCAGTCAGCAGGCCACGTTCCTTCCAAATAGCTCCGTGGGCATGAACAACACTGAAGGCATATTTGGATTCAGTCCATATGTTCACCTTCCTCCGCTCGCTCAGTTTTAGAGCTCTCGTTAGTGCAATGAGTTCAGCTTTCTGTGATGATACATCTGGAGGCAAGGCTTTTGCCTCAATGATTTTATCTGAGGTGGTGATGGCGTAACCGGTCACCCTCCTACCATTTTTCATGAAGCTGCTCCCATCAGTGTACAATTCCCAGTCTGGATCCTTCAAAGGAACATCTTTCAGGTCTGGTCTGCTGGAATAAGTTTCCTCTATTGTCTGCAAACAATCATGCTCAGGCACACTGTCAAGTAATGTGGATGATAAAAACATCGCAGGGTTTACCACAGAAGTTGTCTTTAGAGTAACATCGTCCTGTTCTAATAACACAGATTGCTATTTGAGCATCCTGCTAGGGGAGAGCCAGTGTCCCCCCTTTTGCTCCAGCACATTTATCACTGCATGGGGTACATACACGACAATGTGCTGCCCAAGGGTGAATTTACGGGCCTCCTGTATCAGAAGGACTGTTGCTGCCCCAGCTTTCAAGCATCCTGGCCAACCCTGGGCTACATTGTCTAGTTGTTTTGAAAAATAGGCCACAGCTCTTCGCTGGTCTCCAAGGTGCTGTGCCAGTACCCCCAGAGCAACATTCAGTCGCTCATGTGTAAAGAGTTCAAAAGGTTTAGTCAAGTCTTGCAGCCCCAGAGCTGGGGCTGACATCAAGGAATGTTTCAGCTGTTTAAATGCAGCCCTGGCATTCTCTGTCCACGATTTTCCCTTTTTCAGCTGCTTTAAGGACCTCATATAAAGGTCTTACCAGTAGTCCGTAGTTTGAGATCCATAGATGACACCAACCTACCATTCCCAGGAAGGCCTGCATCTCCCTTACGGTATGGGGCTCTGGAAGTCGACAGATGGCTTCCTTCCATTCTCTGCTGAGTTGGCGATGTCCACGGAAAATTTCCAGGCCCAGGTATACTACTGTTTCCCCGGCAACTTGTGCCTTCTCTTTTGAGACCCCATACCCACTTTGGCCTAAAAAGTTCAACAGACTTACAGTGAGCTGGATGCAGTCATCTCTTGTCTTGGCCACTATCAAGATGTCATCAACATACTGGAGAACTGCTCCTCCTGGTTCTTGTTTCCTCCAGTCCTCCAGCTCCTTTGCCAGCTGGTTTCCGAATATGGTCGAGCTGTTTTTGAATCCTTGTGGTAAAACTGTCATGGTGAGCTGGGTCTTTCTCCCTGTTTCAGTATTCTCCCACTCAAAAGCAAAGAGTTCTTGTCTATTCTTATGCACAGGAATGCAGAAAAAGGCATCCGTGAGATCTAAAACAGTCGTCTGTTATCTTGTTAATTTCCCTCAAATCCTGTACCAACCTGTAGCTTTTACCATCAGCTTTCTTTACTGGCAAAATTGGTGTGTTGTACCTGGATTCACATTCCACTAACAACCCAAATTTGGAAACTTTTCAAACACAGGTACTAATCCCTTACGAGCTTCTAATTTCAGAGGATATTGTCTTTGCCTTACTGGTGTAGCCCCTGCTTTGAGTGTGATACTCACAGGTTCAGCTTTTTTGGATCTCCCAGGAGAATCATAGGCCCACACTATTTGAATGACAGCCTCTTCAACTTCTTTGGGAATTTTTTCATGGCATTCCTGTCCTAGCATAGCATCTGCTTTGATAATTTTAGATTCTGGGATTATGACTTTCACTCCCCCCTCCTTGGAAAACTTAATTTCTGCTTCCAGTTTTTCCAATGAATCTCTGCTCAATAATGGCATTGGGGAATTTGGCATATACAGGAACTGGTGAGTGACCCAGTGTTTTCCCAATTTAAATTTTAAAGGTTGGAGAAAAGGCCTTGTTTCACTTACCCCTGTAGCTCCAATCACATCCACAGTGTCTTGACTCAGTTTACCTTTTAAAGTATTTAACACAGAATACGTTGCCCCTGTATCACCCAGAAATTCAGCATCATCATTCCCCAGCTTAGCTACAACCGAAGGCTCTGCTGGGGTAGTTACCTTCGGTCCCCGTCAGTCCGTATTTACAGTTAGTTCTGAAACTGGGGGCTTCTTTTCTGCTCATTTTTCCAGTGCCCCCGTTTTTTGCAAATTGCGCACTGGTCCTCAGCTAGGGGAAAAGGGGGACCCCTTTTTGATGTCTCAGATGACTTTTCCTTATCATACTTCTTCTTGTGGTGGGGTTTATGATGTTTATCTGCTAAGTCTCTGTTCTGGTATACCTTCCAGGCTACATTCAACAATTTACTTATGTCCGGTGGCCCATCTATCTTTTGCAGCTTTTTCTTTATGTCATTAGCAGATTGACCTATAAACAGGTAGGCCAGGTGGATCTGCTGCTCAGGTGAGTCAGGGTCTAAGGTAGTGTATTTTTGTGCAGCCTCTTTAAGCCTATTTAGAAACTGTGGGGGTCTCATTTGGATTTTGTTTGATCTCATATAACCTAGCCCAATTCACTGCTTTAGGAACAGCACATTTTAACCCAACAACCACCCATTTCTGGTATCGCTTCAGCTTTTCCATCTGTTCTGGGACATTGGGATCCTAGCCAGGGTTTGCTAGGGGATAGATGTCATTAACTGACCCTTGGAGACTCCCAGTTGCAATTTGAGTTTCTGTAGCAGATATAGCAGCTTTGTTGACCATTTCTCTCTCTGTTTTATCCAATAATTCATCTAGCATAACATTTAGATCACCCCAATCTGGGTCTTGGGATTTTATGGCCATTTCTACACACATAGCTACTCTCTCTGGGTTGTCCCTGTACTTCCCAATTGAGTTTTTCCACTGCTGTAATTCTCTGAGGGAAAACGATGTCTTTATATAAATGACTCCTTGATTTCCCACAGCCTGTCTCAGAGGAGCTTCTAATGCAAGTTCTTTCTCCCCCCCTTTACCTGCTTTGGACCTTGTGTGTTTAGAGATGGGACTGACTGCTTTCATAGCTTCTCGGGCTATCCTGCCCCTTCTTCTACCACCCTCCCCATGAGAACCATCTGTATCGGAATCATCCCATTCGCTTTTAATTGTAATTGATTCATTGGTTTTAAACATTGTTCAAGCCGAATGTTGATCAGGAATTGTCTTGCTTTTTGCGTCAGTGGAGGGGTAGGGAGGCAGGGGCTGCAAGCAGGTTCTCCCATCCCTAGCTCCACAAGAGGGGCCTGGGTCAGGGCCATCCCATCTGCCCTCAGCTTTAGCATTGGCCACGCCATAGGGTGGGGAGAGCGAGCGGCTCCTCCTGTCTCTGGCTCAGAAACCTGCAATTCTCTGCACTGGCGAAGGTACTCAGAACCGCCTGTGCCCATTTCTGCCTTCACTTCTGTGTTCAAGGTACTCAGGGAAAGGCGGCCAGCCTGCCCCTTCTCCGCCTCTGGGGAGGTCAGGGGGTGGTGATGAGGCTGGGGGGGGGGGGAGGCCCCACGCCGCTCCTCTGGCTTGGAGCTGGCCGCTTGCTCCCTCCCTCGCCCCCGCTTGGATGGCACTTGTGCAGGCTGCCTCAGCGGCGGCAGCAACAGAGCAGTCGCTCCCTCACCCCCTGCCCCCATCCCCACCAGCTACCCTGTCCCTCTGATCCCCACCCCACCTGTGCGGGCTGCCCTGACGGTTGAATGGGGGGGAGACCCCCCTATCACACAAAGCTGGGGCCACCACATCTAGATCTGATATCGATTTCTCTGTCCGTATTAGTATGCGAGTTAGCTTGCTGCGGCTTTTTCTTTCTCTTCTCCTCCTCAAAGTCATTTCCATATTACTTTTGTCTACTACATATGCTTCTTCCCTGTTCAGATACATAGTAAAAAGTTCTGCATATCTTAGTTCATCAAACCTACGTAATGATCTCAGTTCTACCATCAGGTCAGTAATGATGTTACTTTCCAAACTACCATGGCTAGGCCAATTTCCTTGACTTAAAGTTGGCCAAACCCGTGTGGACAGTCTGATCAATTCTCGGGTGTCCAAAGTAGTTTTTCGCCATGTCAGCCATTTCCAGTGTTTTACTATAAACTCTAATGGGCTGTTAGGAGGGATTTTTTCATTTTCATCTGAAAAAACACCACCCATGTTTGCTCACAGACAGGAAAACTCTGCCAGAGGGAAGCTTTTAACTCCGGAATTCAGCCTGCAATCCGGCCTTGGAATTCCGACTTCCCGGGCAGTTTATCTAGCTTACTACACGAACTACAGCAGTTTAAAATACTAAAAAGCAACTAGGTTTAGCAAGCAGTAAATACGCGGGCGAAAATCTGGTCTCAACAGGATTCGAACCCACAGCCTCCCAGCCAACCAACCTCTCAAGCCTCTGAGCCACTCCTGCAGCTGTGTGGGGTGCAGCCTCTGGGCTCTTGTGGACTCCACGGAGGGCGTCCCCTCTTTTCCACAGTTTGCAGGGGAAAGGTTCAAGCTTTCCCCTTTTGTGGGCTTCTCTGCCCCCAACCTTTCCAACCCCCTCGGAGATCTCCTTCCCTAGTGCTAGCACAATATCAATAATATCGGTCCCCTTTTAACTCACCTTCCTTTCTGTGCTTCTGCCTTTCTGTGCTGGGTCCTAAAGTCCTGGTCACAGTCCCGGATCATTGCTCTGGCCCCTCTGTAATTTGCCGGCAGAAAGAGGGGCAAAGCAAGATGTGTTCCAACCCAAGACTGCGATCTTCAAGGTCTTTAGGGTCCCTTTGTGGTCGCCAGCAACTGATGCCTTGTCCTGATCTTAAAATCAAGAGTCAAACATGGTTAGAAGGGGAAAAGGGATTTTACCTTGGTATTTATTTTAATGATCCTTAGGTGCACACATCCAGGTCAAATGCACCGAAATGCACACCGCAGTGCACACTCAAAAGATCTGGTATAACATTATAGGTTTTACTGATTAGCATATCTATCAAAAATTCCCCAATGAGAGGCTTGAATGAGCCCCCCTCCGCAGGGAACCTTCCCCTGCATGGTTCTATCTTAGTTTACAGAATGTGTTCTGGAGAGGACCTTGGGGTCTGGGGCACACTATCCTATACCTGCAAAGCTTCTAAAATGTTTAGTCTCTTAGCTTGACAAACAAGTCCAAGAATGTAGACAAAAAGCACTAAGAATACAGAAGTTGTAAAAAAGATATAACAGGGGTATAAAAGAAAAGGCAAAAATCTTCATGGCATCACTTGACCCCTCTGATCCCATGGGGTGACCTTCAGTGTAGTTTTCTCAGCAGCACCTCATTTTTTCTCAGCATCTGTGTCCAGTAGATAGTTATTTATGGAAATAGATCCATTTTCTAGCGGGTGAAAATAAGGACATTTAGGGTGTTTGGTCTTGGTAAATGCAGCTGGCTGGAGCATCTCACCTCTCCTATTGCCACTGAAGGTGATCCTAGTGATGGTTTGAGTGAGGGTGACTGCACCATGGATGCTGCTGGTGGGTCTCAAGCCACTTTTGAAGGTGGACCTGGTGATTTAGGACCCATAACTCTAATTAGAATTAGACGCTGAAATAGCACAGGAATTCCCCAAATCTGGTTCAAATTAAATGGTCCTAATAACATTGATTTTGGAAATGGTAGATGTGCCATGGGCATTGGTATGTGCATGGAGAGCATCATAAACACATTGGCAGACAATGACCTGCCAGCATTGTGCCACTTTTGGGTCGTATTACCCCCTCTGGTGATAAATTTCTCTTTTTCTTCCTTTTTTTCTCCCATTCTGTAGATTTTCAAGTTCTTCAGCAGCCAGGGGATTGGTCAAACTGGTGCGTGGTGGCATACTGGGAAGAGAAGACACGCGTGGGTCGGCTGTACTCTGTCCAAGAGCCCTCCCTGGATATCTTCTATGATCTGCCTCAGGGGAATGGTTTCTGCCTTGGACAGCTCAACTCAGACAACAAAAGCCAACTGGTGCAGAAGGTCCGCAGCAAGATTGGCTATGGCATCCAGCTCTCCAAGGAAGTGGACGGTGTGTGGGTGTACAACCGCAGCAGTTACCCCATCTTCATCAAGTCGGCCACACTGGACAGCCCCGACTCCAGGATGTTGCTGGTTCACAAAGTGTTTCCAGGTTTTTCCATCAAGGCTTTTGACTACGAGAAGGCATACAGCTTGCAGAGACCCAATGACCATGAGTTCATGCAGCAGCCATGGACTGGATTTACTGTTCAGATCAGCTTTGTGAAAGGCTGGGGCCAATGCTACACTAGACAGTTCATCAGCAGTTGCCCATGCTGGTTGGAGGTTATTTTTAATAACCGATGACTCAAGACAGAGTGGACTCATGGCATTTATATTACTTTGCTGCTATTATTTCCTTCTGAGTACTTGTTCTTCATGCAAACTTTTTGGTTTTGTTTTGCTTAGTTTGTATGTCCCCCCCTCTTTGTTTTGAGAAAAACCTTTGGAAAGATTTTTTTGTGCTTTGGGGTAGTTTGACAAATCTATTTTTTAAAAGTGTAAATGACCAATAACTCAGAAGGGTGAGAAAAGGGTGTGGGAGGGGGTGGGTGGATGTGTGGATTGCATATGATAATTATTCCATGCCTCTGAAAGGATTATCCTATGTGATCAATGGATTCGGAAGCCACTTGCTATATGCTACAGTTCCTTCTCTTAGATAAAACAACAAGATACTTGTATTTTTTATGCATCACCTTCCCACCCCTGGTGACGGTGACACCGAGACCCTTTCCCCAGCAGTGCTAACCCCACATTGCTGCCAAAGGATGGTGCAAAATCTTCCCAACCAGGTCTTTGCCCACCCTTTTTAATTTTTATTTTATTTTTCTTGTTGCTGAGTTGACATCTTGTCACTGTGTTCAATCTTCCACTGCTTTTTTTATTTTTTTATGGTCATGAATGGATGCAAGGGGAGAAAACAACAGCAGAGAAACCTCTTGCATGGACCATGCTTTATAATTTGAGATAAGATGTAAAGCAACAGAAGCCTAAGCCTAAAAAATACAAAACAAAGCAAAACCAACAAAACAAATTAAAAACAAATGGGAAAACAGAAGGAAAAGTGTTCGCAATAGTTGGTCTGTTGTAACTTCTTAGATCAGGTTATCCCAGTACCATCCAATTTGAAAATGCAGTTGTGCTTTCATTTCTTCTTGAATTCATACACAAGTATGATACTTCTACACTGTTCTTAGCTCAATGAGCATGTTTAGACCTTAACATAAGCTATTTTTCTAAATATAAAGGTTTAAATGAACAAGAGACCATTTTCATTGGAACTTTAGCACTGTAGTGCTTTGGAAATACACACAAAAAAAGAACTCCTTAAAACCCCCTGAGATTTATTAAAGAAAAAAAATGCATTTTATGTTATATATAAATATATTATTACTTGTAAATATAAAGACATTTTATAAGCACCATTATTTATGTATTGTGCAATGTGTATAAATGAGGAAAAAAAAAGAAATATGCACTTTGCTTTAATGTAAATGCAAATAACAAATGACAATTTAAAAAAAACCCATGAGATTGCTGGTTTTTTCTATGGGTGTTATCATCCAGATGAATGTTTTTTTCTAAATGAGTTTATGGTCCATTAAAAAATAAAAATGTACACTTGATCTCAGGCTGTGCCAAGTGTATTTTTTAGTGTCAGGGATGAGGCAGACAGGAGAGATGCGGCTCTAAGTGGGTACCACATGGGGTTGGTGGGGGGGGCACCCACCCCAGTCCTCTGTGAAACCATTCTGGTGTGGGTAGCACCCAGATAGGGTCATCCTGAGCTTTGGTCTCCATTGGGCTAGTGTGCATGTGGCTTTGGGGTCCTTGGCATCGTTGCATCCCATCAACCCAAGTTTGGAGGGGCTGGCTGCCCAAAATCTGCTGGGGTTATTTTTGTTATTACTCCTGTTTCTCATAATTTCAACTTGAAAGAACACCCATGCTATGGACCCAGCTCCCATTTGGCCCTGTCCCAGTCCCTGAAGTACTCGGGGAGGCCAGGCTTTTGCTCTGTGCTGGGACATGGGTGGTCCATGCCACCAGGCAAAGAGGAAAATTTGAGAAGAGGGGAAAGCCAGTCTTCTAGGTTTTCCTCAACTAATTCCTGCCCCCTTCATCTCCCATGCCACTGGAAATAAAGATTGTTTTTCCTTTTGCCCCCCTTGGCCTGCCTTCAGGCGTTCACTGCTCTACATCCCGCTTGCACATGGCCTCTGTCAGGGAGAAGGTCCTTACAGCTGTTGTGGAGAGGGATCTTGAGTGGAAACCACCAGAGTCCTGGAGACGGATGGATTTTGAGAAGTAGATGGCCCAGATGGGCTTGTAAGCTCCCTCCCTGCCAAAGCACCTGCACCCCAGGAATGAGACTTCAGCCTCTTCTCTCCTTCATGTGGTGGGTGGACATAGCAGTAGATCAGGCTTTGTAAGCATCTGGACCAGGTTCGCTCAATGCTGTGCCTTGCTGTTCAACGGAGATGTGCCCAACCCAGAGGATTTTACCAAGATGCAGTGTTTGATTTGCTCTGAATGTGTTGAGCTTTTGATGGAATACCCTTCCTTTTCGGATGAGGGTGAAAGAGCAGAGGAGGCTGCTGTCCTGCTAAATTTTTTTATTTCATAGTCTCGTAGTTTTCCAAAGGTAGAGTTCGAAGGGGATACATGATAGGGTGTCTCGGTTTTGAAAGACAGGTGTCTGCTAAGGAAGGCAGAAGCCCCCCTTGATGTGGCAGATATAACCCCTTTCCCCTCTTTGTTATTATATTTTGAAATCAAGGGCCTTTAGGCAAAGATGTGGGAAATAGGAATAACAGTTCTTTACTATATATATATATATATATATGTATATAACCAGTCAAACAAAACAACAACAACTATGGCAGTAACAGCAAACACAAACCCAGTCCCAGCCTTCTTGGCTGTCAGGCTATTTCCCCTCGGGTGCAGTTCCGCTCGCAGCCGGCAGGGGCGCTGGCGGCTCCCGGTGAGCAGGGCAGGTGCGATGGTTCCCCCGCGGCTGCAGGGGGCGCTCCGGAGCGAGGTCGGGGAACACGCGGCACTGGTGGCCTGGGATCCCGGGGAAGGATGGAACAAAGGCTTCACAAACCGCTGGGCAGCCGATCCCGGACTCTCGGGAACAGCAGGCTGGAACGGCAGGCTGGAGCGGCAGGCTAGAGCGGCAGGCTGGAGCAGCAGGCACAAACACAAATCCCGGGTGGCAGGCGAGATATATCCAAAAGGGGAATCTCCCGGAGGTCCACGCAGGCAGGGAGAGCACGGCTACAACGCAGCGAAAGCTCGAAGCAGCAGCGGGGCAGGGCAGCCACAGCCTGGCCTCCAGCAGGGCAGGGAAAGCGGCTTTTGGGGTCCCGGCGTTGTTTCCAGCAGAAAGAAAGAACGGCCGAAAGAAAGAAGCAGCAGCTCCTTTCTCTGCAGCTCCTCTCTCCGGACGCTCAGAGCGAACTCACCCCACACCCAGGTGTAGACAAAGGAGTAGCCAGGCCCGCCCCACCCCCCTTTTTGTCTTTCTTAAGTACAGCTATTTGTCCCCTAGCAACATGCATATGGGAGAAAATTCCTTTGACAGGAAAAAAACTAAAACTAAACTAAAACCCCAACATAGGGCCATGCAGTAGCAGCAGTAGCAGTAGGCAAACAGCAAGTAGAAAACAGCTGCTTCTTCTAATTCTAATTAATTTTTTCTTACAGAAGTGTGGATTATATTTGTTAATTGACCAGTGTTCTGGTTTGGCCAAATTTAGAAATATATCCTCTGAGAGAAGGCACAACCACCCCTCCCCCTCCAGGTTCGGGAAAAAATAAATTTTCCTCGAAGGAAAGTGAAGAAGATAAAACTATTTATTTAACAAACACCCGGGAAAGGAAAATAATGCTAAATGGTAAAATCTTTCACTGTGGAGGAAAAACCTGGGAAAGCGTTAGAGTCCTCCCTTTGGTCTCCTCGGAGCTGGGGCTTGGGCCAGGGCCAGGCCCTCTGTGCCCGGTGGAAAGTCCTCCCGATGTGCTCTGAGGTTGAAAGCAGTCCAGTAGGAAAGGGAGAAAATCCGGAATTCCAGAGAAGGAAAAAGCAAAGTCCAACTCTCAGTCTCTCTCTGGAGAACGAGAAACTGAAAACAACTGGCCAAAAGCTGACTGGAAAACAGCAAGCTGGGTGCTTCCTTGCTCCCCTGCCGCAGCTGGGGGGAAAAACACCTGCTATCTTTATATGACCTTGAACGAGCTGCAAACTGCTTTGAGAAAGTTTTGCTCAGTTTCTTTCCTCTTCCCCCTCTCAGGCTCAGTTTAGAGGCATAGAAAGGCACAAAAATTAATTTCTGGGCATAGGCAGCGATATGGGATACACATCATAACGTCACCCCAAGACAACCAGTAAGATTAACACACGATTCTAGTTTTTCTTTTCTTAACCTATCCTGGTCTAATTCTAATAGTCGTAAATCTTATGCAAGTATTACATAGGTATTACACAGATTTGCGTATACAGTTTCTATCAGTTCTTATTGCTTATGTGAACACTCTATCTAAAAAATGTGAACAGTATCGTTCTATCTATATTTTGTCTAAAGTAAAGAAATTCTGTGAAAAGGTAATGATGCCTTAATTTAACTTTTGTATTTTTCAAATTCCATACTGCTTAGTGTGTAACTCTGAAAGTTTCTTGCAGCCTGTTAATTTCTGCTCTTGTGCTAGGTAGACATAACAAAGCCTCTCTGGGTCTGCTCTTCAAGGACACCAAGACTGTCCTAGGCCCAAAAGTATAAACCAAAGAGCCGCTAAGGGGGGGGTAAGCTGAGGGGAAAACTGAAGCTTTAATTGGAGAATTAACCCTGCTATGCAAATGAACCAAACCGATAAAAGAGTGAAGAACTCATGACCTGTGGTCCATCTTGGGGTCCATCTTGGCAATAGCCTCTGGCCCTAGGGGGTACATTTGAAGGTCTTTCAAATAAATACCTACTTTTATTCCCTTACTTCTGTCTAGTCTCTGTTTCTATGAGGCCTCTTAAGGCATCAGTAACACTGCTGCAATAAAAACTATGTTTAAGGTCTCTGCTGCAGCTTTTCAAAGTTTAAAGCACAGCATATATTTCTACTAAAAGTTAAAAATCTATATTTCTATTTCATTTTGGTGTGACTTCATGTATCTCAGCTTATCCAAAGGTTTTAATTCAACCCCTATACTTTGGCTTTCCTCTGGGCCTGGGTCCAGAGGAGCTTTCACTCCAACATGAATGGACTACCTTCAGCTGGGTTCAGGTCACTGAGCCCATGAACCAGCTTCAAAATGGTTTTTTATCATGTGCAAGGTTTGCATGGGAGTTTCAATTTCTAGGCTCTTTCCATGTTCTTCAGGTGGGAGTCAGCATCAAAGGCTGAGGGCATGGTCGATGTGCCCACCCTGTCTTGCAATATCAATATGCACTAAGAGACAATGAGAAGGGCAGATGTTGGGACAGTGTAATCTACATTACAGTGTGGTTCATTTATTTTCCATTCTCAAAATATCCAATAATAACATCATACCTGTGTGGTCCAGCAGTCGAGCTAGCATTGATGGCTTGCATCAGGGGCTCAAGCCGTGTCCTCCACACCCACCCAGGCAATACACCATCAAAGGCTCTGCAGATGAAGGATGAAGCAGACAACTTCATTGCAAAACTGACTACCAACTCCTGAGTTTTTGTAGTGCTTATCTGCAGGACTAGGGTGTGGATAATTTAGGATAGAGGGGGGGGAAATGTAGAAGATTAGGGACAGGCGTTCGGAAGATATCGCGTTGTGCGGGACAGGTAAAGCCCCTCCCCTCTACAGGTAATACCTGACCAGAAGGAAGTGACGCGGTAAACCCAGGTTATTTAACCCTGTGTAACCCATGAATAAACGCCATTTGCCGTCCACCAAATTGGTGTCTGTGAGCTGATGGCCCGAACGACCTGAGGTGGTCGTCGTACCGTTCCTGAACCAGGTCGCTACGCCTCCGTCAGAGGCAACAAGTGGTGCTGAAACCCGGGAACCGGAATCGGAATCGGGATAGGGAATTCGCCTGGATGGGTGAACGGTGGCCGGCGTGGTTGGACCAGCCCGGCGGGGGGGACGCTCCGGGACCAGCGTGGAGGATGGAAGCTCTCGCGAAGGTCGTATCTCAGATTCATAAGCAATGGGGTATTGATTGCAAGCCAAAAGATTTTACTCTCGCTGTTGTGAGGCTTTTGGAAATTGGGGTCATAGACCGACCGGTGGATATACTCCACCCAGAAGTATGGGACAAATGTACCAAGGCTCTAGCTGACGAAACAATGTCCTCGGGTTAGGGGAAATTCCTTAAACTATGGGGAAAAGTCGTGCAGGCTTTGCGTAAGGCTCTGCAAGAGCAGGAGACCTGGAAAGCCGCACGGAACTGTTTGCTGGCCACACCTCGGCTGGGAGTTGGGGTGGCTACACAAACTGCAGATGAAAGTACCCCTGCAGAGCATAGAGGCTCGCAGGAGCAGGGACCCTCTCCACAGCCCCCCAGCCCAACCCTACCTACGGAGGGAAAGGTGCGGGCGCATTCATTCTGGGGCGGGCTGGTGGAGGAGGCACGGGGGGCTGCCGTTAAAGCGGAGTCCGAAACGGCGTGGGCCAGACCCCCACCCTATGCCCCGCAGAATGGCGCCGACCCCGGAGGGGATGGGGGGGGCGCACACGCGGCCAGCGGGAGCGGGGGAGGTGCGCAGGGAGATACACACACGGCCGGCGGGAGCGGGGGAGGTGCGCCAGGTAACACAGACGCGGCCGGCGGGATCAAAGAAGGGCCGCCAGATAACGCAGACGCGCATGAACGGAAAAGGGGGGGGAATCCCGGAGGGGGAACCAAGGCCAACCAGAGAGCTCGCCCGGAAACATGCCCATATATAGCAAGGGCCTCCCTCAGCAGGAGGCGGGGCGAGCCCAGGGGAAAGGAACGGCCCAATCCTAAGAGAAGGGGGCGGGGCAGGAGCCCGGTGAAAAACCTCTGGAGCCCGGAAGTATCCAGTCAGTTGACTTCCGGCTCCGAGTCGGACCACAGCTGGAGCGGGTGGCCTGACGAATGGTCCGTAACCGACTCCGACTCCGACCAAGATTATTTAAGAATAGATAAAAGCCATAACCACCGCGCTCCTACTTGGGCCAAGGAGAAATTTGAAAAAGAACGTACCCCGCTTACAGACTGGAGAAAGATAAAAACAGCCTGTGCTGAATGGGCCCCTTCAGCCACGCTAGCTTTCCCGGTCCGGGTAGGAGGGCAAGGCGGAAACCAGAGGACTTACTCACCGATAAATCCTAAAGATATACAAGCAATTGTTAAAGCAATTGCAGATAGAGGGATTAATTCGGCTATGGTTTCCACCCTCATTGACAGCCTTTTTGGAGGGGATGACATGCTCCCATTTGACATCAAACAAACCTGCAGATTAATTTTTGATGGGGCAGGGATGATTGTTTTCAAACAAGAGTGGGAAGACAATTGCGCAAAGCAACTAGCCCTAATAACTGGGGCAGACCACCCCCTCCACGGCTCCAGCCTACAGCGGCTAATGGGCACGGACCCAACCATGATCACACCCCAGGCGCAAGCCGAGGGCCTACGGGCCCACGAAGTCATGGCAACCACCCGTGCTGCTAGAGAAGCTATCTGCTCTGCTTCCAGAGTTATTGCGAGACCATCGCCATGGTCCGCAATAAAGCAGAGCGAGAGCGAAAGCTTCACACAGTTTGTGGACCGCCTCCAAGCAGCAGTCGATTCCTCTGCTTTGCCCCCAGAAGCAAAGGGCCCTGTGGTGGCAGAATGCTTGCGGCAACAATGCAACTCTGCCACTAAGGACATTTTACGGTCATTACCAGCCGGGTCCAGTATTGCAGATATGATTAAGCATGTCTCAAAAGAAGAACATCTGGCCCCAATCCAGGCAGCTGTCCGCACTGCAATAACCAGTGTAATGGCATGCTTTAAGTGTGGCCAGGCAGGCCACGTTGTAATGAATTGTCCTCAATTAGAGCCTCCAACAACAGCAGTTCCCCCACGCCAGACCCGACCTAGGGGGCCATGCTGGGCATGTGGGAAAAAGGGACATTTTGCCAGAGAATGCAGATCCAAGCTCCAGGGAAACGGGAGGGGGAGGGGGCATCCAGGCTGCACATGAAGCGGCCCAGCTATGTCAATCCCCAATGGGCCATGGAGCTCCCGCACCCACAGCCCCCCCGGGAAATGACCAATTCCACAGTTCAACCAATGGCTCAGTTGAACCTGTCCGCGCCCCAGGCACAGCAGGAACAAACTCCTGGGAGCGAGACCCCTGGGTGGCTTTGGCCATGAAGGTGGGCAGCCACCCGCCGATCGTGTGGGGAGTTTGCTGTCTCCATAACAACCCAGGTAACTCTGCTATTCGTCTCCCTTTTTTGATTGACACGGGATCAGATGTTACCGTTTTCCCAGAAACGTACTGGCCTATACATTGGGAACTGGAGGAGTTGGGGGACTATCTCGGGCCCAAAAAAGCACCCAATTGATAGCGATAACGCTCTGCACTGAAAGAGGACTGGAGAAAACTATCACCCTTTTCCCATATGTTATGCCAAAGTGTCCACCCTTGTTGGGGAGGGATGCCCTTGCCCTACTGAAAGTCAGGGTGACAAATTTATTCTAAGGGCCACTGCCGCATACCCACCGCTGCCCATCAAACTGGTATGGAAATCGGTTGACCCCATGTGGACCGAGCAGTGGCCCTTGTCAAAGCCTCGAATGACCGCCCTCCTCGAGCTAGTTAGCCGCGAGCTACAGCGGAACCACATAGAGCCCTCCACAAGCCCATGGAACACCCTGGTTTTCATAATACCCAAACGATCTGGCGAGGGCTTTCGCCTCCTGCACGACCTGCGGGAGGTGAACAAAAAAATCCAACCAATGGGTCCAGTCCAAACTTTGCTGCCCATGAACTCGATGATACCAAAAGGGCAGCCCTGCGCGGTGCTTGACATTAAAGACTGTTTCTTTTCCATACCCCTGCATGATGAAGACAAAGAGCGGTTTGCCTTTTCCATCGTCTTCCCGAACAGCCAACGGCCTAACCTGCGCTTCCAGTGGAAGGTGTTACCCCAAGGGATGGTCAACTCCCCCACCATCTGCCAGATCACGGTGGACCGAGCACTAGCGCCAGTCCGGTGCAGCGACCCAGCCGCGACCATCATTCAGTACATGGATGACATCCTGATCGCCGCGCCATCAACGAGCCAGGTAGACCGACTGGTGTCGACAGTTTCAGAGACTTTGAAAGCAAATGGCTTTGAAATCGTGAGCGCAAAGATAAAAAAGGGACCATGTGTAACCTTTCTCGGAGTGGGAATTACAAGCTCCTACATAACCCCGCTCCAGATAAAGATCCGCAAGGATATCAAGACGCTCCATGATATGCAGCAGCTGGTGGGATCTTTACAATGGCTACGCAACATCATCCTGATTCCTCCCGAGGTCATGGACCCTTTAAATGACCTCCTGAGAGGAAAAAACTCATGGGAACAGAAAGCTCTGACACCAGAAGCGACAAGCTCGCTCGACTTTATCAAGCAGCAAATGTCTGTGAGTACGCTTACCAGGTGGGACCCAGGAGCACCTCTTGACTTGTATGTCCACTTTACAAAGAAAGGAGGGGTAGGAGCGCTAGCCCAGGGGCCCCCTGACAAAGCCCAACCGATACAGTGGGTAGTCTTGGGAAAGCCGTCGCGTGCATTTTCCCCCGGAGTTGAGTGTCTTGGCAACCTTATCATGAAAGGGAGAAGGCTTGCTCTAAGGCACTTGGGCACGGAACCTGACAAGATATACCTACCCTTCCGCAAACAGCTCTCCACGCAATCAACGACAATGTCAGAGCTTTTAGCCATAGCCCTCGCTGGTTTTGGAGGAGAGATTTGCTATGCCGCAAAACCCCCATGGACCCAGCTGCTTGCGATCATCGACATCGACCTCCCACCAAAGGTCATCGACCGACCACAACCGGGACCGACGGTCTTCACAGATGCATCTTCGCTAACCTCGACTGCAGCAGCGGTATGGCAGTCGGGAGGGCAGTGGCAGTGCATCAAAGCAACCGACCCTACGCTTTCAGTCCAACAACTTGAAGCAGCTGCCGTGGTGTTGGTGTGTGGACTGTTCCCGGAAGAGCACCTCAACATTGTGACTGACTCTATGTTTGTGGCTAAGCTTTGCCTAGCCATGTCAGGGCCTGGCGTGTCAGTGTCCAGGGTGGCTGTGATGCTTGAAGAAGCACTCTCTTCGCGGAAGGGCACCATATCTGTCATCCACGTTAACAGCCACAGTCCGGTTAAAGGATTCTTTCAAATTGGTAACGACAAGGCAGACGCCGCCGCAAAAGGACTGTGGACACTGAGAGATGCCCGTCAGCTACACGAGTCTCTCCACATCGGAGCTAGAGCACTAGCAAAAAGGTGCGGGATTTCGACTGCTGATGCGAAACACATCGTAGCCACATGCCCCCACTGTCAAAAATCACCGCTGTGGTCCAGTGGAGTTAACCCCAGAGGCCTTAAAGCCTCAGAAATATGGCAAACAGACTTTACACTATGTCATCTGCTAAAACCCCGAGAGTGGCTTGCAGTGACTGTGGACACATATAGTGGAATGATAGTGGCCACACAACACCTAAGAACTGATTCTAAAGCAACCGTCCAACATTGGCTAACAGCTATGGCGTGGCTCGGCGTTCCGAAGCAGATCAAGACAGACAACGGTCCGAACTTTATCTCAAAATTGAGCCAAACATTTGTCTCAAAGTGGGGTATCACTCTGGTACATGGCATCCCGTACAATAGCACCGGGCAGGCCATTGTTGAGCGGGCAAATCAAACCCTGAAAACCAAATTGGAAGTGTTAGCAAAAACAGAGGGCTTTACCAATTCTATTCCCCCAGGAGACCAGGCGCGCATACTGGCAACTGCCCTGCTAGCACTGAACCAATTCCCTAGGGGGGATGAGACAAATAGTCCCGCTCAAAAACACTGGGCCACTCGAGCACTAGACAAAGGCCCGCAAGTTGTAATCAAAAATGAGTTGGGGGAATGGGAACAAGGCTGGAGACTAGTGCTCACTAGCTGTACGCGGCTGTTAAAAAAGATGATAGAGTCAAATGGTGTCCACTTAAGTCTATCAAACCTGACCTTCAGAATAAGACTAATGAAAGCTGTGAGGTTTTGTTTGCAGGACTGGATCTTTGAATGCCCCCGTGACCCATACATCCCTGTGCCTGAGGGAAGCGACAAGTCATCGAGCAGCCCAGCAGCACCCAAGAATCCTACACCGGTGAAATCCAAGCAACAACGTTCTAATTGTTCCTAGAGTCCTGTATCACCAGGAAGAAGAAATGTACCACCTTTTTGAAGAACCTAGCCGGCTCCACAAGAGAGAAATAATAACAGGCATCACGATCGCAATGCTGCTCGGCCTTGGAGCCACCGGCGCGGCCACAGGTGTTTCAGCCCTCGTGACCCAACACCAGGGACTTTCTCAGCTGCAGATGACTATTGATGAAGACTTACAAAGGATTGAAAAATCCATCTCCTTTCTAGAGAAATCTGTCTCCTCTCTCTCAGAAGTCGTCCTGCAGAACAGGCGAGGACTGGACCTCTTGCTCATGTAACAAGGAGGCCTGTGTGCCGCCTTGACAGAGGAATGCTGCTTTTATGCAGACCACACCGGAGTTGTACGGGACTCAATGACTAAACTAAGGGAAAGCCTAGCCCAGAGGAAAAGAGAAAGAGAAGCCCAACAAGGATGGTTCGAGTCGTGGTTTAACCAGTCTCCATGGCTGACCACCCTTGTTTCCACTCTAATAGGCCCCCTCACTATGTTACTCCTAACGCTGATTTTCGGGCCTTGCATACTAAACAAATTGGTGTCATTTGTTAAAAGCCGGCTAGAAAAGGTTAACATTCTGTTTGTTGACCGCCAGCAATTGCTCTAGAGCACATTTATTTTCTGAATGTTATATGACTTTTTATAACTTGTTATGTAGGTTTTTACTAGTTCTTGAAATTTTACACCATTTATACTTTGCATGTTTTTTAATCAATCATGGGGGGGGGGGGGAATGTGGATAATTTAGGATAGAGGGGGGGGAAATGTAGGAGATTAGGGACAGGCGTTCGGAAGATATCGCGTTGTGCGGGACAGGTAAAGCCCCTCCCCTCTACAGGTAATACCTGACCAGAAGGAAGTGACGCGGTAAACCCAGGTTATTTAACCCTGTGTAACCCATGAATAAACACCATTTGCCGTCCACCAAATTGGTGTCTGTGAGCTGATGGCCCGAACGACCTGAGGTGGTCGTCGTACCGTTCCTGAACCAGGTCGCTACGCCTCCGTCAGAGGCAACACTAGGGCTGTGCAGGCAGTAGGGACCTGGGGTTAGAAAGATCACACCAAGTCTAGGAGCCACCAGGTCAATGACCACACTAGGGTTAGTCATCTGGCTGAGAATCAGAAATCACAGAATGGCTTCGGTTGGAAGGGACATTAAAGACCATCTAGTTCGAAACACTGTGCCATGGGCAGGGACACCTTCCACTATACCAGGCTGTTCTTTTCAAAGCCCTATCCAATCTGGCCTTGAACACTTCCAGGGATAGGGCATCTACAACTGGATGTCTTTTACTCTGGAGTAACCAAAAGATAGGGAATATTTGGCTCACTCATACTTCTCCCATCTCCAAAATGTTGTGCTGTCAACTAGACATGGGTCTTAACCCAGAAGAGATGAGATGATAGTTTTGTCCCTGATGTATGACACCAAAGTAGTAACAAGCCATGTGGACACACCAGAGGACTCTGTTTCAGAGATGTTTTGCAGATGTTTTCACCTTGTTCCATGAGGTACGTACCATATCCTGGTGGTTAAAGCCCTGAAAACAAATTGTAGCATAGATGACTGTTCTTGGAATTGAGATCTGGGTTCTGCTTATTGTTCCATGAGATGTGACAAAATCATTTAACCTTGCTGATTCTCAGGATTTCCACTTGTGAGATACAGAGGCAAAAAAATGCTCCTCCTGAGAGCTTGTCATGGGTTAGCAAGCATAGTCCCGGAAGTGATGTTCTTGTAAAGGGGTGCTTACAGCTTCCTCTGTGACCTGACCTGACAGAACCTATCAGTGGCCAGTTTAAATATGGACAATTCTTTGAGCCACTTAAAATTGTGACCGCCTCTGTGATCCACACTTTAGAAACCCCTTCCCCCGCCACAGCTCTGTCTCGTTTACTATGTTGGGACAGGTGGCTGCAGGCCCTCTGCCATCCTGGAGCCAATGGGCCCTGTTCCACCAGCAGAACCCCTCCCCCCCACAGCAGGTCTGTGGGCAGCCGGAGCAGCTTGGCTCCCCCCCGCCCCAGTACTGCCAATATTCAGCTAAAGCTGCACCGCTGTCCGGCAGAGGTCATGTGACCAACAGCGATAAGCTTCATTCCAGCTGCAAGGCCTAGGTGAGATTAACCCTTTTACTGCTGTGAAGAGCTGAAAACCTGAGGGAAGAGAAAGAGGAGATGCTTAAAGCTGAAATTCTGTTGTAAAGCTATGATATATCAGAGTACCCGTTGTAATCTCATGAAGATATGGGGGGTGGAGTGTTCAACTCGTACTTGTGATTTCAGCACCTGTGCTGAGATAGGCAGATGCTGACGCAGCTGTAATTTCATGAGAAGTTTGAACAGGGAGAGATGGAAGTGGTGAGGACTCTTGCTCCAAATGGGAAAGAAGAAAACCTCAGTTCCTAGAGATGCTCCCAGAGATAGTCCTAAAGATGAAGATGAGGAAGACCCTTTGCTCCCAGGGAAGGAGAAGGGGCTCTGTTCTTAGAGATGAAATGCTCCCAGAGATGGGTGAAGAGAACTTTTCTTTCTGAACGTCTCAACCTTAAAATTGTACCCCAAAAATCTTCAAGAGTGGACCCTAGAAAGCAGTTGTGGTAAAAGCTGCAAGTCGGGGAAGGGACTCAAATGTGAGCAGAGAACCAACCTGGGCAGCTCTCTCGTTGTGATAATGTTTTCATAGCATGGGCAAGAGAGACTTCTCTTTCTAAATGGACTGAACAAGGTTATTATGGAAGTGGTAAACAGACTGAGCATCTTAAGGGTTGTCTTTTTACATTGTCACTTGGAGAAGGGAGAAAGGAGGGGGGAGGAGGAGTGCTCTAAAGTTGCTTATCACTGTCAGTCACATGACCTCTGCCGGACAGTGGTGCAGCTTCAGCTCAATTTTGGCCACAGTGGAGAGGGAGGGGGGGGACCCGAGCGGCTCCGGCTGCCCCCAGCAGGGCTGTGGGGGGAGGGAGGGGTTCTGGGGGTGAAACAGGGCCCATTGGCTCCAGAATGGCCATGGCCCAGCCAGGCCTGGCCTGAGCAGGGCCTGGGCCAGGCCTGCTGGCCCTGCCCGGGGCCTGCAGCCACCTGTCCCAGCACCGGAAACGAGACAGAGCCTCTGCCTCAGGGTTTCTATTCTTAAGTGTGCATCACAGAGGCGGTCACAACTTTAAGTGGCTTAAAGAATTGTCCATATTCAACCTGGCCATCTGTTCTGGTTTGGCCAAATTTAGAAACATATCCTCTGAGAGAAGGCACAACCACCACTCCCCCTCCAGGTTCGGGAAAAAATAAATTTTCCTCGAAGGAAAGTGAAGGAGATAAAAACTATTTATTTAACAAACAGACGGGAAAGGAAAGTAATGCTAAATAATAAAATCGTTCGCTGTGGCAGAAAAACCTGGGAAAGTGTTAGAGTCCTCCCTTTGGTCTCCTTGGAGCTGGGGCTTGGCCCAGGGCCAGGCCCTCTGTGCTTGGTGGAAAGTCCTCCCGATGTGCTCTGATTTTAAAGCAATCAAGCAGTCCAGTAGAAAAGGGAGAAAATCTGAAATTCCAGGGAAGGAAAAATTCAACTCTCAGTCTCTCTCCGGAGAAAAAGCAGCTGAACCACTGGCCAAAAAAACTGTCCTCGGGAAACAGCAACGCCGGGTGCTTCTTCCCTCCCCTGCCACAGCTGGGAAACAAATTGCTATCTGTGTGTGACCTTGAACAAGCTGCAAACAGCTTTGAAAAAGTTTTGTTCCGTTTTTCCTTCCCCCTCTCAGTCTCAGTTTAAAGGCATAGAAAGGCACAAAAACTAATTTCTGGGCATAGGCAGCAATATGGGATACACATCATAAGGTCATCCCAAGACATTCCACCCCTTATCCCATATTGTTGGCTCAGTGCCCAAACTAAGATATTCTAATTCTACACACAAATTTATATATTTATATATACAGCTATATACGAACAGTGACAGTGACAATCATCAAGCAGGGGTATACAAGCATTTCATGCTACAGGTGGTTTTCATACAACAATCAGATCTCCCTGTAGAACACAACGTGTTGTTCCATCTTTCTGCATTACCCACGATGTGCAACCAGGTCCCTGAGCAAAGACAACCCCACGGATGGGTTTGTCTGTACTTGAGGCAGAATTCATTCACACAGTCTTTCCTAACAGACCTCTGACATGCACTACTGGGACCTTATCTCCATCTGTTGTATGCAGGGATTCAGATTGGGCTGGACCAGCTCTATTGGTGGAACCTCGGGTGTTAACTAACCAGGTGGCCTTTGCTAGATGCTGTTCCCAATTTTTGAAAGTTCCCCCACCCAGTGCCTTCAGGGTGGTTTTCAACAATCCATTATACCATTCCACTTTGCCTGCAGCTGGTGCATGGTAAGGGATGTGGTACACCCACTCAATGCCATGTTCTCTAGCCCACGTGTTGATAAGGCTATTCTTAAAGTGTGTCCCATTGTCAGATTCAATTCTCTCAGGGGTGCCCATGCCTCCAAAGGACTTGCTTTTCAAGGCCCAGAATGGTGTTACGGGCAGTAGCATGAGGCACAGGGTAGGTCTCCAGCCATCCGGTGGTGGCTTCTACCATTGTGAGCACATAGCACTTGCCTTGGTGTGTTTGAGGCAGTGCGATGTAATCAATCTGTCAGGCCTCCCCATACTTGTATTTGGACTACCACTCACCATACCACAGGGGCTTCACCTGCTTGGCCTGCTTGATCGCAGCGCATGTCTCACAGTCATGGATAACCTGGGAGATACTGTCCATGGTTAGATCCACCCCTCGATCTCGTGCCCACCTATAGGATGACCTGAGGCATCATGGGCCCATCGAGCTAAGAACAACTCCCCCTTGTGTTTCCAGTCCAAGTCTACCTGTGACACTTCTATCTTTGCAGCCTGGTCTGCCAGTTTCTTGTTTTGGTGTTCCTCATTAGCCCTACTTTTGGGGACATGGGCATCTACATGGCGGACTTTCACAACCAGCTTTCTTACTTGGGCAGCGATGTCTTTCCACTCTTCAGCAGCCCAGATTGGTTTTCCCCTACACTGCCAATTAGGTTTGTCCCACTTTTCTAGCCATCCCCACAGAGCATTGGCTACCATCCATGAATCAGTGTAGAGGTAGAGCTTTGTCCACTTCTCCCTTTCAGCAATGTCCAGGGCTAGTTGAACAGCTTTGAGTTCAGCGAGTTGGCTTGATTCCCCTTCTCCTTCTGTAGCTTCTGCAACCCATCATGTGGGACTCCGTACGGCTGCTTTCCACTTTCTTTTCATTTCTACAATGTGACAAAAACCGTCAGAGAAAAGAGCATAGCGGGTGTCTTCTGATGACAGTTGGTTGTATGGTGGAGCTTCTTCAGCACGTGTCACTTGTTCTTCTTCATCAGTGAGACCAAAGTTTTCACCTTCAGGCCAATTTGTGATTATTTCCAAAATCCCAGGGTGACTCAGTTTTCCGATACAGGCATGCTGTGTGATGAGAGCAATCCATTTGCTCCGTGTGGCATTGGTGGCATGGTGGGTAAAGGGAACCTTTCCTTTGAACATCCACCCCAGCACCGGTAGTCGGGGTGCCAGGAGGAGTTGTGCCTCAGTGCCGATCACCTCTGAGGCGGCTTGGATTCCTTCATAGGCTGCCAAGATTTCCTTCTCTGTTGTGGTGTAGTTGGCTTCAGACCCTCTGTAGCTTCGACTCCAGAATCCCAGTGGTTGACCTCGAGTCTCACCAGACACCTTCTGCCAAAGGCTCCAGGACAGACCATGGCTCCCGGCTGCAGAGTGGAGCACATTCTTCACCTCTGGTCCTGTCCTGACTGGGCCAAGGGCTACGGCGTGAGCGATTTCCTGCTTGATCTGGGCAAAAGCTTGTTGCTGTTCAGGGCCCCAATGGAAATCGTTCCTCTTGTGGGTAACCAGGTAGAGAGGACTCACAATCTGGCTATACTCAGGAATATGCATCCTCCAAAAGCCTATGGCGCCTAGGAAAGCTTGTGTTTCCTTCTTGTTGGTTGGTGAAGACATTGCTGTGATCTTATTGACAACCTCAGTGGGAATCTGACGCCGTCCATCTTGCCATTTCACTCCCAGGAACTGGATCTCTTGAGCAGGTCCCTTGACCTTGGCCTTCTTGATGGTGAATCCAGCTTCCAGGAGAATTTGGATGATTCTCTCTCCTTTCTCAAATACCTCCGATGACGTGCTCCCCCACACAATGATGTCATCAATGTACTGCAAATGTTCTGGAGCCTCACCCTTTCCTAGTGCAGTCTGGATCAGTCCATGGCAGATGGTGGGACTGTGCTTCCACCCCTGGGGCAGTCGGTTCCAGGTGTACTGCATGCCCCTCCATGTGAAGGCAAACTGAGGCCTGCACTCTGCTGCCAGAGGAATGGAGAAAAATGCATTAGAAATGTCAATAGTGGCGCACCACTTCGCTGCTTTGGACTCCAGCTCATACTGGAGCTCCAACATGTCTGGCACAGCAGCGCTCAATGGTGGAGTCACTTCATTCAAGGCACGATAGTCCACAGTCAATCTCCATTCTCCTTCTGATTTGCGCACAGGCCAAATGGGACTATTGAAGGGTGAGTGGGTCTTGCTGACCACCCCTTGGCTCTCCAGCTCACGGATCATCTTGTGGATGGGAATCACAGCATCTCGAGTTGTCCGGTACTGTTGGCGATGCACTGTCGAGGTGGCAATTGGCACTCTTTCTTCTTCCACCTTCAGAAGGCCGACTGCAGACGGGTTCTCTGATAGCCCAGGCAAAGTGTTCAATTGCTTAATGTCCTCTGTCTCCACAGCAGCTATTCCAAAAGCCCACTTGAGTCCCTTCGAGTCTCTGAAATACCCGCTTTGGAGGAAGTCTATGCCCAAAATGCACGGGGCCTCTGGCCCAGTCACAATGAGATGTTTCTTCCACTCATTTCCGGTCAGGCTCACCTCAGCTTCCACCAAGGTCAAATTGGAACCATCTCATAGGTTCTGTCAAGTCATAGAGGAAGCTGTAAGCACCCCTTTGCAAGAACATCACTTCCGGGACTATGATTGCTAACCCATGAATTCACTTTAGAGAAATTTCATTAATTTAAGAGGCTCAGACTTTAGCTGGTTGAGACAGTTTGAAGTACAGATTTCCCAGTGGTCAGTGGGACATGTTTCCCTCCTCTCTTCCTTAGAAAATGTTTTGTCTGGAAATTAGGGATATCTGAAATCAGTCTGTTCTAGTTAACTGTACTCTTGCATTGGATCATGGCTCCAGCATCATCAGTGCTAAATCTTCTAATGATATACCACAACTCAGTAAATTACAGCACAGCTGAGCCTTTTTTTTCTCAATGTTGCCAAGCAATAATTGAAGAGTGCAATAAAGAAGGGTCAAACTATGTAATTTGTGCTGCTAAATCATATGTGAAACATGCTCAAAGCGTCAACTGCTGATAAAAGTTCCCCGCAAGGGAAGGAGGTAAAACTGCCATCCTGCGATCATGGTTTTCCACACAGGAAAATAATTCGCAAGTACATTTCCACTGGGATCATGGTGCAAAGCCATGATCAGTCTCACTCAGGTGATGCTCAGCATCTGACTCATTCCCCATCCTCCCCAAAGCATCTGTGGGCTCTTGTCTTGCAGGTTGTCTGCAAGCCCATGTTATGAATGTATTGTGATGTTGGCTTTTTTGCATGTTCCTTAATGTTAGAAAAACTTTACCTAGGTTCTGTAATGTAATACATGATATAGAATGTCTGTTGTTTATGTAGTCAATTTAAAAAAGATAGGCAGAGAAAGTCTTCACATTCCTGGAGTATCTTATCAGAGAAGAAGAAGACCAGAAACCAGAGAGAAGAATTTATGGAGGGAGCAGAGACGGAATGGAGCCAAGGAGGAAGATAAGGCTGATGGGATGATACATAGAAACTCCAAAGAATTTATGAATCATGCATTATTGTGATGAATATGCAATAAGAGGTGTACTTTTAAAGGCGATCTTTTGGATGTAGAGGTGTGCCTTTGGATCTCTGCCAAAGCACCCGGCCATAATACCCTTTTTGCAGTTGTCTCCTAATTGTCCCTTTTATTAAACTTTTCTTAAAATTTTACAAAGAGTGAACCTCTTTTTCACACCCATGAGATGAATGAAACCTTCTGCCCATGCAGCCCTGAGGACAATGTGGTGGTTATGGGCTGGTGGCTCCAGACAATTCAAAGAGGAAGTCCTTGGAACAGTATTTGCTTTATGCTGGTTGTACTTTGCTCTCACTGTTTACTCGTGTAAAGTTGTTCCAGTGGAGCTTAACTCAGTCTGCAAATGGTAACTCAGTTAGGTCTACATATATAGATGCATGTCCTGGTCTGCAAGGGCTTCTGGAGGCAAAGTGGTGAAGAACTGGCTTAAGATAAATTAATAAAAATCACTCATACATGGAAACAGCATTTGCTTTGTGTTGTCTACATGTGTTTAAAAATACAACCTGGTTTACTGGGCACACAGTTTGGAGACAAAATGTCAGAGTGGGGACAGATCTCTGGTGCATTAAGGGAGATGAATGTGTGTTGGGGTTTTAGGAGTTCTCTTTTTGTTTTGGTTTGGTTTTTTTTCTCTTAAGGAATTTCCCCCCATATGTGTTGCTAGAAGACAATAACGACTGGATACTTAAGAGAGACAAAAGACCTGGCCACAGCTCAGGGGAGGGGTCCAGCTGGCTACTCTCTTTTACCTGGGGTTTTATCATGTAGGGCAGAGATGCTACAAAATTTGGACTGGGAAAACGGGGTTGGGTGGAGCTCCTAAGGGCTCTTGTTCTCTCGCCATTGGGAGGGGAGAGAGGCTGCAGTTGCTCTGGGGAAAATTCGTCACCACTGCGGGGTTCTGCCTTCTGCTGCCTTTCTTCTACCGTGAGTGGAGCTCTGCTCGGGGGAGCGGCCATTGTACTAGGAGCTTGTTAACACCCTACCTCACTAGAAGAGGGACTTTTTCACCATCTGCTCTGGTGCCTCAAGGGAAAAACCCCGGGATCCTGAGGCTGTTTTTTCCCTGCCCTGCTGGGAGCCTGGCCTCTGCTGCCCTGCCCCCGCTGTTCTTTTGCCACTGCTCTGAGTCTTCACTACACTGTAGCTCTGCACTCCCCCTGTGGAGTTTGATACATCTTGTCTACCACCTGGGACTTTTGCTCATTCCTGCTGTTCCAGTTTGCTGCTCCTGAGAGTCCTGCTGGGGCACCAGGATCAGCTGCCCCAAGGGGTTTGTAAAGCAAGCCTTTCTTCCATCCCTTCCCATCTCGGCCAAGCCGCCATTACCGTGTTCTCCCCGAGCTTGTGGCACAGCGCCCCCTGCAGCTGCAGGGGAATCATTGCACCTGCCCTGCCCACCGGGAGCCGCCAGCGCCCCTGCCGGCTGTGACCGGAACTGCACCAAAGGGGAAAGTGCCTGCGGCCGAGAAGGCTGTTACTGGGTTTCTGGTTTTGCTTGTTGTTACTACCATAGTTACTGTTGTTTGTTTGCCTTGTTATATATATTAGTAAAGACCTGTTATTCCTATTTATCATATATTTGCCTAAACGCCCCCTTAATTTCAAAATTATAATTTGGAGGGAAGTGGGTTACATTTTCCATTCCAAGGGAGGCTCCTGCCTTCCTTAGCAGACACCTGTCTTTCAAACCAAGACAATGTGGGCTGGGACAACAGACTGGGAGAAATGTTCACAGCAAGAAGAGATGGCTGGAGCTTCTCCTGTGCCATTTATTTGTACAGTAGCATGGACTCACATAGGGTCCTGAACCTTTTTGGGCCAGGCATTATAAAAAGAAAGACCTTGCCCCAAGCAGCCTATGCACAAGTAGCAATGAGACGTATTGTGCTGGGGATGACAGCAAGGCCAGGATTTGACCTGAACCCCCAGCCCATGATTGGAGAAGTCTACCCCCTGTGATCCCACTGTGTCACCAAGCTTTGACAGGAGGATGTCCCTGCCCAGCCTTGCACAGCAGAGCCAGAGGGACATCCCCGAGCACTGCAGTGAGTCATTGTACACATTTTTGTGTGGCTTAAAGATGAAATGAAACAAAACCACTTGAGATGCTTGTGTAGCTCTTGTGGTTAACAGGGAAGTCACTGCTATGTCACAATAACCAGACAAGGTCCCTGTCATTAGCTTTAGTGGAAAAGCTTGGGACATTTCCTCTTTGTCATGCTACTGGACCAGCATCATAAACTGCCAAATTGCTCCTGGTGATGAATCTGACCATCCTCTTGGCTTTTTTAAACACTCATTTCTGAAAGCCAAGAGGCTCCAATGCTTACATCCCTGTCTGGCTGTCAGCTGTGTACCAAATAACTCCTGAACCTTGTGACAATGTCAATCAAGTCTGATGGAAATCTGAGGGTGCATTCAATTCCCACTTTCAGAAATGAAAAAGGTTGGGTGGAGGGAGAAGACACAAAGTAACAGCTGTCCTGCAGCAGAGGCATGACTAATCTTCCTTGTCTCCTTCCATATCCATCATCTCCTGAAGCAACAACTTTCTGGCCCTCTCTGGTTTTGCTTTTAGTGGTTGTATCTCAGGGTATGTACCAGAACCCTAAAATCTGGACTTTAAGCTTGGCTTTTGATATCTGGCCCATCTCTCCCTTGCATCTCTCAGTTACTCAGTGGTCCATGGTACACTTGCTCTGCCAGTTCCTCCCACCACTGCAGCCTTTTGGATGCATCCCTGAGCTTGTCACACCACAGAAACGCTCTGAACAACCTCAGATAAACTGCATCTGCCTCAGTTTTTCCTTCATCCTAGTTTGACAGCATCTGGGATGACTTTCCTCCATCAGCAGAAGCTGTTTATTTTGGAGGCTGGTGCTGGCTTCTTCCCAGTCTATTTATATACCTGTTGCCAAACTAAATGCTGGAGATGAAAGCTGCATGTCTTCCTGAAGGAGAATGAGCCATGGGAAGGTAGTTGCAGCAGGCACATTAGTGCCATCACTGCCACCGCCACTGCCTGTGTTTGTAGAACCTCCATGCCAGGAGACAACAAAGAGGGTATGGCATCCTCAGCTCCCTGGCAGCAGGGAGGTGAAATGACCTTCCATTTAAGGCATGCCTCAGTGTTTGCTAAAAAAACCCCCTTCTTATTTATCTGTGTGTTGGGGTTTTAGGAGTTGCCTGTCTTTTTTCTGTTAAAGGAATTTTCTCCATACGTGTTGCTAGGGGGACAAATTGCTGGGTACTTCAGAAAAACAAAAGACCTAGCCATTGGGGTGGGGTGCATCTGGCTACTCTTTTGTTTCACCTGGGTGTGTGGACAGTCAGTTCCCGGCTTTTGGACGGAGAGAGAGGCTGCTTCTTTGGCTGCTTTTCCTTCTGCCAGAGAAACCCCTGGATCCCAAGCCCGCCTTCCCTGCCACACTCGGAGCTGGGTCGTGGCGGCCCTGCCCCGCTGTTGCTTCAAGCCTTCGGTACATTGTAGCCGTGCTCGCCCTGCCTGACCAGACCTCCGGGGGGTTCCCACCGCAGCTCCGCAGTTTGGATACATCTCGTCTGCCACCTGGGATTTGTGCTCGTCCCTGCAGTTCCAGCCTGCTGTTCCAGCCTGCTGTTCCCGAGGGTCCGGCCGAACACCGGGATCGGCTTCCCAGGGGTTTGTGAATCTTTTGTTCCATCCCTCCCTGGGATCCCAGGCCACCAGTGCCGCGTGCTCCCCGAGCTCGCTCCGAAGTGCCCCCTGCAGCCGCGGGGGAACAATCGCACCTGCCCTGCTAGCCGGGAGCAGCCAGCGCCCCTGCTGGCTGCGACCAGAACTGCACCCAAGGGGAAAGGGCCTGACAGCCGAGAAGGCTGGCACGGGGTTTGTGATTGTTTGCTGTTACTGCCATAGTTATTGTTGCTTGTTTGACTGGTTATACACATCTAGATATATAATAGTAAAGAACTGTTATTCCTATTTCCCATATCTTTGCCTAAAAGCCCCTTGATTTCAAAATTATAACTCGAGGGAAGGGTGGTTTCATCTGCCATTCCAAGGGAGGCTCCTGCCTTCCTTAACAGACACCTGTCTTTCAAACCAAGACACTGTGATTGAAACTGTAATTATATCATGGCTCTGAACAACCCCATTGACAAATATGGGCATGGGGAGAGCCTGAACCATTGAGGCTGACATGCTGTGCACAGCCCAGCCTGGCTGACTCTCCTGCATTCACCATCAGGGTCATTTGGGCTGGCAAACCCCACCATGATCTATGGTGTCCTCTCCAGTGGGGCCAAAACATGTACCAGGGTCCTGGGGGGGCAAAGCTGCTCGTAGGAGGTGTGATAAACTTGAATGGTGTGTGGTCACTGTTCCCCTGCACCGCTGCTGCAGTCTCGTGGTTGCCCCCAGCCTTGCACCACAAACCTGGGTGCCCATCTATCACCACCATGCCTTCACTGTGCCTTCACCAAGGCTGGCTTCCTCCATTTCATGCCTGAATGGGAATCCCTTTCCTGAGCCATGGGGCTCAGCTGCTTCTGCAGGGTGCTTAATGCAGACAGCAGCCCCTCAACATACCCGACACCTCAGCTGGGGAGTTCCTGAGTCCCAAAAGGGGACTGTTTATGATGCTGCTGGTCTCCTACCTTCCTAAATGCCGCCTCTGGTGGCTGGTGCTGCCCCTGCACCATGCACAGACTCAGCAGGCAGCACACACAGAGCATCTACCATCCTGGGGATGCTCAGCCCTTCCTCCAGCTAGGGTCATTTGACCGAGTGTCTTGGGGTGATTTTATGATGATACTTTATTCCCTAATCGTCTGCTGTGTGCCCAGAAATGGAGAAATGGGGCCGGAGACTGGGAACCCTGGCACGGGTTTTGTTCAAGCTCTTTCTCCAGCATGCTTCGGTGGTGACATAGATTGTTACTTCGTTGCCTTTGTTTGATTAGTTTTTTGCTTGCTTAGGCAAGAAGCTTCTTTTTTTCTTTCCCCACCTTTTTCCCTGTACTCCAGCAGAGATCCTTCAGTTGTTTCTTTTTGGTTTTTTTCCCTTGAACTGTTTCGGCTTGGTTTTTTTTTCCCGATCCGGAGAGCCTGCGGGGCGTGGCCCCGGACAGTCCAAAGCCCGGGAAAGACCGAGCCAGCAAAAGAAAGGACACTAAAACACACCAGTTTCGCTTGCTGTGAGGAGCAGACCAACGCCAGAAGCCCAACAGGTTCCAATCTGCTTTTTGCCTGAGCTGCTGTGCGGATTCTTTTCTCCCCTTCCCTGAGACAAAGGGAGCAGCCACCATCTTTGCCTCCTGGCCATGTGGCTGGGGGGGGGGGGGGGGGGGTGTAAGGTTCAATTTTTCTTTCCTGTGTCTCGTGGGTATCTTACATTGTTAATAAACAGTTTTACTTTTTTTCTCACTTTCACCCACCGATATTCATTTCTCATTGGCAAAAAAGAAATTACCGAAGCCCTTCTCTTTAGAGGAAACTCCTTCCAGAGTGTTTTCTCCTAAAATTTTTCTCTAAACTGAGATAGCCAGTAATCCCCCAAAACCACATTTCTGAGCTTTTCTTTCCCTAGGAGCTTCCACCTCTTCAGATGCCCCTCATCTCCCTGGAAGCCAACTCTAGTTCCCCAGCCCAACACTTGGCTCTGCTCTGAAAACACTGGTTTCAGCTGATGCTGATGCCTTTTCTTGGTCTTAAAATCAAGAGTCATACACAGTTAGAAGGGGAAAAGGGATTTTACCTTGGTATTTATTTTAAGGATCCTTAGGTGTACACGTCCAGGTCATATGCATCGAGATGCACCCCGCCGAGTCTATCTCTGTGTCTGTCCCCCCCGCCCCCCCAACATTGGGTATAACATTATAGGTTTTACTAATTAGCATATCTATCAAAGATTCCCCAATGAGAGGCTCAAGTGAGCCCCTCTTCCCAAGGAACCTTCCCCTGGATGGTTCTATCTTGGTTTACAGAATATGTTCTGGAGAGGACCTTGGGGTCTGGGGCACACTGATCCCTAGCTACAAAGCTTCTAAAATGTTTAGTCTCTTAGCTTGACAAACAAGTCCAAGAATGTAGGCAAAAAGCACTCGGAATACAGAAGTTGTAAAAAGGTATAACGGGTATAAAAGAAAAGGCAAAAATCTTCATGGCATCAATACAAGGGGCTTAGATTTTAGGGGTTAAGTGCTGTGGGTACTGCTAGTATTGCAAAACTTTGCAGGTGCTTGCTAAACAATGTACTGCTTGCTGAACATTTGCTATGCTGGCCAGGCAAAGGGGAAGGTGTATGAGAGGATAAGGATAGGATGCCAGACCATTGATAAGAGGAAGAAACCATGACCAGAATTCCTGTTTTTGGACCTTGGAATTGGCTCGAACCAGCTTTGGGGTTTAGACTTGAACAAGGACCTCAGAGAGCATGCACAAGGAAGCAAGGTGAAAAGTTCAGGTCTGAGGTAGTGTTTACTTCATCAGAAGATGACTTTACCTCATCCCAGAGACCCCAGCCCACGACCACCAGGCAGCACTGCACAGACATAATAAGATGCCAAGTTAATTATAATACGAAGTGGAGACAGACTATGAATATGTATAGGTGTATTGTGTAACTTGATGCATATGTAATTTGTAACCAGATATATTTCAAGCTGAGTACTGCAGTCGGCACGCATGGTTTTTTTTGGGGCTACCCTCCATGGGTCCGGTGCTGCAATAAACATACCTACTTTACAACTTTTGAGCTGTAGAGTTTTTTCCACATATCACAGCTTTCATTGCTCTCAGACGTTTTTTAGACCTTATTAACCAACATTGCAAATGCTCATGTTATTTGAAAACCCTCCTAGCCACTCCCTACTCACCCTAATCTTGTAACCCTTCCTTAAAACCTCATTCATTTTTGAGACCTTTCCAAGGGGAGGCTCTCCAGACCCAGCTTTATTCATAATGTTTCTCTATGCCACATCCCTCTGTAAAAAGCTCTGACATGTAAAACACTGGCTGCTTTTTCTTCATCACCATCTTCCTATCATTTTCTCTGTCCTTGGAGCTTAAGCTTGAGGAACATCAAAATGATTTATTGCGCTTATGCTGGTCTTTATCTGTGTCAGAAACACGAGAGCCCATACTATCAACAGATATACATCTTGTTGAAACAAGTCTTTGTCTCAGGTTTGGTACCAAGTATGTCTCTCTAAAAAATGAAATTTCATGAACTGAGCTCCTATCAGTTCAGCATTTGTATTACTGTATCCTGCAGTGGTAGGGAGGAGAGGAGAGAAGATCCAGCAGGCAGGAATTGTGCAGCAAGGTTGATTTATTTAATTATTTTACAAACTCTTTTATAGACTTTTTTCTTCATAGTCTAATTGGACAAAGGATCAGCCACCCCCTGGGTGGATTGGCTAGAAATCCTAAACATCCATTGTCAAAATATTTTTCTACTGTACCATAAACAAAGTTCTACACAGTCGCAGGTGTTCATAGTTTATAGAACTCTGCAAATATCTTCGTGAGAGAGAAAAGTATCTCACAGGCTTAGAAAGAAGCAAGAAAATTTCTTGCTAACAGCATTTTTGTATCCACAATTCCCCATTTTTGCTTTCTAAGATAACAATTCTACTATTTATCCTAAATAGAAATTTACATCAGTTATTCATTCTAAATATGTCCTTAAAGCTTTAACTATCTGACTCCATAACAAGAAATTTAAAGTTCAGTCTCTGCTTGTGGAAGGACCATCTGCCTGATGGTTGACATCCTGGTCATCATCAGAAGAGTCATTAGGCTGATGATCTACATTCTGGTCACCATTCGGATGGTTGGCGTTCTGGTCATCATTTGGAGGTTGCCTGTTCTGCCTCTGGTGCCGCAGGTCAGGGTGAACACATTTTGAAGGTAGCCACCGTACCCCAGTATCTGTGGAAACGCAAGCATACCCACGACCCCAAACGATAAGCTCATGAGGGCCTTCCCACTGGTTAGTGAGTAAATTCCATACCCAGACTTTTGCCCGGGGCAGTTGTGTCTCGCCTGCAGACTGCAATGAGAGAAAATGATTCAGAATAACAGGATTATTTGAGTTTTGTGGTAATGTAAGGTGATTAATTGTATACAAAGCTTTTGCTAGTCAGCTCTGTGGGGTTTCTCCATGCATTCCCCCTTTTTTTTTTTTCCAAAACACACTTCAAAGTACCATGAACGCATTTGACAATGGCTTGGCCAGCAGGAGAATGTGGGATACCAAAGGTATGGTCTACACCCCATAGGTGCAAGAACTGCCACGTCTTCTCCGAGGTGTAGGCAGGACCATTATCGGTTTTCACAGAAGCTGGCATGCCCAGGACTGTAAAAGCCAATTTCCAATGGGCAATGACATCACAGCCCTTCTCTCCAGTGTGAGCAGTAGCCCACACAGCTGAGGAGAAAGTGCCAATAGACACGTGCACGTATTTAAACCGGCCAAATTCAGGGATGTGCGTTATATCCGTTTGCCAAATCTGCAAGGCTTTTAAGCCTCTGGGGTTTACCCCCAGTGCCAAAGGTGCAGCACAAGTGCTGACAATGTTGCGCGCTTCGGTTGGCATTAAATGAAACTGCTTCTGCAGGGTATGTGCACTTTGATGGAAGAAACCGTGTGATGCCTTGGCTTGTGCAATTCTGTCAGGCTGAGGCCCTACCCACGCAGGGTTGGCCAGCATGTCAGCCCTGGCGTTGCCTTCTGTTAGAAAACCTGGTAAATCGGTGTGGCTTTGAATGTGAAGAATGTAATATGGGTGCACTTAAGCCTGAATTGCAGACCACAAGGTTTGCAATAGTGAAAACAGAGCTGCATTGTTCACCTCCTTCAGAAATGAACAATCTAAGTGTTGGGTTATATCTGCTACGCAAGCAGAGTCAGTAACTTTAGCGGGGGTGGGGTCCCGGGTGCAGGGGAATCCAGCCAGAGTCACGATACGAACACTGATATGATTTGAGCATCGTGCTCCCGTTTTATAGTTTATTTACACAAAGTTATACTTTTTCAAAGTTCACGCCCCTTTCCCATGAGAAAGCCTCTAAGCAGCGGGGGAGCTGACCAGTGTATACCTTTTCCCAAGGCTGTTCAAGGCTGCTGGCTAGCAGGTGCCTTGCAAGCCTATCTTCAGCCTGAGGCCTCGTCAGGGGTACTTCTGCAACAGCCCTGGGATGCCCAAGCTCTCCTGGGGTATCCTATGCCCCCACTCCATAAGGAATTCCTCTACAAGTAACCAAATTCAAAGGTACCTGTTAGAATTGTTGAAAAGCCATGGTAACAGCCCTTAATTCAACTAACTGAGCAGAGCCTGACTCGTGGCCTTTCAGCACCTGTCATTCCGATCCATCCCTCCAGGTAATGATGGCTTTCCCTGTTTTCCCAGAACCATCTGTAAAGACGGTGGGTCCTTGCACTGGCACTCGACTATTTCTTGGCCGCAAGGAAAGTATGGTTGATTTTGCCAACTGCAGTAATTTCTGGCTGGGCAGATGGTAAGTGATCTGCCCTGAAAAGTTTTGCAGTGCACTTTGCAAAAGAGCGCTATGGATAAGGCTCCACTCAAAGTATTCCCTTGAGATCGGAATGACAATTACTGCAGGATCTGCAGCCATCAGTTGCAAACACCGTTGACGGCATTTGATTATCAGAGAAGCGACCAATTCAAACACTGTGGTCACAGTCCTTTTCGGCTGGTGAGGCAAAAAGACTCATTCTAGGATATGCAAAGGATCAGGCCATCGTGCATTCCACTGGCCAATGATACCTGTAGGATGGAGGTCTGGAATAGTAATGAAAACAGTGATAGCAATGGAGGGATCCACTCAATAAACCTGACGAGCAGAAACAGCCCGTTGGACCTCCTGCAGCGCTTGTTGCGCTTCCGGAGTCAACTCCCAAGGTGAATTCAGATCGGGGTCCCCCTTTAATATATTAAAAAGCGGAGAAAGTTGCTTCACAGTTAGACCTAGATAAGGTCGTAACCAATTGATGACACTCAGCAGTTTCTGAGCATCATTCAAGGTTTTAATCGAATCCGGGAATTGCACCTCTTGGCGTTGGATAGTTTGGTCCAAAATTTTCACTCCTAAATATTTCCAAGGAGGATTCTGTTGAACTTTCTCCGGAGCTACCTCTAATCCATAGGCATGCAGAGCAGCGAGCAGCTGAGGCTGTATTCTCAGCAGCTCGTCCCAGGTGGATGCTGCCACCAGGATATCATCCATGTAATGGCAGCAGCGTGTAGTGGTTTGGTCCAAAATACTCATTACTGTTTATCTTCTGTGAGAAAGGAATTAGGAGAAACACAAAGCAGGCACCAAACTTGAAAGAATATAAAGAAGTTTATTAATAGACCTAAAAGAAGGGAAAAAAATTATACCACAGCTTCAGAACACTTCTCCTTCCCCCACCTTCCACCCTTCTCCCACTGACAATGTAAAAAGACAACCCTTAAGATGTTCAGTCTGTTTACCACTTCCATAATAACCTTGTTCAGTCCATTTAGAAAGAGAAGTCTCTTCTTGCTCGTGCTATGAAAACATTATCACAACGAGACAGCCGCCCACTTCCAAATATTGTTCAGTCCATTTAGGAAGAGGAGTCTCTCTGCTCACATGTGAGTCCCTTCCCCCGACTTGCAGCTTTTCCCACAACTGCTTTCGAGGGTCCACTCTTGAAGTTTTTTGGGGTACAATTTTAAGGTTGAGACGTTCAGAAACAAAAGTTCTCTTCACCCATCTCTGGGAGCATTTCATCTCTAAGAACAGAGCCCCTTCTCCTTCCCTGGGAGCAAAGGGTCTTCCTCATCTTCATCTTTAGGACTAGGAACTGAGGTTTCTCCTTTCCCATTTGGAGCAAAAGTCCTCATCGCTTCCATCTCTCCCTGTCCAAACTTCTCATGAAATTACAGCTGCGTCAGCATCTGCCTATATCAGCGCAGGTGCTTTTGCTTATGAGCTGAACACTCCACCCCCCATATCTTCATGAGATTACAACGGGTACTCTGATATGTCATAGCTTTACAACAGAATTTCAGCTTTAAGCATCTCCTCTTTCTCTTCCCTCAGGTTTTCAGCTCTTCACAGCAATAATAGGGTTAATCTCACCTCGGCCTTGCAGCTGGAATGTAGCTTATCTCACTGGAGGGGAGGGGGAGGGGAAGCCGAGCAGCCCTGCTGGGGGGGGGGGGGGGGGGTGGTTCCATGGGTGGAACAGGGCCCATTGGCTCCAGGATGGCCGTGGCCCGGCCCGGCCTGGTTCGAGCAGGGCCTGGGCTGGGCCCACTGGCCCCCGCACGGGGCCCGCAGCCACCTGTCCCAGCACCGGAAATGAGAGAGAGAGACTGTGTGGGGGGTTTGTCTATTCTTAAGTGTGTATCTCAGAGGCGGTCACAATTTTAAGTGGCTCAAAGAATTGTCCATATTCAAACTGGCCAGCTGATAGGTTCTATCAGGTCATGGGGGAAGCTGTAAGCACTCCTTGCGAGAATATCACTTCCGAGACTATGCTTGCTAACCCATGACACAGCATCCATCAGGAAACTGCTTGCGCACTCCAGCTAAAGCTTGGGCAACATACTACTGACAGATAATTGGGCTGTTCCTCATCCCTTGAGGGAGAACCTTCCATTGGTATCTCTTAGCAGGTTCAGCATTGTTAATGGCAGGCACAGTAAAGGCAAATTTTGGTTTGTCATCAGGATGCAAAGGAATTGTGAAAAAACAATCCTTTAAATCTATGATCAGGATGTCCCACCCTGTAGGAATCATGGTGGGAGAGGGCATGCCAGGCTGCAATGCTCCCATACCTTCCATTACTGCATTAACTTTCCGGAGATCCTGCAACAGTCTCCATTTCCCTGATTTCTTCTTAATTACAAAAACAGGAGTATTCCAGGGACTAGTAGAAGGTTCAAGGTGCCCCTGTTGTAACTGTTCCTGAACCAGCTGATGAAGGGCGTCTAACTTCTCTTTTGGTAGGGACCACTGCGCCTCAAAGATTGGTGTGTTAGTCAACCACCAAAAAGGCAGTGTAGGATACTGTGCGCCCTCATGCATAGTGACCCCTATCAAAAATTTGTCCCAATCCGTACCCCCCAAGCTGCCAACACGTCCTGTCCCCTAAGATTAAGGGAAGTGGTAGTAACATAAGGCTTAATTGTAGCTGTGTGCCCCTCTGAGTCCTTCACCACCACAGGCTGTTCGCTTAAATATCTCTGTGTGGTTCCTCCTAATCCTGCGATGGCCGATCCCACAGGGGCTAAAGGCCATGAGGGAGGCCATGCAGAGAAGGAGATGATAGTTACATCAGCACCCATATCAATCAAACCTCGAGGCTGAGTCCGAGGCGGACAGGCATTTGGCAGGATCAGGGTACATGTCATCTGTGGCCTTTGGTCAGAGATGTCTGCAGTCCAGAAGGCCTGCGGAAGTCCCGTAGATCCACTGCCGCTATCTCCGTGAATTTGTTGTTCTATCCTGGAGGCACAAGACTTAAAAGGCACTAATTTAGCAAGGTAGGTCTTCTCAGGAATAGTGACAGGGGGTTTTTGCGTGGAGACCATAGTGCAAATCTGACCTTTAAAGTCAGCATCAATAACTCCTGAGTGCATTAAGATTCCTTGAAGGGCAATGTCAGGTTTTCCCACCAGCATCGCACTGGATCCCTGGGCTAGGGGTCCATATGCATCCAAGGGAACCTTATAAATACCGCTAGAGTCTAAGACGACTGCGGCTGCCGTGTGGACGTCAAAACCATCTGATCCCTGGGTGCTGTCTCTAGGGTGGCTGAGTAGGCCTGTGCCTGTACCTGTGCCACTCTCTGGGGGAGCGACTGCATTGGAGAGCAATTCTCCCTCCTTGCACCCCGGCGGAAGTTTCCCGACAAAGGCCGACCATCGGCATGAGTCTGGGATCTACAATAGTCTGAGCAATGCCCTGGTCTGCCACACCTCTTGCACTGGGGGATCAGTGTGTTCTCTTTTTGGCTCGGCTTAGGCCGCTTCCGTTTTTCACCTGTTTGGGTTGCTTTGGTTCACGACCAGAAGATGTGTGAACAGGCTGCAGAAGCGCAACCAAAACAGACCTCTTCTGGTTCCCAGATCCCACCTTAGAGCAGGCCTCGACCATGTCTGTTACCTCAGGTTCTCCTGGTAAGGCATCTATGATTTTTCTGCACTCCTCGTTTGCATTATCTCTCACTAACTGCCTTAACAACAGCTGTCTTAAGCTGTCATTGTCAACCTGCTTCTTGAGAGAAGCAGTGGCTTTTTCTACAAAAGAGAGATATGACTCTGACCTCCCTTGAATTATTTCAGTATATCGCTTTCTAGGAGCAGCCATCTCTATGGTTTTCAACAGGGCAGCCATGCCGACCTGTTGAGCTTGCTGCAGGACGCTAGAGGGAAAGGTACCCTGGACATTGGGATTAGAGAAGGGACCAGTCCCCATAAGAGCATCTGTTCCCACTGCACGTCTAGGGTCCTCAGCAGGGAGCTGCATATTCCCTAATGCAGCCTTGTCAGCCAGCTTTCTCCAGGTAGTTTCAAAAACTGCACATTGTACAGGTTGAAATAGAATTTGACCTAAGTGTCTGATATCAAACGGAGCAAGCAAATCTGTATTTATCACCCTTATTATTTGCATAACCTCAGCAGGACCAAGCCCATGTTGTGTCACCTTGGATTGCAGATCCTGTGCAACCTTCCAGGCAATTACCTCATGCTTATCATGCTGGCCTGAATTTGGGAGAGCCTTATACACTGGGAAAGTTTGGATCTCCCCTTTTGAGGTGTCACCATCACCCTGAACTGCTGGCACAGCTATAGGATGCAGTGTAGTAGCTTCCCGATTACTCTCAGAATCCTCAACTCTGCTTGGCATCCCCAGTGTTTCCAATATATCCCAATCGCCCTCCTCCAACACTTGCATCTTAAGCGACTCCCAGAAACGGTTGTAGCGGGTCAGATGCACTGTCACAGTGCAGTTCAGGAAGGTCCAGGGGTGAGACTGGAGCAGCCTTTCCTTTTGCGGCCCGGCTACAGCAGCTTTACGCCCCAGGGCCAAAGCCTCCTCTGCCTCACTGCCCGATGGTGAATCATTGGGTATGAGCAGCTTTGAGGAGCCGTGAATGAACAGAGGTGGACGGGGAAGAATTGACCGATCAGAAGAAAAACTGACAGCAGAGGCTGCAGTTGGCTGTGCAGGGGTTTGAGCTGCAGCCACTGTCAGGGATGCAGTCTCAGGCGGTTTCGACCGATCAGGCACTGGGGCTGCTGCAGCCATCTCCAGTGCTGCAGCCGTGCCCGGAGCCGCTGCCATCTCCTGCGCGGCGGCAGCGCCTGGAGCCGTCGCAACCGCCGCTTCTCTCACTGGTCTCGGCTCCACCGGTGGCTGGGACACTGGTGCAGTGCCGGTCGCTGACACCGCGACCGCCGCTGCCACTGGTTCCGAGTTGGGAACAGCCTGCCACGTCACTTCTGGGTTTGCCGCCTCTCTCCAACAGCTGCAACAGCTGCTTTTGCAAGCTGAGAAGTTTCGCCAGCTGCCGTGATATGTTCGGCAGCTCTGTCAACAGAGGCAGATGCTGTATTAAGTGGTTGACTGCTTGGTTCTGCTTTTCCACAGCACTGTCCGGCGCTACGCCAGCCAAAGACGTCCATCCGGATATCCTTGGCGGAGCAGGCGCCTGCGCAGATGGGCTAGGAGCCGCCATGGGGGCCCAAGACGCGAGTCCACCAAACCGCGGTGCTGCAAACACGGTGGCCGCTGCGGAGCCGAAAGGCAGGGCGGGCTGTGCAGTATTCCGCGGCCCCCACACCCCCGGTAGTTGCTTTGCCGGTGTGGCGTCCTTGGGGGGTGAGGGGTTCCACAGCAGCGCATCATGACCCGGTGCAGGCTCCACGGCATCCCCCACCTGTGGAGCCGGGGGGGGGTTTTCATATATCTCTCCATCACATGCCTCTGAAAGGGACAAGCCAGCTCTGCTGCAACATGTAAACTCTATCAGCAGTTTGAACAAACCCTGCCAAGCGTGTAGTAATTCCAGCACTGACGAATCCCCAGACGGGAATTCGCGAAATAGAGCAGACCCAAGCTCGTGCCACCACCCAAAGGCCAGGGCAGTCTCCGAGTTCAGTAAGAATCCATGCCCGATAGCCCAATCTAATACCTCACGGAGTGAGTTCTCAGAAACAGAGGTGTCTTTTGAACTGAAAACATCCCTCCAGGCTGATAATACAGAGTCGATTTCTAAGGTGCTGTTCGCCATTCTCTCAGTCCCGTCGGACATCTCGGTCTGGGGGGTGGAACAACAGCGTACCTCTAGAGAAATGCGGCTTGGCTTGCAGCATGCAGGACACGTCGGGGTTCACCAAATATTGCGGTATCCTGCAGTGGTAAGGAGGAGAAGAGAGATCCAGCTGGCAGGAATTGTGCAGCAAGATTGATTTATTTAATTATTTTACAAACTATTTTATAGACTTTTTTCTTCATAGTCTAATTGGTCAAAGGATCAGCCACCCCTTGGGGTGATTGGCTAAAATCCTAAAACATCCATTGTCAAAATATTTTTCTACTGTACCATAAACAAAGCTCTGCAAGGTCGCAGGTGTTCATAGTTATAGAAGTCTGCTAATATCTTCCGTGAGAGAGAAAAATGTCTCACGGGACTGGAAAAAAGCAAGAAAAATTCTTGCTAGCAGCAATATTGTATCCACACCCCTGAGGCCGGTGCGGCTCGCACAGAACCAGGAAAAAAACACCATGCAGCCGGCAGTGAGAGACAGGGCAAGTCTTTCCCTGATGCAGAGCCCAGACAAGATCAATTTCTCAGCTGCAACTTACAGACACCAACTTTCTTCCAAGTCAGAGAAAAAGGAAAAGTGAGATCACGTGAGGAAGACCAACATGATGGCACCAAGGTCGGTGGGGGAAGGGAGAGGGCGAAGGCGCTCCCAGAGCCAGAACTGAGATTCTCCTGCAAGCCGTGGTGAGGACTATAATACAACAAATTGTTTCTCTATAATTGATTGAAGTGCATGGGGGGGGGGGGGGGGGGGGGGGTGCAGAGATCCACGCACAGCCCGTGGAATGCTCACACTGGAGCGCATAGATGCTGAGAGGCTTTTAAAGACTGAAGAAGAGAGCCTTTGCTTCCAGGCTGGAACAGCTCATCCTTGTAAGACTAAACCCCATGAACTAGTATGACCCATGCTGGCAGTTGTGGGAATACTGCAAGACCGTGGGACAGATCTTCACTGCAGCAGATTCGAGCAGGCTGTTGCTTGTGAAAGTTGAAACCACACTAGAGGGGTTTGCAGAGAGCTCTCTCCTGTGGGAAGGATCCCACGGCACAGCAGAAGAAACTCTTTTCCTTAAACATAAAGAAAGACTCTTAAGAAATGAAATACTGACCAAAACCCCATGTTTGTTTCCTTGCACAGTTAGTGGAAAGAGGGAGGATTGGGGAAGAAAGGTGTTCTGAAAGTTTGCTTTGGTTTCTCATTACTCTTTTTACTTTTAATTCTGTTAGTAATAAATCTTCTTCATGCTGTTTAAGTTTGGACCTGTTTTGCCTTGAAGTTCTCCTTTTCCCTCAATAATCCTTATTTCATCTCATGAAAATGAAGTTTTAAGTTCCCCTCCTTGACGCAGGCCGCGTCTTAATTGTACCTCCCCTGATGGGGGAGACTTTTTAGAGTCTTTGCCAGGAGTCCAAGAGACGAACGGGACTTCTGTATTTTCTCGGTCTTCAGGTTGTTTATTATATCTTATCAGTAATTCACATGCCGACAGCATAGCATGAAGCAGAGCAAAATACAAAAGGCAAAATGCAGGAAAGCTCAAGGCTTTTTAAAGGTAAACTAACCAATGGTCACTAAAAGCGTACAATAGTTTTACTTCTCTACCAATGCCTAATGAACTATCCTTCCATGTAGCCCTGTACTGCGGCATTTTGTGACCAATCATTCTATACTATCAATACTGCAGAAAATGGAGTAGTTGAAGAAGGAGGAAGAAACCTGAAAACTACAAGGATCCTCCATTTTGATGTTTTTTGCTTTTATCTACTTACTTGTACTAGTTTGAAAACAAACTAGTGGGAGACACCAAGTCAGAATAACAATTTAATAGGGAAATAAAAGGAGGGGGGAAGAAAAAATAAAGGCGGATAACACTGGGTTAAACTGACAGAGTTAGGATACAACCTGGCACCCTGTTAGTCAGGGTGGTGGTAGTAGTCTGGTAGAATGGTGGCTGCAGTCCTCCCAAAGTGGCGATCCTGTAGAAAAAGGGTCTACTCCTCCTCAGAAGGTCCAGTGGTGGCTATGTAGCTCCTGTCCTCTGGAAATCCAGTGGGAAGGTTGTCTCTGGTGTTCAGTCTCAGCTTATATCCACGATGGGATGCTTGGTTCCTCCCTCTGGGTGGAGCATCTCACAATGGGGTAATGAGTCATGAGGCCAAGTGTTGATTAGGCTCATTAACAGAAGATAGTCCAGAGGGAGTTATCTCTGAGTCATGTGGCAGGACAATGATGGGCCATTAACAGAAAGATAGTCTGGGAGGAGGAGGCAAGGAAACACTGCCCCACCTGATTTCCACGGTTCATGAGGATGGTAATAGAATACACTGCAACCCAGGACATTACTATATTAATAAACCCAAAAACTCTAAATTTTTCACCCTGTGACAATCTTACATAGTATTATATCACCTAGTTCACAGCAGTGTAGATTCTAATTCTTCCCAGAGGGTAGGCAATTTTCTCCATGGACGAAGGTCAAAAACAGTGTTGTCCAGGGGGGTAGAACCCTTCAATACAGGCAGAGAAATATTCTCTGCACTCTAGGTTCCCACACCTCCTCTGCTCAGCTATAGCAGAGGCAAATAAGTGAATAGTCTTTCATGGTGCTTGCGGCTTAACCAGCGTCAAACCACCACAACTGTATAACAAAAGCTGCAGATAAGACCATCACACCCTGACTAAGGCCCTGCACTGCACGTTGATGGAGATAAGATAAAGTGACTCAGGTCTGGGCTGGGGGAAGAATATATATTGGAGGAGGATCAAGCTTAGCAGCTTCTGGGTGGAGACCACAGCCCTAGGGCTATCAGCTGCCAGGCTTGAACAGACCCCCCACACCAAAGGAGGGGGGGAGGAGAGGCTTTGGATGTGTGGTAAAAAAGCCTCTGGTCTGAGGCAGTGAACGCCCATCCTCCACTGTGCAGAGGAGCTCAGCTGTGGGGTCCCTTCACCTCGGAAAAAGCCACATCCATGTGAAGGACAGCAGACGGGGTGTCATAGCCCATTAAAGGCCCCCCACAAAGGGGTCCCCAGACCCTGCACCAGAGCACTGCAACATGATGCAACAGATTCACAGTGTTGCAAGGGACAGTGTCAAACTTGCCCTCCCCAGGGGAGGCATGTGGGTGTTCCCACCTGGACCAAATGTATATTAATCCATGGGATTCTGTACTTTTTGGTGGGTGGCAAAGGACCCTCACCACCAAGAAGACCAGATGGAGGGACCATCAAGAAGACCAGATTGTGGGAATCAGCGAGATGTCGTTGGGACCCTTGAAAGGGTGATATGCTTCTACCTAACCCCTGTCACTCTCTCCCTGTCCTATCCCATCCCATCATCCGTCGTGTGTCCCCCCCCCCCCAGGACACCTCTTTTTTTTTTTTTTTTTTTTTTTTTCTTTCTTTCTTTCTTTCTTTCCCTCCTTTACTATTAAATAAAATATATCAAAAATTTTTTTTACACCAACATCTAACCTCATTTGGTTTTAATCAAGTTTTGGGGTATATTTCAATTTTTTTCTGGGTTCAATCCATTTTTTTTACAGAGACTAAGTTTCCTTTGCTCTTCTGTGTTAATTTGGATCATAACAGATCCCCCTGTCACCCTAGAAATAGAGATGGATTCTGCCCCTATATATCTTGATGGCATCAGGGTACATTGTGTGCTGATGTCAACTGAAGCCTTATACTCTTGTGGCTCTGCTGTGCCAGGCCATCAGATCCACACAGTCCAATAGATCAAATTGTCCTTTTCCTCCACCTGGCCAGAGGCAGGGCCCCACTAGTCCTGGTCATAGTATTCATTGCTCACTTCTTGTAAATATGAACTGGAGGTCCCTTCAAGAGGATCAGAGGTAACATCAGCCCTTCTATTCTGTCTGAGGACTTGGCCACTGGAAACTGGAGTGGCATTTGTCCTTGAAGGATTTTCTGTGATGGTTGTCCTTCCTTTCAACTCATGTACCTGTGCTGCTAGGGCAGAGGTGGGTTTTCCATCCCACTTCCTCATGTCCTCTCCATGGTCATGTGGGTAAAACCACAGGTTACCTTGTGGAGTGTACCCTCTCTAACAAGCTGGAGAGTGCTTGCTCCCAATAGCAGAGACTCAGATCCATACTGGTGGGGCATGGGACCTTTCCTCTCTAACTTGCTTGAGTCTTTTGAATCTGTCTTCAGTTGTGCCGGTTTGGCCAAATTTAGAAATATATCCTGAGAGAAGGCAGATCACCACCCTTCCCCCTCCAGGTTCAGGAAAAAATAAATTTTCCTCAAAGGAAAGTGAAGAAGATAAAAACTATTTATTTAACAAACACACAGGAAAAGGAAAATAATGCTAAATAATAAAATCTTTCACTGTGGAGAAAAAAACCTGGGGAAGTGTTAGAGTCCTCCCTTTGGTCTCCTCTGAGCTGGGGCTTGGCCCAGGGCCAGGCCCTCTGTGCTCGGTGGAAAGTCCTCCTGATGTGTTCTGATATTGAAGCAGTCCAGCAGAAAAGAGAGAAAATCTGAAATTCCAGGGAAGGAAAAAAAATTCAACTCTCAGTCTCTCTTCAGAGAAAAGGAAACTGAAAAACTGGCCAAAAGCTGACTGGAAAGCAGCAGCAAGCCGGGTGCTTCCTCGCTTCCCTGCCACAGCTGGAAAAAAAAGTCGCTATCTCTGTGTGACCTTGAACAAGCTGCAAACTGCTTTGAAAAAGTTTTGCTCAGTTTTTTCCTTCCCCCTCTCAGGCTCAGTTTAAAGGCATAAAAAGGCACAAAAATTAATTTCTGGGCATAGGGCAGTGATATGGTATACACATCATAAAGTCACCCTAAGACAGCAGTCTTGGACAGTCTTTCCATAGCCGTGGTGCAGCTCAGTAGGGAGTAAAAAAGATGATCTTCATTTTGCCAGAGTCTGTTCTCCTTTCATTGACATCAATGTCAATGAGATGGCGTACAATCACAGCATGCTCCATACCATCTTCCGCCACATGGATTGTGTACAGCAGACCTCATCTGGATCTACAGGGGACTGTTCATTATTTGAATCCCTATCGATTACCTCCAGCACAGCTAATTCTCTCAGGTACTGGATACCTTTCTCCGTAGCTCTCCACCTCCTTGAGCGCACTACTAGGTCATCCTTAAGAGAATATCTTTCCCTCACACTTGACAGGAGTCACCTCCAGAGGCTGATAGTTTCTGGTCTCTTCCCAATCCTTGTACTAGTTTGCAAACAAACCAGTGGGAGGCACCAAGTCAGAATAACAATTTCATAGGGAAATTTAAAAAAAAAGGCAGAAAACACTGGTTCAAACTGACAGAGTCAGGATACAACCTGACACCCTGTTAGCCAGGGTAGCGGTAGCAGTCCAATAAAATGGTGGCTGCAGTCCTCCTAAAGTGGTGGATGTGATTCTGTTGATGCAGTGATTCTGTAGAAGGGTCTGCTCTTCCTCGGAAGGTCCAGTGGTGGCTATGTAGATCCTGTCCTCTGGGAATCCAGTGGAAAGGGTGTCTGTGGTGTTCAGAGTCTCAGATTATATCTAGGATGGAATGCTTGGTTCCTCCTTCTGGGTGGAGCATCTCACAATGGGATGATGAGTCATGAGGCAAGGCGTTGTTGGGCTCATTAACAGAAAGATAGTCCAGAGGGAGGACGCAAGGAAACACTGCCCCACCTGGTTTCAACAGCTCATGAGGATGGTAATAGAATACACTGCAGCCCAGGACAATCCCTTTGTCAATGCCCACATCCTGGGACAGGGATTCCAGTTGCTTGGCTTTACTACCATCTAGTTTCATATCATGGGCCATGCTATTCCAGCATTGGAGCAGCCAGGTCACATGAGGCTCTCCAGACTTGTGGTTCAAATCTTTTTGCATATCTTGCAGCTCACTCGGAGATAGGGATTGCGTGATTATCGCTAGCCCTTCCTCTTCCTCCTGTTGTGAGGGCCCTACTTTCTCTTCATCCCTCACTAAGCAAACTGATTTGGTCTTGGATTTCTTCCGTATAGGGGCAACTGCTACCAGCACTGCTTGTTCCTCTGGTTGAGCTGCAGTTTGAGTGGCCACAGTGCCTGTTGCTGTGCTTTTCTCCTCCTTCCCCTGAGGGTGCTGTACAGTAATGAACAGTGTGCAATAAGCAGTAGCCAGGGCCCAACATGTTGCATAACTTTGGTCCTTTCTGGAACTGCCACAGCATTTTCCTTTCTAATATTCTGCTACTTTATCAGGGTCCTGTAGTTGTTCAGAGGTGAACTTCCCTACCATTGGAGCAGAATACTCCTTCAAAAGCTGGCCCATTTTCTTTCACATTCCATGCTTTGAGAGACTGGAGAAGATTACTGGCTCAAAACAATTCAGGTGCATGTGTGTGAGGAAAAGGGGCAGGTCGGGCCTTGCCTTTGGTGAGGCAATGCACTGCTCTGTACATCTCACCCCCACAGGCCTGTATCCCAGCCCTGCAGTGGCCGCCAATCACTGGCACACTGGAGGCAGGGCTCCACACCCCACACCTGGAGCGCCATTCTAGCTCTAGAGTGGCCACATGATCAGAAGTCCCATCTGGGGGAAGGGCCCAGGAAAGCCAAAGGGTACTTGAACCGAGACACAAGGCAAGCACATGTCTTGACCCTACCTCCTCTTGGAATTTCTATCAGCTGAACACTGCTGGAACCAGGAGTGGTAGCTATGTTTGTTCTTTTCTATATTATTGTACCGGTTTGGCCAAATTTAGAAATATATCCTCTGAGAGAAGGCAGGTTACTACCCCTCCCTCACCAGGTTCGGGAAAAATAAATTTTCCTCAAAGGAAAGTGAAAGAGATAAAAATTATTTATTTACCAAACACACAGGAAAAGGAAAATAATGCTAAATAATAAAATCTCTCGCTGTGGAGAAAAAACCTGGGGAAGTGTTAGAGTCCTCCCTTTGGTCTCCTCAGAGCTGGGGCTTGGCCCAGGGCCAGGCCCTCTGTGCTCGGTGGAAAGTCCTCCTGATGTGTTCTAATATTGAAGCAGTCCAGCAGAAAAGGGAGAAAATCTGAAATTCCAGGGAAGGAAAAAAATTCAACTCTCAGTCTCTCTTCGGAGAAAAAGAAGCTGAACCACTGGCCAAAAGCTGACTGGAAAAACCGCAAGCCGAGTGCTTCCTCGCTCTCCTGCCGCAGCTGGAAAAAAAAGTCGCTATCTCTGTGTGACCTTGAACAAGCTGCAAGCTGCTTTGAAAAAGTTTTGCTCAGTTTTTTCCTTCCCCCTCTCAGGCTCAGTTTAAAGGCATAGAAAGGCACAAAGTTAATTTCTGGGCATAGGGCAGCGACATGGGATACACATCATAAAGTCAACCCAAGACAATTATTTCTTTCTTTCTCTTTCTTCTTCTAATTCCCTCCCCTCAGAATTTTGAGTAACTTAAAATCGGATGGGTTTGGAGTTTGCTAAGTTGAATAGGCTAAGTTAATGCTTTGTGAAGTATTTTATGTTGATTGAATGCTGGTCTAAACCTTTTGCCAAAGTTCTCTGATTTTCTAAAGTTGTCAGTAAAGGTTTTGTTGTTTTGACCTCTTGAGTATATCTTGTTGGTATTTCCCCCATGCATCTAACTCAGAGCACATGAACAACCGTAAGCCCTTCTAAGAGTCTCGTCAAACAAGATTTTTGGGGCCTTACACATGCCATTCATGAGTATCCACTCTCAATGCAGATCTCTGAATAAATGCCCTAGAAACCCCTGTCTTGACTCTAAACATGGTGTTGACTGTACTGAGGAGACCTGGCAGACTTAGCAACAAGAACATGCTTTCCTTAACATCCAAAGAGAATTCAAAATTCTCAAAAGCTGTTGTAACAGGCCTGAAGGAGGAAAAGGGGGCAAAAAGCTGGGGAAAATCACCTTCCCTGTTCCCCCCACAAACTAGGTACAATTATCAATGAATTCCCAGAGGTAGGGCCCAAGGCCAGGGCAGGAGAGCAACACTGAATACACATCCCAAATGACCCTCATTGCCCTTGATGTTATTATGTCATAAGCTGATATCACACAGTACAGCAACAAAACAATCCTGATTCCTTTCCCTGCTCTGAAAAAGAGCACTGCAAGGAGCACATGTTGCATATTCGGGAATATATACAGGGTTAGGTACCACAACCATGTGAGCAGACCAAGCAACATTGTGGCCATTTGCTCTGTACCTAATACAACAAATGCTTAGATCCAATTTAGTTCCTGCCTGTTCTAGTCAGATCTGTTGTCATCTCAACCCTTTGAGCCCTACCTTGGGTGCCAAATAAGGCTGTCATGGTTTAGGAATGGTATTCCCCAATTTAGTGTTCTCACTGAAACACTCCAAACCACATGCTGCTCGCTCAGTCCTTCCTCCTCCTACCACTCCATCCTGTGTGGGATGGAGAAGAGAATTGGAAGCACAAAAGATAAAGATCATGGGTTGAGATAAGAACAATTTACTGGAAACAGCAATGAAATAAGACAATGAACAGTAACAGCAACAATACTAATCACAGAGTGTACACGAAAAAGAGGCAAACAATTCACACAAATGATACAAACTGCACAAATGATACCTTTATCTCTTCCCTCTTTAGACTTTTGCTCAGCCTGACATTGTTCAGTGCATTCCATCACCTTATCTTTCCAAAAACTTTGAACCTACTGCTTCCCGACCTGAGAAGGCACGCATTTATATTTTTGCAACAGTCTATACATGGCAATCCAGCCGACTATGACAATTAGCTGTCACATGAAAAGGGGGAGATTTACTCCACTGTTACTGTGGGGTGATTTCCTCGACCCTCAGGGTTTGCTTTCTGTCAGCACCCAAAGAAAACTGAGACCCTTGTGCCCAACCAGTCTGTCAGCATTCTGTTATGGGGACCCTTCACTGAGCAGTCCTGCTGGATTGGAGGGTGAGTCAACTGACTTATTCAGGGACACACATCAACAGCATAAGGCAGACGCTTCAGCAGGTCTTCCCCTTTATTTGAGTATGTTACCCACTGCCAGTGACTGTCAGTGCCTGTGAAGGACTCATACTAAGTTCATGGAATAATCCTCTTTATTTATTAATATAAAATTGTGACAGGTTAAGGTTTGAGGATTGACGGTAATAGTACCTGATTGCAAAAATGTATTCAAAGTAATACACAGAAAAACTCTTACCCCCAGTGTTTCGGTATGAGACAAATTATGAGAAAACGTCTGAAATGAACGTGTCCTCTAATAGATGGCAGATTTCAGCAGCCCCTCCCCCACCAGGTTTGGAAAGAAATTTCTTGGAGGAAAGTGAAAAAAAAGCAGTTTATTTAACAAGCAGGGTGCAAGCAGGCACGAGAGAATGAATAATGTTAAATAATAAAACCTCCCGCTATGGAGAAGACCTGGTAGATTCAGAGTCCTTTCTGTAAGTGTGGTTCTGCTCTCTTGGGAGCTGGGGTGCCGTGTGGGCCCCTCCAGGCCACGGTGTGGGGCCTCCCAGTGATGGTGATCCAGACTTTTCAAAAATTTCTTTTATATTTCTCGAGACTTACTTTTTGATATTGAACCTCCTGGAGCTAGTCACGGGTGTTTTTGGTAGGAGATCTGGGATGAGATAAAGGATCAAACAGAACATGCACTAGTGATAGAACCTCTCCGTGCATCTCTTGTAATCAGCGAAGCTCTTCAGGAGCATTTGTACAGTCCCATTACCCCTATAGCAGAGGATGGCCGTAATCCTGTGGCTGAGACCACGCGGCAGCCATCCCAGGAGCTCGTGACTACAGCCGTGCCAGCGGAGGTGCCTGCGCTGGATGCGCCCGGCCCCCTTGGGAGCATGCGCCTTATCACGGACCCCATCCCTGTCTCGGGGTCCCCTGCCGCTCGACCGCAAGTGAGGAAGCGATGCCGCAGGCGTCGTAGGTTCCGTGGGCCACGTGCAGCAGACAGGTGGCCCCCACGAGCAGCCAGGAACTGGGGGTCGGCGTGGAAGCCCACTCTGAGCACAGGGCTCGGAGAGCTTTGTAGAGCGAGAAGCGTTGGTTTCCATAACGACATGAGAAGCCGTGCAGGGCAGCACTGAGCCAAAACGAGGCCGCTCTCAAAGCAGAGTGGAGTTGGTGGAGCGGAACCGCTTGCAGGGCGGGGGGCCAGTGGCAATGGCAACGCGGGGCCAAGCAGAGACCAGACATGGGCTGGAGCAGCGCCGCTCAGAGGGCGCAGAGCAGCCGCAACGCGGGGGCCCAGCCAAGACATTGGAGTCGGCGAAGCAGCAGCCACGGGGGACAAGCAGCCACGACAAACACGCAAGCATGTGATAGAAGTTGTAGCAACGAAAATCACAGGAACTGTGAAATGGTACAATGTAAAAAACAACTATGGATTTATAACACGAGATGATACAGGGGAAGATTTATTCATCCATAGAACTGCCATTAAAAGGAATAACCCTAAAAATTACCTGCAAAGTGTAGGCGATGGGGAAGTTGTACAATTTGATATAGTGCAAGGAAAGAAGGGTTTACAAGCAGCAAATGTTACTGGGCCTGGGGATACTCCAGTCAAAGGCACCTGTTATGCACAAAATTATAAACAATATCCATCCCAGCAGCTTCCCTACCCACAACCTACTTTCCCCTTTTACCCTATACCCAATATGAACCCTTTCCTAAGTTTACCCCATCCCCAATTTATTCCTAATCTGTTTTTCACCCCATGGCTTCCCTATACAATTCCCTTTCCCTACAACTCCTCTCCGATGCCGAGGGGGGGACGAAGAGGGGGAGGGAAGAAATTAACTATTGTTGTTTAGAGTTCCAACAGGTACAAATGGAAGAAATCCTCTCCTGCCTCAGTTTCCCCACAAAGCATGCTCAGAGAGTCATGTCTCCCTTCTGTCAGCCTTAAGATGTTCCAGAGAATCTGTTTGGACATTTAAAGACTCAGGAGGGTGGCTTGCTTTGTTCTGAAACTGTTCTTGTTATGTTTATCCAGTTGTTTTCAATGTTAAGTTTTACATCTCTTTTGTTAAAAATAAACGGGTGAAATGTTGGGGTCCTTTCCCCCCTGCCATGTGGTCCTGGGAGAGGGGCCCTGGGGGGGAGACATGGGGTTTCCCTAGCCCTTGGTCAGCCTCATTCCCCATTGGTTGTTTTGTGTTCCCCTGCGCGGGCAAGGACCCTCGGGTTCTGTGATTGCCTCAGTTCCTCGGCAGAGCCCGGCCATGCGGCTGGAGAAATAAACATCTCTCTGAAACATCTATCCAGAATCGGTCCTTATATTTCTTTTCCACGGGCCTCGTTGTCTGATACGCATATTGCAACATCCCCATTGCAACAATACATACTTTTGTTACTGATTGGTGTAAAATTCTTTTGCTTTGCTTTTAAAGATACAGTCAAAAAAATGTAGAGCACATGCCCAGTGAGGGGTGATCGTAACTTGGAGGCGGGTAACTTCGGGATGGAGGTGTGCGTTAATATTGCAATTAGGCTATAATGAACAAAGTTCATCCAAGGAGGGCAATTTGGCCACAATTCCTGGCTCAGCAGCAGGACATCTTCTCTCACCCAGTTGACAGGTGCTATGCAGTTTCTCAGCTTCAAAGTACTATTGAGTTCCCCTCCCTGCAAGGATTTCAACAGAGCCTGGCTGTGGTGTCTCCACTCGGAACGCCCCCCGTTCCATCCCCTTTAGCAGGTACTTACTTTTGTTATGGGGAATCATCATGGAGCATGCCAACCACATTCTATCCAGGGAGTAGCAGCTGTATTTCTACCCTATAATTTCTGTACTAACTTCTGTTAGGATGTGAATATAACTTCTCAGTTTCCTCTAATTGTACCAACAGCCATCTTTCCACAAATGCCTTGCCCACCAGCTGCCACCTCCAGGTGGGACAGTGAGCATGACGCCATGTGCCCCAGATACTCCATTGGAGCATCTGGAGGGGACTATGGTACATCACCATCCCACAGGGCTGGTTGTCCCGATCCGTACCCAGCTAGAGCCACCCTATGCTCAGCCAGTTCTCTACAGGACAACTGCTGTTGGATTTGCCTTTGTTCAGGGCTCCTCTGTGGTTTTTTTTTCCCATTGCTTCCTTTAGGAATGGTGCTTTGATCCAGCCCCATGGGAACAATTAGGTGAAGTAGAGGAGAGGGTAATTAGGGGAGGAATTGGGAGGCAATGGGTTGTGTTGGGGTGGTTCAGCCTGCTCTCAGGCTGAAACCATCAAATGTCAGTCAAACCAGGGCCATCCACTGGGTGGATTTCCCCACCCAGGACAGTGGATCGGAAGGCGGACCAGACGAGTTCACTGAGATCTAGGTTACCTTCCCCTGGAGGGCTCCCAATCCTAAATTACCTCCCCCTGTTCCAGAAAGTTCTCCCTTTCTTAGTTATTAATTGGTCCCCTGTTATGACTCCTGCCTCCCTGTTTTCCCCATTTGTTCTGAAAAATTGTATCCTCCCCTCTGCTTGTACCCCATTGGTTGTTTTCTCTTTCCCCGCCTTGCTCCACCCCCCCATAAAGGGGTGTGCCTGCTTCTTCTCGAGGCTTTTTTCTGGTTCCTGGACCCTCCTGCAAATAAACCTGTTGGAACCCACACCAGAGGCCCCTCCTGCCTTCTTTGCTTTCCGCACTAACGCGGCCTAATCCATCGGCCGCCCGACGTGCTTCCTCTGAGGAGGAGCCAGCGCACACATCCATCTCACACCTATTCCACTGAGCCGTCCAGCGAGGACGCTGTGGAGGCTAACGCTGCGTCCCCTCTGCCCGAGGGCATGCCGAGGCTTGTGATTACAAGCCCCCGGTTACGTTAGGTTGGCGCCCCAAACAGGGACTACACACACGTGCGTTCCTGCATCGTCCTCGCTGCCAGGGGGCTGCGAGTGTCAGCGATTCGAAGCTGCCGACGCCTCTTGTGGCAGCGCGCTCTGTTTTAAAAGTTGTGCTCCGAGAGGAGGTTGCCAACTCCTGCCAGGAGAGCAGCCTGACCCGGAGGACCCCACCATGCCTTTTTGTTTCCAGGACCAGATGCCTGTGTCTTCTTCTCATGTGTGTGAGTATTTTTGTGATTCCCGGCCCCTGGGAAATTGCCTTTAGTTTCTCCTTTTTGCTGGTGGTGGGTGAAGTAGAGGCTGAGGTTTAAGATGGGAGCTACACTTTCCCAGCCTCAGCGGGAGGTTTGTCTCCAAGTTGGGGAGTCCCTGAAGAACTGTGGGTTAAAGTTATCAAAGGGGTTTCTGAAAACATTTGTTAGGTGGCTCTTTTATTTTCCCCAGATGTCCCCTGTTAGTTTGAAGTCGGCCAAGTTTTGGCAATTTGTGGGGGACAAAATATTGGAATTAAACCAAAGGGGAGATCCCTCTGGAGAGAGGTTTCTCTACATGGTCTGGGCTTTGAGAGATATACACAAAGCTAATCAGAAAATAAAAGAAAAGCCCCAAGTTCTCCCCAGTTCTTCCCAAGTCCCTCCTTCCCCCCCTCGTGTTCCTCATTCCACTACCCCTTCGCTGAGAAGACCGGGAGTTGTAAAATGCCCAGAGGCACAGGGGTGCCACTGTCTCCCTGACTCTCCTCGATCCTCTCAGCCGCCCTGCCGCAGTAGCCCTGGCCAGGCTGTTTCGGCTTCTACCCAAACCCGCTCTCCTATGCCCTCTTCCCCGGTTGTTCGCCCAAAAAGTGGTTCCCAGTTTTATTGCCCTGGAAATGGTGGCGAAGGCTTTTCTTCGTCCACCGTTTTGTTTCCTTTCCCTGCTGTTCCTGCATTCTCCCAAAATGGAGGAGACCACATGGCACAGCCCGCCTTTTTTCCTTCTTCTTCCAACAACCCTCTTCTCCTCCCTCCTCCTCACCCTTTCCTGGCCCCGCCCCCTCCTAACATGACGACTGTGAGCTCCTCCTTTGCACCGGGTACCGCCCTCTGCATCGGGAGTCCCTGCCTTTCCCATGGCCACTCCTTTGTCCTCAGCCCCTGCCTACTGGGAGGAGCCTTCTGGTTCCCACACCTCGTCTTCCGGTTTCCACGCTGTGGAAACCGGAACCGATGCCACCTTGAACCCAGAACCGGGAGCCTCCTCCGGTCCCTTCGCCGCTCCGGTTACTTGTAACCGAGCTGGTGGCAACCCCACTTGGAAACCCTTTGACCCTGCTGGGCTCAAAGAACTTTGTAAAGCCCAGAAGGAGTTTGGGAGGGAGAGTCCGTATTTCCGGAATCTCCTGCGGGCCACCCTCACTAATACAGTGCTGGTCCCAGCAGACCTCCAAAGCATTTTTTCTTGCTTGCTTTCTCCAGCCGAATTCGAGTTGTGGGATGATGGGTGGAGAAAGCAACTAAGAGAGGTCCTCCCAATCCTGTTGCAAGACCCTAATAAAGCAGGGGTTTCCATGGACCACCTTACCGGTGAGGGGTTGCTTGCCAAGCCACAAGACCAGGCCCGAAACACCCCAGAGCCGGTCTTAAATGCTGTAAAGCATGCGGCTGAGCAAACATTTTTAATGATGCCCCCTAAATTGGCGCCTCTACTAAATTTTACTGAAATTCGGCAACTTCAAATGAGCCATTTATTGACTTTATTGACAAATTAAAATCAGTGGTGGAGAAGCAAGTGGAAGATACAAGAATTAGAGAAAGCATAATCACTCAAATAGCAAAAGCTAATGCAAATGAACCTTGTAAGAGAGTGATTATGACCCTTCCACTTGATCCTCCACCAACGTTAAAGCAAATGATTCGACACTGCACAACCTTAGTTCCAATTGGCCAACCAAATTTAAAAGCGAGGGGGAATGTGGTAGGAGCTGCGGGTGCTGCTGAGGCACTGGCACCTCAGGACAAGAGGATGACAAACAGAACCTGGACTTGTCATAGATGTGGCAAACCAGGACACATGGCCAGGAACTGCAGAGCTCCAGCCCTGATTAATCAAAGTTCCCGAGCTTCTTTCCCCAGGGCAAGTAGCATCGCCCACTCCCGTGGAGGTACAGCCAGGAAACTGAGGACCCAGCACGGATCTGCGGCCCCGCGTGATGACATAAATAAAGGAGCCGCAAACAGAAAAACTGACTACAGCCACTGCAAGCACGAGGGATTCTATCACACCTCTACGGGTCCTCGTGAGTTGCGAAGGACTGAAAGACTGCTGCTTGTTTATAATAGGAGACACCACGCGTACACCACCAGAGATCTCAATAACACCAGAGATCATCCAAGTAGGATCACAAGGACTCTTTACCACTAATATACAATGTATTAATCCACCTTTCTTCCTTGCAGCTGGCCAGGTTCTCGCCCAGGCCATCCTCATGCCCAGAAGTTCACCAGAAAACTACAACCCATCTGTCTTCTGGGCTGAGGTGGTAGGGGAGGATAAACCGATGCTAAGCTGCAAGATTTCATGCCAGGGCTCGGACATCAGCCTAGCAGGGATGATGGACACGGGGGCAGACGTGACGGTCATCGCCTCCAACAACTGGCTGTCACATTGGGGGTTGCAGCCGGCGGAAGGTATTGTTACGGATGTGGGAGGATCCGTGGCTGCCCAGAGAAGCAGGACGCGTGGCCAGATTGAGGGTCCAGAGGGGCGGATTGCAACAGTCCGTCCATTTGTTATTGACTCTGGGTTTACATTGTGGGGCAGGGATCTCATGTCCCAGTGGGGAGCCCAGGTTGAGATCCCATCTCAACCCCGGGATTTTTAGTAGGGGCCACTGCGGAGCGCCCCACTCAGAAATTGAATTGGCTCACCGATAAAAGGGTCTGGGTGGATCAGTGGCCTTTAAAAATACACCAATTGAGAGCGCTCACTGCACTTGTGGAGGAGCAGCTGGGGAAGGGGAACATTGAGCCTTCCAACAGTGCTTGGAACTCCCTGGTCTTTGTGATCCGGAAGCCGGGGACAGACAAGTGGAGACTCCTTCATGACCTGCGGAAAATTAATGAGGTCATTGAGGACATGGGACCCCTGCAGCCCGGAATGCCATCACCCTCTATGCTCCCTAGGCAGTGGAAGCTAGCAGTCATAGATATCAAAGACTGCTTCTTCCATATCCCCCTACATCTGGACGATGCACCCCGGTTTGCCTTCTCGGTGCCTTCCCCCAACTGAGAGGCTCCCATGCAGCGCTACCAGTGGCGAGTTCTGCCGCAAGGCATGAAAAATTCGCCCACCATCTGCCAGTGGTATGTCGCTCGCATTCTGTCCCCTGTCCGGAAAAGAGCAGCTAGAGCTGTGATCCTACATTACATGGACGATGTTTTGGTGTGTGCGTCCGCGCAGCAGTATGTGGACTGGACTCTGGGGGAGGTAATCAGGGCTTTAGAGGCTGATGGATTCGAAATCCATCCCGAAAAGGTCCAGAAGACCTCACCTTTTAAATATCTAGGACTAAAAATAGAGAAGCAGACGGTGGTGCCCCAACCATTAAAAATCAATGATAACCCCAAGACTCTGCAGGAACTCCATCAACTCTGCGAGTCCATCAACTGGGTGAGGCAGCTCCTGGGACTGACATCTGAGGACCTTGCCCCTCTGTTCAACCTGCTTTGTGGGAACGAGGATCTCAAATCCCAGAGGCAGTTGACAGAAGAGGGAAGAAACTCCCTCATCAAGGTCCAAGAGGCACTGTCATCTCACCAAGCCCATGGTTATGCCCCAGGTCTGCCCTTTCAATTTATAGTGTTGGGGAAAATGCCATACCTCCATGGGCTGATTTTCTAGTGGGACAAGGTGCAGAGGGATCCCCTTCTGATTATTGAGTGGGTTTTTCTCTTGCACCAGCAGTCCAAAAGTATTACCATGCCACAGGAGCTCATGGCTCAGTTGGTGATAAAGGCTAGGTCTCGCCTCCGTACCCTTGCGGGGTGTGATTTCACATGTGTTTACCTGCCACTAACAACCAATGCACTGGGACCATCTCCTTCAAAACAACAACCATCTCCAATTTGCCTTTGATAGTTATTCGGGACAAATATGGGCTCACAACCCGAAACACAAATTGTTCAATTCGGCCTTTAAATTAATTCCAAAAGAAATTCAGAGTCGTGAGCCCCTCAATGCCCTGACGATCTTTATGGATGGTTCTGGGGCATCTCAGAAGTCTGTCATCGCTTGGAGGGATCCTTGCACTCAGAAGTGGGAGTCTGATGTGCAGGTGGTTGAAGGATCACCGCAGGTTGCAGAGCTTGCCGCAGTGGTCAGAGCATTTGAGCGGTTCAACGAACCTTTTAATTTGGTAACAGATTCCGCATATGTAGCAGGAGTGGTGTCCAGAGCAGAAAGAGCATCGCTCAGAGAGGTGGCAAATCCAAAAATCTATAACTTGCTTTCGAAGCTAATCCAAATTGTCTCCCACCGAAAGCAACCCTTTTACATAATGCATGTGAGGTCACACGCTGATCTGCCAGGATTTATTGCCGAAGGGAACAGGAGAGCAGATGCCCGAGCTATGCCCATCGAGTTAGCGAATCTGCCTAACAGATTCCAGCAAGCCCAGCTGAGCCATGCAATGTTCCATCAAAATGCTCCAGCTCTCATCCGAATGTTCCACCTCACTAGAGACCAGGCGAAAGCCATTGTGGTGACATGCCCCAACTTCCAGAAACATCAGCTTTCATCATTAGGTCAGGGGGTTAACCCCCGAGGCCTAGGCAGTTGTGAGGTATGGCAAACAGATGTCACCCACTTCCCCCAATTTGGCCGCCAGAAATATATTCACGTTTAAGTGGAGACCTTTTCTGGTGCAACCTTTGCCTCAGCTCACCGTGGGGAGAGGGCCAAAGATGTCATCAACCACCTAGTCCAGGCCTTCGCTGTGTTGGGGACACCAAATAAATTAAAAACTGACAATGGCCCTGCATACACCTCTGCAGAGTTGAACAGATTCATGAGTGAGTGGGGTGTGGATCACATCACTGGCATCCCTCACTCGCCCACAGGCCAAGCCATCGTAGAGAGGAAACATCAAACACTAAAAAGACTGCTAGAACAACAAAAGGGTAGCAATGAGATCGCTGGCCCCATCATAAGACTGTCCAAAGCGTTGTTCACTTTGAACTTTTTAAACTGTTCCTATGAGGAACCTGATCCTCCCATCCTGAGACACTTCACAAACTCTGCTAAACATAAACTGACTGAGAGACCTGAGGTCCTAATAAAAGACCCTGATACTTTACAAATACATGGCCCGTACCCCCTAGTCACCCACGGTAGAGGCTACGGGTGTGTTCCCACCCCAGAGGGTCCAAGATGGATCCCTGGGAAGTGGATCAAACCCTTTTTGAGACCACCTGCGGATGCCAGGCAAAGGAAAGAAGCTGCCACAGCCTGGAAAAGAAGAAAAACCAAGCCACCTGGAAAAAAGACTCCTCCTCCAGGCCTGAAAAACAAACCTTCCACCTCTCAGTCTCCTTAAAATGTGTCCCCCTTCCCAAAATGACCCCTCAGTTTTGTTTTGAAAGAGGGGGAGTCCAAGGGAGCCATTTTTATTTAATTGTATTTGTATTAATTTTATTTATGTTACACTGTCACTAAAGTTACCTCCCATGACTGCGTGATGACATCCTACATGCTGCTGTCCCACCTGCTGCTGCAGCTCCTGTACACTGGGAGCTCCAGCGGCCAGATTCCTTCCATTATCAAGGACATTGTATGGGGCTTCTTTATGGAGTTAATTTTATTAGCCCTTCCCATTTTTAAGTGTTTGGTTTTGAAATCCCTTAAGCCTTTCCCCTCATTTCAATGTAATAAAAAAGGGGGAGATGTTGGGGTGGCTCAGCCTGCTCTCAGGCTGAAACCATCAAATGTCACTCAAACCAGGACCATCCACTGGGTGGATTTCCCCACTCAGGACAGTGGATCGGAAGGTGGACCAGACGAGTTCACTGAGATCTAGGTTACCTCCCCCTGGGTGGCTCCCAATCCTAAATTACCTCCCCCTGTTCCAGAAAGTTCTCCCTTTCTTAGTTATTAATTGGTCCCCTGTTATGACTCCTGCCTCCCTGTTTTCCCCATTTGTTCTGAAAAATTGTATCCTCCCCTCTGCTTGTACCCCATTGGTTGTTTTCTCTTTCCCCGCCTTGCTCCACCCCCCCATAAAGGGGTGTGCCTGCTTCTTCTCGAGGCTTTTTTCTGGTTCCTGGACCCTCCTGCAAATAAACCTGTTGGAACCCACACCAGAGGCCCCTCCTGCCTTCTTTGCTTTCCGCACTAACGCGGCCTAATCCATCGGCCGCCCGACGTGCTTCCTCTGAGGAGGAGCCAGCGCACACATCCATCTCACACCTATTCCACTGAGCCATCCAGCGAGGATGTTGTGGACGCTAACGCTGCGTCCTCTCTGCCCAAGGGCACGCTGAGGCTTGTGATTACAAGCCCCCGGTTGCGTTAGGATTGTACACAGAGGGGCAGGAGGAGCAGGGGGACATGAGGGTCCCTGCATACTCCTCGCAGCATTTCCATGGGTGACATCGATGTACATGGGTGGTGGCAATTCCTGGTGGGATTTTGGGATGTAATCCCAGCACACTCCAGATAAAGTGTTTGCAGAAAGTGTTCAAAAGAGAGAAAACCCTTGTGCAAGATTCTGGGGATCTAAATGGGAAATGCAGGGATCAGGGATCACCCAAAAAGGTGAGTGCAGATGGGGACTGGCACAAGGACAACTCATCATCCTCAAGGGGGAGACATCCTCAGGTCTGGAAAGGGAGCCAAGGTGGCCAAATGTGACAGCATGGAAATGGAGAGGGGAAGGAGCCCTGCCTGCAAACACAGAGAGACCAAACAGAAATGTAAGTTACAGGACAGAGAGCAAATGGGGAAAAAAATGGGTAAATTGGGCTGAAAAACAGAACTCAAGCACTAGAGCCAGGTTATTTGGGCTTAGCCCCCTGGGAGAGTGGTGATCCCCTGCAGTACCACTTTTAAGTGTTCAGAAATCAACAGAAATGCAATTTTATATAAAGAACATATACAGCGTCCATGTAGTGATTGTAAAAACCACTTGCAGTCTCCACATGCAACACCATCCCTCTCCCAAATGTTTCATTGCTCTGAAAAAAGAAGACTGCATTTATCCTTAGGAAAGCAGCACAAAACCTTGTTCTCAAACAAATACGCTGCAATTTTTGTGATTTAAAGGAAGAGCAGAGCAGACCTGTTGTCTTGGGGTGATTTTATGATGTGCATCCCCTATTGCTGCTCTATGCCCAGAAATTAATTTTGTGCCTTTCTGTGCCTTTAAACTGAGCCTGAGAGGGGGGAGAGGAAAAAAAATGAGTGAACTCTTCAAAGCAGTTTTTTCAAGGACACAGATATACAGACTCCTCTGCTTCTAACAGCAGCAAGAAGGGAGGATGCACCCTGCTTGCTTTTCAGCCAGGTTTTTTAGCTTTTTTTCTCCGGAGAGAGACGGAGAGTTGAACTTTGTTTTTCCTGGGACTTTGGTTTTTTCCCTTCTTCTTTTTTGGACTGTTTCAACATCATAACACATCGGGAGAATTTTTCATCAAGGCCCTGGAGGTGGGCCCACGACCCAGCTCCAAGGAGGGGGAGAGAGACTACAGAAGGACTCTGAAATTTTCCCAGGTTTCTCTCCACAGCGAGAGGTTTTATTATTTAGCATTATTATCCTTTTCCTGTGTGTTTGTTAAATAAATAGTTTTTATCTCTTTTACTTTCCTCTGAGAATTTTTTTTTTCCCAAACCTGGTGGGGGAAGGCTGGTTGTAACCTGTCTTCTATCAGAGGATATTTTCCTCCAAATTTGTGCAAACCGGCACACCTGCGAACCAGGGGTTGGTTTCTTACACAAGTTCTAAAATCCAGCCCTATTGATAGAAGCTACCTTAGCTGTAAAACAATCCGTCAACTGGATTTCACAACCTTTGTCATCTTTCTCTCCCCACAGAAATACTTTTCAGTGTTTCCCTGTAGAGATACTGCTAGAAAGCAGAAGTGAGAGCACTGCTAAACTCATGTCAGAAGTGGATGCGCTAATGCTGCTAGGCCACAAACCATGGCAGGCAGTACGGCCTACCAGGAAATAGCTAGTATAAGGGAACGGCATGCTTGGTATGTACCTGTGTTGGTTAGTGCTAGCTTGTAGTTTTGCAATGTTATTAAGAAACATAGATATGGTTGTTATAGTGATTGCTGCTTATATAAGAATCTATTTTTAGTAACTGCTGAAAATGTATAAATACTCAGCTCTGTATCAATAAAATCGGCTTATTGCATCCAAGCAATCTGCCCCTTCTCTTCCATCGCCAACCATCACGCGGCATTTGCCCTTAGATGTGTAATTACCAGCAGACAGGTTTTTGGTAATCCATCTCCTGGTGCAGTATTTCCTTTCACTCTCTGTAGCTGCTGATTTACCCAATCTGGCTTCTTCCAGACTTGCTTTGAATGGTGAATTTGGGTTCTTTTTGAGCTCAAAATTTAAAGTTATCAAAGAAATGTTATTTCAAAGTTGATCTCTGAGCTTGAAGGGTGCTCTTCTCTGGAAGTGTTCAAGGCCAAGTTGGATGGGACTTTAAGCAACCTGGTCTAGTGGAAGTTGTCCCTGCCCATGGCAGGGGAACTGGAACTAGATGATCTTGAAGGTCCCTTCCAACCCAAACCATGTTGGGATTCCATGATTGTATGATCAAGGCAGGGAGTAATAAATGCTGATCAGGATTTCTTTCAGGTTTTATCCTGTGGACAAAAAAGTCCCAATGACATAATTTGGCTGTGGTTGACACATGGGACCTGGGGAAACCCTAGCTCAGCTGATGCCTGACCACAGAATTTCAGGCTGATGCTGCTCATGACCCACCTGTGCATGGCACCCTGGCTCCAGCTCCTGCACAGGGGGTTTCATATCTGATGTTGGAGCATGAGACTATGTCTGTGTGCCAAGAAAGCCCAGGATACTGAAGAATTCACTATTATTATTTTTAAAGGTAAGACAGAGTTGCTTGTTCCCCATCTCCAGAAATAGGACAACAGCCAGAAGAAATGCCTCCCTGGTGCATGCAAGATGCAAAAACTGATGAGATTTGTCTCTTGGACCCAACCAGTACCCCTGTGAGCATCCCCCAGATAAAAGCCAGGCTTAGTGCTGCCTGCTGAAGTGTGGAAATGCTCTCCCTAACCACTGTCTTGGACTTTGCAAAGGCCCTAGACACTGGGGACTCTCATGGACCACTTTTTCCACCTCTCATAAACCTGCAGACACTCGCTGCAGCCCAGTTCCTCAGCCAACTGTATTCACCACACCCCCACCAGTTGGAAGACACTGATCTGCTCCAGGACCTTGTTTCTTCTCACAGCTCCATCACTGATGACTGCTGCAAGGTCACCAGCAGCACTGGTGTGGTCTGTGCAGCTCCCTCCCTGTCTTGGCTGTGAGGCCACATGTTTATGTCATGTATTTGGGCCTCAAGAATCACATGTGTGGGGACAAAAATTAAACGCAGTGCATTTCCCTCCATCAGGGCTGGGAGAAGAGGCATAGAGCAAGCCCAGGTCCACACAATGCACGTTGGAGGCAAGTGCTCCCATCAGACCTTTGCCACCCAGTGTCACTTTCTTAAAGTGGAAACTTTTGACGGGAAAGCTCTATGGGAAGTTATTGAAAAGGTCTGAGCTAATAAAGTCCAAACACTTTGTTTAAATATTATTGTTACAGCAACATAACATGCATTGAAACAAAATGTATTGGTGAAAAACTCAGACGATTTAGGACAGAATGGAATTTTGAAATTTCAGCATTTCTCTTGAGAGGGATTTTGCATTTTTTACTATTAACTCTGTGGCATGGCTATGACTAGTGAGAAATCGTTAGCCAGCTTTGATTTGGCATGGGATAAGGCATCAGCTTAGCATCCCATGGACCAAGGCTTTGTCCTCTGCAATGCTGCTAACCCCTCTGGAAGGCTGCAGCTCCAAGGGGAGTGATGACTCAGCAAAGGGCAGAGGAAGACAAACCTCCCTACAAAAATTCCATTTCAGTGTCCTGCCCTAGGACCATCCATCCTTGAGGCCCTGTGAGGATAACCAGAGTTTCTCTTCAGGAGTTACAGGCAGTGTCTGCATCCCAAGAAATGCTTAAATCATTAAATTTTAGCCCAAGCATGTAATACTTTTTTGCAGAAATCTGTCTGTAGGAATTCAGAGAAGTCCTGAGGAGTGGCATAGACTTAAAGCTAGGCTCAATAGTCACATTTATGTATCCACTAAAGTATTTGGCTTTATAATTAGTGATGACAATGTAGGATCCAAAAGTAAGAGTCCACATAGTCTTGTAATGCGCATTATTGTTTAATAACATTGTTTTTCTTGTTGCACCCCAAGAAATAATAATTTAAGCTACAGTTCATCTTGCAAACATTGCAGCAATGCTGTTACTTAAGCGTGAACATCCTTTGTCACTTAGGATTTATCTTTGTTACCCATTTTGCCGCCAGCATGAGCATTTATTCCGGTTTGGCCAAATTTAGAAATATATCCTCTGAGAGAAGGCAGGTTACAAACCACCCCTCCCCCACCAGGTTTGGGAAAAAAGAAACCTAAATTTTCCTCGAAGGAAAGTGAAAGAGATAAAAAATATTTATTTAACAAACACACAGGAAAAGGATAATAATGCTAAATAATAAAACCTCTTGCTCTGCTGAGAGAAACCTGGGAAAATTTCAGAGTCCTTCCGTAGATCTCTGTCTCCCCCTCCTTGGAGCTGGGATGGGGTGGTGGGCCCACCTCCAGGGCCAAGGCCTTGGTGAAAAACCTACCAATGTATTCTAATGTTGAAACAGTCCAGCAGAGAAAAAAAAAAAGGAAAAAAAACAAGTCCCAGGAAAAAATAAGTTCAACTCTCCATCTCTCTCCGGAGAAAGAAAAATGAGCTGAAAAAAACTGGGCAAAAGGAAGCAGGCTGCTTCCCCCACTCTCTCTCTGCTGCTGCAGCTGAACACAGAGCCGTCTCTCTCACTGTGTCCTTGAAAACATGAAAACAAACTGCTTAGAAAGTTCCCTCGGTTTTGTATCTCCCCCCTCTCAGGCTCAATTCAAAGGCACAGAAAGGCACAACCTTAATTTCTGGGCATAGGGCAGAGATAGGGGATACACATCACAAAGTCACCCCAAGACATTCCACCACTTATCCCATATCATTGGCTCAATGCTCAAACTAAGATATTCTAACTCACCACACACACATTAATACATACATATATACAGCTATGTACAAACAGTGACAGTGACAGCAAGCACTGGTATACAGACATTTCACATTACAGGTGGTTTTCACCCAACAATCAGATCTCCCTGCAGTACACAACATGTTGTTCCATCTTTCTGCATTACCCACCATGTGCAACCAGGTCCCTGAGCAAAGACAACCCCACGGATGGGTTTGTCTTTACTCGAGGCAGTACTCCTAACAGACCTCTGACATGCACTACTGGGACCTTATCTCCATCTACAGGGATTCAGATTGGGCTGGACCAGCTCTATTGGTGGAACCTCAGGTGTTAACAAACCAGGTGGCCTTTGCCAGATGCTTCTCCCAATTTTTGAAAGTTCCCCCACCCAGTGCCTTCAGGGTGGTTTTCAACAATCCATTGGACCGTTTCACTTTGCCTGCAGCTGGTGCATGGTAAGGGATATGGTACACCCACTCAATGCCATGTTCTCTAGCCCAGGTGTTAATAAGGCTATTCTTAAAATGAGTCCCATTGTCAGATTCAATTCTCTCAGGGGTGCCCATGCCTCCAAAGGACTTGCTTTTCAAGGCCCAGAATGGTGTTACGGGCAGTAGCATGAGGCACAGGGTAGGTCTCCAGCCATCCTGTGGTGGCTTCTACCATTGTGAGCACATAGCACTTGCCTTGGTGTGTTTGAGGCAGTGCGATGTAATCAATCTGCCGGGCCTCCCCATACTTGTATTTGGACCACCGCCCACCATACCACAGGGGCTTCACTCTCTTGGCCTGCTTGATAGCAGCACATGTCTCACAGTCATGGATAACCTGGGAGACACTGTCCATGGTTAGATCCACCCCTCGATCTCGTGCCCACCTATAGGTGGCATATCTGCCTTGATGACCTGAGGCATCATGGGCCCATCAAGCTAAGAACAACTCTCCTTTATGTTTCCAATCTATCTGTGACACTTCTATCTTTGCAGCCTGATCTACCTGCTTGTTGTTTTGGTGTTCTTCATTAGCCGGACTCTTGGGGACATGGGCATCTACATGGCAGACTTCCATAGTTAGCTTTCTTACTCGGGCAGCGATGTCTTTCCACTCTTCAGCAGCCCAGATTGGTTTTCCCCTAGCTGCCAATTAGCTTTGTCCCACTTTTCTAACCATCCCCACAGAGCATTGGCTACCATCCATGAATCAGTGTAGAGGTAGAGCTTTGGCCACTTCTCTCTTTCAGCAATGTCGAGGGCTAGTTGAACAGCTTTGAGTTCAGCGAGTTGGCTTGATTCCCCTTCTCCTTCTGTCGCTTCTGCAACCCGTTGTGTGGGACTCCATAAAGCTGCTTTCCACTTTCGTTTCATCCCTATGATGCGACAAGAACCATCAGTGAAAAGAGCATAGCATGTGTCTTCTGATGGCAATTGGTTGTACGGTGGAGCTTCTTCAGCGCGTGTCACTTGTTCTTCTTCATAAGCGAGACCAAAGTTTTCACCTTCAGGCCAATTTATGATTATTTCCAAAATCCCAGGGCGACTCAGTTTTCCGATACAGGCGTGCTGTGTGATGAGAGCAATCCATTTGCTCCATGTGGCATTGGTGGCATCGTGGGCAGAGGGAACCTTTGCTTTGAACATCCACCCCAGCACTGGTAGTCGGGGTGCCAGGAGGAGTTGTGCCTCAGTGCCGATTACCTCTGAGGCAGCTTGGATTCCTTCATAGGCTGCCAAGATTTCCTTCTCTGTTGGGGTGTAGTTGGCCTCAGACCCTCTGTAGCTTCGGCTCCAAAATCCCAGTGGTCGACCTCGAGCCTCACCAGATACCTTCTGCCAAAGGCTCCAGGACAGACCATGGCTCCCAGCTGCAGAGTAGAGCACGTTCTTTGCTTCTGGTCCTGTCCTGACTGGGCCAAGGGCTACGGCATGAGTGATTTCCTGCTTGATTTGGGCAAAAGCTTGTTGCTGTTCAGGGCCCCAATGGAAATTGTTCTTCTTGCGGGTAACTAGGTAAAGAGGACTCGCAATCTGGCTATACTCAGGAATATGCATCCTCCAAAAGCCTATGGCACCTAGGAAAGCTTGTGTCTCCTTCTTGTTGGTCGGTGGAGACATTGCTGTGATCTTATTGATGACCTCAGTGGGAATCTGACATAGTCTGTCATGCCATTTCACTCCCAGGAACTGGATCTCTTGAGCAAGTCCCTTGACTTTGCTCTTCTTGATGGCAAAACTGGCTTCCAGGAGAATTTGGATGATTTTCTCTCCTTTCTCAAACACTTCTGTTGCAGTGTTCCCCCACACAATGATGTCATCAATGTACTTGTAGTGGTTTTGGTCCAAAATACTCATTACTTACTTATTTACCTTCTGTCAGATAAGAATTAGGAGTAAGCAAAGCAGGCACAAAACTTAAAAGAATATAAAGAATTTTATTAACAGGCCTAAAAGAAAGGAAAAAAGTCAGATCAAATCTTCAGAACACTTCTCCTCCCCCCACCTTTCCCCCTTCTCCCACTGACAATGTAAAAAGACAACCCTTGAGATTTTCAGTCAGTTTACCACTTCTGTAATAACCTTTTTCAGTTCACTTAGGAAGAGGAGTCTCTCTTGCTCATGCTATGGAGACATCTCCACAAGAAATTCTCTCATGGCTCAGTATCACAACGAGACAGACGCCCGGGTTGGTTCTCTGCTTGCATGTGAGAGTCCCGTCCCTTGACTTGCAGCTTTTCCCACAATTGCTTTTGAGGGTCCAATCTTGAGCTACTGGGGTACCATTTTAAGGTTGAGCTGTTCAGAAACAAAGGTTCTCTTCACCCATCTCTGGGAGCATCTTCATCTCTAAGAATAGAGGCCCTCCCCCTTTTCTGGGAGCAAAAGGGTCCTCATCATCTTCATCTCTAGGACTATCTCTGGGAGCATCTCTCGGAACAGAGGTCTTCTCCTTCCAATTTGGAGCAAGAGTCCTCATCACTTCCATCTCTCCCTGTTCAAACTTCTCATCAAATTACAGCTACTTCAGCATTTGCTTATTTCAGCACAGGTACTTTTGCTCACAAGTACAGTTTGAACGCTCCACCCCCCCATGCTTTCATGAAATTACAACGGGTACTCTGATATATCATAGTCTATCACCACCACAGCTTTACAACAGAATTTCAGCTTCTAAGCATCTCTTGTTTCTCCTCCCTCAGGGTTTCAGCTCTTCCTTCTTTACTGACTTTGGTGTCTCTATGGTGTTTTCTGCACCTTCCCTCTTCCTCAGACTCGGGAGAGGATTAATGTCTGCAGGCTTCATCTGTTCTGGAGGAAACTTACAGCACGAAAAGGGTTAATCTCACCTGGGCCTTGCAGCTGGAGTTCGCTTATTGCTGTTGGTCACATCATCTTTGCCGGGCAGCGGGGCAGCGGTCTCAGATGAGCCCTGGCCGCACCAGGGGCTGCCTGCACAGGGCAGGGCTGCAGGGGCCGCCTGCACAGAGCAGGGCTGGGGGGGCCACAGATGGAACAGGGCCGCGCCAAGGCGAACCCAGGCGAGCCGAGCAGGGCCCGGCCCGGCCCAGCTGGGCCCTCGGCAGGTTCCTCCCGCTACCTGTCCAAAAGCTGGAAGGCAAGGGAGCTTTCCTGGGCTCTGTTTGTTCTTAAATGTGGGTCACAGAGGTGTGTCAAGGTTCTTAAGAGGCCCAAAAAGTTGCAAATATTCAAACTAGCCAGTTGATAGGTTCTTTCGGGTCATAGAGGAAGCTGTAAGCACCTCTTTGCAAGAGAATCACTTATGTAGCTATGCTAACCCATGAAAGTACTGCAGATGTTCTGGAGCCTCACCCTTTTCTAGTGCAGTCTGGATCAGTCCATGGCAAATGGTGGGACTGTGCTTCCACCCCTGGGGCAGTCAATTCCAGGTGTACTGCATGCCCCTCCAGGTGAAGGTGTTCTGGTTTGGCCAAATTTAGAAATATATACTCTGAGAGAAGGCACAACAACCCCTCCCCCTCCAGGTTCGGGAAAAATAAATTTTCCTCGAAGGAAAGTGAAGGAGATAAAAACTATTTATTTAACAAACACACGGGAAAAGGAAAATAATGCTAAATAATAAAATCTTTCACTGTGGAGAAAAAAACGGGGAAAAGTGTTCGAGTCCTCCCTTTGGTCTCCTCGGAGCTGGGGCTTGGCCCAGGGCCAGGCCCTCTGTGCCTGGTGGAAAGTCCTCCTGATGTGCTCTGAGGTTGAAGCAGTCCAGCAGAAAAGGGAGACAATCCGAAATTCCAGGGAAGGAAAAGCAAAGTTCAAATCTCAGTCTCTCTTCGGAGAAAAAGAAGCTGAAAACCACTGGCCAAAAGCTGACTGGAAAGCAGCAAACCAGGTGCCTCCTCCCTCCCCTGCCACAGCTGGGGAAAAACACTGCTATCTCTGTGTGACCTTGAACAAGCTGCACACTGCTTTGAAAAAGTTTTGCTCAGTTTTCCCTTCCTCCTCTCAGGCTCAGTTTAGAGGCATAGAAAGGCACAAAGTTAATTTCTGGGCATAGGGCAGCGACATGGGATACACATCATAAAGTCACCTCAAGACCCAAGGCAAACTGAGGCCTGCACTCTGCTGCCAGAGGAATGGAGAAGAAGGCATTGGCAATATCAGTGGTTGCGTACCACTTTGCTGCCTTGTACTCCAGCTCGTACTGGAGCTCCAACATGTCCGGCACAGCAGCGCTCAATGGTGGAGTCACTTCATTCAAGGCGCGATAGTCCACAGTCAATCTCCATTCTCCTTCTGATTTGCGCACAGGCCAAATGGGACTATTGAAGGGTGAGTGGGTCTTGCTGACCACCCCTTGGCTCTCCAGATCACGGATCATCTTGTGGATGGGAATCACAGCATCCGAGTTGTCCGGTATTGTCGGCGATGCACTGTCGAAGTAGCAATTGGTATTCTTTGTTCTTCCACCTTCAGAAGGCCAACTGCAGATGGGTTCTCTGATAGTCCAGGCAAAGTGTTCAATTGATTAATGCCTTCTGTCTCCACAGCAGCTATTCCAAAAGCCCAATTGAGTGCCTTTGGGTCTCTGAAATACCCGCTTCGGAGGAAGTCTATGCCCAAAAATGCACGGGGCCTCTGGACCAGTCACAATGAGATGTTTCTTCCACTCATTTCCGGTCACGCTCACCTCAGCTTCCACCAAGGTCAAATCTTGTGATCCACCTGTGTCGCGGGTTCGGTTTGTAACCGGGCAGAAACACCAATTTAGTGTAGTGGTTTGGTCCAAAATACTCATTACTGTTTATCTTCTGTGAGATGAGAATTAGGAGAAAAGCAAAGCAGGCACCAAACTTGAAAGAATGTAAAGAAATTTATTAACAGACCTAAAAGAGGGAAAAAAAATTATACCACCTTCAGAACTCTCCTCCTCCTCCCCCCACCTTCCTCCCTTCTCCCACTGACAATGTGAAAAGACAAGCCTTAAGATGTTCAGTCTGTTTACCACTTCCGTAATAACCTTGTTCAGTCCATTTAGAAAGAGAAGTCTCTTCTTGCTCGCGCTATGAAAACAGTATCACAACGAGACAGCCGCCCAATTCCAAATACTGTTCAGTCCATATAGGAAGAGGAGTCTCTCTGCTCGCATGTGAGTCCCTTCCCCCAACTTGCAGCTTTTCCCGCAACTGCTTTCGAGGGTCCACTCTTGAAGTTTTTTGGGGGTACAATTTTAAGGTTGAGCCGTTCAGAAACAAAAAACAGAGGCCCTTCTCCTTCCCTGGGAGCAAAGGGTCTTCCTCATCTTCATCGTTAGGACCATCTCTGGGAGCATCTCTAGGAACTGAGGTTTTCTCCTTTCCCATTTGGAGCAAAAGTCCTCATCTGGTCCATCTCTGGGAACTGAGGTTTTCTCCTTTCCCGTTTGGAGCAAAAGTCCTCATCTGGTCCATCTCTCCCTGTCCAAACTTCTCATGAAGTTACAGCTGCGTCAGCATCTGCCTATCTCAGCGCAGGTGCTTTTGCTTACGAGTGGAACACTCCACCCCCCATATCTTCATGAAATTACAACAGGATACTCTGATATATCATAGCTTCACAACAGAATTTCAGCTTTAAGCATCTCCTCTCTCTCTTCCCTCAGGTTTTCAGCTCTTCACGGCAATAAAAGGGTTAATCTCACCTTGGCCTTGCAGCTGGAATTTTTCTTATCGCAGTGGAGAGGGGGGAGAGCCGAGCCACGCCGGCTGCCCACAGCAAGGCAGTGGGGGGCGGTTCCACGAATGGAACAGGCCCATTGATGCCTTTTCTTGGTCTTAAAATCAAGAGTCATACACAGTTAGAAGGGGAAAAGGGATTTTACCTTGGTATTTATTTTAAGGATCCTTAGGTGTACACGTCCAGGTCATATGCATCGAGAGGCACCCCGCCGAGTCTATCTCTCTAAATGTGTCTCTCTGTCCCTGTGTCTCTCCCCCCCAACACTGGGTATAACATTATAGGTTTTACTAATTAGCATATCTGTCAAAGATTTCCCAATGAGAGGCTCAAGTGAGCCCCCCTCCCCAAGGAACCTTCCCCTGGATGGTTCTATCTTGGTTTACAGAATGTGTTCTGGAGAGGACCTTGGGGTCTGGGGCACACTGATCCCTAGCTTTGAAGCTTCTAAAATGTTTAGTCTCTTAGCTTGACAAACAAGTCCAAGAATGTAGGCAAAAAGTACTAAGAATACAGAAGTTGTAAAAGGTATAACAGGGGTATAAAAGAAAAGGCAAAAATCTTCATGGCATCACCATGGCTTCAGGATAGCCGTGGCCCACTGGCCCCCACATGGGGCCTGCAGCCACCTGTCCCAGCACGGGAAACGAGAGAGCTTGGGGGGGGAGTTTGCCTGTTCTTAAATGTGGATCACAGAGGCAGTCACAACTTTAAGTGGCTTAAAGAATTGTCCATATTCAAACTGGCCAGCTGATAGGCTCTATCAGGTCCCAGAGGAAGCTGTAAGCATCCCTTAGCAAGGACATCCCTTCCGGGACTATGCTTGCTAACCTATGACAACCTCTTACACCAGCAATAGAAACAGATACTATCCCCACATGTTGCGATGAGATTATTGTACACTGCGCTTCAGTGTCAACCAAGGCATCATATTTTTGTGGTTCTGATGTACCAGGCCAACAAATCCACACAGTCCAAAAGACACGGTTTTCCCTGACCTCTACCTGGCTAGAAGCAGGGCCCCTCTATGCCTGGTTATCCTTCTGTCCCTGGGCCTGCATCTTAGAGGCTCCTTCATGGGAATCGGACAAGTCATCATCTGTGGAAGGTATATTTTCAGCTTTATACCGGCTAGCGCTTGTATTTCAATGCCTTAGAAAGCCTCGAGCAGCCTAGAGAGGTAGCACAGGCGATCTAGCACTTTAGTAGCTCTAAAAAGGGTACCTGTATCAGCTGCAAAGCAAATACCATCAGCAGAAGCAAAGAGGGAGAAATATAGCTCCCTGCTCACTCAATTCCCTGCAGTTAGAAGCTTTCAAATGAGACAGACAACAAGAGGTGTTCACAGGAAGATAGGTGAGCCAAGAGAGGGCGTGGCCTCCCTCGACCATCTCTTTTATTAGGAGAAGGGGAAAGGGGAGGACTGAGGGCGGACCCGGGGTGACCGGCCAATCAGACACTGCTAAAGAGTTTGAGTTACATTTGGTTTTGCCCGCGCTTAGAACAAAGGAGCTCAGAGCACGTGGCAGGGGCAAGTGTCTTTGGGAGGGGGAGGGGAAGCTCAGAACAAGCAGCAACAATTCCCTATTTTTTTTTCTTTAAAGCTGGGTTGTAACTCTTAGTAACTTAAAAGTGCATAGAACAGTAGCAAAACAACAGTGCAAAACATAATTGGAATCTATCGTCCCTACAACTCGACAGTACCTAGGATGCCTTTAAACTAGCTCCCCAGTCAAAACTCAGGGGTTTAGTCAGGACATCTATGGTATGGACGGTATCAGGACGAAGATTTACAAAATACAGTGCAAAACCTGAGTGCAAAACAGTGCAACTTAACTTAAGGGATTAACATCAAAATCTGCAGTAGGGGGTTTACATGAGGGTGCAAAATCAGGATCTTTTTTACGGCGTCTGTTCCAGGAGGCAGATTTAACCTCCTTAACTCTTGAGGAAGTGACATAAGGTTTTACCCATTTCCCTGGGATCCATCTCAGTCCTTGAGGGGTAGATACACTGGCATACCCATGTCTCCAAGTTACAAGTTTGTATGGTCCTTGGATTTTTTGAGTCTCTGGGTCCTGGATCAGGACTTCTGGATTTTCCTTCAGTTTCTGTCTCCCGGTGTTCTGGAAATGACGATAGATGGGAGGGTTTGGATCTTCAAAGGTGCCATTCAGGAAGTTTATGGTAAACAATGCTTTGCTGAGTCTGAGGACAGGTGAGTTGAGTTTAGTGGTCCCTGATTGTTCTAGCAGCATTCGCTTGAGGATTTGATGGGCACGTTCAACAATGCCTTGTCCAGTTGGGGAGTGAGGAATACCTGTAACATGTCGAAATCCCAGCTGCTGAAGGAAGTTTTTAAACTCCTGAGTGGTGTAGGCAGGTCCATTATCAGTTTTTATCTCCTCAGGTATACCAAGCACAGCAAAAGCTTGGACAAGATGTTTTTCAACATCCTTAGCTTTCTCACCTGCATGTGCAGAGGCATACATAGCACCAGAGAAGGTATCAATAGAAACATGAACGTATTTTAATCTCCCAAATTCAGGGAAATGTGTGATGTCCATCTGCCACACTTCACCGCTATTAATGCCTCTGGGATTGACCCCCATGCCTAGTGATGGAAGCTGTAGCTTCTGGCAGTTGGGACATGTTGCCACTATTGCTTTTGCCTGTGTTTGCAGCAGATGGAACATGCGGATAAGAGCAGCAATATTTTGATGGTACATGGCATGGCCAAATTTTGCTTGTTCAAAAATTTGGGGGAGCTTTGGTAAGTCGGCTGGTAGAACTATATCTGCTGGCAGAGCCAGAGCATCAGCTCTACCATTACCCTCTGCAATAAATCCTGGCAGGTTAGTATGTGACCTCACATGCATGACAAAATAGGGATGCTCTCTGTGGGAAACCAGATAAATTAATTTTGAGAGCAAATCATAAATTTTCTTGTTTGAGATTTCTTTTAGGAGAGCATGCTCAGCTCTAACAGTTACTCCAGCTACGTATGCTGAGTCTGTGACCAGATTAAAGGGTTCTTTGAACCTCTCAAATGCTCTAACGACAGCTGCTAATTCAGCTACTTGTGGTGATCCCTGGATTACCTCGATGTCAGATTCCCACTTTTGCGTCTTTGGATTTTTCCATGTGACCACGGACTTTTTACATTTTCCTGAGGCATCAGCAAAAACGGTAATCGCATCGAGGGGTTTTCTACTTTGAATCTCTCGAGGGATGAAAGAGAATGGCAGATTAAACATGTTACGTTTTGGGTAATGATTTGAGATTTGGCCTGAGTAACTATCTAATGCAAATTGTAAATTTATATTATTTTGGAGTAGGTGATCTAATGCATCAGTTGTGACAGGTAAGTAGATGCATGCAAAGTCACATCCTGCCAGGGTGAGGAGCCTTGCTCTACCCTTCATGATAATTTTTGCCATTAGTTCTTGTGGCTGTGTGATGGTTTTAGAAGGTTGGAGTGGAAGGAATACCCATTCAATTATGATGAGGGGTTCCTTCTGCTCTTTGTCCCACTGAAATATGAGGCCGTGAAAGCGTGGTACCTTCCCTAGAATGACAAGCTTAAAGGGTAGGGAGGGCTGATACCTGTGTGCTTGTCTGGTGGAAATGAGCACTTGTATCTTTTTGAGAGACTGCCTTGCATCTTCTGTCAGAGATCTAGGGGATGCTGGACCACCTTCCCCTTTTACCAGGTTTGCAAGAGGAGCTACATCCTCTGTGGTGAGTCCTAACCAGGACCTTAAGTACTTCAGTGTCCCACAGATCTGTTGCACTTCCTCTAGTGTTTTTGGGTTATTATTAATGGTGACAGGTGTTGGGGTGATAGAGGTTTCTGTGATTTTGAGTCCGAGGTATTTCCAAGGGCTTGTTCTCTGCATTTTTTCAGGTTGTAATTCAAAGCCCTTGGCTTCTAGGGCCTCAATCACCATGTTAAGTGTCTGCTCGAGATACTGATTATTGGGCGCACACACCAGCACATCATCCATGTAATGTAGGATGACGGCTTTCACTGCTTTGGCACGGATGGGAGATAGAATTTTAGCGATATACTCTTGGCAGAGAATTGGGGAATTTTTCATACCTTGGGGAAGCACAAGCCAATGATAACGTTCCATGGGAATTTCACGATTAAGAGAGGGCACAGAAAATGCAAATTGAGGGGCATCTGCAGGGTGGAGTGGAATATGAAAGAAGCAATCTTTAATGTCAAGAACAGCTAAATGCCAATGTTGTGGGAGCATTGAAGGTGATGGCATACCTGGTTGAAGGGGTCCCATGTCTTCAATAACCTTATTAACTTCTCTAAGATCTTGGAGGAGCCTATATTTGTTCTTTCCCGGTTTTTGTATTGCAAACACGGGTGTGTTCCATGGGCTGTTAGTTGGAACTATATTTCCTTTAGCCAATTGTTCAGCTACTAATGTTTTGAGTGCCTCTAAGATTTTTTTTTTTTAGCAACCACAGGTTAACCCACACGGGTTCATCTGTTTTCCAAGTTAGTTTATGTGGATGGCACTCTGCTTCAGCGGCCTGCAAGGGAAAATTTTGATGTCTAGGGGTGATATCAATTTTTGTTCCCCACTGAGACATGGCATCCCTTCCCCACAGGGTGAATTTGGTGTCTAGGACATATGGATGAAGTGTCACTATTTGTCCTTCAGGACCTTCAGTTTGGATGGTGTGTTTGGATTGCTTTGCAATTTGGGTACCTCCAATCCCATGTATGATGCCCTGAGATTGCAATTCCCATTGCGCAGGCCACTTATCAAATGGAATGACAGACACATCAGCACCTGTGTCTATCATTCCCATTATACTGATTTTATGTGATTTGTGACAGAGCTTACATTCTATTACAGGTTTGTCGTTTCCCAAAACCTCAGTCCAACAGATGGCTGGGATATGACCATCTGTGGGCAGGTATTTGGGCAGTGGAATGGCCTGTGCAATGATTTGACCCTTTGGCATAAAGTACGGTGGATATATACATTGTATAATTAGGTTAGAACACCCATTTTGATCCACTTTCATGAGTGTAGGTGTAACCTCTATCCCAGCAGGTGTTTCCCGAGTGTCCCCAATAACAAAAAGGTATGTAAATTCTGGCATGTGGTCCACATTCTGGAATGAGATGGGTCTTACAGTCTGTTTGTTGTTGTTGAAATGGTGTGCTTTATCACAGGTTACCTTAAACCTGGGTCCAGAAGTCCAGGTTGCTTTGTCTGCAGCCCTATTTATGTCTGAACGCGGAGCTGTTAGGACACGTTGGGTTGCTAGTTTCCCTGCTGTTAACCTGGGGAAACAGTCTTTGGAGAGTTTTTATCAGCAGTTATAATTGTTCTGCAATTGCGAGCTACATGTCCCTTTTTCTGACAACGATAGCATATAAAGTTACCTCAAGATTGAGTTTCTCCTGTACCCGTAGCATTCTCCACAACTTCCCCAGCCATCCCCACTTTTTCCAAAAAGGGAGCATCTGTGTTCAGCTGCACCTTCTTCGTACAGACTTCGAGGATGGATTCAACAGTAGGAGGAGGATACAGAGGGAGAGTGAGGATGACTTGTTTGCAAGCATCGTTTGTATTAACTTGGAGAAGTTTGAGTAGGAGCGCTTGTTGGAGGTCAGGATTAGGGACCTGGGAAGAGACAGCTTTGCACAAATGGTTATAAAAGTGAATAATATTTTCATTTGGCAATTGCTGGATTGTGGTATAATGAGGATTAGGAGTTTGAGATGGTAGTAATGTCAAGGTCTTTTCAGCAGCACGTGTGATTTCAGAACGAACTGGACGAGGGATAAGCATTGCTTGTTTTTGAGGATTTGCCATATTATTGTCACCAGATAAAAGGTCTAATGTGATATAATTGTTTTCAAAATCCAGGTAATTATCTGGAGTTTGCCACAAAATTTTTAATAAATCAGATAAAATTATTTTCCATTGCTTTTTCCATCATAAAATCACCAGGTGTGAGAAGAGTTTGCATCAGTGTAAGTAAATCATGGGGTACAAGTAAGTGAGTTGCAAAAGTAGCACTTAAAAGGCTCTTAAAATAATTACTATGCATTCCAAACTCCTTAATTGCCTTGCACAAATCCTTAATATTAGAATAAGGAAGGGGCATCCAGTCAGGATTTGCTCTACTGCTAGTACGAGAGAGTGTAGTAGTAGCAGCAGGAATTACTTCCTGGTAGCCATGGGTTCCTAGATTTAGAGAGGTAGTCACAGGACTGTGGGAACTTGAGGCGGGACAATGGGAAGCAGGGGCAGGGAGTGGAGGCGGGGACACGGCCGGAGGAGGGGAGGGGTTGGGGACGGGGTTGTGGGAGGCAGGTTGTGACGCGGGAGTGGGAGGGGATCGGGACAAGAAGGGATTTGTGGGGTGGGGGAGAAAGGGATTGTGGGAGGTGTAGTTTGGAGAGGAAGGAACATTGCGTCCGCCATTATTAGAGACAAACAAACTCAGAGAAAAGGGGTTGGGGGGAGGGATTTTTTCCCGGGCTGAGAGCACATGGCAATGGCTGCCCCTGGGAACAAAGAGATCAGGGGAGAAGGGGTTTTTACGCGCGCTTGAAACATGAGGGCTAGAAACTGGGGATAAAGGAGTGGAGAAGAGGGGTCGGGAAGGTCCTGGGACAGGCTCCGGATTCCCGTCCAAGGCAGGGTGCTGAGGAAACACGGGTGAGCCAGGAGGACAATAGCTCTCCTGTGCTAAAAAGCAGTCTGCTCTAGCTGTGTTTTCCAGCGTAGGGGAAGAGGGGTCAGGGACACAGGGGTTGGAAGAGGGTATAAGGAAATTAACAGGGGGCTTTTGCAGAGGCTTTTCATGTACTGCTTTTTTCTCCGGCAAAGTATAACTCAGTAACAGGAGAGGAAAGAATTTTGAAACTGTTTCATCTCCTGCATGCCTAAGAGAGGAGAGTTTTCTCCCCACCTTATCCCAAAATTCAGCAGATCTTATGTCCTCGGAGGTCAGATTAGGAAAGTACTGAAAAAGCCATTGTACAAAAGATTGAACTAGACTTTTAGGGTATTTATGCCCAGTTAAAGAAAGGTAACTTTGAACTTGGTGGTATATTTCTCTATGGTGTGCAGAAACTTCAGATCCCATTATGAATGCAGCACCACAAATCCTCAGCCCCTTATTAGCCAAAGAGGAGGAAAAAAAAGAGAAAGTTTGCACCAGCACCAGCTTAAGACAGGAGCCCCTAAACCAGTAGGGAAATACTCACCAGAATTCTGGATTTACCACAGGAAGGCAGGTCCGGAGAAAAAAAACACGCGAGAAGGGTCTTCTGCTTACCAGCCGATCCCTTGCCACGTGGTGGGGGGGGGGGGGGGGGAGGGTACAGGCTGAGGCTCTGGGCTCGATGTTACACAAAAAGTAACAGCTCGCTACACAGAGCTGGCACAGCAGGACGTGCAGAGCGAACTCCAGCAGACACACAGCTGCCGGGACACCCTGAAAGTCTCTCAGAACTGGAGTTCAGAGATCGCACGTTAGGCACCAAATGTGGAAGGTATCTTTTCAGCTTTATACCGGCTAGCGCTTGTATTTCAATGCCTTAGAAAGCCTCGAGCAGCCTAGAGAGGTAGCACAGGCGATCTAGCACTTTAGTAGCTCTAAAAAGGGTACTTGTATCAGCTGCAAAGCAAATACCATCAGCAGAAGCAAAGAGGGAGAAATATAGCTCCCTGCTCGCTTAATTTCCTGCAGTTAGAAGCTTTCAAATGAGACAGACAACAAGAGGTGTTCACAGGAAGATAGGTGAGCCAAGAGAGGGCGTGGCCTCCCTCGACCATCTCTTTTATTAGGAGAAGGGGAAAGGGGAGGACTGGGGGCGGACCCGGGGTGACCGGCCAATCAGACACTGCTAAAGAGTTTGAGTTACATTTGGTTTTGCCCGCACTTAGAACAAAGGAGCTCAGAGCACGTGGCAGGGGCAAGTGTCTTTGGGAGGGGGAGGGGAAGCTCAGAACAGGCAGCAACAATCATCTTTTCCATCATTTCCGGCAGTTTGGCTACAGGCAACTGGAGCTACTTCCTTGTTGGTAGAACTTCCTTTCTGAGACTTGCGCTCCTTCAATTCACGCACTCGTTCTGCCAGAGCAGAAGTAGATTGTCCACCCCACTTCCTCATGTTTTCCCCACTGTCACACAGGAAATCCCACAGCTCACTTCATGGGATGTAATTTCTCTCTTGGGAACGTCCGCGTTTGGTATCAGAATCTCTGATCTGTACTGCTGAGATTTGGAGAAGGCCTTCTTTGATCTCCTTCTTGAGTTCCTGGTGATTCTTCTTTATTTCATCGTCCATTTTCTGTATACGTGTCTCCACAGCTGTGATTCTTCCATGTGTTGGGCCATGCACCGAGTCTGCATATGCTCGGAGCTTCACTGCCATATCCCGCACAGTCTCATTCCCAGCGTAGTTCGGTTTCATTATTGCTAAAGCAGAAGTATATTCTTGTGGCCCAAGTCGTATGAGTTTTCGTCACATGAATGGACTAACTCTGACCCGGTCTGGACTCCTCAATCCTGGGTCATCTGTGAAGACAACCTCTACCACCCCTAGTTCTCTCAGGCGCTGGATCCCTTGTTCTATGGTCTTCCACTGGGTTTGCTGCACATAGAGATCATTTCCGCACATATATCTTTCAACCACGCCTGTCAAAACCCGTCTCCAGAGACTGGCAGAGTCAGCCCCCCTTATTATCGTTTGGTTGATAGCTGGATCACGTGACAGGGATCCCAAATGCCTCGCTTCAGCACCGTCCAGCATCATATCATCGCCTGCAGCATCCCAAATGCGGACTATCCAACTTATTATGGATTCACCAGACCATCGGGTGTAGTCCTTTCTTAGGCTGTGCAGGTCCTTTATGGACATGGACTCAGTAATGGTTTCTGTGCCTGAGTCAGTTGGTGGTTTTGAGAGACATAGGCAGGGACATTATCGGTGTTCAGAGAAGAAGGCACTCCTAGGACTGAGAAAGCGAGTTTCCAATGGGCAATGACATCACAGCCTTTCTCCCCAGTATTAGCAGACGCCCACATGGTTGAGGAGAACGTGTCAATAGACACATGCACATACTTAGGTCTTCCAAATTCAGGAATGTGTGTTACATCTGTCTGCCAAAGCTGCAAGGCTTTTAGGCCTCTGGGGTTTACCCCCGATGGCAGAGGTGCAGCAAGTTCATGACAGTCAGCACAAGCACTGACTGTGTCCCAAGCCTCAGTTGGTGTTAGGTGGAACTGCTTCTGCAGGGTATGCGCACTTTGATGGAAAAAATTGTGCGGTGCTTTGGCTTATGCAATTTTGTAAGGCTGAGGCGCCACCCAGGCAGGGTTAGCTAGCCTGTCAGCCCTAGCATTGCCTTCTGTTATGAAACCTGGCAAATTGGTGTGGCTTTGAATATGCAAAATGTAATATGGATGCACTTGAGCTTGAATTGCACTCCACAAGGCCCTCAATAGTGAAAATAGAGCCACATTATTCACTTCTTTCAAAAGCGAACAATCTAAGCACTGAGTTATGTCTGCTACATAGGCAGAATCAGTGCCCAAATTCAAAGGTACCTGAGAGAACCGCTGAAAAGCCATGGCAATGGCCCTCAGTTCAAGCAGTTGGGCTGAGCCTGACTCATGGTCTTCCAGCACCTGCCACTCAGATCCTTCCTTCCAGGTAACTATGGCTTTCCCAGTTTTCCCGGACCCATCGGTGAAGACAGTGGGTCCTTTCACTGGCACCCAACTATGTGGATATACTCACAGCACACTTAGCCGGCCAGGCTCATAGTTCAGTCCCTTAGAAAGCCTCGAGCTGCCTAGAGAGACTGCACAGGCGATCTAGTACTCCAGTAGCTCCAAAAGGTGACAAGTGTTAGCTGCAAAGCTAATATCAAGAGCAGAAGCAAAGAGGTAGAAATATAGCTCTCGCTCTATGCTTTAATCCTGCTAGTAGTTTGCTCTCGGTCCGAGACAGAAATACACAGAAGCTGTTAGCAGAAGGGAGCTGAGCTAAAGAGGGCGGGCCACCCCGAGCTCTCTCTTTTATTCAGAGGAAGGGAGAGGGGAAGGCAGGGGGCGGACCTGGAGTAACTGGTCAGTCAGACACTTCTCTGGAGAGTCAGTGCTTTTTTCAACTTTTACCCGTGCTGGGAACAAAGGAGGTTTCAGAGCACATGGTTCAAGCAAGTCAGGGCATGCCTGCACAGTCCTGGGCCTGGCTGCACCTCAGGGGCAGGCAGCAACTCGACTATTTTTTGGTCGTAAAGTAAAGCTTGTCTATTTTGCCACTTGCAGTAATTTATGGCTGGGCAGGTGATAAGCAATCTTGTTACAGTGGGGATTCTGTAACATGATGTATCAAACCAGGAGTCCCGTGGAAAGAAATATATATGGACAGATTCTTGCTAGATGTTTCAGAGATGTTTATTTCTCCAGCCGCATGGCCGGGCTCTGCCGAGGAGCTCTTACAGTCACGGGGCCCGAGGGTCCTTGCCCGCGCAGGGAAACACAAAACAACCAATGGCGAACGAGGCTGACCAGGGGCCAGGGAAACCCCGTGCCTCCCCTCAGGGCCCCTCTCCCAGGACTACATGGCGGGGGAAAGGGACCCCAACATTTCATCCATTTTATTTTAATAAAAGGAGAATGAAAACAACTGGATAAACATAACAAGAACAGTTTTAAAACAAAACAAGCCACCCTCCTGAGCCTTTAAATGTCCAAACAGATTCTCTGGAACATCTTAGGGCTGACAGAAGGGAGACAGGACTCTCTGAGCATGCTTTGTTGGGAAACTGAGGCAGGAGAGGGTTTAATTTCTTCCCTCCCCCTTTTCATCCCCCCCTCAGCATCGGAGAGGAGTTGTAGGGAAATGGAATTGTATAGGGAAGCCATGGGGTGAAAAACAGATTAGGAATAAATTGGGGATGGGGTAAACTTAGGAAGGGGTTCATATTGGGTATAGGGTAAAAGGGGAAAGTAGATTGTGGGTAGGGAAGCTGCTGGGATGGATATTGTTTATAATTTTGTGCATAACGGCTGCCTTTGACTGGAATACCTCCAGGCCCAGTAACATTTACTGCTTGTAAACCATTCTTTCCTTGTACTATATCAAATTGTACAACTTCCCCATCTCCTACACTTTGAAGGTAATTTTTAGGGTTATTCCTTTTAATGGCAGTTCTATGGATGAATAAATCTTCCCCTGTATCATCTCGTGTTATAAATCCATTGTTGTTTTTTTACATTGTACCATTTCACAGTTCCTGTGACTTTCGTGGCTACAACTTCTCCTATCACGTGCTTGCATGTTTGTCGTGGCTGCTGGTCCCGCATGGCCGCCACCTCGCTGACTCCAACGTCTCGGCCAGGCCCCCGCATTGTGGCTGCTCTGCACCCTCCGAGCAGCGCTGCTTAGGCGCGTCTGGGCTCTGCGCAGCCCCACGTTGCCATCACCGCCGGCCCTGCTGCCCTCTGAGCGGTTCCACTCCGCCAACTCCATGCTGCTTCGAGTGCAGCCCCGTTTTGGCTCGGCGCTGCGCGGCTTCTTGTGTCACTGTGGAAACCGCAGCTTCTCGCTCTACAAGGGTCTCCAAGCTGTGTGCTCAGAGCAGGCTTCCACACTGACCCCTGGTTCCTGGCTTCTCGTGGCCCATGGCACCCGCGGCGCCTGCGGCATCGCTCCCTCACTTACGGTCGAGTGGCCAGGGACCTCGAGACAGGGATGGGGTCCACGATAAGGTGCGGGCTCCCAAGGGGGTCAGGTGCTTCCAGCGCAGGCACCTCCAGCAGCATGGCTGCAGTCATGCGCTCCTGGGATGGCCCCTGCGCGGTCTCGGCAGTGGGATTAGTGCCATCCTCTGCTATAGGGGTAATGGGACCGTATAAATGCTCCTCAATAGATTCACTGATTACAATTAGTCCACGGAGAGCTTCTGTCGCTAGTCCATGTTTTGTTTGATCCCTTGTCTTATCCCAGATCTCGTCCCAAAAACACCCATGACTAGTTCCAGGAGGTTCAATATCAAAAAGTAAGTCTCGAGAAATTTTTGAAAAGCCAGTTAAAAAAATGTTCTAGATGTCCTGGAACAAATACTTTCTTGTTTTGCTGTTCAAGGATTCCTTTAACTTCTAGATGCATTTCTTTCTGTGGTTCAGAGAGCCACGTTTCCCACGATTCTTCCATAGTCCAGAGAAAATATCCAAACCAAGGTGAGAAGAGAGAGATCTAGAGTGGTTTTTACTCACAAATTTTCTGTCCTTAGGGATTGGTGTCTTGCCAGCAATTCTCTACTATTTGTTACAGTGGGGATTCTGTAACACGATGTATCAAACCAGGAGTCCCATGGAAAGAAATATATATGGACAAATTCTTGCTAGATTGTCGGGGTCCCTCCCCCTGCCATGTAGCCCTGGGAGAGGGGCCCTGAGGGGACAGACACGGGGTTTCCCTGCCCCTGGTCAGCCTCATTCCCCATTGATTGGTTTGTGTTTCCCTGCGCGGGCAAGGACCCTCAGTCCAGACTGTGAGGGTTCCTCGGGAGAGCTCCGGCCATGCGGCTGGAGAAATAAACATCTCTGAAACATCTACCAAGAATCCGTCCATATATATTTCCTTTCCATGGGACTCCTGGTTTGATATATGCATGTTACAGTATCCCCGCTGTAACAAATGGTGGTGAATTGTGAGCAGAACAATCCCCGATCCCTAAGCGACTGATTTGTGTGAGTAAACCCTAGAAACTTTGGATTCCTCTTCTTGGTTTTGTTTTGCTATTCCATATCTAAACTACGGAGGAACCGTGGGAAGACTCTTGGCTTTCAGAGCCGCATATGGACATTTATCTTAAACTTGAAAAGATTCTTGAACAACGATTTGTAAATTTTAGCTTGATTCAAGCTCAAAAAGAACTGAAACACTTCCTGGCATGGTTGTTTTTTTCTATGTTTCTTGGGATTTAATTCTTACCAAGGAGTTTTGGAACACCGTTTGGACACAGTTAATTTTTGAGTCAAAATACATGCCGATGGAAGAATATTTTCGTGAATATTATTTAATTACCGAGACTGTTGAGCAATGTCAGTTGTGTCCTGGTGAAGGGAAGCGTGCCTCAGGGACCGTGTGGCCTCGGCCACGTGCACTGAGCGCTCTGCGAGCAGCAGCAAGGCAATTCCCGGGCGCGGGCGGAGCCACGCGAGCCGCAGTGTCAGTGGCGGAGCGAGGCGCGGCGGGAGCGGGACGACCCAGCGGTGCCCGCCCGGCCCCGCACAGCGTGTGGTGGAGGGAGCCCCGTGAATGCCCGACCAAGAGGGGTGGCGTGCAGGCGGCGGCTGGCGGCGGTGGAGTGGAGCCACGCCCAGCCGAAACGCGCGCTGGAGCAGGGCGCGGGGGAGTCGTCGCTTGGGGGCCCAGCTGAGACGTGGATGCAGCGCCTGGCATCGGCAGCAAAGCTGCGACCAGAGGAGGCGACGCACGGAGAACTGAGTGGCACGGCCCGGCCCGGCCCGCGCAGCCCCGAATGCGACCCCAGGAAGAGCACGCAGGCACGAGCAGCCCCGACAATTCCAACACGGGAGCGACCGAAAGAGAGAGCAAAGACGCAGCGAGACAGAAAACAGCAGCCACTCGGAAAAAGGAAAATACCATTGTAGCTAAGATTTTAGGAATAGTAAAATGGTATAATGTTAAACAAAATTATGGTTTTAGAACAAGATGTGACAACCAGCAAGACATATTTGTGCATAGAACTGCTATTAAAAAGAATAACCCTGAAAAATGCATCCCAAGCTTGGGAGATGGAGAGGTGGTGGAATTCAAAACTGTACTAGGTAGAAAAGGGTTACAAGCATCGCAGGTCACTGGGCCTGATGGTGTTCCTGTAAAAGGCAGTATATATGCAAAAAATCGTAGTCATGTTAGACAATATCTCCATTGTAAGCCCCCCCTACAGTCTCCCTTTCCTAATCCCACCTTTCCCTTTTACCCTATGTCCTATTACCCCCAGTCTATTCCTAATTCGTTTTTTCATCCATGATTTCCCTCACAAAGCCATATCTTTGCCAATTGTTTCCCCAAAAATCCCTTTCCAATGCTGAGTGGGGGATGAAAAGGGGGAGGGAAGAAATTAAACCCTCTCCTGCCTCAGTTTCCCCACAAAGCATGCTCAGAGAGTTCTGTCTCCCTTCTGTCAGCCTTAAGATGTTCCAGAGAATCTGTTTGGACATTTAAAGACTCAGGAGGGTGGCTTGTTTTGTTTTGAAACTGTTCTTGTTATGTTTATCCAGTTGTTTTCAATGTTAAGTTTTACATCTCTTTTGTTAAAAATAAACGGGTGAAATGTCGGGGTCCCTCCCCCTGCCATGTAGCCCTGGGAGAGGGGCCCTGAGGGGACAGACACGGGGTTTCCCAAGCCCCTGGTCAGCCTCATTCCCCATTGGTTGTTTTGTGTTTCCCTGCGCGGGCAAGGACCCTCAGTCCAGACTGTGAGGTTCCTCGGGAGAGCTCCGGCCATGGGGCTGGAGAAATAAACATCTCTGAAACATCTACCAAGACTCCGTCTATATATATTTCTTTTCCACGGGACTCCTGATTTGATATATGCATGTTACAGTAATCCCCGCTGTAACACTAGATGTTTCAGAGATGTTTATTTCTCCAGCCGCATGGCTGGGGCTCTGCTGAGGAGCTCTTACAGTCACAGGGCCCAAGGGTCCTTGCCCGCGCAGGGAAACACAAAACAACCAATGGCGAACGAGGCTGACCAGGGGCCAGGGAAACCCCGTGCCTCCCCTCAGGGCCCCTCTCCCAGGACTACATGGCGGGGGAAAGGGACACCGACACAATCTGTCCCAAAAGGTTTTGCAGTGCACTTTGCAAAGGAGCACTATTGGCCAGGCTCCACTCAAAGTATTCCTGCCATATCGGAAGAACAATTGTTGCAGGATCCACTGCCATTAATTGCAAACACCATTAGCGGCATTTGATTATCAGACAAGCGATCAATTCAAACAATGTGGATGCTGTCTTTTTTGGCTGATGTGGCAAAAAGACCCATTCCAGAATATGCAAAGGGTCCGGCCACTGTTTATTCCATTGGCCAATGATACCTGTAGGATGTAGATCTGGAATGGTAATGAAAACAGTGATATCAATGGAGGGATCCACTCGATAAACCTGATGAGCAGAAACAGCCTGCTGCACCTCCTCCAGTGCTTGTCGCGCTTCAGGAGTCAATTTTCGAGGTGAATTCAACTCAGGGTCCCCCTTTAAAATATTAAAAAGTGGGGAAAGTTGTGCCGTGGTGTAGGTACAAAAATGCTGTTAGTGAGGATCTTCTTGTTATTTTCTAAGTCCGTGAGAGATTTTTCTCTCTCACAGAAGAGGTAGCAGGGAATGTAAACAACCAAGCCACCTGCAACCTTGGAAAGTCTTGTTTATGGTATAGTAGAAAATATTTTGATAATGGATGTTTTAGGATTTTGGCCAATCACCCCCAAGGGGTGGCTGGTCCTTTGTCCAATTAGACTATGAAGAAAAAAGTCTATAAAAGAGTTTGTAAAATAATTAAATAAATCAATCTTGCTGCACAATTCCTGCCTGCTGGATCTTCTCCTCCTCCTCCTCCCTATGGCTGCGGGACACGGTGATATACCATAGGAACCAGGCCAGCGGTAATACCGTGGTTAGCCCTAGATAAGGACGTAACCAATTAATGATACCCAGCAATTTCTGAGCATCATTCAAGGTCTTAATAGAATCCAAGAATTGCACCTCTTGGTGTTGTATGGTCTGATCCAGAATTTTGACTCCTAAATACTTCCAAGGAGGATGCTGTTGAACTTTCTCCGGAGCCACTTGCAATCCATAAGAATGCAGAGCAGTGAGCAGACGAGGCTGTATCCTCAGCAGCTCGTCCCGAGTGGATGCTGCCACCAGGATATCATCCATGCAATGGTAGCAGCGTGCCTCAGGAAACTGCTCACGGACTCTGGACAAAGCCTGAGCGACATACCATTGGCAGATAGTCGGGCTGTTCTTCATGCCCTGAGGTAGAACCTTCCATTGATACCTCTGCGCAGGTTCAGCATTGTTAACTGCAGGCACAGTAAAGGCAAATTTTGGTTTGTCATTAGGATGCAAAGGAATAGTGAAAAAGCAATCCTTCAAATCAATGATCAGGATTTCCCACCCTGTTGGGATCATGGTGGGTGAGGGCATACCAGGCTGCAATGTCACCGTACTTTCCATCACTGCATTGACTTGTTGGAGATCCTGTAACAACCTCCATTTCCCTGATTTTTTTTTAATTACAAAAACAGGAGTGTTCCAGGGACTAGTAGAAGGCTCAAGATGTCCCTGTTGTAATTGTTCTTGGACTAACTGGCGAAGGGTGACTAATTTCTCCTCTGGTAGGGGCCACTGGTGTGTTGCAGCAGGGATTTCTGCAACATGTGTAGACAGCAAGGCCCGTGAAAAGGAATAGGGACTGATTCTTGATAGATGTTTCAGAGATCTTTATTCTCCAGCCACATGGCCAGGGGACTGCTGAAGAACCGAGCAATCATGGTACAACCAGGGTCCTCCCCACACAGGGGAACACAAAACAACCAATAGGGAACAAGATTTACCAAGGAGTACGGAAACCCTGTAGGCCCTGCCTCTATTCCAGGGTCGCCTCCCCCCGGACCCCACACCAGGGGGAAGGAACCCCAACACTGGTGAATCCATATAGATTTGCGTACTAGCCACTTCAAAGGCAGCGTAGGATATACTGCGCCCTTCGGCACAGTGGCACCCATCAAAAATTTGTCCCAATCAGCACCCCCCAAGCTGCCAACACATCCCGTCCCCAGAGGTTAAGCGGAGCTATAGTGACATAGGGCCGAACTGTAGCTGTTTGTCCCTCTGAATTTTTCACCACCACAGGTCGTTTGCTTAAATAGCTCTGTGCAGTTCCTCCCAACCCTGCAATGGCTGACCCCGCAGGGGCCAGAGGCCACGTGGAAGGCCACGCAGAGGAGGAGATCATTGTCACATCAGCCCCCCTATCGATCAAACCTCGGAGCTGGATCTTAGGCGGCTGGGCATTTGGCAGGATTAGGGTACACGTCATCTGCGGCTTTTGGCTGGAGATGTCTACAGTCCAGAAGACCTGTGGAGGTCCCGTAGATCCAAAGCCACCATCTCCACAACTGCGTTGTTCTGCCCTGGGAATACATAACTTAAAAGGCACAAGTTGAGCAATTCTAGTCTTTTCAGGAATAGTAACGGGGGGATGGGTGTGGAAACCATAGCACAAATCTGGCCTGTAAAATCAGCATCAATAACTCCTGGGTGTAAAAAGATCCCCTGAATGGTAACACTAGATCTGCCCACAAGCAATGCACTGAATCCCTGTCCCAGGGGCCCAAATGCATCCAAGGGAACCTTATGAACACGACAGGAGTCTAAGATGACTGTTGCTGCGGTGTGCACATCCACCCCGACTGATCCCCGGGTGCTGGCTGCAAGCTAGCTGAGTAGGCCTGTGTTGGAGGACCCTGGGGAAATATTTGTATCTGGGCACAATTCCCCCGTGCGCCCTCCAGCCCGTTTTTTCCCGGGCGTATCAGGGATTGACCATTGACATGGTATGCAGATTGACAGTAGTCTGAAGAATGACCCGGTCTACCGCACCTCTTGCATAGAACAACTCCCCTGTTTTGCTTATTTCTCTTCTTTTGCCTAATCTGTTCCTGCTTGCCCCCAGTCTTAGGTTGTCCTTTTTGTACACCAGAATTTAATTGAAGAGGCCGTAGAACTGCAGCCAGAGCAGATTTATGCTCCCCAGATCCCACCTTAGCACAGGCTTCAACCATCTGTGTAAGTGTGGGTTCTCCTGGCAAGGCATCTATGATTTTTCTGCACTCATCATTAGCATTATCTCTTGCTAGCTGTCTGCACAACAGCTGCCTCACGGCCTCATCCTCCACTTGCTTCTCAAGGGCTGCAGCAATCTTTTCCACAAAAGACAAAAAGTGCTCTTTTGACCCCTGAGATATTTTCACATATCATGTTTTAGGAGTAGCCATGTCTATACCCTTTAATAAGGCTCCCATACCAATCCTCTGAGCCTGTTCAAGGATCTGAGGATGTCAGGCAGCTTAGGCATCAGGGTCCCAATAATTATTGAGCCCCATGAGAGCACCTGCCAGAACTCTACAACTGGGATCAGTTTGAGGCAACTGCATATTCCCAGCTGCAGCCTTCTCAGACATCCTTCTCCAGTTGGCTTCATGTAGTGGTTTGGTCCAAAATACTCATTACTTACTCATTTACCTTCTGTGAGATAAGAATTAGGAGAAAGCAAAGCAGACACAAAACTTGAAAGAATATAAAGAAGTTTATTAACAGACTTAAAAGAAGGAAAAAAAAAATAAAATCATACCACACCTTCAGAACACTTCTCCTACCCCCACCTTTCCCCCTTCTCCCACCGTAAAAAGACAACCCTTGAGATGTTCAGTCTGTTTACCACTTCCATAATAACCTTGTTCAGTTCACTTAGGGAGAGGAGTCTCTCTTGCTCATGCTATGGAGACATCTCCACAAGAAATTCTCTCATGGCTCAGTATCACAACGAGACAGCTGCCCGAGTTGGTTCTCTGCTTGCATGTGAGAGTCCCTTCCCCCGACTTACAGCTTTTTCCCACAACTGCTTTCGAGGGTCCAATCTTGAGCTACTGGCGTACAATTTTAAGGTTGAGCTGTTCAGAAACAAAGGTTCTCTTCACCCATCTCTGGGAGCATCTTCATCTCTAAGAATAGAGGCCCTCCCCTTTTCCTGGGAGACAAAGGTCCTCATCATCTTCATCTCTACGACTATCTCTGGGAGCATCTCTAGGAACAGAGGTCTTCTTCTTCCGATTGGAGCAAGTGTCCTCATCACTTCCATCTCTCCCTGTTCAAACTTCTCATGAAATTGCAGCTGCTTCAGCATTTGCTTATTCCAGCACAGGTGCTTTTGCTCACAAGTACAAGTTGAACGCTCCACCCTCCATGCCTTCATGAAATTACAACGGGTACTCTGATACATCATAGCTTTACAACAGAATTTCAGCTTTAAGCATCTCCTCTTTCTCCTCCTTCAGGATTTCAGCTCTTCTTTCTTTACTTAATGTCTGCAGCACTTACAGCACTAAAAGAGTTAATCTCACCTGGGCCTTGCAGCTGGAATTTCGCTTATCGCTGTTGGTCACATGATCTTTGCCGGACAGCAGGGCAGCTTCAGCTGAATCTTCGGCCACACTGGAGGGGGCGGGGGGGGGGAGGGGCCGCGCCGTCGGCATGTAGCAGATCTGGGGGGGGCGCGGGTGGAACAGGGCCTCACGGCTACAGGATGGCTGTGTCCCGGCCCGAGCAGGTCCTGGCCTGGACCCGGCAGGGCCTGGCAGGGCCCGCTGGGCCCTGTATGGGCCCAGCCCAGTTACCTGTCCCCCAGCCAGAAGCAAGAGAGAGCTAGCTTCCCAGGGTTTGTCCATTCTTAAATGTGGACCACAGAGGGTGTCAAAATTCTAAGTGGCTTAAAAAATTGTCAATATTCAAACTAGCCAGTTGATAGGTTCTTTCGGGTCATAGAGGAAGCTGTAAGCACTTCTTTGCAGGAAAATCCAGAGCTATGCTTGCTAACCCATGACACTTCAAAAACTTGATATTGTACAGGTTGAAATAACACCTGACCTAAATGCTTAATATCAAATGGAGAAAGCAGATCAGTATTCAATACTCTAATAATCTGCATGACCTCGGGAGAACCCAATCCATACTGAGCAACCTTAGTTTGCAGATCCTGTACCACCTTCCAGGCAAAGGTTTCATGCTTGTTAGGCTGGCCTGAATTAGGAAGTACCTTCTGTACTGGAAAAGCTTGGAGTTTACCCTCTGTATCACTACCAGCTTGGTCCCTCGTTAAATCACTTTGACCTGCCTGATTCTGAGGTAAGGTAGCAACCTGTTCAGGTTCCCTTTCCTCTTCAGGCATCCCAACTCTTTCTAGTAAATCCCAATCCCCAGCCTCCAATGCCCTCCTTTTAACCTCCTCCCAGGACCGTTTTGAATATTTTGGGCGAACAATCACCGTGCATCCCAGAAGGGTCCGAGGGCGGTTGCGAGCTGGCCAAATTCCTGATTGCTGATGCCTGAGTGCCTTCACAGCCTCCCGTAGCAAAGTAAGCATTTCCGTAGCAACGCTGCTCGCATCGTCAGACAGAGGTGTGTCCGATCTCCCGGGAGGCTGACAGGACGCAGGCGCCGGGCCAGCGGGCGGTGCGGTGGCAGAGGCTGGAGCGGGGGGAGCCGTAGGCGGTGGCACGGAGGGCAGCGATGTACCTACTCGCAGCCGTGCAGCTTGGGGTGTTGCCGCTTGGGGCGGCACGGCTGTCCCTGCAGGCGCTGTCATCTGCGCAGGCGCCAGCGCTACGCTCGGCGCGGGTCCAGCAACGACAGACTGCCGCACCAGCTCTGGCAGCGCTGCGAGCTGCTGCATCGCTTCACGCAAAACAACCAGAAGTCGTTGCATTAAAGCGTCCGTCCCCAATGGCTGTGGGGTCTGTGGCTGCGCCGGAAGCTGTCCGGCTGTCGAAGCATGCGCCTGTTATCCAAGCGCTACGGGTCCCGGAGCAGGACCGGGAGGCACCGGAAGCGTGGCCACAGGAGACCATGGTGCCACACCCGTACTCTGTAAAGGCACAGCCGGACCCTGCGGCGCCAGTACAGCTGGTTGCTGCATGGCAGGCACCGGTACCGGGTTCAGCTGCCGAGCCCCCGGCGCCGGGGCCGCCCGCGGAGCAGCGGCCGGCACCGGACCCGGCCATGGAGCAACAGCCGGCGCTGTGGCCGTGGCCGTCTGCAAAGCGGCGGGCTGTAGTGCGGCGCTCGTCCACGGAGCAGCAGCCCCCGACACCGCGGTCTGCGAAGCGGCGGGCGGCGCCAGATCCAGCTGTAAAGCGGCATGCGCCGGGGCAGCGGGCGGCGCCGCACTTGTCCACAGAGCAGCAGCCGGCACCGCGGCTGCCTGCAAAACGGCAGGCGCCGGGGCAGTGGCCGCCACGACACCCCCCGCCTCTCCCGGTTGTAGCCAAGGCGGGTCCGTGGGAAGGGGAGATCCCGGCACAGCACTCGAGATGGGTGGCTGGACGGGCAGCTGTAACACGGAGGGGGGAGGGGAAGTCGGTGGGGCGAAAGGTGGCGGGCGCTCCAGCTCTTGAACTGGCTCAGAGCATCTTGCAGGGACATAATTCCGCGGGGAGGGGTAAGATCCCCGCCGCGTCCCCCGGTCTCGTGTCGGAGAGGGGATGAGTTACTGTTCATGCTCTCTTGAGTTAGACCTCCCTCAGTTAACTCATCATCTGCTGCAGATCCCGCAGAATCTCCTCCCCCAGATTCATCAGAGCTCGGGTGCTCCTTTTTATCTCTTCCTGTCGCCCATTTCGCAATCACCTCGTACAAGGTCCCCCATGTACGAAATAAATCGACTACATTCTTATCGCCAAATGCGACCTCTTGTATTAATTAATCCCCCAGCCTTTTCCAGGTTTCTGGGCGCAGAGCATTGTCAGATTCTGCGGTGAACCTGTGGTCCGCAGCCCAGTCAAGTAACGCACAGAGAGCTTTATCACTTATAGCAGCTCCTGAGATCATTATCACAGATATGAAGGCAGAAAATACCGTGTTTTCTTTTGAAACTCTATGTCCCATCTTCGCAGCTTAGGGTCCCGTCCCCGCAGCTCGGGGCGGGGGGGAAAGGGACGCATACCTTTCTAAGTCCGGTTTCGGTTGCAGTACAGGATGTGGGGTCACAAGACGGCGCAAAGAACGGCACAAGTCCAGGATCAAGTTCAAAGGCCAGAAATGGCTATATTTAATTATATAATTCAGCTTTTATAGCTTTATTCGCAAGGGTGGCATAAAACCATTGGATGATTGGCCATCCGCCTCCCAGAGGGATTGGCTGAACAGCATAACACCCATTTTCAAAATATTTTTCCCAGTGTGGAAACAAAGGCACAAACAGCTTGTGCACCTGTGAGATAGTTTACAAAAACACAGACCGCTTTCCCAGCTGGTTAGCATGAGAAAGGAGACTTTCACAGGCGGCTGTAAAAATAGGAAAATTTCTCTGCCACCTCTCTTAGCATCTACAGATCCCAGCCCAATTCCAGTGCTGACAAGCTCTTTCTGAATCTGATCCAGATGCTCACAACCTTGATTTGGTGGAACAAGCCAAACTCCAGCTGCAGCTCACCCTGGAGCAGTAGGGTCTGGCTGTAGGTTGATGGGGACATTTAAAGATGGATCCTTGAAGAGGGTGGCTTTGGAGGAGAGATCTGGATGGTTTTAACCCTCATTTACCAGCAGTGATTTGTCTCATTTGCTGCAAAGCTTTCTCCCACCAAGTTGATGCAGCAACAGAAATAATGGGAAGGACCCAGGAGTACTTCCCAAGAGAAGTAACACAACAAAAACAGTTTCTACTGGATCATCTTTTCAGTGGCAGATAGCATTAACCAGTTTATTGTTTTTCCCTGTGCTATCAGCAAAATAATCCAAAGCAATGTCTGGTGATTGTTTGAAGGACTAAACAGGGGGGTTATATATTTCTATTTTATGCAAACATCCAAGAATGACCCCATTGTTCATCACAAGACATTTTGTGTAGGAAATGGGAAATCTGCCTTCCATCAGCAGAGGTTTTATGAGCAGGTTGGACAAACTTCCCCAGGAAGGGTGCTGGTGTGGTTGGTCCTGCTTTGTGGCAGAAGGATGGATCAGGTGATGTCCCATGTCGTGAGTAACACTGCCAGGTAGGTCGTGTCATCTGTGTCAGTACAAAGAAAATCAGGTGTGGGGACACCATTGTCCCTTGAGCAGGGGACCCTGCCTAGGTGTGTCACACCAGGGGGCTGCAGCAGAAATGGGCTTTTGGGGACAAATAAAACACAAAGGGTTATGAAAAAGGAAAACATCATGGATCAACTCGGTTCCATTGAGGACATGGGTCACTCTTCAACATCTGACCTTGGCTATGTCTAATTTACTAGCGTGGATGTTGCTTATGATGGCTAAGACCTTGACTGTGGTCAAAAGAGCAGAAAAAGTGAGCTCTTTGGCAAATTGAGTTAAACTCATGTAAAATGCTTTGCATAGACTTTAAAGTTAATATCTAGCTTCTAGGAGACGCAAGAGGAAATGATCCTGAAAGCCGGCAGCACAAACCAGGAAACATTTAATAAACCCAAGGCTCTTTCCCTAAGCAGATATGGCATTGCATGGAGCACTGGGTGACTGTCTTGGGGTGACTTTATGATGTGTATCCCATGTCGCTGCCCTATGCCCAGAAATTAATTCTTGTGCCTTTCTATGCCTCTAAACTAAGCCTGAGAGGGGGAAGGAAAAACTGAACAAAACTTTTTCAAAGCAGTTTGCAGCTTGTTCAAGGTCACACAGAGATAGTGATCACAGAGACAGCTGCAGCAGGGGAGCAAGGAAGCACCCGGCTTGCGGGTTTTTTTCAGTCAGTTTTTGGCCAGTTTTCAGCTGCTTTTTCTCCGGAGAGAGACTGAGAGTTGAACTTTTTCCCTTCCCTGGAATTTCAGATTTTCTCTCTTTTCTGCTGGACTGCTTCAATATCAAAACACATTGGGAGGACTTTCCACTGAGCACAGAGGGCCTGGCCCTGGGCCAAGCCCCAGCTCCAAGGAGACCAAAGGGAGGACTCTAACACTTTCCCAGGTTTTTTTCTCCACAGCGAGAGATTTTATTATTTAGCATTACTTTCCTTTTTCCATGTGTTTGTTAAATAAATAGTTTTATCTCCTTCACTTTCCTTTGAGGAAAATTTATTTTTCCCGAGCCTGGTGGGGGAGGGGTGGTGACCTGCCTTCTCTCAGAGTATATATTTCTAAATCTGGCCAAACTGGAACAAATTTAGTGGTGCCCAACTGCGTGGCTAGAAGGAAAGTGAAAAAACCTGTGCTAATTTCATTTTGGTTTGAATTCATTTATTCTGTGTTGGGGTAAAGTAGTCACCATGTTGGTTGAGTTCATAACGTTTCTCTGGCTCGATATATTCATGTATTTCTGCTCCATAGGCTTGTTTAAGGTACTAGTGCCTTTCTCGTCCCTAGGCCTATTTGCCTATCCACAACTTGGTCCGATCTTATCCTTGATAAGGAATTTTTGCAGAGCAGGGGCACGAATTCGGATTTCTATTTTGCTGTGCTTGGTGATAATGATTTATAAGAAGATAACAGAGGTACAGGCAGCTGTTTGTAGTGTGTATGATATGTGGTTTCTTCGTCCTAACCCCAGTCCTAGCTTCAATAGCCTGTTTTGGGAATTTATTAGTAATTTCACCCAGATTGTTAGAAGAGGAGGAAACGGGGTTTCCCTTCCCTTTAAATTTGATAGGTCATCTTTTGAGAGTGTTCAGTTTCCCCTGGATGTTAAAGACATCATACTCCTGGTATTTAATCTGGTAATCTTCCTCTATGTGGTTCGCAGCTTCTCTAGAATAAGAGCTCAGATTTCCAGGATGTCTCAGTTTTGAAAGACAGGTGTCTGCTAAGGAAGGCAGAAGCCCCCCTTGAAGTGGCAGATATAACCCCTTTTCCCTCTAAGTTATTATATTTTGAAATCAAGGGCCTTTAGGCAAAGATGTGGGAAATAGGAATAACAGTTCTTTACTATATATATATATATATATATATATATATGTATACAACCAGTCAAACAAAACAACAACAACTATGGCAGTAACAGCAAACACAAACCCAGTCCCAGCCTTCTTGGCTGTCAGGCTATTTCCCCTCGGGTGCAGTTCCGCTCGCAGCAGGCAGGGGCGCTGGCAGCTCCCGGTGAGCAGGGCAGGTGCGATGGTTCCCCCGCGGCTGCAGGGGGCGCTCCGGAGCGAACTCGGGAAACACGCTTACCAGTGCCCTGGGATCCCGGGAAGGGAAGGAACAAAGGCTTCACAAACCCCTGGGCAGCCGATCCCGGACTCTCAGGAACAGCAGGCTAGAGCGGCAGGCTAGAACGGCAGGCTGGAGCGGCAGGCTAGAGCGGCAGGCTAGAACGGCAGGCTGGAGCGGCAGGGACGAGCACAAATCCCGGGTGGCAGACGAGATGTATCCAGATGGGAAAACCCCACGGAGGCCCAGGCAGGCAGGGCGAGCAGAGCTACAGCGTAGCGGAAGCTCGAAGCAGCAGCAGCGGGGCAGGGCAGCCACAACCCGGCCTCCAGCAGGGCAGGGAAAGCGGCTTTTGGGGTCCCGGCGTTGTTTCCAGCAGGAAGAAAAAGCGGCCAAAAAAAAGAAGCAGCAGCTCCTTTCTCTGCAGCTCCTCTCTCCGGACGCTCAGAGCGAACTCACCCCACACCCAGGTGTAGGCAAAGGAGTAGCCAGGCCCGCCCCACCCCCCTTTTTGTCTTTCTTAAGTACAGCTATTTGTCCCCTAGAAACATGCATATGGGAGAAAATTCCTTTAACAGGAAAAAAAACTAAGACTAAACTAAAACCCCAACACAGGATGACTGCCGAGACACCTGACCCAGAGGTGGAAAATCCTGAGTGTTGGGGGGAATGGGAGGATATGGGCAAAACCCTGAAGAAATACTCTGACCCAGTGGTTTGCAATTTCCCCCTGAACAAGTTCAAAAAGCAGCTGAGGTGGTGAAATATCTGAAAGAGAAATAAAATCACAATTCTAATGAGAACAAGCTCCTTGCAATATGTTGGTGTCATGGGTTAGCAAGCATAGTCCCAGAAGTGATGTTCTTGCAAAGGGGTTCTTACATCTTCCTCTGTGACCTGACAGAACCTATCAGCTGGCCAGTTTGAATATGGACAATTCTTTAAGCCACTTAAAATTGTGACCGCCTCTGTGATCCACACTTAAGAATAGAAAACTCCAAGGCAGAGCCTCTCTGTCTCGTTTCCAGTGCTGGGACAGGTGGCTGTGTGCCCCGTGTGGGGGCCAGCGGGCCCGGCTCGGGGCAGGCCGGGCCGGGCCACAACCATCCTGGAGCCAATGGACCCTGTTCCACCAGCAGAACCTCCCCCCCCCCCCCCCCCCCCCCCTCCCCAGCAGGGCTGTGGGCAGCCGGAGCAACTCGGCTCTCCCCACTCTCCACTCTGGCCAAGATTCAGCTGAAGATGCACCGCTGTCAGCAAAGGATCATGTGACCAACAGCGATAAGCTTCATTCCAGCTGCAAGGCCTAGGTGAGATTAACCCTTTTAGTGCTATGAAGAGCTGAAAACCTGAGGGAGAAGAAAGAGGAGATGCTTAAAGCTGAAATTCTGTTGTAAAGCTATGATATATCAGAGTACCCATTGTAATTTCATGAAGGCATGGGGGGTGGAGCCTTCAACTTGTACTTGTGAGCAAAAGCACCTGCGCTGAGATAGGCAGATGCTGATGCAGCTGTAATTTCATGAGAAGTTTGAACAGGGAGAGATGGAAGCGATGAGGACTTTTGCTCCAAATGGGAAAGGAGAAGACCTCTGTTCCTAGAGATGCTCCCAGAGATAGTCCTAGAGATGAAGATGAGGAAGACCCTTTGTCTCCCAGGGAAGGGGAAGGGCCTCTGTTCTTAGAGATGAAATGCTCCCAGAGATGGGTGAAGAGAACTTTTGTTTCTGAACGGTTCAACCTTAAAATTGTACCCCAAAAAACTTCAAGAGTGGACCCTCGAAAGCAGTTGTGGGAAAAGCTGCAAGTCGGGGGGAAGGGACTCACATGCGAGCAGAGAACCGACCTGGGTGGCTGTCTCGTTGTGATACTGTTTTCATAGCATGGACAAGAGAGACTCCTCTTCCTAAATGGACTGAACAAGGTTATTATGGAAGTGGTAAACAGACTGAACATCTTAAGGGTTGTCTTTTTACATTGTCAGTGGGAGAAGGGAGGAAGGTGGGGGTAGGAGAAGTGTTCTGAAGGTGTGGGATGATTTTTTTTATTCTTTTAGGTCTGTTAATAAACTTCTTTATATTCTTTCAAGTTTGGTGCCTGCTTTGCGTTTGTCCTAATTCTTATCTCACAGAAGGTAAACAGTAATGAGTATTTTGGACCAAACCACTACCGTTGGGCTTTGGCATATGCCTATCGCACACTGCAGCAGGTAAAGGCAGAGGGGCAAGAAGATAAATCAGCAAAGCCTGCAGACACCCCAGTCACTCAGAATGCAGCCAAACCAGGCAGCAAGCCCAAACAAGATGGAGAGTCTAAGCCATTGACAGTGGCTCCTGTCACGAGGGAAAAACACACAACCAAAACTGATCACCCAGTGAAAGATGAGGACGATGCAGGGGAAGGAAACTCAAAACCACCACCAGACTCAGGCACAGAAGCCATTACTGAGTCCATGTCCATAAAGGACCTGCACAGCCTAAGAAAGGACTACACCCGATGGTCTGATGAATCCGTAATAAGTTGGATGGTCCGTATTTGGGATGCTGCAGGTGATGATATGATGCTGGATGGTGCTGAAGCGAGGCATTTGGGATCCCTGTCATGTGATCCAGTTATTGACCAAGCAATGATAATGGTGGCTGACTCTACCAGTCTCTGGAGACAGGTTTTGACAGGCGTGGTTGAAAGATATATGTGCGGAGATGATCTCTACACGCAGCAAACCCAGTGGAAGACCATAGAACAAGGGATCCAGCGCCTGAGAGAACTAGGGGTGGTAGAGGTTGTCTTCACAGATGACCCAGGATTGAGGAGTCCAGACCGGGTCAAAGTTAGTCCATTCATGTGACAAAAACTCATACGACTTGGGCCACAAGAATATACTTCTGCTTTAGCAATAATGAAACCGAACTACGCTGTGAATGAGACTGTGCGGGATATGGCAGTGAAGCTCCGAGCATATGCAGATTCTGTGCATGGCCCAACACATGGAAGAATCACAGCTGTGGAGACACGTATACAGAAAATGGACGATGAAATAAAGAAGAATCACCAGGAACTCAAGAAGGAGATCAAAGAAGGCCTTCTCCAAATCTCAGCAGTACAGATCAGAGATTCTGATACCAAACGCGGACGTTCCCAAGAGAGAAATTACATCCCATGAAGTGAGCTGTGGGATTTCCTGTGTGACAGTGGGGAAAACATGAGGAAGTGGGGTGGACAATCTACTTCTGCTCTGGCAGAACGAGTGCGTGAATTGAAGGAGCGCAAGTCTCAGAAAGGAAGTTCTACCAACAAGGAAGTAGCTCCAGTTGCCTGTAGCCAAACTGCCGGAAATGATGGAAAAGACGATGACTTGTCCGATTCCCATGAAGGAACCTCTAAGATGCAGGCCCAGGGAAAGAAGGATAACCAGGCATAGAGGGGCCCTGCTTCTAGCCAGGTAGAGGTCAGGGAAAACCGTGTCTTTTGGACTGTGTGGATTCGTTGGCCGGGTATATCAGAACCACAAAAATATGATGCCTTGGTTGACACTGAAGCGCAGTGTACAATAATCCCATCGCAACATGTGGGGATAGAATCTGTTTCTATTGCTGGTGTAACCGGTTGTCATAGGTTAGCAAGCATAGTCCCGGAAGGGATGTCCTTGCTAAGGGGTGCTTACAGCTTCCTCTGGGACCTGATAGAGCCTATCAGCTGGCCAGTTTGAATATGGACAATTCTTTAAGCCACTTAAAGTTGTGACCGCCTCTGTGATCCACATCTAAGAACAGGCAGACTCCCCCCCCAAGCTCTCTCGTTTCCAGTGCTCGGACAGGTGGCTGCGGGCCCCGTGTGGGGGCCAGCGGGCCCGGCCAGGCCCTGCTTGGGCCAGGCCGGGCCGGGCCACGGCTATCCTGATGCCATGGGCCTGTTCCATCCGTTGAACCCTGTTGCTTCCTGTTCTGAGCTTCCCCTCCCCCTCCCAAAGACACGTGCTCCTGCCCATGTGCTCCGAGCTTCTTTGTTCCAAGCGCGGGCAAAGCCAAATGTAACTCAGACTCTTTAGCAGTGTCTGATTGGCCGGTCACCCTGGGTCCGCCCCCAGTCCTCCCCTTTCCCCTTCTCCTAATAAAAGATGGTCGAGGGGAGGCCACGCCCTCTCTCTCAGCTCAGCTACTTTCCTGTGAAACTCTCTGGTTGTCTGTCTCATTTGAAAGCTTCTAACTGCAGGAAACGGAGCGAGCAGGGAGCTATATTTCTTCCTCTTTGCTTCTGCTGATGGTATTTGCTCTGCAGCTGATTCAGGTACTGATTTTAGAGCTACTAAAGTGCTAGATCGCCCGTGCTGCCTCTCAAGGCTGCTCGGGGCTTTCTAAGGCATTGAAATACAAGCGCTAGCCGGTATAAAGCTGAAAAGATACCTTCCACATTTGGCGCCCAACGTGCTATCTCTGAACTCCGGTTCTGAGAGACTTTCAGGGTGTCCCGGCAGCTGTGTCTGCTGGAGTTAGCTCTGCACGTCCTGCTGTGCCAGCTCTGTGTAGCGAGGTGTTACTTTTTGTGTAACATCGAGCCCAGAGCCTCAGCCTGTAACCTCCCCCACACCACTTGGCGAGGGAACGGCTGGAAAGCAGAAGACCCTTCTCGCGTGTTTTTTTTCTCCGGACCTGCTTTCCTGTGATAAATCCAGAATTCTGGTGAGTATTTCCCTGCTGGTTTAGGGGCTCCTGTCTTAAGCTGGTGCCAGTGTAAACTTTCTCTTTTTTTTCCTCCTTTTTGGCGAGTAAGAGGTTGAGGTTTGGTGTGCATTTATAATGGGATCTGAAGTTTCTGCACACCATAGAGAAATATACCACCAAGTTCAAAGTTACCTTTCTTTAACTGGGCATAAATACCCTAAAAATCTAGTTCAATCTTTTGTACAATGGCTTTTTCAGTACTTTCCTAATCTGACCTCCGAGGACATAAGATCTGCTGAATTTTGGGATAAGGTGGGGAGAAAACTCTCCTCTCTGAGGCGTGCAGGAGATGAAACAGTTTCAAAATTCTTTCCTCTCCTGTTACTAAGTTATACTTTGCCCAAGAAAAAGGCAGTACATGAAAAGTCACTGCAAAACCCCCCTGTTAATTCCCTTATACCCTCTTCCAACCCCTGTGTCCCTGACCCCTCTTCCCCTACGCTGGAAAACACAGCTAGAGCAGACTGCTTCTCAGCACAGGAGAGCTATTGTCCTCCTGGCTCACCCGTGTTTCCTCAGCACCCTACCTTGGATGGGATTCCGGAGCCCGTCCCCGGACCTTCCCAACCCCTTTTCTCCACTCCCTTTTCCCCAGTTTCTAGCCTTCATGTTTCAAGCGCGCGTAAAAACCCCTTCTCCCCTGATCTCTTTGTTCCCAGGGGCAGCCATTGCCATGTGCTCGCAGCCCGGGAAAAAACCCCTCCCCCCAACCCCTTTTCTCCGAGTTTGTTTGTCTCCAGTAATGGCGAACGCAATGTTCCTTCCTCTCCAAACTACACCTCCCACAATCCCTTTCTCCCCCATCCCACAAATCCCTTCTTGTCCCCATCCCCTCCCACTCCCGCGTCACAACCTGACCCCGCCCTAAACCCCGCCCCCACAGCGTCGTGTTTCACCCCTCCCTCTGTTCCCGCCCATGGCTCAAGTACCGCCCCTGCCTCCCACGGCCCCGCCCCCAGCCCCTCCCCTCCTCCGGCTGTGTCCCCGCCTCCACTCCCCGCCCCTGCCCCTCCACTCCCCGCCCCTGCTTCCCATTGTCCCGCCCCAGGTTCCCACAATCCCGTGACTGCCCCTCTGAATCCGGGAACCCAAGCCTACCAGGAAGTAACTCCAAATGCTTCTACTACACTCTCTTGTACTAGCAATGGAGCGAACCCCGACTGGAAACCCCTTTCTTATTCTGATATTAAGGATTTGTGCAAGGCAATTAAGGAGTTTGGAATGCATAGTAATTATTTTAAGAGCCTTTTAAGTGCTACTTTTGCAACTCACTTACTTGTACCTCATGATTTACTTACATTAATGCAAACTCTTCTCACACCTGGTGATTTTATGATGTGGAAAAAGCAATGGAAAATAATTTTATCTGATTTATTAAAAATTTTGTGGCAACCTCCAGATAATTACCTGGATTTTGAAAACAATTACATCACATTAGACCTTTTATCTGGTGACAGTAATATGGCAAATCCTCAAAAACAAGCAATGCTTATCCCTCGTCCAGTTCTTACTGAAATCACACGTGCTGCTGAAAAGGCCTTAACATTATTACCATCTCAAACTCCTAATTCTCATTATACCATCATCAAGCAATTGCCAAATGAAAATATTATTCACTTTTATAACCGTTTGTGCGAAGCTGTCTCTTCCCAGGTCCCTAATCCTGACCTCCAACAAGCGCTCCTACTCGAACTTCAAGTTAACACAAATGATGCTTGCAAACAAGTCATTCTCACTCTCCCGCTGTACCCTCCTCCTACTGTTGAATCCATCCTCGAAGTCTGTACGAAGAAGGTGCAGCTGAACACAGCTGCTCCCTTTTTGAAAAAAGTGGGGATGGTTGGGGAAGTTGTGGAGAATGCTACGGGTACAGGAGAAACTCAATCTTGAGGTAACTTTGTATGATATCGTTGTCAGAAAAAGGGACATGTAGCTCGCAATTGCAGAGCGATTATAACTGCTGATAAAAACTCTCCAAAGACTGTTTCCCCAGGTTAACAGCAGGGAAACTAGCGACTCAACGTGTCCTAACAGCTCCGCGTTCAGACATAAATAGGGCTGCAGACAAAGCAACTTGGACTTCTGGACTCAGGTTTAAGGTAACCTGTGATAAAGCACACCATTTCAACAACAACAAACAGACTGTAATACCCATCTCATTCCAGAATGTGGACCACATGCCAGAATTTACATACCTTTTTGTTATTGGGGACACTCGGGAAACACCTGCTGGGATAGAGGTTACACCCACATTCATGAAAATGGATCAGAACGGGTGTTCTAACCTAATTGTACAATGTATATATCCACCGTACTTTATGCCAAAGGGTCAAGTCATTGCACAGGCCTTTCCACTGCCCAAATACCTGCCCACAGATGGTCATATCCCAGCCATCTGTTGGACTGAGGTTTTGGGAAACGGCAAACCTGTAATAGAATGTAAGCTCCGTTACAAATCACATAAAATCAGTATAATGGGAATGATAGACACAGGTGCTGATGTGTCTGTCATTCCATTTGATAAGTGGCCAACGCAATGGGAATTGCAATCTCAGGGCATCATACAAGGGATTGGAGGTACCCAAATTGCAAAGCAGTCCAAACACACCATCCAAATTGAAGGTCCTGAAGGACAAATAGCGACACTTCGTCCGTATGTCCTAGACACCAAATTCACCCTGTGGGGAAGGGATGCCACGTCTCAGTGGGGAACAAAAATTGATATCACCCCTAGACATCAAAATTTTCCCTTGCAGGCCGCTGAAGCAGAGTGCCATCCACATAAATTAACTTGGAAAACAGATGAACCCGTGTGGATTAACCAGTGGTCGCTAAAAAAAGAATACTTAGAGGCACTCAAAACATTAGTAGCTGAACAATTGGCTAAAGGAAATATAGTTCCAACTAACAGCCCATGGAACACACCCGTGTTTGCAATACAAAAACCGGGAAAGAACAAATATAGGCTCCTCCAAGATCTTAGAGAAGTTAATAAGGTTATTGAAGACATGGGACCCCTTCAACCAGGTATGCCATCACCTTCAATGCTCCCACAACATTGGCATTTAGCTGTTCTTGACATTAAAGATTGCTTCTTTCATATTCCACTCCACCCTGCAGATGCCCCCCGATTTGCATTTTCTGTACCATCTCTTAATCGTGAAACTCCCATGGAACGTTACCATTGGCTTGTGCTTCCCCAAGGTATGAAAAATTCCCCAACTCTCTGCCAAGAGTATATTGCTAAAATTCTGTCTCCCATCCGTGCCAAAGCAGAGAAAGCCATCATCCTACATTACATGGATGATGTGCTGGTGTGTGCTCCCAATAATCAGTATCTCGAGCAGACACTTAACATGGTGATTGAGGCCCTAGAGGCCAAGGGCTTTGAATTACAACCTGAAAAAATGCAGAGAACAAGCCCTTGGAAATACCTCGGACTCAAAATCACAGAAACCTCTATCACCCCAACACCTGTCACCATTAATAATAACCCAAAAACACTAGAGGAAGTGCAACAGATCTGTGGGACACTGAAGTATTTAAGGTCCTGGTTAGGACTCACCACAGAGGATGTAGCTCCTATTGCAAACCTAGTAAAAGGGGAAGGTGGTCAAGCATCCCCTAGATCTCTGACAGAAGAGGCAAGGCAGTCTCTCAAAAAGATACAAGTGCTCATTTCCACCAGACAAGCACACAGGTATCAGCCCTCCCTACCCTTTAAGCTTGTCATTCTAGGGAAGGTACCACGCTTTCATGGCCTCATATTTCAGTGGGACAAAGAGCAGAAGGAACCCCTCATCATAATTGAATGGGTATTCCTTCCACTCCAACCTCCTAAAACCATCACACAGCCACAAGAACTAATGGCAAAAATTATCATGAAGGGTAGAGCAAGGCTCCCCACCCTGGCAGGATGTGACTTTGCATGCATCTACTTACCTGTAACAACTGACACATTAGATCACCTACTCCAAAATAATATAAATTTACAATTTGCATTAGATAGTTACTCAGGCCAAATCTCAAATCATTACCCAAAACATGACATGTTTAATCTGCCATTCTCTTTCATCCCTCAAGAGATTCAAAGTAGAAAACCCTCGATGCGATTACCGTTTTTACCGATGCCTCAGGAAAATGTAAAAAGTCCGTGGTCACATGGAAAAATCCAAAGACGCAAAAGTGGGAATCTGACATCGAGGTAATCCAGGGATCACCACAAGTAGCTGAATTAGCAGCTGTCGTTAGAGCATTTGAGAGGTTCAAAGAACCCTTTAATCTGGTCACAGACTCAGCATACGTAGCTGGAGTAACTGTTAGAGCTGAGCATGCTCTCCTAAAAGAAATCTCAAACAAGAAAATTTATGATTTGCTCTCAATTTATCTGGTTTCCCACAGAGAGCATCCCTATTTTGTCATGCATGTGAGATCACATACAAACCTGCCAGGATTTATTGCGGAAGGTAATGGTAGAGCTGATGCTCTGGCTCTGCCAGCAGATATAGTTCTATCAGCTGACTTACCAAAGCTCCCCCAAGTTTTTGAACAAGCAAAATTGAGTCATGCCATGTACCATCAAAATATTGCTGCTCTTATCCGCATGTTCCATCTGCTGCAAACACAGGCAAAAGCAATAGTGGCAACATGTCCCAACTGCCAGAAGCTACAGCTTCCATCACTGGGCATGGGGGTCAATCCCAGAGGCATTAATAGCGGTGAAGTGTGGCAAATGGACATCACACATTTCCCTGAATTTGGGAGATTAAAATACGTTCATGTTTCTATTGATACCTTCTCTGGTGCTATGTATACCTCTGCACATGCAGGTGAAAATGCTAAGGATGTTGAAAAACATCTTGTCCAAGCTTTTGCTGTGCTCGGTATACCTGAGGAGATAAAAACTGATAATGGACCTGCCTACACCTCCCAGGAGTTTAAAAACTTTCATCAGCAGTGGGGATTTTGACATGTTACAGGTATTCCTCACTCCCCAACTGGACAAGGCATTGTTGAACGTGCCCATCAAACCCTCAAGCGAATGCTGCTACAACAATCAGGGACCACCAAACTCAACTCACCTGTCCTCAGACTCAGCAAAGCACTGTTTACCATAAACTTCCTGAATGGCACCTTTGAGGATCCAAACCCTCCCATCTATCGTCATTTCCAGAACACCGGGAGACAGAAACTGAAGGAAAATCCAGAAGTCCTGATCCGGGACCCAGAGACTCAAAAAATCCAAGGACCGTACAAACTTGTAACTTGGGGACGTGGGTATGCCAGTGTATCTACCCCTCAAGGACTGAGATGGATCCCAGGGAAGTGGGTAAAACCTTATGTCACTTCCTCAAAAGTTAAGGAGGTTAAAACTGCCTCCTGGAAGAGACACCGTAAAAAAGAATCCTGATTTTGCACCTTCATGTAAACCCCCTACTGCAGATCTTTATGTTAATCCCTTAAGTTAAGTTGCACTGTTTTGCACTCAGGTTTTTGCACTGTATTTTGTAAATCTTCATCCTGATACTCCATACCATAGATGTCCTAACTAAACCCCTGAGTTTTGACTGGGGAACTAGTTTAAAGGCATCCTAGGTACTGTTGAGTTGTAAGGACGATAGATTCCAATTATGTTTTGCACTGTTGTTTTGTTACTGTTCTATGCACTTTTAAGTTACTAAGAGTTACAACCCAGCTTTAAAGAAAAAAAAATAGGGAATTGTTGCTGCCTGTTCCGAGCTTCCCCTCCCCCCTCCCAAAGACATGTGCTCAGAGGTTCTTTGTTCCAAGCACGGGCAAAGCCAAATGTAACTCAGACTCTTCAGCAGTGTCTGATTGGCTGGTCACCCCGGGTCCACCCCCAGTCCTCCCCTTTCCCCTTCTCCTAATAAAAGATGGTCGAGGAGAGGCCACGCTCTCTCACTCAGCTCAGCGACTTTCCTGCGAACATCTCTGGTTGTCTGTCTCGTTTGAAAGCTTCTAACTGCAGGGAATTGAGCGAGCAGGGAGCTATATTTCTCCCTCTTTGCTTCTGCTGATGGTATTTGCTCTGCAGCTGATTCAGGTACCGATTTTAGAGCTACCAAAGTGCTAGATCGCCCTTGCAACCTCTCAAGGCTGCTCGGGGCTTTCTAAGGCATTGAAATACAAGCGCTAGCCGGTATAAAGCTGAAAAGATACCTTCCACACCCCCCCACTGCCTTGCTGCGGGCAGGCAGTGTGGCTTGGCTCTTTGGCTCTCCCCCCTCTCCACTTCGATAAGCAACATTCCAGCTGCAAGGCTGAGGTGAGATTAACCCTTTTATTGCTGTGAAGAGATGAAAACCTGAGGGAAGAGAAAGAGGAGATTCTTAAAGCTGAAATTCTGTTGTAAAGCTATGATATATCAGAGTATCCCATTATAATTTCATGAAGATATGGGGGTGGAGTGTTCAACTCGTAAGCAAAAGCACCTGCGCTGAGATAGGCAGATGCTGACGCAGCTGCAATTTCATGAGAAGTTTGAACAGAGAGACTTGGATGCGATGAGGACTTTTGCTCCAAATGGGAAAGGAGAAAACCTCAATTCCTAGAGATGCTCCCAGAGATAGTCCTAAAGATGAAAATGAGGAGGACCCTTTGCTCCCAGGGAAGGAGAAGGGCCTCTGTTCTTAGAGATGAAATGCTCCCAGAGATGGGTGAAGAGAACTTTTGTTTCTGAACGGCTCAACCTTAAAATTGTACCCCAAAAAACTTCAAGAGTGGACCCTCGAAAGCAGTTGTGGGAAAAGCTGCAAGTCGGGGGAAGGGACTCACATGCGAGCAGAGACTCCTCTTCCTAAATGGACTGAACAATATTTGGAAGTGGGCGGCTTTCTCGTTGTGATAATGTTTTCATAGCAGGAGCAAGAAGAGACTTCTCTTTCTAAATGGACTGAACAAGGCTATTATGGAAGTGGTAAACAGACTGAACATCTTAAGGGTTGTCTTTTTACATTGTCAGTGGGAGAAGGGAGGAAGGTGGGGGGAGGAGGAGGGGAGTTCTGAAGGTGTGGTATAATTTTTTTTCCTCTTTTAGGTCTGTTAATAAACTTCTTTATATTCTTTCAAGTTTGGTGCCTGCTTTGCTTTTCTCCTAATTCTTATCTCACAGAAGGTAAACAGTAATGAGTATCTTGGACCAAACAACTACACTAAATTGGTGTTTCCGCCTGGTTCCAAACCCAACCTGCTACACCCTGGGATTTTGGAAATAATCACAAATTGGCCTGAAGGTGAAAACTTTGGTCTCACTGATGAAGAGGAAGAAGAACAAGTGACGTGCTGAAGAAGCTCCACCATACAACCAACTGCCATCAGAAGACGCTACGCATTTTTCACTGATGGTTCTTGTCGCATTGTAGGGATGAAACAAAAATGGAAAGCAGCCGTATGGAGTCCCACACGACGGGTTGCAGAAGCTACAGAAGGAGAAGGGGGATCAAGCCAACTCGCTGAACTCAAAGCTGTTCAACTAGCCCTGGACATTGCTGAAAGAGAGAAGTGGCCAAAGCTCTACCTCTACACTGATTCATGGATGGTAGCCAATGCTCTGTGGGGATGGTTAGAAAAGTGGGACAAAGCTAATTGGCAGCTAGGGGAAAACCAATCTGGGCTGCTGAAGAGTGGAAAGACATCGCTGCCCGAGTAAGAAAGCTGGTTGTGAAAGTCTGCCATGTAGATGCCCATGTCCCCAAGAGTCGGGCTAATGAAGAACACCAAAACAAGAAAGAGGTAGATCAGGCTGCAAAGGTAGACGTGTCACAGATAGACTTAGATTGGAAACACAAAGGAGAGTTGTTCTTAGCTCGATGGGCCCATGATGCCTCAGATCATCAAGGCAGATATGCCACCTATAGGTGGGCACGAGATCGAGGGGTGGATCTAACCATGGACAGTATCTCCCAGGTTATCCATGACTGTGAGACATGTGCTGCTATCAAGCAGGCCAAGAGAGTGAAGCCCCTGTGGTATGGTGGGCGGTGGTCCAAATACAAGTATGGGGAGGCCTGGCAGATTGATTACATCGCACTGCCTTAAACCCGCCAAGGTAAGCGCTATGTGCTCACAATGGTAGAAGCCACCACAGGATGGCTGGAGACCTACCGTGTTCCTCATGCTACAGCCCGTACCACTATCCTGGGCCGTGAAAAGCAAGTCCTTTGGAGGCATGGCACCTCTGAGAGAATTGAATCTTACAACGGGACTCATTTCAAGAATAGCCTTATTAACACCTGGGCTAGAGAACATGGCATTGAGTGGGTGTACCATATCCCTTACCATGCACCAGCTGCAGGCAAAGTGAAACGGTCCAATGGATTGTTGAAAACCACCCTGAAGGCACTGGGTGGGGGAACTTTCAAAAATTGGGAGCAACATCTGGCAAAGGCCACCCGGTTAGTTAACACCCAAGGCTCCACCAATAGAGCTGGTCCAGTCCAATCTGAATCCCTGTAGATGGAGATAAGGTCTCTGTAGTGCATGTCAGAGGTCTGTTAGGAAAGACTGTTTGGATTAATTCTGCCCCGAGTACAGACAAACCCATCCGTGGGGTTGTCTTTGCTCAGGGACCTGGTTGCACATGGTGGGTAATACAGAAAGATGGAACAACATGTTGTGTACTGCAGGGAGATCTGATTGTTGGGTGAAAACCACCTGTAATGTGAAATGCCTGTATACCAGTGCTTGTTGTGTGTCTCTGTCACTGTTCATACCTAGCTGTGTATATATATATTTATGTATGTATTAATGTGTGTGTGTAGAATTAGAATATCTTAGTTTGGGCATTGAGCCAACGATATGGGATAAGGGGTGGAATGTCTTGGGGTGACTTTATGATTTGTATCCCCTATTTCTGCCCGACGCCCAGAAATTAATTCTTGCGCCTTTATATGCCTCTAAACTGAGCCTGGGAGGGGGAAGGAAAAACTGAGCAAAACTTTTTCAAAGCAGTTTGCAGCTTGTTCAAGGTCACACAGAGATAGAGACTTTTTTTTCCAGCTGCGGCAGGAGAGCGAGGAAGCACCCAGCATGCGGGGTTTTTTTCAGTCAGTTTTTGGCCAGTTTTTCAGTTTCTTTTTCTCTGGCGAGAGACGGAGAGTTGAACTTTTTTCCTTCCCTGGAATTTCGGATTGTCTCCCTTTTCCACTGGACTGCTTCAGTATCAGAACACATCGAAAGAACTTTCCACTGAGCACAGAGGGCCTGGCCCTGGGCCAAGCCCCAGCTCCAAGGAGACCAAAGGGAGGACTCTAACACTTTCCCAGGTGTTTTTCTCCACAGCAAGAGATTTTATTATTTAGCATTATTTTCCTTTTCCCGTGTGTTTGTTAAATAAATAGTTTTTATCTCCTTCACTTTCCTTTGAGGAAAATTTATTTTTCCTGAACCTGGTGGAGGAGGGGTGGTGACCTGCCTTGTCTCAGAGGATATATTTCTAAATTTGGCCAAACCAGAACAGTGACTTACACTGCTTGCAAGTGGCCTGCACCTCATTTTAATGTCTCATCTATTTATTCAAGGCCTCACAGCAATTAGCTGAGCCCCCAGCCAACAGCAGAGATCCCTCTGCTATGGCCATAACTTCTTCTACTTCTATTGCAGTGAGCTCTGAGCACACGTACATGGTCACATCATAGAACTGTAGAACCATAGAATGGTTTGGGTTGGAAAGGACCTTAAAGAGCATCTAGTTTCAAACCTCTGCCATGGGCAGGGTCACCTTTTACTAGACCAGGTTTCTCAAAGCCCTGTCCAACCTGGCCTTGAACACTTTTTCAAAAGCAGAAACCATTTCACCTCCAATTTTCTGGCTGGACCCCAATGACACACCAGCACAAACCACTCACTTCCAGTGACCTGTGTGGCTTCTCAGGCCAATGCATGCATTTCAATTAGCCAAAAATTAATTGGCTTGGACTAGAGAAGGGTTTTCCAGGGAAGACTTAGAAAAACTGATTGTTTGAATTTTTTTTTAAAGGAGGTCGAGTGGGGTAAAAGGACCAGGAGAGGGGCCCAATCCATCACCCATGGACCTCTGAGCCCTTTGCACTGCTCCCATGGGCTTCATCCTCACCTCTGTGTGAAGTAATAGGGAGAGGGACCAACTCCAACCGAAGCTGCAACAGGATGTGACCCAGTGCCAGGAGCACAGGCTGAGCCATCCCCACACAGCATTTCCAAGCAGACACCATTAGGGATATTACGCCCCCCCCCCCCCCCCCCCCAATTTTGTTTTTCCTCCATCCTAAACAAAAGGAAGGTCTCTTCCAGACCAGCAGAAGTGATAGAGCGTACCCACAAAGACATGGGGAAGTGTCAAGCTTTAAACATTTATTACTCAGATTATGCATTTTATAGCATACAGTGCATCTGGATGTTCTATAAACAAAGACTGAATTGTCACAAAGAGTTATTATCTCCCTTGTTTTAACAGTCTCTGAAATGCTGAACATGAGTTCCTGTTTTCTCTAGTATGAATATCTAGTCTTTATTCTCCACAACATCTTTTTCCTTTTTTTAAAAAAAAATTTAAAGCACTTAGTTTAACAAATATGATTAAATTAAAAATGCTGCTTTTTCAAATGCAAATAAATAAATTAAAAGAAAAAAAAATGTTACCCTTAACTCCATGTTCTGCAGGACACTGCAACTCCCTTGGCTATTGACAGTGAAGTTTGCAACCTTTAGAATGGTTTCTCCTGAAAAAATACTGTAAGTATAACTGGGTCTGTCTAATAGCTAACACCAAAAAGAGCAAAATTGGTGTAAAGCCATAAAATACCCATTGGGCAAATAATTTTTTTAAAAAGTATTTAAGATTTTGAGAGACTTCCAAGTGAGGGATGTTATAAAAATAAGCATGAAAATAAATAATAAGTTAATCTGACAAGTTTTCTTTCAAAGCCATCAATCATGCCAAGAATAGATACTAATTAATCTCCTTGGGGGGGAAGAGGGGAATGAAGCAAATCACTTACTTTTCCTTTTTCCCCCCCATTTTCATTTCACCTCCGTATACATGAAACTTCTCCAAACAAGGGTGAAATCCCTCATGGGGAAACCAAGCAAGTCACTTTCTGGGTAGCATAAATCTTCATTTTGGAAAGAATTTCACCAGAAATGAGGTGAATTAGATGCTGAGGTGTTTGGCAGGGAGTTGACAAACCTCCTCTGCATCCAAGGGGGACTGTCATGGTGGTGGTGCAGAGCATTGATCCTCTGCAGATGCTTCAGCCACTTGTCTTCACACCAGCCCAAGGTTTGGTCCCATAACATATTAAAACCCCATGTGGATACTTTTATTGAGCAGTAAAGATCAGATCTGGCTAATTTGGGGAGATGTAGTTTGTGGCTTCACACCTTCAAAAATACACATTGGAGAATTACACTCTTTGGCAACTGTTTCTAAAGAAAGCTGAAAAAAAGAAGACGCTCAATGACATTCCTAGCTGCTGTCACCAGGGACCCCAAAAAATTCCCAGTGTTGATCCCCAGCTGCCCATCAAATGGCCTCACAGTGTCTCTTTTCCCAAAATGGTACCATGGTTAATGATACATGCCTGCTGGCTTCCTGCTGATAGATTTCAGAAAAATACCACTGGCAGCATGTAATTTTGGGATTAAAAAAAAATTTTGGTCCACATTTTGATTCTCAGACATCACTGGGGTGACTTATGTACCAAAGCAGTTAATGGGTGGATGAACATATGTTAATAATGGATATAAATGGCAAGACATTAAAAACCATAAGATTTCACATAAAAGTTCTTTGGTGGGAAAAATTCCAGTGTTGGGGGGAAAAATCATGGACCAAGCCTGGTTGGTGGGGGTTGCAGGATTGCCCCCAATGGGAAAATTGAATAAATCCCCATGGCTTGCCAGGGTAGGGAAATTCTTAAGCAGAAATACTGCCCTGTGGCTTATACTTCACCTCTGAATGCCTCCTGATGAAGAATTACCTGGGAGTCTTGGTGGATTACAAGTTGAGCATGAGCGGGCAATGTGCTCTTGTGGCCAAGAGGCCCAATGGTATCCTGTGGTGGACTGGGAAGAGTGTGGCCAGCAGGTCGAGGGAGGTGATCCTACCCCTCTACTCGGACCTAGTGAGGCCACATCTGGAATACTGTGTCCAGTTCTGTGCACCTCAATACAAGAAAGACAAGGAACTACTGGAGAGGGTCAAGTGGAGGCCACAAAGATGATTAGGGGTCTGGAGTATTTCTCTTATGAGGAGAGACTGCAGGAGATGGGCCTGTTTAGAATCATAGATTATGCTGAGTTGGAAGGGACCCATCAGGATCATCCAGTCCGACTCCTGGCCCTGCACAGGACACCCCAAGAATCACACCATGTGCCTGAGAACATTGTCCAAACACTTATTGAACACAGACAGGCTTGGAGCTGTGACCACTTCCATTGGGAGCCTGTTCCAGTGCTTAACTACCCTCTGGTTGAAAAACCTTTTCCTGATATCCAACCTAAATCTCCCCTGACTAGGCTTCATGATGTTTTCTTGAGTCCTGTCAATGAGAGTGAAGAGATCAGTACCTGCCCCTCCGCTTCCCCTCGTGAGGATGTTGAAGACCACAATGAGGTGTCCCCTCAGTCTCCTCCAGGCTGAACAAACCAAGTGACCTCAGCCACTCCTCATAAGGCTTCCCCTCCAGACCTTTCACGATCCTTGTGGCCTTCCTTTGGACACTGTCTAATAGCTTAATGCCTTTCTTATATTGTGGTGCCCAAAACTGCACACAGAGCTCAAGGTGAGGCCACGCCAAGGAAGAGCAAAGCGGGTCAATCACCTCCTTTGACTGGCTGGCAATGCTTTGCCTGATGCACCCCAAGACACTGTTGGCCCTCCTGGCTGCCAGGGCACACTGTTGACTCATATTCAACTTTCCATCAGCCAGGACCCCCATATCCTTCCCCATATCCTTTTCAGCAGCACTGCTTTCCAGCTTCTTGTTCCTCAGTCTATCAGTACATCCAGGGTTGCCCCACCCCAGGTGCAGAATTCAGCACTTGCCTTTGTTGAACTTCATACGGTTGGTGATTGCTCATCTCTTTAATTTGTCCAGGTCTCTCTGCAGGGTCTCTCTGCTCTCGAGGGAGTCAACACCTCTTCCCAATTTAATGTGTCTGTCAAACTTACTCAGGATTCCTTCGAGTCCTGTGTCCAAGTCATTAATGAAGATGTTGAAGAGAACTGGGCTGAAGATGGAGCCCTGCGGAACCTCACTTGTGACTGTTGACCAGCCTGATGTCACCCCATTCACTATAACTCTTTGTGCCTGACCTGTGATCCAGTTGCTCAGCCATTGCGTAACATGGTTATGCAACTGTGTGCTGGACGTTTTGTCCAGAAGGGTCCTGTGAGAGACGGTATCAAAAGCTTTGCTGAAATCCAAAAAGATTGCATCCTCTGGCTTTCCTAGATCAACTAGGTAGGTTACCCTGTGGCAGAAGGAAATCAGGTTCAACAAGCAGGACTTTCCCCTCATGAAGCCATCCTGGCTGTGACTGCGTTGTCCTCCAGATGTTTCTCAACACCTCCCTGAATAATCTTTTCCATGATTTTACTGGGAACTGATTTGAGACTGACAGGCCTGTAATTTCCAGGATCCTTCTTGCCCTTCTTGAAAATCGGGACAATGTTCACCAGCTTCAAGTCAGCTCTGACCTCTCCAGATTCCCAAGACTGCTCAAAAATCATCAAGAGATGTTTTGCAATGACATCAGCCATCTCTTTGAGGATTCTTGGCTGAATCCCATCAGGCCCATAGATTTGTAGGGATCAAGCTGGAGCAGTAGATCCTGCACAAGTTTAAGTTTGACTGGGAGTTGATCATTCTCACAGTCATGGACCTCCAGCTCAGGGCACTGAAACCCCCTTAGTCTGTCGTCCATGTTGAAGACAGAGGCAAAGAATGCATTAAACACCTCTGCCTTGTCCATGTCCCTGTTTGTGAGGTGACCATCCTCATCCTGGAAAGGGCTGATGTTATTTTTACACTGCCTATTGCCATTAATATATTTGAAAAAACTCTTTTTATTGTCCCCCCACAATCATTATTATTTAGTCTAGAGAAGACTGAGAGGGGATGCCATCAACGCATATAAATATCTCAAACGTGGGTTCCCAGAGGATGGTGTCAGACTCTTTTCAGTGGCACTCAGAAACAGGATGAGGAGCAAGGGCCATAAACTAAAACACAAGAAGTTGCACCTCAGCATGACGAAGAACTTCTTTACATTGAGGGAGGCAGAGGGCTGGAACAGGCTGTCCAGGGAGGTAATGGATTATAGGACTTCTCTGTTCTTTAAAGAAAAAAAATGAAGACAAAATTGGTTTCCAGGTCTTCTCGCAGAAGATGGATGCCGTGCCTGAGTGCTCTGCAATGGGTGTTAAGTCCCCTTTTCCTCTGCTTCCTGAGAAATCAGGGAGTGGGAAAAACCAAGAGCAATGGGCACAACCCTGAGCCTTATATTGCTGATGGGCTTTACCACTGTACTGGGTTTGCATGGCCAAGCTTTGGTAGTGGGAAGGTGTGTTGGTTTTGCACAGCCTGGTTTTTGGTAGCAGGGGGGCCACAGAGGTGGCTTCTTTGAGAAGCTGCTGGAAGCTTCCACCATGTCCAGCAGAGCCAATCCCTGATGGCTCTGAAGATGGACATGCTGCTGGCCAAAGCTGGGCCAAGTAGAGATGGTGGAAGCACCTCTGTGAAAACATATTTAAGAAGAAAATCAAAACAAAGTGGGGACAGTTGTTTTCTAGCCAGAGAAGAGGAGGAGGTGAGAACATGTGAGGGAAACAACATGGAGACACCAAAGTCAGTGGAGAAGGAGGGGGAGGTGGTGCTCCAGGCGCCAGAGCCGAGATTCCTCTGCAGGCCATGGTGAAGACCATGGTGAAGCAGGTTATCCCCCTGTAGCCAATGGAGGTCCATGGGGGATGCAGAGATCCACTCACAGCCCGTGGGGGAAGTGCCCATGCCAGAGCGGGTGGATGCCTGAGAGGAGGCTGTGAGCCTGATCCAGTGGGAGTCCTGGTAGAGAGAGGGGGCCCCTGCTTCCAAGGTGGAGCAGCCTGTCCTTGGAGGACTGCAGCCCGTGGAAGAGTGACCCATGCCACAGCAGTTTTGGGAGGACTGTTTGCTCGTGGGAGCGACTCACGTTGCAGCAGTTTTGAGAGGACTGCTGCTTGTGAGATTGGAGCCACACTGGAGAAGTTCACAGAGAACTGTCTCCCGTGGGAAGGGAACCCACAGTCTCACAGGGGAAGGACTCTTCTCCCTGAGCAGTGGAAGAAAGCCTCGGGTGACGAACTGACCAAAACCCCCATGCCCCTGTCTCCCTGCACTGTCGGTGGGAAGGAGGGAGGAGTTGGCAGAAGAAAAGGTGTTTTTAAGGGCTTATTTTACATCTCATTATCCTCATTATCCTGCTCTGACTTTGTTAGTAATAAATTCACTTTGTACGTCTAAGTTGAGACTGTTTTGTCCTTGGAGTGTTTTCTCCTGGTCCTTAACTCATGAAGCTTTCATTAAATTTTTCTCTCCTCTGCCCAGCTGTGGCAGGAGAGGGTGAGTGACTTTCATGGGTACCTGGCATTTGGCCAGTGTCAAACCACGACGGGGGGGGGCTACCGGGTAGCTTTTGTGAGAACCTGCTAGAAGCTTCCTCAGTGTCCAGCAGAGCCAATCCCTGGCTGCTCCAAATACAGATGTGCCGCTGGTCAAGGCTGCACCTATTGGAAATGGTGGTAATGCCTCTGTGATAACTTATTTAAGAGGAAGAAGGAAAAAAATGAAGAAAAAAAAGTTATTGCACAGTTGTAATTGCAACCAGACAAGAGCAGGGTGAGAACATGTGAGAGGAACAGCTCTGCAGACACCAAAGTCAATGGAGAAGGAGGGGGAGGAGCTGCTCCAGGCGCCAGAGCCAAGATTCCTCTGCAGCCTGTGGTGATGACAGTGGTAAAGCAGGTTGTCTCCCTGCAGTCCATGGGGATCCATGGGGGATGCAGAGATCTACCTGCAGGCCGTGGGGGAGGTGACCATGTCAGAGCAGGTGGATGCCTGAGAGGAGGCTGTGAGCCTGTGGGAGATCTGTGGACAGGGGGCCCACACTGGAGCATTCTGTCCTTGAGGGACTGCAGCCCGTGGAAGAGTGACCCACATGGCAGCACTTTGGGGAGGACTGTTGCTTGTGAGATGGACTCACGTTGGAGAAGTTCACAGAGAACTGTGTCCCGTGGGAGGGATCCCATGCTGGAGCAGGGGAACAATTCCTTTCCTTGAGCAGAAACAATGGGTGATGAACTGACCATAACCTGCATTCCCTGTCTCCTTGCACCACTGGGGTAGGAGGTAGAGCTGGGAAGGAAGGAGGGGTGGAGGGAAGGTGTTTTTAAGGGTTTCTTTTACTTCTCATTATCCTGCTCTGATTTTGCTAGGAATAAATTCAATTCATATCTTTAATTTGAGCCTGTATTTGATGAGTGATCTCTCCCTGTCCTTATCTCAACTCATGAACCCTTCGTTATATTTTGTCTTCCCTGCCCAGCTATGGAGGGGAGTGAGAGAGTGACTTGGTGGGTGCCTGGCATCCAGCCAGAATCAATCCACTACAACCACCTTAATCAAGTTCAGCTGCTCATTAATTCGCTCAAACACCATTGCTACTAATGAAGCTGACCCAACGCAAGGTGCCATCATCATGCTAAGTTCCTGGGCTTGAATCCACAAAGCAGAAAATAAATTTTCCAGACAAGTCCAGTGGACCCAGCAATCATTTTTCTGCTTTCTGTGTAGACAGAAAAGCTGAAGCTCCTGTTGGTTGCTACTGATGCTCCATGTGCAGAATAAAAACTGCATCAGCAGACAACCAGATGAAAATTCAAATAATATTGAACCACAGCATCACGACCTAAGCTGCACCAGGGGAGGTTTAGGTTGGACATTAGGAAGAAGTTCTTCACAGAAAGGGTGATTGGGCATTGGAATGGGCTGCCCAGGGAGGTGGTAGTCACTGTCCCTGGAGGTGTTTAAGAAAAGACTGGATGTGGCACTTAGTGCCATGGTCTAGTTGACAAGGTGGTGTTAGGTCATAGGTTAGACTCAGTGATCTCAAAGGTCTTTTCCAACCTAGTTAATTCTGTGATTCTGTGTTTTAATAAGTAGTGTCACTAAACAACAAATAAGGAGAGCACCGAGTTGTCTTCATCATTCGGGGAGGGTTGCAACAGCATGGCATTTCTTCGTACCAGCCTCCTTGCCCTCTGGGCATTTCTTCATCCATGAGGCATCTTGTTTTCACTTCCCAGCAGCTGCTCTCTTCCTTGGGATGCCCTAGCACAGAGCAACCTGGGTATCCTGGAGCAACCTGGGGACCCTTGGGCAAACTCTCCCCCTCTGAATGTCACCCATCCTTCAATTATGTGGTGCCACTTACACCAACCATGGGACAGAGTTGCTCTTGTACATTGCCCACCTAGAAACACCGGACAGCAAATTCAGCTAGTTAGAAGCCAGGCTCAAAATCTCTATTTTTGGCTTTTTCTATTTTTCCCCTCTTCTTTTTTCCATGCATTGCTTGTCTTCTGTTTACCAGTCTCCAAAGAAGAACATTAAACCTTCATTTCTCCCTTGCCCTGTAAGTTATTAGGCCCAACTATAACAGTCCTGGATTTAAATGTATAATTATAACCATGACAGTAACTACAATAAAGCACTCCTTCAATGGAAAAAAAATTTATTACATTAAAAAAAAGGGTTGTAGTGGTTGAGGGATAATGGTGACTTGAAAAGCAAGAGCCACAGAATTCCCTGTTTCTTAGAGCTCCCAGCTCAGAGGACGTGATTCTCAATCCATCGAGAAGGTTACTAGCAACATGATGATGGCTGCGTTACTTCTGCAGTGGCTTTTGGTCTCCTTTAAAATAGTCCTTCTGCTTCAGCATCTTCACATAAACCATTAGCAAGCTTTTGGGAAGGCATTGCTTTCCTCATCTCCGAGCTGTTTGCCATTGTTGATTCAACAATACAATAAAATAAGAAGGAATTACAAATAATAAAGAAAAAGAAAACCCAGTGCAAATAAGAAAGTCATCCCACTCTCCAATCCACTTTCAAAGGGGTGACAAGTAGGTGGGGGGCACACAGAAAGTTGAAGACAAGAGGAGGGGAACCTAGCGCAAGGCCCCTTTGACAAAAGCCATCACTTATGAGTGTCTGGTGTAGTGTGTGTCTAGCTTTGTCCTCCCATCTGTTGCCTGCTGTCTCCTGCCAGTTGGCCAGGGCAAGGCAGGAGGACAGCATGAAAACAATACTAGCCCCCACTTGGATTAGTTGTTTGGGTTTTTTTCTTTTCCAAATTCTCTGTCTTCTTTCAAAAGCCAAACAATAACCTGGTGGGATGCGTTGCTGCTGATTAAGCAATGAGATCAGAAAAAGAAACCCGACGCAGCTGAAAAAGAAACATGCTTCTCTATCCCCACCCCACAAATGTATTCTCAAGCATGCTGGGGTTTGGTCTTCTGGGGAATTTAAATCAGAAAAGCTTTTTCCAGATCCTATCAAGGTGCATGTCTTCTTCCTGTTCCTTCCCACCCCACCTTGTCCTGCCCCTCAAGCCGTCAGTTTTTGGATGGTCTTGTTGTAGTACTGAGTGATGGTGGGCATCAGGGGGTTCCAGTTGTTGGCGTGCAGCTCAATGACCTCCAGCAGCAGGGACCGTGTCAGCATGGACTCAGAGGGACAAAGCATCTTGTCACGTGCTATTGCCAACAGCTCTGTCATCATCTCAGGCAGCTGCTCCTCCAGCAGCCGGCCGGTGCTCTGCAGCTGTCAGGAGAAGAAGGGGTCAACCATGGCTTATTGATGCTTGTGTGTCCCTTCCAAGTTGAGACATTCTATGTTTCTATCATTCTATAATATTCAGACATCCCACTGGCTTTTACAAACGTGCTCCATCCCTCCAATTCTTCCCTGCTTGGTGTGGCAGAGCCAACAGGCAAGGTTAAAGGCATCGTGACTTTTGAAAACCAAAATGACCCGGCAGCAGGCTCCAAGAGCATGAAGGGCAAGGTTTTCAAAAGCATCTGCGCTGGGCTGCTAGAGGAGCAAATGGTCCAGCTACTGCTGGCATAAAAGGAGGATTGCTTTTGAAAAAAAATAATCGCACCTAAAAATCATGCTATTGTCAAAACAAAGTGCAGGCTGTGATGTCTTATTCTTGCCTTCTACCTGGCCCTTCATTTACTTGCTGATTCACAGCTCACAGTAACTCCCAGTCATTAATCATAATAAGCAGAACCCTCCTGTATGCATAACAAATCCCACTCTGATGATCTGCATTTATACATCATGCTGCTTCACAGAGGACAGCCAAGGGATTTTTTTTTAAACAATTACTCCTTGGAGAGCCTCCATGGAGCAGCATAAGCCTTAGGTAGTTCCACAGAGGAGAAGGTCCAAGCTGGAACTTGACAGCAGTGAGTCCATCACGGAAGATTAGTGGGTCTTGAATGCAGAGCTCCTCAAAGTCCTCACCTTAAAAATTCATACCCTTGTCCTCAGTTGCCTGCCATTTTGCTGAATTTCAACCATTTGGGCTATAATTTCAACCTCTCTCTGCAAGGAAAGCATCCATCCTTACAGGCAAATCAATTCCCAAAAAAGATACTAATGAAACTCTTCTATATTTGTACCAGCATTTCCCTGCAAATCTGCTGCTGAGCCAAACAAACCTGTCCATGTGAGCCATGGGGCAGTTTTAGCTCCAGTACAGGTGTTTTTGTGCTTAAAAAATAAGTGCAGGGTGAGATTTGAAGGAACCAGGATGATATAATTTTGTGATGGTACCCCAGCTACCAAACCTTTTGCATCTATGTACATGAATCAAAAGCCCAGTGATAGAGTCTCAAGGGCCATCTCTTATCTCACAGTAGTGTCTTTTATCTACTCTGCTCTCATGAGACCCCCAACTGGAGTACTGCGTCCAGCTCTGAGGTCCTCAGGACCGGAAAGACATGGACCCATTGAAGAAGGCCCAGAGGAAGCTGCAAAAATGGTCAGAGGGCTGGAGCACCTCTCCTAAGAGGACAGGCTGAGAGAGTTGGGGTTTTTCAGCCTGGAGAAAAGAAGGCTCCAGGGAGACCTTAGAGCACATTCCAGTACCTAAAGGGGCTACAGGAGAGCTGGAGAGAGACTTTGGACAAGGGCATGGAAGGATAGGACAAGGGGCAATGGCTTCAAGCTGACAGAGGACAGGTTTAGATTAGATATTGGGAAAAAATTCGACTGTGAAGGTGGTGAGGCACTGGCACAGGTTGCCCAGAGAAGCTGTGGATGCCCCATTCCTTGAAACAGGGTCAGGTTTCAAGGTCAGGTTGGACAGGACTCTGAGCAACCTGATCTAGTTGCAGATGTCCCTGCCCATGGTAGGGGGTTGGATTAGATGCTCTTTAAAGGTCCCTTCCAACCCAAGCCATTTGGTGATTCCATAATACAAAGGGGCAACACAGTTGTTTGGGTTTGGAAACATGTAATAGCTGCTTGACGTGTGGCCAAGGACAGAAGCGGCAAAGCAATGAAGACTGGGGCAGGTGGTGCGGGTGTTTCCCTACCTCCATGGAGCAGCAAAGCACAGCATCTTCCTTCACATCCTGAGATTGCAACAACTGCAAAAGAGAAGAGAGAGGTGGTGAGAAATGCATGACCTCCTCCTCCCTTACAACCTTCCTTTCATCTCTTCATCCAGATTGACTTTTGCCAGTTCCAGAAGGAAAGGACATAAAATCAGAAAGGAGGGAGGAAAGAGATAACACAAAAAGTTAAGATAAACAGTGACAAAATGCAGGGTAAAGGGTATCACCAGCCTACCCACTGCTGAGAGCAAGCAAGCGGGGCACAATGTAGACTTTAGATTAACAACTTTCAAAATCAAATTATTTAGGTTACATTGTTTCTTTTATTCCCCAACAGGCAATGAGAAAACACACTAGTTTCACATACACAGTGTATTGGCTTTGCATGGCCTGGTTTTTGGTAGCAGGGGGACCACAGAGGTGGCTTCTGTGAGAAGCTGCTAGAAGCTTCCACCATGTCCAGCAGACCCAATCCCTGATGGCTCTGAAGATGGACATGACACTGGCCAAGCCTGGGCCAATTAGAGAGGTTGGTAACGCCTCTGAGGTAACATATTTAAGAAGAAAATCAAAACAAAGGGCATATTACTTTTCTTCTGTTTTTGTGTATCTCGAGTTCTTTTACTCAGAGTTTGGATTACAATGCAGGAGGCGCATCTTTACTGATGTTTATTATTTTCTTATCTGTAATGCAGCTGCACAGTGTGTGCCTTCTAGTTGGCAGGGTAAAAAATGGCTGTGAGTTTTAATTTTCAAAGCTTTTTAAAGTCTAAACTAACCAATTATGAGATATGTTTTCACTTCCAACCCAATTACTAACTTTTCATGTTCTGCAGTGTAGAACTTTTGACCCAATGACAGATCATTCAGATTTGTGAAGAAGAAGGAGAAGGAAGAAGACATAAATCCACACCCCAAATCCTCCATATTGTAACCTATTATTACCTATATCTCCTAAACCTAATTTTCTACATTTCTGCATATTTCACCCAGTGACATAACTTTTAATTACACAGCAACAACCTCAGTGTTATCAGACAATTTAGGAAGCTTTTCCCAGGGTTTTGGATTGAATACAGTGTACTTCTGAGGATCACTGCTTCTCAGCACTGACAGGCTGAAATTCTCAGAACCCAGGGTTCCAATATTGGCACACAGTTTTTTCTTCTAGCCAAAGAGGAGGAGGTGAGAACATGTGAGGGAAATAACATGGAGACACCGAGGTCAGTGGAGAAGAAGGGGGAGGAGGTTCTCCAGGTGCCAGAGCTGAGATTCCTCTGCAGGCCGTGGTGATGACCATGGTGAAGCAGGTTGTCCCCCTGCAGTCCATGGGGATCCACAGGGGATGCAGAGATCCACCCACAGCCCATGGAGGAGGTGCCCACGTTGGAGCAGGTGGATGTCTGGAGGAGGCTGTAATCCAGTGGGGGTCCCGGTGGAGAGAGAGGGCCCTTGCTTCCAGGCTGGAGCAGCCTGTCCTTGGAGGACTGCACCCTGTGGGAGAGTGACCCATGTCGCAGCAGTTTTGGGAGGACTCTTTCCCCATGGGGGGAATTCACGTTGCAGCAGGTTTGGCAGGACTGCTGCTCATGAGATTGGACCCATGCTGGAGAAGTTCACGGAGAACTGTCTCCCGTGGGAAGGGACCCCACGGTTTCACATGGGAAGGACTCCTCTTCGGGAGCAGCGGAAGAAAATCTCATGTGACAAACTGACCAAACCCCCATGCCCTGTCTCACTGCGCTGTTGGTGGGAAGGAGGGAGGGGCTGGGGTTTTAAGGGCTTATTTTACTTCTCATTATCCTCCTCTGATTCTGTTAGTAATAAATTCACTTCACAACTTTAAGCCTGTTTTGCCCTTGAAGTGTTTTTCTCCAGGTCCTTAACTCATGAACCCTTCGGTAATTTTTTTCCTCTCCTCTGCCCAGCTGTGGCAGGGGAGGGTGAATGAGCAGCTTTTGTGGGTACCTGGCGTTGGGCCAGTGTCAAACCATGACACACAGTGACAATGCAATGATCAGACAACAACATTCGTTGTTTGGAAGGGAAGTGCTCTGCCCAAGAGGCAGCCACCCACCACTGAACCTTTCCATCCCTGTGGGGTCACTTATAACAGCCATGAAATTACCTGATGGTAAAGCATTACATCCAATACACTGTAATTAACACAGCTCCTTCTAGACTGATTACATAGTGGTGCAAGTGCAATGGGTGCCAACAAAACTATTGTGTCTTAAGTGTACTGATTCCAATCCTACTCTGCTGTCCATGAACTTTGTGTTACAAACATGAGCTTGTAAGCCCAAACAACTTTCAATAGAGACTGAAAAATGTTGGGCATGGCATGGGATGGCGAAGGAAGGTGCTCGCCCAGTGGTTCAGACTCAGGAAAAAGGGTGCCAATATGGGTGTAACTGAACTGTATTCTACTGACATCTACATAATTTCTGATGAACTGTTAATGATGGGTTGTTCACAGTAGCTGCCTAGTGCACACCCAATCCCTCAGGCTACAAGCTGGGTGAGGCAAATCCTGCCAGATGGGGTAGTGTTTCTTTATCTTCACAAATGACCTAGCAGTGATAACTCCCTCCAGGGGAGTACCAACACAGTTACACCCATCCTGAGGGGGCCAACTCTGCTAATGGGCCATAATGGCTCAGCAGCACCAGCAGAATAGGCAGCTGCAGTACCCATCAAAGACTCCTCAAAATATCCTATGACTCACAGGATTACATCATTCCATTGTGAAATTCCCTGCCCTGGGGGAAGTACTGAGCATCCCTGCCTGGATTTGAGGGTATATAATCTAGGCAGTTTGGGGACTGGACACTACCACCACTGAACAGATCCAGAGGACCCGAACTTCCACAGGAGGACCAGAACTTCCACAGGACCACTGCTTTTGGCAAGACTGTGACCATCACTTCAACAGCACTGCAACCACTGTTTAATCGGACTGTGACCACCACCCTGACCAACAGGGTGCCAGGTTGTACTTTGATTTTGTGGGTTTAAGCCAGTTTTTCTGTATCATTGCATTTATAGTAATCTTTCTATTAAATTGTAACTCTGACCTGAAATCTCTTGCAAGGTATTTGTGTGGGGTTCATTTCTCCCACTGGTTGTGGCAGGATGTCCCCCCTCTCTCATGGCTGGGGCATTTGGAAGAGATAACTCAGGCCAGATTAATAGCCCAGCAAGGAGTCAGAGAGCCCAACAAGGGGTCAACTCCAGGCATCTGAGAGTCTAATCCTCAGCCCCAAGTACACATCTTGGTATGAGAGCAGATGTGGAAAGAGAGAAAAGAAAATAAACATCGGCAACCAAAAGACATGGTTCTTATGTCTATAAAAGCCCACATGAATTACCATAAAGGCAGAAGTCTCTTACACACTCCTTGGGTATGTGTGAGATGATTTCTCCCCAAAGCTTGGACGCAACTTCGTGGTTACTTTTCTGGGAATTGAGGCAAAGGAATTCGATGTCTACCCCTTCAACAATTTGGTGGTACGAAACGTTGGATCCTAAGTTATACTATTTCTTAGCTAGCTGTAAATTTAATGGTACTTTTAACCCCGCGTGTATAATACTAGTATCCCCTTTTGTCTTATCCCTGTGTAGTAATAGTCTGTTTTAAGTCTTATGTCTGTTAGTTTTGTGTCTATTAATAAATAATTCATTTTGTAATAGACCAAATCAGCCATTATTAAAGAACTTGCTAATGAAAGTGGGTTTTTGGGGTGCTGGACACCTCAATAACATGACTGCCTGCTGCTAGAGGCCTGGGCAAAAGGCAGGGACTGATTTAGACCTACATCATCCATTCATAACACTGGTTTACTTCCAAACCAGCACAAGGGTATACAGTGAGGGCCAATGCCTCTACCTGACAACAGCAAAGCGTAGGAGCTCAGCATGTCTCACCCCACGAACCTTGAAACCATGAGCAAGGACCCTCAAAAAGGGATCAGAAAGACCCATTTTCCACTGTTTTTACCTTTATGTCTTTGTTACACCCACAAAGATGCCGTTTCAGGTATTTTGCTAAAAACACGGTTCTAGTAGATAAAATACTGAGATTCTCAATCAGCCAACAAAGTGAGATGGAGAGTTATGAAAAACACTGTATCATGAGGCAGCTGATAAAATTACAAGTGGTGGCAACACTTGAACCTAAAGCCACTTCCATCCCATCACCTTGGGATGAACAAGCCCTGCTGGCCATGAGCTAATCCCTGTGGGCAGCAGGAAGATGAGTGCATGCATTAAACACTGAGAAAAAGGAGAAAAATTGGGAAAACTGGCTTCATTAGTATCTGAAACTCATTAGGGGAAGGAAAACTTTGGAAAAGTGTTTGGACTGATTAAAGTTGCCCATATAAAAATTGCTCACCATAACTAAACATGCTCCAATGTCACATCCTTTAGTTAAAATCCCAGTTCATATTCTCAGCCTTATCTCTCTTTCCCACTCTTATTTTTTCATGTTTCCTTTCCTGTACAAATAAATGCCTATTTTTTTACCAGCTCCACAATGACTGGAAAGTAGCTAGGGAAAAAAAAGAGGTAATTGTGTTGCTGCTGTTGTTGCTGTTTGTTTGTCTTGTTATATATACATGTGTATATATATATATACTAGTAAAGAACTGTTATTCCTTTTGCCATATCTTTGCCTGAAAGCCCTGTAATTTCAAAGTTATAATAATTCAGAGGGAAGGGGCTCACATTTTCCATTCCAAGGGAGGTTCCCGCCTTCCTTGGCAGATACCTGTCCTTTAAACCAGGACAGATCTTGGTGCCCAATTTGGGGCCTGAGGGCATCGAGAGGAAAGAGTGAAAAAGGAATAACAGTTCCTGGGTAACTGATTTTTGTGTGCTGAATATAGAAATTTCATTAGGCGGTGCCATGTGGTCTAGCCTACCCTGGTTCGGGTGGCACATGGTTGTGGCTATATTTTTCCTATTTGCAGCTCCTTATCTAAACATGGGTCCTATGACAAAGGCTGCTGTGGCTGTTATCCAGTTTGAACTATGGGTCAAGAAGGTGAGTAATTACTGGATTTTTAACCTCCTCTGGAAGGCGGGCACACAGATACATGGCTATCACACACTAAGTGTATGTTTTTGGGGTTTCATTAATAATGGTACCTACTGTGAGGAAGTAACACTGGGAGAAGTTTTCTCCCAATCCTTCACCCATTTCTTTGGGCCTACCCCAACAGCTTTCGAAGGGTTCAAATTTTCTCTAAATGCTAACAATATCATACAATGGCTGATGTTGCTGATAGGCCCATTCTATTTAGCATTCAGAGATAAGGTGAGATTGCCTTGGGTAACCACCCTGACATCTACCCCAGAGACTAGGGAGCATGCCCAGGAGCATGCCACAGGGGCTGGGGATACTGCCCAACAGCCTCACACTGCCCAAGAGCCCACCTCAGAAATGAACCACCTGTATTGGATGAGGGTATTGGAGGAGATACTCCAGGTGCTGAGGGAATAGTCTTCCCCAGCTGGTGGGAAACCCTCACCCTGCCTCAAAGAGGGAGAGTCTGATGGTGCAGCAGTGGAACCCACAGACATTACAACCATCCAGGTTCCAGCTGAACCACAAACCAGCCACAGCCAGCAGCAGTCCCCCTGTGCAGAGGAGAAAGTATAAGGCCGAATCAGTGTGCCCAGCTAATGATGATGAGGTACCAGGTCCCTCACAACCAGCAGGGGAGCCGGAGCCTGAAATCACCACCGAGTCCCTGTCGTCCAACAGTCTACGTAATCTGTGTAAAGACATTGTGCGATGGGGGCATGAGGCTTATTTGACCTGGTTACTTTGGGTTTGGGACCTGTGGGAGACAGAGGAGTAGAAACTCCTGCAATTAAAGGAGGCTTTGATTTACAACCCTGGAAGAGACTAGGTCTGGCTTAATTGACAGAGATTTGTGGACTTTAAGCAAAAGGATTACAAACTTGTATTCCTATAATTACAAGTAAAATTGTACACTGGGTGTTTTGGTGAAGGGTTTTAAAATATAATAGTGTGATTTTATATAGTTTAAGTTAAGAATGTAGATGGTATAAGAGAGACATCTGTGTGTACGTGACATGAGAAGTTATTGGTCAAGATATAGCTGCATTGCAGTGAGAAGTGCCACAGGTGATAGGTCATTAATCTAAAACAAAGTGTCTTTTTAAGTGTCTATTGGATTAGAAAGTTATAAATTATGATGTAACCCTAAATCTTGTGACTAGTTGCCATTACATGGAGGTGTTGTAAAATCTCACGCCTTGACTGATGCGTTTGTTATTTTAAACAATAAATTCACATAATTGCATAGTCCCATCCCTTAAAGTTATTTTCCTCTGACACATGAAAGCGCGGGAAACGGACAGGGACCTTATGGGTCCAGGTGTGCAACTGGATAGTGGCGAGGCAAGGTATCTGGGATCCTTGACCCAGGACCCGGGTGTGGATCAGATATTCGTGAGGGAGCCAGGGCCCCTTTCTCTCTGGGAGCAGCTTTTAATGACTGTAAGAGAGAGGTTTGTTCACAGAGAGACAATGCAGGAGTACCATCATAGGATGTGCTGGAAGACCATTGAGGAAGGGATCCAACAGCTGAGAGAAGTGGCAGTAATGCAGGGGCTCTTTGGAAGGGATGGACAGCACAGTAATGACTCTGACAAGGTCAGGTGCACAGGGCAGATGTTGTGGAACCTGGCAAATCTAGGGCCATCCCAATACATCACCTTCATTGCAAAGAATAATGCCGAGGACAACAGAGACACACTGGGTTCCGTAGCCAACAAGCTCAGGAATTATGAGAGCATGGTCAGTGGCCCAATGCAGGCTCATGTCTCTGCTGTGGTTAAGAGCCTCAAAGAGGAGATTAGGGAGGAGGTGATGGAGGAGGTGAGGAAGAACAGTTCCCATGTGGCACCAGTGCGAGGCACAGGCCCCAATGTCAGAGCCTGACGTCCCCTAGCTAGGGAGGAGTACACTCCAAGAGCTGATGTAGAGGAATTCCTTGTGGAGTGGGGGCATAGGATACCCCAGGAGAGCTTGGGCATCCCAGGGCTATTGCAGAAGTACCCCTGACGGGGCCCCAGGCTTTAGATAGGCTTGCAAGGCACCTGCTAGCCGGCAGCCTTGAACAGCCTTGGGAAAAGGTATACACTGGTCAGCTCCCCCGCTGCTTAGAGGCTTTCTCATGGGAAAGGGGTGTGAACTTTGCAAAGTATAACTTGGTGAGGGTAAACAATAAAACAGGAGCATGATGCTCAAATCGTATCGGTGTTCGTGTCATAACTCCGGCTGGCTCTCCTGCACCTGGGACCCCCCTGCTAAATCTGGCGCCCGAACAGGGACCCGAGTGAGTTTTGCTACATGCAGGTTCGCTTAAACGTGGTAAGACTCTGAATTTCATCGTATCGGTGCGGCAGCGCCAGGAGAGCCAGAGCGGGTGGCCCCAAAGCTGAGTAAAGCCGGGGGCCCGGTCTCAAAGCTAAATAGAAGGCCGGAGGATAAGCCCCAAAGCCGAGTAAAGCCGAGGGCTAAACCTCAAAGCCGAGTGGCCAGAGACTGCGATTTCGCATGGTTAAGCGTGTACCTGCAGCAAAGCAGCTATGGATTACGAAATGGAAACTCAACCCCTAGCTAGCATCCTCTCTATGAGATGTGAGATCGTGAAAGACCGAGATCTCAATGCCCTTGTTACGTGGGCCCGGGAACATAGGTGTGTGAAATACACTTCACTTATGTTCTCAACCAAAGCGTGGAGGGAAGTTGGAAATGAATTGTGGCTGTCCACGATTGAGAGAGGAAAAAAAGCTAAAGAAGCTAAAGCTCTCAACTTAACCTGGAAAGCAGTAACTGGCACTCTTGCAGAAATGAAAGCAGAGAGGACAGTGGCTGCGGCCGCCATGGAGGCTTTAGAGAGTGGCAGCTCCAGGTGTGGTGGCTCCGGGAAGGGAACAGACGGGAGTCTTACGGAGCGGCGGCCAGAGACCAGGGCGGAGTCCAGGGTTGCACGGTTCTTCGGGCTGGCCGCGAAAAGACCGATTAAAGGCACAGCAGCACCTGTCTGCTCGCTGCGGGAGTTGCTGGACTCGGCGAGGAAGGAAGTTAACCCACCGACGTCTGAGGGATAAATGGCTGCGAAGGCGGAAGCAGAGCCACCTGACTCAGGGGGCGGGGCGCAGGCGGGTGAAGGAGAAACGAGCGGTCTTAGTGCCCGGCCGAAAGCAGCGGCACAAACGAGCAGTCCTAATGCCCGGCCAAAAGCGGCGGCGCGCAACCCCCTCTGCCGGACAACGGAGCAATGTCCGGCAGCGAAGCGGCTTATGTGGTTTTGTCGCCTGCAGAGCCAGAGCCAGCCAGGGCTGCCGGGGGTCAGCCCCAAGAGGGTGAGAACCACTGAGAGATGATGCAAGAAGTAATCAAAAGGCTTGCTGACTTATCTACACAACAGGACATGCTGGAGTCCAAGGCTTGTGATATTACACCATCAGCACCGTGGTGTCCCGTGGCCCCACGGGTCAAGTTAGCACCCAGAGCTGCTACGTTCCCATCGAAAGAATCGGGCACAGTGCCTATGGCCCCTCCCTTCCCGCGAGGGGAGGTGCAGCTGTCGTTTCCATCAGCCCCGACGGAGAGGACTGACCCATTGCGAAGGAGATGGAATGGAGTTATCCGTGATGCAATCATTGAGGGTGATTGGCAAGCAGTGGATGCCCTCGCTTGCCCTGTACAGATACAAGGGGACACTGCAAAGTGGGAACCCCATGACTGGAAGCTCTTGCAGCAAGCCAAGCAAACAGTCACCATGCATGGCTTGCGGTCTGAAGCTGCACGAAGCATTCTGCACTTTATCTTTACAGCAGATGTCCTGTGTCCTAATGGTTGCATCAGCATCACACAGTTGTTATTAACCCCTTCACAGTTCCTGCTCTGGGAGCGAACGTGGAAGCGGCTAGCACAAGAAGAAGCTGGCAAACACCAAGGTGACACACGAGACCCACTGTATGCACTCCAAGCTGACATGCTAACTGGGAGTGGGGCTTACGGAGCAACGGTGACACAGCTGACCATGCCCGTAGTCATTCATCAGTTGTCACAGACTCTTGCCCACAAAGCCTTGTTGTCAGTACGTGAAAAGAAGTCTCCCCCGTATGCAGCAGTCTGACAAGGGCTGTCAGAGCCATATGGTCAGTTCATCGACTGTTTGTCAGCAGCCTTAAAGGATGCAACTGAGCTCTCTGAAGAGCTCCAAGAGCAAATGTTCCGAACACTTGCCTTTGAAAATGCTAATAGGCAAACTAAGACAATTCTTGCTACACTGCCCCTGAGAGCAGGTGTAGACGAGATGCTCGTACATGCTACCCGTGCAGAACAGTCATCTCAAACAGCTGCTTTTACTGCAACACTGCAGAATGTCCTGCAGCAACAGGGACAAGTCATCGCCGCAGCACTGACCAAAGGGGTGCAAAGAAAAAAGGGGGTGAAGGCTGCTGGCCTACCTCCTGGTCCCCAGACGGGCAAAGTAACCTGTTTCCAATGCGGTGAAGAGGGACACCTGAGGCACACTTGCCAGAAACCAGTGTGGTGCCACAACTGCAATTTCGGCAACCATGGCACCATGGCATGTCGTCGTGCAGGAAACGGCCAGCATAGCACCATGGGGTCTTGCGCCAGGACACAAATGAGCACCCCAAAGAGCCACGAGTCGAGTGCAACCCCCGTGGTTTCCTTCACCAGAACCGGCCAGCCACCCGAGGGAGCCTCGGAGTGGACGTGGCAACCTCAATAGAAGTCACGCTGACGGACCGCCAGGTCACCCTGATCCCAACTACAGCCAAAGGCCCCCTGTCATCAGACAGCCCTCGTCTAGGTGGCCTACTCATGGGGCGGTCATCAACCAGCCGGCCGGGAGTAGTGGTGCTCCCTGGAGTCATCGACGCCGACTACACCGGTGAAATTAAGATCACGGCCTACGCGCTGCAACCACCCGTGACTATCCCGCAGGGCAGTCACATTGCCCAAATTGTCCCCATTCCCCTAATGACCAGTGAGGGGACCAGCAACGACAATGTCCGTGGAGACCACGGTTTTGGGTCCTCTGGGTTTGACGTGTTTTGGACATTGAACCTGGCCCAGAGACCTCAGCGGCAAGTGATCCTGCGAAGGAGAGCAGAAGCCATCAAAATACAGCCGCTTTTCAACACAGGTGCTGACGTTACCATAATAAACAGGGCGGTACGGCCACCTGGTTGGGGACTAGAAAAACCAGCAGCCACACTGTTAAAGGTGGGAGGAATACAAATCCCCCAAGTAAGTGCAACCCCAATTACCCTAGAATTTGAGGACAATCAAACCATTGTGTGTTGCTCCTATGTTATGAAGCTCCCTCAGACCCTGCAAGGCCTGATTGGACGTGACATCCTCGTGCAGCTAGGCCTTGTACTCACCACAAACCAGCATTTATGCTGATGGCTGCTGCCGATTAGCCGTCCATACGGGCTCTCACCTGGTTAACAGATGACCCTGTTTGGGTCGAGCAGTGGCCAGTAACAGACAAAAGGCTGAAGATAGTAGAACAGCTTGTTGCAGAACAGCTAGCGGCAGGACACATCAGGCCCTCGGTCAGCCCATGGAACACCCCCATCTTTGTGATCCCAAAGAAATCAAGAAAATGGCGCCTCCTTCATGACCTTCGCCAAGTAAATGCGCGCATGCAAGCTATGGGGGCGCTGCAACCTGGGCTACCAGCTCCTACAATGATTCCAAAAGGATGGCAAATCACTGTTATTGACTTAAAAGACTGCTTTTTTACAATCCCACTGCATCCAAAGGATGCAGAATGTTTTTCCTTTGCAGTGCCTACTAAGAATCGCAGTGAGCCTGCTAAGCGCTACAAGTAGGTTGTCCTACCCCAAGGAATGAAAAATTCCCCCACACTGTGTCAGCTATATGTTGACTGGGCGCTCTGTCCGATTCGACGACGTTACGCAGAAGCACTCATCTACCATTACATGGATGATATCCTGATAGTTACTGCCACAGAATTCTCAGACCAAGAGATGCAATGGGTCAGAGAACACCTGCATAAGACTGAATTAGACATTGCCTGCCAGAAGATCCAGTGGACTGCACCATGGAAGTACCTGGGCTGGCTCATATCAGACTCGCAAATTAGGCCCCAAAAGATCGAGCTACACACAGAAATCTCCATGCTCCATGATGCGCAACGGCTGCTAGGAGATCTGCAATGGGTCCGCGGGGTCTTGGGAATCACGAATGCTGACCTCGCCCCCTTCCTGCCATGGCTGCATGGGACAAACGCTGCCGAGCCTCGAGAATGCTCCCCAGACCAAGAAGTGGCTCTTGCCAAGGTCACAGATAAGCTGCGGCATGCATGGGTATCATGCAGAGAAGAAGGAGTTCAACTTGCCATCCTTATCACCCTGATCAGTGCAGCAGGTTCACATGCCATCATCCATCAATGGCAAAAGAAAAAGGGGGAGGACATCCGGATTCTTGAATGGATCTTCCCGCCGACTCAGCCATGCTTCAGACTGCAGTCCAGGGTAGAGATGGTGGCGCTTTTAATCCGAAAGAGTCATGATCGAGTGGTGGAGTTGGACGGCAGAGAGGCAGAGGACATCAGTATACCAGTCCAGACATGGGACTTGGAGTGGATGCTACGCCATGCGGAGGCACTGCAAGAAGCTCTGCTCGGATTCACCCGCGTGGTCCATAACAAGCGCCCACAGGGAAGGCTGGCGCAGTTGCTGGGGCGCTATGAGTGGCTGGACCACCCGCTGAATGTAGAACGGCCGGTACTAGGGCGCACAGTGTTCACGGATGCGGGGAGGAAGACAAAGCGGGCCGCCTGTGCGTGGAAAGAGAATGACCACTGGAAGACTCATGTCATAGCGGAAGAACCAGCCGACAGCCTGCAAACACTCGAACTGCACGCCGTGATATGGGCCTTACAACAGTGGTCGAAAGAACCGGTGAATGTAGTCAGTGATTCCCTATATGTCGTTGGAGTAGCCCAACGGATCCATGATGCAGAAATCCGGCGTACCAGCAACGAACATCTGGGCAGACTGCTCATTACATTGCGGCACACCCTGCATCAACGGACACACCCCTACTGTATCCTGCACCTTCAGAGCCACCAGTGGAACATCGGGCTGGGAGAGGGCAATGCCCGTGCAGATGAGGCGACCTGTGCCCCCATAGTGCATCTCCTGCCTGCGAACACTTTTGAGCAAGCCAGATGTAGCCATGATTTGTTCCACCAAAACGCAAAATCCCTGCAGAGACAGTTTAAGATCCCGCTGACAGAAGCGAAAGGCATAGTGCGGGCTTGTCCCCGCTGTAGCCATCATGGCCCGGGGTTGGGTGTGGGAGATAACCCCAAGGGTCTGAAAGCCCTAGAACTCTGGAAAATGGATGTCACTCACGTCCCTGAGTTCGGTCGACAGCGCTATGTCCATGTAACAATTGACACCTTTTCACACTTCCTGTGGGCTACCGCTCAGACAGCAGAGAAGGCATTGCATGTGGAGTGGCATCTGCTCTCTTGCTTCGCAGTAATGGGGGTACCCAAAAAGATCAAAACAGACAATGGGCCAGCATACACTAGCGGTCGCCTAGCCAGATTTATGCAGCAGTGGGGAGTAGAACATATCACGGGGATCCCACACTGGCCCACTGGTCAGGCAGTGGTAGAGAGAGCCCATCGTACACTAAAAGAATATCTAGGCTGACAAAAAGGGAGAGAGATGGAACCAAGTAAGCAGTTAAGCAAGGTACTGTTTACATTGAACTTCCTCTCTCTGGCTGGGGATAGGGAGGAGCCTCCAGTGGTAATCCGTCATCAGACAGTTCATAGGGGAATTGAGCGAGCTCTTCCAGGAATAAGTATGTCATACCGTAACCCTCGAACAGGTTTGTGGGAAGGTCCCAGCCCAGTGCTATTTAACGGTCGAAGATATATGTGTGTTTCCTCCTCAGAAGGACCATTGTGGGTGCCCAGCAAGTGGTGCTGTGCTACACATACAGGACCCCGAAGCAAGAAGGCGCAGTCAGCATCAGCTCCTGAAGAAAGTGGTGCCACTATCATAACAGCTAGAACTCTGGGACCCTTGTACCGAGAAGCCTTGGGAGAGGCTGCAGGTGAGGCTGAGTGAGGGGGCTGAGGACTTGCCAGATCCACCACTCTCTGTCACAGGAGAAATAGCAAGACCCTGGGGCGAATGTAAGAGCTGCCCTGGGTGGTTGCTAGTGACTTGTGGTGGGTGTCGGGGAACCCTCTCCAAAGGCAAAACCAAGAAGGAGAGTTGCATAAATTCTTGAGTATAGCACCAGACCCAGAGGTAGAGTGGGGAATTAGTTTTTGACTGTCTTGAGACAAGAGCATTGGCGGACATTTTTAATCAGCTGTCCGCCCATTTAGATCGAGTGAAGGCAGGTAATTTGGCTAGCATCTATGTTTTTACCTGGTGCTTCAGCAGCCAGGGCTCACGCTATTTTGCATAAACTTGCTTGCTGGGCGAGGGATGAGTTAAACATAATTTCGCAGATGTTGCTAGTGTTAGACATGCAGTATTACAAAATCGGGCAGCCATTGATTTTCTACTACTAGCTCACGGCCACGGCTGTGAAGAGTTCCAGGGTATGTGCTGTATGAATCTTTCTGACCACTCTGTCTAAATTCACAAGCACCTCTCTGACCTCCAGAGGGGCCTACACATCCTTCGGGAGACAGACAACCCTATTAGAGATTGGCTTAAGGGTCTGGGTATCACCGGATGGCTGTGTACCTTGGTAGTAGAAGGCTGCTGATTGCTATTTGTAGTTATATTAGGCTTCATAATACTTGGGTGTATTTTTTCTTGCCTTAAAGTGGGGCTGCAGAAAATCATTGACCAGACCTGGGTTGCCCAAAAAGAAAACAGGGGATATGTAGAGGAATTCCTTGTGGAGTGGGGGCATAGGATACCCCAGGAGAGCTTGGGCATCCCAGGGCTGTTGCAGAAGTACCCCTGACGGGGCCCCAGGCTGAAGATAGGCTTGCAAGGCACCTGCTAGCCGGCAGCCTTGAACAGCCTTGGGAAAAGGTATACACTGGTCAGCTCCCCTGCTGCTTAGAGGCTTTCTCGTGGGAAAGGGGCGTGAACTTTGCAAAGTATAACTTGGTGAGGGTAAACAATAAAACAGGAGCATGATGCTCAAATCGTATCAGTGTTCGTGTCATGACTCCGGCTGGCTGTCCTGCCCCGGGGACCCCCCCGCTGCTAAAAGCTGACCTGTGGTTCTTCCTGTGTGACCATGGGGAAGATATGAGAAGGTGGGATGGAAAACCCACTTCTGTCCTGGCAGCACAGGTGCGTCAACTCAAGGAGGAAAACACTAACCGAGGGAGTTCTGCTAAAGTAAAGGTCGCCTCAGCTTCCCGTGACTGAGCTTCCAGGTGTAGCAGAAGGGACAATGATGTGCTTGAACCCCTTGAAGGAACCTCCATAATGTATGCCCAGGGAGGGAATGATAGGCAGGGCTAGAGGGGCCCTGGCTCTAGCCAGATAGAGGCACGGGAGAATCATGTCTTTTGGACTGTGTGTATCCGATGGCCTGGCACATCAGAGTCACAGAAATATGAAGCTTTGGTTGATACTGGTGCGCAGTGTATCCTATCGGGACATGTGGGGGCAGAACCCATTTCTATTGCTGGAGTGACAGGGGGATCACAGCAGTTGACCCTGTTGGAAGCTGAGGTGAGATTGACTGGGAAGGAGTGGAAGAAACACCTTATTGTGACTGGTCCAGAGGCCCCATGTATTCTGGGCATAGATTTCCTCCAGAGCAGTTATTTCAAAGACTGAAAAGGACCCAGGTGGGCTTTTGGGATAGCTGCTGTGGAGACAGAGGGCATTAGGCAATTGAACACCTTGCCTGGACTGTCAGAAAACCCTTCTGCAGTTGGAGTCCTGAAGGTGGAGGAAAAACAAGTACCAATTGCCACCTCGACAGTGCACCGCCGGCAGTATCAGACAAATTGAGATGCTGTGATCCCCATCCACAAGATGATCTGTGAGCTGGAGAGCCAAGGGGTGGTCAGCAAGACCCATTCACCCTTCAACAGCCCCATTCGGCCTGTGCTCAAATCCAAAGGAGAATGGAGATTGACAGTGGACTATCGTGGCTTGAATGAAGTGACTCCACTGCTGAGTGCTGCTGTGCCGGACATGCTGGAGCTCCAGTACAAGCTAGAGTCCAAGGCAGTGAAGTGAACTGGGACCTTATTAACACGTGATCTGACTGGAAAGGACCCTCACCATCTACTTGGGTGCCTCAGGAGAAAAACCTGTGACCTTGACCCCCTTCCGCTTCCTGGAGGGGCGCATCTCCCCGGCTGTGTGTGGCAGCTGCTATGGGGAAGCCCGGTTGCCGCTGACCAGCCTCACTGTTTTCTGCCGCTGCCTCGGGCTTTTTTGCTACACTCTAACCCAATACCACATTTGTTTGATCTCCGGCAGCTCCTGCTAAGGCTGCAGAGTTTTCTGTTACATTTTGTTTGCCACCCCGGGTTGTGCCCGCCTCTGCCATTCCAGATGCCACTCCAAGGTTCCTGCTACAGCCCATTTCACTATTAGCCATGTGGAGAGAGGCAGCTGAGCTTGCACCAGAACCCCCCCGCAGCCGTGGGGAAATCATTGCACCTGCCCTGCCTGTCCGGGAGCCAACCCCACCCCTGCTGGCTGTGACCATAACTACACCAAAGGGGAAAGTTCTTGACAGCTGAGAGAAGGCTGTTATTGGGTTTCTGGTTTTGTTTATTGTTGCTGCTATTGTTGCTGCTTGTTTGTCTTGTTGTACATATACATATTAGTAAAGAACTGTCATTCATTTTCCCATATCTTTGCCTGAAAGCCCCATAATTTTGGAGTTATAATAATTTGGAGGGAAGGGGGTCACATTTTCCATTCCAAGGGACGTTCCCGCCTTCCTTGGCAGGCACCTCTCCTTTAAACCAGGACAATAATTCAAAGACTTATCACTGCCCTGAAAATTTTGTCTTCACCCTCTTATTTTCAGCAGAGAGCTGTTTGTCTGCTTTAAAAATGATGTTTTCAGCATCTCAATGAGCACGTGGTCAATCAGTGTTTACCTCGTATTAGCCAAAAGTTCAGGCAGGGTTTTCAAGATATACAACAGGTTTTCCCCCCCCAGTTTATCTTTCTGATGAGTTGTTTGGAAAATGTTAGCTAAGCCCAAGGCACATACTATTAAGTAAGTTCTCACAAACAGTTCACAGATTCTTTGCAAAAACCCACAAAATTATTTTAAATACCACAACAAGGAAAAAATATATCAATTAGGGATAAATATAAACAGGCAGTAGTCTAGAAATTCACTCCTGGTGTATTTAGCTCGTGAGCATGGCATGAAGCAGGGCTACAAATAAAATATATACTCACCTTTCTAATTTTTGCTATTCTTTAGTAAAGAATATAATGTGGAAATCAACGCAATAAAGTGGAGTTAGGATCGATTAAGAAGGACCTATGGTGGCCAAACTCCAGTCCTTCCTCTGTGTCATGGTTTAGCACATTTTGGGCTTTCAGTAAAGAGGGCTTCAGCCACGGAAGTGATTCTTTGCAAAGAGGTGCTTACAGCTTCCTTTATGACCCGACAGAACCAATCAACTGGCTAGTTTGAATATTGGCAAATTTGTAAGCCACTTAAGAAGCTTGACACGCCTCTGTGATCCACATTTAAGAACGAACAAACCCCGGGAAAAGGTCTCTTGCTTCTGGCTTTTGGACAGGTAACTGGAGGGCCTGCATGTCCCAGCTGAAGATCTCAGCTGCCTCAGCCCTGCTCTGTGCAGGCTGCCCCCCCCCCCCCCCCCCCCCAGTGCAGCCGAAAATTCATCTGAGGCCGCTGCCTGGCAAAGATCATGTGACCAACATTGAGAGGTGAATTTCAGCTGCAAGGCCTGGATGAGATTAACCCTTTTAGTGCTGTAAGATCCTCCAGAACAGATGAAGCCTGCAGACATCAATCCTCTCCCAAGTCAGAGGAAGAGGAAAGGTGAAGGCATGTGAAGAAAACACCATAGACACACCAAAGTCAGTGAAGAAGGAAGAGCCGAAACCCCGAGAGAGGAGAAAGAGGAGATGCTTCAAACCTAGAAGCTGAAATTCTGTTGTAAAGCTATGGTGATGAACTATGATACATCAGAGTACCCGTTGTAATTTCATGAAGCATGGGGAGTGGAGCGTTCAAACTGCAATTGTGAGCAAAAGTATCTCTGCTGAAATGAGCAAATGTTGAAGTAGCTGTGATCTGGTGAGAAGCTTGAACAGAGAGAGATGAAAGTGATGAAGACCCTTGCTCCCAGGGGAGGAGAAGGGCCTCTGTTCCTGGAGCTGAAGATGCTTCCAGAGATGGGTGAAGAGAACCTTTGTTTCTGCACAGCTCAACCTTAAAATGGTACCCCATTAGCTCCAGATTGGACCCTCGAAAACAGTTGTGGGGAAAGCTGTAAGTCGAGGGAAGGGACTTTCACATGTGAGCAGAGAACCAACCCGGGCGGCTGTCTCGTTGTGAAATTGAAGCCATGAGAAAACTGTTTCTTGTGGAGATGTCTCCATAGCATGAGCAAGAGAGACTCCTCTTCCTAAGTGAACTGAGAAAGGTTATTACAGAAGTGGTAAACTGACTGAAAATCTCAAGGGTTGTTTTTTTACGTTGTCAGTGGAAGAAAGGGGAAAGGTGGGGGGAGGAGAAGTGTTCTGAAGGTTTAGTCTGACTTTTTTTTCTTTCTTTTAGGTCTGTTAATAAACTTCTTTATATTCTTTTAAGCTTTGTGCCTGCTTTGCTTTCTCCTAATTCTTATCTCACAGAAGATAAATAAGTAAGTAATGGATATTTTTGAACCAAACCACTACACTCTGTTATGGTGTCCTTGATGATCCTGCTCTCTGCCAAGAAAACATGGTCAGAGAAATCTCTAACTTCATTTGGGCTTTTGTTGCCCCAGCTTCCCACTCACAGGGTTGGGACACACTTCCCTACCTCAAAAGGCAATTATGAGGATGAGTATGTCACTGTCAAGTGCTCAGATATTTGCTTACTGAAGAACAGTCTTATCTATCTGTGATGAAACAGAGACCATATCCTGCCCCCAGACTTGAGCAAGTACCCTCCACCATCATGCTGCCCTCCAGGACCTCATCTGATGTGTCTGAACAAGGAGAATGCATATGCTCCATCTTGTCACACACACAGAATCACCAGGTTGGAAGAGACCTCTAAGATCATAGAGTCCAACCCATGCCCTAACTGCTCAACTAAACCATGGCACCGAGTGCCACATCCAATCTTTTTTTAAACACGTCCAGGGATGGTGATCCCACCACCTCCCTGGGCAGACAATTCCAGTACTTCACCACTCTTGCCATGAAAAACATTTTCCCTAATATCCAACCTATATTTCCCTTGGTGCAGCTCAAGACTGTGTCCTCTCATTCTGTCAGTTGCTGCTTGGAGAAAGAGACCAACCTCCACCTGACTACAACCACCTTTCAGGAAGTTGTAGAGAGTGCCCTGTCTATCAGGGCACCATGTGCTCCACCTCATCCATCCAAGCACTGTGTGCTCCACTACTCCATTGAGGCACCAAGAGATACCAGTTGCAAGAGCCACAGTTCAATCTTTGCCTGTGATATCTGGGTTGGGAAGGCCCACAACCTGACCACCAAGCCCTGGCACAGGCAGCAGAGCAGGGCTCAGCAGGCAGAACTGCTGGTATTCTGGGAATCATAGTCCAAGTCCATGCCTGTGGTAAGCTGATCATGGCTGGATGCCAGACACCCACCAGAGCCATTCTACCGTGCGACCTGGCCTGCCCCGAGGGTATAGGCAGCTCCGCACGCTGCAAGGAGTAGAAACAGCAGCGCAGCACCCCCCTTCCCCATTCGCCACTCCACCTAGACTGAAAGCGAGCGAGTAGCAACCAAAAGAATGCCACCCCAGCAGAAGAACACAATAAGCTACAAAAGCAGCTGCTGTGTGAGGACTCAGCCAGCACCGATCTCCAAAGTCAACAACAACAACCAGCTGCCTCATCATTTTAAATTTAACTATTGTGCATTATTTTACCATTTTTTCTGTTGTATAAAAATTTTACCCTTCCCTTTTCAGTTTAATATGAAAGGGGGAGATGTGGTGATCTGTTTACCCACTGCTTTTCTGATCCCATATTGTTCCCCTTACACCTTTCCTTGCCCCTAGCCCTGGCCACTCCCTCAGGTTCTCCCCATTGGTTCCTGTACCCCAACTCTGCCCATGCACCATCCCTGAGACCCTGAGAAAAAGCCCTTGTGCCCAGATCATGAGGTCTCTCTGCCTCTGGGGATTGCTGGGACAAGATGTAAGATTAAAGATCCTCTTAAACCCTCATGGAGAGACCCTTCTCGCCTCCTTTGCCGTCACTGTGTTGTAAAGCTGATAGCTAGCTAGAGCAAAACTGCGGAGCCGTCCAAAATGGACTATGGGAGGGCGAAAATGGTTGCACTGCCCTAATCAGCTCTGCTGAGCTCTCAGGGAAAGCTGCAGCTTGCTAAACTAAACGTAGCACTAGAACAATCATGGGCAAAACAGACTCACCTTGGGGATATTAATAGAATTTATTACCAATCACAATCAGAGCAGGATAATGAGAAGTAAAACAAATCTTAAAAACACTTTCCCTCCACCCCTCCTTCCTTCCCAGGTGTCATAGGTTTGCAAGCATAGTCCCGGTAGGGATGTCCTTGCTAAGGGGTGCTTACAGTTTCCTCTGGGACCTGATAGAACCTATCAGCTGGCCAGCTTGAATATGGACAATTCTTTAAGCCACTTCGAATTTTGACCGCCTCTGTGATCCACACTTAAGAATACACAACCCCCCCCCCCCCACAGTCTCTCTCACTCTTGTTTCTGGTGCTGGGAAAGGTGGCTGCGGGCCCCGTGCAGGGGCCAGCGGGCCTGTCCAGGCCCTGATCAGGCCAGGCCGGGCTGCGCCACGGCCATCCTGGAGCCATGGGCCTGTTCCATCCGTGGAACCCCCCCGCACTGCCTTGCCGTGGGCAGCCGGCGCGGCTCTCCCCCCTCTCCACTGCGATAAGCAAAATTCCAGCTGCAAGGCTGAGGTGAGATTAACCCTTTTATTGCTGTGAAGAGCTGAAAACCTGAGGGAAGAGAAAGAGGAGATGCTTAAAGCTGAAAGTCTGTTGTGAAGCTATGATATATCAGAGTATCCCATTGTAATTTCATGAAGATATGGGGGGTGGAGTGTTCAACTCGTAAGCAAAAGCACCTGCGCTGAGATAGGCAGATGCTGACGCAGCTGTAATTTCATGAGAAGTTTGGACAGGGAGAGATGGAAGCGATTAGGACTTTGGCTCCAAATGGGAAAGGAGAAAACCTCAGTTCCTAGAGATGCTCCCAGAGATAGTCCTAACGATGAAGATGAGGAAGACCCTTTGCTCCCAGGGAAGGAGATGGGCCTCTGTTTTTTCTGAACGGTTCAACCTTAAATTTGTACCCCAAAAAACTTCAAGAGTGGACCCTCGAAAGCAGTTGCGGGAAAAGCTGCAAGTCGGGGGAAGGGACTCACATGCGAGCAGAGAGACTCCTCTTCCTAAATGGACTGAACAATATTTGAAAGTGGGCGGCTGTCTCGTTGTGATAATGTTTTCATAGCACGAGCAAGAAGAGACTTCTCTTTCTAAATGGACTGAACAAGGTTATTACGGAAGTGGTAAACAGACTGAACATCTTAAGGGTTGTCTTTTTACATTGTCAGTGGGAGAAGGGAGGAAGGTGGGGAGAGGAGGAGAGTTCTGAAGGTATGATATAATTTTTTTCCCCCTCTTTTAGGTCTGTTAATAAACTTCTTTATATTCTTTCAAGTTTGGTGCCTGCTTTGCATTTCTCCTAATTCTTATCTCACAGAAGATAAACAGTAACGAGTATTTTGGACCAAACCACTACACAGGCTCTGACTCCTACCCCAGCGGTGCAGGGAGACGGAATGGGGGTTATGGTCAGTTCATCACCTGTGGTTTCTCCTGCTGCTCAGGGAAAGGAGTCCTTCCCCTGCTCCAGCATGGGGTCCCTCCCACAGGAGACAGTCCTCCACAAACTTCTCCAATGTTAGTCCTTCCCATGGGCTACAGTTCTTCATGAACTGCTCCAGCATGGGTCCCTTTCCATGAGGTGCAGTTCTTCAAGAACAGGCTGCTCCAGAGTGGGTCCCCTACAGGGTGACAAGTCCTACCAGTAAACCTGCTGTTGGAAAAGTTCGACGAACTCAGCGGGGGGAGACATTTGCAGACCAGCCAATATGATTGATAGAAGCAAGCTCCGTTTATTAGCAATCCAGAGGCACTTATATAGTATACCAGCTTGTTAACTCTTAAGTGGCTTAAAGCTTATCAAAGCGAATTTCTACTTCTACGTAATTGGACTTACATTGGCAAGCTTCTACAGTTATGTTATGATTAAAAGAATTCAGTGTTCACCCTCCTCCCTCCGGGTCTTATCTCCACAGCTGTACCTTTTCAAAACTCCCTCTTTGTTCCCAGCCCTGCTTGTTTTCTTCACACAAGAATTTTCTCATGGAGAGTTTTTTCTCACACACAGGCCTTTTGCTTCCAGGCCTATTGCTTGTACAGTTCTTCTATTGATCCCATAATTCTATCAATGATTGTCTCGGTTTGAAAGACAGGTGTCTGCTAAGGAAGGCAGAAGCCCCCCCTTGAAGTGGCAGATATAACCCTTTTTCCCTCCAAGTTATTATATTTTGAAATCAAGGGCCTTTAGGCAAAGATGTGGGAAATAGGAATAACAGTTCTTTACTATATATATATATATATGTATATGTATATAACCAGTCAAACAAAACAACAACAACTATGGCAGTAACAGCACACACAAACCCAGTCCCAGCCTTCTCGGCTGTCAGGCTATTTCCCCTCGGGTGCAGTTCCGCTCGCAGCCGGCAGGGGCGCTGGCGGCTCCCGGTGAGCAGGGCAGGTGCGATGGTTCCCCCGCGGCTGCAGGGGGCGCTCCGGAGCGAGCTCGGGAAACACGCGGGCAATGGCGGCCTGGGATCCCGGGAAGGGAAGGAACAAAGGCTTCACAAACCCCTGGGCAGCCGATCCTGGACTCTCAGGAACAGCAGGCTGGAAACGGCAGGCGGGAGCAGCAGGCTAAAGCGGCAGGCTAGAGCGGCAGGGACGAACGCAAATCCCGGGTGGCAGGCGAGATGTATCCAGATGGGAGAACCCCACGGATGCCCAGGCAGGCAGGGCGAGCAGGGCTACAGCGTAGCGAAAACTCGAAGCAGCAGCAGTGAGGCAGGGCAGCCACAGCTCGGTCTCCAGCAGGGCAGGGAAAGCGACTTTTGGGGTCCCGGCGTTGTTTCCAGCAGGAAGAGAAGAACGGCCAAAAAGAAGAAGCAGCAGCTCCTTTCTCTGCAGCTTCTCTCTCTGGACGCTCAGAGCGAACTGCCCCCACACCCAGGTGTAGACAAAAAAGTAGCCAGGCCCGCCCCACTCCCTTTTTGTCTTTCTTAAGTACAGCTATTTGTCCCCTAGCAACATACATATGGGAGAAAATTCCTTTAACAGAAAAAAAAAACCCTAAGACTAAACTAAAACCCCAACAATGATCCATGCCCCAGATCCTTTAATAATTGCAACAACCTGCTCTAGTGTGGGCTCCTCTCTCCACAGGTCTGCAGGTCCCTGCCAAGAGCCTGCTCCAGCATGGGCTTCCCACAGGGTCACAGCCTTCTTTTGGGCATCCACCTGCTCCAGCATGTGTCTCCTCCATGGGCTGAAGGTGGATCTCTCCATCCCCATGGTCTTCCATTGGCTGCAGGGGAACAGCTGCTTCACCATGGTCTTCACCACAGGCTGCAGAGGAATCTCAGCTCTGGTGCCTGGACCACCTCCTCCCTCTCTGTCTCCACTGACCTTCATGTCTGCAGAATTGGTCCTCTCACATGTTTTCACCCTGCTCTCCTCTGGCCGAAGTTACATTTGCACAATAACCATCATCTTTGATTGGCTAATAGCAGGTCCATCTTGGAGCTGGCTGGCATTGGCTCTGTTGAACATTAGGGAAGGTTCTAGGAGCTTCTCACAGAAGCCACTCCTGTAGCCTTGCGCCTCCCCAGCTACCAAAACCTGGCCATGCAAACCCAATACAATACCCACAGTTGGTTTTCAGCCACCTGAATCAGTTGCACAGCTCTGTATGACTGGCACTTGTATGACCACAAACCTGAACCCAACCAATTGCATTCATCATTTGCAATCTAATTCATATTGACTTAAAATATTTTGATGCAAACTCACTATACCCATGCCAGTGAAACCACTGAAACAGCGAATCAACGTGCTGCTTGTCAGTTGCCCCTGTACAGAAGCAAAAGAAATGTACACGAAAGTCACCCTGTAAAAAAGCTTCAGCAAAGACAGTTAAGGAGGACTAGGACAGCAAAGAGGATGATGAACCAGAACCATCACAAGAGTGATTTTCAGGGCCATCATCATGGCCATCACAGGAACTGGAAGAGGAGACAGAAGAGACAACCACCACTTGATCCCTATCCCTGAGTGAGCTGTGGGAAATACAAAAAGATTTCAGCCATCATCCATGTGAGCGTGTTACCACCTGGCTGCTCTGGTGCTTGGACAACAGAGTCAACAGTGTGGAATTAGAGGGTAAGGAATCCAAGCAGCTGGGATCACTTCCTAAGGAACCAGGCATTGACAAAGCAATGGGAAAAGACACAAGTCTTTAGTCTCTGGAGGCGACTCTTATCAAGTGTAAAGGCAAGATATCCCTATAGAGATGATATTCCATGTCACTCAGGCAAATGGACTGCAATAGAGAAAGGTATTCAATACCTGAGGGAATTTGCCATGCAATAAATTATATATATTTTAACTCTGACAATGCACAGCTCCCCATGGATTCAGATGATGTCTTATGTCAACAACCCATGTGGAAGAAATTTATACAGATTGCACCAACAGTGCATGAAACCCCTTAACTATATTACTTTGGAAAGATGATGCACCACCAACAGTGGGTGGCAGGATTTGGCAACTCTAGGAATATGAAGACAGTATTCCTTCCTCTGTCACTGAGGCTGTGAAGAAGCTGTCAGATAAACTGACTCAGGTGTTCCAGCAATTCAGAGAGGATATGTCCTATTCCCTACCTGTACGGGCCCATATTTCAACAACTGGCAGCAGGTGTCCTCTTGCTCAAGAGAGAGGATATAGAAGGTATGCACCATGGGCTACCCTGTGGTTTTACCTACAGGACCACAGAGAGGATATGAGGAAGTGGAATAGACAGCCCACCTCGATCCTAGATGCATGGGTGAGGGAATTGCAGCAAAAACAGCCACAAATGGTTTTTTTCTAGGGAAGTTGCTGCTCCAGTCTCCGGTGGACAGTTTTCCAGGCAGAATGGAAGGTCTGATCATACTACTGACTCTATGGTGAGAAGTTCTAGTCCATTTCTACAAGATGTTAGCAGGGAACCTTGTGATCAGTATTAGAGGGGCCCTGCCTCCAGCCAGGTGGAGAAGAGGCATTACCCAGTTTACTGGAGTGTGTGGATTCAATGGCCTGGCACAGCAGCCCCAGAGGAGTACAAGGCTTTAATAGACACTGGTGCACATTGTACCCTAATGCTATCAAGCAATGCAGGGGCAGAATCCATTTGTATTTCTGGAGTGACAGGGGGATCCCAACAGCTGACTGTATTGCAGGCTGAAATCAGCCTGAGTGGGAATGAGTGGCACAAACACCCGATTGTGACTGGCCCAGAGGCTCCGTGCATCCTTGGCATAGACTATCTCAGGAGCAGATATTTCAAGGATCCAAAAGGGTATCAGTGGGCTTTCGTTATAGCTGCCATGGAGATGGAGGACATTGAACAATTGTCTACTATTACTATCCCTGCTCAGCTCTGTGGGGTCCCGCGTGCACCCACCGAAGCACAGGTGGGTTCAGTAATATAGTTGGTAGCAAAGAGTCGAGAAGGTCATTTGCGTGCATTCCGGCAGGAGCATTTATTGCTTCTTCACTGTTGAAGGTTGCAGGGGCAAATAAGAACATGATCCCAAAACTCACAGTTTTATCCGGGGGCAGGGAAAAGGCAGGACTAGGGAATGGGGACCAATGGGGAAGCTCTGGGGGAGTGACGAGGGGTAGAGGCTGACAGCCAACTGGGGAAGCTAAACTGGGATAGATTAACATAACAGAACAATGCATCCTGGGAGAAGCCTTTTTGGTCACCCTAACATAAATTGGTTCTTGTGGTACTAGGGACTTGTCTTACTGAGAACTCTCTGTCCCTTGTAATGTATGTTCACCGGCCACCACAGTCTACCTTACCTGGTCTCTCAAACGATCCTTTTGTTGTGGGGTTGCTGAAGGTTGAAGAAAAGCAGGTGCCAATTGCCACCACCAATGCTGCATCGGAGGCAATATTGCACCAACCAAGACTGTGCAATTCCCATCCATGAACTAATTCATCACCTGGAGAGCCAAGGAGTGGCCAGCAGGACCTGCTCACCCTTTAACAGCCCCATATGGCCAGTGCAAAATTCTAACAGAGAATGGAGGCTGGCAGTAGATTATTGTGGCCTAAATGAAGTTGCGCCACCTCTGAGTGCTGCCGTACCAGACATGTTGGAACTTCATTATGAACTGAAGTCAAAGGCAGCAAAGTGGTGCCATAATTGATATCATTAATGTGTTTTTCTCAATCCCTTTGGCAGCAGAGTGCAGACCACAGACCACAGTTTGGTTTTACTTGGAGGGGTGTCCAGTACACCTGGAATCAACTGCCCCAGGGGTGTAAACACTGCCTGACCATCTGCAATGGACTGATCCAGACTGCACTGGAACAGGGTGGAGCTCCACAATGTCTCCAATACATTCATGATATCATTATGTGGGGCAATACAGGAGAAGTTTCTGAGAAAGGGAAGAAAATGAAATGAATCCTTCTAAAAGCCTGGTTTGCCATAAAACAAAATAAGGTAAAAGGACATGCACAGGAGATCCAGTTTTTAGGAATAAAATGTCAGGATGGACATCACCAGATCCCAATGGAGGTTATTAATAAAATAACAGCCATGTCCCCACCAATTAACAAGAAAAGCACAAGCTTTTTTAGGTGTTGTGGGATTTTGGAGAATGCACATTCCAAATTACAGTCTGACTGTCAGCCCTCTCTATCAAGTGGCCCAGAAGAAGAATGATTTCCAATGGGGTCCTGAGCAATGACAAGCCTTTGAACAAACCAAGCAGGAGATAGTTCATGCAGTAGCCCTTGGACCAGTCTGAACAGGACAAGATGTAAAAAATGTGCTCTATACTGCAGCTGGGGAGAATAGCCCTACCTGGAGCCTCTGGCAGAAAGTGCCAGGGGAGACTCAAGATTGACCTCTAGGTTTTTGGAGTAGGGGATACAGAGGATCTGAAGCCCCCTATACTCCAATCAAAAAGGAGATACTGGCAGCTTATGAAGGTGTTTGAGCCACTTTGGAGGCGGTTGGTACTGAAGTACAGCTCCTTCTGGCACCCCAGTTACCCATGTTGGATTGGATGTTCAAAGGGAGGATCTCCTCTATACATCATGCAACTGATGCTACATGGAGCAAATGGGTTGCACTGATCACACAACAAGCTTGGATAGGAAACCCCAGTCATACAGAAATCTTAGAAGTGATCGTGGACTGGCCAGAAGGCAAAGATTTTGGAATGTCACCAGAGAAGGAGATAACACATGCTGAAGAGGCTCCGCTATATAATACATTACCAGAAAGTGAAGCAATATGCCTTGTTTACTGATGGATCCTCCTGTCTTGTGGAAAAGCATTGGAGATGGAAAGCAGCTGTACGGAGTCTCCTATGATAAGTCACAGAAACCACTGAAGGAGAAGGTGAATTGAGTCATTTTGCAAAGGTGAACGCTATCCAGTTGTGTTACCGTGGGGATTCTGTAACACGATGTATCAAACAAGGAGGCCTGTGGAAAAGAAATATATATGGACCGATTCTTGATAGATGTTTCAGAGATGTTTATTTCTCCAGCCGCATGGCTGAGGATCTGCCGAGGAACTGTTACAGTCACAGGACCCGAGGGTCCTTCCCGCGCAGGGGAACACAAAACAACCAATGGGGAACGAGGTTGACCAGGGGCTAGGGAAACCCCGTGTCTCCCCCCAGGGCCCCTCTCCCAGGACCCCACGGCAGGGGTGAAGGGACCCCGACACAGTTGGCCTTAGTCATTGCTGAACAAGAGAAATGGCCAATACTTTATACTGACTCTTGGATGGTGGCAAATGCCCTGTGGGGGTGGTTGCAGCAATAGAAGCAGAATAACTGGCAGCATAGGGGTAAACCCATCTGGGCTGCTGCACTGTGGCAAGATATTGCTGCCAGGGCGGAGAACTTGGTTGTGAAGGCACGTCACCTAGATGCTCATGTACCCAAGAGCTGGGCCACTGAAAACATTGGAACAACCATCAGGTGAATCAGGCTGCTAGGATTGAAGTGGCTCAGGTGGATTTGGATTGGCAACACAAGGGTGAATTATTTCTAGCTCGGTGGACCCATGACACCTTGGGCCATCAAGGAAGAGATGCAACATATAGGTGGGCTTGTTATCGAGGGTTGGACTTAACCATAGACACTGTTGCGCAGGTTATCAATGAATGTGAAACGTGCTGCAATCAAGCAGGCCAAGCAGGTAAAGCCTCTGTGGAATGGGGGACGATGGCTGAAATATAAGTATGGGGAGGCCTGGCAGATTGACTGTATCACACTCCCTCAAACCTGTGATGGCAAGTGCCATGTGCTTATGATGGTGGAAGCAACCCAGATGGCTGGGATCAAATCCTGTGCCCCATGCCACTGCCCAGAAAACTATCTTGGGCCTTGAAAAGCAAGTCCTATGGTCACATGGTACTCCAGAAAGAATTGAATCAGATAATGTAACTCATTTACAAAACAACCTCATAGACACCTGCAGCAAAGAACATGGCATTGAGTGGGTATATCACATTCCCTATCATGCACCAGCCTCTGGAATGATCAAATGATGTAATGGACTGTTAAAGACTACACTGAGAGCAATGGGTGGTGGGACCTTCAAACACTGGGATACACATTTAGCAACCACCATTTAGCAGCCATCTTGTTAGTCAACAGCAGAGGATCTGCCAACTGGGCTGGCCCTGCCCAGTCAAAATTTTTACATATTGTAGAAAGCAATAAAGTTCCTGTAGTGCACACTAAAAACATGCTAGGGAAAACAGTCTGGGTTATTCCTGCCTCAGGCAAAGGCAAACTCATCTGTGGGATTACTTTTGTTTAAGGAACCAGGTGCACTTGGTGGGTAATGTGAGAGGATAGGGAAGTCCAGGCTGTGCCTCAAGGACATTTGATTTTGGGTGAGAACAGCCAATGAGTTAAATTGTATTATGTTAATAACTGTCCAACACTGTGTATTGCTACTTTTATGGCAGCTGCTTGCATATCACCTCACTGAGCACCTCATGGCATCGATCTTAACTACAAATGTTCTGGGTATCTGAGCCTGACTTTCCTCTGATTGTCACACTCTCACCAATGAAGAATGAACTATGATAAAACTGAACAAGCGCAGCAGTACTGGAATCAGAACTGACTCAAATGTGCAACATGCAACAATCCAACACCTCACACCATCTTTCCTGCTTGAAAGAGTGTTACCAAGGAGGAAGGCCAAAGTCACAGACTAAATGAACTCAGCAAATTTTTTTTTTTTTGGTGGACATTTTATGAACATTTGCAGAGGTGTTCCATAGACTAAGGGAATGATGTCTGTATGTATATTTATCAAAACAGATAAATAGGGAAGGTGATGGAATATTGGGGAGTGTGAAACACGGCATGACATAAATGGTATGGAATAACAGGTGGATATTGTCCTGGTTTCAGCTGATATAGAGTCAATTTCTTCTCAGTAGCTGCTATAGTGCTTTGTTTTGGATTCAGAATGAGAATGGTGTTGATAACACACTGATGTTCTGTTTTTTTACTAAGTCATGTTTATCCTAAGTCAAGGAATTTTTTTCTTGTCTCATGCTCTGCCAGTGAAGAGGTTCATTAAAGAAACTGGGAGGGAGCATAGCTGGGACAGGTGACCCAAACTGACCAAAGGGACATTCCACACCATAGAACATCATGCCCAGTATATAGACTGGGGGGAGTTACCTGGAAGGGCAGCTGATCTGGGTTTGGGAAGGATGGTCTGGCATCAGTCAGTGGGTGGAGAGCAATTGAATTGTGCATCACTTGTTTTTTCCATTTTTATTATCATTATTATTATAATTTACCATTATTACTGTATTTTGCTTTATTTTCAAGTATTAAACTGTTCTTATCTCAACATACAAATTTTACTTTGATTCTTCTCCCCATTCCACCAGGGGGTGGGGCTCAGAGAAAGGAGGGGTTGAGCAAGCAGCTCCATGGTGCCTAATTTTCAGCTGGGCTTAAAACTATGACAACCCATTAAATTAGTACTCCCACAATGGAATTATTATTGATTTAACTATTCATAGCCACTTGTCCCTGCTGTAGGCATCTGCTCAACTCCCACCATGGGCACCATCCCATTCCTCTCTAATGGATTCCCACATGGTTCAAACCAGCTGATGAATGTTGACAAAGGAGTTGGAAAAGGAGTGTGAAGCAGACAACACAGTAGGTGAGCCAAGACGCACATGCTTCTCAGTTTAACCTCTAATTATCCCCCGGAGGCTGGGGCTGTTTGTGAGGAAAACTTCCCTTTGCTCTCCAGCAGGTTTCCCCCATATTGCCCAGGCAATGAAAGCAGCAGTTCCTGCTGCAAAGCAGACAGAGTCTGCTTGATTTCCTAAGAGAGCAGGCTGCATGCCAGAATCTGCCTGGCCTGTCATAATACTCAACCTCGGTTGCGAAAGGCTTTTCGCTTTTGTTTCTGGTTTGTTTTCTAGCAGCTTTGCAGACTGAGGAAATATATCAGGTTCCTCTTCTTCCAAATGTCTGTGTCCTGCTGAGAAACGGAGCACTGGGCAAGGTCCTCTGTGAGGCCTGTGTGCCTGGGTGGGCTCTGGGCACTAAATATTTTCATAAGCAACCCAAAATAAACTGTAGGGTCTGCTCCTGAAAGTACTGCATGTGGTGGGGGAGATGCAGTGCTTTGCAAGGTGACTCTTGAGCACAACTGGCTTCCATGGCATGCTACTGGGACCAGTCCCCCCTGGCGTCCGTGGTCCCAAAACCTGCTCTTTACATCTTTGCAGAGGTAAGCATCATAAGCCCCATGTGGTGGGCATGCAATGGTGGTTGAAGGAGCAAAGAAGCTCCAAAACTGCAGCTGTGCTTCATCATGGAGAGAACCAGCTTTGTCCTCCTGGACACCAATGGGTGCATGTGTGTGGGGTACAGACCACCAGGAGCAAACCAGGGAGCTAAGCTGATGGAATTCACATACCTATGAATATTTGGGTTTATTATCTGCTTTCTGAGATCCTCTGGGCTGCTGAGAAGCTAAAGTGCTTACTTGGTATTCTCACCACGAAGGGGACTGGAGAACCTGCCCCACCATCCCTTATCAGCAAACCACACAGGTTAATTGTATTTCTTCAGCAATTCTCCCTGGGAGATGGAGTTGGAGCAGCCCAATGCATACATTACCCTTTCCAGCTGCAATGACATTTCTCCTGCAAGACACAATACTAATTATTGTGTATGATATCACTTGCCAAATGACATATAAGCAACTCTTGTCACAAACTACCTCTTAGCATGCAGTGTTTTCTGATGCTTTGGTGATGACTCCAGCATGAAGGCACAGAAACCTTGAAAATATCCACCTAGAGCAATGGAGAGGTTGGGATGGGACCCAGAGAAAGCTGGACTGACTGCAGCTCATGCGCCACTTGCCCTAGCTCACCAACAGGCATCTCAAGTTCATCTGTCTAGCTGGCAACACAAATGGACATCCAAACAGCCTTGGACATGAAGCTCCAGCTTCACTTTCACTTGGAAGTGCAGGAGACATGGTGCTTCCCAGTCCTGTTTTTAACCAGAGGGGCCCTTGGGAAGGGCCATGGTGGACTTTGTTCTCAACAAGAAGGATCTGTTTCAGCTCTCCAGTCAGGATTATCACAGACACCCCCTTACAAGGGGGATTATAAGAAAGATGGGGACAGACTTTTAGTAGGGCCTGTAGCAATAGGACAAGGGGTCAGGGCTTTCAGTTAAAGAGGAGAGATTCAGACTAGTGTCTTGGAGATGGTTTATATCCCATATCCATTTTTGGGTTTGTTTTTGTTTTGTGTCTGGAATGGTCACCGCCTGCCCTGGCTCTGGGAGTATAGCGATGGGTGAGAGGCAGCCCTGGATCCTGTGAGGGTTGGGGGCCAGGGGCTGCTTCCTTCTGGTGGGGCAATTGTCTCAGAGGCCACGCAGCACAATGCCTCTGACTGGAGATCCTGCTGCCCTGTGTTTTTTGCCTTTTTCTTTTTTCTTTTTTCCCTCTTGTTTTTTTTCTTTTCTTCAACACTGTGACTAGAGCTGGCCAGCTTGCTTCTCTGCTCCTGTGCCGTTTGGGAGCCCAGGGCTGGTGCATGTTGTGCCAGGACCTGGGAGCACCCCGTCCCCTGCCGGGCCACTGCGTCACCAGGGAGCCGAGAAAAGAAGCGATCCCTGCCGAGTCCCCTCTGTTATTCTGACACTGCTTCAGGGGTTTTTGCTACACTTTAGCCTGACACCGGGACCCCCCTCTGCTTCTTCATCTGCCACCGCTTGGGGCTTAGTACTATACTTTTGCTGCCCCCGGGGGTCTGTTCACCTCTGCTGTGCCAGCCTGCTGCTCCGAGGTTCCTGCTACAGTCCATTTCATGACCCGGAGGGGCACTGATACCGGCTGCCCCCCATGAGTTTGCAGAGGAAGCCCCTTTTCTATCTCTTCCGCCAGCTGATCCGCCATTAACCACATGGAGAGGTGTCGGAGCCCAAACCACAGCACTCCCTGCAGCTGCGGGGGAATCATTGCACCTGCCCTGCCTGTCTGGGAGCCAACAGCACCCCTTCTGGCTGTGGTCATTACATCAACAGGGAAAGTGCTTGACAGCTGAGAGAAGGCTGTTGTTGGGTCTCTGGTTTTTTTCTGTTTGTTGTTGCTGCTGTTGTTGTTTGTTTGCCTTGTTATATGTATATATATTGTAGTAAAGAACTGTTATTCATTTTCCCATATCTTTGCTTGCTAGCCCCGTAATTTCAAAGTTCTAATAATTTGGAGGGAAGGAGGCCATATTTTCCATTCCAAGGGATGTTTCCACCTTCCTTGGCAGACACCGGTCTTTCAAACTGAAACAAGATATTAAGAAGAAATTTTTTACAATGAGAGTAGTAAAACACTGGCACAGGTTGCCCAGAGAGGTGGTAGATGCCCCATCCCTGGAAACATTCAAGGTCAGGTTGGACGGGGCCCTGAGAAACCTGGTCTAGTTGACGATGTCCCTGTTCATTGCAGGGGAGTTGGACTAGATGGCCTTTCAAGGTCCCTTCCAACCCTGTATTGGTTTTCTATGGCCTAGTTTTTGATAGCAGAGGAGCGCCACAAAAGTGGCTTCTGTGAGAAGCTGCTGGAAGCTTCCACCATGTCTGGCAGAGACAATTAGAGAAGTTGGTAACACCTCTGTGATGACATATTTAAGAAGAAAATCAATACAGACAGGCGCAGTTTTGCCGGTGGGAGGGACTCACGGCATAGCAGAAGAAAGACTCTTCTCCCTGAGTGAACTGAAAAATATCTCAGGTGGCAAACGGACCAAAACCCCCACACCCTGTCTCCCTGCGCTATCGGTGAGAAGGGCTGGGGGGAAAAAAGGTGTTTAAAAGGCTTATTTTACTTCTCACTATCATCCTCTGACTCTGTTAATAATAAATTTACTTTATACCTTTAAATTTGAACCTGTTTTGCTCTTAAAGTATTTTTCTCCCAATCCTCATCTCAACTCATGAGCCCTTCATTAAATTTTTTTTCCCTCTCCTCTGCCCAGCTGAGAGCAAGAGAGGGTGAGCAAATGGCTTTCGTGGAGGCCTGGCATTTGGCCAATGTCAAACAACAACAAACCCAAACCATTCTATGGTTCTATGATCATCCCCTACAACCAGCAGTGCCTTTAAGGTGCAGGGTGTGCTGTCCTGCTGACACGACTCTGCAGGCACTCTTGGTGATCTAATGGACCACAGTTGGAGAACTCCTGCCCCCAAAACCTTCTGGAAGCCCTGCAGTCTGCTAGATGGGTCCTTGTTCCAGTTTGGCCAAATTTAGAAATATATATCCTCTGAGAGAAAGCACAACCACCCCTCCCCCCACCAGGTTCAGGAAAAAAAAAAAAACATTTCCTCGAAGGAAAGTGAAGAAGATAAAACTATTTATTTAACAAACACACGGGAAAGGAAAATAATGTTAAATGGTAAAATCTTTCGCTGTAGAGGAAAAACCTGGGAGAGTGTTCGAGTCCTCCCTTTGGTCTCCTCGGAGCTGGGGCTTGGCCCAGGGCCAGGCCCTCTGTGCCTGGTGGAAAGTCCTCCTGATGTGCTCTGATGTTACAGCAATCAAACAGTCCAGTAGAAAAGGGAGAAAATCCGAAATTCCAGAGAAGGAAAAGTTCAACTCTCAGCCTCTCTCCGGAGAACAAGAAGCCGGAAAAAAACTGGCCAAAAGCTGACTGGAAAAGCTGCAAGCCGGGTGCTTCCTCGCTCCCCCCTGCCCCAGCTGGAAAAAAAACCCTGTTATCTTTATGTGACCTTGAACAAGTTTCAAACTGCTTTGAGAAAGTTTTGCTCAGTTTTTTCTTCCCCCTCTCAGGCTCAGTTCAGAGGCATAGAATGGCCAATAATTAATTTCTGGGCATAGGCAGTGATATGGGATACACATCATAAGGTCACCCCAAGGCATTCCACCCCTTATCCCATATTGTTGGCTCAATGCCCAAACTAAGATATTCTAATTCTACACACACATTAATACATATGTAAATATATATATACAGCTATATACGAACAGTGACAGTGACAATCAGCAAGCAGGGGTATACTGGCATTTCACACTACAGGTGGTTTTGACCCAACAATCAGATCTCCCTGCGGTACACAACGTGTTGTTCCATCTTTCTGCATTACCCACCATGTGCAACCAGGTCCCTGAGCAAAGACAACCCTGCAGATGGGTTTGTCTGTACTCGAGGCAGAATTCATCCACATGGTCGTTCCTAATAGACCTCTGACATGCACTACTGGGGCCTTATCTCCATCTACTGTATGCAGGGATTCAGATTGGGCTGGGCCAGCTCTCTTGGTGGAGCCTCGGGTGTTAACCAACCGGGTGGCCTTTGCTAGATGCTGTTCCCAATTTTTGAAAGTTCCCCCACCCAGTGCCTTCAGGGTGGTTTTCAACAATCCATTACACCATTCCACTTTGCCTGCAGCTGTTGCATGGTAAGGGATGTGGTACACCCACTCAATGCCATGTTCTCTAGCCCAGGTGTTAATAAGGCTATTCTTAAAATGAGTCCCATTGTCAGATTCAATTCTCTCAGGAGTGCCATGCCTCCAAAGGACTTGCTTTTCATGGCCCAGGATGGTGTTCCGGGCAGTAGCGTGAGGTACAGGGTAGGTCTCCAGCCATCCTGTGGTGGCTTCTACCATTGTGAGCACATAGCGCTTGCCTTGGTGTGTTTGAGGCAGTGTGATGTAATCAATCTGCCAGGCCTCCCCATACTTGTATTTGGACCACCGCCCACCATACCACAGGGGCTTCACTCGCTTGGCCTGCTTGATAGCAGCACGTCTCGCAGTCATGGATCACCTGGGAGATACTGTCCATGGTTAGATCCACCTGTCGATCTCGTGCCCACTTGTAGGTGGCATCTCTGCCTTGATGATCTGAGGCATCATGGGCCCATTGAGCTCGGAACAACTCTCCTTTATGTTTCCAATCTAAGTCTATCTGTGACACTTCTATCTTTGCAGCCTGATCTACCTGCTTGTTGTTTTGGTGTTCTTCATTAGCCCTACTCTTGGGGACATGGGCATCTACATGGCGGACTTTCATAGTTAGCTTTCTTACTCGAGCAGCAATGTCTTTCCACTCCTCAGCAGCCCAGATTGGTTTTCCCCTATGCTGCCAATTAGCTTTTTCCCACTTTTCCAACCATCCCCATAGAGCATTGGCTACTATCCATGAATCAGTGTAGAGGTAGAGCTTTGGCCACTTCTCTCTTTCAGCAATGTCCAGGGCTAGTTGAACAGCTTTGAGTTCAGCGAGTTGGCTTGATCCACCTTCTCCTTCTGTAGCTTCTGCAACCCGTCGTGTGGGACTCCATACGGCTGCTTTCCACTTTCATTTCATCGCTACGATGCGACAAGAACCGTCGGTGAAAAGAGCTGATGGCAGTTGGTTGTACGGTGGAGCGTCTTCAGCACGTGTCACTTGTTCTTCTTCCTCTTCAACAGTGAGACCAAAGTTTTCACCTTCAGGCCAATTTGTGATTATTTCCAAAATCCCAGGGCGATTCAGTTTTCCGATACGGGCGTGCTGTGTAATGAGAGCAATCCATTTGCTCCATGTGACATTGGTGGCTTGGTGGGTAGAGGGAACCTCTACTTTGAACATCCACCCCAGCACTGGTAGTAGGGGTGCCAGGAGGAGTTGTGCTTCAGTGCCGATCACCTCTGAGGCGGCTTGGATTCCTTCATAGGCTGCCAAGATTTCCTTCTCTGTTGGGGTGTAGTTGGCTTCAGACCCTCTGTAGCTTTGACTCCAGAATCCTAGTGGCCAGCCTCGAGTCTCATCAGGCACCTTCTGCCAAAGGCTCCAGGACAGACCATGGCTCCCGGCTGCAGAGTAGAGCACATTCTTCACTTCGGGTCCTGTTCTGACTGGGCCAAGGGCTACTGCATGAGCGATTTCCAGCTTAATTTTGGCAAAAGCTTGTTGCTGTTTGGGGCCCCAATGGAAATCGTTCTTCTTGCGGGTAACCAGGTAGAGAGGACTCACAAACTGGCTGTACTCAGGAATATGCATCCTCCAAAAACCTATGGCACCTAGGAAAGCTTGCGTCTCCTTCTGGTTGGTTGGTGGAGACATTGCTGTGATCTTATTGATGACCTCAGTGGGAATCTGACGCCGTCCATCTTGCCATTTCACTCCCAGGAACTGGATCTCTTGAACAGATCCCTTTACCTTGCTCTTCTTGATGGCAAAATTGGCTTCTAGGAGAATTTGGATGATTTTCTCTCCTTTCTCAAACACTTCTGTTGCAGTGTTCCCCCACACAATGATGTCATCAATGTACTGCAGATGTTCTGGAGCCTCACCCTTTTCTAGTGCCATCTGGATCAGTCCATGGCAGATGGTAGGACTGTGCTTCCACCCCTGGGGCAGTCGGTTCCAGGTGTACTGCACGCCCCTCCAGATGAAGGCAAACTGAGGCCTGCACTCTGCTGCCAGAGGAATGGAGAAGAAGGCATTGGCAACGTCAATAGTGGCATACCACTTCGCTGCTTTGGACTCCAGCTCATACTGGAGCTCCAACATGTCTGGCACAGCAGCGCTCAATGGTGGTCACTTCATTCAAGGCACGATAGTCCACAGTCAGTCTCCATTCTCCTTCAGATTTGAGCACAGGCCAAATGGGACTATTGAAGGGTGAGTGGGTCTTGCTGATCACCCCTTGGCTCTCCAGCTCACGGATCATCTTGTGGATGGGAATCACTGCATCTCAAGTTGTCTGGTACTGTCGGCGATGCACTGTCGAAGTAGCTATTGGTACTCTTTGTTCTTCCACCTTCAGAAGGCCTACTGCAGATGGGTTCACTGATAGTCCAGGCAAAGTGTTCAATTGCTTAATGCCCTCTGTCTCCACAGCAGCTATTCCAAACTCCCACTTGAGTCCCTTTGGGTCTCTAAAATATCCATTTCGGAGGAAGTCTATGCCCAAAATGCACGGGGCCTCTGGACCAATCACAATGAGATGTTTCTTCCACTCCTTCCCAGTCAGGCTCACCTCAGCTTCCACCAAGGTCAAATTTTGTGATCCGCCTGTTACACCAGAAATAGAAACAGATTCTACCCCCACATGCTGCGATGGAATTATTGTACACTGCTCACCAGTGTCAACCAAGGCATCATATTTTTGTGGTTCTGATGTACCAGGCCAACGAATCCACACAGTCCAAAAAACACGGTTTTCCCTGACCTCTACCTGGCTAGAGGCAGGGCCCCTCTATGCCTGGTTATCCTTCTTTCCCTGGGCCTGCATCTTAGAGGTTCCTTCATGGGAGTCGGACATGTCATCATCTTTTCCATCATTTCCGGCAGTTTGGCTACAGGCAACTGGAGCTACTTCCTTTTTGGTTGAACTTCCTTTCTGAAACTTGCGCTCCTTCAATTCACGCACTCGTGCTGCCAGAGCAGAGGTGGGTTGTCCACCCCACCTCTTCACGTCTTCCCCACTGTCACACAGGAATTTCCCACAGCTCACTTCGTCGGATGTTCCTTCTCTCTGGGGAACGTCCGCATTTGGTATCAGAATCTCTGATCTGTACTGCCTAGATTTGGAGAAGGCACTCTTTAATCTCCTGGTGATTCTTCTCCATCTTATCTTCCATTTTCTGCATACGTGTTTCCACAGCTGCGATTCTTCCATGTGTTGGGCCATGCACCGAGTCTGCATATACTCGGAGCTTCACTGCCATATCCCGCACAGTCTCATTCACAGCGTAGTTCGGTTTCATTATTGCTAAAGCAGAAGCATATTCTTGTGGCCCAAGTCGTATGAATTTTCGCCACATATATGGATTAACTCTGGCCCGGTCTGGACTCCTCAATCCTGGGTCATCTGTGAAGACAATCTCTACCACCCCTAGTTCTCTCAGGCGCTGGATCCCTTGTTCTATGGTCTTCCACTGGGTTTGCTGCGTGTAGAGATCATCTCCGCACATATATCTTTCAATCAGGCCTGTCAAAACCCGTCTCCAGAGACTGGCAGAGTCAGCCCCCCTTATCATCACTTGGTCGATAACTGAATCACGTGACAGGGATTCCAAATGCCTTGCTTCCGCCCCATCCAGCATCACATCATCACCTGCAGCATCCCAAATACAGACTATCCAACTTATTATGGATTCATCGGACCGTCGGGTGTAGTCCTTTCTTAAGCTGTGAAGGTCCTTTATGGACAATGACTCAGTAATGGTTTCTGTGCCTGAGTCAGTTGATGGCTTTGAGGTTCCTTCCCCTGCATCGTCCTCATCTTTCACTGGGTGATCAGTTTTGGTTGTGTGCTTTTTCCTCGTGACAGGAGCCACTGTCAGTGACTTAGACTCTCCATCTGTTTTGGGCTTGCTGTCTGGTGTGGCTGCAGTCTGTGACTGGGGTGTCTGCAGGCTTTGCTGATTTATCTTCCTGCCCCTCTACCTTTACCTGCTGCAGTGTGCAATAGGCATATGCCAAAGCTCAACATATTGCAAAGACCTTTTTCTCAGAATTTTCATTGTATTTATCTTTCAGATATTTCGTCACCTCAGCTGGTTTCTGAATTTGTTCAGATGGGAAATCCCAAACTATCAGGTCAGAGAATTTCTTTAGGGTTTGGCCAATGTCCTCCCATTCCCCACACCACTCAGGATTTTCCACCTCTGAGTCAGGTGTCTCAGCAGTCACCCTGGAAATCTGAGCTCTTATTCTAGACAAGCTGTGAGACATATGGAAGAAGCTTACCAGATAAAATACCAGGAACGCGGTCTCTTTAACATCCAGGGGAAACTGAACATTCTCAAAAGATAACCTATCAAATTTAAAGGGAAGGGAAACCCCGTCTCCTCCTCTTCTAACAATCTGGGTGCAATTACTACTATATTCCCAAAACAGGCTTCTGAAGCTAGGACTGGGGTTAGGATGGAGAAACCACTTATCATACACACCTCGAACAGCTGCCTGTACCTCTGTTAACTTCCTATAAATCATTATCACCGAGCATAGCAAGATAGACATCCTGATTCGTCTCCCTTGTCTGTAAAATTTACATATCAGGGACAAGATTGGATCAAGTTGTGGATAGGCAAACAACCCTAGGGACCAAAAAAGAACTAGTACCTCAATGAAGCCTAAGGACCAGAAAGACATGAGTACATCGAGCCAGAGAGACATTATGAACTCAACCAGCATGGTGACTATTTTACCCCAACACAGAATAAGTAAATTCAAACCAAAATGTAATTACTACAGGTTTTTTCACTTTCCTTCGAGCCACACAGTTGGGCGCCACTAAATTTGTGTCGGTTTGGCCAAATTTAGGAATATAGCCTCTGAGACACGGCACAACCACCTCTCCCCCCACCAGGTTCGGGAAAAATAAATTTTCCTCGAAGGAAAGTGAAGGAGATAAAAACTCTTTATTTAGCAAACACACAGGAAAAGGATAATAACACTAAATAATAAAATCTCTTGCTGTGAAGAAAAAACCTGGGAAAGTGTTCGAGTCCTCCCTTTGGTCTCCTCGGAGCTGGGGCTTGGCCCAGGGCCAGGCACTCTGTGCTCGGTGGAAAGCTCTCCCAATGTGTTCTGATATTGAAGCAATCCAGTAGAAAAGGGAGAAAATCCGAAATTCCAGGGAAGGGAAAAAAAAATTCAACTCTCTCTCCGGAGGAAAAGAAGCTGAACAACTGGCCAAAAGCTGACCTGGGAGCAGCAAGCCAGGTGCTTCCTCCCTCCCCTGCTGCAGCTGGGAAAAAAAAAAATGCTATCTCTGTGTGACCTTGAACAAGCTGCAAACTGCTTTGAAAAAGTTTTGCTCAGTTTTTCCCCCTCCCCTCTCTCAGGCTCAGTTTAGAGGCATAGAAAGGCACAAAAATTAATTTCTGGGCATAGGGCAGTGATATGGGATACACATCATAAGGTCACCCCAAGACACCCCAATAGATTTTATCTCTTTCACTTTCCTTTGAGGAAAAAAATTCTTTTTTTTTTTCCGAACTTGTGGGTGAGGGGGTGGTTGTAACCTGCCTTCTATCAAAGGATATATTTCCAAATTTGTCCAAACCGGCACACCTTGAAAGCAAGATTGTAGGAAGATAAGCTTGAATTTCTGACTGACAGACACTTCACTTTACAAACTATAAAAGCTAAACCAAACTTTCACAAAGCAGAAATCTTCTGCACATTCCCTGGAAATGTGTTGGGCTTTTCCCCAAAGTTGAGATGCCGCTTTGTGGTTACTCTCTCGAGGGTTGAGTGAAAGGACTCTGTGTACGCTATTGTCATTTTGGTGGTAAGTTATACTGACTCCTAATCTATACTATTTCTTTGCTAGCTTTAATATAGGTACCTTTATGTCGTGCACTGTTTTTATGTAATCCACTAGTAGGTCTTTTTGTTTTATCCTGTGTAGTAAGTTTGTTTAAGGCCTTTGTTCTGTTAATCTGTCTATTCAATAAATAACTAATTTTATAATAGACCTGATCCGCCATTCTTGAGAACTTGTGAGCCAGAGCAATTTAGGTGCAGGTCACCTGAGTAGACCTGCTGCCAAAAATCTGAGCCTAAGGCAGGGCTTGTCTGAAGTTCTCACTGGTTCCATAACAGGGATTCAGCTCCCAGGAGATGCAGCCACCATGTTGTATGTGGTGGTAGACCCTTCCTTCTTCCCCCACCCTGTTTTCCAGAAGGCAGCTCAGGCAATGGGCACAGAGGAGGATGGGGCAGAGGCCCCCGGGATGGGGGATCAGCATGGACCATGTTTGTGCCAAGGTGCACGACCACTCCCTTGGCTCCCGAAATGCTTCCCAGGCAAGATGGCAGCTCTGATCTAAATTTCCTTTGCTGTGATTAAACACCCTTTCCCATGCCTGACATGAAAACGCAGTCTGCCTGCTTTCCCGAGGATGGTGATGAGTGCTGGTTCAATTAACCAGCAAACCCTAGCATTTGTCACTCCAGCCTTGCCTGAAATTAACTTCTTTTTTGATTTTTTTTGTTTCAGTCCATGTGTTGGGTTTGCATGGCCAGGTTTTGGTGGGGGGGGGGGGGGGGGGGGCTACAGGAGGGGCTTCAGTGAGAAGCTGCTAGAAGCTTCCACCATGTCCATCAGAGCCAATGCCAGCTGGCTCCAGAACAGACGTGGGTCTGGCCAAGGTTGAGCCAATCAGGAATGATAGTAACGCCTCTGTGATAACATATTTAAGAAGGAATAAAGGTTATTGCTCAATTGTAATTGCGGTCAGAGAAAAATGGGGTGAGAATATGTGAGAGGAACAACTCTGCATACACCAAGGTCAGTGGAGAAGGAGGGGGAGGAGGTGGTCCAGGCGCCAGAGCTGAGATTCCCCTGCAGCCCGTGGTGAAGACCATGGTGAAGCAGCTGTTCCCCTGTAGCCCATGGAGGACCATGGGGATGCAGAGATCCACCTGCCCTTGGAGGATACCCACGCTGGAGCAGATGGATGCCCAAAAGAAGGCTGTAAACCTGTGGGAAACCCATGCTGGAGCAGGCTCCTGGCAGAGACCTACAGACCTGTGGAGGGAGGAGCCCACACTGGAGCAGGTTTTCTGGTAGGACTTGTCACCCTGTAGGGGAGCCACGGTGGAGGAGGCTGTGCCTGAAGGACTGCACTCCATGGAAGAGTGACCCATGTTGCAGCAGTTCATGGAGAATGGTTGCCCATGGGATGGACTCACATTGGAGAAGTTCATGGAGAAGTGTCTCCTGTGTGAGGGACCCCACGTTGGAGCAGGCAAAGGACTCCTCCCTGAGCAGCATCAGAAACAACTGTTGATGAACTGACCATAACCCCCATTCCCCATCTCCCTGTGCCACTGGGGGAAAAGGTAGAGCTGGGAAGGAGAGAGGGATGGAGGGAAGGTGTTTTTAAGATTTATTTTACTTCTCATTATCCTGCTCTGATTTCGTTAGCAATAAATTCAATTAATATCTCTGATTCAAGCCTGTTTTGTCCATGATGGTATTTGGTGCATGCTCTCTCCTGGTCTTTATCTCAACTCATGAACCCTTTGTTATATTTTCTCTCCCCTGTCCAGTTGTGGAGGGCAATGAGAAAGCGGCTTTGGTGGGTGTCTGGCATCCAGCCAGGGTCAACCCACTACACCAATCCATCCATACCTCTCAATAAATAATACTGCATTGTCACCTGACACCTCAGCCATGTCCTCAGCACAGATTCCTCACTGAGACACTGTTGCTGCCTGTTCTGAGCTTCCCTTCCCCCTCCCCATGACAAGCCAGGACTTGCCTCTGCCATGTGCTCTGAACTCCTTTGTTCCAAGCACGGGCAAAACCAAATGTAACTCAAACTCTTTAGCAGTGTCTGATTGGCCAGTCACCCCGGGTCTGCCCCCAGTTCTCCCCTTCCCCCTTCTCCGAATAAAAGAAAGGGCCCGAGAGGGGGCCCACCCTCTTTGGCTTTGCATTCCTTCTGCGAACATCTGCGTCTCTGTTTCTGTTTGAAAGCTTCTAATTGCAGGAATTAGGCAAACCGAAGGCTATATTTCTCCCTCTTTGCTTCTACTGGTGGTATCAGCTTTGCAGCTACTATTTGCCGCTTTTAGAGCTACTGAAATGCTAGATTGCCCGTGCTACCTCCCTAGGCTGCCCAAGGCTTTCTAAGGCATTGAACTACGAGCCTAGCCAGTAAAAAGCTGTGATTATTTCCACAAGACACCTAGCACAAATTTCCTTGCTGCCATCTTCGCTCCTTCCCACCTTGGCCAGCTCCACAACCAATGATGGTGTTAATAAGTTTTTATTTGTGGGGAAAAGAAAGGAGCTGGAGAGAGGAAGCTTTGCAGGGGAAAGGGAAGAGACATTCCTGGCTCATTCATCAGGCAGCTTTCCCCTTCCTCGTTTGCTGAGCTTTGACTGAGTCTGCCAGAGCTATAAAGGAAAAGGAAGAGGAAAAAAGAAAAAAAAAGAAACAAAAAAGCAAGAGGAGATGAAAGGACAGGCAGAGGGAGATATGTTATCTTGCCTCTGCTCATGATTCATTGTCAAAGGATGGGTGGATGGAGGCAGAGAGAGCTAAGCATAATTGTGGGCAGCACAGAGGGGGTTTGCTGGGGGATGCCCAAGGGGGTAGGAGTTAGGGGCAAGGGGATGAAACTGTACTCAGGGGCATATGTGCTGATCAGCAGGATGGGGAAAAAAACCCTGTGAACCTGTCCTGAGGAAAGTGGAGGTCCCAAACCTTATAGGTCATGGTGACACCCCTTCCTGCCCTGGAACACCAGCCCATGTGCTTCATGAAGCTCATCAAGAGACAAGCACTCTGCATTATTAGGGAATTTTCACCCTGTCACAGAGCACCTGGCAGGGCCAGTCTGTGCAAATATCCTTGTCCTCTCCTGGGTAAAGCTGGAGGAGCTCACCACCACCTCCTCATCTGAATCTACAGCCTGACTTTGGTTCTGGCAACCATCTCAGAGCCTGGCACCTATAGCTACTGATAAATAGGTGATCTCCTGGGTTGGCCCTGTGCATCAAGATTAGCTGAAGGTGGCAAAAAATGGTGGCAAGATGAAAACCTATCACAGAGCCATGGAAGAGAAACAGCATGAGTCAACGTCACAACCCTGTGGAGCGAGCAGTCTCAGATCAACCATTTTGGGGCAGAAGCACTGGAAGACTCAGGCTCACCCATGTCTGCTAAGCTGAGAGTCTTCTCTTTCAAACAACACCACAGGGACAGAGCTGTCCTGCTAAGGAACAGAGATGTATTTTTAAGAAGCAAATTTATGCATGACATCTTGATATAATTAGTAAAGGCTTTTTTATGGATCTTCCCTGTAGCAAAAAAAATTCCCTAATACAAGAAATTTGTGTCCTTCTGTGCACCTCTAGAGTGTCACTGTATCCCCACATACCAGCAAGATGACAAGAGGGACTGTGACAGCATGGCAAGGGTAGACAGAAGTGGGCAGAGAAAAATCCTGGCAGAATAAGGGCTGGGTTGTATCATGACTGTGATGGGAAGTGGAGGGAAATAAGGACTTTGCTAGATGCCCAGATCTTCCCCATAAAGTGACACATACCTCCATAGGCAGAGATTTTGGGGAAGTTAGGCTATTCTTAGCATCCCTCTCCCACCTCCTCCTCTGGATATGTGTGCCCCATCACGATGTCTGCACTCTTACTCATTGCTACAGTCACCATCTGTGAACCCTATGTACAATATTACCTCAAAGACAAAATGTTTATGATGTGTTTTCATTCAGAGAAAACTTCGCATACATGTTAAAAGTCATTGTCAGTAGTTTCTTTATGCTTCCTTTGCCAAGGGTCTAGCAGAGAACTTATTTTACAGCGAGTTATTTATGGCCCGACAGAAGCATTACTGACAATTTGAGCTCCACAGCTCCAGCCCTGGGCAACGAGGCAGGTTTTTCTGAGAAAGTCTTCTACAGACAGCAGCAGGAGACAAAACCACCATTAAAACAGGATGGGGGAAAGCCCTCGAGTTGCCTTTTCTGTTTGTCCTCACCAAGATTTCTGCCACCATCTCAAACCATGAGATTCTCAGGCTCTGAAACAAGCTCATCAGGAGCTCAGGTTCTGAAATGTCCCCAACCCTGGTGGCAGGGCTGGGTTTCTGCTGCGCTAGGTGGGGAACATATGGAACCTTACTTCTTTGCTCTTTTGTCCCCTCAGTCCATCTCATCTATTCAGGTGACTTCACCTTCTTTAAGAAGCTTTTTAAGCCCCGTAGGTGGGGATTTTCACAACACTGGGATTGGCAAACTCAAACGTTGGGTTTGCAATCCCAACTGTTTGGCTTTTGAAAACCCTTGGACAAAGGGGTCTGGCTTGGAGCACATGCTCTTAATTAGCAGAAACACAATATGCAGGAAAAGCCAAGCATCTCTGCAGCTGCAGGTACTTTTGAGGTGGGAAGTGTTGATGCTAGCAAAGCAAACCTCTAGGAATCATAAAACAAACAGAATCATAGAATGGCTGTCATAGGTTAGCAAGCATAGTCCTGGAAGGGATGTCCTTGCTAAGGGGTGCTTACAGTTTCCTCTGGGACCTGATAGAACCTATCAGCTGGCCAGTTTGAATATGGACAATTCTTTAAGCCACTTAAAGTTGTGACCGCCTCTGAGATCCACATTTAAGAATAGGCAAACTCCCCCTCCAAGCCCTCTCTCGTTTCCGGTGCTGGGACAGGTGGCTGCGGGCCCCGTGTGGGGACCAGCGGGCCCGGCCAGGCCCTGCTTGGGCCAGGCCGGGCCGGGCCACGGCCATCCTGGAGTCGATGGACCTGTTCCAGCCATGGAACCCCCCCCACTGCCTTGCCGTGGGCAGCCGGAGTGGGCGGCTGTCTCATTGTGATAATGTTTTCATAGCACGAGCAAGAAGAGACTTCTCTTTCTAAATGGACTGAACAAGGTTATTATGGAAGTGGTAAACAGACTGAACATCTTAAGGGTTGTCTTTTTACATTGTCAGTGGGAGAAGGGAGGAAGGTGGGAGGGAGAAGGAGAGTTCTGAAGGTGTGGTATAATTTTTTTTTCCCTTCTTTTAGGTCTGTTAATAAACTTCTTTATATTCTTTCAAGTTTGGTGCCTGCTTTGCATTTCTCCTAATTCTTATCTCACAGAAGATAAACAGTAATGAGTATTTTAGACTATACCACTACACTAAATTGGTGTTTCTGCCCGGTTACAAACCCGACCCACTACAATGGCTTAGGTTGGAAGGGACCTTAAAGATCAGCTCATTCCAACCCCGCTGCCATGAGCAGGGACACCTTCCACTAGACCAGGTTGCTCCAAGCCCCATCTAACCTGGCCTTGAACACTGCCAGGGATGGGGGGGGGGGGGGGGCACAACTTCTCTGGGCAACCTGTGCCAGCGTCATTTATGAATCATGAGCACCTCAGCACTGCAACGCAACAGCTTGGCCCACCAGTGGAGAAGGATAAACTGAAGGTATTTACCTCCCTGAGGCAGGTATAAATGGGGCAGACAAGCACTTGAAAGGGCTCTCCGGTGCTGCTCCTCATGGTACCAAAGACTTCACAGAGAAAGGTGATGAACCCCAGCCAGTGCTCCACATCCCGCTGCTGCAACTCCTCCCGCATGGTGAAGTCCTTCTGCAAGAGGGACAGAGACAACAGGCTATGTCAGCAAAACCGCATCACCCTGGGAGAAGCAATGGTTGTCTAGAGAAGAAATTGAAATGGAGGGCAGGGAGGAAGACAGACAGACTGACTCTTTAGTAACAGCAGGGAGATTTCTCAATGCACGTGGAGTGGCATGAATTTCAACACAGCAAAGCCACCAGAAAGCAGGTACTGGTAGAAATATTACCAACTCCTGCAATAACTGTCATGGCTTGTGCTAGACATGGTGTCCCCTGTGGCCTGCTGTCCTCCTTGGAAAGACATATGCACAACCAAGATCAAATAAAATCAGGAACAAAGAGGTTAAATGAAATGCAGGGGAAACACAATGAATGCTGGTGGCCAGGCTGGGTTTGGTGGTCCAGGTGAACCTGCCCAGCCTGTTCATTCCAGTATCTTCAGCAGACCCAGTGTCTGGCCAGAAGCATCCTAATGGCCTGGCTGCTCCTTGGAGTCTCACAAAATTATGGTAATACTGCGTCCCTGACAGACCAGAAGATGATCAGTGCAGCCTCAGCTTGGCATTGGAAGATCACCCTGCTCCTGAGCTGATGGTTGCCATGATGAAGGATTATCCAAGTGACATGATTTATGGAGCTGGGGAGTTAACCAGCTGGGGAGATGTTGTGGGTTGATGCTTGCTGGATGACAGACACCCACGAAAGCCACTCACTCACTCCCCTCTAAACCCTCTTTTAGCGGGGGCGGGGGGGGGGGGGGGGGGGTCCTGGGTGCAGGGCAATCCAGCCTGAGATACGACACAAACACCAATACGATTTGAGCATCATGCTCCTGTTTTATTGTTTTCCTCCACCAAGTTATACTTTTTCAAAGTTCACACCCCTTTCCCATGAGAAAGCCTCTAAGCAGCGGGGGAGCTGACCAGTGTATGCCTTTTCCCAAGGCTGTTCAAGGCTGCCAGCTAGCAGGTGCCTTGCAAGCCTATCTTCAGCCTGGGGCCCCATCAGGGGTACTTCTGCAACAGCCCTGGGATGCCCAAGCTCTCCTGGGGTATCCTATGCCCCCACTCCACAAGGAATCCCTCTACACATCCCCCATTTTCATTTTGGGCAACCCAGATCTGGTCAATGATTTTTTGCAACCTCACTTTAAGGCAAGAAAAAATACACCCAAGTATTATGAAGCCTAATATAACTACAAATAGCAATCAGCAGCCTTCTACTACCAAGGTACGCAGCCATCCAGTGATACCCAGACCCTTAAGCCAATCTCCAAAAGGGTCGTCTGTCTCCTGAAGGATGTGTAGGCCCCTCTGGAGGTCAGAGAGGTGCTTGTGAATTGAGACAGAGTGGTCAGAAAGATTCATACAGCACATACCCTGGAACTCTTCACAGCTGTGGCCGTGAGCTAGTAGTAGAAAATCAATGGCTGCCCGATTTTGTAATACTGTATGTCTAACACTAGTAACATCTGTGCTTAGCTCATCAAGCATCTGCAAAGTTATGTTTAACTTATTTCTCTCCCAGCAAGCGAGTTTATGCAAAATAGCGTGAGCCCTGGCTGCTGAAGCACCAGGTAAAAACATAGATGCTAGCCAAATTAACTGCCTTCACTCGATCTAAATGGGCCGACAGCTGATTGAAAATGTCCGCTAATGCTCCTGTCTCAAGACAGTCAAAAAACAATTTCTCACTCTACCTCTGTGTCTGGTGCTATACCCAAAAATTTATGCAACTCTCCTTCTTGGTTTTGCCTTTGGAGAGGGTTCCCCGACACCCACCACAAATCACTAGCAACCATCTAGGGCAGCTGTTACATTCGCCCCAGAGTCTCGCTATTTCTCCTGCTACGGAGAGTGGTGGATCTGGCAAGTTCTCAGCCCCCGCAGTCAGCCACGTCTGCAGCCTCTCCCAGGGCTCCTCGGGAAGGAGGTCCCAGAGTTCCAGCTGTTGTAGTAATGGCGTCACTTTCTTCAGGAGCTGATGCTGACAGCACCTTCTCACTTCGGGGTCCTGTATGCATAGCACGGCACCACTTGCTGGGCAGTCCTCTGGTCAGTGCTGCGATGATGACTTGTTCCTGTTGTTACAGGACATTCTGCAGTGTTGCAGTAAAAGCAGCTGTTTGAGATGACTGTTCTGCATGGGTAGCACGTATGAGCATCTCGTCTACACCTGCTCTCTGGGGCAGCGTGGCAAGAATTGTCTTAGTTCGCCTATTAGCATTTTCAAAGGCAAGGGTCCGGAACATTTGCTCTTGGAGCTCTTCAGAGAGCTCAGTTGCATCTTTTAAGGCTGCTGACAGTCGATGAACTGACCATATGGCTCTGACAGCCCTTGTTGGACTGCTGCATACGGGGGAGACTTCTTCTTTTCAGGTACTGACAACAAGGCTTTGTGGGCAAGAGTCTGTGACAACTGATGAATGACTACGGGCATGGTCAGCTGTGTCACCGTCGCTCTATAAGCCCCGCTCCCAGTTAGCATGTCAGCTTGGAGTGCATACAGTGGGTCTCGTGTGTCACCTTGGTGTTTGCCAGCTTCTTCTTGTGCTAGCCGCTTCCACATTCGCTCCCAGAGCAGGAACTGTGAAGGGGTTAATAACAACTGTGCGATGCTGATGCAATCATTCAGACACAGGACATCTGCTGTAAACTGCAGAATGCTTCGTGCAGCTTCAGACAGCAAGCCATGCGTGGTGACTGTTTGCTTGGCTTGCTGCAAGAGCTTCCAGTCATGGGGTTCCCACTTTGCAGTGTCCCCTTGTATCTGTACAGGGCAGGCGAGGGCATCCACTGCTTGCCAATCACCCTCAATGATTGCATCACGGATAACTCCATTCCATCTCCTTTGCAATGGGTCAGTCCTCTCTGTCGGGGCTGATGGAAACGACAGCTGCACCTCCCCTCGCGGGAAGGGAGGGGCTGTAGGCACTGTGCCTGATTCTCCTGACAGGAACGTAGGAGCTTTGAGTGCTAACTTGACCGGTGGGCCACGGGACACCACGGTGCTGATGGTGTAATATCACAAGCTTTAGACTCTAGCACGTCTTGCTGTGTAGATAAGTCAGCAAGCTTTTTGATTACTTCTTGCATCATTTCTCAGTGGTTCTCCCCCTCTTGGGGCTGACCCCCAGCAGACCTGGCTGGCTCTGGCTCTACAGGCGACAAAACAACAGAAGCTGCTTCACTGCTGGATGTTTCTCCGCTGTCTGGCAGAGGGGGGTTGCGCTCTGCCGCTTTTGGCCGGGCATTAGGACTGCTCGTTTGCACCGCCGCTTTCAGCCGGGCACCAGGACCGCCAGTGTCTCCTTGGCCTGCCTGTGCCCCGCCCCCTGAGTCGGGCGGCTCTGCTTCCGCGTTCGCAGCCATTTCTCTCTCAGACGTCAGAGGAATAACTTTCTTCCCTGCTGAGTCCAGCAACTCCCGCAGAGAGCAGACGGGTGCTGCTGTGCCTTTAATCGGTCTACCCGCGGCCAGCCTGAAGAACCGTGCAACTCTGGACTCCGCCCTGGTCCCCGGCCGCTGCTCCGTAAGACCCCCGTCTGTTCCCTTCCCGGAGCCACCACACCCGGAGCTGCTACTCTCTAAAGCCTCTATGGCGGCCGCGGCCACTGTCCTCTCTGTTTTCATCTCTGCAAGAGTGCCAGTTACTGCTCTCCAGGTTAAGCCGAGAGCTTTAGCTTCTTTAGCTTCCTTTCCTCCCTCAATTGTGGACAGCCACAATTCATTTCCAACTTCCCCCTACGCTTCAACTGAGAACAAAAGCGAAGTGTATTTCACACACCCATGTTCCCAGGCCCATGTAATGAGGACATTCAGATCTCGGTCTTTCACAATCTCACCTCTCTTAGAGAGGATGCTAGCTAGGAGTCGAGTCCCCGTCTCGTAGTCCATAGCTTCTTTGCTGCAGGTACTTGCTTAGCCACGTGAAAATACGGTCTCTGGCCACTCGGCTTTGAGGTTTAGCCCTCGGCTTTACTCGGCTTTGGGGCCACCCACTCTGGTTCCCCTGGCTCCGCCGCACGGATACGATGAAATTCGGAGTCTTATCGCGTTTAAATGAACCTGCATGTAGCAAAACTCACTCGGGTCCCTGTTCGGGCGCCAGGTTTAGCAGGAGGGGGTCCCGGGTGCGGGGCAATCCAGCCTGAGACACGACACGAACACCGATATGATTTGAGCATCATGCTCCTGTTTTATTGTTTTCCTCCACCAAGTTATACTTTTTCAAAGTTCACGCCCCTTTCCCATGAGAAAGCCTCTAAGCAGCGGGGGAGCTGACCAGTGTATGCCTTTTCCCAAGGCTGTTCAAGGCTGCCAGCTAGCAGGTGCCTTGCAAGCCTATCTTCAGCCTGGGGCCCCATCAGGGGTACTTCTGCAACAGCCCTGGGATGCCCAAGCTCTCCTGGGGTATCCTATGCCCCTGCTCCACAAGGAATCCCTCTACACCCTCTGCCGTTGCAGTGGGGATTCTTGCAACACGTGTATCAGACAACGAGGCCTGTGGAAAAGAATATATGGACCGATTCTTGGTAGATATTTTCATAGATGATTATTTTTCCAGCCGTGTGGCCAGTGACTGCCCACGAACTGGACAATCATGGGCCCAGAGGGTCCTTCCTGGGCAGGGGAATGCAAAACAACCAATGGGGAACGAGGTTGACCAGGGAGTAGGGAAACCCCGTAGGCCCTGTCTCTACCCTGGGGGCCCTCTCCCAGGACCACATGTCAGGGGGGAGGACCCCCAACACTCTGCAGCTGGACAGAGGAGAGAAAATTTAATGAAGGGTTCACGAGTTGAGATAAGGACCTGGAGAGATGGTTCACTAAATACCATCAAGGGCAAAACAGGCTCAAATTAGAGGTATAAGGTGAATTTATTGCTAACAAAATCAGAGCAGGATAATGAGAAGTAAAACAAGACCATAAAAAACCACCTTCCCCTGCACTCCTACCTCCTTCCTAGCTCTACCTCCTACCCAAGTGGCGCAAGGAGGCAGGGAATGGGGATTTTGGTCAGTTCATCACCCATTGTTTCTCTCTCTGCTCAGGGAGAGGAGTCCTTCCCCTGCTGCACCATGGAGTCCCTCCCATGGGAGACAGTTCTCTTCAAACTTCTCCAGCGTGGCTCCATCTCACAATCAGCAACTCTCTGAGAACTGCTGCAGCGAGAGTCACTCTTCCACGGGGTGCAGTCCTCCAAGGACAGGCTGCTCCAGCATGGGAGCAAGGCCCCTCTATCCACAAGTCATCCACAGGATCACAGCCTCCTCTAGGCATCCACCTGCTCTGGCATGGGCTCCTCCGCAGGCTGCGGGTGGATCTCTGCATCCCCTAGACCTTCATGGGCTGCAGGGGGACAGCTGTTTCACCATTCTGTCTTGGGGTGACTTTATGATGTGCATCCCATATCGCTGCCCTATGCCCAGGAATTAATTTTGTACCTTTCTATGCCTTTAAACTGAGCCTGAGAGGGGGAAGGAAAAACTGAGCAAAACTTTTTCAAAGCAGTTTGCAGCTTGTTCAAGGTCACACAGAGATAGACTTTTATTTCCAGCTGCAGCAGGAGAGCAAAAGAGAAGGGAAGCACTCAGCTTGCTTTTTTTTCCACCCAGCTTTCGGCAGGTTTTTTTTCCTCAGCTCCTTTTCCTTTGGAGAGTTGAACTTTTGTTTTCTTTGGACTTCATTTTTTTCCCTTTTCTCTCTGCTAGACGGTTCCAACATCAGAATACATCGGGAGGACTTTCCACCGAGGCCTTGGCCGTGAAGGTGGGCCCACCACCCCATCCCATCTCCAAGGAGGGGGAGAGAGAGATCTACAGAAGGACTCTGAAATTTTCCCAGGTTTCTTTCAGCAGATTGAGAAGTTTTATTATTTAGCATTATTATCCTTTTCCTGTGTGTTTGTTAAATAAATAGTTTTTATCTCTTTCACTTTCCTTCAACGAAAATTTATTTTTCCCAAACCTGGTGGGGGGAGGGGTGGCTGTGCCTTCTCTCAGAGGATATATTTCTAAATATGACCAAACCGGAACACATGCTCTTCACCACGGGCTGCAGAGGAATTTCGACTCTGGCACCTGAAGCACCTCCTCCCCCTCCTCCTTCACTGACCTTGGTGTCTCCATGTTGTTCTCCTCACATGTTCTCACTCTGCTCTTCTCTAGTCATAATTAAAACTGCACCACATCCTTTGTTATGATTTCTTCTTGAATATGTTATCACAGAGGCATTACCATCCTTTATAATTGACCCAGCCTTGGCTAGCGGCATGTCTATCTTTGGCGCCACCAGGGATTGGCTCTGCTGGATATGGTGGAAGTTTCTAGCAGCTTCTCACAGGAGCCACCTCTGCCCCTCCCCCCCAAAAAATCCAAACTAGGCAAACTAGCCATGCAAACCCAATACAAGAGAAAAAAAAGAGGGGTTCCCAAAGGCAGTATATGAAAAGGGATGTGTGTTTTGGGTGTGTGTGGCAAAAAGAAAAGCAAATAAAAACATTTCTAGAGGATGGCACAAGAGAATGCATTGCACTCAGAGACGAGGATTTTCCTGTGCTCTCTGCAATGCTACAGAGCTTCTTGCATGATGTCCTATGTGATTTTGTTTGTCTGTCTCCATGGTGACCATTCTTTGGTATTAAAAATTAGTAGACACTAAATAGTGGAAAGTTAAAGAACAGGAGAAGTTTGTTATCAACACAGTGTGTTCCCAGTGCAGGTTGCAAGACATTTGAAATCCAGCAACTAAATAAGTTATCCTTTATCTTTTTCATCTCTGTTTATTCCTACTGCCTGAGACAAAAGGCTTTGCTGCTGTGAATGTTCCAACCTGCTGCTGTATTCTGCAAAGCCAGGGAGCTATAAAGCCACCACACCAAAGTTTGCTCTCATGGCCTAGACTACACATAGGAGATATTTCTTTTGAAATAAAGGTAAGTAAAGCAGCTGCTAAAGAGAGGCAAAATTATTAACATGACACAACTGTATGCATAGAAGATCCAAGATAGGAGCTATTTATATGTTTCATTACAAAAGGAAAAAAATTTGCATCTGAAGGAAAAAGATTTGTAAAATAACTGAGGCACTTATTAACCAAACAGTGATGACTAATTCATCTCCTCACCCATTTCTATAAGGCCCAACTGTGTCTGTGACTCTGAAATCAACCTGCAGCCCAATCTTGTTGGGTCTTTTTAGACTCTCTGGGGAAGTTTGCAGAGTTCATCCTTTCATTATCCAGCCAGTCCCATGGAGGAGAGAGTTATTTGACAGCTCAAGTTATCACCCCAGGGTTACCAAATTATTCATTCTGAAGTTTTCACTTGAATTTTAATTTAAAAAACTGTCAGAGAAAAGATGTACTGACTATTGAAAAATTAAAATGAGTGACAGCATCCCATGTCCCTCTTCTGCCTCATCCACCCATAAGGTGAACAAAAAGCACCCTTTGAACCCTGGAGCTGTTCCTTGTTGCCCTGAGACATTTCCATCCCCTAGCACTGAGCTGTCTTCCACATCTCCCATGGCTCCAGCCCCCAAGCCATCCTGCCCCTTCCAGGTTGGATGCGCTCCAACAGCTGTCCTATCCTGCCTGGGAAGGTCCACACTGATGCACACAGGGCACAGTGTAGTATTTCAGGATCCCTAGGGCATGATAGGAAATTCCTAGCATCTGGGGATAACCACATGGGCTCTGTGGTCTCAGATTACTGGGAAAGAATAAAAACCACCACAGGAAACTCCCTTCCTGTTTCTGCTTCAAACACATCGCCCTGCTCCACAGCCTTGCAAGAGAGAAAACTGACTCTTCAACATTTTCTCTTTAAGAAAATATTTTCTGTAAAACAACCCCATCAAACCAACCAACCCAACAAAAAATTTCCATAAAATAACCCTCAAACCAAACCAAACTCATCAGGCCTGGGATGGGAGCTGAACAGGAAGGAATGCCACCACTCAGTACCCTCTTTTTTCATCCTATGGCACCCAGTGGGTGATGCCACCAAGCAGAGACATCAATGAACTCTGCCTGCAACTTTGCATCTGAAGAAGACCCTTGCAAAAGAAAAGGGACTGGGGTCTTTTTTTTCTGCTTGTACAGACTTTGATGGACCCTCATGAAGGACAGGAGCAGGGGATGGAATGTGGGATGGATTCAAATGTCACCGTGAACATTTTCACCCAGGTTGGGCCAAATTTTGCAAAAGGAGGTTGCATGTTCTCTGCAAAAAGGGAGTGTGATATCAATTCATTTGACAAAGTAGGAAAAGCACCTTTTCAGAGATAGGGATCACATTTTTTGGACCGTGCCTGCCTACAGGCAAGAGTTGGGCTTGTCAGGAGATGTGATTCTGTGAACCTTCATGGTAGCTGGACTTGCAGTGCTAGGGTTCTCCTGAAGCATCCTGAGATACCAACCTGCTTCAGCCCCGCAGGGCAGTGCTACACCGGTGTCACAGTGCACATGAGGAAGGTGGTCCAGGGAGCTTTGTCCTTAAATTTGGCCTTTAGACAGTAGGTTTGACCAGTTCCACAGCATGCACAGACAGGCAAGCCAACCTGAATGTCACCCATGCAGAGGTGTCCCATCTCCCTTGGGTGTCCATGTTTGAGGAAACCACTGCTGTCATCTAGGTATTTGATCAATGGAGTTATGGGTGCAATTCATCTGGCTGCATGTCCGCCATGGTCCCAGCAGGATCTGCAACCCATCATGCTGGACTTTGAGAACATGAAGAGCAACTCAATTGCTTCTCCAAAGGGTGTGCAATAAAAATGGAGGAGCCAGACCAACAGTGTGGAAGAGGTGAAGAGCTGATCAACAGTGAAGAGCAGCTCAGCAGAGAACCAAACCCATGTCCTATGTGCCTGGGGCACATCCAAAGGAGCCATGCCCTGACCCGCAGACCTCCACATCACTGATGAGAAGCCTTGAGGAGGCTGAAGAGCACTGAAACCAGAAGGCCAGGTCACTGCCCTGCCCAGTGAACTTTATTTGCTCTGGAAATGCCTCATGGAGTTATATAAAAACCTGTGGATTGGTTTGCTTCATGCTTAAGTAGTGATGTCAAGGCAGTAAGCAAATTATCTTTCATCAGGTTGGCTGCATTTTTAAACATGAATTGTATTACTAATTTGGGGGTGCTCTGGTGTGTAGATAATCCGGATGTGTTTACTGGATGACCTTCCTTCAGTGCCTATAGTTTAAAATAAAATGTATTTATAACAGGTAGCAGGGTTGACCTCCCTTCTCTGCCTGGTTTGAGAGTTCATTGGAAAACCATGTGGCAACTGGGGGGATGCCAAGGGGACCTCTAAAGAGGTTTCATACAGGCCAATTTTGGGGCACAGACCTGAAGGCTAAGCATATTCATCAAGTTGGGCCTCACCACATGTGATGGGGAGGTCAGGGGTGGCCCATGTTCATGCATGATAGAGATGGGCCGTGGCTCTGCCCATTCTTTGACATCTCCCATTGGACCCTTTCTAAGCTTGACTGAAGCTTCGGCCAGCAATGGAAATAGAAAATGCCCTTATCTTGGAGGGCTTCACTCTTGCACCCAAGTGAAAGCCCACTCCTCATCTCAGTGTAGATGCAGCTCATGCAACGTTATACTTTCCTGGCCTGGACATGAGACCGCTTCAAGATAGGGACCAAGCTAGAAGAGTCAAGACTAGCCATTCCACAGGAGAGGAGGAAAATCCATCCTCTACCAATTTTGGTGGGCGGCAAAGTCAAGCAGGACAACAATCAAACCCTCCTAGAAAGGGTTCCATAAATGACATTTTGAACACTTAACATCACTTCATTATTCCCTGTTTATAATTTAAATACTACTTGCATTTAGGTCCTGGCTTGGAGGAGGATCTAGAGCATAGCTTTGCTTTCTGGGGAGTATAACCCAGTGAGATGAGTAGTTTATAGCACCAGAATTTGGAAGAAGCTCAGGAGGTATTGAAGAAACCTGTGTGTCAGAGACTGAAATGGTTCATGCCTCAAACATTGATATAAAAGAGTTTTGTCCATTATAACAAAAACTGTATAAAGAAGCTACAACCAAAGAAGCCTCCCTGAAGATACCTGACTGGAACTTAGGACTGTAAATTAAACCACCTAGATAAGATGCTATTGTTCCTAGCCTAGGGAAAAACAAACAAGGTGGAGGGAGAAGAATGCATCCACAAGAAAGCCAAACACAGCAGAAAATCATCCCTGGCTGTTTGGGGTGGGGGAGACCACAGCCCACAGAGGCCAGGTTTACACAGACTCCCCTGCAACTGAGGAGGGAAGGAGGTTTCAGGTGCGGGGTGTAACCTCTGGTCAGAGGCACTGAACACCCATCCTCCCTTACACAAACCAGCCCAGCTGTGAAACCCCCAACCCCACAGGCCACACCCATGGGACATTCACTTGAGAAGCAGCTGAGGGGGTGTCATAATCCATCAAAGATCCCCCAAAGCACTCCCCAGAGGCCTTGCACCACAGGACTGCACGTGATGCAAAATGATGCAACAGATCCAGAGTCTGCTGCAAGAGACTTCCCCCCCAGGGGAGGTACCTGGGCATTCCCACCTGGCCTAAACGTATATTAATCCATCAGATTCTATGCTTTTCAGGGGACCCTCACCACCAAGAAGACCAGCTGGAGAGGATCAACGGAACATCGTTGGGATCCCCAGCGTGGTGATATTTTCTTTAATCTGTCTCTATCACTCTCTTTCTATCGCCCCCACCTCTTTTCTATTTCTTTCTCTTCCTTTCTTTCTCTCTCTCTCTCTCTCATATTTACTATTAAATAAAACCTATACTATTGACTTTGGTATATGGTCTCATTTGCACCTTAATTTGGGCAAAGGCATTTCTAATAACTTTAAAAACCAGACCGTAACACTGTGACAGCACTAGGCAGTGATCAAACAGCTCTGTCCGTGGATGCCTGGAGTCTCACCAAGAGCTTCTGAATCAGAGCTACTCCCCACAGCTTCATCAAGTACAGCTCATTCCACATGGACACCACTACAGAAGCTCCTTTGCTATACTAAAGTACTGGAGATGGTGGGACATGAGGTGGGACCATCAGCTCTTCCATGGGCTCTGCTCTTCCTCCAGTCACCCACAGCAACATTTCTGGCCTCTCTGCCTGCACCCTGTTGACAGGCCCTGAGAACTGAAGCATACTGAGATCCCACCACAGCATCCCTGTCCATGCTACTGCTACCAAAGGGACAATAGGACAAAGCAGAGTATAACGATGATAGACAATCTGCTTTGAGACGACAGCTTCCACACAAGACTGAGAAACCACAGCACAGAAGACAGATTGATTTCCAGTCCTGTGTGGGGTCCTATCACCTCTGTACCCTGATTTCTCAGCTGGCAAATGGGAATGATTTACTCATCTTCCTATGCAAAGTGCTTTAGAGTGTGTGACTGATAAATGCAAATAAAGGCAATTATTATTACTCCAAAAAAGGAGCTATTGACATTTAAAGCAGATAAAGCTTTTAAATTACAGATGATACCCTGTGCCCAGACTCACAAAGGTCCTGGCTTCACTCAGCCATGAGGCATTTCACTCTCACAGACTTTAAACACACAATTTCCTCCAAGCTGGATATTAACCAGATGAAGCACTGGCTTCTTTTCAGGGTGTTTTGGCCACTTTGGGAAGAGCAGTAAATCCTACTGGCAGCCTTCAGTGTGGACTTGGTTCCATGATGGCCACAGCTCTCTGAATGTTTCTAATCACAGAGGTCTCCAAAATGCACTGCGTGGTGAAGGTCCAGGTTACCAGGACTGTGGCCACCACTCTGTGAGCACCTATCACCCATCAGCTGACCATCAGCTGATATATAACTTGCATTAAATGCCACTGACCAATTCTACAAGAACAACTCACCAAAGGTCCTGCAGCCATCAGACAGACACAAATAGTGCTTATTACGCTCAAAAGAATTTGGGCAGAAAGGGGAAACCAAGATCAGAAAACTCCTGGCTCTCCTAAAGGAGATGCTGAGCAAACTCCCAGGATTAGGAACATACATGAATTTGAAATTCCTCCAGCTTGGGTAACTGAGGCAGCTGATAACCAGAGCCAACAGGAGCTGTGGGTACTTCCCATGTCTCCAAACATCCTGAGGTAACCAAGCGAGTGGTCACTCGAACCTCCTGCCCCCTGGTCTCACGATAACCTCTCTGGCTCCAGATCCAGGATCAGCAGCAATTACCCACCCAATGTGGGCATCTCACACCTTGAACTAGCAATGTCTCTGAGGTCCTCAGGGGCTGTGGAGGTGCAAGTAGTTAATTATCAATTTATCTGAGGTCTAAAGCACACAGGTGGGAACATAATGTTCTTTACTGTACAAGTGACCTAGCACTGGAACAGATTGCCCAGAGAGGTTGGGGAGTCTCCCTTACTGGAGATATTCAAGAACCATCTGGATGCAATCCTGTGCAATGTGCTCTAGGACAACATTGCTTGAGCAGGGAGGTTGGACCAGATGACCCACTGTGGTCTCTTCCAACTTTACCCATTCTGTGATTCTGTGATAATGATGAATGTGCAAATAGAAAAGCACAGCTGTTAACCTTAGCAGTTGCTAGAGATCTTGAAACACTGTCTTGGTGGAAGCTCTGTGTTGACCAAGAGGGTGAAGTAGCATGGTCTGCATACCACAAACAGCAAACACCATTTTGTCCTGGATGTTCACCAGCATCTCCTCCAGCAGTACCCAGGTGATGGAGTTGTCTTCTTCATTACTTAATTTTATTGCCACCCTTCCTATCTTGAACCTTTCTGGATTTCCAAACACTTGCCAGGAATGTCAGCTCAGCTGGATAACAGCAGTTTATCATCACTTAAAAGCCCTGCTATCCCATGAACCCAGACACAATCACACAGAAAAATGTCATTGCCTGCCCTAGCCAGACCTTACAGTGAGCAGAGGAACACGAACAGACCACAGGACACACAGACATAGGGAACTAATGATACCTTTGAGACCCAGAAGCCAACCTCTCAGTCCTGTGGAGAGGGAGTGGTGGGGAGACAAGGGACTGTGAAAAAATACAAATCAATTTCCTTGCTGGGTTGTCATCAGAGCACCATTCGACCCGACCCTGCAGACGCCCCATGGCTATAATGCCTGGATGAGGCAGCTCTCTGTCAGCAGGCTTGCTCCTCTGGAGCATTTCAGAAGATCCTTGCTATATTTGTTTAAGTCCTGGTGCTGCAGGAACCCTGAGGCAGTGATGTGTCCTTTGTCTTTGCAAGCATGTGTGGGAAAACTTCAGGCTACCTTTGGATGTTGGGAGACAGCATGAGTCCTCTCCTGGGCAGCCATTCCCTGAGACAGGGCAAAGCATCCATGTCCCCAAGAGCATTCTGTCCTCAGGTCAGCAATCCCCTCTCTGTTACATGGAGGTGGTAGGAAGAGAGGGCAGCCGATCCCTGCTCATCCCAGCATCTGCAGCAGTGCTAGTACTCCCATTCCATGGTAAAATATATTAATATAAATCTCCCTGCCCATGGGCAGCATTTCCCAAAGCATGAGCTCTGTTTAAAACCATGCTGGTTTGAAGAAATACCTCAAACAAGTGTAGAGGAGCTGTTTTATATGGGTAGGGATGGTTTGATGGGCAGTTTTCAAGCCCTTCCCCTCATCAGGGCAAGGTCTGAGCCCCAACACCATACGCATATTTGCTTAGAGGCCACTTCTGTGCCTGAAAAAATGCCCAACATCAACTTGGGGCAATGACTGGGACCCCAGCAGAGGCTGATGGATGGATGGATCCTGCTTGCAAATGCCGCTGCTGGAGATACTCAGCCTTGCAGCCTGGGGGCATGCATAGGGGCTAGCTGGATTTTGCCAGGAGGATGCATTCGTATTTTAAGCACTTCACATGAAACGTTCTAAGGCAGAGGTGCTAGCGGATCTATGGGGACAGGCCAGGTTTGGAAAGAGGGATATAAGAGAAGGAAAAGTGGCCATGGATGCAGGTGCTGCTTCATCCAGGCATCATAGTTGGAGAAATTCCACTTGCATTTGAAATGAAGATGCCCTATTGTAACACCAGCTTGCCTGTAGATGAATGAAACCAGGCAGAGAAAAAAAGCAGGAAGCTAATCCCATTTGCCATGAGGAGCTTTTCTGCATGGGAGTTCCTAGTTCACATCGTCTGGGTCCTAGGAGGGGTTTTCCTGGGTTCCTGAAAGATGGCAGCAGGATGCTTTCCCTGTGGGATCTAAGAACTTTCTAGCGAGTACGTGCTTGGTGGTGCATCACCATGGAGTGGGACTGGGACCATCAGTCTCCTGAACTGACTGTAGAGTGACCTCTGCTTCTCTTCAAGCCAGGACTGGTGGATGAATGAAGCCCTGGTGGCTTATCCCATCCCTAAAACCTGCCCCTGAAGTGGAAGTCCCTGAGCTGGTTGGTACAGGGAAGCAGACAACCTTCGGATGGACCTCAATGCACACAGAGGACTACAAACAGGTCCAAGAGGCATGGGGCATTGTAGAATCATGGTTTGGGTTGGAAGAAACTTTTAAAGGTCATCTAGTCCAATCCCCCTGCCATGGGCAGGGAAATTTTCAGCTAGATCGGGTTGCTCAGAGTCCTGTCCAACCTGACCTTCAATGTTTCCAGGGATGGGGCATCCACCACCTCTCTGGGCAACCTGTGCCTGTGTTTTACCACCCTCAGAATATTTGTTCCCACAGGCCCTACTAGGAAGTCTGTCCCCATCTGTCGTGGTTTGACACTGGCCCAGCACCAGGCACCCACGAGAGCCGCTCGCTCACCCTCCCCTGCCACAGCTGGGCAGAGGAGGGAAAAGGAAAAAAGTTAACGAAGGCTTCATGAGTGAGATAAGGACTGGGAGAAACACTTCAAGGGCAAAACAGGCTCAACTTAAGTTGTGAAGTGAATTTATTACTAACAGAATCAGAGGAGAATAATGAGAAGTAAAATAAGCCCTTAGAACATCTTCCACCCCCCAGCCCCTCCCTCCTTCCCATCGACAGTGCAGCGAGACAGGGCATGGGGGTTTGGTCAGTTCATCACTGAGACTTCCTTCCGCTGCTCTGGGAGAGGAGTCTTCCCCTGTGAGGCTGTGGGGTCCCTCCCACAGGAGACAGTTCTCCGTGAACTTCCCTGGCATGGGTCCACTCTCACGAGCAGCAGCCATACCACACCTGCTGCAGCATGAGGCCCTCCCACGGGCAAACAGTCCTCCCAAAACTGCTGTGCCGTGGCTCTCTCTTTCCATGGCATGCAGTCCTCCAAGGACAGGCTGCTCCAGCTTGGAAGCAGGGGCCCTCTCTCTCCACTGGGTCTTCCTCTGGAACACAGCCTCCTCCAGGCATCCACCTGCTCCAGCATGGGCACCTCCCCCACGGGCTGCGGGTGGATCTTTGCATCTCACGTGGACCCATGGGCTGCAGGGGGACAATCTGCTCCACCATGGTCATCACCACGGCCTGCAGAGGAATCTCGGCTGCGGCGCCTGGAGCATCTCCTCCCCCTCCTTCTTCACTGACCTTGGTGTTGCCATGTTGTTTTCCCTCACATGTTCTCAACTCCTCCTCTTCTCTTACTAGAATCCCAAAATCTTGTGACTTCGTTTGGATTTTCTTCTTAAATATGTTATCTCAGAGGCGTTACCTACCTCTCTCATTGGCCCAGTTTTGGCCAGCAGCACGTCCATCTTCAGAGCCATCAGGGATTGGCTGTTGGGGTCTCCCCCCTGCCATGTAGCCCTAGGAGAGGGGCACGGGGTTTCCCTAGCCCCTGGTCAGCCTCATTCCCCATTGGTTGTTTTGTGTTCCCCTGCGGGACAAGGACCCTCAGGTCCTGTGACTGTAACAGTTCCTCGGCAGATCCCGGCCATGCAGCTGGGGAAATAAACATCTCTCTGAAACATCTATCAAGAATCTGTCCATATATATTTCTTTTCCATGGGCCTCATTGTTTGATATGCGTGTTACAGAATCCCCACTGTAACATAATGGTGGGGAATTGCTGGCAAGACACCGATCCCTAAGGACAGAAAATTTGTGAGTAAAAACCACTCTAGATCTCTCTCTTCTCACCTTGGTTTGGATATTTTCTCTGGACTATGGAAGAATCGTGGGAAATGTGGCTCTCTGAACCACAGAAAGAAATGCATCTAGAAGTTAAAGGAATCCTTGAACAGCAAAACAAGAAAGTATTTGTTCCGGGACATCTAGAACATTTTTTTAACTGGCTTTTCAAAAATTTCTTCTATATTTCTCGAGACTTACTTTTTGATATTAATCCTCCTGGAACTATATACAGGTGTTTTTGGTCCGAGATCTTGTGTGAGATGAAGGATCAAACAGAACATGCATTAGTGATTGAACCCCTCCGTGGAGGCCTTGTAATCACTGAAGCTCTTCAGGAGCATTTATATGGTTCCATTACCCCTAAAGCAGAGGATGACTGTAATCCCGTGGCCGAGACCACGTGGCAGCCATCCAAGGAGCGTGTGACTGCAGCCATGCCGGCTGAGGTGCCTGCGCTGGATGCACCCGACCCCCTTGGGAGCGTGCGCCTTATCGCGGACCCCATCCCTGTCTCGGGGTCCCCGGCCGTGTGACTGCGAGTGAGGGAGCGACACTGCAGGCGCCGCAGGTGCCATGGGCCACGGGCCACGAGCAGCCAGGAACCAGGGGTCGGCGTGGAAGCCCGCTCCGAGCACATGGCTCGGAGAGCCCTGTAGAGCCAGAAGCGGTGGTTTCCACAGCGACACGAGAAGCCACGCAGTGCAGCGCCGAGCCGAAACGAGGCCACTCTCAAAGCAGCGTGGAGTTGGTGGAGCGGAACCGCTCGGAGGGCATGGGGCCGGCGGCGATGGCAACGTGGGGCCACTCAGAGCCCAGACGTGCCGGAGCAGTGCCGCTCGGAGGGCGCAGAGCAGCCGCAACGCCGGGGCCCGGCTGAGATGTCGGAGTCAGTGAGGTGGCGGCCATGCGGGACCAGCAGCCACGACAAACATGCAAGCACGTGATAGGAGAAGTTGTAGCCACGAAAATCACAGGAACTGTGAAATGGTACAATGTCAAAAACAACTATGGATTTATAACACGAGATGATACGGGGGAAGATTTATTCATCCATAGAACTGCCATTAAAAGGAATAACCCTAAAAATTACCTGCAAAGTGTAGGAGATGGGGAAGTTGTACAATTTGATATAGTACAAGGAAAGAAAGGTTTACAAGCAGCGAATGTTACTGGGCCTGGAGGTATTCCAGTCAAAGGTAGCCGTTATGCACAAAATTACAAACAATATCCATCCCAGCAACTTCCCTACACACAACCTACTTTCCCCTTTTACCCTATACCCAATATGAACCCTTTCCTAAATTTACCCCATCCCCGGTTTATTCCTAATCCGATTTTCACCCCATGGCTTCCCTATACAATTCCCTTTCCCTACAACTCCTCTCCAATGCCGAGGGGGGGATGAAAAGGGGGAGGGAAGAAATTAAACCCTCTCCTGCCTCAGTGTCCCCACAAAGCATGCTCAGAGAGTCATGTCTCCCTTCTGTCAGCCTTAAGATGTTCTGGAGAATCTGTTTGGACATTCAAAGACTCAGGAGGGTGGCTTGTTTTGTTTTGAAACTGTCCTTGTTGTTTTCAATGTTAAGTTTTACATCTCTTTTTGTTAAAAATAAACAGGTGAAGTGTTGGGGTTCATCCCCCCTGCCATGTAGCCCTAGGAGAGGGGCACGGGGTTTCCCGAGCCCCTGGTCAGCCTCATTCCCCATTGGTTGTTCTGTGTTCCCTTGCTGGGGCAAGGACCCTCTGGTCCCGTGACTGTGGGAGTTCCTCGGCAACCTCCGGCCATGTGGCTGGAGAAATAAACATCTCTCTGAAACATCTATCAAGAGTCTGTCCATATATATTTCTTTTCCACGGGACTCCTTGTTTGATACATCATGTTACAGTAGCCCCACTGTAACAATTGGCTCTGCCGGACATGGTGGGAAGCTTCCATCAGCTTCCTCACAGGAGCCATCTTTGTGGCCCCCCTGCTACCTAAAACTAGGCCATGTCAAACCAATACACCATCTTTTTTCTAAGTCCCCTTTAAGTACTGGAAGGTGCTTTAAGGTCTCCCCAGCACCTTCTGTTCTCCAGGCTGAACAACCCCAACTCTCTCAGCCTGTCCTCTTAGGAGAGGTACTCCAGCCCTCTGAGCATCTTCATGGTCTCCTCTGGACCCACTCCAACAGGTCCATGTCTTTCCTGAACTGAGGACCTCAGAGCTCCATTATGACCAGAGATCTTGGATTCCTCCTTTAAAAGAAAGGAAAAAAAAACCCAGAAGGATGGGTGTGCAGAAACACATCAGGTATGCACATGGGGAGCAGTTGATCGGATTCATCATGGGATAGGTTTTCCCTTCATTTGACCAGACATTGTACTGCACAGGCAAGGAGGGAACTGAAGGAGTTAACACTTCTAGCCAGAGATATTCATGGCACCCAGAGTTCATGTAAAGTTTCATACCAGGACCATTTACTAAATTCTTTTGATCATGGGAGAAAACACTGCAACTGTTTAGTCTGCAAGAAGGTGGTGGCTCTAGCACAGCACTCAACATTGCTGAGCAAACATGCTGGAAAGCCAAAGGGCTGAGAACTGTCTTATCTCTTCCACCTGCTTTTCACCCTGTCTCTCCCACCACTATGGTCAAGTATCCTATGGGCATCAGGTACTGGTGCCAGAGCTCCCTGCTGGAAACACAGCTCTGGGCTCCCTGGGGTGTGGGACAAGCAACCACTGAAAACCAGGACCTGGAGGTGAAGTACCAGTCTGTAGGTACAAAAATGCTGTTAGTGAGGATCTTCTTGTTATTTTTCTAAGTCCGTGAGAGACTTTTCTCTCTCACAGAAGAGGTAGCAGGGAATGTAAACAACCAAGCCACCTGCAACCTTGGAAAGTCTTGTTTATGGTATAGTAGAAAATATTTTGATAATGGATGTTTTAGGATTTTGGCCAATCACCCCCAAGGGGTGGCTGGTCCTTTGTCCAATTAGACTATGAAGAAAAAAGTCTATAAAAGAGTTTGTAAAATAATTAAAGAAATCAATCTTGCTGCACAATTCCTGCCTGCTGGATCTTCTCCTCCTCCTCCTCCCTATGGCTGCGGGACACGGTGATATACCATAGGAACCAGGCCTGCGGTAATATTTGGTGACCCCGACGTGATTTGCACTCTCTGACGTGTCCTGCTGCTGCGAGCCAAGCCGAATTCCTGTAGAGGTACGCTGTTCCTTTTTCCCCCCCGGGACCAGGAGGTCCGACAGAACTGAGAAATGGCGAACAGCGGCCCACAGAACGACGCTGTCGTACTGGTCTGGAAAGGTGTGTTTAGCATATTGCGCACCTCCATTCCTGAAAACTCAGTTCGGGAATTATTAGACTGGGCTGCTTTAAAAGGGATTTCCATGAACAGAGATACTGCCTTGGACTTTTCCTTATGGCAAGAGCTCGGATGCACTGTCCGACACGAGCTCCCGACTGGGGAGCCGGCAGCGTTAGAATTATACAAAACCTGGCGGTCGTTATTTATTCTGCTGACAGCCCTTGACTGTGATAGCAAGGCTGGCTCGCCTATCTCCGTGATGAGTGACGGAGGAATGTCCGAGGGGGGCCCCGCTGACTGGGCTTCCGGGGCAAGTGATGGTGGATTTGGAATAAACCCCCCGGCTCCACAGGCAGAGCCTGCGCCGGCTCACCCTGCACAATCTCAGGACTCCGGAGCCGCCAGGGACCCCACGCCGCCAGAGGCGGGGGGGTCAGGGCAGAGAGAGGGCGCACAGCCTGCCTTGCCGTTCGGCTGGACGGCGGCCACGGCTTATCCAGGGCCGCAGGTCAGCGGCTTAGCCAACTGGACCCCCAGAGCGGCTCCTAGTTCGGTTCCGTATGCACCTGGATCTAACTTAGCGGGCGTAGCGCCGGGCGTGCCCCCACCGGGACTGCCTGGCTATGGCCCGCTGCCCTCCCTGGCGCTGGACTGTTCTGCGCAGTCGCAGAACCGAACCATGGACCTTTTTATGCAGCATTTGCCCTTTCTGGCAGAGCTACGAAACCTATCCCGTAGGATGGAGGACTTGCTCAGCCTGTTAGAGCGGCGAATGCCTGAGCCCGCGCCGCAAGCGGCGCCAGCGCCGGCCGTGCCGTCCGCGCCGCCCGCGCCCCCCCCCGCCAGAAGCGGGAGCCGCGGCTCCGAGCCGAGAAACGGCGCGGCCGGCGGCGAAACCGGGAACAGCGCTGCCACGGGAAAACCCGGAAGCGGCGGCGGCTGCTGAGCAGCGGGCAGAGACGGCGGCGCCGGGAGCGTCCGCAGAGAACGGACCAGCAGCGGCGCCGGGCGCGTCCGCGGAGCGCCGGCCAGAGACGGCGGCGCCGAGCGTGCCCGGGGAGCGCGAAACAGCAGCGGAAGCAGCGACTGCGCCGAACGCGGCTGCTGTGCGGGAGACGGCCGCGGCGCCGGGCGCAGCCGTAGCCCCAGAGTCGGCTGCAGCTTCAGTACCGGCTCGGTCGGATCTGGCCGAGACGGCCTCCCGTAAAGAGACTGCTGTAAAAACTGCCGCGCAGCCAGCTGCAGTCTGTGCTGTCTGTTCTGGCTCTGGCGAACTTAGCCAAGGTGCCCCCCCTCCCCGTACATTCCTGTTCTCTCCCACCACCCCAAAGTTGCCTTTGCCTGATGATTCCTCGTCAGGCAGTGAGGCAGATGACGTTCTGGCCCCAGGTCGTCAGGCGGCTGTAGCCACGCGGCGAAGAAAAAGGCTGCGCCAGTCTCGCCCCTGGACCTTTCCGGACTGCACGGTAACAGTGCGTCCGACGCATCGTAATCGCTTCCTAGAGTCTCTTAAGGTGCAAGCATTGGGGGAGGGCGACTGGAGGTTATTAGAAATCCTTGGAATGCCAAATAGATCTGAGGATTCTGGGGGTAACCGGGGAGCTGTTACACTCCATCCGCAGGCTGTGCCCGAAGTTCAGGATGGTACTGGTTCCCCAAAAGAGATCCAAGCTTTCCCAGTGTATAAGGCTCTCCCAGATTCAGGAGAGCATGACAAGCATGAGGTAATTGCTTGGAAAGTTGCCCAGGACCTCCAATCCAAGGTGGCACAATATGGGCTAGGTTCTGCTGAGGTTATGCAGATAATAAGGATGATAAATACAGATTTGCTTTCTCCATTTGATATCAGACACTTAGGTCAAATTCTATTTCAACCTGTACAATTTACAGTTTTTGAAACAACCTGGAGAAAGCTGGCCAACAAGACTGCATTGGCAAATTTGCAGCTCCCTGCTGCTGATCCTAGACAGACGGCAGGAGTGGATGCTTTGATGGGGACTGGTCCCTTCTCTCATCCCAGCCTACAGGGTAATTTGCCCTCTAGCATCCTGCAGCAAGCTCAACAGGTCGGCATGGCTGCCCTGTTGAAAACCATAGAGTTGTCAGCACCCAGAAAGCGATATACTGAAATAGTTCAAGGCAAATCAGAGTCATTCCTTTCTTTTGTAAAGAAAGTTGCTGCTTCTCTTGAGAAGCAGGTTGAAGATGACGGGTTTAGGCAGTTGTTGTTGAGGCAGTTAGTGAGAGATAATGCAAACGAGGAGTGCAGAAAAATCATAGATGCCTTGCCAGGGGATCCTGAGGTAACAGACATGGTCGAAGCCTGCGCTAAGGTGGGATCTGGGAACCAGAGAAGGTCTGCTTTGGCTGCGTTCCTGCAGCCTGTTCACGCATCTTCTGGTCGTGAACCAAAGCAACCAAAACAGGTGAAAAAACGGAAGCGGCCTAAGCCGAGCCAAAAAGAGAACACAGGGATCCCCCAGTGCAAGAGGTGTGGCAGGCCAGGGCATTGCACAGGCTACTGTAGATCCCGGACTCATGCCGGTGGTCAGCCGTTGCCGGGAAACTTCCGCCGGGGTGCAAGGAGGGGGAATTGCTCTCTGATGCAGTCGCTCCCCCAGAGAGTGGCACAGGCACAGGCATAGGCCTACCCAGCCACCCTACAGACAGCACCCAGGGATCAGACGGGTTTTGACATCCACACCGCAGCCGCAGTCGTCTTAGACTCTAGCGGTATTTATAAGGTTCCCTTAGACGCATATGGACCCTTAGCCCAGGGATCCAGTGCGATGCTAGTGGGAAAACCTGACGTTGCCCATCAAGGAATCTTAGTGCACTCAGGAGTTATTGACGCTGACTTTAAAGGTCAGATTTGCGCTATGGTCTCCACGCAAAAACCCCCTGTAACTATTCCTGAAAAGACCTGCCTTGCTAAATTAGTGCCTTTTAAGTCTTGTGTCCCCAGGACAGATCAACAAACTCACGAAGATAACGGCAGTGGATCTACGGGACTTCCGCAGGCCTTCTGGACTGCAGACATCTCTGACCAAAGGCCACAGATGACATGTACCCTGATCCTGCCGAACGCCTGTCCACCCCGGACTCAGCTTCGAGGTTTGATTGATACGGGTGCTGATGTAACGATCATCTCCTTCTCTGCGTGGCCTCCCTCATGGCCTTTAGCCCCAGTGGGATCGGCCATCGCAGGATTAGGAGGAACCACAGAGAGCTATTTAAGCGAACGGCCTGTGGTGGTGAAGGATTCAGAGGGGCACACAGCTACAATTAGGCCTTATGTTGCTACCACTTCCCTTAACCTTTGGGGACGGGACGTGTTGGCAGCTTGGGGCGTATGGATTGGGACAAATTTTTAGCAGGGGTCACTGTGTGTAAGGGCGCACAGTATCCTACACTGCCTTTGCGGTGGTTGACTAACACACCAGTCTTTGAGCCGCAGTGGCCCCTACCAAAAGAGAAGTTAGACGCCCTTCATCAGCTAGTTCAGGAACAGTTACAACAGGGGCACCTTGAACCTTCTACTAGCCCCTGGAACACTCCTGTTTTCGTAATTAAGAAGAAATCAGGGAAATGGAGGTTATTGCAGGACCTCCAGAAAGTTAATGCAGTAATGGAAGGTATGGGGGCATTGCAGCCTGGCATGCCCTCTCCCACCATGATTCCTACGGGGTGGGACATCCTGATCATTGATTTAAAGGATTGTTTTTTCACAATTCCTTTGCATCCTGATGACAAACCAAAATTTGCCTTTACTGTGTCTGCCATTAACAATGCTGAACCTGCTAAGAGATACCAATGGAAGGTCCTCCCTCAAGGGATGAGGAACAGCCCAATTATCTGTCAGTGGTATGTCGCCCAAGCTTTAGCCGGAGTTCGCAAGCAGTTTCCTGATGCACGCTGCTACCATTACATGGATGATATCCTGGTGGCAGCGTCCACACGGGACGAGCTGCTGAGAATACAGCCTCAGCTGCTCACTGCTCTGCATGCCTATGGATTAGAGGTAGCTCCGGAGAAAGTTCAACAGCATCCTCCTTGGAAATATTTAGGAGTGAAAATTTTGGACCAAACTGTTCAACGCCAAGAGGTGCAATTCCCGGACTCGATTAAAACCTTGAATGATGCTCAAAAGCTGTTGGGTGTCATCAATTGGTTACGATCTTATTTAGGTCTAACTGCAAAACAGCTTTGCCCTCTTTTTAATATATTAAAAGGGGACCCTGATCTGAATTCACCTCGGGAGTTGACTCCGGAAGCGTGGCAAGTGCTGCAGGAGGTCCAACGGGCTGTTTCCGCTTGTCAGGTTTATCGAGTGGATCCCTCCATTGCTATCACTGTTTTCATTACTATTCCAGACCTCCATCCTACAGGTATCATTGGCCAGTGGAATACACAATGGCCTGATCCTTTGCATATCCTAGAATGGGTCTTTTTGCCTCACCAGCCAAAAAGGACTGTGACCACAGTGTTTGAATTGGTCGCTTCTCTGATAATCAAATGCCGTCAACGGTGTTTGCAACTGATGGCTGCGGATCCTGCAGTAATTGTCATTCCGATCTCAAAGGAATACTTTGAGTGGAGCCTCATCCATAGTGCTCCTTTGCAAAGCGCGCTGCAAAACTTTTCAGGGCAGATCACTTACCATCTGCCCAGCCATAAATTACTGCAATTGGCAAAATCGACCGTAGTTTCCTTGCGGCCGAGAAATAGCCGAGTGCCGGTGCAAGGACCCACCGTCTTTACGGATGGTTCAGGGAAAACTGGGAAAGCCATTGTTACCTGGAAGGAGGGATCGGAATGGCAGGTGCTGAAGGAACACAAGTCAGGCTCTGCTCAGTTAGTTGAATTAAGGGCTGTTACCATGGCTTTTCAGCGATTCTCACAGGAACCTTTGAATTTGGTTACTGACTCTGCTTATGTAGCAGATATAACCCAACACTTAGATTGTTCACTTCTGAAGGAGGTGAACAATGCGGCTCTGTTTTCGCTGTTGCAAACCTTGTGGTCTGCAATTCAGGCTCGAGTGCATCCGTATTACATTCTGCACATTCAAAGCCACACCAATTTACCAGGGTTTCTAACAGAAGGCAATGCCAGGGCTGACATGCTGGCCAACCCTGCGTGGGTAGGGCCTCAGCCTGACAAAATTGCACAAGCCAAGGCATCACACGGTTTCTTCCATCAAAGTGCACATACCCTGCAGAAGCAGTTCCATTTAACGCCAACCGAGGCGCACGACATTGTCAGCGCTTGTGCTGACTGTCACGGACTCGCTGCACCTTTGCCAGCGGGGGTAAACCCCAGAGGGCTAAAAGCCTTGCAGATCTGGCAAACGGATGTAACTCACATCCCAGAATTTGGTCGGCTGAAATATGTGCACGTGTCTATTGACACTTTCTCCTCAGCTATGTGGGCTACTGCTCACACTGGAGAGAAGGGCCGTGATGTCATTGCCCATTGGAAATTGGCTTTCTCAGTCCTGGCCGTGCCAGCTTCTGTGAAAACCGATAATGGTCCTGCCTACGCCTCGGAGAAGACGCGGCAGTTTTTACACCTATGGGGTGTAGACCATACCTTTGGTATCCCACATTCTCCTACTGGCCAAGCCATTGTCGAACGCGCTCATGGTACCTTGAAGTGTGTTTTGGACAAACAGAAAAGGGGAATGCATGGATAAACTCCACAGAGCCGACTAGCAAAAGCTTTGTATACAATTAATCACCTTACAGTACCACAAAATTCAAATAATCCTGTTATTCTGAATCATTTTCTCTCATTTCAGTCTGCAGGTGACAGACAGCTGCCCCGGGCAAAAGTCTGGGTGCGGAATTTACTCACTAACCAGTGGGAAGGCCCACATGAGCTTATCGTTTGGGGTCGTGGGTATGCTTGCGTTTCCACAGATACTGGGATACGGTGGCTACCTTCAAAATGCGTTCGCCCTGACCTACGGCACCAGAGGCAGAACAGGCAACCTCCAAATGATGATCAGAACGCCAACCATCCAAATGGCGACCAGAATGTAGATCATCAGCCTAATGACTCTTCTGATGATGACCAGGATGTCAACCATCAGGCAGATGGTCCTTCTACAAGCAGAGACTGGGATGGTCCTTCCACAAGCAGAGACTGAACTTTAAATTTCTTGTTATGGAGTCAGATAGTTAAAGCCTTAAGGACATATTTAGAATTAATAACTGATGTAGATTTCTATTTAGGATTAATAGTAGGGTTGTTATCTTATAAAACAAAAAGGGGGAATTGTAGGTACAAAAATGCTGTTAGTGAGGATCTTCTTGTTATTTTTCTAAATCCGTGAGATACTTTTCTCTCTCACAGAAGAGGTAGCAGGGAATGTAAACAACCAAGCCACCTGCAACCTTGGAAAGTCTTGTTTATGGTATAGTAGAAAATATTTTGATAATGGATGTTTTAGGATTTTGGCCAATCACCCCTAAGGGGTGGCTGGTCCTTTGTCCAATTAGACTATGAAGAAAAAAGTCTATAAAAGAGTTTGTAAAATAATTAAATAAATCAATCTTGCTGCACAATTCCTGCCTGCTGGATCTTCTCCTCCTTCTCCTCCCTATGGCTGCGGGACACGGTGATATACCATAGGAACCAGGCCTGCGGTAATACCAGTGTGCTAAAAAATGCTAATTACCCAAAAGAGCTCAGAAAATCTTTCTCAGGGGCTAATATTTTCAAAGCCCATGCAGCCAGGGAGCTTCTGCTATCGGAAATGTTTACAGAATCATGGAATATCCTGAGTTGGAAGGGTCCCACAAGGACCATGGAAGTCCAACTCCTGGCCCTGTATAGAACAGCCCCAAGAATCACACCATGTACCTGAGAGCATTGTCCAAACGCTTCTTGAACTCTGTCAGTCTTGGCATCGTGACCACTTGTCACTCCTTGTATGGCTTCCCACCAGACCATTCACCATCTTAGTTGCCCTTCTTTGGACATTCTCTAATACCTTTATATCTTTCTTATATTGAGGCACCCCAAACTGCACACAGCACTCGAAGTGAGGCAGCACCAATGCAGAGCAGAGTGGGTCAATCACCTCCTTTGATTGGCTGGCAATGCTTTGCCTTATGCATCCCAAAACATGATTGGCCCTCTTGGCTGCCAGGGCACTGCTGACTCTTAGTCAACTTGCCATCAACCAGGATGCCCAGATCCCTTTCCGTGGTGCTGGTCTCCAGCCTCTCGTTCCCCAGTCTATACACACAACCAGTGTTGCCCCTTGTTAAACTTCATATAGTTGGTGATTGCCCAGCCCTCTCATTTGTCGAGGTCTCTGCAGGGCCTCTCTGCCTTCAAGGGAGTCAACAGCCCCTTCCAATTTAGTATCATCAGCAAACTGACTTAGTATCCCTTTGAGTCCTGTGTCCAAGTCTTTTATGAAGATGTTGAAGAGATGTATTTGATTGGGGTTTTTTTAATGGATGTAAAAGATGCATTAACTTTTTCTGCTCATCCCCTGAAGCATGCAGGTATGGAGCATCCTACAATGCCTCCAAAACTGCATGTCCATGCTGGAAAAGCTGAGATTACAGAAAAGAGCTGCAGAAAACAACATTAACCTGTAAAAGCCTTCAATCCCTCCAAACTTTCTCTGTCTAAAGGGATGCTCATGATTACTATGGCATATTTTACAGTGTATTGGTAGACTGAGCATCTCTGCGTAAGACTACTGGATGGTATGGGCAGGAATATTAAAGATATGCAAGGAAACACAGCTTGCTCTTATTAACGAATCAGAAATGGAAAGGTTTTGTTTTTCTAGCCTGACACTATTTACTTAGCCAGTGCACACTTTGCTCTCACCATCTTTGCTTTTAGTTCCTGCTGCTCCTGGACTGGAGCTGATATTGCTGGGTTTGGGTTCCCAGTGCTGCCAGAGATGGTCCTTCTAGCCCCTCTTGATTAAAAAAGTAATATGGAGAGAGAGACAGAAAGAGAGGAAGAGAGAGAAAGAAAGAAAGAGAGAGAGAGAGAGAGAGAGAAAGAAAGAAAGTGTCATAGGTTAGCAAGCATAGTCCCGGAAGCGATGTCCTTGCTAAGGGGTGCTTACAGTTTCCTCTGGGAACTGATAGAACCTATCAGCTGGCCAGTTTGAATATGGACAATTCTCTAAGCCACTTAAAGTTGTGACCACCTCTGTGATCCACATTTAAGAATAGGCAACCCCCCCCCCCCCCCCCCAAGCTCTCTCTCCTTTCCGGCGCTGGGACAGGTGGCTGTGGGGCCCGTGTGGGGGCCAGCGGGCCCGGCCAGGCCCTGCTTGGGCCAGGCCGGGCCGGGCCACGGCCATCCTGAAGCCGATGGACCTGTTCCAGCCATGGAACCCCCCCCCACTGCCTTGCCGTGGGCAGCCGGAGCGGCTCGGCTCTCCCCCCTCTCCACTGCGATAAGGAAAATTCAACATTCCAGCTGCAAAGCTGCAAGGCCGAGGTGAGATTAACCCTTTTACTGCTGTGAAGAGCTGAAAACCTGAGGGAAGAGAGAGAGGAGATGCTTAAAGCTGAAATTCTGTTGTGAAGCTATGATATATCAGAGTATCCTGTTGTAATTTCATGAAGATATGGGGGGTGGAGTGTTCAACTCGTAAGCAAAAGCACCTGCGCAGAGATAGGCAGATGCTGACGCAGCTGTAATTTCATGAGAAGTTTGGACAGGGAGAGATGAACCAGATGAGGACTTTTGCTCTAAACGGGAAAGGAGAAAACCTCAGTTCCTAGAGATGAACCAGATGAGGACTTTTGCTCAAACGGGAAAGGAGAAAACCTCAGTACCTAGAGATGCTCCCAGAGATAGTCTTAACGATGAAGATGATGAAGACCATTTGCTCCCGGGGAAGGAGAAGGGCCTCTGTTTTTGTTTCTGAACGGCTGAACCTTAAAATTTTACCCCAAAAAACTTCAAGAGTGGACCCTCGAAAGCAGTTGCAGGAAAAGCTGCAAGTCGGGGGGAAAGGACTCACACGCAGGCAGAGAGACTCCTCTTCCTAAATGGACTGAACGATATTTGGAAGTGGGCGGCTGTCTCGTTGTGATAATGGTTTCATAGCATGAGCAAGAAGAGACTTCTCTTTCTAAATGGACTAAACAAGGTTATTATGGAAGTGGTAAACAGACTGAACATCTTAAGGGTTGTCTTTTTACATTGTCAGTGGGAGAAGGGAGGAAGGTGGGGGGAGGAGGAGAGTTCTGAAGGTGGTATAATTTTTTTTCTTCCCTCTTTTAGAGTTGTTAATAAACTTCGTTATATTCTTTCAAGTTTGGTGCCTGCTTTGCATTTCTCCTAATTCTTATCTCACAGCAGATAAACAGTAATGAGTATTTTGGACCAAACCACTACACAAGAAAGAAAGAAAGAAAGAAAGAGAAAGAAAGAGAAAGAAAGAAAGAAAGAAAGAGAAAGAAAGAAAGAAAGAAAGAAAGAGAAAAAGAAAGAAAGAAAGAAAGAAAGAAAGAAAGAAAGAAAGAAAGAAAGAAAGAGAAAAAGAAAGAAAGAAAGAAAGAAAGAAAGAAAGAGAAAGAAAGAAAGAAAAAGAGAAAAAGAAAGAAAGAAAGAATGAAAGAAAGAGAAAGAGAAAGAAAGAAAGAAAGAGAAAAAGAAAGAAAGAAAGAAAGAAAAAAAAAGAGAAAGAAAGAAAGAAAGAAAAAGAGAAAGAAAAAAGAAAAAGAAAGAAAGAAAGAAAGAAAGAAAGAAAGAAAGAAAGAAAGAAAGAAAGAAAAAAGAAAAAGAAAGAAAGAAAGAAAGAAAGAAAGAAAGAAAGAGAAAGAAAGAAAGAGAAAGAGAAAAAGAAAGAAAGAAAGAAAGAGAAAAAGAAAGAAAGAAAGAAAGAAAGAAAGAAAGAAAGAGAAAGAAAGAAAGAAAAAGAGAAAAAGAAAGAAAGAAAGAATGAAAGAAAGAGAAAGAGAAAGAAAGAAAGAAAGAAAAAGAAAGAGAAAAAGAAAGAAAGAAAGAAAGAACAAAAAAGAGAAAGAAAGAAAGAAAGAAAAAGAGAAAGAAAAAAGAAAAAGAAAGAAAGAAAGAAAGAAAGAAAGAAAGAAAGAAAGAAAGAAAGAGAAAGAAAGAAAGAAAGAAAGAAAGAAAGAAAGAAAGAAAGAAAGAAAGAAAGAAAGAAAGAAAGAAAGAAAGAAAGAAAGAAAGAAAGAAAGAAAGAAAGAAAGAAAGAAAGAAAGAAAAAAGAAGGAAGGAAGGAAGGAAGGAAGGAAGGTAGGTGGGTGGAAGAATTTATCCCTGGGAGGGTAGAAGGAAACATTGGTTTTGAATGCTCAGCACAGGGGCAGAGCATGGGGGAGGCCACACATTGTTTGCTCCTGTCCTTGATACTTGCATGCTGTATTTCATGCTGGTATCAGCCCTGGCCAGGTATGGGACAGGGTCCTTAAAAAATTCTTATGCATCTCATTCCTCACCCATTTCATACCCTCTGGCTCCTTTGCTCCTGGGACTCATCCTACTAAAGCCATTTTGCATCATCTTTTTACATTTGCTTGTTTAAATGCCAGCAGCAGGAAATTATGAGGCTGTGCAAAATGATCCCCACAGGGGTGGTAAAGGGAATGTGGACTCCATTGGCAGCACTGATTCTCCAAATCCAGATTTTGACAGATAGGTGCATACAAAAACATCCAGCAGTGAAAAATAAATGAGCCTAAGCCTGGTTGGGGGATGCTGAGGGTGTCCATGCTGTGACACCCACACTGCAGGTCCCACAGGACTGTCCCTCTGAGGTACCACCACAGCAGGCCAGCTGTCAAGACCAACCAAAATCCATCAGGGGCAGTCTGTGCTCGAGCACACCAATCAAGCCCACTTGGTTGGAAACTGAATATGGTACAAATCCTTGAGGCTCAACTAGAAATCCTTAAAGAGATTTCCTGCTGACAAGCACAGGAGCATCCCCCGTATCCTGTGTGCCCAGGAAAAGCACGATCTATCCCATTTTTTCCCCTTCCCAAGAATGAAAAAGAGGTTCTGCCCTCTCCAACGTCCTTCTACCCAAACCCCAGCTTTGGGCTGATGCTGGCACATGTGTTTGCTCTGGCCTTGGCTCAAGAGGTGACATCCCTGGCACCTGCTTCTCCCATGTGTTCCTCTTCCAGAAGGATGCTTCATGCCCTATCAAAGTGCCTAGTGGATGTGGGGGTGTGCAGGACGGGTCCCAGGCAGCACAATGCATTGCAGGGTCTCAATAAGCCTCTGAAAATCCTGTCCACAGGCGAGGCAAAGGGAACCAGCTAAGAGAACAGCTGGGGATGGCAAGGTGGCTGCAGGTAACAGCAGCAGGGATCTTCCAACCCCACAGCATCATGAAATCTCTGCCTTGTGGTGGCTGCAGCAGGCTGAGCCAGATTTATGCTGGAGCAGGCAGGAGCAGATGGTCTGGCAGGAAGGTGCCTTAGGCCAGCTGAGTCCCTGGGCTGGCAGGAACATGCTCCTGCATCCTAGGACTGGATATAAGCCTTTTAGAAGAAAACGGAGAGCCAGAGCTGATGCCTGTTCAGCCTGGTCTGAGTGGTCTCAATGCCGAAGTGCCTTCCAGGCCTCTAGCATAGCAGGTGGAGGGGGGTCCTCAAGCATTTTCTTGACTCTAAATCAATGGATACATGGATTTTGAGGCTTTTTTTCTGCTGCCTCTCCTAGCAAAACCCCAGGGGACCTCAAGCATACTCACCCACCAGCAATGACTGGGAGCAGCTAGGAGCCCAGCCCACCAGTAGCCCATTGCCTGTATCTGGCCCAGAGCTGCAGGCAGGCTGCACAGTCTGCAGTCTCCACTTGGAGCCCAGCAAAGCCTCTGCTCTGCATTGCCTCCATGCTACAGTTTACACACATGATGTTCAAAAATCCCACCACTCAAAGCCCCCTGGTCTGAACTTGGCTGTGCTTTTAGCAGGCAGTGGCAGCAGGCAGCAGCTCAGCCAGGGATGCTCCTGACATTGCTCACCACCAACGTGCAGGACCAAGAGGAACCTCAGCTGAGTCCCATCACTGCTGGAAGATTCCCAGATAGGGCAGCCACTGGCCAGAGGAGATGATGGGACACCAAGTACCATACCTGAGATCAGACCACACACTGGAAAAGGGGTTGGTCCCCACCATGGCCTTGAAGCCTTGGCCCTGTCAGGGTGAAAAGGAGTCAGGAGAAACTACACACAACTTATGGAGTAAAGGTGATGGCTATTTTTTCATGACACACCTGAGATTTAGTCCTGCTTCCAATCAATCTCTCAACTGCATGATGACCTGCTACTCCAAACTAAACACCTTCTCTGTGCAGAGCCATGAGTGTGGCTCAAAGCCCCCAGGAACTTGCAGGGCAGTGGGGAATTGTCTCGGTTTGAGACAAGTTGTCATGGGTTAGCATAGTTCCAGAAGTGATTTTCTTGCAAAGAGATGCCTCTATGACCTGACAGAATCTATGAACTGGCTAGTTTGAATATGGACAATTTTTTAAGCCACTTAAAAATTTTTGACCGCCTCTGTGATCCACATTTAAGAATGGACAAACCCCGGGAAAGCTCTCTCTTGCTTCCGGCCTTGGGACAGGGACCTGGGCCGGGCCCGTATGGGGCCCAGTGGGCCCCGAGCTGGGCCCTGCTCGGCCCGGGCCGGGCCAGGACACAGCCATCCTGGAGTCGTGCGGCCCTGTTCCACCCGCGGCCCCCCACATCCCTGTTACGTGCAGACGGCACAGCCCAGCTCTACATGCCCCCCTTCTCCAGTGCAGCCAAAGATTCCGCTGAAGCTGCCCCGCTGCCTGGCAAAGATCATGTGACCAACAGCAATAAGCGAATTCCAGCTGCAAGGCCCAGATGAGATTAACCCTTTTAGTGCTGTAAGTTTCCTCCAGAACAGATGAAGCCTGCAGACATTAAGTAAAGAAAGAAGAGCTGAAATTCTGTTGTAAAGCTATGGTGGTGATGGACTATGATATATCAGAGTACCCGCTGTAATTTCATGAAAGCATGGGGGGTGGAGCGTTCAAACTGTACTTGTGAGCAAAAGCACCTGTGCTGGAATAAGCAAATGCTGAAGCAGCTGTAATTTAATGAGAAGTTTGAACAGGGAGAGATGGAAGTGATGAGGACTTTTGCTCCAAATCCAAAGGAGAAAGACCTCTGTTCCTAGAGATGCTCCCAGAGAAAGTCCTAGAGATGAAGATGATGAGGACCCTTTTGCTCCCGGGGACAGGGGGAGGGCCTCTATTCCTAGAGATGAAGATGCTCCCAGAGATAGGTGAAGACAATCTTTGTTTCTGAACAGCTCAACCTTAAAATGGTACCCCAGTAGCTCAAGATTGGACCCTCGAAAGCAGTTGTGGGGAAAGCTGTAAAGTTGGGGGAAGGGACTTTCACATGCGGGCAGAGAACCATCATGGGTGGCTGTCTTGTTGTGATACTGAAGCCATGAGAGAACTTCTTTGTGGAGATGTCTCCATAGCATGAGCAAGAGAGACTCCTCTCCCTAAGTGAAGTGAACAAGGTTATTATGGAAGTGGTAAACTGACTGAACATCTCAAGGGTTGTCTTTTTACATTGTCAGTGGAAGAAGGGAGAAAGGTGGTGGGAGGAGAAGAGTTCTGAAGGTGTGGTCTGACTTTTTTCCTTTCTTTTAGGTCTGTTAATAAACTTCTTTATATTCTTTCAAGTTTTGTGCCTGCTTTGCTTTCTCCTAATTCTTATCTCACAGAAGGTAAACAGTAATGAGTATTTTGGACCAAACCACTACACTCCAATTGGTATTTCTGCTCGGTTACAAACTGAACCCACTACATGAGTTTCCTCCCCAGAAGGCAGGTTTCAGCACTCCCTCCCCCACCAATATGAAAGAAATTTCTTGGAGGAAAGTGAAAAAAACTATTTATTTAACAAACAAAGTGCCCGCATGGCACATGGAAAAAATGAATAACTTAAAATATTAAACCTCCTCGATGCAGAGAAAGCTGGTGGATTTAGAATTCCCTCTGTAGCTGGTTCAGCCCCTCCTGAGGTCTGAGGCCGGGATGTGGCATCCCTGCAGCCTCCCTGCCGGTCCACAGGGTCCAATGATCTGGTTTTCAGATCACAGCTAGGCTGAACAGTTCCAGAAGAGGAGGAGGAGGAGGAGGAGGAGGAGGAGGAGGAGGAAGAAGAAGAAGAAAAAGAAGAAGAAGAAGAAGATGAAGAAGAAGAAGAAGAAGACAAAGAAGAAGACGACGAAGAAGAAGAAGATGAAGAAGAAGAAGAAGAAGACAAAGAAGAAGACAAAGAAGAAGACGAAGAAGAAGAAGAAGAGGAAGTTGTTACCGGAAGATTTTGGTATGCCAGTATGGGAAAATTTCTTGCCTCAGCTGACAGGCTGGCTAAAAGCAGGAAGGTGCTCCATCGGCTCTGCAGCGGTGAGAACGTGGGGGAGTGTGTGAGTCCTTGAACACAAACGCACTGAAGAATTCGCCCAGCTTCTCTCCCCCCTCTTCTGGACCCAGTTTAAAGCTGTGGGACCCATTTCTGGGCAATAAGCAGATGATAGGGGAATACAGTATTATTATAAAATCACCCCAAGACAGGAATGACCCCCTTGGGATCCCCTGTGATGCCCACTGGTATGTTGGTGGCCCTATGGCCACCTCCAGCTGCATCTTAACTCAAGGGGCTGCGAGCCCCGAAACCCACCCCTGAAACATGGATTTAAAAGAAACATAAAGATTTTAGTTATAGGCTAGCTGTGTTGAAATTAGAATAGGAAGGAATTTGGGCCCAGCTAGACTTAATTAAAATAGTTAAGAGAGCTGGACCTGAAACAGTTTTTAAGATGTTAGTAATTGATTACTGAATAATTGATGACCTGTCCTTTGTATGTTTGCTTAGCTGTGCTTAGAATGAGGAACAGAAACATTGATAAGTTGGTCTAGGGAACAAGGACAATTACCAATTTCCTCCCTCTGTGGGAACCTATTCAAAAGTCACGCAAGAGGAAATTTGGAGGTCACTAAAGTAATTAGGATTGTTAAAGTTCAGAAAGGCGAAAAAGGTCAAAATGAGGAAGATGAGTTACTTCATCTATCTGGGACCACTGACCCAATTCGAGACCACCGACTCAATTCAGAACACACACTACACATGCTTAATGACATTTAAGCTCATTTCCATACGAAGCGGAGAATGGGAGGTGTTAATGTTATGAATATGCATTTGTATTTTGGATATTCATAATTTTTGTAAATAAAAAGCTTTGTGTTTGCTTGTATCGGGGCCCTGCGTCTTAGGGAGCTATCCCACGCAGTGCCTGGCGCCAAATAAAACATACACTTTCTAACTCTAAACTGTTAGAGAGTTTTTGTCCATCTCAGTTGGATATCGATATTAGATAGATATTCATATTTTGGTAAATCACCCCTGGGCTTGGGCTGAGGACTGATGTGCAGTGCAACCCCGCAGCCCATTTAGTTTGAGGTCTGGTTCGACTATTCCCATCTCAGAGGGCTCCTAGTGCTAGTGAGGCACAGCTGTCCCCATCCTCTCCTTCCTATCAATGGGAAATTGCCTTTTATTTTTTTGCTCCATTAAACCCCCTCATCTCACCATCATCCTCCAAGGAGGTGATGCCCAGTGCTCCCTCACCCCTGCCATGTTCCCACATCATGGAATGGTTGTGAAGGAGGTGGATGGCTCCTATGGCCACTGCTCCACTGGGTAAAAGTGGCAAGTTTAAAGCACGCAGCTTGATATTTAATCTGGGGCTCCTGTCTTCCAGCAGCTCCCATAACCTCAGTGGCAAAGCTGAGTATTATTATTACAGGCAGACATCAATGGCTTGGCCAGACTCACAGGTAACGGCAGGGTCAGCTTTAATTGATGTCTGGGTCTGCCCTTCACCTGCTGGCACAGGCAGGGTGCCAGCCCCTCCCGTCTCCTTCTCCTGCCTGCTGCCAACACTTGTAGGCATTACTTTTGGCCCCAGATGACTATGCAAAAGAAGAAAAAAATTAAAATAATAAGAATATAACATTATAAAAATAATAAAACAATAGATTATTACTAGAAATAATAAAATAATAAATAATATTAAAATAAAAATAATAAATACTCTGTTACAGAATTACAGAACATCTTCAGAGACACAACTGGAGGCAAATGAGGGAATGTGTCTCCTTTCCACTCTTTTTCTCTGTGCTTGAGAGCAGAAGGATGCAGGCAGCTGGAGATGCTTCTGGAGCCACCCATGAGGCTGCACTCCCCATCTGTCTCCAAGCCTGTATATATACTGCATATATATATGTGTGTGCATGAATTTAGTATTGCCTTTGAATTCCCTGGGCATATAGAGAATAAATCTCATCTGCAAAACTGCTCTTCTCCCCAGAAGAGCTGTAGGGAGCAGATTGAGCCAAGGAAGCTTTCCCCATTGAATCACCACCTCACTGTGGGAAGAGCTCATCAAACTCTTCTGAAAGAGAAACCAAAGGCAGAAACATTGGGCTCATGCACAGATTGATGAGATGGATATGGTGCTGCTCCATGGAGCTGAGTGTGAGAACCATCACTGCTGTGGCACTCAAGATGGACACCTTTATGACTTTAGGATTTGCTCCAGGGACCTTGGGACCTTTTTTCCCTCCTATCTTTCAGTGAAGGAACCTCTCTGATGCCTCCTGGGCAGGGGAGGTTTAGGTTAGTTATCAGTGTCCTAGGTTACAATGTAAGATGTAACCAAAAGCATGTATTCTATTATCATCTTCACAAGCTGTTAAAGCAGGTGGGGCAGTGTTCGTTATCTCCTACCATGACTCATCCCTGATAACTCCTGAGGAGGAGGCTACCTCTGTTTAATGGGCAATCAAGGACCCACTGCATGACTCATAGAATTACATCAGCCCATTGTGAGATGCTCTGCTCAGGGGGGAGGAGCCAAGCATTCCCACCTGGATGTAATCTGGGGTTTGGAACAGCACAAGCAGCCCTGCCTACTGGATTCCCAGAGGATAAGACCTACCACTGGACGTTCAGGTGAAGACCAGACCTTTCTACAGGATCACTGCTTTAACAGAACCACTTAAGCTGGACTGCTACTACCACCTTGACTAACAGGGTGTCAGGTTGTATCCTGACTCTGTCAGTGTTCTTGTACTATTGCATTTATTTTAATTTTCCTATTAAATTATAATTCTGACTTGTGATCTCCAGCTGGTTTGTTTTCAAACTAGTACAATCAGGAAAAAGTTCTTCACTCAGAGGGTGGTTGAGCACTGAAACAGGCTCCCCAGGGAAGTGGTCACAGCACCAAGACTGACAGAGTTCAAGTGCTTGGACAATGCTCTCAGGAACATGGTCTGATTCTTGAGGTGTCCTGTGCAGGGCCAGGAGTTGGACTTGATGATCCTTGTGAGTCCCTTCCAACTCAGCATATACTATGATTCTATGTCTTTTCCAAGATAAGTGGTACCACTGTGTTTTCTGTGCATGAACTGGACCATCTAAAATTAAATTAAAAACAGCCACATAAAGAGGGCCAATTAGTTTTGCAGTCAGTGTTGGACATGGCATACAGGTCAGATGCTCTCCAGCTGTGCTTGGTTCCTCCTGCCTCCATCTGTGCCAAATCACAAACTGCTCCACCGAAGACCCAGATCTTAATCATGTTAAGGGAGAAAAAAAATCTGCCTTTCAGCAATAACCATGTGTATTACTTAGAATATCATAGGCTAGCATAGAATCCTTAAGGTTGGAAAAGACCTCTAAGATCATCGAGTCCAACTGACTTTCATGTCCCAATTCCCCCAGTATCCCCTCAGCATCTATTCTCAGAACCCCTATGATGCAGAAAGGGCTGCTATCACTGTGAGGTTAAGTCAGTTGCTCAAATAAAGAGGAAGCCTATGGGAGAGGACGAATTTCAGTTCATTCCTCCCAAATCCTCATGCTCAGCATGGTAAACACTTCACTAAATTCTCCTCTTCCATCCTCTGCCTGGGCTGACAATGACAGGTTTTTGACCACCTTCCTGGTTGAGCCCCTTGACCATCTCAAACCCAGACCAGTCCACTGAAACCTGAGTACAACCTCTATTAAAAACCATAGGACTCGACTCAAATATTTAAAACCAGAGCAAAGCACAGCAGCAAACCAAGGAAGGGCCATTTCTGGGTGTCTCAGTTCAGAGACAAGTTTAGGAGAAACCGCTCTGGAATGAGCGTTTCCTCTAAAAAGGGTTCCAACAATCCCTTTCTGCCAATGAGAGATTAATACTAGTGGATGAAGGTGAAAAAAACCATAACCGTTTATTGACAGAGTGCCAGCACGGCATAGGAAAAAAATGGTGAATAAATGCTAGATATTGAACTGTCAGACCTTACCCCCCCCCCCCACCCCCCACCAGAACAAAACAAATAAACCACCCCAAAATGCCAGGGAAAGAAAAAACAACGGCCAACCGCGTGGCGGGGAGAAACAAAATGGTGCCAGCTTCTGTCTCAGGGAATAAAAAACCAGAAGGTTCACACAGCAGCTCGGGCAAAAGCAGATGGGAACCTGGTGAATCTCTGATGTTGGTCTCCTCTTCACAGCAGATGAAGCTGGTGGATTTAGTGTCCTTTCTCTTGTGGGTTCAGCTTTTCCAAGGTCTGGGGCAAGGAGGGAGCAACCCCTCAGCTTCCCACCAGTCCACGCCCGATCCTTCTCCCGTCAATTCTCTGATCTCAGACCAAAACCAAACTGAACAGTTCAGCAAAAAAAAAAAAAAAAGAAAAGGGGCGCTAAAGGATTGCTGCCACAGTCCCACAGTCTCCAAGGCCAGGGAAAGGGAAAAAAACTTCTTGCCTAAGCTAACAAAAAACCCCAAGCTAGCTAAGCAACAAAGTAACACCATGTGCAGGGCACCACGGATGCCTGAGGAGTGAGGCTTTGCAAAAGCCTGTGCAAGAGCCCCAAGGCTCCCCTCTCCCCCGGACCCACCTTAAAGCTACGACAACCATTTATAGGCATAGAGCAGATGATCAGGGAATAGAAAACCACACCAAGACACTGGGGCATCAAGAGGTTAAATTAAGACAATGAAGAAACCTTGCATGGGTATGCAATAATGTATGCCATAGGGTATGCAACAGGGTATGCATTAGGGTGTGCAATAAGGTACGCAATTAAGTATGCAACAGGGTGTCTTGGGATGACTTTATGATGTGTATCCCCTATCACCTCCTCTATGCCCAGACATGAATCCTGTGCCTTTTCTGTAGCTTTAAGGCAGACCTTTTTTTTTGGGGGGGGAAGCCGGTGGAATTCCTTAAGCACTGTTCAAAAACAGAGATAAGCTCACTGGCTTCTTTTGCCTGGCTGCTCCGCTTCTGCAGCAGGGAAGACAGTTACATTCCTTTTGCTTTTTAGCTAGTTTCTTGTTCGTTAGCTAAAGTACGGAGCCCTGGGACTTTGGCTTATTCTTCTTCTTCTCTTCTGGACTGTTCAATAACACCAGAACATCGGCCAGGACACCTTACACTTCCGTCCGGAGGGGCCCACGCCAAACTCCAGCTCCGGAGAGGAGAAAGCCACACCCACAAAGGACTCTGAAATCTACCCAGGTTCTCTCCACAGTGAGAGGTTTTATTACTTAGCATTATTTTTTTCCCGTGCCTGCATGCATTGTGTTTGTTAAATAAATAACTTTTTTTCCTTTTTCACTTTCCTCCAAGGAATATTCTTTCCAAACCTGGTGGGGGAGGGGCGGCTGAAACCTGCCTTCTTTGGAGGGGACGTTCCTCCCAGAGCATTTCCCTTAATTTGTCTCAAACCGGGACACAGGGTATGCATTAGGGTGTTGTAGTGGTTTGGTCCAAGATACTCATTACTGTTTATCTTCTGTGAGATAAGAATTAGGAGAAATGCAAAGCAGGCACCAAACTTAAAAGAATATAAAGTTTATTAACAGACCTAAAAGAAAGGAAAAAAAAATATTATACCATACCTTCAGAACTCTTCTCCTCCCCCCACCTTCCTCCCTTCTCCCACTGACAATGTAAAAAGAAAACCCTTGAGATGTTCAGTCTGTTTATCACTTCCATAATAACCTTGTTCAGTCCATTTAGGAAGAGAAGTCTCTCTTGTTCATGCTATGAAAACATTATCACAACGAGACAGCCGCCCGGGTTGGTTCTCTGCTCGCATGTGAGTCCCTTCCCCCAACTTGCAGCTTTTCCCACAACTGCTTTCGAGGGTCCACTCTTGAAGGTTTTTGGGGTGCAATTTTAAGGTTGAGCCGTTCAGAAACAAAAGTTCTCTTCACCCATCTCTGGGAGCATTTCATCTCTAAGAACAGAGGCCCTTCTTCCCTGGGAGCAAAGGGTCTTCCTCATCTTCATCTTTAGGACCATCTCTGGGAGCATCTCTAGGAACTGAGGTTTTCTCCTTTCCCATTTGGAGCAAGAGTCCTCATCACTTCCATCTCTCCCTGTCCAAACTTCTCATGAAATTACAGCTGCGTCATCATCTGCCTATCTCAGCGCAGGTGCTTTTGCTTATGGATTGAACACTCCACCCCCCAGATCTTCATGAAATTACAATGGATACTCTGATATATCATAGCTTCACAACAGAATTTCAGCTTTAAGCATCTCCTCTTTCTCTTCCCTCAGGTTTTCAGCTCTTCACAGCAGTAAAAGGGTTAATCTCACCTAGGCCTTGCAGCTGGAATGTGGCTTATCTGAGAGCTGGCTGCCCACAGCAGCACTGGGGGGGGGGGGGGGAGGGGGGGGTTCCGCAGGTGGAACAGGGCCCATTGGCTCCAGGATGGCCATGGCCCGGCCCGGCCTGGCCCGAGCAGGGCCTGGGCCGGGTCCACTTGCCCCCGCATGGGGCCCGCAGCCACCTTTCCCAGCACCAGAAACAAGAGAGAGCCTCTGCCTCAGGGTTTCTATTCTTAAGTGTGCATCACAGAGGCGGTCATAACTTTAAGTGGCTCAAAGAATTGTCCATATTCAAACTGGCCATCTGATAGGTCCTGTCAGGTCACAGAGGAAGCTGTAAGCACCCCCCTGCAAGGACATCACTTCTGGAACTATGCTTTGCCAACCCATGACAGGTATGCAATAGGGTATGCATTATGGTATACCATAGGGTGGTATGCAATAGGGTATGCATTATGGTATACCATAGGGTATGCACTATAGTATGCTATAGGATATGCAATAGGGTATACTATAGGGTGTGCACTGGGGTATGCCATAGGGTATCCAACAGGGCATGCAACAGGGTATGCATTAGGGTACACCATAGGATATGCAATAGGGTATGCAATAATGTATGAGTTTTGGAATACACTAGGGTATGCATTAGGTTACGCAATAGCGTATGCCTTAGAATATTCTATACAACATCCAATAGAGTGTGCATTAGGGTATGCTGTAGGGTATCCAACAGGGCATGCAGCAGGGTATGCCATAGGATATGCAACAGAAACATCCCTTCTCCACTGGCACTGAAGCATTTTCAACTGCAGGGATGCACCAGGCTCTGGCTCTGCCTGCAAGTCAGTGAATACTCTCAAGTGGGCAGAGATGTTCTATTTGTAGTGTTTGGGGGGTTTTTTTTATTAAAAGAAGGTATCTGCCTTCTTTTTGATGTGTTGTTGGCCATGGTTGCTAAGGGGAGCAGTGTACAGTTAGTCCCAGTAATGTCCATTCTAATAATAACTTGACTCTGCATAGCTCAGATGCAGACACAGCTCTGCTATAAAGAGCATGGCTGATTCAACAGAGGAATACTCCAACTTATGTTACATGTGAAGGGTTTGTGGCACATTGCTTAACACCTCCCCAATGCAAGTGAAACTGACAAGCAAAAACCTCTCAGAGGAGACACACTTTCAATGTATTAATTAAGAAGGTATTTCTAGAGGGGTGAGGAAACTGTATGTGTGCCGACCAAGATGTCCTAGCATGTCCCCAGATGCCCAAGCTCCCCAGGCCCAATTTGTCCAGGTCCATCCCAAGGGCTTGCATAGCTCAAAATCACTCTTTGTACCAAACACCAAACCAAACTCAATGAGCAGTAAATCAAACCCAAATAATTGAATTGTTTAGGTTGTAAAAGCCCTCTAAGATCATCAAGTCCAACTCTTAACCCAGCACTGCCAAGCCCACCATTAAACCATGTCCCCAACTGTCACATCTACATGTCTTTTAAATCCTTACAGGGATAGTGACTCCACCACTGCCCTGGGCAGTCTGTTCCAATGCCTGAGCACCCAGATGCCAAATGACCCTCCCAGCACCAAGACCCTGCATGGCAGCATCTCCCCGAGCTCCACCAGCTGCCCAGCCCATGACTCTGCATTTCCCTTCCTGAAAGGTTCTCAGTACCCAAATTCAAGACTCAGCCAAGATTTGGGACCAAAACACAAAGCATGGTTTTCTCAATGGGTCCCCTTAGAGACTGAAATGCTGCAACGCTGGTCAGGGAGATGCTCTTTAGAGGAGCTGCTGACAGAGAGGGGAATGATGTGACAACATTCCCATGCCACAGTGGGATGTGGGATCAAAACAAATCCCCCAAGATAAGCTGCAAATGTGCAGCCCCTGAGCATGAGCACCTTGTTAAACAGCTGAAAATATAAGAGGAGCCAGGTTAAAAAGAGTTTATTCCTGTTCTGCAGGAAAAACCTTTGCTGCTTGTTTTAAGGTCCAGTGGGCTATAGGTTCCAGGATGCTGGTAGGGCAGCTCAATGGATTAATGAGTTAATTTCTCAGATTTTCTGGTGGGACTGAGCTGTTGCCATCACAGTCCTGAGAGAAAGGGAGAAACACGCCCCTACAAAACAGAAGCATCTGTTGATCACATTGATCCTGATTTATCACACCCTGGCAGAGAAATTCCCCAGCTTGCTGGGCACCAGTGAGCTGAGCTCCTTAGGTCTGGGGATCAGATTAGTCTGAAAGGTGCAAGAGAGACATAAATCCAACCCTGGGGAATGTGTTTTATTAAAGTTGTTCAGTTTATTTTTTAATTAACAGCAAATTATCTTGAAATGTCTGATGGAGGAGCCAGGATGTGATACAGGAGGCTCAGGCTTTAAGAGGTTAATTGCTGATTGTGGGTACCGCTAGTATGGCAAAACTTTGCAGCTGCTTGCTAAACAATATACTGCTTGCTTAATATTTGCTATGCTGGCCAGGCAAAGGGGAAGAATGTATGGGAGGATAAGGATAAGATGCCAGACCATTGATAAGAAGAAGAAACCGTGACCAAGAGATCCTGCTTTCGGACCTTGGAACCGGCCCAAACCAGCTTTGGAGTTTGGACTTGGACCAGGACCTCAGAGAGCATGCACAAGGAAGCAAGGTGAAGAGTTCAAATCTGAGGAAGACTGCTTACTTCATCCCGGAGACCCTGGCCCACGACCACCAGGCGGCACTGCGCAGGCCTAATAAGATGCTGAGCTAATTATAATACGAAGCAGAGACAGACGATGAATATGTATAGGCGTACTGTGTAACTTGATGCATATGCAATTTGTAACCAGATATATTTCAAGCTGAGTACTGCAGTTGGCATGCATGGTTTTTGGGGGCTACCCCCCATGTGTCCAGTGCTGCAATAATCATACCTACTTTACAACTTTCGAGTTGTAGAGTCCTTTCCGCGTATCAGATGGGAGCTGGGTAATGTTATATCATCAAACATGTATCAATATATCATATTAATACGATATACCAACATTGTGGCATCAACTATATATCAATATATATTAATATAGCAATATGATATCCATATTAATCCATAATATCATATATTATCCAATATGTCAGATTGATATTGATAATATATCATATATCAATACCATCAACTAACTTATTTCACACCAAAGCAGTTGTGATGAGTCTTTTGGGCTTCATACCCGGGTCTATCTCCAGCCAGGGCTATCAAGCCTGAATGCATCACAAAAATTCCTGGTTTAGGGCTTGATTTAAGTATTTAATGAATCCGTGTGAATGTATCTGATTATTTTGGTTAGAAAAAGATTCTGTGCTTGGAGAAAGTCAAAATCCTTTACTATCAGAAAGGAAATGTCAAATTATTTAATTTCACATAGCAGTTAGTTTTTGACCTGTAGTGATATGTCCCCTTTTTGCCCCATCAAGACATTTATAAAAGATGTGCAGTTTAGGGCTGAGCAAATCCCTTTTGCATATTTTTCTATGCTTCAGAAAATTAAGTGGGTCACCTGTACACCCTACTCAGTCTTTGTGCTTCATTTCTCCCCAGCTTTCCACAATGGACATGTCCTGATTCTGGCCAGGACAGGGTTAATTTTTGCAGTAGACAGGAGGAGCATGGCTAGGACCCTGAGGTTGTTCTATACCACCTCATGCCATACTACGCAGGAAGTGGACAGGGATGGGTCCCTTCCAGTTGGATCAGTGTCAGAGTGAATGGTCAGGGTAGCGCTGGGTTCCACATGGTAAGCACTTGCGTGTGAATCGTTTGCCTAGCTTGTACACTCTGTTATTAATATTATTGTTGTTACCATTCATTTCTTACTTCATTGCTGTTCCTTGTAAATTGTTCTTATTTCAACCTGTGATCTTTACCTTTTGAAACTCCAATTCTCCTTTTCATCCTGCTGGAGGGGGAGGGGGAGTGACGGAGCAGCACACATTAATGAGTGTTTCAGTGGGAACATTTAACTGGGGAATATCATTCCTAAACCACAACAGCCTTACTTTATCCACCCCTTATTATATACCATCTACCTCATGCCCAGATCATACATCTTCCAACTATATATATATATACACACATGCAAAAGTATGAGTATCATTTCCATAGTCAATGGCCATCCCCCCATGATGTCTGTTGAGTTCATTTAGTCCAGGACTTTGGTTTCCATCTGTCCTAGATGTCTTCCAGGGCAGGAGGGCAGGTGTGCTGTCGCCTGGTTACAAGCTGTATCAGGAGCTCACATCTAGTGTATCTGGAGCAGTCAATCCTCATTGTCTATGGTAGTTATTGTCGGAGACTGAAATGTTATAGTTTATAGCTTAAACATCTTAATGAAGGACTTTTGCCTATTATAGCAAAACTGTATAACAGAAGCTGAAGACCACCATGCTCTAAGGCCCTGCACTGCACGTTGATGGAGATAAAATAAAGTGACTCAGGTCTGGGCTAGGGAAAGAATACATTCACCAAAGGATTAAGCTTATCACCTTCGGTGTGGAGACCACAGCCCCAGGGCTATCAGCTGCCAGGCTCGAACAGACCCTCATACCAAAGGGAGGGAGGAAGAGAGGTTTTGGGTATGTGGTAAAAAAGCGTCTGGTCTGATGCAGTGAATGCCCATCCTCTGCTGTGCAGACCACCTCAGCTGTGGGGCCCCTTCATCCCAGGAAAAGCCGCATCCACGTGAAGGACAGAAGAGGGGGTGTCATGGCCCATCAAAGGCCCCCCCCCAAAGGGGTCCCCAGACCCTGCACCAGAGCACTGCAACATGATGCAACAGATCCACAGTGTTGCAAGGGACAGTATCAAACTTGCCTTCCCCAGGGGAGGCTCATGGGCATTCCCACCTGCCCCAAACATATTAATCCATTGGATGCTATACTTTTTGGTGGTGCGGGCAGCGGGGGACCCTCACCACCAAGAAGACCAGATGAATGGTAGCAACAAGAAGTTGTCGGGACCCTCAGAATGGTGATATGTTACTACCTAACCCCTGTCACTCTCTCTCTGCCCCCCCCCCCGCCATCCTTCCTTCCTTCCTTCCTTCCTTCCTTCCTTCCTTCCTTCCTTCCTTCCTTCCTTCCTTCCTTCCTTCCTTCCTTCCTTCCTTCCTTCCTTCCTTCCTTCCTTCCTTCCTTCCTTCCTTCCTTCCTTCCTTCCTTCCTTCCTTCCTTCCTTCCTTCCTTCCTTCCTTCCTTCCTTCCTTCCTTCTTTTCTTTCTTTCTTTCTTTCTTTCTTTCTTTCTTTCTTTCTTTCTTTCTTTCTTTCTTTCTTTCTTTCTTTCTTTCTTTCTTTCTTTCTTTCTTTCTTTCTTTCTTTCTTTCTTTCTTTCTTTCTTTCTTTCTTTCTTTCTTTCTTTCTTTCTCTTTGCCTCTTTCACTATTTGTAGCAGGTTCAGTTTGTAACTGGGCAGAAACACCAATTTAGTGTAGTGGTTTGGTCCAAAATACTCATTACTGTTTACCTTCTGGGAGATAAGAATTAGGAGAAAAGCAAAGCAGGCAAAAAACTTAAAAGAATATAAAGAAATTTATTAACCGACCTAAAAGAAGGAAAAAAAAAAAATAAAATCATACCACACCTTCAGAACACTTCTCATCCCCCCACCTTCCTCCCTTCTACCACTGACAATGTAAAAAGACAACCCTTGAGATTTTCAGTCAGTTTACCACTTGTTCCAGTTTGGCCAAATCTAGAAATATATTCTCTGAGAGAAGGCAGGTCACAATCAGCCCTCCCCCACCAGGTTCAGGAAAAAATAAATTTTCCTCAAAGGAAAGCGAAAGAGAGAAAAACTATTTATTTAACAAACACACAGGAAAAGGATAATAATGCTAAATAATAAAACTTCTCGATCTGCTGAGAGAAACCTGGGAAAATTTCAGAGTCCTTCTGTAGATCTCTCTCTCCTCCTCCTTGGAGCTGGGAAGGGGTGGTGGGCCCACCTCCAGGGCCAAGGCCTTGGTGGAAAGTCCTCCCAATGTATACTGATGTTGAAACAGTCCAGCAGAGAGAAAAGGGAAAAAAACGAAGTCCAAAGAAAACAAAAGTTCAACTCTCCAAAGGAAAAGGAGCTGAGGAACAAAAAAAATGCCGAAAGCTGGCTGGAAAGAAAAGCAAACCAGGTGCTTCCCTTTCCTCCCGCTCTCCTGCTGCAGCTGAAAAAAAAAGTCTCTATCTCTGTGTGAGCTTGAACAAGCTGCAAACTGCTTTGAAAAAGTTTTGCTCAGTTTTTTCCTCCCCCCTCTCAGGCTCAGTTTAAAGGCATAGAAAGGCATAAAATTAATTTCTAGGCATGGGGCACTGATATGGGATACACATCATAAAGTCACCCCAAGACACGACTTCTATAATAATCCTTTTTCAGTTCACTTAGGGAGAGGAGTCTCTCTTGCTCATGCTATGGAGACCATCTCCACAAGAAATTCTCTCATGGCTTCAAGTATCACAACGAGACAGCCGCCTGGGTTGGTTCTCTGCTCGCATGTGAGAGTCCCTTCCCATGACTTGCAGCTTTTCCCACAACTGCTTTCAAGAGTCCAATCTTGAGCTACTGGGGTACCATTTTAAGGTTGAGCTGTTCAGAAACAAAAGTTCTCTTCATCCATCTCTGGGAGCATCTTCATCTTTAAGAATAGAGGCCCTCCCCCTGTCCCTGGGAACAAAGGGTCCTCCTCATCTTCATCTCTAGGACTTTCTCTGGGAACATCTCTAGGAACAGAGGTCTTCTCCTTTCGATTTGGAGCAAGAGTCCTCACCACTTCCATGTTTCCCTGTTCAAACTTCTCATCAAATTACAGCTGCTTCAGCATTTGCTTATTCCAGCACAGGTGCTTTTGCTCACAAGTACAGTTTGAATGCTCCACCCCCCATGCTTTCATGAAATTACAGCGGGTACTCTGATATATCATAGTCCATCACCACCATAGCTTTACAACAGAATTTCAGCTTTAAGCATCTCCTCTTTCTCCTCCCTCAGATTTTCAACTCTTCATAGCACTAAAAGGGTTAATCTCACCCGGGCCTTGCAGCTGGAATTTTGCTTATCACTGTTGGTCACATGATCTTTGCCGGACAGCAGGGCAGCTTCAGCTGAATCTTCTGCCTCACTGGAGAGGGGGGGCTGCGCTGTCTGCACATGGCAGGGATGGGGGGGTTCCGTGGGGGGAACAGGGCCGCACGGCTCCAGGATGGCTGTGGCCCAGCCCGGCCTGGCCCGAGCAGAGCCTGGCCTGGGCCTGCCGGGCCCCGTACGGGCCCTGCAGCTACCTGTCCCAGTGCCAGAAGCGAGACAGACCTCCCCCGGGCTTTGTCCATTTTTAAATGTGGACCACAGAGGCGGTCAAAATTTTAAGTGGCTTAAAAATTGTCTATTGTCTATATTCAAACTAGACAGCTGATAGGTTCTGTCAGGTCATAGAGGAGCTGTAAGCACCTCTTTGCAAGAACATCACTTCCGGGACTATGCTTGCTAATCCATGACACTATTAAATAAATTATATCAACTTTTTTGGCACCAACATCTAATCTCGTTTGGTTTTAATCAAGTTTTAGGGTATATTTCAAACCTTTCTGGATGTCTTGGTTTGAAAGACAGGTGTCTTCTAAGGAAGGCAGAAGCCTCCCTTGGAATGGCAGATGCAACCCCTTTCCCTCTGAGCTATTATAATTTTGAAATCAAGGGCTTTTAGGCAAAGATGTGGGAAATAGGAATAACAGTTCTTTACTATTATATATATAACCAGTCAAACAAGCAACAATAACTGTGGCAGTAACAGCAAACAATCACAAACCCAGTCCTAGCCTTCTTGGCTGTCGAGCCCTTTTCCCCTTGGGTGCAGTTCTGCTTGCAGCCGGCAGGGGCGCTGGCGGCTCCCGGTGAGCAGGGCAGGTGCGATGGTTTCCCCGCAGCTGCAGGGGGTGCTCCAGAGCGAGCTCGGGAAGCACGCGGCACCGGTGGTCTGGGGTCCCAGGGAAGGATGGAACAAAGGCTTCACAAACCCCTGGCCGGACCCTCGGGAACAGCAGGCTGGAACGGCGGGCTGGAACGACAGGCTGGAGTGGCAGGCTGGAGCGGCAGGGACGAGCACAAATCTCAGATGGCAGACGAGATGTATCCAAACAGAGAACCCCCCAGAGGTCTAGGCAGGCAGGGTGAGCACGGCTACAGCGTAGCGAAGGCTCGAAGCAGCGGCGGGGCAGGGCGGCCACAGCCCGGCCTCCAGGGGGGCAAGGAAGGTGGGCCCCCGGGAATCCTGGGGTCTTTCTCCGCAGAAAGAGAAAACGGCCGCAAAGAACAAGCAGCTTCTCTCTCTCAAACCCAGAGAGCGACTGACCCCACACCCAGGTGAAACAAAAGAGTAGCCAGGCCCACCCCACCCCCAGTGGGTAGCTCTTTTGTCTTCCTTAAGTACCCCAGCAATTTGTTGTCTTAGTAACAGTATGGGGGGAAAATTCCTTTAACAGAAAAAAACCTAGAACTCTTAAAACCCCAACACTGGATTCTATTCATTTTATTCACAGAGACTTAGTTTTCCTTGCTCTTCTGTGTTAATACGGATCATAACAGTTATGGCATACATTCAGCAACCAATATTATACTCTCTTAGTTAAAGAAAATTACACAGGGCAGAGACTCCAAAATGAGTTAACTCTCCTTTAGTTTTAACCAATCCCCTTTCACCAATAGAGACAAATGTGAGAAGATATAGGTGAAAAAATAACATTTTACTAAAAAGAAAACCAGCAACAACCAAGATAACAGCAATAACCACTAGATACAAATGTGCTGAATCCTGTGGCCTCCCTGGGAACAAAGAAAACAAGATGGCAGCCACCATAGAGACCACATGGAGCAGAAGACAAAGACAATAGCGTGGAGAAGTCCCTCTTGGCTCAACCTTCCCCCTGGAACAAAAAAACCTATGAATGTAGGGGCTTACAAAGTGGTTCTGGTGGCAGATAGGGTGTGCTGGCATTGTCTGGGGCAGCTCCGGACCTCTGGTGTGTTTCCCTGCTCCTTATGACTGCAGTGGTGTGTGGCTGTGTAAGGTCAGTCCTGCCACATGCTGCCTCCTCCTGACACCTGTTGGACTCGGTGTCTGTGTTGCTGTCTTGGGACACTGCGCCAATTGGGCAGTGAGCAGGGGTGGGGGGAAGAAAATGGACTTGCTGGGCACCAAAACCTATGGCCCCAGCTGCAGTTCCAGAGCTGTCACTTCAGCACCATTTGGCTTGGGAATGGCCATGCTGCCTCTCAGCTCACTTGTCCTGCAGAAGCATGTTGGAAAGGCTTGGAAATGGGAAAGGACCCACAGGTTGTCCAGTGCCAGGGTCTGCTGATCATTTCAGCAAGCCAGAGAAAATGGACCCCTTTCCTTTTGTGCCATGGCTTTTTCCCTGCCGAAACCACACCCATAGCTGTGACATGAATGGCATTTGAATAGACAGTGATGAAAACTTCACCCCTTCTCTCTGTACCCAAGACATATACAATTCAATATTATGGACTGTTCTCACCCAAAAATCAAATCCCCTTGTTATAAATAAAGTATGTAATTCGTGCTATTATGTATAAAACTGGAATGTAATCAGACCATGTAGAGACAGAGTTTCAAAATCCCTCCACCAGCCTGGCTGAGAGAAAAATTTCACAACACTAAAAGAAGTTCTCACACAATAAGTGAGGATTCCACCTAGGTGGGGTTGGATCTTATCACCGGGACATTTGCACCATGATGACTTGATTACCACCTTCTGATATCTACATCTCATCTGATAAGGAATAGGACATTCCAGGAACTAAAAATAACTGTTCCAGGAACCAGAGATGGCCCATTCATCATCAGAGATGGCCCTTCCATCACCAGAAATAGCCCACTCATCACCCAGGATGGACAATTCATCAGACCCAGGAAAGGCTTTGTGCAGCCCAACTCCAAGACAAGAAAACTTCATGATTATGCTAAAATTATGAGAAGAATAGAATTAATTCAGACTCTGCCCAAAAACTGTATAAGAAGAGACCAGCCGAAGCAGCACTCGTGAACTTGGGAGGTCTGGTGCGATAGAGATCAGATCTATGCGTGTTCACCTAGCTCCAACCCCGGGCTTGCAGCTGCTTTTCTCAATCGGGGACTTTGAGACCGATATTTCGGTCATTAATAAATGTTATTTATTTATAAATTTTGATTGGGCAATTCTGTTTACCTCAGTTTGGTGACCCCGAAATGATGCGATTTGGGGTATCGCGGACCCCTTTTTCGGTCAGGAGGCACCCCGCTAATTTTTCCAGCTGCCTGGCCGGACAGGGGATCCCACGGACCAATCATATCAACGAATCTAATTTAAAACGGCACCTCGATCAAGAAAAGGTAATAAAACGAGCTCTCAGGGAACTCAGGGGGGACCCAGGGTGGGATCCCCGGAGCCGCGGCAGGGTAATTCACTCATAAAAATCTACGTGCACGAAGAATCCACGCAGGAAAACGGACCGTAAGTATCGCGTGGTTGAGTGAGGAGCAACCGAGCGTGTTTGTGAGACGTGATATTATCACGAAGGGAGTGCGGACCCCAAGATCGCAGTTCCTCTCTCCCGTGAGGGAAGAGGTCGGTCACGGGGGAAGCGAAAGACATGGGGTAAAAACCTAATTCTTTTCCACATGTCAAGCCCGAATAAATCGAGGAATTTGGGGGATCGATCGCGGACGGCTAGGAGGAAGGGTACGTCCTTTATCGAGTTCAAGGATTGGTAAGCCCCCTAGTCTCAGACATAGTTAGTCCAGGTAAAAGTCGGAACTTCAAGAGCAGTTACTGGAGGAAAACCCCCAGGGCGATCCTCTGCGAGGGCTACTATACTGGTAACAAATTAAATACAAATTCAAAACGGTACCGAATTCAAGAACTTAGAGGACTCTCCGCAAAGTCCAGGTAAGATACGCTAGCGAAGTAATTTTTTTTCATTTTTCTTTAAGATAGGACAGAAAAAGAGTGCCGACTTCGGTGGGGGAAACCATGCAGACAATCAATGTGATTGGTAAAGCAAGCTTCATTTATTAGCAATACAGAGGCACTTATATAGTATTGAAAGTATACATGCTTATCAGTTCTTTAATTAGTTTAAACTTACGAAGGCGCATTCTTACTTCTACATAATTGGGTTAGATAAAAGACTACATTTGGCAAGCTTTATGTTTTGTCTTGAGAGATCAAAGACTTTCCTCCCTTCTCATGGTCAGCACATCTTTATCAGAACAGCACTGTACCTCCTAAAAACTCCCTCTTTGTTCTCAGGCTTGTTTCTCACGCAGGCATTTTCTCATGGAGGCTTTTCTCATGCAGGCCTTTGCTTACAGGCTTTTGCTTTGTGCAGTTATTGATTTGTTCCCTTTATCAATAATCCATGTCCCTGATCCTCTAACCATTTTCCAACAAAAGAGTAAAATCCTGAGAAAACCCCAAGAAAAATCAGGGGGTGGGAAGGAACAAGGGATACCTGAAATCCCTAGAGATAGTCCCCTAGGGTGGATATTACAGCACTGGGGGGACTGTCCCGAAAGGAGTAATAAACCCAAGGAAAGGAGAAAAACAAGAAAGATAGGGGTTGGGGCCCCCTGGAAGAATTGCCCCCTCCCCCCAAGCCCAGGCTCCTGTGGCGCCACTCGCAGCTGCACCGCCAGCCCTGGAGCCCGAGGTCCCGCCTGTCCTGGCTCTTATGGCACCGCCCGCGAGTCTACCGCTTGTCCCAGCGGCGGCGGCTCCGCCGGTAGCCCCGGTGCTCCCGCCGCCCCCTCCAGCCCCTGCGGGTCCGGCGGGTCCAGACCAGCACCCCCTTACGGCGTCCCGCCCGTCCCTAGCCCGGGTATGCGCTCCGCATCAGCCCAGCCCACTGCTTTTGGGCCCCCCCTTGCCCCTGCCCCGGCCCCGGTGGTGGCCCCAGTCCCGGCTCCCGCCCCAGTCCTGATGTCCGCGGCCGTTCCGCTGGCCCCTGCCCCTGCTGCATCGTCTGACACAGCTCCATTGAACCCGGCTGCAGCCCGACAGCCTGCTGTCGTGGCTGCTGTGGACCCGTGCAGAGGGTCCACTCCAGGCTCTGGTATCCGCCAGAAGAGCTTGTCCCCTTGCCAGTTCCAGCGGCACTTCCCGCTTATCCCCCCCACCCCACTCCTGGAGGAATCAGAGGAATCAGCCTCAGAGAGGATTCCCACCTCCTACCCCCCTCCCTCACCTGCACCGTTCCCCTGGCAAAGACCGCTTCTGCTGCTACTCTTAAAGGAGAAGCAAAACACCAAATTTGGAGCAGATCTCGATGAACAAGCCCTTTCAGAAAGAGAAATAATATCTGTAGACAGTTCTTCCAGATGTGTACAAGGAAAAAAAATGTCAGGGTATGTTGCTGCCTGTTTTGAGCTTCCCCTCCCCCTCCCCAAGACACTTGCCTCTGCCATGTGCTCGGAGCTCCTTTGTTCCAAGCTCGGGCAAAACCAAATGTAACTCAGACTCTTTAGCAGTGTCTGATTGGCCGGTCACCCCGGGTCCGCCCCCAGTCCTCCCCTTTCCCCTTCTCCTAATAAAAGAGACGATCGAGGGAGGCCCCGCCCTCTCTTGGCTCAGCTACCTTCCTGTGAACATCTCTTGTTGTCTGTTTCTTTTGAAAGCTTCTAACTGCAGGAAATTGAACTAGCAGAGAGCTACATTTCTCTCTCTTTGCTTCTGCTTATGGTATTTGCTTTGCAGCTGATACAGGTACCGATTTTAGAGCTACTAAAGTGCTAGATCGCCTGTGCTACCTTTCTAGGCTGCTCGAGGCTTACTAAGGCATTAAACCACTAACCTAGCCAGTAAAAAGCTGAAAAGATACCTTCCACATTTGGTGCCCAACGTGGTCTCTCTAACCCCTGGTTCTGAGAGACTTTCAGGGTGTCCCGGCAGCTGTTTGTCTGCTGGAGTTAGCTCTGTACATTCTGCTGTGCCAGCTCTGTGTAACGAGCTGTTACTTTTTGTGTAACAGTGATCCCAGAGCGTCAGCCTGTACCCTCCCCCACACCATGTGGCGAGGGAACGGCTGGAACGCAGAAGACCCTTCTCGCATGTTTTTTTTCTCTGGACCTCCTTTCCTGTGGTAAATCCAGAATTCTGGTGAGTATTTGCCTGCTGGTTTAGGGGCTCCTGTCTTAAGCTGGTGCCGGTGCAAACTTTCTCTTTTTTCCTTCCCTCCTTTTTGGCGAATAAGGGTTGAGGTTTGTGGTGTTGCATTCATAATGGGATCTAATGTTTCTGCACACCATAGAGAAATATACCACCAAGTTCACAGCTACCTTTCTTGTACTGGGCATAAATACCCTAAAAATCTAGTTCAATCTTTTGTACGATGGCTTTTTCAGTACTTTCCTAATCTGACCTCCGAGGACATAAGATCTGCTGAATTTTGGGATAAGGTGGGTGTTGCTGCCTGTTCTGAGCTTCCCCTCCCCCTCCCAAAGACACGTGCTCCTGCCCATGTGCTCCGAGCTCCTTTGTTCCAAGCGCGGGCAAAGCCAAATGTAACTCAAACTCTTTAGCAGTGTCTGATTGGCCGGTCACCCCGGGTCCGCCCCCAGTCCTCCCCTTTCCCCTTCTCCTAATAAAAGATGGTCGAGGGGAGGCTCCGCCTCTCTCTCAGCTCAGCTACTTTCCTGTGAACATCTCTGGTTGTCTGTCTCATTTGAAAGCTTCTAACTGCAGGGAATCGAGCGAGCAGGGAGCTATATTTCTCCCTCCTTGCTTCTGCTGATGGTATTTGCTCTGCAGCTGATACAGGTACCGATTTTAGAGCTACTAAAGTGCTAGATCGCCCGTGCTACCCCTCAAGGTTGCTCGAGGCTTTCTAAGGCATTGAAATACAAGTGCTAGCCGGTATAAAGCTGAAAAGATACCTTCCACATTTGGCGCCCAACGTGCTATCTCTGAACTCCGGTTCTGAGAGACTTTCAGGGTGTCCCGGCAGCTGTGTGTCTGCTGGAGTTAGCTCTGCACGTCCTGCTGTGCCAGCTCTGTGTAGCGAGGTGTTACTTTTGTGTAACATCGAGCCGAGAGGCTCAGCCTGTACCCTCCCCCACACCACGTGACGAGGGAACGGCTGGTAAGCAGAAGACCCTTCTCGCATGTTTTTTTCTCCAGACCTGCTTTCCTGTGATAAATCCAGAATTCTGGTGAGTATTTTCCCTGCTGGTTTAGGGGCTCCTGTCTTAAGCTGGTGCCGGTGCAAACTTTCTCTTTTTTTTCCTCCTTTTTGGCGAGTAAGGGGTTGAGGTTTGTTGCTGCATTCATAATGGGATCTGAAGTTTCTGCACACCATAGAGAAATATACCACCAAGTTCAAAGTTACCTTTCTTTAACTGGGCATAAATACCCTAAAAATCTAGTTCAATCTTTTGTACAATGGCTTTTACAGTACTTTCCTAATCTGACCTCCGAAGACATAAGATCTGCTGAATTTTGGGATAAGGTGGGGAGAAAACTCTCCTCTCTTAGGCGTGCAGGAGACGAAACAGTTTCAAAATTCTTTCCTCTCCTGTTACTAAGTTATACTTTGCCGGAGAAAAAGGCAGCACATGAAAAGCCACTGCAAACCCCCCCTGTTAATTCCCTTATACCCTCTTCCAACCCCTGTGTCCCGGGCCCCTCTTCCCATACCCTGGAAAACACAGCTAGAGCAGACTGCTTCTCAGCACAGGAGAGCTATCGTCCTCCTGGCTCACCCGTGTTTCCTTAGCACCCTGCCTTGGATGGGAATCCGGAGCCCATCCCAGGACCTTCCCAACCCCTTTTCTCCACCCCCTTTTCCCCAGTTTCTAGCCCTCATGTTTCAAGCGCACGTAAAAACCCTTTCTCCCCTGATCTCTTTGTTCCCAGGGACAGCCATTGCCATGTGCTCGCAGCCCGGGAAAAAACCCCTCCCCCCAACCCCTTTTCTCCGAGTTTGTTTGTCTCCAGTAATGGCGGACGCAATGTTCCTTCCTCTCCAAACTACACCTCCGACAATCCCTTTCTCCCTCACTCCACCAATCCCTTCTTGTCCCCATCCCCTCCCACTCCTGCATCACAACCTAACCCCGCCCCCACAGCGTCGTGTTTCACCCCTCCCTCTGTTCCTGCCCATGGCTCAAGTACCGCCCCTGCCTCCCACAACCCCGCCCCCAACCCCTCCCCTCCTCCAGCAGTGTCCCCGCCTCCACTCTCCACCCCTGCCCCTCCACTCCCCGCCCCTCTTTCCCATTGTCCCGCCCCAAGTTCCCACAATCCTGTGACTGTCCCTCTGAATCCGGGAACCCATGGCTACCAGGAAGTAACTCCAACTGCTTCTACTACACTCTCTTGTACTAGCAATGGAGCTAACTCTGACTGGAAACCCCTTTCTTATTCTGATATTAAGGATTTGTGCAAGGCAATTAAGGAGTTTGGAATGCATAGCAATTATTTTAAGAGCCTTTTAAGTGCTACTTTTGCAACTCACTTGTACCTCATGATTTACTTACACTGATGCAAAATCTTCTCACACCTGGTGATTTTATGATGTGGAAAAAGCAATGGAAAATAATTTTATCTGATTTATTGAAAATTTTGTGGCAAACTCCAGATAATTACCTGGATTTTGAAAACAATTATATCACATTAGACCTTTTATCTGGTGACAATAATATGGCAAATCCTCAAAAACAAGCAATGCTTATCCCTCGTCCAGTTCTTACTGAAATCACACGTGCTGCTGAAAAGGCCTTAACATTATTACCATCTCAAACTCCTAACTCTCATTATACCACCATCAAGCAATTGCCAAATGAAAATATTATTCACTTTTATAACCGTTTGTATGAAGCTGTCTCTTCCCAGGTCCCTAATCCTGACCTCCAACAAGCGCTCCTACTCGAACTTCTCCAAGTTAATACAAATGATGCTTGCAAGCAAGTCATTCTCCCTCTGTATCCTCCTCCTACTGTTGAATCCATCCTCGAAGTCTGTACAAAGAAGGTGCAGCTGAACACAGCTGCTCCCTTTTTGAAAAAAGTGGGGATGGTTGGGGAAGTTGTAGAGAATGTTATGGGTACAGGAGAAACTCAATCGCGTAGTAACTTTATAAGCTATCGTTGTCAGAAAAAGAGACATGTAGCTCACAATTGCAGAGCGATTATAACTGCTGATAAAAACTCTTCAAAGACTGTTTCCCCAGGTCAACAACAGGGAAACTAGTGACTCAACGCGTCCTAACAGCTCTGCGTTCAGACATAAATAGGGCTGCAGACAAAGCAACTTGGACTTCTGGACTCAGGTTTAAGGTAACCTGTGATAAAGCACACCATTTCAACAACAACAAACAGACTGTAATACCCATCTCATTCCAGAATGTGGACCACATGCCAGAATTTACATACCTTTTTGTTACTGGGGACACTCGGGAAACACCTGCTGGGATAGAGGTTACACCCACACTCATGAAAGTGGATCAGAATGGGTGTTCTAACCTAATGGTACAATGTATATATCCACCGTACTTCATGCCAAAGGGTCAAGTCATTGCACAGGCCATTCCACTGCCCAAATACCTGCCCACAGATGGTCATATCCCAGACATCTGTTGGACTGAGGTTTTGGGAAACGACAAACCTGTAATAGAATGTAAGCTCCGTCACGGATCACATAAAATCAGTATAATGGGAATGATAGACACAGGTGCTGATGTGTCTGTCATTCCATTTGATAAGTGGCCTGCGCAATGGGAATTGCAATCTCAGGGCATCATTCATGGGATTGGAGGTACCCAAATTGCTAAGCAGTCCAAACACACCATCCAAATTGAAGGTCCTGAAGGACAAATAGCGACACTTCTTCCGTATGCCCTAGACACCAAATTCACCCTGTGGGGAAGGGATGCCATGTCTCAGTAGGGAACAAAAATTGATATCACCCCTAGACATCAAAATTTTCCCTTCCAGGCCGCTGGAGCTGAGTGCCATCCACATAAATTAACTTGGAAAACAGATGAACCCGTGTGGGTTAACCAGTGGTCGCTAAAAAAAGAAAACTTAGAGGCACTCAAAACATTAGTCGCTGAACAATTGGCTAAAGGAAATATAGTTCCAACTAACAGCCCATGGAACACACCCGTGTTTGTAATACAAAAACCGGGAAAGAACAAATATAGGCTACTCCAAGATCTTAGAGAAGTTAATAAGGTTATTGAAGACATGGGACCCCATTAACCAGGTATGCCATCACCTTCAATGCTCCCACAACATTGGCATTTAGCTGTTCTGGACATTAAAGATTGCTTCTTTCATATTCCACTCCACCCTGCAGATGCCCCCCGATTTGCATTTTCTGTACCATCTCTTAATCGTGAAACTCCCATGGAACGTTATCATTGGCTTGTGCTTCCCCAAGGTATGAAAAATTCCCCAACTCTCTGCCAAGAGTATATTGCTAAAATTCTGTCTCCCATCCGTGCCAAAGCAGAGAAAGCCATCATCCTACATTACATGGATGATGTGCTGGTGTGTGCGCCCAATAATCAGTATCTCGAGCAGACACTTAACATGGTGATTGAGGCCCTAGAGGCCAAGGGCTTTGAATTACAACCTGAAAAAATGCAGAGAACAAGCCCTTGGAAATACCTCGGACTCAAAATCACAGAAACCTCTATCACCCCAACACCTGTCACCATTAATAATAACCCAAAAACACTAGAGGAAATGCAACAGATCTGTGGGACACTGACCTATCTAAGGTCCTGGTTAGGACTCACCACAGAGGATGTAGCTCCTCTTGCAAACCTAGTAAAAGGGGAAGGCGGTCCGGCATCCCCTAGATCCCTGACAGAAGAGGCAAGGCAGTCTCTCAAAAAGATACAAGAGCTCATTTCTACCAGACAAGCACACAGGTATCAGCCCTCCCTACCCTTTAAGCTTGTCATTCTAGGGAAGGTACCACGCTTTCATGGCCTCATATTTCAGTGGGACAAGGAGCAGAAGGAGCCCCTCATCATAATTGAATGGGTATTCCTTCCACTCCAACCTCCTAAAACCATCACACAGCCACAAGAACTATTGGCAAAAATTATCATGAAGGGTAGATCAAGGCTCCGCACCCTGGCAGGATGTGACTTTGCATGCATCTACTTACCTGTAACAACTGACGCATTAGATCACCTACTCCAAAATAATATAAATTTACAATTTGCATTAGATAGTTACTCAGGTCAAATCTCCAATCATTACCCAAAACATGACATGTTTAATCTGCCATTCTCTTTCATCCCTCGAGAGATTCAAAGTAGAAAAACCCTCGATGCGATTACCGTTTTTACTGATGCTTCAGGAAAGAGTAAAAAGTCCGTGGTCACATGGAAAAATCCAAAGACGCAAAAGTGGGAATCTGACATCGAGGTAATCCAGGGATCACCACAAGTAGCTGAATTAGCAGCTGTCTTTAGAGCATTTGAGAGGTTCAAAGAACCCTTTAATTTGGTCACAGACTCCGCATACGTAGCTGGAGTAACTGTTAGAGCTGAGCATGCTCTCCTAAAAGAAATCTCAAACAAGAAAATTTATGATTTGCTCTCAAAATTAATTTATCTGGTTTCCCACAGAGAACATCCCTATTTTGTCATGCATGTGAGGTCGCATACAAACCTGCCAGGATTTATTGCAGAGGGTAATGGTAGAGCTGATGCCCTGGCTCTGCCAGCAGACATAGTTCTACCAGCCGACTTACCAAAGCTCCCCCAAGTTTTTGAACAAGCAAAATTGAGCCATGCCATGTACCATCAAAATATTCCTGCTCTTATCCGCATGTTCCATCTGTCGCGGACACAGGCAAAAGCAATAGTGGCAACATGTCCCAACTGCCAGAAGCTACAGCTTCCATCACTGGGCATGGGGGTCAATCCCAGAGGCATTAATAGCGGTGAAGTGTGGCAGATGGACGTCACACATTTCCCTGAATTTGGGAGATTAAAATACGTTCATGTTTCTATTGATACCTTCTCTGGTGCTATGTATGCCTCTGCACATGCAGGTGAAAAGGCTAAGGATGTTGAAAAACATCTTGTCCAAGCTTTTGCTGTGCTTGGTATACCTGAGGAGATAAAAACTGATAATGGACCTGCCTACACCTCTCAGGAGTTTAAAAACTTCCTTCAGCAGTGGGGATTTTGACATGTTACAGGTATTCCTCACTCCCCAACTGGACAAGGCATTGTTGAACGTGCCCATCAAACCCTCAAGCGAATGCTGCTACAACAGTCAGGGACCACCAAACTCAACTCACCTGTCCTCAGACTCAGCAAAGCACTGTTTACCATAAACTTCCTGAATGGCACCTTTGAGGATCCAAACCCTCCCATCTATCATCATTTCCAGAACACCGGGAGACAGAAACTGAAGGAAAATCCAGAAGTCCTGATCCGGGGCCCAGAGACTCAAAAAATCCAAGGACCGTACAAACTTGTAACTTGGGGACGTGGGTATGCCAGTGTATCTACCCCTCAAGGACTGAGATGGATCCCAGGGAAGTGGGTAAAACCTTATGTCACTTCCTCAAGAGTTAAGGAGGTTAAAACTGCCTCCTGGAGGAGATGCTGTAAAAAGGATCCTGATTTTGCACCCTCATGTAAACCCCCTACTGCAGATTTTGATGTCAATCCCTTAAGTTAAGTTGCACTGTTTTGCACTCAGGTTTTGCATTGTATTTTGTAAATCTTTGTCCTGATACTCCATACCATAGATGTCCTGACTAAACCCCTGAGTTTTGACTGGGGAACTAGTTTAAAGGCATCCTAGGTACTGTCAAGTTGTAGGGACGATAGATTCCAATTATATTTTGCACTGTTGTTTTGCTACTGTTCTATGCACTTTTAAATTACTAAGAGTTACAACCCAGCTTTAAAGAAAAAAAAAATAGGGAATTGTTGCTGCCTGTTCTGAGCTTCCCTTCCCCCTCCCAAAGACACGTGCTGCTGCCCATGTGCTCCGAGCTCCTTTGTTCCAAGCGCGGGCAAAGCCAAATGTAACTCAGACTCTTCAGCAGTGTCTGATTGGCCGGTCACCCCGGGTCCGCCCCCAGTCCTCCCCTTTCCCCTTCTCCTAATAAAAGATGGTCGAGGGGAGGCTCCGCCTCTCTCTCAGCTCAGCTACTTTCCTGTGAACATCTCTGGTTGTCTGTCTCATTTGAAAGCTTCTAACTGCAGGGAATCGAGTGAGCAGGGAGCTATATTTCTCCCTCTTTGCTTCTGCTGATGGTATTTGCTCTGCACCTGATTCAGGTAACGATTTTAGAGCTACTAAAGTGCTAGGTCGCCCTTGCTACCTCTCAAGGTTGCTCGGGGCTTTCTAAGTGTCTTGGGGTGACCTTACGATGTGTATCCCATATCGCTGCCTATGCCCAGAAATTAATTATTGGCTTTTCTATGCCTCTGAACTGAGCCTGAGAGGGGGAAGAAAAAACTGAGCAAAACTTTCTCAAAGCAATTTGAAACTTGTTCAAGGTCACATAAAGATAGCAGGTTTTTTTTTTTTCCAGCTGGGGCAGGGGAGCGAGGAAGCACCCGGCTTGCAGTTTTTCCAGTCAGCTTTTGGCCAGTTTTTTTCCGGTTTTCTTGTTCTCCAGAGAGAGGCTGAGAGTTGAACTTTTCCTTCTCTGGAATTTCGGATTTTCTCCCTTTTCTACTGGACTGCTTGATTGCTGTAACATCAGAGCACATCGGGAGGACTTTCCACCAGGCACAGAGGGCCTGGCCCTGGGCCAAGCCCCAGCTCCGAGGAGACCAAAGGGAGGACTCGAACACTTTCCCAGGTTTTTCCTCTACAGCGAAAGATTTTACCATTTAACATTATTTTCCTTTCCCGTGTGTTTGTTAAATAAATAGTTTTATCTTCTTCACTTTCCTTCGAGGAAAATTTTTTTTTTCCCCGAACCTGGTGGGGGGAGGGGTGGTTGTGCCTTCTCTCAGAGGATATATATTTCTAAATTTGGCCAAACCGGAACAAATTTAGTGATGCCCAACTGTGTGGCTTGAAGGAAAGTGAAAAAAACCCTGTGCTAATTACATTTTGGTTTGAATTTACTTATTCTGTGTTGGAGTAAAGTAATCACCATGTTGGTTGAGTTCATAATGTCTCTCTGTCTTGATGTACTCATGTCTTTTTGGTCCTTAGGCTTCATTGAGGTACTGATTTTGTTTTGGTCCCTAGGGTTGTTTGCCTATCCACAACTTGCTCCAATTTTGTCCCTGATATGTAAATTTTACAGAGCAGGGAGACGAATCAGGATTTCTATCTTCTTGTGCTCGGTGATAATGATTTATAAGAAGTTGACAGAGGTACAGGCAGCTGTTCGAAGTGTGTATGATAAGTGGTTTCTCCGTCCTAACCCCAGTCCTAGCTTCAGTAGCCTGCTTTGGGAATTTATTAGTAATTGCACCCAGATTGTTAGAGTAGGAGGAGATGGGGTTTCCCTTCCCTTTAAATTTGATAGGTCATCTTTTGAGAATGTTCAGTTTCCCCTGGATGTTAAAGAGACCACCCTCCTGGTATTTAATCTGGTAACCTTCCTCTATGTGCTCTGTATGTCTCGCAGCTTGTCTAGAATAAGAGCTCAGATTTCCAGGGTGACTGATGAGACACCTGACCCAGAGGGGGAACATCCTGAGTGGTGAGGGGAATGGGAGGATATAGGCCAAATCTTGAAGAAATTCTCTGACCCAATGGTTTGCAAGTTTCCCCCTGAACAAGTTCAGAAACCAGCTGAGGTGGCAAAATATCTGAAAGAGAAATACAATGACAATTCCAATGAGAACAAGCTCCTTGCAATATGATGGGCCTTGGCATATGCCTATCGCACATTGCAGCAGGTAATGGTAGAGAGGCAAGAAGATCAATCAGCAAAGCCTGCAGATACCCCAGTCACTCAGGCTGCAGATAAACCAGACAGCAAGCCCAAACCAGATGGAGAGTCTAAGCCACTGACAGTGGCTCCTGTCACAAGGAAAAAGCACACAACCAAAACTGATCGCCCAGTGAAAGATGATGATGATGCAGGGGAAGGGACCTCAAAAGATGCAGGAGAAGGAACCTCAAAACCACCAACGGACTCAGGCACAGAAACCATTACTGAGTCCATGTCCATAAAGGACCTTCACAGCCTAAGAAAGGATTACACCCGACGGTCCGATGAATCCATAATCAGTTGGATGGTCCGTATTTGGGATGCTGCAGGTGATGATGTGATGCTGGACGGTGCTGAGGTGAGGCATTTGGAATCCCTGTCACATGATCCAGTGATCGACCAAGTGATGAAAAGGGGGGCTGACTCTACCAGTCTTTGGAGGCGGGTTTTGACAGGCGTGATTGAAAGATATATGTGCGGAGATGATCTCTACATGCAGCAAACCCAGTGGAAGACCATAGAACAAGGGGTCCAGCGCCTGAGAGAACTAGGGGTGGTAGAGGTTATCTTCACACATGACCCAGGATTGAGGAGTCCAGACCGGGCCAGAGTTATTCCATACATGTGGCGAAAACTCATACATCTTGGGCCACCAGAATACGCTTCTGCTTTAGCAATAATGAAACCGGACTACGGTGCAAATGAGACTGTGAAGGATATGGCAGTGAAGCTCCGAGCATATGCAGACTCTGTGCATGGCCCAACACATGCAAGAATTGCAGCTGTGGAAACACATATGCAGAAAATGGAAGATAAGATGGAAAGGAATCACCAGGAGATTAAAGAGTGCCTTCTCCGTGGACGTTCCCCAGAGAGAAGGTACATCCCACGAAGTGAGCTGTGGAATTTCCTGTGTGACAGTGGGGAAAACATGAGGAACTGGGGTGGACAACCCACTTCTGCTCTGGCAGCACGAGTGAGTGAATTGAAGGAGCGCAAGTCTCAGAAAGGAGGATCTACCAAAAAGGAAGTAGCTCCAGTTGCCTGTAGCCCTCATGTTTCAAGCACGTGTAAGAACCCCTTCTCGCCCGATCTCTTTGTTCCCAGGGACAGCCATTGCCATGTGCTCGCAGCCCAGGAAAAAACCCCTCCCCCCAACCCCTTTTCTCCGAGTTTGTTTGTCTCCAGTAATGGCGGACGCAATGTTTCTTCATCCCCAAACTACACCTCCCACAATCCCTTTCTCCCCCATCCCACAAATCCCTTCTTGTCCCCATCCCCTCCCACTCCCCTGTCACAACCTGACCCCGCCCCTAACCCCGCCCCCACAGTGTTGTGTTTCACCCCTCCCTCTGTTCCTGCCCATGACTCAAGTACCGCCCCTGCCTCCCACAACCCCGCCCCCAACCCCTCCCCTCCTCCAGCAGTGTCCCCGCCTCCACTCCCCGCCCCTGTGCCTTCACTCCCCGCCCCTGCTTCCCATTGTCCCGCCCCAAGTTCCCACAATCCTGTGACTACCTCTCTAAATCCGGGAACCCATGGCTTCCAGGAAGTAACTCCAACTGCTTCTACTACACTCTCTCGTACTAGCAATGGAGCAAACCCTGACTGGAAACCCTTTCCTTATTCTAATATTAAGGATTTGTGCAAGGCAATTAAGGAGTTTGGAATGCATAGCAATTATTTTAAGAGCCTTTTAAGTGCTACTTTTGCAACTCACTTACTTGTACCTCATGATTTACTTACACTGATGCAAAATCTTCTCACACCTGGTGATTTTATGATGTGGAAAAAGCAATGGAAAATAATTTTATCTGATTTATTGAAAATTTTGTGGCAAACTCCAGATAATTACCTGGATTTTGAAAACAATTATATCACATTAGACCTTTTATCTGGTGACAACAACATGGCAAATCCTCAAAAACAAGCAATGCTTATCCCTCGTCCAGTTCTTACTGAAATCACACGTGCTGCTGAAAAGGCCTTAACATTATTACCATCTCAAACTCCTAACTCTCATTATACCACCATCAAGCAATTGCCAAATGAAAATATTATTCACTTTTATAACTGTTTGTGCGAAGCTGTCTCTTCCCAGATCCCTAATCCTGACCTCCAACAAGCGCTCCTACTCGAACTGCTCCAGGTGAATACGAATGATGCTTGCAAGCAAGTCATTCTCCCTCTGTATCCTCCTCCTACTGTTGAATCCATCCTCGAAGTCTGTACAAAGAAGGCACAGCCGAACACAGCTGCTCCCTTTTTGAAAAAAGTGGGGATAGTTAGGGAAGTTGTGGAGAATGCTACGAGTACAGGGGAAAGTCAATTGCGTAGTAACTTTATATGCTATCGTTGTCAGAAAAAGGGACATGTAGCTCGCAATTGCTGAACGATTATAACTGCTGATAAAAACTCTTCAAAGACTGTTTCCCCAGGTCAACAACAGGGAAACTAGTGACTCAACGCGTCCTAACAGCTCTGCGTTCAGACATAAATAGGGCTGCAGACAAAGCAACTTGGACTTCTGGACTCAGGTTTAAGGTAACCTGTGATAAAGCACACCATTTCAACAACAACAAACAGACTGTAATACCCATCTCATTCCAGAATGTGGACCACATGCCAGAATTTACATACCTTTTTGTTACTGGGGACACTCGGGAAACACCTGCTGGGATAGAGGTTACACCCACACTCATGAAAGTGGATCAGAATGGGTGTTCTAACCTAATGGTACAATGTATATATCCACCGTACTTCATGCCAAAGGGTCAAGTCATTGCACAGGCCATTCCACTGCCCAAATACCTGCCCACAGATGGTCATATCCCAGACATCTGTTGGACTGAGGTCTTGGGAAACGACAAACCTGTAATAGAATGTAAGCTCCGTCACGGATCACATAAAATCAGTATAATGGGAATGATAGACACAGGTGCTGATGTGTCTGTCATTCCATTTGATAAGTGGCCTGCGCAATGGGAGTAGAAATCTCAGGGCATCATACAAGGGATTGGAGGTACCCAAATTGCAAAGCAGTCCAAACACACCATCCAAATTGAAGGTCCTGAAGGACAAATAGCGACATTTCGTCCATATGTCCTGGACATCAAATTCACCCTGTGGGGAAGGGATGCCATGTCTCAGTGGGGAACAAAAATTGATATCACCCCTAGACATCAAAATTTTCCCTTCCAGGCCGCTGGAGCTGAGTGCCATCCACATAAATTAACTTGGAAAACAGATGAACCCGTGTGGGTTAACCAGTGGTCGCTAAAAAAAGAAAACTTAGAGGCACTCAAAACATTAGTCGCTGAACAATTGGCTAAAGGAAATGTAGTTCCAACTAACAGCCCATGGAACACACCCGTGTTTGTAATACAAAAACTGGGAAAGAACAAATATAGGCTACTCCAAGATCTTAGAGAAATTAATAAGGTTATTGAAGACATGGGACCCCATTAACCAGGTATGCCATCACCTTCAATGCTCCCACAACATTGGCATTTAGCTGTTCTGGACATTAAAGATTGCTTCTTTCATATTCCACTCCACCCTGCAGATGCCCCCCGATTTGCATTTTCTGTACCATCTCTTAATCGTGAAACTCCCATGGAACGTTATCATTGGCTTGTGCTTCCCCAAGGTATGAAAAATTCCCCAACTCTCTGCCAAGAGTATATTGCTAAAATTCTGTCTCCCATCCGTGCCAAAGCAGAGAAAGCCATCATCCTACATTACATGGATGATGTGCTGGTGTGTGCGCCCAATAATCATTATCTCGAGCAGACACTTAACATGGTGATTGAGGCCCTAGAGGCCAAGGGCTTTGAATTACAACCTGAAAAAATGCAGAGAACAAGCCCTTGGAAATACCTCGGACTCAAAATCACAGAAACCTCTATCACCCCAACACCTGTCACCATTAATAATAACCCAAAAACATTAGAGGAAATGCAACAGATCTGTGGGACACTGAAGTATTTAAGGTCCTGGTTAGGACTCACCACAGAGGATGTAGCTCCTCTTGCAAACCTAGTAAAAGGGGAAGGCGGTCCGGCATCCCCTAGATCCCTGACAGAAGAGGCAAGGCAGTCTCTCAAAAAGATACAAGAGCTCATTTCTACCAGACAAGCACACAGGTATCAGCCCTCCCTACCCTTTAAGCTTGTCATTCTAGGGAAGGTACCACGCTTTCATGGCCTCATATTTCAGTGGGACAAGGAGCAGAAGGAGCCCCTCATCATAATTGAATGGGTATTCCTTCCACTCCAACCTCCTAAAACCATCACACAGCCACAAGAACTATTGGCAAAAATTATCATGAAGGGTAGATCAAGGCTCCGCACCCTGGCAGGATGTGACTTTGCATGCATCTACTTACCTGTAACAACTGACGCATTAGATCACCTACTCCAAAATAATATAAATTTACAATTTGCATTAGATAGTTACTCAGGTCAAATCTCCAATCATTACCCAAAACATGACATGTTTAATCTGCCATTCTCTTTCATCCCTCGAGAGATTCAAAGTAGAAAAACCCTCGATGCGATTACCGTTTTTACTGATGCTTCAGGAAAGAGTAAAAAGTCCGTGGTCACATGGAAAAATCCAAAGACGCAAAAGTGGGAATCTGACATCAAGGTAATCCAGGGATCACCACAAGTAGCTGAATTAGCAGCTGTCTTTAGAGCATTTGAGAGGTTCAAAGAACCCTTTAATTTGGTCACAGACTCCGCATACGTAGCTGGAGTAACTGTTAGAGCTGAGCATGCTCTCCTAAAAGAAATCTCAAACAAGAAAATTTATGATTTGCTCTCAAAATTAATTTATCTGGTTTCCCACAGAGAACATCCCTATTTTGTCATGCATGTGAGGTCGCATACAAACCTGCCAGGATTTATTGCAGAGGGTAATGGTAGAGCTGATGCCCTGGCTCTGCCAGCAGACATAGTTCTACCAGCCGACTTACCAAAGCTCCCCCAAGTTTTTGAACAAGCAAAATTGAGCCATGCCATGTACCATCAAAATATTCCTGCTCTTATCCGCATGTTCCATCTGTCGCGGACACAGGCAAAAGCAATAGTGGCAACATGTCCCAACTGCCAGAAGCTACAGCTTCCATCACTGGGCATGGGGGTCAATCCCAGAGGCATTAATAGCGGTGAAGTGTGGCAGATGGACGTCACACATTTCCCTGAATTTGGGAGATTAAAATACGTTCATGTTTCTATTGATACCTTCTCTGGTGCTATGTATGCCTCTGCACATGCAGGTGAAAAGGCTAAGGATGTTGAAAAACATCTTGTCCAAGCTTTTGCTGTGCTTGGTATACCTGAGGAGATAAAAACTGATAATGGACCTGCCTACACCTCTCAGGAGTTTAAAAACTTCCTTCAGCAGTGGGGATTTTGACATGTTACAGGTATTCCTCACTCCCCAACTGGACAAGGCATTGTTGAACGTGCCCATCAAACCCTCAAGCGAATGCTGCTACAACAGTCAGGGACCACCAAACTCAACTCACCTGTCCTCAGACTCAGCAAAGCACTGTTTACCATAAACTTCCTGAATGGCACCTTTGAGGATCCAAACCCTCCCATCTATCATCATTTCCAGAACACCGGGAGACAGAAACTGAAGGAAAATCCAGAAGTCCTGATCCGGGGCCCAGAGACTCAAAAAATCCAAGGACCGTACAAACTTGTAACTTGGGGACGTGGGTATGCCAGTGTATCTACCCCTCAAGGACTGAGATGGATCCCAGGGAAGTGGGTAAAACCTTATGTCACTTCCTCAAGAGTTAAGGAGGTTAAAACTGCCTCCTGGAGGAGATGCTGTAAAAAGGATCCTGATTTTGCACCCTCATGTAAACCCCCTACTGCAGATTTTGATGTCAATCCCTTAAGTTAAGTTGCACTGTTTTGCACTCAGGTTTTGCATTGTATTTTGTAAATCTTTGTCCTGATACTCCATACCATAGATGTCCTGACTAAACCCCTGAGTTTTGACTGGGGAACTAGTTTAAAGGCATCCTAGGTACTGTCAAGTTGTAGGGACGATAGATTCCAATTATATTTTGCACTGTTGTTTTGCTACTGTTCTATGCACTTTTAAATTACTAAGAGTTACAACCCAGCTTTAAAGAAAAAAAAAATAGGGAATTGTTGCTGCCTGTTCTGAGCTTCCCTTCCCCCTCCCAAAGACACGTGCTGCTGCCCATGTGCTCCGAGCTCCTTTGTTCTATGCTCGGGCAAAGCCAAATGTAACTCAGACTCTTCAGCAGTGTCTGATTGGCCGGTCACCCCGGGTCCGCCCCCAGTCCTCCCCTTTCCCCTTCTCCTAATAAAAGATGGTCGAGGGGAGGCTCCGCCTCTCTCTCAGCTCAGCTACTTTCCTGTGAACATCTCTGGTTGTCTGTCTCATTTGAAAGCTTCTAACTGCAGGGAATCGAGCGAGCAGGGAGCTATATTTCTCCCTCTTTGCTTCTGCTGATGGTATTTGCTCTGCACCTGATTCAGGTAACGATTTTAGAGCTACTAAAGTGCTAGGTCGCCCTTGCTACCTCTCAAGGTTGCTCGGGGCTTTCTAAGTGTCTTGGGGTGACCTTACGATGTGTATCCCATATCGCTGCCTATGCCCAGAAATTAATTATTGGCTTTTCTATGCCTCTGAACTGAGCCTGAGAGGGGGAAGAAAAAACTGAGCAAAACTTTCTCAAAGCAATTTGAAACTTGTTCAAGGTCACATAAAGATAGCAGGTTTTTTTTTTTCCAGCTGGGGCAGGGGAGCGAGGAAGCACCCGGCTTGCAGTTTTTCCAGTCAGCTTTTGGCCAGTTTTTTTCCGGTTTTCTTGTTCTCCAGAGAGAGGCTGAGAGTTGAACTTTTCCTTCTCTGGAATTTCGGATTTTCTCCCTTTTCTACTGGACTGCTTGATTGCTGTAACATCAGAGCACATCGGGAGGACTTTCCACCAGGCACAGAGGGCCTGGCCCTGGGCCAAGCCCCAGCTCCGAGGAGACCAAAGGGAGGACTCGAACACTTTCCCAGGTTTTTCCTCTACAGCGAAAGATTTTACCATTTAACATTATTTTCCTTTCCCGTGTGTTTGTTAAATAAATAGTTTTATCTTCTTCACTTTCCTTCGAGGAAAATTTTTTTTTTCCCCGAACCTGGTGGGGGGAGGGGTGGTTGTGCCTTCTCTCAGAGGATATATATTTCTAAATTTGGCCAAACCGGAACAAATTTAGTGATGCCCAACTGTGTGGCTTGAAGGAAAGTGAAAAAAACCCTGTGCTAATTACATTTTGGTTTGAATTTACTTATTCTGTGTTGGAGTAAAGTAATCACCATGTTGGTTGAGTTCATAATGTCTCTCTGTCTTGATGTACTCATGTCTTTTTGGTCCTTAGGCTTCATTGAGGTACTGATTTTGTTTTGGTCCCTAGGGTTGTTTGCCTATCCACAACTTGCTCCAATTTTGTCCCTGATATGTAAATTTTACAGAGCAGGGAGACGAATCAGGATTTCTATCTTCTTGTGCTCGGTGATAATGATTTATAAGAAGTTGACAGAGGTACAGGCAGCTGTTCGAAGTGTGTATGATAAGTGGTTTCTCCGTCCTAACCCCAGTCCTAGCTTCAGTAGCCTGCTTTGGGAATTTATTAGTAATTGCACCCAGATTGTTAGAGTAGGAGGAGATGGGGTTTCCCTTCCCTTTAAATTTGATAGGTCATCTTTTGAGAATGTTCAGTTTCCCCTGGATGTTAAAGAGACCACCCTCCTGGTATTTAATCTGGTAACCTTCCTCTATGTGCTCTGTATGTCTCGCAGCTTGTCTAGAATAAGAGCTCAGATTTCCAGGGTGACTGATGAGACACCTGACCCAGAGGGGGAACATCCTGAGTGGTGAGGGGAATGGGAGGATATAGGCCAAATCTTGAAGAAATTCTCTGACCCAATGGTTTGCAAGTTTCCCCCTGAACAAGTTCAGAAACCAGCTGAGGTGGCAAAATATCTGAAAGAGAAATACAATGACAATTCCAATGAGAACAAGCTCCTTGCAATATGATGGGCCTTGGCATATGCCTATCGCACATTGCAGCAGGTAATGGTAGAGAGGCAAGAAGATCAATCAGCAAAGCCTGCAGATACCCCAGTCACTCAGGCTGCAGATAAACCAGACAGCAAGCCCAAACCAGATGGAGAGTCTAAGCCACTGACAGTGGCTCCTGTCACAAGGAAAAAGCACACAACCAAAACTGATCGCCCAGTGAAAGATGATGATGATGCAGGGGAAGGGACCTCAAAAGATGCAGGAGAAGGAACCTCAAAACCACCAACGGACTCAGGCACAGAAACCATTACTGAGTCCATGTCCATAAAGGACCTTCACAGCCTAAGAAAGGATTACACCCGACGGTCCGATGAATCCATAATCAGTTGGATGGTCCGTATTTGGGATGCTGCAGGTGATGATGTGATGCTGGACGGTGCTGAGGTGAGGCATTTGGAATCCCTGTCACATGATCCAGTGATCGACCAAGTGATGAAAAGGGGGGCTGACTCTACCAGTCTTTGGAGGCGGGTTTTGACAGGCGTGATTGAAAGATATATGTGCGGAGATGATCTCTACATGCAGCAAACCCAGTGGAAGACCATAGAACAAGGGGTCCAGCGCCTGAGAGAACTAGGGGTGGTAGAGGTTATCTTCACACATGACCCAGGATTGAGGAGTCCAGACCGGGCCAGAGTTATTCCATACATGTGGCGAAAACTCATACATCTTGGGCCACCAGAATACGCTTCTGCTTTAGCAATAATGAAACCGGACTACGGTGCAAATGAGACTGTGAAGGATATGGCAGTGAAGCTCCGAGCATATGCAGACTCTGTGCATGGCCCAACACATGCAAGAATTGCAGCTGTGGAAACACATATGCAGAAAATGGAAGATAAGATGGAAAGGAATCACCAGGAGATTAAAGAGTGCCTTCTCCGTGGACGTTCCCCAGAGAGAAGGTACATCCCACGAAGTGAGCTGTGGAATTTCCTGTGTGACAGTGGGGAAAACATGAGGAACTGGGGTGGACAACCCACTTCTGCTCTGGCAGCACGAGTGAGTGAATTGAAGGAGCGCAAGTCTCAGAAAGGAGGATCTACCAAAAAGGAAGTAGCTCCAGTTGCCTGTAGCCCTCATGTTTCAAGCACGTGTAAGAACCCCTTCTCGCCTGATCTCTTTGTTCCCAGGGACAGCCATTGCCATGTGCTCGCAGCCCAGGAAAAAACCCCTCCCCCCAACCCCTTTTCTCCGAGTTTGTTTGTCTCCAGTAATGGCGGACGCAATGTTTCTTCATCCCCAAACTACACCTCCCACAATCCCTTTCTCCCCCATCCCACAAATCCCTTCTTGTCCCCATCCCCTCCCACTCCCCTGTCACAACCTGACCCCGCCCCTAACCCCGCCCCCACAGTGTTGTGTTTCACCCCTCCCTCTGTTCCTGCCCATGACTCAAGTACCGCCCCTGCCTCCCACAACCCCGCCCCCAACCCCTCCCCTCCTCCAGCAGTGTCCCCGCCTCCACTCCCCGCCCCTGTGCCTTCACTCCCCGCCCCTGCTTCCCATTGTCCCGCCCCAAGTTCCCACAATCCTGTGACTACCTCTCTAAATCCGGGAACCCATGGCTTCCAGGAAGTAACTCCAACTGCTTCTACTACACTCTCTCGTACTAGCAATGGAGCAAACCCTGACTGGAAACCCTTTCCTTATTCTAATATTAAGGATTTGTGCAAGGCAATTAAGGAGTTTGGAATGCATAGCAATTATTTTAAGAGCCTTTTAAGTGCTACTTTTGCAACTCACTTACTTGTACCTCATGATTTACTTACACTGATGCAAAATCTTCTCACACCTGGTGATTTTATGATGTGGAAAAAGCAATGGAAAATAATTTTATCTGATTTATTGAAAATTTTGTGGCAAACTCCAGATAATTACCTGGATTTTGAAAACAATTATATCACATTAGACCTTTTATCTGGTGACAACAACATGGCAAATCCTCAAAAACAAGCAATGCTTATCCCTCGTCCAGTTCTTACTGAAATCACACGTGCTGCTGAAAAGGCCTTAACATTATTACCATCTCAAACTCCTAACTCTCATTATACCACCATCAAGCAATTGCCAAATGAAAATATTATTCACTTTTATAACTGTTTGTGCGAAGCTGTCTCTTCCCAGATCCCTAATCCTGACCTCCAACAAGCGCTCCTACTCGAACTGCTCCAGGTGAATACGAATGATGCTTGCAAGCAAGTCATTCTCCCTCTGTATCCTCCTCCTACTGTTGAATCCATCCTCGAAGTCTGTACAAAGAAGGCACAGCCGAACACAGCTGCTCCCTTTTTGAAAAAAGTGGGGATAGTTAGGGAAGTTGTGGAGAATGCTACGAGTACAGGGGAAAGTCAATTGCGTAGTAACTTTATATGCTATCGTTGTCAGAAAAAGGGACATGTAGCTCGCAATTGCTGAACGATTATAACTGCTGATAAAAACTCTTCAAAGACTGTTTCCCCAGGTCAACAACAGGGAAACTAGTGACTCAACGCGTCCTAACAGCTCTGCGTTCAGACATAAATAGGGCTGCAGACAAAGCAACTTGGACTTCTGGACTCAGGTTTAAGGTAACCTGTGATAAAGCACACCATTTCAACAACAACAAACAGACTGTAATACCCATCTCATTCCAGAATGTGGACCACATGCCAGAATTTACATACCTTTTTGTTACTGGGGACACTCGGGAAACACCTGCTGGGATAGAGGTTACACCCACACTCATGAAAGTGGATCAGAATGGGTGTTCTAACCTAATGGTACAATGTATATATCCACCGTACTTCATGCCAAAGGGTCAAGTCATTGCACAGGCCATTCCACTGCCCAAATACCTGCCCACAGATGGTCATATCCCAGACATCTGTTGGACTGAGGTCTTGGGAAACGACAAACCTGTAATAGAATGTAAGCTCCGTCACGGATCACATAAAATCAGTATAATGGGAATGATAGACACAGGTGCTGATGTGTCTGTCATTCCATTTGATAAGTGGCCTGCGCAATGGGAGTAGAAATCTCAGGGCATCATACAAGGGATTGGAGGTACCCAAATTGCAAAGCAGTCCAAACACACCATCCAAATTGAAGGTCCTGAAGGACAAATAGCGACATTTCGTCCATATGTCCTGGACATCAAATTCACCCTGTGGGGAAGGGATGCCATGTCTCAGTGGGGAACAAAAATTGATATCACCCCTAGACATCAAAATTTTCCCTTCCAGGCCGCTGGAGCTGAGTGCCATCCACATAAATTAACTTGGAAAACAGATGAACCCGTGTGGGTTAACCAGTGGTCGCTAAAAAAAGAAAACTTAGAGGCACTCAAAACATTAGTCGCTGAACAATTGGCTAAAGGAAATGTAGTTCCAACTAACAGCCCATGGAACACACCCGTGTTTGTAATACAAAAACTGGGAAAGAACAAATATAGGCTACTCCAAGATCTTAGAGAAATTAATAAGGTTATTGAAGACATGGGACCCCATTAACCAGGTATGCCATCACCTTCAATGCTCCCACAACATTGGCATTTAGCTGTTCTGGACATTAAAGATTGCTTCTTTCATATTCCACTCCACCCTGCAGATGCCCCCCGATTTGCATTTTCTGTACCATCTCTTAATCGTGAAACTCCCATGGAACGTTATCATTGGCTTGTGCTTCCCCAAGGTATGAAAAATTCCCCAACTCTCTGCCAAGAGTATATTGCTAAAATTCTGTCTCCCATCCGTGCCAAAGCAGAGAAAGCCATCATCCTACATTACATGGATGATGTGCTGGTGTGTGCGCCCAATAATCATTATCTCGAGCAGACACTTAACATGGTGATTGAGGCCCTAGAGGCCAAGGGCTTTGAATTACAACCTGAAAAAATGCAGAGAACAAGCCCTTGGAAATACCTCGGACTCAAAATCACAGAAACCTCTATCACCCCAACACCTGTCACCATTAATAATAACCCAAAAACATTAGAGGAAATGCAACAGATCTGTGGGACACTGAAGTATTTAAGGTCCTGGTTAGGACTCACCACAGAGGATGTAGCTCCTCTTGCAAACCTAGTAAAAGGGGAAGGCGGTCCGGCATCCCCTAGATCCCTGACAGAAGAGGCAAGGCAGTCTCTCAAAAAGATACAAGAGCTCATTTCTACCAGACAAGCACACAGGTATCAGCCCTCCCTACCCTTTAAGCTTGTCATTCTAGGGAAGGTACCACGCTTTCATGGCCTCATATTTCAGTGGGACAAGGAGCAGAAGGAGCCCCTCATCATAATTGAATGGGTATTCCTTCCACTCCAACCTCCTAAAACCATCACACAGCCACAAGAACTATTGGCAAAAATTATCATGAAGGGTAGATCAAGGCTCCGCACCCTGGCAGGATGTGACTTTGCATGCATCTACTTACCTGTAACAACTGACGCATTAGATCACCTACTCCAAAATAATATAAATTTACAATTTGCATTAGATAGTTACTCAGGTCAAATCTCCAATCATTACCCAAAACATGACATGTTTAATCTGCCATTCTCTTTCATCCCTCGAGAGATTCAAAGTAGAAAAACCCTCGATGCGATTACCGTTTTTACTGATGCTTCAGGAAAGAGTAAAAAGTCCGTGGTCACATGGAAAAATCCAAAGACGCAAAAGTGGGAATCTGACATCAAGGTAATCCAGGGATCACCACAAGTAGCTGAATTAGCAGCTGTCTTTAGAGCATTTGAGAGGTTCAAAGAACCCTTTAATTTGGTCACAGACTCCGCATACGTAGCTGGAGTAACTGTTAGAGCTGAGCATGCTCTCCTAAAAGAAATCTCAAACAAGAAAATTTATGATTTGCTCTCAAAATTAATTTATCTGGTTTCCCACAGAGAACATCCCTATTTTGTCATGCATGTGAGGTCGCATACAAACCTGCCAGGATTTATTGCAGAGGGTAATGGTAGAGCTGATGCCCTGGCTCTGCCAGCAGACATAGTTCTACCAGCCGACTTACCAAAGCTCCCCCAAGTTTTTGAACAAGCAAAATTGAGCCATGCCATGTACCATCAAAATATTCCTGCTCTTATCCGCATGTTCCATCTGTCGCGGACACAGGCAAAAGCAATAGTGGCAACATGTCCCAACTGCCAGAAGCTACAGCTTCCATCACTGGGCATGGGGGTCAATCCCAGAGGCATTAATAGCGGTGAAGTGTGGCAGATGGACGTCACACATTTCCCTGAATTTGGGAGATTAAAATACGTTCATGTTTCTATTGATACCTTCTCTGGTGCTATGTATGCCTCTGCACATGCAGGTGAAAAGGCTAAGGATGTTGAAAAACATCTTGTCCAAGCTTTTGCTGTGCTTGGTATACCTGAGGAGATAAAAACTGATAATGGACCTGCCTACACCTCTCAGGAGTTTAAAAACTTCCTTCAGCAGTGGGGATTTTGACATGTTACAGGTATTCCTCACTCCCCAACTGGACAAGGCATTGTTGAACGTGCCCATCAAACCCTCAAGCGAATGCTGCTACAACAATCAGGGACCACCAAACTCAACTCACCTGTCCTCAGCAAAGCACTGTTTACCATAAACTTCCTGAATGGCACCTTTGAGGATCCAAACCCTCCCATCTATCATCATTTCCAGAACACCGGGAGACAGAAACTGAAGGAAAATCCAGAAGTCCTGATCCGGGGCCCAGAGACTCAAAAAATCCAAGGACCGTACAAACTTGTAACTTGGGGACGTGGGTATGCCAGTGTATCTACCCCTCAAGGACTGAGATGGATCCCAGGGAAGTGGGTAAAACCTTATGTCACTTCCTCAAGAGTTAAGGAGGTTAAAACTGCCTCCTGGAGGAGATGCTGTAAAAAGGATCCTGATTTTGCACCCTCATGTAAACCCCCTACTGCAGATTTTGATGTCAATCCCTTAAGTTAAGTTGCACTGTTTTGCACTCAGGTTTTGCATTGTATTTTGTAAATCTTTGTCCTGATACTCCATACCATAGATGTCCTGACTAAACCCCTGAGTTTTGACTGGGGAACTAGTTTAAAGGCATCCTAGGTACTGTCAAGTTGTAGGGACGATAGATTCCAATTATATTTTGCACTGTTGTTTTGCTACTGTTCTATGCACTTTTAAATTACTAAGAGTTACAACCCAGCTTTAAAGAAAAAAAAAATAGGGAATTGTTGCTGCCTGTTCTGAGCTTCCCTTCCCCCTCCCAAAGACACGTGCTGCTGCCCATGTGCTCCGAGCTCCTTTGTTCTATGCTCGGGCAAAGCCAAATGTAACTCAGACTCTTCAGCAGTGTCTGATTGGCCGGTCACCCCGGGTCCGCCCCCAGTCCTCCCCTTTCCCCTTCTCCTAATAAAAGATGGTCGAGGGGAGGCTCCGCCTCTCTCTCAGCTCAGCTACTTTCCTGTGAACATCTCTGGTTGTCTGTCTCATTTGAAAGCTTCTAACTGCAGGGAATCGAGCGAGCAGGGAGCTATATTTCTCCCTCTTTGCTTCTGCTGATGGTATTTGCTCTGCACCTGATTCAGGTAACGATTTTAGAGCTACTAAAGTGCTAGGTCGCCCTTGCTACCTCTCAAGGTTGCTCGGGGCTTTCTAAGTGTCTTGGGGTGACCTTACGATGTGTATCCCATATCGCTGCCTATGCCCAGAAATTAATTATTGGCTTTTCTATGCCTCTGAACTGAGCCTGAGAGGGGGAAGAAAAAACTGAGCAAAACTTTCTCAAAGCAATTTGAAACTTGTTCAAGGTCACATAAAGATAGCAGGTTTTTTTTTTTCCAGCTGGGGCAGGGGAGCGAGGAAGCACCCGGCTTGCAGTTTTTCCAGTCAGCTTTTGGCCAGTTTTTTTCCGGTTTTCTTGTTCTCCAGAGAGAGGCTGAGAGTTGAACTTTTCCTTCTCTGGAATTTCGGATTTTCTCCCTTTTCTACTGGACTGCTTGATTGCTGTAACATCAGAGCACATCGGGAGGACTTTCCACCAGGCACAGAGGGCCTGGCCCTGGGCCAAGCCCCAGCTCCGAGGAGACCAAAGGGAGGACTCGAACACTTTCCCAGGTTTTTCCTCTACAGCGAAAGATTTTACCATTTAACATTATTTTCCTTTCCCGTGTGTTTGTTAAATAAATAGTTTTATCTTCTTCACTTTCCTTCGAGGAAAATTTTTTTTTTCCCCGAACCTGGTGGGGGGAGGGGTGGTTGTGCCTTCTCTCAGAGGATATATATTTCTAAATTTGGCCAAACCGGAACAAATTTAGTGATGCCCAACTGTGTGGCTTGAAGGAAAGTGAAAAAAACCCTGTGCTAATTACATTTTGGTTTGAATTTACTTATTCTGTGTTGGAGTAAAGTAATCACCATGTTGGTTGAGTTCATAATGTCTCTCTGTCTTGATGTACTCATGTCTTTTTGGTCCTTAGGCTTCATTGAGGTACTGATTTTGTTTTGGTCCCTAGGGTTGTTTGCCTATCCACAACTTGCTCCAATTTTGTCCCTGATATGTAAATTTTACAGAGCAGGGAGACGAATCAGGATTTCTATCTTCTTGTGCTTGGTGATAATGATTTATAAGAAGTTGACAGAGGTACAGGCAGCTGTTCGAAGTGTGTATGATAAGTGGTTTCTCCGTCCTAACCCCAGTCCTAGCTTCAGTAGCCTGCTTTGGGAATTTATTAGTAATTGCACCCAGATTGTTAGAGTAGGAGGAGATGGGGTTTCCCTTCCCTTTAAATTTGATAGGTCATCTTTTGAGAATGTTCAGTTTCCCCTGGATGTTAAAGAGACCACCCTCCTGGTATTTAATCTGGTAACCTTCCTCTATGTGCTCTGTATGTCTCGCAGCTTGTCTAGAATAAGAGCTCAGATTTCCAGGGTGACTGATGAGACACCTGACCCAGAGGGGGAACATCCTGAGTGGTGAGGGGAATGGGAGGATATAGGCCAAATCTTGAAGAAATTCTCTGACCCAATGGTTTGCAAGTTTCCCCCTGAACAAGTTCAGAAACCAGCTGAGGTGGCAAAATATCTGAAAGAGAAATACAATGACAATTCCAATGAGAACAAGCTCCTTGCAATATGTTGGGCCTTGGCATATGCCTATCGCACATTGCAGCAGGTAATGGTAGAGAGGCAAGAAGATCAATCAGCAAAGCCTGCAGATACCCCAGTCACTCAGGCTGCAGATAAACCAGACAGCAAGCCCAAACCAGATGGAGAGTCTAAGCCACTGACAGTGGCTCCTGTCACAAGGAAAAAGCACACAACCAAAACTGATCGCCCAGTGAAAGATGATGATGATGCAGGGGAAGGGACCTCAAAAGATGCAGGAGAAGGAACCTCAAAACCACCAACGGACTCAGGCACAGAAACCATTACTGAGTCCATGTCCATAAAGGACCTTCACAGCCTAAGAAAGGATTACACCCGACGGTCCGATGAATCCATAATCAGTTGGATGGTCCGTATTTGGGATGCTGCAGGTGATGATGTGATGCTGGACGGTGCTGAGGTGAGGCATTTGGAATCCCTGTCACATGATCCAGTGATCGACCAAGTGATGAAAAGGGGGGCTGACTCTACCAGTCTTTGGAGGCGGGTTTTGACAGGCGTGATTGAAAGATATATGTGCGGAGATGATCTCTACATGCAGCAAACCCAGTGGAAGACCATAGAACAAGGGGTCCAGCGCCTGAGAGAACTAGGGGTGGTAGAGGTTATCTTCACACATGACCCAGGATTGAGGAGTCCAGACCGGGCCAGAGTTATTCCATACATGTGGCGAAAACTCATACATCTTGGGCCACCAGAATACGCTTCTGCTTTAGCAATAATGAAACCGGACTACGGTGCAAATGAGACTGTGAAGGATATGGCAGTGAAGCTCCGAGCATATGCAGACTCTGTGCATGGCCCAACACATGCAAGAATTGCAGCTGTGGAAACACATATGCAGAAAATGGAAGATAAGATGGAAAGGAATCACCAGGAGATTAAAGAGTGCCTTCTCCGTGGACGTTCCCCAGAGAGAAGGTACATCCCACGAAGTGAGCTGTGGAATTTCCTGTGTGACAGTGGGGAAAACATGAGGAACTGGGGTGGACAACCCACTTCTGCTCTGGCAGCACGAGTGAGTGAATTGAAGGAGCGCAAGTCTCAGAAAGGAGGATCTACCAAAAAGGAAGTAGCTCCAGTTGCCTGTAGCCCTCATGTTTCAAGCACGTGTAAGAACCCCTTCTCGCCCGATCTCTTTGTTCCCAGGGACAGCCATTGCCATGTGCTCGCAGCCCAGGAAAAAACCCCTCCCCCCAACCCCTTTTCTCCGAGTTTGTTTGTCTCCAGTAATGGCGGACGCAATGTTTCTTCATCCCCAAACTACACCTCCCACAATCCCTTTCTCCCCCATCCCACAAATCCCTTCTTGTCCCCATCCCCTCCCACTCCCCTGTCACAACCTGACCCCGCCCCTAACCCCGCCCCCACAGTGTTGTGTTTCACCCCTCCCTCTGTTCCTGCCCATGACTCAAGTACCGCCCCTGCCTCCCACAACCCCGCCCCCAACCCCTCCCCTCCTCCAGCAGTGTCCCCGCCTCCACTCCCCGCCCCTGTGCCTTCACTCCCCGCCCCTGCTTCCCATTGTCCCGCCCCAAGTTCCCACAATCCTGTGACTACCTCTCTAAATCCGGGAACCCATGGCTTCCAGGAAGTAACTCCAACTGCTTCTACTACACTCTCTCGTACTAGCAATGGAGCAAACCCTGACTGGAAACCCTTTCCTTATTCTAATATTAAGGATTTGTGCAAGGCAATTAAGGAGTTTGGAATGCATAGCAATTATTTTAAGAGCCTTTTAAGTGCTACTTTTGCAACTCACTTACTTGTACCTCATGATTTACTTACACTGATGCAAAATCTTCTCACACCTGGTGATTTTATGATGTGGAAAAAGCAATGGAAAATAATTTTATCTGATTTATTGAAAATTTTGTGGCAAACTCCAGATAATTACCTGGATTTTGAAAACAATTATATCACATTAGACCTTTTATCTGGTGACAACAACATGGCAAATCCTCAAAAACAAGCAATGCTTATCCCTCGTCCAGTTCTTACTGAAATCACACGTGCTGCTGAAAAGGCCTTAACATTATTACCATCTCAAACTCCTAACTCTCATTATACCACCATCAAGCAATTGCCAAATGAAAATATTATTCACTTTTATAACTGTTTGTGCGAAGCTGTCTCTTCCCAGATCCCTAATCCTGACCTCCAACAAGCGCTCCTACTCGAACTGCTCCAGGTGAATACGAATGATGCTTGCAAGCAAGTCATTCTCCCTCTGTATCCTCCTCCTACTGTTGAATCCATCCTCGAAGTCTGTACAAAGAAGGCACAGCCGAACACAGCTGCTCCCTTTTTGAAAAAAGTGGGGATAGTTAGGGAAGTTGTGGAGAATGCTACGAGTACAGGGGAAAGTCAATTGCGTAGTAACTTTATATGCTATCGTTGTCAGAAAAAGGGACATGTAGCTCGCAATTGCTGAACGATTATAACTGCTGATAAAAACTCTTCAAAGACTGTTTCCCCAGGTCAACAACAGGGAAACTAGTGACTCAACGCGTCCTAACAGCTCTGCGTTCAGACATAAATAGGGCTGCAGACAAAGCAACTTGGACTTCTGGACTCAGGTTTAAGGTAACCTGTGATAAAGCACACCATTTCAACAACAACAAACAGACTGTAATACCCATCTCATTCCAGAATGTGGACCACATGCCAGAATTTACATACCTTTTTGTTACTGGGGACACTCGGGAAACACCTGCTGGGATAGAGGTTACACCCACACTCATGAAAGTGGATCAGAATGGGTGTTCTAACCTAATGGTACAATGTATATATCCACCGTACTTCATGCCAAAGGGTCAAGTCATTGCACAGGCCATTCCACTGCCCAAATACCTGCCCACAGATGGTCATATCCCAGACATCTGTTGGACTGAGGTCTTGGGAAACGACAAACCTGTAATAGAATGTAAGCTCCGTCACGGATCACATAAAATCAGTATAATGGGAATGATAGACACAGGTGCTGATGTGTCTGTCATTCCATTTGATAAGTGGCCTGCGCAATGGGAGTAGAAATCTCAGGGCATCATACAAGGGATTGGAGGTACCCAAATTGCAAAGCAGTCCAAACACACCATCCAAATTGAAGGTCCTGAAGGACAAATAGCGACATTTCGTCCATATGTCCTGGACATCAAATTCACCCTGTGGGGAAGGGATGCCATGTCTCAGTGGGGAACAAAAATTGATATCACCCCTAGACATCAAAATTTTCCCTTCCAGGCCGCTGGAGCTGAGTGCCATCCACATAAATTAACTTGGAAAACAGATGAACCCGTGTGGGTTAACCAGTGGTCGCTAAAAAAAGAAAACTTAGAGGCACTCAAAACATTAGTCGCTGAACAATTGGCTAAAGGAAATGTAGTTCCAACTAACAGCCCATGGAACACACCCGTGTTTGTAATACAAAAACTGGGAAAGAACAAATATAGGCTACTCCAAGATCTTAGAGAAATTAATAAGGTTATTGAAGACATGGGACCCCATTAACCAGGTATGCCATCACCTTCAATGCTCCCACAACATTGGCATTTAGCTGTTCTGGACATTAAAGATTGCTTCTTTCATATTCCACTCCACCCTGCAGATGCCCCCCGATTTGCATTTTCTGTACCATCTCTTAATCGTGAAACTCCCATGGAACGTTATCATTGGCTTGTGCTTCCCCAAGGTATGAAAAATTCCCCAACTCTCTGCCAAGAGTATATTGCTAAAATTCTGTCTCCCATCCGTGCCAAAGCAGAGAAAGCCATCATCCTACATTACATGGATGATGTGCTGGTGTGTGCGCCCAATAATCATTATCTCGAGCAGACACTTAACATGGTGATTGAGGCCCTAGAGGCCAAGGGCTTTGAATTACAACCTGAAAAAATGCAGAGAACAAGCCCTTGGAAATACCTCGGACTCAAAATCACAGAAACCTCTATCACCCCAACACCTGTCACCATTAATAATAACCCAAAAACATTAGAGGAAATGCAACAGATCTGTGGGACACTGACCTATCTAAGGTCCTGGTTAGGACTCACCACAGAAGATGTAGCTCCTCTTGCAAACCTAGTAAAAGGGGAAGGCGGTCCAGCATCCCCTAGATCCCTGACAGAAGAGGCAAGGCAGTCTCTCAAAAAGATACAAGAGCTCATTTCTACCAGACAAGCACACAGGTATCAGCCCTCCCTACCCTTTAAGCTTGTCATTCTAGGGAAGGTACCACGCTTTCATGGCCTCATATTTCAGTGGGACAAGGAGCAGAAGGAGCCCCTCATCATAATTGAATGTGTATTCCTTCGATTCCAACCTTCTAAAACCATCACACAACCACAAGAACTATTGGCAAAAATTATCATGAAGGGTAGATCAAGGCTCCGCACCCTGGCAGGATGTGACTTTGCATGCGTCTACTTACCTGTAACAACTGACGCATTAGATCTCCTACTCCAAAATAATATAAATTTACAATTTCCATTAGTGTCCGGGTCTCCTCCCCCTCCCTTGTAGCCCTGGGAGAGGGGTACTGAGGGGACAGACAGGGGTTTCCCGAGCCCCTGGTCAGCCTCGTTCCCCATTGGTTGGTTTGTGTTTCCCTGCGCGGGCAAGGACCCTCAGTCCAGACTGTGAGGGTTCCTCGGGAGAGCTCCGGCCGTGTGGCTGGGGAAATAAACATCTCTGAAACATCTACCAAGAATCCGTCCATATATATTTCTTTTTCACGGGACTCCTGGTTTGATATATGCGTGTTACAGTGATCCCCACTGTAACACATTTGATAGTCACTCAGGCCAAATCTCCAATCATTACCCAAAACATAACATCTTTAATCTGCCATTCTGTTTCATCCCTCGAGAGATTCAAAGTAGAAAACCCCTCGATGCGATTGCCATTTTTACCGATGCTTCAGGTAAAAGTAAAAAGTCCGTGGTCACATGGAAAAATCCAAAGACGCAAAAGTGGGAATCTGACATCAAAGTAATCCAGGGATCACCACAAGTAGCTGATTTAGCAGCCATCATTGGAGCATTTGAGAGGTCCAAAGAATCCTTTAATTTGGTCACAGACTCAGCATACGTAGCTGGAGTAACTGTTAGCGCTGAGCATGCTCTCCTAAAAGAAATCTCAAACAAAAAAAATTTATGATTTGCTCTCAAAATTAATTTATCTGGTTTCCCACAGAGAACATCCCTATTTTGTCATGCATGTGAGGTCGCATACAAACCTGCCAGGATTTATTGCAGAGGGTAATGGTAGAGCTGATGCCCTGGCTCTGCCAGCAGACATAGTTCTACCAGCCGACTTACCAAAGCTCCCCCAAGTTTTTGAACAAGCAAAATTGAGCCATGCCATGTACCATCAAAATATTCCTGCTCTTATCCGCATGTTCCATCTGTCGCGGACACAGGCAAAAGCAATAGTGGCAACATGTCCCAACTGCCAGAAGCTACAGCTTCCATCACTGGGCATGGGGGTCAATCCCAGAGGCATTAATAGCGGTGAAGTGTGGCAGATGGACGTCACACATTTCCCTGAATTTGGGAGATTAAAATACGTTCATGTTTCTATTGATACCTTCTCTGGTGCTATGTATGCCTCTGCACATGCAGGTGAAAAGGCTAAGGATGTTGAAAAACATCTTGTCCAAGCTTTTGCTGTGCTTGGTATACCTGAGGAGATAAAAACTGATAATGGACCTGCCTACACCTCTCAGGAGTTTAAAAACTTTCGTCAGCAGTGGGGATTTTGACATGTTACAGGTATTCCTCACTCCCCAACTGGACAAGGCATTGTTGAATGTGCCCATCAAACCCTCAAGCGAATGCTGCTACAACAATCAGGGACCACCAAACTCAACTCACCTGTCCTCAGCAAAGCACTGTTTACCATAAACTTCCTGAATGGCACCTTTGAGGATCCAAACCCTCCCATCTATCATCATTTCCAGAACACCGGGAGACAGAAACTGAAGGAAAATCCAGAAGTCCTGATCCGGGGCCCAGAGACTCAAAAAATCCAAGGACCGTACAAACTTGTAACTTGGGGACGTGGGTATGCCAGTGTATCTACCCCTCAAGGACTGAGATGGATCCCAGGGAAGTGGGTAAAACCTTATGTCACTTCCTCAAGAGTTAAGGAGGTTAAAACTGCCTCCTGGAGGAGATGCTGTAAAAAGGATCCTGATTTTGCACCCTCATGTAAACCCCCTACTGCAGATTTTGATGTCAATCCCTTAAGTTAAGTTGCACTGTTTTGCACTCAGGTTTTGCATTGTATTTTGTAAATCTTTGTCCTGATACTCCATACCATAGATGTCCTGACTAAACCCCTGAGATTTGACTGGGGAACTAGTTTAAAGGCATCCTAGGTACTGTCAAGTTGTAGGGACAATAGATTCCAATTATGTTTTGCACTGTTGTTTTGCTACTGTTCTATGCACTTTTAAGTTACTAAGAGTTACAACCCAGCTTTAAAGAAAAAAAAATAGGGAATTGCTGCCTCTTCTGAGCTTCCCCTCCCAAAGACACTTGCCTCTGCCACATGCTCTGAGCTCCTTTGTTCTATGCTCGGGCAAAGCCAAATGTAACTCAAACTCTTTAGCAGTGTCTGATAGGCCGGTCACCCCGGGTCCGCCCCCAGTCCTCCCCTTTCCCCTTCTCCTAATAAAAGAGATGATCGCGGGAGGCCCCGCCCTCTCTTGGTTCAGCTACCTTCCTGTGAACATCTCTGGTTGTCTGTTTCTTTTGAAAGCTTCTAACTGCAGGAAATTGAGCGAGCAGGGAGCTATATTTCTCTCTCTTTGCTTCTGCTGATGATATTTGCTTTGCAGCTGATACAGGTACCGATTTTAGAGCTACTAAAGTGCTAGATCGCCCGCGCTACCTTTCTAGGCTGCTCGAGGCTTTCTAAGGCATTAAACCACTAGCCTAGCCGGTAAAACCTGAAAAGATACCTTCCACAAGGGTATGCTTTAGTTGATGGGGGGACTATGCATACTGGAATATTTAGCACACAAGAAGAGAAAGGGGTTGATGCATGGGAGAAGGATGAAAGATGAGAAAATCTTTCAAGAGGTCTAGGGGTGTCAGGGGCTTCTCAATTTAGGGTCCAGGAAGCCCTTGATAAAATTAAAAGTCAGACCCCTAAAGCAGGAACTAATTTTTTTTGTAGACTCGGCAGCTTAACAAACCATCATTCTGGGACTGCCGAGCGGATGTACAACAAGCAAAGATACCCTGATGTTGGTCGGAGCAAAAAGGGAATCCTTTAAGGTCCCGGTTATTAAAAATGTAGAGTTCGAATCTGAAACTAGGACATGCCTAGAGAATGTTTTGTTAATTGAAGAGGCGGACTACAATTTGTTAGGAAGAGATTTGATGGTGGCTTTGGAGGTAAGCTTGATTGTTCGGGAGTCACAGCTTGTAGTGAGCTTATACAAACCATCCGTAGAGGATAAAGAAAAGGTGAATCCGAAAGTCTCGTATACCAAAGCAGAAGCAGGCAGAATAGAAATAACACCCATTCGTATCGAGATTAAAAGGCCAGAAGATCTGATTAAGGGTTAAACAATATCCTCTTCCTATAGAAGGGAGAAAAAGACTAAAGCAAGTAATAGCTGGGGTGCTTTTCCCCACGGTCCCCTAATCTGTGCACTTTGCTGGGTGACACCCCCCCTCAGATACCTGGTGTAGTGTGGGTAGACTTGAGAGGTGCCTTTTGGACTTGTACTCTGGCAGAAGAGAGCTGGGATTGTTTCACTTTTCAGTGGGGGGATCCGGAAACCCGCTGGGGGCAGCGGCTCAGGTGAGCCTCCTTGCCTCAGGGGTTTGTGGACTCACCGAGCTTGTTTGGTCGGGCTCTTGAGCAATTTCTCAGCCGGTTTTGTTCGGGGAGCCAGGCTGCCTCAGTGCGTGGATGGCTTGCTGGAGGCTGGACCAGCAGAAAGGGATGTGAGAGAAGCCACTATAAAGTTGTTAAATTTCTTAGGAGATAAGGGGTTAAAAGTCTCCAAATCAAAACCCCAGTTCACTGAACCCGAGGTAGAATATCTGGGACATTGGCTAACAGAAAAAAAAAGGGGGGAACTATTTTTACAGACTCCAAGTATGCATTTGGTGTGGTACACACTTCTGGGGAAATTTGGGAAGAAAGAGGGTTAATTAACACCAGAGGGAGAGGATTAATCCATGGGGAAATAATAAAACAGATCCTGGAAGCTGTCAGGGAGCCAGAGGCGATTTCAGTAGTGCATACAGGAATGCAGTTCCAGACCCAAGGAGCTGATAGAGGCGAAAACGCAACATTATTAAAAGTGACTACCCCAGAGGTCGAGCAAAGAGAACCCAGAGAATACCCCCCCTCCCCCACAACCTTCCAAAAAGGAGATTGAAGTCTATTTAAAAATAAGGGAAAACCTTAAAAAAAAAAAGGTAAGTAGAAGTTACCTGATGGGAGGGAGCTACTGTCAAAGGAATACAGTAGGAAAATTTTAAAAAGACTACATCAGCAAACTCACTGGGGGGGGGCACAGGCTCTAGCAGAACAATTTTTAAAAAATTTTTCAGATGTAAGAATTTATGAGTTAACCAAGCAGGAGGTATAAGGATGCATGACATGCCAAAAAGTAAACCAGGCTAAATCTCAACGAGCAGTGTTGGGAAGTTGCCCTGCAGCCCACTGGCCTTTTAAGAAAATTCAAATAAATTTTACAGAGTTGCCTACAGTGGAGAAGTATAAAAATCTGTTAGTTTAGTAGATAAATTAACACATTGGGTAGAGGCTTTCCCAAGCCCTAGAAGTACAGCCCAAACCTTATTAAAAAAAATATTATTAGACGAAATTATACCCCGATATAGCATGATAAATTATATAGACTCAGATCAGGGGACACATTTTACCTCAAAAATTATTAAGGAATTGGCTGAAGCTCTGAGAATTCAATGGGAGTATCACACTCCTTAGCACTCCCAGAGTTCGGGTCAAGTTGAAAAAACAAATCAGACACTAAAAGCTCAATTATCTAAATTAATGCTAGAAACAAAAATGTCATGGGTAAAATGTCTCCCCTTAGCCTTGTTAAATATCCAAACTATGCCGCATTCAGAGACAGGGCTGTCACCTTTCGAAATGTTATATGGGATGCCAGTAGGACACCCCCGGGTTGGAAGATAGGCAAATACAACCATACCTATTAGAAATTGACAGGAATCTACAGAGATTGAGAAGGCATGGACTGACGCAGTAATTCAGACAGCAGAGAGAAGCTGGATGCACGCTTCTCGAGTGAAGAAAACAGAACTTCAAAAAGAGACACCTGAGTGGAAGATCACTTCTGTCCCAGGGGACTTAAAGATAAAACTGCACCAACCCAAAAAATGACCGGGAGGGATCAGATAAGTTGTAATATACCTGGTTGTGAATGTTATCCCTTTGTCTCTTTCAAGTGGGAATATTGTAATGAAATTTGGGTTGTTCATTGTCGCAGAGCGGATAGGCCCAGAGGCCTGTGTACAAAGTGCTTGGAGGAGGAGCGAGACCTGACTAGCCAATACTTAACCCTTGCTACTAATGTAGGGAAATTGGAATTAGACTCCCCTGAGTGGTACGCCATATATAAATACGGGGTCAGGGGAAAATTAGATGCACAAGCAGAAATTTTAACAGTCGAGTGCTGGAAAACAATCAAAGTACCTTGCGGATCAGACACAATAAAACTCTCTAGGTGGAACATATATAAGAGAAGGTATGCTATTCAGTCCAGCCACAGGACCCCAGAAGAATATTCCTGCTGCCGAGAAGATGGCTTACCTTGCCACTGGCTGCACTCCAGTGGGCGAAGGCAAAGGCAGAGGGATACACCTATGGGGGTTCCTGATGGTTCTGAGCCTGACCATATGCCTAACACTTAATACACCACTAGAGCGTTTGTCCCCCAAAGAGGGCCAAAAAGCTGACAGCCTTTGCGAACTGTGTCAGCAGGTCCTCCCGAAGGAACAAGAGACACATCAGAGCCCAGAGAACTGCAAAGGGAATAGCAAACACTGTGATCTGAATGGCACTCGATTTCAAATTTGTGAATCAGAAGGCAAAATTAAATGCTTATCTCAAAATGCAAGGTTTAAGAAAAGGAAGTCAGAAGTTCCTCCTTTCAAAAACAGAAACCAATATACTAGGAGACATAAGAGAAATATAGACCAAATGCCGGTCTCAATCTGTGACCACTGTAATCATACTGTAAGAGTTGGAGGGAAGAAAAAAATCTATCTTCGTAGCCTATTCTCAGATCAACAAATTATGTTATGATAATTCAAAATTAAGCATGTGCATGATGGACTAAAAACTTACTGGGTGGGAAAAAATTTAAGGTACGAAGACAGATCACCCCTCGGCAACGAACCTGTTATATTAGACCTCCTTGAGGAAAATGATGACAGGGCATGCTTGCAATATGATAACACCTTTTGCTTTTCTAAGAACAAAGATAGCATGGACCCAAAAAACACTATGAAACAGGTAGCATTAGACCTTAAGAGACAAGAATCAGAAATAAGAAAAAAGAGAATAGAACAAGAGAGACTATTGGCATTAAGCAAACAATACAACTTACTAGAAAAACAGTATAATGATTGGGAATGGCCAACCCCGAACACTAACTTGTTCATAGACCTGATGCAAGAAATTGCTACTGAGTTAGGTTTATCCAACTGTTGGATATGTGGGGGGCTAAAATCAGCAGAAAAATGGCCTTGGAAGGGTGAAGGCTTAGCTCCAGAACAACTTCTAAAAACAGATAAAAATCAGTTCTCAATGACTACACAGAGGCCTGAAGGTTGGATTCTAGACCAACGAGTAATAGGAATAATTTGCATCAGCAGGGAAGGAAATGAATATACTGAGGTTGTGGGATACACCCCATGTATATCCACCCTAGCAATATATTCGAATAATAAAAGTAAAATCTGGCAACCAGAACCCCCTGCAGGATATTGGAGTCAAGAAAGAAAAGCAAATTGTGATTGGAATAGTCGAGTCAACCTTTGCTGGTACAAGCAATCTGGAGCTAACCCTTACCAATCCTTAGAGGACTTAAAAGAGTATTGGAGAGAACCAGAAAATAGGAGAATAAAATGGAAAGCCCCTAATGGTATATACTGGATATGTGGCAAAAAGGCATACAGCGAACTACCCAGTAAATGGAAAGGTTCATGCACTCTAGGTATGATTTGACCTTCTTTCTTTACACTCCCCAGATCAGAAAGTGGCCTGTTAGGAGCTCCCTTGTACAAAACCTTAAGCCGAAAGAAAAGGGGGATAAAGAAAACACTACCTATAGCAGGTGGGAATCAAAAGTGGGGTGAAGAAGAATGGCCCGCAGAAAGAATAATCCAATATTATGGCCCAGCAACATGGGCACAGGATGGGAGCTGGGGGTATAGAACCCCTGTCTATTTACTCAATCGACTCATAAGGCTCCAAGCTGTAGTAGAAGTGGTTTCAAATCATACCTCAGATGCACTAGAACTGTTAGCTAAACAACATTCTCAGATGCGGGCCTTTGTATACCAAAACCGAATTGCATTAGACTATTTGTTAGCTGAGGAAGGGGGAGTCTGTGGCAAGTTCAATGAATCAGAATGCTGCATAGAAATCGATGACTATGGAGAGACCATCAGGGACCTCGCAGCTGAGATTAAAAAGGTGGCACACGTTCCAGTCCAAAAATGGAATTCCATCTTACAAGCATCTTGGTGGGAACAATTATTTGATGGTACATGGTGGAAGAAGGCAGTATTTTTCATACTTTGTTCAGTGTCCGGGGTGATATTCATACCCTGCATGATACCATTAATACACTCAGTAGTACAAGGTATGCAAATAGCTGCGATGCCCATGGACCTGGAACTAGCTGCTGGAGGATTAGGCAAAAACAATAAAATCTCTAAAATCATGGAATTAAAAAGAAGAAGAAGCAAATAGTAAAGCTACCAAGGTTCTGATAAAGTTTGAAAAGCAGATAAAGGAGGAAAAGCCAGAGTTACAAGAAAAACTAAATAGCTATGACTAAAAGGAATTCTTTTGTCTGAATATTCATACCTTTATATTTGTAGTAAATATTTGATGATAGTATTTCTATTTTTTTATAGTGACAAAAGGTAGCACGAATTAATGTTTCCATATAAAAAGGGGGGGAATTGTTATAAATAAAGTATGTAATTCGTGCTATTATGTATAAAACTGGAATGTAATCAGACCATGTAGAGACAGAGTTTCAAAATCCCTCCACCAGCCTGGCTGAGAGAAAAATTTCACAACACTAAAACAAGTTGTATCACAACAAGTGAGGATTCCACCTAGGTGGGGTTAGATCTTATCACCGGGACATTTACACCATGATGACTTGATTACCACCTTCTGATATCTACATCTCATCTGATAAGGAATAGGACATTCCAGGAACTAAAAATAACTGTTCCAGGAACCAGAGATGGCCCATTCATCATCAGAGATGGCCCTTCCATCACCAGAAATGGCCCACTCATCACCCAGGATGGACAATTCATCACACCCAGGAAAGGCTTTGTGCAGCCCAACTCCGGGACAAGAAAACTTCATGAATATGCTAAAATTATGAGAAGAACAGAATTAATTCAGACTCTGCCCAAAAACTGTATAAGAAGAGACCAGCCGAAGCAGCATTCCTGAACTTGGGAGGTCTGGTGCGATAGAGATCAGATCTATGCGTGTCTATCTCCCGGGCTCGGAGCTGCTTTTCTCGATCGTGGCCTTTGAGACCGATATTTCGATCGCATAATAAATGTTATTTATTTATAAATTTTGATTGGGCAATTCTGTTTACCTCACCCTTGAGGTACACATTATGTTTTCGGGTCCCTCTGTGTTACCCACCAAGTGCACTGAGGTCCTTTAGTAAAAACAATCCCATGAATGGGTTTGCTTTTGCTTGAGGCAGGACTGATCCAAACTGTCTTCCCTAACACATTCCTCATATGCACCATGGGGATTTTATTCCCTTCTACAGTACGTGGAGGTTTTGATTGGGTAGGGCCAGCTCAATTGGTAGAATCTCTAGTGTTAACTAACCAGGTGGCATTTGGTAAATGTAGATCCCAATATTTTAAGGTCCCACCAGTCATTGCTCTTAGAGTGGTTTTTTTAATAGTCCATTGTACCATTCAATTTTCCCAGAGGCTGGTGCACAACAGGGAATATGATACACCCACTCAATACTGTGCTCTCTGGCCCAGGCGTCTATGAGACTATTTTTTAAATGAGTCCCATTGTCCAACTCAATTCTTTCTGGGGTGCCATGTCTCCACAGGACTTCCTTCTCAAGGCTCAAGATGGTGTTTCAGGCAGTGGCATGAGGCACAGGGTATGTCTCCAGCCATCCAGTGGTTGTTTCTTCCATAGTAAGCACATAGCACTTGCAAACCTTGGTGAGTTTGCAGGAGTGTGACATAATCTGCCAGGCCTCCCCATATTTATATTTTAACCATCGTCCCCCATACCACGGAGGCTTTACCTGCTTGGCCTGCTTGATTGCAGTACGTTTCACATTTATGGATAACCTGGGAGATAGCATCCAGGGTTAAGTCCACCCCTCGATCACATTGCATTTCTTCCCCGATGACGTGAGGCGTCATGGTCCCACCAAGCCAGAAATAATTCACCCTTGTGTTTCCAGTCCAGATCCACCTGGGACACTTTAATCTTGGCAGCCTGATCCCCCTGTCCATTGTTGTGATGTTCTTCAGTAGCCCGACTGTTGGGTACATGTACATTGACATGTACTTTCGCAGTCAACTTCTCTATCCAGGCAGTGATGTCTTGCCACAATTCAGCAGCTCAGATGGGTTTACCTCTGCACTGCCAATTGGTCTTTTTCCATCAGTCCAGTCACCCTTATAGAGCATTTGCCACCATCCACAAGTCAGTGTACAGGTAGAGCGCTGGCCATTTCTCTCATTCAGCTCTACCTAAAGGCTGCTGGACAGCTTTCAGATCTGCAACATGACTTGATCCACCATGTCCTTCAATAGCTTCTGTGACTTGCCACATAGGACTCCATATGGCAGCTTTCCGTTTTTGATGTAGTCCTATAATACTGCAGGAACCATCAGTAAAGAGAGCGTATCACTTCATTTTCTGGTAGATGATTATATGATGGGGCCTCCTCAGCATGTGATACCTTCTCCTCCTTCTCCTCCAACAATAGTCCATAATTTTCTCCTTTGAGCAAGTTTGTGATGACTTCCAAGATCCCTGGGCAATTTGGGTTTCCTATTTGAGCTCCCTGTGTGATCAGCGTGACCCACTAACTCCATGTGACATCAGTGGTGTGATGTGCAGAAGGGACTTTCCCTTTGAACATCCAGCCCAGCACTGGCAGTCAGAATGCCAGGAGGAGCAGTGCTTCAGTGCCAATGACTTGTGAAGTACCTTGGACCCCTCCATAAGCTGCCAGCATCTCCTTTTCAGTTGGGGTGTAATGAGCCTCGGATCCTTTGTATCCCTGACTCCAGAACCTCAGGGGTCATCCTCGAGTCTCCCTGAGTACTTTTTGCCAGAGACTCCAGGAAGGACCATTCTCCCCAGCTGCTATGTAGAGCACATTTTTCATATCTTGTCCTGTCCTGACTGGCCCAGGGTTACTTTTTAATTTTGAAAGGAGAGACTTGTCTTTACAAACAAGCTCTGGGCCTGCTGGTTGATGAAATTAGCACTGAGAGATAAAAGAAACAATGAGAAGGGTTCCACTGATTGATGAATGGAAAGAGATTTGTCTCTACAAACAAACTGTAGGTCTGCTGATAAATTAAATTGGATATTGAGAGATGAAAGAAACAATGGGAAAATCATAAAATTCAATAAGAACTAAAAATAAAGGGGGGTTATAATTAGAAGGGAACCTTAGGTATTAGGCATTCCAGGAAGTCTGTACCTCTCAAGTACCTCAGCCAATGGGGAAAGAGAGAGGGAAATGCAGCCTAAAATTAGGATAAATAGGAGGCTGCGCCCTCCAAAAATTTGAGAGACCCCAGGGGAAATGCCCCATGGCCTCTCCCTTTATTAGAATAAAGTAACAGGACTCCTCTGTCTCCTTTTTGGACATAAACCTCTGGTGTTTGTGGATTAATTTTCCTGACAATTTGTTCAAAAGATAGATGTTGTTCAGGACCCCACTTGAAATAATTCTTCTTCTGGGGCACACGATAGAGGGTTTACAATTTGAGTGTAATCTGGAATATGCATCCTCCAAAAATTCACAGCACCTAGGAAACCATGTGTTTCCTTCTTGCTGGTTGGTGGGGACATAACTGCTATTTTGTTGAACACATCCATTGGAATCTGACAGTGTCCATTTTGCCATTTTACTTCTAAAAACTGAATTTCCTGGGCAAGTCCCTTGACCTTACTTTGCTTTATGGCAAAACTGGACTTCAGGAGGATCTGGGTGATTTTCTCTCCTTTCTCAAATATTTCCTCTGCTGTGTTGCTCCACACAATGATGTCATCAATGTATTGCAAGTGTTCTGGAGCCTCACCCTTTTCCAGTGCAGTCTGCATCAGTTCATGGCAAATCGTGGGGCTGTGTTTCCACCCCTGGGGCAGTTGGTTCCAGGTGTATTGGACGCCCCTCCAGGTGAAAGCACACTGTGGCCTGCACTTTGCTGCTAAAGGAATGGAGAAAAACACATTAGCAATGTTGGTGCCACCACTTCTGCCTTGGACTCCAGTTCCTACTGAAGTTCCAGCATGCCTGGCATGACAGCGCTCAGTGGTGGTCTGACTTCATTCAGACTGCAATAGTCCACTGTCAGTCTCCATTCTCCATTGGACTTATGCACAGGCCATATAGGACCATGAAAGGGTAAGGGAGTCTTGCTGACCACTCCCTGGCTCTCCAGTTCACAGATCATTTATATCGATGGTTTTAGGGTTTAGGATTTTTCCTTTTGTTTCTTTCTCTCAGGGAATTTTCTCCCATATGTTGCTAAGAGACAATAATGACGGGGTACTTGAGAGACAAAAGAAGTTGCCACAGCTCAGGGGAAGGGTGCAGCTGACTACTCTCTTAGCTGAGGGGTTTCTCTTGGAGGGGCAGAGATACCACGAGATTTGGGCTGGGGAAAAGGGGACTGGGCTCTGCTCCTAGCTCTCTTGCTCTCTCGGCATTTAGAGGGGAAACAGGCTGCGGTCACTGTGGGGAGATTTTGCCACCAGTGCTGGGTTCTGTCTCCTGCTGCCTTCTACCGTGAGTGAAGCTCTGCTTGTGGGAGCGGCCGTTGCACTGGAACCTTATTAACACCCTACCTCACTAAAAAAGGACCCTTTCACCATCTGCTTGGGTGCTTCAGGGGAAACCCCGGGGCCCTGAGCCCTTTTCCCCTCTAAGGAAGCCTCTCCAGACTGTGTTCGGGAGCCGGGCTGCCTCTGCCCAGCCCCTGCCGTTTCTTTGCTACTGCTCTGGGATTTGCTACACTGCAGCCCCGCACCCCCTGCCTGCCGGGACGTCTCGTGGTTCCAGCTACAGATGTGGAGTTTCTGATACATCTCATCTACCACTCCAGGATTTTGCTCGTCCCTGCCGTTCCAGCTTGCTGCTTCCGAGGTTCCTGCTACAGCTCCTTTCACCATCCAGAGGGGCACTGGGATCAGCTGCCCCTGTGAATCAGGGGAAGAGGGGGAAGCAGAGGTTAAATGATTTGCTAAGAAGTTGTTTGTTAAAAACAATGCATACAGCTTTCTCAACACTTATTGTGCCTACTAAAGCAGAATGAGAAGCTATGAGACTATTGATAAAGGGAAGGAATCTTGACCAAAGATCCTGTTTTCGAACCTAAAACTAATTTAAACCAGCCTTTAAGTTTGGACTTGGACCAGGGACATAAAGAGCATGTACAGGGAAGCAAGGTGAAAAGTTCAGGAGGAAGACCCTTCACTTCATCCTGGAGACCCCTGCCCATGACCACCAGACAACACTGCGCAAGCGCAACGTGGATGCAAATGACTTTTGGGCTCATTGTAATACAAGGCGAGGCTAGGTGGGGCTAGGTAATGAATATGTATAGGCGTATAGGGAAACTTAATGAATATGGAACTCGTAACCTGATATATACCAAGCTGAATGCAGCTGTTGGCACGCATGACTTTGGAGGAACTATCCCGCATGCGTCTCAGTGCTGGAATAAACATACCTACTTCACTACTTATTCCAGTAGTGGAGTCTTTTCCGCGTATCACCTGGGGGTTTGTAAAGGAAGTCCCTTTTCCATCCCTCCCGCCAGCGCGTCCGCCATTACCACGTAAGAGAGATGGCTGAACTCGTGCCACAGCGCCCCCTGCAGCCGTGGGAGAATGGGGAGCCTGCCAGCGCCCCTGCCAGCTGTGACTGTAACTACACCAAAGGGGAAAGTGCCTGCATCTGAGAGAAGGCTGTTGTTGGGTTTCTGTTTTTGTTTGTTGTTGCTGCCATTGTTGTTGTTTGTTTGCCTTGTTATCCATATACATACTAGTAAAGAACTGCTATTCCTTTTCCCATATCTTTGCCTGAACACCCCTTAATTTCAAAGTTCTAATAATTCGGAGGGAAGGGGGTCATATTCTCCATTCCAAGGGAGTTTCCCGCCTCCCTTGGCAGACACCTGTCTTTCAAACCAAGACAGATGGCCGTCATGGAGTCCCGGTTAGTGTGATATTGCCGATGGTGCACTGTTGTGGTAGTGATCAGTACCTGTTCTTCGAGACTCAGCAGTCCCACAGCAGAAGGGTCCTCTGAGAGGCCAGGAAAGGTATTCAGCTGTCTAATTTCCTTTGTCTCCACAGCAGCTATATCAAAAGCCTAATGATGTCCTTTTGGGTCCTTGAAATATCCTCTCCTGAGAGGATATTCATCATGCCAAGGATGAACAGGGCCTCTGGGACAGTCACAATGGGATGTTTTTGCCACTCATTCCCAGTCAGGCTCTCTTCAACTTCCAGTATAGTCAGTCATTGGGATCCCCCTGTCACCCCAGAAATAGAGATAGATTCTGCCCCTACATATCTTGATGGCATCAGGGTACATTGTGTGCTGGTGTCAACTAAAGCCTTATACTCTTGTGGCTCTGATGTGCCAGGCCATCAGATACACACAGTCCAATAGATCCGATTGTCCCTTTCCTCCACCTGGCCAGAGGCAGGGCCCCACTAGTCCTGGTCATGTGTTGGGGTTTTTAGTTTAGTCTTAGTTTTTTTTTCCTGTTAAAGGAATTTTCTCCCATATGCATGTTGCTAGGGGACAAATAGCTATACTTAAGAAAGAAAAAGGGGAGTGGGGCGGGCCTGGCTACTCCTTTGTCTACACCTGGGTGTGGGGTCAGTTCGCTCTGAGCGTCTGGAGAGAGAAGCTGCAGAGAAAGGAGCTGCTGCTGCTTTCTTTTGGCCGTTCTTTCTTCCGGCTGGAAACAACGCCGGGACCCCAAAAGCTGCTTTCCCTGCCCTGCTGGAGACCGGGCTGTGGCTGCCCTGCTCCGCTGCTGCTTCGAGTTTTCGCTACGCTGTAGCCCTGCTCGCCCTGCCTGCCTGGGCTTCCGTGGGGTTTTCCCATCTGGATACATCTCGTCTGCCACCCGGGATTTGTGTTCATCCCTGCAGCTCCAGCCTGCTGCTCTAGCCTGCCGCTCTAGCCTGCCGTTCCAGCCTGCCGTTCCAGCCTGCTGTTCCCGAGAGTCCAGGATCGGCTGCCCAGCGGTTTGTGAAGCCTTTGTTCCATCCCTTCCCGGGATCCCAGGGCACTGGTGCCACGTGCTTCCCGAGCTCGCTCCGGAGCGCCCCCTGCAGCCGCGGGGGAACCATCGCACCTGCCCTGCTCACCGGGAGCCGCCAGCGCCCCTGCCGGCTGCGAGCGGAACTGCACCCGAGGGGAAATAGCCTGACAGCCAAGAAGGCTGGGACTGGGTTTGTGTTTGCTGTTACTGCCATAGTTGTTGTTGTTTTGTTTGACTGGTTATATACATATATATATATAGAGAGAGAGAGAGAGTAAAGAACTGTTATTCCTATTTCCCACATCTTTGCCTAAAGGCCCTTGATTTCAAAATATAATAACTTGGAGGGAAAAGGGGTTATATCTGCCACTTCAAGGGGGTCTTCTGCCTTCCTTAGCAGACACCTGTCTTTCAAAACCGAGACATCATGGTACTCATTGCTCACTTCTTGTAAATATGAACTGGAGGTCCCTTCAAGAGGATCAAAAGTAACATCAGCCCTTCTGTTCTGTCTGAGGACTTGCCCACAGGAAACTGGAGCAGCATTTATCCTTGAGGGGTTTCCTGCGGTGTTTGCTTTCCCTTTCAATCATGTCCCTGTTCTGCTAGGGCAGAGGTGGGTTTTCCATCCCACTTCATGTCTTCTCCATGGTCATGCAGGTAAAACTGCAGGGTACCTCATGGTGCGGACCATCTCCCTTGAGCAGGGAGGCGCTTTTTCCTAATAGCTGAGATTCTGGTCCATAGTGGCAGGGCATGGGACATTTCCTCTTTCAGTTGCTTGAGGTCCTCTTTAAATTGCTCGTGGTCCTTGGACAGTCTTTCTACAGCAGTGGCACAGGTTGATAGGATGTCCTTCCTATAGCTGGAGTTGGGTAGTCACCTGAAGTACTGTTTGTTCTCCTTTCATTGACATAAATGCCAATGAATTGGCTTATGGCAATGACGTGCTACATGCAAACTTTTGCCACATGGATTGTGTACACTGGACTTCATCTGGATCTATAGAGTGATGCCTTAAAGAACCTAGAAATGAAACAACACACTTTCGAGATAATATTAGTATAGGAGGTAATATAAAGGCTGGTCTTTATTGGAGGCCTCCAGGGGCAGATATGGAAAATGCCTAAATGACCATTCCTGCACAGGGTGAATACAGTTTTGTAAGTTTAGCAAATTAGCATAACTGACAAAAATCCACAATTAGAGACATAAGTGGTGAGGCAATTCCTCCTGGTTCAACCCCTTTTTAAATCCTCTCCCCTCAGACAGAAACTAAACTTTGTTTATGAAAATGTGTATTGAAGAGTTGGTTTTAACCTTGGTTCCCAGGAAGAACCAAGATAGGATAGGGGCCTTGGGTCCCCTGCTTGGAGTCTGGAATGTGTTTTGTCTTTCTGCCTATCAAGGTAGGGGAAAGTACTGGGGCTAGCTAGGAACTATATAACTACACAACAATAGAGCCAGAATATATGTGTAAAGAATTTAGAGAATATATAAAAGCAAAAATCATTCTGGCAACAAGAGGACTGGTCGTTATTTGAATCCTCATAAAGTACCTCCAGCACAGCTAATTCTGTCAGGTGCTGGATACCTTTTTGCATGTTGTTCCACTTGCCTGGGTACAATGGTAGATCATCCTTGAAAGGATAACTTTCCCTCATGCTTGACAGGAATCACCTTCAGAGGCTGAGAGTTTCTGTTCTCTTCCCAATCTCCTTGTCAATGCCCACATACCGGGACAGGGATCCCAGCTGCTTGGCTTCACTACCCTCTAATTTCCAATCGTGGACCTACTTCCTCTTCACCTCTCACTAAGAAAACTGATTTGGTCTTGGATTTCTGTGGTAGACTGTTAACCCCCTGATTCTGTGATGCCATGTTCCCCCTGTCCCCTGCCCTAGCCTTGTCCACTCCCTCGGTTTCTCCCTATTGGCTCCTGTACCCCAACCCCGCCCAAGGACTGCCCCTGGGCCCCTGACAAAACCACCCTGCACCCAGACCACGAGGTCTCTCTCTCTGCCTCTGAGGGCGCTGGGACAAGATCTAAATAAAGCCATCTTACCACCCTCATGGGAGACCCTTCTCTACCTCCTTTATCACCACTGTGTTGTAACGCTGCTGGCTGCCGGAGCCAGATTGCGGGGCTGTCCGAAATGGACTCCGGGATGTGACTAGTTGCACGGCCCTAGGTAACTCCCACTGTGCTCACAGGGAGCTGCAGCCTGCTAGGCAGTTAAGCGGTTACAACAGATTTCTTCTTCTGTATAAGGGCAACTGCTAGCAGCATGGGTTGTTCCTCTGGTTCAGCTGCAGTTTGAGTGGCCACTGTGCCTGTTGGTCTGCTTTCCTCCTCCTCCTCCTTCCCCTGAGGGTGCTGTCTAGTGTCAAACCTCGTCCAGTAAAGAGTAGCCTGGGCCAAACACATTGCAATAACTTTGTGCCTCTCTGGAACTGCCACAGCACTTTCCTTGCAAATATTCTGTCACTTTATCAGGGTCCTGTAGTTGTTCAGGGGTGGACTTCCAAACCATTGGAGCAGAGAATTTTTCCAAAAACTGGCCCATATTCTCCCACATTCCATGCCACTCATGACTGTCCACCCTTGGCACAGATCTTTGAATGACCTTCCTAGAAATTTCTTTTGTAACTCTAAACATGGTGTTGACTGTACTGAGGAGACCTGGCAGACTGAGCAACAAGAACATGCTTTCCTTAACATCCAAAGAGAATTCAAAATTCTCAAAAGCTGTTGTAACAGGCCTGAAGGAGGAAAAGGGGGTGAAAAGCTGGGGAAAATCACCTTCCCTTGTTCTCCCTACAGACTGGGTACAATTATTAATGAATTTCCCAGAGGTAGTGCAGGGAAGGGCAGGAGAGCAACACTGAATACATATCCCAAATGACCCTCATTGCCCTTGATGTTATCATGTCATAAGCTAATATCACACAGTACAGCAACAAAGCAATTCTGATCACTCTTCCTGCTCAGAAAAAGATCATAATGAGGAGCCACATGTTGCATATACAGGAGTATACACAGTGTTAGGTACCACAACCATGTGAACAGACCAAGCAACATTGTGACCATCGGTTCTGTACCTAATACAACAAATGCTTAGATCCAATTTGGTTCCAACCCACTCTGGGCAAATCTGTTGTCATCTCAACCCTTCGAGCCCCATATTAGCCACTAAATAAGGCTGTCATGGTTTAGGAATGGTATTGCCCAATTTAGTGTTCCCACTGAAACACTCCAAACCAGCGCCACTCACTCACTCCCTCCTCTCTCCCCATATGGCAGGCTGGAGAGGAGGATTGGAGGCACAAAAGGTAAAGATCACGAGTTAAGAACAATATATTACAAACAGCAATGAAGTAAGAAACAAATGGTAACAACATTAATAACAGAGTGTACAAGACAGGTGAACAATTCACCCACAAGTGCTCACCATGTTGAACCCAGCGCTACCCTGACCATTCACTCTGACACCGGCCCAACTGGAAGGGACCCATCCCTGTTCACTCCATGTGTATGACATGAGGTGGTATAGAATAACCTCAGGGTTCTAGACATGCTCCTCCTGTCTACCGCAAAAATTAACCCTGTCCTGGCCGGAACCAGGACAGGACATCATGCTGTCATCATGCCGTGTCCAGCTACATGTTCCTGATAAGCACTTTGAGACTCTCTGTAGATATGAGATATATTATTTATCCTACATTCATGCTATGAAGAGCTGAATATGAAGCCATTTATTATTGCACACAATGCTGCAGTATAAGTCAGTCTATTGGGTCTGGTGGTAGGGGTGGAAATGCTGGGGCAAGAGAAGAAAGTAAGTTTGAAGAGTCCTTCATAACCCACTGTCCTCAATTTTTGGATAACACCCTGCTTCTCCCTGGCCATTGCTCCTGGAATTTATTTTGGATTTCTTAGCATCACTCAGACAAATGGGAGAAGACATAAGAGTTACTTGGCATGGGAAGAGAGAGATGCATGGAAGGTTTAGAACTCCCTCCAGCCCCTTGCTGTTAAATCTGAAACTAATGAGGACCACAATTTTTCTCCTCCTGCTGTACAATTGCTTTGGAAATAAATCAATCAGGAAAAAATCCAGGTCAGGTACAGGCAATGGGCAGATATGTGTGCTGCCCAAAGGCTTTGCAGGGGACAGTGGAGAAGGAGCAAGCAGAGGAAGAGATGCTGAGTTTGATACGCACCCAGAGCAGCAAGAGAAGCAAAACCAATCAGTGACTTTCCAGAATTATGTTTGGTTATGCTAAATATTGATTTTCATTATTTTATTTTGCTTCTTCTTTCCTGCTTGCTGTGTTGCCCAAAAGCCAACTTAAGGTACAGGCAGCCAGGCACAGCAACCAAGGGATATCACAGACAAATGAAATGAGAGCTTAATATGCCCCACAGATGGCATGGGTGCATGAGGGAATAGTCAAATGGAAACACATATTAAATTAAGGATAGAAATTCATGGTTTCAACTCTACATGTCCTGTCTTCATAGAGGCAGAAAGATGGAGGCCCATGTGACACCCTCCCCAGAAAGCAAACTGTGGCACTACAGTAAAGCATGCTTCCCCCAGCAGATTGTGGGCAGCTGAGGACAGTCCTGTTTCCCCATCATCCACTATTGTCATAGAATCACCTAGGCTGGAAAAGACCTCCAAGATAATCAAGTTCAACTGTTAAGCTCATGGACCAGTTATCAGAGCCTGTCTTGGGGTGACCTTATGATGTGTATCCCATATCGCTGCCTATGCCCAGAAATTAATTTCTGTGCCTTTCTATGCCTCTAAACTGAGCCTGAGAGGGGGAAGGAAAAAAAAAACTGAGCAAAACTTTTTCAAGCAGTTCGCAGCTTGTTCAAGGTCACACACAGATAGCAATTTGTTTCCCAGCTGCGGCAGGGGAGGGAGGAAGCACCCGACTGGCTGCCCCAGGACAGTTTTTTTTTTGGCCAGTTTTTCAGCTGCTTTTTTCTCTGGAGAGAGACTGAGAGTTGCATTTTTCCTTCCCTGGAATTTCAGATTTTCTCCCTTTTCTACTGGACTGCTTGATTGCTTTAACATCAGAGCACATCGGGAGGACTTTTCACTGGGCACAGAGGGCCTGGCCCTGGGCCAAGCCCCAGCTCCGAGGAGACCAAAGGGAGGACTCTAACATTTTCCCAGGTTTTTCCCCCACAGCGAAAGATTTTATTATTTAGCATTACTTTCCTTTCCCGTGTGTTTGTTAAATAAATAGTTTTATCTCCTTCACTTTCCTTTGAGGAAAATTTATTTTTCCCAAACCTGGTGGGGGAGGAGTGGTTGTGCCTTCTCTCAGAGGAGATATTTCTAAATTTGGCCAAACCGGAACAGAGCCACTACTTTTTTCTCCCCCCCCCCAGTTTTATTGTCAGTGATGATTTTGGAGTAAGCAGTCAACCAATGCTGCATACACCAATAAACAAGTCACCCAAAATAATTAGCAAATACACAAATTATTTCAGTCTGTGTTGCAATCAGAAACCAGGACCAAGCCCTTCAACCAAGCGATGAAACCAATAGCCTACTCAGGGAACATGACTTAACTTGGTATCTCTGGTGCTGAAATAGACCCTCCACTGTAAGACCCTCTGAGTTCTCTTCATGACATGGGGATGCTGCCACAAGCAGCCCACTAGTTTCACGGATAGGCCCTGGAGTGAGATACTGTAATTACATGTACAGCTCATGAAATGGGAATGAAGAGCAACTTGACAATGCACTCAGTGCCATGTTATCTATGGTAACCATTAAAGATGTGCACAGACAAAATTGCAGGTACACTTCTGTTCTCCTCTCATCAACTGAGTTCAAAAAGAATTTGATAGCAACTCAGCTCCTGTCCAAATGCATGCTAAGACCAGGCAGGGTGATGCTGCAGTTATCTAACCAACTAATTTTATCTCATTACCTGCAACATGTTGAGGAGTAGACTCCGGAATTTGGTTCCTTCCACCATGAAGAGGGCCATTTTGTCACAGAGCTTGGCTGCGGTGGAAGCAAAGCTGCGGTCCGTCACTGCTTTCTGGTAGATGGTCTTGACTATCTCCCCCAGCATTTCCTCAGAGTTGGTAGAGTTCTGGGCCTCCTCCATGAATGTGGTGAGCTTGGAGTCAACGTCACTGCTGTTGTTCCTCATGCTATTGAGAATTTCAATTAATTTGTCCATTTTATTCTTTTCAGGATTGGTGGTTTCCACCATGACTTTGTCCTGGTCCGTGGAAAGGGAAAGACAAGGTATCTGTTACACAAGGAAAAAACAGACATATCAGCCCTTGTCCTTCCACAAACAGAAAAGGGGGAAGGGGATTGGAGAAACATATAAACAGACATAGAAAAAACAAAACATCTTTTAGCAACACAATGGTATAATCTCAGCATTGAAAACCACAAGTGAATGAATCCTGTCCCAGAAATGCTCTTTGTCCATTTCCCACAGCACTCAATCCCAAAGTCTTCCCCCTCAGCTCAGGAAGAAGATTTCCTCAAGGGTCCTGAGCCAGGATGTCAAAGTCTGACTACCCCTGACTTTCTTTGGCATCTTGGACTGGTTTCTGTGTGTGTCTGCCACATGGTGATAATGGATTTTTTTTTTTGTCTCTATTTTTAAAGTGCACCAATGTTTGCAAAATGCTCAGATAAGAATCCTATGAAAATGTCTACTTTTTAATATACTCATGAGGGGAAGAGGAGGGGCAGACACTGACCTCTTCTGTGTGGTGAGCAGTGACAGGACCCGAGGGAATGGCCTGAAGTTGTGTCAGGGGAGGTTTAGGCTGGATATTAGAAAAAGGTTCTTCACCCAGAGGGTGGTTGGGCACTGGAACAGGCTCCCCAGGGAATGGTCACAGCATCAAGCCTGACAGAGTTCAAGAAGCATTTGGACACTACTCTCAGGCACATGGTGCGACTCTTGGGGTGTCCTGTGCAGGGCCAGGAGTTGGACTCAATGATCCGTGTGGGACCTTCCAAGTCAACATATTCTGTGATTCTGTGATATATTTAATGATTTGAGATTAAAGATGTCACATTATCCCAGCATTTGAAAAACTCTTAAAACATGCTATATAATACAAAACTGCAACAATTTTTTGGACAACCCCAATGCCAAACAGCAGTTGGAATTGTCCAAAACTCCCTTCAGGAGGCCAGTTGTGTTGACAATACCCACCCACCCCCTAAGATTGGGTACTTATGTGATGTGTTTCTTATAAGACTATAAATTCACAGGGAGAGCATTAATCATCTGAAAGTCTCTACTATACTCCTATTGCTTTAAAAAACATAAAAATAACTAACAAAATCTCTTCCTCCCCCTCATGCCACATACATAAATAGTAAATGCTCATGCATTCAAAGGTATACATTTCCAACATGCACTCCCATGGAGTTGTATATGTTCAGGTTATTTTTGCTACTTATTTTGGAAATCTCATTGGAGATACCCTTACAGATTCATTTTCTAGTCTGACAAAAGAATCTCAAGAGAAAGAATCTGAGTTTCACAGGGGGAAAATGGAAATATCATCTCCAAATTCTTCAGAAATCTGATGCTGAATATTGTTTCAAAAAAGTATTTCTCCTCTGTCACTTGCATGCAATAGTTTAGCTATTGTTAGGTTGTTGGAAGGAAGTGGGAAAGATAAGGTCATTTCAATTAATTGCTGAGATAAATGGATATCAGTATTGAAGTAGCTGACTACAGCTATTCAGCACTCAAAAGTCAAAGCTTGGGATTTAGCTCTGTAATTGTAGAGAGACAAATTGCCTTTTTTAGACCTCTTTGCAAAGTCGATGAGCTCTGCAGACTGGAAGGGAGTCAGTTGGAAGGTGCACCCACATCATAGCTCATGTGTGAACCAGCTTTCCCCAAGGGTATGCAGGAAAAGAGTTCCCAGTCTTTGAAGAACTCAAGCTGGTAGCAACCTCAACCAAGAAGTCAAGCTCCAAGACTTAATTGTGTCAATAAAAGGCCTCCTGAAGAAGCATGAAGACACTTTGAGAGAAGTGTTGACACTGGGAGATTAAGATGCATTGATGGAAAGGTTTCTTGAGCCCACCCCACCCTTTGTATGGAAAATGGCCAACAGCCAGACTCTTGTAAAAAGGGAAATTCAACATTTCCCTAAGAAATAATACCTTTTCTTTTAGTCTCCTTCGCAGCCTGTCTTTGGAAGACTGAAGCAAACTGATCTTGGGTCTTTCCCCAATGCGTTCATGAATGCTGTCTTTCTGCTTGGTCTCTGACTCTTGGATGTACTGCTGAGACTGCTTCTCCATAGCCTCCAGGCCTCGGTGCATCTCCAAGGGAATGTGAACTGCACAGATGGAGGTGTCCTCCATTTTCAAGTTCTCAGTCTCTTTGGTGTTTCTGTGTGTTTCTTTGTCATTGGGCAAGTGTTTCTGGTTGTGGTGCCATCTCCGGTTCTGACTGTAGCCATGGTGGCCTGTCCTGCCTGAGGAGTGAGGGGCCTGGCCTCCTTGGTAGAGTTTCTGGTGGTCCCTGTTGTGTTTGGTGCCACCTTGCTGATGATCTGCATGCTGCTGAGACTTGTTCCCACCAGGAAGTCTCTGCTGTCGCCTAGAAAGTCAAAGAAGGTCATTAGTTCAACCTTTTCTGCATGGTCCTTTTTGGTCAACACATCTGTCCCACCAAACAGACTGGCCCTTGGTGGGTGGGCTCTGTGGGTCTCCCTACTACAAGAGGGGACTCAATTTCTTGACATCTAACAATCTCGCACATCTAAATCTCTTTCAGAAAGAGGGATATTTCAGCTGAAAGTTTTCATGAACAGTTAGATATATTACTTTGGTTACCAGGAAAATCTCTCCCAGCTTTCTGTGTTTTCTGTGTTGCTTCCATACTGAACCAGGGAATATCTGGTTAGTCCCAGCTGAGCAAAGGGAAGTCAGGCAGGCAAGAAATATCAGGAGATATTTTTTTCTGAAGACCTAAGGACCTCCTGATACACCTGGCCTACAGCATTGTTTGCTCCTCTTGACTGCCATCTCTGCTGTACTAACATGGCATACTGCTGCATGGGTTTGCAGTGAACAATTTAAAGTGTATCAGGAATTTCTAAGTGGAAAAAAATAAGCTAAAAAGTAAATTGCCAAGTAAACAAGGTGCCCACACTAAATGGTTTTGTTTGGCTTTTTGTAGTGGGTTGACCCTGGCTGGATGCCAGCCACCTACCAAAACCTCTCTATCACTCCCCTCCACAACTGGACAGGGGAGAGAAAATAAAACAAAGGGTTCATGAGTTGAGATAAGGACTGGGAGACATCACTCAGCAAATACCGGAATGGGCAAAACAAGCTCAAATTAAAAATATTAATTGAATTTATTACCAACAAAATCAGAGCAGGATAATGAGAAGTAAAATAAGACCTTAAAAGAACACCTTTCCCCCCCCCTCCCCCCTTCCCAGCTCTACCTCCACCCTCAGCAGTGTAGGGAGACAGGGAATGGGGGTTAGTTCATCATGTGTCATTTCTCTCGCTGCTCAGAGAAAGGAATCCTTCTCCTGCTCCAACATGGGATGTCTCCCACTGGAGATAGTTCTCCATGAACTTCTCCAATGTGAGTCCATCCCATGGGAAACAGTTCTTCACAAACTGCTGCCATGTGGGTCACTCTTCCACAGGGTGCAGTCCTTCAAGGACAGGCTGCTCCAGCATGGGGTCGTCTCTCCCCAGGCCTCCCACGGGGTCACAGCCTCCTCTCAGGCATCCATCTGCTCCAGTGTGAGTGTCCTCCACAGGCTGTGGGTGGATCTCTGCATCCCCATGGATCTCCATGGGCTGCAGGGGGTCAGCTGCTTCACCATGGTCTTCACCACAGGCTGCAGAGGAATCTTGGCTCTGGTGCCTGGAGCACCTCCTCCCCCTCCTTCTCCCCTGACTTTGGTGTCTGCAGAGTTGGTCCTCTCACATGTTCTCACCCTGCTCTTCTCTGGTCACAATTGCAACTGAGCCATAACTTTTTTCTTCTTCTTCTTAAATATGTTATCACAGAGGTGTTGCCACCATTTCTATTTGGCCCAGTCTTGACCAGCAGCACATACGTCTTTGGAGATACCAGGGATTGGCTCTGATGGACATGGAGGAAGCTTAGGGCAGCTTCTCACAGAAGCCATCCCTGTAGCACCCCCCCCCTTCCCCTGCTACCAAAGCTTGGCCATGCAAACCCAATACACCTTTCTTTATGCATGTCCTTCATCATTGCTACACCAGGACAGGACACATGCATGGACGAAGAAGCTGAGGATCATGCTTGGCTCTGGCAGCATGGGGAGCCAGGACCATTGTCTCCAGATAGGCTATATGCATACAGCTCCAAACAGATAACATGGAAATTCAACAGCCACAAAGAGGAGGAACTGCCTGCAAATGGTTGGCTCAAGACTACAGTGACTCAGAAGGGGCAAGCAAGCCCCTGTGTGCTGGCTAGAACCAGTAGCTGAGATGATAACTCCCCCCCAAAAAAACAGTCAAATGGAAAAAACCACTTTGGCAGCCTCAGACATTTCATATTTCCACATAGGCTGCAGCATGGCTGTCTCGAGCAGAGAAGACAGAGACAGAATGCCATCATCAAGGATGCAACTAAGAAGGAAATTGTCCTGGAATGGTGTACTTTCACCCAGGACAGTGCAGGGCTAGCCCTAAGCAAGGCAGCACCTCCCTGCCTTTCCAATGCCTCTTTAATGCTCAGTCTTGACTCTGAGAGCACGGGGGATGCTTTAATGCTCAGTCAGATGAAGGAATTTGCCATTCACAAAGACATTTCAATGGTCAGCAGCTAAACAGTTTCCAACCCTGCCTGCCAAAGCCATCTGCCCATGGAATCTGTATTCCTTGGCATCCCCAGGAGTTAAAACCTATATTTGAGGCCAACTGGCTCATAACCATAGAGTGAGGGTTCGTGATTGGCAAACATGGGAGGAAGAGGCTTCGTGGTAGTGGCAGTAGAAGGAATTTGTCTTAAGTCTCAAATCACCACATCCAGTTTTCTGAGATATTCAACGTGGGTTTTTTGTTTGGGTTGTTTTTGGGGTTTTTTGCAAGCTGAATGGCAGGGAAGTAAAAAAAAAAAAAAAAAAGAAAAAAAAGGAAAAAAAGAGGGGGAGAAGCTTTCCTGTTTGCTGGAGCTTACAAGCAGTTTATGAGTACAGATTCTCCACATCAAGTTTTCCTGGCATTTCTTTGTTTCCTCTCAGTAACACAATCACATAAACAGCTTTGTAAAGAGCAGCACTTATTAAAAGAGGAATATCAAAATAAAAGTTAATTAAAACCCTTATCCAGTACCAAGCCCTCACATGCTTAAGCATGCAAGTTGTGCTTTCTGTGGCTTTGCTCTTCTCTCAAACATCTAACTGTTTGGGTACACTTGCAGCCTTGGGTCATAAACCAGACAGACTTCTACTTTATTTAAATGGAAATTATTGCACGGAAATTATTGCACAGAAATTATAAAAGTTTCACACAGCTTTAATTTCAGCCGAGGTAAGGGAAAATGCCTGGAAATGAGCTGGAAACCAAACTGCTCTGAATTCCTGCAAGAAATGCATGTGGGGAAAGTTTTTTCCTAAAGACATAATGATATTATAATCCAAACTGTTTCTGTTTAATGGTTGTGAAAGAAAAAAATGTTTTAAAAAAACCAACCCAGTTAAGTCAATGTGGAATACGCAAGATTGTTCTATTTGGGGCTTTTACATTAGATGGGGAGAGGACTGGCAGCTCCATCCCTGTATGGGACAGTTAAAAGGTGATATCCCCATGGCAAGGGGCAGAGCAAACACAAACTGAAGCTCTTCAGTCACTGACCACAGGACACAAAACACCAGAGTTAAAGAAGTTAAGGAAAAAAGATTGCAAGAAAGAAAAGGCAAAGGAGGTAGAATGGTAAACAAGGATCAACGTCTGTGACTTGGCAGCAGTCAGGGGTCTAGACAATTATTCAGCATTCAAGCAAAGACTTGTTGTGTGCTTTTATCTTCCCAACACTCCAGCAAAGAAGAAAAGCCAAGAAGAAATAGGATCTGCAGGGAAGAAGAGCCAAAGCAGGAAGAATGGGACCCAGATCTTGAAACTTTTTTGAATGCACAGCATCGCAAAGCCTGGGAGGTTGGGATGACCCGTCCTTGCTCTTAGGTGTGACCAAGATGCTGGGCACATAGAGAGCCCCAGGAAGGGACAAATTGGTGTAGCAGGGCATCTTGCCCCCCACAAGAACTTATCTGTTGTTTGTTAACCGATCAGATAACTCAAACAGGACAAGCTGTCTTATAGTGAGTTATTTTGGTGCCATGGAGTTAACACTGGTCTGGCATCTCCTAGCTGCCAATAAACATCTTACAGTTGAAGTGATATCTGGAAAGATAAGCTGGATTTCTAACAGACATCTCACTTTACGACTATAAAAGCAATACCAAACTTTCACAAAGCAGAAATTTTCTATACATTTCCCTGGAAATGTATGGAGTTTCTCCCATGAGTAGGGAAGCCTGCTTTGCAGTTGCTGACCTGGAGGTTAAGTGAAAGGAATCTGTGTACATCATCATAATTTCTGTGGTAAGTTACATTTAACTCCTAATCAATACTATTTGTTTTGCTAGCTTTAATATAGGTACCTTGATATCATGCACTGTTTTATGTTATGCTGTAATCTACTAGTAGTTCTTTTTAGTTTTATACTGTGTAGTAACTCTAAGATCTTTTGTCTGTTTAATAAATAATTCATTTTTATAAATAGACATGATCTGCCATTACTAGAACTTGTGGGCCAGAATGATTCGTTAAATTTAAACTGTTGCCAAAATTTGAAGCCAAGGTAGGGCTTGTCTGAAGCTCCCACTCGTCCCGTGACAGTTGGGGACCAGGGCACCCCACAACATGCGTGGGTTGAGTTGATGGTAACAACCTCATGCTTGTTCAAGGGCAGGAATGTAGGTGCACAGATGGCAGCTTGGGGTGACATGCCAAGCTTAGGAAACCAGACCATGTAGGAACCTAGAGGCACTTTCCAACCCAGGCTTTTAGGTTGTGATGCTGAAGGGAGGAACAGCTGAAGCTTGAATCACACAGCAACATCTGCAAGAAAAGCAAGAATTCACCCCATAAAAAATGCTGCAGTTACTGGGAAATCCTTCTTCTGTCCCTCTCTGCTCATCCTTTGGTGTAAGGACACAGTGCCTTGTGGGGAACCCTACTTCAGCTACAAGAAAAAGTATCTAGACAGCACAGTAGTTTCTAACATCTTGACTCCATTTAATATTAATTAACTATTTTCACTTCAAAGGCCAAATTCCAATTCAGCTCAAAACTTCCCCTGACTTCAGTGGGACCAGGGATTTGGCCATTGGTCAATGTGGAAACTAGAGACATTCAGAGTCACAGAAAAACTGCAGAAGTATTAAAAACCAAGGGGAGACAGTCAGGGTTACCAAACTGGAAATAGGATAGTATTGTTTATGCTATCATTTCTCCACCAATTTTTAAATTTAATTAAGTAAATGAGATACCTTCCAACAGAATTTATATCTGACAAATGTCTACTCTGTCAGAGGAGCTTATGCAAACAAATCTAAGGCTTCAGCTGTCTTAGTGATTACCAGTCTATATGCTCAGAAATATGGGATTCCTGCAAGTTTTTTACTACATCATTTCCTCCCAAGGAAAGGGGCTGGAAGGCACAGGGCTGGGGAAAATAACTCCAGACACATGGACAACTGTGGTCTAAAACAGTTGGTCTGTTCCATCAGCCCTGCTCATAGCCCCCTGTGCTAGCTTAAAAGTAAAGTGGCAGGAGAAATGAACCTCACTCAATTACCTCAAGAAAGATTACAGGTCAGTTACAATCTACTAAAGAGATTACAATGAATACAATGATACAGAGAAAACTGGTAGAGTAAACCTGGCACCCTGCTGGTCAGAGTGATGGTTGCAGTCTTGTCGAAGTAATGGTCACAGTCCTGTTGAAGTTCTGGTCCTGCTCTGGATCCAGAGTGGTACCAGAAGTCCCACAACCCAAAGATATGCTCAGGTTCAGGTGAGGAATGCTCAGTACCTCCCCCAGGGTTGGGAGTTGCACAATGGAATGATGTAATACTGTGAGTCATGGGATATTTTGGGAGTCTGATGGGTTAAGTCATTGCAGGAGGACTGTTCGCTGCAGCACTGTGCCTCCAACCTCTTCCTCCTTCGCCCAGCAGGAGAGCCACACCTTCTTCCAGTGCCAGCTCTCGCTGCCACTTCACGCGATATCTTCAATCCTACACCACAAGGGCAAGAAAGACTGCCTGGGCAGTGCCCCCACCCCGCGGCTGTGAAATCTTAAAGATACAATGACATTTTCGTTGCATTGCAGTCTTGGCACAGCAAGCCTCCCTGCTTTTTCCTGCTTCCCTGCCATTTGGGAGTCCAGAGCTGATGCATGGGATGTCATCTGAGGCCAGGGCCACCCCTGCCTGTTCCCTTTCTGTGCAATAGCTCGACATCGCAACCAAGCCCTGCCCACTTCCCGTGCAGGTTGCCATAGGTGGTGCCAAGGACCAATCGCCATTTGAGTGAGACCCTGAGGGAGTCGTCCCTTTCCTCCCACTCTCTCTGAGCCGCCATTGACTGCCTGGAGAGGTTCCGGGCTCGCATTGGAGCATCCCCTGAAGCTGCGGGAGAGTCACTGCAGCCTCTCTGCCTTGCCTGAGCCACCAGCGCCCTTTGCCGGTTATAGTCATAACTACACCAAAGGGGAAACTGCTTAAAGGGTGGGGAATTTGTTATTGTTTCTTTTTGTTGTTTGTTCTGTCTTGTTACATATATATATATATTCTAGTAAAGAACTGTTATTCCTTTTCCCATATTTTTGCCTGGAAGCCCCATAATTTCAAAGTTATAATGATTTGGAGGGAGGGGGTCATCTTTCCTTGGCAGACATCTGCCTTTTAAACGAAGACAGACATTGAATCCATTATGGCTCATTAGCAGAGATGATCCCTCAGGCTGGGTGTGAATGTGCTGGTGCTTCCCAGAGGGGAGTTATCACAGCTGAGTCATTTGTGTGAAGAAAAAAAACCCCACTAGCCTACCTCACAGGGTTTGCCTCTTTTCCTTATCTCATTTAACACCCAGCTTGTAGCCTGAGGTGTCAGGTGTGCACTGGGCAGCTACTGCAAACAATCCATCATTAACAGTTTATCAGGAATGATGTAGAGGGGGTAGAATACGTAGTTTGGTTATGCCCACATAGTCCTAAACTGGTGCCCTACTCCTGTAACTAGGACACCCCTCAAGGGAGACAAGTCCTCTGAGAACCCCCACCATTTGTCTGGCATGTGGAGAGCTTGAGGACAATGTGGGGTTACATTCTTCTGGTGGTTATATGCAGATTTGGTTAGGCAATTCTTAAAATTACTGAGAGGTAAGGAGCTACATTAGAGTACAAGTCTGATGAGGAGCAGCTGAGGGAGCTGGGGGTGTTCAGCCTGGAGAAAAGGAGGCTCAAGGGAGACCTCACTCTCTACAACTACCTAAAAGGAGGTTGTAATCAGGTGGGGCTCCGTCTCTTCTCCCAAGTTGCAACAGAACAAGAGGAAATGGCCTCAAGTTGAGTCAGGTAAGGCTTAGATTTGAAATTAGGGAAAATGTCTTCCCCAAAAGGGCTGTCAAGCATTGGAACAGGCTGCCCAGGGCACGGGTGGAGTCACCATCCCTGGAGGGATTTAAAAGATGTGTAGATGCAGCACTTCGGGACATGGTTTAGCAGTGGGCTTGGCAGTGCTGGGTTAACGGTTGGACTCAGTGATCTTAAAGGTGTTTTCCAACCTAAATGATTCTATAATTCTATACATCCCCAATGACAGTTGAGACTTATACCTCATGATGCAGAGCATCCCGTATGGCCAAACAGACTGAGATCCTGTGCATGTGCTCAGGGACTGGGTGCCCTGGACATGCTGGTTCTTGCCTTTGAAGAACGTTCCTGGACACCACTCTTGCCCTCAATCCCAAGCAACTCTCCCATGGAACAAAACTCTCCCAGACATGCTACATTCCTTGCAGTGAAGGGATTCTGGTTTTGTCCTGTTTTTTTGCAGAGCCCGTGTGGCAGGGCATATCACCCCTCTCCCCACCACAGGTGGCTGTTGCTGCCTGTTCCGAGCTTCCCCTCCCCCTCCCCAAGACAAGCCAGGACTTGCCTCTGCCATGTGTTCTGAACTCCTTTGTTCCAAGCGCAAGCAAAACCAAATGTAACTCAAACTCTTTAGCAGTGTCTGATTAGCCGGTCACCCCGGGTCCGCCCCCAGTCCTCCCCTTTCCCCTTCTCCGAATAAAAGAAAGGGCCCGAGAGGAGGCCCGCCCTCTGGCTTTGCAATCCTTCTGCGAACATCTGTGTGTTTCTGTTTCTGTTTGAAAGCTTCTAATTGCAGGAATTGGCAACCAAAGACTATGTTTCTCCCTCCTTGCTTCCACTGGTGGTATCAGCTTTGCAGCTACTATTTGCCGCTTTTAGAGCTACTGAAATGCTAGATTGCCCGTGCTACCTCTCTAGGCTGCCCGAGGCTTTCTAAGGCATTGAACCACGAGTGCTAGCCAGTAAAAAGCTGTGAGTATATCTCCACATCTGGTGCCCAGTGTGCTCTCTCTGAACCTCGGCTCTGAGAGACTTTTAGGGTGTCCCAGCAGCTGCATGTCTGCTGGAGTTAGCTCTGCACCTCCTGCTGTGCCAGCTCTTTGTAGCGAGCTGTTACTTTCTGCGTAACAGCGAGCCCAGAGCTTCAGCCTGTACCCTCCCCCACACCACTTGGTGAGGGAACGGCTGGAAAGCAGAAGACCCATTTCGCATACTTTTTTCCTCTGGACCTGCTTTCCTGTGGTAAATCCAGAATTCTGGTGAGTATTTCCCTGCTGGTATAGGGGCTCCTGTCTTAAGCTGGTTCTGGTGCAAATTTTCTCTTTTTTTTTTGTTTTTTTTCCCCTCTTTTTTGCGATTAGGGGTTGAGGTTTGTGGTGCTGCATTCGTAATGGGATCTGAGGTTTCTGCACACCATAGAGAAATATACCACCAAGTTCAAAGCTACCTTTCTTGTACCGGGCATAAATACCCTAAAAATCTAGTTCAGTCTTTTGTACGCTGGCTTTTTCAGTACTTTCCTAATCTGACCTCCGAGGATATGAGTTCTCCTGAATTTTGGGATAAGGTGGGGAGAAAACTCTCCTCTCTTAGGCGTTCAGAAGATGAAACAGTTTCAAAATTCTTTCCTCTCCTGTTACTGAGTTATACTTTGACAGAGAAAAAAGCAGTACATGAAAAGCCACTGCAAAAACCCTCTTTTAATTCCCTTACACCCTCTTCCAACCACTGTGTTCCTGACCCCTCTTCCCCTATGTTGGAAAACACAGCTAGAGAAGACTACTTTTTAGCACAGGAGAGCTATAGTCCTCCTGGCTCACCCATGTTTCCTCAGCACCCTGCCTTGGACGGGAATCCGGAGCCCGTCCCAGGACCTTTCCAACTCCTTTTCTCCACTCCCTTTTCTCCAGTTTCTAGCCCTCATGTTTCAAGCGCGTGTAAAACCCCCTTCTCGCCTGACCTCTTTGTTCCCAGGGACAGCCATTGCTATGTGCTCGCAGCCCGGGAAAAAACCCCTCCCCCCACACCCTGTTCTCTGAGTTTGTTTGTCGCCAATAATGGCAGACGCAATGTTTCTTCATCCCCAAACTACACCTCCCACAATCCCTTTCTCCCCCACCCCACAAATCCCTTCTTGTCCCCATCCCCTCCCACTCCCATGTAACAACCTGTCCCTGCCCCCAACCCCGCCTCCACAGTGTCGTGTTTCACCCCTCCCTCTGTTCCTGCCCATGGCTCAAGTACCGTCCCTGCCTCCCACAACCCCGCCCCCAACCCCTCCCCTCCTCCCGCCGCGTCCCCGCCTCCACTCCCCGCCCCTGCCCCTCCACTCCCCGCCCCTGCTTCCCATTTTCCCGTCCCAGATTCCCACAATCATGTGACTACTCCCTTAAATCTGGGAACCCATGGCTACCAGGAAGTAACTCCAACTGCTTCTACTACACTCTCTAGCACAGGGGCAAACCCTGGCTGGATGCCCTTTCCTTATTCTAATATTAAGGATTTGTGCAAGGCAATTAAGGAGTTTGGGATGCATAGTAATTATTTTAAGTGCCTTTTAAGTGCTACTTTTGCAACTCATTTACTTGTACCTCATGATTTAATTACAATAATGCAAAATCTTCTCACACCTGATGATTTTGTGTTGTGGAAACAACAATGGAAAATAATTTTATCTGATTTATTGCAAATTTTGTGGCAAACTCCAGATAATTACCTGGACTTTGACAATAATTATATCACATTCGACCTTTGTCTTGGTTTGAAAGACAGGTTTCTGCTAAGGAAGGCAGGAGCCCCCCTTGGAATGGCAGATGCGACCCCCTTCCCTCCGAGTTATTATAATATTGAAATCAAGGGGCTTTTAGGCAAAGATGTGGAAAATAGGAATAACAGTTCTTTACTATTATATATGTGTATAACCAGTTGTCTTGGGGTGACTTTATGATGTGTATCCCATGTCACTGCCCTATGCCCAGAAATTAAATTTGTGCCTTTCTATGCCTCTAAACTGAGCCTGAGAGGGGGGAGAGGGAAAAACTGAGCAAAACTTTTTCAAAGCAGTTTGCAGCTTATTCAAGGTCACATAGAGAGAGCGTTTTTTTTCCCAGCTGCAGCAGGGGAGGGAGGAGGCACCCGGCTTCCGGCTTTCCCATCAGCTTTTGGCCAGTGGTTCAGCTTCTTTTTCTCTGGAAAGAGAGACTGAGAGTTGAATTTTTTCCTTCCCTGGAATTTTGGATTTTCTCCCTTTTCTGCTGGACTGCTGCAATATCAGAACACATCGGGAGGACGTTCCACCGAGCACAGAGGGCCTGGCCCTGGCCCAAGCCCCAGCTCCAAGGAGACCAAAGGGAGGACTCTAACAATTTCCCAGGTTTTTTCTCCACAGCGAGAGATTTTATTATTTAGCATTATTTTCCTTCTCCTGTGTGTTTGGTAAATAAATAGTTTTATCTCCTTCACTTTCCTTCGAGAAAAATTTATTTTCCCCGAACCTGGTGGGGGGAGGGGTGGTTGTGCCTTCCCTCAGAGGATATATTTCTAAATTTGGCCAAACCAGAACACCAGTCAAACAAACAACAATAACTATGGCAGTAACAGCAAACAATCACAAACCCAGTCCCAGCCTTCTTGGCTGTCAGGCCCTTTCCCCTTTGGTGCAGTTCCGCTCGCCGCCGGCAGGGGTGCTGGCGGCTCCTGGTGAGCAGGGCAGGTGTGATGGTTTCCCCGCGGCTGCAGGGGGCGCTTTGGGGCGAGCTCGGGGAGCACACAGCACTGGTAACCTGGGATCCCGGGGATGCATGGAACAAAAAAGCTTCACAAACCCCTGGGAAGCTGATCCCGGTGTCCGGCCGGACCCTCGGGGACAGCAGGCTGGAACAGCAGGCTGGAACGGCAGGGACGAGCACAAATCCTGGGTGGCAGATGAGGTATATCCAAACGGGGAACCCCCCGGAGGTCTGGGCAGGGCGAGCACGGCTACAATGTAGCGAAGGCTCAAAGCAATGGCGGGGCAAGGGCGGCCATGGCCCGGTCCCCAGCAGGGCGGAGAAGGCGGGCTTTGGGATCCCAGGGCTTCTCCAGCAGAAGGAAAAGCAGACGAAGAAAACAGCTTCCATCTCTGTCCAAATGCCAGAGTCCAACTGCCCACACACCCAGGTGAAACAAAAAAAGTAGCCAGCTCTTTTGTTTTTCTGAAGTACCCAGCCATTTGTTCCCCTACCAATATGTATGGGGGAAATTCCTTTAACAGAAAAAAAAAAAAAAGGGAGAGCTCCTAAAACCCCAACAACCTTTTATCTGGTGACAATAATATGGCAAATCCCCAAAACCAAGCAATGCTTATCCCTCGTCCAGTTCTTACTGAAATCACATGTCCTGCTGAAAAGCCCTTAACATTACTACCGTCTCAGACTCCTGCATCTCATTATACCAACATCAAACAATTGCCAAATGAAAATATTATTCGGTTTTATAACCGTTTGCACGAAGCTATCTTTTCCCAGGTCCCTAATCCTGACCTCCAACAAGCACTCCTACTCGAACTGCTCCAAGTAAATACGAATGATGCTTGCAAACAAGTCATCCTCACTCTTCCTTTGCACCCAGCTCCGACTATTGAATCTATCCTCGAAGTCTGTACAAAGAAGGTGCAGCTGAATACAGCTGTTCCCTTTTTCAAAATAGTGGGGATGGTGGGGGAGCTTGTGGAGAATGCTATGGGTACAGACGAAACTCAATCTCAAGGTAACTTTATATGCTATCGTTGTCAGAAAAAGGGACATGTAGCTCGCAATTGCAGAACAATTACAATTGCTGATAAAAACTCTCCAAAGACTGTTTCCCCAGGTCAACAGAAGGGAAACTAGCGACTCAACGCATCCTAACATCTCTGCGTTCAGACATAAATAGGGCTGCAGACAAAGCAACTTGGACTTCTGGACTCAGGTTTAAGGTAACCTGTGATAAAGCACACCATTTCAACAACAACAAACAGACTGTAATACCCATTTCATTCCAGAATGTGTACCACATGCCAGAATTTACATACCTTTTTGTTATTGGGGACACTCGGGAAACACCTGCTGGGATAGAGGTTACACCCACACTCATGAAAGTGGATCAGAATGGGTGTTCTAACCTAATGGTACAATGTATATATCCACCGTACTTTATGCCAAAGGGTCAAGTCATTGCACAGGCCATTCCACTGCCCAAATACCTGCCCACAGATGGTCATATCCCAGCCATCTGTTGGACTGAGGTTTTGGGAAACGACAAACCTGTAACAGGATGTAAGCTCCATCACAAATCACGTAAAGTCAGTATAATGGGAATGATAGACACAGGTGCTGATGTGTCTGTCATTCCATTTGATCAGTGGCCTGCGCAATGGGAGTAGCAATCTCAGGGCATCATACAAGGGATTGGAGGTACCCAAATTGCGAAGCAATCCAAAAACACCATTCAAATTGAAGGTCCTGAAGGACAAATAGTGACACTTCATCCATATGTCCTAGACACCAAATTCACCCTGTGGGGAAGGGATGCCATGTCTCAGTGGGGAACAAAAATTGATATCACCCCTAGACATCAAAATTTTCCCTTGCAGCCACTGGAGCTGAGTTGCCGACCACAAAAGCTAACTTGGAAAACAGATGAACCCGTGTGGGCTAACCAGTGGTCGCTAAAAGAAGAAAACTTAGAGGCACTCAAAACATTAGTAGCTGAACAATTGGCTAAAGGGAATATCTAGCCAACTAATAGCCCATGGAATACTCCTGTGTTTGTAATACAAAAACCAGGTAAGGACAAATAAAGGCTACTCCAAGATCTTAGAGAAGTTAATAAGGTTATTGAAGACATGGGACCCCATTAACCAGGTATGCCATCACCTTCAATGCTCCCACAACATTGGCATTTAGCTGTTCTGGACATTAAAGATTGCTTCTTTCATATTCCACTCCACCCTGCAGATGCCCCACGATTTGCATTTTCTGTACCCTCTCTTAATCGTGAAACTCCCATGGAACATTATAATTGGCTTGTGCTTCCCCAAGGTATGAAAAATTCCCCAACTCTCTGCCAAGAGTATATTGCTAAAATTCTATCTCCCATCTGTGCCAAAGCAGAGAAAGCCATCATCCTACATTACATGGATGATGTGCTGGTGTGTGCTCCCAATAATCATTATCTCGAGCAGACACTTAACATGGTGATTGAGGCCCTAGAGGCCAAGGGCTTTGAATTACAACCTGAAAAAATGCAGAGAACAAGCCCTTGGAAACACCTCGGACTCAAAATCTCAGAAACCTCTATCACCCCAACACCTGTCACCATTAATAGTAACCCAAAAACACTGGAGGAAGTGCAACAGATCTGTGGGACACTGACCTATCTAAGGTCCTGGTTAGGACTCACCACAGAGGATGTAGCTCCTCTTGCAAACCTAGTAAAAGGGGAAGGCGGTCCAGCATCCCCTAGATCCCTGACAGAAGAGGCAAGGCAGTCTCTCAAAAAGATACAAGTGCTCATTTCCACCAGACAAGCACACAGGTATCAGCCCTCCCTACCCTTTAAGCTTGTTATTCTAGGGAAGATACCACGCTTTCATGGCCTCATATTTCAGTGGGACAAAGAGCAGAAGGAACCCCTCATCATAATTGAATGGGTGTTCCTTCCACTCCAACCTCCTAAAACCATCACACAACCACAAGAACTAATGGCAAAAATTATCATGAAGGGTAGAGCAAGGCTCCGCACCCTGGCAGGATGTGACTTTGCATGCATCTATTTACCTGTAACAACTCACGCATTAGATCACCTACTCCAAAATAATATAAATTTACAATTTGCATTAGATAGTTACTCAGGCCAAATCTCCAATCATTACCCAAAACATAACATGTTTAATCTGCCATTCTCTTTCATCCCTCGAGAGATTCAAAGTAGAAAACCCCTCGATGTGATTATCATTTTTACTGATGCTTCAGGAAAGAGTAAAAAATCAGTGATTACATGGAAAAATCCAAAGACGCAAAAGTGGGAATCTGACATCAAGGCAATCCAGGGATCACCACAAGTAGCTGAACTAGCAGCTGTCGTTAGAGCATTTGAGAGGTTCAAAGAACCCTTTAATTTGGTCACAGACTCAGCATACGTAGCTGGAGTAACTGTTAGCGCTGAGCATGCTCTCCTAAAAGAAATCTCAAACAAAAAAAATTTATGATTTGGTCTCAAAGCTAATTTATCTGGTTTTCCACAGAGAGCATCCCTATTTTGTCATGCATGTGAGGTCACATGCAAACCTGCTAGGATTTATTGCGGAAGGTAATCGTAGAGCTGATGCTCTGTCTATGCCAGCAGACATAGTTTTTTAGGGGCTCGAGTCTGAAGAGCTAGCCAGAGTAACGACCCATGCACCGATACGATTTGAGCATCGTTCTCTGCTTTATTGTTTACCTATACAAGCTTATATCTACTTTGCAAAGATTCACGCCCAGTCCCTCTAGACGGCCTCTAATCCGCGGGGGAGCCAACCAGTGTATAACTTTGCCAAGGACTTTCAGGGCTGCCTGCAGCCAGGTGTTTTCCAGGCTTGCCTGCAGCCAGGGGCCAGTTCAGGGGTTTTTCCTCAGCAACCCTGGGTTGTCCAATTTTTCCAGGGTTATCATATGCCCCTGTTCCACAAGGAATCCCTCTACACATCCCCTGTTTTCTTTTTGGGCAACCCAGGCCTGGTCGATGATCTTTTGCAGCCCCGCTTTAATGCAAGAAAAAATGCACCCAAATACTATTAAGCCTAATATAACTACAAATAGCAATCGGCAGCCTTCTACTACCAAGGTACGCAGCCATCCGGTGATACCCAGACCCTTAAGCCAATCTCCAATAGGGTCATCTGTCTCCCGAAGGTTGTGCAGGCCCCTCTGGAGGTCAGAGAAGTGCTTGTGCATTGAGACAGAGTGGTCAGAAAGATTCATATAGCACATACCTTGGAAATCTTCACAGCTGTGACCGTGGACTAATAGCAGAAAATCAATGGCTGCCCTATTTTGTAATACTGCATGTCTAACACTAGTAACATCTGCGCTTGGCCCGTCAAGCATCTGCGAAGTTATGTTTAGCTCATCCCTCACCCAGCAAGCAAGTTTGTGTAATGTTGCATGTGCCCTGGCTGCTGAAGCACCAGGTAAAAACATAGATGCTAGCCAAATTATACCACGACTCCAAAAGATGGGCTCTTCCGTCCTTTCACATTTGAGCTCATGGACTGAACGCCTCACCCTGGTTTCAGTGCAGTGGGTGATATTCAAGAATGGATGCAGGTTTGGATGGAACAGGGTGAGTTTCCATAAGTAGCACGGTTCCCTATGTGGGCTGGCGGGAACCCCATTCCATGTGCAGTCCCCACATATTAAGAACATACCACTGGGAAGGCGCTTCGGGGCTTGACCCATGAGGTTGATTCGGTAGTAAATTGCTTCAGACTCGTAGTTTCTCAGAAACCAGTCTGCAAGAGGGTCGACAGTGGCCCAAAGGCACCTATTAACATTTAATTGACTGGTAGTGGGTGGCTCGAATGTCATGTAACCATCCTCAGTTTGGTTTGTGGAACCCAGTAGATCTAACTCTTCTGGTGTTCCCATGGTGACATTGATGCTTTTCAAGAATGCTGCTTGCCAGCAGGCACGCTGCTGCACAGGCTTGAGTCCGATCAGCCCTGAACAATTGCCATTGTTTGTGGCGTTCCCTATCAGGGAGCTGTTGTTTAGCATCCCTCAGAAGTCTTGCGGGTTAAAATATGGGACCCCAATTAAGCAGGTGCAAAATGGGTCCCCTGGCGTGGCCAGGCTCAGACACATAGAGTCTTGCCCCATTAAATTAGCTAGGGTGACCCACATGTTTTGTCTCTTTTGGATTGCTGTCAACATTGCGTGGGACCCGGTTAGGATGCTTACAAGAAGCAAACCTCTCAGAATGTTTGCGGACCCAGCGCTGCTTTGTCGCTTCCCAGCACTCGGGGGCCACCACATGCTGCCGTGGGACACGCATCTGTGTGCTACACTCTCGCCCTAACACTGCCACACTCCATACTGCCTTCACTCGGTCTAAACGGGCGCACAGCCAATCAAAGATGTCCGCCAATGCCCTTGCCTCAAGACAGTCAAAAACAATTCCCCACTCTACCTCTGTGTCTGGTGCTAAACCCAAGAATTTACGCAACTCCCTTTCTTGGTTCTGCCTTCTATCACGGTCCGCACAAGGCGGGCACATATACCACCCGCTTTCTAACGTTAGCTTGTGTATCCAGAGGGTCCGCTGACAACCACCGCAAGTCACTAGCAACCACCCAGGGCAGCCGCTACATTCGCCACAGGGTGTCACTATCGTCCCCACTACAGAGAGTGGTGGACCTGGAAAGTTCTCAGGCCCTCACTCAGCCACGTCTGCAGCCTCTCCCAAGGCTTCTCAGGACGGGGGTCCCAGAGTTCCAGCTGTTGTAGTAGTGGCATTACTTTCCTCAGGAGCCGATGCTGACTGTGCCTTCTCGCTTCGGGGTCCTGCATGCGTAGCACAGCACCACTTGCTGGGCACCCACAGCAGTCCCTCTGGGGAGGAAACACACATATATCCTCGGCCGTTAAATAGCACTGGGCTGGGAACTTCCCACAACCCCGTTCGAGGGTTACGGTACAAAACACTTATTCCTGGAAGGGCTCGCTCAATTCCCCTACAAACTGTCTGATGATGGATTGCCACTGGAAGCTCCTCCCTATCCCTGGCCAGAGAGAGGAAGTTCAATGTAAACAGCACTTTGCTTAGCCGTTTACTTGGTTCTATCTCTTCCCCTTTCTGCCGGCCTAGATATTCTTTTAATGTACGATGGGCTCTCTCTACCACTGCCTGACCGGTGGGCGAGTGTGGGATCCCCGTGATATGTTCTACCCCCCACTGCTGCATAAATCTGGCTAGGCGACCGCTGGTGTATGCTGGCCCATTGTCTGTTTTGATCTTTTTGGGTACCCCCATTACTGCGAAGCAAGAGAGCAGATGCCGCTCCACATGCAGTGCCTTCTCTCCTGTCTGAGCGGTAGCCCACAGGAAGTGTGAAAAAGTGTCAATTGTTACATGGACATAGCGCTGTCGACCGAACTCAGGGACGTGAGTGACGTCCATTTGCCAGAGTTCGAGGGCTTTCAAACCCTTGGGGTTAACTCCCACACCCAACCCCGGGCCGTGATGGCTACAGCGGGGACAAGCCCGCACTATGCCTTTCGCTTCTATCAGCGGGATCCTAAACTGTCTCTGCAGGGATTTTGCGTTTTGGTGGAACAAATCATGGCTACATCTGGCTTGCTCAAAAATGTTCACTGGCGGGAGATGCACTATGGAGGCACAGGTCACCGCCTCATCTGCACAGGCATTGCCCTCTCCCAACCCGATGTTCCACTGGTGGCTCCGAACGTGGAGGATACAGCAGGGGTGTGTCCGTTGTTGCAGGGTGTGCAATGTGATAAGCAGTCTGCCCAAATGTTCATTGTTAGTACACTGGATTTCTGCATCATGGATCCGTTGGGTGTTGGGGTTTTAGGAGCTCTCCTGGTTTTTTTTCTGTTAAAAGAATTTCCCCCCCCCCATACATGTTGCTAGGGGAACAAATGGCCAGATACTTAAGAACAAAAGACCTGGCTGCTCTTTTTGTTTCACCTGGGGGTGAGGGCAGTCGGTCTGGTCTCCGCGTTCAGACAGAGAGGGAAGCTGTTTTGCTTCGGCCGCTTTTCCTTCTGCTGGAGAAAGTCCTGGGATCCCAAGCCCGCCTTCCGTGCCCCGCTCGTAGCTGGGCCATGGCCGCCCTGCCCCACCGCCGCTTCCAGCCTTCGCTACGTTGTAGCCCTGCTTACCCTGCCTGCCCAGACCTCCGGGGGGGGTTCCCCGTTTGGATACATCTCGTCTGCCATCCAGGATTTGTGCTCGTCCCTGCCGTTCCAGTCTGCTGTTCCAGCCTGCTGTTCCAGCCTGCTGTTCCCGAGGGTCCATCCAGACACCGGGATCAGCTGCCCAAGGGTTTGTGAAGCTTCTTTGTCCCATCCCTCCCCGGGATCCCAGGGCACCAGTACTGTGTGCTTCTCGAGTTCGCTCCAGAGAGCCCCCTGCAGCCGCGGGGAAACCATCACACCTGCCCTGCTCACCAGGAGCTGCCAGCACCCCTGCCGGCTGCAAGCAGAACTGCACCCAAGGGGAAAAGGGCCCGACAGCCGAGAAGGCTGGCACTGGGTTTGTGATTGTTTGCTGTTACTGCCATAGTTATTGTTGTTCATTTGACTGGTTACATATATATAATAGTAAAGAACTGTTATTCCTATTTCCCACATCTTTGCCTAAAAGCCCCTTGATTTCAAAATTATAATAACTCAGAGGGAAGGGAGTTGCATCTGCCATTCCAAGGGGGGCTCCTGCCTTCCTTAGCAGACACCTGTCTTTCAAACCAAGACAGGGCTATTCCAATGACATACGACATATAGGGAATCGCTGACTACATTCACCGGTTCCTTCGACCACTGTTGTAAGGCCCATATCACAGCACGCAGTTCGAGTGTTTGCAAGCTGTCGGCTGGTTCTCCTGCTATGACATGAGTCTTCCAGTGGTCATTCTCTTTCCACGCACAGGAGGCCAGCTTCGTCTTCCTCCCCGCATCCGTGAACACTGTGCGCCCTAGTACCGGCCATTCTACATTCAGCGGGCGGTCCAGCCACTCATAGCGCCCCAGCAACTGCGCCAGCCTTCCCTGTGGGTGCTTGTTATGGACCATGCCGGTGAATCCGAGCAGAGCTTCTTGCAGTGCCTCCGCATGGTGTAGCATCCACTCCAAGTCCCATGTCTGGACTGGTATACTGATGTCCTCTGCCTCCCTGCCGTCCAACTCCACCACTCAGTCGCGACTCTTTCGGATTAAAAGCGCCACCATCTCTACCCCGGACTGCAGTCTAAAGCGTGGCTGAGTCGGCGGGAAGATCCATTCGAGAATCCGGATGTCCTCCCCCTTTTTCTTTTGCCATTGGTGGATGATGGCATGTGAACCTGCTGGGTGATGAGGATGGCGAGTGGGACTCCTTCTTCTCTGCGCGACACCCATGCCTGCTGCAGCTTACCTGCGACCTTGGTGAGAGCTGTTGCTTGGTCCAGGGAGCATTCTCGAGGTTCGGCAGCATTTGTCCCGTGCAGCCATGGCAGGAAGGGGGCGAGGTCGGCATTCGTGATTCCTGTGACTCCGCAGACCCATTGCAGATCTCCTAGCAGCCATTGCGCATCATGGAGCATGGAGATTTCTGTATTTAGTTCGATCTTTTGGGGCCTAATTTGCAAGTCTAATATGAGCCAGCCCAGGTACTTCCATGGTGCAGTCTGCTGGATCTTCTTGGGGGCGATCTCTAGTCCAGTCTCATGCAGTTGCTCTCTGACCCATTGCATCTCTTTATCTGGGAACTCTTTAGCAGTAGCTATCAGGATGTCATCCATGCAATGGTAGATGAGTGCTTCTGCGTAGTGTCATCAAATCGGATGGAGCGCCCAGTCAACATATAGCTGACACAGCATGGGGGAATTTTTCATCCCCTGGGGCAGGACAACCCACTCGTAGCACTTAGTAGGCTCACTGCAATTCTTTGTGGGCACTGTAAAGGCAAAACGTTCTGTGTCCTTTGGATGCAGTGGGATTGTGAAAAAGCAGTCTTTTAAGTCAGTGATTTGCCATCCCGCTGGGATCATTGTAGGAGCCGGTAGCCCAGGTTGCAGCGCCCCCATAGTTTGCATGTGCGCATTCACTTGTTGAAGGTCATGAGGGAGGTGCCATTTTCCTGACTTCTTTGGGATCACAAAGATGGGGGTGTTCCATGGGCTGACCGAAGGCTTGATGTGTCCTGCTGCTAGCTGTTCTGCAACAAGCTGTTCTACTATCTTCAGCCTTTCGTCTGTTACCAGCCACTGCTCGACCCAGAAAGGGTCATCTGTTAACCAGGTGAGAGCCCGTATGGGCAGCTGATCAGCAGCGGCCGTCAGCATAAATGCTGGTCTGTGGTGAGCACGAGGCCTAGCTGCACAAGGATGTCGCGTCTGATCAGGCCTTGCAGGGTCTGAGGTAGCTTGGTAACATGGGAGCAACACACAATGGTTTGATTGTCCTCAAATTCTAGGGTAATTGGGGTTGCACTTACTTGGGGGATTTGTGTTCCCCCCACCCCTACCAGCGTGGCTGCTGGTTTTTCCAGTCCCTAACCAGGTGGCCATACTGCCTGGTTAATTATGGTAACGTCGGCCCCTGTGTCGAAAAGCAGCTGTATTTTGATGGCTTCTGCTCCCCTTCACAGGATTACTTGCCACTGAGGTCTCTGGGCCAGGTTCAATGTCCAAAACACGTCAAACCCAGAGGACCCAGAAGCGTGGTCTCCGCAGACACTGCTGTTGCTGGTTCTCCCATTGGTCATTAGGAGAATGGGGACTATTTGGGCAATGCGACTGCCCTGCGGGATAGTCACGGGTGGTTGCAGCACGTAGGCCATGATCTTAATTTCGCCGGTGTAGTCGTCATCGATGACTCCAGGGAGCACCACTACTCCCTGCCGGCTGGTTGATGACTACCTCACGAGTAGGCCACAGAGATGAGGGCCGTCTGATGACAGGGGGCCCTTGGCTGTGGTCAGGATCAGGGTGACCTGGTGGTTCATCAGCGTGACTTCTATTGAGGTTGCCACGTCCACTCTGAGGCTCCCTCGGGTGGCTGGCCGGTTCTGGTGAAGGAAACCACCATGGTTGCACTCGACTCGTGGCTCTTTGGGGCTCTCACTTATGTCCTGGCGCGTGGCCCCACCGCGCTGCGCTGGCCATTTCCCACATGGTGGCATGCTATGGTGGCATGGGTGCCGGAATTGCAGTTGTGGCACCACACTGTTTTCCGGCAAGTGCGCCTCATGTGCCCCTCTTCACCACATCGGTAACAGGCTACTCTGCTCCTCCGGGGACCAGGAGGTGGGCCAGCGGCCTTCACCCTCTTTTTTCTTTGCGTCCCTCCTGTCAGTGCTGCGGCGATGACTTGTCCCTGTTTTTGCAGGACATTCTGCAGTGTTGTGGTAAATGCAGCTGTTTGAGACAACTGCTCTGCACGGGTAGCACGCACGAGCATCTTGTCTACTCCTGCTCCCTGGGGCAGTGTGGCAATAATTGTCTTAGTTTGCCTATTAGCATTTTCAAAGGCAAGGGTCCGGAATATTTGCTCTTGGAGCTCTTCAGAGAGCTCAGTTGCATCCTTCAAGGCTGCTGAGAGACGGTCAATGAACTGACCATATGGCTCCAACAGCCCTTGTCAGACTGCTGCTTATGGAGGAGACTTCTTTTTGGGTACTGAGAACAAGGCTTTGTGGGCAAGAGTCTGTGACAACTGATGAATGATTGTGGGCGTGGTCAGTTGCGTCACCATGGCTCCAAAAGCCCTGCTCCCAGTTAGCATGTCAGCTTGGAGTGCATACAGTGGGTCTTGTGTATTGCCTTGGTGTTTGCTAGCTTCTTCTTGTGCTAGCCGCTTCCACGTTCGCTCCCAGAGCAGGAACTCTGAAGGGGTCAACAACAACTGTGCGATGCTGATGCAATCATTAGGACACAGGACATTGCTCTGAAGATAAACTGCAGAATGCTTCATGTAGCTTCAGACCGCAAGCCATGCATGGTGACTGTTTGCTTGGCTTGCTGCAAGATCTTCCAGTCATGGGGTTCCCACTTTGCGGTGTCCCCTTGTATCACTACAGGGCAGGCTAGGGCATCTACGGCTTGCCAATCTCCTTCAATAATTGTGTCATGGACAACTCCATTGCATCTCCTTAGCAATGGATCAGTCCTCACCATCGGGGCTGATGGAGGCGATGGCTGCACGTCCTCTTGCGGGAAGGGAGGGGGCGTAGGCACTGTGCCCAGTTCTCCCAACGGAAACATAGGAGTTCTGGTGGCTGTCTTCACCAGTGGGTCCACGGAATGCCACGGTGCTGATGGTGTGGTTTCGCAAGCCTTAGATTCCAGCGTGTCCTGACGCATAGACAATTTAGCAAGCTTCTTCATTAATTCATGCATCATCTCTCGGTGCTTCTCCTCCTCTTGGGGCTGACGCCCGGCAGCCCTGGCTGGTTCTGGCTCTGCGGGCAGCAAAGTCACAGAGGCTGCTTCGCAGTCGGACGATGATGCGCTCCCCGGCAGAGGGGGGTGGCGCGCTGCCGTTTTCGGCCGGGAGCTAGGACCGTTTGTTTCTCCTCTGCTCTTCTGTGCTCTGCCCCCAGGGTCAGGAGCCTGAACTTCCTTACTTTGCGGCCATATCTCCCTCAGACTTCTGAGGGGTAACTTCCTTCCCCGTCGTGTCCAGCAGCTCCCGCAGTGAGCGTACTGGTGCTGTTGTTCCCTTCATTGGTCAACCCGCGGTCAGCCCGAAGAATCGCACAACCCTGGACTCTGCCCTGGCCTCCAGCTGCCTCTCCGTGAGACCCCCCCGTCTCTTTCCTTTCTGGGCCCGCCACCCCCCAGGGCTTCCATGGCTGCCCCGGCCACCTTCCTCTCTGCTTTCATTTCTGCAAGGGTATTAGTCACAGCTCTCCATGTTAATCCGAGAGCTTTACCTTCTTTACCTTCCTTTCCATCCTCAATTGTGAACTGCCACAGTCTGTTTCCAACTTCCCACCACTCTTCAGTCGAGAACAAAAGCGAAGTGCATTTCAAAAACCCTTGTTCCCGGGCCCACATAACTAGGGCATAGAGATCTCGATCTTTTACAGTCTCGCCTCTCTTAGAGAGGATACTGGCTAGGAGACGAGTGCAAGCCTGGTATTCCATAGCTTCTTACCTGCGGGGGCTCGCTTGGCTGCGCGAGCTCTGGTCTCCGGCTCCGCTCAACTTTTTTGCCGAGACACTCCCGCTCCAGTTCTCCAGGCTCCTCACCGTCCTTGCAGTGATTCAGAGTCTTGCCGCATTCAAGCGAAATCACATTTAAGTGAAACAAACCACATATAAGCAAAAACAAACCGCATTTAAGCGAAAATCACTCGAATCCCTGCTCAGGTGGCAGGTTTAGGGGCTTGAGTCTGAAGAGCTAGCCAGAGTAACGACCCATGCACGGATACAATTTGAGCATCGTTCTCCGCTTTATTGTTTACCTATACAAGCTTATATCTACTTTGCAAAGATTCATGCCCAGTCCCTCTAGACGGCCTCTAATCCGCGGGGGAGCCAACCAGTGTATAACTTTGCCAAGGACTTTCAGGGCTGCCTGCAGCCAGGTGTCTTCCAGGCTTGCCTGCAGCCAGGGGCCAGTTCAGGGGTTTTTCCTCAGCAATCCTGGGTTGTCCAATTTTTCCAGGGATATCATATGCCCCTGTTCCACAAGGAATCCCTTTACATAGTTTTATCAGCCAACTTACCAAAGCTCCCCCAAGTTTTTGAACAAACAAAATTGAGCCATGCCATGTACCATCAAAATATTCCTGCTCTTATCCGCATGTTCCATCTGTCTCGGACACAAGCAAAAGCAATAGTGGCAACATGTCCCAACTGCCAGAAGCTACAGCTTCCAGCACTGGGCATGGGGGTCAATCCCAGAGGCATTAATAGTGGTAAAGTGTGGCAGATGGACGTCACACATTTCCCTGAATTTGGGAGATTAAAATACGTTCATGTTTCTATTGATACCTTCTCTGGTGCTATGTATGCCTCTGCAAATGCTGGTGAAAAAGCTAAGGACATCGAAAAACATCTTGTCCAAGCTTTTGCTGTGCTCGGTATACCTGAGGAGATAAAAACTGATAATGGACCTGCCTACACCTCTCAGGAGTTTAAAAACTTTCGTCGGCAGTGGGGATTTCGACATGTTACAGGTATTCCTCACTCCCCAACTGGACAAGGCATTGTTGAACGTTCCCATCAAACTCTCAAGCGAATGCTGCTACAACAGTCAGGGACCACTAAACTCAACTCACCTGTCCTCAGACTCAGCAAAGCATTATTTACCATAAACTTTGAGGATCCAAACCCTCCGATCTGTTGTCATTTTGTCATACATGAAATCCCTATTTGTGCTTGGTCTTTGCATATTAAGTGCTTTAATTAATTAATTTTGAGTTAATTATTTTTAAATTGAATGTTACAATTAACCCATCAGCCCAGGTACAAAAATCCAGTTCCCTTATCAGTGTTTTCAATTGTTTAAAGTAGTTTATTAAGAGAGTTGCACCCTTCCCAGTTAAAATTTTCCCAGTTAAAAATCACAAACTTCCCCCTTTTCAAACTTCAAACCACTTGTACACCATAAGAGTTACCTTTCCTGTGTTTACTGTATACTTTTACAAGTGTTTTGAGGTGTGTTGGATGCATTTTAATACCTTTTTGTAGGTGGTTTTCACTTGCATTCTAATTCCAAGGCCAAAACCCCCACCCAGTCTAATAGCCAGCAGCTATTTTTAGCCACGGCCATTACTCTGCAGGCAAGCTCCATGGCAACCTGAATATCTGAATTTTAATGAAGGCATTGTAACTCCCTTATCTCGACCAATACCACCCTCCCCCCCCGACAACGATGAGCCATTGGTGGACGGAGATGATCCATCAAAGGGAAAGCACCAATCGCTGTGGACCGAAGGGGTGGGCTGTGGGCGGACTGGGGGCGGAGCAAAAACTATAAAAAGGATGAAGTATAGAGGCGGGGTCTCTTTTCCCCTCTTGCTCTCTCCAGACTAGCTGTGGGAGACGTCGGTGCTGGGTGTTAAAAGCCTACTCCTATTAAGGAGCCATTAGTAATTTTTTTTACTTTGGACCAGCTAAAAGTCAGCCCAGCACTGCAAGTCCTTTTTTCTCTACCTGAGGTCTAGTGCTGTCTCAGCCAGAAGATCTCAAATCCCTGCGCTCCTGGGGCATACCATCTACTGAGCCGTAGGATCCCAAATTTTTATATTTTTCTAATTTCTGTAATTTTTCAATTTTTCTGTTTTCAATAAATTAATCTTTTTAAGAGTTGTCTCATTCCTCACAATTTCCAGAACACCGGGAGACAGAAACTGAAGGAAAATCCAGAAGTCCTGATCCAGGACCCAGAGACTCAAAAAATCCAAGGACCATACAAACTTGTAACTTGGGGACGTGAGTATGCCAGTGTATCTACCCCTCAAGGACTGAGGTGGATCCCAGGGAAATGGGTAAAACCTTATGTCACTTCCTCTAAAGTCAAGGAGGTTAAAACTGCCTCCTGGAGGAGATGCCGTTAAAAGGATCTTGATTTTGCACCCTCATATAAACCCCCTACTCCAGATTTTGATATTAATCCCTTAAGTTGCACTGTTTTGCACTCACATTTTGCTCTGTATTTTGTAAATCTTCGTCCTGATACTCCATACCATAGATGTCCTGACTAACCCCCTAAGTTTTAACTGGGGAACTAGTTTAAAGACATCCTAGGTACTGTCAGGTGTTAGGGACAATAGATTCCAATTATGTTTTGCACTGTTGTTTTGTTACTGTTCTATGCACTTTAAGTTACTAAAAGTTACAACCCAGCTTTAAAGAAAAAAAAATAGGGAATTGTTACTGCCTGTTCCGAGCTTCCCTTCCCCCTCCCCAAGACAAGCCAGGACTTGCCTCTGCCATGTGTTCTGAACTCCTTTGTTCCAAGCGCAAGCAAAACCAAATGTAACTCAAACTCTTTAGCAGTGTCTGATTGGCTGGTCACCCCAGGTCCGCCCCCAGTCCTCCCCTTTCCCCTTCTCCGAATAAAAGAAAGGGCCCGAGAGGGGGCCCACCCTCTTTGGCTTTGCAATCCTGTGAACATCTGTGTGTTTCTGTTTCTGTTTGAAAGCTTCTAATTGCAGGAATTGGCAACCAAAGACTACGTTTCTCCCTCTTTGCTTCCACTGGTGGTATCAGCTTTGCAGCTACTATTTGCCACTTTTAGAGCTACTGAAATGCTAGATTGCCCGTGCTACCTCTCTAGGCTGCCCGAGGCTTTCTAAGGCATTGAACTGCAAGCCTAGCTGGTAAAAAGCTGTGAGTATATCTCCACAGGTGGCCAGTGCAGGTAGGAGAGATAACCCAGGCGGGCAAGGCCCAGTGGGTATCATCTCCTGGCACCAAAAGGTCTGCCAGTTTAACACGTGGGAAGAGATAAACAAACATAGGTGACCAAAAGGCCTGTTTTTATGTCTATAAAAATACTAGAGTTTATCACAGATGCAGAACTCTCTTATACACTCCCTGGGAACATGCGAGACGATTTCTCCCCGAAGCTTGGATGCAAATTCATGGTTACTTTTCTGGAAATTGAGGGAAAGGATTTCTATGTGTGCCCCTTCAACAATTTAGTGGTAAGAAACATTGGATCCTAAGTTATACTATTTCTTAGCTAGCTGTAAATTTAATGGTACCTTTAACCCCGTGTGTATAATACTAGTATCCCCTTTTGTCTTATTCCTGTGTAGTAATAGTCTGTTTTAAGTCTTATGTCTGTTAGTTTTGTGTCAAATAAATAATTCATTCTGTAATAGACTGAATCAGCCATTATTAAAGAACTTGCAAATGAGAGTGGGTCTTGGGGTGCTGGCCACCTCAATAACACGACTGCCTGCTGCCAGAGGCCTGGGCAAAAGGCAGGGACTTATTTACACCCACATCATCCATTCATAACAGCCCAATACCTGGTGCGCATGGCTGGGGTCACCCAGCACTTAACAACTGTCTTGGGATGACCTTATGATGTGTATCCCATATCGCTGCCTATGCCCAGAAATTAATTTTTGTGCCTTTCTATGCCTCTAAACTGAGTGTGAGAGGGGGAAGGAAAAAACTGAGCAAAACTTTTTCAAAGCAGTTTGCAGCTTGTTCAAGGTCACATGGAGATAGCAGGTTTTTTTCCCCCAGCTGCAGCAGGGGAGCGAGGAAGCACCCGGCTTGCTGCTTTCCAGTCAGCTTTTGGCCAGTTGTTTCAGTTTCTTGTTCTCCGGAGAGAGGCTGAGAGTTGAACTTTGATTTTCCTTCCCTGGAATTCCGGATTTTCTCCCTTTTCTACTGGACTGCTTTCAACTTCAGAGCATATCAGGAGGACTTTCCACTGGGCACAAAGGGCCTGGCCCTGGGCCAAGCCCCAGCTCTAAGGAGACCAAAGGGAGGATTCTAACATTTTCCCAGGTTTTTCCTCCACAGTGAGAGATTTTATTATTTAGCATTATTTTCCTTCTCCTGTGTGTTTGTTAAATAAATAGTTTTATCTCCTTCACTTTCCTTCGAGGAAAATTTATTTTTCCCGAACCTGGTGGGGGAGGGGTGGTTGTGCCTTCTCTCAGAGGATATATTTCTAAATTTGGCCAAACCGGAACAACAACTAATATGGGCTTGCAGCTGCTCAGGCAAGAGGTTGGGAATGAAGAGCATTGCCATGGCCAGGGGATGCATCCCTTAGCCATGGGATCTGAGCATCCTTCTGCATCCCCTTCATTCTTCTGGTGATTGAATGAAAACATTCCTCACTGCAGTTGGGAGACAATAAATTTCTCTCCACTCTTCTGCCCAGGCAGGATCTCATCTATGTGCCAGGATCAGGCCCAGGAATATGATGCTAAGTCTTGGGAGTATCTCATGAACAGCTTTGTTATTAACATGACTGCAATTAAGTAGCAATTGCCATTATAAGGGATAGATTAAGATCTGCTGCAGAAATGGACTCTGTGGGACCTTCCACTCCCATAAGGACCCCAGATCCCACTTATCTGCAACACCCCTCAAAGCTGGAGAAGCAGACCATCATCAAGTCATGCAGCAACTGTACCTGCAAATGGAGTCCTGGTGGGGCTGGCTCTATGGGATAAAGGGCTACCTTTCCCCACCTTCTTTTTGAAAATCCCACTGCAATTCTGCATTGAGGGAGGGAAATTATAAAAACCTCTTAGTCACCACTGAAAGAGTTAAATTCACCACTGAAAGAGTTAAATTCACAGAGATGGATAGCAGCTGGGTTCTTCCCAGCTGTACTAGTTAGCTGTCCAGAATACTCAGCCTGAGAAGGGAAAGGATAGGAAGACACGAAGTCCTCTGAAACATACCCATAACAATTTCTCCAGGCATAGCCTTTCTGAACTAAGCATATTCCAGCCAGACCAGCTGCTTCACCTTGTGCAATGCAGCTCCACAAATAACTGGACTGGTATCCCCAAACAGGCACTGCCAGAGGGGTTTGGGTGTGGCAGTGCTGTTGAGGTAAAAAGTGCCCATCATCACTGGTTTTGGGCACCTAAGGGACATTGTGGTCCAAACTGGAGGGCCTGAAGGACCCCAGTTAGGAGCTGATAGAATTTTATAATATCTAAATCTAGTCCTGGAGGTCTGGGGAATATTGTTACTAATATGAGGAGAAAGGTCTAAATTTCTATTCCAGAGGCCTGACTTCCCCCAAAAGTATTCTTCACCAAGCCTATATCCATCAAAGACACTTTGATGTTTTACACTCATCTATAATAGTAACTCAGAATTGCTTTGGTGCAGGGAGTATCACAGTCCACACAATTTAATCAAAAACCTCAAAACCCCACAGAAAGCAACAACCACCAGCTCCAAGGATGAAGAACATGGGACTTGCATGTGTTTTTCCTTTGACTTTCTCTTTAAAACTGGTTTAAATTGACTCCAGTTTAATTTCTGCTTGCATTTTCCTCAGAAGAGAAGAGAACAAGATGTCATGTTCACTTCTGAAAACAGAAATGAAGTTATTCACACTTCTTTTATGCCTTTCTATCACTAGGGTTAAAGACTATCCTGATCACTAGACTGAGCCCATGCGTCTGGATGGACACAGCATTTTGGAATCATAGAAAATCCACCTGTCAAAATTGTGATGATCAGGATTTAAAATCATCTTTGAACAGCTGAGATGCAGTGTGTGCTTTAGATGTTACATGTACACATCCTTGAAAATATACAATGAACTCCAGAAGAAAAGCACAGCCAACAAAACCAACACTATGAGGGGTAGAGATGTTTCTGATGAGCTTCACAGCAAGCTGGTTGCTGGGAAAAACCTTATGAAACCTTCACATGAGCTGCCTATATGGGCACAACTCCTCTTGTCACCACCTTGGTCCTGGGGTACAGCTGCTGTTGACAACCCTTCTTTGGGTCTGGACAATGGCATCTGTCTTGTTTGCTAGAGTTTATTTGGTTTAGCCTTTACAACATAATTAGACTCACTATAAACCAACAGAGTAGCATTGATTTTTACAGTGGGGGTGGTGAAACAGTGGCACATATTGCCCAAAGAGGTTATAGATGCCCCATTCTTGGAAACATTTAAGGTCAGGCTGGACAAGGCTCTGAGCAACCTGATCTAGTTGAAGATGTCTCTTCTCACTGCAAGGGGGTTGGACTGTGTTGGTGTGACCCAGCCCACTGCGGGGCTGGGGCTGCGTAATGCCAATCAATCCCAGCCCCTCCCCTGGATCGAGTTCCCCGAAGAGTCAGACTCAGAGGCCGGGTCGAGGGGCGACTCAGAAGCCTATGCTGCACCCTCCTGGGTGGTGCCCAGGTACAAGCCACCTCCCTCAGTTCGGGAAAATTCTCGGTTACTCGGTTGTTCACTGGTTCTCTGTTATAACTCCCACCTCTCGGTTTACCCCAGTGGTTCTTGTTACATTGTATCCTCCCCCTGGCTTGTAACTCATTGGTTGTTTTCCCCTTTCACCGGGGTTTTCAAATTCCCTATAAAACTGAGGACAAGGCTCTGAGGAGCTATCCCATCACAATACCATCATTCCTATCACATCGGATTCCAGCCTTCTGAGCTCGTTCGGGTTGCGAAACTTTTAACAATAACCCTGTTAGAAGCCAGACCCCAACAGCCTCTCTCTTTCTTTGTCTCTGAGCTAATGTGAGCTGACACCATCGGCTCCTGCTCTGTTCCCTTTGCAAAGAAGCCAGCTAGCTAGCCCAGCAAGCAGCTCTTTTCCTGACTCCGAAGTCACTTCAGCAACGCGTGGAAGTAATGCAGCTGGACTGACTGACCTGGGGCACACCAGAGTTGGTGCCTCAAGCACCTAACCCTGCGTTAGGACTGGATAACTTTTAAAGGTCCTTTCCAACCCAAACAATTCTGTGATTCTTTGATTATATGATGGAAGGGCTTCACACAGAGACACCCAAGGTGCTCATGCAATAATGCATCCAAAAAAGTGGTGTAGGATTGACATAAAGCATGGTTCACCATAGGATGTGCTATCTTCTGCTATGGGATGCCATTTGAGTCAGCCTTTCCAAACACAGAAATGGACCTGATTTCTCCCTGTGGCTTCCTACAGCATCACTTCACACCATTGGTGTCCACTACTTCTCCCACAACAGTGCTGGACACCCCATTCACAGGACCACCAGATGAGCACCCAGGATGTGCTGCAGGAGCAAAGACAGCACTGCTGGGCTGAAAGGATGTGGTACAAAGTGCATTGGAGCAGACTCAGCAAAGCATTGAAGAGCAAACTTGTCTACTGCTGAAGTCCAATGAAAGTCCTCACATTCTGCAACGCTTAGCTACACAGGCTGCCTGAGTCAGCTATTTTCTTATAAGCTTCGTGGAAATGAATCTTCAGGAGGAATTTAAGTAGCTGTTTTGCAACACCAGCTTGGGAAAGACATCCTAAGTACAGATGGCATGCAAGATAGCTCTAAAACAGCTCTTTAAATGCTTTGCTGGATCTTCCACAAATCATTAGGGATGTTCAGATTAAGGCCCCTGTTGCACAGAGTGGGCAACCAGATAGGAAGACATCCCTCCAGACTTCAAGGCTGACTGCCCAGACTGGTGTTGAAATCACTGCAGTAGATTTCAGGTAGAATTTGCTTGAAAATGGTGCTCTGAATAAACTCCATTACTTGGAATTATGGTTTTGGATTCTTAGTGCACTGTAAACATGACTGCAAAAATTACATGAAAACCATTGAAAACTACAATGACAAAGAATTGAATCCAGTTTAGTTTAAACTTGAAATACACAACCAGAATACGAAGCATTTCCCAAAAATCTGCTGAGTGCAAAGACGGACAGATCCTGGACTTCTGATAAGAATGTGACTTGAATGAATACAGATTCATCTTTTATTACTTTGCAATAAAAGAACTTGTACTAGTTTGAAAACAAACCAGTGGGAGGCACCAAGTCAGAATAACAATATAATGGGGAAGTTTAAAGAAAAGGAAAGAAAAAAAAAACTAAAAGAAAACACTGGTTCAAACTGACAGAGTCAAGATACAACCTGAGTCCCTGTTAGGCAGGGTGGTGGTAGCAGTCTGCTAGAATGGTGGCTGCAGTCCTCTGAAGCGGTGATCCTGTAGAAAAGAGGGTCTGCTCTTCCTCAGAAGGTCCAGTGGTGGCTGTGTAGCTCCTGTCCTCTGGAAATCCAGTGGAAAGGCCTTCTCTCTGGTGTTCAGCCTCAGCTTATATCCACGCTGGGATGCTTGGTTCCTCCCTCTGGGTGGAGCATCTCACAATGGGGTAATGAGTCATGAGGCCAGGTGTTGATTTGGCTCATTAACAGATGATAGTCCAGAGGGAGTTATCTATGAGTCATGCGGCAGGACAATGATGGGCCATTAACAGCAAGATAGTCTGGGGGGAGGAGGCAAGGAAACACTGCCCCACCTGATTTCAACGGCTGATGGGGATGGTAATAGAATACACTGCAACCCAGGACATTATCCACCCCTTATTCTATTACCATCTACATCATCCCAAATCAATACCTTCTTTAAACTCTACACACACATACATATATATATATATATATATACAATGAAACCCTACGCACCGTTCTCACCTAAGATTAGGTCTCCTTGTGGTACACAATGGGTTTCCCCATCTTTTTGCATTACCCACCAAGTGCAACCAGGTCCTTGAGCAAAGACAATCCCACGGATGGGTTTGCCTTTGCCTGAGGTGGGATTGATCCAAACAGTCTTTCCTAAAATACCCCTCAGGTGTACCACAGGGACTCTATCTCCATCCACTGTGTGCAAGGGTTCAGACTCGGCGGGACCAGCTCGATTGATGGACCCTCGGGTATTGACCATCCAGGTGGCCTTTGCTAAGTTCACTTCCCAATTTTTGAAGGTCCCCCCACCAAGTGCCTTTAGGGTGGTTTTAAGTAGTCCATTGCAGCGTTCAACTTTTCCGGCAGCTGGTGCATGATAAGGAATATGATATATCCATTCAATACCGTGTTCTCTGGCCCAGGTGTTGATGAGGCTGTTCTTAAAATGAGTCCCGTTGTCCGACTCGATCCTGTCAGGGGTGCCATGTCTCCACAGGACTTGCTTTTCCAGGCCCAGGATGGTGTTCCGGGCTGTAGCATGAGGCACAGGGTAGGTCTCCAGCCATCCAGTTGTCGCTTCAACCATGGTCAACACGTAGCGCTTGCCTTGGCGGGTTTGGGGAAGGGTGATGTAATCAACCTGCCAGGCTTCCCCATACCTGTACTTTGACCATCGTCCACCGTACCACAGAGGCTTCACCCGCTTGGCCTGTTTGATTGCAGCACAGGTCTCACAACTGTGGATGACCTGTGAGATGCTGTCCATGGAAAGGTCCACCCCTCGGTCACGGGCCCATCGGTATGTTGCATCTCTCCCCTGATGACCAGAGGCATCATGGGCCCAACGAGCTAGGAATAATTCTCCCTTGTGCTGCCAGTCCAGATCCACCTGAGATACTTTCACCTTAGCAGCTCGGTCCACCTGCTCGTTGTTGCGATGCTCTTCATTAGCCCGACTCTTGGGTACGTGCGCATCCACGTGTCGAACCTTCACGGTCAGCTTCTCTACTCGGGCGGCGATGTCCTGCCAAATCTCAGCGGCCCAGATGGGTTTCCCTCTGCGCTGCCAGTTGGCCTTTCTCCAGCGATCCAGCCATCCCCACAGAGCATTAGCTACCATCCATGAGTCGGTGTAGAGATAGAGCCTCGGCCACTTCTCTCCTTCAGCAATATCCAAAGCCAGCTGGACAGCTTTAAGCTCTGCAACCTGACTCGATCCACCTTGTCCCTCGGTAGCTTGAGCAACTCGTCGTGTGGGGCTCCATACTGCAGCTTTCCACTTTCGGTTAGCGCCTACAATTCGGCAGGAACCATCAGTGAAGAGGGTATAATGTCTTTCAGTCTCCGGTAGCTCGTTATATGGTGGGGCTTCCTCAGCACGAGTCACTTGCTCTTCCTCTTCTTCAGAAGATAATCCAAAAGTCTCACCTTCAGGCCAGTTTGTTATAATTTCTAGAATCCCAGGGCGATTCAGGTTTCCAATACGGGCACGCTGTGTGATGAGGGCGATCCATTTGCTCCATGTGGTGTCGGTGGCGTGATGCGTGGTAGGAACCTTTCCCTTGAACATCCAACCCAGCACCGGTAGTCGGGGTGCCAGAAGCAACTGTGCTTCAGTGCCAATTACCTCAGAGGCAGCTTGGACTCCTTCATAGGCTGCCAAGATTTCCTTCTCTGTGGGAGTGTAGTTGGCTTCAGACCCTCTGTAGCTTCGGCTCCAGAATCCCAGTGGTCGGCCACGAGTCTCACCAGGCACCTTCTGCCAGAGGCTCCAGGACAGACCATTGTTCCCGGCTGCAGAGTACAGCACGTTCTTCACCTCTGGTCCTGTTCTGACTGGGCCAAGGGCTACCGCATGAGCAATTTCCTGCTTGATCTGGGCGAAGGCTTGCTGTTGTTCAGGGCCCCAGTGGAAATCATTCTTCTTGCGGGTAACCAGGTAGAGAGGGCTCACGATCTGGCTGTACTCAGGAATGTGCATCCTCCAGAAACCTATGGCGCCTAGAAAAGCTTGTGTTTCCTTCTTGTTGGTCGGTGGAGACATCACAGTGATCTTATTGATGACCTCAGTGGGAATCTGACGCCGTCCATCTTGCCACTTTACTCCCAGGAACTGGATCTCTTGAGCAGGTCCCTTGACTTTGCTCCTTTTGATGGCAAAGCCAGCTTCCAGGAGAATCTGGATGATTTTCTCTCCTTTCTCAAACACTTCCTTTGCTGTGTTTCCCCACACAATGATGTCATCGATGTATTGCAGATGTTCTGGAGCCTCACCCTTTTCCAATGCAGTCTGGATCAGTCCGTGGCAAATGGTGGGACTGTGCTTCCACCCCTGGGGCAGTCGATTCCAGGTGTATTGCACACCCTTCCAGGTAAAAGCAAACTGGGGCCTGCATTCTGCTGCCAAAGGAATGGAGAAGAAGGCATTGGCAATGTCAATAGTAGAGTACCACTTCGCTGCTTTGGACTCCAGCTCGTACTGAAGTTCCAACATGTCCGGCACAGCGGCGCTCAATGGTGGCATGACCTCATTCAGGCCACGGTAGTCCACCGTCAGCCTCCATTCTCCACTGGACTTACGCACTGGCCATATAGGGCTGTTGAAAGGTGAATGGGCCTTGCTGACCACCCCTTGGCTCTCCAGTTTGCGAATCATCTCATGGATGGGAACCACAGAGTCTCTGTCGGTGCGGTATTGCCGGCGGTGCACTGTTGCTGTGGCGATTGGCACCTGTTGTTCTGCAACTCTCAGCAGTCCCACAGCAGAGGGGTCATCTGAGAGGCCAGGCAATGTACTCAGTTGTCTGATATCTTCTGTCTCCACAGCAGCTATCCCAAAAGCCCAACGATGTCCTTTTGGGTCCTTGAAATACCCATTTCTGAGATAGTCTATGCCGAGAATGCACGGGGCCTCCGGGCCCGTCACGATGGGGTGTTTCTGCCACTCGTTCCCAGTTAAACTCACTTCAGCTTCCAGTACAGTCAGCTGCTGGGATCCTCCTGTCACTCCAGAAATAGAAATGGGTTCTGCTCCCACATACCTTGATGGCATCAGAGTGCATTGAGCACCGGTGTCAACCAAAGCCGTGTATTTTCGTGGGTCAGATGTGCCAGGCCATCGGACCCACACAGTCCAAAAGACCCGATTCTCCCTTTCCTCTACCTGGCTAGAGGCAGGGCCCCTCTATTCCTGGTCATGTTGCATGTTGCTCCCTTCCGGTGAATACGTTCCTGAGGTCCCTTCAAGAGGATCGGTCATATTATCATTCCGGTACCGTCTGGAGTTCTGTGTGCGAGAGACCGGAGCAATATTGACTCTAGATGCGCTTCTTGTGGTAGTTGTCCCTCTTTTTAGTTCACGTACCCGAGCTGCTAAGGAGGAGGTGGGTTTTCCATGCCACTTACTCATGTCTTCTCCATGTTCCTGAAGGAAAAACCAGAGGTTACCTCGTGGGGTGTATCCTCTCTCCCTGGTTGGGAGACGCTGGCTCCTAATGGCAGAGACTCTTGTTGGTTCTGGGGAGATCTGGTAAATCTCTTCCTTAAGTTCCTTTTTCAGTTTCTGATGGCCTTCTTCAATCAAGCTCTGGACTTGCTCAGCCAAAAGACTTGTTTCCACGGATGAGACATGGGTGCGAAATGGGGCTGTGACGGTGTCCTCGTAAATCCTCAGTTTGTTCACCAAGACGCCCACCCTGTCCTCGCCTTCCCTCCATTGCAGCGTTGCCAGGTAACGGGAGTATATCTCTGGTCCAAGGCGTGCGAACCTCAACCACATCTGTGACGTGCACTGGACACCATCTGGGCTCTTAGGAAATCTCTCGTCTTCTGAGAAAATGATCTCCAGCACAGCCAATTCCCTCAGGCACCGGATACCTTGTTCCATTGTGCTCCATTTTCCTTGGTGCACCTGGAGGTCTTCTTTACAAAGGTACCTGTCCCTTACACTTGTAAGCAGTCGCCGCCAGAGGCTGAGAGTTTCTTGGGTTCTCCCGATCCCCTGGTCAATGACCACATCCCGGGACAGAGATCCCAGCTGCCTGGCCTCACTTCCGTCCAGAATGGTGTCATTGGCTGCAGCGTTCCAGATGCGGAGCAGCCAGGTCAGGATAGACTCGTTCGTCTGGCGGGTGAATTCCCTCCGCAGGTCACGCAGCTCACCCAGGGATAGCGACCGAGTGATGATCTCTGGCTCTGCCTCTTCTGCTGGGTGCGAAGGTCCTGCTGCATCCTCGTCAGTCACAATGCGGGCTGATTTGCTTTTTGATTTCTTCTTCTGAACGGGGGCAACTGCAATTGGTTTAGGCTGTTCTGGTTCGGTGACGGTTTGCATGGGGACACTGAGAGTGCTTTTGGTTCCCTTCTCCTCTGTGTCAGTCTGCATAGACATGGACGCTGTTGCTTTGCATTTGGTTTCTTTCTCCTCTGTGTCAGTCTGCGTAGACATGGACGCCGTTGTCTTGCATCTGGGTTCTTTCTCCTCGGTGACAGTCTGAGTAGACATGGACGCTGTTGCTTTGCATTTGGTTCCTTTCTCCTCTGTGTCAGTCTGCGTAGGCATGATGTTTGTTGCTCTGCTCTTTTTCCCTCCCTCATCCTGAGGATGCTGTGCCATGGCTCTGATCCTAAGCATGGTGTACATGGTGCAGGCTGTACAGAGAAGACAAAGCAGAACTGACAGCAAGTTTATGCCGTCTTTGACATCCAGAGGGAATTCAATATTTTCAAAAACTGCTGTGCCTGGCCTGAAAGGCTGGAAGAAACCACTCTCTACTCCTCCCACCAGGGGCTGGGTGCGATTGTTGAGGAGATCCCAGACATAGGAGCCCAGACTAGGACAGCCAAACAAAACTGAGTATATACTCCGAATGGTATTCATCGCCTCGCAGGTTATTATGCTGTAGACATAATAAACCATTAAAGCAATTCTCATACCATTCCCTGGTTTTAACAGGAGTAATACTACAGGCAGGTAGTTCCCCATGTGAGGAAAAATATAGAGAGCAAGATACAGTACCCACGTAGACAAGCTGAGCACCATGGTGAATAGGTTTCCGTTAACACAAAATTGTAATTCTGACTTTCTCTCAGAGCTGCCGCACGTTGGGCGCCAAATTATGTACTAGTTTGAAAACAAACCAGTGGGAGGCACCAAGTCAGAATAACAATTTAATGGGGAAGTTTAAAGAAAAGGAAAGAAAAAAAACTAAAAGAAAACACTGGTTCAAACTGACGGAGTCAAGATACAACCTGAGTCCCTGTTAGGCAGGGTGGTGGTAGCAGTCTGCTAGAATGGTGGCTGCAGTCCTCTGAAGCGGTGATCCTGTAGAAAAGAGGGTCTGCTCTTCCTCAGAAGGTCCAGTGGTGGCTGTGTAGCTCCTGTCCTCTGGAAATCCAGTGGAAAGGCCTCCTCTCTGGTGTTCAGCCTCAGCTTATATCCACGCTGGGATGCTTGGTTCCTCCCTCTGGGTGGAGCATCTCACAATGGGGTAATGAGTCATGAGGCCAGGTGTTGATTGGGCTCATTAACAGATGATAGTCCAGAGGGAGTTATCTATGAGTCATGCGGCAGGACAATGATGGGCCATTAACAGCAAGATAGTCTGGGGGGAGGAGGCAAGGAAACACTGCCCCACCTGATTTCAACTGCTGATGGGGATGGTAATAGAATACACTGCAACCCAGGACAGAACTTATACTTCAGACTCCAGACTGCCTCCTTTAAAAATACAGCCAGGCTGATCACTTATCCTGAGATCTGATAATCCTCCAAAAGATATAAACTTTAAACTCATGACAAGATGCACAGACACAGCCCACCACCATCACTCCACAACCCTGTACCTCAAGATACATCTTAAATAGTATGCACGAGCCCCCACCTTCTGTCTTTGTGTTCAGCTGACTTCCTTTAGACCTCAGTGACTCTTTGATCTGCAGCAAGGAGACATCCTAGGATTTTTTTCCATGTTCTATTTATACTAGTGCTTTCTAGTGAAGAAATAAATGTCTTTCATGTAGAAGCCAAGGCAAGATTTGACAGGATGTCCCAACAGCTGTCCAGACAACTGACCCAAAGTCAATGGCAAGCAGTTACTTTCAACACAGGGATTTGGTAAAGCACCAACTCAAGAAACAGAGATGCTTTGAACTTACATGCGCAAAAGCCTTTATTAAACACATAAAATAAATTTCTTTAAAAATAATGCAGCATGCTGTAGCATGTAGTGTAGGGCTTTGGGAGTCAGGATTGATCTGGACATTGACTTATTGCAATCCAATGACAATCCTAAGCCACTTTCCAAATGTTTGCCTAACTCTGTACTGCTGTCAAAAGAACAGTTATCTCCTCTTGACCCCTGTCCTGGTTTGAAGGAGAGGTGTCTGCCAAGGTGTCAGAGACTGAAATATTGTAATTTATGACTTAAACATTTTCTTGAAGGACTTTTAAAACTGTATTACAAAAGCTGCAAAAAAAGCCTACTGCACCCTGAACGGGGCCCTGAGTGAGGCCTTACACTGCTCGCTGATGAAGATAAGTAACAACTCAGAGCTGGGGACATTCACAAAGCACAAGCTCAACACCTCAGAAATGGAGATCACAGCCCCAGGGCTATCAGCTGTCAGGCTTGCAGAGACTCTCACACCAAAGGGTGGGGGGAGGAGATGCTTTGGGTATCTTGGAAAAGCCTGTGGTCAGAAGTTTATCCACGGCAGAAGGGGGCGACGTGGTCCATCACAGGAGCCCCCCTCAAAGGGGTCCCCAGACCCCGCACCAGAGATGATGCAACAGACCCTCAGTGTTGCAAGGGACTGTGTCAAGCTAGCCCCTGCAAGGGGAGACACGTGGGTGTTCCCACCTGGCCCACAGCATATATTAATCCACGGGATTCTGTACTCTTTGGCGTGGCGGCGTGGCGTGTGGCCACAGCAGCGACGGGGAGCCCTCACCACCAGAAGACCAGATAGAGGGGAGCAACGAGACATCATTGGGACCCTCAGATGGGTGATATGCTTCCACCTAACCCCTGTCACCTCTCCCTGTTCCCCCACCCCCCATGCACACTTTTTCTTTCTTTCATTCTTTTCTCTTTCCTTCTCTTTGCCTCTCTACTATTTAATAAAATACATACATTTTTTAGCAACAATATTTAATCTCATTTGGTTTTAATCTCATTTCTGGGAGTATTTAGAACCTTCTAAGTTCTTTCCGGTTTATGCTCAGAGACTTAGCTTGCTTTGCTTTTCTGAGTTTAAACCAGATCATAACACAAGGAAGGCGGGAACCTCCCTTGGAGCAGAAAATGTGACCCCCTTCCCTCCAAATTATTATAACTCCAAAATTACGGGGCTTTCAGGCAAAGATATGGGAAAAGGAATAACAGTTCTTTACTAATGTGTGTATATATATATATATATATATATATATATATACATATGCATAACAAGGCAAACAATCACAATGGCAGCAACAATAAACAAAACCAGAAACCCAATAACAGCCTTCTCTCAGCTGTCAAGCATTTTCCCCTTTGGTGTAGTTATGGTCACAGCCGTCAGGGGCGTGGTTGGCTGCCGGCCAGGCAGGGCAGGTGCAATGATTCCCCCTTGGCTACAGGGGGCACTGTGGCACGAGCTCAGACACCTCTCTGCACATGGGTAATGGCGAAATGGGCTGTAGCAGGAAGCTCAGAGCAGCAGCTGGAACGGCAGAGGCGGGCACACCCCAGGGTGGCAAACAAAATGTAACAGAAAACTCTACAGCCTTAGCAGAAGCCGCGGGGGATCAGGAAGACACGGGGTGTTGGGTTAGAGTGTAGCGAAAAAGCCTGAGGCAGCGACAGAAAACAGCAGGGCTGGGCAGGGGCAGCTGGGCTTCTCCATAGCAACTGCCACACACAGCTGTGGAGATACGGCCCTCCAGGAAGGGGGAGGGGGTCGGGATCCCAGGTTTTTCCACTGAGGCACCTGAGTAGATGGTGAGGGTCCTTTCCAGTCAGATCAGGTGATAATAAGGTCCAAGTTTACCGGCTGCTCTTATGAGCAGAGGCTCACCCACGGTAAAGAAGAAGCAGTGCCAGGCTGGACTCCGCAGTGGCAGCGAATTCTCCCACAGTAGTAGCAGCTCGACCATTCCCTTCAGATCCCAAAAGTGAGAAAGAGAGCCAGGAGCTGAGCCCAGCCCCCTGACCCCCCAGCCAAAAATCTCGCAGTATCTCTGCCCTTCCCAAGAGAAAAGCCCCCGGCTAAGAGGCTGCAGCCAGCTGCACCCCTTCCCCCACCTTGGCCTCTTCTTTTGTCTCTCTTAAGTACTGGTAGTTATTATCTCTTAGGCAACAGATGAGAGAAAATTCCCTGAGAGAAAGGAAAAAAAAATTTAAAATCCTAACCTCCAACATTATCCACCCTGAATTGTTTCCCATACCAACATGTTATATCAAACTTAAACTTTTAAACTATATACATATATGTATTAAACTAATTATAAACATATATACATCTAGATCTAGATACAGGCACAGTGTGACAGACGGTTCACCCAAAAAACAAGGTCCCCTTGAGGTATACATCGTGTCTCTTCATTCTTCTGCATCACCCACCAGGTGCAACCTGGTCCCTGAGCAAAGACAACCCCACGGATGGGTTTGTCTTTGCTCGAGGCAGAATTAATCCAAACAGTTTTTCCCAGCATACCTCTCATATGTATCACCGGAACCTTATCCCTGTCTGTTGTACACAGGGGTTCAGATTGGGCAGGGCCAGCTCTGTTAATGGAACCTCGGGTGTTAACTAACCAGGTGGCTTTTGCTAGATGCTGTTCCCAATTTTTTGAAAGTCGCCCCACCCTGCGCTTTCAAGGTGGTTTTAAGTAGTCCGTTGCACTGTTCAACTTTCCCAGCCTCTGGTACATGGTAAGGGATATGGTACACCCACTCAATGCCATGTTCTCTAGCCCAGGTGTTTATAAGGCTGTTCTTGAAATTAATTCCGTTGTTTGGCGCAATTCTATTGGGAGTACTATGCCTCCAAAGGACTTGCTTTTCAAGACCCGAGATGGTGTTCCGGGCAGTGGCATGAGGCACAGGGTAGGTCTCCAGGCATCCCGAGGTGGCTTCTACCATTGTGAGAACATAGCACTTGCCTTGGTGTGTTTGAAGCAGTGTGATGTAATCAATCTGCCAGGCCTCCCCATACTTGTATTTGGACCATCGCCCACCATACCACAGGGGCTTCACCCGCTTGGCCTGCTTGATCGCAGCGCATGCCTCACAATCATGGATAACCTGGGAGATACTGTCCATGATTAGATCCACCCCTCAGTCTCGTGCCCACTTATAGGTGGCATCTCTGCCCTGATGGCCTGAGGCATCATGGGCTCATCGAGCTAGGAACAATTCTCCCATTGTGTTGCCAATCAAAATCTTTCTGTGACACTTCTATCTTTGCAGCCTGATCTACCTGTTTGTTGTTTTGGTGTTCCTCATTAGCCCTACTCTTGGGGACATGGGCATCCATATGACTGACTTTCAGAGGTAGTTTCTCTATCCGGCTGGCAATGTCTTGCCATTCTTCAGCAGCCCAGATTGGTCTTCCTCTATGCTGCCAGTTGGCCTTCTTCTACCTTTCCAGCCAACCCCATAGAGCATTGGCTACCATCCATGAATCAGTGTAAAGGTAGAGCTTTGGCCACTTCTCTCTCAGCAATGCCCAGGGACAGCTGAATGGCTTTGAGTTCAGCAAGTTGGCTCAATCCATCTTCTCCTTAAGTAGCTTCTGCAACCTGCCATGTGGGGCTCCATACAGCTGCTTTCCATTTTCGATTTGTCCCTACAATGTGACAGGAACCGTCGTTGAAAAGAGCACAGTGTGTTTCTTCTTGTTGCAGTTCGTTGTATGGTGGAGCTTCCTCAGCATGGGTTACCTGTTCTTCTTCCTCTTCGTCAGTGAGACCAATGTTTTCACCTTCAGGCCAATTTGTAATTATTTCCAAGATCCCAGGGTGATTTGGCTTTCCAATAGGGGCACCTTGTGTGATGACGGCAATCCATTTACTCCATGTGGTGTCAGTGGCGTGGTCACTAGAGGGAACCTTTGCTTTGAACATCCACCCCAGCACCGGTAGTCGGGGTGCCAGAAGGAGTTGTGCTTCTGTGCCAATAACCTCTGAGGCACCTTGAACACCTTCATAGGCTGCCAGGATTTCCTTCTCTGTTGGGGTGTAGTTGGCTTCAGACCCTCTGTAACTTCGGCTCCAGAATCCCAGTGGTCGACCCCGAGTCTCACCAGGTGCCTTCTTGCCAAAGGCTCTAGGACAGACCATGGCTCCTGGCTGCAGAGTAGAGCACGTTCTTCACCTCTGGTCCTGTTCTGACTGGGCCAAGGGCTACCCCATGAGCAATCTCCTGCTTGATCTGGGCGAAGGCTTGCTGCTGTTCAGGGCCCCAATGGAAATTGTTCTTCTTGCGGGTAACCAGGTAGAGAGGACTCAAATTCTGGCTGTACTCGGGAATGTGCATTCTCCAGAAACCTATGGCACCGAGGAAAGCTTGCGTTTCCTTCTTGCTGGTCGGTGGAGACATTGCGGTGATCTTATTGATGACCTCAGTGGGAATCTGATGCCCTCCATCTTGCCATTTCACTCCTAGGAACTGGATCTTTCGAGAAGGTCACTTAACCTTGCTCTTCCTGATGGTGAAACCGGCTTCCAGGAGAATATGGATGATTTTCTCTCCTTTCTCAAATACTTCTGTTGCTGTGTTCCCCCACACAATGATGCCATCAATGTACTGCAAATGTTCTGGAGCTTCACCCTTTTCCAGTGAAGTCTGGATCAGTCCATGGCAGATGGTGGGACTGTGCTTCCACCCCTGGGGCAGTCGGTTCCAGGTGTACTGCACACCCCTCCAGGTGAAAGTAAACTGAGGCCTGCACTCTGCTGCCAGAGGAATGGAGAAAAAAGCATTAGCAATGTCAGTAGTGGCATAACACTTTGCTAACTTGGACTCCAGGTCATACTGGAGCTCCAGCATGTCCAGCACAGCAGCCCTCAATGGTGGAGTCACTTCATTTAAGGCATGATAGTCCACAGTCAATCTCCATTCCCCTTCAGACTTGCCCACAGGCCGAACTGGGCTGTTGAAGGGTGAGTGGGCCTTGCTGACCACCCCTTGGCTCTCCAGCTGGTGGATCATCTTCCAGATGGGGATCATGGCATCCTGATTTGTCCAGTACTGCCAGCGGTGCACTGTCGAGGTGGCAATTGGTACCTGTTTTTCCTCCACCTTCACAAGTTCAACTGCAGAAGGGTTCTCTGACAGTTCAGGCAAGGTGTTCAATTGCTTAATGCCCTCTGTCTCCACAGTAGCTATCCCAAAAGCCCACCTGAGTCCCTTTGGGTCTCTAAAATACCCACTTCGGAGGAAGTCTATGCCCAAAATGCACGGGGCCTCTGGACCAGTCACAATAAGTTGTTTCTGCCACTCCTTCCCAGTCAAGCTCACCTCGGCTTCAACAGGGTCAATGTGCGAATTAACAGCAGGTCAGCAAGCCTGTCTGGTTCTGACATTGATCTTGGCACAACACATTTATACCCGTGAGAAACAGAAGCAAGAAATCTAAACAATACAGAGAGAGAACAGCAGCAAACTTGCACCTGGTGTTTTTCTGAACGTTTAGAATGCTTAGGATGCTTATGCTGCATAGAACCAATAATGATATATTATAGTTACATAATAGCCAATAAGTCTATTGTAGTAGTTAAGTGACCAATGGATAAGTGACATGAATGATAAACATACAAAAGTCTATAAATGACACTGGCTTCATAGAATAAATGGGTTTTTTGCCTGGAACTGTTCTGGGGTCTGTATGTGTCGTGCCCGTCTCAACAGTGACATCTGCTGACCCCACGCGATATTGCAACACGAAGTAATATTGCAGCGAAAAGCAATTCTGTATCGAACAGTGATATCACAGTGAAAAGTGATACGATCACAGCAACGGCAGGGCGAGGTGCCGTGGAGACGGAGCCTGGTGTAGCTGAAAGAGCAGAGGAGTTCTGCCAATGTCCCGGGTTGTGATTTGATACCTTGTGGCGTTTTTCTCAAGGTAAGCAGCCAGGACCAGATTAAAATGGGAAATCATTTATCAAAGGAGGAAAAGACTGTAGTGTCGACCTGGAAGGAGCTTTTAAAGCGGAAGGGTGTTAAAACCACAGACTTTGCCCTTCAAAGCGTCTTGCTGTGGGTGCGGTCCCCAGACTTCCCTGTGGATGCTAAGGTAGCATTCAGTGTGTCTGCATGGAAGGCAGTGGGGGAGAAACTCTGGGATGTGATATCCACTGGAGACAAGAATGCTGTATGAAACGCTGAAGGAGTGGAAAAGCGAGCAGGACCAGCAAGACAGGGAGGCTGCAGAAGCTGCGCAGTTGGGGGCTGACGTGGAAGGGGACATGCCGATGGCGGAAGCGGAGGAGGGGGAGACCTCAGTTGCTTCGGGTGCCTGCTTTGGTGGGCTGAACAGCATGCCCAATGTTGTTAAAGTAGAAGTAAAAAAGAATCCCGGCCAGTCTTCCATGTATCTGTCTCAGAGACACTATGTTAAACCTATGTATCCCTCCTCTGCTGACTATGTTAAACCTAAGTACCCTTCTCCTGCTGAGCAGCTGGCTGAGCTTTCGCTTAAACATCAGAAGGACGCGCTTCCAGCTGTGCCCTCTGTTCCGCCCCCCCCGTCTCCGCCCGACCTGGGTGGCGATTGTCAACCACTGGGGGAGGGACCCTATCCCCCATTGCCTTGCAGCTCTGAGAGTGAGAGTGACGCAGAGGACTCTGTCGTGGTTGCAAGGAAGGAGTGTCAGCAGGGACAGACGGACTGTAACCTTGAATAGATCAAAACCAGGACAACCATGGACACTACCTCCTTGTCAGGTGACTGTGCAACCCAGACAGCCTCTCCGATTTTGGGATCACGTGAGACGGAAGGCCGCGGAGGTTGGGGACTGGGATTTGGTTGAAAAAATCGGAATGCCTAGATCCGGTGATGAGTTAACTGCTGGGGGGGTGACCAAAGGGGTGGGTGAACAGATGGCCTGCCCAGTTTTTAAGGCAGCCCCTAATTCAGGACAAAATGATGACCATAATGTTATAGTGCGGAAGGTTGTGCAAGATTTACAAACAAAATGGAAAAATATGGAATCGATTCTACAGAAGTAATGCAGATGATTCGGGTTATTAACACTGATCTCCATGCACCTTATGATATTTCCCACCTGGCACAAGTGATATTTCAACTGGTGCAGTTTACTGTTTTTCAAAACACCTGGAGGCAGCTTGCTGAGAGAACTGCATTAGAAAATATGCGGCTCCCCCAGCAAGATTCACCACATGCTGTGGGAGTGGATGCCTTAATGGGCTCTCAGTTGTTTGGTAACCCTCAGATACAGGCTCACTGGGATCCCCTTGTGCTGGAGCAGTGTCAGCGAGTTGACATGACAGCACTGATAAAAACAATGGAGCTGGCATCCCCAAAGCCACAATATGTTACAATACGGCAAGGGGTGAGGGAACCTTTTTTACAGTTCATAGAAAAGGTTGCTGCCGCTCTCGAGAAGCAAGTGGAGGACGAGAATTTGTGGCAAATCCTCTGCAAACAATTGGCTATGGACAATGCAAATGAAGATTGTAGGAAAATTATTGAAGCGCTGCAGGGGGATCCTAGTCTACCTGATATGGTCACTGCCTGATCTAAAGTTGGGTCAGTAGAACACAAAATGTCTGTTTTAGCTGCTGTCCTGCGCCCATCCCAAAGATGCTTTACATGTGGGCAGCAGGGACACATAAAGGCTGATTGTAAACAGAGACAGATAGGACAAAAGGAAAAGGAGGTTAGAAATTTTGGGGTTTTTCATGTAATCATTGTGGAAAGCCTGGTCATTATGCGAGATATTGTAGATCTAAGTATCATATTAATGGTCAGCCTCTGAGGGAGTCAGGAAAGGGAAAGAGGAGCGCAAAGGGGAAGGACATGTGGACACAAGCACTTCCCCGGGGAATGTCACCATTACAGGCCTATTCGACTAATTTAGCGGGAGCACCAAGGGAGCAGCCAGCGTGGATGATTCCACCACAACGACAGTAACTTTGGACTCTTACCAGGTGTACAAAATTCCCTTGAATGTGTGTGGGCCTTTGGACCAAGGACTAAGTGCATTGCTTTTGGGGAGATCTAGTGCCACTGTGGGAGACAGAGGAGTAGAAACTCCTGCAATTAAAGGAGGTTTTGATTTACAACCCTGGAAGAGACTAGGTCTGGCTTAATTGACAGAGATTTATAGATCTTAAGCAACAGAATCACAAGCCTGTGTTCCTATAGTTATGTTCCGGTTTGGCCAAATTTAGAAATATATCCTCTGAGGGAAGGCACAACCACCCCTCCCCCACCAGGTTCGGGAAAATAAATTTTCCTCGAAGGAAAGTGAAGGAGATAAAACTATTTATTTAACAAACACACAGGAGAAGGAAAATAATGCTAAATAATAAAATCTCTCACTGTGGAGGAAAAACCTGGGAAAATGTTAGAATCCTCCCTTTGGTCTCCTTAGAGCTGGGGCTTGGCCCAGGGCCAGGCCCTCTGTGCTCAGTGAAAAGTCGTCCTGATGTGCTCTGAGGTTGAAAGCAGTCCAGCAGAAAAGGAAGAAAATCCAGAATTCCAGGGAAGGAAAATCAAAGTTCAACTCTCAGTCTCTCTCCAGAGAAAAGGAAACTGAAACAACTGGCCAAAAGCTGACTGGAAAGCAGCAAGCTGGGTGCTTCCTCGCTCCCCTGCCGCAGCTGGGAAAAACTGCTATCTCTGTGTGACCTTGAACAAGCTGAAAACTGCTTTGAAAAAGTTTTGCTCAGTTTTTCCTTCCCCCTCTCACACTCAGTTTAAAGGCATAGAAAGGCACAAAGTTAATTTCTGGGCATAGAGCAGCGACATGGGATACACATCATAAAGTCACCCCAGGACAAGTTATAAGTAAAAATGTACACTGGGTGTTCTGGTGGAGGGTTTTAAATATAATAGTGTGATTTTATATAGTTTAAGTTAAGAATTTAGATGGTATAATAGAGACATCTGTGTGTACGTGACATGAGAAGTTATTGGTCAAGACACAGCTGCATTGCAGTGAGAAGTGCCACAGGTGATAGGTCATAAATTCAAAATAAAGTGTCATTTTAAGTGCCTATTGGATTAGAAAGTGTTGCGGGTTGGGTTTGTAACTGGGCGGAAACACCAATTTAGTGTAGTGGTTTGGTCTAAAATACTCATTACTGTTTACCTTCTGTGAGATAAGAATTAGGAGAAATGCAAAGCAGGCACCAAACTTGAAAGAATATAAAGAAGTTTATTAACAGACCTAAAAGAAGTGAAAAAAAAAATTATACCACCTTCAGAACTCTCCTCCTCCCCCCACCTTCCTCCCTTCTCCCACTGACAATGTAAAAAGACAACCCTTAAGATGTTCAGTCTGTTTACCACTTCCATAATAACCTCGTCCAGTCCATTTAGGAAGAGGTCTCTCTGCCTGCATGTGAGTCCCTTCCCCCCGACTCGCAGCTTTCCCCACAACTGCTTTCGAGGGTCCACTATTGAAGTTTTTTGGGGTACAATTTTAAGGTTGAGCCGTTCAGAAACAAAAACAGAGGCCCTTCTCCTTCCCTGGGAGCAAAGGGTCTTCATCTGGTCCATCTCTAGGAACTGAGGTTTTCTCCTTTCCCGTTTGGAGCAAAAGTCCTCATCTGGTCCATCTCTCCCTGTCCAAACTTCTCATGAAATTACAGCTGCGTCAGCATCTGCCTATCTCAGCGCAGGTGCTTTTGCTTACGAGTTGAACACTCCACCCCCCATATCTTCATGAAATTACAACAGGATACTCTGATATATCATAGCTTCACAACAGAATTTCAGCTTTAAGCATCTCCTCTCTCTCTTCCCTCAGGTTTTCAGCTCTTCACAGCAATAAAAGGGTTAATCTCACCTCGGCCTTGCAGCTTTGCAGCTGGAATGTTGAATTTTTCTTATCGCAGTGGAGAGGGCGGAGAGCCAAGCCGCTCCAGCTGCCCACAGCAAGGCAGTGGGGGGGGTTCCATGGCTGGAACAGGTCCATTGGCTCCAGGATGGCCGTGGCCTGGCCCGGCCTGGCCCAAGCAGGGCCTGGCCAGGCCTGCTGGCCCCCACACGGGGCCTGCAGCCACCTGTCCCAGCGCCGGAAACGAAAGAGAGCTTGGGGGGGGGGAGTTTGTCTATTCTTAAATGTGGATCACAGAGGCGGTCACAACTTTAAGTGGCTTAAAGAATTGTCCATATTCAAACTGGCCAGCTGATAGGTTCTATCAGTTCCCAGAGGAAGCTGTAAGCACCCCTTAGCAAGGACATCCCTTCCAGGACTATGCTTGCTAACCTATGACAGAAAATTATAAATTATTATGTACCTCTAAGTCATGTGACTAGTTGCCATTATTCGGAGGTATTGTAAAATCTCACTCTTCGAGGCTGATGTGTTTTGTTATTTTAAGCAATAAATCCGATTAGTCGCATAGTCCCATCTCTTGAAGTTATTTCCTCCTATGAGTGGAACATGCGATTTCTACATGCCACTATACAAGGAATATTTGTTCACCCTGGAATTATTGATGCTGATTTTACGGGCCAAATTTGCGCTATGGTTTCTACTCCCACACCCCCTGTTACAATTCCAGAAAAGACTCACATTGCTCAACTTGTACCTTTTAAGTCATGTGTTTCCAGAACAGATCAATGAATTTGTGGAGATGGAGGTTTTGGATCCACTGGGGTGCTGTCGGTATTTTGGGCCAAAGACATTTCCAGACGAAGGCCGCACATGACCTGTACTGTAATTCTGCCTGAAGCCAGTCTGTCACACATCCGGCTCCAAGGTTTGATTGACACTGGTGTTGACGTGCCCATCATTTCCTTCTCTGAATGGCCTCCTATGGGGCCTTTAACGTCCGTAGGGTTGGCTATTGCAGGGTTGGGGGGAACAACTCAAAGTTATTTAAGCAAGCAGCCTGTGTTGGTTAAAAATGAAGAAGGGCAAGTAGCCACAATCAGACCTTATGTTACTGCAGCACCTTTGAATCTCTGGGAAAGGCATGTACTGGCAGCCTGGGGGGTGAGAATTGGCACGGATTTTTGATAGGGGTCACTGTGCAGAAGGGCACACAGTACCCTACACTGCCTTTGCAGTGGCTCACAGAACGGCCTATATGGGAAAACTAGTGGCCCCTATCAAAAGAAAAATTAGCCGCCCTTCAGGAATTGGTTCAAGAACAATTACAGCAGGGACACATTGAACCATCTACAAGTCCCTGGAATACACTTGTTTTTGTGATCAAAAAGAAATCAGGGAAATGGAGATTGCTCCATGATTTGTAGAATTAATGCAGTGATAGAGAGCATGGGAACTTTACAACCTGGAATGCCTTCGCCCACAATGATACCTATGAGGTGGGACATTTTGATTATTGATTTGAAGGATTGTTTTTTCACCATCCCTTTACATCCTAAAGATGTGCCGAAGTTTGCCTTTACAGTGCCTTCAATTAATAATGCTGAACCTGTGAAGCAATATCAGTGGAAGGTGTTGCCTCAAGGTATGAAAAACAGCCCAACCATTTGTCAATGGTATGTGGCACAAGCCTTGTCTATTGTTCGTGAACAGTTTCCTGGTGCATGTTGCTATCACTATAAGGATGATATATTGGTAGCAACACTGGCTGAGGAGGAACTGTTGAGGATTCAGCCTCAATTGCTCGCTGCATTGCAGTCATACAGGCTGCAAGTGGCCCCAGAGAAGGTGTAGCGACACCTTCCTTGGAAATATTTAGGAGTCAAAATTCTTGAATGAACCATACAACATCAAGATATGCAGTTCCAAAATTCGATTAGTACTCTGAATGATGCTCAGAAATTGTTAGGTACCATTAATTGGCTATGTCCTTATTTAGGGCTAACCACAGCTCAATTGTCTCCATTGTTTGATATATTGAAGGGAGACCCAGATTTGAATTCACCACAAACCCTGACTCCTGAAGCATGATGAGCATTAGAAGAGGTTCAACATGCTGTTTCCACCCGTCAAGTATATCGAGTGGATCCTTCCACTGATGTCGTTATTTTTTTTGTCATTCCAGATCTCCATCCTACAGGGATGGTTGGACAGTGGAATGAACAATGGCCTGATCCCTTGCATGTTTTGGAATAGGTCTTTTTGCCTCACCAGCCTAAGAAAACAGCACCTACGCTGTTTGAACTAATTGCCCAACTGATCATCAAATGTCGGCAGAGGTGCCTGCAATTGATGGCCGAGGACCCTGCAAAAATTGTGCTTCCTGTTCTACAAGAGCATTTTGAACGGTGCTTTGCAAACAGTGCTCCTTTACAGAGTGCACTGCAAAACTTTCTAGGGCAGATTGCTTACCATCTGCCCAGCCACAAATTGCTGCAATTGGCAAAATCAACCAATTTGTCCTTACAGCCAGAGAACAGTCATGTGCCATTGCAAGGACTCACAGTTTTACTGATGGATCAGGAAAAACGGGAAAGACCATTGTCACCTGGAAGGGTGAGTCTGGGTGGCAGGTGCTAGAAAGCCACTAGTCAGGCTCTGCCCAGCTTGTTGAACTAAGGGCCGTGGCTATGGCATTCCAGCATTTTTCTCATGTACCACTGAACCTTGTTACTGATTCTGCCTATGTTGCAGACATTACACAGTGCCTTGATTGCTCATTTATGAAGGAAGTTAAAAATGCTGCTCTTTTTCTGCTATTGAAAACCCTGTGGTGTGAGATTCAGAACCAAGTCCATCCCTATTACATTTTACACATAAGAAGTCACACCACTTTGCCAGGATTTATAGCAGAGGGTAATGCCAGAGCTGATAAGTTAGCCAACCCTGTGTGGGTAGCACCTCAACATGATAAAATAGCACAAGCCAAAGAATCACACAATTTTTTCCATCAGAGTGCATGTACGTTGCAAAAGCAATTTTTGCTAATGCCTACTGAGGCTCATAACATTGTCAATTCCTGTTCTGACTGTCAAGGGTTCACCGCAGCTTTACCAGCAGGCGTCAACCCCAAAGGCCTATAGGCCTTGAAGATTTGGCAGACAGATGTCACTCATATTGCTGAGTTTGGTCGTCTCAAGTACATGCATGTTTCTATTGATACCTTCTCCTCTGCCATGTGGGCATCTGCACACACAGGGGAGAAGTGTTGCCATGCCATCGCACACTGGCGGCTGGCTTTTGCAGTTTTGGGCATACCTTCCTCTGTGAAGACTGACAATGTCCCCGTCTACATCTCTGAGAAAACATGAAAGTTTTTACAAATGTGGGGTGTGACACATAAATTTAGTATTGCTATTATCGAGCGTGCTCATGGTCTTATAAAGTGTGTTTTGGAAAAACAGAAAGGAGGAATGCTTGAAGAAACTCCACAGAGCTGACTGGCAAAAGCTTTGTACACAATTAACCATCTTACAGTGCCACCAAATTCTAATAATCCTGTTCTTTTGAATCATTTTTTCTCTTTGCAGTCTACAGGCGACGCACCTACCCCGAGCGAAAGTACGGGTACGAGATTTACTCACTAACAAATGGGAAGGCCCGTGGGACTTTATCACTTGGGGGCACGGGTATGCTTGTGTTTCCACAGATACTGGTGTGTGTTGGATACTGTCTTGGGGTGATTTTATGATGTGTATCCCATATCGCTGCCCTATGCCCAGAAATTAATTTTTGTGCCTTTCTATGCCTTTAAAATGAGCCTGAGAGGGGGAAGGAAAATCTGAGCAAAACTTTTTCAAAGCAGTTTGCAGCTTGTTCAAGGTCACACAGAGATATCGACTTTTTTTTCCCAGCTGCGGCAGGGGAGCGAGGAAGTACCCAGCTTGCGTTTTTTTTCCAGTCAGCTTTTGCCCAGTTTTTCAGCTGCTTCTTTTTCTCCCGAGAGAAACTGAGAGTTGAATTTTCTTTTTCCTTCCCTGGAATTTCAGATTTTCTCCCTTTTCCCCTGGACTGCTTCAATATCAGAACACATCGGGAAGACTTTTCACTGAGCACAGAGGGCCTGGCCCTGGGCCAAGCCCCAGCTCCGAGGAGACCAAAAGGAGGACTCTAACACTTTATCAGGTTTTTTCTCCATAGTGAAAGATTTTATTATTTAGCATTATTTTCCTTTTCCCGTGTGTTTGGTAAATAAATAGTTTTTATCTCTTTCACTTTCCTTCGAGGAAAATTTATTTTTCCCGAACCTGGTGGGGGAGGGGTGGTCACCTGCTTTCTCTCAGAGGATATATTTCTAAACTTGACCAAACCGGAACAGATACCCCCAAGGTGTGTTCACCCTGATCTGTGACATCAAAAGAGTCAACAGGCCAACAAGCAACCTTCAGAAGATGACAACGGTGCCGACCAACAAACCAACGAGCAACCCTCAGAAGATAATTGTAGGAACCCAGAGTGCCGAGAATATTTCTCTGCCTGTTTTTAAGGGTTCTTACCCCCCTGAACAACACTGTTTTAGCTTCAAGCCTTGGAAAAAATTACCAACAGTCAGACAAGAACTAGAAAATACAATGGTGTGAATTAGGTGATAGACTACTATGTAAGATTGTCACAGGGTGAAAAATTTAGAGGTCTTGGGCTTCTCTTTTTAGTACATAGATAAGAGTAAAAAATGCCAAAATGGAGGATTATTGTTGTTCTCTAGACCTTCTTTTCCTTCTTCTACTACTCCATATTCTGCAGTAAAAGTGGTTTGGAATGATTGGATAGAAAATTCCGCAGTTCCTAGTCGTGTTACTGAATAATTGGTAAGAAAGTGGAAATAATGTATGTTTTTAGTAACTATTGGTAAAAATATCTTTAAAAGGCTGTGTAAATCTTGATAATGAGACTCACTCCTACTTTTCCTCCTTCTATGCTGTACCTGGGTCACGCTAAGTGGCTCTATTCCTCTGATAAGACTTAATAAACAACTATCTGGAAGCATTGAAACTAAAAGAAAAGTCTCAGTTTATCTCTCAAACTCCTTGCAAGGACTTTCATCAGATTCTCTCCCATCAGGAGAGACTTGATTTACGGCACGGTAAAGTGTCAATAATGATGGCATGGATCAGTGGCTGGATGATCCTGCTTCAGGTTGAGATAGAGCAAGGGCTTACCATGTTACCCCCAATGCCAAAGGACAATGTGTGGCTGACCCTTGTCTACACCCTGAATCAATCATCCTTATGCCTATCTCTTACGACCCCACAATCGCCTTTTCACATGTTTGGTTGGTGTACCAGTTGAACCTTCTGTAATAATTCAGGAGGCCAATAGCCGTGTTCCTAAAATTGCTTGTCGTAATACCATGAAAAAGTGTCTTCGGGACATTGATGTATGGGTTGTTGCACTCCCTACCACCTTTGAGCCACAAGAAATAGATATTCTGGGATCAATAAGGGCACCAGCGTGTGTCTTTTTTAACTACACATGGACTTGGTGCTGGGATAACCCACGTTGTCCCAGTACTCAAGACGTGTCACCTGAAAATCCTGTATTTCAGAATGCTTCAGCTTGGTGTGATTGGACAGTTCTAAATCGAGATGGTGTTACATACTACCAAGCAGCTTCAGACCACACGCCGCGTAAATTGCCTCGAGGAGTGCTCTTGATTTGCGGAGATTGCACATGGCCTGCAATGCCCTTTCATGCTGTTGGCGGACCATGTACTATTGGCCGCCTGATTATGCTCGCTCCAAATTTAACTACAATTGCAAATCACATGCATGCAACTCGTAGCAAACAGTCCTTGCATTCTTTTGCAAGTGGCTGCAATGATACCCTTGATTTCTGAAATTTGGAAAAACGTGTTTTATCTTCTCTTTTTGTCCCAAGGGTGGTGGCAGCAAAGGCCCTGGGATTGCTGAATAACTTAGGTTGCTGGCTTGCTAAACAGGCTAGTGCTACTTCGCTTGCTTCATCAGGATTGTTAACTGATGTAGATTCTATTAGACACGCTACTTTGCAAAATCGAGCTGCCATTGATTTTTGCTGTTAGTACATGGGCATGGTTGTGAAGAATTTGATGGCATGTGTTGCATGAATCTCTCTGACCACTCTAAATCGGTGTCTGCTAATATCAAAGAACTACAAATAAGTGTTTCAAAGTTAAGAGAGGAGAGTGAATCTAATTGGTTCAATGTTCTGCTTGGTAATTGGCAATTTACCAGATGGATCAAAAATCTCCTGAAAATGGGATGTTTGATTGTGACTGCCATCTTTGTCATTTTACCCCTTGTGCTGTGTTTATTGTCCTTTCTGCAAAGGGCCCTGCAGAGGACCATAAACACCGAATTTATGGTTGAAAACAAAAAAAGGGGAACTATGTGAATTAACAGCAGGTCAGCAAGCGTGTCTGGTTCTGACATTGATCTTAATACAACACATTTATACCCATGAGAAACAGAAGCAAGAAATCTAAACAATACAGAGAGAGAACAGCAACAAACTTGCACCTGGTGTTTTTCTGAACGTTTAGAATGCTTAGGATGCTTATGCTGCATAGAACCAATAATGATATATTATAGTTACATAATAGCCAATAAGTCTATTGTAGTAGTTAAGTGACCAATGGATAAGTGACATGAATGATAAACATACAAAAGCCTATAAATGACACTGGCTTCATAGAATAAATGGGTTTTTTGCCTGGAACTGTTCTGGGATCTGTATGTGTCATGCCCATCTCAACAGTGACAGGTCAACTGCTGCGATCCCCCTGTCACCCCAGCAATAGAAACGGGTTCTACCCCCACATGTCCCGATGGACTTAGCATACACTGAGCACCAGTATCAACCAAAACTTCGTATTTCTGTGGCTCTGATGTGCCAGGCCATCAGATCCATACAGTCCAAAAGACACGATTCTCCCATTCCTCTACCTGGCTAGAGCCAGGACCCCTCTAGTCCTGCCTATCATTCCCTCCCTGGGCATATATTATGGAGGTTCCTTCAAGGGATTCAGATGCATCATCCTCCCTTCTGTTACACCTGGCAGCTTGGTCACACGAGGCTGAGGCTGCCTTCACTTTAGCAGAACTCCCTTGGTTAGTGTTTTCCTCCTTGAGTTGACGCAGGACAGAAGTGGGTTTTCCATCCCACCTTCTCATATCTTCCCCATGGTCACACAGGAAGAACCACAGGTCAGCTCTTGGAGTGTACTCCTCCCTAGCTGGGGGACGTCAGGCTCTGACATTGGGGCTTGTGACTCGCACTGGAGCCACATGGGAACTGTTCTTCCTCACGTCCTCCATCACCTCCTCCCTAATCTCCTCTTTGAGGCTCTTAACCACAGCAGAGACATGAGTCTGCATTGGGCCACTGACCATGCTCTCATAATTCCTGAGCTTGTTGGCTACGGAACCGTGTCTCTCTGTTGTCCTTGGCATTATTCTTTGCAATGAAGGTGATGTATTGGGATGGCCCTAGATTTGCCAGGTTCCACAACATCTGCCCTGTGCACCTGACCTTGTCACAGTCATTACCGTGCTGTCCATCCCTTCCAAAGAGCACCTGTATTACTACCACTTCTCTCAGCTGTTGGATCCCTTCCTCAATGGCCTTCCAGCGCATTCTATGATGGTATTCCTGCATTGTTTCTCTGTGAACAAACCTCTCTCTTACAGTCATTAAAAGTCGCTCCCAGAGAGAAAGGGGCCCTGGCTCCCTCACAAATATCTGATCCACACCTGGGTCCTGGGTCAAGGATCCCAAATACCTTGGCTTGCCACTATCCAGTTGCACACCTGGACCCATAAGGTCCCAAACCCAAAGTAACCAGGTCAAATAAGCCTCATGCCCCCATTGCACAATGTCTTCACACAGATTACGGAGACTGTTGTACGACAGGGACTCGGTGATGATTTCAGGTTCCAGCTTCCCTGCTGATTGTGAGGGGCCTGGTACCTCATCATCATTAGCTGGGCACACTGATTTGGCCTTATACTTCCTCCTCTGCACAGGGGGACTGCTGCTGGCTGTGGCTGCCCTTGCAGTTCATCTGAAATCTGGATGGTTGTAAAGTCTGTGGGTTCCACTGCTGCACCATCAGACTCTCCCTCTTTAAGGCAGGGAGAGGGTTTCCCACCAGCTGGGGAAGTGTATTCCCTCAGCATCTGGCACATCTCACGCATCTCCTTCACCAGTACCCCCACCCAATCCAGGTGGTTAATTTCTGAGGTGGGCTGTGGGGCAGTGTCAGGCTCTGGGGCAGCATCCCTAGTCTGGGGTAGGTGTCAGGGTGGTTATCCAAGTCAATCTCACCTTATCTCTGAACGCTAAATAGAATGGGCCTATCAGCAACACATGGTTAGCATCTAGAAGTAATTTGAACCCTTTGAAAACTGGTGGGGTTGGCCCAAAGAAATGGGTGAAGGGTCAGAGTAAACCTTCAGAACACTTCTCCTCCTCCCATCTCTCCTCTCTTCTCCCACTGACAACGCAAAAAGACAACACTTGGGACTTTTCCAGTCAGTTTACCACATCTATAATAACCTTCCTTCAGTTCACTTAGGGAGAGGAGTCCCTCTTGCTCATGCTATGGAGACATCTCCACAAGAAACAGTTCTCTCATGGCTTCAATGTCACAGCGAGACAGCCACCTGGGTTGGTTCTCTGTTCACATGTGAAAGTCCCTTCCCTTGACTTACAGCTTTCCCCACAACTGCTTTTGAGGGTTCAACCGTTAGCTAATGGGGTACCATTTTAAGGATGAGCTGTTCAAAAGCAAAGGTTCTCTTCATCTATCTCTGGGATCATCTTCATTTCTGGGAACAGAGGTCTTCTTCCCTGGGAGCAAGGGTCTTCATCAATTTCATCTCTCTCTCTTCAAGCTTCTCACCAGATCACAGCTACTTCAACATTTGTTTCTTTCAGCACAGGTACCTTTTCTCATGGTTGCGGTTTGAATGCTTCACCCCCCACAAATACTTTTCATGAAATTACAAAGGGTACCCTGATGTATCATATGGATGCTAAAAAAGCTGGCAGAGAAATTCTCCCAGCTTTTTACAGCCACTTGTGAAAGTCTCCTTTCTCACGCAAACTAGCTGGGAAAACGGTTTGCTGTTTTGTAAACTATATTGCAGGTGCAAGCTGTTTGTGTCTTGTTTTCCACACTGGGAAAAATATTTTGTAAATGGGTGTTATAGCGTTCAGCCAATCACTCTGGGAGGTTGTCATAGGTTAGCAAGTATAGTCCCGGAAGGGATGTCCTTGCTAAGGGGTGCTTACAGCTTCCTCTGGGAACTGATAGAACCTATCAGCTGGCCAGTTTGAATATGGACAATTCTCTAAGCCACTTAAAGTTGTGACCGCCTCTGTGATCCACATTTAAGAATAGGCAAACTCCCCCTCCAAGCTCTTTCTCGTTTCCGGTGCTGGGACAGGTGGCTGCGGGCCCCGTGTGGGGGCCAGCGGGCCTGGCCAGGCCCTGCTTGGGCCAGGCCGGGCCGGGCCACGGCCATCCTGGAGCCAATGGACCTGTTCCAGCCATGGAACCCCCCCCACTGCCTTGCCGTGGGCAGCCGGAGCGGCTTGGCTCTCGCCCCTCTCCACTGTGATAAGAAACATTCAACATTCCAGCTGCAAAGCTGCAAGCCCAAGGTGAGATTAACCCTTTTTATTGCTGTGAAGAGCTGAAAACCTGAGGGAAGAGAGAGAGGAGATGCTTAAAGCTGAAATTCTGTTGTGAAGCTATGATATATCAGAGTATCGCGTTGTAATTTCATGAAGATATGGGGGGTGGAGCGTTCAACTCGTAAGCAAAAGCACCTGCACTGAGATAGGCAGATGTTGACGCAGCTGTAATTTCATGAGAAGTTTGGACAGGGAGAGATGGACCAGATGAGGACTTTTGCTCTAAACGGGAAAGGAGAAAACCTCAGTTCCTAGAGATGGACCAGATGAAGACCCTTTGCTCCCAGGGAAGGAGAAGGGCCTCTGTTTTTGTTTCTGAACGGCTCAACCTTAAAATTGTACCCCAAAAAACTTCAATAGTGGACCCTCAAAAGCAGTTGCGGGAAAAGCTGCAAGTCGGGGGAAGGGACTCACATGCGAGCAGAGACTCCTCTTCCTAAATGGACTGAACAATATTTGGAAGTGGGCGGCTGTCTCGTTGTGATACTGTTTTCATAGCATGAGCAAGAAGAGACTTCTCTTTCTAAATGGACTGAACAAGGTTATTATGGAAGTGGTAAACAGACTGAACATCTTAAGGGTTGTCTTTTTACATTGTCAGTGGGAGAAGGGAGGAAGGTGGGGGGAGGAGGAGAGTTCCAAAGGTGGTATATATATATTTTTTTCCCTTCTTTTAGGTCTGTTAATAAACTTCTTTATATCCTTCAAGTCTGGTGTCTGCTTTGCATTTCTCCTAATTCTTATCTCACAGCAGATGAACAGTAATGAGTATTTTGGACCAAACCACTACAGAGGTAGATGGTGTCCTGAGTTGCAGTGTATTCCATTACCATCCCCATGAGCTGTTGAAATCAGGTGGGGCAGTGTTTCCTTGCCTCCTCCCCCCAGACTATCTTGCTGTTAATGGCCCATCATTGTCCTGCCCATGACTCAGAGATAACTCCCTCCAGACTATCTTCTGTTAATGAGCCTTATCAAAACTTGGCCTCATGACTCATTACCCCATTGTGAGATGCTCCACCCAGAGGGAGGAACCAGGCATCCCATCATGGATATAATCTGGGACTCTGAACACCAGAGACAACCCTTTCCACTGGATTTCCAGAGGACAGGAGCTACACAGCCACCATTGGACTTTCTAAGGAAGAGCAGACCCCTTTACTACAGGATCACTGCTTCAGAGGACTGCAGCCACCATTCTACCAGACTGCTACCACCACCCTGCCTAACAGGGACTCAGGTTGTATCTTGACTCTGTCAGTTTGAACCAGTGTTTTCTTTTATTTTTTTTTCCTTTTCTTTAATTTCCCCATTAAATTGTTATTCTGACTTGGTGCCTCCCACTGGTTTGTTTTCAAACTAGTACAGATGGTCAAGCACCCAATGATGTTGTACCACTCTTGAGAACAAAGCTATATAAATGAGTCTGTAATTAATCAAATAATCAATTTTATCCTGGACTTCTGTGTCGTTCTTCATGCCGTCCCTGCGGACAACAGCAACAGTATCATAGTTCATCACTATAGCTTTACAAAAGAATTTCAGCTTCTAGGTTGAAGCATTTCCTCTTTCTCCTCTCTCTGGGCTTCAGCTCTTCCTTCTTCACTGACTTTGGTATCTCTGTGGTGTTTTCTTCACATGCCTTCATCTTTCCCTTTCCTTTGACTCGGGAGAGGATTGATGTCAGTAGGTTTCATCTGTTCTGGAGAATTTTACAGCACTAAAAGAGTTAATCTCACTCAGGCCTTGCATCTGGAATTCACCTCTCGCTGTTGGTCACGTAATCTCTGCTGGGCAGCGGCTGGAACTCATTTTGGTGTAGCATTGTGGATACAAAAATGCTGTTAGCAAGGAATTTTCCTGCTGCTTTCTAAGCTGTGAGATACTTTTCTGTCGCGCAGAAAATAATAGCAGAAGTTCTATAAACTATGAACACCTGTGACCTTGTAGAACTATCTTTATGGTACAGTAGAAAAATATTTTGACAATGGATGTTTAGGATTTCTAGCCAATCCACCCAGGGGGTGGCTGATCCTTTGTCCAATTAGACTATGAAGAAAAAAGTCTATAAAAGAGTTTGTAAAATAATTAAATCAATCAATCTTGCTGCACATTTCCTGCCTGTTGGATCTTTTCTCCTCCTCCCTACGGCTGAGGGTTGCAGTAATATAGCATTTCATTTCAGCGGCTGCACGGTGGGGGGGGGGGGCCTGGCTGAGCTGCGCCATGGGCCGGCCCGCACGGAGCAGGGCCCTGGATGGAGCAGGGCCACACGGCTCTGGGGTGGCTGTTTCCCGGCTGGCCCAGGCCCATGCTGCCATGCCGAGGGCCGACCCAGTGGGGCCACATCGAGCAGGGCCCGGCCCGGCCCCACCGGGCCACACTGCCCCCCCCCCGGTTACCTGTCCAAAAGCTGGAAGCAAGAGAGCTTTCCCGGGGTTCGTTAGTTCTTAAATGTGGATCACAGAGGCGTGTCAAGCTTCCTAAATGGCTTAACAGAGTTGTCAATATTCAAATTAGCCAGCTGATTTGTTCCGTGGGGTCTGGAGGAAGCTGTCAGCACCTCCTTGCAAAAGAATCACTTTCATGGCTGATGGAGTTCTCTTTAACTAAAACCCAAGCTGTGCTAAACCAAGACATCCCCTCACTTTTTTTTCTGGTGTTATCACTTGCAACCCCCTCCCAGCCAGGGCCATTTCAATGGAATGTTGTGACACCCAGCTACATCTTTGTTTTCTTAAGTATCGGTAGTTATTGTTTCCTAGAAACTTATGGGACAAAATTCCATGAGGGAAAGAAACAAAAGGAAAAATCCTCACTCCCAGCACAACCACATAAACCTCCTTGAAGAACTTTGGACTGAAAGTCAAACTGCTGAGATTAGATAAAGGGAAAACCCATTCTTCAATCAGCTCAGGCCTGGGGAGAAACAAACAAGTAAACAAGGAAAAAAATGTGAGCCAAACCCAGCAGCCATGCTAAGAATCATCTCTGGCTTGCTTCGGGTGAGGGAGGCCACAGCCCCATTTTGCTGGGAGCAGGTTTGCACAGATTTCCCCCCTAGCCGAGGTGGGGGGAGGAAGATTCAGTGTGTCGTAACCTCAGCTCAGGGGCAGTGAACCCATCCTCCCTTACACAAACTGGCTATGGAACCCCCAACCCCAGGAAGGCTACATCCATGGGACATTCACATGAGGAGCAACTGAGGGGGTGCCTTAATCCATCAATGGCCCCCCAAAATGCCCCCCCCCCGAGTAATTCCTAAAGCCTCGCACCACAGGACTACACGTGATGCAACAAATCCAGACTCTGTTGTAAGAGACAATGGCTACTCCCCTCCCCCATGGAGGTGCCTGGGTTTTCTTACCTAGCCTGAGCATATATTAACCCATCTGATTCTATGCTTTTCGGGGGGGACCATCACCACCAAGACCAGCTGGAGAGGATCAACGGAACATCTTTGGGATCCACGGATGGTGATATTTTCTTTATTCTGCTCTGTCAGTCTCTTTCTGTCCCCCCACCTATTTTCTATTTATTTCTTTCTTTCCCTCCCTCTGTCTCTGTCTCTCTCTCATATTTACTATCAAATAAAACCCATACTACTGACATTGGCATATGGTCTCATTTGCACCTTAATTCGGGCAGAGGCATTTTTATGAACTTTAATAACCATATCATGACACCTTGAAAGGCAGTCTCATGGGTGATGAGGTTCACACATATGAGGATCTGGTGGCCACAAGTTCATTGCAAGATCTGCAGTGGGGGAAGGTCCAACCATAGCCCCTTCCCTCCTTTCTGCCTTGGTTTTCTCCCAAGGAAATGGGGAATGCTGAGAGCAGCCCTTTGCAAAAAAGTATTTTGAGGTTGATGGACAACAAAACACTGCAGCATTGTTTCATCTCTGGCTGTCTTCCCTGGGGGCAGCTTTTGCATTGCTTCCCCATAACCCTTCCTACAGCTGATTGACCCAACAGCACCTTATGTTTGATGAGGACTTTCATGCCAAGTTGGTTAAAAAAAATAAGTAACATAATTAGCTACCAAAGCAACACCAATACAACCAAGGTGATCAAGGTGCCATGGGCAGAAGGCCACAAAAGTGATTAGAGGGCTGGAGCACCTCTCCTATGAGAAAAGACTAAGAGGGCTGGGGTTGTTTAGCCTGGAGAATGCTCTGAGGAGACCTTATTTACCTTTGACACTGTCTCCCACAGTAAACTCCTGGAAAAGCTGGCAGCCCACGGCTTGGACAGGAGCACTCTTCGCTGGGTCAGGAACTGGCTGGATGGTCAGGCCCGGAGAGTGATACTGAATGGTGCAGCATCCAGCTGGTGGCCAGTCACCAGTGGTGTCCCTCAGGGGTCTGTACTGGGACCAGTTTTGTTCAATATTTTTATTGATGACATGGATGAGGGTATTGAGTCCTTCATTAGTAAATTTGCAGATGACACTAAGCTGGGAGTGTGTGTAGATCTATTGGAAGGTAGGAGGGCTCTGCAGAGAGACTTGGATCGGTTGGATGGATGGGCAGAGTCCAACAGGATGAAGTTTAATAAGTCTAAGTGCCGAGTTCTGCATTTTGGCCACAAAAATCCCCTACAACATTACAAACTGGGGACAGTGTGGCTGGACAGTGTCCAGGTGGAAAGGGACCTGGGGGTGCTGATCGACAGCCGACTGAATATGAGCCAGCAGTGTGCATTGATGGCCAAGAAGGCCAACGGCATCCTGGCCTGCATTAGGAACTGTGTGACCAGCAGGAACAGGGAGGTCATTCTTCCCCTGTACTCGGCACTGGTGAGGCTGCACCTTGAGTACTGTGTCCAGTTCTGGGCCCCTCAGTTTAGGAAGGACATTGAGATGCTTAAGCCTATCCAGAGGAGTGCAACAAGGTTGGTGAGGGTCTTGGAACACAAGCCCTATGAGGAATGATTGAGGGAACTAGGGTTGTTTAGCCTGGAGAAAAGGATACTTAGAGGTAACCTTATTGCTCTCTACAACTTCCTGAAAGGAGGTTGTAGACAAGTGGGGGTTGGTCTCTTCCACCAGGCAGCAACTGACAGAACAAGAGTATTAAAAAAAATGCCCTAGGGTATATTACCCTGTCCCGCAGCTGCAGGGAGGAGGAGAGAAGATCCAGCAGTCAGGAATTGTGTGGCAAGATTGATTCATTTAATTATTTTACAAACTCTTTTATAGACTTTTTTCTTCATAGTCTAATTTGACAAAGGATCAGCCACCCCTTGGGGTGATTGGCTAAAATCCTAAAACATCCATTGTCAAAATATTTTTCTACTATACCATAAACAAGACTTTTCAAGGTTGCAGGTGGCTTCGTTGTTTACATAACTCTGCTACCTCTTCTGTGAGAGAGAAAAGTCTCTCACGTGCTTAGAAAATAGCAAGAAAATCCTTGCTAGCAGCATTTTTGTATCCACACAAGAGGACACTGTCTCAAGCTGTGTCAAGGAAGGTATAGGTTGGATATTAGGAAAAAGTTTTTCACTGAAAGAATAATAAAGTACTGGAATGGTCTACCCAGGGAGGAGGTAGAATCACCATCTCTGGATGTGTTTAAAAAAAGACTGGACATGGCAATTGGTGCCATAGTCTAGTTGAGGTGTTTGGGCATGGGTTGGACTCGATGATCTTGGAGGTCTCTTCCATCCTTGTTATTCTGTGATTCTGTGATATTGCAGCCTTTCAGTACTTAAATGGGGTGTAGAAAAAAGATGGGGACAGACTTTTTATCAGGGCCTGTTGCAATAGGACAAGGGGTGATGATTTTAAACTGAAAGAGGGTAGAAGATTGATACTAGATAGAAGGAAGAAATTTTTTATGATGAGGGTCGTGAAACAGTGGCACAGGTTGCCCAGAGAGGTGATGGATGCCTGTGCTGGTTTGAAAGTAAACCATTGTAAGAAATTAACCCCACACAAATACCTTGCAAGAGATTTCAAGTCAGAGTTACGATTTAATAGAAAGATTACGATGAATGCAACAATACCGAAAAACTGCCTTAAAACCACAAAGTCAGAGTACAACCTGGCCCCTGTTAGTCAGGGTGGTGGTCACAGTCTGATTAAACAGTGGTTCCTGTGCTGTTGAAGTGATGGTTGCAGTCTTGTCAAAAGTGGTGGTCCTGCAGAAGGTCTGGTCCTCCTGTAGAAGTTCAGGTCCTCCTCTGGATGTCCAGTGGTGGTGGTGTCCCAAGTCCCCAAACTGCCTAGATTATATAAGGTGGAGATCAGGTGGTACCTTCCCCAGGGCGGGGAGTTTCACAATGGAATGATGCAATCCTATTAGTCATAGGATATTTTTGGAGTTCCTAAAGGTCGTTCCAGCTGCCTATTCAACTGGTGCCTTTTTGGTTCATTATGGCCCATTAACAGAGAGAAAGAGACCCCTTCAGGATAGGTGGGACTGTGCTGCTTCTCCGGAGGGAGTTATCAGGGCTGAGTCATTGGTGTGAAGAAAAAGAAACAATACACTGCATTGCAAGGTTGCCCCTTTTTCCTTATCTCATTCAAAGGCTAAAAGCCTGAGGGGTGGGGTGTGCACTGGACAGCTGTTGCAAACAACCCACCATTAACAGTTCACCAAGAATAACGTAGATGGGTGTAGAATACATAGTTTGCTTACACCTGTGCTGGTTTGGAGAAATTTGGAGGAAAATATCCTCTGATAGAAGGCAGGTTACAACCACTCCTCCCCCACTAGGTTTGGAGAAAAAAAAATTTCCTCAGAGGAAAGTGAAAGAGATAAAAAACTATTTATTTAACAAACACACAGGAAAAGGATAATAATGCTAAATAATAAAACCTCTCGATGTAGAGAGAAACCTGGGAAGATTTCAGAGTTCTTCTGTAGGTGTGGTCTCTTTCCTCCTCCTCGGAGCTGAGTCGATGTCGGCCCACCTCCGGGGCCTCGGTGGAAAATTCTCCCAATGTGTTCTGATGTTGAAACAGTCCAGAAGAGAAGAAGGGAAAAACCGAAGTCCCAGGAAAAACAAAGTTCAACTCACTGTCTCCCTCCGGAGAAAAGAGCCAAAAGCTGGCTGAAAAGTAAGCAGAGTGCTTCCTCCGCTCCTCTCGCCGCAGCAGAAGCAGAGGAGTGTGCATCTGTGTCCTTGAACAACTGTTTTTAAAAGTTTGCTCGGTTTTTTTCTCTCCCCCCCTCAGGCTCAGTTTAAAGGCATAGAAAGGCACAAAATTAATTTCTGGGCATAGAGCAGCGATAGGAGATACACATCAGAAAGTCACCCCAAGACAACACCTCACAACTCAGGACAATGCCCCATCCCTGAAAACATTCAAGGCCAGGCTGGACGGGGCTCTGAGCAACCTGGTCTAGTGGAAGGTGTCCCTGCTCATTGCAGGGGGTTTGGACTAGACTGCCTTCCCTTCCAACCCAAACCATTCTATTGATCCCAGAGCCAGCACTGCTAAATGCTTCTGTTGATAGTCTTATGGTCTTGCTTTCAAAATGGCAAAACCTGTTTTAAATGCTGACTCCCACTTTGCTGAACACAACCAAAGAGCTAAGGTAGTGCTCAACAGGCACTTAGACTGCAGGCACAGCTACAGCCACATCAGCACTTTAATTCACATGATGTGAAAAGAAGGATTGTTCAAAATAAGCAAAAGGAGGTATTTTTTTGTTGTGGTGACCCAGCCCACTGCTGGGCTGGGGCAGGCGAATGTCAGTCAATTCAGGGCTCTCCCTTGGGTGGATTTCCCCACCCAGGACAGTGACAATGAGGGTGGGTCGATGGGCGGCACAGAGACCTAAGCCACATCCACCCTGGGCAGCGCCCAGGTCCAAACCGCCTCCCCCTGTTCGGGAAAATTCTCTGTTACTTTATTGTTCATGGGCTCCTTGTTGTAACTCCTGCCTCCCGGTTTCCCCCATTGGTTCTTGTTGAATTGTATCCTCCCCCTAGCTTGTATCTCATTGGTTGCCTTCCCTTTCCCCGCGGTTTTCAAACCCCCTATAAAACTGAAAGCGTTAAGTCACTGAGGGCCATTTTCTGGTTGCTGAACTTCTGACAATAAACCTGTTAGAAGCCAGACCAGAAGCCCCTCTCTTTTCCTTTGCCTCCAGATTAACGCAAGCCCAGACCATCAGGTCCCTGAAGTGCCTCCTTTGTGGAGGAACCAGAACGCGCGCCCAGCCAGCGCCTCTCTGCTGCTGAAGCCAGTCCTGTAGGATGTCACAGAAGTAATGCTGCATTCTCTTCTGACTGAGGACACTTCAGAGCTTGTGGAAACAAGCCAGGGACAGCGTTATTTCTTCACATAATGCACAGCTAAACTGTGGAGATATGTTATAGGAAATGTAAGTACCAGGAGTTTACAAGGCTTCAAAAAGCACACTGCCCAATTCATGAAAAGAAAATCCATCAGGAGCTACTGTACACAAAGGTGCTCGTATGTGGTGCTGTAGATCCTCAAAGTGTAAATTCCTGGAGAATCATTTCATTTGGAACCTTAAGACCATCAAGTCCAAGCATTAAGAAAAGGAGAGCACTGCTGGGAAGCAGCATTACATGCATACCCTATTCTCACACTTCTGGAGTCCATTACTGGTCACCAAGCCAGGTGGTCTGGTGTGACCCATCACAGCTCTCCTCCTGCTCTTAATGACCTCCCAACCAGCTCCAGCATGCCACTTGCACATCTAATTGCAAATTAAAAACTCCTGCCCCTCTGCTGATGCAGGATGGCATAGAAACCATAAGATGAGTTATCTCCCAACTGGGTGGAGGGATTGCAGCTCAAAGCACTCTTCACACACAACCAGCAGCACACACAGGCAATTACTGCTGCTCAGCTCATGTGCCGTAATTCATTAAGCCACAGTAACACAATCACCCCTCTGAACCCTTTTAGGAACAAACCACTGAGATAATATTATCCTCCAGGGACCTGCAGTTCAGAGAATTAATTTAGTCTACTAACTCCCAGCGATGTTGCAGGCAATCAAACCAAAAGAAATTATGACCTGTGTCTAAATTGCCTGTACCCAACCCTTCAGGTGATGTCCTGCAACCACCAGGTCTGCTTGGGCAGGTGGAGCAAGTACCAACTGTTTACTCGGGATTTTCATGCATATGAACACTTAATCCTTGAGGAACTTCATTGTGAAGGACTAGCACTCCAATAAGTTCTTCACCTTGTTCTTCAAGATGGTCAGCTTCAGCCAGCACAGCTTTCTTAGTCCTATGGTTTAGTTTTAGGTAGTCCTGCAAGGAGCAGGGAGTTGGACTTGATGATACCTATGGGATCCATCCAACTTGAGTTATTCTACGATTCCTTTTTGAGATGAACATTTAGTGCAGTTGTTCCTGAAAACATGGCCTGTCCTTCACTGCTTCAGAGTTTCCAAATCTTAAACAGGACAGTGACTATCATTTTAACAGCATCTCTGCTTAGGTGCTTTCAGCTTCCTAGAAGTTTTTACATCTTTACACTCTATGCTTTAGCTACATGCTACTATTGCTGCTGATCCTTGCAGGAAAGTATACTACCAGGCTTACTATTGTCCTTTAAAAAAAAAAAAAAGTTATTGCTCCTGAGTTTCCTCAAGAGAAGAGCTCACCCACAAACGGCAGCTTTTCATCGCCACCATTACACTGGCTCAAGTCTGCACTCTGCTCAACATGGACAGCTGTGACATCCCCAGTGGACTTGGGATGTTCCCTCTGCACCCCAAAAGAGAGTCCCTGTGGTGGCTTCACCAAAACCCCCATCAGCTCCCAGGAGGGCATGGAGAAGACAGGAGCATACAGGAGGAAGATGAAAACCTGATTTCCAGATGCTGCTTCAAGGGTTCAGACTGTTGCCAGAATGATTTTTGCTTTTATATTTCCTTCATATATATTCATAGCTCTGTAGACTATTTTGTATAGTTATATAGTTCCTAGCTAGCCCCAATACTTTTCCCTACCTTTTCGGTACCCTGATAGAAAGACAAAACATATTCCAGGGCTCCTATCCTATCTTAGTTCTTCCTGGCAACCAAGGTTGAGACCAGCTCTTTGAGACATATTTTTATAAACAAAGTTTAGTTCCCATCTGAGGGGGGAGGATTTAGAAGGGGCTTGAACTGGGGGGGGAATTGCCTCACCACTTGTGCTCCTAATTGGTGATTTTTGTCAATTATGCTAATTTGCTAAACTTATAAAACTGTATTCATCCCGTGCGGGGGGTGGGCATTTTGGGTATTTTCCATATCTGCCCCTTGGAGGCCTCCAATAGACCAGCCTTTATATTACCTCCTATACTAATATTATCTCAGAAGTGTGTTGTTTCATTTCTAGGTTCTTTAAGGCATCAAGACCCACACACTGCTAAACCTAATTAATTTGATTTGGAAATCCTACTAAGAAGGAAAAGAGTGCTTCAGCCTTTTCAATTCCTTTCCTTCCTCTCTCTTTCTTCTGTTTAAATACCATTTGTTGAGTTCAGTAAATATGCTGCAAGTCATTTAGCTTGATGCTAGTTTTCAGCAAGTACCCAGTTAATCAAAAACATTTTGTTTTGTTCCAGTTAGGAACAGCACTTCACCACTAAAACAACATCTTAATATTGTTGCTTTCTTTAATAAACATCCTCTCCTCTCATTGCAAAGCCTTCAGTAAATGGCCCTGAAAGAACAAAAGACATTTCTGCATTGGCTTCTTTTCTTTTCTGAAAATCTCTACTAAACAATGAAAAAGCAAATGTGTCACTACTATACTCGGTAATTATGAACTCATTTCTATTCACTCGCCCAGCAGGAGAGGTTTGTCCTGGTGACCTCTGGGAACAGGTTTCTAGGGCTTTTCCAAAATTTCACAACCTTAAACCTGACATATTCATGTCAGCTTTAAAACACATTCACCTTCACCTTCACCCAAAACAACTTGCAATCTTAAAATCCAGGATGAGGACCATTCCTGTGACTATTTTTGTTTGTGAAAGGAGCCCTAGTGCTGGCCATGAATAGATTGGCAGAGAGTGGCTCTGGAAATAGCACAACCCTTCAAGACAGCATGAAAATTGCATCAATACTGGCTGTCAGTTTATTGTCAAGTGTCATACATGAAATCCCTATTTGTGCTTGGTCTTTGCATATTAAGTGCTTTAATTAATTAATTTTGAGTTAATTATTTTTAAATTGAATGTTACAATTAACCCATCAGCCCAGGTACAAAAATCCAGTTCCCTTATCAGTGTTTTCAATTGTTTAAAGTAGTTTATTAAGAGAGTTGCACCCTTCCCAGTTAAAATTTTCCCAGTTAAAAATCACAAACTTCCCCCTTTTCAAACTTCAAACCACTTGTACACCATAAGAGTTACCTTTCCTGTGTTTACTGTATACTTTTACAAGTGTTTTGAGGTGTGTTGGATGTATTTTAATACTTTTTGTAGGTGTTTCACTTGCATTTTGATTCCAAGGCCAAAACCCCCCCACCCAGTCTTAATAGCCAGCAGCTATTTTTAGCTACAGAGCCATTACTCTGCAGGCAAGTTCCATGGCAACCTGAATATCTGAATTTTAATGAAGGTATTGTATTCCCCTTATCTCAAACTGATACCACCCCCCCCGACAACGATGAGCCATTGGTGGACAGAGATGATCCATCAAAGGGAAAGCACCAATCGCTTTGGACCGAAGGGGCGGGCTGTGGGTAGACTGGGGGCGGAGCAAAAACTATAAAAAGGATGAAGCCGAGAGGCGGGCCCTCTTCTCTTTTCCCCTCTTGCTCTCTGCAGACTAGCTGTGGGAGACATCGGTGCTGGGCATTAAAAGCCTTACCCCTTTTAAGGGGCTTTTAGTAATTTTTTTAAAAGTCAGCCCAGCACTGCAAGTTCTTTTTCTCTACCTGAGGTCTAGTGCTGTCTCAGCCAGAAGATCTCATATCCCTGCGCTCCTGGGGCATACCATCTACTGAGCCATAGGATCCCAAATTTTTATATTTTTCTGATTTCTGTAATTTTTCCATTTTTCTGTTTTCAATAAATTAATCTTTTTAAGAGTTGTCTCATTTCTCACAACGAGTTCTAAAATAAATACCTTGCATTACACACTCCCCAGTGAGTGTCAGGCTTCTCTTAGCAATCTTTCCAGCACAAAAACTACCTGGCCCGAAGCAGATGCCTGCAAGTGTGATCCCAACCTCTTGACTTGCAAATGGGATGTTTGTGGGAACAAACACAGAGATTTCTTTTAGTCAAGTCCTGCTGAGAAAACATTTTGTGAGGCAAAATGCTGGGACAACTTGGTTATATGTATATGTTTCTTAGTTATATATGTGTTTATATATGTAACTTTAAGCAGAGAGTGAAAGATTAAGGACAAGAAGGAAAAACATTTTTTTATAAAAGAACAAACAGTGGACCGGAAGATAATTCCTGAGAACTCAAAATTATATAATAATGTATGTGGAATAGCAGATTTTCACATAAAATAAAGGAATATTGTCCTTTAAATACAAGCTAGAAAAAATAGCTTTAAAATTCACACATAGGACTACAAGCCACACTGCTTTAGGGTCCATTCCCAATCATCCCAGGATTTTATGTGCCCATGATTCACCTAGCCATATATATTTCTTTTCTCTTAACATTTAGGACCAAATCCAAGGGAGCATATATGCATCCACAGCACAGCCTAGGCAGAGCTGAGGACTCTGCAGCTTGTCAACTCATTCCTAATGATGCCCTGATGATTTTTTGCCTTTTCTTTTATACCCCTTTTATATACCTTTTTATAGCTTTTGTATTCTTAGTGCTTTTTGCCGGCATTCTTAGACTTATTTGTCAAGCTAGGAGACTAAACATCTTAGAAGCTTCGTAGTTAGGGATCAGAACGCCCCAGACCCCAAGGTCCTCTCCAGAACACGTTCTGTAAACTAAGATAGAACCATCCAGGGGAAGGTTCCTTGGGGAGGGGGGCTCACTCATTGGGGAATCTTTGATAGATATGCTAATTAGTAAGACTTAAAATGTTATATTCAATCTATTGTGCATGTGCACTGCGGAGTGCATGGGGGTGCATTCGACCTGGACGTAGTGCACCTAAGGATCCTTGTTACAGTGGTGATACTGTAACACGATGTATCAAACAAGGAGGTCCATAGAAAAGAAATATATATGGACCGATTCTTGATAGATGTTTCAGAGAGATGTTTCTTTCTCCAGCCACATGGCCGGGGCTCTGCCAAAGAACTGTGGCAATCATGGGACCCGAGGGTCCTTGCCCGCCCAGGGGAACACAAAACAACCAATGGGGAACGAGGCTGACCAGGGGCTAGGGAAACCCCATGCCTCCCCCCCAGGGCCCCTCTCCCAGGGCTACATGGCAGGGGGAAGGGACCCCGATAGATCCTTAAAATAAATACAGAGGTAAAATCCCTTTTTCCCTTCTAACCTGTCGACGATTGAATGACGGATCCAGACCGGCTGGGAATCTGAATCGTTTATTCAAATGAGTGAATTGGTCTTATACACTTTTCTAAGGCACAGTATTTCCTTATATGGCGTGACCTATCCCATGTTGCCACATCAGCAACACACTTTCTCAGTGTCCTTTTATGGGGCGGTCACTCACTGTTCACTCGTCTGTCAGCTCCCAGCAGGCTCCTCTCTGTAGGGGTCTGCCATGTGAGACCTCCCCCCAGGGTCCGGAGGAGACAAGACTCTCTGTGCCACCATGTGCTCCTTTGTTTTGCCATGTGCCTCTGCAGGCAGGTTTTACAGCTCACAACCTAATTCTCTCTTAAAATTCCCCATACTAACCGTATTTGATTCTTGATTTTAAGACCAGGAAAAGGCATCACCAAAAATCCCACCCAACCCCAAGGGTTTGGATCAGCTCACGTTTCGACTGAAATCTTAGTGTCAAAAGCATCCCTGCTGGGCATGTTTTGAGATGGCATCATCTCCTCAGACCCGTCGAGTTAAGCCAGCTCCTGCCTTAGGACGTAACAGATACATCAACTGTGCATCTACCTACCAGTTCTCTTCTAAAAGAAACCTTCTAGAAGAAGGTAAAAATTGCTAATTGAAGTGAAAATGAGTTAGGGGTCGTAGCAGGAGTTGACAACGCCTTTAAGGGGCTCAGGGCTAAACCCTTCCATCTATGATGACAACAGTTTTGTTGACACCTGTTTATGAAAAACCAAGGGCAAAAAAAGCCTACTACACATTTCACCAGGGCTGCTGAAACACCAGTGACTGGTGTCAACTCTTGCTCATTAATGGCACCAAGCAAGCTTGGCTGGTAGACCTTGGTAGGGTCTACCTACCCAGCTGATGGTTAAGGGGCTTTCTCTGTTCAGTGAAGTCAGGCAGCCTCAACAAGGATGCCTTGGTTTGAAAGACAAGTGTCTGCTAAGGAAGGCAGGAGCCTCCCTTGGAATGGAAAATGTAACCCCCTTCCCTCCAAATTGTTATCATTTTAAAATAAAGGGTCTTTCAGGCAAAGATATGAGAAATAGGAATAACAGTTCTTTACTACTATGTATAACAAAGCAAACAAACAACAATAACTATGGCAGTAACAACAAACAACCAGGAACCCAGTAACAGCCTTGTCAGCCACAGGCACTTTCCCCTTTGGTTTAGTTATGGCCACAGCCTGCAGGGGCGCTGGTAGCTCCCGGTGGGCAGGGCAGGTGCCATGATTCCCCTGCGGCTGCAGGCTCAGGGAGCACGCGGCACTGGCAGCTTGGATGAGACGGGAAAGGATGGAAGAAAGGCTTGCTTTACAAACCCCTTGGGGCACTGGATCCCCCAGCCCCAGCAGGACTCTTGGAAGCAGCAAGCTGGAACAGCAGGAATGAGCACAAAATCCCAGGTGGTAGATGAGTTGTATCAAGCTCCAGAGCTGTAGTGGGAGCCAGAGGACCTCTCGGCAGGCAGGGAGTGGCCTGGCTCCCAGCGGGGCAGGGAAAGGTGGGCTCAGGATCCCGAGGTTTTTCCCCTGAGGCACCCAAGAAGATGGTGAAAAGCCCCACTTTTAGTAAGGTAGGGTGTTGAATAGGGTCCCAATGCAACGGCCGCTCCCACAAGCAAAGCTCCACTCACGGTAGAAGAAAGGGAGCAGAAGGCAGAACCCTGCAGTGGTGATGAATTTTCCCCACAGCGACCGCAGCTTCTCTCCCCTCTGAACGCTGAGAGAACAAGAGAGCTAGGGGCTCCACCCAACCCCTTTTTCCCAGTCCAAATCTCTCGGCATCTTTGCCCTACACTAAAAAACTCCAGGTAAAAGAGAGTAACCAGCTGGACCCTTCCCTCGTGCTGTGGCCATGTCTTTTGTCTCTCTTAAGTATCCAGTCGTTATTGTCTCCTAGCAACACATATGGGAGAAAATTATTTAAGAGAAATAAAACAAAAGAAGAACTCCTAAAACCCCAACAAAGGAGTTGAGCTAAAAGTGGGTGAGGGATCCTCATCAGCCATGTGCATATTCCAGGTACAGACACAAGGAAATTATCTTCAGACACCAGAAATACTTATGGTAAGCATGGTCTGAAGTGGAGACTGCTGCCCCTAAAGCTACTCAAGAAGTGGCAAGGCGGCACTCTCTGCAAACATAAAAATCTCTTGGTGGAAACCCTTGCTTTCCTTGGCTGAGAAGGGATTTCCCCTCCATGAGATGGGAAAAATGGGATGCCCAGTTTCACGTCTTTGTTCTCACTGAAGAGACCCCAGAAACAAATCCCTGTCTCAGCTCTTCCTCCAGTGCAAGATGTTTTGGCTCAACTCCTGCCACGGCTCTTTGTTTTTCACACTTCCTTGGTTCCGGTCAACATGGGAAGGCAAAATAAATCAAGGAAACCTGTTCTTATAAGATGGCCAGACTAATTTTTTTTGTGTTGGGGTGAACCATCCTCCAAACTCCACTGACCACATCCCCTCTGAGCATAAAGGGAACTTTGGCACTCAGTTCATATATGATTAACATAGTTATGGACACATGGAGTAGGATCCAGATGGTGGTGCAACTGGAGATGCTTTATGCCATCTTGTCTGGCTCCCACTCCATTTTGGTGCAGGTGTCACAAGGTCTGGTGTCTGCCAGCTCCTTGCATGGATTTCACTATATGCTAGGGTATCTGAAATAGCACCTGAGATCATGGAGGTGAAGCCCAGAAGTTTGATAACAGTAGCATGTTTTGCCAGTGATACATAAAGTATTTCAATCAGCTGCAGAGATGGAGAAAAACAATCAGCAAAAGCCTCCTGATGCTATAAAGTCTACTGGCAGCTTGGCAAATCATGTTAAATTTAGTCTGCAGGACAGGTATTGTGGGGTATGCCCAGCCCCTGCCCTGGAGGGAGGCCTGCTGATAAGGAGATTGCACAACCTCCCAGCAGAATCCCCTTGGAAAAGGCAGCACTTTTCGGTTATGGCGAGAGAGGACACAGAACCGTGATCCTCTAGGAGACCCTATTTAGATCCTTTGTAACCCATTGGCTTTTACCCTCTCACACTCACCTTTGTATCCCCATAAAAGAATTCCGGCTAGCTCAGTGTTATAAATAAAATATGTAATTCGTGCTATTATATATAAAACTGAAATATAATTAGACCCTACAGAGACCGAGTTTCTAAATCCCTGCACCAGCCTGGCTGAGAGAAAAATTTCACAACACTAAAAGTATTTCTTTCACAATAAGTGAGGATTCCACCTAGGTGGGGTTGGATCTTATCACCGGGACATTTGCACCATGACGACTTGATCACCACACTCTGATATCTACATTGCATCTGATAAGGAATCGGACATTCCAGGAACTAAAAATAACTATTCCAGGAACCAGAGATGGCCCATCCATCAGCAGAAATAGCCCACTCATCACCCAGGATGGACAATTCATCAGACCCAGGAAAGGCTTTGTGCGGCCCAACTCCGGGACAAGAAAACTTCATGAATACGAGAAGAATAGAATTAATTCGGGCTCTGCCCAAAAACTGTATAAAAAGGGACCAGCCAAAGCAGCAGTCGTGAACTTGGGAGGTCTGATGCGATAGAGATCAGATCTATGCATGTTCACCCAGCTCCGACCCCAGGCTCGGTGCTGTTTTTCTCGATCGTGGCGTTTGAAACCGATATTTCGGTCGCATAATAAATGTCATTTCTTTATTAATTTTGATTGGGCAATTTTGTTTATATTAGTTTGGTGACCCCGACGTGTTCCGATTTGGGGTACCGCAGACCCCTTTTCGCCCAGGAGGCGCTCCGCTAATTTTTCTAGCGGTCTGGCCAGACAGGGGACCCTGCGGACCAATCGGATCAACGAACCTAATTTAAAGTAGCACCCCGATCGAGAAAAGGAAATAAAACGAGCTCTCATGGAACTCGGGGGGGACCCAGGGTGGGATCCCCGGAGCCGCGGCAGGGTAATTCACTCATAAAAATCTACGTGCACGAAGAATCCACGCAGGAAAACGGACCGTAAGTATTGCGTGGTTGAGTGAGGGCGACCGAGCGTGTGTGTGAGACGTGATATTGTCACGAAGCGAGTGTGGACCCCAAGATCGCAGTTCCTCTCTCCCGCGAGGGAAGAGGTCGGTCACGGGGGAAGCGAAAGAAAAACCTAATTTTTTTTTCCCACACGTCAAGCACGAATAAATCGAGAAATTCGGGGGATCGGTCGCGGATGGCTAGGGGGAAGGGTACGTCCTTTATCGAGTTCAAGGACTGGTAAGCCCCCTAGTCTCGGACATAGTTAGTCCAGGTAAAAGTCAGAACTTCGAGAGCAGTTACCGGAGGAAAACCCCCAGACCGGTCCTCTGCGAGGGCTACTCTACCGGTAACATATTAAATACAAATTCGAAACGGTACCGAATTCAGGAACTTAGAGGACGCTGCACAAAGTCCAGGTAAGAAGTAATTTTTTTTCTTTAAGATGAAACAGAAAAAGAGTAAAATCCCGAGAAAACCCCAAGAAAAATCAGGGGGTGGGAAGGAACAAGGGATACCTGAAATCCCGAGAAGTAGTCCCTAGGCTGGAACATTGTGGGGACTGTCCCGAAGCATTGCCCCGCTCCCCCCCCCCCCCCCCCCCCGCCAAGCCCAGGCTCCTGTGGCGCCGCTCGCAGCTGCGCCGCCGCTCCTGGAGCCGGAGGTCCCGCCTGTCCCGGCTCTCACGGCACCACCCGCGGCTCCACCGCTTGTCCCAGCGGCGGCGGCTCCGCCGGTAGCCCCGGTGTTCCCGCCGGCCCCTCCAGCCCCTGCGGGTCCGGCGGCAGACCAGCATCCTCTTATGGCCTCCCGCCCGTGCCCCGGCCCCGGTGGTAGCTCCAGTCCCGGTCCCGATGTCCGCAGCCGTTCCGCCGGCCCCTGCCCCCGCTGCGTTGTCTGACACAGCTCCATTGAACCCGGCTGCGGCCCCACGGGCGGCGCCGGGTCAGCCAGCAGCAGAGTTCTGCCGCCGTGGCTGCTGTGGTCCCGTGCAGAGGGTCCACGCCGGCCTCTGGTGTCCGTCAGAGGAGCTTGTCCCCTTGCCAGTTCCAGCGGCACTTTCCGCTTATCCCCCCCCTCTCCTGGAAGAGTCAGCCCCGGAGAGGATCCTCACCTCCTACCCCCCCTCCCTCGCCTGCACCATTCCCTTGGCAACGACCGCTTCTGCCGTTTCTCTTAAAGGAGAAGCAAACACCAAAGTTTGAGCAGATCTCAAATATTTAGCACACAAGAAGAAAAAGGGGTTGATTCATGGGAGAAGGATGAAAGATGAGAAAATCTTTCAGGACGTCTAGTACTGTCAGAGGCTTCTCAATTTAAGGTCCAGGAAGCCCTTGATAAAATTAAAAGTCGGACCCTTAAAGCAAGAACTAATTTTTTGTAGACTCGGGATCTGAACAAACCACCGTTCAGTGACTGCCGAGTGGATGTACAACAAGCAAAGATACCCCGACGGTGGTCGGAGAAAAAGAGGATTCCTTTAAGGTCCCGGTTATTAAAAATGTAGAGTTCGAATCTGAAACCAGGACATGCCTAGGTAACGTCTTGTTGATTGAAGAGGCGAACTACAATTTGTTAGGAAGAGATTTGATGGTGGCTTTGGAGGTAAGCTTGATTTTTCAGGAGGCACGGGGTTAAACAATATCCTCTTCCTATAGAAGGGAGAAAGGGACTAAAGCAAGTAATAGCTGGGGCGCTGTTCCCCACGGTCCCCTAATCCGTGCACTTTGCTGGGTGACACCCCCGCTCAGATACCTGGTGTAGCGTGGTATACTTGAGAGGTGCCTTTTGGACTTGTACTCTGACTGAGGAAAGCTGGGATTGTTCCACTTTTCGGTGGGGGGGATCCAGGAACCCTCTGGGGGCGGCAGCTCTGGTGAGCCTCCTTGCCTCAGGGGTTTGTGGACTCACCGAGCTTGTTTGGTCGAGCTCTTGAGCAAGTGCTCAGCTGGTTTTGTTCGGAGAGCCAGGCTGCCTCAGTGTGTGAATAGCTTTCTGGTGGCTGGACCAGCAGAAAGGGATGTGAAAAAAGCCACTATAAGGCTGTTAAATTTCTTAGGAGACAAGGGGTTAAAAGTCTCCAAATCAAAACCCCAGTTCACTGAACCAGAGGTAGAATACCTGGGACATTGACTAACGGAAGAAAAAAAAAAAAAAAAACGGGGGGAATTATTTTTACAGACTCCAAGTATGCATTTGGTATGGTACACACTTTTGGGGAAATTTGGGAAAAGGGTTAATTAACACCAGAGGGAGAGGATTAATCCATGGAGAAATAATAAAAACAGATCCTGAAAGCTGTCAGGGAGCCAGAGGCGATCTCAATAGTGCATGTTAAGGGACACCAGACTGGGATGCAGTTCCGGACCCGAGGAAATAATCTAGCTGATAAAGAAGCAAAAAAACCTGCAGCATTATTAAAGGTAAGTACCGCAGAGGTCGAGCAAGGAGAACCCAGAAAATACCCCCCACGATCCTCCAAAAAGGAGATTGAAGACTACCTAAAAATAGGAGCAAAACAAGAAAAAGGTAAGTGGAGGTTACCGGATGGGAGGGAGCTGCTGTCAAAGGAATATAGTAGAAAAACTCTAAAAAGACTGCACCAGCAAACTCATTGGGGGACAAGGGCCCTAGCAGATCAATTTTTAAAATTTTTCAGATGTAAAGGTATTTATGAATTAGCAAAGCAGGAGGTACAGGGGTGCATGATATGCCAGAGAATAAACCGGGCTAACTCCCGACAGGCAGTACTGGGAAGTCATCCTGCTGCTCATCGGCCTTTTGAAAGGATCCAAATAAATTTTACTCAGCTTCCTAAAGTCGGAAGATACAAAAATTTGTTGGTATTAGTTGATAAACTAACCCACTGGGTGGAGGCTTTCCCTACCTCAAGGGCAACAGCCCAGACAATTTCAAAGATATTATTAGAAGAAATTATACCCCAATATGGTATAATAGACTACATAGATTCGAATCAAAGGACACATTTCACCTCTAAAATTATTAAGCAATTGGCCGAGGCACTAGGGATTCGATGGCAATATCATACCCCTTGGCACCCTCCAAACTCAGGCCAGGTCGAGAGAATGAACCAAACTCTAAAAGCACAATTATCAAAATTAATGTTAGAAACAAAAATGTCCTGGATAAACTTGTCTTCCCTTAGCCCTCCTAAACATCCGAACTATGCCCCACTCAGAGACAGGGCTGTCACCCTTTGAGATGCTGTATGGGATGCCTTATGAACACTGAATGCCAGTAGGGCATCCTGGGATAGAGGATGGACAAATCCATCCTTATCTGACAGCAATCAATAAAAATTTACAGGAGTTAAGGAAATGTGGGCTAGTGGCACAGCATCCCCCCCTGGGATTTGCTATCCACAAGGTACAGCCGGGGGGTGTGGGATATGCCCAGCCACTGCCCTGGAGGGATGTCTGCTGAGATAAAAGATTTTGCAATCGCCCAGCAGGACTCCCTGGAAAGGCAACTACTTTTGGGTCATGGCGAGGAAAGGTAGACCCACAATCCTTTGGGAGACCCTATGCAGATCGTTCTGTAACCCATTGGTCTGTCCCAGACCCTCTGTAATCCATTGGTCCCCTTGCTGATCCCCTGTATCCCTATAAAGGCAAGCTCCCTCAAGCCCCTCGAGGGAGAGCTCGTCCCTGGCTTCCCTTCGCCGGAGGGGACCCATAATAAAGCTACCTTCGTGCGGAACCAGCCACATGGGCCTTCTCGTCTCTCTCTGGTCTGGTTTGGCCTAGAGGCAGCCCTGCAGAGCTGAGCTGGAATCACGAGCTGATATCACTAAAGAGCTGACAGCCTCTGCAAGGGCTCCTCTGCCAGCAGCTGAGAGGAAGACACCGGACCCCAGGAAGGCGATTCCTTTCGGGACCATCTCCCCGGGCTGGTCATCTCTTTCTGGGTCACAGCCTCGGACCCCACCACCAGCTGTAATAGGGGGACAAAGTTCTTATTAAAAACATGGAAGGAAACCCCTCTCACTCCTCACTGGGAGGGTCCATTTCTTGTCCTCCTCACTACAGACGCAGCAATTCAGACGGCAGAGAAAGGCTGGATGCACGCTTCTTGAGTGAAGAAAATCAAAGTCCAGGAAGGAACACCTGAGTGGAGGATCACCTCTTCACCAGGAGACTTAAAAATAAAATTTCACAGACCCAACAAATGACCGGAAGGGATCAGATAAGTTGTAATGTAATTGGTTGTGAATGTTATCCCTTTGTCTCTTTCAAGTGTGAATATTATAACGAAATTTGGGTTGCTCATTGTCACAGAGGGGATAGGCCCAGAGGCCCGTGTACAAAGTGCTTGGAGGAGGAGCAAGACCTGACTAGCCAATACTTAACGCTTGCTACTAACGTAAGGAAATTGGAACTAGATTCCCCTGAGTGGTACGCCATATATAAATACGGGGTCAGGGGAAAATTGGATGCACAAGCAGAAATTCTAACAGTTGAGTGCCGGAAAAACAATCAAAAGTATCTTCCAGATCAAACACAATAAAGCTCTCTAGGTGGAACATATATAAGAAAAGGTATGCTATTCGGTCCAGCCATAGGACCCCAGAAGAATATTCCTGCTGCCAAGAAGATGGCTTACCTCGCCACTGGCTGCACTCCAGTGGGCGAAGGCAAAGGCAGAGAGATACACCTATGGGGGTTCCTGATGGTTCTGAGCCTGACCATACGCCTAACACTTAATACACCACTAGAGGGTTTGTCCCCCAGAGGGCCAAAAAGCTGACAGTCTTTGCAAACTGTGTCAGCAGGTCCTTCTGAAGGAACAGGAGACACATCAGAGCCCAGAGAACTGCAGGGGAAATGGCAAACATTGTGATCTGAATGGCACTCAATTTCAAATTTGTGAATTAGAAGGAAAAATTAAATGTTTATCTCGAAATGCAAGGTTTAAGAAAAGGAAGTCAGAAGTTCCTCCTTTCAAAACTAGAAACCAATACTATAAGAGACATAAGAGAAATAGAGACCAAATGCCGGTTTCAATCTGTGACCACTGTAATCATACTGTATGGGTTGAAGGGAAGAAAAAAATCTATCTTCGTAGCCTATTCCCAGATCAACAAATTATGTTATGATAATTCAAAATTAAGCATGTGCTTGATGGATGGAAAAACTTACTGGGTGGGGAAAAATTTAAGGTACAAAGACAGATCACCCCTCGGCAACGAACCAGTTATACTAGACCTCCATGAGGAAAATGATGACAGGGCATGCTTGCAATATGATAACACCTTTTGCTTTTCTAAGAACAAGGATGGCATAGACCCAGAAAACACTATGAAACAGGTAACATTAGACCTCAAGAGACAAGAATCAGAAATAAGAAAAAAGAGAATAGAACAAGAGAGACTATTGGCATTAAGCAAACAATACGACCTGCTAGAAAAGCAGTATAATGAGTGGGAATGGCCAGCCCCTAACACTAACTTGTTCATAGACTTAATGCAAGAAATCGCTTGTAGGTACAAAAATGCTGTTAGTGAGGATCTTCTTGTTATTTTTCTAAGTCCGTGAGAGACTTTTCTCTCTCACAGAAGAGGTAGCAGGGAATGTAAACAATCAAGCCACCTGCAACCTTGGAAAGTCTTGTTTATGGTATAGTAGAAAATATTTTGATAATGGATGTTTTAGGATTTTGGCCAATCACCCCCAAGGGGTGGCTGGTCCTTTGTCCAAGTAGACTATGAAGAAAAAAGTCTATAAAAGAGTTTGTAAAATAATTAAATAAATCAATCTTGCTGCACAATTCCTGCCTGCTGGATCTTCTCCTCCTCCTCCTCCCTATGGCTGCGGGACACGGTGATATACCGTAGGAACCAGGCCTGCGGTAATATTTGGTGCTGCCCGACGTGATTTGCGCTCTCTGACGTGTCCTGCACGCTGCGAGCCAAGCCTAATTCCTCTAGAGGTACGCTGTTTCTTTTACCCCCCCCGGGACCGGGAGGTCCGACAGAACTGAGAAATGGCGAACAGCGGCTCACAGAACGACGCTGTCGTACTGGTCTGGAAAGGTGTGTTTAGCATATTGCGCACCTCCATTCCTGAAAACTCAGTTCGGGAATTATTAGACTGGGCTGCTTTAAAAGGGATTTCCATGGACAGAGATACTGCCCTGGACTTTTCCTTATGGCAAGAGCTCGGATGCACTGTCCGACACGAGCTCCCGACTAGGGAGCCGGCGGCGTTAGAATTATACAAAACCTGGCGGTCGTTATTTATTCTGCTGACAGCCCTTGACTGTGACAGCAGGGCTGGATCGCCTGTCTCGGTGATGAGTGACGGAGGAATGTCCGAGGGGGGTCCCGCTGACTGGGCTTCTGGGGCAAGTGATGGTGGATTTGGAATAACCCCCCCGGCTCCACAGGCAGAGCCTGTGCCGGCTCACCCTGCACAGTCGCAGGACTCCGCAGCCCCCAGGGACCCCGCGCCGGCAGAGGCGGGGGGGTCAGGGCAGAGGCAGGGTGCACAGCCTGCCTTGCCGTTCGGCTGGACGGCGGCCACGGCTTATCCAGGGCCGCAGATCAGCGGCTTAGCCAACTGGACCCCCAGAGCGGCTCCTAGTTCGGTTCCGTATGCACCTGGATCTAACTTAGCGGGCGTAGCGCCGGGCGTGCCCTTCCCGGGACTGCCTGGCTATGGCCCGCTGCCCTCCCTGGCGCTGGACTATTCTGCGCAGTCGCAGAACCGAACCATGGACCTTTTTATGCAGCATTTGCCCTTTCTGGCAGAGCTACGAAACCTATCCCGTAGGATGGAGGACTTGCTCAGCCTGTTAGAGCGGCGAATGCCCGAGCCCGCGCCGCCAGCGGCGCCAGCGCCGGCCGTGCCGTCCGCGCCGCCCGCGCCCCGCCCCCCGCCAGAAGCGGGAGCCGCGGCTCCGAGCCGAGAAACGGCGCGGCCGGCGGCGAAACCAGAAACAGCTCTGCCGCGGGAAAACCCAGTAGCGGCGGCGGCTGCTGAGCAGCGGGCAGAAGCGGCGGCGCCGGAAGCGTCCGCAGAGAACGGACCAGCAGCGGCGCCGGGCGCGTCCGCGGAGCGCAGGCCAGAGACGGCGGCGCCGAGCGTGCCCGGGGAGCGCGAAACAGCAGCGGAAGCGGCGACTGCGCCGAACGCGGCTGCTGTGCGGGAGACGGCCGCGGCGCCGGGCGCAGCCGTAGCCCCAGAGTCGGCTGCAGCTTCAGTACCGGCTCGGTCGGATCTGGCCGAGACGGCCTCCCGTAAAGAGACTGCTGTAAAAACTGCCGCGCAGCCAGCTGCAGTCTGTGCTGTCTGTTCTGGCTCTGGCGAACTTAGCCAAGGTGCCCCCCCTCCCGTACATTTCTGTTCTCTCCCAGCACCCCAAAGTTGCCTTGCCTGATGATTCCTCGTCAGGTAGTGAGGCAGATGAGGTTCTGGCCCCAGGTCGTCAGGCGGCTGTAGCCGCGCGGCGAAGAAAGAGGCTGCGCCGGTCTCGCCCCTGGACCTTTCCGGACTGCATGGTAACAGTGCGTCCGACGCATCGTAATCGCTTCCTAGAGTCTCTTAAGATGCAAGCATTGGGGGAGGGTGACTGGAGGTTATTAGAAATCCTTGGAATGCCAAATAGATCTGAGGATTCTGGGGGTAACCGGGGAGCTGTTACACTCCATCCGCAGGCTGTGCCCGAAGTTCAGGATGGTACTGGTTCCCCAAAAGAGATCCAAGCTTTCCCAGTGTATAAGGCTCTCCCAGATTCAGGAGAGCATGACAAGCATGAGGCAATTGCTTGGAAAGTTGCCCAGGACCTCCAATCCAAGGTAGCACAATATGGGCTAGGTTCTGCTGAGGTTATGCAGATAATAAGGGTGATAAATACAGATTTGCTTTCTCCATTTGATATCAGACACTTAGGTCAAATTCTATTTCAACCTGTACAATTTACAGTTTTTGAAACAACCTGGAGAAAGCTGGCCAACAAGACTGCATTGGCAAATTTGCAGCTCCCTGCTGCTGATCCTAGACAGACGGCAGGAGTGGATGCTTTGATGGGGACTGGTCCCTTCTCTCATCCCAGCCTACAGGGTAACTTGCCCTCTAGCATCCTGCAGCAAGCTCAACAGGCCGTCATGACTGCCCTGTTGAAAACCATAGAGTTGTCAGCACCCAGAAAGCGATATACTGAAATAGTTCAAGGCAAATCAGAGTCATTCCTTTCTTTTGTAGAGAAAGTCGCTGCTTCTCTTGAGAAGCAGGTTGAAGATGACGGGTTTAGGCAGTTGTTGTTGAGGCAGTTAGTGAGAGATAACGCAAATGAGGAGTGCAGAAAAATCATAGATGCCTTACCAGGGGATCCTGAGGTAACAGACATGGTCGAAGCCTGCGCTAAGGTGGGATCTGGGAACCAGAGAAGGTCTGCTTTGGCTGAGTTCCTGCAGCCTGTTCACGCATCTTCTGGTCGTGAACCAAAGCAACCAAAACAGGTGAAAAAATGGAAGCGGCCTAAGCCGAGCCAAAAAGAGAACACAGTGATCCCCAAGTGCAAGAGGTGTGGCAGGCCAGGGCATTGCACGGGCTACTGTAGATCCCAGACTCATGCCGATGGTCAGCCTTTGTCAGGAAACTTCCGCCGGGGTGCAAGGAGGGGGAATTGCTCTCCGATGCAGTCGCTCCCCCAGAGAGTGGCACAGGTACAGGCACAGGCCTACCCAGCCACCCTACAGACAGCACCCACGGATCAGACGGGTTTGACGTCCACACCACAGCCGCAGTCGTCTTAGAATCTAGCGGTATTTATAAGGTTCCCTTAGACGCATATGGACCCTTAGCCCAGGGATCCAGTGCGATGCTAGTGGGAAAACCTGATGTTGCCCATCAAGGAATCTTAGTGCACTCAGGAGTTATTGATGCTGACTTTAAAGGTCAGATTTGCGCTATGGTCTCCACGCAAAAACCCCCTGTAACTATTCCTGAAAATACCTGCCTTGCTAAATTGGTGCCTTTTAAGTCTTGTGTCCCCAGGATAGAACAAACTCACGAAGATAACGGCAGTGGATCTACGGGACTTCCGCAGGCCTTCTGGACTGCAGACATCTCTGACCAAAGGCCACAGATGACATGTACCCTGATCCTGCCGAACGCCCATCCACCCCGGACTCAGCTTCGAGTCTGCAGGCGACAGACAGCTGCCCCGGGCAAAAGTCTGGGTACAGAATTTACTCACTAACCAGTGGGAAGGCCCGCATGAGCTTATCGTTTGGGGTCGTGGGTATGCTTGTGTTTCCACAGATACTGGGGTACGGTGGCTACCTTCAAAATGCGTTTGCCCTGACCTACGGCACCAGAGGCAGAACAGGCAACCTCCAAATGATGGCCAGAACGCCAACCATCCAAATGGTGACCAGAATGTAGATCATCAGCCTAATGACTCTTCTGATGATGACCAGGATGTCAACCATCAGGCAGATGGTCCTTCTACAAGCAGAGACTGAATTTTAAATTTCTTGCTATGGAGTCAGATAGTTAAAGCCTTAAGGACATATTTAGAATTAATAACTGATGTAGATTTCTATTTAGGATTAATAGTAGGGTTGTTATCTTATAAAACAAAAAGGGGGAATTGTAGGTACAAAAATGCTGTTAGTGAGGATCTTCTTGTTATTTTTCTAAATCCGTGAGAGACTTTTCTCTCTCACAGAAGAGGTAGCAGGGAGTGTAAACAACCAAGCCACCTGCAACCTTGGAAAGTCTTGTTTATGGTATAGTAGAAAATATTTTGATAATGGATGTTTTAGGATTTTGGCCAATCACCCCCAAGGGGTGGCTGGTCCTTTGTCCAAGTAGACTATTGTGGGATATGCCCAGCCACTGCCCTGGAGGGATGTCTGCTGAGATCAGAGATTTCGCAATCGCCCAGCAGGACTCCCTGGAAAGGAAAGGACTTTTGAGTCATGGTGAGGAAAAGTAGACCCACAATCCTTTGGGAGACCCTATGCAGATCATTCTGTAACCCATTGGTCTGTCCCAGACCCTCTGTAACCCATTGGTCCCCTTGCTGATCCCCTGTATCCCTATAAAAGAAGACAAGTTCGCCTCTGTAGGGGAGAGCTCGTCACTGGCCTTCCCCTTCGCCGGAGGGAACCACCAATAAAGCTACCTTCGTGCGGAACCAGCCACACGGGTCTTCTCGTCTCTCTCTCTGGTCTGGTTTGGCCTTAGAGGCAGCCCTGCAGAGCTGAGCTGAAATCACGAGCTGATAATCACTAAAGAGCTGATAGCTTCTGCAAGGGCTCCTCTGCCAGCAGCTGAGAGGAAGATACCAGACTTCGGGCAGGCGATTCCTTTCGGGACCATCTCCCCGGACCGGTCATATCTTCCTGGGTCGCAGCCACGGACCCCACCACCAGCTGTAATAACTGGCGCCCGAACAGCCTTGGATCCTGGACAACCCGGACCTGGCCTGAGCTGCGTCTTGATCACCAAGACAGAACCAGCCGTTCGTGTGCTGCTCCTCTGAAGATAGACCTACGTTTTAGCAGGCCTTTCGGACGGGGACAGTTCGAGTCCCTCATCGCCCACCAAGGACAAAGTCCCTGAGGATCGAACTGCCAGACCATCCCCCCAGCAGACCTTTCCAGGAGCCAGCCCCACCAGAAACGGGATTTGTAAGTTTAAACCTGGGGCTCTGCTCTCGTCTTGCGCGCATTTTAAGTTTTTTTTGGTTTTTTCTCTTTTTCTGCTGAGGGAGGAACTAAGATGGGACAAAGGCAAACTAAACCCAGCCTTTCCCAATCTGAGAGAGACCTATACCCCTTTCTTCTGACTCTTCTCTTAAAATCTGACTTTAAATTCTGTAAAGGTGTTCTTTCTAAGAAAAATCTCAAATCTTTCAGTAATTGGCTATCTCTAAATTTCCCTGAAGCTACCATCGATTCTGTTCTTTCTGATTCGTTCTGGGACAGTGTGGGGAACAAACTGTATTCCTCTCAAGCCTCGGGAAACCTGTCAGTTTCCAAATTCATTCCTTTATTTCATTTACTGGTTACAACGTGTCGTGCGAAAACCCCCCCTCAGCCAAACCCCTTCTCTGCCCTTCCCCCCTCCCACCCCCCCTCTCCGCCTCGGGCAATGGCCAGCCAGAGCGCGGACCCCGCCAGCTGCCCCGGCCCTGGCCCGGCTGGGGCGCCGGCCCCCCCACTCCCCTTCCCCGATCCCCTGTTCCCGGCGGTCCCCCCGTGTCCGGCCCCCCCCGCTCGCCCCCTCGGTTCCGCTGTCACCCCCCAGGCAGCGCACGCGGTACCCACCCCAGACTCATCCCCCCTCCCCGGCGTGGATGACTCTGAACCCCCCCCAGCCCCGTCTCCCTGTGCCCCTGGTATCCCGCAACCCTCCCCGCACGACACCACCCTTCCCCCTCTCGCACCGGTCCGCGGTGCCTCCGACCCCCCCCACCCCACCGCGTCCCAGTTTCCTGCCGCGTCTGCCCCTCTCGCCGCTGGCGGAACGCAGCTATCCTCGGCACCGCCTCAGGCTATCGCCCATAGAATGGAATCTCCCTCCCCCCTTCCCCCACCGCACATGGCCCTGGCACCCTGGCAGGCGCCGGCACACCCGCTCTCCCCCCACCCAGCTGCATCTTGCGCAATCCCTGCTGATGTTCCCCCTCTCCCTGCACCCCCCCCTCCCCCTACTACGGGTTCTTTCGCAATCCCCATTTCCCCCGCTGCTGTCCTAGAGCCTACTGCCCCCCCCCATCCTCCTATCGCCCACCCCGACTCCACATGGAATTGCGAAACCGGCACTACCTGTAATCCGCCCCCCCAAACGACCTCCTGCTGTACAACCTCTTCACCCACTTGCTGCCATAACAAGACCCCTTCCCACCCCTCAAAGCACCCCCGACCCCCCGCCATTCCCGCCCTGGGTAAAGCAGAGCCGGCATTTCAAAAACGCCGCGCTACGCCTGTATCCCAGCCCCGCCCTGCCACGGCCTATCCTTTCTGTTCAGATGACAGTAGCAGCGGCTCTGACTCTGAATCTGAAGACCGGTGGGCACAGACACGCAGGGAAGCAAACCGGGAGGGGGATTGGGAGTTGGCTCAGAAAATTTCAGCTTTTCCAGTCATTATAGGGAGAGGGAGGAGGGGTGGCCTATCTACAAAAACATGGGAGCCTTTCCCATACAGAGAAATCAAAGAGCTTAGCAAGGCAGCAAAAGACCATGGGAGAGGATCACATTTCTTTAGAAACTTATTGGAAGCCACTTTCTCTGCCTATACATTAGTACCACATGATATTAAAAACATTATTAACTGCATCCTTTCCCCTGCTGAATATATGTTATGGGAAAGGCATTGGAAAAGACACTTAAAAACACTATCTGACACTTATGCTAAAGATGCAAATCAGACAAATTGGACAATAGAACAACTGGCTGGAGAAGGTGACCTCCAAAAACCCTTAGATCAAGCTACAACCTTACCTGAAGTAGCATTACGAGATATAGCTATTGCAGCTAAGACATCGCTGTTTCTCACCCCTGATGATTCTGTTCCTACACAATATTTCTCTAACATCAAACAGTCAGCAAATGAAAGCTTCATTCAGTTTGTTGATCGTTTGAAAGCTAGCTTAGAAAAACAGATAGAAAGTCCGGATGGACGAAAAGAACTCTTGAGCAAACTTGCCATGGTAAATGCTAATGAACAATGTAAGAATATCTTGAGGGCCCTACCCATGGACACAGAACCCACAATAGAACAAATGATAGAGACCTGTACTAGACACACATCCACAGAGAACACAATGACCCAAGCAGTTGTAAAGGGCATCACAGAGGGAGTTTCCAGTGCATTTGCTGCAGCAGTCTCTAAGGAGAATGCCCGCTGTTTCTATTGTGGCGAACTTGGACACTTTATAAAGGACTGCCCACAAAGGTCACCCACCCAGGACCATCGCGCCGCCTACCAAAGGCACCAGAGACAGCAACAGCACCAGCAGCGTCCAAAAAACTTCTATCGGAGCGCGGTGTCAAGGCCCCGCGCTCAGACAACAAATCAAAGGCCATACTACCCTGCCGCAGCGGTGAACTCCACATCGGACCACCGAGAGCAGACAGCTGGACCTCGCCCGGCACCATCATCCCAGGCGATCCCAGAACACATGAGAAGGATCCAACACACGGAGCGCTACCGATCGGAACGAGACGCCAACTGGTAACATCACTGCCATTTAACTTTGTTGACAAGCGTTTTTATCGTATCCCCACAGGAAAGTATGGACCGCGTGACGGCCCATGGGACATTCTTATCCTAAGCGATACCATCCATGGTCCAGAACAACTCTTTGTATTACCTGAGATACAAACAGTGCACCCTGGACAAGAGATTCTTGTCCAGCTTTGCTGCACGGACACACCTTTCTTTCTCCCACAGGGAACACCGATTGCTCAAGCTTTTTTACTTCCACAGAACCGCCCAGAACAGCTTCCCCTCAATCCTACAGCAATGTGGATAGAGATCGTGGGCTCAAACAAACCGACCATTGAGTGCAGCTTGTTCTGTAAAGGAGAGAGGGTCTACCGCCCAGGGATGCTGGACACCGGAGCAGACGTGACCATCATCGCCCGCTCCGAGTGGCCAGAGAATTGGGAACTGGAGCCAGTGGCAGGTATGATCTCCGGGATTGGTGGAGTTGCAGTATCCATGAGAAGCAAACGGAATGTTGTCATTGAAGGACCTGAGGGCAAGATAGCGACCACCCGACCATTCGTGGTAAGAGCCCCCATCACCTTATGGGGCAGAGACCTTCTATCCCAGTGGGGTGCCACTCTTACCATTCCCAGCCAGGATTTCTGACTGGGGCCACTGAGAAACGCGCGCTGCCATCTACTCCCCCACTCACCTGGAAGACTGACAACCCAAAGTGGACAAGGCAGTGGCCCCTTGATAAAGAAAAACTCAGCGCGCTGGAAGCCCTGGTGGAAGAGCAACTTGCCAAAGGTCATATCACTGAGACTACAAGTCCTTGGAATTCTCCTGTCTTTGTACTGAAAAAGCCTGGCACAAACAAATGGAGACTACTCCATGACCTACGAAAGATCAATGAGGTCATTGAAGACATGGGCCCCCTCCAACCCTGCCTGCCATCACCATCAATGCTGCCCCGAGACTGGCTGCTAGCCATCATAGACATTAAAGACTGTTTCTTTAACATCCCGCTCCATCCCCAGGATGCACCACGGTTCGCCTTCTCCATCCCTTCTCTTAACAATAAAGCCCCACTCAGAAGGTACCATTGGCTCGTCCTCCCACAAGGCATGAAGAACAGCCCGACCATCTGCCAGTGGTATGTCGCCCACATTCTATCCCCCATCAGAAGCCTGTTTCCAGAAGCAATCATTTACCACTATATGGATGACATATTAATCTGTGCATCAGAAAAAACTTACTTGGACAGAACTCTTAAAAAGACAATTGAAGCCATAGAAGAAGCAGGGTTCGAGATTCGTGAAGACAAAGTGCAGCACTCCAGCCCATGGACTTACCTCGGCCTCCAGATCCATGAGAGAACCATCGTACCCCAGCAACTCTCCATCAAAAAGGACCCTAAAACCCTAAGGGACTTACACAGCCTGTGTGGATCCATAAATTGGATACGCCCCCTACTGGGAGTTACAAATGAAGACCTTGATCCCCTGTTCAACCTCCTCCGCGGCAGCAAAGACTTGGACTCTCCATGCGTCCTCACACCTGAAGCCCGAGATACCATCACTAAAGTTCAAGAAGCCCTGTCTTCACGCCAAGCCCATCGCATTGAACCCAGCCTGCCTCTTCAGTTTGCAGTTTTGGGTAAAGCTCCCTGTTTCCATGGACTGATCTTCCAATGGGACCCTAAACTCAGAGACCCTTTGCTGATACTTGAAGGGGTCTTCACAAGCCATCAACCTACAAAGAGATTAACCACCTTCCAAGAAGTGATGGCACATTTAATAAAAAAGGCCAGAACTCGTCTCCGCTCTCTTGCAGGGTGTGAGTTCACATGCATATACTTGCCATTGACCACTGAAGATCTGAAGCTGTTGCTTCGGACCAATGAGAGCCTCCAGTTAGCCCTAGATAGCTACACAGGCCAAATTTCCGTTCACATGCCAAAACATAGACTTTTCTACCGTGAAGCAGCTTTTAAATTGATTCCAAAATTAATCCAAAGTAGGAAACCTCTTAAAGCTCTGACCGTCTTTACTGATGGTTCATCACATCGGTCTGTCATGACATGGAGACAACCCAATACCCAGAAATGGGAATCTGATATCCAAATAGTAGAGGGATCTCCACAGATTGCTGAATTAGCAGCTGTTGTCAGAGCCTTTGAGAAGTTTAAAGATGAACCTTTTAATCTGGTCACAGATTCGGCTTATGTCGCTGGTATAGCTATGAGGGCTGAACATGCTTTTCTAAAGGAAGTCTCCAACCAAAAATTATACCAATTGGTTTCTACATTAATCCATTTAATCTCGCACAGAAAACAGCCTTACTACATTATGCATGTGAGGTCACACACTGACCTCCCCGGCCCCATTGCTGAAGGGAACAGGAGAGCAGATGCACTGGCCATGCCAGCAGAGACTGCAAATGTCCCTGACATCTTTGCCCAGGCAAAGTTGTCACATGCATTTTTTCACCAAAACATTCCTGCACTCGTCAGAATGTTCAAGCTTTCAAAAGATCAAGCAAAAGCTATCATTGCAACGTGCCCGAACTGCCAGAACTACCAAATACCATCTATGGGTACCGGAGTCAACCCCCGCGGTCTGAACAGCTGCCAATTGTGGCAAACTGATGTAACCCACTTCCCATCCTTTGGGAGATCCAAATACGTGCACGTGTCAGTTGACACATTTTCTGGGGCAGTGTTTGCGTCGGCCCATGCAGGAGAAAGTGCCATCCACGTCATCAAGCATTTTCTCCTTGCCTTCGCCACCCTGGGAGTCCCTGAAGAAATCAAAACAGATAATGGGCCTGCCTACACCTCTCACAAGTTAAAAGATTTCTTCAACCAATGGGGAATAAAACACAAGACAGGCATACCTAGCAATCCCACAGGACAATCCATTGTAGAAAGGACCCACCAAACCCTCAAAAGAGTCCTCAACCAGCAACGGAGAGAAACGGAAATCTTGTCTCCTGTTGAAAGACTCTGTAAGGCTCTCTATGTCATTAACTTCCTAAATGGTACCTCGTCAGAGCCGGACCCACCAGTACTCCGCCACTTCTCAAATTCAACCCAAGCTAAGCTCACGGAGAAGCCACCAGTGCTGGTGAAGGACCCTGAAACACACCAGGTATCTGGGCCTTTCCAACTGATTACCTGGGGGAGAGGCTACGCCTGTGTCCAGCTACCATCTGGCCTGAAGTGGTTCCCAGGAAAAAGCATTAAACCATACTTAGGCCCTACAAACACTGCTACTACAAACACCAAGAACTCTCCTGAGACAAATACAGGACCTCCACAAAACCAGACCAGCTCGGCATGGAGACGAAAACGTCGCCGGATGCCCACCAACCAGGAAAAAGATCGTCCCAGCACACGGCAGCAGACGAAACAGAAAGCTGAACAAGAAGCTACAGCAAACAGTCAAGCCGTAGGCCAGACACAGCCTGGAAAAACTGATCCCTAGTTTATATGTTATCACCCCTTGCTACCCCAAAATATCCCCTTCCCTCAACCCTTGTCAAACTTCCCTAAACCCCAAAACCTCCCCTCTCACCACAAAGCTAACAAAATCTTGCTTGTATTCCCTCTCAGAAGCCCCATCCCTGCCCAAAGATGAAATGTATCTACGTTGATGCTGTCCTCACCGTTGCCTCGATGTTCTTCGCCGTACCACATGCCTTCAGCTGGCTTGTCCCACAGCCTAGCCATAATGTTTGGGTGACCCTAGCAAAGACACTCAATCAAGACAATCTGTGCCTGTCCATGGGCAGCGTAGACAACCCACTCTCTACGTGCCTGGTAGGAATTCCTTTAGTAGCAGATGATTGGCCCATCACTAACTCAGAGCTCCTCCGCACCACAGGTAAGAGGCCCAACCCGGTAGACACTTGGGATGAGTGGACAAAGATTTTGCCAAATGCTCGAGATGAACCCCAAGAATTAAACCTGCTGGGATCCTCCAAAGCAACATATTGTGTCAAATTTTATTTTAGACTGCAAAGCCAACAATGGCCAGGGATTGACCAAGCAAAAAACACATATAGAAAAGACATATCACCATTTAACAAAGCCTATAATAGTCAAGATTGGTGCAATTACACCAGCCACGTACTCTCTGTGTCCACTCTCCACCCAAAAGTGCTACCCCGGGGAGTCTTTCTTGTCTGTGGTGACAGAGTATGGGCCGGGATCCCCTCACGCCTCCAAGGAGGTCCCTGTAGCCTTGGCAAGCTTTCTACTCTCACCCCAAATATTACATTGTTACATAATTGGAGACAAACAAACATATCAACACGTCAAAAGAGATCCTTTGCTGAGTTTGACGAAAGTTGTGACAGCCACATTTACAACTGGAATAAGGCAGGACAAGTTGCAGCTTCCGTGTTCACCCCTTGGTTAGCTGCACTCAAGGCCCTTGGGGATATCAATCACCTAGGGTGTTGGCTAAGCAAACAGGCTAATGCGACATCTGCTGCCTTGAGCGATCTTTTAAGAGATGAGGAGACTACCAGACACGCAACTCTACAGAATCGAGCAGCAATAGACTACCTACTGCTAGCCCATGGACATGGCTGCCAAGACTTTGAAGGGATGTGCTGCTTCAATCTTTCTTCGCACTCAACATCCATCCAGGCAAATATCCAGAAACTACAAGATCTCGTAAAAGACCTAAAAGTAGAAAAGAGCCTAGATTGGGTCAATGACCTTTTTGGACGATGGGGAATAACGGGATGGATTGCATCTTTGATTAAGGGAGCTTTGTGGGTATTCATTGTAATTATTATTGTGTTACTTATGTTCTCTTGCCTCCTACGTTGCTGCAGAAAGGCTGCTGGGAATGCCCTTTTAATAAATACAGAAGGGGGAGTTGTGGGATGTGCCCAGCCACTGCCCTGGAGGGATGTCTGCTGAGATCAGAGATTTCGCAATCGCCCAGCAGGACTCCCTGGAAAGGAAAGGACTTTTGAGTCATGGTGAGGAAAAGTAGACCCACAATCCTTTGGGAGACCCTATGCAGATCATTCTGTAACCCATTGGTCTGTCCCAGACCCTCTGTAACCCATTGGTCCCCTTGCTGATCCCCTGTATCCCTATAAAAGAAGACAAGTTCGCCTCTGTAGGGGAGAGCTCGTCACTGGCCTTCCCCTTCGCCGGAGGGAACCACCAATAAAGCTACCTTCGTGCGGAACCAGCCACACGGGTCTTCTCGTCTCTCTCTCTGGTCTGGTTTGGCCTTAGAGGCAGCCCTGCAGAGCTGAGCTGAAATCACGAGCTGATAATCACTAAAGAGCTGATAGCTTCTGCAAGGGCTCCTCTGCCAGCAGCTGAGAGGAAGATACCAGACTTCGGGCAGGCGATTCCTTTCGGGACCATCTCCCCGGACCGGTCATATCTTCCTGGGTCGCAGCCACGGACCCCACCACCAGCTGTAATAGACTATGAAGAAAAAAGTCTATAAAAGAGTTTGTAAAATAATTAAATAAATCAATCTTGCTGCACAATTCCTGCCTGCTGGATCTTCTCCTCCTCCTCCTCCCTATGGCTGCGGGACATGGTGATATACTGTAGGAACCAGGCCTGCGGTAATAATCGCTACTGAGTTAGGTTTATCCAACTGTTGGATATGTGGGGGGCTTAAATCAGCAGAAAAATGGCCTTGGAAGGGTGAAGGCTTAGCTCCAGAACAACTTCTAAAAACAGATAAAAATCAGTTCTCAATGACTACACAGAGGCCTGAAGGTTGGATTCTAGACCAACGAGTAATAGGAATAATTTGCATCAGCAGGGAAGGAAGTGAATATACTGAGATTGTGGGATACACCCCATGTATATCCACCCTAGCAATATATTCAAATAACAAAAGTAAAATCTGGCAACCAGAACCCCCTGCAGGATATTGGAGTCAAGAAAAAAAAGCAAATTGTGATTGGAATAGTCGAGTTAACCTTTGCTGGTACAAGCAATCTGGAGCTAACCCTTACCAATCCTTAGAGGACTTAAAAGAATATTGGAGAGAACCAGAAAACACGAGAATAAAATGGAAAGCCCCTGATGGTATATACTACATATGTGGCAAAAAGGCATACAGCAAACTGCCCAGCAAATGGAAAGGTTCATGCACTCTAGGTATGATTCGACCTTCTTTCTTTACACTCCTCAGATCAGAAAGTGGCCTGTTAGGAGCCCCTCTATATGAAACCTTAAGCCGAAAGAAAAGGGGGATGAAGAAAACACTACCTATAGCAGGTGAGAGTCAAAAATGGGGTGAAGAAGAATGCCCCACAGAAAGAATAATCCAATATTATGGCCCAGCAACTTGGGCACAGGATGGGAGCTGGGGATATAGAACCCCCGTCTATTTACTCAATCGGCTCATAAGGCTCCAAGCTGTAGTAGAAGTGGTTTCAAATCATACCTCAGATGCACTAGAACTGTTAGCTAAACAACATTCTCAGATGCGGGCCTTTGTATACCAAAACCGAATTGCATTAGACTATTTGTTAGCTGAGGAAGGGGGAGTCTGTGGCAAGTTCAATGAATCAGAATGCTGCATAGAAATCGATGACTATGGAGAGACCATCAGGGACCTCGCAGCTGAGATCAAAAAGGTGGCACACGTTCCAGTCCAAAAATGGAATTCCATCTTACAAGCATCTTGGTGGGAACAATTATTTGATGGTACATGGTGGAAGAAGGCAGTATTTTTCATACTTTGTTCAGTGGCCGGGGTGATATTCATACCCTGCATAATACCATGTTTTATTAGATTAATACACTCAGTAGTACAAGGTATGCAAATAGCTGCGATGCCCATGGACCCGGAACTAGCTGCTGGAGGATTAGGCAAAAACAATAAAATCTCTAAAATCATGGAATTAAAAGAAGGAGAAGCAAATAGTAAAGCTGCTGAGGTTCTGATGACGTTTGAAAAGCAGATTAAGGAGGAAAACCTAGAGTTACAAGAAAAACTAAATAGCTATAACTAAAAAGAATTCTTTTGTTTGAATTTTCATACCTTTATATTTGTAGTATTTGATAATAGTATTTCTATTTTTAAGTAACAAAAGGTAGCACGAATTAATGTTTCCATATAAAAAGGGGGGGAATTGTTATAAATAAAATATGTAATTCGTGCTATTATATATAAAACTGAAATATAATTAGACCCTACAGAGACCGAGTTTCTAAATCCCTGCACCAGCCTGGCTGAGAGAAAAATTTCACAACACTAAAAGTATTTCTTTCACAATAAGTGAGGATTCCACCTAGGTGGGGTTGGATCTTATCACCGGGACATTTGCACCATGACGACTTGATCACCACACTCTGATATCTACATTGCATCTGATAAGGAATCGGACATTCCAGGAACTAAAAATAACTATTCCAGGAACCAGAGATGGCCCATCCATCAGCAGAAATGGGCCACTCATCACCCAGGATGGACAATTCATCAGACCCAGGAAAGGCTTTGTGCAGCCCAACTCCGGGACAAGAAAACTTCATGAATACGAGAAGAATAGAATTAATTCGGGCTCTGCCCAAAAACTGTATAAAAAGGGACCAGCCAAAGCAGCATTCGTGAACTTGGGAGGTCTGATGCGATAGAGATCAGATCTATGCATGTTCACCCAGCTCCGACCCCAGGCTCGGTGCTGTTTTTCTCGATCGTGGCGTTTGAAACCGATATTTCGGTCGCATAATAAATGTCATTTCTTTATTAATTTTGATTCGGCAATTTTGTTTATATTACTCAGTCAGGAGAGCGAGCCTGTCACTGGCCACCTTTCGCGGGTGCATGACAATAAAGCCACCTATGCGGGAATGCCATACACGCCTCTCGGTTCTCTTTCCTGGTCTGGCCTGGAGATTGCCTTGCAGAGCAGGAGCTGAAATCACTAGCTGAAAATCACTAAAGAGCTGTTAGCCTGCTGAAACAGGCACCTCTCTGCAAAGGTACTCCAGCGGCTGAGGGAAAGCTGCATGGTCCCTGGAAGACAGTTCCTCGTGGGACCATCTCTCCGGACCGGTCACAGCTTCCTGGGTCTGAGCCACAGACCCCATACCAGCTGCCACAGCTGGCGCCCGAACAGCCATTGGACCCCGGACCCCAGACCACGGCTTGAGCTGCGTCTTGAAAAGCTTCAAGACAGAAATAGCCGTTTGTGCGTTGCTCCTCTGAAGACTGCATCTGCGTTACAGTAGACACATTCTGAAGTGGATGGTTCGAGACCCTCGCCTCTCATCTAGGACGAGAATCCTGAGGATCGAACTGTAGGCTGACCACTCACCCAGCAGATTTTCTTTTGGACGTGACCAGACCCAGCCCCGCCTGAAGACGCGATTTGTAAGTTTAAAATTGGGGTCTTTTGCACGCATTTCCGAGTCCTTTTTCGCTTTTTTTTTCTCTTTTTCTCTTTTCCTGCTGAGTGAGGTAGGGAACTCAAACATGGGAAGCAGGCTGGGTAAACCCCACCTCTCCCAACCAGAGAGACACTTATACTCCCTTCTCTTAAATCCCCTCCTCGAAACCGACTTTAAATTCTCTAAGGGTGCTCTTTCTAAGAAAAATCTTAAATCTTTCACTTATTGGATATCTCGAAATTTTCCTGATGTCAGCAGAGATTCTGTCCTTTCTAATTTATTCTGGGACAAAGTGGGGAAGAAGATCTATTCTTTTCAAGCTTCGGGAGACCTTTCTGTCTCTCGGTATATCCCTTTAATAGTTAAGTCGATACAAAAGATGTGTCACGTTGCAAGCAACCCCCAGCCAAACCTACCCCCTCCCTCTCCTCTCCCTCATCCTGCCTCTCCGCCTGAGACAGACTCCGCCTGTATGCGGAGCATGCCAGCCCCCCCAGCTCTGGCCAAGCTGTTTCGGAGGCTACCCCTACATCCAATCCCGACCCCCATTCCCAGCAGTTCTCCCATCCCCAGCCCCTCCCCCCGCTCGTCCCTTCGGTCCCGCTGCCACTCCCCAGGGAGCGTGCACGGGATCCACCCCACCTCCACCCCTTCCCCCCGTGACGGACAGCTCTGAGCCTCGTCCCGCCCAACCCCCTGTGCCCCTGCTATTTCGCAACCCTTCGCGCGCGACACCAACCCCCCTCCCGTGCCAGCTCGTGGTGCATCTGACCCTGCCACTCCCATCCCTACCGAAATCCCCCCGCTCCCCCCCCACCCCGCCGCAGCGGCACAGGCGCCAGCTCAGGCACCGCCCGTATCCACCGGCGCGAGCATGGTGCAGTAAACGCCCCACGCCGCACCCCCGCAGCGGCAGCTGCCCCAGACCGCAGCCGCGCTGCTCGCCCCGCTGCAACCCCAGCCGCTGCCCACCACCGCTGCGCTGCTGGCCCAGCCCCTGCCCGCCACGCTGCTGCCGTGACCCCAGCCGCTGCCTGCTGCCGCCGTGTCCCTGCTCCAGGCCATCGCTGTCGCACTTCCCCCCCCTCCCGGCGCCGCGGGGCCCGTGATGTTCCACCAAGCCGCCCTGCCCCAGCCCACACTGCTGGCGCAAGAGCCATACAGCACAGCACCGCCCGCTCCCACGCAACCCAGCACAGGCACAATTGGGCACAGTGCACACGCCATGTGTCACACTGCAGCAGCCGCCGCCAGCGTCTGTGTCCACCGCCGCTGGCGGAGGACAGCAAAAGTACCACGAGGCTCCTGCGCCACCGTGGCAGCCTGCTGCCCGTGGAACAGAAGCCCCCTCCCCCCTCCCCCCGTTAGCAGCACCACTGCCAGCCTGGCAAGCGCCGGAAAACTGCCCTCCTGTGAAGGATGCAGGATGTTTTGTCCACTAAATATCAAGTAGCAGGAAACCAGCTGCCTATACCCCGATAAGAGTCAGAGACAAATATGTGCTTGCCTAATCCCTATCTATACTTGCTTAATCAGCTTTTAGTTCCAGGACCTTGAGCATAATGACCATACAAGGAAGAAGCAACCAAAAGACACAGGAGGATGACTACTAACCTTCATTCTGCGACCACCAGGAGGAAAAAGACCCCCTAGCAACAAGTCACACATGCGCAAAATACCATGAAAAAGACACGTTAACAGGAAAAGAGACTGTATAAGAAGGAACTGGAACTGGCGAAAAGCGCGGCAGTTGGTGGAGCGGAGACTCCCCTGCCGCCCAGCGCTGTATTTGCTTTTGCCTTGCTTGCTTGCTGTTAATAAATAAAATTGTAATTAGCAGATTGAGTCTCGAATTCATTACAAATTGGTGCCGTGACTCGGATGCAACTTGTACGGCGGGGTAACGGCTCTACCGGGGAGGCGCCCCGCCCATCTGTCGGCGGCCCTGGTGGTCCCGATCCCTACCTCGGTTGCACCGACGAACCCAAATTCAAGGCATTAGGCAAAGGAAGCCGGCAGACCCTGTAAATTTTGTGCACAAAGGTCCGGACGAAGACGCAGGACGCTTGAGTATCTGTGCGGAAGGATCCGTTCGGTCTGGGTCGGGTATCCTGGAGTGCTGCGAGTGTGTGCACGAGAGGGGAACCGGCAGCTCGGATTCTCCAAGCGAGTGTGGACCCTCAGTAGTGCGGTTCTCATTGCCCGCGAGGGCGTGAGCCACGAACCGGGGAAGCGAGTGAATCTGCATCACAGACGCGCTTGAGGGCACTCCAGAAGATGGGACAGGGGAAAAGCAAGCCCTCCATACCCATAAAACTTCCCCCGGTGCCTAGAAATAGCCCACTGGGGTTTATGTTAGATAATTGGAGACATTACCCTAGCACAGGGGGTAAGGATAAAGCTAAAATGATTCATTATTGTGTAGAAATATGGGGCGGGAAGGAAATTTCCCAGGGTGTTTTCTGGCCTATATTTGGATCATCTGAAGGATGGGTAAAACAGAAACTTAACACTTGGGTGAATACAAAAACTCCTTTTAGTCAGGAAGAGAGTGATTATGCTGGCGTTTGGGCAGCAACACCTGAAGATGAAGTGCTCCTGTTTCCCCTTAAGGAAGGAAAGCGAAAGAAAGATAAGAATAAGGAAGAAGACATCCCTTTGATCCCTCCCCCCTATGTACTCCCTCAGGATCCCCAACCCCCAAATGCACCTTTAAGGGAGCCCCAGGGGGTGGGAGATAACCCCGAGCCCCAAGAGGAAGAACAGGGACCTATGACTAGGGGCCGGGCCAGACAACATAACTTATACCCATTAAGGGAAATGCCCATGGGAGGCCCGGGTCCTCAACCCGCAATAGGATTCATCTCAGTACCCCTTAGTTCTAGTGATGTACGGGAATTCAAGAAGGAGATGGGGAACCTCCTGGAAGATCCACTGGGGGTGGCAGAAAGGTTAGACCAGTTTTTGGGGCCCAGTATATACACTTGGGGTGAATTACAGGCCATATTAAATATTCTTTTTACGGCCGAAGAAAAGAATATGATTAGGAGGGCAGGAATGCGAATATGGGACGCACAACATGCACAAGGACCATTAGCAGATACTAAGTGGCCTCTGCAGGATCCCAATTGGAATCACCAGCAGCAGGCAGACCGAGGTCACATGCAGGATCTGAGAATAATCATAATACAAGGAATTAGAGAAGCAGTGCCTAGGGGGCAGAATATTAACAAAGCATTCAATGAAAGACAAAAAAAGGAAGAGACACCCACAGAGTGGTTAGAGCGCCTGAGAAAAAATCTGCAGATGTACTCAGGTTTAGACCCCGAAACACAACTAGGACAGGCATTGTTAAAGACACAGTTTGTGGCTAAATCATGGGAAGACATTAGGAAAAAGCTGGAAAAGCTAGAAAATTGGCAAGATAGAGGTTTAGATGAATTGTTGAGAGAAGCACAAAAAGTGTATGTTAGAAGGGATGAAGAGAATCACAGGAAGCAAGTAAAAATGATGGTGGCGGCAGTTAGGGAGACAAGAGGAAACGATCCTCCCCCTCCTCGCAGACCGCGTCAAATGCCCCAGAGAAATGGGGGAGGGGACACACGAGTAGAGAAAAGGGATGTAAATGTGTGTTTTTGTTGTGGAAATAGAGGGCACTTTAAGAAAAACTGCAGAAAAAGGCTGAAGGACGAGAGGATGTTTAAAGAAGATTAGAGGGGTCAGGGGCTCTATTTGCTGGGGGCACGGAAACATCAGGAGCCCTTGATAAAAATTAAGATAGGTCCTCAGCAGCAGGAATTTGAGTTTTTGGTGGACACTGGAGCGGAACGGTCCACAATACAAGTATTGCCTGCCGGGTGCAAAATTTCCCGGGATACTGCCCAAGTGGTTGGGGCAAAAGGGGAACCCTTTGAGGTCCCCATTATAAAGAATGTATTAGTAGAAACAGGATCTAAAATGGGAATAGGGAGCCTCTTATTAGTTCCAGAAGCTGATTATAATTTGTTAGGAAGGGACTTAATTATAGAGATAGGCATTAATGTAGAAGTAGTGAATAAAGAATTAAAAGTTAGACTTTGTCCCTTGAGAGTGGAGGATGAAGAGAAGATTAATCCAGAAGTATGGTACACCCCAGAGAGTGTGGGAAGACTCGAAATACCTCCCTTCTTGGTAACCATTAAAGATCCTGAGGTGCCGATAAGGGTCAAACAATACCCCATTTCTCCAGAAGAAAAAAGGGGATTAAAACCCGAAGTTGACAGGCTACTGAGTAAAGGTCTTTTAGAACCTTGTATGTCCCCTTTTAACACCCCTATCTTGCCAGTAAGAAAGGCAGATGGGTCATACAGACTAGTTCACGATCTAAGGGAAATAAATAAAAGAACAGTAGCGCGCTTCCCGGTAGTGGCCAACCCTTATACCTTATTGAGCAGATTAGGTCCCGAAAATCAGTATTATAGTGTGATTGATCTTAAAGATGCATTTTGGGCATGCCCCCTAGATGAGAAAAGTAGGGACTATTTTGCCTTTGAGTGGGAAGACCCAGTAACACATAGGAGACAGCAATTAAGATGGACAGTGCTCCCCCAGGGATTTACAGAGTCTCCGAACTTATTTGGACAAGCCTTAGAGCAAATCCTGCAAGAATATCAGACTAGAGAAGGAGTGGTCCTCATTCAGTATGTAGATGACCTTTTAATTGCAGGAGGAGCAGAGGACAAAGTACGAGCAGAAAGCATCAGACTATTGAATTTTCTCAGTGTTAAAGGACTAAAAGTATCTAAGGCAAAATTACAATTTGTGGAAGAGGAAGTGAGATATTTAGGCCATTATCTGAGTAAAGGAGAAAAGAAAATAGACCCTGAGAGAGTAAAAGGGATTCTGTCCATACCACCCCCTAAGAACAAAAGACAAGTGAGGCAGTTACTGGGTCTAGTGGGGTATTGTAGACAGTGGATTGAGAACTATAGTAACAAGGTTAAGTTCTTATATGATAAGTTAAGCCAAGAGGGTTTAATAAAGTGGAGCGAGGAGGATGACCAACATCTAAGAGTACTGCAGCATGATCTAGTCAATGCCCCTGTCCTGAGCCTACCAGATTTAAAAAGACCTTTCTATCTATTTATAAATGCTGACAATGGAACGGCCCATGGAGTACTAACCCAAGAATGGGCTGGAAAAAAGAAACCTGTGGGGTACTTATCAAAATTGTTAGATCCTGTCAGTAAAGGGTGGCCCACATGCCTGCAGGCAATAGTAGCTTGTGCTCTCCTGGTAGAAGAGGCTAACAAGATTACCCTCAATGGAGAACTAAGGGTATTATCCCCTCATAATATTAGGGGAATTCTACAACAAAAAGCAGACAAATGGATAACCGATGCCAGACTCTTGAAGTATGAGGGGATCCTATTAGACTCCCCGAAATTAACCCTGGAGGTAACAACGCTACAAAATCCTGCTCAGTTTTTGTATGGAGAGCCCGATGAAGCTAAATTGGCCCACGATTGCCTGTTAACCATAGAAGAGCAAACTAAAATAAGACCAGATCTTGAAGAGGAAGAATTAGAAGAAGGGGATAGATTGTTTGTAGATGGATCATCTCGAGTAATCAATGGAAAAAGAGTATCTGGTTATGCAATAATAAGAGGGGAAGAGTTTAAGGTGATAGAATCAGGACCATTGAATAGATCCTGGTCCGCACAAGCCTGTGAGCTGTATGCCGTGTTATGAGCACTGCAATTATTAAAAAATAAGTTAGGAACAATATACACTGATTCTAAGTACGCCTATGGGGTTGTGCACACTTTTGGGAAAATATGGGAAGAACGGGGACTAATAAATTCCCAAGGAAAGGACTTAGTCCATCAAGATCTAATAAAACAAGTGTTACAAGCTTTGAGGGGGCCAAGAAGAATCGCTGTTGTACATCTAAAAGGACACCAGAGAGGGCTGGATTTCAAAAGCAGGGGAAATAATGCAGCAGATCAGGAAGCAAAAAGGGCCGCACTATTAGCATTACGACCTACTCCCAAAGAGGATCCAGCAGCTGAGAGAAGGAAGTGCCATACTTGCGGGGGAAATCTACAGGACCCTCCTTGCTATGTTTGTTGGGACAATTGGGGTATGGATGCTATAGAATGCGCCTGTGATACACCAGGGGCTAAGCATTGTCTTTTCCACGGTAAAATTTGGCAGATTTATAGTTTTACAGCCCAAGAGAAAGAAAAGATGCAGAAAATGGGATTGAGAGAAAATTCGAAGGGGGAATGGAGACTCCCAGAAGATGACAGGATTGTGCTACCAAAATCATTAGCCATGGAAGTTATGAAGAGAATGCATAGCAAAACACATTGGGGAGCACAGGCATTGGTAGACCAGTTTGCCATTAAGTATATGTGTATCGGAGCAAATGATCTAGCAAAACAAATAGTGAGGAGATGTGTTATTTGCCTAAAGGTAAATAAGACGAACCTAAGGATCCGGTACAGATCGAGGTGGGCACTTTCTAATAAAAAGGGAAGAGATATCACCGAGTGCTGAAGCCATAGGCCCCAATGTAGTTATTAACCCCCCTATAAAAATTCAGTCCCAGGGTAATCGAGCGGCAGAGGAAGACCACACTGCTCAAACACCGGCTATTTATAATCAAACTGAATCAGACCAAAAAGAATTGAGGGAATACAGCACCTTATGGAAAGTAATGCAAGCCAGCTTTGGCATTTTAAATAAGACCAGCCCAGAACTGACAGAAGGATGTTGGCTATGTTATAATATCAGGCCTCCCTTTTATGAGGCTGTCGGAATAATGGGTAAACCACAAAGACTCAACGAGAGCAACCCAAAACAGTGCTCTTGGAAAAAGAACAAAGTGAGTGAGCAGGGGATAACACTCTCCCAGGTATCAGGACAAGGACGATGTGTAGGTACTGTTCCCAAAAAGAAAAAACATTTATGCAACATCACAGTGAAAAATCCAAAGCAGAGACAGCCAGCAGCATGGTTAATCCCGGCCGCCAATACCAGATGGGTCTGCCAAAGCATAGAAATAACTCCTTGTTTGTCCCCTGAAGTTTTTAATCATACTCATGACTATTGTATTCAGGTAACCATCATACCTAGAATCACTTACCACCCTAAAGACTACGTTTTCAAGCAACATATCACCCCTGAACACCACTTGATGAGGAGAGAACCTTTCACCGCCCTAACCATAGCAACCCTCTTAACAGTAGGAGGAGTGGGAGCTGGAACAGGAATAACCTCACTAATTAACCAGCAAAAAGAGTTTAAAGCACTAAGGATCTCTGTAGATGAAGATTTAAGTAAAATAGAGCAAGCAATTGACGGATTAGTCAAGTCAGTCAGGTCACTGTCAGAAGTGGTCCTACAGAATCGCAGGGGACTAGACTTACTGTTTTTACAACAAGGGGGTCTTTGCGTAGCACTCAAAGAAGAATGCTGCTCCTATGCTGATCACACCGGGGTGGTAATAAACACCATGAACGAATTAAGAAAACAGCTAGAACAAAGGAAACGAGACAGGGAAACACACCAAAGCTGGTATGAAAACTGGTTTAATCATTCCCCCTGGCTGACTACATTGCTTTCAACCATTGCAGGACCATTAATTTTGTTAGTGCTTGGACTCACCTTTGGACCATGTATATTTAATAAACTAATTTCTATAATAAGAAGCCGCTTAGAAGCGGCACACATTATGCTTGTTAGAGCTAAGTATAAACGAATACTTGAAGAAGAAAACGTAGAAACATTAGAACTGGCTAAACAAGAATTACAAAGATTCAGTGAACAAAAATGAATAAAGAAGAGAAATGGGGGATTGTGAAGGATACAGGATGTTTTGTCCACTAAATATCAAGTAGCAGAAAACCAGCTGCCTATACCCAGATAAGAGTCAGAGACAAATATGTGCTTGCCTAATCCCTATCTATACTTGCTTAATCAGCTTTTAGTTCCAGGACCTTGAGCATAATGACCATACAAGGAAGGAGCAACCAAAAGACACTGGAGGATGACTACTAACCTTCATTCTGCGACCACCAGGAGGAAAAAAAGACCCCCTAGCAACAAGTCACACATGCGCAAAATACCATGAAAAAGACACGTTAACAGGAAAAGAGACTGTATAAGAAGGAACTGGAACTGGCGAAAAGCGCGGCAGTTGGTGGAGCGGAGACTCCCCTGCCGCCCAGTGCTGTATTTGCTTTTGCCTTGCTTGCTTGCTGTTAATAAATAAAATTGTAATTAGCAGATTGAGTCTCGGAATTCATTACACTCCTTTCCCCCCCCCAAGTGGGTCTTGCGCAACCCCCACTTCCTCCACTACTAATCCCCCCCCCCCCGCCGTTCCTACCCCCTCCCCCACGGTCTCTTGCGCAATTCCCACTTCCTTTGCTACCAGCACTAATCCCGCCGCTCCCAGCCCCCCTGCAACCTCCCGGAGCCTATCCCGACTTCACACAACATCCCACGGGCGGCTACAGCGGCAACCCGACCCCCCCCCATAACATGCAGCTGTAGCACAGCTTCCCCGCCGCCCCCCTGCTGCCAGAACACACCCCCCTCACAACACCCTTGACCCCCTGCCACTCCCGCCTTGGCTAAGGCAAAGCCGGCATTAAAAAAGGCCGCGCTACGCCCCCTGCAGCCCAGCCCCACCCTGCCATGGCTAGCTCCTCATTTTCAGAGGACAATAGCAGCAGCTCGGATTTTGAATCAGATACTGAGGATCGCTGGGCACAGACAGGTAGGGAAGCCACCTGAGAGGGAGACTGGGAGCTAGCTCAAAAGATCTCAGCCTTCCCAGTCGTTATAGGGAAAGGGAGGAGGGGTAGACCATCAACTACAAAAACATGGGAACCTATCCCATACAAAGAAGTCAAAGAGCTTTGCAAGGCAGCAAAAGAACATGGGGGAGGATCACATGGTCTTAGAAACTTATTGGAAGCCACCTTCTCCGCCTATACGCTCGTACCACATGATATTAAAAACATTATTAACTGCCTCCTTTCCCCTGCTGAATATATGCTATGGGAAAGGCATTGGAAGAGACATTTAAAAACATTGTCTGACACCTATGTTAAAGACACAAATCAGACAGATTGGACAATCGAACAATTAGCCGGAGAAGGTGACCTCCAGAAACCCTCAGACCAAGCTACCACCTTACCTGAAGTAGCACTACAGGACATATCTATCATCGCAAAGACATCGCTGCTCCTTACTCCTGATGACTCTGTTCCTACACAACATTTTCTAACATCAAACAGTCAGTAATTGAAAGCTTCATTAAGTTCGTTGATCGCTTAAAAACAATCTTAGAGAAACAGAGTCCTGATGGACGAAAAAGAATTTTGAGTAAACTTGCCATGGCAAATGCTAATGAACAATGTAAGACTATCTTAAGGGCTTTACCCATGGACACAGAACCCACCATAGAGCAGATGGTGGAAAGCTGCACATGCTATTCATCCACCGAAAACACAATGACCCAAGCAGTTGTTAAGGGCATTACAGAGGGAGTTTCCGGTGCATTTGCAGGAGCAGTCTCTAAGGAGAATATCTGCTGTTTCTACTGCGGTGAACTTGGACACTTTATAAAGGACTGTCCAGAAAGGTCACCCACCCAGGACTGTCGCGTCACCTACCAAAAGCACCAGAGACAGCAGCAGCACCAGCAGCACTCAAAAATCTTCTATCGGAGCGTGGTATCAAGGCCCCACGCTCAGATAACAAATCAAAGGCCATACTACCCCACCCTGGCTGCAAACTCCACATCAGATTACCGGGAGCAGGCAACTGGACCTCGCAAGGCACCATCATCCCAGGTCATCCCAGAACACATGAGAAGGATCCAACACACGGAGCGCTACCGATGGGAACCAGACGTCAACTGGTAACGTCACTGTCACTTAACCTTGTTGACAAGCATTTCTATCGTATCCCCACAGGAAAGTACAGACCACAGAATGGCCCATGGGATATTCTCATCCTAGGTGACACCTGCCATGGTCCGGAACAAATTTTTGTTTTACCAGAAATTGTAGGTGATTAGGGACAGGCGTTCGGAAGATATCGCGTTGTGCGGGACAGGTAGAACCCCTCCCCTCTACAGGTAATACGTGAGCAGAAGGAAGTGACGCGGTAAACCCAGGTTATTTAACCCTATGTAATCCATGAATAAACGCCATTTGCCGTCCACCAAATTGGTGTCTGTGAGCTGATGGCCCGAACGACCTGAGGTGGCCGTCGTGCCGTTCCTGAACCAGGTCGCTACGCTTCCGAGAAGCAACAAGTGGTGCCGAAACCCAGGATCCGGAATCGGAATCGGGATCGGGAATTCGCCTGGACGGGTGAACGGTGGCCGGCGCGGCAGGACCAGCCCGGCGGGGGGGACACTCCCGGACCAGCGAGGAGGATGGAAGCTCTCGCGGAGGTCGTATCTCAGATTCATAAGCAATGGGGTATTGATTGCAAGCCAAAAGATTTTACTCTCACTGTAGCGAGGCTTTTGGAAATTGGGGTCATAGACTGACCGGTGGATATACTCCACCCAGAAGTATGGGACAAATGTTCCAAGGTTCTAGCTGATGAAACGTCCTCGGGTTCGGGGAAATACCTTAAATTATGGGGAAAAGTCGTGCAGTCTTTGCGTAAGGCCCTGCAAGAGCAGGAGACCTGGAAAGCCACACGGAACTGTTTGCTGGCCGCACCTCGGTTGGGAGTTGGGGCAACCACGCAAACTGCAGATGAAAGCAGCCCTGCCGAGCGCACAGACTCGTAGGAGCAAGCACCCTCTCCACGGCCTCTCAGCCCCACCCCACCTACAGAGGGAAAGGAGCGGGTGCAGTCATTCTGGGGCGGGCTGGTAGAGGAGGCCAGGGGGGCTGCCATTAAAGCGGAGTCCGAAGCGGCGTGGGTGAGACCCCCGCCCTATGCCCCGCAGAATGGCTCCGACCCTGGAGGGGATGGGGGGGGCGCACACGCGGCTGGCAGAAGCGGGGGAGGTGCACAGGGAGGCACACATGTGGCCAGCAGGAGCGGGGGAGGTGTGCCAGATAACACAGACGCGGCCGGTGGGATCAAAGAAGGTCCGCTAGATAAAGCAGACGCGCGTGAACAGAAAAGGGGGGGGGGAATCCCGGAGGGGGAACCAAGGCCAACCAGAGCGCTCGCCCAGAAACATGCCCATATATAGCAAGACCCTCCCTCAGCAGGAGGCGGGGCGAGCCTAGGGGGAAGGAACGGCCCAGTCCTAAGAGAAGGGGGTGGGGTAGGAGCCCAGTGAAAAAGCTCCGGAGTATCCAGTCAGTCGACTTCCGGCTTCGAGTCGGACTATAGCTGGAGCGAGTGGCCTGATGAATGGTCCGTAACCGACTCCGACTCCGACAAAGATTATTTAAGAACAGATAAAAGCTATAACCACCGCGCTCCTACTCGAGCCAAGGGGAAATTTGAAAAAGAACGTACTCCGCTTACAGACTGGAGAAAGATAAAAACAGCCTGTGCTGAATGGGCCCCTTCAGCCACGCTAGCTTTCCCGGTCCGAGTAGGAGGGCAAGGTGGAAACCAGAGGACTTACTCACCGATAAATCCTAAAGATATACAAGCAATTGTTAAAGCAATTGCAGACAGAGGGATTAATTCGGCTATGGTTTCCACCCTCATCAACAGCCTTTTTGGAGGGGATGACATGCTCCCATTTGACATTAAACAAACCTGCAGATTAATTTTTGATGGGGCAGGGATGATTGTTTTCAAACAAGAGTGGGAAGACAATTGCACAAAGCAACTAGCCCTAGTAACTGGGGCAGACCACCCCCTCCATGGCTCCAGCCTACAGTGGCTAATGGGCACAGACCCAACCATGATCACACCCCAGGCACAGGCCGAGGGCCTACGGGCCCACGAAGTCATGGCAACTACCCGCACCGCTAGAGAAGCTATCCGCTCTGCTTCCAGAGTTATTGCTAGACCATCGCCATGGTCCACAATAAAGCAGAGCGAGAGTGAAAGTTTCACACAGTTTGTGGACCGCCTCCAGGCAGCAGTCGATTCCTCTGCTTTGCCCCCAGAAGCAAAGGACCCTGTGGTGGCAGAATGCTTGCGGCAACAATGCAATTCTGCCACTAAGGACATTTTACGGTCATTACCAGCCGGGTCCAGTATTGCAGATATGATTAAGCATGTCGCAAAAGAAGAACATCTGGCCCCAATCCAGGCAGCCGTCTGCATTGCAATAACCAGTGTAATGGCATGCTTTAAGTGTGGCCAGGCAGGCCACGTTGTAATGAATTGCCCCCAATTAGAGCCTCCATCAACAGCAGTTCCCACCTAGAGGGCCATGCTGGGCATGTGGAAAAAAGGGACATTTTGCCAGAGAATGCAGATCAAAGCTCCAGGGAAACGGGAGGGGGAGGGGGCATCCGGGCCGCACACAGCTCCCTCCCACTCGGGACATGAAGCGGCCCAGCTATGCCAATCCTCAATGGGCCATGGAGCTCCCGCACCCACTGCCCCCCCGGGAAATGACCAATTCCACAGCTCAACCGATGGCTCAGTTAAACCTGTCTGCGCTCCAGGCACAGCAGGAACAACCCCCTGGGAGTGAGATCGTGTGGGGAGTTTGCTGTCTCCATAACAACCCAGATGACTCTGCCATTCGTCTCCCCTTTTTGATTGATACGGGATCAGATGTTACCGTTGTCCCAGAAACATACTGGCCTATACATTGGGAACTGGAGGAGGGCCCCATGGTGGGTGGAGTTGGGGGACTATCTCGGGCCCAAAAAAGCACCCAACTGATAGCGATAACGCTCCGCACCGAAAGAGGACCGGAGAAAACTATCACCCTTTTCCCATATGTTATGCCAAAATGTCCACCCTTCTTGGGGAGGGATGCTCTTGCCCTACTGAAAGTCAGGGTGACAAATTTATTCTAAGGGCCACTGCCGCATACCCACCGCTGCCCATCAAACTGGTATGGAAATCGGTTGACCCCAGTGTGGGTCGAGCAGTGGCCTTTGTCAAAGCCTCGAATGACTGCCCTCCTCGAGCTAGTTAGCCGCGAGCTACAGTGGAACCACATAGAGCCCTCCACAAGCCCATGGAACACCCCGGTTTTCGTAATACCCAAACGATCTGGTGAGGGCTTTCGCCTCCTGCACGACCTGCGGGAGGTGAACAAGAAAATCCAACCAATAGGTCCAGTCCAAACTTTGCTGCCCATGAACTCGATGATACCAAAAGGGCAACCCTGCCCAGTGCTTGACATTAAAGACTGTTTCTTTTCCATACCCCTGCATGATGAAGACAAAGAGCGGTTTGCCTTTTCCATCGTCTTCCCGAACAGTCAACGGCCTAACCTGCGCTTCCAGTGGAAGGTGTTACCCCAAGGGATGGTCAACTCCCCCACCATCTGCCAGATCACAGTAGACCGAGCACTAGCGCCAGTCCGGTGCAGCGACCCAGCCGCGACCATCATTCAGCACCATGGATGACATCCTGCTCGCCGCGCCATCAACGAGCCAGGTAGACCGACTGGTGTCGACAGTCTCAGAGACCCTGAAAGCAAATGGCTTTGAAATCGCGAGGGCAAAAATAAAAAAGGGACCATGTGTAACCTTTCTAGGAGTAGGAATTACAAGCTCCTACATAACCCCGCTCCAGATAAAAATCCGCAGGGATATCAGGACGCTCCATGATATGCAGCAGCTGGTAGGATCTCTACAATGGGTCCGTAACATCATCCTCATTCCTCCCTAGGTCATGGACCCCTTAAATGACCTCCTGAGAGGAAAAAACTCATGGGAACAGAAAGTTCTGACACCATAAGCGGCAAGCTCGTTCGATTTTATCAAGCAGCAAATGTCTGTGAGTATGCTTACCAGGTGGGACCCAGGAGCACCACTTGATTTATATGTTCACTTTACAAAGAAAGGAGGGGTAGGAGCACTAGCCCAGGGGCCCCCTGACAAAGCCCAACCGATACAGTGGGTAGTCTTGGGAAAGCCGTCGCGCGCATTTTCCCCGGGAGTTGAGTGTCTTGGCAACCTTATCATGAAAGGGAGAAGACTTGCCCTAAGGCACTTAGGCACGGAACCCGCCAAGATATACCTACCCTTCCGCAAACAGCTCTCTGCGCAATCAACGAGAATATCAGAGCTTTTAGCCATAGCCCTCACTGGTTTTGGAGGAGAGATTCGCTATGCTGCAAAACCCCCATGGACCCAGCTGCTTGCGATCATCGACATCGATCTCCCGCCAAAAGTCATCGACCGACCGCAACCGGGACCGACGATCTTCACAGACGCATCATCGCTAACCTCAACTGCAGCAGCGGTATGGCAGTCAGGAGAGCAGTGGCAGTGCATCAAAGCAACCAACCCTACGCTTTCAGTCCAACAACTCGAAGCAGCTGCTGTTGTGCTGGCGTGTGGACTGGTCCTGGAAGACCACCTCAACATTGTAACTGACTCTATGTTTGTGGCTAAGCTTTGCCTAGCCATGTCAGGGCCTGGCGTGTCAGTGTCCACGGTGGCTGTGATGCTTGAAGAAGCACTCTCTTCGCGGAAGGGCACCATATCTGTCATCCACGTTAACAGCCACAACCCGGTTAAAGGATTCTTTCAAATCGGAAACAACAAGGCAGACGCCGCCGCAAAAGGACTGTGGACACTGACAGATGCCCGTCAGCTACACGAGTCTCTCCACATCGGAGCTAGAGCACTAGCAAAAAGGTGCGGGATTTCAACTGCTGATGCGAAACACATCGTAGCCACGTGCCCCCACTGTCAAAAATCACCACTGTGGTCCAGTGGAGTTAACCCCAGAGGCCTTAAAGCCTCAGAAATATGGCAAACAGACTTTACACTATGTCATCTACTAAAACCCCGAGCATGGCTTGCAGTGACTGTGGACACATATAGCGGAATGATCGTGGCCACACAACACCTAAGAACTGATTCTAAAGCAACCATCCAACATTGGCTAACAGCTATGGCGTGGCTCGGCATTCCGAAGCAGATCAAGACAGACAACGGTCTGAACTTTATTTCAAAATTGAGCCAAACATTCGCTTCAAAGTGAGGTATCACTCTGGTACATGGCATCCCGTACAATAGCACCGAGCAGGCCATTGTTGAGCGGGCAAATCAAACCCTGAAAACCAAATTGGAAGTGTTAGCAAAAACAGAGGGCTTTACCAATTCTATTCCCCCAGGGGACCAGGCGCTCATACTGGCAACTGCCCTGCTAGCACTGAACCAATTCCCTAGGGGGGATGAGACAAATAGTCCCGCCCAAAAACACTGGGCCACTCGAGTACTAGACGAAGGCCCGCAAGTTGTAATCAAAAATGAGTTGGGGGAATGGGAACAAGGCTGGAGACTAGTGCTCACGGGGCGAGGGTACGCGGCTGTTAAAAAAGATGGTAGAGTCAAATGGTGTCCACTTAAGTCTATCAAACCTGACCTTCAGAATAAGACTAATGAAAGCTGCGAGGTTTTGTTTGCAGGACTGGATCTTTGGACGCCCCCGTGACCCATACATCCCAGTGCCTGAAGGAAGAGACAAGTCATCGAGCAGCCCAACAGCACCCAAGAATCCTACACCACTGAAATCCAAGCAACAAAGGTATCTTTGCGTAATTTTGCTTTTACAGCTCCTTGGCAGAGGGCAAGCCAATGCAGAACATCACCCCCACCAGCCATTCAGGTGGGTCCTACGCCACCTTTCGGGAGACAAAGCAATCAAAGAAACCATCACACCAGACAGCCCATCTTTCGAGTTTAAGCTAAAAGACATTTTTCCCTTGCATCTACAATGTACCAAACCTATTGGTGTCCTGCTTCAAACCCAGGTGAAAGCTACTGTAACTATCCTGGGTACGGTTATTGTGGGTATTGGGGGGTGTGAGACTATCGTGACAAGCGATAGATGGCTACCACAGCAACCTGATGAGTTCCTCCAAGTCAAGTATGCACCCCAAGGCTGTCGCGAGCCAAAATTCGCACTTGACAAGCGAATATACCTGCCCCAAGACGGGAGGAGACACACTTGCACACACTACAGAATGACAATTCTACAGCCGGCCCAGAAGAGTTGGGCCTCGGGTAGAGCATGGACAGTGTATATTCGCGCCCCTCACAACTATTGGGTGAACGTACAAATTGTCAAGCTCCTACCGTCAGAATCCCAACCAGTCGAGCCTAATCAGATTCTTACGGTAAATAGAAATCCTATCTTCACCCCACCCAGCCCATTAGTTACCTATCGAATACCTAAATCAGCTCCTTACCATCCGTTTCTCAGCGTACTAAATGCTACCTTTTTGTCATTGAATCAATCAAACCCGAACTTTACAGAATCATGCTGGTTGTGTTATGACGCGCAACCCCCTTTTTATGAGGGCATTGCACTTAATGTTCCTTTTGGCTACTCAGCAGCACAATATCCACACCAGTGCAGGTGGGACGCTCCCCGGAGAGGAGTTACTCTGAGTCAGATCACCGGCCAAGGCAAGTGCTTTGGCAATGCAGTCTTAGCAAAACGAATAGGCAATGTCTGTACTGAATTTGTCAAACTTGACAAAACGATCAATAAGTGGGTGGTCCCATCCGCGTCAGGAATGTTTGTTTGCCAGCAATCCGGAATAAGCCCCTGTGTGCTTCTTGATAAATTCGATAACTCTGCTGATTTTTGTGTCCAAGTTTTAATTGTTCCTAGAGTCCTGTATCACCAAGAAGAAGAAATGTACCACCTTTTCGAAGAACCTAGCCGGCTCCACAAGAGAGAAGTAATAACAGGCATAACCATCGCAATGCTGCTCGGCCTTGGAGCCACCGGTGCGGCCACAGGTGTTTCAGCCCTCGTGACCCAACACCAGGGACTATCTCAGCTGCAGATGACTATTGATGAGGACTTACAAAGAATTGAAAAATCCATCTCATTTCTAGAGAAATCTGTCTCCTCTCTCTCAGAAGTCGTCCTGCAGAACAGGCGAGGACTGGACCTCTTGCTCATGCAACAAGGAGGCCTGTGTGCCGCCTTGAAAGAGGAATGCTGCTTTTATGCAGACCACACCGGAGTTGTACGGGACTCAATGACCGAACTAAGAGAAAGGCTAGCCCAGAGAAAAAGAGAAAGAGAAGCCCAACAAGGATGGTTCGAGTCATGGTTTAACCAGTCTCCATGGCTGACCACCCTTGTTTCCACTCTAATTGGCCCCCTCACTATGTTACTCCTAATGTTGATTTTCGGGCCTTGCATACTAAACAAATTAGTGTCATTTGTTAAAAGCCGGTTAGAAAAGGTTAACATTCTATTTGTTGACTGCCAACAATTGATCTAGAGCACATTTATTTTCTGAATGTTATATGACTTTTTATAACTTGTTATGTAGGTTTTTACTAGTTCTTGAAATTTTATACCATTTATACTTTGCATGTTTTTTAATCAATCATGGGGGGGGGGGAAATGTGGGTAATTCAGGATGGGGGGGGGAAATGTAGGTGATTAGGGACAGGCATTCGGAAGATATCGCGTTGTGCGGGACAGGTAGAACCCCTCCCCTCTACAGGTAATACGTGAGCAGAAGGAAGTGAAGTGGTAAACCCAGGTTATTTAACCCTATGTAATCCATGAATAAACGCCATTTGCCGTCCACCAAATTGGTGTCTGTGAGCTGATGGCCCGAATGACCTGAGGTGGTCATCGTGCCGTTCCTGAACCAGGTCACTATGCTTCCGAGAGGCAACAAGAAATACAAACAGTACACTCTGGAAAAAAGATTCTTGTCCAGCTTTGCTGCACGGACACACCTTTCTTTCTCCCACAGGGAACACCGATTACTCAAGCCTTTTTCCTTCCACAGAACTGCCCAGAACAGATGCCACTCAATCCAACAGCAATGTGGACAGAGATTGTGGGCTCAAACAAACCGACCATCGAGTGCAGCTTGTTCTGTAAAGGAGAGAGAATCTACCATCCAGGGATGCTGGACACCGGAGCAGACGTGACCATCATCACCCGCTACGAGTGGCCAGGGAATTGGGAACTGGAGCCAGTGGCGGGTATGATCTCTGGAATTGGTGGAGTCGCAGTATCCATGAGGAGCAAACAAAATGTTGTCATCGAAGGACCCGAGGGCAAGATAGCGACCACCCAACCATTTGTGGTAAGAGCCCCCATCACCCTATGGGGCAGAGACCTTCTATCCCAGTGGGATGCCACCCTTACCATTCCCAGCCAGGATTTCTGATCGGGGCCACTGAGAAACGCACGCTACCATCCACTCCCCTGCTCACCTGGAAGAGAGACAGCCCAAGATGGATTAAACAATGGCCCCTCTCAGAAGTAAAACTGCGTGCATTGAAAGCCCCGGTGGAAGAGCAACTTGTCAAGGGCCATATCACCGAGACCACCAGCCCTTGGAACTCCCCTGTCTTTGTGCTGAAATAGCCTGGAAAAGACAGATGGCGACTTCTTCATGATCTCCACAAAATCAATGAAATCATTGAAGACATGGAGCCTCTCCAACCCAGTCTATCATCACCATCGATGCGGCCCCGATACTGGATGCTTGCCATCATAGATAGAAAAGACTTTCTTTAACATTCCACTCCACCCCCAGGATGCCCCATGGTTTGCCTTCTCCGTCCCCTCTCTTAACGAACAAGCCCCACTCAGAAGATACCACGTGCTTGTCCTCCCACAAGGCATGAAGAACAGCCCGACCATCTGCCAGTGGTACGTCTCCCACATTCTGTCCCCCAACAGGAGCCTGTTCCCAGAAGCGATCATCCACCATTATATGGATGACATCCTGGTCTGTGCATCACAAAAATCTTACCTGGACAGAACTCTTAAAAAGACAATTGAAGCCATAGAAGAAGCAGGGTTCGAGATTCATGATGACAAAGTGCAACACTCCAGCCCATGGACTTACCTTGGCCTCCAGATCCGTGAGACAACCATTGTACCCCAGCAACTCACCATCAAAGAGATTATCCAAAGACCCTAAGAGACTTACACAGCTTGTGCGGATCCATAAATTGGATACGCCCCCTACTAGGGGTCACAACAGAAGACCTCGCCCTCTTCAACCTTCTTCGAGGCAGCGGAGACTTAGACTCTCCACACGCCCTCACGCCTGAAGCCCGAGATACCATCACCAAAGTCCAGGAAGCCCTGTCTTCATGCCAAGCCCATCGCATCGAACCCAGACTGCCTCTCCAGTTTGCAGTTCTGGGTAAGGCTCCCTGTTTCCAAGGACTGATCTTCCAATGGGACCCTCAACTCAGAGACCCTTTGCTGATACTTGAATGGGTCTTCACAAGCAATCAACCAACAAAGACAATAACCACCTTTCAAGAAGTAATAGCACATTTAATAAAAAAGGCCAGAACTCGCCTCCGCTCTCTTGCAGAGTGTGAGTTCACATGCATATACTTGCCATTGACCACTGGAGATCTGAAGCATTTGCTCCAGACCAATGAGAGCCTCCAGTTAGCCCTAGATAGCTACACAGGCCAAATTTCCATCCACATGCCAAAACATAAGACTTTTCTACCGTGATGCAGCCTTTAAATTGATTCCAAAATTAATCCAAAGTAGAAAACCTCTCAAAGCTCTGACCGTCTTTACAGATGGCTCTGGTTTATCTTACAGATCAGTAATGACATGGAGGGATCCCAAGACCCAAAAATAGGAGTCTTATATCGAAATACTAGAGGGATCACCACAGATTGCCGAGCTAGCAGCTGTCATCAGAGCCTTTGAGAAATTCAAAGATGAACCCTTTAATCTGGTCACAGATTCGGCTTATGTCGCTGGCATAGCCATGAGGGCTGAACATGCTTTTCTCAAAGAGGTCTCCAATCAAAAATTATACCTACTGATTTCTACATTAATTTATCTCGTCTCCCACAGAAAGCAACCTTATCACATTATGCATCACACACTGACCTCCCAGGCGCCATTGCAGAAGGGAACAGGAGTATTACAGCTGGTGATGAGGTCCGTGGCTGCGACCCAGGAAGATATGACCGGTCCGGGGAGATGGTCCCGAAAGGAATCGCCTGCCCGAAGTCTGGTATCTTCCTCTCAGCTGCTGGCAGAGGAGCCCTTGCAGAAGCTATCAGCTCTTTAGTGATTATCAGCTCATGATTTCAGCTCAGCTCTGCAGGGCTGCCTCTAAGGCCAAACCAGACCGGAGAGAGAGACGAGAAGACCCGTATGGCTGGTTCCGCACGAAGGTAGCTTTATTGGTGGTTCCCTCCGGCGAAGGGAAGGCCAGTGACGAGCTCTCCTGTACAGAGGCGAACTGGTCTTCTTTTATAGGGATACAGGGGATCAGCAAGGGGACCAATGGGTTACAGAGGGTCTGGGATAGACCAATGGGTTACAGAAAGATCTGCATAGGGTCTCCCAAAGGATTGTGGGTCTACTTTTCCTCACCATGACTCAAAAGTCCTTTCCTTTCCAGGGAGTCCTGCTGGGCGATTGCGAAATCTCTTATCTCAGCAGACATCCCTCCAGGGCAGTGGCTGGGCATACCCCACAACTCCCCCTTCTGTATTTATTAAAAGGGCATTCCCAGCAGCCTTTCTGCAGCAACGTAGGAGGCAAGAGAACATAAGTAACACAATAATAATTACAATGAATACCCACAAAGCTCCCTTAATCAAAGATGCAATCCATCCCGTTATTCCCCATCGTCCAAAAAGGTCATTGACCCAATCTAGGCTCTTTTCTACTTTTAGGTCTTTTACGAGATCTTGTAGTTTCTGGATATTTGCCTGGATGGATGTTGAGTGCGAAGAAAGATTGAAGCAGCACATCCCTTCAAAGTCTTGGCAGCCATGTCCATGGGCTAGCAGTAGGTAGTCTATTGCTGCTCGATTCTGTAGAGTTGTGTGTCTGGTAGTCTCCTCATCTCTTAAAAGATCGCTCAAGGCAGCAGATGTCGCATTAGCCTGTTTGCTTAGCCAACACCCTAGGTGATTGATATCCCCAAGGGCCTTGAGTGCAGCTAACCAAGGGGTGAACACAGAAGCTGCAACTTGTCCTGCCTTATTCCAGTTGTAAATGTGGCTGTCACAACTTTTGTCAAACTCAGAAAAGGATCTCTTTTGACGTGTTGATATGTTTGTTTGTCTCCAATTATGTAACAATGTAATATTTGGGGTGAGAGTAGAAAGCTTGCCAAGGCTACAGGGGCCTCCTTGGAGGCGTGAGGGGATCCCGGCCCATACTCTGTCACCACAGACAAGAAAGACTCCCCGGGGTAGCACTTTTGGGTGGAGAGTGGACACAGAGAGTACGTGGCTGGTGTAATTGCACCAATCTTGACTATTATAGGCTTTGTTAAATGGTGATATGTCTTTTCTATATGTGTTTTTTGCTTGGTCAATCCCTGGCCATTGTTGGCTTTGCAGTCTAAAATAAAATTTGACACAATATGTTGCTTTGGAGGACCCCAGCAGGTTTAATTCTTGGGGTTCATCTCGAGCATTTGGCAAAATCTTTGTCCACTCATCCCAAGTGTCTACCGGGTTGGGCCTCTTACCTGTGGTGCGGAGGAGCTCTGAGTTAGTGACGGGCCAATCATCTGCTACTAAAGGAATTCCTACCAGGCACGTAGAGAGTGGGTTGTCTACGCTGCCCATGGACAGGCATAGATTGTCTTGATTGAGTGTCTTTGCTAGGGTCACCCAAACATTATGGCTAGGCTGTGGGACAAGCCAGCTGAAGGCATGTGGTACAGTGAAGAACATCGAGGCAACGGTGAGGACAGCATCAACGTAGATACATTTCATCTTTGGGCAGGGATGGGGCTTCTGAGAGGGAATACAAGCAAGATTTTGTTAGCTTTGTGGTGAGAGGGGAGGTTTTGGGGTTTAGGGAAGTTTGACAAGGGTTGAGGGAAGGGGATATTTTGGGGTAGCAAGGGGTGATAACATATAAACTAGGGATCAGTTTTTCCAGGCTGTGTCTGGCCTACGGCTTGACTGTTTGCTGTAGCTTCTTGTTCAGCTTTCTGTTTCATCTGCTGCCGTGTGGTGGGACGATCTTTTTCCTGGTTGGTGGGCATCTGGCGACGTTTTCGTCTCCATGCCGAGCTGGTCTGGTTTTGTGGAGGTCCTGTATTTGGCTCAGGAGAGTTCTTGGTGTTTGTAGTAGCGGTGTTTGTAGGGCCTAAGTATGGTTTAATGCTTTTTCCTGGGAACCACTTCGGGCCAGATGGTAGCTGGACACAGGCGTAGCCTCTCCCCCAGGTAATCAATTGGAAAGGCCCAGATACCTGGTGTGATTCTGGGTCCTTCACCAGCACTGGTGGCTTCTCCGTGAGCTTAGCTTGGGTTGAATTTGAGAAGTGGCGGAGTATTGGTGGGTCAGGCTCTGACGAGGTACCATTTAGGAAGTTAATGACATAGAGAGCCTTACAGAGTCTTTCAACAGGAGACAAGATTTCTGTTTCTCTCCGTTGCTGGTTGAGGACTCTTTTGAGGGTTTGGTGGGTCCTTTCTACAATGGATTGTCCTGTGGGATTGCTAGGTATGCCTGTCTTGTGTTTTATTCCCCATTGGTTGAAGAAATCTTTTAACTTGTGAGAGGTGTAGGCAGGCCCATTATCTGTTTTGATTTCTTCAGGGACTCCCAGGGTGGCGAAGGCAAGGAGAAAATGCTTGATGACTTTCTCCTGCATGGGCTGACGCAAACACTGCCCCAGAAAATGTGTCAACTGACACGTGCACGTATTTGGATCTCCCAAAGGATGGGAAGTGGGTTACATCAGTTTGCCACAATTGGCAGCTGTTCAGACCGCGGGGGTTGGCTCTGGTACCCATAGATGGTATTTGGTAGTTCTGGCAGTTCGGGCACGTTGCAATGATAGCTTTTGCTTGATCTTTTGAAAGCTTGAACATTCTGACGAGTGCAGGAATGTTTTGGTGAAAAAATGCATGTGACAACTTTGCCTGGGCAAAGATGTCAGGGACATTTGCAGTCTCTGCTGGCATGGCCAGTGCATCTGCTCTCCTGTTCCCTTCAGCAATGGGGCCAGGGAGGTTAGTGTGTGACCTCACATGCATAATGTAGTAAGGCTGTTTTCTGTGCGAGATTAAATGGATTAATGTAGAAACCAATTGGTATAATTTTTGGTTGGAGACCTCCTTTAGAAAAGCATGTTCAGCCCTCATAGCTATACCAGCAACATAAGCCGAATCTGTGACCAGATTAAAAGGTTCATCTTTAAACTTCTCAAAGGCTCTGACAACAGCTGCTAATTCAGCAATCTGTGGAGATCCCTCTACTATTTGGATATCAGATTCCCATTTCTGGGTATTGGGTTGTCTCCATGCCATGACAGACCGATGTGATGAACCATCAGTAAAGACGGTCAGAGCTTTAAGAGGTTTTCTACTTTGGATTAATTTTGGAATCAATTTAAAAGCTGCTTCACGGTAGAAAAGTCTATGTTTTGGCATGTGAACGGAAATTTGGCCTGTGTAGCTATCTAGGGCTAACTGGAGGCTCTCATTGGTCCGAAGCAACAGCTTCAGATCTTCAGTGGTCAATGGCAAGTATATGCATGTGAACTCACACCCTGCAAGAGAGCGGAGACGAGTTCTGGCCTTTTTTATTAAATGTGCCATCACTTCTTGGAAGGTGGTTAATCTCTTTGTAGGTTGATGGCTTGTGAAGACCCATTCAAGTATCAGCAAAGGGTCTCTGAGTTTAGGGTCCCATTGGAAGATCAGTCCATGGAAACAGGGAGCTTTACCCAAAACTGCAAACTGAAGAGGCAGGCTGGGTTCAATGCGATGGGCTTGGCGTGAAGACAGGGCTTCTTGAACTTTAGTGATGGTATCTCGGGCTTTAGGTGTGAGGACGCATGGAGAGTCCAAGTCTTTGCTGCCGTGGAGGAGGTTGAACAGGGGATCAAGGTCTTCATTTGTAACTCCCAGTAGGGGGCGTATCCAATTTATGGATCCACACAGGCTGTGTAAGTCCCTTAGGGTTTTAGGGTCCTTTTTGATGGAGAGTTGCTGGGGTACGATGGTTCTCTCACGGATCTGGAGGCCGAGGTAAGTCCATGGGCTGGAGTGCTGCACTTTGTCTTCACGAATCTCGAACCCTGCTTCTTCTATGGCTTCAATTGTCTTTTTAAGAGTTCTGTCCAAGTAAGTTTTTTCTGATGCACAGATTAATATGTCATCCATATAGTGGTAAATGATTGCTTCCGGAAACAGGCTTCTGATGGGGGATAGAATGTGGGCGACATACCACTGGCAGATGGTCGGGCTGTTCTTCATGCCTTGTGGGAGGACGAGCCAATGGTACCTTCTGAGTGGGGCTTTATTGTTAAGAGAAGGGATGGAGAAGGCGAACCGTGGTGCATCCTGGGGATGGAGCGGGATGTTAAAGAAACAGTCTTTAATGTCTATGATGGCCAGCAGCCAGTCTCGGGGCAGCATTGATGGTGATGGCAGGCCGGGTTGGAGGGGGCCCATGTCTTCAATGACCTCATTGATCTTTCGTAGGTCATGGAGTAGTCTCCATTTGTTTGTGCCAGGCTTTTTCAGTACAAAGACAGGAGAATTCCAAGGACTTGTAGTCTCAGTGATATGACCTTTGGCAAGTTGCTCTTCCACCAGGGCTTCCAGCGCGCTGAGTTTTTCTTTATCAAGGGGCCACTGCCTTGTCCATTTTGGGTTGTCAGTCTTCCAGGTGAGCGGGGGAGTAGATGGCAGCGCGCGTTTCTCAGTGGCCCCAGTCAGAAATCCTGGCTGGGAATGGTAAGAGTGGCACCCCACTGGGATAGAAGGTCTCTGCCCCATAAGGTGATGGGGGCTCTTACCACGAATGGTCGGGTGGTCGCTATCTTGCCCTCAGGTCCTTCAATGACAACATTCTGTTTGCTTCTCATGGATACTGCAACTCCATCAATCCCGGAGATCATACCTGCCACTGGCTCCAGTTCCCAATTCTCTGGCCACTCGGAGCGGGCGATGATGGTCACGTCTGCTCCGGTGTCCAGCATCCCTGGGCGGTAGACCCTCTCTCCTTTACAGAACAAGCTGCATTCAATGGTCGGTTTGTTTGAGCCCACGATCTCTATCCACATTGCTGTAGGATTGAGGGGAAGCTGTTCTGGGCGGTTCTGTGGAAGTAAAAAAGCTTGAGCAATCGGTGTTCCCTGTGGGAGAAAGAAAGGTGTGTCCGTGCAGCAAAGCTGGACAAGAATCTCTTGTCCAGGGTGCACTGTTTGTATCTCAGGTAATACAAAGAGTTGTTCTGGACCATGGATGGTATCGCTTAGGATAAGAATGTCCCATGGGCCGTCATGCGGTGCATACTTTCCTGTGGGAATACGATAAAAACGCTTGTCAACAAAGTTAAATGGCTGTGATGTTACCAGTTGGCGTCTCGTTCCGATTGGTAGCGCTCCGTGTGTTGGATCCTTTTCATGTGTTCTGGGATCGCCTGGGATGATGGTGCCGGGCGAGGTCCAGCTGTCTGCTCTCAGTGGTCCGATGTGGAGATCACCGCTGCGGCAGGGTAGTATGGCCTTTGATTTGTTGTCTGGGCGCGGGGCCTTGACACCGCGCTCCGATAGAAGTTTTTTGGACGCTGCTGGTGCTGTTGCTGTCTCTGGTGCCTTTGGTGGGCGGCGCGATGGTCCTGGGTGGGTGACCTTTGTGGGCAGTCCTTTATAAAGTGTCCAAGTTCACCACAATAGAAACAGCGGGCATTCTCCTTAGAGACTGCTGCAGCAAATGCACTGGAAACTCCCTCTGTGATGCCCTTTACAACTGCTTGGGTCATTGTGTTCTCTGTGGATGTGTGTCTAGTACAGGTCTCTATCATTTGTTCTATTGTGGGTTCTTTGTCCATGGGTAGGGCCCTCAAGATGTTCTTACATCGTTCATTAGCATTTACCATGGCAAGTTTGCTCAAGAGTTCTTTTCGTCCATCCGGACTTTCTATCTGTTTTTCTAAGCTAGCTTTCAAACGATCAACAAACTGAATGAAGCTTTCATTTGCTGACTGTTTGATGTTAGAGAAATATTGTGTAGGAACAGAATCATCAGGGGTGAGAAACAGCGATGTCTTAGCTGCAATAGCTATATCTTGTAATGCTACTTCAGGTAAGGTTGTAGCTTGATCTAAAGGTTTTTGGAGGTCACCTTCTCCAGCCAGTTGTTCTATTGTCCAATTTGTCTGATTTGCATCTTTAGCATAAGTGTCAGATAGTGTTTTTAAGTGTCTTTTCCAATGCCTTTCCCATAACATATATTCGGCAGGGGAAAGGATGCAGTTAATAATGTTTTTAATATCATGTGGTACTAATGTATAGGCAGAGAAAGTGGCTTCCAATAAGTTTCTAAAGAAATGTGATCCTCTCCCATGGTCTTTTGCTGCCTTGCTAAGCTCTTTGATTTCTCTGTATGGGAAAGGCTCCCATGTTTTTGTAGAGAGGCCACCCCTCCTCCCTCTCCCTATAATGACTGGAAAAGCTGAAATTTTCTGAGCCAACTCCCAATCCCCCTCCCGGTTTGCTTCTCTGCGTGTCTGTGCCCACCGGTCTTCAGATTCAGAGTCAGAGCTGCTGCTACTGTCATCTGAACAGAAAGGATAGGCCGTGGAAGGGCGGGGCTGGGATACAGGCGTAGCGCGGCGTTTTTGAAATGCCGGCTCAGCTTTACCCAGGGCGGGAATGGCGGGGGGTCGGGGCTGCTTTGAGGGGTAGGAAGGGGTCCTGTTATGGCAGCAAGTGGGTGAAGAGGTTGTACAGCAGGAGGTCGTTTGGGGGGGCGGATTACAGGTAGTGCCGGTTTCGCAATTCCATGTGGAGTCGGGGTGGGCGATAGGAGGATGGGGGGGGGGCAGTAGGCTCTAGGACAGCAGCGGGGGAAATGGGGATTGCGCAAGAACCCGTAGTATGGGGAGGGGGGGGTGCAGGGAGAGGGGGAACATCAGCAGGGATTGCGCAAGATGCAGCTGGGAGGGGGGAGAGCGGGTGTGCCGGTGCCTGCCAGGGTGGCAGGGCCATGTGCGGTGGGGGAAGGGGGGAGGGAGATTCCATTCTATGGGCGATAGCCTGAGGCGGTGCCGCGGATAGCTGCGTTCCGCCAGCGGCGAGAGGGGCAGACGCGGCAGGAAACTGGGACGCGGTGGGGTGGGGGGGGTCAGAGGCACCGCGGACTGGTGCGAGAGGGGGAAGGGTGGTGTCGTGCGGGGAGGGTTGCGGGATGCCAGGGGCACAGGGAGACGGGGCTGGGGGGGGTTCAGAGTCATCCACGCCGGGGAGGGGGGATGAGTCTGGGGTGGGTACCGCGTGTGCTGCCTGGGGGGTGACAGCGGAACCGAGGGGGCGAGCGGGGGGGGCCGGACACGGGGGGACCGCCGGGAGCAGGGGATCGGGGAAGGGAAGTGGGGGGGCCGGCGCCCCAGCTGGGCCAGGGCCGGGGCAGCTGGCTGGGTCCGCGTTCTGGCTGGCCAGTGCCAGAGGCGGAGAGGGGGGGTGGGAGGGGGGAAGGGCAGAGAAGGAGTTTGGCTGAGGGGGGGTTTTCGCACGACACGTTGTAACCAGTAAATGAAATAAAGGAATGAATTTTGAAACTGAGAGATTTCCCGAGGCTTGAGAGGAATACAGTTTGTTCCCCACACTGTCCCAGAACGAATCAGAAAGAACAGAATCAATGGTAGCTTCAGGGAAATTTAGAGATAGCCAATTACTGAAAGATTTGAGATTTCTCTTAGAAAGAACACCTTTACAGAATTTAAAGTCAGATTTTAAGAGAAGAGTCAGAAGAAAGGGGTATAGGTCTCTCTCAGATTGGGAAAGGCTGGGTTTAGTTTGCCTTTGTCCCATCTTAGTTCCTCCCTCAGCAGAAAAAGAGAAAAAACCAAAAAAAACTTAAAATGCGCGCAAGACGAGAGCAGAGCCCCAGGTTTAAACTTACAAATCCCGTTTCTGGTGGGGCTGGCTCCTGGAAAAGTCTGCTGGGGGGATGGTCTGGCAGTTTGATCCTCAGGGACTTTGTCTTCGGTGGGAGATGAGGGACTCGAACTGTCCCCTTCCGAAAGGCCTGCTAAAACGTAGGTCTATCTTCAGAGGAGCAGCACACGAACGGCTGGTTCTGTCTTGGTGATCAAGACGCAGCTCAGGCCAGGTCCGGGTTGTCCAGGATCCAAGGCTGTTCGGGCGCCAGTTATTACAGCTGGTGATGAGGTCCGTGGCTGCGACCCAGGAAGATATGACCGGTCCGGGGAGATGGTCCCGAAAGGAATCGCCTGCCCGAAGTCTGGTATCTTCCTCTCAGCTGCTGGCAGAGGAGCCTGTGCAGAAGCTATCAGCTCTTTAGTGATTATCAGCTCATGATTTCAGCTCAGCTCTGCAGGGCTGCCTCTAAGGCCAAACCAGACCGGAGAGAGAGACGAGAAGACCCGTATGGCTGGTTCCGCACGAAGGTAGCTTTATTGGTGGTTCCCTCCGGCGAAGGGAAGGCCAGTGACGAGCTCTCCTGTACAGAGGCGAACTGGTCTTCTTTTATAGGGATACAGGGGATCAGCAAGGGGACCAATGGGTTACAGAGGGTCTGGGATAGACCAATGGGTTACAGAAAGATCTGCATAGGGTCTCCCAAAGGATTGTGGGTCTACTTTTCCTCACCATGACTCAAAAGTCCTTTCCTTTCCAGGGAGTCCTGCTGGGCGATTGCGAAATCTCTTATCTCAGCAGACATCCCTCCAGGGCAGTGGCTGGGCATATCCCACACAGGAGGGCAGATGAACTGGCCATTCCAGCAGAGACTGCAAACGTCTCCGACATCTTCACCCAGGCGAAGTTGTCACATGCATTTTATCACCAAAATGTGCCTGCTCTCGTCAGAATGTGTAAGCTCTCAAAAGATCAAGCGAGAGCTATCATTGCAACGTGCCCGAACTGCCAAAATTACCAAATACCATCCATGGGTACTGGAGTCAAGGCCCGCGGTCTGAACAGCTGCCAATTGAGGCAAATGGACATAACCCACTTCCCATCTTTTGGGAGATCCAAATATGTGCACGTGTCAGTTGACATGTTTTCTTGGGCAGTGTTTGCGTCAGCCCATGCAGGGGAAGATGCCATCCACACCATCAAGCATTTTCTCCTTGCCTTTGCCACCCTGGGAGTCCCTGAAGAAATCAAAACAGATAATGGGCCTGCCTACGCCTCCCGTGAGTTGAAAGATTTCTTCAACCAATGGGGGATACAACACAAGAAAGTCATACCCAGCAATCCCACAGGGCAATCCATCGTGGAAAGGACCCACCAAACCCTCAAAAGAGTCCTCAATCAGCAACGGAGAGAAACAGAGATTTTGTCTCCTGTCAAAAGACTCTGTAAGGCTCTCTATGTCATTAACTTCCTAAATGGTACCTCATCAGAGCCTGACCCCCCAATACTCCTCAACTTCTCAAATTCGACCCAAGCTAAGCTCACAGAGAAACCGCCAGTACTAGTGAAGGACCCAGAATCACACCAGGTCTCTGGGCCTTTCCAGTTGATTACATGGGGGAGAGGCTACGCCTGTGCCCAGCTACCATCTGGCCCGAAGCGGTTCCCAGGAAAAAATATAAAACCATACCTAGGCCCTGCAAACACTGCTCCCACAGACACCAACAAGAACTCTCCTGAGTCAAATACAGGACCTCCCCAAAACCAGACCAGTTCTGCATGGAGACGGAGACATTGCCGAATGACCGCAAACCAGAGAAAAGACCATCCCACCACACGACAGCAGACGAAACAGAAAGCTGAACAAGATGCTACGGCAGAAGTCAGGCCATAGGCTAGACACAGCCTGAAAAAATTTATTCCTAGTCTATATGTTATCACCCCCTTTACCCCAAAATATCCCCCTCCCTCAACCCTTGCCAAACCTCCCTAAACCCTAAAACCCTCCCATCTCACCATAAAGCTAACAAATCTCGCTTATATTCCCTCTCAGAAGCCCCATCCCTGTCCAAAGATTAAATTTATCTATGTTGATGCTTTCCTCATCGCTGCCTGGACGCTCTTCGCCGTACCACATGCCTTCAGCTGGGTTGTCCCACAGCCTAGCCATATATTTGGGTGACCCTAGCAAAGACACTCAAACAAGACAATCTGTGCCTGTCCATGGGCAGCGTAGACAACCCACTCTCCACGTGTCTGGTAGGAATTCCCTTGGTAGCAGATGATTGGCCCATCACTAACTCAGAGCTCCTCTGCACCACAGGTAAGAGTTCCAACCTGGTAGACACTTGGGACAAGTGGACAAAGATTCTGCCAAATGCTCGAGATGAACCCCAAGAATTGAACCTGCTGGGGTCCTCCAAAGCAACATATTGTGTCAAATTTTACTTTAGACAGCAAAGCCAACGATGGCCAGGGATTGACCAAGCAAAAAATACATACAGAAAAGACATATCACCAATTAACAAAGCGTATAATAGTCAGGTTTGGTGCAATTACACCAGTCACGTACTCTCTATGTCCACTCTCCACCCCAAAGTGTTACCCCGGGGGGTGTTTCTTGTCTGTGGTGACAGAGTACGGGCCAGGATCCCCTCACGTCTCCAAGGAAGTCCCTGTAGCCTTTGCAAGCTTTCTACCCTCACCCCAAATATCATATTATTACATTACTGGAGACTAACAAACGTATCCACACACCAAAAGAGATACTTTGCTGAATTTGATGATAATTGCGACAGCCACATTTACAATTTGAATAGGGTAGAGCAAATCGCAGCTTCTGTGTTCACTCCTTGGTTAGCTGCACTCAAAGACCTTGGGAATATCAATCACCTAGGGTGTTGTCTAAGCAAGCAGGCCAATGCGACATCTGCTGCCTTGAGCGATCTTTTAAAAGATGAGGAGACTACCAGACACGCAACCCTACAGAATCGAGCAGCAATCGACTACCTACTGCTTACCCATGGACATGGCTGCCAAGACTTTGAAGGGATGTGCTGCTTCAGTCTTTCTTTGCACTCAACATCCATCCAGGTGAACATCCAGAAACTACAAGGACTAGTAAAAGACATAAAAGTAGATAAGAGCCTAGACTGGGTCGATGAACTTTTTGGACAATGGGGAATAACGGGATGGATTGCATCTTTGATTAAGGCAGCTTTGTGGGTATTCATTGTAATTCTTATCGTGTGTAGCGGGTTGAGTTTGAAACCGGGCGGAAACACAAATTAAATGTAGTGGTTTTGGTTCAAAATATTCATTACTTACTTATTTTCCTTCTGTGAGATAAGAATTAGGAGAAAAGCAAAGCAGGCACAAACCTTAAAGAGTTGCAGTACAATGAAAGAGTTTTATTACTAATAGAATTAAAAGTAAAGAGACAATAACAAAACAAAATTAAAGCAAATCACCCCCCCCCCCCCCCAGCACTTCTCTCCTTTTACCTAGCTCACACAAGGATAACAGAACATGGGATGTTAGTCAGTGTTCCAGTTCTTGAAAAGTCTCTCTCTTATGCTTAAGGGAAAAAAGGGTTTTTTCCTTCAGTTGCACGTGGTTTCCAAACTGCCACTAACAGCAGATCCGCCCAGAAACAAACAATCTGCTGTGTGTAGAACATCTCTCCCATGAAAAATCTCACAGTTCCTTCACACTACAAAACATGGGCCATCACATGGGGTTATTCATCTTTTTAAGGATAAGTTCTTTTGGCCTGCACACAAAGGCTTTTTCTTCGCCACAAGTCTCTAGCAGCCTCTTACTACTTCTATATAGCCTGGCATAGGCATTCTTCACAATCTTCACAGGCACACGAAGATACTCCATCCCCCCATGTTCTTCAAATGGATTAAAGAGACAAACAGTTTGTGGTATTACAGTTTCTTACCACGGCATGCAAGAAGGTTTCTTTTAATCTGCGCGCCAGAATCGCGGCACCGCCCTCTTTTCTCCCGTCGCCATTTCCAGCTCCGTCCCACGTGACTCACTTCTCTTTCTCTCTGACTCTGACGCCGCCATGTTGAAGGGTGTTCTTGTTCAGGCTTTACGGTGAGGAAAGCCTCGCTCCCTTTGTGCTGCTGGCTGTGTAGTGTCTTCTTCAGTTCAGCACGAAGTGTGCTGGCTGCAGACAGGAGGCTCTGCCGGCTCCCATTGACTCCGCCGGCTCCGCATGGAGAGGAGAGGGACCCGCCGGTCCCCAGAAGCCGTGCTAGATGGGTTTAGCTGTGAGCAGTCCATGGCTGGTTTTAGCTGCCTGCGGCTCTGGGGCAGTCCCCCCCCAGCCAGCCAGGGTCCGTGCCGCAGCCTTGGGAAAGGGGGAAAGGGGCAGTGGCCCCTGCCCGGCCCAGCAGGGCCGGGAGGCTCAGAGTCCCCCCACCTCCCAGCAAGCAAGCTCCGACAAAAAAGGGAAGTCCTGCCTTTCTGTACGGTTTAAATATGTAAATTGTGAGAAGCGTAATTGGTCTTAAAGACTGTCCATCAACTCAGGGTCAACCCAATACATCGTGTTACTTATGTTCTCATGCCTTCTACGTTGCTGCAGAAGAGCTGCTGGAGATGCCTTTTTACTAAATACAGAATGGGGAGTTGTGGGATATGCCCAGCCTCTGCCCTGGAGGGAGGCCTGCTGAGATAAGGAGATTGCACAACCTCCCAGCAGAATCCCCTTGGAAAAGGCAGCACTTTTCAGTTACTGCAAGAGAGGACACAGACCCATGATCCTCTGGGAGACCCTATATAGATCCTTTGTAACCCATTGGCTTTTACCCTCTCACAATGTCTTGGGGTGACTTTATGATGTGTATCCCATATAGCTGCCCTATGCCCAGAAATTAATTTTGTGCCTTTCTATGCCTTTAAACTGAGCCTGAGAGGGGGAAGGAAAAACTGAGCAAATCTTATTCAAAGCAGTTTGCAACTTGTTCAAGGTCACACAGAGATAGAGACGGTTCTCTGCGTTCTGCTGTGGCAGCAGAGTGAGAGTGGGGAAGCACTCGGCTTGCTTTCCAGCCAGCTTTCGGCCAGTTTTTCAGCTCCTTTTCCTCCGGAGAGTTGAACTTTTGTTTTCCTGGGACTTCGTTTTTTTCCCTTTTTCTCTGCTGGACTGTTTCAATATCAGAATACATTGGGAGGAATTTCCACCAAGGCCTTGGCCCTGGAGGGGGGCCCACCACCCCATCCCAGCTCCAAGGAGGGGGAGAGAGAGATCTACAGAAGGACTCTGAAATTTTCCCAGGTTTCTCTCAGCAGAGCAAGAGGTTTTATTATTTAGCATTATTCTTTTCCTGTGTGTTTGTTAAATAAATAGTTTTTATCTCTTTCACTTTCCTTCGAGGAAAATTCATTTTTCCCAAACCTGGTGGGGGAGGGCTGATTGTAACCTGCCTTTTATCAGAGAATATATTTCTAAATTTGGCCAAACAGGCGCACACACACACCTTTGGTTTAGCATAGTTTGGTTTTTTAGTAAAGAAGGCTCCATCAGCCACGGAAGAGATTCTCTTGCAAAGAGGTGCTTACAGCTTCCTCTACGACCTGACAGAACCTATCAACTGGCTAGTTTGAATATTAGCAACTTTTTAAGCCACTTAAGAAGCTTGACACGCCTCTGTGATCCACATTTAAGAACAAACAGAGCCCAGGAAAGCTCTCTTGTCTTCCGGCTTTCGGACAGGTAGCGGGGGGGGCCTGCAGGCGGCCCAGTGGGGCCGGGCCGGGCCTTCCTCAGCCCAGCCGGGTTAGCTGTGGCACGGCCCTGTTCTATCCACGGCCCCCCCCACAGCCCTGCTCAGTGCAGGCAGCGCCCCCACGGCTCTGCTCCATGCAGGCGGCCCCTGGCATGGCCGGGGCTCGTCTGGGGCCGCTGCCCTGCTGCCTGGCAAAGATCATGTGACCAACAGCAATAAGCGAATTCCAGCTGCAAGGCCTGGGTGAGATTAACCCTTTTAGTGCTGTAAGTTTCCTCCAGAACAGATGAAGGCTGCAGACATTAATCAACTCCGGAGTCAGAGGAAGAGGGAAGGTGAAGGGACATGAAGAAAACGCCATTAAGACACCAAAGTCAGTGAAGCAGGGAGAGCTGAAACCCTGAGGGAGGAGAAAGAGGAGATGCTTCAAGCTTAGAAGCTGAAATTCTGTTGTAAAGCTATGGTGATGGACCATGATACATCAGAGTACCTGTTGTAAATTCATGAAAGCATGGGGGGTTGGAGAGTTCAAACTGTAATTGTGAGCAGAAGTACTTGTGCTGAAATAAGCAAATGACAGTAGCTGTAATTTGATGAAGACCCTTGCTCCCAGGAAAGGAGAAGACCTCTGTTCCTAGAGATGAAGATGCTCCCAGAGACAGATGAAGAGAACCTTTGCTTCTGAACAGCTCATCCTTAAAATGGTACCCCATTAGCTCAAGACTGGATCCTTGAAAACAGTTGTTGGGAAAGCTGTAAGACGAGGGAAGGGACTTTCACATGCAGGCAGAGAACCAACCCGGACGGCTGTCTCACTGTGATATTGAAGCCATGACAGAACTGTTTCTTGTGGAGATGTCTCCATAGCATGAGCAAGAGAGACTCCTCTCCCTACGTGAACTGAAAAAAGGTTATAGAGGTGGTAAACTGACTGAAAATCTCAAGGGTTGTCTTTTTACATTGTCAGTGGGAGAAGGGAGAAAGGTGGGGGGAAGAGAAGTGTTCTGAGGGTTTAGTCTGATTTTTTCTTTCTTTCTTTTAGTTTTGTTAATAAACTTCTTTATATTCTTTTAAGTTTTGTGCCTGCTTTGCTTTCTCTTAATTCTTATCTCACAGAAGCAAAATAAGTAAGTAATGGATATTTTGAACCTAACCACTACATATCCCCATTAAAGAAGCCTGGCTAGCTCAGTCGGGAGAGCGAGCCTGTCACTGGCCACCTTTCGCAGGTGCAAGACAATAAAGCCACCTATGCGGGAATGCCATACAGGCCTCTCGGCTCTCTTTCCTGGTCTGGCCTGGAGATTGCCTTGCAGAGCAGGAGCTGAAATCACTAGCTGAAAATCACTAAAGAGCTGTTAGCCTGCTGAAACAGGCACCTCTCTGCAAAGGTACTCCAGCAGCTGAGGGAAAGCTGCATGGTCCCTGGAAGAAGGTTCCTCGTGGGACCATCTCTTCGGACTGGTCACAGCTTCCTGGGTCTGAGCCACAGACCCCATACCAGCTGCCACAAGGGATCACCAAGATTGTTAAAATAAAATAGGGAATAAAAACTCTTGTGTTGTAGAGTTTTTATGTAATGACAAAACATCTCTCAATTGAGAGGTGGCAAACCTGGAGCTGGAAAACATACCTGGCTCAGTCCTGCCACTGCCTCCTGGCATTAAAAAAAACAGGAACAATGAAAAGAAAGGATTAAATTTGCTTATATGAGTATCTTTTAACCCTTCTGCGATATGCCTTTATCTAGACACACAAGGACAGAGCAGATATGGAGAACAGTAATGGATAGGCAACTCCTGAAGTCTTGCTCATGTGGGCCTGTTGGGGTTTTAGGAGCTCTCCTGGGTTTTCTTCTGTTAAAGGAATTTTGCCCATACATGTTGCCAGGGGAGCAAATGGCTTGGTATTTAAGAAAAAGAAAAGATCTGGCTACAGGGTGGGGTGCATCTGGCTACTCTTTTGTTTTCACCTGAGTGTGTGGGGGCAGTCGGTCTCAGCGTTGGGACAGAGAGGAAAGCTTCTTTTTTTTTCGGCCGCTTTTCCCTCTGCTGGAGAAGCCCCAGGATCCCAAGCCTGCCTTCCCTGCCCCGCTTGGAGCTGGGCCGTGGCCGCCCTGCCCTGCCGCTGCTTCGAACCTCTGCTACGTTGTAGCCGTGCTCGTCCTGCCTGCCCAGACCTATGGAGGGTTTCCCCATTGCTCGTCCCTGCCGTTCCAGCCTGCTGTTCCCGAGGGTCCAGCTGGACACCGGGATCAGCTGCCCAGGGGTTTGTGAAGCTTCTTTGTTCCATCCTTCCCCGCAATCCCAGGCCACCAGTGCTGCGTGCTCCCCGAGCTCGCTCCGGAGCGCCCCCTGCAGCCGTGGGGAAACCATCACACCTGCCCTGCTCACCGGGAGCCGCCAGCGCTCCTGCCGGCTGCGACCGGAACTGCACCCGAGGGGAAAGAGCCTGACAGCCGAGAAGGCTGGCACTGGGTTTGTGATTGTTTGCTGTTACTGCCATAGTTACTGTTGTTTGTTTGACTGGTTATACACATATAGATATACAATAGTAAAGAACTGTTATTCCTATTTCCCATATCTTTGCCTAAAAGCCCCTTGATTTCAAAATTATAACTCGGAGGGAAGGGGGTTGCATCTGCCATTCCAAGGGAGGCTTCTGCCTTCTTTAGCAGACACCTGTCTTTCAAACCAAGACAGATCTATATCCTTTTGAACTCACAAAGGTTATCTTTCTCTTAACATTAGCCTTGAGCCCGCAAAGTGCTCTGATATTTACAAAAGTACATTTTTCCTGCATCACATGAAATGCAAAAGACTTTTAGTTGTTGCTAGCATCAGGAAAAGAGCTGTAAATATGGCATCATCTTTCGTGGTGTTTTTCTGACAGGATCACAGCCATACATCTGCCTTCAGGGGTGACTCATGGCCGGGCATATTTTCACTGATACCCTCAAGTGCATAAAGGCTTAGCACTGATCACAACAGTAGAAACAAAAACAGCTGGGTAGAAAACCTCATCTTGCCAGAGCCTGAGACATGGGTGACAGGCAAAACAAACTCCCTGATGGATGCTACATACCAACTGCTCCACATTACTACTACTGGCATTTCACATGGACCGCTTGGCTAATGTGAAGACTCTACACGTGCAACTCTGGGGATGGTGCTGGGGCAGCCAAGTCATTCTTAGATGAGCCAGTTCAGGATTGATGCTAGATATATACTTGACTGAACTTCAGATGGCTTCTGCTTGACCCCTCCTGATACCGTCTCTGCCCTGCTCCATCATCACCTTGCCTAAAGAGCACCTGATGGACTAACTGGATCCCAATGATATATCCAATAGCCTCATGAGAGGGTGTGGGAGTAACCACAAACATGGGGAGGAAGGACCTTGTGCCACTGCAGCCCTCTCCAGTTCCCTATATCTGTTATTGCCTTGGTGGTAATCAAGGCTGGCCTTCATCTGATTTCCAGTCTTAATTAAATGACCAGTTTTAACTGTTTGCTGTTCACAACAGCATGTTTCTTCAGCAGAAACAGCCCTTCTTCCTCTGCATCATTTACCTCTGAGTACCTTGAAAGCATCTGCATCTGCTCTCAGCCTCTTCTGGGCAAGGTTGAACCAACTGATATGTGTGAAGCAGCATTTCCTTCTCTGGGCTTTCAAGTTCATTTTATCCTTCACTTCCCTGGTTGACCCTGGATCCTCATATTAACAAACAGCAATAAAAAACTAAGCAGAAAACTTTTGCTTTACATCTCATCTCAAATCCCCCTTGCTAATGGCTCCATCTCACTCCAGCATCATGCAACCTGCAACTCCCACCTGACCCCGGATATTGTCCCAGAATAAGATCTTGCCCTTGAAGAAGCAAACTGGGCAAAGCAGGTCCACATGATGTTTTATGAGAGGGTAAAGTAGTAGAGTGCCCTTTATGGTGTTTTGAAAGGAAATTGTACAGGAACAATGTTCCGAGCAGTGTGGCTATTGAAAACCCTTCACAAAAGGAGCTTGCTACAAGAGGAAAAGCAGCTTAATCAGTCAAACTAATAGCTGTAGGTGATTGAGTGTCCCTGAGGGTCTGTAAAATCCTATATAATGGGAGAAGCAATATATCACAGCTTGCCTATGTTCCTCAATGGAGCTGCCAGTGGATCTGGGACATTCCCTGCCTGGCCCCGAACCTACTGTGACTGTCCTTTGGGCCATCTTTGTACAGGACCACGCTTGTTTCCCTGTGAGACCCCTGCTGGGGTCACATGGATGGACTGGGATGAGCCCAGGGAGGTGTCTCAGATACATGGACTGAGTGCCCACCCCATCCATTCACCCCAGCTAACCTGTTTTTTGGCATGGGCATGAGCAGGAGGGTCAGTGGCGCTTACACAACCCTCCTGCTTCAGGAAGAGGAAACCATCCCTGACAGCCACATGGGGCTCTCCAGGGAAGGAGGATATTTCTGCCTCCCCCAGTTCTGAATCTAATTAAAACCAGAAAACAACACACACACAAAATAATGCAGACTCTTCTTTCCTCCTCATTTAAGTGTAAAGCCAAGTTAACAGTAGGAAGCAAATTGGGACAACACTAGAGAAAACTTGGGGACATTTCTGTAATACTGTTGTTGAAAGCTATAAGTATTTGGGGCATGCTGAAGGGAGATGGGGAAAGCACACGAGCCTCTTTGCTCCCATCCCTTCTCTCCATGTATGAGGCAGGAGGACCTATGCAGCTTTCTGCTCCAGCTCCTTATCATCACACAAAGGCTTTATGAAGGATGGATTTTCCAGGTGCAGAAACACCCCTCTTCAACCCACATTCAACAGGAAAAGGAGGAGATGACACAAAGCTCAGCCACAGCTAAGGGTGATGGTCCTTCACCCAAGACTGGCCATGGTCCCCAACAGCCTGGGCTGGGACAGACAGAGCAGCCCCTTGTGGCTCTGGTCATCTCAAAGCCTGGAGACGCACCAGCAGTACATGGAGGAAGCACAAGGGATCCATATTTTTTCTAATGAAAAGGGGAATTCAGATGGTTTTTGCAAAGAAGGGATTGATAAACTCAGTCTTTTACTCCATCCTCCCCAAGACATGGGGCTGTGCTTCCCTCTTTCATCCTCTCCTGTCCTTCCAATAGATTGACCACCAAAAGCCTTGTGAGATACCAGCCAGCATCTACGCACACATGAGGATTTCCTTTAGATAAGGTATTCAGCTTGATTTGACTTTTGAATCCAACAAGATGTGATTGAATCAATGTGATTATGATGGCACAAACTTTTAAAGACTTCCCCAGCAACCTTTTCCAGGTCTTCAGCAAAACTGTCCCTTTCCTTGGGTGGCACAGAACCATTTCAGTACTCTGTTAACTAGAAGACCAAGAAGTAGGTACAAACTCACCTGTCTTAACCTGTTGCAACTCCATATATTCTTTGCAAATCCTACTTAAACTGAACAAGGTTTCTTATCACTCCTATAAGGCTGGTGTAAACCTCTGTCCACACATTTTTTTAGGCCATGGGGTTTGGTCAGCCAAGCCTTCCATCCCAAAACACATCATACCAGGATGTGCTGGTGTCATAGGTTAGCAAGCATAGTCCTGGAAGGGATGTCCTTGCTAAGGGGTGCTTACAGTTTCCTCTGGGAACTGATAGAACCTATCAGCTGGCCAGTTTGAATATGGACAATTCTCTAAGCCACTTAAAGTTGTGACCACCTCTGTGATCCACATTTAAGAATAGGCAAACTCCCCCTCCAAGCTCTCTCTCGTTTCCGGTGCTGGGACAGGTGGCTGCGGGGCCTGTGTGGGGGCCAGCAGGCCCGGCCAGGCCCTGCTTGGGCCAGGCCGGGCCGGGCCACGGCCATCCTGGAGTCGATGGACCTGTTCCAGCCATGGAACCCCCCCCCCACTGCCTTGCCGTGGGCAGCCGGAGCGGCTTGGCTCTCCCCCCTCTCCACTGTGATAAGAAACATTCAACATTCCAGCTGCAAAGCTGCAAGGCCGAGGTGAGATTAACCCTTTTACTGCTGTGAAGAGCTGAAACCCTGAGGGAAGAGAGAGAGGAGATGCTTAAAGCTGAAATTCTGTTGTGAAGCTATGATATATCAGAGTATCCTGTTGTAATTTCATGAAGATATGGGGGGTGGAGTGTTCAACTCGTAAGCAAAAGCACCTGCTCTGAGATAGGCAGATGCTGACGCAGCTGTAATTTCATGAGAAGTTTGGACAGGGAGAGATGAACCAGATGAGGACTTTTGCTCCAAACGGGAAAGGAGAAAACCTCAGTCCCTAGAGATGCTCCCAGAGATAGTCCTAAAGATGAAGATGATGAAGACCCTTTGCTCCCAGGGAAGGAGAAGGGCCTCTGTTTTTGTTTCTGAACGGCTCAACCTTAAAATTGTACCCCAAAAAACTTCAATAGTGGACCCTCAAAAGCAGTTGGGGGAAAAGCTGCAAGTCAGGGGAAGGGACTCACACGCAGGCAGAGAGACTCCTCTTCCTAAATGGACTGAACAATATTAGGAAGTGGGCGACTGTCTCGTTGTGATACTGTTTTCATAGCATGAGCAAGAAGAGACTTCTCTTTCTAAATGGACTAAACAAGGTTATTATGGAAGTGGTAAACAGACTGAACATCTTAAGGGTTGTCTTTTTACATTGTCAGTGGGAGAAGGGAGGAAGGTGGGGGGAGGAGGAGAGTTCTGAAGGTGGTATAATTTTTTTCCCTCTTTTAGGTCTGTTAATAAACTTCTTTATATTCTTTCAATTTTGGTGCCTGCTTTGCATTGCTCCTAATTCTTATCTCACAGCAGATAAACAGTAATGAGTATTTTGGACCAAACCACTACAGATGGGAACTAGAGAAACCCTGTGCAGCACCAAGTTGACTTGCAAGGCTTCAATATATACTTAAGAAATGATGGTGTAGTGGTTTGGCCCAAAATACTCATTACATCACGAACCGAAGCTGTGGTAATGGTCTGGAAAGGTGTGTTTAATACAATGCACACCTCCTTTCCTGAAAACTCACTTTGGGAATTATTAGATTGGGCTGCCTTGCAAGGTATTTCCATGGACAGAGATACTGCCCTGGACTTTGGAGTATGTCAAGAACTTGGCTGTGCTGTCTGGCACGAGCTCCCGTTTGGGGACCCAGCAGTGTTAGAATTATACCGAACTTGGTGTTCGTTATTTATGCTGCTGACAGACCTTGACTGTGGCAGCAGAGCTGGCTCGCCTATTTCGGGGATGAGTGACAGAGGGATATCCAAAGGGGACCCCGCTGACTGGGCTCCAGGGGCAAGTGATGGTGAAGCCGAAAAAACACCCTCGGCTCCACAGGCAGAGACTGCGCTGCCTCACCCTGCACAGTCGCAGGACTCCACCGCCCCCAGGGACCCCGCACCGGCAGAGGCGGGGGTGTCGGGGCAGCAGGAAGGCACGCAGTCCGCCTTGCCGCTCGGCTCGGAAGTGGCCACAGCTTATCCAGGGCCGCGAATTAGCGGTTTAGCCAACTGGACCGTGGCGGCTCCTAGCCCGTGTATGCACCAGCAGAGCCAAAACTGCCCGGATCTACCTTCTTGGCCAGCGCAGCTCCAGGCGTGCCTGCACCGAGACTGCCTGGGTGTGGTCTGCTGCCCTCCTTGGCACTGGACGGTTCCGCACCGCTGCAGAACCGAGCCATCGACCTTTTAATACAGCATCTGCCTTTGCTGACAGAGTTACTGAACATATCACGGAAGATGGAGGAACTGCTCAGCTTGCAAAAGCAGCTGATGAAGATGCCAGAGGCATCCTGCCACGCAGGGTGTGCCGGGCCCAAGTCTCCCACAGGTGGCGCGGGTGGCCCGGCTCCGAACCAGGAAGCAGCGGCGGCCGCGTACCGGCTGGCAGCAGTGCCGAACGTGGCCGTGGAGCAAGGGACGAGCGTGGTGCCGGGCACGGCTGCAGCATGGGGTCAGCGGCAACGCCAAATGCTGCCGCGGTGCAAGAAACGAGCACAGCGCCAGGCACGGCAGCAGCCCCAGAGACGGCTGCAGCAGCTCTGGTCCCAGTTCGGTCGGGACTGGCCGAGACGGCATCCTGTAAAGAGGCTGCTGTTCAAATGCAGCACAGCCAGCTGTAGTCTGTGCTGTCTGTTCGGCCCCTAGTAAACCTAGCCAAAGTGCCCCTCTCTGCCCACCTCTGTTCGCTCACAGAGTCTCAGAGTTGCCTTTGCCTGATGATTCCTCGTCGGGAAGTGAGTCAGATGAGGTTCTGGTCCTGGGGCATAAAGCTGCTGTAGCCGGGGGGCGAAGGAAAAGGCTGCTCCAGTCTCGCCCCTGGACCTTTCCGGACTGCACGGTAACAGTCCGTCCGACCCACTACAATTGCTTCTTAGAGTCAGTTAAAATGCGAGCGTTGGAGGAGGGACATTGTAGAGGAATTCCTTGTGGAGTGGGGGCATAGGATACCCCAGGAGAGCTTGGGCATACCAGGGCTGTTGCAGAAGTACCCCTGACAGGGCCTCAGGCTGAAGATAGGCTTGCAAGGCACCTGCTAGCTGGCAGCCTTGAACAGCCTTGGGAAAAGGTATACACTGGTCAGCTCCCCTGCTGCTTAGAGGCTTTCTCATGGGAAAGGGGCATGAACTTTGAAAAAGTATAACTTGGTGTAACCAAACAATAAAAGGGGAGCACGATGCTCAAATCGTATCGGTGTTCGTGTCGTGACTCTGGCTGGATTCCCCTGCACCCGGGACCCCCCCCCCCCCGCTAAAGGACATTGGAGATTATTGGAAACACTTGGAATGCCAAACAGATTTGAGGATACTGAGAGTAATCGGGAAGCTGTTACACACCATCCACAGGCTGTGCCAGAAGTTCAGGATGGTAGTGGCTCCCCAAAAGGGGAGATCCAAGCTTTCCCAGTGTATAAGGCTCTCCCAAACTCAGGGGAGCATGACAACCATGAGGTAATTGCTTGGAAGGTTGCCCAGGATCTGCAATCCAAGGTGGCACAATATGGGCTCGGTTCTGCTGAGGTTATGCAGATAATAAGGGTGATAAATACAGATTTGCTTTCTCCATTTGATATCAGACACTTAGGTCAAATCCTATTTCAACCTGTGCAATTTACAGTTTTTGAGAAAACCTGGAGAAAGCTGGCGGACAAGGCTGCATTAGGGAAAATGCAGCTCCCTGCTGACGATCCTAGACAGACAGCGGGAATGGATGCTCTTATGGGGACTGGTCCCTTCTCTGATCCCAGTCTACAGGGTACCTTTCCCTCTAGCATCCTGCAGCAAGCTCAACAGGTCGGCATGGCTGCCCTGTTGAAAACCATAGAGTTGTCTGCGCCTAGAAAGCGATATACTGAAATAATTCAAAGGATATCAGAGTCATTCCTCTCCTTTGTAGAGAAAGTCGCTGCTTCTCTCGAGAAGCAGGTTGAGGATGACAGGTTAAGACAGTTGTTAAGGCAATTAGTGAGAGATAATGCAAATGAGGAGTGCAGAAAAATCATAGATGCCTTACCAGGGGATCCTGAGGTAACAGACATGGTCGAAGCCTGCGCTAAGGTGGGATCTGGGAACCAGAGAAGGTCTGCTTTGGCTGCGTTCCTGCAGCTTGTTCATGCATCTTCTGATAGTGAACCAAAGCAACCAAAACAGGCGAAAAAAAGGAAGCGGCCTGAGCCAAACCAAAAAGAGAACACACCGATCCCCAAGTGCAAGAGGTGTGGCAGGCCAGGGCATTGCTCAGACTATTGTCGATCCCAGACTCATGCCGATGGTCGGCCTTTGTCAGGAAACTTCTGCCGGGGTGCAAGGAGGGGGAATTGCTCTCCAATGCAGTCGCTCCCCCAGAGAGTGGCACAGGTACAGGCACAGGCCTACTCAGCCACCCTAGAGACAGCACCCAGGGATCAGACGGTTTTGACATACACACCGCAGCCGCAGTCGTCTTAGACTCTAGCGGTATTTATAAGGTTCCCTTGGATGCATATGGACCCCTAGCCCAGGGATCCAGTGCGATGCTGGTGGGAAAACCTGATGTTGCCCATCAAGGAATCTTAGTGCACTCAGGAGTTATTGATGCTGACTTTAAAGGTCAGATTTGCACTATGGTCTCCACGCAAAAACCCCCTGTAACTATTCCTGAAAAGACCTGCCTTGCTAAATTAGTGCCTTTTAAGTCTTGTGTCCCCAGGATAGAACAACAAACTCACGAAGATAATGGCAGTGGATCTACGGGACTTCCGCAGGCCTTCTGGACTGCAGACATCTCTGACCAAAGGCCACAGATGACATGTACCCTGATCCTGCCGAACGCCCGTCCACCCTGGACTCATCTTTGAGGTTTGATTGATACGGGTGCTGATGTAACTAACATCTCCTTCTCTGCGTGGCCTCTCTCATGACCTCTAGCTCCTGTGGGATCGGCCATCGCAGGATTAGGAGGAACCACACAGAGCTATTTAAGCGAACAGCCTGTGGTGGTGAAGGACTCAGAGGGGCACACAGCTACAATTAGGCCTTATGTTACTACCACTTCCCTTAACTTTTGGGGACGGGACATGTTGGCAGCTTGGGGGGTACGGATTGGGACAAATTTTTAGCAGGGGTCACTGTGCTTAAGGGCCCACAGTATCCTACACTGCCTTTGCAGTGGTTGACCAACAGACCAATCTTTGAGCTGCAGTGGCCCCTACCAAAAGAGCAGTTAGACGCCCTTCATCAGCTGGTTCAGGAACAGTTACAACAGGGGCACCTTGAACCTTCTACTAGCCCCTGGAATACTCCTGTTTTTGTAATTAAGAAGAAATCAGGGAAATGGAGACTGTTGCAGGATCTCCGGAAAGTTAATGCAGTAATGGAAGGTATGGGGGCATTGCAGCCTGGCATGCCCTCTCCCACCATGATTCCTACAGGGTGGGACATCCTGATCATTGATTTAAAGGATTGTTTTTTCACAATTCCTTTGCATCCTGATGACAAACCAAAATTTGCCTTTACTGTGCCTGCCATTTAGAATGCTGAACCTGCTAAGAGATACCAATGGAAGGTCCTCCCTCAAGGGATGCGAAACAGCCCAATTATCTGTCAGTGGTATGTCGCCCAAGCTTTAGCCGGAGTTCGCAAGCAGTTTCCTGATGCACGCTGCTACCATTACATGGATGATAGGTGGCATGGATGATAAGGTGGCAGCGTCCACTCGGGACGAGCTGCTGAGAATACAGCCTCAGCTGCTTGCTGCTCTGCATGCCTATGGATTAGAGGTAGCTCCGGAGAAAGTTCAACAGCATCCTCCTTGGAAATATTTAGGAGTGAAAATTTTGGACCAAACTATCCAATGCCAAGAGGTGCAATTCCCGGATTCGATTAAAACCTTGAATGATGCTCAGAAGCTGCTGGGTGTCTTCAATTGGCTATGATCTTATTTAGGTCTAACCTCAAAGCAACTTTCCCCAGTTTTTAATACATTAAAAGGGGATCCCAATCTGAATTCACCTAGGGAGTTGACCCTGGAAGCACAACGAGTGCTGCAAGAGGTCCAACAGGCTGTTTCCGCTCATCAGGTTTATTGAGTGGATCCCTCCATTGCTATCACTGTTTTCATTACTATTCCAGACCTCCATCCTACAGGTATCATTGGCCAGTGGAATGCACAATGGCCTGATCCTTTGCATGTCCTAGAATGGGTCTTTTTGCCTCATCAGCCGAAAAGGACTGTGACCACAGTGTTTGAATTGGTCGCTTCTCTGATAATCAAATGCCGTCAACGGTGTTTGCAACTGATGGCTGCGGATCCTGCAGTAATTGTCATTCCAATCTCAAAGGAATACTTTGAGTGGAGCCTTATCCATAGCGCTCCTTTGCAAAGCGCACTGCAAAACTTTTCAGGGCAGACCACTTACCATCTGCCCAGCCATAAATTACTTCAGTTGGCAAAATCAACCATACTTTCCTTGCGGCCGAGAAATAGCCACGTGCCGGTGCAACGACCCACCATCTTTACGGATGGTTCTGGGAAAACTGGGAAAGCCATCGTTACCTGGAAGGAGGGATCAGAATGACAGGTGCTGAAGGAACACGAGTCAGGCTCTGCTCAGTTAGTTGAATTAAGGGCTGTTACCATGGCTTTCCTGCGATTCTCACAGGAACCTTTGAATTTGGTTACTGACTCTGCTTATGTAGCAGATATAACCCAAGGCTTGGATTGTTCACTTCTGAAGGAGGTGAAAAATGTGGCTCTGTTTTCACTGTTGCAAACCTTATGGTCTGCAATTTAGGCTCGAGTGCATCCGTATTACATTCTGCACATTCGAAGCCACACCAATTTACCAGGTTTTCTAACAGAAGGCAATGCCAGGGCTGACATGCTGGCCAACCCTGCGTGGGTAGGGCCTCAGCCTGACAAAATTGCACAAGCCAAGGCATTGCACGGTTTCTTCCATCAAAGTGCACATACCCTGCAGAAGCAGCTTCATTTAACGCCAACCGAAGCGCGCGACATTGTCAGTGCTTGTGCTGTCGCGGACTCGCTGCGCCTTTGCCAGCGGGGGTAAACCCCAGAGGGCTAAAAGCCTTGCAGATTTGGCAAACGGATGTCACTCACATCCCAGAATTTGGTCGGCTGAAATATGTGCACGTGTCTATTGACACTTTCTCCTCAGCTATGTGGGCTACTGCTCACACTGGAGAGAAGGGCCATGATGTCATTGCCCATTGGAAATTGGCTTTCTCAGTCCTGGGCGTGCCAGCTTCTGTGAAAACCGATAATGGTCCTGCCTACGCCTCGGAGAAGACGCGGCAGTTCTTACACCTATGGGGTGTAGACCATACCTTCAGTACCCCACATTCTCCTACTGGTCAAGCCATTGTCGAACGCGCTCATGGTACTTTGAAGCGTGGTTTGGACAAACAGAAAAGGGGAATGCATGGAGAAACCCCACAGAGCCGACTAGAAAAATCTTTGTATACAATCAATCACCTTACAGTACCACAAAATTCAAATAATCCTGTTATTTTAAATCATTTTCTCTCATTACAGTCTTCAGGCGAGACACAACTGCCCCGGGCAAAAGTCTGGGTACAGAATTTACTTACTAACCAGTGGGAAGGCCCTCACGAGCTTATCGTTTGGGGTCATGGGTATGCTTGCATTTCCACAGATACTGGGGTACGGTGGCTATCTGCAAAATGTGTTCACCCTGACCTGCGGCACCAGAGGCAGAACAGGTGACCTCCAAATGATGACCAGAACGCCAACCATCCAAATGGCGACCAGAATGTAGATCATCAGCCTAATGACTCTTCTGATGATGACCAGGATGTCAGCCATCAGGCGGATGGTCCTTCAACAAGCAGAGACTGAACTTTAAATTTCTTGTTATGGAGTCAGATAGTTAAAGCCTTAAGGACATATTTAGAATTAATAACTGATGTAAATTTCTATTTAGGATTAATACATAGTAGAATTGTTATCTTATAAAACAAAAAGGGGGAATTGTAGATACAAAAATGCTGCTAGCAAGGATTTTCTTGCTATTTTCTAAGTCCGTGAGAGACTTTTCTCTCTCACAGAAGAGGTAGCAGGGAATGTAAACAACCAAGCCACCTGCAACCTTGAAAAGTCTTGTTTATAATATAGTAGAAAATATTTTGACAATGGATGTTTTAGGATTTTAGCCAATCACCCCCAAGGGGTGGCTGATCCTTTGTTCAATTAGACTATGAAGAAAAAATGTCTATAAAAGAGTTTGTAAAATAATTAAATGAATCAATCTTGCCGCACAATTCCTGCCTGCTGGATCTTCTCTCCTCCTCCTCCCTACGGCTGCAAGACACAGTGATATACCCTAGGGCCTAGGCCTGCGGTATATCAGTGAACTGGCACAGAAGCAGAATCCTCCAACTCCACTGCAATTTCTTGGAGAGTCCAGCCCAGTACTGTGAGGAAGCCCACCCAGCTTGATCTTCTAACACAATCAGACTTCAGCTTGGTTTTAACCATGTTTTGGTGATCACAGGGCTGCAACCCAGCTGAAACAAGACCTTTTTTTTCCTAAATCACAAGACTAAATTGGCTTTTAAATTGCATACAGAAAAAAGGATGGAGCCCCAAAGAGGAGAGAAATAGAATTTACTGCTGAAGAACTGCCCAGACCACAAAAGAATGTTTCTAGGATGCCTGAGCAAACTCTTTTCAGCAGTTTTTTTTTTTTTTTTGGTCACTTGGTAAAATTCAGGAAAACCAAACCACACACAGAATTAGCTACATCATGGCTGTTCATGAGTCGAGAAGCAATGGGGAGATTTGAGGATACACTCCAACTACTGTTACAGGTGTCTGTAGGACTTCTCTGAAAATCTTCCCTGTGAGGCATCACAGTTCAAACACAGATTTCAGCTCATTCTAGGAGAAAAAAATTGGCCACTTTTTCTCCTGTTCAATCACATTAACCTTGAAAACTCCTAGTTTTAAAAATGGTTGTCTCAGCCACAGCAGAACACATCTGCAGAAATAAAGCTGCATGTACAACTAACTCCCTTATTTCCCGCTTATTTTCACATTTAACCATAGTCATGACTCCTATCAAGGACTCTATATGCCCTTGAATAATTAAATTTTCAATTTACACAATTAAATATCCAATTGACCCAATTAAATTAACTCAAGGAATTGAAATCACCAATGCCACAGGAACTCAGCTGCCTATTTAGCAGACAGGCATCTGAGGTTCACTGCAACCCCCTCTCAACCAAACCATGTCCACTTTGTAGGCATCCTGAATGTCAGCAAATTTTGCTTTTCAAGAGACAGAGGGGAAGCAAGTCCCAAGGACTCAAAGCTTTTACAAGGTAATACCTTGCCAACTGTCTCTTCTAATATAACTGGGAGGATCTGGCTATGCTGGAATAAGTATAAAGAGAAGAGAAGGTCCTTAAGATACTTCTGGAACAATATAGGACATAACCCAGACAAACCAAGGGGATGGACAGACTGTATTTTCAAGACATTAGTGTTCCAATAAGGGTTTATGCAGTAACCCAATGCTGGCAGCTGCTAAAGAGCAGTATTGTCCAAAGACACTACATGAGAGTGGGAGAAGATGTGCAACAAAGAAGAGTAGATTTAAAAAAAAAATTAGAGGTTTCATCTACCTCCGGTCGTTTCTCCTCCTTCTGAACAGTTTTTTGGTGTGTGCAATTTCAGCTTCATGAGGCAATGAATGGTAGCCCTGTAAAACAGAGGGAAAAGCAATGATCAGCTTCAAGAGACAGGAGGCATCAATATGGAAGGGGTCAGAGAGAGAGCTGTACAATCAACATGCGAGTGTGATAAAAGAAACAGTTGCCATCCAAACATCCTTACAACATCTCAGACCCTATTGAAGCAGGACTGAAAATCCACAGATTTGTACACTCTCAGGGCTGTTGCAATGAGCAGATGAAGTTATCTGCAATTTCTGTATGGGAGAAACCACATGGGGCAAATAGCTGGGCCATGGATGGATGGATCCCAATACACACCACTGACAGGGAATTCACCCACTTCACATGACACTGCTGACACTGGTGCACCTAAACCACCCACTTTCACTGGGCTGCTTCATTTGTATATTTATCTAAAACCCAGCTGTACAAATTTCTGCTGTTTCTGTGGATTCTGCCTGCTTATTTTTGGTTGGGTTTTTTTTTTTTTTTTTTTTTGGTTTGGTTTTTTTTTAATCCGGCACTGTGACTGAGCTTGCTGGCTTGGCTTCTTTTGCTGCTTTGCTGTCGGGAAGCCCAGAGCCAGTGCATGCCCTGCCAGGACCCGGGAACACCCTCGTTTTTCCCGCCGGGGGGCTGGCCCCCTTCCTCCGCACAGCCCGGACCCTAAGGACCAGCCAGCGCCAGTGATAAGTCCCAGGGAGCCTTTTCCCTACTGTGTTTGGGAGCCGGGCTGCTGCTGCCCAAACCCGCGGTACCTCTGCCATTGCTCCGGGTTTGTGCTACACTGTAGCTTTTCACCCCCTGCCTGCCGGGAGGTCCTGCTGTTCCAGCTTGCTTCTCCTGAGGTTCCTGCTACAGCTCCTTTTGCTATCCAGAGGAGGCACCAGGATTGGCTCTCCCTGTGAATTTGTAAAGGAAACCCCTTTTCCATCTCTTCCGCCAGCTGCGTCGGCCATTTACCCATGTGAGAGAGATGGCTGGCCTCTCGCCACAGCGCCTCCTGCAGCCGCGGGGGAATCATCGCACCCGCCCTGCCCGGCTGGGGAGCCACCAGCGCCCCTGCCAGCTGCGACCATAACTACACCAAAGGGGAAAGCACTTGCAGCCAAGAGAAGGCTGTTACTGGGTTTCGGGGAGGGGGTAAGGTTCCACAATTTAAATATCTAGGATTTATGCAATTTCTTTTTCTTTTTTTTTTTTTTTCTGTGTCTTGCGGGCACCCTTATTTTTTTGTTAATAAACAGGGGTTTTTTTCCACTTTCACCCCTGGTATTCATTTTTCTTATTGGCAAAAAAGGATTATTGGACCCCTTCTCTTTAGAGAAAACATTAATTCCAGGGTGTTTTCTCCTGAAATTTGTCTCGAAACCGAGACAGGTCTCTTTCCCACATAGGTTTTACTTTGATATTTATTCACAGGTGGCTGGAGGAGAACATAACAAACCAACATTTCAGTGCTGCTAGTTCTGGAAGCAAGGGGTGTGGGAAAAGCGAAGAACAAGGAGACCATGGTCTCAGGAAGGATTGCTATTGGGGTAATTTTCAGTTGTTGAGCTAAACATTCTGTGGTTTACATGGTGGGAAGTTTGGAGTAGAACCTGAGAAGCCCATGGGACTTCTAATGCATATACATTCAAGTTTAAATCATAATCATCTGCACTCTAACAATAAAAGGCCAATAGCTCTGGAAAAGAAGGGGTGTTTGGGCCTGGTCTGCTTTCTGGGCCAGACCCCTAGATATAAGCTATGTTGTGATGTGCATATTCAGCTCTTGAAGAAGGGAAGGTGATATGACTGTGAAGCTTAGGTGACTGTCATATGGGCAGCTAGCATATGCCAAGGGAAATCTGTCATCTACCGGAATTGTTGCAAAAAGACAGTAAAGGGAAGCAAGTTTGAAGCCCATGTGCACACTTTTTGAGCTTTACCTTCCTAATGAAGGTGTCTATCCAGCCCTCAACCCTGTCCACTTGACTGAAGGAATGCAGAAAGCTGTCAACTGCCTCTCTGTTGCCCCAGACAAATTTACATCAAAGTTTAATGAAAGAACAAATAAAAAGCTTTCAATATTTCGTTGGCAATCTGCAGCAACCAAGAGCCTCCACCTCTTCCCACACTGATACCTGCCTCTCCCCAGCAACATCCCTCTCCTGAGCCTTCCCACCAAAGCTGTGGGGTACTGGCCTGGCATGGACACAAGGCAGAGGGGGAGGACCAGAGAAGGGAAATGGTTAGTTTTAGAGCTATCCTGCTACAAGCAGGAGCTTTGTTATTATTTTTCTCATGCCTCCTCTGCATCATCATCAGCTGAAGAAGTTAAAGGAAGGCACCAGCTTTGCCTCTTTTACTGGTGACAGTAAATGACAGAATGACAGAATCGTAGAATGGTTTGGGTTAGAAGGAACCTTTCAAGATCATCTAGTTCCAGCCCCCTGCCATGGGCAGGGACATCTTCCACTAGACCAGGTTGCTCAAAGCCCCATCCAACCTGGCCTTGAACACTTCCAGGGATGGGGCAGCCACAGCTTCTCTGGGCAACATGTGCCAGTGCCTCACCACCCTCACAGGGATGAATTTCTTCTTCATATCTAATCGAAACCTGCCCTCTGTCAGTTTGAAGCCATTGCCCCTTGTCCTAACATTCCATGCCCTTGTCCAAAGTCCCTCTCCAGCTCTCTTGTAGCCCCTTTAGGTATTGGAAGGTGGTCTAAGATCTCCCCAGAGCCTTGTCTTCTCCAGGCTGAACAACCCCAACTCTCTCAGCCTGTCTCCATAGCAGAGGTGATCCAGCCTTCTGAGCATCTTTGAACCTTCCTCTGGACTTGCTCCAGCAGGTCCACATCCTTCTTATCATGTTAGGGGCCCTAAAGCTGGATGCAGTACTCCAAGTGGAGTCTCATGAGAGTGGAGTAGAAGGGGGCTGTCACCTCATGTCTAGCCTCTCATCAACCAATACTCTCAAATCACAAGGAAGTAAGCAGAAAGGCAGAAGGTTTTTTTGCTGCTGCTGGTCCTTCTGTAACCACTCAGATAGAAAATCCCAGAAACTCCTTCAGCCTCTGAAAACAACTGCCTTACAAAAGAGATGGTCCTATTTGGCACCAACCTGCACCCTCCCTCCTTCTCCCCCACTTCTACACTTCCAAGAGCAACTGTTGCCAGGGGTGTCTGAAATTATGGGTGTTTCACAAAGACTTGAGGGGCTGTGAGAGCTTGGGGTCCATTGCTTCATCCCCATGGTCTTCATGTCTAACACAGCCTGACTTTCAGATCTGAAACCTCACCCCACAAAGTGACTGTCTTCACTCATACCCACTAATTCAGCCTCTTCCAGAGATGCTCCCCATGCAGCAGAAACACTCCCAGCCTGTGATGGTCAAGCAGGTGAAGATGCCTGAATAGGAAACAGCAACACTGAAACCCTGAGAGTGAACAAAATGTTGAGAAAAGCAACTGGACTGATGGAAAAAAAGCAATGCTGGGATGATGAGAGAAGGAAAAGAAAAATTAGGCCATATTGCAGGATCAGTCTGCAGGAGTTTTATCTCAAGAACATTTTGTGCCCTCAAGAAACATCTCCACCCTCGCTTATCTTAAACAAATATTTGCAGAAGGCCTGAACTGAATGAACAGGTTATTAGGCCTTCAGTAGGTGCTGGGAGTTTTGCTTGATTTTACTGCACAGAAAGTTCAGGGTGGGTTTTATTTTCTGGCAAGGCAGGAAGGGTGAGGTGGGGTCGGGTTCACGGCAGCCCAGAAGACTCCCCATCTGCCTGTGCAAAGACAACAACAGAAATACTGAGGATAGAGGGAACATAAAAAGAAATGATCTGCAGAAACCAACCCCGTGATTTGAAACACCCTGCGATAAGGCTTTCATCTGCCTATCAGATGGATTATCCATGGCAGGAAAATCCCGGACAGCACAGAGCTGCTGATATATTTATTTGCCAGTTCCACACTTGTGATGTCTATGGGATTGAACGTGCCAATACTCATTACAGCCATCTCAGCCAGTCCATTGCACATGAAAAACATGGCAAAGGCACCACTATCTCCTCACTGGCAGCATCCCCATCACCTCTACCCATCCAAGGCCTCCATTGCAGGGGGTTTTAACTAGATGATCTTTAAGGTCCCTTCCAACTCAAATCATTCTATGATTTATCAACATACAAGTCTTGTGGGCACTTCCAGCAGAGCCATCTCCTTGGAGGCCACTTGCTACTGCCTTTTCCCCTTCCAGGGATTCTCATGACACTGACCTGCCATCTACTCTCCTTTCTTACACGAGGGGAATTTTTTACTTCTTGAAAGGAGAGAGCCGGGCACAACCCAAATTCTTGACTTGCTTTGGAGACCATTGAAGAATACCAAACAATGTCAGGAAGTCACCTGGAAATTATTTCTTCTCTGTTAAAATGTAAGTGAAAAATCTCTTTCTTCAAATTGCAAGCTATTAATTTTTCCTGGAAGGTGCTTATAATAAGAGTAGCTTCTGAATAAGGAATCAGTCGGTGCTTAACATCAATGGAATAAAAAGTGCAACAATTTTACAAAATACTCCTCACCCAAGATAAAAGGGGTAAATCCGTACAGCACATCACAGTTGTGGCTTTCTCATCACTTCTCACCCACAACACAGCACACACGAGTCCTGGAAACCTCCAAGGATGCTTTCTTCAACCTCAGTCATTGGAGCCAAAGCTAAATTAAACTATAGGATTGGCAAAAAGGACTTAGTTTCCAACCACCCAGTAGTTGGAAAAGGAGCAAAGCTCCTCTGGTTTTTCCACCACTGATCTGACAAGTTCCATGGCAGAGGAGGGATGCTCTGTGGCACCTTGACAGGAGGATGTGCTTGCCCGATGAATCATGGCATGGTGCAACATGCCTCAAAGAGGAGGCATAGGAAATCGTTTCTTGGGAGATGTCCCAGTTTGGATGATTCTCCAATTAACTGCATCTTTGGAGAGCACACCATTAACCATACATCACCAGCAAAAGCAGAATGCATAGCTACAGCACTGTGGCACGACATTCCCCTTGAATCGCCCCAAACTGGGCCAGGAGACACTTCAGAAACAGAGTCAGAGAAGTGGGTATTTGCTTTATTCAGCGCCGGGTGCGTGGGGGATCACTCCTCCAAACACACACACACGGCACTTCCTACAACACAATATTATGGGTAAAATTCATGAATAGTCATCTGTCTTGGTTTGAAAGACAGGTGTCTGCTAAGGAAGGCAGGAGCCTCCCTGCTGACTTTGGCGGGGGAAGACATGCAGACAATCAGTGTGATTGATAAAGCAAGCTTCGTTTTTTGGCAATACAGAGGCACTTATATAGTGTGAAAGTACACGCTTATCAGTTCTTTAATTAGTTTAAACTTACAAAAGTGCATTCTTACTTCTACATAATTGGATGAAATAAAAGACTACATTTGGCAAGCTTCTATTATTTATGTTTTGACTTGAGAGATCAAAAATCTTTCTCCCTTCTCATGGTCAGTATATCTTATCAGCACAGGACTGTACCTCTTTAAAACACCCACCACAAGTCACTAGCAACCACCTAGGGCAGCTGTTACATTCGCCCCAGGGTCTCGCTATTTCTTCTGCTACGGAGAGTGGTGGATCTGGCAAGTTCTCAGCCCCCTCAGTCAGCCACGTCTGCAGCCTCTCCCAAGGTTTCTCGGGATGGAGGTCTCAGAGTTCCAGCTGTTGAAGTAGTGGAGTCACTTTCCTCAGGAGCTGATGCAGACTGTGCCTTCTCACTTCGGGGTCCTGTATGCATAGCATGGCACCACTTGCTGGGCACCCCTCTGGTCAGTGCTGCGGTGATGACTTGTTCCTGTTGTTGCAGGACATTCTGCAGTGTTGCAGTAAAGGCAGCCGTTTTAGATGACTGTTCTGCACGGGTAGCATGTACGAGCATCTCGTCTACATCTGCTCCTTAGGGCAGTGTGGCAAAAATTGTCTTAGTTTGCCTATTAGCATTTTCAAAGGCAAGTGTTTGGAACATTTGCTCTTGGAGCTCTTCAGAGAGATCCTTTAAGGCTGCTGACAGTCGATGAACTGACTATATGGTTCTGACAGCCCCTGTCGGACTGCTGCATACGAGGGAGACTTCTTCTTTTCAGGTACTGACAACAAGGCTTTGTGGGCAAGAGTCTGTGACAACTGATGAATGACTACGGCCATGGTCAGCTGTGTTACTGTTGCCCCGTAAGCTTCGCTCCCAGTTAGCATGTCAGTTTGGAGTGCATACAGTGGGCCTTGTGTGTCACCTTGATGTTTTCTAGCTTCTTGTTGTGCTAGCTGTTTCCACGTTCGTTCCCAGAGCAGGAACTGTGAAGGGGTTAACAGCAGTTGTGCAATGCTGATGCAATCATTCGGATGCAGGACATCTGCTGTAAAGATAAACTGCAGGATGCTTCTTGTAGATAAGTCAGCAAGCTTCTTGATTACTTCTTGCATCATTTCTTGGTGCTTCTCCCCCTCTTGGGGCTGACCCCCGGCAGCCCTGGCTGGCTCTGGCTCTGCAGGCGACGAAACCGCAGAAGCCGCTTCGCAGCCGGACGTTACTTTGTTGCTCGGCAGAGGGGGGTTGCGCTCTGCCGCTTTTGGCCGGGAGTTAGGACTGCATGTCTGCTCTGCCGGTTTCAGCCGGGCACCAGGACTGCCTGTGTCACCTTGGCCCGCCTGTGCCCCGCCCCCTGGGTCGGGCGGCTCTGCTTCCACATTCGTGGCCATTTCATTCTCAGACGTCGGAAGGGTAACTTCCTGCCCTGCTGAGTTCAGCAACTCCTGCAGTGAGCGGATGGGTGCTGCTGTGCCTTTAATCGGTTTTCTTGCGGCCAGCCCTACGAACTGTGCTACCCTGGACTCCGCCCTGGTCTCCAGCCGCCGCTCTGTAAGACCCCCGTCTGTTCCTTTCTCGGAGCTGCTACACCTGGAGCTGCCACTCTCTAAAGCCTCTATGGCGGCCGCGGCCACTGTCCTCTGTTTTCATCTCTGCGAGAGTGCCAATTACTGCTCTCCAGGTTAATCCGAGTGCTTTTGGTTCTTTAGCTTTCTTTTTGAACGATCTTGGATCAGCTAGTTCATTACAAAGGTTTACTTCTTAACTCCCCGCTTTTCTAAAAAGCGTAAAAATAAATCAAGGGCCACCTCTGTTTCCATATCTGCATCCTACTGCAATCTGCGTCTTACCGCTGTCCCTGTAGACAGGAATTTTTCAGCCTTTTCTCAGGTTTGCCCTTGTCAGCTGTAACGGCGGACCCCTCTGTAGGTCAGTCCAGGCACGGATCAGACGCTTGCCTGCAGCTACTGATCTTCTGCCCTCCGATTGCTGCTTATCGGTGCCTCTTCGGTCTCCTGCCTAGTCAAGAAAACAAAGTCCCAGTCCCTGTTCGGGCGCCAAATGCTGACTTCGGGTGGGGGAAGACATGCAGACAATCGAAGTGATTGATAAAGCAAGCTTCGTTTATTAGCAATACAGAGGCACTTATATAGTGTGAAAGTACACGCTTATCAGTTCTTTAATTAGTTTAAACTTACAAAAGCGCATTCTTACTTCTACATAATTGGGTGAAATAAAAGACTACATTTGGCAAGCTTCTATTATTTATGTTTTGACTTGAGAGATTAAAGATCTTCCTCCCTTCTCATGGTCAGTATATCTTATCAGCACAGGACTGTACCTCCTTAAAACTCCCTTTTGGTTCTCAGGCCGGTTTCTCACACAGGCATTTTCTCATGGAGGCATTTTCTTGTGCAGGCTTTTGCTTCTACAGTTCTGTTATTGATTTGCACCCTTTATCAATAATCCATGTCCCTGACCCTCAAACCATTCTCCAACACCTCCCTTGAAATGAAAAATGCAACCCCCTTCCCTCCGAGTTATTATAATTTTGAAATCAAGGGGCTTTTAGGCAAAGATATGGGAAATAGGAATAACAGTTCTTTACTATTATATATCTATATGTGTATAACCAGTCAAACAAACAACAGCAACTATGGCAGTAACAGCAAACAATCACAAACCCACTGCCAGCCTTCTCGGCTGTCAGGCCCTTTCCCCTCGGGTGCAATTCCGGTCGCAGCCGGCAGGGGCGCTGGCGGCTCCCGGTGAGAAGGGCAGGTGCGATGGTTTCCCCGCGGCTGCAGAGGGCGCTCCGGAGCGAGCTCGGGGAGCACGTGGCACTGGTGGGCTGGGATTGCGGGGAAGGATGGAACAAAGGCTTCACAAACCCCTGGGCAGCCGATCCCAGTGTCCGGCCGGATCCTCAGGAACAGCAGGCTGGAACGGCAGGCTGGAACAGCAGGGATGAGCAAAAATCCCGGGGGGCAGACAAGATGTATCCAAACTGCGGAGCTGCGGTGGGAACCCCCTGGAGGTCTGGGCAGGTCGAGCACGGCTCGAAGCAACGGCGCGGGCAGGGCGGCCACGGCCCTGTTCCGGTTTGGCCAAATTTAGAAATATATCCTCTGAGAGAAGGCACAACCACCCCTCCCCCACCAGGTTGGGGAAAAATAAATTTTCCTCAAAGGAAAGTGAAGGAGATAAAAGTATTTATTTAACCAACACACTGGAAAAGGAAAATAATGCAAAATAATAAAATCTCTCAGTGTGGAGAAAAAACCTGGGAAAGTGTTAGAGTCCTCCCTTTGGTCTCCTCGGAGTCCTCCTGATGTGCTCTGAGGTTGAAGCAGTCCAGTAGAAACGGGAGAAAATCCGGAATTCCAGGGAAGGAAAAACAAAGTTCAACTCTCAGTCTCTCTCCGGAGAAAAAAAAAGCTGAAACAACTGGCCAAAAACTGACTGGAAAGCTGCAAGCCGGGTGCCTCCTCCCTCCCCTGCCGCAGCTGGGGAAAAACCTGCTATCTCTGTGTGACCTTGAACAAGCTGCAAGCTGCTTTGAAAAAGTTTTGCTCAGTTTTTCCTTCCCCCTCTCAGGCTCAATTTAGAGGCATAGAAAGGCACAAAGTTAATTTCTGGGCATAGGGCAGCGACATCATAAAGTCACCCCAAGACAGGCCTGTCTCCCAGCGGGGCAGGGAAGGTAGGCTTTGGATCCTGGAGTTTCTCTGGCAGAAGGAAAAGCAGCCGAAGGAGTAGCCTCTCTCTCCGTCCAAACTCCGGGAACTGACTGTCCACACACCCAGGTGAAACAAAAGAGTAGCCAGATGCACTCCACTCCAATGGCTAGGTCTTTTGTTTTTCTGAAGTACCCAGCAATTTGTCCCCTTAGGAACACATATGGGGAAAATTCCTTTAACAGAAAAAAAACAGGAGATCTCCTAAAACCCCAACATCATCACATTCCTTGGGATGAGAGTGGTTATACAAATTAGTTCTCGGAAGTCATTAATACCATTAGCATATGTGTCACACATGTGTGGTGTGTCCTGGTGGTCTCACTGAGGAAGGCTCCTCTTTTTCCTCGGGGATCTTTCTGATGAAGATCAGTAGTCTTCATCACAACACACTTTTCATCTTTCTTTCTGGGGCATGTGTAGTCCTTTGTAGGATGATTCAGCAGTTTCTGTGTTGGTCTCAAGTAAATTCTTGTTCCTCTTATGTTGACAAGATTAAGGTGAATCCTGCTTCTTAGGTTTTGTGATAAACATTTGCTGTGTCCCAATAGTTAACTCTGCTTACATTGATGCCATGAAGATTTTTTGCCTTTTCTTTTATACCCCTGTTATACCTTTTTTACAACTTCTGTATTCTTAGTGCTTTTTGCCTACATTCTTGGACTTGTTTGTCAAGCTGAGAGACTAAACATTTTAGAAGCTTCATAGCTAGGGATCAGTGTGCCCCAGACCCCAAGGTCCTCTCCAGAGCACATTCTGTAAACTAAGAAACTAAGATAGAATCATCCAGGGGAAGGTTCCTTGGGGAGGGGGGCTCACTCGAGCCTCTCATTGGGGAATCTTTGATAGATATGCTAATTAGTAAAACCTATAATGTTATACCCGATCTTTGGGGGGGGGGGGGGGGGGCATTTTGCGGTGTGCATTTCAGTGCATTTGACCTGGACGTGTGCACCTAAGGATCCTTAAAATAAATACCAAGGTAAAATCCCTTTTCCCCTTCTAACCATGTATGACTCTTGATTTTAAGACGAGGAAAAGGCATCAACATGAGTTAACTATTGATCAGTCTTATCACCCTCTGCCACAGAAGAGCTTATCTGTTCTGTCTATCAGCTGGTGCAATAACTCAGGGCATCTTCCCCCTCACATGAATCTGCTAATTGGTGAGATAACCCAAGCAGTGAGTTATCTCTGGCGCCATGGAGGAGTTGTTCCCAGCTGACAATAAACATCTTGCCTTGAGAGCAGATTGAAGGGAGATAAGCCTTGAATTTATGACTGACAGACACTTCACCTTGCAAACTATAAAACTGTTGGTGTGACCCAGCCCCCTGCGGGGCTGGGGCAGCGTGATGCCAATCAATCCCAGCTCCTCCCCTGGATCGAGTTCCCCAAAGAGTCAGACTCAGGGGGTGGCTCAGAAGCCTAAGACACATCCCCCCCGGGCGGTGCCCGGGTACAAGCCACTTCCCCCGGTTCGGGAAAATTCTCGGTTACTGGGTCATTCATTGGTTCTCTGTTATAACCCCCGCCTCTCGGTTTACCCCAATGGTTCTTGTTACATTGTATCCTCCCCCTGGCTTGTAACTCATTGGTTTTTTTCCCTTTTCACCGGGGTTTTCAAATTCCCTATAAAACTGAGGACAAGGTTCTGGCGAGCCATCCCATCATCATCCCATCACATTCCATCCCATCCCATCTCATCAGATTCCAGCTTGTTCGGGTTGTGAAACTTCTAACAATAAACCTGTTAGAAGCCAGACCAGAACAGCCTCTCTCTTCCTTTGTCTCCGAGCTAATGTGAGCCGACATCATCAGCTCCTGCCATGTTCCCTCTGCAAAGAAGCCAGCTAGCTAGCCCAGCAAGCAGCTCTTTTCCTGACTCTGAAGCCGCTTCAACGACCGTGGAGGTAACGCAGATGAACTGTCTCTGACCTGGGGCACACCAGAGCTCATGCCTCAAGCACCAAACTCTGCGCTATAAAACTATAAAAGCTACACCAAACTTTTACAAAGCAGAAATCTTCTGCACATTCCCTGAAATGTTTAAGGCATTTTGTCTGTTAATCTCCTGTCTATTCAATAAATAACTCATTTTATAATAGACCTGATTTGCCATTTTTAAGAACTTGTGAGCCAGAGCAATTTAGATGCAGGTCACCTGAGTAGATCTGCTGCCAAAAATCTGAGCCTAAGGCAGGGCTTGTCTAAAACTCATTCAATCCATAATAAGCATGCATGCCTTGGTGATGAGCACTTTGGAGGAGACTTTTTCCAAAAAAAGGGTGGGAGCACAGAGAGGAGATGGCTGTGATGATGATCAGGACTCATAGCTAAAAACTACTCTTTAGTTATAATTAAAAACACTGGCACTATTCCCTATAGGGCTCTACCCTCCCACAATGCCCCAGAGATGCAACCTCTTGGATTCCCACTTGCTGAGTGTTAATGCTGGTCTATACATCCCCTCTTATAAAACTGTGGGTGTTTTAATTAATTACAGACTCTACACATGCAGTCTCAGACCTGAAGAAGTATCATTTAGACCCTTATCTTTCCACTGCCTCTCCTTGGCATTTGCTATTGGCTCCTAGAAGAGAGCAGACACCCAGAGAGAGGGAAGACAGCATTTAAAATGGCATTAAATACTTGGTTGCAGCTAAGCTCTCCCACCTCATCCCTCTGCAGCCAGCTCTGGGATGACATGTGTCTTGGGGTGACTTTATGATGTGTATCCCATGTTGCTGCCCTATGCCCAGAAATTAACTTTGTGCCTTTCTATGCCTCTAAACTGAGCCTGAGAGGAGGAAGGGAAAACTGAGCAAAACTTTTTCAAAGCAGCTTGCAGCTTGTTCAAGGTCACATGGAGATAGCTGCGGCAGGGGAGGGAGGAAGCACCCGGCTGACTGCTGCCCGAGTCAGTTTTTTGGCCAGTTGTTCAGCTTCTTTTTCTCTGGAGAGAGACTGAGAGTTGAATTTTTTTTTCCTTTCCTGGAATTTCAGATTTTCTCCCTTTTCCACTGGACTGCTTCAATATTGGAACACATCGGGAGGACTTTCCACCGAGCGCAGAGGGCCTGGCCCTGACCCAAGCCCCAGCTCCGAGGAGACCAAAGGGAGGACTCCAACACTTTCCCAGGTTTTTTCTCCACAGCGAGAGTTTTTATTATTTAGCATTATTTTCCTTTTCCCGTGTGTTTGTTAAATAGTTTTTCTCTCTTTCACTTTCCTTCGAGGAAAATTTATTTTCCCCGAACCTGGTGGGGGAGGGGTGGTTGTATCTTCTCTCAGAGGATATATTTCTAAATTTGGCCAAACCGGTACAACATGAAAGACACACAGAATGGCAGAAAAACCCAGTATGAAACTCCCTCTGTGGGGTGAAGGATGCAAATGCAATTAAAGCATTAGAATAATTAAGCAAAACATCCCAAGTGAAACATAATGTGAACCTTCCTCAATGCTTTCTGCTGATTACTGACAGTGAGTTTTTTGGGATCTATTTTTAACTCTTGACCCCTAAGCTCCTGAATTATACATAATTCAGAGATAATAAAACTTTAAAATCCAGGACAAAGTCTCCTAGGGGGAACTGCCTCTGCAAACACACACCTGCATATCAGTGCAACAAGGACCAGCAGGAAGAAAAGCCCAACCAGTGCAAGCAAGCCCCAGCTAACCCACCAAGATGGGGACAGGATGGAAATGTGGCTCCATTGAAACAGGGTGCTACAGACACACTGACACAGATGCATGGTGCCATAGGAAGACTATAAATAATAGACAAAAGAAATCCCCTTTTGTTACAAGAATCTGCAAATCCAAAATCAGCTACAAGCTGACTTAGGAAATGGAGTTTTTTCCCCATGTTATAGCAAAATGGGAACAATATTTTGTGAGTGGAATTAATTCTAATTAACTGATGTTATTTTAGTGTTGTTTAGGTTTATTGTTTATTTGTATGTATTTCCTCTACCCTGGTCAGGCTTAAAACCAAACCTTGTTGTCAGCAATAAAGCATCCAATCCATAAATAAATATATTTATCCAGTAAATATAGATATAACCACACCATTGCTGTGAGTCCTTAAATGCAGAATATTTAAAGAATCATTGAAATAAATAGTGTTGATGACCTGGCTTTGCTTTTCCCTGTAAAAGAGAGCCTTTTCCAGATAATATTTGGAATAAATACCAACCACATTACTTGCGACCAGTAGGCACCACACCTGCTATTTGGTTTTTGGTCCATCCAGGTAACCCAAGCTCATCCTGAGAAAGGACTGTGCTGCTCTGAAAAGCTTTTCCTACATTTTCCTTGTCTTGTGCTAGTTTGGGGATGAGGGAGGGATTGCTTTAGCTGGGACTTAGTGTTATGAGGTTGCTATGGGAATATTTGTAACTTGAACTATTTCAGTCCCTCTGGGACCTCACATTTCTTTAAAGTATACTTTTCCTTTGCATTTTTCACATTACCAAGCCTTGTTTTCCCCATCTCTTGTCCTACCACCCCCCATTTTTACACCTCAATGTGCCATGTGATCATGCCTCTCCAGCCGAGATGAAGTGGGCAGATAAGATGGCAGGAGAACCCTTCATTCACCATCCACCCTCAACAACTCCCCATTGTGCCATTGTGGTGGACAGTGTCACAAGAAAGAGACATGCAGGCACAACAGGGACCTCCCCAATGATTTTTAATGTGACCTATTGACAGAGGCCAGAGAGCAATGAAAGCTGATAGCTGTGCAGATCTTCTAGCCTTGGTGCCTCGAAAGCCATGGGACAGATAAAAACTCAAGGCAAGAATAAGAAGCAGAGACAAAACAAAGCCCAAGTGCAAGAACAAGAGGCAAGATACGGGACGAACAGGACGACATGGCCTGAGCCTCTAGCACAAAAGGATGATTAGCCAGGACACTGCTGTTGCAAGAGGGAATCTGCAAGGACTTGATAGTGTTGCTATGGGAATAGGGCAGGGGGGCTTGAGCCTATGGAACTACCCAGAGGTAGAAAACTATAAAATGCTGGTAACTTGTTGTTGGGGGTTTGGGAGTTCTCCTTCTGTTTTCTTTTTCTCTTGAGGAATTTTCCCCATATATGTTGATGGAGTGACAAATTGCTGGCTGCTTGGGAGAAAACAAAAGACCTGGCCACAGAGGGAGGGGTCCAACTGGCTACACTCTTTCACCTGGGGTTTTCTCGTGTAAGGTGGGGGGATGCCGTGAGATTTGAACTGGAAAAAAGGGGGTTGGCTGCAGCCCCTAGGGACCTGGTGTTCTCAGCGTTTGGAGGCAGAGAGGCTGCCATCGTTGTGGAGGACATTCATCAGCGCTGCAGGCTTCTGCTTTTCGGCTGCCTTCCTTCTACCATGAGTGGAGCCTGCTCGCTGGAGCAGCTGTTACACTGGGACCCTAACACCTCATCTTACTAAAAGAGGGACCTTTTCACCATCTGCTCGGGTGCCTCAGGGAGAAACCCCAGGATTCCCAAAACTGCCTTTCCCTGCCCTGCTGAGAGCCGGGCTGCTGCTGCCCTGCCCCTGTCGTTGCTTTGAGCCTTTGCTACACTGTAGCCATGCTCGCCCTGCCTGCTGAGACCTCCCGGGGTTCCTGCTGCAGCTCCAGAGTTCGATACATCTCGTCTGCCACCAGGGATTTGTGCTCGTCCCTGCTGTTCCAGCCTGCTGTTCCCAAGGGTTCGGCTGGGCACCGGGATAGGCTGCCCAGGGGGATTGTGAAGCCTTTCGTCCATCCTCTCCCGGGATCCCAAGGCGCCATTACTGTGTGCTCCCCGAGCTCGCTCCGGAGCGCCCCCTGCAGCCGCGGGGAAACCATCGCACCTGCCCTTCTCACTGGGAGCCGCCAGCGCCCCTGCCGGCTGCGACAGTAACTGCACCCAAGGGGAAAGGGCCTGACAGCCAAGAAGGCTGGCACTGGGTTCCTGAATCTGTTTGCTGTTACTGCCATAGCTATTGTTGTTTGTTTGCCTTGTTATGCATATATATATATATATTAGTAAAGAACTGTTATTCCTATTCCTCATATCTTTGCCTGAAAGCCCCTTAATTTCAAAATTATAATAATTCGGAGAGAAGGGGGTTGCATTTTTCATTTCAAGGGAGGCTCCTGCCTTCCTTGGCAGACATCTGTCTTTCAAACCAAGACACTTGTGTTGGAGTGAAAGCTTCTCTGGACTCAGGCCCAGAGGGAAGCCAAAGCACAGGGGTTGAATTAAAACCTTTGCACAAGCTGAGATACATGAAGCCACACCAAAGTGAAAAAGAAGTATAGATTTTTAACTTTTAGTAGAAACATATGCTAAGTGCCTTAAACATTGAAAAGGTGCAGCAGAGACCTTAAACACAATTCTTACTGCAGCAGTGTTACCTTTTCACAGAATTCTTTAATTTAGACAAAATATAGATAGAACTATTCTGTTCACATTTTTTAGATAGTGTTCACATTTTTTAGATAGTGTTCACATAAACAATAAGAGCTGATAGAATCTGTATATGCAAATCTGTGTAATACCTATGTAACACTTGTGTAAGACTTAGGACTGTTAGAATTAGACCAGGAAAGGTTAAGAAAAGGAAAACTAGAATCGTGTGTTAATCTTATTGGTCAATTAACAAATATAATCCACACTTCTGTAAGAAAAATATAGAGCAAATAGAAGAAACTAAAATTAGAAGAAGCTGTTTTCTGCCTGCTGTTTGCTGCTGCTGCTTGACTTTATCATGTAACCCCCTTCGAACTCTGCCTTCAAGAAAGCTATGAGACTATGAAATAAAGAACTTAGCAGAACAGCAGCCTCCTCTGCTCTCTTACCCTGGTCCAAAAAGGAAGGGTAACTGATCCAAGCTCAACAACTTGTATAATAAACTGGCTTTGCATGCAACACCCAGCAGAGTCCGTGCCTTGTTAATCTCCACAAATGGTGTACCCCATGTGAGGAGTACGACAAGCTGCCTATCTGGCAGCCGGTGGAGACGCCCCACAGAACTCGAAGTGCCACTGAAAGGAAGTGGGAATTCGGCCGATCAATCCCTTCAGGTTTTGAAGGTGAGCTGTGGGGAACATGGGCAGTAATATGTCCTCAGAAGAGAGGCATGGTTATGAACTTATGTCTAAATGTTTGGAGAAGCAAGGGAAGTCGGTTGCTTCTCCCTCTCTCAAAGCTGATTTTGCGCTGGGCGCAATCACACGTTAGAGGGTTAAGTCCCTGGGACACAGCCTTTACAGCGGAACTGTGGGATGAAGTGGGGGTGAAACTTTGGGACAAAGCAATTAAAGGTGACAAATTAGTAGCTGAATTGTTACCTGTTTGGAGAGCAATTTTAGAGACCCTTAAAGCTCAAGAGACTGCCGGGGAAAAGTCGGCTACTGCTATTGCTGACTTTAGCTGCAGCTCTGCAGCTTTGCCCGCCGAGCCGCTTCCTACCACTGGCTCCGCTGCTTTACCCACCACGCCGCTAGATCGCCCGTGCTACCTCTCAAGGCTGCTCGAGGCTTTCTAAGGCATTAAAATACAAGTGCTAGCAGGTATAAAGCTGAAAAGATACCTTCCACACTGCACCAGAAACCTAAGCATGGGATATCTTGTGCAAAGCCCTAAATTATATTAAAGATGATGCATATCGTGCTTTCATGAAAGTCCCCGATGTTAGCAAGCCGCAAAAGTCTTTTACATCCATAACCCAGGGGCCGAAAGAGTTACATGCAGTTCATAGACCGATTGCGACAGGCATTAGAGAGACAGGTAGCCCATCAGGAGGCCTGCGAAGTTATTCTTTTAAAATTGGAGGTTGAGAATGCGAATTCAGACTGCCAGAAGGTCTTAAGGCCACTTTAAATCCCCATAATTGTAGAAATGGTTGAAGCTTGCAATCGTATAGGAACGGTTGAACACAAATATGAAGCCATGGCTGCTGCCTTTGCTGCTCTTAAGGCGGCTCCTGGTCCCACGGGACAGACTTGTTTCGGCTGTGGAAAGCCGGGTCACCTTAAGAAAGACTGCTATGCCTCAAAGGGAGCAAAGTCCAAAAAACCTGGAATTTGCCCACGCTGCTGAAAAGGGGGGGCATTTTGCTAATCAGTGCCGCTCTAAATATGATATTGACTGCAAACCAATTCCAGGAAACAGAGCGGGAGTCGGCCCTGACAGCAGACACAAATCCCTCAGCCGACCCCCTCAGCAGCAGCAGGAGTGTTTCAGCCTTGCAACCAGACACTTCTGGTAGCGCCGGCTTGGATCTCATCACCGTATTTACAGTAACTATTTTAGACTCCTCCATCCATCTGATCCCCACAGGGGTCAACGGACCTTTAGGACAAGGACGGAGTGCTTTGCTTTTGGAGTGCTCTTCAACTACTTTAATGGGACTGTTTGTACTTCCAGGTGTGATTGATGCAGACTTTCTAGGAGAAATCAAAATCATGGTCTGGACTCCCTTTCCCCCATTTACTGTACCCCAAGGGTCCAAAATTGCTCAGTTAATATTTTTTACAGCATCAATGCCTACTAACACAGTGCAAAAACAGAGGGGGGAGGAGGGCTTTGGATCCACAGGAGCACCTCAAATCTTTTGGGCTCAGCAGTTAACTACAACATCCCACTTGTAAGTGTAAACTGTCCCGGCAGGGACAGCATGTCACGCTCACAGGTATTATTGATACGGGACCTGATGTTACAGTCATTTCACAAGCTAAGTGGCCCCATACGTGGCCACTTACTGCAGTCCCCCAAGCACTCACTGGTATTGAGGGGAACAGTACCAGCTTCCAAAGTAAAGATTTCATTCAAATTGTGGGTCCTGATGGACATATTGCTACCATCAAGCCTTTTGTTTTGCAAATTCCCATGGTGTTATGGGCCCGTGACATGCTTTCTCAAGTGGGAGTCAGGATCGGATCTGACTTTTTGTAGAGGCCACTGAATAGCACACTGTCCTAAAGGTGGTCTGGAAAACTAACGACCTAATTGGGGTTCCTCAGTGGCCCTTGAAAACTGAAAAATTGTGTGCTTTACAAAATTTAGTTAAAGAACAACTACAAGCAGGACGTATTGTCCCCTCCACAAGTTCTTGGAATTCTCCTGTATTTGTCATTCAGAAAAAGAGTGGTAAGTGGTGTTTGCTTCATGATCTCAGAAAAATAGATGCAGTCATGGAAGACACGGGAGCCCTGCAGCTGGGACTCCCATCACCTACTATGATTCCTTGAGATTGGCACTTGACAATCATCGATTTAAAAGACTGCTTTTTTACAATTCCTCTGCACCCAGAGGATGCACCGAGATTTGCCTTTTCTGTGCCCAGCTTGAATATGCAAGAGCCTTTGCAAAGATACCACTGGGTGGTTTTACCCCAAGGGATGAAAAACAGCCCTACAATTTGTCAGTGGTTTGTTGCATGGGCCCTTAGCCCAGTACGACAGGCAAAGCCTCATGTGTTACTATATCACTATATGGATGATATTCTCATTGCAGCTGAAAAACAAGAAGACATGAAAGAAACCTCGGCCCTTACCACAGAGGGTCTAAAATGTGCAGGATTGCAAATAGGCCAGGATAAGATTCAACAAATGCCCCCGTGGCAATATCTAGGTTGGCGTATTAGATCCCTTTTGCGGGGGGGGGGGGGTCCCGGGTGCAGGGGAATCCAGCCAGAGTCACAATACGAACACCGATACAATTTGAGCATCGTGCTCCCCTTTTATTGTTCGGTTACACCAAGTTATACTTTTTCAAAGTTCAGGCCCCTTTCCCATGAGAAAGCCTCTAAGCAGCAGGGGAGCTGACCAGTGTATACCTTTTCCCAAGGCTGTTCAAGGCTGCCAGCTAGCAGGTGCCTTGAAAGCCTATCTTCAGCCTGAGGCCTCGTCAGGGGTACTTCTGCAACAGCCCTGGGATGCCCAAGCTCTCCTGGGGTATCCTATGCTCCTGTTCCACAAGGAATTCCTCTACAGATCCCAAACTGTACAGCCACAGCAATTACAAATTCAAAACAAAATTTCTACATGACATGAAGCATAGAAATTATTAGAAGTTATTAATTGGGTAATGCCCTTACTGGGAATCACAAATTCAGATCTAGCTCCCCTTTTTGCATTATTAAAAGGAGAGCCTGATTTGTCTTCCCCAAGACATTTGAATCATGAAGCACAATTGGCCTTGCAAAAGGTAGCAGATGCCATTGCCCACAGGCAAATGTCACGATGGGCACCTGATCTTCCATTTTCACTGATTCTTTTAAACCCTTCATGACAGCCACATGCCTTGTTGTACCAATGGGATCCTAATATAGCTGACCTCCTGCTTATCATTGAATGGATTTTTTTACCTCATCAGATGACAAAGACAATTGTTATTCAACATGAAATGTTTGCACAGCTTATCATTAAGGCACGTCAGAGATTGCAAATGTTGGCAGGTCGTGATTTTAAACAAATTTGTGTACCTATAACGACTGTTTATCTGGATTGGCTTTTGCAGACATCAGGACCTTTCTAGTCTGCACTTGCTGATTTTTCAGGTCAGATTACCCTCCATTCACCACCTCATAAATTGTTAACTACTAATTTTAATATTCTTTAAATACCCAAGCGCAGTGAAACTCCTTTAAAAGCTCTTACAGTATTTACTGATGGTTCTGGATGATCCCACAAATCTGTTTTAGTTTGGAGGGATGATAAGACTGGTACATGGGCCTCCAATGTGACTGTAGTTTCTGGGTCCTCACAAATGTGGAATCAGCTGCAGTTGTTCGTGCTTTTCAAAAATGGCCCACACCTTTAAATTTGTGTGCTGGTTTGGCCAAATTTAGAAATATATCCTCTGAGAGAAGGCAGGTTACAAACCACCACTCCTCCACCAGGTTCAGGAAAAAAAACTTTTTCCTTGAAGGAAAGTGAAAGAGATAAAAACTATTTATTTAACAAATACTCAGGGAAAAAAAATACTAATGCTAAATAATGAAACCTCTAGCTGTAGAGAGAAAACCTGGGAAAATTTCAGAGTCCTTCCGTAGTCTATCTCTCTCCCCCTCCTTGGAGCTGGGACGGGGTGGTGGGCCCACCTCGAGGGCCAAGGCCTAGGTGGAAGGTCCTCCCAATGTATTCTGACGTTGAAACTGTCCATCAGAGAAGAGGGGAAAAAAAACGAAGTCCCAGGAAACAAAAGTTCAACACTCCGGAGGAAAAGGAGCTGAAAAACTGGCCAAAAGCTGGCTAGAAAGAAAGCAAGCCGGGTGCTTCCCTCCGCTCTTGCTCTCCTGCCGCAGCTGAACGCAGTCCTCTCTATCTCTGTGTGACCTTGAACAAGCTACAAACTGCTCTGAAGAAGATTTGCTCAGTTTTTCCTTCCCCCTCTCAGGCTCAGCTTAAAGGCATAGAAAGGCACAAAATTAATTCCTGGGCATACGGCAGCGATATGGGATACACATCATAAAGTCACCCCAAGACAATTTGGTAACAGATTCTGCTTATGTTGCAGGTATTCTTGAAAGAGCTGTTTTGAGAGAAGTTTCTAATGTTGATCTTTTTCAGTGGTTGCAACTGTAGCAGGGGGGGGTCCCGGGAGCAGGGGAATCCAGCCAGAGTCACAATACGAACACCGATACGATTTGAGCATCGTGCTCCCCTTTTATTGTTCGGTTACACCAAGTTATACTTTTTCCAAAGTTCACGCCCCTTTCCCATGAGAAAGCCTCTAAGCAGCAGGGGAGCTGACCAGTGTATACCTTTTCCCAAGGCTGTTCAAGGCTGCCAGCTAGCAGGTGCCTTGAAAGCCTGTTTTCAGCCTGAGGCCCTGTCAGGGGTACTTCTGCAACAGCCCTGGGATGCCCAAGCTCTCCTGGGGTATCCTATATTCCACAAGGAATCCCTCTACAGCAACAATTAATTTCCCTTTTAGACACCAGACAACATCCTTATTTTGTTATTCATGTTCACTCTCACACAACTTTACCTGGTTTTATAGCAGAAGGAAACCGACAATCTGATTTGCTTACCTTACCTGTTCAGGTACTTCCCGATTGTTTTGCACAAGCCAAACTTAGCCATTCCTTTTTTCACCAGAATGCTACAGCCCTTTGTCGCGCATTTGCTTTAAAGCGCCAACAAGTGAAAGACATCATTGCTGCTCACCCTGATTGTCAGTGTCATAATTTTGTGGGAATTAACCCACATGGCCTACAAAGCCTCCAGGTATGGCAAACTGATGTCACTCACTATCCTGAATTTGGCCGCCTCAAATATGTTCACTCATCTATTGACACCTTCTCAGGTGCATTTTTTGCATCATGTCTCACAGGAGAAACTGCCAAAGGTTTGCCGCCATTTTATGGCAGCTTTTGCAGCTTTAGGGATTCCCCAGCAGATTAAAACTGATAATGGTCCTGCTTACACTTCTCAATGACTTTCCTCCTTTTTCACACTATGGGGAATCTCTCATATTACCAGCATCCCTCACTCCCCCACAGGACAAGCTATTATTGAACATGCTCATTCAACACTTAAGCATCTTCTAGCACAACAGAAGGGGGAATGCAGGGGTACACACCAATGGAAAGGCTACACAAGGCACTGTATGTTTTTAATTTTTTAAATTGCTATGGTGATAGCAAGGTTCCCCCTATAATAAAACACGTTTCCACTTCTAAGGAAACGTCATCAGACACAGGGCAGAAAGCACGAGTCCTTGTAAAAGACCCAGAAAGTGGGAAAATCATAGATCTATTTCCCCTCATTACATGGGGAAGGGGTTATGCTTGTGTTTCCACAGATACCAGTCCTCATTGGATTCCAGCTAAGAACATCAGACCCTTCATCGAACAACCAGCTGATCAGAATACACAAAAGGATTAATACCCTTGAATCAGTGATATATAGATAAAGACTCTAGTGTGCGGGCACAGCTATGGTTTGCCTGAACACTTGGAAGTCTTCGCTGAACAATGGCCCACTACAGTGGCCAAATATTCTAGTAGTACTCTTGTTAAAAGGTAAAGTTTGTTTTATGCTAACAAAAGCTTTCTTAGTATTAATGCTTCTTTCTGTCACTTTTGCTTGGCCTGTTAATTAGCCAAAAACAAATGTATGGATAACTTTAGCCAATCTAACAGGGCAGGATACTTTATGCTTGGCCACGGCCTCTCCTGAGAATCCATTTTCTACTTGCCTTGTTGGTTTACCTTTAGATGAGTGGTCACACCCCTCTCAAGCTCACATTCTTGATTCGGAGAATCATGCCGATGCTTGGGACGAATGGGTCCCATATCTCCCTCATGCAACACTTGAACCCCAAGAAATAGAGCTTTTGGGGTCCATAAAAATGGACCTCTGTGTTAAGTTTAATTATTCCAGGAGCAACCAATCCAAAGCATGGGATGTTTCTCCGATCCATCCTATATTTAGAAATGCAAGCATTTGCTGTAATTACACTACTAATATTATCTCTTGCTCTATTAATGCTTCATTATTGCTACCAACAGGAGTGTTTTTTATTTGTGGAGACAGAGCTTGGGCTGCTATTCCATCACATATTAAGGGAGGCCCCTGTAGTTTAGGGCAATTCTCGGTGTTAACACCCAACACATCCATGATTTTGCAACATAGATTTCCACAGAAAGAAAAGCTCAGTATTCATGCGTTTGCCCCGATTGTGATGATAACCTCGACTTTTGGTCACTACAGTGAAGTTGGGCATCCTCTTTTTTTGCTCCAGGAGTAGCGGCCGGAAAGGCACTGGGATTGTTAAACAAGCTAGGGTGCGGGCTAGATCGACAAACTAATGCTACTTTGCTTGCTTTAACAGGATTGTTAACCAATATCAATTCAATTAGACATGCTACACTGCAGAATAGAGCTGCTATTGTTTTTTTGCTTCTAGTGCACGGACATGGATGCGAAGATTTTGATGAAATGTGTTGTATGAACCTTTCTGATCACTCTCAATCGGTTCATGTAAGTATTAAAGCTTTACAAGATAAGTGTAGCCAAATTAAGAGTAGAAGATAGTGCTGATTGGTTTAATAGCCTTTTGTAGACTGGGGGATCACTGGATGGATCAGAAATTTAGTTAAGATGGGAATGTTTATATTAGGGGTGCTGTTAATCATAGTGATATGCTTGCCTTGCTTGATTCAATGTATTCAGAGATTAATTAATAAATCAATAAAGCAAATAATGATCGTTGAACAGAGAGGGGTAATTGACAGAAGCCAGAGAGCAATGAAAGCTGATAGCTGTGCAGATCTTCTAGCTTTTTGCCGCGAAAGCCATTGGACAGATAAAAACTCAAGGCAAGAATAAGAAGCAGAGACAAAACAAAGCCCAAGGCAAGAACAAGAGGCAAACACGGGACGAACGGGACGACATGGTCTGAGCCTCTGGCGCAAAAGGATGATTAGCCAGGACACCGCTGTCGCAAGAGGGAATCTGCAAGGACTTGATAGTGTTGCTATGGGAATAGGGCAGGGGGGCTTGAGCCTATGGAACTACCCAGAAGTAGAAAATTATAAAATGCTGGTAACTTGTATAATAAACTGGCTTTGCATGCAACACCCAGCAGAGTCCATGCCTCATCAATCTCTGCAACCTATAAACAGACTCCATAGGACATCAGGGAGTTTGGAACCAAAGTTCAGGTCATCCTCTAAGATGGAGGGCTTGTTGAATCTTTGTGCAATCCCCAGCATTGGTACAGCCTCCTCTGACCGAGCATGCTCATCTCAAACCTCAGCCTTGCTCTCAGCAGGCAGTAAAGGGATGTATCCAAGTATATTTTCATGTCACCCTTATTATTAACAAAAGATTGCCCGTTTTCCATGTGCATTTGTGCAATCCCCTAGAACCAGCATCCCACAAATCTCCTCTTGGGTGGACCTGGTGTAGTGGTTTGGTTCGAAATATCCATTACTTACTTATTTTCCTTCTGTGAGATAAGAATTAGGAGAAAGCAAAGCAGGCACAAAACTTAAAAAAATATAAAGAAGTTTATTAACAAAACTAAAAGGAAAAAAAAGAAGTCAGAATCAGACTAAACCTTCAGAACACTTCTCTTCCCCCCACCTTTCTCCCTTCTCCCACTGACAATGTAAAAAGACAGCCCTTGAGATTTTCAGTCAGTTTACCACCTCTATAATAACCTTTTTTCAGTTCACATAGGGAGAGGAGTCTCTCTTGCTCATGCTATGGAGACATCTCCACAAGAAACAGTTCTCTCATGGCTTCAATGTCAGAGCAAGACAGTCGCCCGGGATGGTTCTCTGCTCACATGTGAAAGTCCCTTCCCTCGACTTACAGCTTTCCCCACAACTGTTTTCAAGGGTCCAATCTTGAGCTAATGGGGTACCATTTTAAGGATGAGTTGTTCAGAAGCAAAGGTTCTCTTCATCTATCTCTGGGATCATCTTCATTTCTGGGAACAGAGGTCTTCTCCTTCCCTGGGAGCAAGGGTCTTCATCAATTTCATCTCTCTCTCTTCAAGCTTCTCACCAGATCACAGCTACTTCAACATTTGCTTATTTCAGCACAAGTACTTTTGCTCACAATTGCAGTTTGAACGCTTCACCCCCCCATGCTTTCATGAAATTACAACGGGTACTCTGATATATCACAGTCCATCACCATAGCTTTACAACAGAATTTCAGCTTTTAGGTTTGAAGCATCTCCTCTTTCTCCTCTCTTGGGCTTTCAGCTCTTCCTTCTTCACTAACTTTGGTGTGTCTATGGTGTTTTCTTCATGTGCCTTCACCTTTCCTCTTCCTCTGACTTGGGAGAGGATTGATGTCTGCAGGCTTCATCTGTTCTGGGGAATCTTACAGCACTAAAAGAATTAATCTCACCTGGACCTTGCAGCTGGAATTCGCCTCTTGCAGTTGGTCACATGATCTTTGCTGGGCAGTGGCCTCATATGAATTTCAGCCGCACTAGGCGAGGGCCGGCCTGGCTGAGCTGTGCTGCGGGGCCACCTGCATGGAGTAGGGCTGCAGATGGAACAGGGCCAAGCGGCTCCGGGGCGGCTGTCTCCTGGTCTGCTCGGACTGCACTGAGGGGGCTGCACCGGGTGTCCAACGAGCAGACACGGCTGAGATCTTAGCCAAGCCGTGCTGCGGCTGACTCGGCTGGGCCGTGCCGAGCAGGGCCCGGCCTGGCCCCACTGTCCCACGCCACAGGCCTCCCCCAGTTACCTGTCCAAAATCCAGAAGCAAGAGAGCTTTCCCTGTTGCAGTGGGGATACTGCAACATGCATATACCAAACCAGGAGTCCCGTGGAAAGGAAATATATAGGACAGGCAGATTCTTGGTAGATGTTTCAGAGAGATGTTTATTTCTCCAGCCGCATGGCCGGAGCTCTGCCGAGGAACTGTTACAGTCACCTGACCAAGGGTCCTTCTGCCCGTGCAGGGGAACACAAACCAACCAATGGGGAACGAGGCTGAGCAGGGGCAGGGAAACCCCGTGTCTGTCCCCTCAGGGCCCCTCTCCCAGGGCTACACGGCGGGGGAGGAGACCCCAACATTTCCCAGGGTTTGTTTGTTCGTTCTTAAATGTGGATCACAGAGGCATGTCAAGCTTCTTAAGTGGCTTAAAAAAGTTGCCAATATTCAAACTAGCCAGCTGATTGGTTCTGTGGGGTCTAGAGGAAGCTGTCAGCACCTCCTTGCAAAAGAATCACTTCCATGGCTGATGGAGCCCTCCTTAACTAAAAACCCAAACTATGCTAAACCATGACACCTGAGTTTAAGCCCATAGGAGCTCCAGCTCATGTAAGCTCCCAGGAGTTGGAACAGTCCAACAGCAATGAGACCCCTTATTTGCAGAGTGAAAACTTCACAACCATACAAACAAGAGGTGGCTTCTTTCTTCTTTCAATGTGAATAGATCCAGAGGCACTAGGAGAACTTTCTCACCAAGGATGGGTAAGAAGAGCATGCTTGTAGCTGCTTTACAGCAGTCTGCAAATGTGACACTTGGAAACTTATCTCTACCAAAAAAAAATCCAGAAAAACTGGTTTTTATCGAAATTTACTAGAGGACATGCAGCAAGAGGGATGTATCCACTCTCCTGTGTCATGCAAAGGCTGAACCTCAGCCATGAAAACTCCAAAGACACTGGCAGCATTCAAACATCAGCTTTCCTGCCAGAGAAACCATGAGTTACATCTGCTTTTTGTGTTGGTTTTGCACAGCCTGGTTTTTGGTAGTGGGGAGGGCAAAGAGGTGGCTTCTGTGAGAAGCTTCTAGAAGCTTCCACCATGTCTGGCAGAGCCAATCCCTGATGGCTCTGAAGATGGACATGCTGCTGGCCAAGCCTGGGCCAATTAGAGATGATGGCAATGCCTCTGTGATAACATATTTAGGAAGAAATCAAAACAAAGCATGTGGCGCAGTTTTCATTCCAGCCAGAGAAGAGGAGGAGGTGAGAACGTGAGGGAAACAACATGGAGACACCAAGGTCAGTGGAGAAGGAGGGGGAGGAGGTGCTCCAGGTGCCGGAGCTGAGATTCCTCTGCAGGCTGTGGTGATGACCATGGTGAAGTAAGTTGTCCCCCTACAGCCCATGGGAATCCACGGGGGATGCCAAGATCCCCCCGCAGCCCATGGGAGAGGTGCCCACACCAGAGCAGGTATATGCCTGGAGGAGGTTGTCATTTGGTGGGAGTCGTGGTGGAGAGAGGGGCCCCCTGATTCCAAGCTGGAGCAGCCTGTCCTTGGAGGACTGCATGCCATAGAAGAGTGACCCATGCCGCAGCAGTTTTGGGAGGACTGCTGCTTGTGAGATTGGAGCAACGCTGGAGAAGTTCACGGAGAACTGTCTCCTGTGGGAAGGGACCCCACGGTCTCACAGGGGAAGACTCTCCCTGAGCAGTGGAAGAAAACCTTGGGTGACAAACTGACCAAAACCCCCATCCCCCTGTCTCCCTGCACTGTCAGTGGGAAGGAGGGAGGGGTTAGGGGAAAGAGGTCTTTTTAAGGGCTTATTTTGCTTCTCATTTTCCTGCTCTGATTTTGTTAGTAATAAATTCACTTAATATCTCTAAGATGAGCCTGTTTTGCCCTTGGAGTATTGTGGATGCTAAAAGGCAGGAGCAGAGGAATTTTCCTGTGAAACTTTTCTTTCTCATGAGAGAGCAGTTAGAGAAATCCAGCTTCTCACAGCTTCTCTGTGAAAGCTTTTATTCTCATGCAAACTGGATGGACAACAATTTAAGAGAATGTAAACCATTTCTATACCTGCAAGTTGTTTTGAGAACTGTGAAAATTATTTTCCTTCTCTAAGAATAATATTTGGAAATGGGTGTCTTACTGCTCAACCTATCACCTTGAGAGGTGGTGGGTCAATAGGCCAGTCATGTAATTTCTCTTTCACGAACCATGCTATAAAAGGTATGGGTGATTAAACGAGGTCGCTTTGGCCATATCATCTGACCTGGATTCATGTCGTGATTTCACCGTTCCCTGTGCGCAACAGCGACATCTGGTGACCCCGCGTGTACTATAACCGCAACCGGACCAGGTTAGTCTGACCGCGGCTGCCCCCCCCCCTCCCCCCGGGGCCATGCGGCACTTTGAACTGGGCAAAATGGAACAGAAATCCTCAAAAGACAGCACGCTGCTTTCTGCATTCGAGTCTGTGACACAGACCGCAGGAGCTAATATAAGCGATGGGGATTTTTCGGCTCAAGGGGGGACGCAGCAGCGGCCATGCTCGCTGTTCTCGGACTCTCTCGGGGAACAGATCTTGGCAGTTTTGCATAAGATATTGCAGCGGCTTGATGTACAGCAGGCAGTGTCGCAACAGCTTGCAGCGTCTGGGCCCCCGCTAGAGCCGGCGGCGGGGTCCACGGAGCTACGGGCGGCACCGGCCGTTCCGGTCGCGCGGTTGACTGCGGGGCCGGTGGGCGCGCCACCGGTCGTTCCGGCCGCGCGGCCGCTGCCAAAGCCGAGCGCGCCCTTGCAGGCGGCTCCGGCTGTCCCGGCCGGGAGCCTCGGCGTGGGGCTGGTGGCCCCGCAGACCGCGCCTGCGCCAGAGCCGGGCATGCCGCCAGAGCGTGAACCGGCGGCCCCGGAGCCTGACCAGAAGCCAGCGCCCGTGCCCGAGCGGAAACCGGCACTAATTCGACCCGCCACGTTCCAGGCGTCAGGAGCAGCTGCCGCCGCTTCGGCCGTAGCGGCCACGGCGGCCGCCGCTATTCCAACCTCCGAAACTACGCTCCCTACCACTCCAGCCTCTGCGACTCCGCCCCCTGCCGCTCCAGCTCCTGCCGGAGTCCCAGCCTCCGTCGATACCCCGCCCACTGGCTCAGACGCGGTATGCCCGTCTCCCGGGAGACTATACAGCACGCCCTCGGACGAGATAAGCTCTGTTGCTATGGAGACGCCTGTCCCGCGGCTAGACTCCGTGAAGGCGCTCAAGAGGCACCGGCGTGCAACGCGGCGAGCCCGCCGTTATCCTTGGACGCTTCCGGATGGTGAAGTGACTGTCCGTCCTATAAATCCGAGACAGTTCTGGGAACATGTTAAAAGGGGTGCATTGCGGGACGGGGACTGGGAGTTGCTAGAAAGAATTGGGTTACCAGCTTGCCTGACCAACCTGCTACTTTGCCTCAGAATACAAAAAAGGGGGAACAAAGCGATGTAACAATGCAGCAAAGTAGTGATGATACAGATGGAATTGTCCAGGCTTTTCCTGTACAGAAAGCCCTTCCTAACTCAGGTCAGACTGACAAACATGAGTGTTCTGCTTGGAAAGTGATTCAGGATTTGCATACTAAGGTTGCCCAGTATGGATTAGGCTCTCCTGAGGTCATGCAGATTATTAGAGTGTTGAATACTGATCTGCTCACTCCATGTGATATTAAGCATCTAGGTCAGACATTATTTCAACCTGTACAATATTCAGTTTTTTAAGCCAATTGGAGAAGGTTGGCTGAGAAGGCTGTAGCTGGGAATATGCAATTGCCTCAAACTGATCCCAGGCGTGTAGTTCCTGTGGATGGTTTTATGGGACTCAATAATTATTGGGACCCTGATGTTCAGGCTACCTGGCATCCTCATATTCTGGAACAGATTCAGAAGGTTGGCATGGCAGCTCTCATAAAGAGCTTAGATACAGCTGCTCCTAAGACAAGATATGTAAAAATATCTCAGGGGCAGAAAGAGAATTTTTTCTTTTGTGGAAAAGCTTGTTGCTGCCTTGGAAAAACAGGTTGAAGACGAAGCCATGAGACAGCTGTTGTGCAGACAGCTAGCAAGAGATAATGATAATGATGAGTGCAGAAGGATTATTGATGCCTTGCCAGGGGAACCCACACTTACAGAGATGGTTGATGCCTGTGCTAAGGTGGGATCTGGAGAGCAAAAATCTGCTTTAGCAGCAGTTCTAAGACCTCTTCAATTAAATTCTGGTGGACAAAAGAGACCTAAGGTTGAGAGCACACAGAAACAGCTTAAACAAAGGAAGAGAAACAAGGAGAGCAGGTGAGTTGTTCATTGCAAAAGATGTGGTATGCCAGGTCATTCTTCAGACTACTGCCAGTCTATTTATCATGCCAATGGTCGACTTCTGATACGTTTAGGGAAATTGACCAGGAACGAAAAAGGGAGTCAAATATTTCCTCAGGGCATAGCTCCTCTGAGACAGGCCTACTCAGCCAGCTTAGAGCTGGCACCCAGGGATTGGCCAGTGTGGATGTGCATGCCGTAGCAACAGTCAGTTTAGAACATTGAAGAAAAAAAAAGAAAAAAAAAAGGGGGAGAATCTGAGTGGCAGGTGCTGGAAGGCCATGAGTCAGGCTCAGCCCAACTGGTTGAACTGAGGGCTGTTACCATGGCTTTTCAGCGGTTTTCTCAGGTTCCTTTGAATTTGGTCACTGATTCTGCCTACGTAGCAGACATAACTCAGCGCTTAGATTGTTCGCTTTTGAAGGAAGTGAATAATGCAGCTCTGTTTTCATTATTGAAGGCCTTGTGGAGTGTAATTCAAGCTCGAGTGCATCCATATTACATTTTGCACATTCGAAAGCACACTAATTTGCCAGGTTTCATAACAGAAGGTAATGCTAGGGCTGACATGCTGGCTAACCCTGCCTGGGTGGCACCTCAGCCTGACAAAATTGCATAAGCTAAGGCATTGCAAAAAAAGTTTATTCACACTTTCTCCTCAGTTATGTGGGCATCTGCTCATACTGGATAGAAAGGTCGTGATGTCATTGCCCATTGGAAACTTGCTTTTGCGATCTTGGGCGTGCATGCTTCTGTGAAAACTGATACTGGCTTTGCCTATGTCTCTCAGAAGACATGGGCAAATAATCATTTTACAGTGCTACCAAATTCAAATAATCCTGTTATCTTGAATTATTTTCTCTCATTGCAGTCTGCAGGCAAGATGCACCTGCCTCAAGCGAAGGTCTGGGTACAGGACCTACTCACTGAGAAGTGGGAAGGCCCACATGAGCTTATTGCTTGGGGGCATGGGTATGCTTGTATTCCCACAGATACTGGGATATGATAGCTACCTGCAAGATGCATTCGCTCTGGCCTGCAGCACCAGCAGCAGAACAGGCAACCTCCAAAACAGCTTCAAATGATGACCAGAATGCAGATCATCCATCAAATGATCCCTCTGATGATGACCAAGATGTCAGCCTGGTCCTTCTACAAGCAGAGACTGAATTTCAGAGACTGAATTTTATGTTATGGAGTCAGAATGTTATGTAGAATGTTAGAGCCCTTAAGGCTATCCAGAAACAGTAATTGATGTAGTGCCCTTAAGGCTATTCTGAATTAATGACTGGTTGTATAGCTGGGTTCGCTAGATGCATTTCCCTTGGCACCGCTGAAGGATCTCTCTGCCTGCCTGCCTTAAATCAGTATCTGATTTAGATTCTGTTTGGTAACTGGCCACTACCAAACAGACCCCTTATGCTGTGTTTGTTCTCCTTTGCAAGGGATCCCGCAGAGGATTACAAACGTGACCTTTTTGGTCTCAGACAAAAGGGGAAACTGTGGATGCTAAAAGGCAGGAGCAGAGGAATTTTCCTGTGAAGCTTTTCTTTCTCATGAGAGAGCAGTTAGAGAAATCCAGCTTCTCACAGCTTCTCTGTGAAAGCTTTTATTCTCATGCAAACTGGATGGACAACAGTTTAAGAGAATGTAAACCATTTCTATACCTGCAAGTTGTTTTGAGAACTGTGAAAATTATTTTCCTTCTCTAAGAATAATATTTGGAAATGGGTGTCTTACTGCTCAACCTATCACCTTGAGAGGTGGTGGGTCAATAGGCCAGTCATGTAATTTCTCTTTCACGAACCATGCTATAAAAGGTATGGGTGATTAAACGAAGTCGCTTTGGCCATATCATCTGACCTGGATTCATGTCGTGATTTCACCGTTCCCTGCGCACAACAGCGACAGAGTATTTTCTCCTGGTCCTTAACTCATGAAGCCTTCATTAAACTTTCCTCTCTGCCCAGCTGTAGCAAGGGAGGGTGAGTGAGTGGCTTTCATGGGTGCCTGACATTTCGTCAGTGTCAAGACATGAAACTTTTGTTATGACTGCCAAGAGCTGGGTGAAGCCCCTTCAATTAATTTCACATTGGAAAAGAGAATGCACCTTCAAGTGTTTCATCAAACCCAAGTGAGGACAAAGAAGATTAGATTGAGATTGGATATTGGGAAAAATTTCTTTACTGAAAGGGATGTCAAGCATTGCAAAAGGCTGCCCAGGGCAGTAGTGGAATCACCATCCCTGGAGGGATTTAAAAGACATGTAGATGTGGCACTTGGGGACATGGTTTGGTGGTGGGCTTGGCAGTGCTGGGTTAACAGTTGAACTTGATGATTTTAAAGGTTTTTTCCAACCTAAATGATTCTATGATTCTATAAGAATCAGCATCAGAACTTGTCCTGGGTTGCAGTGTATTCTATTACCATCCTCAGGAGCTGTTGAAACCAGGTGGGGCAGTGTTTCCTTGCCTCCTCCACCCAGACTATCTTTCTGTTAATGGCCCATCATTGTCCTGCCGCCTGACTCAGAGATAACTCCCTCCGGACTATCTTCTCTTAATGAGCCTAATCAACACTTGGCCTCATGACTCATTACCCCATTGTGAGATGCTCCACCCAGAGGGAGGAACCAAGCATCCCATCGTGGATATAATCTGGGACTCTGACCACCAGAGACAACCCTTTCCACTGGATTTCCAGAGGACAGGAGCTACACAGCCACCATTGGACTTTCTGAGGAAGAGCAGACTCTTTTACTACAGGATCACTGCTTCAGAGGACTGCAGCCACCATTCTACCAGACTGCTACCACCACCCTGCCTAACAGGGTGTCAGGTTGTACTTTGTCAGTTTGACAGTGTTTTCTTTTACTTTTTTTTCCCTTTTCTTTAATTTCCATTAAATTGTTATTCTGACTTGGTGCCTCCCACTGGTTTGTTTTCAAACTAGTACATAATTTGGCGCCCAATGTGGGGCTTGCTCTGAGAAAAAGTCAGAATTACAATTTTGTATAAACAGAAATCTATTCACCATGGTGCTCAGCTGGTCTGCATGGGTACTGTATCTTGCTCTCTATATTTTTCCTCACATGGGGAACTACCTGCCTGTAGTATTACTCCTGTTAAAACCAGGGAATGGTATGAGAATTGCTTTATTGATTTATTATGTCTATAGCATAATAACCTGCGAGGCGATGAATACCATTCAGAATATATACTCAATTTTGTTTGGCTGTCCTAGTCTGGGCTCCTATGTCTGGGACCTCTTCAACAATCACAGCCAGCCCCTGGTGGGAGGAGTAGAGAGTGGTTTCTTCCAGCCTTTCAGGCCAGGCACAGCAGTTTTTGAAAAAATTGAGTTCCCTCTGGATGTTAAGGATGGTATAATCTTCTTGTCAGTTCTCTTCTCTTTTTTCTCTATGGCCTGCATTGTGTACACCATGCTTAGAAACAAAACACGACTTAGTGTGGTGCAACGTCTGCTTGAGGAGGAGGTAAAAAGGAGCAAAGCAGCAAATACTATGTCTACACAGACTGTCGCACAGAAAGGAACCAAAAGCAAAGCAACCGCATCCATTTCTACACAGACCGTCACAGAGGAGAAAGGAACCAAGAGCAAAACAACAGCGTCCATGTCTACGCAGACTGACTCAGAGGAGAAAGGAACCAAAAGCACTGTCAGCGTCCCCATGCAAACCATCACTGAACCAGAACAGCCTAAACCGATTGCAGTTGCCCCCGTTCAGAAGAAGAAATCAAAAAGCAAATCAGTCCGCATAGTGACTGACGAGGATGCAGCAGGACCTTCGCACCCAGCAGAAGAGGCAGAGCCAGAGATCATCACTCGGTCGCTATCTCTGGATGAGCTGCGTGACCTGCGGAGGGAATTCACCCGCCAGACTAACGAGTCTATCCTGACCTGGCTGCTCCGCATTTGGGATGCTGCAGCCAATGACACCATTCTGGACAGAAGTGAGGCCAGGCAACTGGGATCTCTGTCCCGGGATGTGGTCATTGACCAGGGGATCGGGAGAACCCAAGAAACCCTCAGCCTCTGGCGGCGACTGCTTACAAGTGTAAGGGACAGGTACCTTTGTAAAGAAGACCTCCAGGTGCACCAAGGAAAATGGAGCACAATGGAACAAGGTATCCGGTGCCTGAGGGAATTGGCTGTGCTGGAGATCATTTTCTCAGAAGACGAGAGATTTCCTAAGAGCCCAGATGGTGTCCAGTGCACGTCACAGATGTGGTTGAGGTTTGCACGCCTTGGACCAGAGATATACTCCCGTTACCTGGCAACGCTGCAATGGAGGGAAGGCGAGGACAGGGTGGGCATCTTGGTGAACAAACTGAGGATTTACGAGGACACCATCACAGCCCCGTTTCGCACCCATGTCTCATCCATGGAAACAAGTCTTTTGGCTGAGCAAGTCCGGAGCTTGATTGAAGAAGGCCATCAGAAACTGAAAAAGGAACTTAAGGAAGAGATTTACCAGATCTCCCCAGAACCAACAAGAGTCTCTGCCATTAGGAGCCGGCGTCCCCCAACCAGGGAGAGAGAATACACCCCACGAGGTAAACTCTGGTTTTTCCTTCAGGAACATGGAGAAGACATGAGTAAGTGGCATGGAAAACCCACCTCCTCCTTAGCAGCTCGGGTACATGAACTAAAAAGAGGGACAACTACCACAAGAAGCTCATCTAGAGTCAATATTGCTCCGGTCTCTCGCACACAGAACTCCAGACGGTACCGGAATGATAATATGACTGATCCTCTTGAAGGGACCTCAGGAACGTATTCACCTGAAGGGAGCAACATGCAACATGACCAGGAATAGAGGGGCCCTGCCTCTAGCCAGGTAGAGGAAAGGGAGAATCGGGTCTTTTGGACTGTGTGGGTCTGATGGCCTGGCACATCTGACCAACAAAAATACACGGCTTTGGTTGACACCGGTGCTCAATGTACTTTGATGCCATCAAGGTATGTGGGAGCAGAACCCATTTCTATTTCTGGGGTGACAGGAGGATCCCAGCAGCTGACTGTACTGGAAGCTGAAGTGAGTTTAACTGGGAACGAGTGGCAGAAACACCCCATCGTGACTGGCCCGGAGGCCCCGTGCATTCTCGGCATAGACTATCTCAGAAATGGATATTTCAAGGACCCAAAAGGACATCGTTGGGCTTTTGGGATAGCTGCTGTGGAGACAGAAGATATCAGACAACTGAGTACATTGCCTGGCCTCTCAGATGACCCCTCTGCCGTGGGACGGCTAAGAGTTGCAGAACAACAGGTGCCAATCGCCACAGCAACAGTGCACCATCGGCAATACCGCACCGACAGAGACTCTGTGGTTCCCATCCATGAGATGATTCGCAAACTGGAGAGCCAAGGGGTGGTCAGCAAGGCCCATTCACCTTTCAACAGCCCTATATGGCCAGTGCGTAAGTCCAGTGGAGAATGGAGGCTGACGGTGGACTACCGTGGCCTGAATGAGGTCACACCACCATTGAGCGCCGCTGTGCCGGACATGTTGGAACTTCAGTACGAGCTGGAGTCCAAAGCAGCGAAGTGGTACTCCACTATTGACATTGCCAATGCCTTCTTCTCCATTCCTTTGGCAGCAGAATGCAGGCCCCAGTTTGCTTTTACCTGGAAGGGTGTGCAATACACCTGGAACCGACTACCCCAGGGGTGGAAGCACAGTCCCACCATTTGCCACGGACTGATCCAGACTGCATTGGAAAAGGGTGAGGCTCCAGAACATCTGCAATACATCGATGACATCATCGTGTGGGGAAACACAGCAAAGGAAGTGTTTGAGAAAGGAGAGAAAATCATCCAGATTCTCCTGGAAGCTGGCTTTGCCATCAAAAGGAGCAAAGTCAAGGGACCTGCCCGAGAGATCCAGTTCCTGGGAGTAAAGTGGCAAGATGGATGACATCAGATTCCCACCAAGGTCATCAATAAGATCACTGCGATGTCTCCACCGACTAGCAAGAAGGAAACACAAGCTTTCCTAGGCACCATAGGTTTCTGGAGGATGCACATTCCTGAGTACAGCCAGATCGTGAGTCCTCTCTACCTGGTTACCCGCAAGAAGAATGATTTCCCCTGGGGCCCTGAACAGCAGCAAGCCTTTGCCCAGATCAAGCAGGAAATCGCTCATGCCGTAGCCCTTGGCCCAGTCAGGACAGGACCAGAGGTGAAAAATGTGCTCTACTCTGCAGCCGGGAACAATGGTCTGTCCTGGAGCCTCTGGCAGAAGGTGCCTGGTGAGACTCGTGGCCGACCACTGGGATTCTGGATCTGAAGCTACAGAGGGTCTGAAGCCAACTACACTCCCACAGAGAAGGAAATCTTGGCAGCCTATGAAGTAGTCCAAGCTGCCTCAGAGGTAATCGGCACTGAAGCACAGTTGCTTCTGGCACCCTGACTACTGGTGCTGGGTTGGATGTTCAAGGGAAAGGTTCCTTCCACGCATCACGCCACCGACACCACATGGAGCAAATGGATTGCTCTCATCACACAGCGTGCCCGTATTGGAAACCCGAATCGCCCTGGGATTCTGGAAATTATAACAAACTGGCCTGAAGGTGAGACTTTTGGATTATCTTCTGAAGAAGAGGAAGAGCAAGTAACTCGTGCTGAGGAAGCCCCACCATATAACGAGCTACCAGAGACTGAAAGACGTTATGCCCTCTTCACTGATGGTTCCTGCCGAATTGTAGGCGCTAACCGGAAGTGGAAAGCTGCAGTATGGAGCCCCACATGACGAGTTGCACAAGCTACCGAGGGACAAGGTGGGTTGAGTCAGGTTGCAGAGCTTAAAGCCATCCAGCTGGCTTTGGATATTGTTGAATGAGAGAAGTGGCCGAGGCTCTATCTCTACACCGACTTGTGGATGGTAGCTAATGCTCTGTGGGGATGGCTGGCTCGCTGGAGAAAAGCCAACTGGCAGTGCAGAGGAAAGCCCATCTGGGCCGCTGAGATTTGGCAGGACATCGCCGCCCGAGTAGAGAAGCTGACCGTGAAGGTTCGACACATGGATGCGCGCATACCCAAGAGTCGGGCTGATGAAGAACATCGCAACAATGAGCAGGTGGACCGAGCTGCCAAGGTGAAAGTATCACAGGTGGATCTGGACTGGCAGCACAAGGGACAATTATTCCTAGATCGTTGGGCCCATGATGCCTCTGGTCATCAGGGGAGAGATGCAACATACCGATGGGCCCGTGACCGAGGGGTGGACCTTTCCATGGACAGCATCTCACAGGTCATCCACAGTTGTGAGACCTGTACTGCAATAAAACAGGCCAAGCGGGTGAAGCCTCTGTGGTACGGTGGACGATGGTCAAAGTACAGGTATGGTGAAGCCTGGCAAGTTGACTACATCACCCTTCCCCAAACCCGCCAAGGCAAGCACTACGTGTTGACCATGGTTGAAGCAACCACTGGATGGCTGGAGACCTACCCTGTGCCTCATGCTACAGCCTGGAACACCATCCTGGGCCTGGAAAAGCAAGTCCTGTGGAGACATGGCACCCCTGACAGGATTGAGTCAGACAACAGGACTCATTTTAAGAACAGCCTCATCAACACCTGGGCCAGAGAACACGGTATTGAATGGATATATCATATTCCTTATCATGCACCAGCTGCTGGAAAAGTTGAACACTGCAATGGACTACTTAAAACCACCCTAAAGGCACTTGGTGGGGGGACCTTCAAAAATTGGGAAGTGAACTTAGCAAAGGCCACCTGGATGGTCAATACCTGAGGGTCCATCAATCAAGCTGGTCCCACCGAGTCTGAACCCTTGCACACAGTGCATGGAGATAGAGTCCCTGTGGTACACCTGAGAGGTATTTTAGACTGTTTGGATTAATCCCACCTCAGGCGAAGACAGACCCATCCGTGGGATTGTCTTTGCTCAAGGACCTGGTTGCACTTGGTGGGTAATGCAGAAAGATGGGGAAACCCATTGTGTACCACAAGGAGACCTAATGTTAGGTGAGAATGGTGTGTAGGGTTTCATTGTATATATATATATATATATGTATGTGTGTTTTAGAGTTTAAGAAGGTATTGATTTGTGATAATGTAGATGGTAATAGAATAAGGGGTGGATAATGTCCTGGGTTGCAGTGTATTCTATTACCATCCTCAGGAGCTGTTGAAACCAGGTGGGGCAGTGTTTCCTTGCCTCCTCCACCCAGACTATCTTTCTGTTAATGGCCCATCATTGTCCTGCCGCCTGACTCAGAGATAACTCCCTCTGGACTATCTTCTCTTAATGAGCCTAATCAACACTTGGCCTCATGACTCATTACCCCATTGTGAGATGCTCCACCCAGAGGGAGGAACCAAGCATCCCATCATGGATATAATCTGGGACTCTGACCACCAGAGACAACCCTTCCCACTGGATTTCCAGAGGACAGGAGCTACACAGCCACCATTGGACTTTCTGAGGAAGAGCAGACTCTTTTACTACAGGATCACTGCTTCAGAGGACTGCAGCCACCATTCTACCAGACTGCTACCACCACCCTGCCTAACAGGGTGTCAGGTTGTACTTTGTCAGTTTGACAGTGTTTTCTTTTACTTTTTTTTCCCTTTTCTTTAATTTCCATTAAATTGTTATTCTGACTTGGTGCCTCCCACTGGTTTGTTTTCAAACTAGTACAGAACTCAACAAACCAACCCAACTCCTGGATATTTTCATGTGCCAAGAGACCAGCACCAAAGACTGCTTACTGGGATGTCTCAGGTCATTATGCCCCTCCTCATTAGAGCTTTTTTAGCTCCTTTCTACTTTCCTCAGTGCCTATTACTGTATCGTGCAGCCGTAGGGAGGAGGAGAGAGATCTAACCGGCAGGAATTGTGCAGCAAGATTGATTTATTTAATTATTTTACAAACTCTTTTTTAGACTTTTTTCTTCATAGTCTAATTGGACCAAGGATCAGCCACCCCCTGGGTGGATTGGCTAGAAATCCTAAACATCCATTGTCAAAATATTTTTCTACTGTACCATAAACATAGTTCTACAAGGTCACAGTTGTTCATAGTTTATAGAACCTGCTAATCTCTTCATGAGAGAGAAAAGTATCCCACAGCTTAGAAAGAAGCAAGAAAATTCTTGCTAGCAGCAATATTGTATCCACAAGTGCCCTTCTTGCTGGCAGGACTGTGCCCATGTGATGTACTCTGCTCCAGAAGATGGGAAGGGTATGAGATAGCAGTCACTTAAAGTGGTATAACCAACAAGCAGAAAGAGTCACAACGGGAAAACCATATATGCACTGCATTATGAGCGATTCAGAAGTGGATATCAAGCTGCTCACTACCAAAGAGAGGGGAATTTTGGCAACCAGCACATTCCCCACATCCATTCAGATGGCTACCTTCTCTGTCCAGGATCCCTGCCCACCACCATCAGCACCACAGCCATAAGCATCTGTATTGGGTTGACCCTGAGTTGATGGACAGTCTTTAAGACCAATTACGCTTCTCACAATTTACATATTTAAACTGCACAGAAAGGCGGGACTTCCCCTTTTTGGTCGGAGCTCGCTTGCTGGGAGGTGGGGGCAGCTCGGAGCCTCCCGGCCCCGCCGGGCCGGGCCGGGCCCACTGCCCCTTTCCCCCTTTCCCAACGCTGCGGCACGGACCCTGGGTGGCTGGGGGGGACTGTCCCAGAGCCGCAGGCAGCTAAAACCAGCCATGGACTGCTCACAGCTAAACCCATCCAGCGCGGCTTCTGGGGACCGGCGGGTCCCTCCCCTCTCCATGCGGAGCCGGCGGAGTCAACGGGAGCCGGCAGAGCCTCCTGTCTGCAGCCAGCACACTTCGTGCTGAACTGAAGAAGACACCACGCAGCCAGCAGCACAAAGGGAGCGAGGCTTTTCCCCACCGTAAAGCCCGAACAAGAACACCCTTCAACATGGCGGCTTCAGAGTCAGAGAGAAAGAGAAGTGAGTCACGTGGGACGGAGCTGGAAATGGCGACGGGAGAAAAGAGGGCGGTGCCGCGATTCTGGCGCGCAGCTTAAAAGAAACCTTCTTGCATGCCGTGGTAAGAAACTGTAATACCACAAACTGTTTGTCTCTTTAATCCATTTGAAGAACATGGGGGGATGGAGTATCTTCGTGTGCCTGTGAAGATTGTGAAGAATGCCGATGCCAGGCTATATAGTAGTAAGAGGCTGCTAGAGACTTGTGGCGAAGAAGAGCCTTTGTGTGCAGGCCAAAAGAACTTATCCTTAAAAAGATGAATAACCCCATGTGATGGCCCATGTTTTGCAGTGTGAAGGAACTGTGAGATTTTTCATGGGAGAGATGTTCTACACACAGCAGATTGTTTGTTTCCGGGCGGATCTGCTGTTGGTGGCAGTTTGGGAACCACGTGCAACTGAAGGAAAAACCCTTTTTTCCCTTAAGCATAAGAGAGAGACTTTTCAAGAACTGGAACACTGACTAACATCCCATGTTCTGTTATCCCTTGTGTGAGCTAGGTAAAAGGAGAGAAGTGCTGGGGGGGGGGGGGGGGGGGGGGCGGGATTTGCTTTAATTTTGTTTTGTTATTGTCTCTTTACTTTTAATTCTATTAGTAATAAAACTCTTTCATTGTACTGCAACTGTTTAAGGTTTGTGCCTGCTTTGCTTTTCTCCTAATTCTTATCTCACAGAAGGAAAATAAGTAAGTAATGAATATTTTGAACCAAAACCACTACATTTAATTGGTGTTTTCTGCCCAGTTTCGAACTCAACCCGCTACAGCATCCTATAGATATTGTGTCTTCACAATGTCTCTGGTCATGCAGGAACGCTATGGCAGCCCCAGGATGCAAAATCAGGTCTCCCATGCTATACTCCATGCTCACCTGGGTAGCTCTCCTGTGGGTCTACCTATGGCCTTAAGTACCTTCCCAAAAGCAGACATCCTCACTGGCATATTGCTCTTTGCCCACTGTAGATTGCTACACTTGTGTATAAGATGCTAAAGGCATATGGGGTCCTTCCTCCTGCCTGCATTTCTACTGGGATTGGAGATAACCCCATGAGCCGTGATGACTCAAGCCTGCCCTTCCCAAAACTAAGTCATCAGATGCCTGTGACTCTCTGCTTGGCAGCCTCAGCCTTTGTCTCCTTATCACTGCCAAAAATTATTCAGTTGACATCCATGGCCTTTCACCAGCAAAAATGCAGCACGAGGAACAGGACCATCTCCTCTGCTCCTCTGACAAACCTAAGCAATAAAAGCAAGGCCCTTCCTTAAAAAAAAATCAAATAAATGAAAAAAATTCACACCAGCTAAGAAAAGTTGGAGGTTAATATAAATTCCATGGGTTTGAGGGGGAAATGGCGCTGCATTCAAAGACTCAATGGCTGTCATACATGAAATCCCTATTTGTGCTTGGTCTTTGCATATTAAGTGCTTTAATTAATTAATTTTGAGTTAAATATTTTAAATTGAATGTTAAAATTAACCCATCAGCCCAGGTACAAAAATCAAGTTCCATTATCAGTGTTTTCAATTGTTCAAAGTAGTTTATTAAGAGAGTTGCACTCTTCCCAGTTAAAATTCCCCAGTTAAAAATCCCAACTTATGCTCCCTTTTCAAACTTCAAACCACCTGTACACCATAAAAGTTATCTTTCCTGTGTTTACTGTATACTTTTACAAGTGTTTTAAGATGTGTTGGATGTATTTTAATACTTTTTTTAGGTGTTTTTACTTGCACTTTGGTTCCAAGGCTAACTCCAAAAACCCCAGTTCTAACAGCCAGCAGCGATTTTTAGCCCCATAGCCGTTACCCTGCAGGCAAGCTCCATGGCAACCTGAATTTTAATGAAGGCATTTTAGCACCCTTATCTCAACTAATACCACCCCTCTGACAACGATGAGCCATTGGTGGACGGAGATGATCTGTCAAAGGGAAAGCACCAATCACTTTAAACCAAAGGGGCGGGCTGTGGGCAGACTGGGGCGGAGCAAAGGCACTATAAAACAACGAGACAGACAGAGAGGCGGTCTCTCTCTCTCTCTGCAGGCTAGCTGTGGTGGATGCCAGTGCTGGGCGTTAAAAGCCTACTCCTATTAAGGAGCCTTTAATAATTTTTTTCCTGACTTTTGAACCAGCTAAAAGTCAGCCCAGCACTGCAAGTCCTTTTTTTCTACCTGAGGTCTAGTGCTGTTTCAGCCAGAAGATCTCAAATCCCTGCGCTCCTGGGGCATACCATCTACCGAGCCATAGGATCCCAAATTTTTATATTTTTCTAATTTCTGTAATTTTTCAATTTTTCTGTTTTCAATAAATTATTTTAATTTTTTTAACTAAGAGTTGTCTCATTTCTCACAATGGCTAACCACTCTTCCTTCATCTGGCAACTGCCCCCTCCCCTAGCAGAGTTATTGAGGAAGATGAGCACTGTATTTGTTCCAGTTGCAGATTTCCCTTAACCCCTGGTAGTGGTCTTTTCAAAAACCACAGATCTTGTTTTCTGATAGTGGCTTTTCATTTTCGTGCTTGCCACAGCTACAGTCATTAGCTGTCATTCATAGATTAAAAATAAAGAAAAAGCCCCATTGCCATTCTAAGAAGTCCAGGCAGGATGAGCAAAAGGGGTGTTAAAAGAAGGCTTTCAGGAAGTAGCTTGGAACAGGAAAAAAGAAGATAAAGCCGTTATAAAAGCTTGTGCTAATACAGGAGTCTTTTTTGTTGTGTTAATGTAGGCACAAGAATACCTATGAAGATTTATTAGTCAGGTCATATAATCTGCTCTCCTTCCTCTTCTGATGATAAAATCAAGACTATTTTCCTCCACTAAGATGTTCCATTCTCTCAATTAAGAGGAAAAAGCTATATATTTTTTCTAAGACTCTGTGGTATACACAAGGCTATGAATGAGGCTGATGCCTTCAGAACAGCAAAATATGAAATACAGAAATTAAGGCACTCATTTAGAGACTACACTGTTAGGATGTTCCCCATAAGGCAAGCATAGTCCCAGGTCTGTGGTATCTGAAGCCGAATAACTTGATGGAGCTGGGATATGCAGCATGATCCCCTTCCATCATCCCAGACCTGCTATAGCATCCACTGTCCCTCAGGACTTCAGTCCAGTAAAGCATTTACTTTATGCGAATCTGCTCCTATGTCTGCTATTTGCCTTGGCCCTCAGCCAGCAAAGCACTTAGGCACATGCTTAAAGTTAAGCAGAAGAGTAATAAGACTGAAGTCAGGGAGACAATTTTAAGCACATATTTCAAGGATTTCCTGGATAAGGCCCTTAACCCTGGTGTGCAGCATTTAGGTGGGATGATTCCAGCTGATTAGCTCCCCTCTTCCCTGACCTCTCTCCATCAGACCAGGCAACAAACAGTTTCTGTTTTGCCACCAGGCTAAAGGCTTGGCTTTAAAGAAACCTTGTCTACCCTCCAGGCAAAGCATGTCTTTATACCTGCCTGTGAAATACCTTCCAGAAATCCCGACCCAAACAAAGCCTCTGGAAAGGAAATAACAGAAATTCTTGATGGTTTCCAAGGGGAAAATTATCCTAACCAGTGAGATGAGGTGTACATAAGATGAGGTTGATGACTGTTCCTACTGTACACAGTTACAAAACCAGAGAGAGTCCTTAAAGCTCCAGCAGAAGCCCCCAGCTACCATAGTCCTCATCTCCCAGGGCAGGAGCCTCCTTGAAACTGGCCCCTGGATGTGGCTCTCTGCATGTGTTAAGATCTGAAAAGCCTTTTGGTGGACACCCAGGCAAAGAAGAGAGATGTGGCAACACAAAATACATGAAACCACCGCATAGCAAAGTTCAGCACCCAATGGGGAATCTTCAAAGAGGCCTGTCTTGGTTTGAAAGACAGGTGTCTGCTAAGGAAGGCGGAAGCCTCCCTTGGAATGGCAGATGCAACCCTCTTCCCTCTGAGTTATTATAATTTTGAAATCAAGGGGCTTTTAGGCAAAGTTGTGGGAAATAGGAATAACAGTTCTTTACTATTATATATGTGTATAACCAGTCAAACAAACAACAATAACTATGGCAGTAACAGCAAACAATCACAAACCCAGTGCCAGCCTTCTCGGCTGTCAGGCCCTTTTCCCCTTGGGTGCAGTTCTGCTTGCAGCCGGCAGGGGCGCTGGCGGCTCCCGATGAGCAGGGCAGGTGCGATGGTTTCCCCGCGGCTGCAGAGGGCGCTCCGGAGCGAGCTCGGGGAGCACGTGGCACTGGTGGTCTGGGGTCCCGGGGAAGGATGGAACAAAGGCTTCACAAACCCCTGGGCAGCTGGCCCCGGTGTCCGGCCGGACCCTCGGGAACAGCAGGCTGGAACGGCAGGCTGGAACGGCAAGCTGGAGCGGCAGGGACGAACACAAATCCCAGATGGCAGACGCGATATATCCAAACGGGGAACCGCCCCCCCCCCCCCCCCCCCGGAGTTCTGGGCAGGCAGGGCGAGCACGGCTACAACGTAGCAAAGACTCGAAACAATGGCGGGGCAGGGCGGCCGCGGCCTGGCTCCTAGCGGGGCAGGGAAGGCGGCTTTGGGATCCTGGGGCTTTCCAGCACAAGGAAAAGCAGCCGAAGCAAGCCGACTCCTCTCTGTCCGAACGCAGGAGACCCAACTGCCCACACACCCAGGTGAAACAAAAGGAGCAGCCAGGTCTTTTGTTTTTCTTAAGCACCCAGCTATTTGTTCCCTTTGCAACATGTATGGGGGGAAAAAATTCCTTTAACAGAAAAAAAAACAAAAAGAAAAAAACCCAGGAGAACTCCTAAAACCCCAACATGGCCACACAGCTGCTAAAGGGCTGGAGGTCACCTGCATGACTTGTTTTTTTGGCCTTCCATGCTCTTTCACATGAGCTTTTAAACTTTATTTCAATTGCATCTACCCATGCTAGGACCTCTGTAGCTGTGGGCACGTGAGCAGGTCTGCAATGAAAGCCCTCAGCACAGAGGCAACCACTCCAAACAGGCATCACAGGCAAGACTTAAAAGATATGGACAAAACAGATGAGCAAAAGATTAGAGACCTGGACACAGAAGATTAATATTTGTTGTTGATTTATCGAGAAATAGGATTGCTTTTATCAAGGAGCAGTACTAGCCCAGACTTGACAGTGGACTAATGGAACATCACCAAGTCTCATTCCCATCCCTTACTTAGCCCCATCCAATTCACTTCTAACCATCCTCTGCTGCATTATCATCTACTCCTGAACAGTTAGTCCTCCCCACCAGGGCACGAACATCTGATTTGCCTGTGCTACACATAGCAATGGCACTAAATAACCAAATACCTTTGGAAAAGCACCTGTGAAAGATGCCTGGATTACTTCAAACTGCAAACCACTTTAGGCAACCAGTACATCATCAATTTTCACTGCAGCACATGCAGAAAGACTTCTGCACTGCCAAAACACCTTCTTTTTGATTCAACCTCATGTCAGGAAAGCTACCTTAGACCTCCCAGAAGAGTACGACCATCAACTGCTGCACTGCAGCCTTGCCCTTCCTGAACCAACAACTCTCAGGACTGGCAGAATAAATTCAAGTCCTGTCTTGTATGCAAATCACACCATGAAAAGATGTGTCAAGTAGAAGCCAAACAAGGCAATCTCCTACTTCAGGCAGGAACAGCAGAATGGTCTAGTGGTCAAGGAGCTCCACCTCTAATGCAGCAGCTTCCCAGCCTCATGTACATTTGCAACCCTTGGAACTACTTGCATTATATTTTTGTGGCAGCTGGGCACTATTTCTTCTGATAGATGAAGAATAGAAACAAAGGAGCCATATCTTGGAAGTCTGTCATACTTCACCTGCCCTCCACCAAGGTCAATATAGCCCATGTAATTATCTTTCATTACTCTGCTTGGAAACACCACCAAAATCCTGGAGCTAGATGCTGAACACAAAGATCAGAAAGCTGCTCCAGCACCAGGAGAAAAGCAGCTGAAAGAATAATTTGCTGCTTGCTTGCTTTTACTGTCAAACAAGGGCATTTGTAAAAAATAAAAGAGTTTAAATCTGTTTGCCTAAGCATTTATAAAGCGAACTACAAATAGTTTAACTTTCAGCTAAAGGACTCTGTAGTGTGTGTAGTCCCAAGACTGTAGCAACACAAGAGGGGTGGGGGGTGAGACCCTGAATTCCTCCCTGGCCATGAGTGTTCCCACCATACCTTTAGGATTTCAGGCAAGACATGGGACCACTCCCCCCCCCCCCCCCCCCTCCATCTCCATTGCCAGGAGTCCTGGTCTCTTGACAGTTTTTCATAACTAGGTTTGGTCTTGCTTCAGCCCTCAGAGCATTTAGCATTTGCAAAAGAGGAGTTCCCACCTGCCTGCACTGACAAAGCAGACAAGGGGAAAGAGGAGCTGCTGCTGTGCTCTTCAGATTGTCAAGCCGCACATACATTTGAAGTTGGCCACCCAGTTCTCAGCAGCCAGGAGCAATTTTGTAACAGCTACTTCCTCCACTGCTCACAGAGCTGATCTTCAGGAAAACTCATGTAGTGTGAGGAAATCCTGACCATCACCATCAAAGCATTATTGACACAAAAAGGAGGTAATAACAACAGGAATTGCCTTATGGCAAAATTGCCATTATGATTCATGTGACTGATGCCATGAAGATTTTTTGCCTTTTCTTTTATACCCCTGTTATACCTTTTTTACAACTTCTGTATTCTTAGTGCTTTTTGCCTACATTCTTGGACTTGTTTGTCAAGCTGAGAGACTAAACATTTTAGAAGCTTCATAGCTAGGGATCAGTGTGCCCCAGACCCCAAGGTCCTCTCCAGAACACATTCTGTAAACTAAGATAGAATCATCCAGGGGAAGGTTCTTTGGGGAGGGGGGCTCACTCGAGCCTCTCATTGGGGAATCTTTGATAGATATGCTAATTATTAAAGCTTATAATGTTATACCCGATCTTTTGAGGGGGGGGCATTTTTGCAGTGTGCATTTCGGTGCATTTGAGCTGGACGTGTGCACCTAAGGATCCTTAAAATAAATACCAAGATAAAATCCCTTTTCCCCTTCTAACCATGTATGACTCTTGATCTTAAGACCAGGAAAAGGCATCAGACTGCTTGGTACCAAGGTCCAACAAACTGGGAAAAAGCAAGAGGAGGTCACACATGCTATTAGATGGTTATTGTGCTAGAAAATAAGGGGAAAAAAAAGAGGTGGGTTTCTACAATTTGATGAGCATCATCCACTTTCCATCTGGCAAATGCATCAGGTCTTTAAGCATGATACGTTTACTACATTGAACTTGCCTTCTCACAGAAGACCACAGGTCTCACCTTCTCCTTTGGGAAGGTAAGTGGCATCTAGCCTGGCAGATAACACCTAGAAGAAGTATCACTGTTCATGGTGGCAGAACCTAGCGTAGTCTGCAAGTTTTGCTCTGGATTCACAAGAAATTTCATAGAAACCACAGTAGCCCTCTGATCCATGTACAACCTCCCCTAACAGAGAGCTGCAGGCTGCCTTAATAATGGACAGGACTGGTGGCAGATTTCAGGCATGCCATTAAAAGTGCTGGCTTGAAAACGCGGGTGTTGTCAGATGGTAGTCAATCCCTGGAGCAAACACAACGTGGCAAGCAGCTATGCCTCCTTCAACCTCATCCTTTCTGGAGACCATACACCAGCAGCACACAGGCTTTGCACATGCACTATGAGAGCAGCAGAAATTGCCCATCTTGGACAAACAGAGAAACATGAGGGTTCACCTATCCTCTATGGGGATTTGGCCACTTTTTGAGCAAATGCTGGGGAAGATGCTGCCATGGCATTGTGGAGGAGTACTTATGCATGGTAAGTGGACAGATTTCCCCCCACCATGAGAAACACTCATTGGTATACTTCTCCAAGTGCAATGCTACATCTGAAATAGAGCCCCTCGGAGACTTAAGTTTTTTGGTTTTTTTCTTTTTGCAACTCAAGATTACTGAGTTTTCAGAGTCTCTCTTTAATGTCACATATGTGGCTCATGTCCCTCAGGCCCCACCAAAAGCAGTCTGGGATATTTGCACAGACCCCTCACAATGGAAATAAGAGGATGTAAGGAGGGAGGATTAGGCTGCTGATCCCTTTATTGTTCTTGAGCCAGAAGAAAGCATCCTCCTGGCTTAAGAACCACAGTGATGAAAAAGTTTTCCAGCCAAAACGAATCAGATGGAGTTACTGGGTGGTGGCTTTAATTTTTTTTTTTTTCTCTTTCCCCTCCCTCCCCCTTCAGACAAGCAATGAAGAGTCACAGGGTTGTACTCCACTAATAAAATACCACATAGTCCTTCCCCCTGATGGAGGGGAAAGGCACTGTAACCCAAGGAAAAATAAACCTTTCTCCCCACCCCCCTCCTTTCTCTGCAGTATCAAAAAAAAAAAAAGGGAAGAAAGGACCCTGGTCCCAGACTGACACCTTCAGTGTGTGTCTGCAGGGAAAGGGGTAGGTGGGGGGAGGGAAATTAGATGATGATATAAAAGAAAACAAAACCAGCAAATTCTGCTCTGAAAGGATTAAACTGAGGTTTTCCAAAAAAACACCCTGCCATTATATAATGGGGCTTAACTTGGAGTCACTGGGGTCACATGATGCAGCAGACTAGAAAACCCAAAGCACAGTCTAGCCTTTTAACTGTGTCGCGGGTTCGGTTTGTAACCGGGCGGAAACACCAATTTAGTGTAGTGGTTTGGTCCAAAATACTCATTACTGTTTATCTGCTGTGAGATAAGAATTAGGAGAAATTCAAAGCAGGCACCAAAATTGAAAGAATATAAAGTTTATTAACAGACCTAAAAGAGGGAAGGAAAAAAAAAATTATACCACCTTCAGAACTCTCCTCCTCCCCCCACCTTCCTCCCTTCTCCCACTGACAATGTAAAAAGACAACCCTTAAGATGTTCAGTCTGTTTACCACTTCCATAATAACCTTGTTTAGTCCATTTAGAAAGAGAAGTCTCTTCTTGCTCATGCTATGAAAACATTATAACGAGACAGCTGCCCACTTCCAAATATTGTTCAGTCCATTTAGGAAGAGGAGTCTCTCTGCCTGCGTGTGAGTCCTTTCCCCCGACTTGCAGCTTTTCCCGCAACTGCTTTCGAGGGTCCACTCTTGAAGTTTTTTGGGGTACAATTTTAAGGTTGAGCCGTTCAGAAACAAAAACAGAGGCCCTTCTCCTCCCCTGGGAGCAAAGGGTCTTCATCATCTTCATCGTTAAGACTATCTCTGGGAGCATCTCTAGGTACTGAGGTTTTCTCCTTTCCCGTTTAGAGCAAAAGTCCTCATCTGGTTCATCTCTAGGGACTGAGGTTTTCTCCTTTCCTGTTTGGAGCCAAAGTCCTCATCTGGTTCATCCCTCCCTGTCCAAACTTCTCATGAAATTACAGCTGCGTCAGCATCTGCCTATCTCGGTGCAGGTGCTTTTGCTTACAAGTTGAACACTCCACCCCCCATATCTTCATGAAATTACAACAGGATACTCTGATATATCATAGCTTCACAACAGAATTTCAGCTTTAAGCATCTCCTCTCTCTCTTCCCTCAGGTTTTCAGCTCTTCACAGCAGTAAAAGGGTTAATCTCACCTCGGCCTTGCAGCTTTGCAGCTGGAATGTTGAATTTTTCTTATCGCAGTGGAGAGGGGGGAGAGCCGAGCCGCTCCGGCTGCCCACGGCAAGGCAGTGGGGGGGGTTCCATGGCTGGAACAGGTCCATGGCTCCAGGATGGCCGTGGCCCGGCCCGGCCTGGCCCAAGCAGGGCCTGGCCAGGCCCGCTGGCCCCCACACGGGGCCTGCAGCCACCTGTCCCAGCGCCGGAAACGAGAGAGAGCTTGGAGGGGGAGTTTGCCTATTCTTAAATGTGGATCACAGAGGTGTTCACAACTTTAAGTGGCTTAGAGAATTGTCCATATTCAAACTGGCCAGCTGATAGGTTCTATCAGTTCCCAGAGGAAGCTGTAAGCACCCCTTAGCAAGGACGTCCCTTCCGGGACTATGCTTGCTAACCTATGACGAACTGTTACTCTAACCATAAAAAAATAAAATAATAAAGTGATATTGTTATTGCAAGGCAAGGTGGTTGCTCACACCCTAATGGTCAGGGTATTTTTTTACCCCTTTTGCTCTTACTGACTGAAATACCATATTAGTGTGAGTTGAACTCCTCACCTTTCTGCTTATCAGGGTGGTGACCTGTTTTTCTGGGATGCTGCTGGCACCGGGCAGTGATGCCATGTGGAACATGGGGACTGAACCAACTCCCAAAGCCTTAAGGCATGCAGGGCTGATTTGCACTGAAAGCAAAATAAAGCACAAGTGGAAACTTTATTACAGCAATCTAGGTATCAAAACCTATCATTGGGTTTCCAGGTCAAAATTGAGGGGATGATTTTTGTAGCATGCCAGTTACATCTCTAACTCCATCTATGATCCACCTAGCCCCCTGGTTCTCCATAACCTTTAGGGTGACTTAGTTGTGCAACCACAGGCAACCCTTAAGCTTCTCTGTACTTGACATCTCCCAGTGCTGTCTAGACCTGAGGTCCTAGCTGTAGGGCTGAACAAGCTCCAGTGGCATGGATGGGAATAACCAAAACAAGAAGAAAGCTTAACAAAAGATCACCCTAGAACTCTGCTTTTGGAAACCCAAGGTTTCATTGACTACAGACCCAATGGCTGGAGCAGACCAGCCACTGCCAGCATGCTGTGGCATGCCTAGGAGGTCCAGCAGCAGCACTGGGCCCTGCTGGTACCATCAGGCTGGAAATCTGGAGATAATCCTGAACTCATGTTTTCTTTTAAATGACAACAAATGCAAATCTGTACTTCACATTTGAATCTTAAAAACTGGCTTCAGTCTGGATTATTGTTGTGGAACAACCATGAAACAACCAGACAGGGTGTCTCATCTCTCCCACTGCTCCTGCAAACCATGTCCATGCAACTACCAACCCTAAACCTTCTCATTCTTATCTAGTAAACATGCAGCAACCCAAACATGAGGAACACGTTTTTATGTTGTATTTATTCATAGCCCCAAGAGGAAGGCTGGCCAAACAAAGGCATACACAGCTGTTGAGGTTTTAAGAGGTCTATTTTTTTTTTCTGTTAAAGGAATTTTTTCCCCCTACATACTGTTACTAAGACGACAAATTGCTGGGTGCTTAAGAGAGACAAAAGACCTGACTGCTCCTTTTGTTTCACCTGGGTGTGTGGGCAGTTGGGTCTCCTGCATTCGGACAGAGAGGAGTCGGCTTGCTTTGGCTGCTTTTCCTTGTGCTGGAAAGCCCCGGGATCCCAAAGCCGCCTTCCCTGCCCCGCTGGAGGCCAAGCTGTGGCCGCCCTGCCCTGCCGCTGCTTATAGCCTTCGCTACGCTGTAGCCGTGCTGGCCCTGCCTGCCCAGAACTCCGGGAGGTTCCCCGCTTGGATATATCGCGTCTGCCACCCAGGATTTGTGTTCGTCCCTGCCGTTCCAGCCTGCCGTTCCAGCCTGCTGTTCCCGAGGGTCCAGCCGGACACCGGGGCCAGCACCCCAGGGGTTTGTGAAGCCTTTGTTCCATCCTTCCCCGGGACCCCAGACCACCAGTGCCACGTGCTCCCCGAGCTCGCTCCGGAGCGCCCTCTGCAGCCGCGGGGAAACCATCGCACCTGCCCTGCTCATCGGGAGCTGCCAGCGCCCCTGCCGGCTGCAAGCAGAACTGCACCCAAGGGGAAAAGGGCCTGACAGCCGAGAAGGCTGGCACTGGGTTTGTGATTGTTTGCTGTTACTGCCATAGTTATTGTTGTTTGTTTGACTGGTTATACACATATAGATATATAATAGTAAAGAACTGTTATTCCTATTTCCCACATCTTTGCCTAAAAGCCCCTTGATTTCAAAATTATAATAACTCAGAGGGAAGAGGGTTGCATCTGCCATTCCAAGGGAGGCTTCCGCCTTCCTTAGCAGACACCTGTCTTTCAAACCAAGACAGATCTTGGCGCCCAACTGTGGGGCTTGAGGGCATTAAGAGACAGAGGTGAAAAAGGAATAACAGTTCTTGGGTAACTTAATTTCATGTGCTGGATATAGGAACCTTGTTAGGCAGCACTATGGGGTCTAGTTTACCCTGGTTTGGGTGGCAGGTGGTCGTGGCTATATTCTTCCCCTTTGCAGCTCCTTACCTAAACATGGGTCCTCTGACTAAGGCTACCATTGCTGTTATCCAGTTTGCACTATAGGTCAGGAAGGTGAGGAATTCATGGGTTTTTAACTTCCTCCAGAATGTGGGCACATGGAAAAAGGGCTATCACACACTAAGTGCATGTTTTTGGGGCTATGTTAAAAATGGTACCTTCTGTGAGGAAATGACACCAGGGGAAGTTTTCTCCCAACCCCTCAACCAGTTCTTTGGGCCCACCCCACCAGTTTTCGAAGGGTTTCGATTCCCTCTGAGTACTAACCAACTGGTGCTGGTAGGCCTACTCTATTTAGCACTCAAGGATAAGTTGAGATTGTCTTGGATAATTACCCAGACACTAGCCCCAGAGACTGATCCTGCCCAGGAACCTGACACGGCCACAGACAATAGAGATCCTGCCCCAGACACTAGAGATCCTACCCCAGAGCCTGATCCTGCCCCAGAACCTGACACGGCCTCAGACACTAGAGATCCTACCCCAGAGCCTGATCCTGCCCCAGAACCTGACACAGCCCCAGACACTAGAGACCCTGCCCCACAGCGTGATACCGCCCAACAGCCCACCTCAGAAATAGACTACCAGAACTGGGTGGGGGTACTGGTGAAAGGGATGCAGGAGATATGCCAGGAGATGGGCCAGGTGCGCCAGGAGATGTGCCAGGAGATGGGCCAGGTGCGCCAGGGGATGTGCCAGGAGATGGGCCAGGTGAGCCAGGGAATATGCCAATTGCTAAGGGAATACACCTCCTCAGCTAGTGAAAAACCCTCTCCCTGCCCCAAAGAGGGTGAGTCCGATGGTGCAGCAGTGGAACCCACAGATGTTACAACCATCCAGGTTTCAGCTGAACCACAAGGACAACCACAGCCAGCAGCAGTCACCCCTGTGCAAAGGAGGAAGTATAAGACCAAATCAGTATGACCAGTTAATGATGATGGGCAACCAGGGCCCTCACAACCAGCAGGAGAGCCAGAGCCAGAAATCATCACTGAGTCCCTGTCGTACGACAGTCTCCATGGTATGCAAAAAGACATTGTGCGAAGGGGGCGTGAGCCTTATACAACCTGGCTGCTTCGGGTTTGGGACCTTATGGGCACAGGTGTTCAACTGGATAGTGGTGAGGCAAGGTATCTGGGATCGTTGACCCAGGACCCAGGTGTGGACCAGATATTTGTGAGGGAGCCAGAGCCCCTTTCTCTCTGGGAGTGGCTCTTAATGAGTGTGAGAGAAAGGTTCGTTCACAAAGACAGAGTGCAGGAGTACCATCATAGAATGCAGTGGAAGACACTCAAGGAAGGGATCCAGCAGCTAAGAGAGGTGGCAGTATTAGAGGTACTCTTTGGGAGGGATGGACAGCATGATAATGACCCCGATAAGGTCAGGTGCACAGGACAGATGATGTGGAATCTGGCAAAGCTAGGGCCACCGCAATACACCACCTTCATTGCAACGATTGATGCTGACAATAACCAAGAAACAGTGGGCTCTGTTGCCAACAAGCTCAGGAATTATGACAGTATGGTCAATGGTCCGCTGAAAGCTCATGTCTCTGCTGTGGTCCAGGACCTCAAAGAGGAGATGAAGGAGATGAGGAAGGAAATGAGGGAGGAGATGACGGAGGAGATGAGGGAGGAGATGAGGAAGGTCAGTGTGGCACCAGTGCGAGTCACAGGCCCCCAAGTCAGAGCCCATCATCCTCCATCTAGAGAGAGAGGGTACACCCCACGACCTGACCTGTGGCTTTTTTCTGTGTGAGCATGGGGAAGACATGAGAAGGTGGGATGGGAAACCCACCTCTGTCCTGGCAGTGCAGGTGCGTGAACTCAAGGAGGGAGGCACTAACCGAGGGAGTTCCACTAAAGTGAAAGTAGCCTCAGCCTCCCGTGACCGAGCTGCCAGGTATTACAAAAGGGAGGATGATATGTCGGATCCCCTTGAAGGTACCTCGAGCATGTACGCCCAGGGAAAGAATGATAACCAGGGCTAGAGGGGCCCTGCCTCTAGCCAGGAAGAGGCACGGAAGAACCGGGTTTTCTGGACGGTGTGGATTCGATGGCCTGGCACATCAGAGCCACAAAAATATGATGCATTGGTTGATACTGGGGCACGGTGCACTTTAATGCCATCAGGACATGTGGGGGCAGAACCTGTATCCATCACTGGGGTGACCGGAGGATCACAGCAGTTGACCCTGTTGGAAGCTGAGGTGAGCCTGACTGGGAAGGAGTGGCAAAAGCATCCGATTGTGACCGGCCCAGAGGCCCCGTGTATTCTGGGCATAGACTTCCTCTGGAACGGCTATTTACAAAGACCCGAAAGGACTCAGGTGGGCATTTGGGATTGCTGCTGTGGAGGCAGAGGGCATTAGGCAATTGAACACCCTGCCTGGACTATCAGAGAATCCTTCTGCAGTTGGGCTCCTGAAAGTGGAAGAGCAATTAGTGCCAATTGCCACCTCGACAGTGCACCGCTGGCAGTATCGGACAAATCGAGATGCTGTGATCCCCATCCACAAGATGATCCGTGAGCTAGAGAGCCAAGGGGTGGTCAGCAAGACCCACTCACACTTCAATAGTCCCATCTGGCCTGTGCGCAAGTCTGATGGGGAATGGAGATTGACTGTGGACTTGAATGAAGTGACTCCACCGCTGAGCACTGCCATGCCGGACACGTTGGAGCTCCAGTATGAGCTGGAGTCCAAAGCAGTGTAGTGGTACATCACTACTGACATTGCTAATGCATTTTTCTCCATTCCTCTGGCAGCAGAGTGCAGGCCTCAGTTTGCCTTCACCTGGAGGGGCGTGCAGTACACCTGGAATCGACTGCCCCAGGGGTGGAAGCACAGTCCTACCATCTGCCATGGACTAATCCAGACTGCACTGGAAAAGGGTGAGGCCCCAGAACATCTGCAGTACATTGATGACATCATTGTGTGGGGGAACACCGCAACAGAAGTGTTTGAGAATGGAGAGAGAATAATCCAAATTCTCTTGGAAGCTGGTTTTGCCATCAAGAAGAGCAAAGTCAGGGGACCTGCCCGAGAGATCCAGTTCCTGGGAGTAAAGTGGCAAGATGGACGAAGTCACATTCCCACTGAGGTCATCAATAAGATCACAGCAATGTCTCCACCAACCAACAAGAAGGAAACACAAGCTTTCCTAGGTGCCATAGGTTTTTGGAGGATGCACATTCCTGAGTACAGCCAGATCGTGAGCCCTCTCTACCTGGTTACCCGCAAGAAGAACGATTTCCACTGGGGCCCTGAACAGCAGCAAGCCTTCGCCCAGATCAAGCAGGAAATCACACATGCGGTAGCCCTTGGCCCAGTCAGGACGGGACCAGAGGTGAAGAACGTGCTCTACTCTGCAGCCGGGAACAATGGTCTGTCCTGGAGCCTCTGGCAGAAGGGCTGTGGTGAGACTCGTGGCCGACCACTGGGATTCTTGAGCCGAAGCTACAGAGGGTCTGAAGCCAACTACACTCCCACAGAGAAAGAAATCTTGGCAGCTTATGAAGGAGTCCAAGCTGCCTCAGAAGTAATCGGCACAGAGGCACAACTCCTCCTGGCACCCCGACTACTGGTGCTGGGGTGGATGTTCAAAGGAAAGGTTCCTTCCGCGCATCACGCCACTGACACTACTTGGAGCAAATGGATCGCACTCATCACTCAGCGCACCCGAATTGGAAACCCAAGTCGCCCTGGGATCTTGGAAATAATTACGAACTGGCCAGAAGGTGAGACTTTTGGGTTATCTTCTGAAGAAGAAGAGGAGCAGGTGACGCGTTCCGAAGAAGCCCCACAATATAACAAGCTACCAGAGAATGAAAGACAATACGCCCTCTTCACTGATGGTTCCTGCCGAATTGTAGGCACTAGCCGGAAATGGAAAGCCGCTGTATGGAGCCCCACACGACAAGTTGCACAGGCTACTGAAGGAGAAGGTGGATCAAGCCAACTCGCTGAACTCAAAGCGGTTCAATTAGCTCTGGACATAGCTGAAAGAGAGAAGTGGCCAAAGCTCTACCTCTACACTGATTCATGGATGGTAGCCAATGCTCTGTGGGGTTGACTGGAAAGGTAGAAGAAAGCAAACTGACAGCACTGAGGAAAACCAATCTGGGCTGCTGAGGAGTGGAAAGGCATTGCCACTCGAGTAGAGAAGCTATCCATGAAGGTCCATCATGAAGATGCTCACGTCCCCAAGAGCCGGGCTAACGAAGAACATCGTAACAACAAACAGGTAGATCAGGCTGCCAAAATAGACGTGTCCCAGATAGACTTGGAAAGGCAACGCAAGGGATAGTTGTTCCTAGCTCGATGGGCCCATGATGCCTCAGACCATCAGGGCAGAGATGCCACCTACAAGTGGGCACGAGATCGAGGGGTGGATCTAACCATGGACAGTATCTCCCAGGTTATCCATGACTATGAGACATGTGCTGTGGTCAAGCAGGCCAAGCGGGTGAAGCCCCTGTGGTATGGTGGGCGATGGTCCAAATACAAGTATGGGGAGGCCTGGCAGATTGATTACATCACACTGCCTCAAACCCGCCAAGGCAAGCGCTATGTGCTCACAATGGTAGAAGCCACCACTGGATGGCTGGAGACCTACCCTGTGCCTCATGCTACTGCCCATAACACCATCCTGGGCCTTGAAAAGCAAGTCCTTTGGAGGCATGGTACCCCTGAGAGAATCGAGTCTGATAATGAGACTCATTTCAAGAACAGCCTTATAAACACCAGGGCTAGAGAACATGGCATTGAGTGGGTGTACCACATCCCTTACCATGCACCAGCAGCTGGGAAGGTTGAGTGGTGTAATGGACTGCTTAAAACCACCTTGAAGGCACTAGGTGGGGGGACTTTCAAAAACTGAGAGGTGCATTTAGCAAGAGCCACCTGGTTAGTTAACACCCGAGGCTCCACCAGCCGAGCAGGCCCTGCCCAGTCTGAACCCCTACAAACAACAGATGGAGATAAGGTTCCAGTGGTGCACATGAGAGGTATGCTTGGAAAAACTGTTTGGGTTAAGTCTGCCTTGAGCAAAGACAAACCCATCTGTGGGGCTGTTTTTGCTCAGGGACCAGGTTGCACCTGGTGGGTGATGCAAAGGGATGGAGAGACCCGATGCATACCTCAAGGGGACCTTGTTTTAGGGTGAACTACCCATGGCTCTGTACTTGTATCAGTATCAGCATGTATATATGTATATAATTCGGGTGATGCATGTATTTATATAGTTAAAAGGGTTAAGTTTCATGTAACATGTTAGTATGGGAAAAAATTCGGGGTGGATAATGTTGGGGTTTTAAGAGGTCTAGGTTTTTTTCTGTTAAAGGAATTTTTTCCCCCTACATACTGTTACTAAGACGACAAATTGCTGGGTGCTTAAGAGAGACAAAAGACCTGACTGCTCCTTTTGTTTCACCTGGGTGTGTGGGCAGTTGGGTCTCCTGCGTTTGGACAGGCGTTCGGACAGAGAGGAGTCGGCTTGCTTCGGCTGCTTTTCCTTGTGCTGGAAAGCCCTGGGATCCCAAAGCCGCCTTCCCTGCCCCGCTGGAGGCCAAGCTGTGGCCGCCCTGCCCTGCCGCTGCTTATAGCCTTCGCTACGCTGTAGCCGTGCTGGCCCTGCCTGCCCAGAACTCCGGGAGGTTCCCCGCTTGGATACATCGTGTCTGCCATCTGGGATTTGTGTTCGTCCCTGCTGCTCCAGCCTGCCGTTCCAGCCTGCCGTTCCAGCCTGCTGTTCCCGAGGGTCCGGCCGGACACCAGGGCCAGCTGCCCAGGGGTTTGTGAAGCCTTTGTTCCATCCTTCCCCGGGACCCCAGACCACCAGTGCCACGTGCTCCCCGAGCTCGCTCCGGAGCGCCCTCTGCAGCCGCGGGGAAACCATCGCACCTGCCCTGCTCATCGGGAGCTGCCAGCGCCCCTGCCGGCTGCAAGCAGAACTGCACCCAAGGGGAAAAGGGCCTGACAGCCGAGAAGGCTGGGACTGGGTTTGTGATTGTTTGCTGTTATTGCCATAGTTATTGTTGTTTGTTTGACTGGTTATACACATATAGATATATAATAGTAAAGAACTGTTATTCCTATTTCCCACATCTTTGCCTAAAAGCCCTTGATTTCAAAATTATAACTCGGAGGGAAGGGGAGTTACATCTGCCCTTCCAAGGGCGGCTTCCTCCTTCCTTAGCAGACACCTGTCTTTCAAACCAAGACAACAGCCCGCCAGCTTTAAGGAGTAATGTTGCTCACAGGCGTGTGATGGAGCAAGTGTTGGTGTTTCCCTCCCCAGGACCAGGAAGCAGAAGCAATCTGTATCTTCTGCGATATCTGCTTATTTTGCACAGCCAAGGGGTTTTCTTTTTCTCAGTCAAAGGGAAACAAACAGCTCCTATAAGCACACATATTTTCTTTCCATTTGGACAAGGCACCTCAGAAGAATGTACAATGAGAAATTAAATAATCAAGCAGGTAACAAAAGCAGGAAGAAATAAGGCTTTATCAATAGTTTCTCTGCTTGTACATTACAGGAACTATATAAAAAATAAAAAAAAAAGAAAGCAAGCCAACAATGAGGGGTTTCTCCACTGTGGTAGCACCAGGTGAAGGGTAAAGCAGAATAACACTGGAGACATGGACAGCAGGGCAGCATCACATGAGGTGTCTAGGTTGTTATTCTATACAATTTCATGTTATTACCAGGGGTTGTTATGAATGTATTGTGATGTTGGCTTTTTTGCATGTTACTTAATGTTAGAAAAAACTTTACCTAGGTTCTGTAATGTAATACATGATATAGAATGTCTATTGTTTATGTAGTCAATTTAGAGAAGATAGGCAGAGAAAGTCTTCACATTCCTGGAGTATCTTATCAGAGAAGAAGAAAACCAGAAACCATAGAGAAGAATTTATGGAGGGAGCAGAGACAGAATGGAGCCAAGGAGGAAGATAAGGCTGATCGGATGATACACAGAAACTCCAAAGGATTTATGAATCATGCATGATTGTGATGTGTATGCAATAAGAGATGTACTTTAAAGAGGATCTTTTGGATGTAGAAGTGTGCCTTTGGATCTCTGCCAAAACACCTGGCCATATGTAGTGGTGTGGTCCAAAATACTCATTACTGTTTATCTGCTGTGAGATAAGAATTAGGAGAAATGCAAAGCAGGCACCAAACTTGAAAGAATATAAAGAAGTTTCTTAACAACTCTAAAAGAGGGAAGAAAAAAAAATTATACCACCTTCAGAACTCTCCTCCTCCCCCCACCTTCCTCCCTTCTCCCACTGACAATGTGAAAAAACAACCCTTAAGATGTTCAGTCTGTTTACCACTTCCATAATAACCTTGTTTAGTCCATTTAGAAAGAGAAGTCTCTTCTTGCTCATGCTATGAAAACATTATCACAACGAGACAGCCACCCACTTCCAAATATTGTTCAGTCCATTTAGGAAGAGGAGTCTCTCTGCCTGCGTGTGAGTCCCTTCCCCCGACTTGCAGCTTTTCCCGCAACTGCTTTCGAGGGTCCACTCTTGAAGTTTTCTGGGGTACAATTTTAAGGTTGAGCCGTTCAGAAACAAAAACAGAGGCCCTTCTCCTTCCCTGGGAGCAAAGGGTCTTCATCATCTTCATCGTTAAGTCCTCATCTGGTTCATCTCTAGGTACTGAGGTTTTCTCCTTTCCCGTTTGGAGCAAAAGTCCTCATCTGGTTCATCTCTCCCTATCCAAACTTCTCATGAAATTACAGCTGCGTCAGCATCTGCCTATCTCGGTGCAGGTGCTTTTGCTCACAAGTTGAACACTCCACCCCCCATATCTTCATGAAATTACAACAGGATACTCTGATATATCATAGCTTCACAACAGAATTTCAGCTTTAAGCATCTCCTCTCTCTCTTCCCTCAGGTTTTCAGCTCTTCACAGCAGTAAAAGGGTTAATCTCACCTCGGCCTTGCAGCTTTGCAGCTGGAATGTTGAATTTTTCTTATCGCAGTGGAGAGGGGGGAGAGCCGAGCCGCTCCGGCTGCCCACGGCAAGGCAGTGGGGGGGGTTCCATGGCTGGAACAGGTCCATGGCTCCAGGATGGCCGTGGCCCGGCCCGGCCTGGCCCAAGCAGGGCCTGGCCGGGCCCGCTGGCCCCCACACGGGGCCTGCAGCCACCTGTCCCAGCGCCGGAAACGAGAGAGAGCTTGGAGGGGGAGTTTGCCTATTCTTAAATGTGGATCACAGAGGTGTTCACAACTTTAAGTGGCTTAGAGAATTGTCCATATTCAAACTGGCCAGCTGATAGGTTCTATCAGTTCCCAGAGGAAACTGTAAGCACCCCTTAGCAAGGACGTCCCTTCCGGGACTATGCTTGCTAACCTATGACACCGTAATACCCTTTTTGCTATTGTCTTCTAATTGTACCTTTTATTAAAGGTCTTTTTAAATTTTATAAAGAGTGAACCTCGTTTTTCACAGGGTGGAAGTAAGGAACTCTCCCTTTGAGAAGAGGGGCATAGCTTGGCGTCAAGAGAAGCATTGCGGGAGGGGAAAACCCGTCTACCATTGTTCATTATCGCCTGGGGTACTTGGTGAGCATTTTGCATGTAAATCACTCTCGCTTTTGTCCCTTCCCATTCCTTGGGAGAGCACAACTCCAAGAGGAGAACACAGTTGAGCTGACCAGAGCCAATCAGAGCCATGCCGATTGGGGCCAAGCGGACCCAAACGGAGCTGAGCAGAACAGAGTTGAGCTGAGCCCAGCTGAAAACTGTCAAACACAGCCGAGCCCAGCGGAACAGGGTGGACAGTCTGGGAAGAGTTGGAGTGGTGCAGCCTGGATGAGCCGGCTTGGAAGGTTTGTCCGTCATTGCTTTTCGTTGTCTTGGGGTCTGGGAAGGAGAACAATGGCTGCAGAAAAGGCCACCATCTTGTCTTTGTCTTGGCGGCAATGGGGAACTGAGTCAAGGTGGTGAGCATGTTTTGTGTGTAAATCACCATCTTTTTGTATACTTCTGTTATTAATATTGTGCTGTTATTGTTTGTTTCTCATCCCATTGCTGTTTCTTTTTAATAAATTGTTATCTTAACCCAGTCTCTGCCTTTGTCCCTTTCTCACCAGAGGGAGACAGGGGGAAGGGGAGTAGCTTATTTGGGGTTTGTTGGGGTTTAGGATTTTTCCTTTTGTTTCTTTCTCTCAGGAATTTTGTCCCATCTGTCCCTAAGAAACAATAACGACCGATACTTAAGAGAGACAAAAGAAGTTGCCAAGCTCAGGGGGGAGGAGGGCACCTGGCTGCACTTTTCTTATCTGAGGGTTTCTCTTGGAGGGGCAGAGATACCGCGAGAATTGGGCTGAGCACAGCTCCTAGCTCTCTTAGCTTTGGAGAAGGACGGTTGAGTTGCTGCTTACTGGGGGGGGGGAATTCACTCCTGCTGCCGGACCCCACCCCGTCTTGCTTCTTCTGCCGTGGGTGAGCCTTTGCTCGTGAGAGCAGCCACTGAACTGGGACTTTATTAACACCCTACCTCATTAAAAAAAGACTTTGATCATCTGCTCAGGTGCCTCAGGGGAAACCCTGGGACCCCAAGCCCATTTCCCCTCCAAGGGAGACTCTCTCGGCCATGTTCTGGACCCAGGCTGCCACTGCCCAGCCCCTGCCGTTTCTTTGCCACTGCTCCGGGATTTGCTACACTGCAGCCCCACACCCCCTGCCTGCCGGGACGTCCTGCGGTTCCAGCTACAGCTGTGGAGTTTCTGATACATCTCATCTACCACTCCGGGATTTTGCTTATCCCTGCCATTTCAGCTTGCTGCTTCCGAGGTTCCTGCTACAGCTCCTTTCGCCATCCAGAGGGGGCAGCAAGATCAGCTGCCCCTGGGGGTTTGTAAAGGAAGCCCCTTTTCCATCCCTTCCACCAGCTGCGTCCGTCATTACCACATGAGAGAGATGGCTGAACTCGTGACACAGCGCCCCCTGCAGTCACAGGAGAATCATCGCACCTGCCCTGCCTGGCCTGGAGCCACCAGCGTCCCTCCCAGCTGTGACCATAACTACACCAAAGGGGAAAGTGCCTGCAGCCAAGAGAAGGCTGTTACTGGTTCTCTGGTTTTGTTTGTTCTTGTTTGTTTGCCTTGTTATCCATATACATACTAGTAAAGAACTGTGTGGAGATAGAGCTAGAAAGCAGAAATGAGAGCACTGCTAAACTCATGTCAGAAGTAGACGCGCTAATGCTGCTAGGCCACAAACCATGACAGGCAGTATGGCCTATAACAAAATAGTATAAGGGAGCAGCATACTTGGTATGTACCTGTGTCGGTTAGTGCTAGCTTGTAGTTTTGCAATGTTATTGAGAAACATAGATATGGTTGTTATAGTGATTGCTGCTTATATAAGAATTTATTTTTAGTTACTGCTGAAAAGGTATAAATACTCAGCTCTGTATCAATAAAATCGGCTTCTTGCATCCAAACAATCTGCCCCATCTCTTCCATCGTCAACCGTCTTGCGACAGAATTGTTATTTCTTTTCCCATATCTTTGCCTGAAAGCTCCTTAATTTCAAAGTTATAATTATTCGGAGGGAAAGGGGTCATATTCTCCATTTCAAGGGAGGTTCTCGCCTCCCTTGGCAGACACCTGTCTTTCAAACAGGGTTTAATTCCCCGCTTGTTTTAAACCACTTGTTGAGGTTTGGCCAAATTTAGAAATATATCCTCTGAGAGAAGGCACAACCACCCCTTCCCCCCCTCCAGGTTCGGGAAAAAATAAATTTTCCTCGAAGGAAAGTGAAGGAGATAAAACTATTTATTTACCAAACACACGGGAAAAGGAAAATAATGCTAAATAATAAAATCTTTCACTGTGGAGGAAAAACCTGGCAAAGTGTTAGAGTCCTCCCTTTGGTCTCCTCGGAGCTGGGGCTTGGCCCAGCGCCAGGCCCTCTGTGCCCTGTGGAAAGTCCTCTTGATGTGCTCTGAGGTTGAAAGCAGTCCAGTAGAAAAGGGAGAAAATCTGGAATTCCAGGGAAGCAAAAGCAAAGTTCAACTCTCAGTCTCTCTCTGGAGAACAAGAAACTGAAACAACTGGCCAAAAGCTGACTGGAAAGCAGCAAGCCGGGTGCTTCCTCGCTCCCCTGCCGCAGTGGGGAAAACCAATTGCTATCTCTGTGTGTCCTTGAACAAGCTGCACACTGCTTTGAAAAAGTTTTGCTCAGATTTTCCTTCCCCCTCTCAGGCTCATTTTAAAGGCATAGAAAGGCACAAAAATTAATTTCTGGGCATAGGGCAGCGATATGGGATACACATCATAAGGTCACCCCAAGACACCACTCCAGATACAATTTTGATCTAAGCATTGCTGTATTAGGTACAGAGCCACTGGTTAAAAGGTTGCTTGGTCTATTCATGTGGTTGTGGTATCTAACCCTGTATATATTCCGTTATGTACCCCTTCTCAGTGCTCTTTTTCAGAGCAGGCAAAGGGATCAGGATTGCTTTGTTGATGTCCTGTGTGATATCAGCTTATGACATGATAACATCAGGGGCAATGAAGGTTATTTGGGATGTATATTCAGTGTTGCTCTCCTGCCCTGGCCTTGGGTGCTGCCTCTGGGAATTCATTAATAATCATACCCAGCCTGTGGGGGGAACAGGGGAGGATTATTTTCCCAACCTGTTCACCCCCTTTTCCTCCTTCAGGCCTGTTACAACAGATTTTGAGAATTTTGAATTCCCCTTGGATGTTAAGGAAAGCATGTTCTTGATGCTAAATCTGCCAGGTCTCCTCAGTGTCATCAACACCATGATTAGAGTTACAAAAGAGATTTCTAGGAAGGTCCTTCAGAGATCTGCCCTAAGAGTGGATAGTCCTGAGTGGCATGGAATGTGGGAGGACATGGGCCAATATTTGGGGACATTCTTTGCTCCAATGGTTTGGAAGTTCACCCTGAACAACTACAGGACCCTGATAAAGTGACAGAATATTTGCAAGGAGAATGCTGTGGCAACTCCAGAGAGGAGCAACTTATTGCAGTGTGTTGGGCCCTGGCTACTATTTATCAGACACTGCTCGATACTAGACAGCACCCTCAGGGGAAGGAGGACAAAAGCAGAGCAATAGGCACTGTGGCCACTCAAACTGCAGCTGAACCAGAGGAACAACCAGTGCTGGTAGCAGTTGCCCCTATACAGAAGAAGAAATCCAAGACCAAATCAGTTTGCTTAGTGAGGGATGAAGAGGAAGTAGGGCCCTCACAACAGGAGGAAGAGGAAGGGCTAGCAATAATCACTCGATCCCTGTATCTGGGTGAGCTGTGAGATATGTGAAAACATTTTAGATGCCAGTTGGGTGAGCCCCTGGTGACTTGGCTGCTTTGATGTTGGGATAGCGCAGCCCACGATATGAAACTAGATGGTAGTAAAGCCAAGCTACTGGGATCCCTGTCCCAAGATGTGGGCATTGACAAGGGTATTGGGAAGAGGACAGAAAGCCTCTGGAGGTGACACCTGTCAAGTGTGAGGGAAAGGTATTCTTGCAAGGATGATCTAGTAGTGTGTCCAAGCAGGTGGAACGCCATGGAGAAAGGTATTCAGTACCTGAGAGAATTACCTGTGCTGGAGGTACTCTATAGGAATTCAACTAAGCAGTCCCCTACAGATTCAGATGAGGTCTGGTATACACAATCCATGCGGCAGAAGTTTGCGCGGAGTGTGCCATCGCTGTATGCCAACTCATTGGCATTTATGTCAATGAAAGAACAGTCAGTGCTTCAGGTGACAACCCAACTCTGGCAATATGAAGTTTATCTTTTTTCCTCCCTACCAACCTGCACCACGGCTGTGGAAAGACTGTCCAAGACTGTGGACAGATTGGAAAGACTTGAGCAAACTAGAGAGGAAATGTCCCATGCCCCACCAGTATCGACCAGAATCTCTGCTACTGGGAGCAAGTGCACCCCTGCTCAAGAGAGAGGGTCCCCACGACAAGGTAACCTGTGGTTTTGCCTGCATGACCACAGAGAGGACATGAGGAAGTGGGATGGAAAATCCACCTCTGCCCTAGCAGCACGGGGATGTGACTTGAAAGGGAAAACAACCATAAGAAATATGTTGCCTCTCGGAGGCGTAGCGACCTGGTTCAGGAACGGTACGACGACCACCTCAGGTCGTTCGGGCCATCAGCTCACAGGCACCAATGTGGTGGACGGCAAATGGCGTTTATTCATGGGTTACATAGGGTTAAATAACCTGGGTTTACTGAGTCACTTCCTTCTGGTCACGTATTACCTGTAGAGGGGAGGGGTTCTACCTGTCCCGCACAACGCGATATCTTCCGAACGCCTGTCCCTAATCTCCTACAGAAATACTTCAAGGTTAAATGTTGCTCCAGTTTCCTGTGGGCAAGTCCTCAGACAGAATAGAAGGGCTGATGTTACTTCTGATCCTCTTGAAGGGACCTCCAGTTCATATTTACAAGAAGTGAGCAATGAGTACTATGACCAGAACTAGTGGGGCCCTGCCTCTGGCCAGGTGGAGGAAAGGGACAATCGGATCTATTGGACTGTGTGGATCCGATTGCCTAGCACATCAGACCCACAAAAGTATAAGGCTTTAGTTGATATGAGTGCACAATGTATCCTGATACCATCAAGATATGTAGGGGCAGAATACATTTCTATTTGTAGGGTGACAGGGGGGTCCCTACAGCTGACTGTACTGGAAGCTGAAGTGAGCCTGACTGGGAATGAGTGGCAAAAACATCCCATTGTGACTGTCCCAGAGGCCCTGTGCATCCTTGGCATAGATTGCCTCAGGAGAAGGTATTTCAAGGACCCAAAAGGGCATGGTTGGGCTTTTGGGATAGCTGCTGTGGAGACAGAGGAAATTAGACAGCTGAATACCTTGCCTGGTCTCTCAGAGGACCCTTCTGCTGTGGGACTGCTGAGGGTTGAAGAATAACAGGTGCCGACTTCGGGTGGGGGAAGCCATGCAGACAATCAATGTGATAGGTAATGCAAGCTTCGTTTATTAGCAATACCGAGGCACTTGTATTGAATACAAGCTTATCAGTTCTTTAATTAGTTTAAACTTACAAAAGCGCATTCTTACTTCTACATAATTGGGTTAGATAAAAGACTACATTTGGCAAGCTTTATGTTTTGTCTTGAGAGATCAAAGTTTCTCCTCCCTTCTCATGGTCAGCACATCTTTATCAGAACAGCACTGTACCTCCTAAAAACTCCCTTTTTGTTCCCAGGCCTGTTTCTCCTGCAGGCCTTTGCTTGCAGGCTTTTTATTTGTACAGTTCTGTTATTGATTTGTTCCCTTTATCAATAATCCATGTCCCTGATCCTCTAACCATTCTGCAACAATTACCCTTTTTTCTTTTTGTAAAGGCAATATTTGATTGGCTACAGATGTAATAACTTTGTATATCATTTTTTGCAAGCATTGGCATAGGCAAGGTAAGCACACTATTATTAATAATATTACTAGTCCTACTGATGCCATGAAGATTTTTGCCTTTTCTTTTATACCCCTGTTACACCTTTTACAACTTCTGTATTCCTAGTGCTTTTTGCCTACATTCTTGGACTTGTTTGTCAAGCTAAGAGACTAAACATTTTAGAAGCTTCGTAGTTAGGGATCAGTGTGCCTCAGACCCCAAGGTCCTCTCCAGAACATATTCTGTAAACCAAGATAGAGCCATCCAGGGGAAGGTTCCTTGGGAAGAGGGGCTCACTTGAGCCTCTCATTGGGGAATCGTTGATAGATATGCTAATTAGTAAGACCTATAATGTTATACCCAATGTTGGGGGGGGGGGACGGGGACACAGAGACACAGAGAGAGAGACACAGAGATAGACTCGTCGGGGTGCATCTCGATGCATATGACCTAGACGTGTACACCTAAGGATCCTTAAAATAAATACCAAGGTAAAATCCCTTTTCCCCTTCTAACCGTGTATGACTCTTGATTTTAAAACCAGGAAAAGGCATCACTACAGTAATCAAATGCTGCACAAGTGAAACTAGCCATGGTCCTAAACCTAGTGACTTTAACTGCTGGGATATGGTTAGAGGATCAGGGGCATAGATCATTGATAGAATTATGGGATCAATAAAAGAACTGTACAAGCAAGAGCCTGCAAGCAAAAGGCCTGTGTGAGAAAAACTGTCTGCATGAGAAAAATCCCTGTGTGAGAAACAGGCCTGGGAAACAAAGAGGGAGTTTTGAAGCGATGCAGCTGTGCTGATAAGATGTGCTAACCGGGAGAGAAGGGAGGCTGAACTCTGAATTCTTTTAATCATAACATAACTGTAGAAGCTTGCCAATGTAAGTCCAATTATGTAGAAGTAGAAATACGCTTTGATAAGTTTTTAAGCCACTTAAGAGTTAACAAGCTGGTACACTATATAAGTGCCTCTGGATTGCTAATAAACGGAGCTTGCTTTTATCAACCATATTGGCTTGGGTCAGCAATTTCTCACCCCGCCGGAGTCCATGGACCCTTTTTTTCCCGGCATTTAACCATCCTTCTAAGCTGAGACTGTCTTCTTTCTGTAATTGTGTAGATAATTGATGTAACTCACTTATCTGCTTGTAAATTAGGACAGAGAGATTTATACAGCACATACCTTAGAACTTTTCACAGCCGTAGCTGTGAGCTAGTAGTGGAAAATCAATGGCTACTTAATTTTGTAATATTGTATGTCTAACACTAGTAACATCTACGCTTAACTCATCAAGCATCTGCGAAGTTATGTTTAACTTATCCCTCTCCCAGCAAGCAAGTTTATGCAAAATAGCGTGAGCCCTGGCTGCTGAAGCACCAGGTAAAAACATAGATGCTAGCAATTTTGACAGCTCTCACACGATCTAAATGGGTGGACAGCTGATTGAAAATGTCCACTAATGCTCTTGTCTCAAGACAGTCAAAAAACAATTTTTCACTCTACTTCTGTGTTTGGTGTTATACCCAAAAATTTATGCAATTCTCCTTCTTAGTTTTGTCTTTGGAGAGGGTTCCCTGACACCCACCACAAGTCACTAGCAACCACCTAGGGCAGCTGTTACATTTGCCCCAGAGTCTCGCTATTTCTCCTGCTATGGAGAATGGTGGATCTGGCAAGTCCTCAGCTCCTTCACTCAGCCACATCTGCAGCCTCTCCCAAGGTTTCTCGGGATGGAGGTCTCAGAGTTCCAGATGTTGAAGTAGTGGCATCACTTTCCTCAGGAGCTGATGCAGACTGCGCCTTCTCACTTCGGGGTCCTGTATGCATAGCATGGCACCACTTGCTGGGCACCCCTCTGGTCAGTGCTGCGGCGATGACTTGTTCCTGTTGTTGCAGGACATTCTGCAGCATTGCAGTAAAAGCAGCTGTTTGAGATGACTGTTTTGCACGGGGAGCATATATGAGCATCTTGTCTACTCCTGCTCCTTGGGGCAGCATGGCAAGAATTGTCTTAGTTTGCCTATTAGCATTTTCAAATGCATTTGGAACATTTGCTCTTCAGAGAGCTCAGTTGCATCCTTTAAGGCTGCTGACAACAAGGCTTTGTGGGCAAAAGTCTGTGACAACTGATGAATGACTACGGCCATGGTCAGCTGTGTTACTGTTGCCCCATAAGCTTCGCTCCCAGTTAGCATGTCAGCTTGGAGTGCATACAGTGGGTCTTGTGTATCACCTTGATGTTTGTTAGCTTCTTCTTGTGCTAGCTGTTTCCACGTTCGTTCCCAGAGCAGGAACTGTGAAGGGGTTAACAACAATTGTGCGATGCTGATGCAATCATTCGGACACAGGACATCTGCTGTAAAGATAGACTGCAAAATGCTTCGTGTAGATAAGTCAGCAAGCTTTTTGATTACTTCTTGCATCATTTCTTGGTGCTTCTCCCCCTCCCGGGGCCGACCCCCGGCAGCCTCGGCCGGCTCTGGCTCTGCAGGCAACGAAACTGCAGAAGCTGCTTCGCAGCCGGACGTTTCTCTGTTCGGCGGGGGGGGTTGCTCTCTCCCGCTTTTGGCCGGGAGTTAGGACCTCTCCGTTGCTCTGCCGCTTTCAGCCGGGCACCAGGACTGCCTGTGTCTCCTTGGCCCGCCTGCACCCCGCCCCCTGGGTCGAGCGGCTGTGCTTCCGCTTTTGCGGCCATTCCTCTCTCAGACGTCGGAAGGATAACATCCTGCCCTGCTGAGTTCAGCAGCTCCTGCAGTGAGTGGACGGGTGCTGCTGTGCCTTTAATCGGTTTTCTCGCGGCCAGCCCGAAGGACCATGCTACCCTGGACTCCGCTCCGGTCTCTAGCCGCTGCTCCGTAAGACCCCCGTCTGTTCCTTTCTCGGAGCTGCTATTCTCTAAAGCCTCTATGGCTGCAGCGGCCACTGTCCTCTCTGTTTTCATCTCTGTTTGAGTGCCAGTTACTGCTCTCCAGATTAAACCAACAGCTTTTGCTTCTTTAGCTTTCTTTTTGAACGATCTTGGATCAGCTAGTTCCTTACAAAGGTTTACTTCTTAACTCCCCGCTTTTCTAAAAAGCGCAAAAATAAATCAAGGGTCACCTCTGTTTCTATATCTGCGTCCAACCGCATCTGCGTCTTACCGCAATCCCTGTCGACAGGATTTGTGCAGCCTTTTCCCAGGTTTGCCCTTGTCAGCCGATACGGCGGACTCCTGTGTCAGGTCAGTCCAGGCACGGATCAGATTCTTGCCTGCAGCTGCTGATCTTTTGCCCCCCGATTGCTGCTATCGGTGCCACGTCGGTCTCCCACCCTAGTCAAGAAAACGAATTCCCAGTCTCTGCTCGGGCGCCAAAATGCTGACTTTCGGGTGGGGGAAGCCATGCAGACAATCAATGTGATAGGTAATGCAAGCTTCGTTTATTAGCAATACCGAGGCACTTATATTGTATTGAATACAAGCTTATCAGTTCTTTAGTTTAAACTTACAAAAGCGCATTCTTACTTCTACATAATTGGGTTAGATAAAAGACTACATTTGGCAAGCTTTATGTTTTGTCTTGAGAGATCAAAGTTTCTCCTCCCTTCTCATGGTCAGCACATCTTTATCAGAACAGCACTGTACCTCCTAAAAACTCCCTTTTTGTTCCCAGGCCTGTTTCTCCTGCAGGCCTTTGCTTGCAGGCTTTTTATTTGTACAGTTCTGTTATTGATTTGTTCCCTTTATCAATAATCCATGTCCCTGAACCTCTAACCATTCTGCAACAAACAGGTACCAATTGCTATCACAACAGTGTGTGGATACACAAATGCTGTTAGCAAGGAATTTTCCTGCTGCTTTCTAAGCTGTGGGATACTTTTCTCTCTCATGAAGAGATTAGCAGAAGTTCTATAAACTATGAACACCTGTGACCTTGTAGAACTATGTTTATGGTACAGTAGAAAAATATTTTGACAATGGATGTTTAGGATTTCTAGCCAATCCACCCAGGGGGTGGCTGATCCTTGGTCCAATTAGACTATGAAGAAAAAAGTCTATAAAAGAGTTTGTAAAATAATTAAATAAATCAATCTTGCTGCACAATTCGTGCCTGATGGATCTTCTCTCCTCTCCTCCCTATGGCTGCAGGATACAGTAAAAACAGTGCACCATCAAAAATACTGCATCAACCAGGACACTGTGACCACTGTCCATATAAATGATTCGTGAACTGGAGAGCCATGGAGTGGTCAGCAAGACTCCTGTGGATACAAATATGCAGCTAGCAAGAATTTCTCTTGCTTCTTTCCAGTCCCGTGAGATATTTTTCTCTCTCACAGAAGATATTAGCAGACTTCTATAACTATGAACACCTGTGACCTTGCAAAGCTTTGTTTATGGTACAGTAGAAAAATATTTTGACAATGGATGTTTTAGGATTTTAGCCAATTGCCCCAAGGGGTGGCTGATCCTTTGACCAATTAGACTATGAAGAAAAAAGTCTATAAAAGAGTTTGTAAAATAATTAAATAAATCCATCTTGCTGTACAATTCCTGCCTGCTGGATCTCTCTCCTCCTCCCTACCACTGCGGGACACTGTGATAGACTTCCTCACCTTTTCATAGTCCTATATGGCCTGTGCATAAGTCCAGTGGAGAGTGGAGGCTGACAGTAGACTATCATGGCCTGAACAAAGTCAGACCACTACTGAGTGCTGCTGTGCCAGACATGCTGGAATTCAAGAATGAACTGGTGTCCAAGGCAGCTAACTGGTACTACTGTTAACATTGCTAATGCATTTTTCTCCATTCCTTTAGCAGCAGAGTACAGGTCACAGGTTTTTTTCACTTGGAGGGGCATCCAGCATACCTGGAATTGACTGCCCCAGGGGTGGAAACAGCCCCATGATTTGCCATGAACTGATGCAGACTGCACTGGAAAAGGGTGAGGCTTCAGAACACTTGCAATACATTGATGACATCATCGTGTGGGGCAACACAGCAGAGAATGTTTTGGAGAAAGCAGAGACGATAATTCAGATCCTCCTGAAAGCAATAGCAAGACATTGTCAGATTCCAATGGACCTGGTCAACAAAATAGCAGCTATGTCCCCACCGACCAGCAAGAAGAAAACACAGGGTTTCCTAGGTGCTGCGGGTTTTTGGAGAATGCATATTCCAGAACACTCAGATTGTAAACCATATCTATCATGTGATATGGAAGAACAACAATTTAAAGTGGGGTCCTTTGGAAATCAGGTCTAAACCCAGAAGAGCAAAGAAAATTAAGTGTCTGTGTATAAACCGGTGTCTTGGGGTGACCTTATGATGTGTATCCCATATCACTGCCTATGCCCAGAAATTAATTCCTGTGCCTTTCTATGCCTCTAAACTGAGCCTGAGAGGGGGAAGGAAAAAACTGAGCAAAACTTTTGCAAAGCAGTTTGCAGCTTGTTCAAGGTCACACAGAGATAGCAATTGGTTTTCCCCACTGCGGCAGGGGAGGGAGGAAGCACCCGGCTTGCTGCGCCAAGAACAGATTTTTTGGCCAGTGGTTCAGTTTCTTGTTCTCCAGAGAGAGACTGAGAGTTGAATTTTTCCTTCTCTGGAATTTCAGATTTTCTCCCTTTGCTACTGGACTGCTTGATTGCTTTAACATCAGAGCACATCGGGAGGACTTTCCACAGGGCACAGAGGGCCTGGCCCTGGGCCAAGCCCCAGCTCCGAGGAGACCAAAGGGAGGACTCGAACACTTTCCCAGGTTTTTCCTCCACAGCGAAAGATTTTACCATTTAACATTATTTTCCTTTCCCGTGTGTTTGTTAAATAAATAGTTTAATCTCCTTCACTTTCCTTTGAGGAAAATTTATTTTTCCCGAACCTGGTGGGGGAGGGGTGGTTGTGCCTTCTCTCAGAGGATATATTTCTAAATTTGGCCAAACTGGTACAAATGGAAAGAACATAGAAGGTTCAAAATATATCAAAAAATGAGATTAAAACAAAATGAGGTTAGATGTTGGCACCAAAAACTTGATATGTGTATGGGTTAGCTAGCATAGTCCCCGAAGTGATGTTCTTGCAAAGGGGTGCTTACAGCTTCCTCTGTGACTTCACAGGACCTATCAGATTGCCAGTTTGAATATGGACAATTCTTTAAGCCACTTAAAGTTGCGACCGCCTCTGTGATCCACACTTAAGAATAGAAAACCCCGATGCAGAGTCTCTGTCTCTTTTCCGGTGCTGGGACAGGTAGCTGCAGGGCCCTGTGCGGGGACCAGTGGGCCCGGCCCAGACCCTGCTCGGGCCAGGCCGGGCCGGGCCATGGCCATCCTGGAGCCGATGGGCCCTGTTCCACCCGCGGAACTCCCCCCACAGCAGGGCTGTGGGCAGCCGGAGTGGCTCGGCTCCCCTTCTCCAGTGTGGCCAAGATTCAGCTAAAGCTGCCCTGCTGTCCGGCAAAAGATCATGTGACCAGCAGCGATAAGCTTCATTCCAGCTGCAAGGCCGAGGTGAGATTAACTCTTTTAGTGCTATGAAGAGCTGAAAACCTGAGGGAGAAGAAAGAGGAAATGCTTAAATATGAAAATCTGTTGTAAAGCTATAATGCATCAGAGTATCCCGTTGTAATTTCATGAAGGCATGGGGGGTGGAGCGTTCAGCTTGTACTTGTGAGCAAAAGCACCTGCGCTGAGATAGGCAGATGCTGAAGCAGCTGTAATTTCATGAGAAGTTTCAACAGGGAGAGATGGAAGCGATGAGGACTTTTGCTCCAAATGGAAAAGGAGAAAACCTCAGTTCCTAGAGATGCTCCCAGAGATAGTCCTAGAGATGAAGATGAGGAAGACCCTTTGCTCCCAGGGAAGGAGAAGGGCCTCTGTTCTTAGAGATGAAATGCTCCCAGAGATGGGTGAAGAGAACTTTTGTTTCTGAATGACTCAACCTTAAATTTATACCCCAGTAATTCAAGAGTGGACCCTCGAAAGCAGTTGTGGGAAAAGCTGCAAGTTGTGGGAAGGGACTCGCATGCAAGCAGAGAGACTCCTCTTCCTAAATGGCCTGAACAAGGCTATTATGGAAGTGGTAAACAGACTGAACATCTTAAGGGTTGTCTTTCTACATTGTCAGTGGGAGAAGGGAGAAAGGTGGGGGGGGAGGAGAAGAGTTCTGAAGGTGTGGTATGATTTTTTTTCTCTCTTCTTTTAGGTCTGTTAATAAACTTCTTTATATTCTTTCAAGTTTGGTGCCTGCTTTGCATTTCTCCTAATTCTTATCTCACAGAAGGTAAACAGTAATGAGTATTTTGGACCAAACCACTACACTAAATTGGTGTTTCCGCCCGGTTACAAACCAAGCCCGCTACAATATATTTTATTTAATAGTGAAAGAGGCAAGGAGAAAGAAAGAAAAAGAAAGAAAGAAAGAAAGAAAGAAAGAAAGAAAGAAAGAAAGAAAGAAAGAAAGAAAGAAAGAAAGAAAGAAAGAAAGAAAGAAAGAAAGAAAGAAAGAAAGAAAGAAAGAAAGAAAAGAAAGAAAGAGAAAAAAGAAAGAGAGAGAAAGTAAGTGCGAGGAGGTTGGGGAACAGGGAGAGAAGTGACAGGGGCTAGGTGGAAGCATATCATCCTTCTGAGGGTCCCAATGATGTCTTGCTGCTCCCCTCCATCTGGTCTTCTGGTGGTGAGGGTCCCCCGCTGCCTCAGCCAAGCTGCGCCAGGCCACCACACGCCGCCACAGGCAGAAGAGTATAGAATCCAGTAGATTAATATATGCTTTGGGCCAGGTGGGAACACCCACATGCCTCCCTTGCAGGAGGTCAGTTTGACACTGTCCCTTGCAACACTGAGGATTTGTTGCATCATCTCTGGTGCAGGGTCTAGGGACCCCTTGGGGGGGACCTTTGATGGGCCGTGACACCCCCTCTGCTGTCCTTCACATGGATGCAGCTTTTTCCCCGGGTGAAGGGGCCCTCAGCTGGGCTTCTCTGCACAGCGGAGGATGGGTGTTCATTGTGCCTCTGACCAGAGGCTTTTCCAACACACACCCAAAGCATCTCTCCCCCCACCCTTTGGTTCAAGGGTCTGTTCGAGCCTGGCAGCTGATAGCCCTGGGGCTGTGGCCTCCACCCCAAAGGTGCTAAGCTTGATCCCTCTGAATGTCTCTTTCTCCCCCAGCCCAGACCTGAGTCACTTTATCTTATCTTCATCAGTGAGCTGTGTGTAGGGCCTCTCAAAGCCCCATTCACGGTGTGTTGGTCTTCTCAGCAGCTTTTGTAATACAGTTTTAAAAGCCCTTCATGAAAATGTTTGTCATAAACTATAGTATTTCAGTCTCTGACAGGACCCAAAAAACAACAAGCTTTTGAACAGATTAAACAGGTGAATGTTCATGCAGTAGCCCTTGGGCCAGTCAGGACAGGACAAGATGTAAAAAATGTGCTCTACACCACAGCTGGGGAGAATGGTCCTTCCTGGAGTCTCTGGCAAAAAGTACCTGGGGAGACTTGAGGATGACCCCTGGGGTTCTGAAGTCGGGGATAAAAAGGATCCGAGGCCTGTTACACCTCAACTGAAAGGGAAATGCTGGCAGTTTATGAAGGGGTTTGAGTTGCTTCACAAGTGATTGGCACTGAAGTACAGCTACTCCTGGCACCCTGACTGCCAGTGCTGGGATGGATGTTCAAAGGGAAAGTCCCTTCCATGCATCATGCCACTGATGCTAGGTAGAGTAAGTAGATAGCTTGGATCATACAGTGAGCTTGAATAGGAAACCCCAATCGCCCTGGGATCTTGGAAGTCACCACAAACTGGCCTGAAGTTGAGAATTTCAGACGATCATCAGAAGAGGAGGAGGAACAGGTGACATGTTGAGGAGGCCCAACCATGTAATCAGCTACCAGAAAATGAAAAGTGATACGCTTTCTTCACTGAGTTCCTGCTGTATCATAGCTATACATAGAAAATGGAAAGTTGCTGTATGGTGTCCTACGAGGTGAGTCGCAGAAGCTATTGAGGGACAAGGTGGATCAAATCATGTTGCAGAGATGAAAGCTGTCCAGCTGGCTTTAGATAATGCTAAACAAGAGAAATGGCCAGTGCTCTACCTGTACACTGACTTGTGGATGGTGGCAAATGCTCTACAGGGGTGGCTGGACTCATGGAAAAAGACCAGTTGGCATAACAGAGGTAAATCCATCTGGGCTGCTGAACTGTGATTTTGTCAATACCACCTGTTGTTCTTATGTGGACCAAAATGGGAGAATTAAGAAAGATTTAGATGAAATTTAGAAAGGAACTTAAATTCTACATGAAGTAGCTTCTAGAAATAACATCTTAAATTTTGATCATATTTGTGATACCGTCACCTCATGGTTACCAAACTAGGCCTGGGTAAAAGAAATATTCATAATAGCTGCGATTGTAGCTATTATCTGTGTAATAGCTTGTGGAGCAGCCGGTTGTGTAAACCGGTTCTGCGGGTAAAGAATAGAGTAGAGTAGAGACTAGACAAAGTAGAGTTTTGTTAGTCTCTAAAAAGGGGGAAATGATGCCATGAAGATTTTTGCCTTTTCTTTTATACCCCTGTTATACCTTTTTTACAACTTCTGTATTCTTAGTGCCTTTTGCCTACATTCTTGGACTTGTTTGTCAAGCTGAGAGACTAAACATTTTAGAAGCTTCGTAGTCAGGGATCAGTGTGCCCCAGACCCCAAGGTCCTCTCCAGAACACATTCTGTAAACTAAGATAGAACCATGCAGGGGAAGGCTCCTTGGGGAGGGGGGCTCACTTGAGCCTCTCATTGGGGAATCTTTGATAGATATGCTAATTAGTAAGACCTATAATGTTAGACCAGATCTTTTGGGGGTGTGCACTGCGGTGTGCATTTCAGTGCATTTGACCTGGACATGTGCACCTAAGGATCCTTAAAATACCAAGGCAAAATCCCTTTTCCCCTTCTAGCCATGTTTGACTCTTGATTTTAAGACCAGGAAAAGGCATCACTGTGGCACGACATTGCTACCTGGGTAGAGAAGTTGGCTGTAAAAGCACATCATGTAGATGCACATGTACCCAACAGTCGGGCTACTGAAGAACATCACAACAATGGACAGGTGGATCGGACTGCCAAGATTAAAGTGTGTCAGGTAGATCTGGACTGCCAAGATAAGGGTGAATTATTTCTCACTTGGTGGGTCCATGGCGCCTCAGGTCATCAGGGAAGAGAGGCAACATACAGATGGGCTTGTGATCAAGGGGTGGACTTAACTATGGACAGTATCTCCCAGGTTATCCATAACTGTGAAACATGCACTTCAATCAAGCAGGCCAAGCTGGTAAAGCCTCTGTGGTATGGGGGATGATGGTCAAAGGATAAATATGGGGAGGCCTGGCAGATCGATTATATCACACTCCCACAAACCCACCAAGGCAAGCGTTACATGCTTACAATGGTGGAAACAACCACTGGATGGATGGAGATGCACCCTGTGCCTCACACCACTGCCCAGAACACTATCTTGGGGCTTGAAAAACAATTTCTGTGGAAACACGGGACCCCAGAAAGAACTGAGTCAGAAACAGGACTCATTTCAAAAATACCCTTATATTCCCTATCATGCACCAGCCTCTGGAAAAATTGAATGGTACAATGGACTGCTAAAAATCACAGCAGAGGCAATGGGAGGTAGGAACTTCAAACATTGGGATCTACATTTAGCAAAGGCCACCTGCTTAGTTAACACCCGAGTCTCTACCAATCAAGCTGACCCTGCCCAATCAAAACCTGCATGTACCTTAGAAGGGAATAAAGTCCCCATGGTGCATATAAGTGTTGGGGTTTTAGGAGCTCTCCTGTTTTTTTTTTTTTCCTGTTAAAGGAATTTTCCCCATACATGTTGCTAGGGGGACAAATTGCTGGTGGCTTAAGAAAAACAAAAGACCTGGCTGCTCCTTTTGTTTCACCTGGGTGAATGGGAAGTCGGTCTTCAGCATTTGGACAGAGAGGGAGGCTGCTTTCTTTGGCTGCTTTTCCTTCTGCTGGAGAAGCCCTGGGATCCCAAAGCCGCTTTCCCCACCCCGCTGGGAGCCGGGCCATGGCCGCCCTGCCCCGCCGTTTCTTCGAGCCTTTGCTACATTATAGCCCTGCTCGACGTGCCCAGAACTCCGGGGGGGGGGGGGGGGGGGGGGGGGGGGGTTACCCGTTTGGATACATCTTATCTGCCACCAGGGATTTGTGCTCGTCCCTGCCGTTCCAGCCTGCTGTTCCCGAGGGTCTGGCTGGACACCGGGATCAGCTGCCCAGGGGTTTGTGAAGCTTTTTTGTTCCATCCCTTCCCAGGATCCCAGGCCACCAGTGCCGCGTGCTCCCCAAGCTCGCTCTGGAACACCCCCTGCAGCCTCAGGGGAACCATCGCACCTGCCCTGCTCACCGGGAGCCGCCAGCACCCCTGCCGGCTGTGACAGTAACTGCACCCAAGGGGAAAAGGGCCTGACAGCGGAGAAGGCTGGGACTGGGTTTGTGATTGTTTGCTGTTACTGCCATAGTTATTGTTTGTTTTACTGGTTATATATATAATAGTAAAGAACTGTTATTCCTATTTCCCACATCTTTGCCTAAAAGCCCCTTTATTTCAAAGTTATAATAACTCGGAGGAAAGGGGGGTTGCATTTTTCATTTCAAGGAAGGCTCCTACCTTCCTTGGCAGACACCTGTCTTTCAAACCAAGACAATAAGGAATGTATTAGGGAAGACAGTTTGGATTAATCCTGCCTCAAGCAAAGGCAAAGCCATCCATGGGATTGCTTTTGCTCAAGGAGCTGGGTGCACTTGGTGAGTAACGCAGAGGGACAGGGAAACATGATGTATACCTCAGGAGGATTTGATTTTTTTGGTGAGAACAGTCTGTAATGTTGAATTGTATGATATTGGTTGCTGAATGACACTACCACTGTATGCCAGAACTACCATGGACAATGAGGATGGACTGCTCCAGATACAGCAGTCGTGAGCTCTTGATGCAGCTTGCAACCATCTGACAGCACGCCAGCCCCCCTGCCCTGGAAGACATCTAGGATGGATAGAACCCATAGTCATGGACTAAATGAACTCAACAGGCATCTTGGAGGAATGGCCGTTGACTATGGAAATTACACCCATGCTTGTGTGTGTATAAATATATAAATATCTATCTATATATATCTCTCTATGTATATATATATTTATAGTTGGAAGGTGTAGGATAGGATTTGGGCTTGATGCAGATGGTAAAGAAAAAGGGGTAGGTAATGTCCCAGTTTTGGCTAGGACAGAGTTAATTTTTTCACACAAGCCGTGAGGGGGCAGACCCTGGAGCCATGTGGGTGTGTCTAGGTTGTTGTTCTATACAATCTCATTACCAGGGGTGGAAGTAAGGAACTCTCCCTTCCAGAAGAGGGGCATGGCTTGGGGTCAAGAAAAGCATTTCGGGAGGGGGAAGTTAACTGTTCTTATCTCAACCCACTATCTCTGCCTTTTGTGTCTCTCACTGGAGGGGGGAGGGGAGTGGCTCATGGTTTTCTTTTTAGTGGGAGTACTAAATTGGGGAATACCATTCCTAAACCTGGACAGAGGGGATGCCAGACAAAGGGATGAGCCCATCCCAGCTTCATGGGTGCAAAACAGACTACTGAGAGAGGGCCACGTTATGGGCAAGACTGAAAGAGGAAGGATCTGGGCTGCCTAACAAGCTGGCTAAAATGACAACTGCCCAACCTTGCAGTGCAGAAAGAGTGGGCAAGAGAGGATGTGGAGAGGATGAGGACTCTGTATGGTGATAGTAAATAACACCACCCCATCAAAGAGCTGTTCCTGAGCTCCAAAGAGATCTGTCCCCCTGCCACTACCACCCTGGAAGGGTCAGTGATCTGTAGGGTCCAGGAGCAAGCCCTCACACCAGTGCTGGACACTGATCCCCCCTCCCCCCTCACATTCAGAGTGACAGCAGAGGGGATCCACCCTTCTCCCCCTGGACACATGGGTTGACTTCATCACTCTTAAAGAACCTACCATAACTGACTAAGTCCACATGCGAGCTGGTCCCTCTGGGCTCCTTGCAGAGCTGACAGGGAAAGGACATGGGTATCCTCAGATAGGAATCATTCAGCCTTCTCTGGATCTCTACACTGAGATGCAACAAATCATGTCCCAATGTGTCCATGCCTCTCCTAGGGCAAGAAATTTGAATGACCAGCCCACACAGAGGTCCTGCCTTTACTCACATGATCTCCACACTGAACTGTAATGTCTGACTTGAAAATACTTGTCAATGAGGGAGGGTTCCAATGCCTGGTAGGTGCCTAAATTCAGGTGAGATCCCAGCACAGTCAAGAATCCCCGCACTTCTAAGCCTGTTTGGACAAAGTCAAGAACACAGTGGTGCTAAGAGGAACATGAACAATTAGAGAGTCTGCTTTTCTCCTGAGGAGCTGCTCCCTTGTTTTTCATCCAACAAGGAAGCTGGATGACAA